>NW_018745448.1:0-2694255 GCF_001683475.1 Chenopodium quinoa
TTTTGGTAGATCTGGTTCTACGAGTACTTTCCTTCCATTGCGCCGGCGAGACCATCGCCGAGGGGGTATCCGTTGAGCGCCTCTTGGGGCGGCCACCATGTGGACCTGTCTACTGCACGTGTCCGGAGTCGGATCATCTCGGTACGATTTTAGTGCTTATCTTGCCCTTCTGCGACGTTTTAGACATGTTCTTACCCGATTGGTATTTTTATAGGGACCTGAGGTAGTTATACCGACCATGGGGTGGTTGGACAGACCCTGGATTAGCTGCACAGTACTCTGCTGAGCGCCGTACTTTCTGGGACCTACGGAGCGGTTGCGTACTTAGGAGAGAGAGTTGTTAGACATCACTCTTCCAATATTTTTGTTGTTCCTGATCCTCCACAACGCCACATGTTCGACGAGAGAGAGTTGTTGAGCATGGCTGAGGAGTCTGGTTCCCTCTGGCGGTTCCATGTGATCCTTGGGCGGAGTTATGCTGAGGAGCTGCTTCCTTTGTTAGCTCCAGCCCCTATGCCGGCCGAGGATGTGAGGGTAAGATCCTTAGCTTTTTTGTTCTTTGCTGAGTAGCCCCCAAGTAATACCTTAATGATTTCTTTCTGTCTTAGCAGGATGGTCCCACTGAGTTTGTGCCACCCCCTATGTCCATCCACTGCCAGGGGATGTACGGGCCGATCGAGGAGATGATTTCTCCGGCTCCTGAGGGCGAGCGCTTCATGGAGCGGTCGATTTCCTCGTCACCAGACCAGGGTAAGTCTAGTTTTAATTCAGAATCTTGTATTCAGTTATCATACATTTTTACTGACTTAACTTTACTTGACAGTTCTCACGCGAGGTGGTTTCGGCTATGGCACAATGCATAGATGCCTTCCGGAGCCAACTCGTCCGGATAAGGAACGCGGCTACCTGTCGTCGAGGCGATGTTGTCCGAGAGGTAACTTTTCTTTACTTATTGTTTCTGCACTATGCTTCAGTTTTCACCTTGTTTCTGATTTAATTCTTTTTGCAAGGTCAGCCGATTGCTTCTCACACCCGTACGAGGCCTGAGGGGCGGAGAGAGCCGGCGAGGTCTAGCTGGAGACGTCGTCGCACTTCGTCAGGAGGTAGAGGTGGCCGTTCCGAGGCTGCTCGAGCCGACGTTGCTGAGGGCTCAGGGTCTTCTTCTGAGGGTGCTCCTGCTGCACCGGTGGGAGAGGCTACCTCGGCTTTCAGAGGTGGTGGGATGTACGAGGTTGGCTCGTCATCGCAGCAGCCTCCGCAGTCTCAGCCTCAGGTTGACCTTGGCTGGAGCGGTCCTGTTTTGAGTTTCCCTCCTCCTACGGAGACTGGAGCTGGTGCTGAGGCTGGAGCTGGTGGAGAGGTGACTCCTCGGACGGCGCAGTTTTATGGCATGATGGGCCTACGTCCTCCGGCGCCGTAGTTCATTTCTGTATATGTATTTTATTTTGACTTTTTATAGAACTTTGCCTTTAACTTGTTACTTAGACACTTTGTACTTTATTGTTATTGTGAATTTATCTATTATTATGTTAGTGTATGTTAGTGTGTGCAAGTATGATAACAATTTTGCGCAAAAATTCCGTCATTTTCATTATTGATGAAGGGTATTATCCAACTCTCTCCCCTAAAGGAAAAATAAAAAGGAAAAATAAAACGGATAGAATGGCTGATTTTTGAATTTTAATATAAAATCCAAAAAAGGAAATAAAAATTAACTAAAAATAATTGCTATATTTAATTAATTAAGAAAAGGATAGAAAGATATTTAGAAGAAATTAAAACGGGGCCATAAAGTCATTAACCGACTCCAATTTAATATCAAAACGCAAACTGAGCCCGCACGGCTGTCCTTCTGACTTGGCGCCAGCTGGCGCCAACCTTTGGCGCGTGGCGTCAGGCGCTATTTCTAGCGTGTGGCGCCAAAAGCTGATGGGTGACGCCAATTCTGGGTGGGTGACGCCAATTGACGCTGACTCCGTATTTTATCCAGATTGAAATTCCTCGCGATTTGTGCATAAATAGCCCCCTGCTCAGCCGATTCTTCACATAATTCCAGCGAAAAAATTATTCTTCTCTTTAGAAAAAAATAATAATCATGTCTTTAGCCACTAAAACCTTCACCCAATATTCTCATGAATGTTGTCGATCTCTCAATGCTAGAGAAAGAAAAGAATTGGATTTATTTCACTTGGGGGGAATATATGGCATTAAAGGGGTAGATCTAGACATAGACTTCATACATATCGCTTTAGAATATTGGAACATTGATACACATTGTTTTAGAATAGGGTATGATGAAATTAGCCCTTTGCCAGAGGAATTTGGTGCTATTTTAGGCTTCCCTGCAATAGACCTGGTAGTAATCCCTAGGGTAGATGCATATTACTATAAAGATTTTGAGCGCTTCTTTAACTTTAAGGAAAGGGATCTATCAAAAATAGTAGATGGCAATGTGGTGAACTTAAAAGAATTCGCACGCTATTATTTTGATAAACCGCTTTCTGAATCTTTTCACATATATAGAAGAAGGGCTTTTTATTCTACATGCTTAATCAATATTGTCTTAGTAGTGGTAAAATTAATGAGGGTCAATCAATTATAACCACTATGCTAGAACAAATTGAATCAGGGAGAAATCCAATGCCATTGATAGTTGGAGAGACTATGATTAGTCTAGATGAGTTGAAAAAGGGACCCAAAAGCACCTCTTCGCGGTTCTCCAATTTTATTACAGGTAGAAAAATAATATTTTTAATTACAGAAATCAAAAATATATTTTTGTATTGTAATATTAATTTATTTGCATTGGAATTTTATTTTTTTTATTTTCAGATGTGGCTAATGGAGAGACAGGGATTAATTAGCCCTCCGGACGACATTGAAAGTTATACGCCCACTTGCTTTGTGAGAAGAAAGAAGCGCATCCCTAAAATTGGGCGCCATGGGTGGAAGAAAGTCTTTGAATCACGTGATTTCGCTATCAAGTGGGTCATCCCATGGTGGAAAATAAAAAGGATGGTTGGTGTTAACAAGCAACCTTTCTGCCGTCTTCCAAGCTTGTCTCGTATGACATATTATTACCCCTGCAGAGTAAAGAGACAATATGGCTTGCTTCAAAATATTCCTTCCGGGGATCTTCGTCCTCCCTATGAGTATCCCATATCTCAAGAAGTAGATAAATTTGACACTTACTGGAGCGCTAGACCTTTATGGGAAGTGATTACCCAAAAGGTTCCCCCTTCTTTACCTAATGATGTAAAGAAATGGTTGTTGAAGAAGTCTTCAATTGATCAGGGTAGAACCGATGTGAAGAATCGTCTAGGTGACAGGGTGACACCGGCCAAGGAACGCTTAGGTGCAAGAATTGAGTTCAAGACACCTACAATGCCTAAGAAGAAGAATACTACTAAAGACAAGGGGAAAAGGAAAGCTATAGACAAGAAGGCTTGGGTGGAAAAGAAGCATGGGGTGCTAGCTGAAGGAGAAACAATCTATTCTAAGATGGAATGTAGGTCCTCTAAAGGATGCCTACTGGCTAAAGTAATGGATGAAGAGGAGGAGGCAAAAAAGAATTGGAAAAGAGCAAAGAAGGAGAAGAAAGACTAGACCATTGCTTAGCTTTAGATTTATTAGATTCTTAATTTTTATTTAAAGTTAATTAATTTCAGCCTTATTTAAATCCCAATAACAATGCAATTTTATTTCATTAATGAAATTTCAGCTTTCAATTAAATTGTTACTTTAAATTTATTTTATTAAAGCAATGAAAAACCGACAAAAATTAATTTTTGGAAACCTTTCGAGTGCGGAAGTCGAAAATTTTCCGAAAAACACCGAAATCCGCCCAGATTTTAAGACTGAATTGGCGTCAGTAATTGCAGATTGGCGCCAGCTATTGAGGTCTGGCGCCAGGCGCCAATTCCATCGTCTGGCGCTAATGACTTTTGGCTGGCGCCAGACTCTGTTCTGTGACGCCAGTTGCTTTTTTCGACTTTTGTTGACTTTTTGTTGATTCTGGAACGCAGAGATGTCGAAAAATAAACTGCCGCACCCGTAATGGGTTGCCTACGTTTCCTTTCCTAAGGAATCAGGCCGAACGTAGCTCTCTTGAGTATCCTACTCAAGTAATTATGGGTAGTATTTTTTAAGTTGTTCAAGATTGGTCATGTTTGAGAATTCATTACCATCCATGTCAGTTAATTTTGTTGCACCACCTGACAGGATTGTTTTGACAATGTAGGGGCCAGACCAATTAGGTCTAAACTTTCCCCTTGGATCTAAAACATTTTTTCTTAGCGCTTTTAATACCAAATCTCCTACTTTGATATTCCTTGTCTTGACCTTCTTATTAAAATGTCTAGCCATACGAGTTTAATAGCACTGAGTGTGATATAGAGCTTCTAGTCGTTTTTCGTCGAGTAGGATCAATTCTTCATATCGTGCCCTAGTCCATTCGACTTCATCGAGTTTACTCTCTAGCGCAATACGTAGAGATGGTATTTCTAGCTCGACAGGTTGTACGGCATCCATTCCATATACCAAAGAAAATGGTGTATTTCCTGTTGACGTACGGATTGACGTGCGATAACCCCACAATGCAAAGTGAAGCTTGTCAGGCCAATCCTTATAATTTTCTGTCATCTTCTCGATTATAGCCTTTAAATTCTTATTAGCTGCCTCGACTGCTTCGTTTTCTTGAGGTCTATAAGGGGACGAATGATGATGTTGGATCCCATATTTATGTAGCAATTCTTCACATTCGGCTTGAAAGTGAGTTCCATTGTCACTTATCATTTCATGTGGGACTCCATATTGACAAATGATATTTCTCTCGATAAAGAGTGCTACATGTGTTTGCGGTGAGTTTAGCATATGATTGTGCTTCAACCCACTTCGTAAAGTAATCAATTGCTACTAGAATAAACTCATGGCCTCCTGTCCCTAGAGGAGCGATCTTGCCAATTATGTCAATTCCCCATGTAGAGAATGGCCATGATGATGTGTAGGTGTAGAGCAAAGATGGAGGAACGTGCTGTAAACTGGCGTAAATTTGACACTTAGGGCATCTTTTCACATATTGATGGGAGTCCCTATTCATGGTAGTCCAATAATACCCTTCTCGCATTATTTTCTGGACTAACATTTTGCCATTTATATGAGTTCCACAGATTCCTTCGTGAACCATTCTCATTATTCTTTGTGCATCCACCTTCCCTAGACATAGGAGAGCTCGACCTTTAGGTACCCTTTTATGTAGCTCGTTGCCTATGAGTACATATTGAGAAGCCAAAAGTCTCAAGGCTCGTTTAGCTCTTTTGTCAGCGTGAGGAGGGTATTCTCCATTGGTGACATAGTTTAGAATGTCTGTGTACCATGGTTCTTCTTCTTGTTCTTCATCTTCGTCTTGGGTTGGGTCGTCGTCTTCTATAGCCTGTATATATGCCGGTTTGTGCCTTTTTTCGATAGTTAGAGGCATTTGCTCGATATCCGTGGGAATCCTAACCATTGAGGCTAATCTCGCAACGCATCAGCAAATTAATTTTCTTCTCTAGGTAGATATGTGTATTCTACCTTCTCTAACTGATCGGTAAGAGTTTCCAGATAAGTTTGGTAAGGGGCTAGGCTTTCGCTCCTTACTTTCCACCTTTTAGATATTTGATTGATGATTAGAGAGGAATCTCTGAATATCCTTAACTTCTTTACTCCCAATGCCAGGGCTGTTTCAAGGCCTACCACACATGCTTCATATTCAGCAGCATTGTTGGTAACGTCGAAATCAAGCTTTATTGAGATTGGGACATGTTCTTCTTTAGGTGATACTAGTAGCACTCCGACACCACATCCCTTTTGGTTTGAGGCTCCGTCGAAATACAAGGTCCAAATATCATCTTCGGTGACCATCAAATCTTCATCTGAAAATTCATTGTCCTGTATTGGTGTCGAGTCTTCTATTGGTAAATCTGCCAGAAAGTCTGACACCACGGATCCTTTAATAGCTTTTTGTGGCATAAACCGCACATCGAACTAGGCTAAGTTGAGTATCCATCTTGAAATACGCCCATTGAGCGTTGATTTCTCGAACAAGTATTTGAGTGGATCCAATCGAGATACCACAAAAACGGTATGCACCAACATGTAATGTCTCAACTTAGTTGTGGCCCACACCAAAGCGAGGCACAATTTCTCGAGTGGTGTATAGCGTGTTTCGTATTCGAGCATCTTCTTACTTAAGTAATAGGTTGCATTCTCTTTGTTTTCTACCTCTTGTGCTAGCATGGCTCCCATTGTCTCTTTGGTAACCGTCAAATATAACCTAAGAGGTATTCCTGGAAATGCTGGCGCTAATACGGGAGGATTTGCGAGATAGGCTTTGATCCGGTCAAAGGCTTTTTGACACTCGTCATCCCATATTACTGGTACGTTCTTCTTGAGCTTTTTGAAGATTGGTTCACATATCGTTGTTAGTTTTGATATGAACCTACCTATGTATTGCAACCGGCCAATGAATCCTCGAATCTGTTTCTCGGTTTTGGGCGGTGGCATTGACATGATTGCTTTAATCTTGGTTGGATCTATCTCTATTCCTCTAGAGCTTATGACGTACCCCAAGAGCTTACCTGAGGTGACTCCAAAAGCACATTTTGATGGATTCAACCTCATATTGTATTTTCTTAGCCTTTCGAAAAATTTCCTTAAGGCTACTTGATGGCCTGGACGGTCCTTTGATTTCACAATCATGTCGTCGACATATACTTCAACTTCTTTGTGCATCATATCATGGAGCAAGGCAGTTGCTGCACGTTGGTAAGTAGCACCTGCGTTTTTCAACCCAAATGGCATTACCGTGTAACAGTAAGTGCCCCATGGTGTGATAAAAGTTGTCTTCTCCATGTCTTCTTCCGCCATGAGAATCTGATTATACCCTGCGTATCCGTCCATGAATGAGAGAAGCGCGCGATTTTCTGTGTTGTCTACCAGAATATCGATGTGTGGCAAAGGGAAGTCGTCCTTTGGACTTGCCTTATTTAGATCTCGATAATCGACACACATCCTTACCCTTCCGTCTTTCTTTGGAACTGGGACGACGTTGGCGACCCATTCGGGGTATTTGGATACCTTGATGAAACCTGCAGTTATTTGTTTTTGAATTTCTTCTTTTATTTTAAGTGCTACGTCGGGTTTCATTCGACGCAACTTTTGTTTTACAGGTTTCATTCCTGGGATTAATGGTATAGTGTGTTGAGCTATTCTCTGTTAATGCCTGACATATCTTCATATGACCAAGCAAATACATCGATAAATTCTTTAAGCAAGTTAATTAAATCAGTTCTTTCTTGTTTATTCAATGTTAGTCCGATTTTAACTTCTCTTTTATGAGTTGAATCATTTGAGATGTCAACTGTTTCAGTCTCTTCAATTACTGGTGTTTTCTTTTCAAGTGTTTCCATTGCTTTAATAAATTCTTTATCTTTTTCATCGTTAGCTAAGCAATGTTCGCCATCTTGGGTTAGGGAAGAACACGAGAAGTAAGGAGAAAGAGCGATATTATTATACTCTGAGATCATTACATCAAAGAGTGATATGTCCTCAGGGACTGGATCACTAACTATCCTAGGAGAAGAAATAGGAAGGGAAGGCGTTATAGATAAAGACTTAGAAGATTCTACAGGGAAAGACTCAGACTCAGACTCTGACTCTGACTCTGACGATTCTTCAAACATCGGCCCTTGTCCTGTCGTGATGGATATCTTCCTTCCACTCGGCGTAGTCACCTTAATAGTCTTGCGCCACCCTTGCAGTGATCCTTCAGCTGGAGTAATTAGCTTTGAAGGGTTGAAGTTTTCGCTTTGTAGGACCGTTTGAATGAGTGAGGAGTTATCTTCCTCATAAACTGGCTCATTCTTTTCTCGCCCATACAGTAATCCCATGACGTTAAAGTCAAAGCATGGAGGTGCTTTCTCCTTATGGACGGGAGTTGGGATTTCGTCAATGAAGTAGCAATCCAAGTAAATCTCGAATCCTGGTTGTCGTATGCCATTTACAACAAATGGTTCGGGAAATTCATGGCATGGATAGTCCTCTCCTTCTTTTATAAACTGACCATTAAGCGTAAGAGGGTACTCATCCATTGGAATTGCTTTCTTTTGAATGCGAGCGTCCCTACGTGCTTTCAATTTGTCCTGGGCTCGCTTGAGATCTTTCTGAGTTAGTTCGAAACCAAGTCCGAAAGTATCTAGTTTAGGGAGGCCAGGTGACTCTATCGATTTTGCTATCCCCTTCTTCTTTCCTAAGGTCATCCCAGGGAAGTGTCCTTGTTTCTTTAGCATAGTGTTGATAATCATGTTGGAATGGGGGTCGTGGCAAAGAGATGTCCTTTCATCCTCTTGGATTAAGGAGACTTCTTCGTTAAAGCCCCATAGGTCTTCATCATCTTCGTCGTGCTCCACGTTGATGATTGGATTCTCTATTGACTTGATCCTCATTGGCGAAGCATCAATAGTGATCGGGATTCCTCCAACTATAGCTTTCACTTGTTGGTGGAGAGATGAAGGGACGACCTTTAGATCTTGGAGCCAAGGGCGTCCTAACAACAGATTGAATGAGGCTTTGATGTCTACCACTTGAAAAGTAGTAGCATGTTCTATTGCTCCTGCCGTCACATTTAGGGTTATTTTGCCAAGAGCTTGACGTCGAGTATTATCGTAAGCTCTTATTCCTTGTGTGGACGGAGTTAAATCCTCATCCTTTATGCCGAGAATCCTCGCAGTCCTAAGTGGACAGACATTAATAGCCGATCCATTGTCTACAAGAGTCATGGGAACATTCATTATTTTGCAGACCACCGTAAGGTTTAACGCTTTGTAGTGCTTATCACCTTCCAGGGGTAAATCTTTATCAGAGAAGGTGATTAGATTAATTGGACTAAGGAGATCACTCGTGAGGAAGTTAGCTAGTCCCTCAGGAGTTGTGTCAGAATCTATCCCGATTTTATCCAAAGCATTCATCACAGCCAACCTATGTTCTCGAGATGTTGCTAAAAGCTTCCATACATTCATCTCAACTTTTGTCTTCTTGAATTGTTTAACGATGTCATTGTCTTCGATGATAGGTATGGGAACTTGTTGTACAGTAGGCATGGGTTGTGTTGAAACAGGAGGTTGAATTCTCCCGGATCTTGTGAGGACGTCTATTGATGAATCTTCTTCAGCCCAAACGTCGTCCGTGGTGTATGATACAGAAGGGGAAGGTCCTACTATGTCTTTTAGATAGACATCTTCTTCATCACTGTCCCATACTCCATTAACATTTATATCCTCTTCTTGGACTAATTCCTTTCTATCAATCATTTTCTGCACCAAATCCTTGAATTTGAAGCAGTTTTCTATGGTGTGTCCTCCTGACTGATGGTATTGACAGTAATATCTATCTGTTCTTTTTAATGATTCAAATGGTCTCGGTTCGAGAGGTTTGACCTTGCCACTCTCGGAGAGCATTTTAAACATTTGTGCATACGGGATCCCAATTGGAGTATAAACTTTATTGCTCTTCTTGGGTCTTTCGGTGACTTGTAAGGGAAAGTGCTTTGCCTCATAAGTCATTTTCACTGGTGTGAATTCTCTCTTAGGAAGTTCATCATATTTCTTGTGAAGTTCATTCATAATTTTGAGTGTTTCACGTAACAGTTGTGATGTCTCCCTCATAAATAGTGTGAGCAATCGTATGTCATTCTCATTTGCTGGTTCTGGAAGGTTATCTTTGACATCGAAAAAGATCTCTTCTTCTCCTTCTTCGACATTGGTTACTTTGACAGGCTTAATGAGAGATGAGGGGTCAACTTCGCCTTCTTCATCGGAGATAGCCAATATGTGAGCTAGAGGTGCATTGTCAATACTCGGTTTCTTACTGGCAGGAGGCAACGGCAGCTTATTACTGTCAATTAGGTCTTGTATAGCTTCCTTAAGCTTCCAACAGCTTTCAGTAGAATGGCCCCTACCTTGATGATATTTGCAATGCGCATTGGGGTTCCAATTAGGCGACCTCTTCTCGACTGATGGATCTCCAAATGGTCCAATGGGAGTTATAAGACCTTTTGCATTTAGCCGATCAAACGCGGTGTCATAATTCATGCCAATAGGAGTGAAGTTTCTCCTAAAGGGTTTCTTTTGTCCTTGGTTGTTCATGGCGAGGACTTCTCCCAGATTAAAGGCGCTAACATTATTTGAGTGGGCGGTTTTGGAAGAAGAAGGATTGTCGTTCTTCTTTCCTTTCCAGCCACTGTTGGAGTTATTGTTGGCAGCTTTAGATTTAGCTAAGTCATCTTCAATATTAATCTCGATATCATAAACTGCCTTAAAGGTATGAAGGTTATTTTGATATTTAAGATGTTTTGAATATTTTTCTTGGAGATTTTTAATGAATAATCTCATGGACTCTTTTTCACTTGGTACCTCAATCATTTTAGCTGAGGTTTCTCTCCACTTGTTAGATGTGATGCCTTCATTCTCCTTCTGCTTGAGAATTTCAAGTTCTCTATGGACAGTTTTGACTTGAACGTTGCACTTGTACCTATCGACGAAAGCGTTTGCTATGGATTCCCAGGTAAAGGTCTTTTCTTTTTCAAGAGAAAAGAACCATTGTTGGCAAACGATCTCGAGAGATAGCGAGAACAGAGAAGGGAAAACTTTCTTATCGATACCCTTGATACTCATTATCGTTTCAAATGCCCTTAGATGGAAGTAGGGGTTGTCGATTGCCCTAAACTTTGGGATGTCGTTGGCACTGAACTTCTGCGGAAGAAGATCCTTATCCATCGAGACCCCTTGGGATGTGAGTTCTTGAAATTTGTAGTCGCTGGACAACTTGCTTAGGCTTTCTTGCATGAGGTCCATTTGTTGTTGCTTCGCGGGATCCTCGATCTTAAGTGCGAGAAGCTTTAGTGTCTCAGTTACAGTAGCCAGTTGGTTCTTGAGATCATTAACTTCTTCCTGAGTTGCCATTATAACTCTTGCTTTCCTCTTGCGAGCTATAGGTTTGTCGAAAAGTTGGACTTGTACGAAGAGGTTATCTTTGATTAATCGTCCTTCCTTTCTTGACCACGCGCTGTAAATTAAGCCAGTTTGCGTTTTAATTACTTAACTCGAATCAGTATGACTTTATGGCTTTTATTTTAAAAAAAGTATGCATATTTTTAGGGAGCAACAATGTACATGTGTTTAGGGAACTTAAGTATTATTATTTATTGGAGGATTAATATCCGACTTACCCCCCTAAAAAAAATGACGAAAAATAACGCGCGCACACAAGATTCCCTTAATCATGGTCAAGACATGTGTATTGGTGTGTGTATTGAGTGTAAGTGACATGCTTGGACTCTTGTGTAAGACCATGGGACTTAGTGCCTAAACTCGAATATTGATTCAATTAAGCATTATTGCCGGAAAAATTAACCGGATTAAACAAGAAACTGACTAATTAGACATTAGGTGATGACTCGACAAATAAACCGAACTGTCGGCCAAGCGACAGGACTGGCGTCACAATATGGTGGTTGGCGCCAGACTTTTTAGTAAATGCCTGGCGCTACACACCATACAGTGGCGCTACAGCCCAAATTTTGGCACCAATACTGGAGCCTCGGTCTGGGACTGTTTTCGATATTATTAGTCAACTGGGTATGCCTAAAGTCGTACTAGGTCAATTCTGATTAAAAGAAAAAAAAAAACTTTATTGACTCGAATTAATTAATTAATTAACTAATTAGGCAAAGTTCTTTAAGTCATTAATTATAATCTCAACACAAATCAACAAACGGTTAGGAGGAGCATAGGATATATATGCACAACAAATAATGCACAATTAGGCAAGTAAGCACAATATGATGCAATAAAGTTCGCAACCTAACCACGACTCTAGTTCTCTAAAGTTCGGGATATGGTTTAGTCAAACAGGGTCCATGGTTAATTGTCCAGATGCACCGCGTAGAAGCCTAACCGTGAAGGGTTAACGCGTGTGGATAGAACACCGCGAGTTTTTAGAAAAAACTCACTTCCATGGTTTGGTGCATTCAACCTTTCAGATGTACCCTTTGTTGTCAGGAGCGTTCAATCGGGTAGATAGAGCATCAATTCCCAGAGGGTTATGTCCATATGTAGAACACATATGGGTTTCAGAAAAGTGAGAAAAAATTCAATCAGGAAGTAGGATCGAGCAAACAATACGAAAAACCGGTCAAAATTACAATGCATATTTCTGGCTCGGTATTGGGGGAAATTGGCGCCAGCAAACAGAGACTGGCGCCAACTTTTAACTGTAGCGCCTGGCGCCAATATTGGCGTCTGGCGCTACGGCTAAATGTTTGGCGCCAAGCTCTGGCCCCTGACGCTACTTCCCACATGCCTCAGCAGCTTTCTGTGCTCAATAAAATCATCCAGTTTCGCGCGGTGTTATTTCAGTCCTAGTTGTGAAAGACGTTTCTCAAATTTCCTACGTGTAAAATCCTATGTTTTTTACTCATTACGGATGGTCTTTCCAATGAGAATTTTTTTATGCATATGACAATAATGTTAATCAAAATTACGCACATGAAATACTTAGAACTTTTCGAGTCTCATCCACTCATTCTAAATCATTGTCGAAACAAATTCAAGAATTAAGATAGAAATCCTCCCCAGTGGAGTCGCCAAAAACTGTAGGGAATAGTTTCAAGCCTTTAAAAATCCCACTAGCTTGAACCCCACTGTGATCATACACTAAAGTACGGTGGCGTCCAAAAGGGAAGAAGATAGAGCAAAAGAGTCGCCAACAAGTTTTTAAGGAACTTGTAAACCGTTCATAGGATGAAGGTTACACCCCTTTACGATCCAAGAGATCGTCAACTCCATAAGGTCATGAACCAAATAAGGGTTCGGGGATGATGGTACAAATCCAACCTAAAAGAGATTGAACCTGCCCTAATAATAGGCCTCTACTTTATTCTGATCGTATTCATGTGCGCTTTCTAACTAACATACAATCAATAGATTAACCCTAAACCTATTTAATCTATGTTGGTTGAATTTAATGCACAAATAAACTATTATTGGCGATCACTTGAAATTATAATCACAATTAACCTAACAAGATTATTAATTATCTTATCAAGCGTGGTTGCAAATACCAATTCCCTTTAACCTGCAATAAAGGTGATCAAACAATATCAAAATAAAATAATATGCATATCAAGCAACATAATCAATAATCAATAATAATCAATCATAATAATCATAAATATTAGGAAGAACATAGGAAGCATCATACTTAATCATACTTAATATTAAAGATACCCTAGACATGAAACTAGGAATCATCAAAAATAACAATCTAAGCATGATATCTACATCATGAAATCAATTAATCCATTAAAGTACTTACTTGGATGCCTCGTACCTTTTTCTAATAACAAAATACACACGTTAGTAACTTCAAGGAAAAATAATAATCAAAACAATTAAATTAAATAATTGAAAGAAAGATTTGGGACCAAACCCTCGGAAATTAAAACCTTTCACGTCTAGGGCGAAGGCAACTTCGAATATGGCTAGGTGTTTTTTGATCTTGTGAATGCGGAATTTTGTATGAAAAAGTAAAGTTTAGAACAGAATGCTAAAAGAATTAATGTTATTGAAAATTGATAAATGAAAGATGAAGATGAAGAATTGATGAAAACTTAAGAATAAAGAGAATTGGTGAATCATAAAGTGATTGTTGATTGTAGATGATGAATGAAAACAAAGTTTTGATACGATATTTATAGAGAAAATCATCCAAAAAAGATAATTTATCAAAACAGAGTCTGAAGACCACAAAACTAACATGGCGCCAGCCCTGGCTCATTGGCGCCAGAACCAGTGGCTAGCGCCAGGCGCCAATGGCTGGCGTCTGGCGCCAATCCTGATTCCAGGCGCCAAGGCCGGGGGTTGGACGCCAAATCAGCTTTCAACGTGTTTTCGAAAATCCGATAAATTTCCCGTACTGGAAGATAAAATAATATAATTTCAGCCGAAAATGCTATTTGATCTGATTAAAACTCTGAAGAATCCTAATTGAATTAAGAATGATAAAAACCTTCTAGAATGTTCTAGAAGACCAAAACCATTCCTAATTACATTAGGAATGATAAATCATATTAGGCCCTCCCCTAGATCATTGGGCCGTACTTAAAACTCAAATCGGGCCCAGTTTAGTAAATTGGCCATAACTTCCTCAATATTCATCGGATTTGGGCTTACAATATATCGTTGGAAAGGTCTTTGCAAACCCCATCCAACTACACCACTATTGGACCCATATCATGGACCAACCAAACTGGATTGGCTGTTTTCTTGAAATTAAGTTTTCAAAAACAGAGAGAAGAGAAAAGAAAAGAAATAAAACTTTCCGCAACACTAGACCTTTCCACACTTTCGTTTCATTCGATTATGATTCTACGTGAAAGGCACTCATCACTGGGTTTGGTTTTGGGGAGACACAAATGGGTGTCTACAATAAGTAACCCTAAACAATGAAAGAGATTAAAGAAAGAGTTGAGAAAGGGCCTTTGATATACTTTTTGAAAGGATACATCCACCGATATTGAACAGGTCCACATAACTTGCCCTCATATAGCAATTGAATTGGTAAATGCTCCATGGAGTTAAAGAAAGAAGGAGGGAAAACCTTCTCAAGCTTGCACAGGATCTCAGCTATTTTTTTTCCAATCTCCATGTCGCTAACTGTAATTGTGTAACAACATAAATCGTGAAAGAATTGGCTTATCTCTGTAATTGCCTTCCATATATGGATAGGGAGCAATTCTCTCAAAGCAGTGGGAAACAACCTCTCCATGAACACGTGAAAATCATGGCTTTTCATTCCATATAAATTACATGCTTGCAAATCAACGCATCTGCTCAAATTGGAAGCATAACCATCATAAAACCGCAGCTGTTTGACCCACTCACACAAAACCTTTCTCTGAGCCTTATCGAGAGCAAATGGAGCCTTTGGTATGAATTCTTTTCCTCTATCATCCTCTTGAAGATGTAGATGGGTCCGTTTACAGTATTTAGCAATGTCATTCCAAGCTGATGGTGTGTCACAAGATAGCTTTTTCACGTCCATTATAGTGTGAATCAACTGATCAAAAAAGTTCTTTACAACGTGCATGACATCTAAGTTGTGACGAACAAGCAGATGTTTCCAATATGGAAGGTCCCATAGAGTGCTTTGCTTAAACCACCCTTTTTTGGCATTCTTGAGACGTTTCAGTGCCTCGGGGCCATCCGTTGCCTTCATGAGGTTTTTCACACATTCCCATAGGTCCTCTCCTGACATGATGTGAGGTGGTGAACCTTTTTCGACTTTGTTTTTACAAAATGTAGTTTTACTATTTCGAAAAGGATGACTTGTCGGAAGGAATTGACGATGGCAATCAAACCAAGAAACCTTACCACCATGTTCAAGCCAAAATGCTTTGTTTTTTCTCCATGCAATATGGACAAGCCTTCTTACCGGCTGTGGTCCAACCAGATAACATACCATAAGCCGGGAAGTCACTAACGGTCCATAGGATGGCTGCTCGAAAATTGAAATTCTGCTTTCTCGAAATATCGTAAGTATTTTCCCCAACTTCCCACAACTGTTTCAACTCGTGTATGAGCGGTTGCATGTAAATATCCAAGTTGCCCTTAGGGTTTTTAGGACTAGGAGCGAGTAACGAAAGAAACATGAACTGTCTTTTCATACACATTGACGGAGGCAAGTTATAAGGGGTCAAAATGACAGGCCAACAAGAATATTGTACCCCAAACTGACCATGTGGAGCAAATCCATCCGTACATAGGCCAAGTCGAACATTACGAGGTTCAGAGGCAAACTTAGGAAAGCAACTATCAAGGTGTTTCCACGCTTCACTACCGCTTGGGTGTGCCATTGTGCCTTGAACTCGAGGATTTTTAGCATGCCATGTCATTTCCTCGAAAATGTTTTTAGTTGCAAAAAGCCTTTGCAACCTAGGTGTGATAGGGAAATAAAATAGAACATTCAAAGGCACTAAGCTACCTTTAGAAGTCTTCTTGTATCGGTCGCTGCCACACACCCTACATGTAGATAATTGAGCATCATCTTTCCAAAACAACATATATCCTTTCGGGCATGCATGAATCTTTTCATGGGGCAGGTTTAACCCCTTAACAATTTTCTTGACCTCATAGAATGTCTCGGCCATGTGGTTGTTGTTAGGAATCGCTTCATTAACCAAAGAAGCAAATCCATCAACACATCTATGCGGCAAATTATACTCGCACTTTAGGCTAGTGATTCAAGAAGCCATCTCTAACACATACAATGAACTCCCTTCGTATGACGGTTGTTCATAAGCCCTTAACAAATCAAAAAATTGCTTAGTTTGTGCATTAGGCTCCTCCTCTAATGAAACACTAGCCTCTTCGGAATGCCCTTGATCTTGAGACTAACCAAATGCATCCAAAACCATTTCACGATATTCATTTGAGTGCCTTTCACGAGTTCCTAGATACCCTTCCCCATGACACATCCACTCATGGTAATTAGGTAAAAAAAAAACCCTTGCGATACAAATGAAGTTTAACCAAATCCGCATCCCAAAGACGTTTGTATTTGCATTTAAAACATGGACACCTAACTTCATTCAGGTTGCTACTCTCAGGATGATCTTGACATCTTTAAGGAATTCATCTACCCCCTTCACGAACTCAGGATTAATAGAATTCTCAACCTTCCTTTCGTACATCCAGCTACATTCTTTTCGTTTCATGATTACAAGTTCTATACAACTAACACATATTCCATTAATCACATTAGTCACAAAGCACAATATATATTCATTATAGATCAAAGTGTTATGGAAATGAAAATGAGAAGAGAAATGATTTCCAAGGGTCCTTATCACTCCAACCTAACCCATCCTTGGATGTTCAATCTCACTAGTGAATGTATGCCAAGATTTCAATTCTATGAAAAATCCGGCAACATTTCCCTACAGTTCTCCAAGTACATGATATAGGCGATTCGAAACACCTATATATGTACCTAGAGAACATTGTAGAGAAATTACAAGCAAGGATCTTCCTTAGAATTAAAAAACAGGAATACATTCACCACCTAAGTGAGAATAAACGTACAAGGACAGTCCCAACCAGGGACTATTCAAGACATACTCCTAATGTGTGTGCCTTGAACGGGTATCTAGGCATATGATTATGCAAATGATTTATTTAAAAATATTAAAACTAAACTAACATACAAAATATTATACAAATATATCATGATTAAACTTAACATAAACAAACATATCATAAAACCATAACATTAATATAAAAAAATCAAACCAAACAAAACCAAACTAAACTAACATATCATAATATTAAATCTAGTAACATGCATTATATAAAATTAAACTTAAGTAAGAAACATTATATTAAACAAAACAAAGCTAAACTAGATTATAATGAACTAAAGTAATCTAACATACATCATATTAAACAAAACGAACAAAACCTAACTAAAGTTTCATTATATTAAACTAATCTAATATACTTTAGTAAAACTAAACAAAATTAAACCACATTATATCAAAATAAACTAAACTAAACTAACATACTTACAAAAAAGTAAACTAAACTAAACTAACATACTTACAAAAAAGTAAACTAAACTAAACTAACATACTTACAAAAAAAAAAGTAAACTAAACTAAACTAAAACACATTATATTAGAATAAACTTAAATAAACTAAGTTATGTTAAACAAAACCAAACCAAACTAACATACATACATTATATTAGGGTTTGTAATGTGACTAACCTTTAGATCTGCACTTCTTTTTGACAATTAAACCATCTAATTGTACAATCATACAAAATATTAAAAATAAATAAATAAATAATGGTTTATTATTAAACAAAAAAAAAGTGGGGGAAAGGACAACTTACCAGAAAGAGATGAAAACTGCCTTCCTAATCTGCTTCAGCCACGGCGAGGGAAGGGAGGAGGCTGGAGGCCGGAGGCCGGAGGCTGCGGTTGTGGTGGTCAGGGCTAAAAGTCAGATTTGAATGTAATTATAAAAAATACAAAAACAAAAAAAAATAGTTGTAAACTGACCTAGACGCGGCGCCGGCAACAACCAGCAGCATCAACGGAGGCTCGACGGAAAACAAGGCGCCCCTTCAACCGTCGTTGTCTTTCTCTTTCACCTTCTCGTCCTCTTTCTCTTTCTCCTTCCCGTCCTCTTTCTCTCTTACATTGTCGGCGGCGTTTGGGTCTTCGTCAGCGGCGGATGCGTGACGGACGGCGGCGGATGCGTGATAGACGGCGGCGGTGTGTGGTCCCCTTTTTCTCTTTCCCTCTCTCTTTCTCTTTCATCTATGCGTTTCAACGTTCTTTCCCCTTCTTTTTTTAGGTTAAATGAATTTGGGTATTTTTTTAAAAAATAACCTGTTATTTTCCGACGGAAATAATTTCTGTCGTAATTCCATATTCCGACGGAAATTTCCGTCGCAAAACTATTTTCGATGAAATATTCCGTCGAAAAAAGGAAATCACAATGGAAAATATTTCCGTCGGAATAATTACGACGGAAAATTAGTCGGAACAAGTGAAATTCGTCGATAAATTGCGACGAAATATATTCCGTCGAAATTTTTGAATTTTGCGACGGAAAATAATGTCCGTCGGAACTGATCCGTCGCTATTTAGCCTATTTCTAGTAGTGATATGCCTGAGGAAAGTCGACAGATGAGTTTGGTAGCTTTCTATGCTTGAAGAAATCTACCGGATGATACTTTCCATGCTTGAAAAAAGTCGACATATGAATTTGGCGGTTTTCTATGCTTGAAGAAATCCATCGGATAATACTTTCCATGCTTGAGGAAAGTCGATAGATGATTTTGGCAGGTTCTATGCTTACAGAAATTCACCGAATGACACTTTCCATGCTTGAGGAAAGATTTGTCTGATGATGAGATTACAAGTCTCTATGTATCGAGAACCTTGCGCCATGAAATGATGGTGGTTCTCTTGTCCCCGAACGTGGGCTGTAAATGGTTCTCTTGTCCCCGAACGTGGGATGTAAATGGTTTGTTTGTCCCCGAACGTGGGTTGTAGATGGTTTGCTTGTCCCCGAACGTGGGTTGTAGATAGTCCGCTTGTCCCCGGACGTGGGCTGTAGATGGTTTGCTTGTCTCCGAACGTGAGCTATAAATGGTCCGCTTGTCCCCGGACGTGGGTTGTAGATGGTCTGCTTGTCCCCGGACGTGGGCTGTATTTGAGACCTACAAATTAAAATTTGTCAAGGGACTCATATAGACTATGATTGACTTGACCAACTGACTTGACCAAGCTTGACTTGACATGACATGACATGTGTATAACTTGTGGTTGTGTGTGTATATGGTGTGTGTGTGCAAACACAAGCAACCAAAAATGCAAGAGCAAAAAATTTTCGTCATTTTGTCATGAGATGAGTGGAGGGTTTCGACTTTCTCCCGAAAAAGAAAGACGTGAAAGCTGAAATTTTATTTTCGAACTTCCCTTGATGAGAATATTTTGAAAAAGTTTTTGAACTTACTCAAAAGAAAAGAAATGAAAAAGGGGAAGAAGTTTTTAACTTCCTCGTTGAGCAAGACGAAATGAATAGCAGGGATTAAATTGCTTTTCTTGAAGATAATGTATGCATGATGCATGTTCTTAGGCTAGGAGGCTAAGGACAGTTACATCATGTGACACGAAGATGAATGAACTTAGGTAAGGAAGCTAAGCATCATATATGGTGTAAAGAAACGATCTTGAACGTCACTAAGGTTTGGAAGCTAAGCACGTATATAGATGAAGTGATTGATGAGTATTGCATAATGAATGTTGCTTAGGTGTAGAAGAGAGGAAGAGAGAAGGATTTGGTGATAAAGATTGTTGATGATTGAAAAGGGGAGATATGACCTCTATTTATAAGGGGAAAAAAGGGTCGAAGAATTAAGAAAAGATAAGAATTCGAATCGGAATAATACTCTTGACATAGACAATAGTTTTTGCGGTTTTTGTTTTTATCATATCTTTTGATCCAGAAATCGGAATAAGATAAATAAGATATCGTTGGAAATCACTTGAAGTACAATTTATAACCCAATTGTAATCTTCTTAAAATATTTTGAAGAATAAAAGATATGGCCGAAATAGTGAGACGGTGTCACTTTTGGATAGAGCTTCGTATTTCTTTTATATCTTTTTTGTTATAACTCGGAATTAATATTATAATATATCATTGGAAAGATAATTTCAAGGGCTATCCAACCACATAAAATTTGGATAAAAACTATGAGGAAAGAAAATAATATCTGACTATCTTTGAACGCCTTTCAATTTGAATAGAATTAGGACTTTCAAAATGAGGAGTTTTATTCAATTTTAAATTCTTTAATACTACCTCCGGTTCATTTTAGTTGCAACAATTTCCTTTTTGGGGTGGTTCATTTTACTTGCAACAATTTTTTTTTTCCTTTTTTGGTAAGTTTTTGGGTGTAAAATTACATATATGCCCTTACTTTTTTACTAAGCTATTTCATTAACACTCCTAATTTGTTTTACTTAGTTTGCTGATTTTGTTAATTAATTTAACTACTCCCACCAAATTTACCTCCTTCCCCTTTAAATTCCTTCATCTCCCAACCACCTTCATTGAATCTGCATTCAATACTGGAAAATGGTTGGGAGAATTAAATTCTGGAAAAATTTTCTAGAAATCAAACCCCCCTCTCAAACCCTAACCGTTTAAATCTCTCTCTCGTCCTTTCTTATTTCTCTCTCCTCTTCGCCTCCTCTATCTCCTCCAAAACCCCACATCTTTCTCCTTTCTCTCTCTTCATCTTCTGTATTCTCACACCGATTCACCCCATTTCACTCTTCAAATGTCTTCTTCTCAACCAAAAATAATTGATCTTGAAAGCCATGAGTCCCTTTCTTCTGGATCCACTCGATCTCCACCAAAACCAGAGCGAACCACGTACATACCTCGTCGTGGTTCTGGGGTAATGAAGCCGCTCCGTCGTGCTTTTGTAATTGCAAGGAGGAAGATTGTTGGTGCAAAGCTTGCTGAATACATTTCAAGCGACGAGGATGAGAAGCCCATTAAGGTTTCTGGGTCCAAAAGGCCGGTTCCGCCACCTCACTGCCCAGATCTAAAGGTAGTGTCCACCAAAGAAGGTGGATCTGCTGTTGTGGTGGCTGTTCCAACTGCTTCACCACCACCAGACGCCAAATCTGAAACGGGTTATTCTTTGTTCCAGGCGCTGACTGCCGGATAAGTTCTCCAGCCACCCTCTTCCCATCCCATGATGGGTGGGAGTGCTTATGGGTCTGGTGCTAGTAGTAAGCGCTTGAGGGGCTTACCTCCAGGGGAGCAGGAGCCAGATGACGTACTGGAGGCTTACCTCCAGATCTACTACCCCCAGTAGTCCCTTCCCCCATACTAATTGGGCAGCGTAATTTCTAAAACCCTAATCTTCTTCTTCAGTTCCAATTTATGCTTGATTATGCTATTCATGAGTCCCCTGTTCGTTGTTATGCCTAGTCTGATATTGTTGGTTGGTTAGGTTTGATTTGATGTGTTTCCTTTTATTATTGCATATGTTGTTTATGTATGAGTTGTTGGTTGTTTGGGTTTGTATTGTTGTTTTATAAACGAATTCTTGACTCCCCTGATATGTTTGGATATGTTGTTGGGGTATGAGTTGATAGTTGTTTGGATATGAATTGTTATGGATATAAATTGATGAGTCCCCTGTTATTTTTGGATTTGAGATGTTGGTTGTGTGCTTCTGTAACTGTGGTTGGATTATGAAATGGGTTGTTGGTGGAGTTGTGGAGTTGTGATTGTGTGTTGGTTGACTGGTAGGATGATTTTGTTCCTTGAGTCCCCTGTGTATGATGCATTGAGTCCCCTCCCCCAATAGATTGCATCAAATTGAATCCCATCCAAATGATGAAGGGACTCATCTCATAGCTACTTGAGTGTCATGGCTGCTCTAGTTACCTCTGATTGAGGTATCTATTGAGGTACCATAACTCATTGATGCCTTGAAAGAGAAATGTAACCCTATCTGATGGATTATTAGTGACCAAAATAGATTGAGTTTCCATTAATAACAAAAGGTTGTGATTTGTCTTAAACCAAAGTAAAGTAGCATACAAGACTGCCTAAGAATGTTTACACTAAGTATGTACCAAAATACACCTAACCAATACCAACAAAAACTACTAAAACCATGTTCAGATTGTATTGGTTATGTGTGGCAGTCTTTGGCTCAGATGGTTTGATTGTGCTTCCTTATAGTCTTCAATCAACATCTATTTCCATTTGAAATTCAGTTGCATTTGTACTTGGAATTTTGATTGAATCAATAGGAAACAACCTCTGCAATTAATTCCTTGTCTACTTGAAGCAATTCTGGTAGAACACCTTGCCTGTCTAGACTTCTTTTTTTCATGTGTGGTATTTTGTAGTTGTTTCCTCCTTTTCTTCTTAAGACCTCAACCATGCATGACTGAAGTGTAATCCAACTGTATTTGTTCAACTCTGGATCAAATCCTTTGAATGCTATTTCAACTTCTTTGATGAGATCATCTAAATTTTGAGGAAATGACTGATACTGCAGTGATTGAATGACATTGAAAAGTCCTAAGTCTAGAACATTCATGTCTGGTGATTGTGCTGGTTGAAAAACAAATTGTATGTTGAATCCATATGCTTGACATGCTTCTTGAAATTCTGCATCTTGTGGTATTTGGTGAGGCCTAGCATTATACCATTGAATAGTTATGTCTTTGGGAAGTTGGGGTGGCCATTGTTCATGTATTGTTGGCAACACATGATTAAGTAGCATGTCCCTTATTGCTTCCTTGTTAATACTATGGACTGCCTTAGCCTCAATGGTTACCTTGTCTCTGTTTTTACTCTTTTTCTTTGCTTCCTCATACTTCACAAAAGGGAAAAGACCATACTTCCCATCATGTAATAATTGTTTGTTTGCATCATACAATGGTTTCCCAATCATGCCCATAAACATACCCTTTATCTTGAACCTTTTGGACTGTTGGGCTCTGTATGGATTGTCTTCAGCTGGGAAGAGGTAGAATGTCCTTGTTTCTGGGTTTATAAAAAAACCACTTTTCATCAATGTGTATCCATTGTTACATGTCTTCAAATGAAGGGTCCCCTTCTGCTGGAATGGGGTAATGTGACTTAGAACCCATTTCAGTCTTGCTATTTTATGCTGGTTAGTGAGTGTTTGTGCTTGTGTGTGTTCTCAATCTACCCCTTTTCCTTAATCTGTGAATAGCTGACTTAGACACATGAAGTGCTGCAGCATATCCTCTTTCAGTTTGTCTTTTGTACAAAGGCACTGATGTTAAGAATTCATCACTGTACTCCTTTTGTTTTCTGCCCACAGTGCCTATTTTTTTGGTCCTTACATCTACAGCATTGCCTTCTAACATGTGTTGCTTAATTACCTTAAACCATCTTGTTGTTGTTGATCTATGCACATGATGCTTTCTTGCCAAACTGGATAAAAATCCTCTTGGCAATGAGTCCCCCTCCATATTGAGCATGATCTAATCAACTAGTTGGCGCTTTTCTTCTACTGTCATTTCTCTACTTTGTCTGTCATACATATGTAGTGGACCATGTAGTTCACCATCATCATCTCCATCATAACCAGCTTCTTCTTCTGAGTTGCTGTCTTTTTCTTGAGTTTCTTCATCTATGAAATGATGCCATGCTTCCATTGTCTGCTCCTCATTGTACACTTGATTTTCATTAAAAAAAGAGTTCTTCCAAGAACTCTGCCATGAGTCCCTATCCTTTTTTTTCAGGCTGACTGTAGGTGATGAAGTGGTGGCTGGAATTTTTTGGATGGTCTTCAACAGAGCCTAGAAGAATTGAACATGGATGCTGCTTTTGTCTTTTTAGCACTATAAATTTAGGCTAATTATGAACTAATTTTAGGCTTATGTAATTTGTAGGATGGTGTTTTGTAAACAATTAACTACTCACCCTTAACCCCCCCAACCCCTCCCTGCTGTCTCTTTTAAATGAAAAACAAACTGAAATGTGGTTTGGAAAGTCCTCTTTTTATAAGGGAATATGATTTGAATGTTAACAAGTTTAGATTTTGGGGTATTTGGCAAATTTTTTGAATTTGCCTTGAAATTTTGGGAGGGAATTTCGTGAGTAATCAAAAAAAAAAGGGGGACTCCCTCCTCAATTTGGATGAAAAAAGGGAGGGAATCCCCACCCATGTGCAAAGTCAGGGAAATTTGGGTGGGAAAAGTCCACCTCACCATTTTTTCCCACTACTTTTACTTGATTAAAAAAAAGACCCCACATGGTTTCCCTCCTATTTTAGTCCCTTAATTACTTAATCTTCACATGCTTAAAGCCCCTTAAAAGTTTTGCCTAGGCTTGCGTAAAATGGTCCTTTGTTGCAACTAAAATGAACCGGAGGTAGTATTATCTTTTCATAAAGGATAATTAAGATCTTTTAGAAACTTATATAAGCTTCCAATTAATCCTAATTGGTTTAGGAATGAGATAAAATTCTTTGGACCCTCCACATAATCATTGGGTTGTAGGTAAGGTGAGCTTAGGTTCGGTTTGGGCTCAGCTTAGTATTTTGACCATAACTTATTCGTTATAACTCACTACAAAATTAAGTTAATATAGCATCAACTAAAATTTGTTGCTATTTACCAAAAATTTGTTGCCAACTCTATTTAGCAATGGGTTGGAAACGAAAATTTGTTGTTGTTAAAAGTCTTATTGCCATGGGATTTTGGCTACCAGTTGCAAAGCAATTTTGTTGCAATATTACATCCATTTAAATATAGTTTCCATGATGGCTTGAATTTGCATGTAAGGCTCTTTGAATCCCCAGCCTCAAGAATCACAGTTGGTAGGAGTCGAACTTGTGACCTCAAAGTCACATGGTGAATCTCTTACCAACTATACCAAGTACTATTTGTTTACTTCTTTGCATATAATTCATAATAAGCGAACGAAATATTAGAGACGAAACTGAAAATTTTGTCTCTAAATTAGGGACAAAATAAAAAATCAGTCTCTAAATTAGAGATGAAATTGAAATCCGTCTCTATTTGATGTCATTATAGCAACAAATAATAAGAAGAGTGTCTTCAAATACTTTTATACATAATAGCAAAAATGACCTACATATAAATTAACAACAAAATGTAACACAACTTGTTTTCAATGGCAACAAATAAAAAAATACATTATCATCTAGCAACAATTGTTTAGACGACTTGTTTCTAATGGCAATAATTCAAAAATTCATTGCCTTTGTTTGTTTCTAAATTAATACAAATAAAATATTGTTGTCATATTTTGTAACTATATGGCAACAAGAGAAAAATATGATGTCATCTAGTAACAACTTGTAAGAAAATTTGTTTTAAACAACCAAAAATAAAAAATATGTAGCCATTAATTATTAAAAAAATAAAGCATAAAATGTCGCTTTAAATTAGGCAATGAAAAAAACTATATTCGTTGCTATTTAGCAACGTTTTAAAAATATGTTGTCAAACTTAGTTGCTAAAAAGCTTTTATTTTTGTAGTGACTTGGATTTGGGCTTATAATATATCGTTGGAAAGCTCTTTTCAAGCCTCATCTAATTATTAAATCATTGGACCAAGATTATGGACCAAAATAAATTGGACTAAACGTTTTATAAAAGGACACGAAATGAATGATTTTAAGGACACGAATTTGGGTTTAAAGCCACGAAAAGAGGAAAATAAGTTATGGTTTGGAGAAATGGGCTAGGAATTGGGTAGGTTTATGAAATGAAAATATGAATTTAAGCACTCCAAGATTAAATACTCAACCTAACCAACAATGTCAGTGAAATGTTGTTTATCATCGAGTTTGGTTTTGGTGAGACATTTTTAGACGTCTACAGGTATGAGTATGGGTATGTGTGAGAATGTCGATGAACCGTGTCTTTGTGTCAAAATCTTTCCTAGAAATTTGTAGCCTCGTGACTACTAATCGCAGCTTAAATTCATAATTACTTGTATATAAACTCAACTCTTAAATTATCATTTCTCAGCCAACCCACACGAAGCTTCATGTACAGCTGTAAACAACCATTTGTGATTTGTTTATAAATCTATGGTATAAAATTTGCCAACAAAACAAATCGAAATATCATACTCACTGGTTAAACCCACACTTAGCTGTGATGATCCCCTTTTTTGTCCTTATATTATTTCCTCTTTCTATAAATAACAACTTTACTTTCATATAATTCTAAAACATCAACATTTCTAATATCAAACTTTCTAAATACTCTCTTTGAACAAACTCATAAAAATGGCTACCTCGAACCATACTCGATCAGCTAGCTACCCACCCCAATCGAACCCGATCCTTCTAAAGGTCGAGGACGAGTTAACCAAGCTAAGGAAAGCCGAGGTAGAATCAACCTCTGTAACCGAAACAATCTGTATTGGCTTAACAGGGTTAGCTAGATTGTACAGATGTGTTGATAATGTGCTTAGTTTACCACTTCTTGCGCATCGTACACTCTCCCTTTCGCTCGCTAAACACGAAACACCGTTGATAGAAGGATCATCGAGACTCCTTGAAATATGCGGTGCTTCGAAAGAGTTATTGTTGAGGTTATTAGAAGCTGTTCGATGCTCAAACAGCGAGATGAGTAGTGTATCAGAGTATTTTTGTTTGAGAAAAGAGATTGTGAAGGCTTCGAAAGGACTTGCCTTACAACTTAGGCAGGTCGAAGGGAGTCTAGTATCGAGAAATGAGGAGTTCAATGAGTCAGGTTATTTCGAGGTGATTCGAGTATTGAGATGTGTTAGTATTATAAGTATTTCAGTACTCGAGTCACTTCTACGATTCTTGTCGATGCCATTGATGTCAAAGTCGAAATCGATTTCGTTTGGTTTGATTTCGAGGTTGGTCGTTAAGAAGAGTAAAGCAGTAAAGTTGTTAAAAAATGGGAATGAGTTGAGCAATGTTGATGTTGTGTTACATACATTTGATGGAGAAGAGAGTTTTGATTGTGATATTGTTAACAAGAAATTAGAGGTTTTGGAGGTTTCTTTGAGAGGAATTGAAGATGGTTTAAACAATATTTTGAAGCAATTAGCTAGGACTAGAGCTTCTTTAATAAAAATAGTTTGTGTTTAATAGTTACATTTAGATTTTAGTATAGTCTTAGGTATTTTTTTTCATTATTTATTGGATGATATAGGTTCGTCTTAATTGTACAAACATATTAATTTTAGCTGATTTAACAAATGGAATTAATAATTAGATGGATTATATCATTATTTGAGTACTATTGTGTATTTACTATCTTCTTTAAATTGTCTCTAAAAGTCTTTTCCGAGTTTCAATTTGACTATTTTAATTTTGTGAAACAATTACTTTGGAATATTAGGCATAGTAATAAGTTGTCCCATTTCATCCTAGTCAATGTGCTAATTTATATCAATGAAATTAATGAGAATCGTTTTCAGTTGACTTCTTAAAAGAATTTATTTGCTTGAGAAAATAATACTTCTCCTTTATTTATTTAATAGATGAAGCCCGTGCGATGCACGGTTTATTTGGGTTTTTTTTATTATTTTTTTTTTTTTGTATTTATGAGCTAAAATTTGTTATATATTTAGATAAAATTCTTAATATTAAAAGATAATATTTAATATTTAATTAATTTAAACTTAAAAATCTCATTCGCCAATTTTGCTTACGTGGCATTTGAATTATTTAATTCTAAAAAAAAAAGTAGAAAACAAACATCTTTGAATAAGTTTGCACCTCTGTTTTAAGACAAGGTTATAGGTAAGGAACACAAACTAATCAAACTAGGTCAATCTTATCATGGTCACAACAAGTCTTAACAAATACATATATAAGAACTCTATGTCGTCTTGGCAAAAGTGCGCAAGCCCTAAACTGTACTGGATTTACCATGGATGGCAAACTACACCTAGAAGATCTGCTAGTCTACTACTAATAAGCAAGAAAACAAGCCATGAATATGGTATTTAAGTACATATATCAAATAAGGCAAAGAAACTAAAGTATGTAAAGAAAAATATGTAAAGAAAGCAATGCATGCTAGAGTAAGGTAAAGGAACTACAACACTTAAAATAGAGGGAAAGGCCAGGCTACAAGCAAATGTCGTTAAACTAAGTTCAACGCTTAATTGTTCAAGTATAACCAAAACGAAAGTGTTAACAAATGCGAAGTAATATGAAGATGAAGTGATAGTTGAATAACTAGTTAGTAATTTTGGAGTCTTCAAAATTAACCCAAGAAAAGAGCTAGTATCATGCTATTTTACACAAGCTTAAGGGGAATAATTTCTAGAAAAGTAGGGTTAAACATCATATTTGCACGGTATAGGAGGAATAGTAGCACAATTATGCTACAAGATCTAGAGCTTCAAACATTAAAAGAAATGTGGTTGATCCTCAATCATCCACGATCGTAAACTTGTCTTGCCAAGTCAGCTCCAGGTTTCCTCTCATAATGATGAACGGCCGGGCTCATAACAAAGTGAGCACAACCATGCATCGGACATGCATTTTTCCTATATAGGTTGTCTTCTTTCCACTTTCTTGATCTCCTTAAGACTTAGGGGTCGTTTGGTTCGCACGAGGGAATCAGAATGGAATGAACAAAGGGAAAGGAGAAGAATGGAATGAAAATACCCTTTTTTTGCTTTGTTGTTTGTTTTTAAAACAAGGGAATCAATCTCACCACCACACCACCACCACCACAACCACCACACAATTCATATGGTTTTCTTCATTCCCAACCACGAAACCCCTCGCCGGCCCTCCCCCTCCCCTCGCCGCCCTTCGCAAACTCTCCCCCACCACTCGCTGGGCCCAAAACGACGAATCTCACCCTCGAAAAACCTCCCTTAGGGTTTTCGGAGGTTTTTTGAGGTAGGGGAGGGGTTTTTGGGCGGCGAGGGGAGGGGGTTTTGAGCGGCGCGCGTTTATCGGTGGGCAGAAGGGGAGGGGAAGGGGTGGCTAGGGTTTCGCGGGTGGTGGGAGAGAGATCGGGGCTAGAGTTTTGCGGGGCTATGGGTGTTTTTGCGTGGGAGGGGAGGGTGGCGAGGCTAAGGGAAGGGGTGGCGGTGGTCGGGGTAGGGGCGGCGGTGGTCGGGCTGGTTTTCCGGTGGTGTTGGTAGGTGTGAAGGTGGTGATGTGGTGGTGTGAAGGTGGGTAGGGAAAGGGAATGGGAAAGTCTAGGGGGTGGGGAATGGAGTTGGAAGGATTTGGGGTAATGGGGAGGGTAATGGCAATGATTTAAAGTCCTAAACAAACATCAACAAAGGGAATGGGGCTAGTTGATTTCCATTCCTTTTCCTGATTACCCCCAACCAAACGGCCCCTTATTCTATTTAACTTATTCTAAATAGAAAAAGGAACTTCATTCAATTAAGATCGAGCACCCATCCAATATAGCTTTCTCTAACTCCATCACTCATCTTTGCCTGTGAACATTGATTGATGAGCAATTAATTTCTCTTTTAAATTCTTTCAGAACAATACAAAAGCTATAATGAGAATTCATGCTTTTACATTCTATTGTGATGCAAGTGAAAAAAAAAAAATGTGTACGAAATTTTGCACAGATTAAATAAATTTATTAGTTAACCTGCGGTCTAAAATTTAAACATACATCACATGCACGAAGGGTTAATTTACATGAGGCAAAAGACCTGGCCTTTTCCCAATTAAGAAGGTATTTTATAATATAAGTTAGTTCCCACCATTATGGGAGTAGAGTATCATTATTGATCTAATTTATTATTAGATGAATAAAAAATAAATCCAATTATACAAATACAGTATCTTAGTTTTTCTCTCACTTCTATCCACAGTCTCAATTATCAATCCTATCTAATCTATTACAACTAAATTAAATCATTTAAAAACGAACTTCTTCCCAATTTCCCATAGACCAAAAACCACCTTTTCAATTTCTGAAGTAGTCCAGCCTCCAACTCCTATTTCAAAGTTGTTTGATAACATTTTATAATCCTATGTCCCATATATCACAATTGAAACATGAATAATTGTGTTTATTAATCAACCAAAAACAAATAAATTGTGTGGGTCGTAATAAGCCGCGAGCGTAAACATACTTGATCACAAAACACCGTAGAATTTGGCCCTCATATTTAGCTGCAGCATCGAAAATGATTTTCAAGTATCTGTGTAACATATATGTCAGTAAAACACAGATGTCAGACAAACAACAAAGGCCTTTTAGCAGAGGACCTAGTTGTTTTACGACGTGCATTCAAAACAATCAATGTCACCGGGCCTCGTGTGGTTTCCCACAGATGACACGGTGCATTAAAATAATATTATTATTCTGTATGCGGTCGGATTGTATAAAATAAGCTATAATGTACTCCGTACTTAACATATAACAAGTGGTATATGAGCTTTTAGTTGTGCGTACCATATACTTCCTCCGTTTTTTATTATTTGACCCGCTTTGACTTTTACACTATTCACCACCTTTTCTTTGACTGTCTTTTGTGAATAATATGTAAGGAAAAATATATTCATGTATAATATTTTTGGATTCTTCTCAATAAGTAATATCATTATATATGACTTTTATAATTTTTACTTATGGAGAATTTAAATTATTGATCGTTAAAGTTCTGCATTGACAAGCGTGATAAAAGAAACAGGTCAAGTAAAAAAGTACAGAGGAAGTATGTCTTTTTTAATTTTCCCCAAGTCGTGTCCACGCTTTTAAAAATCTTGTTTGAGCTTGTATTAGCCTGTTAAGACTTAAGAGTTTGGCTTGTTTAATCGTAAATGTGTTAGCATTTCAAGTTTAAGCTCGAGATTAATTGACCTTAAATCTGAGGTTGATTCAATAAACGAACTTTGTTTTCCCTTTAAAAATTATTTCTTCATCACATCAATTAAATTTTATAATTTACTTTTTTAATCTTTCTATAGCAAAAAGAAATGTTTATTGTGAAATAACTTTTAAGTTTTTTTTTCCTTAAAAAAAACATTATTTTGATTTGAAACATACCTTTTTTGATACGTAATTGGAAAATTGGCTTAAAATAATCTCAACTATCAGCGATTGGTGCAAAATAATACGACCTCAGTTATTTGCTTTAATTTTAACAGTACCATCTTTTGTAATATATGTGCAAAATGGTACACCAGCCATCGAAGAAGGTATATACTACCTCCGATTTTTTTTAGTTGCAACTTTGGAATATTTTATATCTCTCTATTAATACCTCAAAGTTGCAACTAAAAAAATAGAGGTAGTATGTGCAAAATGGTTCGTCCATATTCATTTATACTAGTATAGTTATCATGCGATGCATGATTTATAAATCAAATTATTAAACCCGTAGGTAAATAAAAATAAAATAAAGTTAATTCAATTACTAATAAAGGGGTTTCAAAGAAAATCACTAATAAAGGACTTGGTTACTAATGGTCAATAATAAAAAAAAAATAAAAAAAATTAGGAACATAATGTGAATAGTATTTTATGTTATTTGAATTGCTTTTAATTTTTTATAATGTTATATTATTAATTGAAAAATAATTGAATAATACTTCATATAACTATATAAGAGAAGTAGACTAATTCATTTATATCTCCAGTTGATAAAAAAAACTTAAATTTTCTTATCATACCATCCGCATCAGTAGCTACAAGCAATCTAATACATGTTTTAACTGTCGCGTTCACCAAATCTATAGATACAATAATAACCTTATATCTGACCTACCAGTACATATATTTTCCTAAGCTAAGCATTGTGGAAAAAACTATATATTATATAATTGTCATATAACTAACCAACAGCTAATTAAATATACTATACAACACAAATACTTCGCATATAGGTATGGATACTGATAATTTTATATAAATAAAATGTACGGAGCAAATATTAAAATTTATCCCTACCCTTAATTATAAAAAGTTAAACAAAACTCTTATAATAGTGCATGGACATTTATATCTCTAAAATGTTCTTTTAAATATATTTTCCCCCATTCAATTATAAAAGCCTTAAAATTTTCTCTTAGCTTGAATTCGCTAAATTGATTTAAAAGGTTATGTTTATTTCAATATTTAAAGCCATTTACTATTTCCATTTTCTTTTGTTTTAATTTTTCTATTTAGAATTTATAAGACTATTATACTACCTCCGCTAATTATTATGTTCAACAAAAGAATATTTTATGTCTCACAAATAATACCCCTTAATTTGTTACACATAATAGCTGACGGAGGTAATATTTCAAGATCGAAGTCAATATCTTATACCGTACAATCACTAAATCAAAGTAGCTCAAAACATTACATAGCTACACAACATCCGACATATATAATGACTACATGCAAATAATTTTAATATATTATTACGCATTTGATATAAGTTATAAAACAATTTCACTATATATAAATTTTGATAGATTTATATCTTTCATATTAGCAAAAATTTACAAATGTTATCATTATATTTTGAAAAAAATATAGACTTTGGAGTTTTGTATAAGATAGATAAAGGATAAGTTAATTCCCCTCATATATCATTGAGTCGCTCGATCTTTTTTTTTTTTTGGGTGTTCTATCCGGTTCACCCTTTGATTTGAGCTAATTCAAATTTGAGGATAAGTTCTGGATTGTTAGGTTCCACTCCCCTCCCGGTTGTTATTGCAGGAGATCGAATATGGGTCCTCCCTACCAAGTGTAGTCCCAATCAACACTACACCATCATAAATTATTGCAAATGATTGTCGTATATCTAATATAGTACATGAGCAATGCATGATTTTAAATCAAAATCAAAATGTTAGTTTTTCTAAAAAGATTCATAAGTAATAGCATTGTTAATATGAATATTACAATTTTAAACACGAGTTATACTTATAATACATTTTATATCTATCCTTTCCCGTCAAATGTCTAATTCAATTTAACTTTTATTCTTCTTGTTTAGATTGGTTTTTGGTTCAATTTTTCTTATGAAAGAAAAACAAAAGGTCATTGTAAAAGGCATTGTATAGAAAATGAAAGACCAATTCAAATTAAATATATGTTCAAGATTATATATTTTTTTCCAAGACAACATTTTGGCTCAGCATTCAGGATTTGTCAAGGAGTAGAACAACCGTCAAAAGTAATTTTTACACTATTTTGTATCTTTATTAAACACTTTGTATTCATCCGATAACTTGTATTGAATTTAGGATAACTTGTAGAATATTTTGGGTAACTTTTATCATTAATGCATAAGTAACTCTCATTCATTATAGATTAGCTTTTATAATAGGTGCACAATATTATACTGTAAATTTGTTTTTTTTTTTTTAAGTTTGTCTTGATTTCATAATTGATGTCAAACTAAATTCTATCGATATTTTTTAATTTTCATAAAAAAAACAATATTAGCATTTTCAAAATACGAAATACAAAATATTTGTTTCCTTAATTATGCCACTTTAATCATATTGCTTCAAATTAGTTATTATTCTTTAACTTAACAAAAAATAAAGGTTGGAAAGACGTTATGTATTATTAGTAGTATGAAAAGTATACATCTTTTATTATGAAAAATTAAATCAATATTTATGTTAGGAAATCATGAAAATCTTATGCATGTATAGAAACATGCATTATTGTTCAAAGTTGAACAAAAATAACTATGCTTGAATATGTAACAGTAATTATATAGATATATTTTATACTTAATTTAAGATAAGCCAATTGAGAGAGAGACATTTGTCATCCTCACATTAATTTGCTTATCTTTTAGTATAATACTGGTTAGCACCCGTGTGATGCACGGGTTTACCTGTAATTTATCTTTGAATTTTAGTAAAAAAAAAAATTTGAGTTTAAAATGTTCATAAGTTCAATTAATTGACCTCAACTATGCTAACAACTCCTATAAAGACTCCAACAACCTAATATTAACATAAATCATCAAAGTAATAGGTACTTATTTTAAATTAATTACCTAAAAAAGAGCTACAATCTGTTTATAATTAATTAGCATTTTGATAGGTGTGTCGCGTACCTAACAAAAATAAACCTAACTATACCACTACTATGTAGACAGGCCAGACAAGCAAGGGTCGGATCCCAAGAGACTATGGTTCAACTAATTAAATCGACTCAAGCAATTACTAAGCAAGTAATAACCAATTCAAATAAGTAAGAATCAATATCTAAAGAACTAATTAAAACGATTAAATCTAAACAGTATGACAAATCAATGCTAAAAACATCCAAGATTAAGCATCACCATGAATACAACTAATGCAATAGTCGTTCTACCCCTAACACATAATTCAATTGATTAAAGAGGAAAAGTAATCCCTAAATAGTACCAATGGTCTCTCCCGAGTTATCAATGGCTTCTTTAATCACAATCAAGCCTACTTTCATAGAATCATGTAAATTAAAGACCTTAAGCACATTACTCTAACTTCCTAATCATCCATTCAACTACTCCTGTGATGAACTTTAAACCCTTAATTGATTTATTCAAATCCGTCAAAACCCAACTCCCTTTGCGATTAAAACAATGGATTAATAACAATACCAATTATCCCTAATCTAGTATTGGCATGAGCACAATCAATTAAGCAAATCAATTGCAATTATCATTAGAGAATTTAAAGCATTAATTCATGCATCAATTATATTTGGGTTCCACTAGATCTTGGAATAGTGAAACTACTCGCACATATTAATGAAAACAATAACAAGAATTAAAGAAAACATAATTAATAATAAAAGGAATTAAAAAGAATAAGAAAATACCAAATCTTGAATTATGAGAGATAAATGAAGAAACTTGAGTGCATAATCTTGAATTACAATGAAAATAAAGTTTAGAGAGAAAATTAGGGTTCTAAGATGATAGATAATGAAATTATAATGCTAAAGAGTATTTATAAGAAGTCTAAAAGATAGGATGGAATAAGGAAAGAAATCGGATTAAAACCGACTAAATTCGTCTAGGCATGGGCGAGTCACACATGACATGCCCATGTCAAAAGTCAGATTCAATTTTTCTTCAATCTCCAGCGAGACATGGACATGTCAAATTCTGACATGGGCGTGTCTCGCTGGGCCAACTTCACTCGACGAGCATGGGCATGCCCACATTCAACATGGGCATGCTTCCCTTAGCACGTAGCTGCTAGCTCAAAACACTCGACTCGACATGGGCGTGCCTCTAATGAACATGGGCGTGCCTCATATGAAACTTCAACTTCCAATTTTATGCCTTCTCAAAACACACTAACATCGTATGATCACAACTAAACCAAATCAAGCCAAAATAAGCTATAAACAACTAATTTAGACTCGAAAACTACCTAACTAGACTCTAAAAACACGTATTATACACGACTTATCACATTTTGTTTCCAAAAAAATAAAAACATTTGAGCGGGTAATTTTTTCATGAAATAGTGCCACATGTACAACTTTGAATAAAGATGAAATCAGTAGTTGCTACATTAGTACTGTACTAGATTAGTACCCGTGTGTTGCACGGTGGTTGATTAGTAATTTTTCTATAATTCTTTATCTTTTGTTGTTGATAACTTTCTAATATGATTTGGCTCGTTATTTTTTAAAAAAAAATTGTTATATAAATATATTAAAAAAAACATGTACTTAAAAAAAATTAGTTATAAAATGCTGCATCATAATGTAATATTTACTATGTTATTAAAAAATATACTAAAATGATGGTTAGATTAAATATATTAATGTTGTATAAATGTATAATTCATTAATCTTATACGTTTAGAGTAGAAGCTAAATAAATTTGTATTTACTATTAAAAAAAATGTGTATTAATTTGTTCAAAAAAATGTGTATAATTAGCTACCAACATCTATGTCTATTTAATATTGTTGTATTATGAATATCCAAAAGTAGTGTGGAGTATATACAACAATATTGATGTCAAATTCAAATTTCACACCTAATTGGTCCTAGTTTCTAGCTAGGAAAGGCACAAAAAAAAATGAAAACATCATAGGTAAAAATTGGAGGAAAATTTTTTTATGAGAGTTTGACACGTAAGCACTTTAAGAAATTGATGACATCATCAATGTTTTTTTTAGTAATAGTTAATAGATTAGTTATAGATATAGATAGATTATTTCACAATTATAGAGTAATTATTAACTTTTTATCCAAAATATATGATTCCTACATTTTTATTTACAATAACACATTATTTTGACTTGACACACACTTTAAAAGGAGAAAAAAAAACCCACAATAGTTAATTTATTTACAATCATGTCATGATGACTAGAAAATGGACCTCACAATAGTTGACTTATTGGCCATGATGACTAAGCAAAATTATTGATTTTCCTAAAAATAATAAATAAATAAATAAATAATTATTGATTTATATACAATTTTTCCATTTGATAAATGAATTTTGTTTATCAAGGAGATAAACTGGGGCTTTCTCCTTTAAAAGAGATATTAGACTAGATAAATGGACAAATTAATTAACAAAATTTTACCACCGATAAGAAGAAAGTGTTATATTTATTCGATCACATAGTCTAATCATTTTTAAATAGATTAGTATGTCTAAGGGTGTATTGTAAGTTTAATGAAATAAAGGAAATATTATGTTAATTTTGGCTTTTAATATATTGTTTGAAACCAATTATATCAATATACTACCTTCGTTAACAATTATTTGCAATATTTACTAAAAAAGAGTGCTAACTTTTATTTGCAACATTCCCAAATCTTTCCATTTTTAGAAACTTTTTTTAAATGAAATTAAAAAAACACCCTTACTTAATACTTTATAACATCAATTACATACTTAAAACATAATTGATTAAAAACTAATCTAATCTAATTAAGTTTATTTTATCTTTCAATAATCATCAATCCATGTTCATCTCTTCATCATCTTCCCCATTATCTTTCTCTCTCCTCCTTCATCATCTTCTTCCTCTTCCTCTCCATAATCTAATGTCTCCGTTTTTATCCTCTTCAACATTAACTTTATCTATCTTCCTTCACCCACTTTTCATGAATTGAAGAAAAAACACACTCAAATAATATCTAGAAAAACGGTCTTGGTTTTGCGGGTTTGGGATCTGGGTTTGTGGGTTGTAGTTAGTGCGTCTGGGTCTTGGTGCAAGGGTGCTGATGATTTTGGTGGTTTGTGGGGCTGATTTTCGTGGTTGGGTTCGCAGGTGGGTTCCCTGAGTTCGTGGGGTTGGTTTTAGTGGTAGTCGATCGAATTGATTTTGGTGGTTCGTGGGGACCGGGTGGTTTTGGTGGTTCGTCAAAGGGAAGCAGTTAGGGGTGGTTTTTGGTGGGTCGTTAAAGGGTTTCGGTGGGGGTAGTTTTGATGGATCGTCGAAGAGTTTAAGGGGTTCATTGGTGGTTTTCTAGGTTCGTGGTTGGAATCCGGTGGTTTCAATGGTAGTTTTGGGTTCTGGGTTTCGATGGCTTTGGTGGTTGGTGGTTGGTGGTTGGTGGTTTTGGGTGTTTGGGTAATTGTGTTTATTTTTGTTTTTTTTGGTAGTAGTAGTAGGATTAATAGTTAAGGCCTTAAGCATATATACCCTTATATTTCAATAATCATATTTAAAAACTTTTGCCTAGAAGTCCGCGCAGACCCCCTTTGTTGCAAATAACCGTTAACGGAGGTAGTATAATAATGCATTGAAACTAACACATTTTGTGCGGCTGGAGAATGTAGCGGTAGCGACGGTCTCCGTCCTTCCACCACCTGCAAAATCAAACACAATGAATTAAAATATATCAGCTAAGCCTCCCGCACCAAACAATTTGTACATCCATGTGCATGCAATATCTTCTCTGAAACTAATTATATCAATATAATAATGTTTTTTTCCTTTAGAGAAAAATAATTTACTAGCTTAACAAAAGGACGGGGCTTTATAAATTTGGGTAGGAGAAAATTATTAACATAAAATGTATTTTGAAAAAAATAAATTTATTACTAAAAAATTATAATAAAAATAATATAATAGTGAATATGAACGGAATATTTCTTAAGATGCCTTCTTCAATGGCTAGCGTACCACTTTGCACATATAGTACAAAAGGTTGTACAGATGATAACAAATAGTTGAGGTTGTATTATTTTGCACACACCGTTAACATTTGATATTATATTAAGCCAATTTTCCTATGTAATTTTAAAATATTAAAGACTAAAAGAAATACAGAGACACCAAAATTAAAAGATGTTTTAAAATAAATAGAATAATTTTTTTGTGATTGAATGAGGTTTGATCGAGTTATAATCGGACATGAAAAACTTATGAACAAACTTAAACTAGTTGCTCACAAACTAGCTTAAACCAATTGTTCACAAACATTTTCGAGTTCAAGTTTTTCACATTAATTTGACGAGCTTACGATTATTCCTCAAGCTTGTTTATCTACCATACACATGATGAGTTTAATTTTGAACCACTTTGTTAGCAAGGAGTTTGGAAACTTATTAGCTCATAATCCTATTTCTATATTGTCAAATCAAATTGTGTGAAGCTTTGTTAACTAACAAGAATTGGAGGAAGTATGATCTTATATTCTAAAAGAGTTAAACACTAATTCATTATCTGTAAAAGCTGTAATACAGTTTACACGATTTGATCATCGAGAAACGTTGAGGGATTTGGCCCTCAAATTTGGCCTCAATTTCGAAAATGATTTTTTTAGTGTCTGCAACGAACACAAATGTCAGACATACAAGAAAGGCCTTTTAATAGAGGACCCAGTGGATTTAAGACGTACGTCCAAAACAATCAACTACACTGGGCCTCGTGTGATTGTCCAACAAAGGCCACGGTGCATAGAATTCATAATATTATACTCGTAATATTTTATGCGGTCGGATTGTAAACAATAAGTGAACAATTGACGTAACAAGTGGTATTTAAGTTCTTAATTTTGTGGATTTTTATAGAGGTGTTATTTCATATGATTAGGCTGGATTTACCAAAATCAAGTCGAAGTAGATTTACTTAAAATTTGAATCATGCTAAATTATCATGTCCAAACTAATCGAAATCTAATTCGATTTTGTTTGAATCGATTTTATATTTGGTTAACGTTTTTTTATCTTTATCTAATTTAATTTACAAGATTTATAATATAAATTTAGAATATCAAAATTGAAAAAATTGTAATTATTAATCCCAACTTTACGCCATTTACTTTCATTAATTCCAACTATCGATTATTCATGAATAATCCCAACTTTAGGGGGTATTGACTTTTATCAGGCCTTACAGGTTACCAAACCTATAGCAGCAAGTCATTTGCCACGTGTCAACATTCTACAGGTTAAAAAAAATTAAGAAACCCCCCCCAACCACCGATCTACCAGACTGTCACGGTGCCACCCAAGCTTTGACGCTGGAAGACTGCCTCCCCCCCCCCTCCCCACTAGTGGAAAAAAGGCCATCCGTAACGGGCAAAAAGGGCCCATCTGTAACGGGCAGCGTCCGTTACGTATGCGGCCGTTACGGATGGCCATTGTTATTCGTAACGGGCAATGTCCGTTACGAATAACCCATTATTCGTAACGGACATTTGAAGTTATTCGTAACGGACATTTGAAATGTCCGTTACGAATAATGGGTTATTCGTAACTGACATTTGAAATGTTAGTTACGAATAAGGGGTTATTCGTAACGGACATTTGAAATGTCAGTTACGAATAAATCCTTTTTTGTATTATAATAAGTCCTTATTCGTAACGGGCATATAAAACGCCCGTTACGAATAAGTGATTATTTGTAACGGTCATTTTAAATGTCCGTTACGAATAAAGTTTTATAATATATAATTTAACACTTATTTTTAACGGGCAACAAAAATGCCTGTTACGAATAAGTGGTTATTTGTAACTAACAACTCTACTGCCCGTTACAAATAATCATTAAATTGAATTTTTATTTATTAAATTTTGACAGGATGTATTTATATATAATTAATATATATTAATTAAAACCTGTTATAATAAACCTGTTCCTGTAAATAAGCAATTATACCGATTTCGAATTAATACGACGTAATATAAAAATTGAAGTAGTAACACATTACAAATAAAAACTTGTATAACTTTATCCAACATATACAACAACACTAAAAATATAACTTTGTTCTACCTAAGCTAATAGTTATGCATACAATAAATATTTACTTCTAAAGTATTGCGCCCACTGTTCTCGAACCACATTCAATTCGTCAACATAATACGGGGCTATCCTTGGACAAAAATCCTATTGGAAAAAAAACATATGAAAGAGGTTACAAAATAAAAACAATCCATAATAAAACAATCATTAGAATAAATGTGATGGACCAAATTATAGAAATAAAACTCATAATATAGAAATAAAACGCATAACATCCTTAATAAACTTATATTTTGATTTTTATGAGTTGAAATCAATGAAAGTGAACATTTACTAACTTTTGGGAGCGTATAGAGCCAAAAAGGCTTCAAAATTGCGCTAAGGGACTTTTATCTTTCCCATGTTTCAAGTATTGGTTCAAATTAACACAATATTACAACATAACAACCTTAACTACCTTATATTTTGGTTTCTATGAATTGAAATCAATGAAAAGTGACTATTAACTCCATTTTAGGAGCGTTTAGAGCCAAAAAGGCTTCAAGATTGCCTAAGGGACTTCTACCTTTCCCATCTTTCAATTATTTGTTCAAATTGACACAATATAACACATAACATCCTTAATTACCTTATATTTTGGTTTTTATGAATTGAAATCAATGATTATTAACCATTATCTCAGTTTTGGGAGCGTATAAAGCCAAAAAGACTTCAAAATTGCCTAAGGGACTTCTACCTTTCCCATCTTTCATGTATTTGTTCAAATTAACACAATATAACACATAAAATCCTTAATTACCATATATTTTGGTTTTTATGAATTGAAATCAATGAAAAGTGACTATTTACTCACTTTTGGGAGCGTATAGAGCCCAAAAGGCTTCAAAATTGCCTAAGGGACTTCTATCTTTCCCATCTTTCATGTATTTGTTCAAATTAACACAATATAACACATAACATCCTTAATTTCCTTATATTTTAGTTTTTATGAATTGAAACCAATGAAAAGTGACTATTTACTCACTTTTGGGAGCGTATAGAGCCCAAAAGGCTTCAAAATTGCCTAAGGGACTTCTATCTTTCCCATCTTTCATGTATTTGTTCAAATTAACACAATATAACACATAACATCCTTAATTTCCTTATATTTTGGTTTTTATGAATTGAAATCAATGAAAAGTGACTATTTACTCACTTTTGGGAGCGTATAGAGCCCAAAAGGCTTCAAAATCGCCTAAGGGACTTCTATCTTTCCCATCTTTCATGTATTTGTTCAAATTAATACAGTATAACACATAACATCCTTAATTTCCTTATATTTTGGTTTTTATGAATTGAAATCAATGAAAAGTGACTATTTACTCACTTTTGGGAGCGTATAGAGCCCAAAAGGCTTCAAAATTGCCTAAGGGACTTCTATCTTTCCCATCTTTCATGTATTTGTTCAAATTAACACAATATAACACATAACATCTTTAATTTCCTTATATTTTGGTTTTTATGAATTGAAATCAATGGAAATTGACCATTATCTCACTTTTGGGAGCGTATAGAGCCAAAAAGGCTTCAAAATTTCCTAGGGGACTTCTACCTTTCCCATCTTTCAAGTATTTGTTCAAATGAACACAATATAACACATAACATCCTTAATTACCATATATTTTGATTTTTATGAATTGAAATCAACGATTATTGACCATTATCTCACTTTTGGGAGCGTATAAAGCCAAAAAGACTTCAAAATTGCCTAAGGGACTTCTACCTTTCCCATCTTTCAAGTATTTGTTCAAATTAACACAATATAACACATAACATCCTTTATTACCTTATATTTTGCTTTTTATGAATTGAAATCAATGATTATTGACCATTATCTCACTTTTGGGAGCGTATAGAGCCCAAAAGGCTTCAAAATTGCCTAAGGGACTTCTATCTTTCCCATCTTTCATGTATTTGTTCAAATTAACACAATATAACACATAAAATCCTTAATTACCTTATATTTTGGTTTTTATGAATTGAAATCAATGAAAAGTGACTATTAACTCACTTTTGGGAGAGCGTATAGAGCCCAAAAGGCTTCGAAATTGCCTAAGGGACTTCTATCTTTCCCATCTTTCATGTATTTGTTCAAATTAACACAATAGAACACATAACATCCTTAATTTCCTTATACTTTGGTTTTTATGAATTGAAATCAATGAAAAGTGACTATTTACTCACTTTTGGGAGCGTATAGAGCCCAAAAGGCTTCAAAATTGCCTAAGGGACTTCTATCTTTCCCATCTTTCATGTATTTGTTCAAATTAACACAATATAACACATAACATCCTTAATTTCCTTATATTTTGGTTTTTATGAATTGAAATCAATGAAAATTAACCATTATCTCACTTTTGGGAGCGTATAGAGCCAAAAAGGCTTCAAAATTGCCTAGGGGACTTCTACCTTTCCCATCTTTCAAGTATTTGTTGAAATTAACACAATATAACACATAACATCCTTAATTACCTTATATTTTGATTTTTATGAATTGAAATCAATGATTATTGACCATTATCTCACTTTAGGGAGCGTATAGAGCCAAAAATGCTTCAAAATTGCCTAAGGGACTTCTACCTTTCCCATCTTTCATGTATTTGTTCAAATTAACACAATATAACACATAACATCCTTAATTACCTTATATTTTGGTTTTATGAATTGAAATCAATGAAAATTGACCATTATCTCACTTTTGGGAGTGTATAGAGTCAAAAAGGCTTCAAAATTGCCTAGGGGACTTCTACCTTTCCCATCTTTCAAGTATTTGTTCAAATTAACACATAACATCCTTAAGTACCTTATATTTTGGTTTTATGAATTGAAATCAATGATTATTGACCATTATCTCACTTCTGGGAGCGTATATAGCTAAAAAGGCTTCAAAATTGCCTAAGGGACTTCTACCTTTCCCATCTTTCAAGTATTTGTTCAAATTGACACAACATAACACATAACATCCTTAATTACCTTATATTTTGGTTTTTATGAATTGAAATCAATGATTATTAACCATTATCTCACTTTCGGGAGCGTATAGAGCCAAAAAGGCTTCAAAATTGCCTAAGGGACTTCTACCTTTCCCATCTTTCGTGTATTTGTTCAAATTAACACAATATAACACATAAAATCCTTAATTACCTTATATTTTGGTTTTTATGAATGGAAATCAATGAAAAGTGACTATTTACTCACTTTTGGGAGCGTATAGAGCCAAAAGGCTTTAAAATTGCCTAGGGACTTCTACCTTTCCCATGTTTCAAGTATTTGCTCAAATTAACACAATATAACACATAACATCCTTAATTACCTTATATTTTGGTTTTTATGAATTGAAATCAATGAAAATTGACCATTATCTCACTTTTGGGAGCGTATATAGCTAAAAAGGCTTCTAAATTGCCCAAGGGACTTCTACCTTTCCCATCTTTCACGTATTTGTTCAAATGAAAAGTGACTATTTACTCACTTTTGGGAGCGTATAGAGCCAAAAAGACTTCAAAATTGCCTAAGGGACTTCTATCTTTCCCACCTTTCATGTATTTGTTTAAATTAACACACTATAACACATAACATCCTTAATTAACTTATATTTTGGTTTTTATGAATTGAAATTAATGAATATTGACCATTGATCAGCACATAAAGCAATATGCATAGAACTAATCAGATCTGATCAGCATATACAGCATAGAACAATGATGGCAGTGAACATGATAACTGGCGAGGACTCGAGCAATAAATAGAAAAGACTTGAAATGAACTAATTAGAACTGATCTGAACTGATCGGAACTGAAATTTCAGAACTGATCGGAAGTAAAATTTCAGAACTGATCTGAACTGAAATTTCAGAACTGGTCAGAATTGAAATTTCAGAACTAATCAGAACTGATCAAAACTGATCAGAACTGAAATTTCAGAAATGATTGGAACTGAAATTTCAGACCTGATCAGAACTGAAATTTCAGAACTGATCGGAAATGAAATTCAAAAATTAAATGATCGGAATTGATCAGAACCGATCGGAACTAATCACAACTGAAATTTCAGAACTGATCGGAACTGATCAGAACTGATTGGAACAAATCGGAACTATACTTTCATTCTTCAATTTATCTAGATGGCTTTGGTATTAATCAAAAACTCGAATTCAATGAGGCATTGATTGCTAAGCACATAAATTACACAAGCATATAAAGCATTTTATAAAAATCAAAACACAAGAACACCATATATTGACTAGGGCTGAGCAAAACTACCCGAAAAACCGAAAACATGAAAACCCGTTCCGTTACCGTTCCGAAAATTAGGGTACCCGATCCGATAACCATAACGGTTCGGGTACCCGTTCCGATAATTTGTTATCGGGTATGGTTTTTGGGTATCATTTTAAAATTAACGGGTACCCGTTCCGTTCCGATAAGCAATTATTTTGTTTTTTTTCCTACTTAAATCTATCTTTTCAATATTTAAACTCTTACATTACTTCATCATCACTATAAATATCAATAATTAGTAATGTTATTAATAATTTGGTCAAGATCATGTAGTATTGTTTTTAGTTAGTGTTAAAAAAATATCATAATAACTAATTTTTTAAGTTTAATTATCACTATTGGATACTTTATAGGGTACCCGATAACCGTTCCGAAAATTCGGGTACCCGAAGTCCGGGTACCCAAACTTATCGGTTCGGGTTATAGATATCATTTTAGTGATATTGGTTATCGAGTACCCGAACCGTTAGTACTAACGGTACGGGTACCCGTCCCATGCTCACCCCTAAAATTATTGACCATGATCACACACACACAAAAGAACTTCTTTCCAAATCAGAACATTCTGGTAAACAAGGCAATGCAAACACCTTCACAGCTTCAGTCATACACAAGTAACAAGACACATAATCAAATCAAAATTCAATTGAACACACCAACAATCAACTATAACATGACATTATACCGACCTTCAAGCTAGCACAACAAGCACATGGTGCTTCCATGTTTGATGATTCATCTTCATCATGGCAAATCCTACACTGAGCTAATTTTCTAGGGAGTAACCCATCATTTGCATCCATCCTATCAAATGAAAAACTTGTCTCCATACCTTCAATTCTTGTCTTGTTAAGAATTTTTTTTTGATAGGAAATACGAGCTAGTTCATTAATCAACAGACAAAATGTCCATATGTACATCCAGGGAAATCTCCAAGGAAAATGTTTTTCCCAAACTTGTTCAACACCAAGGTACTTTCACAATTTAATCTCAATCCACAATAATCACACCACCATTACCATTACGCTATGATCTCCTCAATCAATTTAGTAATTTTGACACCCAAAATGTCTTCTCCATTTTGACCATGATCAGAACTGAAATTTCAGAACTGATCAGAACTGCAGAACTGATCGGAACTGATCAGAACTGAAATTTCAGAACTGATCGGAACTGTTCGGAACTGATTAGAACTGAAATTTCAGAACTGATCGGAACCGATCAGAACTGAAATTTCAGAACTGATCGGAACTGTTCAGAACTGATCAGAACTGAAATTTTAGAACTGATCAGAACTGATCGGAACTGATCAGAACTGAAATTTCATAACTGATCAGAACTGAAATTTCAGAAATGATCGGAACTGAAATTTCAGAACGGATCAGAACTGATCAGAACTGAAATTTCAGAACGGATCAGAACTGATCGTAACTGATCAGAACTTATCGGAAAAGGCCTCAAATTTAGCAAAGCCCATTAAACAATGCAGGAAGCAGGAAATGAGCAATAAACAGAAAAGACCTGATCAGACTGATCAGAAAAGGCCTCCCATTAAACAACGCAGGAAATGAGCAATAAACAGAAAAGGCCTGATCAGAACTGATCAGCTCAAAAGTATAAACAAGTAATTGAAAAAAAACTATACTTGGTTACTTAGAACAACACTTACAATAGCATTGGCTATTTGCTGGGTTTTGGCATTCTTCGGGTCTATAGCCCACGATCCATCTGCATTACGAGTTTGACAGGCCAAAATCCAATAAAGAGACCGATTTTTAAGCTTTTCACTCAAGATTGCCTAAGCGACCACCTGAGCTTGCAAGGAGAAAGGGAGAACTTATTTCTTCTTGATTAAACATTTAATTGAAACTGAACTGATTTTCTTCGGATAAAGAGTTATAAAATGATCAGGAGACAATAATCTATTAATCTAACAGCTAATTCAACTACTCACTTGAAAAAACTAAACTAATTCAACCAGATATTAACTATATAATTTATTAGTCTAACAAACTAGATAATAAAAATTAAAAAATTGAAGAAATTAAAAAAGGAATGAAACATTGAATACTTGAAAAGTAAAAAAAATCAATGTTTCAAAAGCAAATCCAGTAGTTCTCTCTAATAAATTAATCATACAAGCATGTAACTTAGTGTACCCCTTTTGTTCCGCCATTGCGAATTCAAATGCAGTAGTTTTCTCTAACCAATTAATCATCTAAGCATATACTAAATGAAATAGGCTAGTTCATTTTTACCTGCAAATTAATTTCCAGCAACATCACAATAATAATATAGATCAGAAAAATCCCTAAATTAATATTGGAAAACCCACAATAAGAAATTAGAAGGAGAATACATACCGTGATACACTAATTAGCCGCAAACACCACCGTTTCTAGTCTTTCTACACAAAATTGAATGATATTATTAGAAAATTTCAGCATATAATTGAACAATATAACCCAATTCTACAACTAACCTAGGAATAAACGAAAGTAGAAATGTGTTTGGAAATTGAGAACTCGACAAAGCATATGGTAATTTAGACTACTGTAATATTGCTGGTAAACAATTGAGCAAATTAGAAACCCTAACATAAAAACAACCATCACAAATAGGCAAAAATGATCGAAAAGAAGAAATTGAGATGAAGTGCTGAATTCAAGCGATTGATAATTTATTTCACGAAATTTCTCCGTAAAATTGAAATAGTTAAAAGAAAGCTAACCTTGAAAATTTTCGGAAATCCCTACAAAATTGTTGCGTATATTGCAAATTCTCAAGACATTGAGAACCCAATTGAGTGTTGATTATCAAACTAAAAACCCAATAATTTTTTCAACAAGTGGAAAATTCCCAGAAATGAAGCTCAAATTAAGAACATCAATTTAACAACTAAGAATTTGGGAATATCTATCGAGGAGAGAGAGAATGTTGGAGGGAATGACTATTTTGAAAAGGCTGGGCGTGAGGCCCGGTGACGGAGAAACAGAGGACCGGCGACGGAGAAGATGAGATTGCGTCTTCAATGGGGAACAGATCGAGCTAGTATAGCAAGTACAGTATGAGTGAGGGAAAATGAAAAAAGGGGATTGCAAAATTTTTAGGGTTAATTTTGAACATTTAATCGTAACGGACGCTTTAAGTCAGTTACAGATAAGTTGGTCAATCTCGTGTTGACTTTACTTTTTGTAACGGACAGAAAATGTCCGTTACGAATAACTTAGTATTTGTAACTGTCAGTAATTTCCCGTTACAAATAAAAATTTATTCGTAACGAACAGAAAGGTGCCCGTTACGAATAAGTATTTATTTGTAACGGACACCTTACCGCCCATTACAAATACTCATTTTTTACCCGGATTGAATTTTTTTGTAACGGACTTTAATATCGCCCGTTACGAATGATGTTATTGTAATGGGCAACAACATGCCCGTAACGGCTTACAAATAGACTTTTTTCCACTAGTGCCCCGTTCACCGATTTCCCACCACCAACTCACCCAAAGCAGCCCACACCAAAACAACAACTCCCCTACTCCCTGCCACCACTCCACCTCACAACACGCATATCTTCACCCCACAAAACCCGCAGCCATCACCACCGATAACACCATTTGCAGCACTGCTGCCAACACCTCAAACCAACCAACTCCAATCCACAACAAACTGCAGCCCACCAATTAATTCCCCTGTTCCCGAATTTCATCTCCAATCACCACCAACCCGCACCAATCACCAAACACCAACCACCAGTTCAACCCTATTTCAATTCTCCCCCAAATTATTTAAACCAACCCAATTCAATTCAATTCAATTCAACCCCATTTCAATTTAATCATTTCTAACCCTAGAAAATCAGAACTACTGAAAAATTAAGCTGAAGAAGAAGAAGAAGGTTCAACAATGGCGGTTGCGAACTTGCGAAAGTATGCGGGTTGGTGGTTGGGAGGGGTTAACTTGGTGGTTGCTAGTTGGGAGGAGTTTCAGGTTCTTGGGCAAGGGTTTGGGTTGGGTGGTTCATTGGGATGAGGTAGGTCGCTGGTTAAGAGAGGTGGTGCCGGTGGCGGTGTCTGCGGGCTAGGAGGGAGGGAGGAGTTTTCAGATTTTTTTTGTTAAAAGATTTTTTTATTATTTCGACCATTTAAAAGCTGACATGTGGCAATATGAAAAAACAAAAAAAAAGAGTTTACCTTTCTTCAGGTCACCGGTAATTTGGACCTAATAAAAGAAAACACCCCTTAAAGTTGGGACTATTCAGGAATAATCGATACTTGGGATTAATAAAAGTAAATGGCTCAAAGTTGGGATTAATAATTACAAATTTTCCTACAAAAATTTCGATGTGGTAATTAATTTGTATGAAAAATGTCATTTGTTAGTCGTATACGTAGTACCATGATATTGCAATAATTCCAAACATTTGTTTTCTTTATAAACTTTCGTTACTATATCCTATGTGGTAAACTGGTAATCAGTGGTAATAACAATTTTCCGAAGAAAATGTGCTAGCTAGTGAATAAGACTCTATGATATGGTGAATAATGACACAGGACTATATTCTAACTGTAAGAATTACATACAACTTGTTACTCGTATCACTGTCATGATTTATAATTGTTTACAGTAATACATACTTCCTCCTCCGTTCTTTATTACTTGACCCGCTTTGACTTTTACACTATTCACCACCCCTTCTTTACCGTCTTTTGTGAATAATATGTAAGGAAAAATATATTCATGCATGATTTTTTCGATTCGTCTCAATAAATAATATCATAATATATAACTTTTATAATATTTTTTTTTGGAGAATTTAAGTTATTGATTGTTAAAGTTTTGCATTGGCTAGCGTGATAAAAGAAACAGGTCAAATAAAAAAGAACAGAGGAAGTAATACGTTGGTGAATTGTTTGGTAAAATATATTGTAGTATACAACACATAAAAGGTTATAGAGTACAAGGAATGACAAAGGATCGGATTCGGGTCGGATGTGGCTAAATCCGAATCCAATCCGTTTAGTAAACGGACCCTGGACTCGGATCTGAATCCGAAAAATTTGAGTCCGAATCCAATCCGACTCGTAATTTTCGGATCCGATTCCGGTCTGTTTATTCGGACCTCCGAAATGATCCGAATATTTTTATTTTTATTTTTTGTAATGTCATATACCTATAATTGCTTGTATTGTCATACCAATTAAAGTTAAACATAACATATTTAAATTATAAACTAAGTTATATAACAAAATTTTGCTACAAAACAAGCAAATAATTGTCCCAAGTTATAGAGCATATGCTTATACTTTTGGATTCGTTCTCGGATCGGACTCCGTCGGACTTTGCGTAGGGTCCAAGTCCGATCCACCTCCTATTCGAATTCGGATCTATATTATCGGATTCGGACTAATATTAAACGGATTATTAAATTGTCATCCCTAAGTACAGGATTGCCATTTTACCAGTCTCTACTATCTATTTTGTAACACCAATGTATATGTTAAAAAAACAAATTTATGTTGTCCATTATGGCATTATTGTAAATGCTAGATTACAGGGAATTCGTGTAAAGTTGGAGTTAAATAGTGTATCTAGTTAAAGACACACTGAACCACTGAATTCTGAAGATTGTAATTATTTTAGTGTTATAATAGTCCATGTTAGGGTTCCTGCTTATTGGGCCTTCGTCATTCATGTGATGTACTTGTAAGAAGCAACAACTTTGGAGTTATTGCTGTGCTGGAAATTGACTCATTGAGATGTTTACGTTCAGATCATTTGTTACGCGTGAATGGAGAGTTTGGTAACTTAAAGATTTTTTTTTTCTTTCAAAGAAGTACCTTAATGATTTTATTTATTTATTACCTTATGTATTTATTTAATTTTTTTTAAAGTAAGGTCGTAAGGAGAAGACGTTTTATAAGATTGAAGACTGATCTCACATGTCAATTTGACCTGATTATGCGGGAAAGCACCTTGAGAGTGAGAGTTTTTTGAAGTTACCTAGTACTTCTTTTGTTATAACTTTTTTATTTTCCTTGTTTCATTTTAATTCTACTATGTTTTATATTCATTCAATCTCTTTTAATATTTTATCTTATTTGAAAATCTAATCCTACAATTATTATAACTTCTTACTCACTCCCCTTTTAGTTCTATTAACTTTAATCTTAAATCCACTCATTATTTACATTTTTTTTTTTACTTTATTCTAATATAAAAGAAAGAAGGGAGTAGTTTGAGAATTTCTTTTGTAGGGGATTCATGGAATTATGGAAATTCTCATGTTTAATTACATTTATACTTCTATGCTTGTCAATTTATAATTTATATCATTCTACATTTATATTTAATCATCATTGTACAAAAATTATATATAAAACAGTATTGATATCTTCATAATACAAACATTGAGATGAATATATGTTAAATACGGGAATGGGTTGCAACCAAGAGATCGAGAGAGTCCAATTCACAAGTCTAAAGGAGGTTCTATCCCAAAACCATATGGCAATAGGAGACGTATTCCCTTAGCCTTATAAAGTGATTAACTCTCTCTTCTTCAACCAATGTGGGAGACTTACATGTGGTGACGCTTGGAAGGTCTATTATTCAACACTCACCCTCACATGTAAGGTCCTTTTTTACTTTGTCTCATATGAATTTTCAGTCTAAAGTACTTCTTCACTCCCCTTCACATGGACCTACTCTTGGCCTAGTGAACTTTAGCCATTTAGGGTCCCATATCGTGAACTTGGCTCTGATACTATGTTTAATACGGGTCTGGGTCGCACCCGCAAACCAAGAGAGAGAGAGTCCACTTAACAAGTCCAAAGTGGTCCCTAAGCGGCTTGAAATGTGGATGTAACATAGGCCTCCCGCATACCATGTAAGAAATATTTCACTTTGAAAGGAGGGGTGGATAAGATCGAACTCATGACTTTGTGTCACGTTGGCTTTGATACCATGTTTAATACGGGTCTGGGCCGCACCCGCAACCAAGAGAGAGAGTCCGCTTCACAAGTCCAAAAGAGATTCCATTTCAAAATCATATGACAATAGAAGGAGTAGTCCCTAAGCCTTATAAAGTGATTAACACTCTCTTCAACTTATATGTGATGACACTTACATGTGGTGACACTTGGGAGATGAGGTGTATTCTTCAACAATATAGCAAGAATTAGGGGTGCTTTTTTTTTACAACAAGCAAAGTGGGATTATATTAGCACAAATCAATCTCCGCCAAAGTTACAAGGCTTTGGGGGAAAGAATTAGGGGTGCTTATGACACTTGATTGAGATTTATAAGTGTATTCTTACTTTCAGTCATTGAGATTTGTTTTTTTATTCATAAAGCATATCATATTGTTAATCAGGATAGCTTTAGTGAAAACATTATCAATTGAGATCTTATCAAGTTCACTCCAATTTGTATTTTCTCAATATAAATCATCAATTTTATAAATATTGATGATACCTATTGAGAAAGTTGGTATTAAACGAGCGAATTATCCTGCTAAAAAAATTTCATCTAAAATCAAATTTGACGATATTATATAGATTAGCCAATGAAATAGAATACGCATAAATCTATGCAATTCTCTAAAGGTTTACATGTAACTTGTCGATCAATTAGAAAAATACAAAGGAGTTTTCCTTTTTTTTCCTTTTGCATTTTTCCTAGTGAGTATTATGTACATGATTGACATAATTATCTTAACAATAACTTTTCTTTTTTTTTTTTTTTTTAAAAAAAAAAAAACACTCGTGTAACAGATCCTCCAAAAATTGGATACTGTGTATAGAATTCATCCTAGAGAAAAATTATTGTAATCTTTATCAAGAACATATTGCTCCCTAATTGATTAAATCAATGATCCGAGAGTATGTTTAAGAGAGAAACTCGTGCATGTATCATTTGCCTAAACAAGCACTCGAGATCCTTCTCGATTTCTTCTGTTCTTGTATCAAGTGATAGAAGTTTTTTACATGCAAGTTGAATCATCATACCCGTACCCTGCTTGCTCAATTTTCGAACAATCAAGCTATTAAGCGCGATTTCTGCATCCTCCAAATCATTAAGGTCATCTCCTACATGACCTTTGTTGTGCACAACTTTTAGCACTAAAGACCATTTGCTAGCCTTAGGCTGCAAAGCTGTACCCGAAAAGTATCCCAAAATCGACTTAAAAATAGTGCTACACATCAAGCTCGATTCCCTTAAAACTCGTACCACTGCAACGATGTGTTGATCATTGTTCACCTTGTTAAACAACAAAGATTCTGACAATTTGATGTCAATTTGTTTTAGAAAAACAAGGGATTTACCCATATCTCTCTTTAAATTCTTAACAAAAGAAACGTATTTAGTAACATCATCATCGATGTCTACTTCTCCACTGTTATTTCTTCTCCTAAAACTTGATTGAAGCTTCCCTATACTTTCCCTTAAAAGGAACAAATTTTCCCTTGTGTGTTCACATACATCAAGGAATGATACCGATTCCTCTAGGAGCTCATCCACCCAAGAGGAATCGTTGTGTTTGGCTAAGGCATTTTGTGTTTGAGGTAATTTGAGAAGATCTCCTATAGATTTGTAGAGCTCCGCAAGGCCAGATATGGCAAGGCCTAGTTTATTTGTTGCTAATGAATTCGACGAAGAAAATTCTAGATTTCGAAGCTTGTTAAGTTCTTCTTCCATTTTGAGGGTGGTAGGATGTGATCTCGCCGGTAAGCTAATTGATCTAGCATGGCCTCGAGTACTTGGCTTAAGAAAGAAACCAGCCATTTTACTTAAGAAAGAAACACAAAAATTTTATTTTTGTTGTTGTAAGGTTAATTATACAAATGTGATATGGGGTGGTCACGTATATATACAAACATCAAGGCCTAATAATTAGACTACCGTTACCAAAACAAAATAAAATTAAAAATATAATAGAGTGTTAGACTAGCAAAAATAATCGAGGTCTAATGTGGTGACCAATGAACATGTGAAGCCAGGGTGGCCTTCCATAATGATGGGGGGTTTATCTTATCATACTTGCATGTTTTTGAACTAATAATATAGCCTTAATCTCATGTAGTCCCTACCTTTAATATTTTATACATACAAGTTCGACAATGAAATTCGACTTAAAGTTAAATTACTCTTGATTCATTTGGATGATCCTTTAGAGAGGACAAAATTATGCTAGATTTTTTTTATTTTATTTTTTTGATTTTTACATTATTCATATATTGACTTTGACCAAGGGTGCATGCTAATTCTAATTAAAGTTAAAGTCTAATTCGATCGAAACCAAATAAATAATTCAGATTGAATTGAATTAGACTCGATTGTTTTATATGTATTAATTTAAATATTCCGTCGGGTCGGAGTAAGGGTATTGGGATTAAAAAAAAAAAAGGGAAGTACACGAAGTTATATTAATATTAATTCCTTTAAGATGTTATTTCTTAACTTAAGTTTTTAAGATTTATGTACGGAGTAAGGGTTTTGGGACCTATTCTGATTTAATGAAATGAGCTAAAATGAACTGAACTGAAATAAGTTGAATTAAATTTTTTATAAGAGAAGGAAATTAGGAATTAAAGTGAACTGAATTGAACTAAAATGAACTGATTGGCTGGAGCTAAAGTGAACTGAACTAAAATGAAAATTAAGCTAAAAAGAACAGGCTCGAGTGAGTGTTTAGGCTTGTAAACACTAATTTTGATATTTGAAAATATAATTCATGGGCCAGTTACGCTAAAAAAAATGAGATGTTTTAATTAATTTAATTTGGAATTTTTGGTTGAATCCACATAGTATATTGGTTTACGTACCCTTCTCCCAAATATCATAACTCCTGTTCTATATGTAAAATATGTTTAAATTATCTGTTTGTAAAATTTTAAAGTTAGCGTTTTATTATTATTATTTTTTTAATAATAATATAGACCTAGTAATAATATAGACCGTTAAGTTAAAAACATGTGGTATGACTTTTTATTAATGAAGTAATTTAACCTAAAAAAAAGTAAAACGTTGAGATAAGGTAATTAACCTTGTTTTGTGTAAAAAAAAATGTTAAGGGTTATTAAGCTCGTGGCTTACAAATTAGGCCATGTTCACTTCACCATAAAAAAAATAATGTTTAGTTCATTAATATAAGTTTATTTTAGGATAAATAATTTTAGTTTAGTAAAAACAAATTAGTTTAGTAAAAATAAGTTTAATTCAGTAAAAACCAGTAATTTCAAAGAAAAAATATAATAATCAATAGACGATCAGTAAAAATAATTTTAGTTCATTAAAATAAATTAAGTTCGGTAAAAATAATTTCAGTTCAGTATCAATAATTCAAGTTTAGCAAAATAATTTCAGTTAAGTAAAAATAATTTCAATTCAACAAAAATAAGGTGAAGTGTAAAGGGCCTTAATCAAGTTTTACAAACAATAGATGAGTTTAGACAAAATCGACAATAAAGCTCAAATAAGTTTAATAATGACAACTTGAATTCGATACAAAACTTATAACATCAAGAATATAGCCGTAATAAATTTATTTCATGGTTCAACAAAACAAGTTTATACGATAATTAATTTTAAATAAGTAGAGATAAGCTCATTATTCTTATACTCCGTAAAAGAAAATCGCCCTAGCATACTCCATTACTCTACAATGCATTATGTATGTTTAATCCTTAATTAAATAAAGCAGATGAAGGGAATTGTATTAATCAAATAATAATAATAAATTGAGATTAGCTCGTTATTCGTATAAAGTAAAATCGCCCTAATATACTCCGTTACCCTGATCTACAATGCATGTATATGTATGTATTATCCTTTATTAAATAAATCAGATGAAGGGAATTGAATTAGTCAAATAATAATAATAATAAGTTGAGATAAACATTATCAAATCATACTTCTAAAAAAAAACCCCTAGCCTCCTTTTCTCTCTTCTCTCTCCTAAACCTAGTCTCCATTCTTAATTTTAAGGGGCTTCTATCGGATTTCACCGGTGGAAAGCCCCAATCTTTATTTTCTTTTAAGCTTTTTAATTTGTTTTAGGTTACAATAATGTCTCCCTCGAAAGAAAGGGTTTATCTCCTTCGAAAGACAAGGTTTTTTCGATCTCCTTCGAAAGACAAGGTTTTTCGTACTCCTTCGAAAGACAAGGTTTTATTTGTGCTTAATTTGGTCTCCGGTTGTGCGGGGCTACTATTGATTGTGGCTCGGATTCGGGTTACGGAATCAACACAAGAATTTACTTTCTCACAAAATTGCGAAGCGACGACGGATCCACTCAAAAAGTTGTATGAGACAACGAATCGAGAATATGTTGAATTGTTATATTTATGTATTTGGATTCTTAGCCCTTCCCCGATTAATTCTTGTTTGATTTTGTTAAATTCGTTTTCAATATCGTTCATTGTCAATTGTAAATGCCGTATGGCTTACATTAATGAAATTTAATGTCCTTTTATGACTTTTTTCAAAAAAAATAAATAAATAAATAAGTTGAGATAAGCTTGTTATTCATATAAAGCAAAATTGCCCTAATATATTCCGTTACCCTGATCTACAATGCATGTATGTATGTATAATCCTCACTATAATAAAACGAATGGATGAGAGTATTAATCTAACACAAATAATCCTTCTTGATACGATGCACCATATATAAATCATACATGTTAAGATGTCTAGTGATCTAACATGGTTCCCGTTGACATAAATGCATAGATTTTGTGCATCAACCTTGTCTTCTTCCTAACATGAATAGTGGTCACGGCATCCATTGATAAATCCTTTCAATGGTACTAACAAATATGAAATGATTCAATACAACAACCGATGAAATAGTCGGTTCGAGACACATCTTTATCAAGACAGCCTTGAATTTATGTGCATAGATTATGACATTTCAACTTCCATACAAATTAATTAATTGAATTACATTATTTGAGAAAATTGTAATTAATTTTATAATTAATTTATATAAATTAATGGGTGCACGAGTGGGTTGTCCCACATTTGCTTCCTGCAAGCCCTGCATTTTGTAATATAAGGTGAGATTTCATAAGATGCACACGGGGGTGGTGTGAGTGGATCGATTGGACCTTGATTGAGTTGGTTGCAAAGGGATTTTTGTAAAGAAATATTTTTGTTTGTTCATTGAATTGTTGTCATGAATCTTTAGTTGATTAGTCGGAGATTTTATAATTATTATTCTTATTAAATTATGATAGGATTGGTTCTTTCAAAAAAAAAAATTATGATAGGATTGGTGATCACATTCTATTGATTTAATTTCTTGTTTAAATGAGTATTTGTTATTGACTTAATACACCTTACATTTATTAAGAAACTAGGTTAGAACCCGTGTGATGCACGATTTATATAAAATCTAATTTTAATTTGTACATTTGAAAAATAAATCGCTTTTATACATGAATATAAATAAGAATTACGTATATTTAGTAATTTTAAATTTTTTTATTTCCATCAAAATTATGATATAGTATATGTTCAACATTGTCTAATTCATATTTCAATGTAGGAGATCATTTATTAGTGTACTTTTTAAAATTATTTCAATTTCCTACGATAAATTGATAGGTTTTAGTGGTAATATAGAACCTTCCAATATTTAAATTTCAAAAATGTTAAATATAATAGCTCTACAAAAAAAAAAACAAAAAAATGACATCATTGCATTTATGCGGTAAATTTTTACTGAGAAAGCGACACGTGGGCAATGGTGACGTCAACAACTTCTTTTTTAGTAATAGTTAATAGAATATATATCCAAAAGTAGTGTGGAGTATATACAACAATATTGATGTCAAATCCAAATTTCACACCTAATTGGTCCTAGTTTCTAGCTAGAAAAGGCACAAAAAAAAGATAAATGATGACATCATAGGTAAAAATTGGAGGAAATTTTTTTATGAGAGTTTGACACGTAAGCACTTTAAGAAATTGATAACATCATCAATGTTTTGTTTTAGTATTAGTTAAAAAATTTGTAAATTTTTGCTTTATATGTAAGCAAACTTTTTTATATTTCGTATGAATAAAACTTCTCATAATAATATAATCTAGCATGAATAATTAATGTTTATAAATTATCCAAGTGTATACTTAGGTTAACCCATATCTTGGTATTCTAATAATAATGAATTACATCATATAACTAGTATATAAAGCTAAACATTTAGCCCGGTCACGAGACGGCGATATTTGGCATTCTAATTTTTCACCATGTGTCGCGCCACATTGACAACAATTAATTATTAATTAGTTTTGTGATCGGGCGATGCCTAGATTGTTGGTAAGATTTTAGTACAAAATTTTTTGCTTGAATGTTAAATACGATCTTACAATCCCTTTTGATAACGTAGGATATTAAAACATACGCTAGCATATCGCTTTTTAATTAAATAACAATGTAAATTTTGTGGTTTATTTTGTTAATAAATATCTATGTTATTATTGAATAAATTGAAATTATTTTTATTAAACTTAGATTATTTTTATAAATTCTCTATGTTTTAAAATAAATTAAATATATTATAAATGTATCTTATTTTAAAGAACTTTTTTATGATGGAAATAGTTACGAGTTATAGGATTTTTATTAAAATTTATGATTAATTTTGTATATATAAATATTAGAATTATATAGATAATAAACTCTATACAATATTTTTATCTTAATTAAAAAAAATATCCAAATTTACTTATTGGGTATCATATGTGTCAGAATAATACAACTCGGCATCAAACGGGCACAAAACTAGTGTCAAATAAAAGTTAAGAAGAAGTTAAAAAAGAGTTGTGTTAGCAAAAGTGGAACAAACAACAACACAATAATCCTACAAATCTCATGCAATAGAGATTATATTGTAGAACGGGCACAAAACTAGTGTCAAATAAAAACACATAAAGTATATTTTAGATAAAAAATTTTATTTAAAATTTATTAAACAACATGGGCATCGAACGGGCACAAAACTAGTGTCAAAATAAAAGCTAAGAAGAATTTAAAAAAGAGTTGTGTTAGCAACAGTGGAACAAACGACACAATAATTCCAGAAAACTCATATATATAAATATATAAGAACCTAGGTGAATAATGAGAACTAAGAACCAATCTCAGCCTTTGATCGCACTCTATCTAACGGCTTACGTTTCACCCGCCCTCACTAATGACATTTTTGTAATTTTGCAACAAGCTTTGGTTTCACAAGATTGGATTGAATTTACCTATTTAATTAGGAATGTGTCTTTTCCCCTTGAAGAGGGAGAATTCAGAAAATGCTAGACCATGCTCAAATAGATTACATAGTAATAATTTGTTTAGTAATTCTAACCCAGATTTCAAGAAAAGATTTGTAGATTAATATGATCTCGACTTGAGATGCAATCATATTATCAAGTCGACGCACATTGACTTGAGGAATTTGAATATTGCGCACTTGTCTCACACAAGTGGGAGATTGAAGGAATTATGTCTTTGATAAGTGCAATTAGTAGATATATCAAGGATCACTATTATGGAGATAATTAGTTCATTCAATAGGGTCGTCATTGTCTTGTATTAGATATGGAAAATGATCTTTGGGATAGTTAAATAGTCCAAATCCCTATAGAACGGTACCTATAAGGTCACACAACAAAGTTATTGGGTCAAACAAGTAAGAGGCCTCATGACTTCATGAGATCATGACATACCATATGGAGTTTTGGGCTAGAGTAGTTTGATTAGGACTAGGAGTTTGGGCTTGACATGGACTCTTATTTAGAGATATGATCTATATATAAGATCTACAAATAAGAATTCACAAGTTAGTTAATTCTAATTCAAGCAACCAAGTCCTAAACCCTAATCCCTCTCTCTCACATGGCCCTCCGCTTTCTCTCCCTATCCGTACGGCCGGCAACCCCTAAAATGGTTCGTGGTGGTGGATCGTGGTTAGTTCGTGTCTCACTTCTCCGTTGAAGGTTGATTAAATGGTTTAATCACAACTAATTAGCATTAGTAGAGGTTTGATCTATGCATGTGAACTAAGTTAAAAAATCACATTAGGGGTTCTATATCTCCCGTTATTCTTGCTCGATTGCATGTAGATTCACGCTTTAAAGGTATTATTATTTGTTCTTTATGTGTTATGCATTGATCTTGGTGTTTAAATGCTTTATGAATATGATTCATGCAATTCCGCTTATTAGTATCTAAAGTCCTACATGCACCACCGGCCTGCTATAGCAATTGCTTAGCATGAAAAAGCCATCATGGCAATCTCTAGCCAAAAGCTGCAGCATATTGGAGTAATTTAAAATCTAGCTTAACTCAGGTAAATATATGTTGAATTCTTTTAGTTACATGGAAGTGACATATATATTGAAGAAAGAGACAAAGAGTTGCTTTATATTAGAGCTTCATATATATTTTCTATTTTTGGACGTTACAATCCCGTCCTCCTGTACTAAATTAGATATAAACAATTAGTAGTATTAATAATGTATTAATTGTGAATCTATTTAGGATCTTAAGGGTATAGATACATTATGTAGTGATTTTTCATTAAATATTATTGTTTTTGAGATTTTGATGAGTTTACATGCATTATGTTATAAAATCAATTCACATCTATATTGATATTCGACTTTCCTTTAGACTAATTTGTTGAGTTCACATGTCAGTGGCGGATCCGAGGGGTACATAGAGTTACAGATGTAACCCCATTCCGCAGAAGAAAAAAAACTGAGAATAAAAGAGACCGCCTGTAAAAATGGCCCGCCTTATTTGTGTAAAATTTTAAAAGACCACCTATTTGAAAAGGTGGTCTAGCTCTTAGGTGGGTTTTATTATTTTTCACTCCAAACTACTACTTTTGATCAAATAGACCTAATGTTACAAAAACAGGTCTCTTAGGGGATATTGTTTATTTTTTCCGTGACAAATTAATACTTTTGATCAAAGAGACCTATTGTTACAAATAACAGTTCTCTTAGATAATCTCTTTTTTTACTCCAAAAAAATATATTTTTTTTCAAGGGAATACTCCAAACATATTTAGTTACTCAATTATAAGCCTTCTTGTATAGTGTACGCAAATACTAATACGTAAGCGAAATTATTACGCTCCACATTTTGTAAAAAAATTTTTTAACTTAATTCCGTACCCCCAATCTCTAAATCCTGGATCTGCCACTGTCACATGTTGATTCATTTTAATTTTCACAATGTTACTCTTTAATATATTTGGCAACGCATTTGTATTATTACTAACGAATATAACAAGTGAAAGGTTGTTGTATATTATAACATAAGGAGATAGTTTTAAATTGTTTCCTAAAGTTGCAACATTTTTTACTTGTTGTCTTTGTACAATTGTTTCCTTAGCTATCATTTTACCTTGGCTTTAAAAACGGTTGCCTTTGAATAAAAATGTGTTTCCTTATGAATAGACAACGGGGGCATAAACTACACCTCATATGTGTTGCCTTAGCTACAATGAAACACTTTTTTTATATTAGGCAATGGTTTTTCAGTGTTTCCTTTGCTTAATTTTGTTGTAGTATAAGTAAATCCTTTATGAAGAATTTTTTTTTAGAAAACTTAACAAAGATAAAAACATGAAAAGAATAAGGTCTTTTAAACCGGATTTTATCAAATAAAATCTTTTAGAAAATTTTTTCATAAACTTAAACTTATCTTTTATAAACTTTCTAGTTTGTAAGCTTGCCAAGCTTTGCCACGCTTCTAATAAATTTCATGCATAATCTAACCACATATATACAATAATCCTTAATAATATAAACTTAACATAACCTAGATTATTTCGTGAAACGCAGTATGGTAAGGATGCTTGGGCTTCACGCAGTTCAGAATTGAACTTAGTTCTCGATGTCTTTTGTTCTTCCAGCTCTTGGCTGAAACTTCGCAGGCCAAGTTCTTGTGGAACTTGCTGTCCTCAACGCAGACCAAGTTAGTCTTCTTAACTTGTTGTCTTCATGTTCCTGATAGGGAACTCAGTTAGTTCCAGAGTGGAACTCTTCTTCTAGTTACTTTAACTTTCCTTAGTCTTCATTAGACAAGTTTTTTTCCACTTTCCAAGTCTATTAACCTATTCTAATTCCAACACTTTGAAAATACATATTAGATGAAGTTTGCTCTTTTTGTGTTCATCATCATCAAAACCAGGGGTGGATTTTTAAAGGGGCGGGCAAGGGCTGCCCCCCCCTTTAAAATTTTGGCCCAAAATTTTTATATTTTACATCTAGTAAAAAGCCCAAAAATTACCAAAAGAAGTTGGACCAAGCATCCAAGCTTACTAGGAGTATTCAGTTTGTCTTTTTTGCACAAATCCCAAACTCCAAAGCAAATGAACACACACGTGAAATCACTAATCACTACTAGCTAGCTGCAAATTAGACTACACAAAATTACAATATTACCCTTTTAGTTTTCTCTGTTTGTTATTCTATGATTCTATCTATGGATTATTTTTATCAAAAATTCCAAATGCCTTGAATTATTATTTCCTCTTCAATTTTTTTATTAAGTCTTGGCTAATGAACTTAGCTATAATCTGACTTGCATTTATTATTCGTAATAAATAATACGGAGTACCTTCATCCACCCTTTTGAAATTATGAGTTACGGAAGTAATGTCAAATGTTAATTACTTATTGAAATAGGATAATATAAATGATTATTTTATTTTTATGGTATTTGTATAATAATTAGTAATACTTCCTCTATTTATTTTTAGTTGACACTGTTTGGCTTTTACACTATTCACATATTACACTTTGACTCGTTTTTGTGATCTTTAGATACGATAAAATATAGTCATGTAGGATTTTGTTTGAATATTCTCGATGTATATTTTTATTAATATCCAATTTTTATAGTTTTACAATTTAGATAATTAGAGTTATTAAGCATTTAAAACATGCGTTGGCAAGCGTGATAACAGAAAACTGTCAACTATTATATATACTACCTCTGTTTTATATTAGTTGACACGTTTTGACTTTAGCACTATTCACACATCTCCCTTTGACCCTATTTTGTGATTTATATGTAAATTAAAATATAGTCAAATGGGATCTTATAAGATTCGTCCAATGTCTATTTTCAAAATATCAACTTTTTATATTTTTTTAAATTATTGTCAATTAAAGATATTAATGGTTTAATTTGTACATTGGCAAACGCGTATACATATTATATATATATATATATATATATATATATATATATATATATATATACATATATATATATATATATATATATATATATATATATATATATATATATATATATATGCGAGATTATAATGAGAACCAATCCTATAATAGGAGCTAGGAACTAATCTGGACCGTCAGATTTAACACAAAAAACGCGTGATCTAACGACCCAGATGTGTTCAGACTCATTTAATTCAATCCCCCAAAATAAGCGCACTTTCTATCCTTTCTCTCTCCTCTAGCATTTTCTCTCTCCTCTATTACAACGACCTTTGAGCTTTCTCTACTACATTAAAGGGAGTTTCATGCTTTCACTACTCCATTGAAGCGCTTCTTAGCTTTCTATATTCAATTGAAGTAGTTTCTCTCTAAGATAAGATATTTATTTTGTAGAACACCGATTTTAATTTCATTTCTTTTACATCCAGTATAGTCGACTTACGGTTCTTCAAATTCTGAAAATTACATAGCAAAATTAGAGCAATTTGTTGTAAATTCATCAAGATCTTGCTAAAATTTGAAGTATGCTCGTTGAATTTGATGAATTTTGTTCGTATAACTTCTGCAACGACCAACAATTATTCACTCGAGATGCAAATTGAGTTCAAAATAGGTATAATGGCGATATATGATTGTGAATTATGTGTTGTTTAATTTTTTACTGCAAAAACTGCGATTATTTTAAATAGTTACCTGCTTGTTAGCCATAATTGCTCTGTATAATTTAGTTATTAGAATTGAAGTTGAACCTAAGCTAGTGTTGCTTGCTTACATATTGTGCTTAAATTTTAAATTGAAAGATTAATGTTTCCTACTATTTATTTCAATGGTAGATAAAATCCAAATAGAAGTAAACTAATTCTTTTTTAAATTAAATTAAAAATGTAAAACTATCTATACATATTGCAATCAAAATTTTCAAGTCATAAACTTAGCTCTTGTTGAAGATGCTTCAAGTAGCTGGGGTTGTTTCCATTCGCTTCATAATATGTCAATACAGAGCGATCTGTTGAAGTTCTCAATGAATCATGGTTATGGATATGTGTTTCCTGATTGTCCTAAGAAAGTTTTGAAAGAATACATAGATAAAAGAGTGAAATATGGGAGTTTGGCAGTGTATAAGAATGACTTTAAATTGCAGAATTTGGAGGAAAAGTGTAATGGAGTTGTAATAGAAGTGCCTTATATTGATGAGGGTCTGACTAAAGCCAAAGTTGTGGATATGCTTCGAAGGGGAGTTTTGTTGCACTAGAAAGCTTATATTTGTACTGCCTGCTTAGAATCTGGTGGGCAGTGTGGGTATGATGAGCCTAATTATCAGTTCAACTATATATGTCCTGATAAAATCTAACCTAGCTTTTCAATGTGTTCAGCCTATACAATCTTCCCAAAGTGCTCTGCTTGTTCATAGTAAATACTTCAATCTATGTGTAGTAATCTGTTAATAATGTGGCCATGAAGTACCTTTGTAAAAAACAATCCTTTGTTGCATCACAAACTTTTTTTTGTTTTCTATTCTTAGTGTAGACACCCATTTGTGTCTCCCCAAAACCAAAACCAGTGATGAGTACCTTTCACGTCAAATCATAATCGAATGAAGCGAAATTGTGGAAAGTCTAGTGTTGCGGATAGTTTTAATTTCTTTTCTTTTCTCTCTATTTTTGAAAACTTATTTTAAGAAAACAGACAATCCAGTTTGGTTGGTCCATGATATGGGTCCAATAGTAGTGTAGTTGGATGGGGCTTGACAAGAGCTTTCCAACGATATATTATAAGCCCAATTCCGATGAATATTGAGTAAGTTACGGCCAATTTACTAAACTAGGCCTGGTTTGAGCCTTATATGCGGCCCAATGATCTAGGGGAGGGCCTAATATGATTTATCATTCCTAATTGCATTATGAATGGTTTTAGTCTTTTAGATTCTTCTAGAAGGTTCTTTTCATTACTAATTCAATTAGCATTGAATAAATTGACTTTTGTTGACTTTTTAGAGTTTTAATTAAAATCAAAAAGCATTTTTGAGGAAAAAACGATTTTATCCCCCTGTACGGCAATTTTTATTTGATTTTAGAAAACGTGTGAATTTATGAAATTAGCGCCAAACGCCAGCTGTGTGCCTGGCGCCAACAGCCAGCGTTGGCGCTGGTTTGTTTTTCTGTGCGCCAGAACTCTGTTTTGATATTTTATCTTTTTGGCTGATTTTCTCTATAAATAACTTATTCACGTACAACCAGTTTTCAATTCTCTTTCATTTTCTTTAATCATTCACTTTCTCTCTCTCTTTCTCTAAACTAGCTTTTACATACGAAATTCCGCATTCATTAGACCTAGAAACACCTAGCCATATTCGAAGTTGCCTTCGCCCTAGACGTGAAAGGTTTAATTTCTGAGGGTTTGGTCCCAAATCTCTCTTTCCATTATTTAATTTAATTGTTTTGTTTATTATTTTCCTTGAAGTTACTAACGTGTGTATTTTGTTATTAGAAAGAGGTACGAGGCATCCAAGTAAGTACTCTAATGGTTTTTATTGATACTATGATGTAAAAATCATGCTTAGATTGTTATTTTGATTCCTAGTATCATGTCTAGGGTAACTTTAATATCAAGTATGATTAAAAATATGATGCTTCCAATGTTCTTCCTAATATTTATGATTGTTAGTATCATGTTAGGGTTAGAGATTTGATTTTTATTGCTTAGTGACATGCTAGGGTTTGTTATTAATCTTGTTAGTATCATGCCTAGGATCTTTTTATGCTTTAACATGATTATTTTAATTATCATGATTATTATAATTATTATTATGATGATTATTGTTTTGATTATTATTATGATTATTATAATTATTGATTATTATGATGATTATTATTATGATTATTGTTTTGATGAATATAATTGTTATTATTTTATGATTATGTTGCTTGATGCTTATTTATTGTTATTGCTTGATCACACCTTTTATGCATGTTTAAAGGGAATTTGTACTTGTAATCACGCTTAATAAGATAATTAATAATCTTGTTAGGGTTAATATGATTATAATTCAAGTGATCGCCAATAATAGTTTTATTTGTGCATTATATTCAACCAACATAGATAAACAGGTTTAGGGTTAAACCTATTGATTGCATGTTAGTCAGAAAGCGCACATGAATACGATTAGAATAAAGTAGAGGCCTATTATTAGGGCAGGTTCAATCTCTTTTAGGTTGGATTTGTACCTTCATCCCCGAACCCTTATTTGGTTCAAGACCTTATGGAGTTGACGATCTCTTAGATCGTTAAGGGGTGTAACCTTCACCCTGTGAACGGTTTACAAGTTCCTAAAATTTGTTGGCGACTCTTTTTCTCTATCTTCTTCCCTTTTGGACGCCACCGTACTTTAGTGTATGATCACAGTGGAGTTCAAGCAAGAGGATTAACGCTTGAAAATATTCCCTACAATTTTTGGCGACTCCACTGGGGAGGATTTCTATTTTAATTCCTGAATTTGTTTCCGCAATGATTTAGAATGAGTGGATGAGACTCGAAACGTTCTAAGTATTTCATGTGCGTAATTTTGATTAATATTATTGTCATATGCATAAAAAAGATCTCATTGGAAAGACCATCCATAATGAGTTAAAAACATAGGATTTTACACGTAGGAAATTTGAGAAATATCTTTCACAACTAGGACCGAAATAACACCGCGCGAAACTGGAAAATTTTATCGAGCATAGAAAGCTGCTGAGGCAAGTGGGAAGTAGCGCCAGGGCCAGAGCGTTGGCGCCATGATTTTAACTGTAGCGCCAGACGCCAGCATTGGCGCCAGGCGCTACAGCTAAAATCTGGTGCCAGTCTCTGTTTGCTGGCGCCAACTTCCCCCAATACCGAGCCAGAAATATGCGGTCTAATTTCGACCGGTTTTTCGTATTGTTTGCTCGATCCTACTTCCTGATTGAATTTTTTCTCACTTTTCAGAAACCCATATGTGCTCTACATATGGACATAACCCCCTGGGAATTCATGCTCCATCTACCTGATTGAACGCTCTGTGCAACAAAGGGTACATCTGAGAATGTTGAATTCACCAAACCATGGAAGCGAGTTTTTTCTAAAATTCGCGGTGTCCCATCCACTCGCGCCAACCCTTCACGGTTAGGCTTCCGGGCAGTGCATCCGGACAATTAACCATGGACCCTCTATTGACTAAACCATATCCCGAACTTTAGAGAAATAGAGCCATGGTTAGGTTGCAAACTCATTGCATCATATTGTGCCTACTTGACTAATTGTGCATTATTATTTGTTGTGCATATATTATATGTTTCTCTTAACCGTTTGTTTGACTTGTGTTGAGATTAAATAAATTAATGACTTAAAGAACTTTGCCTAATTAATTAATTAATTAATTTGAGTTAATAATGTAATATTTTTATCAGAATCGACCTAGTACGACTTTAGGCATGCCCCTGTTGATTAATAACACCGAAAACAGTCCCAGATTGAAGCTCCAGTATTGGCGCCAAAGTCTGGACTGTAGTGCCACTCTGTGGAGTGTGGCGCCTGGAGACAGCTCTGTCGTCTGGCGCTACACTACACAGTGCGGCGCCAGTCCTGTCGTTTGGTCGACAGTTCGGATTATTGGTCGAGTCATCATCTAGTGTCTAACTAACCAGTTTGATAATTAATTCGGTTAATTTTCGCTGTCAATAATACTTTGTCAAATCGTTAATTGAGTCTAGTCACATAGTCTAGCCACATGGTCATGACACGAGTCTTAACATGTCACCTACAGTCATTAGTCCTAGCGCACACTTTGAGTATATGTCACCATGACCATGTCTTAGGTTCATGCATGAGTCGGTCTTTTCCGTCATTTGAGTTGGAGGGTACATTCTATTCCTAATTCTTCATATCCCTCCATCTCCATCATTTTTCTTCACATTCTATTCCAATATTTCTTCACCTCCTCCATCCATTGCATGTTGAATAAAGTTTGAGTCAAATAATTAACAATGAATATCCCCAAATTCCTTTTCCACAGTACTTGGTCGAGGAGAGAAGGGCGATTAATCAAGGACAACCTCTTTATTCAAGTTTCACTTTTTTATAAACCAATTCGTCAAAAGAAGAAGGCTAAAAAGATAATGGCAAGTCAAGAAGAAGTCAATGAGCTTAGGAACCAATTGGTTACCGTGACTGAGACACTGAAGCTACTCACACTCAAGATCGATGACCCTGTGAAGCAACAACAAATGAACCTCATGCAAGAAAGCTTGAGCAAGCAATCTAATGACTATAAATTTCAGGGCTTTAGTTCACAAGGGGTCTCGCTGGACAAGGAACTTCTTCCGCATAAGTTCAACGCCATTGACATCCCTAAATTCAAGGCAACAGATAATCCTTATTTTCATCTAAGAGCTTTCGAAACCATAATGAGCATTAAGGGTATCGATAAGAAGATTTTCCCCTCTCTGCTCCCACTATCTCTTGAAACCGTTTGCCAACAATGGTTCTTCTCCCTTGACAAGGAGAAAACCTCTACCTGGGAATCGATAGTAAACGCTTTCGTTGATAGGTACAAGTGCAATATTCAAGTTGAAACCGACCATAGACAACTTGAGATGCTAAGACAAAAAGAGAATGAAGGCTTTACTTCTTTCTTTAATAAATGGAGGGAAACTTCCGCCAAGATGATTAAGGTCCCCACCGAAAAGGAGTCTGTGAGGATGTTTATCAAGAATCTCCAAGAAAAGTATTCAAAGCACTTAAAATATCAACACAACTTGAATACTTTCAGAGCCGTCTATGACATAGGTATCGAGATCGAAGACGACCTCGCAAAGCAAAAAGCTACTAACAATAGTAACCACGGTGGCTGGAAAGGAAAAAGAACGACAATCCTACTTCTTCCGAACGCCCACTCTAGTAATAATGTTAGTACCTTTGACCATAATGGTGTCGTAGCCATGGACAATCAAGGATCTAAAAGGAAACCCAGGCGAAAGTTCACACCCATTGGAATGTCCTACGATGCTGCTTTCGATCGTCTCTATGATCGAGGATTAATCAAACCTATTGGCCCTACCGAGGATCCAACACCAGAAAATCGGTCTTCGAGATGGAATCCAAACTCCTATTGCAAGTACCATCGAGGAAACGGTCATACCACTGATGAATGCTATAGGTTTCAAAACCTCATTCAAGATCTCATAGAGGCAAATAAGATCCCATTGCCTCTAGCTAGCGAGAAGACTGGGTGATGATGAAGCGAATGACACAAGACAAGAGGCGAGCTTCAACGACAAGATTTCGTGACCTCTTTTTTCTATTTCTTTTTTATTTACTCTTTCCCCAATAAGTCTAGCATATGCACCTTTTCTTTTCCCTTAGATTAATTTTGTAGATTCTTTCTTTTCCCTTTTTTAATAAAATGAGCATTTATTTTCTTGCATATGATCATTTCATTATATTGTGTTAAAAAAAAATCCATGTCGAACTAAGCACAAGGTATACCAATGATTTAAGGCATCCCTTGTAGCCACATCATATTCATTTCACCCTTCAAATTTATAATCCTTTCTTCATAAACCACTTTGAGCCTCGTCTAACGATAGACCCTTCTTTTTTCAACCTACATCTACCTAACCTTGGGATAGGATAGTGTGCAACTTATGCAATTCTAAAAAAGGCTTGAGTGAATTCAAAAGATTAAAATAGCAAAAATAATAAAAGTGTACAAAAGGGTAAGTGTCCCAATGTCTTTGATATGAAAATATCTTTGATATGAACACGTCTCAGATTGCGTCCCTTATTGAGTGCTCGGTATCGTGCCTGAGAAATATGAATGCCAAGTGGGCGATAGACCGCATGATCAGGATTGCCCACACTTATAAAAATAAAATAAATGCTAAAGCAAAAAAAAAAGAGCTAAAAAAGAGTAGAAACTCGAGCATGAAAATACAAAGATTCAAAAGCAAGGTTACACACCTTAGGGGGCTTATCGAGGGTCTTGAGCCTTTTATCCCTTTCTTCTATAACCTTTAGCCTAACCACGTTACAACCCTTAAAAAGACCTTTTTTGAGGTATACACATACTTGTGCGAGGTTCGGCTAGAGCTACGTTCGGCCTGATTCCTATCGGATACGTAGGCAACCTCCCATCGAGGTGCGGCCGTATTAAAAATGCATTCATATTCATATTCACACACTTACACCATGATCATATCAAGGGATTTACTATGCTCATCCCTTTTCATGTAGAGCTAGACTTGGGGGCTTGATCCCTATATCATTAGCTTACCTAACCTAAGAGTCACCATCATTTGACTCTTCTAAAAATAATATTTTCTCCACACACTTAGCCCTTGCGTCCTAACTTTAGTGTCACTTTCACACACATCACAGATACATGACCAAATATACTTCCCTTAGGAACCCTTTGTCATGAAATCTTAACATAACGATGAAGCATGCCTTGTCACATCGCTCATCACTCATAATTGTCATTGCATCATGAAATATGAAGTGCTTAGCCTCCGTGCCTAAGTTACCCAAATACTTTCATCATGGATTCAACAGTTGAGATTGCCTAGGATGGGTTAATCCTTGCACCTTGAGAGATAGTATCAAATGACATTTGACTAAGCTCATTCAACATGCATCTTCACACTTTGATTATTTTTTTGCGTCTTTCTTTTTCGGGAGAAAGTTGGTACCCTCCACAAATATGACGGAAAATTTTTGCTTTTCTACATTTTTGAGTCAACCTCGAGTCAATCACAGCGAGTCAAGTTTATGCCTTGAGTCGTGTCGAGTCAATGAGTCAAGCAATGCTAAACCTTAGGTCAACCCTAAGATAATTAAAGAAATTGGCAAAGTTCTATAGTCAAAATAAATACAGGTGCAACAGAACAGGGAAGACCCTACTCCAGTGCCTGGCGCTAAATCTTTTCAGCAACGAAAAAGCTCAAAGCCTCTCAGTAAGGTGATTTTGACCTCATATAACAATTTCGGGTTTCTTGGTACGCCAGTTAGCCCCTATAAGCAATTTGACATGATTAAGTAGTTGGTTTGATTACAATTGCAATAAGTGATCGACCTGACAAAAGATCGTCTCACTTAGCTTAAGCGCCTAAAACACTAGCTCATTACTATCGGTTCAAAAGCAAGCACTTAAACGACAATATTTCCAAATATGGATTGTCGTGCATCTTCTTCAACGACAATTTTTCCAAGATTGGATTGTCATCTCTAGCAAAGTTTCCAAGCGTGGATTGTCGTGCTCCTTCTTTGTTTGGCAAGTTTTTCCAAGTTCGGATTGTCATACATTCATCGACTCATTGGCAAGTTTTCCGAGATTGATTGTCATACACCCATTTCCCTATGGAAAAATTTCCCAAAGGATTGTTGTAGGTCTCTATTCATCATAAATTTCGGCAAAAGTTCCTCAACGTGGATTGTCATTCATTTCAGTAAGTGGCAAATTTTCCCGAAGTGGATTGTCGGTCGACTCTTTTTTGCAAATGTTCCAAGACGCGGATTGTCAATAGTGGCAATATTTTCCCAAAAGGATTGTCGCATAACAATGGAAAATTTCCAAGGTGGATTGCTTTCAAGAGTTATATTCCAAGATGTGGATTGTCAATCGTAGCAAAGTTCTTATGAAAGATTGTTACGAAGCATTGGCAACTTTTCCAAAAATTGGATTTTGGCAAAATTTTCAAGGTACGGATTGTCGCTTCATCGTGGCAACATTTCCAAGGATGGATTGTTACGTGGCATTGACAACTTTCCCTAAATCGGATTGTCATACATCATACAAGAGTTGTGTTGGCAAATATTCCCAAATAAAAGAGGATTGTCGACATACTGGTTCACAAGCAGCAAAGCGGCGACGTACTGGCATGGCATCATTAAAGATTAAAAAGCAGTGATCTTTTCGAAGACTATCACAGCGGAAATTGAACATATCAAAAAGAAGTTCTTTGGTCAAAGACGCGTGAACATATAAAAAAGAAGCTCTTTGTTCAGAGACGAGTGAACATCGAAACAGAAAGGTGGCGTTCCCTAGATTGTGGAGAGTTGTCACAAACAACTGAGGATTGTTTCAAGAGAAGCAATCTTCGATGGTATTCCCTTGGACGTGGAATATTATGATAGCGAAGGAGGATCGTTTCAGGCGAATCAATCTTCTAATTTGGAAGCAGTTACAGGCGTAGCGATTTTCAAGCGGGATGGCATTCTCTAGCTTGCAGGAGGTCATCAAAACAACAGTAAAGCGGCAACAAATCGGTTACTTTCAGAGTCGTGTACTCGACGGTGCAAGATACGCGTTTCTTAACTCTTTTATCTGTTTAACTAACGCTAGTTTGCAGGTATCGGCGTTACAAGAATGATTTAGGATCGCAGAACGTTCTGAATCATTCTCCGTCCCTATCGATACTTTGACTTTTGTTTTCAAAACTTGCGTTTCTCCAAACTCAATCAAAGTGGGGGCTTCTGTAGACACCCATTTGTGTCTCCCCAAAACCAAACCCAGTGATGAGTACCTTTCACGTCGAATCATAATTGAATGAAGCGAAAGTGTGGAAAGTCTAGTGTTACGGATAGTTTTAATTTATTTTCTTTTCTCTCTGTTTTTGAAAACTTATTTTAAGAAAACAGCCAATTCGGTTTGGTTGGTCCATGATATGGGTCCAATAATAGTGTAGTTGGATGGGGTTTGGCAAGAGCTTTCCAACGATATATTATAAGCCCAATTCCGATGAATATTGAGGAAGTTATGACTAATTTACTAAACTGGGTCCGGTTTGAGCCTTATATGCGGCCCAATGATCTAGGGGAGGACCTAATATGATTTATCATTCCTAATGCAATTAAGAATTGTTTTAGTCTTCTAGATTCTTCTAGAAGGTTCTTTTCATTCCCAATTCAATTAGCATTGATAAATTGAATTTTGTTGACGTTTCAGAGTTTTAATTAAAATCAAAGAGCATTTTTTAGGAAAATACGATTTTATCCTCCTGTACGGCAATTTTTATCTGATTTTAGAAAACGCGTGAATTTCTGAAATCAGCGCCAAACGCCAGCTGTAGCGCCTGGCGCTACGCTTGGCGCCTGGCGCCAGCGTTGGCGCTTGGCGTCAACAGCCAACGTTGGCGCTGGTTTGTTTTTCTGTGCGCCAGAACTCTGTTTTGATATTTTATCTTTTTGGCTGATTTTCTCTATAAATAACTTATTAAAAACTCCGTTTTTATTCACGTACAACCAGTTTTCAATTCTCTTTCATTTTCTTTAATCATTCACTTTCTCTCTCTCTTTCTCTAAACTAGCTTTTACATACGAAATTCCGCATTCATTAGACCTAGAAACACCTAGCCATATTCGAAGTTGCCTTCGCCCTAGACGTGAAAGGTTTAATTTCTGAGGGTTTGGTCCCAAATCTCTCTTTCCATTATTTAATTTAATTGTTTTGTTTATTATTTTCCTTGAAGTTACTAACGTGTGTATTTTGTTAATAGAAAGAGGTACGAGGCATCCAAGTAAGTACTCTAATGGTTTTTATTGATGCTATGATGTAAAAATCATGCTTAGATTGTTATTTTGATTCCTAGTATCATGTCTAGGGTAACTTTAATATCAAGTATGATTAAAAGTATGATGCTTCCTATGTTCTTCCTAATATTTATGATTGTTAGTATCATGTTAGGGTTAGAGATTTGATTTTTATTGCTTAGTGACATGCTAGGGTTTGTTATTAATCTTGTTAGTATCAAATTATCTAGAATGTATACAAACAATGCAAAAGAGGTTTTTTGTATTATCTTTGTAACTTGAGGTTAACTCGATCCTATATTGGACACACCTGCTCTCATTCCTGTCACTCAGTTTGATAGATCAATATGATAAAGTTAAAAAAAATCTCAAAAGTAAATAGAAAATCTGAAAAAGTACATTAATTTATCTCTAAACTAAATCAAAATAACTGTGAAAAGAAATCAAAAGTAGAGCAACATATGTAAAAATTAAATCATAATTAATCAAAAGTAAATACAAAATGCTAAAAAGTAAATCAAAATATCAAAAAAGTAAATACAAGTGAATAATATCAACATTAAAGTAAATAATTTACTCAAAGTAAATTAGAAAAACTCAAAATTAAATATTAAAAATAATATATATAATCTAATTGTTCGAAGTGCAAGTAGAACCTACGTGGGGTTCGACCCCACATCTTATGTGCACTTGCACAATGCTCTTCCTATTGAGCTGGCTAGTGTACATTAAAGCATTCACTATAAGGAAAAATTAATTAAAAGTAAATAAATATTATTCAAAAGTAAACCAAAGTACATCAAAAGTAATAAACAACAAAAATTTACAGAGTATATGCTCAAATCCCAGTCAAAGTGAGCAACTACCATTCCAAATATTCCAGGTTATCAATAAATAGACCTACGTGGGATTCGAACCCACATCTTTTGTGCATGTGCACAATGCTCTACCTGTTGAGCTAGTAGGCTAGTATATATATTAAACATTCAAAGTAAAAAAAAAATTCAAAAGTAAATAAAAATCTTTTAAAAGTAAATTTAAAAATTTATACAGTACATGATGCCAAGCCTTGCTGGTGCACACCAATTCCAACCTGATTAGCAGCACAGAGATGCGCATCAGTGTTAACTTTCATAACCCCCGGCTGCTGGTGCACACCAACTTGCATTCAGGGCAGCCTTATTTGTCACAGCAGACTTGATTACTTGCATAGAGTACTCTCTATAAAAATACTCTCATCCCTGCAAAACCAAGCAACCCAAGTCAGAACACAGATCAAACTTAGTTCTTTTTTCTCCACCTTATGTGCAAGCCACTATAGACGCTCAACAAAGGAGCTTGTAGGCGTATCATTCAACATCTCCACATAATTACTATGCTCCCATGTCCCAAATCAATTTTGCATCCCGACATTGGAACAAGGCATGAATGAAATATTCACTTGAAGCCCCACATATCTAACAAGTGCAATTCGTTGTGACATGACAATAGTGTAAGCTCTGGGTCAACATTTAGATGGTGTTAGCCAAGAAGAACAAGTTTATCTACTCAAATCTGTTCCATGATAAAAAAAAAAAATAGCAGTGCAAGCAATTAACATATTGAATTTTGGGTTGTGTGTGTGTGTGTGTGTGTCGCTATCAGTGTAAGAGGCAACATATAATAGGCAAAGGTCTGTTGCCTTTGTAGGTTGGAAGTCACCTGCTTCATATTGAAAAGTGTAGTTTGTTACTAAATAATCCATGCACACAATTATATACCAAACTCAGTCACTAACATCAACTCAAAAGTAGCTACCATTAACTCAACAATAACTACCATTAACTCAAAAGTAAATAAAACTAAATAATAAAATTCCTCCATGAATTTCACAAAACTAAATAATAAAACTCAGAAGATGTGCAGGAATTTCATAACTGAAAGATTTGAACCAATGTTGACCTTCTCATATGATTTTAATAGGGCCTTGCTGAGCAACAACCTGTGTGTTGAAGTCGCAAAACAACTTGTGTTTCACTCTCTTCCATAAGATTAAAACAGCTAGCTAGATAAGTACCTTGCTAAGCAATAACCTGTATTGCAGTCGGAGAAGAAATATAAAACTAGAATCAACAACAAGACAATATCTGCAGTGTATTTAGTGAAATCTTATGGACAAAGTTGCACCTGGGCAATTGACAATAACCAAATGAGCAAAGACAACATTAGCAAAGATAACACTCATTCCATTAGGTCATGCATTTCATCGAACACTTAGCGTGCAACAAATTAAAGCAATAAAAACCCAAAAACTCGAAACAAAAAATTGAACCAAACACATCCACGAACAACTGACTATGCAATTCAATAATTTGAAGCAATTATGAACCTCCATTCCCACACTTATCTTCCCATCATTGGTTGATTAAACATTACATTTGTAGTAAATCAATATTACTTAAAAGTAAATAGAAAATTATTTAAAGTAAACGATCCAATCTATAAAGTATAAGACAAGGCTAGAATCATCTTAAACTCCTCCCAAATTAAACCAATTAACTTACTTGCTCATAATTAGCCAACAACGAATATCCAAGAATAAATAAACGAATTTAATATGCGAAAAACCCTAATAATATAATTAACTCAAAAAAATAAAAAGAAAAAACCCAAGTCGGAAGAATTACCTCTGCAAAAATGATCAAATCACACCAAATTCAACAACATGACGAATAAAATTGAAGAATTCGTCAGCAAAATCAAAGAAATAGATTGGCAAAATCAAAGAACAAATTCGTCGTTCAGAGAATTAGAAGGTAGAGAGAGAAATTCATAAGAAGAGAGACAAAGGAGAGAAGCAGCGAAAAAAATTAGAGCAGAAGTCATTCATAAAGCATATTTACGGAAATACCCTTAATGAAGCGGGTGAAATCTGCACCGTGCGATGAAACGCAATCAACGGTGTATAAGAGTTCCTAGTTCTCACATGATCTCAGTTTTATATATATATATATATATGTGTGTATGTGTGTGTATGTATGTGTGTATGTATGTATGTATGTATGTATGTATGTATGTATATGTGTATCTGTATATGTATATTGTGTAATTAATAATATTAAGGTAATTTGGCCCCTCTAAGAAAAATTGTCAAGATCCGCCATTGATCAAAACCTTTAAGGTTAAACACTTACGCAATTCATAAGATAATGACTATTATTAAAATTCCAACATTATTATCTTTCACAATGTTTCCATCACTTACAAGATACAAGCTTAGTAAAATAGAAAATAAAATCAAGATTTGTCTTATATAAAAGATAAAATCAAGATTATGAAAAACAAATTGTCAAATTTTTTAGTACGTTATTCCCTCCGTTCTCTTTTGTTTGTTTGATAGGTTGTCGTGCACCTGTCAAAAATAAATTCCTAGCAAAATCAACTAACAATGTAGTAAGGCAAGTAGGGTCGAATCCACAGAGAGATGACTATTCAATCTAGCTTTCAAGGTATGGAGAAACTAAACTATGTCACGAAATTGGGATAAAAATATAGTCTAAATTAAAAGAGGGATAAAATAATTAATAAAAAGACCTAGGGTTATGGTTCACCATGTTTATAGTTCTAAATTTATCAAATATAAATAACAATTCAATCAATTAATTAACTAGAGCAATTGCTAAACCTATGGTCGGGTCTTAACGCTCTCAATTCAACATATCTAGTTCGGTCGCTAACATAACCAGAATTGCTAATTGTAGGCAAACCTCTAGAAGTAAGATCTTTCGATTCAAACTCTTATTAACAAGAATTAATCAAACAATTGATCCTGTTGCAAGATTAATAAGAAAAACACTATCAATTAGAGATATCAATAATCAAATCATAAATAATATCAATCAAGAATTAAAGTATAAACATGGATTCTCAAACCCTAGAAATTGAACTACTCAAACATGAAATAAATAATTAAAGCTAAATCTAATAAAGAAAGCATAATTAAAATAAAGAAATAAAATTACCTCAATGAATAAAACTAATAAACTCAAGAACAATCCATGGAGAATCCATGGAGTTGCCCATGAGAAAACTAGGGCTAAGAAAACGAACGTAAAATAAAAAGTATAAAAAGTCCTAAGGGAAAATAATAATCCCTTGAGTATTTATAAACTTCCTAAATTCTAATCCAAAAATAAATAAAGAAAATATAAATGGAAAATTATAATTATTAATCCCAACTTTGGGCGATTTACTTTCATTAATCCCAACTATCGATTATTCTTAAATAATCCCAACTTTGGGGGGGGGGGGGGCGTCTTTTTTTATCAGGCCAAAACCGGTCAATGAAAGTCAATCACTTGTTATATCAGGTTATTAGACACGTGTCAACACTTAATTTGTCCAAAAAAAACAAATTTTAAAAAAAATCAAAAAAAAAATCCTCCCTTCATCCCACGCAGCCCCACCACCTCCTCCCTAGTAGCCACCTGAAAACCACCAACTCCCCACCGAAAACCATCGAACCCAGCCGAAAACCACCGAAACCCAGCCGAACCCCACCGAAAACCACCGAAACCCCAAAACCCAGCCACCGAAACCCCAAAATTGCAGCTTTCGAAACCCCAAATCGCGAGAAACGGAGGGAGGGGGAGGGGGAATCAGCGGCGAAAGGGGAGGGGGAATCACCGACGCAAAGGGGATGGGGAATCAGCGGCGAAAGGGGGAGGGGGATTCGCGCTGTTGTTGGTAATGGGGGTCGAGGTCGCGGTTGGTGCAGCTGGTGGTTTTAGGTGGTTTTATGGGTCGCGGTTGGTGGTTTTGGGTGGTTTTAAGGGTTGTCGTTGGTGCGGCTGGTGGTTTTGGGTGGTTTTAGGGGTTGCGGTTGGTGCGGCTGGTGGTTTTGGGTGGTTTTTTGGGATTTCGCTGGTAGCCGGAATTGGGAGGGGTTTTGGTTTGAGTTTTTTTTTTCTAATTTTTTTTACCAATGAAATTGTGGCATGTGGCATTTAAGGAAAAAAAAAAACCTTTTAAACAGGTCACCATTTTTTTGACCTGATAAAATAAGACGCCCCCTAAGTTGGGATTATTTAAGAAAATCGATAGTTGGGATTAATGAAAGTAAATCGCCCAAAGTTGGGATTAATAATTACAAATTTTCCAATATAAATTACATAAGTTGTATTTTTATTGGACGATAGACGGTGATGTGTCACGAATAAGATTGACGGAATCGAGGGACGAGTGAAGGACGTGTAGCGATGAATCCTCGTGGGCTGCTTGGGCTGGTCGTGTACTCGCCATATCCTGCGGCCGCAGGTCAGCCCGCGCCCTGGCAGTAGCTACATAGCCTCGATTGGGCGCGGGGTATGGTCACAGGCTTTAAATCTCGGATTAAAACGGCCATAACTTTTGTTCTAGAAATCTTCTTGGGGCGTATGACCTACCATTAGAAATCTCTTCAAGTCTAGTTTCCAACGCAACTTGAATCACTTCAATCCAATGTGTAGAACTCAAGTTATGATCAAAAGAGTGGAAAAATGTCAGTTTTGATACTTTGTAAACCATCGTTTTTCCTCGTTTCTAACTCAAATTTATTTCCGAAAGATGCATAACGACCCTTGTGGATGCTATGATCATCTCTCATGCATATAAATATCAACCGAAGCTTCCAAAAACACAATTCTTTCGTTGAGTGACCTCGATTCATCGACTTTTCATCCTTTCATTGTCCAATTTTTCCAAAATTACTCCGAAAGCGTCCAAATAGTTATAGAAACTACATGAAAAGTTAAGAAAACACAAATGAAGTGTAATAGTGCACAAAAAGGACAACTTATGCAATTATGACCTAAAAAGAGACTAAAAGGCCTAAAAAACAACTATAAACTTAGCATAAACATGCCTATAAATCCTATATTAATGTGATTCATCATTGTTTTAATTGTAATCATGAAGGGTTTTCATGGAAATTTAATAAACCATTAATAATTTAATAGTTTTTTTATGCTTCAAAACATAGTGATATGAATTTTTGTTATATCCGTCTTGATTTTTAATGTTCAAATATGCAATTTTTATAACTTTGTGTAATGTGTAGTTTGAGAAATATTAATTATAAATTGCATTGTGTTGAAATCCATTGTAGCCCACTTGTGAGTGTCCCACATTGGAGAAATAAGAGAGATAGTTCCACTTTATAAGGTAGAAGAGTTACTCCTACTATTGCCAATTGGTTTTAGTATGGAAGCTCCAAAGCCTAGTTTGTGGACCAAACTCTCCTCCTCCTTGTTCAGGTTGTCCAGGCCCATTTCATATTAGTTCAAAATTTAACACATTGAAATCTTTTAGATATACCAAAAGTGACAAACATTTTAAACAGATGGAGTACAACATTTAGGCAATCGAAACTTACTACAACTTCCATTCTTAAAGACGACTGCTTAAGCTATAAACAAAATCATAACTGCCTCTTCTCTTCTTCACAAATTAGGGGTGAAGAGAGAATGAATAGCTTGATCATTATTCATCAATAGGTAGAGTATTTATACAAAACCTACGAACATAAGATAAGAAATAATATTCCTAAAAGATTTACTACCATAATCACAAATCCTAAAGACATATTCTTTAAATATATCTAAACATAAAATAAACCTAAATATATTATTCCTTTGATGATATCTACGGAAAATATATCACACATATATTTTCCGATATCACATACCTCTAACACCCTCCCGCAATCATAACGGCAGTAACACAACCGTTGTGATTGGAAATTCTTCAAATTGTTTAAGCCGAGATGCACACTCTTGTAATGTCGCCTTCAATTTTTTTCCTTCAATGACGAGAACGTTCATCTTTTCGAACTCATCACTCATCAATCAAACAAAAACGCCATTCTTTTCGAACCTGCAAATATAACAATTTTTGGTTTTTCCAGGGCAAAACCGAGCTCCAATCAAATACTGGTTTTTGAGAGTAACCACACTCAAATTTCTTATTGGTCTTTCAGAGTAAGCCACACTCAAATATTTTATTGGTTTTTCAAAGTAAACCACACTCAAATCTCTTATTGTTTTTTTAAAAGTAAACCACACTCAAAACATTTAAAATCCTTGTCTCACGGCACAAGGAGAACCAACACATGAAACTTGTCTCAGGGCACAAGAAGAACCAATATATCTTGTCTCACGACACAAGAGAGCCATTTTTTTTAATAAAATCATGGGTCAAAGCTCAGACCCTTGGTTTCACTTCGTCAACAAACTCAACAAAAAACTTCCTTCACACATGATTCTTTAGTATTGAGAAAAAAAAGTTAGAGATTTGGCTAAAGTTTTATCCCACTGGTGGTTTAATTTTCTAACCCATCGGCAGGGAGGAAATTTTTGTGAAACCCTCTCAAGATCTAACCTGCTCTTGATACCATGACAAATTAGAGAGGAAATAGAATAGAATGACTTGTTTATTATTCATCGATAGGTATAGTTATACAAAACCTACGAATATAAGATTGGAAATAATATTCCTAACAGATATACTTCCATAATCATAAATCCTAAAGATATATTCTCTAAATACAGGGGCGGGGCTAGAAATGCCTTACAATTTTGGGGCCCTGTTCAAGTTTCAAGTTTTATATATTGGGCCCATAATAATAGGTATAATGGTTAAAAGCAAAAGAGACTCCTATGGCTTCTGAAACCTAGTCTTGAGCGTATCATAAATATAAGCTAACCACTGATCCAACTAGTATTTTTTTGTGAAACAAATTGTATATATAATAATTTTTGGGACCCTTGTTTTTTGGGGGCCCTGAGTTGTCGCCCACCCTGCACTGGCCAGCCCCGCCACTGTCTAAATTTATATTAACAAAAAATAAACCTTGTATATTATTCCTTTGATGCTATCTACGGAAAATATATCACACATATATTTTCCTATATCACATATCTCTAACACTTCTCACTCCTTTTTATTTTCTCTTTAGGATTCAAAAAAATTGGTGGCTTATAGACCAAAATATTGTTCTTTAATCTTTATGTTCGACCCTTTCTCTTTTAACTTTTCTTTCTATAATATTGTTATTAGTTTCAAGAAATTGCATTCTTTAAGTCCTGTTCTTTTAGAATTATTTTCCGAAAAATTTGCAAATTGCAGCCATTTAAAGTTCATATTTCGCAAATTGCAGCCTTTTAAAAAAAATTGCAAATTGCAGCCCAAAAGTTCGTATAAATTGTAAATTGCAGTCCGATTCAACTTTTTCATCGGTTTACATGTCGAAATATTTTCGATTAAGGTTTTAGGGGTCATTCTGGTCCCTTGGGGTACAAATTGAGCTCGAAATTAGCAAAAAAAATAATGTAAGTGTCGCATTTTTACAGTTTTCCACAAATCTATACATTTTTGGTATGCAAAACGAGGCACTTGCGTTTTTTTTTTTTGCTAATTCTGAGCTCAATTCGGATCCCTAAGGACTAAAATAGCCCATAAAACCTTAATCGAAGATTTTTCGACATGTAAACCGATAAAAAAGTTAAATCAGGCTACAATTTACAATTTATACGAACTTTTGGGCTGTAATTTGTAAAATAATTTTTAAATGGATGCAATTTACAAAATACGAACTTTAAATGACAGTAATTTGCAAATTTTCTTTATTTTCCGTTCATCTTAGTTTTGTTTATTGCTTTATTTCAGTTCAATTTACTTACTTTTGTATAAAAAAACAGAGCCTAAAGAAGCTTAGAGACATGATCTTGTTAAGTAAACAATAACAATGTCCCTAGAATGGGTCTTTAGTGACTAAAGTTAGTTTTGGACTACTCCTTGCATTTTACTACTTTCTATATATGTCTCTATTTTTTTGCCCCATTTTATTTACATAGACGTAAAATTATATAAAAAAAATAATATATTAATAAAATATACAATGAAACGAAACAAATAAGATCTTACAAACTATATTATTTCTAATGATTAATGGTAATTTATAGTTAAAATTTTCAAAATTTGACCAAAAATAACACTGGGCAAAAATAAAGAAAAAGAGGGAGTATTTATTTGTCCCATTAGGATTTTTCACAATTTCAAATGCAATAGTGTGATTATTATGCCTGTTCTTTAGGACTAACTTTCATTCACTTTAATGGTTGTTGTTATTTATTTATAATGAAATAAAATTATTTTTATTGAATACGATTTTTATATGAATTGCCCACATGTCTTTTATTTTATTTTATTTATTTTATTTTGGTTTACATTACAACTATTAATTGATTTAGTGATTTTATACTACTAGGTAAAACCCTTGATTTAATTAGTGATTTTACCTTTATTAATTGCTAATTAGCAGTTCTATACTCCTAAAAACGTCAATGGTTTTTGCTTATGTGTACGGGTAGATTGAGAAACTTCGAAAAATGATGCTTAATAAAGAAGTTTTGATATCTTTGAGTACAAGGTTATTTGAATCGGGGTCTTAACTGGGATTTTGAGGGTGGCATGATCGAAATGATAGAATTGTATTTCAATTTATTTTAACACTAAAAACAATTACAAAGCTCCAATAGGTTTAATATTCATTTAGCTGCAATAATAAATGATACATTATGTTCACTGTAGTCAAAATAAGGTTTTAATTATGATTAATGTCAAGTAAACGATTGAAAAATTATGTAAATCTCTTTGAATTGTATGTGTTTATTTAGTAACTATGATTTGAATATTTTAAACAAATCTGCATATGAACAATAGAGTAATTAGGGCATGTTCACATTTACTAAACTTAGCTGAAATGAAATGAACTGATTGGAGCTGAACTGAACTAAACTGAACTTAATAGAACTGAAATTAATATTTCAAGAGAGAAGGAAATTAGGAGCTAAACTGAACCGATTAGAGCTAAACTGAACTGAAATTAAGATGAAGTGAACAAACCCTTAATTAAAAAAAAAATATATATATATATATATCTATAGTGTTAAAATAGATTAACTTCTCAAATTTATTTAAATGTAGAAATTGATTGTAGGATCCTCCCTTCATAATTATTATCTAAGAAGGATTGTACAATTTTGTAACCTTGAATCCGATCCTGATTAAGTTTCCATTTATGTACCGTAAATAGGGATGGCAATGGGCGGGTCGGATGCGGATGATGGTACCTCCATACCCATACCCGCCTAAAAACTTATACCCATCCCCGCCCCACCACCCATGGCGGGTACAATATCCACATCCATACCTGCCCCACCAGGTACAAAATAGGATCCATCCCTACCCTATCACCCACTTGGATATTTATACCCACCTCATACCCGCCCCAAAATCATCCCAAACCCTTTGCCATGATGCTCTATTGTATCACATTAATAACGATTATATCAAATTAGGTTAAGAAAATTGGGACTTTCACTAATCAAGCTTATTGGGTTTTAGGGGGTATCAAGTTTCATAAATTCTCAACTCTTCTAAAAGAAATATGGGCGGATATAAGACGGATACGGGGTGGGGCGGATATGGGGCGTGTCTACTCTAAAATCCATTCCCGCCCCATCACCCATGGCGGGTTAATGGAGCGGGTATCCCATTTAACCCGACCCACTGCCATCCCTAACCGTAAATCGGTGAATTCGTAGGAACAATTTGGGATTTTAGTACCCATGTTTGAGCATTTTCTAAGTAACTGACCCTAGCCAAAAAGTGTAAACTAAAGACATGGGACATAGGTAAACGTGACAAACGATGATAGGATCCGGCCCTATTGACTACATGGCCATGTGTGATCCTTGTGGGCTTGTCTTCGAAGTTGGTTAGTTGGTCCAACTTTAGGCTTCTGGCCATAGAACTTAAACTATGAGATGGACTAATTTTTCTGGTCACATTTATGACAAAGAATGTGAAGTAGAGTAGCTCGGTGTGCCATGTTCTCTTCATCTAAAAACATATTGGCTTTGAAAAAAAATTAAATAAAACATATTGGCTATGACATTTGCCTATTTAAAATACAGTATTTGTATACTTCACTTTAACCTGTCTTGATGATTTATAGTCACGGAAAATATAGTCATGTGGATTTTTTAGATTCGCCTTGATTAATACTTCCTCTGTTCTTTTTAGTTGACACGTCATGTTTGTCAATGCACAAATTCAACCATTTATATCTTTAATTTTCAATACGCAAAAATTATAAAAATTTGATATTTTGAAAATATATATTGTGACAATTCTAATTAGATCCCACATCACTATATTTTTTTGATTATATATAAATCACAAAACATGGTCAAAGGAAAGTGTGTGAATAGTGCTAAAGTCAAAATGAGCCAACTAAAAAAAAAAACGGAGGTAGTACTTAATTAATATAATTTTTTCAATAATATTTACATATGAAAGAATTATTAATTGGAATATTAACACGTGTATAATGTGAACAGCTGTATTTAAAAGTAAATAAAGGGAGTAAAATGTTGATGTCCTAAAAATATACATTGAATCAAATTTAACAAGATTCTACGAAAATAATTCATTACCAAGGAAGTGATATTCCGTGAAAATACTTAAATTTAAGTTTAATAATATTAACTTTAATTAAATAAAGTTAAATTAATTAAGTTCAGCAAATATGAATTAAGTTTAGTACAAGAAAAATACAAATTCAAACAAGAATTCTTGTGTATAGACATCCACATGATGTTTCAACATTTTATTATAAAAGTAGCTATTTTGTATTAACTAGTTTGGTTTTTTTTTTTTTTTTTTTATATATATATATAAGAAAAAATAATAATATATTTTTCATAAAATCAATCGACATGTGATTATATAAAATAATAACTAAAATGATTATATAAAGTCATAATATCAAACTTAATTTTACAAGAAATTTTAGTTATATGAAATAATAACTAAAATGATTATTTTCCAAAAAAATGATTCGTTACAAAAGTTTGCAAAATTTTCTTTTTCATATATCAAATAAAGAATAAATTGTTTTCCTTGAAATTTATATTTTTCAACTTTATATTTGTTTTGATATAATAAGGGTGTTTTTTTTTGTTTAAAAAAAAGTGATTTTTTTATATTAATTGTTGATAATATGTAGACTTGTCAAATAGGTCATTCGAGTCGGGTATGGGTAGGGTCATTTTGGGTCGGGTCAAATTCCGGTCAAAAAGTTATCGGATCAAGTTCAGGTCGGGTCGGGTCATCTGGTAATCTGGTCAGGTTGGTTTTCGGATCAACATTTTAGGTCGAGTTCGGGTCGGGTTTAGTTTGGGTTGGGTCGGTTTGGGTCGGGTCAATTTTCGGGTTGAGTCAGTTCTGGTCGGGTTAATCTTCGGGTCCAATTTCGGGTCAATTTTGGGTCGGGTCATATTCGGGTCGATGCATTGGGTTAAATTCAATCTTATGGACAAACTTTGTAGAATAGTCATTAAAGTTCAATCTTTTTATGATTTTTTAATAACTTATAGAGATAAAAGGTCGAAGAAATCGAGAAAAGTAATGCTAAAAAAATATGTAAATTACTTACGGTAGACACCCAAATGTGTCTCCCCAAAACCAAACCCAGTGATGAATACCTTTTATGTCATTTGATTATCGAACGAGATGAAAGTATGAAAAGTCTAGTGATGAGGATGTTTTTATTAAAATATGTCTTCTTTCTGTTTTTGAAAATATTTCTTTTCTTACCCTATTTATGGAAAACGTGCATTCCAGTTTACTTTGGTCCATGTTAAGGGTCCAATAATGATGTAGTTGGATGGGTCTTGAAAAGACCTTTCAAACGATATATTATAAGCCCAATTCGGATGAATAATGAGGAAATTATGGCCAAACTACTAAACTGGGTCCGGTTTGGTTCTTACATACGGCCCAATGATCTAGAGGAGGACCTATTATTAATTATCATTCCTAAAGCTATTAGGATTGATTATAGTCTTCAAGAATACTCTAGAAGGTTCTCTTAAATCCTAATAGAGTTAGGATTGATAATTATGTTTCAAAGATTTTGAAATAGAATAAAACTACTCCTTTTGAGAATCCTTGTTTTGTACGAAATGGAATATATTCAGATATTATTTTCGTGTCTCATAATTGATAAGTGACTTTTATGTCACTTTTAGGGTGTTTATTGAGTCGCTTTTCGGTTTATTTTCCAATAATTTAACTCTTTTTATCCTTTATTTCTATTGTTTTCTTATTCTTGTCTTTTGTCTTTTATTTGAGTGTTTTGGTAATTTTTAGTGCTTTTGTGTTTAGTATCTTTATTTGATTAGTTTTAGTTTATTTTCGTAGTTTTAGTTAATAATTTCCCTCTTCTCTCGTTTTATTTATTTTCTTTTAGTTTCTAGCTTGTTTTATTTTATTTTTTTTATTTCATTTAATTTTTTTTATTTCTTTAGTTTTAGCATTTTAATTTTACTTTATTTATCTTATTTTATTTTACTTTATTTATCTTATTTTATTTTATCTTTTGATAATCCCCTCGTGTTTTTTTTGATTGTAGGTGTTTTCGGGTCCTTGGTCGATCGGGTTCAAGGTCCGAGAATTGAGTCAAACAACATGCTCCAAGCTGTCCTAGCTGCAATCACCACACTGCCCTGCTCCCTGCTTTCCCCCAACAACACCAACAGCAACAGCAACAGCAACGAACACAACACCATCAACTCAGCGCAATCAACCACCACGCAGCCACAACAGCCACCCAAACCACCTGAGCCACCAACACCCCGCAACATCCCTCACATCAACCACTCTCACCAGCCACGCAACCACCAACCAAATCAGCCCACCAATTAACCCAATCACCAATCACCCTCGTAACAACCACCCAACTTCCTCATCAAAACCACGCATATCACCACCAATTACCAACCCAGCCGCACCTGAACCACCATCACCAACCAATCCTCTGCTCCCTCACTCAACTCCGCGCAACCACCTGCAAACCCACACCAATCAATCACCAATCACCACCGCAACAACCATCACAATCCCCTGCTCCTTCGCGCACTGCAACACCACCGTACCATACACATCAGTCCACCAAAACCACGGCAATTAACCGCACCTCTTCCCTGCGATTCCCGGCCACCGCAAACCCAAATCAACCCCATCAATTCGCACAAGCATCACCCAAATTCAGAGCAATTCAAGTTCATTTGGGTTCGAGCAAACTGAATAGGAGTTCGGTTGAAGTACGAGTCAGAAACTTTTGAGGTTTTGTAATTTGAAGAGGTGTGGTCGAACACACCCATGGTTCGACCGAACCAACCCCGTAGTTCGGCCGCACCAACCCATGGTTCGACCGAACCATTTCACGAGCTTCGCGCGTGACTCTTATTGAAAATCGGACGGCCGCGATTTAGTTATGCTTGATGAAGATTTTGCTGATTGATGTCGATGAAGGGTGAAGATGCGTGCGATGGAATTGATGATGAAAATCAGAGCAACCACAAGAAAGGAGAATTGGGGGTCTGATTGTTTTTGGTGGGATTTGTCTGTTTTTTCCCCTTTTTAGTTTCTTTTTCCTTTCCTTCCTTTTTATTCTTAGTTTTTTCATTTAATTAGTTTAGTTAGTTTTCTTTTTATTTGTCTTTTATTTTCCTTGTATTATAAATACCCCTTTTTGGGTTAATACTCTCTTAACTTTCAAGCAACATTTTTATTACCTAGATTAGATTTGTTTAGCCTATTTTTTATTTTCTCTCTCTTAGGGTTAGATTAGGAGTAGTTGTAGAGGGAGAAAGCTTGGATTTCCATGGAGTTTTTGAGAGGTTGAAGAATCAACTTTGTGGAACTTCTTCTCATCTATTCAATGAACATTTTCTAACTTTCTCTCATCTTTATTTCTTTGCTTTATTCTTAGTTTTTGCTTTTTGTTTGTTGATTTGAGTAGATTAATTAGTTTGTTTGTTTAATCTTGTTTTTATTCTTATTTTACCTTGTTTTCCATGTCTTTCTTCATTATGTTAGCTTAGGTCTTGTTCTAGGGAATTGGATGAAGGTTATATTAATGAATTGAATGATTGATTGTGATTAGTATGAAATTGTTTCTTGATTATTGTGTATGGGTGATGCTTTTATGGATTAGAATCTTTCTAGCTAATCGATTCTATGCTCTTAATTGTGCTTTCAATCAATTGTGCGAGAGTGAGTTTGTTGAGAGCCCTAAATTCTTCCATACCTTTGATAGGCTAGTTGCACGAGAGTGAATTAGTTTAGTAGAATAATTAACATGCTTAATTGTGCGAGAGTGAGTTAAATGTGTTGATGTTCCTAATCGAGGTCATCTTCATCTATTTGTATGATGTTGTTTAATACATTGATGTAATTGGATTCCACTTTCCCTAGTTTAAGTTATTTGTTCTTAGTCGTGTTTAGTTTAACCTCTCTCTATCTCACGACCTTTCCTAGTAGTCTAGTTGGCACAAATTAATACACTTAGTCCTTTTGGGTTCGACACTTTACTTGCCACTAACTAGTTTAGTGTAAGTTTAGGTATTATAAATTTCTAATTTGGTTAGGGTTAGTAGTCCGAATGACCTATTTTTACCCGCGATCAATAATATTTATCCAAATCTTATATGGTTGGATAGATCTTGAAATTATTTTTCCAATGATATATTATAATATTAAATCCAAACTATAACGAAAAAGATATGAATAGAATATGAAACTCTATTCAAAACTGACACCCTTCCACTATTTCGGTCATATCTTTTTATATACAAATTTTAATCAGATTCTAATTGGGTTGGAAAGTAGACTTCAATAGCTTTCCAACGACATATTACATGACTTATTTAGACTTCTGGATCAAAAGATTTGATAAAAACAAAATCTGTAAAAATGTCTTGCAGCGCCGGACGACAGGGGCTGTTGTGGCGACAAAGGCGGGTTTTATTCCTTTGCAAACTCTGATTCTTTTTTTTTTTATCATATCCGGACTATTTTCATGATAAATAGCGTCCTTAGACCTATGTTTTTAATCACCAACTCTCATCAAGAAATTATTGATATTTTCTCTCTCTTTCTAAACCAACTTTTTACAAACACAATTCCTCATACATTAACACTAGACACACCTAGCCAAGTTTGAAGTTGCCTTCGCCCTAGACGTGAAAGGTTTGATATTTCTAAGGGTTTGGTCCCAAATCTCTATTTCAATTATTTAATTTAATTTTTTTGTTTTATTGATTTCCTTGAAGTTACTAACGTGTGTATTTTGTTATTAGAAAGAGGTACAAGGCATCCAAGTAAGTTCTTTAATTGTTTATTGATATTATGATATAAAAATCATGCTTAGGTTGTTATTTTATTCCTAGTATCATGTTAGGATGCTTTATTGCTTCCTAGTATCATGTTTAGGGTAACAACTAAAAATTCCTAATATCAAGTATGATTAAAAGGATGCTTCCTATTTTCTTTCCTAATATCTTGTTAGTATCATGTTAGGGTTAAAGCTTTGATTTTTATTGTTTAGTGACATGCTAGGAATTTTTATTAATCTTATTAGTATCATGCCTAGGATCTTGTTATTATTATGATTTTATTTTTAACATGATTGTCATGATTATTTTAATTATGACTGTTATTTTCATAATTGTTATAATTATTGTCATGATTGTTGTTATGATTATTATGTTGTTGATGCTATATTTATTGTTATTGCTTGATCACGCCGTTTATGCATTGTTTAAAAGGAATTTGTACTTGTAATCACGCTTAATAAGATAATTAATAATCTTGTTTAGGGTTAATTTGATTATAATTCAAGTGATCGCCAATAATAGTATTGTTTGTGCATTAATATTCAACCAACATAGATTAAAAGGTTTAGGGTAAACTTATTGATTGCATGTTAGTCAAAAAGCGCACATGAATACGAGAAGAATAAAGTAGAGGCTTATTATTAGGTTCTTTCTCTTTTAGATTGAATTTGTTCCTTCATCCCCGAACGTTCAGTCTTGGTTCCAGACCTATTGGAGTTAACCATCTCATGGATCGTTAAGGGGTGAAACCTTCATCCTGTGAACAGTTTACAAGTTTCTAAAACTTGTTGGCGACTCTTTTGCTCTAGCGTCTTTCCCTTTGGACGCCACCATGCTTAAGTGTATGATCATAGTGGGGTTCAAGTTTGGGGTAATGCTTGGAATATTCCCTACAGTTTTTTGGCGACTCCACTGGAGTAGATTTCTATTTTAATTCCTGAAATTTATTTTGGCAATGATTTAGATTGAGTGGATGAGACTCGAAAAGTTCTAAGTATTTCATGTGCGTAATTTTGATTAACATTATTGTTATATGCATAAAAAAAGTTCTCATTGGAAAAACCATTCGTAATGAGTCAAAAACATAGGAATTTTACACGTAGGAAATTTAAGGAATATCTTTCACAACTAGAATTGAAATAATGCTGCGAAAAAACAAGAAAATCCTAAGAACACAGACAGCTGCTGAGACATGTAGGAACTGGTGTCTAGAAAATAGAGCGTGTCGCCAAAGATTTGGTCTAATCACCGAGCGACAATTTTTTCGCCAGGCGACAGGGCTCATATCTCGGCGACAGTCCCTGTTGGCTGGCGCTGCGTTCTTCCAATACCGAGCCAGAAATTTGCGTTCTTGTTTCGACCAGTTCTAGCACTGTTGGCTCGATTCTACTTCCTGATTGAGTTTTTTCTAACTTTTCTGAAACCCATATGTGTTCTACATATGGACATAAACCTCTGGGAATTCATGCTCCATCTAACTGATTGAACGCTCTAAGAAACAAAGGGTACATCCGAGAATGTTGAATTCACCAAACCATGGAAGCGAGTTTAACTCGCGGGGTCCCATCCACATGCGCCAACCCTTCCAAAGGTAAGGCGGAATTCGGACTCATAACCATGGACCCTCTTTGACTAACTATAGGCATCGTTCGAAGTGCGCCTACGTTAAAGCATGTTGTGAATATGCTTGGCACTCATAGGAAGTGGGAATTGACATATACGATTAGGGACAAGGAAAGTAGGGAGCCGCCAACAAGTTTTTAAGGAACTTGTAAACCATTCACGGATCATAAAAGGAAACCATGATTAAGGGACAATGAAGGCAACAACGATTGACCCGTGAAGGTTACACCCCATTCATAATCCATGAGATTACTAACTCCATATGGTTCGAAACCACAAAAGGAGGATCGGGGATGATGGTACGAAGTGAGTCATGGAGTCACATTCGCCCTTACTGGTCTCTACTCGATTCTTATAGTGAAAAGTGATTCATGCAATCTCAAAGGCATACAAATAAAATATTCAATTCGCTCCAAACTATTATTAAGCTAAATTGGTTTAATATTAATGCAACATATAATTCTAAAATATTAGTGATCACTTGATTTAATAACAAGATTAAAAAGGAACCTAAACCGGTTGTCCAAATTATCTTATTAGGCGTGATTTTTAATTACATATTCCCTTTAAACATGCAATATGGTGATCATAAATAATAGAATAAACATTAATATTGGAAGCAATTTAACCATAATTCCAACAATATAAAATCGCTAGAAAAGTAATATAAATAAAAGAAACATAATTCTTACTTTGATTCTGTTTGCTTACAACTACAAAATAATAAACGAGTTAGTAATTTCAAGGAAATAATAATAAAACAATAATTGAATTAAATTAAATTAAATTAGAGTTGATTTGGGGCCAAATCCTCAAAAAGTTCTACCTTTCACGCCTTGGCTTAAGGATAGAACCACGAGTAAAGTGTGGACTCCTGGGAGTGCTTGAAGAAGGAATTTTGAAAGAATAAAGGTAGGCTAGTGTTTAGGCTAGAGCATAGAAGAGAGAAAAATAGAGAATTAATTCATCCCCCGTACATCAGAAATGAGGGGATATTTATAGAAAAAATGTGCTGAGGGAACACACGGAACCCTAAAATGATAAAAACCCTAAAAAAGTATACCGCGACACGGCAAAGTGTACCGTGACACGGGAAATCCCACCGTCTGACGGGAAACATTCACGTTTCACGGTGTACTTTTGTGTGACGCGGGAAATATTTGTTGAACGGGAGAGAAAACGTGTTAGGGTTTACGCGGAAAGGGCACGAAAACCCCCGTGTCACAGCAGGTGTCCCGTGTCATGGGTAACCCCACCTTCAGACGGGAAAGTTTCCCGTGACACGGTGGATTGTGCCTTGACGCGGGAATTTTTCAGTCCGCTTTTCCGTTTAAATTCTTTTTTAACCCTAATTTCGTTCAGCATTTTACGTGCCGATTGATAATTTCGGGCCATTTTCTGTTTTTATTATTATTTGGACTAAAATAAATAAAATAAATAAATAAAAATTTTGGGCCAAAAATAAATAATAAAACAATAAAATAAAAAAGGTTTGGGCTAAATAATAAAACAGTAAAATAAGTTTGGGCTTAAATTAAAACTATGTTTTGACCAAACATTAAGATTGATCCATGGACTATTCAGAAATTGAATTTAATTAAATACGATTTTTTTAAGTACTCTCGGGATTAAATACTGAATCCGACCAATAGTGGCGGTGAAAGGTTGTTCATCATCGGGTTTGGTTTTGGGGAGACATTTTTAGGTGTCTACAGAAGCCCCCACTTTGACTGAGTTTGCAGAAACGTCAGTTTCGAAAACGATAGTCAAAGTAGTCGATAGGGACGGAGAATGATTTAAGATGTTCTGCGATCCTAAATCACTCTGTATACGCCGATACCTGCAGAAAAATGTTAGTTCCACATATAAAAGAGTAAAGGAATGGAATGCTTATCTGACACCAGTGTATCGGTGACAAATGAGTTTGGTAGCTTCCTATGCTTGAAGGAATCCACCGGATGACGTTTGTTGAAACGCTTTCCATGCCTGAGGAAAGCCGACTGAGGAATTTGGTAGCTTTCTAAGCTTGAAGAAGCCTACCGGATGATACTTTCCATGCCTGAGGAAAGTCGACATATGATTTTGGCGTTTTTCTATGCTTGAAGAACTCCACCGATAATGCTTTACATGCTTGAGGAAAGCCGACAAAGGAATTTGGTGGTTTTCTATGGTTGAAGAAAAATCCACCGATAATGCTTTCCATGCTCGAGGAAAGCCGACTTGGCGTTTTTCTATACTTGAAGAAAAATCCACCGATAACGCTTTCCATGCTTGAGGAAAGCCGACAACTACTGTAATCGTTGAAATTTGCAAGTGTATGATGGTTTGATTATCCCCAAACGTGGGCCGCAGATGATTCACACCTTCAAGTCGACTATCCGACCATATTAGGTGTTTAAAATATCGACAAAATTGATTTTGATGCTTTTTAGGGGCAAAATAGTAATTTTGATACCCTTCAAACGTCAGTTAGAATTTTCCGCATAATTCTACTGAAAAAATTAACTGTCCAATTTGCGCAAAAAATCGTGCAATTTTGGTTAAAAAGCCAGGAATATTCGCTATCAGCTTCGAAAAGTGTGCAGGACAAAAGCCTGAAATCCGTGCCAAGTGGATCAATCCCGCGACACGGTGCTTGATTGCCGTCAGACGGGAGGAATTCCCGTGTTGCGGGATTTCTTTTGGCACAAAAATCCCACGCGCCTGAACACCGTTACTCAGTAACGGGAAACGTGGAACGGTAACAGGGTCGTGTAACGGTCGTTTTTTGGCTTTAAATATCAGACATTGCTCCCATTTTTTCATTCACCATTTCTTGTTCTTCTCTTGCTCTCACTTCTCATCTCCATTTTTCATTTTAAGCTGCTCAGATTCCCGTGCTATGGCGGCTCGTCACCAGCGCACGACCGTTTATACCGTGTCACGAATCCTCTCACCGTGACACGGCGGCGTTGCTGGGTTCTTGTTTTTTTTTTTTTTTTTTTTTTTTTTTTTCTGTTACTGCTCGTTGCTGCTGCTGCTGTCGCTGCAACCTGAGGTCGCCGCTGCTACCGCCGGAGCTCCGTCAAGTCCCATGCTTATCGTGACACGGGCCTTGGTTACCGTGTCACGGATGTTGATTACCGTGTCGTGACGGTTGTTCTACTATCTTCACAGCTTTTCGAGTTTTGGAGCTCAAATTTTCATCAATTTTGCCCTTAAATTTTGCTACTTTCTTCATTTTTGGTTCTCCACAAGGATCCATGTAAGTTTCCTTTTATTTTATCTCGAATTTGTTTCAAATGAGTAATTTCATGAAAAAACCCTTAAAAATCAATTTGGGGATTTTTTGATTTTGAGGTTTATGTTGAAATTCTTGCCATGAATTTACTTGTATATGTATGTATGTGTGTTTGTGAGCGATTTGAGACAAAAATTGCATGATTTGGTGAAGAATTGAGTAAATTACCATTCTTGGTACTACTTGTGGAAGTGGTGTTCTTGTTGTTCATGTTGTTCTTTTGCACTTGAAATGATGACATATTGGTTGTAGATCTTGTAAAATATGCCATGATGTGTCGATCTATTGTTTTTGTGCAATTTTGAAAAATATTTTGTGCTGTGTATGTACTACATTGTCATGGAGAACATAGTATCATGCAAATTAGGAGAACATAGTATTAGTTCGTCATGGAGAAACTAAATACTATAAATGATTCCATTATTTTGCTAATTTTTAGCCTTGAGGTAAAAATTTAGCGTATAATAGAAAATGCGATAAATAACTAAATAACTTAGGAAATGATGCTAAGCATTTAAGTTTTTATTAAAATGCAACTCGATATAAATAACTAAATATCTTAGGAAATGATGCTAAGCATTTAGATTTTTATTTTTATAATAGCATGCCTAGACGACGAGATTGCGATCTTTCCACTCATGGATGGCGTCAGGCTTTTCGGGAGGACACTCCCACGATTCCGAGGGTATGGATGATGACGTCTTAGAGTCTGAGCCTCGACCCTCTATGGGTAGAGGTAGGTGGGCCCCACCTCCGTGGACACCAGACCAGTTAGTTTTCTGTCGTGAAAACCACGTTTCTCATCGTCCACTTGCCGGCATAGTCAACGGCACACTTCGCCATCACGGTTCTGGAGCCAGAGATTTGGTTCCTCTACTTCATCGGAATATCACGAGGGATTCTGCTACGAACGCCTTATGGGAATCAGCTGGTCTAGTAGACTTATATTCAGCGATCGTAGGGTTTTGCAGCCCCCAGGGTTGTGGTGCGACAGTCGTTCGCGCGTTGTTGGAGTATTTTTGGGATACTACCAACACCTTTCACTTTGCTTGGGGGGAGATGAAAGTGACCCCTCTGGACTTTAGCATGATCAGTGGTTTACGCTTCACTGACCGGGCTATAGCATAGATGTCTGATCTTTCTTGGGGAGCGGTTGAGGCAGCCGATTTGTTAGGTCCGATCGTTCAGCATATCAGGACTCAGCCGGTGTCTAGAGGTGGTCCTAGGAGCGGGCGATCAGAGTTGGCTTTGGTTCTGGCCCGTGGTTTTGACATGGAGGAGACATTACCTGAGCAGCGAGTGCGGATCTTCATTTTGATTCTCATTTCCGTGACTCTTTCTCCTGATAAGAGTTTGCGTGCGCTCGTTTGCTACCTTCCTTCTTTGCTTAGGATCAGTGAGATAGGAACCTATAGCTGGGCTAGCCTTGGATATGCCGATCTTCTCTTGTCGTTACGTCATGGCTGTAGGCATTTGAACGACGAGTCCCCTGTCATTGTCTACTGTTTATGGAGAGTCGTAGAGGTGACGATCCTTTCCTCTTCTTGTTTTATTTCCTCTTCTTGTTCAACTCACGTGCTCAAAGATTACTTTTCATTGCAGCTATGGTTCTACGAGTACTTTACGGGGTTGGCCCCTCGACAGCGTCTTGGAGCGGTTCACGACTTCCCTGTTGGGGCCAGCTGGTGTGACCGAGGAGAGTCACGGGTGGAGTCTTTCTCTGCGCTACGCGGGCTGCTATGCCGAGGCACTTCTTCTGTTGGTGTAAGAATTACTTTTGTAGCCTGTTATTTTCTATCTTGACGTTATTTCTGGCGCTTCAATGTAACTTTTTACGGTTTTCAGGTTGCTATTGATGTCCAGTATCGTCCTTGGGTTGGGATGACTAATCTTCCCGAGGCCTTGCAGCTTTCAGCGTATCTCACTGTTTTTGTTGGTACCGGACGCTTTGTCTGGTATCTGGGGGAGCGTGTCATTCGTCAGCACAGTGGTGATCGTTTTGTGGTGCCCTTGTCTCCACCGGAGTCGATACTGGACTCGCGGTTGCTTAGGGAGTTGATAAACAGGGGAGAGCACTACACTTTTCCTTGGCAGGAGCTTGTGCGCATGGAGGGTGATTATGCGCAGGACTTGCTTCCCTCTCTGGCTCCTCCACCCCGTCTTCTTGAGGTATGATTTCTTTTGAGATGTTTTGTCGCTAGTCTCTGTTTAAATAGTCGAATAACTTTATTATTCGATTGTATTTTCAGACGACTGTTCGCCGTGTGGGGAGGATTGAGATTCCGCCTCAATCTGTCCGCTATCCAGGGCCGATTGGTATTACCGAGGACCATATTGCTGACGCGCCAGAGGGTTTGAGACAGGCACATGAGTCTCTGCCTGATGTTTTTGAGCCGCTAAGCTTTTGATGCATTATTCATCCCTTTTAACACCGCTTGTTACTGATTTTTCTTTGTTTTGTTCTCAGCCTACCCGCCCGTAGATGATGGGATTCATGAAGCTGGTTGACGCTCTGCATCATCAAGCTTCGGCGTGGTGCGAGTTGTCGGAGCGGTTATGGCGATGTTCTTGAGGTATGTTCACTTTTTCTCATTTTTACCATTTGTTTTTTATTTCGCACTGTTAACATCTTTTGATTTTGTGTTCTTCATGAGCGACGGAGGTCCCGCTCGCGCTCGAGGCATAGAGGCTCGGACGAGGGAGAGCCTAGTCGTGGTAGACGATCTCCTGAGGTTCATTGGCATTCTCAGTCTCAGCGGGATCCTCAGCTTTCTTAGCCATTTCAGGAGGCTCCGCGGAAGCAACCTCAGTCCTCCCAGTCGTTCTTGCATTTTCAGGGTCAGGGTCAGTGGCAGCGACAGTCATTTTCTCAGTCTTTGCAGCCTGAGCTTAGGCATGTTATCACTCTTGTGGATCCTGGCTTATATTCAACTCCATTGTCAGGGGTTCCTCCATCGGTGTCGGGCTTGTTTTCAGTTCCAGTGTATGACACGATGCCTCCACCGACGCTTCCTGTTTCTTTTAGTCAGTCTACGCCGTTTGCCAGTTGGACGGGTCCTGCTTTGAGTTTGACTGCTACTGGAATTACAGGGGCTAGTAGGGATGCTACTCCTCGTACCCGGATGATGGAGGGACTCTTTGGCTCACCACTCCCATATTCACAGGCTGGAGATGATACTGATCCTCACTCTTCTAGTTCTACAGATTTTTGACCGAGGGTCTTTATTTGTACATACTGTGATGACACTTGACACTGCTCATTTATTATGACTCATTTTGTACATTATTCACAGTTTATGTATTTATTAGTGTGTGTTAGTGTGTGCTTGAGACTCATTGTGTGTGATTGTGTATTTATTAATGACGCGACAAAAAAGTGTAAGTGGAGTAAGTGGAGGGTACCGACCTTCCCCAAAAGAAAAGAAATAAGAAGAAAAGGAAAATATGAATAAGTTTTACAACTACTTAAAAATAAATATGTTTGGAAATAGGATGAGGTTTATAACTTCCTCAAAGATAAAGAAAATAATAATAGAAATAAGAGTAAAAAATAAAATAAATAATAAAGACGAATAAAATAGAAGAAAAAAAATAAAATGACAAAAATAAAAAATAAAAATATTAATAAAAGAAGTTGAGAATTTTATTAGGAATGAAATTCTCGAAAAAAAAGAATTAAAAAATAAACGGTGAAGATAAAACACTAATAATAATCCGGATAGATACAGGAAAAGGATAAAAAAGAAAACGCATGGGCGCCGCGACACGGCACCGTACACATTGTCACGACAAAATCTGCTGTGTTACGACACAAATTCCCGTGACACGGTGGGAATTCCCGTGTCACGGTGCGCGTATTCTACAACGGTGTGGTTTACGCGTATAGAAAGATAAATTCTGAGTAGTTCCGAGCGTTTTTGCTATAAAATAGGACCAGTATATTCGTGATATGCATAATTACGAAACACAAAATAATTAGAATTTCATATTTCAATAATAATGTCTCAGAATTTTGATAATACATTGTGCGACTAGTCTTATTCTTTGACCAATGCTGACAAAAAAGAATTAGAATTGTTTCATGTGAGGGGTTACTAGCCCTGAGACATGTAGCGATTGAACATGATTTTCTTAGGGCAGCATTAGACTATTGGAGTCCGGAAACACATTGTTTTAAATTTGATTACGATGAAATCTGTCCCCTGCCGGAGGAATTCGGTGCCATCTTTGGATTTCCTGCTAGAACTTATTGCCATGCCTACCCTACGTGAGTATTATTACCAAGACTTTGAATGCCATCTGAATCTAACAGATCCAGATTTAAATAGAATTGTGTGTGGTAAAGAGGTAGACTTAGAAAAACTTGCAAATTTATATTTTAATCGCCCTGTCTCTGAGTCTTATCATGTATACCGTAGAAGGGCATATATTTTTTTCATGTTTAGCAAGCTTTTATTTGCAAACGATAGGGTAGGGCATGCTTGTCTAGCATCTATGCTTGAATATGTTGAATCTGGGAGGTCTCCTACGCCTACGTGCCTGGGAGAAACTTTACGCGGCCTTGATGAAGCAAAAGCTGACCGGAAAGCCGTCAGGAAGGGCTCTCTGGTACTCCTGCAGGTAAAAACGCGTTCTGAGTAGCCCCCGTGACACAAAACAGGCACCGTGTCACGGTGGTTTTCTGCCGTGACATGGGGAACTCTGCCGTGTCACGGTGGAATCTGCAATTTTTTTTTCGACTGATTTTTTTTGTTTTGCAGATTTGGTTGATGGAGCGTTCAGAACTTTTTGAAGCCCCCGAAGATATTGAAAAATATGGTCCTAACGATCTAGTCCGCAGGAAGAAGAATTATTCTGTGAACATATCGTATGAAGATTGGAAGAATTTCTTTGCAAAAAGAGAATTTTCCATTCGTTGGGTGGTGCCTTGGTGGAGGCTTACTAGGATGGTTGGTACGAATGATACTCCGTATTGCCATGTTCCTAGTATCTCAAGACTGACTTTTTACTGTCCTTCTCGACTGATGCGACAGTATGGACTTGAACAAGTAGTTCCACGCTATAACGATAGTCCTTGTGAAGTATCGTTGCATGAAAGTAACGTTCACAAGTACGAGGCTTATTGGATTGAAATACCTTTGTGGACCTTTTCTGCAAGTAACCAAGCTCCTCCTCCCTTATCCAGTGCATACAAGGCATGGTTGAATCCTAGAAGTAGGAGAGAACGAGTCGGATCACATAAATCTGATGTGAAGAGCCGTCTTGGAAATAAGAAATCACCTCCTAAAGATCGTCTAGGTCCAAGAACACAAGGGATTGAGTTTAAGACTCCTATAATGCCGAAAAGGAAGAACTATGTGAAAAGGAAGGGTAAGGAGAAGATGGTTTATAGAGAGAAACAACCAAAGAATTTTAAGAAAGCTGAAAGGGGTGAAAGTTCGACTAGGGGTATGACGGTTCAGGCTACAAAAGACACATTAATGGTGAAGGCCGAGCTAGTTGAAAAAGAGAAGGAGGTTTCTAAAGTGAAGAATGATTAGATCAGTATTGCTTTTCTTATATGATTTATAATTCATAATTTTTAAAAATAAGGCGTATGATGCCAATAATTGTAGTCATCTTTATTTCAATAATAATAGCATATATATTTTCGCCTAAAATATAAAAATACAATTACTTTTTTTTTTTTTGCTGCAGGTCCACCGTGCCACGGTGGAAATTTGCCGTGACACGGTAGATTTTCCCGTGGCGCGACAAACTCCTTTTTTTTAGCTCCATTTTTTCGTGACGCAATGTTGAACTGGCGTGTATACTTGGCAAACGGAGGAATGATTTTATTTTTTTTAAGTGGCCGGGCCCCCTTGAGGGGTTGCCTATGTATCCTTAAAAATGGAATCAAGCCAAACGTAGCTCTATTGGGTCATGAACCCATACAACTAGGCAGAGAATTTCTTGAGTTGATCCAAGTTGGTTAAATTGTGGAAACCGTTGCCGTCCCTTTCTACCAATTGTGCCGCTCCGCCGGACAAGATGTCTTTAACAATATACAGGCCTGACCAATTTGATCTGAATTTTCCTCTTGGATCCAACACATTTTTGCGAAGTGCCTTAAGCACCAGTTAACATTCTTTGATGTTCCTAGTCTTGACTTTTTTATTAAAATGTTGCGCCGTACGCTGTTGGTAGTTTTGGACATGATGCAAAGCTGCCAAGCGTTTTTCGTCAACTAAGACTAATTCATCATATCTTTCTCTAATCTTGTTGACTTCATCTAGTTGGCTTTCCAACGCGATTCGGAGAGAAAGGATTTCGAGATCTATTGGTTGTATAGCTTCAACTCCATAGACCAAAGAAAAAGGGGTAGCCCCCGTTGATGTACGAACAGAGGTTCGATAACCCCAAAGGGCAAAATGTAGCTTACTTGGCCAATCTTTGTAATTTTCCATCATCTTTTTTATGATAGTTTTCACATTTTTGTTGGCCGATTCGATCGCACCATTTGTTTGTGGTCTGTAGGGTGATGATCTGTGATGCTTGATATGATATTTCTGTAATAATTCCGCGCATTCGGCTTGGAAATGCATTCGATTATCACTGATCATCTCATGAGGTACCCCATAGCGGCATATGATATTTTTCTCAATGAATTGAGCTACGTGTTTTGCCGTTAACTTAGCATATGAGGCAGCTTCGACCCATTTGGTGAAATAGTCGATTGGTACGAGGATAAATTCATGCCCCCCTTGTCCTGGTGGTGTTATCTTTCCAATGATATCGATACCCCAAGTAGAGAAAGGCCATGGAGAGGTATATGTGTAGAGAAGTGAAGGTGGAACGTGCTGTAAATTTGCATAAACTTGACATTTCATACATTTCTTGACGTATTCATGACAATCTCTTTCCATGGTAGTCCAATAAAAGCCTTGTCGTTGAATCTTCTGGATTAACATCTTAGCGTTCATATGCGTTCCACATATGCCGGCATGAAGATTTTCCATGGTTTTGTGTACTTCTTTCTTGGCTATACATAAGAGATTTCTTCCTAGTGCAGTCCTTTTGTGGAGTTCTCCCCTGATGAGCACATACTGTGAGGCCAGGAGCCTCAAAGCACGGTGTGCCCTTTTATTAGTATTAGGAGGGTTTTCTCCTCTTGTCACGTAATTAAGGATACCTGTATACCATGGCTCGTCATCTTCTTCTTGCGATTCTTGTTCATCATCAAGTGCGTGAACATAAGTCGGTTCATATCTTCTTTCTATAGTCAACGACATTCTGATTGTATCCGTTGGAATTCGCACCATTGATTCTAATTTAGCTAGTGCGTCGGCGAACTGGTTTTCTTCTCTAGGCAAGTACGTATATTCCACTTAATCTAGTTGTTCCGTGAGAGTTTCCAGATGAGCTTGATACGTAGCGAGACTTTCACTCCTCACCTTCCATCTCTTGGAGTTTTGGTTAATGATTAGTGAAGAATCACCGTAGATTCTGAGCTTCTTAATTCCCAAGGCGACAACTGTTTCTAATCCCGAAATACATGCTTCATATTCCGCGGCATTGTTGGTGACATCAAAGTCGAGCTTCATGGAAATTGGGATATGCTCTTCATTGGGTGATACAAGCAAGACTCCTACACCACAACCTTTTTGGTTTGAAGATCCATCGAAATAGAGCGTCCAGCTATCATCTTTGGTCATGAGTAAATCTTCGTCAGGGAAATCGTACTCATCTTATTCTTTCTCAACTTCTTCTAGCGAAAAGTCTGCTAAGAAGTCAGAAACCGCAAAACCTTTGATGGCCTTTTGTGGTACAAATTTCAAGTCGAACTGAGCAAGATTGACTATCCACCTTGATAATCTGCCATTGAGTGTTTCTTTTTCGAACAAGTATTTGAGAGGATCCATCTTGGACATGACATGCACTGTATGAGTGAGCATGTAATGTCTTAGTTTTTGCGTGGCCCACACAAGTGCGAGACACAACTTTTCAAGTGGTGTGTATTGTGTCTCGTATCCTTGAAGCTTCTTACTCAAGTAAAAAATTGCATTCTCCTTGCTTTCAATCTCTTGTGCTAGCATTGCCCCCATCGTTTCTCTTGTGACCGTAAGGTAGAGTCAAAGAGGAAAGTCAGGTATTGCTGGCGTTAGTACGGGTGGGTTTGCCAGATACTCTTTGATTTTGTCGAAAGCTTTTTGGCAATCGTCATCCCTTGTGACTGGGACATTTTTCTTAAGCTTCTTGAATATAGGTTCACATATCGTTGTGAGTTTTGATACGAACCTACTTATATACTGCAGCCTTCCAATGAAACCTCGAATTTTCTTCTCATTCTTGGGCGGTGGCATGGCCATGATCGCTTTGAATTTTGTGGGATCTATTTCAATCCCTCGAGAACTGATGACATATCCAAGTAATTTGCCTGACGTGACTCCGAGTGCACACTTTGTTGGACTTAATCTCATGTTGTACTTGCGGAGTCTTTCAAAGAACTTGCGGAGTGCAATGATGTGGCCTGGGCGATCTTTAGACTTAACGATCATATCATCGACATAGACCTCCACCTCTTTGTGCATCATATCATGTAACAATGCTGTGGCTGCTCTTTGGTAGGTGGCACCCACGTTTTTCAACCCGAATGGCATAACCGTATAGCAATATGTACCCCATTGTGTGATGAATGTGGTTTTCTCCATATCTTCTTTAGCCATTAATACTTGATTATATCCGGCGTAGCCGTCCATGAACGATAGGAGTGCATGGTTTGCTGTGTTATTGACCAGAATGTCAATGTGAGGTAGAGGGAACCTATCTTTCGGGCTTGCCTTATTGAGGTCCCTGTAATCAACACACATTCTGACCCTTCCATCCTTCTTTGGAACTGGAACCACATTTGCTATCCATTCTGGATACTTGGATACTTTGATGAAACCTGCGGCCAACTCTTTATGATTTCTTTTTTGATTTTGAGAGGCATATCTGGTTTCATACGGCGCATCTTTTGTTTGACAGGCTTCATACCTGGAATGAGTGGTATCGTATGCTGAGCTGTATCCCTGTCAATTCCTAGCATATCTTGGTATGACCAAGCAAATACTTCAACATATTCACTAAGCAAGTTAATTAGTTCTTTGCGTTCATCTTGACTTAGTGTTAATCTAATTTTTACTTCTTTAATAGTCGTATCATTGGAAATATTAACTGTTTTTGTATCTTCAATAACTGTCGTTTTATTTCCGTGTTCTTCCATTGATTTTATTATTTATTTGTCATTTTTATCATTAGTAAAGCAATATTAATCAGGTTTAGGGGAATGACACGCATCGTAAGCAAAAGTACTCATTTTATTGAAATCATCGGTGAATACATCAAGAGGCGCAAGGTCAGCTGTGACCTCACCGGAATTATTTGGGCTAGAAAAAGAAGACTCAACAAGAGACTCAGGATTGGACTCTATAGCAAAAAGAGGTTCGACCTCAGACCCTAAGGACTCATCTACAGACTTAGACTCAGACTCGGACTCGGACCCAGACGACTCAGACTCATCAAACATAGGACCTTCGCCAGCGATTATTTCCAACTTCTCTCCGCTTGGTGTTGTGATCCTCAATGTCTTGCGCCATCCCTTTGAAATATCATCAGCCTGGACGATTAACTCGGAGGGGTCAAAATCCTTGTTTGCTATAACAGCTTGAATGAGCTCGGAATTATCATTGCAGACAGGCTTAGATTCATTCTTCTCCATTCTAAAAAGAAGGTTAATGCCTAGATCATCAGAGCTTGGGATAGCTGGTTTCTTAGTTGTGAAGAGCTCTTCTCCTTCATCGACAAGTCACAATCGAGGAACATCTCGAATCCTGGTTCACGCTTCCCATCGTGGACGAAAGGCTCAGGGAATTCATAGCATGGGAAGTTTTCCCCTTCTTTGATGTACTGGCCATTGAGGGTGAATGGATATGGAACCATGGCCAATTCCGTCTTCATGATTCGAGCATTATTGCGAGCCTTCATTTTCAATAGGGATTGTTTCACATCTTCTTTTTTTTGGCTTGAATCCCAAGCCGAAGGTATCTTTCTTGAGTGCACCAGGATGGCCCCAAAGTTCAGCAATTTTCTTTTTGAGTCTGAGGGTCATTCCAGGAAAATTCCCTTGCTTTTTCATAATGGAATTAACATTGGTGTTTGAATATGGATCGAAGTCGAGATGACACTTCTCCTCTTCTTCGATCATGAGAACATCATCGTGTGAAACCCCCAAAGATCTTCATCTTCTTCGTCATGTTCAACATGGATGATAAGAGTGTCGATAACTTGAATGCGCATGGGAGAGGCATCAATGGTAATTGGAACCCCTCCAACTATGGATTTCACTTTCTGGTGCAACGACGATGGGATCGCCTTTAGCTCATGAAGCCAAGGACGTCCTAACAACAAATTGAAAGAAGCCTTAATGTCTACCACCTGAAACTTTGTGCGACGTTCAATGGCTCCTGTAGTTATGTTTAGTATGATAGTACCCACTGCTTGACGACAAGTATTATCATAAGCGCGAATCCCCTGATTAGAGGGAGTCAGTTCTTCATTCTTTATGCCCAACTTCTTTGCAGTGCGGAGTGGGCATACGTTGATTGCAGAGCCGTTATCAACTAGGCTCATAGGAACATTCATCAGCCTACACACCACAGTAAGGTGTAAGGCCTTGTTATTTTGGTCCCCTTCCAGGGGTAGATCCTTGTAAAAAAAGAAAATCAAATTGTTAGTACTTGGCAACTCAGTAGTGAAAAAGTTGACCATTCCTTGAGGAGTCATATCATCATAAACTCCTATTTTCACCAGAGCATTCATCACAGCCTTTCGATGCTCGTGAGAGGTGGCCAAAAGCTTCCATACATTCATTTCCACCTTGGTCTTTTGTAATTGTTTGACCACATCGTTGTTCACAGGGTCGATGGGATCAACTATTGGATGTTATTGCGGTGGGGGTGGAGGACTAGGTTGTTGCAACTGCCCATTTCTGGTGAGAACCTTGACCTCAAGGTCTCCCCAAACATCTTCACTTGTGCCAATAGATGAACATGCTATATCCTTGAGATAGACGTCTTCATCATCACTATCCAAAATTCCATTCACTTCTTCATAAATCGAGACAAATACAACTTCTGGCAGAGGTTCATTCACAGGTTGAATGAGTATTGACGATCAAAGGAGACTTCATCTCCCATGATAGCCAAAGCATCAGAAAGAGGACCTGTTTGAATGTTAGGTTTCTTGCCCCCTGGAGGGACAAGAAGTTGATTAGCATAAATTAGATCTTGGGTCGCATCCTTCAACCTCCAACACTTCTCAATATTATGATCCTTGCCTTGATGAAACTTGCAATAAGCATTGGGGTCATAGCTAGCGGTTTTATTCTCTGGTCGAGGTTCTGGAAATGATCCAATTGGCATAATCAATCCTTGACCATGCAAACGGTCAAAAGAACCATCATAAGTCATTCCCAAAGGCGTGTAAACCCTCCTTTGCCTTTGGAATCTTTGAGGAGGATCATTAAGGGCCATCACATCACATCATTGATATTGATATTGTTGGTAGCATTATTGGGCTTGGAAGACAAAGAAGAAGGAGTGTCATTATTCTTGTTTTTCCAAGTGCTGTTATTATTGTTGCTACCAGTAGTCTTCATCAGTTCGTCCTCGATATTGATTCCAAATATCGTATACAGCTTCGAAGGTACTCAGAGGCAGAAACTTTAAGTGTTGCTTGTACTTATGAGTCAAATTGGCAATGAATAAGCAAACCATCTCTTTTTCCTTGGGGGGATCCACCAAGAGTGTAACTGTTTCCCTCCATATGCTTAAGTAAGTGGTGAACCCTTCATTCTCTTTCTGTTTGAGAATGGAGAGTTCACGTTCAGAAGTATTGGCCTGAATGTTACACTTGTAACGATTCATAAAGCTTTCAGCAACATCCTCCCAGGTCACAACATGTTTGGATTCAAAAGAGTAGAACCATTGTTGACAGGCACGCTCCAAGGAAAAAGAGGGAACACCGTAGGGAAGAGTGTCACATCTACTCCCTTAAGAGCCATGGTTGCAGAAAAAGCCTTCAAATGGAAAAACAGATTATCAGTAGGTTTGAACTTGGGAATGTCAGCAGTGGAAAACTTCTCAGGAAGTTTGTCCCTTATGGACGAAGAGGCGACAAGTTTCTCCACTAAGTGAATTCTTTAGAAATCTTACTCATCTGTTCCTTAATCTTGTCCATTGCAGCGGCAATGACACCGTTCTGATTGTCTTGCTCTACCGTGTTGACTCTAGTGGTGAGTGTTTGCATCATGTTAGACAACATTTTAATTGTCCTGTTGATGTTCTCGATATCTTCCTTAGTAGCCATTGGTTGAAAGTAGACTGGAGATGGATCTTGTGGAGATGATTGTGGTGGTTTCCTTGTACACCTCTTTCGTATAAGAGGTTGTTGAGGTATTGACTCGAACCGTAACAATTTACCCCTACTTCTTGACCAAGTGCTGTGACACTGAAACAAACACACCTTTAATGACCAAACTTAACCTTAACCCACCCGACTTACTCCGAAAAAAAACGACACAAAAAAGACAAAAGACTACCCTAAAATACGGTCATGAAATGGTGCACGACTAACGGAATAAAGTGTGTGAACACGACATGTGAGTGATTAAGTGAGATTATGGACGCGTGTTATGACCGTACAGCTAGACATGACATCAAACTGGACACATAAACCACATACGTACGCACAAAAAACAAAAAAAACTGACAGGACAAATCACCTAGGCACCGTGTCACGGTACTGACTGTCATCACACGGTGCAGTCTGCCGTCAGACGGAAGAAAGCGCCGTGTCACGATACTGTGCACCGTGGCGCAGCAGGACTTGTCGTGACAAGGTGCTCAGTTCCAGGTCTTTTTTGTGAGTTTTTCCAGATTTTAGTCGATTTTAGGTCCGTACTAATTACTATGTGGAAATAAAAACCCTCGGTCATGGGTTAAACAAAAAGAGTAAACACATGAGGGTTAGTACCAAATAAACCATGTAGCATTTAGTCACGATGATGTAAAAAAAATGTTCGCAACCTAGGGTCAAGATCTATGTTCAACTATTGGTCAAGCTTTGGGTGTCAAAAGGGTACCATGGTTAAGAGTTTGGACGCGTTAGCAAGGCAGCCTCCCTTGAGGGTGTATGCCAACGGGAGACTCCACGAGTTCGTGATGAAATCGAACTCGACTCCATGGTTTGGGTGGATTTAATAACTCTGATGAACCCTTATTCCCATGAGCATTTTTGGGTTGATAGAGCTTAAATCCCCCGGGGATAAGACGCATGTAGAACACACACAATTTTTTAGAAAAATCGAAGGAAGTTGACTGTGAGAAGAGAAAACAAGCCACCAGACTGATTTTAGGACTGCCGTGACACGACAGAGATTCCTGTACCACGGTATTGCACACCGTCAGACGGTGTACTGCACCATGACACGACAGATTTTGCCGTGGCACGGCAGTCAGAATATCTGGCTGGTGCCCTGTTTTCCTTCGTACGCAATCAAGTTATTCAATTTTTCCTACGAGGCATACCTAAATGCGATGTTAAAACGTATATGCATATGCAACAATGCCAAATTAATCACAGGAATATTTTTCAAGAATCTTTCAAGTCTCATCCACTCATCTTAATTAAATACCGATCACTCAAATCGATAAATAACCAAGAATCCTCTCCAATGGAGTCGCCAAATTGTAGGCGTCGTTCAAAGTGCGCCTACGTTAAAGCATGTTGTGAATATGCTTGGCACTCATAGGAAGTGGGAATTGACATATACGATTAGGGACAAGGAAAGTAGGGAGTCGCCAACAAGTTTTTAAGGAACTTGTAAACCGTTCACGGATCATAAAAGGCAACCACGATTAAGGGACAACGAAGGCAACAACAATTAACCTGTGAAGGTTACACCCCATTCATAATCCATGAGATTACTAACTCCATATGGTTCGGAACCACGAAAGGAGGATCGGGGATGATGGTACGAAGTGAGTCATGGAGTCACATTCTCCCGTATTGGCCTCTACTCGATTCTTATAGTGAAAAGTGATTCCTGCGATCTCAAAGGCATACAAACAAAATATTCAATTCGCTCCAAAATATTATTAAGCGAAATTGGTTTAATATTAATGCAACATATAATTCTAAAATATTAGTGATCACTTGATTTAATAACAAGATTAAAAAGGAACCTAAACCAGTTGTCCAAATTATCTTATTAGGCGTAATTTTCAATTATATATTCCCTTTAAACATGCAATACAGTGATCATAAATAATAGAATAAACATTAATATTGGAAGCAATTTAACCATAATTCCAACAATATAAAATCGTTAGAAAAATAATAGAAAAAAAAGGAACATAATTCTTACTTTGATTCTGTTTGCTTGCAACTACAAAATAATAAACGAGTTAGTAACTTCAAGGAAATAATAATAAAACAATAATTGAATTAAATTAAATTAAAGAAGAGTTGATTTGGGGCCAAACCCTCAAACAGTTCTACCTTTCACGCCTTGGCTTAAGGATAGAACCACGAGTAAAGTGTGGACTCCTGGGAGTGCTTGAAGAAGGAATTTTGAAAGAATAAAGGTAGGCTAGTGTTTAGGCTAGAGCATAGAAGAGAGAAAAATAGAGAATTAATTCATCCCCCGTACATCAGAAATGAGGGGATATTTATAGAAAAAATGTGCTGAGGGAACACACGGAACCCTAAAATGATAAAAACCCTAAAAAAGTATACCGCGACACGACAAAGTGTACCGTGACACGGGAAATCCCACCGTCTGACGGGAAACATTCACGTTTCACGGTGTACTTTTGTGTGACGCGGGAAATATTTGCTGAACGGGAGAGAAAACGCGTTAAGGGTTTAAGCGGAAAGGACACGGAAACCCCCGTGTCATAGCAGGTGTCCCGTGTCCCGGGGAACCCCACCGTCAGACGGGAAAGTTTCCGTGACACGGTGGATTGTGCCGTGACGCGGGAATTTTCAGTCCGCTTTTCCGTTTAAATTCATTTTTAACCCTAATTTCGTTCAGCATTTTACGTGTCGATTGATAATTTCGGGCCATTTTATGATTTTATTATTATTTGGGCTAAAATAAATAAATAAAAAGTTTGGGCCAAAAATAAATAATAAAACAATAAAATAAAAAAGGTTTGGGCTAAATAATAAAACAGTAAAATAAGTTTGGGCTGAAATTAAAACTATGCTTTGACCAAACATTAAGACTGATCCATGGACTATTCAGAAATTGAATTTAATTAAATACGGTTTTTTTAAGCACTCTCGGGATTAAATACTGAACCCGACCAATAGTGGCGGTGAAAGGTTGTTCATCATCGGGTTTGGTTTTGGGGAGACATTTTAGGTGTCTACACTAACCCATATCCTGAATTTTAGAGAACTAGAGCCATGGTTAGGTTACAAACTCATTGCATCATGTTATGACTACTTGACTACTTGTGCATACTTATTATGTGACTAAACTAACCGTTTGATTTGACTTGTGTTTGTAAATAAGTCTTAATAAACTAACAAATGACTAAAGGGCTTTGCTTAATTAATTAATTAATTAATTAATTTGAGCTAAAAACTATACCTTAAATCGAGTCATAGTTCCTTTAAGTCAACCCGGTTTTTTATTCCCTTATACTGCACAAGCGTCAACTTGTTTTTTAATACTCGGAGTTTTAGGAATAACTACGAGTCGTACAACCTATGGATCTGTAGCCCCAATTTTTATCTTTAATTTGGCGTTGATTTCATCCCAATAAGAGTCGCAGATAAAAAGTTATGACTAAAATACAACTGCCTGTCCAGTTTAATGCATATACATGAAGTCTTAACTTAGTCTTTGCTTGAGTCTAGTCACATAGTCTAGCCACATGGTCATGACACAAGTCTTAACATGTCACCTACACTAACTAGTCATAGCACACACTATATATATGTCACCATGACCATGTCTTAGGTTCATGCATGAGTCGGGTTTTTCCGTCATTTGAGTTGGAGGTACATTTTATTCCTTATTTTTTCATATCTCTCCATCTACATCTTATTTCCATTTTCTACATGATTTCTTCATATCACAACCTTCATTCTTCCTACCTTCTTCCATCCATGCATGTTGAATTGAGTTTGATTCATGTGATTGACAAAAAAAAAAAAAAAAAAAAATATCCACGTCGAACTAAGCACAAGGTATACCAATGATTTGAGGCACCCCTTATAGCCACATCATATTACCTTTCACCCTTCAGATATACAATATTTTCTTGATAAACCACTTTGAGCCTCATCTAACGATATACCTTTTTTTTTCTTCAACCTACATCTACCTAAACTTGGGATGGGATGGTGTTCTACTTATGCAATTTTAAAAATCTTGAGTGATTTCAAAAGATCAAAAAAAAAAAAATAAGAAAAAAAATAAAAGTGTACAAAAGGGCAAGTGTTCCAATGTCTTTGACATAAACATGTCTTTGATATGAACACATCTCAGATTGCGTCTCTTATTGAGTGCTCGGTACCGTGCCTTAGAAACATGAATGCCAAGTGAGTGATAGACCGCATGATCGGGATTGCCCACACTTATAAAAATAAAATAAATGCTAAAGCAAAAGAGAGAGCAAAATATAAACAAAAAAATAAAAAAGAGAAAAGAGAGCTAAAAAAGAGTTAAAAGCCTCAAGCATAAAAACATAAAGATTCAAAAGCAAGGTTGCACACCTTGGGGGCATATCTAGGGTCTTGAGATTTTATCCCTTTCTTCTTCAACCTTTAGCCTAACCACGTTACAACCCTTAAAAAGACCTTTTTGAGGTATACACAAACTTGTGCGAGGTTCGGCTAGAGCTATGTTAAGCCTGATTCCTAACGGATACGTAGACAACCTCACATCGAGGTGAGGCCGTAATAAAAATACATTCATATTCACATTTACACACTCACACCATGATCATATCAAGGGATCCCTTGTGCTCATCCCTATTCATTTAGAGCTAGACTTGGGGCTTGATCCCTACATTATTAGCCTAGTGTAGACACCCATTTGTGTCTCCCCAAAACCAAACTCGGTGATGAGTACCTTTCACGTCAAATTGTAATCAAATGAAATGGAAGTGTGGAAAGTTTAGTGTTGCAGATAGTTTTAATTTCTTTTCTTTTCTCTATGTTTTTGAAAACCTATTTTAAGAAAAGAGTCAATCCAGTTTGGTTGGATAATAGCAAGGGTCCAATAATGGTGTAGTTCGATAGGACTTGAAAAGAGCTTTCCAACGATATATTATAAGCCCAATTTTGATGAATATTGAGGAAGTTATGGCCAAATTACTAAATTGGGCCCGGTTTGAGCCTTATATGCGGCCCAATGATCTAGGGGAGGGCCTAATATGGATTTATCATTCCTAACGCAATTAGGAATGGTTTTAGTCTTCTAGATTATTCTAGAATGTTCTTTTCATTCATAATTCAATTAGCATTGATAAATTGACTTTTGTTGACATTTTAGAGTTTTAATCAGAATAAAAGATTGTTTTTGAGGAAAATACGATTTTATCCACTTGTACGTTTAAATTCTATCTGATTTTAGAAAAACGCGTCAAAAACAGGATTAGCGCCTAACGCCAGACATTAGCGTCTTGCGCTAATTTTAGCGTTTAGCACTAATGTTAGCGTCTGGTGCTAATTGCCAGCGTTGGCGCTAATCAAGTTCTATTTGCGTTAGAACTCTGATTTTTTTTTTTTTTTTTTTTTTTTTTTTTTTTTTATCTTTTTGGCTGATTTTCTCTATAAATAGTCTCCTAAAAACCTGGTTTTGAATAACCAGATCTACAATCATCAACTTTCTCTCTCTCTCTTTTCTAAACCTACCCCCTTTCTTACAAAATTCCGCATTCACAAGACCTAAATACACCTAGCATTATTCGAAGTTGCCTTCGCCCTAGACGTGAAAGGTTTTAATTTCTGAGGGTTTGGTCCCAAATCTCTATTTCAATTATTTGGTTTAATTGTTTTAATTATTATTTTCCTTGAAGTTACTAACGCGTGTATTTTGTTATTAGAAAGAGGTACGAGTCATCCAAGTAAGTGCTTTATTGGTTTTATTGATATTATGATATAGAAATTATATCTAGGTTGTTATTATGATTCCTAGCATCATGTTAGGGCGTTTTAATCTTCCTAGTATCATGTTTAGAGTAACTTTAATATCAAATATTACAATTGTGATTCCTGCGATGCTTCCTATTTTCTTTCCTATAGCATGTTAATATCATGTTAGGGTTAAAGATTTGATTTTTATTGCTTAGTGACATGCTAGGGTTTGTTATTAATCTTGTTAGTATCATGCCTATGATCTTGCTATTTTTATTATTCTTTAACATGATTCATTATTATTTTTATAATTGTTTTGTTTATGATTACAATTTCATGATTGTTATAATTTTTGTTATTATATTTTCTAATATTATGATTATTTTTATAATAATTGTTATTATTTTTATTATGTTGCTTGATATTTATTGTTATTGCTTGATCACACCTTTTATGCATGTTTAAAGGGAATTTGTACTTGTAGTCACGCTTAATAAGATAATTAATAATCTTGTTTAGGGTTAATTTTAATTATAACTCAAGTGATCGCCAATAATAGATTTATTTATGCATTAATATTCAATCAACATAGATATTTATTTATTTAGGGTTAAACCTATTGATTGCATTCAGAAAGCGCACATGAATACGATCAGAATAAAGTAGAGGCCTATTATTAGGTTAGGTTCAATCGCTTTTAGGTTGGATTTGTACCTTCATCCCCGAACTACCAGTCATGGTTCCAGACCTATTGGAGTTGACGATCTCATGGATCGATAAGGGGTGTAACCATCTCCTCATGAACGGTTTACAAGTTCCTAAAACTTGTTGGCGACTCTTTTGCTCTATCTTCTTTCCCTTTGGACGCCACCGTACTTAAGTGTATGATCACAGTGGGGTTCAAGCTAGGGATAACGCTTGAAATATTCCCTACAACTTTTGCCGACTCCACTAGGGAGGATTTCTATTTTAATTCCTGAAATTTATTTCGGCAATGATTTAGAATGAGTGGATGAGACTCGAAAAGTTCTATGTACTTCATGTACGTAATTTTGATTAATATTATTGTCATATGCATAAAAAGATCTCATTGGAAAGACCATCCGTAATGAGTTAAAGCGTAGGACTTTTACACGTAGAAAATTTGAGGAATATCTTTCACAACTAGGACCGAAAAAATACTGCTCGAAACTGGAAAATTTTATCGAGTACAGAAAGCTGCTGAGGCATGTAGGAATTAGCGTCAGCGAACAGAAGTTAGTGACAATCCTTTGACTTTAGCGCCAAACGACAGCTTTGTTCGTCAGGAGCTAAAGCCAAAAGCTGGCGCCAATCTCTGTTTGCTGGCGCCAAATTCTTCCAATACCGAGCCAGAAATATGTGTTCTAATTTTGACCAGTTTTTAGCATTGTTTTCTCGATCCTACTTCTTGATTGAGTTTTTTCTCACTTGTTTGAAACCCATATGTGTTCTACATATGGACATAACCCTATGGGAATTCATGCTCCATGTACCTGATTAAACGCTTTGAGCAACAAAGGGTACATCCGAGAATGTTGAATTCACCAAACCATGGAAGCAAGTTTTTTCTAAATTTGCGGTGTCGCATCCACTCGCGCCAACCCTTCACGGTTAGGTTTCCGCGCGGTGCATCCGGACAATTAACCATGGACCCTCTATTGACTAACCCATATCCCGAACTTTAGAGAACTAGAGCCATGGTTAGGTTGCAAACTCATAGCATCATGTTGTGCCTACTTGACTAATTGTGCATTTTTGGTTGTGCATTCTCTATGTGTTTTTCCTAACCGTTTGTTTGACTTGTGTTTATCAATAAGTCTTAATAAACTAATTAATTACTAAAAGACTTTTCTTAATTAATTAATTAATTAATTTTGGTAATTAGAGTCTAATAATTTAATCAAAGTTGACTTAGTACGACTTTAGGCATACCCTGTAGAGTAGTAATACATAAAGTAGTTCCAGATTAATGTTCCAGCACTAGCGCCGAGATTTAGATTGCAGCGCCACTCTGTGGAGTGTAGCTCCTGGCGACAGCTCTGTCGTCTTGCGCCATACTACACAGTGCGGCGCTAGTCCTATCGTTTTGGCGACAGTTCAGTATATTGCTCGAGTCACCACTTTGTGTGTAATTGAACAGTTTGCTAATTAATTCGATTGTTTTTATTGATAATAATGCCTCTTTAAGTCTTTGCTTGAGTCTAGTCACATAGTCTAGCCACATGGTCATGACAAGAGTCTTAACATGTCATCTACACTCACTAGTCTTAGCACACACTTTGAGTATATGTCACCATGACCATGTCTTAGGTTCATGCATGAATCAGTTTTTTCCGTCGTTCGAGTTGGGGGTACATTCTATTCCTAATTTATTCATATCTCTCCATCTACATTATTTTTCTTCACATCATAATCATCTTTATTCACTTCCTCCATCCATTGCATGTTGAATAGAGTTTGAGTCAAATAATTAACAATGCATATCCCCGAATTCCTTTTCCACAGTACTTGGTCGAGGAGAGAAGGGCGATTAATCAAGGACAACCTCTTTGTTCAAGTCTTACTTTTTGATAAATTGATTCGTCAAAAGAGGAAAGCTAAAAAGATAATGGCAACTCAAGAAGAAGTCAACGAACTCAAGAATCAATTGGCTACCATGACTAAGGCATTGAAGGTTTTAACCCTCAAAATCAATGACCCTATGAAGCAACAACAGATTGACCTCATGCAAGAAAGCTTGAGCAAGCTATATAGTGATTACAAGTTTCAATGCGTTTGTTCACAAGGGGTCTTGGTGGACAAGGAACTTCTTCCTCATAAGTTCAATGCCAACGACATCCTAAAATTTCAAGGCGACAGATAATCCTTACCTCCACTTAAGAGCCTTTGAACATATGATGAACATTAAGGGGATTGATATGAAAGACTTTTATTCCTTGTTTTCCTTATCTCTTGAAACCGTTGTCAACAATGGTTCTTCTCCCTGGACAAAGAGAAAACCTCTACCTGGGAATTGATGGTAAACGCTTTCATTGATAGGTATAAATGTAATATCCAAGTCGAAACTGATTATAGACAACTTGAAATGTTAAGACAAAAAGAAAATGAAGGCTTTAATTCTTTCTTCAATAAGTGGAGGGGAACTTCCGCTAAGATGATTGAGGTCCCCACCAAAAAAGAGTCTGTGAGGATGTTTATCAAGAATCTCCAAGAAAAGTATTCAAAGCACTTAAAATATCAACACAACTTGAATACTTTCAGAGCCGTCTATGACATAGGTATCGAGATCGAAGACGACCTCGCAAAGCAAAAAGCTACTAACAATAGTAACCACGGTGGCTGGAAAGGAAAAAAGAACGACAATCCTTCTTCTTCCGAAAACGCCCACTCTAGTAACAATGTTAGTACCTTTGATCTCAGTGAAGTTTTAGCCATGGATAACCAAGGATCTAAGAAGCAACTAAGGACTGAATTCACCCCCATTGGGATGAGCTACGATACTGCCTTCAATCGACTCCATGCCAAAGGACTCATTACTCCCATTAGACCTATTCAAGATCCCGCACCTGAAAAGAGATTGCCTAGTTGGAATCCAGATGAACACTAGAAGTACCATCAAGGTAGGGGTCATGCTACTGAGAGCTCTTGGAAACTAAAGGAGGTTATCCAACATTTGATCGATAATAACAAGCTTCCCATGCCTCCAATTAACAAGAAGAGCGAGTGATGATAAAGCAAACAACACAAGACAAGAGGCGAGCTTCAACGACAAGATTTCGTGACCTCTTTTTTCTATTTCTTTTTTACCCTTTCCTCAATAAGTCTAGCATAGACACCTTTTTATTCCCCTTAGATTAATTTTGTAGATTCTTTCTTTTTTCATTTTAATAAAATCAGCATTTATTTTCTTGCATATGATCATTTCATTACATTGCATTAAAAAAAAATCCATGCCAAATTAAGTACAAGGTATACCGATAATTTAAGGCACCTCTTGTAGCCATATCATACCTTTCGCCCTTTAAAATATACAATCCTTTCTTGATACACAACTTTGAGCCTCGTCTAACGATAGACCATTCATTTTTCAACCCATATCTACCTAACTTTGGGATGGGATGGTGTGTAACCTATGCAATTACAAAAAGCTCGAGTGATTTCAAAAAAATAAAAAGCAATAGAAATAAAATAAAAAAAATAAATAAAAGTGTACAAAAGGGCAAGTGTTCCAATGTCTTTGATATGAAAATATCTTTGATAAGAACATGTCTTAGATTGCGTCTCTTATCGAGTGCTCGGTACCGCGCCTGAGAAACATGAATGCCAAGTGAGTGATAGACCGCATGATTGAGATTGCCCACACTTATAAAAAGGTTAAAAATAAAAAAATGAAAAATAAAAAAGGAGAGCAAAAAAATAAAGAGCTAAAAAAGAGTAGAAACTCAAGCATAAAAAATACAAAGATTCAAAAGCAAGATTGCACACCTTGGGGGATAATATAGGGTCTTGAGCCTTTATCCCTTTCTTATATAACCTTTAGCCTAACCACGTTACAACCCTTCAAAAGACCTTTTTGAGGTATACATACACTTGTGCGAGGTTCGGCTAGAGCTACGTTTGGCCTGATTCCTATACGTAGGCAACCTCACATCGAGGTGCGACCTTAATAAACATGCATTTATATTCACATTCACACACTCACACCATGATCATATCAAGGGATCCCCTATGCTTATCCCTATTCATTTAGAGCTAGACTTGGGGGCTTGATCCCTACATCATTAGCCTACCCGGTCTAAAGAGTCACCATCATTTGACTCTTCTAAAAGTAATATCTTCCCACACACTTAGCCTTTGCTGCCTAACTTTAGAATCACTTTCAAACACAGCACAGATACCTGACCAAATAAACCCTTTGTCATGAAATCTTAACACAACGCTCAAGCATGCCTTGTCATATCAACATCACTCATCAATCATAATTGTCATTGCATCAGGAAGTATGAAGTGCTTAGCCTCCATGCCCAAATACTTTCATGAGTTTCATCATTGAGTCAACCATCGAGATAGCCTAGGATGGATTAATCCTTGCACCTTGAGAGATAGTATCAAACAACATTTGACTAAGCTCATTCAACATGCATTCGAAAACTTCAATTATTTTTCGCGTCTTTCTTTTTCGGGAGAAAGTCGGTACCCTCCACAAAAATGACGGAAAATTTTTGCTTTTTTGCATTTTCAAGTCGCACGGTCACATTACAATGCACACACAAGTCATGTACACGTTGAGTCGTGTCTTGTCACATCACCTTGATTTGAGTCTAAGACATGTGTAAAACACTTTGAGTCGAGTCAACCTTGAATCAATCACACCGAGTTAAGTTTATAATTGAGTCATGTCAAGTCAATGAGTCAAGCAACACTAAACATTAGGTCAATCCTAAGATAATTAAAGAGATTGGCAAAGTCCTATAGTCAAAGATATAAATGCAGGTGCATCCCAGCAAGCAGGGACATTCCAGGATTTTTTTTTGGAAAAACCGCGAATATGATACAGGAGATTCCTCTAAGATAAGAGGAGTTACATTGATCGGTAAATTAGAGATGAAGAGATTTAATTTACAAAAGACTTGAGCGGATTTGGTTGAAAGGAAACGACCAAGCTCAAAGTTCGGAGCGAAACCGAGCGATAGCGGCAGCTTGAGCAGAATAGGGAACACCCGACTCCAGCGCCAGACAACGACATCCAGCGTCTGGCAGCAGATTACAGCACCTGGCGCTAGATCCCAACGTTTGGCGACAGAGCCAATTCTTGGCGCCAGTAGAATTTCCGTGGCGACAGAGATCAAAGCCTCATACAACAATTTTGGGTTCCTTGGTATGCCAGTTAGCCTCTGTAAGAAATTTGACATGATTAAGTAGTCGATTTGATTAAAACCGCAAATAAGTGATCGACCAGACGAAAAATCGTCTCACTTAGCTTAAAGCGCCTAAACATTGGCTCATCACAAAGGCACCGACATACTGGTTCAGAAGCACCGACATACAGGTTCACAATTCAAGTACCGACATACTGGTTTACAAGCAGCAGAAGCGCCGACGCACCGGCTAAAGCAAAATTCAAGCTAGCATTAAGGATCGACAAGCGTTGGTCTTCGGTGATTTTCTTCGGAATATTATCGCAACAACTGAGGATGACTTCAAGTAAAGTTATTTTCGACAGCATTCGCTAAGATTGTGGAGGTTGTCACCAAGATTTGAGAAGATAGCACGAGATGGACGGTCTTCGACGGCATTCGCTAAGATTATGGAGGTTGTCACCAAGATTTGAGAAGATAGCACGAGATGGGCGGTCTTCGACGACATTTGCTAAGATTGTGGAGGTTGTCAACAAGATTTGAGAAGATAGCACGAGATGGGCGGTCCTCGACGACTTTTTGCTATGATTGGAAAGGTTGTCCCTATGATTCAAGAAAGAGGCTCGAGATATAGCAACATTGATCGACGGCATTCCCTAGATTGCGGAAGATCGTCAAAACAAGCAACAAGATGGCATTCCCTAGATCGTGGAAGGTTATCACGACAAATATAACAGCGATACAACAACAACAAATCGGTTACTTTAGAGACGTGTACTCGACGTTGCAAGATACGCATTTCTTAACTCTCTTATCTATTTAACTAATTCTAGTTTGCACGTATCGTCGTTACAAGAGTGATTTAGAATTGCAGAACGTTCTGAATCATTCTCCGTCCCTATCGATACTTTGACTTTTGTTTTCGAAACTTTCATTTCTCCAAACTCAGTCAAAGGGGGGGCTTCTGTAGACACCCATTTGTGTCTCCCCAAAACCAAACCCGGTGATGATTACCTTTCACGCCGAATCGTAATCAAATGAAGTGAAAGTGGGGAAAGTCTAGTGTTGCGGATAGTTTTAATTTCTTTTCTTTTCTCTCTGTTTTTGAAAACCTATTTTAAGAAAACACCCAATCCAGTTTGGTTGGCTCATATCAAGGGTCCAATAATGGTGTAGTTGGATAGGGCTTGAAAAGAGCTTTCCAAGGATATATTGTAATCCCAATTTCGATGAATATTGAGGAAGTTATGGCCAATATACTAAACTTGGCCCGGTTTGAGCCTTATATGCGGCCCAATGATCTAGGGGAGGGCCTAATATGGATTTATCGTTCATAACGCAATTAGGAATGGTTTTAGTCTTCTAGATTATTCTAGAAGGTTCTTTTCATTCCTAATTCAATTAGCATTGATAAATTGACTTTTGTTGACTTTCTAGAGTTTTAATCAGAATAAAAGAACGTTTTTGAAGAAAATACGATTTTATCCTCCTGTACGGTTAAATTCTATCTGATTTTAGAAAAACGCGTCAAAAACAGGATTAGCGCCTAACGCTAGACATTAGCGTCTTGCGCTAATTTTAGCGTCTGGCGCTAATTGCCAGTGTTGGCGCTAATCAAGTTCTATTTGCGTCAGAACTCTGATTTATTTATTTTTTATCTTTTTGGCTGATATTCTTTATAAATAGTCTCCTAAAAACCCCGTTTTGAATAACCAGATCTACAATCATCAACTTTCTCTCCCTCTCTCTTTTCTAAACCTACCCCCTTTCTTACAAAATTCCGCATTCACAAGACCTAAATACACCTAGCATTATTCGAAGTTGCCTTCGCCCTAGACGTGAAAGGTTATAATTTCTGAGGGTTTGGTCCCAAATCTCTATTTCAATTATTTGATTTAATTGTTTTAATTATTATTTTCCTTGAAGTTACTAACACGTGTATTTTGTTATTAGAAAGAGGTGTGAGGCATCCAAGTAAGTGCTTTATTGGTTTTATTGATATTATGATATAGAAATCATGTCTAGGTTGTTATTATGATTCCTAGCGTCATGTTAGGGCGTTTTGAACTTCCTAGTATCATGTTTAGGGTAACTTTAATATCAAATATGACAATTGTGATTCCTGCGATGCTTCCTATTTTCTTTCCTATAGCATGTTAGTATCATGTTAGGGTTAAAGATTTGATTTTTATTGCTTAGTGACATGCTAGGGTTTGCTATTAATCATGTTAGTATCATGTCTATGATCTTGTTATTTTTATTATGCTTTAACATGGTTCATGATTATTTTTATAATTGTTTTAATTATGATTATAATTTTATGATTGTTATAATTATTGTTGACATATTTATTAATATTATGATTATTTTTTATAATAATTGTTATTATTATTATTATGTTGCTTGATATTTATTGTTATTGCTTGATCACACCTTTTATGCATGTTTGAAGGGAATTTGTACTTGTAATCACGCTTAATAAGATAATTAATAATCTTGTTTAGGGTTAATTTGATTATAATTCAAGTGATCTCCAATAATAGATTTATTTATGCATTAATATTCAACCAACATAGATAAACAAGTTTAGGGTTAAACCTATTGATTGCATGTTAGTCAGAAAGCGCACATTACTACGATTAGAATAAAGTAGAGGCCTATTATTAGGGCAGGTTCAATCACTTTTAGGTTGGATTTGTACCTTCATCCACCAACTACCAGTCATGGTTCCAGACCTATTGGAGTTGACGATCTCACGGATCATTAAGGGGTGTAACCTTCACCTCGTGAACGGTTTACAAGTTCCTAAAACTTGTTGGAGACTCTTTTGCCCTATCTTCTGTCCCTTTGGACGCCACCGTACTTTAGTGTATGATAACAGTGGGGTTCAAGCTAGGGATATGCGTGAACTATTCCCTACACCTACCCAGCCTAAGAGTCACCACCATTTGACTTTTTTCAATATATTTTTCCACACACTTAGCCCTTACGGCCTAGTTTTAGTGTCACTTTCACACACTACACAAATACATAACCAAATATTCCTTCCCTTAGGAACCCTTTGTCATGAAATTTTAACACAACTCTGAAGCATGCCTTGTCATATCATGATCAATCATCATTGCATCACTAAGTATGAAGTACTTAGCCTCCACGCCTAAGTTACCTAAATACTTTCATTATCGAGTCAACTAGGATAGTCTAAGATGTTACAATCCTTGTACTATGAGAGACAAGGTTAACAGATTAAGTTCATTCAACATGCACCATCAAACACTTCGATTCTTTTTGACGTCTTTCTTTTTCGGAAGAAAGTCGGTACCCTCCAGAAAAATGACGAAATTTTTTACTTTTTCACATTTTGAGTCAAGCACATCACAATACAATGCACACACGAGTCATAAGTCACACGTGTCAATTCACCTTGGGTTAACCTCAAGTCAGTCGATCACCTTAGGTCAACCCTAAGAAAAACATTAAGCCTTAGGTCAACCCTGAGAAAAGCAATAGCAAAGCCTTTTGCCAATCTTTTGATTTCTACAGGATACGACTATTCAGCAAAGCTCCTGTTCGCAGCCAACCGAACGATTGCAACAAACATTCAAGTATCAAAGCTCTTTTGTTCAGAGACGCGTGGACATATCATCAAAGCTCTGTTGTTCAGAGACGCGTAAACATATCATCAAAGCTCTTTTGTTTAGATACGCGTGGAAATATCATCAAAGCTCTTTTGTTCAGAGACACGTGGACATATCATCATAGCTCTTTTGTTCAGAGACGCGTGAGCATAACATTTAAAGCTCTTCTATTCAGAGACAAGTGAACAATCCTAAAAAAAGCTCCATTGTTCAGAGACGAGTGAACAATCCTCAAAAAGGCTCCATTGTTCAGAGACGAGTGAACATCAATAACAACAAGATGACGTTTCCTAGCTTGTGGAAGGTTGTCACAACAACAACAATGCAACAACAAAAATCGGTTACCCCAGAGATGTGTGCTCGATGGTGCAAGATACGCGTTACATAACTCTTGTATCTATTTAGCTAATGCTATTTTACAGTTGTCGGCATTACAAGAATGATTTAGAATCGCAGAACGTTCTGAATCATTCTCCGTCCCAATCGATATTTTGACTTTTGTTTTCGAAACTTGCGTTTCTCTAAACTCAGTCAAAGTGGGGGCTTCTGTAGACACCCAAATGTGTCTCCCCAAAACCAAACCCAGTGATGAATACCTTTCATGTCATTTGATTATCGAACGAGGTGAAATTGTTAAAAGTCTAGTGATGAGGATGTTTTTATTAAAATATCTCTTCTTTCTGTTTTTGAGAATATCTCTTTTCTTACCCTATTTATGAAAAACGTGCATTCCAGTTTAGTTTGGTCAATGATAAGGGTACAATAATGGTGTAGTTGGATGGGGCTTGAAAATACCTTTCCAACGATATATTATAAGCCCAATTCCGATGAATAATGAGGAAGTTATGGCCAAAATACTAAACTGGGTCCGGTTTGGTTCTTACATACGACCCAATGATCTAGAGGAGGACCTATTATTAATTATCATTCCTAAAGCTATTAGGATTGATTATAGTCTTCTATAATACTCTAGAAGGTTCTCTTAAATCCTATTGGAGTTGGGATTGATAATTATGTTTCAAAAGAGTTTAAAATTAAATAAAACTACTCCTTTTGAGAATCCTTGTTTTGTACAAAATGGAATATATTAAGATGTTATTTTCGTGCCTCATAATATTTATCCAAATCTTATATGGTTGGATAGATCTTGAAATTATCTTTCCAATAATATATTATAATATTAAATTCAAACTATAACGAAAAAGATATGAATGGAATATGAAGCTTATCCAAAACTGACACCCTTCCACTATTTTGGTCATATCTTTTTATCTACAAAAGATTTTAATCGTATTCCAATTGGGTTGGAAAGTAGACTTCAATAGATTTCTAACGACATATTATATATCTTATTTGGACTTCTGGATCAAAAGATATGATAAAAACAAAATCTGTAAAAATTGTCTTGCAGCGCCGGACGACAGGCCTGTTGCGCGGCGACAGGGGCTATTGTGGCGACAGAGGCGTGTTTTATTCCTTTGCAAACTCTGATTCTTTTTTTTTTTATCATATCCGGATTGTTTTCATTATAAATAGCGTCCTTAGACCTCCGTTTTTAATCACCAACTCTCATCAAGAAATTCTTGATATTTTCTCTCTTTCTAAACCAACTTTTTACAAACACAATTCCTCATACATTAGCACTAGATACACCTACCCAAGTTCAAAGTTGCCTTCTCCCTAGACGTGAAAGGTTTGATATTTTTGAGGGTTTGGTCCCAAATCACTATATCAATTATTTAATATAATTATTTTTGTTTTTATTGATTTCCTTAAAGTTACTAACGTGTGTATTTTGTTATTAGAAAGAGGTACGAGGCATCCGAGAAAGTGATTTAATTGTTTTATTGATATTATGATATAAAAATCATGCTTAGGTTGTTATTTTGATTCCTTGTATCACGTTAGGATATTTTATTGCTTCCTAGTATCATGTTTAGGGTAACAACTAAAAATTCCTAATATCAAGTACGATTAAAATAATGCTTCCTATTTTCTTTCTTAATATCATGTTAGAGTTAAAGCTTTGATTTTTATTGTTTAGTGACATGTTAGGATTTGTTATTAATCTTGTCAGTATCATGCATAGGATCTTGTTATTATTATGCTTTTATTTTTAACATGATTGTCATGATTATTTTAATTATGATTGTTATTTTCATAATTGTTATAATTATTTTCATCATTGTTGTTATGATTATTATGTTGCTTGATTCTATATTTATTGTTAATGCTTGATCTATCCGTTTATGCATGTTAAATGGAATTTGTACTTGTAATCACGCTTAATAAGATAATTAATAATCTTGTTTAGGGTTAATTTGATTATAATTCAAGTGATCGCCAATAATATATTGTTTGTGCATTAATATTCAAACAACATAGATTAAACAGGTTTAGGGTAAACTTATTGTTTGCATGTTAGTCAGATTGAGCACAAGAATACGAGAAGAATAAAGTAGAGGCTTATTATTAGGGGAGGTTCTTTCTCTTTTTGATTGAATTTGTACCTTCATCCTCGAACGTTCAGTCTTGGTTCCAGACCTATTGGAGTTAACGATCTCATGGATCGTTAAGGGGTGTAACCTTCACCCTGTGAACAGTTTACAAGTTTCTAAAACTTGTTGGACTCTTTTGCTCTAGCTTCTTTCCCTTTGGACGCCACCATTCTTAAGTGTATGATCACAGTGGGGTTCAAGTTTGGGGTAATGCTTGAAATATTCCCTACACTTATGCTGTTACATATAACTAATTAATAAAAAAAATTATGTTAGTTTCATTGCTGTTTTTTTTCTATTTCGGTTTGCTTAGGTCAAGTCTTTAGCTTAAATAGATTCTTGTCATATAAGGTATAAGATAATTTTGGTTCGGGTCACTTTGGGTTTCGAGTCTATTTGGGTCAATTAATTCAAGTTAAAGGTGGATCACTTTGAGTATCGGGTCAAAATCGGGTCTTGGGTCACTTTGGGTCTAGTCATTTTGGCTCTTGGGTCAACTTCGGTCGGGTTATCTCGGGTCGGGTAATTTGGGTCGGATCATTTCGGGTTTCAAGTTAAGGTCGGGTCAATTCCACTTTGAGTCGGGTTGATTCGGGTTTATGGTCACTTTCGGATCGATTTTGGGTCATGGTTCAGGTCATTCGGGTCGGGTCATTGGGTAAGGGTCATAATTGCTTGGTCTAATAATATGTGTAGTACATTATTTATTTTTTATTTAGTTCTTTATTTATTTATTAAATAAATAAAATGATATATTTAAATTTAGCCAATCACTAGGTCTTGGTAATTAAAGAGAGGATTAAATTTAGTTACAATGAATAGTAAAAAGTGAAATTTGAAAATAACAAACAATTGACCAGAAAACTCTTTACTACCTAATGACCTTCGTAATTTAGATTCACTTTTATTACATGTTTAGTGATTAATTATTGATTTGAATAAGATCAATTACTCATAAAGTAACCCTATTTGGTTTAAAAAAAAACATATGGGAACCCTATTTGATTATTGTTGTAATCCTAATTACTCAATTAATGCTTAAATTAATTGTTAAGTGACATCGAAACATCCATTTCAAAATGTAACCGACCTAATGACCTAAGAAATTCAAAACTCAAACTAGTTCTATAATGACTACAACCCAAATATTAATTTGACTTAATATAAATTTAACCTAACACCAGTTTAATATGATCTGAATTGCACTCGAAATCGATTTAACCCGACTTGAACTCAAATGAAATCGGTTTGACTTGACCTGAACTTAAACCACCAAGAAATTAACCCAACAAATGTCGATTCAATCTGATTTGTTTTGAATTGAACCAGTATAAACCAGATCTCATTTTAATTGGACATGGTTTCAAACCAAACATGATTTTAAACTAACCTAATATTAACCTCCCTTTTTTTACTAAAACATAATTACATCGATTTATATATTTGTTTTTTGTTTTTTTTAAATAATCGTTAAGAACTTTATTTTGGAAGGGTGAGCCGTGAGCATAACAAAATTTTAATTTGTAATGATATAAATAAAATATGTATTTTTTTTAAAAAAAATTAATCAATTTGATGATTTTATATATTAAGTCAAAGGTCAATTTAACCAGTATGTGGTTAATTGACTATTCTCTATCATTCTTGCATTAGTTCATTACTTACCGTATCACTTATATAGGTATAATAAGTCATTGATAATTTGATTTTAATTTGGCTTAATGATAAAAGTGACACAACAATTGATCTAATGAGAGATTAATACACAATTAAAATTAATGGCACAATATAAAAAATGATATATGAATGATCTAATAGTGAGTAGTATGACCCAATAATAAGATAATAACTTTATAACTATTGTGGTTTAAAATTAACCTTATATGAATATTGAATTTGGTCAACCTACCAAAATTCAACAAAACCCAAAAAGCAATTGAATTGGTATTGACCCAATAGTGAATCAACCTTACCTTACCCTAATCCAATTGAACTGAACTTTACAGAACTAAAACCATCCTAATTGGAATCAACTTAACCCAAAGTAAAATATTTCAAAATTAATATTGTCAACCAAATTGGAATTAACTTAACCTAAAGTAAAATCTTTTAACTAACCTGACATGAATTTATCCGAACCGAATATAAGTTGATCTAAAGTTAACCCAACTCTTACTCAACAAATCTTGACTCCTAATTAACCTAACCAAATTGAGGCAGGTTGAATGGGTAACCTTAACCCAAACATATCTGACTCGAATAGACCCGACAATTGTTATAAGCTAGACTCGAGACTAGCTAACTCTGGCTGGTCCCTCAGCTCGTTCAGAACTGAACATTTACTATTACAAAAATAAATAGTTTTTAACTGAACATATTTTACAATAATTTTATATCTCATTAATAAAATGTTCATTTTAATGTAGTATGATGTTCATTCTTATAAAATAAATGTTCATTTTCATGGATTATAATGTTTTTTCGTATATAATTAATGTTCATTTTTTAAGTTGATATAATTTTTTGTGTTTGTTTATTTGTATAAAATGTTTATTTTTATAGTAAAGGATGTTCAATTAACATAAGCATTAATAATATTAGAAATTAGCATTTCGTTTATCATTAAAAAAAACATATTGTTAATTTATTTAAGGAAAATTAGAAATATAATCCTAAATTACATGAATTTTGCTACAATTATCCAAACTTGGATTATTTTGGAATAACCCGAACTTTGGGGTTCCTCTTTTTCTTCAACCCCTAACCGGTCAGCCAAAGTTAATAACCTATTTAATCAGGTCACTTGACACGTGTCAAGTCCTTATTGGTCAATAAATTTTAACTTAGAAACCATAACCCCCACCAAAACCACTACCTGACCACTGTAACCCCCAACACCGCCACCACGTGCCGCACCTAATTTCCCTTCCCATGGCCCAATGTTGCGACGCTTTCCCCCTAATCCCCCTATGCCGGTGTTACGACCCACCTCCACACCCAATCCTCTCCTGTTCCTATTCCGTTTTTCTTCCTGCATAACCGAAAATCCGTTTAAACTCCTCTAATCATTTCAAACTCCCCTAAAACCCTTCCCCCCACTCCCGAAAATCCCCAACAACAACTTCCTCACCGTCGAAAAACCCTAGCCGCTAGGATTTTAGGGTAAGGAGTGTTAGGTTTCGATGAGTCTAACTCACCGTGAAAAAAAATTCCGAGCCCAAGGAAAAAACTCACAATTAATATAACCAAAATGCATAAATAAAAAAGATTAGAGAAAAGACTAAATTACCCTTGTAGCGTGCTTCGTACGACCACCGGAGCTCTTACTTGAGAAAGCTAGGCGTCGCAAGTGCAACGGCCTCCGACGATATCCACCCACAACACAACCGTGACGGGTCTCTTACTTGGAGGGTAGCCTAGTAGGACAAAAAAACTACGTACTCGAGTAATTAATGAGCTTAAAGGTTTTCTCTCAAGTGGAGATGCCTTATAGAGCTCTTACTCAAGTGAGTTTTCCCAATTCCCAAGTGGGATATTTATAGGGAAACTCAAAAAGAAATCCACTCTCCCATCAATGTGGGAGAGTTAGTAAAATAAATTTTCCCTTTTTATTTTTAAATCAAAAATAAAAGAAAAACAACTAACAACTAATCAATCACCAAGTGGCATTCTAAGAGGAGAGGTTAGGTAAGGACCACAAGGGGAGGGGGGGACCAATACTTGATCCCCAAGGCTCACAAAAATCAACTCCTTTAAGGCCACATGCACCAATAGGTTGCTGCCACGTGGTAGGCCTAGCCTTGGCACCCAAGCAACCTTGCTGGCGCTTAGTGTGCGTGGCTGGGCCTGCTGCTTGGTGCGACAGTGCTGCTGCCTCGGCCCAACACGCCACACTTTGCTTGCAGGTTGCTGACTGAGGTCCCTTGCGCCCTATGCTGCTAGCATGTTAGCGCGTTGTCAACTAGCTAGCACTGATAGCTTGATGTTGCTGCTGCTGCCCGCACATGCTGGCACAGCTTGCTAGCCATGTGCTGGAAGCCTTGCTAGTAGTGGTGCGCTAGCATGCCGCAACACTAACCAGCTAGCCTAGGCTTGGCTTGGTGCATATGCTAGCAACCATGCTATACCAAATGCCCCTAGCACTCAGTTTGCTAGGGGCATTCCGATGGTAGGGGTATTTTGGTAAATTGTTGATTAAATATTGATTTTACCGTCTTGTCTTTTATTTATTCGACTCAAATTGCGAAGCTTGGTTTTGACGCTCCAAGCTCGATTGCCGACGTCTAAATATTTAATACTCAAGCAACTTATTAATTCCTTTCGAATTTATTCGTCTTGTCAGATCGTTAGTTGCCTAGGTGTGACTCGAAGGGTTCAATCAAGATTAAGCTGTAATATTAATTATGCATTAATATTATTAATCAAAACCGACCTCCACCTAGGCATTCCGATCACTTGCACTAACTGAATAATTAGCTTTCTAATAGCTTAGAACCCTCTATCAGAATAATACACTTGTTCGAAGGACAACATTCCTTTCAATGTTCCACTTGTCCTTCCGCACAAGTGTGCCTTTAGTGTATAATCTTTTTCCTATGTCACTCAATGTCTCTTCATGAACTATAAGGTAAGATTATTGGTCATCCTTATTACGTCCAGAAGTGTTTATTAAAATCCAAGTTTGACTGAGCATGGCCATGCATTTTCATAGTCTCGCTCTATGAGAGGCCTTGTAAACAACAAAGACACGTTCCCTATTGTTAGTAGGGGGACATTCCCAGTCTTGTAATGTCAGTTTCTCTTACTAAGAGGAGCTAGCCGTTCGAGTGTTGGCGTTATAATCTATATGTGCAGCAGACATTTGACTAACATCAAAACGGACTAGTACTTAAACAAGAGAACTCACAATACTCATGGTCAAGGAAAGAGGTTCCGATAGCCATAATGAGAAGTATACTTATGACAATTTTTAAATATCTTAAAGTATTCTCATAGGTCGATCCAGTATGGTTCTAAACCAATACCTGTGCAAATGATTTATGACAATCATGTCCTTGTAGCACAAGAAACGATACTATAAATCAAACTACACACTAATCTTAAGAGGTCATTAATCGTCCATCATTTAAATGACCTCTATTAGAATTATTTTTTATTATAATATTCTATGTTCACTTAATAGATGTTTCTTTTCCAAGACTGGTCTAGATACCCTATTTAGAATATTCTCAGAATCAAATGGACTCAATATTTAATTCTAAACCACAATGAAATAGAAATTCACCAATGAACTTACGAATCCAAACTGCCTCCTTAGTCGCTTCGACAGCTGCCAAGTATTCGACTTCAGTTGTAGAATATGTAGTTGTGCTCTTCTTGACACTCTTCCAACTAACCGCTCCACCATTTAGACAGGATACATATCTAGACTTCAATTTGAAATCGTGTTTTTCTGTTTGGAATCTTGCATCGGTATAACCTTCAACAACTAATTCTTATAAGCCTCCATATACTAGGAATTTATCCTTGTTCCTTTTCAGGTACTTAAGGATATTCTTAGCCGCAATCCAATGCGCCTCTCTAGGGTCTCATTGGTGTTAGCTCGTAGCACTCAAGGCATACGATACATCTAGCCTAGTTCATATCATGGCATACATGATCGATCCAATAAGCGAAGCATATGGAATCTGATTTATCCTTTCTCTCTTATTAGGTGTCTTTGGACACTGCTTCTTGGTTGAGGTTATTCCATGTGACATGGGTAGGTGAACTCTTTTGGCCTCTTACATACTAAATCGTGCTAGTACCTTATCAATGTAAGTACTCTGGCTCAATCCAATAATCCTCTTAGATCATCCCTATAGATCTTGATGCCCAATATGTACTGAGCCTCTCTCAAGTATTTCATGGAAAATAATTTTCCAAGCCAGGCCTTTACACACTCTAACATCGAAATGCTATTAACAATAAGCAATATGTCATCGACATATAAGACTAGGAAGGCAATGTCACTCCCACTGACCTTCTTGTAAGCACAAGATTCATTTGGATTCTTGATAAAACCAAGCTTACTAATGGCTTCATCGAATCGCAGATTCCAACTCCTGCTTGCTTACTTTAGTCCATAAATGGTCTTTTAAAGCTTACAAACCTTCCCAACATTGTTTCGGTCAATAAAACCTTTAGGCTTTGTGAAATACATAGTTTCTTTCAAAATACCATTGAGGAAGGCGGTTTTGACGTCCATCTGCCATATTTCATAATTGTAATATGCGGCAATCGCTAGGAGGATGCGAACGGATTTAAGCATTGCGATAGGGGAACAGGTTTCATCATAATCAATACCATGAACTTGTCTGTAACCTTTTGCTACCAATCTAGCTTTGTAAACGAATACATTTCAATCTTTGTCAGTTTTGAATTTGAAAATCCACTTACATCCAATAGGTGTGTAACCTTTGGGTAAGTCAACCAAGTCCTAGACTTGATTTTCAAACATGGAATCCATTTCAGATCTTATGGCCTCTTGTCATTTAACAGAGTCGGTGCTCGGTGCTCGCCATCGCTTGCTTGTAGGTTGCTGGTTTGTCTCCATACATTACCAAGATGTCTTGATTCTCGGTTAATACAACACCAAGATACCTATCAGGTTGAGACCTTGCCCTCTACAACCTACGTAGGGTAACGGACTGAGCATTTGCATTGTCGGTTTGAATTTGCACATTTTGACCAGTGTCAACAGATGCTCATTGAGCACTTTGGCTGTCAATGTGATTTTGTTGCTCGTCCTCTCGAGCTTCATTGTTCATTGACTTTGATTTTCCTCCCACTTGTCATTTTGGTAAGGTATTCCTTCTCAAAAAAGACACCATCGCGAGTAACAAACACTTTGTTCTCGGATTTGTTGTAGAAGTAATGCCCTTTGGTTTATTTTAGGTAGCCCACAAAGAAAACCTTGTCAGACTTGGGGTGAAGTTTGTAAGAAATTAATTTCTTGATATATGCTTCGCATCACCATATCTTTAGAAAAGACAACCTTGGAGGTTTCTTCGTCCATAACTCGTATGGAGTCTTTTCTACAGCTTTCGATGGAGCACGGTTCAGTGTTAGTGCCGCGGTTAGAAGTGTGTGTCCCCAGAAAGCGATAGGAAGATCACTAACACTAATTGTTGATCTTACCATGTCCAGCAAGGCTCGATTTCTTCTTTCGAATACTCTGTTCCATTGCGGAGTTCCTAGAGGTGTCAATTCTAAAAGTATACCCTTTTCTTTTAGACGGTCATCAAATTCTTGGCTCAAGTATTCACCACCTCGATCCGATCAAAGGGCTTTGATTTTCTTACTAATCTGGTTTTCAACTTCACTATGAAATTCTTTGAACTTTTCAAATGATTCAGATTTGTGCAACATAAGGAAGACATAGCCATATCTACTATAGCTGTCTGTGAAGGTGATAATATATCGATGCTCGTTTCTTATGGTTGTGCTCATTGGTCCACATACATCGGTGTGTATTAGGCCCAACAAATCACTTGCCCTCTCTCCCAACTTGGAGAATGACTGCTTTATCATCTTACCTAATAAACATCCTTCGAAATTCTCCAACAATTGTAAATCGAATGAGTTAAGAACACCTTCATGTACAAGTTTTTTTGATGCGTTTGATGTTAATGTGGCAAAGACAACAATGCTTCAAGTACGTCTGATTTTACTCAATGGCCTTAGCTTTCTTGGTGGTATTATTAACATTATAAACTTGTTTGTCTAATGAAAATACACATTTTAGATAAATGTGTCAAGCCATAAACATATTAACAAGGCTTTTGAAATGATAGTCTTGCGATCAAAACAAAAATGACGTCCAACGTCAAAAGATCATTGTATGGTTGATAACAAAAACATAAACAAGTTTTTGTCAAGACAAACTATCTGATTACAAGCCTTCCAAAAAGATTATCTTCTTCTTCCGCTTGTATATCTGTAAGGAGGGTGATCCCATCGTAAGGGGAACCTTCCTTAGATGCCCATGGCGATTTAAAAGCCTAAGACTTTACATTTGTTAAGGTGTAGTAGGATTTTAATTCCTGACTGTTTGGGGGATCTTGAATTAGAATTGATTCTATCATCACGCATTTTTATAAGAAACAAGTAGGAGTCGCTAATGAGTTTTAGGAAAACTCATAAACCTCGTTCATGCCTTTCTTCCATGTGGAGTTCATGGATTAATTAGCACAAATCGTAAGTTTCCCATGCCCAAATTGGTCTACATAAACCAAATTGAGTTCGGGAGCTAGGGTACTAAAATAACGTTCCCTTTAGGGGGAATCGCTATCCTAGCCCTAGTACGACCTCTACTAGCTCTTCCTATTTTACAATTTCATCACCAAACAATATAATATATGCAACGCAATACCTAAAAGCCAAACTAAATTTTTAAACACTCGACCAACCTAATACTAGTATATGACAAGTCAAGGGTCGAACCCAAGGGAGTGAGTAGGTGCTAACTATAGTCTAAGTCAAGCTACATCGAAGATTGTAGTGAGAAAATGGTTGGTACTATGGTAACAAAAGCTAGATTGATTAAGTAATTCAAGATGCTAAACAATAGGGATATAGGTTCCACATGCAAGTTCAATAATCATGCTAATTAATAGTTCATTCAATTGATTTAAGCATTGCAAAGGACAAACAATAGTAGCAATCAAAAGAATCCAAAAGCTATCTCCTATAAGCCAAGCTAGGGGTCACTATGAATGTCTAATCAAGGAAAATCACAATCAAACTCAATCAATTAAAGCAATTCTCAAATTGATGGTTCATGTCATTAAGAATTGCAATGCAATCTAGATTAATATTATAGGTTGATCACTCCTAATCTAATTAATCACATGAAAAACTATGTCAACCAATTTAATTGCAACAATTCAATCAATCATTGATCATCAACTAGCACAAATCATCAATCAAGCATGCTTCCCCTTCTCCCTAGAAACTAATCTACTCACTAATCATGGTGTAACGCAAGAGCAAATCACTAGAAATTGCATTGATCATCATTCTAAATCAAAATCAAGAGAAAACAATATAAACTACAATATCAAATTCAAATCCAAAGAAATCAAACAATTAAACATGAATCTAAGACAAACAAGTAAATAGATGAACCAAAAGAAGAGATTCTCACTAATATTAATGATTGAAGATGAACAAATCCAAACTTGATTGAACCAATGTTGAAATACAAATCCAAATCCAAGAACTTCTCTCTCTAAAACTAAGCTAATGAAAATTATCTAAAAGTTGGTTTCAAAAAGGAATTACAAGTGCATTTATATGCAAAGAAGAAAATCAGGTTCCCCGCGCCCTCTCCAAGAAACCCCGCGGGCGCGGAGAAGTGGGTACGGAACCCATAACAAACTCTGGGGGCTATCTGGGCAACTCCTACGCCCGTGGGTCTTCTAGCCCGCGCCCGCGAAAAAATCCACCGCACCCGCGGCTAAGGTGCGGCGAATGCCCTACTCCTAAAGTAAGATCAGGAGGTCGCGGTCTCTCTAAAGTGGAGTGCTCTCTCCAATCTTCCCGCGCCCGCGGGAAGCCCTCGGTGCAACCGCGGGGTGCTACTGCCAGAATTTGCAACATTTATGCATTATCCCCGCAGCCCTCAGGACCCGCGCCCGCGGCCTTTTGGCAAAAGCTGACGCCCTCTCCAGGCCCTCTCAAAGCCTTCTCTGAGCAGATTGCTTCCTCCTTGCTTAGTCAATATAGCTCATCTTGATCCCTTTGCAAAGGCAACTCCTAGGTACCTACAAAAGCAAACAAAGGAAAGAAATAAAAGGGGAAAAAAGCTAAATAAAAGGAAAACACAACGAAAACACAAAAAAACAAAGAAAAAAGGAAAAAGAGGAACTAAAAGAAAAAGGACCAAAAATTAGAGAAGAAAGCATGGAAAAGGGATGAAATTATCCTAAAAGACTACCCTATGAGTGCCATAAATGACACTCATCAGATACCTAAAACTAAGTTAGTTGATTGTATTTACACACGTTAATTCACATAGGAATTACATTGCAATTTTTTTATTCTTTATTTAATCAATTTTGTGAAATTAACAAGAAAATAAACAATATTTTCCTTGGCTTAAGTGATAAACCAACAATTAATTATAAAATTCTAATCTTTTTTTAACGCAATATAATGCGTAGAATTAATTAATTAGTCCTTTTAAGGTAATCAAACAACACTAATTAATTAATTAAAGTTCTTTTAAACAAGAAAATAAATATGATTTATCTAAGTGCTCGGGAATTTACCAATTCTCTTTGCTAGATCTCCGTTTATAACACTTATGGACACCTTCTTGTTGGGGAATCTCCACCGTAGTAACAAAATATCAAGGGGTGAGTGTTAAGGACAAGAGGGGTTAGGTAGCACAAGTTCACAAGTATTCCGCCAGAGTTTTAGGTTAAATTTCTATCCGTTTAAGCCTCGGATTAAGCCTTTATTTATAGGGAATGGGTAGGATTAGGGTTATGAACATTCTGCCGCAGTAGGTTTCGCGCGTAACATGATTAGTTGCACGTGGCATCCCAGCGCAAGTGATTGGGTTGCGCTGCTATGGGTAGCGCAGTAGAGTGTCTCGCGTGCAATATTATGATAAGATTCGATTCTATATTTTCTTAAAATTCTGAATCTTCCGCGAGCGCACCTCTAGAGGCTGCGCTAAGTGTTAAGCGCAACTGAATTAGTTGCGCGCGCATGCCTAGCGCGACTAATTGAGATGCGCGCGGATTTCCTCTAGCAACATTAAAATTTAACGTAGGCGCTCCTAAATTCGTCATTATAGGGTTTTAAGCACGGGCTTAATCCTAATATTGATCGGATTTAGTTAATTAGACCTTGTTTAGCTTTGTTTTTTTTTTGTTTGGGCTAGTTTTTTATGTTTTGTGGCTTAACCAGTTATCCATAAGCATTCTCCACTTCAATCCAACACAAAGATGGTTTTATTTATTCGTCATTGTACTTCCTGTTGGGACAGGAGGCCAAAAGTAGATGTCTATAGTTAGCCCCCACTTTGATCAAGTCTAGAATAGACGATGATCAAAGTAGTTTAGGAAATAAATCCGAGATTTATTTTGCAAAGTTCTCAAAGAGTAGAGAATCTTTTAGAAATGTTAAGGATGTGGAAACAATCCTTGGTTCACTAAGTGTTCGAAACAAGTAGCTATTAAGGCTATGAAAAGTCTTTCCTAGTCTTAACGCGCTAAAGAATTTAGATTGATCATTTGCAATTATAGAACACTTTTACAAGTAAAGGTATTCTAGGTGATGTCAAGTCATGAGAAGAGATCGGTTTTAAAAAAGAATAAAAGGGGATGATTTCCTCTCAATCGTGTCATCGTTGGTCTAAAGTCCCTCGACATGTGATTGAAATTTTAGCCTGACTTTAACAAAGTAAAAAGATGAAAAAAGGTGTTTTCGGCATTCAAGCCAAAATGGTCTGGTATTCGAGCCGGATGTCCCTAAGATAGAAATACATGTCTCAGGACTAGAGGAACATATCCAAATCCAGTGAGAGGGAAGAAAGTCAACAACTCTCTCAGCAGTTTTGTCCACAAGATGAGTACACGTGTCTCAGGACTAGGGGCACGTGACTGCGCGACATCGTATCGTTGCTTCTTTATATAGGGGGTGGACGGACACCCTAACTAACCGGTAAGCTAGTAAGCTCACTAACTACCGTATTTTCTTCCAATCAAGAAGTGTCTGTTCCTGATGGTGCGTCATGCCTGTCGAATCGTGAGCTAATGTCTAAAGTAATCCTATACATTTTAGTTCCGAGAGGTCGATCTTGCAAATCTTGGGCTGAAGTGAAATTTTACGCAACACCTACGCCGTACGATATGCCTTTTGCATTTTTATGCTGCATGACAACGCCTTCCTTTTTGCTTCGGACGTGAAAAAAGAAGAAAATCTGGACATTTGTAACGTCAATACAGTAAAATGAGAAACCTGTTTATGGGTGATTTTACGTAAAGCACCACCACAGAACGTCTTAAGAGACTCTTACGAAAAACGTTTAAAACGTATGCTTAGGGAAGGCACAAAGCACGGTGTGCATGCAAGAATGATGCAAGAAACTAACTGTAGGGAATATTTCAAGCATTACCCCAAACTTGAACCCCACTGTGATCATACACTTAAGCATGGTGGCGTCCAAAGGGAAGGAAGCTAGAGCAAAAGATTCGCCAACATGTTTTACGAAGTTGTTAACCGTTCACAGGGTGAAGGTTACACCCCTTAACGATCCAAGAGATTGTCAACTCCAATAGGTCTGGAACCAAGACTGGAAGTTCGGGGATGAAGGTACAAATTCAATCTAAATGAGAAAGAACCTGCCCTAATAATAGGCCTCTACTTTATTCTTCTCGTATTCATGTGCGCTTTCTTACTAACATGCAATCAATAGGTTTACCCTTAACCTGTTTAATCTATGTTGGTTTAATATTAATGCATAAACAAAACTATTATTGGAGATCACTTGAATTATAATCATATTAACCCTAAACAAGATTATTAATTATCTTATTAAGTATGATTACAAGTACAAATTTACTTTAAACATGCATAAAAGGCGTGATCAAGCAATAACAATAAATATCAAGCAACAAAAATAACCATAATAATCATAATCATAATTATCATAATCATGTTAAAGCATAATAATAGCAAGATTCTGGGCATGATACTAACAAGATTAATAACACACCCTAGTATGTCACTAAACATAAAAATCAAAGCTTTAACCCTAACATGATACTAACATGCTATCAGGAAAGAAATAGGAAGCATTCTAGAAATCATAATTGATATTAGAAATTAAAATAACAATATAAACATGATTTCTACATCATAATATCAATAAAACAATTAAATCACATTTTTGGATCCCTCGTATCTCTTTTTAATAACAAAATACACGCGTTAGTAACTTCAAGGAAAATAATAAAAAATTAAAGAATTAAATTAAATAATTGAAATAGAGATTAAGAAAGTTTAGATTAGATTTGGGACCAAACCCTCAGAAATATCAAACCTTTCACGTCTAGGGTGAAGGCAACTTCGAATGCTAGGTGTGTCTAGATCTTGCGAATGCGGAATTTTATGTTTGTAAAAAGGTTGGTTTAGAATAAGAGAGAGAGCGAGAGTATCAAGATTTTCTTGTTGAGAATTAGATGGAGAATTGACGATAATTGATTAAGGTCTAAGGACGCTATTTATAATGAAAACAGTCCGGAATAGATAAAAAGAATCGGAGTTTGCAAAGGAATAAAACACGACGCTAGCGCCGCAAAAGCCCTGTCGCTAGGCTACAACCTAATGTGCGGTGCTGTAGGCAATTTTCCACACTTTTTCTATTATTTTGATAAAATTAGGCGTAAAAGTCTGTACGAGGGGAAAAACCGTAATTTCATTTAAAACACTTCTTTTATTCCAAATAAAACTCATAAAACTCAATTATCAATCCTAATCACATTAGGATTCAAAAGAACCTTCTAGAAGATTCTAGAAGACTATAATCAATCCCTATTGCATTAGGAGTGATAATTCATAATAGACCTTCCTCTAGATCATTAGGCCGCATATAAAGATCAAACCAGGCCCAACTTAATAATTTGGCTATAACTTCCTCATTATTCATCGGAATCAGGCTTATAATATATCGTTGGAAAACTCTTTTCAAGCCCAATCCAACTACACTTTTATTGGACCCTTGTTATGGACCAAACTTAACTGAATTGACTATTTTCATAAAATAGGTTTTCGAAAACACAGAGAAGAGAATTTATTTAAAAGTAACGCAACACTAGACTTTCCACACTTTTACTTCATTTTATTATGATTCGACGTGAAAGGTATTCATCATCGAGTTTGGTTTTGGGGAGACACAAAGGGGTGTCTAAACTAACAAAGAAGAAAACAAACTACAAAATGCAAAACAATTTAAAAGATTTTGATAATTTGCGCGCCATTACGTCTAATAACGAGCAAAAGCCGTTGAAAAATGATTTAACAGATCAAAATCTGGATTCCGGTCATTTTAGTGACTAGTATTCGCGCGCAACTCAGTGGATCGCGCTGGCCAAACGCGCACATCATTATGAGTTGCGCTGGTCTGTCACGCGCAACAGATTCAGTTGTGCGCGACATTTAAATTAGCAAAAAGAAATCGCTAGGCGTGATTTTTTTCATTTCGCACTCTCTTTCTTCTTCCTTCTTCATCTTTGCTCCTCTCTCTCTCTAGGAAGCTTGGATTTTCTTGTGTTTTGAAGCTAAAGGAAGTAGATATTGTCCCTTATTAATATTTTCCGTAATCCAATATAAGTCTTTTGTTAAATTTAGTTTGATTTTGGTTTAATTGGGACAATTTTCAAATTGTTAAATCCCAAATTTTGAATTTGGGGCTTTTTTATTTGGTCCATTATTCTTGAAATTTTTAGTTCTATGTTGTTATGCTATGTTTAAGGAGTGTTTTGCAACAAATTTCATGAAAATTGGTTAAGTATTGAACCTTATATGAGCATTTCTTTGTTTACGTTTGTTCTTGCTATTTTCCTTCGAATTTTGCTCGAATCCATTGCTTGTTCCTGCTCATTTTGGTTACATTTGTTGATTATGAAGAAGATTATAGTAATGGAACTAGTATTACTTTTATAATTCACATTTTGCGAACTTTAAATTTATTAAAAATGGCGCGAAGCATACTCTAAGCTTGTTTTTTTTTTTTTGCCATTTTTAAACCTCAAAATTGTTTGGTAGACGACAATCATGTTTGTATTACTGTTATTCGTCTAGGAGTAGTTGATTCTTTGAGATTTTGAAATACAATCCCTTGAATTCTTAGTTGAAACTGGTATAGGACAGCTTTTGTGGGTGTTAGAAGCCCCCATTTACTGAGTTTAACTGCAGGTATCGTAGCCCTCAAGTATGGGTTGCATTTGATTTTCGTGTTTTTCCCTATCGGCAACCTTTATGCTTCCGAAATAAGTCTAGAATACGTATATTAGATTAGTTTAGGAAAGAAAATAAACTAATAAAGAAACTTTATCCATCATAGTATGGACTCGCCTCCATTCGTTGATGCCGAGGAGATTCTACAGAGTCCTGACTAGGCGATCCGCCCTCGAAAGAGGGTGACCCGTCCTTGAGAGGAGGTTTGGGAGCGACGCATCGCAGCAGATCAACGTCGCCATAAGGATGTGGTTTGGGAGGCTCCTCCCAACTGGGACCATAGGGTCCTTAAGTGGGACCCAAACAATCATGTCTCGATCAGAGTGTGGCGCGACATCGTGAGTTCTTTGCACCTTCGTTTTTCTTTTTTTCTTTGTTTTTTCTCCTTTTCAAACAATAACTGTTTTTTTTTATTTATTTTCATTTTTTTCCATAGAGTGAGCCTAGCATGCTTCTATACGACTCTGGTGACCTGCGAGCCCATTTTGCAAGTTTGCCCGAGGTGGCAAAGGCGATTGTGAAGCTTTCGGGGATAAGCTTCCAGCAGGCTGCTCTTCGGGATTTATTGAGTCAGCCTGCATCATCAACTTTCCTTCGTGGATTGTTAGAGTTTTGGTGGGATTCCACTAACACTTTGCACTTTTCATGGGGAGAGATGACAGTTACCCCTTTCGATTTCTCTATGATTACGGGTTTTCCTTTTGGAGGCGAGCTCGTAGCCATAGATATCGTTAAAGGGTCATACGAGAGACTATGTGACCATGTGGGGGACCGTCTCGCGGCGGCCCTACACGTTTACGCGCAGTCTTGTCCGTACTCGATTCTTGCCGACGAGTTGTCGGCTGACGATGTTGATCGGCAGTGTACACCTGAGCAACTGGATCGGATATACATTGCTCACGTTCTTTCTGTCACTATCTTGAATGATCAGGGAGAACGTTTTGCTATTGGGTTACTTATTCGTCTTAGTGATTTGGGGCAAGTAGGAAACCTAAGGTTGGCGGAGGTGTCGTATGCCCGTATGCTTACAGCTATAGGCAAGGAAACCCGGGTGATGGATTTCGGGGCAACTACTAAGGTGCCTCGGATCTCCCTTACGTGGCACGGTCGTAACCTTAAGGTACATACTTTAAGCTTTTTTCAATTATTATTTTCGCTTTTTCCCTTTAAGCTTATCATTTTCCGGTTTTCTTTTAGTTTGGGGATACTCGTACCTGCCTTTCTTAGCCCCCAGGATGCTTGGGGCTTCTCGTTTTCCTATCGGCCATATATTGGTCACGATTAAGAAGAGACGAGCCACTTTAGCCGGCAACTTTCGCCAGAGGATCCTTTCGGCGACTCGTGCGTCGGTGAGTATTTCAACTACATGTGCATCTCTTGATTTTTTACTTTCTGATGATTTTTCATGTGGTTGTGTTTATAGATCGATCTTCGTCCTTGGAGTTTGATCGTCGGAGTCCCTGAGGCTGTCCGGTTAGGTATGATTTGTTGCCGTTTTCAGTCCCTTTATTAGGGACTTCCAGTATTCCAGAGGACAGACGCTTGGTTTTAGGCGAGCGTGTTCTCTGGCAGTCTGCATTTGAGGAGCCCAGGGCTCATGTGGACCCTTGTACTCTAGAGCACCTATGAGCATCCAGGCTGGACGTATGGCCAGTATAATGCGTCACCTTTATTCGCGGAATTTCATAATATTATATATGTTCAATTGTGTGGCTCAAAGTGACGGGTCCCTAACTCCTTATTGAGTTCAAGATGAAAGTCACTTGGTAGGTGAGGGATCATGGCTTGATGTCCACTATGTGTTAATTTAAGTCGCGAGATATTGACACTCATGCAATTGTTTTGTTTTGCCCAGAATTCATCTTTTCCTTCCTTTCTTTTTCATATCTTCGAACATGTGGGGGATTTTTGGAAGTTCTTGATATAAAATAAGAGAGTTGGGAAAAAAACAAGAGAGAGAGAAAACAAATGAAAGGGGAAAATCCCACATTGGTTGGGGGGAAAGGTTTCTCCTTGATTTTATATTGTAGTGTCTTAACACTACTTAGTTGAGTGAGTGGGATGTAAGTGTAACTCCAAACACACACGCGCGCACGCGCGCCGAGCCGGGTCGGGTCAGGCTCGGGCCTCGGGACTTGGGTCTACGGGAATGCGATGCGCGGGTGTGGGTCCTTGTTATCTTTTTGGAGAAATTTTATTTCCCTTTCTTTGTTAAACAAAATATTCTTTTTTGTATGTTGGGATTATTCTTTTCTGACTGTTGAAGTTACGAAATTAAATCAGTCATTTATCCCTTGATTGTAGCTGACTGATTAATTCCTTGTCTCATGCTTCTGTTGTTGACTGGTTGAATGAATCTGGTCGTTTTCTTAGCTAGATTCGTCCCTCGTTTTACGTTTCATGTCTCCCTTATACTGCCTATATATATTCGTTGCTTTTCCTAGTCACAAACACACAACACAATTAGTCATCTCTCTTCTCTAAAATAATCTAAACACGAGTTCTTTCTATTATGTTTTCTGGGCACGTATTCTGAGTTCCAGTCGGGTTTGTGAGTGCACATAAACTCTGGTGTCGTGCTTATCCTGGACGGCGACCTCTTCTAGTCTACTGCACCGGGAGGTAGCGCGGAATCGTCTTTTAGGTCAGTGGGTCTCCACGACGCGACTATTGTCACTTTGGTTCACGCATAAAGAGATAAGTAATTTCTGTTTTATTTCTTAGTAGTATAACACTTTTCAATATGCTCTACCAAAAGTTTCACATGCTCTGCAAACATGTACATAAATTTGACATACAGCCATCTCACCTTATATCAGTATATTAGAAACCTCTTAATTATGAAGCTAAAATAGGGAAAACTGTTGTCTTACCATCCTTTGCATGCTGGTCATAGTATGTAAAATGTCCGACTTGTACATCGAAATCAATGGTTTCATGATAAGGTGACTTATTAGTGAAGCAGAAATTGAAAGGTCCTTTTTTATGAGCTGTAGAGTCGAATTTTTCACTTATCTTATCATGGGTGTCATGGATGTGATCGCCTTCAGGTCCCTTCACCTGCAAAACACAGAAATAAAAATGTTCCACTCATAAAAATCATATTGTATGGGTATTTATCACATAATAATCGGAGTAATAAACCTAACCCCTAGTACAATTCAACCAATGGAACCACCAAGAGTTCCATGTTCCATGTTCCAGTAAACTTATAGATCAGTCAAAGACTTTCATTGTCATTCGTTAATAAATTAATAAAACAATAATTAAAAATAAAAATTAATCAAACAATAATCGGAGTAATACGCAACACATCTTAAACAATAATTAAATATAAAAATTGCATTAATTTCATTGTCATTTGTTCATAAATTAATCAAACAAATATAAACCCAAATTCATCGGAATTACCACAAATTATCAGTATTTGTTAAAAAATAAATTGATCGAATCGAAACAAAAATAGGAAAAATTACAGACTTCATAGAAAAAAATCAATCAAAATGATCATATCAACACAAAAAATCAAGCAAAAAATAGCAGAAAAAAACAGCGAAATTCGACAATTAATCCCAATTTGACGAAGAAACTGAATTCACAAAATCGATTGAACATACAAAAACAAAATTGAAAATTGACTGTATAATCAAAACACTAATCGAGAAAAAAAAAACGCATAAATGAAGATCTGACTTCATCCCATGGCGATGAAACTTGACGAAAATCTAAGCTCTAAAAATCGAAAACCCTAAGAAGGGGAACAAGAAGAAGGGGAAATTAAAAGTTAGGGTTTACTTTGAAATCACTCACCTGATAAATCAAATTCAACATATAAGAAAACCCTAATTTCAAATTGAATATGAACAATGGAAAAGAGAGAGGAGATTACAGTTTTGGAGCGGCAGGGTTTGCCGCATGAAGAGCATATGAGATTAAGAACAGGCTCAGTAGATTTAGAGAAATTGGAGTGAGAATTGAGCTCCGCATGTTGTTGAGCTTCTGCTACGGATTTCAGAAGAGCTCCAAAATCTCCGCACTGCAACGATACACCTGACATCCTCGATTCTCAATAGAGAGAGAAAAAACAAAGCTTAAGCTGAGAACCGAGCTGCTTCAACATTGGAGAGAGAAAGGGGAAATAATATTTTGAGAGAGAGAGTGAGAAAGGGAAAATTGAAAGTTAGGGTTTACATTGAAACCTATTCGTAACGGGCAAGACTTGTTGGTTACGACTAGCTGGTTAATTGTAACGGGCAAGAGTTGTTGGTTAAGATTAGCTGGTTATTCGTAATGGGCAAGACTTGTTGGTTACTGTAAGGAGGGTGATCCCATCGTAGAGGGTCCTTTCTTAGATGCCCATGGCCATTTAAAAGCCTAGGACTTTACACCTGTTAGGGTGTATTAGGATTTGAATTCTTGACTGTTTGGGAGACCTTGAATTAGAAATGATACTCTCATCACGCTTTTTTGTAAGAAACAAGTAGGAGTCGCCAATGAAGTTTAGGAAAACTCATAAACCTCATTCATGCCTTTCTCCCAAGTAGAGTTTGAGGGATAATTATCACGAATCATAATTTTACCCATGCCCAAATTGGTCTACATAAACCGGAAATAAGTTCGGGAGCGAGGGTACTAAGATAACGTTCCATTTAGAGGGGAATCGCTATCTTAGCCCTAGTACGGCCTCAACTAGCTCCTCCTTTTTCACAATTTCATTACCCACAATACATGCAACGTGATACCTAAAGACTAAGTTAGTTGATTTTTTTTACAAGCATTAATCACGTAGAAATTACATTGCAAAATTCGTTATTCGTTGTTTAATCAATATTCGTGAAAAGAACAAAATAAACAATATTCGCGTTGTCTTAAGTGATAAAACAAAATTTAATTATCAAATTCTATTCTTGATTAACAAAACTATACTATGTGAATTAATTAATTAAAAGTTTGTTTAATGTGATGAAACAAAACTATTTATTCATTTAAAGTTATTTAAACAATAAAGGAAAAGTGATTTATATAAGTGCTCAGGAAAAAAACCGTTCTTCTTTTATGGTAAATCTTCGTTTAATGTGTTTATTGACTTTTTTTTTCTTGTTCGTACCTTCAAGAGCTTCAATAGATGGATTAGGGTTGAAGAGTAGTTGGGAAAAAAGAGGTAAAAGTAGTATGATAGTAAGAGAAATTGAGAGATTAGGGTTTTTAGAATACTAGGTTTTTATTCTAAATTTTCGATCCGTATAATGTTGAACAATGATCCCTATTTATAGGCGTAGGGATCTAGGTTTAGGGTTTTAGAGTCACACCGTCAGGTGGCACGCGCAATTCTCTGAGTCACGCTGGGTGCTGCACGCATCTCAATGAGTTGCGCGCGCCAGGCGCTCGCAACTGATTGAGTTGCGCTGGTTTGCGGTTTGCCTTATTCGAAAGTGCATTTTTAAAACTTCCATAACTTTTTATTAAGGAGTTGAAATAAGGTGTGTGAGATATCATTGGAAATATCAAAATGTCTACTTTCTAATGCCGTTAGAATTAGGTTAAAATTTGTTATGGATCAAAAGTTACAGCCGTTAGAGTGCAAGGGTGTCGGTTTTAGGTCCGGTTTAGTGTTTTTATCATAACCTCTTCGTTTTGGCTCGGAATTGGGCTTATAATATACCGTTGGAAAGATCTTTGAAAGATCTATCAACATGTATAGGCCTTTTACGGGAATTTTATGTTTGATTTATCTGTTTGGCTCGGTTTTCAACAATGTAGGTTCCATTGGATCCAATCATTGCATTTGACGCATTTGGGTCCGTTATTAATCAAGTTTAAATATGTATTAACATGTTTTAGGCCTAATTAGTAATTTTAAAAGTCTATAAGATAACTTGGTCTCAAATATGGGTTTCAAGTTACTTCAAAATTCTTTTTATAGTCCATAAACATTTCAACTTTGATCTAACATGAAGAACGGATTTTTGTATTATCATCGACTTCCTTTCGGGACAAGAGGCCAAAAGTAGGTGTCTATAGTTAGCCCCCACTTTGATCGAGTCTAAAATAGACGATTATCAAAGTAGTCAAGGAAATTAATCCGAGACTCATTCTGTGAAGTTCCCTAAGAATAGAGAATCTTTCAGAAATATTAAGGATGTCAAAACGATCCTTGGTTCGCTAAGTGTTTGAAACAAGTAGCTATTAAGGCTAGAAAAAGTTTTTCCTAGTCTTAATGCGCTAAATAATCTATACTGATCCTTGGCAATTGTAAAACACTTTTACAAGTAAAGGTGTTCTGGGTGATGTCAAGTCATGAGAAGATATCGGTTTTAAAAGGATAAAAGGGGATGATTTCCTCTCAATCTTGTCATTGTTGGTCTAAAGTCCCTCGATATGTCATTAAAACTTTAGCCTGACTTTAACAAAGTAAAAAAGATGAAAAGGGGTTTTCGGTATTCGAGCCGAAATGGTCCGGTATTCGAGCCGGATGTCCACAAGATAGAAATACATGTCTTAGGACTGGAGGCATATATCCAAATCTAGTGAGAGGGAATAAAGTCAGCAACTCTCTTAGCAGTTTTGTCTACAAGATGAGTACACGTGTCTCAGGACTGGGGGTACGTGACTACATAGGCGCTACATCGTCTTGTCACTTCTTATACAAGGGGTGGTCGGACACCCTAACTGTTCGGTAAGTTAGTAAGCGCACAAACTATCGTATTTGTTTTCACTCAAGAAGTGTCTGTTCCTAATGGTTCGGCGCGCCTGTCGACTCATGAGCTAACGCCTACATTAATTATCTACCTTTTAGTTCCAAGAGGTAGATCTCGCAAAGCTTGGGCTGAAGTGAAATTTTACGCATCACCTACGCCGTACAATTTTGCGCCATACGATACGCCATTTGCATTTTTACGCTGCATGAAAACCCCCTCCTTTTTGCTTCGGACGTGAAAAAAGAAGAAAAGCCGGACATTTGTAACGTTGGGGTTTTTTATTCGATTTGTTGTCATGAATTTGCTGGTTTGTTTTTGTGACATATTTAAGCAATATATTACAACAATTTTCATGTAAAGTGATAAAGTATTGATCTTGTATGAGCATTTCAAGCATATACGTGTTTTTTATTGTTCATTCTAATTTTAACTTTGTGCTTGATCTTTATTTCTCTTTTTTTTTGCTCACATAGACTATACTTGTTAATTTTAATGTAAATTGAAGTGTTTAGAACAACAATTATGCATTAAAATTATAAATGAATTTTTGAACTTTTATAATAGCATCAATTTGTTCTTGTGACTCATATATTTTTCATGCGTAACTTGCAAAATTGGTTTCATCAATGATAAAAAATAACCGATGGTTATTATTATTCACTTATAAAACTGTGATTTCAAGATTTCCACAAAACTAGGAAATTCTTGAACAAATCATTGAACTGGAATAGTTTGGCTATACTTCGGGCTTTTGAGCCCCCATTTTATGTTTTCGAATGTTGTAGCCCCTAGTGTTGGGTGACTTCGACATTTTCTTGTTGTCAATAATTAAACCCTATCATGTTGCTTAAAATGGGTCTTTAAATTCCGTGTTTTGTCTTATTATGATAACAACTAGGATCTTGGAAGCGATTAAACTAGTGTGTTTAAACCGTTTTTTTTTACCATTGATAGTTTTAACAAAGAAATTTGCTAAGTCTAGTAATATTGGTCATTCATTAGAACAAGTAAGGGGAAAAAATGAAATGTTGTTCAAATTTTTCGTCAATTCTTGCTACTTTTGAGTTCTTTCTTTTAAGTTCAAATTTTGTCACTGTTTTGAATCTCGAGAAAGTAGATGTTATCCTCCTTGCGAAATTCCAATGTGTGCAAAAATGGAGAATAATTTTAAATGAAGACTCCTTAATTTAGAATTTACGAGTCTTTTGTTTACATTCTAACTCATGAAATTGTCTGTCGTATGTTAATAAAGTGTCTTGATACAATTTTCATGATGAATGATTGAGTACTAAACTTTCATATGAGCAAGTATATGTCATGATTTTGTTTCTTCTGCTCTATCCTTGTCATACTCTATAATCTCTATAGTAAATTGAAGTATTGAAACAACAATTATGCACTAAGATTAGTTTTTGAAGTTAAACTTAAAAATGGCTCGAGTATGTAACCTGTTTAACGGCCAAGTTCAGTTACAAACTTAGTGTAGACACCCAAATGTGTCTCCCAAAAACCAAACCCAGTGATGAATACCTTTCATGTCATTTGATTATCGAACAAAGCGAAAGTGTGAAAAGTCTAGTGATGAGGATGTTTTTATTAAAATATCTTTTTTTCTCTTTTTGAAAATATTTCTTTTCTTACCCTATTTTTGAAAAACGTTCATTCCAGTTTAGTTTGATCCATGATATGAGTCTAATAATGGTGTAGTTTGATGGGGATTGAAAATACCTTTCCAACGATATATTATAAGCCCAATTCCGATAAATAATGAGGAAGTTATGGTCAAAATACTAAACTGGGCCCAAACTAGATTTTACCTACGACCCAGTGATCATGTGGAGGTTTCAAAGGTCCAATCATGTTCCTAAACTAATTAGGATTAATTAGAAGCTTCTATAAGTTTCTAAAAGATCTTAATTATCCTTTTTGAAAAGATAAGAATAAAGAATTTGAGTTAAATAAAAACTTTCCTTTTATAAAAACTTTCCAATTTTATATTAATTTAAAGTTATCAAAGACAGTCATATATTTATTTCTTGGCTCATAATCTTAATTAAAATTTTATATGTTTGGATAGATCTTGAAATTATCTTTCCAATGATATATTATAATATTAAATCCGAGTTATAACAAAAAAGATATGAATGGGATATGAAACTCTATCCAAAACTGACACCGTCCTACTATTTCAGCCATATCTTTTTATCTACAAAAGATATTAATCTGCTTCCAAATGGGTTGCAAAGTAGACTTTAAGATCCCTCAAGGGCTTTCCAACGACATATCATATGCGTTATTTGGACTTCTGGATCAAAAGATATGATAAAAACAAAATCCGCAAAAAACTGTTGTCCATCGAGTTTTATTTCGATTCGAATTCGGATTCTTTTATTTATTTTCTGACCCTCTTTTTTCTCTATAAATAGAGGCCATATATCCCTTTTTTCAATCACCAACTCTCATCAAAAAATTCTTGATTCTCTCTCCCTCTTTCTAGCCTAGCCTTTTACAAACACAATTCTTCATACATTAGCACTAGACACACCTAGCATTGTTCAAAAATTCCTTCGCCCTAGACGTGAAAGGTTTTAATTTCTGAGGGTTTGGTCCCAATTCTCTCTTTCAATTATTTAATTTAATTGTTTGTTTTATATTTTTCTTGAAGTTACTAACGCGTGTATTTTGTTATTAGAAAGAGATACGAGGCATCCAAGTAAGTACTTTAATTGTTTAATTGATATTATGATATAGAAATCATGTCTAGTTTGTTATTATGATTCCTAGTATCATGTTAGGAAGCTTGATGTTTTGAATGACAACAATGATTCCTATTATTATGTTTAGGGAAAAGGTTATAATATCAAATATGCTTATTATGATTCCAGCGATGCTTCCTATATTCTTTCCTAATATTCATGTTAGTATCATGTTAGGGATAAAGCTTTGATCTTTGATATTTAGTGACATGCTAGGGTTTGTTATTAATCTTGTTAGTATAATGCCTAGCATCTTGCTATTAATATTATGCTTTAACATGATTATGATAAATATGATTAATTTATGATGATTATTATTATCATGATTATTATTATTATGATTTTGATTATTACACTTATTATAATGTTGGTTGATATTTATTGTTATTGCTTGATCACGCCTTTTATGCATATTTAAAGGGAATTTGTACTTGTAATCACGCTTAATAAGATAATTAATAATCTTGTTTAGGGTTAATATGATTATAATTCAAGTGATCGCCAATAATAGTTTTATTTGTGCATTAATATTCAGCCAACATAGATAAACAGGTTTAGGGTTAATCCTATTGATTTCATGTTAGTCATAAAGCGCACATGAATACGATCAGAATAAAGTAGAGGATTATTATTAGGACAGGTTCAATCTCTTTTAGGTTGGATTTGTATCTTCATCCCCAAACTACCAGTCATGGTTCCAGACCTATTGGAGTTGACGATCTCCTGGATCGTTAAGGGGTGTAACCTTCACCCTGTGAACGGTTTTGCTCTATCTTCTTTCTCTTTGGACGCCACCGTACTTAAGTGTATGATCACAGTGGGGTTCAAGTTTAGGGTAATGCTTGAAATATTCCCTATAGTTTTTGGCGACTCCATTAGGGAGGATTTCTATTTTAATTCCTGAAATTTATTTTAGCAATGATTTAGAATGAGTGGATGAGACTCAAAAAGTTCTAAGTATTTCGAGTGTGTGTAATTTTGATTAGCATTATTGTCATATGCATAAAAAATATCTCATTGGAAATACCATCCGTAATGATTAAAACATAGGATTTTTATAGGTAGGAAATTTGAGGAATATCTTTCACAACTAGAATCGAAATAATGCTACGCGAATACTGGAAAATTTTATCGAGCACAGAAAGCTGCTGAGGCATGTAGGAACTAGCGTAAGGAAACAGAGTCTAGCGCCATCAATTTGACTTTAGCGCTAGTCGACAGCTTATGTCACCAAGCTCTAAAGCCTAATCGTTGGCGCCGGCCTCTGTTTGCTGGCGCCAAGTTCTTTCAATACCGAGCCAGAAATATGCGTTCTAATTTTGACCAGTTTTTTAGCACTGTTTGCTCGATCCTACTTCCTGATTGAGTTTTTCTCACTTTTCTGAAACCCATATGTGTTCTACATATGGACATAACCCTATGGGTATTCATGCTCCATCTACCTGATCGAACGCTCTGTGCAACAAAGGGTACATCCGAGAATATTTAATTCACCAAACCATGGAAGTGAGTTTTTCATAACTCCCGGTGCCCCGTCCACTCACGCCAACCCTTCACGGTTACGCTTCCGCGCGGTGCATCCGGAGAATTAACCATGGACCCTTTTTTACTAACCCATATCCCGAATTTTAGAGAACTAGAGTCATGGTTAGGTTGCAAACTCATTGCATCATGTTGTGACTACTTGACTACTTGTGCATCTCTTACTTGTGCATACTTATTATCTGACTAAGCTAACCGTTTGGTTTGACTTTTGCTTGTAAATAAGTCTTAATAAACTAATTAATGACTAAAGGAATTTGCTTAATTAATTAATTTGATCTAATATATATGTCTAAAATCGAGTCATAGTCCCTTCAAGTCAACCCGAATTTTTATTCCCGTATACGGCACAAACGTCAACTTGTTTTGGTCATAGACGGAGTTCTAGGAAGAACTACGACGTACAACCTATGGATCTGTAGCCCCGAGTTTTATCTTTAATTTGGCGCTGGTTTCATCCCAATCAAAGTCACAGATTAAAAGCTATGACTAAAATATTACAGCCTGTCCGGTTAATGCATATACATGAAGTCTTAACTTGGTCTTTTCTTTAATCTAGTCACATAGTCTAGCCACATGGTCATGACACGAGTCTTAATATGTCACCTACACTCATTACACTCACTAGTTTTAGCACACACTTTAAGTATATATCACCACGACCATGTCTTAGGTTCATGAATGAGTCGATTTTTTTTCTGTCATTTGAGTTGGGGGTACATTCCATTCCTAATTCTTCATATCCCTCCATCTACATCATTTTTCTTCACTTCCTCCATCCATTGCATGTTGGATAGAGTTTGACTCAAATAATTAACAATGAATATCCCCAAATTCCTTTTCCACAGTACTTGGTCGAGGAGAGAAGGGCGATTAATCAAGGACAACCTCTTTATTCAAGTCTTACACTAGTAGAAAAATACAAAAAGGCACCGAGCCATGCCCACCGGTTTTAGAAAACCGGTGGGGAAAAAATGGGCAGGATTAGGCTTTTTTTTAATTGCCACCGGTTTAAACCGAACCGTTGGCATATGTTTTAAAGGCCACCGGTTCAAACTGGTGGCAATAATAAAAAAAAAATCGCCCCTCTATTTTCTTTCACATGTCGCCTTCTCTCTCTCTTTCCTCCATCTCGTGTTCTCTCTCCTCTCTCCTCAACTAGATCTCCCTCTTCTCTCTCTCTTTCCTCTCTCCACCGTGTCGCCGTCCATTCCTCCCGCTTCCCTCTATTCATGTTCACGGCGCGTCAGTCGGTCGGTCGGTCCTAGCAACGGCGGTAGTGGCGCAAGGAGCTGATACAAACCCACCTCTCGTCGTTTCCCCCTCGTAAAATGATTTTCCCTGAAGGTTCGTGCTTTTTTCTTATTTTCTCTTTAATTAATTTCTTTATTTCGTGATTTTTGAGTTTTTATTTTTCTCAAATTTACAATTTCATGTTTTCGGAAACCAAGGGTTTTATGATTTTCGATTTTAATTCTATAATACTCCATAGAAATTGTTCCTTTCTCAATTACATGCAGCACTGCTATTACTGAATTTTGACAACATTTCATTGTCTGATTTCTTGAAATCATATAGATCCGTGTTTTTGAGCTTTCAAATTACTGATGTGTAGTGGAGCGAACTTGGGTACGGGATTTAACCCGGGTATTGTGGCCATGTGAAGGTTGGGTATGGTGATGATTTTGATGATGATGAGGTAAAGGATGTCTCTTGATAATTTTTCTGCATTTTCGTGATAATCTGACCCTAATTACAGAAAAAATTGAACTTGATATTGGGCTTATCGATTTTGTCTTTGATATGTATATTAACGTAGGTTTGTTATGTTGAGGTTTGATTTATATCTGTGATCAATGTTGAATTTTGGTTTTGTCTATAAATCACTTAATTCTTAAGAAATAGGTATGTAGGAACTCAATTTTGGTCAAACAATTTAATTTTGAAGTACTGCTTTTTGCTCGTGAGATTTGTCAATATTTTGTGTGTATAGTAATTGTTTCTCGCATAGGTTTGTTGTGATGGCTGTGATGTTTTGGAGCATGCTGAGTGTGCTGAAATCTGTGGCAAAAATCTCAAGGTTGGTTCACTCTTTGTTTTTGTTTTATTGACAAGACCTGGTGCTTGTAAAGACTGTTTTAGATGATTTATTTGTACATTCTGTTTCTATCTAAGGATTTGGAAGATGCGGAATATTACTGATTGCAAGCCAAAGTTTGCATTTGAGCCATCATACTCTGTAGCTCTACTTGAAGTCAACCCAAAGTTTGTGTTTACTTCTGTTTGTTGTTACTGTTACTTTACTTTCATTGTTATCATCATTATTAATATTGTTATGGATAATTTATTATAGATTTACAGTAAATACTTTTATTATTATTACTATTATTGTAGTTACTGGCATTTATACAACCTATTTTGAGCTCAAACAATTTAGTAAAAGTTACTATTGTATGATACAGACAACCTGTGCCATCCGATGAGGTAACTATTGCGTGCAATGGTATGGAGGCATCATATATCCTAAGCCTTCACTTGTAAGTTCTAAAGGTTACAAAAATTATATATTATGCTCTTTTAAATTCTTTTTTTACATTTTGCAAACAATCTGCTATTAATTTGATTACCTGTGCTCTTCTTATTAGGGTTGTGTGTAAGTGTGGTAAATGTGAGACAAGGAAGTAGTCATTAAGTGAATGGAAAAAGCACACTGGTTGTAGAGCCAAGAAATGGAAGCATAGCGTCAAAGTCAAAGGCTCAATGATCCCCTTGTATCAGTGGGTAAGGCAATCCTTTCTGCTTTAATTTGAATATGTCAAAACATTATGATTATCTTGGATTTAGCTAGCATAGTTGTCTTTGGTGGTCTCCTTGTACAGTGTGATCATACTCAATACTCACGCCGTCGGATTTCTAAATCACTTATGATGAAGGATATGAGATCATTTAAGTGAAAGAACCTTGATAGTTTTTCATAGTATTTGTTTAAGCAAGGATATGTTTAGTGCAAAATTTTAATGAGATAGATGATATTTATGCAACCTTTGATGAATCTTTGTATTAGAAACACCAAGATCTATCATATATGGATAATATATTAGTAGGAATGATCAGTTGGGAAATACTATATCTGCATATTAATGCATTAATTGAAGTTAAGTACTCAGATTTTGTATGTTGGTTATAACCGAGTCTAGCAGTAGGTTTGCTGAATTTAAATGACATTTCCAGGTGTTGATACAAAGGACTAGTGTTTTGTAGTCTATTTTTAATATGACTAGAAATAACAGACATTCATTTATTCATTTGCATAGAAACAGAAGATAATCTTTGTGCATGGCTCTCTGCATTTTTAATGTAATGTATTTAGTGGAAACAAAGAAAATCTTTGCTAGTCTATTTACATGAGAGAATGTGTATATTTAAATATGAGGCCCACTTAATATATGACTCCGATTTTTTTCTTTATTCTATGTTATATAAGCCCATTTTCAATCTACAATTAGGCAAGCTCCATTTTGCATATCATGACTTAGTATTATATTTTATAATTCTCTCGGGTAGTTGCATCACATATCTATGCTGATAATCGGGCCCCTATTGAGAAATTAAAAGATGGTGAAGCTCCCCTTTTGACAACTTGCAATCAAAAGCTGCTCATAACTGTACGATGATGGTTGTAGCTCTTATTGGTGCTCACCCTGCGTAAGTATCATGAAAGATTCTATATAATGTATACACTAAATTTGATCAGAGCAGTAGTTCTATAGAATGTATACACTAAATTTGATCAGGTGTCTAGTCATCAAATGAACATAGAATGTTACTTGGACTCCTCACATAAATCAGACTATCAGTTTCTGAGTTACCATATATTTTTAATTTCTAAGGCATGTGCATATATTGTGAATTCTGAGTGCAGTTCTTTTCTTTCTCATGTTGCTTGTGACAACTGGTATCTCTCTTTGCAAAATTTATTAAGGGGACTTCACCGAGTACATATAGCCCCCCCCCCCTTTATTATTTTTTTTTTGGTGAAGATCTATTAAACATATGTACAAAACCAATCTTTGAGTTTTCCTTTGTTCTAAGTTGGCTGGAAGTGGCCTGTGCATGTGGCCTGGTCCTGCCTGAGAGACTCTTAGCACTTGTCCTGTGCTACATTTCTGAAAATCAGCATAGCAACTTGATCCTGCCGACTGAGATGCTGCACTATATGCTCTGCTAGAGCTACTATCGCTTGTCACTTCTGCTCTGCCCTACCGAGGCTGTTGTAAATTGTTTATTCCAAATACTGGTTTGATTTGTTTATCTGATTTATGATTTGTTTACTCTGATTTGTGTAGGTTCTTGTTCAAAATGCAATAAGTTGATTGATTGATTGTATTGTCTGGAATTTTACTTTTTCCGTAATAATGAACTTGTAATTTGGTGAAAATATACTAAAGTCTGTCAATTTCAGGAAGAATTAATCTAGCCAGAATTAGATCAGTTGCTTCGGGATGAGGATGATGAAGTTGGAGGAAGTGGCAAATAACCAAGCAAAGAATTCACCAAATACTACTGTAAGGGCTTACAGTGAAGAAGGTACTGGACAACATGATAACGGGCTTAATGCTGGTTTAGAATTTGCCTAAAAATTCATTTCGTTCATGCCACTTTGTTTTTCGAGGAATATTGTAATTTTACAGTTTTTTTATGAAAAAATGTAAGTTAATATATATGTAAGTGTTTATATATCATTTTAAGTGAAAAAAATGCAAATTTTTTTTTTTTTTTTGGCCATTATTGCCATCGGTTTTGACCAGGAACCAATGCCAATAACCTCTTTAAAAAAAGCGGGAAAGGTTATTGCCACCGGTTAACCGGTGGCAAAAATATATATTGCCACCGGTTAACCGGTGGCAAAACTTATTTTTGGCATCGGTTTTGAACCGGTGGCTTTTTATACGGTTATTGCCACCCCCCAAATGCCCAGCGATTCAAAACCGGTGGCATAGGGGGGTTTTGAACCAGTGGGGAATTGTAATTTTCTACTAGTGTTACTTTTTGATAAACTGATTCATCAAAAGAGGAAAGCTACCAAGATAATGGCAACTCAAGAGGAAGTTAATGAACTTAGGAGTCAATGGACTGACGTGAATGAGGCGTTGAAGGCTTTAGCTCTCAAAATCAATGACCCTGTGAAGCAACAACAAATGGACCTTATGTAAGAGAGCTTGAGTAAGCTATCTAGTGATTACAAGTTTCAAGGCATTACATCACAAGGGGTCTTGGTGGACAAGGAACTTCTTCCGCATAAGTTCAATGCCAACGACATCCCAAAATTCAAGGCAACAGATAATCCTTACACTAGGTGAAAAAAGGGCTTTGGCAGTGGTTCAAACCCGATCTAAGAAACCGGTTTGAACCGCATTCTATGTGGGGGGTGCCAAATACCCCCTTTTTAGCACCGGTTCAAAACCGGTGCACTATAACCAATTTGGCTCCGGTTAACCGGTGCCTTAAATAGTCTCCCACCATTTTTTTTGGGTTACTCAAAATTTTTTTTTTCCATTTTTCGTGCAATAATATTAAAAAAAAAAAAACCTGTTTCCAGCAATAATAATAACCTGTAATTCCAACAATTATATTAAATAAAATAATTAATAATATTATTACTATAATTACTAATAATAATAATATTATTAAATATTACAATAAGATACAAAAATAATATTAAAAACAAGAATTCATATATATATATATATAGATATAAATATTCCAAAACGCAATACATTAAAAAAACGTGTTGTGTATATATATATATATATACACACACACACACACACAAATGATAGTAAGTAAATATATAATGAATATATATATATATATATATATATATATATATATATATATATATATATATATATATATATATATATATATATATATATATATTTTTCAAAAGTTAACATAAATAATTTACAATTAAAATGCAATTTACATGTTGAATGTGAAAAAAGACGCCAACATGTAACGAACTTCATTAAGCTCCTTTATTATCAACGGACCATCCTTTTGGACCTTGCAAAACTTGAAATACAAAAACATTATGTTAGAATTAATTAATTAATTAGGCAAAACAATATGTATTTTATCAAATATTACCTATATGATTTCTATGTAGCCCATTTCCTACATTACTTATCAAATGAACTATTTTTTTCTCATAACATGTCAATGTTGGGTAGTTTTATGTGTCTAAGCCCTAAAATTGAATCAAAAGAGCATTTTATTAAGGTTTATGACGCTTTTTACTCAAAATGGCCCGAATATGGCCTATATGACTTTACTTTACCCATTTCTTACATTTCTTATTAAATGAACTTTATTTATATCATAACATGCCAATATTATCTATTTATAGGTGTATTAGGAAAGAAATCACATCAAAAGAGCATATTATAAGTTGATCAATGCTTTTAGGCTTGTCCACCCTCTTTCTCTTAGAAGTTTTGCTTCCATGCAAAATCTGAAATAGTTTGAGAAAGAATAAGTTTATAAGTTGAGAAATGAAGAAAATATGAATATTTGTAGACACCCATATGTGTCTCCCCAAAACCAAACCCATTGATGAGTACCTTTCACGTCGAATCATAATCGAATGAAGTGAAAGTGTGGAAAGTTTAGTGTTGCGGAAAGTTTTAATTTCTTTTCTCTTCTCTCTATTTTTGAAAACTTATTTTAATAAAACAGCCAATCCAGTTTGGTTGGCCCATGATATGGGTCCAATAGTAGTGTAGTTGGATGAGGCTTGACAAGAGCTTTCCAACGATATATTATAAGCCCAATTCCGATAAATATTGAGGAAGTTATGGCCAATTTACTAAACTGGGCCCGGTTTGAGCCTCATATACGACCCAATGATATAGGGGAGGGCCTAATGTAGATTTATCATTCCTAATTCAATTAGCATTGATAAATTGACTTTTGTCGACTTTTCAGGGTTTTAATTGAAATCAAAGAGCATTTTTGAGGAAAATACGATTTTATCCTCCTGTACGGCAATTTTTATCTGATTTTAAGAAAACGCATGATTTTCCAGATCAGCGCCAAACGCCAGCTGTAGCGCCTGGCGTTAGCATTGGCGCCTAGCGCCAATGGCCGACGTTGGCGCCGAACCAGTTTTAATCAACAACCAGCTATCCATAATCATTCACCAACTCTCATCAATATTCTCTTGATTACTTTCTCTCTCTCTCTTTTCTAAACTAGCTTTTTACATATAAAAATTCCACATTCATTAGATCTAGAAACACCTAGCCATATTCGAAGTTTCCTTCGCCCTAGACATGAAAGGTTTAATTTCTGAGGGTTTAGTCCCAAATCTCTCTTTCAATTATTTAATTTAATTTTTTTGATTATTATTTTCCTTGAAGTTACTAACGTGTGTATTTTGTTATTAGAAAGAGGTACGAGGCATCAAAGTAAGTACTTTAATGGTTTAATTGATATTATGATATAGAATCATGTTTATGATGTTATTATGATTCCTAGTATCATGTCTAGGGTAACTTTAATATCAAGTATGATTAAAAGTATGATGCCTTTTATGTTTTTCCAAATATTTATGATTGTTAGTATCATGTTAGGGTTAAAGATATGATTTTTATTGCTTAGTGACATGCAAGGGTTTTTTTATTAATCTTGTTAGTATCATACCTAGGATCTTGCTATTATTATATTCTTTAACATGATTATTTTTATAATTGTTATAATTATTTATTATTATTATCATGATTATAATTTCATGATTATTATTATGTTGCTTGATGCTTATTTATTGTTATTGCTTAATCACCTTTTATGAATGTTTAAAGGGAAATTGTACTTGTAATCACGCTTAATAAGATAATTAATAATCTTGTTTAGGATTAATTTGATTATAATTCAAGTGATTGCCAATAATAGATTTATTTGTGCATTAAAGTCAACCAACATAGATAAACAGGTTTAGGGTAAACCTATTGATTGCATGTTAGTCAGAAAGCGCACATGAATACGATCAGAATAAAGTAGAGGCCTATTATTAGGGCATGTTCAATATCTTTTAGGTTGGATTTGTACCTTCATCCCCGAACCCTTATTTAGTTCAAGACCTTTTGGAGTTGATGATCTCTTGGATCGTTAAGGGGTGTAACCTTCATCCTGTTAACGGTTTACAAGTTCCTAAAACTTGTTGGCGACTCTTTTGCTCTATCTTATTTCCCTTTGAACTCCACCGTACTTTAGTGTATGATTACAGTGGGGTTGAAGCTAGGGGTTAACGCTTGAAATTATTCCCTACAGTTTTTGGCGACTCCACTAGGGAGGATTTCTATTTTAATTCCTAAATTTGTTTCGGTAATGATTTAGAATGAGTGGATGAGACTCAAAAGGTTCTAAGTATTTCATGTGTGTTGTTTTGATTAACATTATTTTCATATGCATAAAAAAGATCTCATTGGAAAGACCATCCGTAATGAGTTAAAAACATAGGATTTTACACGTAGGAAATTTGAGAAATATCTTTCACAACTAGAACCGAAATAATACTGCGTGAAACTGGAAAACTTTATCGGGCACAGAAAGCTTCTGAGGCATGTAGGAATAAGCGCTAGAGGCCAGAGCATTGGCGCCAGGAGCTACAGCTAAAACCTGGCGCCAAGCTCTGTTTGTTGGCGCCAAATTCTTCCAATTACGAGCCAGAAATATGCGTTCTAATTTCGACCAATTTTTCGTATTTTTTGCTTGATCCCTGATTGAGTTTTTCTCACTATTCTGAAACCCATATGTGTTCTACATATGGACATAACCCTCTGGGAATTCATGCTCCATCTACCTGATTGAACGGTCTGAGCAACAAAGGGTACATCCGAGAATGTTGAATTCACCAAACCATGGAAGCGAGTTTTTTCTAAACTCGCGGTGTCCCATCCACTCGCGCCAACCCTTCACGTTTATGCTTCCGCGCGGTGCATCCGGACAATTAACCATGGACCCTCTATTGACTAAACCATATCCCGAACTTTAGAGAACTAGAGCCATGGTTAGGTTGCAAACTCATTGCATCATATTGTGCCTACTTGACTAATAATTGTGCATTATTTGTTGTGCATACACTATGCTTTCCTTAACCGTTTGTTTGACTTGTGTTGAGATTAAATAAATTAATGACTAAAAGAACTTTGCCTAATTAACTAATTAATTAATTTGAGTAAATAAAGTCAATTTTTTTATCAAAATTGACCTAGTACGACTTTAGGCATACCCTTGTTGATTAATAACACCGAAAACAGTCTCAGATTGAAGCTCCAGCATTGGCGCCAAAGTCTGGACTGTAGCGCCACTCTGTGGAGTGTGGCGCTTGGCGACAACTCTGTCGTCTGGCGCTACACTACACTACACAATGCGACGCCAGTCCTGTTGTTTTGCCGACAATTTGGATTATTGGTCGAGTCATCACCTAGTGTCTAATTAACCAGTTTGCGAATTAATTCGGTTAAATTTCGCTGTCAATAACACCTTGTCGACTCATTAATTGAGTCTAGTCACATAGTCTAGCCACATGTTCATGACACGAGTCTTAACATATCACCTACACTCACTAGTCTTAGCACACACTTTGAGTACATGTATCACCATGACCATGTCTTAGGTTCATGCATGAGTCGGTTTTTTCCGTCGTTCGAGTTGGGGGCACATTCTATTCCTAATTATTTATTACCCCTCCATCTAAATCTTCTTTCACATTCTATTCCAATCTTTCTTCGCTTCCTCCATCCATTGCATGTTGAATAAAGTTTGAGTCAAATAATTAACAATGAATATCCCCAAATTCCTTTTCCACAGTACTTGGTCGAGGAGAGAAGGGAGATTAATCAAGGACAACCTCTTTATTCAGGTCTCGCTTTTTGATAAACCGATTCATCAAAAGAGGAAGGCTAAAAAGACAATGGCAAGTCAAGAAGAGATCAATGAACTTAGGAATCAATTGAATGATGTGACTGAGGTGTTAAAGGCTTTAACCCTCAAAATTGATGACCCTGTGAAGCAACAACAAATGAACCTCATGCAAGAAAGTTTGAGAAAGCTATCTAGTCGCTATAAATTTCAGGGCATGAGTTCACAAGGGGTCTCGCTGGACAAGGAACTTCTTTCGCATAAGTTCAATGCCACTGAAATCCCAAAATTCAAGGCAACAGATAACCCTTATTTTCATCTAAGAGCTTTCGAAACCATAATGAGTATTAAGGGTATTGATAAGAAAGTTTTCCCCTCTTTGTTCTCACTATCTCTTAAAACCGTTTGTCAACAATGGTTCTTCTCCCTTGACAAAGAGAAAACCTCTACCTATGAATCGATAGTAAACTCTTTCGTTGATAAGTACAAGTACAATATTCAAGTTGAAACCGACTATAGACAACTTGAGATGCTAAGACAAAAAGAGAACGAAGGTTTTACTTCTTTCTTTAATAAATGGAGGGAAACTTCTGCTAAGATGAATTAGGCGCCCACTAAAAAAGAATCTGTGAGGATGTTTATCAAGAATTTCCAAGAGAAGTATTCGAAGCATTTAAAATATCAACACAATCTGAATACTTTCAAGGCCGTTTATGACATCGGAATTGAAATCGAAGATGATCTCGCAAAGCAAAAAGATACTAACAATAGTAACCACAGTGGCTGTAAAGGAAAGAAGAACGACAATCCTTCTTCTTCCGAAAACGCCCACTCTAGTAGTTATGTTAGTACCTTTGAACTCAGTGAAGTTTTAGCCATAGATAACCAAGGATCTAAGAAGCAAATAAGGAAAGACTTCACCCCCATTGGGATGAGCTACAATACTGCCTTCGATCGACTCCATGCAAAAGGACTCATTACTCGCATTGGACCTATTCAAGATCCCGCACCTGAAAAGAGATTACCTAGTTGGAATCCAGACGAACACTGCAAGTACCATCAAGGTAGGGGTCATACTACTGAGAGCTGTTGGAAGCTAAAGGAGGCTATCCAACATTTGCTTGATAATAACAAGCTTCCCACGCCTCCAGTTAACAAGAAGAGCGAGTGATGATAAAGGAAACAACACAAGACCGAGGCGAGCTTCAACAACAAGATTTCGTGACCTCTTTTTTCTATTTCTTTTTTATTTACCCTTTCCCCAATAAGTCTAGCATAGACACCTTTTTATTATTCTTAGATTTATTTTGTAGATTCTTTCTTTTCCCTTTTTTAATAAAATGAGCATTTATTTTCTTGCATATGATCATTTCATTATATTGCATTAAATTAAAAAAAAATAAAAAATTCATGTTGAATTAAGCACAAGGTATACCAATGATTTGAGGCACCCCTTGTAGCCACATCATATCTCCTTTCACCTTTCAAATTTACAATCCTTTCTTCATAAACCACTTTGATCCTCATCTAACGATAGACCTTTCTTTTTTCAACCTACATCTACTTAACCTTGGGATGGGATGGTGTGTAACTTATGCAATTCTAAAAATAGCTTGAGTGATTTCAAAAGATCAAAATAAAAATAAAAGAAAAAAAATAAATAAAAGTGTACAAAAGGGAAAGTGTTCCAATGTCTTTGATATGAAAATATCTTCGATAAGAACACGTCTCAGATTGCGTCTCTTATCGAGTGCTCGGTACCGTGCCTGAGAAACATGAATTCCAAGTGAGTGATAGACCGCATGATAGGGATTTCCCACACTTATAAAAATAAAGATAAACGCTAAAGCAAAAAAAAAGAGAGCAAAAGAAAGAGCTAAAAAAGAGTAGAAACTCAAACATAAAAATACAAAGATTCAAAAGCAAGGTTGCACACCTTGGGGGGCTTATCTAAGGTCTTGAGCCTTTATCCCCTTCTTCTTCAAACCTTTAGCCTAACCACGTTACAACCCTTAAAAAGACCTTTTTGAGGTATACACACACTTGTGCGAGGTTTGGCTAGAGATACGTTCGGCCTGATTCCTAACGGATACGTAAGAAACCTCACATCGAGGTGCGACCGTAATAAAAATGAATTCATATTCACATTCACATACTCACACCATGATCATATCAAAGGGTATCCTATTCTAATCCCTTTTCATTTAAAGCTAGACTTGGGGGCTTGATCCCTACATCATTAGCTTACCTAGCACCATTTGACTCTTTTTAATATATCTTTCCACACACTTAGCCCTTGCGGCCTAGCTGTAGTAACACTTTCACACACATCACACATACATGACCAAATGTACTTCTCTTAGGAACCCTTTGTCATGTAATCTTAACACAATGTTGAAGCATGCCTTGTCATATCAACATCACTCATCACTCATAATTGTCATTGCATCACAAAGTATGAAGTGCTTAGCCTCCGTGCCTATGTTACCCAACTACTTTCATCAATGAGTTAACTATTGAGATAGCCTAGGATGGATTAATGCTTGCAACTTGAGAGATGGTATCAAACAAAATTTGACTAAGCTCATTCAACATGCATTCGAAAACTTCGATTCTTTTTTCGCGTCTTTCTTTTTCGGGAGAAAGTCGGTATCTTCCACAAAATGACGGAAATTTTTTTCTTTTTTTGTATTTTTGAGTCGCACGATCACATTACATTGCACACACGAGCCATGTACAAATTGAATCATGTCGTGTCATATCACTTTGATTTGAGTCTAACACATGTGTCATTTCGCTTCGAGTCGATTCAACCTCGAGTCAATCATAGTGAGTCAAGTTTATACCTTGAGTCGTGTCAAGTCAATGAGTCAAGCGACGTTAAACCTTAGGTCAACCCTAATATAATTAAAGAGATTAGCAAAGTTCTATAGTAAAAAATAAATACGGGTGCAACAGAATAGGGAAGACCCTACTCTAGCGCCAGATGAAAACATCTAGCGTCTGGAAATAGTTTTAGCGCCTAGCGCTAGATCATAGCGTTTGGCGACAGAGCCGATTCTTGGCGCCAGATATATTTCAGCAGCGACAGAGCTCGAAGCCTCTCAGAACAGCAATTTTGAGTTCCTTGGTACGCCAGTTAGCCCCTATAAGCAATTTGACATGATTAAGTAGTCGATTTGATTACAACTTCAAATAAGTGATCGACCTGACAAAAGATCGTCTCACTTAGCTTAAAGCGCCTAAGAATTGGCTCATCACGGACATAATGGTTCAACGGAAGCGAAGTTCAAGCGAGCTTTAAAGATCGACAAGCGTTGGTCTTCGGAAATTTTTCTTCGGAATATTATCGCAACAACTGAGGATGACTTCAAGTAAAGTTATTTTCGACAGCATTCACTAAGATTGTGGAAGTTGTCACCAAAGATTTGAGAAGATAGCATGAGATGGGCGGTCTTCGACGGCATTCGCTAAAATTGTGGAGGTTGTCACTAAGATTTGAGAAAAGATTTGAGAAGATAGCACGAGATGGGCGGTCTTCGACGACATTCGCTAAGATTGTGGAGGTTGTCACCCAAGACTTGAGAAGATAGCACGAGATGGGCGGTCTTCGACGGCGTTCGCTTGGATTGAGGAGGTTGTCACCAAGATATGAGAAGAGCGGTTCATGATGAGGCGGTCTTCGACGACTTTTGCTATGTTTGGAAAGGTTGTCACTATGATTCAAGAAAAGGATCGAGATGTAACAACATTGATCGACGGCGTTCCCTAGATTGCGGAAGATTGTCAAAATAAGCAGCAAGATGGCATTCCATAGATTGTAGAAAGTTGTCAAAAAGCAACTGAAGGTGATTTCAGGCGAAGTTGTCTTCGATCGTGTTCCCTTAGTCGTGGAAGATGGTCATAAAGCGGAAAGGGATGATTTCAAGTAAAGTTATCTTCGATAGTATTCCCTTGGATGTGGAGTATTATCATAGCGGAAGAGGATTGTTCCAAGCGAAGCAATCTTCGATAGTATTCCCTTGGACATGGAGTATTATCATAGCGGAAGAGGATTGTTCCAAGAAAAGCAATCTTCAATAGTGTTCCCTTGGACGTGGAATATTATCAAAACGGAGGAGGATCGTTTCAAGCGAAGCAGTCTTCTATATCGGAAGCAGTTACAAGCGTAGCGGTTTTCAAGCGGGATGGCATTCTCTTGGCAGGAGGTCATCAAAACAACAAAAGCGACAACAAATCGGTTACTTTCAGAGACGTGTGCTCGACGGTGCAAGATACGCGTTTCTTAACTCTTTTATCTGTTTAACTAACGCTAGTTTGCAGGTATCGGCGTTACAAGAGTGGTTTAGGATCGCAGAACGTTCTGAATCATTCTCCGTCCCTATTAATACTTTGACTTTTGTTTTCGAAACTTGCATTTCTCCAAAATCAGTCAAAGTGGGGGCTTCTGTAGACACCCAGTTGTGTCTCCCCAAAACCAAACCCAGTGATGAGTACCTTTCACGCGAATCATAATCGAATGAAGTGAAAGTATGGAAAGTTTAGTGTTGCGGAAAGTTTTAATTTCTTGTCTCTTCTCTCTGTTTTTAAAAACTTATTTTAAGAAAACAGCCAATCCAGTTTGGTTGGTCCATGATATGGGTCCAATAGTAGTGTAGGTTGATGAGGCTTGACAAGAGCTTTCCAACGATATATTATAAGCCCAAGTCCAATGAATATTGAGGAAGTTATGGCCAATTTACTAAACCGGGCCCGGTTTGAGCCTCATATACAGCCCAATGATCTAGGGGAGGGCCTAATATAGATTTATCATTCCTAATTCAATTAGCATTGATAAATTGACTTTTTTTTTTATTTTTCAGAGTTTTAATTGAAATTAAAGAGCATTTTTGAGGAAAATACGATTTTATCCTCCTATACGGCAATTTTAATCTGATTTTAAAAAACGCGTGATTTTCCAGATCAGCGCCAGACGCGAGCTGTAGCACCTGGTGCTATGCTTGGCGCCTGGCGCTAATGTTGGCACCTGGCGCCAATGGCCAACGTTGGCGCCGAACCAGTTTTAATCAACAACTAGTTATCCATTATCATTCACCAACTTTCATCAAGATTCTCTTGATTACTTTCTCTCTTTCTCTTTTCTAAACTAGCTTTTTACATATAAAAATTCCGCATTCATTAGATCTAGAAACACCTAACCATATTCGAAGTTGTCTTTGCCCTAGACGTGAAAGGTTTAATTTTTGTGGGTTTGGTCCCAAATCTCTCTTTCAATTATTTAATTTAATTTTTTTGATTATTATTTTCCTTGAAGTTACTAACGTGTGTATTTTGTTATTAGAAAGAGGTACGAGGCATCAAAGTAAGTACTTTAAAGGTTTAATTTATATTATGGTATAGAATCATGTTTATGATGTTATTATGATTCCTAGTATCATGTCTAGGGTAACTTTAATATCAAGTATGATTAAAAGTATGATGCCTTTTATGTTCTTCCTAATATTTATGATTGTTAGTATCATGTTAGGGTTAAAGATATGATTTTTATTGCTTAGTGACATGCTAGGGTTTGTTATTAATCTTGTTAGTATCATACCTAGGATCTTGCTATTATTATGCTTTAACATGATTATTTTTATAATTGTTATAATTATTTATTATTATTATCATGATTATAATTTCATGATTATTATTATGTTGCTTGATTCTTATTTATTGTTTTGACTTGATCACCTTTTATGCATGTTTAAAGGGAATTTGTACTTGTAATCACGCTTAATAAGATAATTAATAATGTTGTTTAGGGTTAATTTTATTATAATTCAAGTGATCGCCAATAATAGATTTATTTGTGCATTAAATTCAACCAACAGAGATAAACAGGTTTAGGGTAAACCTATTGATTCCATGTTAGTTAGAAAGCGCACATGAATACGATCAGAATAAAGTAGAGGCCTATTATTAGGGCAGATTCAATCTCTTTTAGGTTTGATTTGTACCTTCATCCCTGAACCCTTATTTAGTTCAAGACCTTATGGAGTTGATGAACTCTTAGATCGTTAAAGGGGTGTAACCTTCATCCTGTGAACGGTTTACAAGTTCCTAAAACTTGTTGGCGACTCTTTTGCTCTATCTTCTTTCCCTTTGGACGCCACCATAATTTAGTGTATGATCACATTGGGGTTCAAGCTAGGGGTTAATTCTTGAAATTATTCCCTACAATATTATAAGTTATTTCGGCTCAAAATGGCTTTATTTTGATGAAATGGGCCCAAAAACATTAGAACTTTGCTTCTTTTATGTAATTTCAACTCACAATCACTAATAAATAAGTAACTATGATATGGTTTTAGAATGAATAAGTTTATAAGTTGAGAAATGAAGAAAATAGGCAAATGAGAAGCCATTTTGGCTAAAAATGGCTTTATTTTGATGAATTGGACCCAAAACCTTAGAACATAGCTTCTTTTATGTAATTTCAACTTACAATCACTTATAAATATGTAATTATGATATGGTTTGAGATTGAATAAGTTTATAAGTTGAGAAATGAAAAAAATAGGCAAGTGAGTAGGCATTTCGGCTCAAAATGGCTTTATTTTGATGAATTGGACCCAAAACCTAAGAACTTAGCTTCTTTTATGTAATTTCAACTGACAACCACTTATAAATATGTAATTATGAGATGGTTTGAGATTGAATAAGTTTATAAGTTGAGAAAACAAGAAAATAGGTTAGTGAGTAGCCATTTCGGCTCAAAATGGCTTTATTTTGATGAAATGGGTCCAAAAACTTAGGACTTTGCTTCTTTTATGTAATTTCAACTCACAATCACTTATAAATATGTAATTATGATATGGTTTGAGAAAGAATAAGTTCATAAGTTGAGAAATGAAGAAAATAGTCATGCGAAAAGCCATTCCGTCGATTTTATTTTTTTTTTTAAAAAAGAAAATTGCTCAACTTTTTTTTTTTTAAAAAATACGCAACTTCCGCCAAACCGGAACACCCGAGAGAGCCGCCCCCGCTGCCAGAACAGCGAAGGCAGCCCGCGCCGAGGCCATAGCAGCCCCGGCAGCAGCCTGGCTAGGCTGCTGCAGCCTTAGCAGGCAGCTGCTATGGCTGCTGCCGAGGCTGCAGCAGCCCAGGCATCAGGCTGCCGAGGCTGCAGCAGCCCAGGCATCAGGCTGCCGAGGCTGCAGCAGCCAGCACCCCAGGTAGCCGCTGCCGGGGCTGCTATTTCGGCGATGGGGCCTGGGAGTCGTGCTATTTTGGCGATTTTATTTTCAGAGTACCAAAGCTTTGTTATCTCAACCTCCTTATTAATCAACTTGACCCATGCATGTGGCCAATCAACGAAGCTACCTATATCTTGCCAAAGCTTTGTTATCTTAACCTCCTTTATCGATAAGGGTAGTGGGATGTCTTCGAACCCCGCAACCACTAAATCGATCCCAACCGAGTAATGATGTGGCCCCGCCGTAGCACCCGTCGTCGCTTGGGCACCACCATACGCCACCCAACTCAACGCCATACTATTTGCATGCACCGGGGCTAGAAGTGCACACCGGGTGTCTTCCTACACAAGTATATATAAAAAGAAGATAGTTAAATAGGACTTTTACTATAGAATAGATAATATTACAAAATTCATTAAGGTAGAGGGTTACAAATCACCTGTAACTCTGGATATTCATGCGGTGTTGGATTATCAAGATCCCTCGAGTCCGCATGTGTAGGAGTAGGAACCTGCAACAATACATCAATCAGGCCACCTCAGATCTCAATTAACTCAGTATTTTAAAACTTTTAATAACCCAATTTATTTTACCTCAGGTGGCACATCTTCACCACGTATCTCATTTCCTCCATGTCTATCACCTTCTCCTTGTCCTTTTGGTTGAGAACATGAGTCGACTGGGGTACTCGCGACGAACGGCAAAGTCGGTAAGTTCAGAGACATAGTAGTTCAGAAGCACTGACGTAATGGTTCAGAGACACCGATATACTGGTTCACAAGCAGCAAAAGCGCTGATGCGCCGGCTAAAGCAAGTTCAAGCGAGCTTTAAAGATCAACAAGGGTTGGTCTTCGGTAGTTTTCTTCATAATATTATCGCAAAAACTAAGAATCACTTCAAGAGAGGTAATCTTTTATGACGTTCGCTAATGTTGTGGAGGTTGTCACCAAGATTTGAGAAGATAGCACGAGATGGGCGGTCTTCGACGACATTCACTAAGATTGTGGAGGTTGTCACCAAAGATTTGAGAAGATGGCACGATATGGGCGGTCTTCGACGGCATTCGTTAAGATTGTGGAGGTTGTCACTAAAGATTTGAGAACATGGCACGAGATGGGTGGTCTTCGACGGCATTCGCTAAGATTGTGGAGGTTGTCACCGAGATTTGAAAATAGCGGTTCGTGATGAGGCGGTCCTCGACGACTTTTGCTATGATTGGAAAGGTTGTCACTATGATTTAAGAAAAGACTCGAGATGTAGCAACATCGATCGACGGCGTTCCCTAGATTGCGGAAGATCGTCAAAACAAGCAGCAAGATGGCGTTCCCTAGATTGTGGAAGGTTATCACGACAAATACAACAGCAATGCGACAGCAGCAAATCGGTTACCTTCAGAGACGTGTGCTTGACGGTGCAAGATACACGTTTCTTAACTCTTTTATTTGTTTTAACTAACGCTAGTTTGCAGGTATCGGCGTTACAAGAATGATTTAGGATCACAGAACGTTCAGAATCATTCTCCGTCCCTATTGCTACTTTAACTTTTGTTTTCGAAACTTGTGTTTCTCCAAACTCAGTCAAAGTGGGGGCTTCTGTAGAAACCCAAATGTGTCTTCCCAAAACCAAACCTAGTGATGAATACCTTTCATGTAATTTGATTATCGAACAAAGCGAAATTGTGAAAAGTCTAGTGATGAGCATGTTTTTATTAAAATATCTCTTCTTTCTGTTTTTGAAAATATTTCTTTTCTTACACTATTTTTTAAAAACGTGCATTCCAGTTTAGTTTGAACCATGATATGGGTCCAATAATGGTTTAGTTGGATGAGGCTTGAAAAGACCCTTCCAACGACATATTATAAGCCCAATTCCAATGAATAATGAGGAAGTTATGGCAAAAATACTAAACTAGGCCCAAACCGAATTTTACCTACGACCCAATGATCATGTGGAGGGTCCAAAGGTCTAATCCCATTCCTAAACTAATTAGGATTAATTGAAAACTTCTATAAGTTTCTAAAAGATCTTAATTATACACTTTGAAAAGATAAGATTAAAGAATTTGAGTTAAATAAAAACTTTCCTTTTATAAAAACTTTCCTTTTTTTTTTAATCCTAATTCTATTCGAATTTAAAGTTATCAAAGACAGTCAGATATTTACTTTTTGCCTCATAATCTTTATCCAAATTTTATATGGTTGGATAGATCTTGAAATTATCTTTCCAATGATATATTATAATATTAAATCCAAACTATAACGAAAAAGATATGAATGGGATATGAAACTTTATCCAAAATTGACACCGTCCTACTATCTCGGCCATATCTTTTTATTTACAAACGATTTTAATCTGATTTGATTGGGTTAGAAATTAGACTTCAAGAGATTTCCAACGACATATCATATGCCTTATTTGGACTTTTGAATCAAAAGATAAGATAAAAACAAAATCCGCAAAACTGCTGTCCATCGAGTTTTATTTCGATTCGAATTCGGATTCTTTTATTTATTTTTCGACCATCTTTTTTCTCTATAAATAGAGGCCATATCTCCCCTTTTTAAATCACCAACTCTCATCAAGAATTTCTTTATTCTCTCTCCCTCTTTCTAAGCTAGCGTTTTACAAACACAATTCCTCATACATTAGCTCTAGACACACCTAGCATTGTTCAAAATTTCCTTCGCCCTAGCCGTGAAAGGTTTTAATTTCTGAGGGTTTGGTCCCAAATCTCTCTTCCAATTATTTAATTTAATTGTTTGTTTTATATTTTCCTTGAAGTTACTAACACGTGTATTTTGTTATTAGAAAGAGATACGAGGCATCCAAGTAAGTACTTTAATGGTTTAATTGATATTATGATATAGAAATAATGTCTAGGTTGTTATTATCATTCCTAGTATCATGTTAGGATGCTTGATGTTTTGAATGACAACAATGATTCCTAGTATTATGTTTAGGGAAAAGGTTATAATATCAAATATGTTTATTATGATTCCTGCGATGCATCCTATATTCTTTCCTAATATTCATGTTAGTATCATGTTAGGGCTAAAGCTTTGATCTTTGATATTTAGTGACATGCTAGGGTTTGTTATTAATCTTGTTAGTATCATGCCTGGGATCTTGCTATTAATATTATTCTTTAACATGATTATGATAAATATGATTATTTTATGATGATTATTATTGTCATGATTATTATTATTATGATTTTGATTATCATATTTATTATTATGTTGCTTGATATTTATTATTATTGCTTAATCATGCCTTTTATGCATGTTTAAAAGGAATTTGTACTAGTAATCACGCTTATTAAGATAATTAATAATCTTGTTTAGGGTTAATATGATTATAATTCAAGTGATCACCAATAATATTTTTATTTGTGCATTAATATTCATCAAACATAGATAAACAGGTTTAGGGTTAATCCTATTGATTGCATGTTAGTCAGAAAGCGCACATGAATACGATCAGAATAAAGTAGAGGCCTATTATTAGGGCAGGTTCAATCTCTTTTAGGTTGGATTTGTATCTTCATCCCCGAACTACCAGTCATGGTTCTAGACCTATTGGAGTTGACGATCTCTTGGATCGTTAAGGGGTGTAACCTTCACCCTGTGAACGGTTTACAAGTTCCTAAAACTTGCTAGCGACTCTTTTGCTCTATCTTCTTTCCCTTTGGACGCCACCGTACTTAAGTGTATGATCACAGTGGGGTTCAAGCTTGGGGTAATGCTTGAAATATTTACTACACTTAGTTTGAAAAGGAATAATGATCATTAAATCATTGTGATGCATTTGAAGATGTTAAGGCTCGAGATCTACGTAAACTATTTGTAGCTTAGACGATTCCCGAAAGTAGCTCGAATGGCATTAATATCTCATTTATTAGTTTTTTTCTTGAGGATATTAGAGCCCCTATGTGTTGGGTTATGCGCATTCTTTCTATTTCACAAGTCTCATAGCCCCCCAATTTAGGGTAGTTCTAATGACTTGCTATCAATTAGGCCATTCATATGATACTGAGATGGACCTATGTATATGTCCTATTTTGTTTTGAGATATTTAGGACAATGACATGGCTTTCACATTTTAGTTAAAGTCATGTTCAAGAAAGCAAGTTAGTTCTTTCCTTGTTTATAAACCAAAAAAATTGTGTTTAAGGTTTAGTATATCATACCTAATTTCTAAACGTTTGTAAAGATCATTTTGGTGATTTTATTCTCAAAGTTGATTTAGAACATCGAATATTTTCTTTGTTCTTATCAGTCTTTGATTTTGGTCTAGTAGGTGGTTTGTTTACCATCCTAAGCGAGAACAAGTTCGAGTCAAGAAGAAGTCGAATCTTAATTCATTCCTTTTGGAAAAATACATGTATTATCCAAACGGTTTAGAAAATTTGAAATTTTATTTATTTGAGAAAACAAAAATTCAGAAAGGAAATTTTGAATACTATTTTTTATTACAAACATGTTGTTTCGAACTAGAATTCAAAATTTGAAAAGGGATCCAATAATTATATTATTTTCAAAACTTGACCCAAAATGGAAAGAAAAGTCTAGCTCGTAAATGAGTGTGACCTTTTTGTCCAAGATGGATGAAGATAAGTTGTAATTTGCAACTTATTTCAACAAAGATATGAAAATGTGAGCAAACTTTCGTATATTTTGATTTTGTTTATGTTTTTCTGCTTGTCATCATTGACATATTTTTCTAATTAAAAGTAAAGTTCTTTTAATTAAATAAGTACCGTAGTTTGAAAATGAATGTTTATCAAACCTAGGTTTGGTGAAGTGTTAGAATAATTTATAAAATCATTCGAATCACTTTCTAAAATATGGTCTCTTTTTAAAATGAAAGTTAAGGTGAGACCTATATTTTTAATTTGAAGCCCTCAAGCGTAGACTTTAGGTGGCTTTTGGAATTCATGTTTACATATGCTAGGGGATGTTTCTCATGTTTATTTAAAGCCCCAAGACTTGTGTTTTTAATTTGTGGAATATTGCATATGTTTATCACAAATTGTTTGATCAAGTAACATAATTAATTATCTTGGTCAAATAATAGGAAGTGGTATTCTTCCCTTTGTCATTTAAAGTTATTTAGATGGTTCGTAATAAGCTTTGCATGACATTGATTTCGCAACATAAATAGCTTGTTCAAATCTGTAAATAGAGAGAAGTGGAGATGTCCTAGCTTTTTTAAGCCCCCAATTTGAGGCAAAGAGCGGAAAAATTATACTATTTTCGAGTATTTTAGTTTCCAAATAAGAGGGATTATCCCGACTTACCCACTAAAAAAGAAATGAACAAAAAAGACGGATTTGTATAAAAATGAAGGGGAATCCAACTTTCCCATAGAAGAATAAAGAAAGAAAATTAGACATGTTTTCAAAAAGCAAGGATTATTGACTTAATATTTGAATCATCGTGATGACTTGACAGTGAGGTATACGTGTGATAGTGATAACGATCAATTTTTTCCATGTAGCAATCATGTTCAATCAATGTTCCTCGCTAAGAGAAGATGGAGATATCCTACGCAGGCGAACATATTAGTTGCTCATGATAAGTGAGAAGACCAATGCTCAAGAGTTGTAAAAGACATCTGAAATTAACGTCTAGGTTGTCGATATATCAAATCAATTTATTGTATTAACTCTTTTTCTTTTAGGCAATGTATATAGAACCTGAATTACCTTGGTAATATATAGCCCTATTATTAAAAGAAAATAAGATGATTAAGTTTTTTTTTTTTAAAAAAAAGTGATAGTCATCTCATTTTTCTTTGGAGAAGGATATGGAAAACATCGAATTTAGTTTGATTCGATTGCTTTACTAACATGATGTAATCAAGCCAATGGCTATCAAATCATCCAAAAGTTTTTTTTTATATGATCTTGTAATCATAACTCAACACTTCATGCAATTTATATATGGGCATGACTACTTAATAGTAGGTCCATATGTGCAAAGGCCTAAGATTGGCCATATTTTCATGGAATGATGATTTTTGTATATGGTTATGGTCTACCTTAAGGAGGGCCTTTCAAAGGTCGTAACGTGGCTAGGCATGGGGTTATGAACAATACCAAGGTATTGTAAATGGCACTTGTATGGTGGAGACATATTGTCTATGAACTTTCGAACAAGTTCATGATCTGGAAGTCTTTGTGAAAGTAGAGCAACCTTCGATCGCCATCTGGAAAAGAATTCAATAAAGTCCTCTTTTTCCCCTTGCTTAAGCAATTCAAGATCGCGCAAGGTAGTTGTGAGCTCGATGTTATCTCTATAATGGGTTAAAAACGCTTTTTACAACGTCACTCCAAGTGAAAGTTTGTTTTGCATCAAGTTTATAAAACCATGATCTAGCAGTTGGGTCCAATGAAAGAGGAAAAGTACATGGATATAGGCTTTTCTCAACCCCTTTCAATGTCATAATTCCAATAAAGCTCATTAAGTGAGTCCTAGGATTGTCTGTAATCTTAAAGGTTGGCAAATCCGTAGTCAAGAGATTTTCTGGGAGAGTCTTGCCACTAGGTTGTGGTGCAAGCTCATAATTGAAGTACTTAGTCCCTGAGCTAGCTCGAAGAACAAGTTTCTCCAAGGCCTCTAGATTTTCGGCTCTTGCTGTTTCTTGCAGAATGTTTTCCTTTTTTTTCTCTGCTTTTATTTTACCCTTTTCTGCTTTTTTTATGAGCCTTTAATTGGGCTTCTTCTTCTCGTAGGGCCTTTAGGTTTTGGAGTTCCTGTCTAAGTTTCTCCAATGCTGCTTTGTCACCCATGATTGGACTAGTTTGCTATTGTGGAATATGACCTAGTAATGTGTGTCACGAGAAATTGAGCGCGTTCACTTAAATCTTTTCTGCCAAGCATTCAAACGATGAACCAAAGTCAAAATGATTGTTTTACTTCTTTTTTTTTAATCCTTGTAATACGAATTCACTTTAAGAAAGTTTGTTGATGAAGAATGTCAAAAAATTCACGAACAATCTTTAATGGAATGTCATGATTTGTGTTGACTTCAACAAGGTAATCATCTAAGGATTTTACTTAAAATGAATTGTTTTCAAAAAAGGTAGAAGAGAAAGTCAAGAAAGTTGGATTGAAAATGCTCATCAAATTTTAGGAATATTAATCAACCTGAACATACTCCTTAAAATGATCAAATATACTATAGTATTTGTTGATCATTTAGATTACAATAGAGATCAATATCGTTTTTTTTTTAATTATGATTCTCATATTGCTTATCTTTAAAGCATAATATATTACTACTTGTTTAAAAAGAATGACGGCCTCCGAATGTAAAATGAAAGAAATAATTTAATAATTTTATATGTTTTATCATTCATTATATATTTTTTTTTTGTATCATACTCTCTTTTGTTTTTTATTTTTTTACTTTTTTTATTTTTTATTTTTTTAAGAACGACATTTCTTTTTTTCTTTTCGTTCTATTTCTCTCTCTCTTTTTTTTTTGTGAGGCAATCATTCCAAGTAAAGTTCTCGGGATTTTCTTTATAAACCATAGAAGTGGTAAATAAAGTATACTCTTAAATTAAGGTTGACCAATAACAATTAAAAAAATTATGAACACGGAAATAGGCACGTTTAAGAATAAACATATTGATGACGTCCTATTAAGAGATGCGAACTTCTATTGACCAACCTCACAAGAAGTAATGTCATTAGCTCGATTATAAAGTACGTACACGAATCATCATAATAAAAAATAGTATCGCGTGCAATTTTTCGTCTTGCGCTAAGGTGGAAAGTGCATTTTCAAGGATAGCATCTACCACATGCAAGATATTTTTTTTTTTTATTTTTTTTTTGTCGAACCATAATTTTTGTGAATTTTTTTTTATTATATCTCTAGGTAACAAGTTGGAATTAGTTAAATTAGACACGAAGCACATATTCATGTAGTCACATAAGCACATAAAAGGAACCGTCAAAGCATACAATGTCATTTTAAGGTCAAGGCTTTGGTGTCCAAAGGTTACATATCTTAAGGGACGATGCACGAATCAATCACTCAACGTGTTGACCCACGACGTAGCTCTCCCAACATTTTTTTGGCGATATGGGTGGGATGATTGTTATTGATTTTGGGATAGAAGCCTAGTGTTGGCAACCCCTAGAAAATAAGCCAATCCCCAATGGTTAAACCGTGCTATGATTATGCATGATGCAATGTTGCTTGTTTGATTTTTACTTTTGAGAAAAAGGAAGATATTATGCGTTCGAGTCTCACTCTCTAACTAGAGATTGTCCAAGTTAGTTCGTTGCAATCCATAGGCAACCTAGTGTTGGAAACCTTGAACCATAACTACGAACTAATCTTGTAACCTCTAAGTCCCCAGTGGAGTCGCCACTGTAAGGAGGGTGATCCCATCGTAGGGGGTCCTTCCTTAGATACCCATGGCCATTTAAAAACCTAGGACTTTACACCTGTTAGAGTGTATTAGGATTTGAATTCCTGACTGTTTGGGAGACCTTGAATTAGAAATGATACTGTCATCACGCTTTTTTGTAAAAAACAAGTAGGAATCGCCAATGAGTTTTAGGAAGACTCATAAACCTCGTTCGTGCCTTTCTCCCAAGTAGAGTTCGAGGGATAATTACCACGAATCATAAGTTGACCCATGCCCAAATTGGTCTACATAAAACAAAAATGAGTTCGTGAGCGAGGGTACTAAGATAACTTTCCCTTTAGAGGGGAATCGCTATCTTAGCCCTAGTACGGCCTCTACTAGCTCTTCCTTTTTCACAATTTCATTACCAAACAATACATGCAACGTGATACCTAAAGACTAAGTTAGTTTATTTTTTTTACAAGCATTAATCACGTAGAAATTACATTGCAAAATTCGTTATTCGTTGTTTTATCAATATTCGTGAAAAGAACAAAATAAACAATATTCGCGTTGTCTTAAGTGATAAAACAAAAATTAATTATCAAATTCTATTCTTGATTAACAAAACTATACTATGTGAATTAATTAATTAAAAGTTTGTTTAAAGTGATCAAACAACACTATTTATTCAATTAAAGTTATTTAAACAATAAAGGAAAAGTGATTTATCTAAGTGCTCAGGAAACTAACTAACCGTTCTTCTTTTATGTTAAATCTCCGTTTAATGTGTTTATGGAATTTCTTTCTTATTTGTACCTCCTAAGAATTGTGAGATATCATTGGAAAGCTCTAAATATCTACTTTCCAATTTCGTTAGAATTAGGTTTAAATATGTTATGGATAAAAAGTTATGGCCGTTGGAGTGAAAGGTTGTCGGTTTTGGGCCCGATTTAGTGTTTTGATTATAACTTCTTCGTTTTGGCTCGGAATTGGGCTTATAAAATACCGTTGAAAAGCTCTTTGAAAGGGATATCCATATGTATAGGACTTGCACGGGAATTTAATGGTTGGTTTATCTGTTTGGATCGGTTTTTAACAATGTAGGTTCCATTGGATCCAATCATTGCATTTAACGCATTTGAGTCCGTTATTAATCAAGTTTAAACATGTATGAACACGTTTTAGGCCTAATTTGTAATCGGACAAGGCTCTAAGATAACTTGGTCTCAAATATGGCTTTCAACTTACTTCAAAATTCTTTTCATAGTCCATAAACTTTTCAACTTTGATCTACCATGAAGAACGGATTTTTGTAACATCATCGCACTTCCTTTCGGGACAAGAGGACAAAAGTAGGTGTCTATAGTTACGACTAGTTCGTTATTCGTAACGGACATTTAATTTTCCCGTTACAAATGATATTTTTTCCAACATTGTTACTAGAGTGGGTGTTTTAGGAAGAAGAAGGATTGTCGTTCTTCTTTCCAGCCACCGTGGTTACTATTGTTAGTAGCTTTTTGCTTTGCGAGGTCGTCTTCGATCTCGATACCTATGTCATAGACGGCTCTGAAAGTATTCAAGTTGTGTTGATATTTTAAGTGCTTTAATAAACATCCTCACAGACTCTTTTTCGGTTGGGACCTCAATCATCTTAGCGGAAGTATCCCTCCATTTATTGAAGAAAGAAGTAAAGCCTTCATTCTCTTTTTGTCTTAGCATTTCAAGTTGTCTATAATCAGTTTCGACTTGGATATTGCATTTATACCTATCAATGATAGACAAACGGTTTCAAGAGATAAGGAAAACAAGGAATGAAAGACTTTCTTATCAATCCCCTTAATGTTCATCATAGTTTCAAAGGCTCTTAAGTGAAGGTAAGGATTATCTGTTGCCTTGAATTTTGGGATGTCGTTGGCATTGAACTTATGCGGAAGAAGTTCTTTGTCCACCAAGACCCCTTGTGAACTAATGCCTTGAAACTTGTAATCACTAGACAACTTGCTCAAACTTTCTTGCCTGAGGTCCATCTGTTGTTGCTTCATAGGGGCATTGATTTTGAGGGTTAAAACCTTCAATGCCTCAGTCACGCTAGTCAATTGATTCTTAAGTTCGTTGACTTCTTCTTGAGTTGCCATTATCTTTTTAGCTTTCCTCTTTTGACGAATCGGTTTATCAAAAAGTAAGACTTGAATAAAGAGGTTGTCCTTGATTAATCACCCTTCTCTCCTTGACCAATTACTGTCGAAAAGGAATTTGGGGGTATTCATTGTTAATTATTTGACTCAAACTCTATTCAACATGCAATGGATGGAGGAAGTGAAGAAAGATGATTGTGATGGAGGGATATGAAGAAATTAGGAATTAGAATGTACCCCCAACTCGAACGACGGAAAAAATGACTCATGCATGAACCTAAGACATGGTCATGGTGACATACTCAAAGTGTGTGCTAATACTAGTGAGTGTAGGTGACATGCTAAGACTCGTGTCATGACCATGTGGCTAGACCATGTGACTAGATTCAATTAAAGACTTAATGAGACATTATTATTAATAAAAATAATCGAATTGATTAACAAACTGTTCAATTAGACACAAAGTGATGACTCGAGCAATATACCGAACTGTCGCCAAAACGACAAGACTGGCGCCGCACTGTGTAGTTTAGCGCCGGACGATAGAGCTGTCGCCAGGCGCTACACTCCACTGAGTGGCGCTGCAGTCCAAATCTCGGCGCCAATGCTGGAACGTTGATCTGGAACTGCTTTCGGTATTATTACTCTACAGGGTATGCCTAAAGTCGTACTAAGTCAACTCTGATTAAATTATTAGACTCTAATCACCATAATTAATTAATTAGTTAAGCAAAGTCTCCTTAGCCATTAAGCAGTTTATTTTGTCTTAACACAAGTCAAACAAATGGTTAGGAAAAAACACATAGAGTATGCACAAGCAATAATGCACAATTAGTCAAGTAGGCACAACATGATGCAATGAGTTTGCAACCTAACCATGGCTCTAGTTCTCTAAAGTTCGGGATATGGGTTAGTCAATAGAGGGTCCATGGTTAATTGTCCGAATACATTGCGCGGAAGCTTAACCGTGAAGGGTTGGCGCGAGTGGATGGGACACCGCGAATTTAGAAAAACTTGCTTCCATGGTTTGGTGAATTCAACATTCTCGGATGCACCCTTTGTTGCTCAGAGCGTTCAATCAGGTACAATCAGGTACATGGAGCATGAATTCCCAGAGGGTTATGTCCATATGTAGAACACATATGGGTTTCAGAAAAGTGAGAAAAACTCAATCAGGAAGTAGGATCGAGCAAACAATGCTAAAAACTGGTCGAAATTAGAACGCATATTTTTGGCTCGGTATTGGAAGAATTTGGCGCCAACAAACAGAGGTTGACGCCAAATTTTGGCTTTAGCGCCTGCGCTAAAGTCAAAATGATGGCGCTAATTTCTGTTCGCTGACGCTAATTCATACATGCCTCAGCAGCTTTATGTGCTCGATAAAATTTTCCAGTTTCGCGCAGTGTTATTTCGATCCTAGTTGTGAAAGATATTCCTCAATTTTCCTACGTGTAAAAATCCTATGTTTTAACTCATTACGGATGGTCTTTCCAATGAGATCTTTTTTATGCATATGACAATAATGTTACTCAAAATTACGCACATGAAATACTTAGAACGTTTCGAGTCTCATCCACTCATTCTAAATTATTGCCGAAATAAATTTCAGGAATTAAAATAGAAATCCTCCCCAGTGGAGTCGCTAAAAACTGTAGGGAATATTTCAAGCATTATCCCAAACTTGAACCATACTGTGATCATACACTAAAGTACGGTGGCGTCCAAAGGGAAAGAAGATAGAGCAAAAGAGTCGCCAACAAGTTTTAGGAACTTGTAAACCGTTCACGAGGTGAAGGTTACACCCCTTAACGATCCAAGAGATCGTCAACTCCAATAGGTCTTGAACCATGACTGGTAATTCGGGGATGAAGGTACAAATCCAACCTAAAAGAGATTGAACATGCCCTAATAATAGGCCTCTACTTTATTCTGATCTTATTCATGTGCTGAATAACATGCAATCAATAGGATTAACCCTAACCTGTTTATCTATGTTGGTTGATTATTAATGCACAAATAAAATAAAACTATTATTGGCGATCACTTGAATTATAATCAAATTAACCCTAAACAAGATTATTAATTATCTTATTAAGCGTGATTATAAGTACAAATTCCCTTTTAACATGCATAAAAGGCGTGATCAAGCAATAACAATAAAAATCAAGCAACATAATAAATAATCATCATAATAATAACAATAATTATAATAACAATAATTATAATCATAATAATTAAAATAATCATGTTAAAGAATAATAATAGCAAGATCATAGGCATGATACTAACAAGATTAATAACAAACCCTAGCATGTCACTAAGCAATAAAAATCAAAGTTTTAGCCCTAACATGATACTATCAATCATAAATATTAGGAAATAATATAGGAAGCATCGCAGGAATCATAATAAGCATATTTGATATTATAACCTTTTCCCTAAACATAATACTGGGAATCATTGTTGTCATTCAAAAAATCAAGCATCCTAACATGATTTCTATATCTTAATATCAATGCAAACAATTAAAGCACTTACTTGGATACCTCGTATTTCTTTCTAATAACAAAATACACACGTTAGTAATTTCAAGGATAATAATAATTAAAACAATTAAATTAAATAATTGAAAGAGAGATTTGGGACCAAACCCTCAGAAATTAAAACATTTCACGTCTAGGGCGAAGACAACTTCGAATAATACTAGGTGTATCTAGGTCTTGTGAATGCGGAATTTTGTAAGAAAGGGGGTAGGTTCAGAAAAGAGAGAGAGAAGCTTTAGCTTAGAGAGAAAGTTGATGATTGTAGATTGGAGATTGTAGATGAATGAAAACGGAGTTTTTAGAAGGCTATTTATAGAGAAAATCAACCAAAAAGATAAAAAATCGAAACAGAGTTCTGACGCGCAAAACGAGGTTGGCGCCAGACGGGCTGACATTAGTCGCCAGTGCTAGCGCCAAGCTTAGCGTCAGGCGCTAATGCTGGCGTTTGGCGCTAACTTAATTATCGACGCGTTTTCTAAAATCAGATAGAAATTGCCGTACAGGAGGATAAAATCGTATTTTCCTCAAAAACATTCTTTTATTCTGATTAAAACTCTAAAAAAGTCAACAAAAGTCAATTTATCAATGCTAATTGAATTAGGAATGAAAAGAACCTTTTAGAAGAATCTAGAAGACTAAAACCATTCCTAATTGCATTAGGAATGACAAATCCACATTAGGCCCTCCTCTAGATCATTGAGCCGCATATAAGACTCAAACCGGGCCCAGTTTAGTAATTTGGTCATAACTTCCTCAATATTCATCGGAATTGGGCTTATAATATATTCTTGGAAAGCTCTTTTCAAACCCTATCCAACTACACTACTATTGGACCCATATCATGGACCAACCAAACTGGATTGGCTATTTTATTAAAATAGGTTTTCAAAAACAGGGAGAAGAGAAAAGAAATTAAAAATATCCGCAACACTAGACTTTCCACAGTTTCATTTAATTCGATTATGATTCGACGTGAAAGGTACTCATCACTAGGTTTGGTTTTGGGGAGACAAATGGGTGTCTACAGTTAGGGGTGTTCAAAAAAACCCGACCCGATTGACCCGTCCCGACTACCCGATGACCCGCACAAAACCCGATGGGTAATTGCCAGTTTTTTTCGGGGCGGGTACCCGACCCGACAAAATAGACAGTTCGCGGGTCGGGTCATGGGCCGCAATTTATTTTTCACGGGTACCCGGATACCCGATAATAAACTAGAAAACAAAAAATCCGCCCTCAGCTGAGCCCAGCCCACTTACTCACCAAGCCACTTAGGGTTTAATTCTCACTCCCTCAAAAAATAACGCAGCTACTCACTTCCTTTTTCCTCTTAGGGTTCAATCACACTTTCAAACCTTTTTCCTCTTTCTATCTCTCCTTCTCTCTCTCATTCACTGAGAGAAAGTCTTACACCCATTCCAAATAGGTGCATTAACAACCAACATCAAGAGAATAACGCACAACTTGTGAGAGGAAGCCTTCAACAAGTGAATCGAACCGCGGCGGCCGAGAGATCTCCGATTGCAGCGGCTGAGAGTCCTACACGGTAAGAAGACGCGGTGGACAACGGAGAAGCAGCTAGCGTTGATAGGGTCCAAGTAGTTGCTAATAATCTAATATTGTTTTACCTGCTTTTTAAACTTTTAAATATATTAAAAATGCTTCGATTTTTAATTTTGGATTTATTTCCTGCAGTATAGCTTAGTATGATAGTTTTGTTTTATTTTGTTTTCTATTTTTTTCTAAAAAGACATAGTGTGATACGAGTTGTTAATAATGGTTTGGTTTTTTTTTTTTTTGGTTAATAATGGTTGTATATGGTGGAAAAATTATTTCAGTAACTATGCTCTTTTATTAATACTCGTTAAAAAAAATGCAAAGTTAGTATACCCCCGGGTACCCTATATCCCAACCCGAGAAATTCGGGTACCCAAAACCCGGTACCCGAATATCTCGGGTCGGGACATGGGCCGAAGTTCAAACTAACCGAAGATCCGGGTACCCGAAAAACCCGGGTACCCGGATCTGAACACCCCTATCTACAATAGTACTATTACAATCCTCAGGATATCAGATTATATAGCCTTTGGCTAAAATTACTTTGGGATCTTGGTAATTAAGTAATGTTCTTACCACTCTAGTGATCAAATGTATTAAACTGATTAACTGACCAAAATAATTATTCTGCCAATACAAGGCCAAAATATGTTTTGACCACTCTGGTTATCAAATGTATTAGATTGATAACAATACAAGCCAAAATATGTTTGTTTTGTGAGAAGTATTGCTTATGATGTGACCGTCTCCTAATGCCAGTGTCGCTGTATACTTATCATGGGCTCGACAATCCATAAAACTAGCTGAGGGAGATCTGGGAATAGGGTATGTTATGCATTCTTCACTCTCTCCACTGTTTAAGATTGTGGATTAATTTTTATACCTATGTTGTATTAAACTTCTTAACAGGACAATGAACCCAACCTTGATGGGATGTGTAGCTGGCTCTGCTTTACTGCGGAAAGCTGCATCCATAGCATTTCAGAATAAAAAGCGGGCAACTCTTACGAGCGATATAATTGAGTTTTTGGGGATAAGGTATAACTTCTGGTTATCCCAATGAATTTTCTTTTCCTTTTGAGATACCAGTTGAAACAGTGACCGACTTCGCAGAGCAGTTTAATATCTTAAATCTTTTACATTTTCTGCAGTTTGGAAGATATCTGTCCAATCTAGTAATTTTGCAACTTGTTTAATGTTGGTGCTTCCAGGCTTCATGACCCTTTACAAGAACATATTGACGTGAGAAGTAAGTTGTTGCTTACTTCTCTTCCCGTTTCATGTAGATTGTAAAATTACTGTTGCTAGTTGCTACTTAAAGTTGAGGTCTAGATTTGGTGTGTGGCAAGCTCAATGTACTCTTATAAATTTGTCCAGCTCTGACGTGGTCAAATATCTAAATGTGCTTACATGCTAAAATAAGGTCATGGAGTTCATAAGAAAAGGGACATTACATTTGTTATCCCTACCAGGCTACCAGATTACATTTAATGGACTCCGTTTGATACAAATTTAATTTGGTTTCCGGTGATGACGTGTATGATTTCATGGATTCGGCTTGGAACCTAAAGTATTGCTAAAGTATGCACCAGGATACTGACCCGTTCTCTGAGTTGCAAGGTTTATGATGCTGAAATATTGCATTTGAGTCTGAGATTATTGTTTAATTAATTTTTTTTTATCTCCTTCATACAATAAATCAAATACAAGTTAGAATTATTCAGAGGAATTAATTAATTATACATTTATAATCTGGTACTTGTTGAGTTGTTGCATATAATGCAAACTGTAACTGTAAATGAGTGATTATAATCATTATGCTGTAGGCCTGTAGGGTGTAGTTGCGGAACCATTTGGAAACCCTTCCCATGCTAATACAGTTACAGAGTAAGAAAATACAAGGCACTTTGAAGGTTTTCCTAGCAGTTACCCCAGTGATACTCCCAGTCCTTAAATTTTTTGCCCTATTGACTATAAAGTACTTTTAATCTATAAGAGATAACATAGTCCTAGAGAACTTGTTGCATTCGTCTCATTGTATAATTTATTAATATCTAGTTTTTATAAATTTTTTCCACATATGAAATGAAAATACAACCGTTTTAAAATGCATCTTAGAGACCGTGAAAAGTCAAATGGAGCAAAATATTAGGGACGGAGGGAGTAGCAAGGAAAACGATTTGAAGACCTGCATAGGCGGCTGCACCCACACATCAGATGCATCAAATGCCTTAGCTTAGAATACGCAGGACTCAAATCAACATTTACATGTGCCTGGAAACCAGTAGCACTACAGCAATTCTGATTTCCAAGCTAATTTGCTTGGTCTTCAATAAGTGCAGCTCTATCCGAATATTATCAAATATCTTTCCTGTCTACAAGGGTATAGAGGTGTCAATTCGGATAACCGGATGGAGTTTGGGTCGGGTCTGTTCGGGTCGGATATGTTCGGATCAAAATTATCCTGTTAAATCGGATCGGGTCAAATTCGGGTCATGGTCCATCGAGTCCGGGTCGGGTCAACTTCAGATCGATTTACTTTCGGTTCGGATATATTTGGATCGGGTTTAAAACGGGTTTAGCCGGGTAACTTCGGGTCGGATGAATTTTTGTCGGGTTGATTTCGGTTCGGATGATTTCAGTTCGGTCAAGTTCGGTTCGGTCAATTTCGGTTCAATTCCTTTTTGTGTTTGGCTGGATTTTGGTCGAGTTGACCAAATTCGTATACAAATAAGGTTATTTTTAAACTAGAGATATTGTTTAGTTTTTACCTTATTATTGGGTCAATAAAACTAAAGACTTCGGATTATTTCTTTGTAGTAAAAAAGTTAACTTATTAATAATTAGTAAACTTATAGTATAAGTGTTGAGGGTAAAAATACCTCGTATACGTGGACCAATCCCATATTGACACGTGGCCCAGTTATAGGGTGACACGTGACCATAGGAAGATGCCACGCAATCCAGAGTTTTTAAGGTCTCAGGCCAATCCCATAGTGACACGTGGCCCAGTTATAGGGTGACACGTGTCACCACGAGAAGATGCCATGTGTTTAGGCAATATGATCCTTCTAAAAATCAGCACGCCAAAAAGCCCTAACAACGTCAGGGCCCAAATCCCGAGAGATGACACTGAAAGCCGCAAAACGGCGCCCCAGAGTGGTACGTGGCATTCGCTGATTGCGCAACCAATCACGTCACGCAAATCTAGGGTATAAACCCTAGAGAGGGGCACGAGTCCCACCCCTATAAATACCCCAATCATTTATGATGGGAGGGAATTCAGACAATTGAAAACACAGAGCATTAAATAGCTCCAACTTCTCTCTACTTTCTCTCTCTAACCTTTTTCCGTTCTGATCACTGACTTGATCGTCGGAGGCGAATATTTCGTTGGCCGGAATATTCGTTGTTTTGCAGGTGGGGCCGACTCATTGCCAGCAGAGCGTGATCAGTATCCCAGGAAATCCAAAAAAGACCCGAAACATTTGGCGCTGTCTGTGGGGATACTCGTACGTTATGGCGATAGACGTAAGACACCTAATCCAGGCGAGGATGGACATGTAGAGGATATAATCCCTACGATCCGTACTAGCGATCCTGTGATAGCCACATTTGAAGAAGCTGATGACCCTCCTGTTACCGCATCCTCTCTTAAGGCCGCGCTTAACAAACTCAAAAAAGAAATTGAAAACGGAGCCTCTACCTCTAGACAGCCGCCCAGGAGAGAGGAACAAAGGGCTCCAAGAAAGACACACAGCAAAACAATCCATGCAACAGACGCTGGAAACACCCCATTTCGAAGGCCGACTGGAAGGTCCCCGAGAGTACCGCAGACTAATTTCTCTGACTTGCTGGCGAAAACGCAGTCGGCTGGGGGGAGAGGTAGACAGCCTTGAAGAGAGGAGCCTGAGCCGTCCAGACGATGGAAGGACGCAAGGGATTACCTTCGGCATAAGCAGCGGGAGCGCGCCGCCTACTCTGACACGGCCTCAACCCCGACAATGCCGGATGATTTTTCACATCATTCTCTTTCCCAGCATACCAACACGGCCATCTCCAGTGGAAGTCAGGCAGTTCGCACCCCAACTCCTATTCCAGTCTTCCATGCTCCAACTCCTATTCCAGCCCAACCACTGCAATATCAACCTCAGGGGTTCAATGGTTTGATGCAGCCAAACCCCCAGGCATACGGACAATATGGGCCATATGGGCAGGTGTATGGACAAGCTCCCTATCTGGCTGGACCGTCCGTGCAACCGCAACCCATCGATTGGCAGATGCGCCTACTTACTCTGGGAGATAAGCCGCCCCCGTTTTCGCAAGATATTCTAAATGCCCCTCAGCCACCAAAAGTGAAGAGTGTACTTGTGGGAGCCTATGATGGCACGGGCAATCCAGAAGAGCACATCACCTCGTACAGGAACCTAATGTACTTGCAAAGTTTAGATGATGCTACGTGGTGCAAATGTTTCCCGGCCACTCTGAAAGGTGTGGCACAGGACTGGTTCAACAGTTTGCTGGCCGATTGTATCAATTGTTTAACCACTCTTAGTTTGCTGTTCGTGGGAAACTTTTCATACAACATACCACCTCAAAAGACTAGCCTTAACTTGGCGACAATCATCCAAGAAAAAAAATGAGGGCTTACGCTCGTACGTCCAGCGGTTTTACCAAGAAAAAGCCCAAATTCATAATCTACCGGACGAAATGGCTTACTCTGAATTTCTCCGGGGATTAAGGCACAATGGTTTTAAATTTGACTTAGTAAGGAAAAAGATTCGGACGTACGCAGGTGTTTTGCGGGAAGCCAAAGCTTATATTGAGGCGGCGGACTTTTGTTCGCTCACAAAAGCAGAAGCGCCGGCCAAGGGGGCTGAGAAGAAACCTTCTCAACAAGACTCGGCCGGCCAAAAGAAAGAAGGAAAAAAGAGAAAGGAAGTCTGGGTGGCTGATGGCCAGCCACAGAAATCCAAGAAGGTCAAGGCGTACGAGCCTCAGTTTAAATTCAACAAGGATTGTTATTCTATCTTGATGGAAATCAAGGATAAGTTTGAGTTTGAGAAGCCACAGCCGCTGAGAGGCCCGGCTCAGCATAGAAACAAGAACAAGTACTGTCATTACCACAAGGATGTGGGACATGGCACGAACGATTGCATTAACTTAAAGAGACTCCTGGACAAACTAGCCGAGAAGGGAATGCTTAATTCATATGTGATGAAGTCCAAATTCACCTACACACGGACAAACAACACGTCCAAGAAAAGACAGAAGAATGATAAGAACAAAGATAAAGATGATGGCAACAGCACTGATTCATGCTTTGTGGCCATGATATCAGGAGGATTTGCCTCAGGCGGTCCCACTATGACAGGGATCAAGCAAGACGCCCGGAACCTGGGAAAGGTGATGCAGATGGATTCAGTGAAGGCTGAACCCTTCCCCGAAGTAATCATCAGTGAGGCCGATCGGGGGGAGGTCAAAGCCTTGCACAATGATCCCATGGTATTCATTATGAAGATAGCCAATTTGAAGGTCGGACGAATATTGATAGACACGGGTAGCGCGGTTGATATCATCAGCCTGGCCGCCTTGAAGAATCTAAGCTTCCCAGAGGATGCTCTCCAGGACATCACTCACCCGCTGGTCGGATTTGGGGGGAATGTCATCCACCCAGTGGGGCGGATAGACTTACCTGTCCGATTCGGGCAAAAAGGGGAAGGAAGAGATATGGTTGTCCGCTTCTTGGTCGTAAAAGAACTGACTGGATATAATGTCATACTCGGCCGTCCTACACTGAATGCAGCAAAAGCAGTCATTGTGCCTCACCTAATGCTTCTAAAGTTTGAAAGGACAGACGGGAAAATAGGTACAATCCAAGGAAGTCAGAAGATGGCTAAGGAATGCAATCAATTGGCGGTTAAGCCTACAACGCGCGGACCTAAACTGTCCGAGCCAAAAGAAGAAGGAACCTCACTCCCAACACACCAGGTCGGCCAGAAGCGTAAGGCGACCAAGATAGAGCAAGCATAGCAGCAAATGACTGTCGGGCGGCCAGAAAAGCTACGCCCCCAGCCGGCCGGCAATCACCAGGATATAGTGCTTGACCCCGATCAACCAAGTCGGACGGTCAGTGTGGGCACTATAGCTTTGGGTGTGCTTGGGGATGAGTTAATTCAATTATTGAGAGAGTTCAAGGATGTATTCGCATTTGATGTCGGTGAGATGCCAGGTATAAGTCCAAATCTGGCCGTGCACAAATTGGCTATGAATCCGGCCGTAAAACCTGTCCGTCAGAAGAAAAGGAATCATGGAGAAGAGAGGAATCAGGCGGCCGCAAAAGAAGTCAAGAAGCTTCTGGACGCCGGTTTCATTCGCCAATGCTATTACCTAGAATGGGTGGCCAATGTGGTCCTTGTCAAGAAGCCGAATGGAACTTGGAGAATGTGCGTAGATTACACCGATCTAAACAAGGCATGCCCTAAGGATAGCTTTCCCTTGCCTAAAATCGACCGTCTGGTTGATTCGACGGCCGGGCATGCCTGATGAGCTTTATGGACGCATACTCTGGATTCCATCAAATTCCGTTATGGGAAGGAGACCAGGAGAAAACATCGTTTGTGACTGAGCAGGGGTTGTATTGTTCAAAGTTATGCCATTCGGCCTCAAGAATGCCCCAACTACTTTTCAGCGACTTGTTAACACAGTCTTTAGAGATCACCTCGGCCGGAATATGGAAGCGTACATTGATGACATGATTGTCAAGTCAAAAGAGTCGGCTGACCATTTGAAAGATCTACGAGAAACTTTCACCGAACTCAGGCGGCATTAGATGATGTTAAATCCAAAGAAATGTGTCTTTGGTGTTGAGTCCGGTAAATTTCTCGGATTTTTGATTGATCAACGTGGAATCGAGGCCAACCCTGAAAAAAATCCAAGCTGTCATGGACATGAAGTCACCAAGGACAATTAAAGAAGTCCAAAGATTAACCGGCTGTTTGGCTGCACTTGGTAGATTTCTGTCAAGGTCAGGGGATAAGTGCCGCTATTTCTTTCAAACCATAAAAAAGAAAGCCATGTTTGAGTGGACAGAGGAGGCCGAGGAAGCATTCGTACAGCTAAAAGGCCATTTACATACATTGCCTCGGCTTGTCAGTCCACTTAAGAGCGAGAAGCTATTCATCTATCTTGTCATCTCAGAACACTCCTTAAGTGTCGTCCTACTTGCTGAACGGGATGGCCGCCAGATCCCTGTCTACTTTATTAGCCACGTTCTACATAACGCTGAGCTAAGGTATCCCCCCATTGAGAAATTTGGCTTGGCATTGTACATGGCATCAAAAAAGCTGCAGCCATACTTCTTGGCACATTCAATTGTGGTCTACACAGACCAACCTTTGAAGAAACCATTTACAATGCTAGAGGCAAGCGACCGTATGCTCAAATGGGCCTTGGAAATGAGAGGTTTGGATATTACATTTGAGCCAAGAAAAGCAATCAAGGGGCAAGCCTTTGCTGATTTTTTAGCTGAAATGACTCGGCCAATTGGGAAGCCATGAAGATCGCTCTAGACTTCCTTCCTGAAGCTAGGGGTAATGCGGCGCTTAGACACAAAATCTATTGTCTTCGGATGACAAGGGCATACAATCGCCGAGTGTCAAAGCGGCCGATAAAATTGGGAGATCTGGTCCTAAGGAAGATGGAGGCGGTGGGGCGAGCAAATGAGGATGGCAAGCTGACCCCAAATTGGGAAGGGCCTTATCGAGTCAGGGAAGAGGTCAGAGATGGGACTTACCGTCTTGAAGCCATGAACGGCTGACCCATCCCGCGCACATGGAATACTGACAATCTGAAGAAATATTATGTTTAGTTACTTATCCAAAATGTTGTGTATACAGCTAGGTCTGTTGACCGAGCAATGTAAGTCGTACGGCCACGACAATGTAATTTTGACAAATTAATGAAAAAGTCAAACATTGTTATAATTATTTTTCCATTTAATTTATGCTTATTTGTACAGTCATAACTTATATAGATAGGCCGCGTGAAAGTTGCAAGTAGGTTACTTGCAACATAGCAACACGGTCGCAGAACAAAAATAAATTAAATAAAATAAGAATGGGCAGCTTGATCCCAAAATTCACATGAATGCGTCCGCCCTAGATTAATGCGGACGATAAGGGTAAGGTACCCTGTGAAACCCACATAGTGGGGCAAGGGCATACCAAGGCATTCCAGCCTAGCCGAACATGAAAATTTTAAGTTGAGATCACACTTGGAATTTCCTGAGTGCGTCCGAGCGATAGTTTCAACGGACAAACTCACACAAAGCCAATTAAACGGCCAATATATGTGTTGATTCGGCGTACCACCTAGTCCAAGGGCAATCATTATTATGATTTGATTAACTTGGTAAAAGTCAAACCACCTAAGGTATAAATTCTACCAAGCCAATCAAACCACCCAAAGTACGGACTAGGTGAACGCCGAATAAAGGGGCATACCCCCCAATTGTACGAGGATATAAAAACGTGAAAAGTACGTGTATAAAAATGCAAAAAACTTGTTAAGTATGAACTATGCAAAGTATGAAGAAAAATCATCAAAATCAATTAATAAAAGGGCTGCTCAAAAGGCGGTAAAATATCTTACATAAAACCGCTCGAAAAGGCGGTTGGAAAAGTCAAGAAAAGTATACATAAATAGAGCTTAAAAGCAGAGAAAGATGAAAGTCAGGGGGCGGCCGGGGCAGAAGCTGAATCAAGGACTGGGATGGGATCCTGAGAAGCCGCAGGAGAGGCGTCCTCAGCTGGAACCTCTTTGCTCTCCGCTTCACCATCATGGCCGGCCGCCACTTGATTTTCCTCATCCTCTGAGGTTGTTGGTGTGGCGTCCAGCTCAGGAGAAGGCTGGCCAGCCTTCTTGAGGCGCTTAGTGAAGTGCTCTTGAAAATAGGCGGCCTCCCCATCTTCCACCATGAGCTCGAACGCTTCGAAGAAGAAACTCTTCAGCCTATCCTCAGCGTTCTGCTCAATGCGGACGACCTCGTCTGCGCTAGGGGCCCGAGGCGTCTTCAGCTGGAGAGTCAAGTCCTCGACAGACTTCTTCAAGGTCTCCACCTCGGCCCTCAGAGCGTCCGACTCGTCCAAGGCCTCCTTCAAGTGTTTTTGGGCCAAGGCCACATCACTCTGAAGCTTTTCAGAGGCCTCGAACCCTGCCCTCCAGCGTTCACCGTCCAGCAAGGCTTGGTCCCTCTCTTGTCTCATGGCCTCCCTGGCCACTGACTCTTGTTGTAGGGCCTCGCCCAGCTTCACCAAATCTTCCGCCTGCCGCGCAGCCTTGTCGGACAGCGCGTTGATTTGGGTCTCAAAATTGCGGCGCTGGACGGCCACCTTCCCAGTAACGGCATCCTGGGTCTTTTGAATCTGGGCCCAGGCATGCTTCAGCCGCTCGTTCTCCTTGTCCTTCCATTCCAGGAAGACATTCAGCTGTAGGAAGTGCTGCGTATAGGGTAAATGTGTTAGCAAAATGAGCGAAAAATTGGCTAAGTGCATTTGAGGGAAAAAGTTACCTCAGCGCTGCAATTGATCATGGGACCGAGGAAGCCCTCATGTATTCCCCGCAGCTTGTCTCGCTGCTCAGCAGGGACGGCCCGGGCCATGGCCTCCCGCATCGCCTTCCTGTCCGCTCCAGTAAGGGACTGGCCGGGCAGCTTCATTTGAAGCTCCTCTGCAATGTCTGTAGGCGGACGCAAAGAGTTTAATGTAAGCTTAATAAATAAAAAGAAAAAGAACAAAATAAAATCCAAAGTTATTGGAACTGACCGTCAGAGAAGCTTGGAGGAGTAGGAAGGTTGAGAGTGAACGGCGGGGGCGGCGCAGACTCATTACTCTCCTCCCCCTTCCGGCCAGGCTGATCGTCGGCCGACTGATTGGCATCAAGCCAATCAGATTCATTGACTCTCTGGACGGGCGGAGTCACTTCTGGCCCGGTCGGTTTTGCCGGGGTCGACTTACCCCTATCGTCCGATTTCTCGGACCCAACATGACCCGGCATGGCGGCCGGATCTATGGACTTGGAGGCCCCGCTATCGCTCAACCGGGGTTGTTCTCCTTTGGACTGATTTGAGACAGTCCGCGACGTTGTCTTGGCCGCAGAAGTGGAAGTGGTCTTGGATGCGACCGTCTTGCTTTGTTTGGACGCCTTGCCGTCTTGATCCGTCTTGGACGCAGGAGACGACTGCTTCCGGTTGGATCTGGGGGTTGGAGTGGCCAGCTGTAGAGACAAAAGTTAGAAAAAGAAAGCAAGATAATATAATAGGCCGAGCCTAGTTAGGAAGAAGATCTCTTCCGTAATGCATACACGAACGTAAGAAAGCTAGATGGGTTTACTTACTCCTTTAGTTTGCTCGTACAGTCTCTGGCGAGCCTTGTACCGAGCCAGGTCAATCTCGGACATGTTGACCTCCCCTTTTTGCTCTTTGTCCAGCATCTTGTACGCCTCATCTGAAAGAGGAAGAAAAAGAGTTAGAAAATTTTTCAAGATCAAATAATATGTGTAAGTGTAAGAATATGTGTTCGTGCGTCCAGCTTGGGGCAGGTTCCTGTATAGGCCATAGGCGGACATGAAGGTGGGATCCCGCAGCCAGCTGGATAAAGGGACCCAGTTACTTGGAACGCGCTCAGTTTTGCCGTTCCTTTTCACCCGCTTGACTTTGAAATATTCAAGCTGGTGCTCCTGGCTGGGGTGGACGGGTGGCTTATCAGGCTTGAGATCCCCACGTCCAAGTTGAATTGGCTCAGCATTGAACCGATTCATCCGCAAGTTAAATTCGACGTCCTTAGTTTTGATGCGGTAGAATCGGTGCTTCCAGTCACGCCACTTGGAGACGCGAACCATCACCACCATGTAATCTCTAGTGGTGCTCAAGATGAGCCAGTCGTCCGTATCCGCGTCCAGCCTAGTCAGTGAGTGCATCTCACAGAAAACTGCAAAGTCTGGCTCGAAGCCCTTGCAGATGCACGTCACCAGGTACCCAAAAATGTTCAATCAGCTTTGAAGAGAGCAATATCATACTCGTCCAAGATTGTGCGCACGAAAGGATGGAGGGGGAAGCGCAGTCCAACGTCTAAGGCCGCCCTGTAGACGTTGAAGGATCTTTGGCGCGGCCTCTCTTCTTCCCAGGCGGCCAAAGCGCGGGACTTCCTTGGAGGCTGGATCTCAAATCCTTCCCCAAGGAGGAGGAATGCCTTGTATTCCTCAAAGTTGTGGTTCAGGTAGCCCAAGGCCGTGCTACCCACCATGCAGGCGTACGGATCCTTGAAGTTGTCAATGTTGGCAACCTCCTCCTCGGCCGCCTCTTCGCCCTCTGCAGCTGCCGCTCCACCCTCGGCCGCATTTTCAGCTTCGCCCTCCTCTCGTTGAGGAGCGCTCCCAAACTCGGAGGACAACACTCTATCAAGGTCAGCTGCCTCCGCCGAGCTGCGGCTCCTAGAACTATGGCCGCCCCGGGGGGGAGATTGTGTCTTCAAGTGGTCGTTTGCCCTTATCTTTGGCACCGGCCGCCTGACTCCCAGTAGGAGGAGCTCTGCGAGGGGGCAGGTCGGACGGTTCGTTAAGAGAAATCCCCGTTCTTGGTCTGTCCGACCTGCCATATCGGAGATAGAGTTCTGAAGGAGTGGGGACGGACGCATCACCGTCCGCTCGAGAAGAGGAAGGAGGCCCCTCACAGAGTAGCAACTCGGCCCCATCCATGACCGAGCTGGCATATTGGGGGAACCTCAACCCCGGAGTTCGCCCGGACGTTCCCCCCATAAAAGGAGCACCTTGAGTTCTTTGACGCTCCTCAAATGAGGAAGTTACTTCCACGGCCGAGCAGTGAGTGCCCGTGGAAGCGGTCGTAGGAGTGGTAGAAGGGGTCTCAGCATTAACATTGTTTGGGTCATAAGGAGGCCTAGGGTTCACCAGACTTCCGTCTGGATTTCTGGCCGCATGACGGTCGTGCGTTTGCATCGTCCGTGCCATGTTCGACTGCAGGGACAGAGAAGAATGGGTGGATGTGAGTTGGTACACACTAGAAATGGACCCACTCCATGAAGGAGACAACTCGTCTCCGTCCACTCTAGACTCCTCAGTCCCAGGCGAATGGCCAGCCTCATGAGGAGAAACGGACGAAGCCGAGTGTTGAGCCAGCTTTTAAATAAACAAAGAAATAAAAAAAAAACAAGGAAAAGAAAAACAGGCGGCCTACCTCTGTACGTGTCGAAAACTTGTAAACCTTGAAGATTGATCGGAAAACTCAACCTATGTCTCCGGAAAACTCAAACGCGCGGCGGAGCTCTTGAAGATTCAAAGTAAAAAACAGTTTCTCTCTCTAGAAGATCTGACTTCTCTCTAGAAAATGTAAAGTTCCAAAGTGTCAAAATGAAGTCAAACCCCTTGTATATATAGGAAAAATTTATGGGGGTAAGATAGTAAATTCAACTTTCCCGCCTAACTCAGCTGAACGGTTACAATTTGAAAAAATGACCTAGAATTTGGAAGGGCAACGAGCAACTCCATTAAGTTAAACGGAAAGGACGACCTAATAAACGGCGCGTCCAAGGGAAAGTTGGCAGAACTAAAGCTCTCTCCGAAATGGCAGGACGATCGCAAAAATCGACGGCCTAGTCTCGTCCCCACCGCTTGAATAGACAGGCGTTCGCCCTACAATTGTCAGGCGGACAGAAAGTTGACAAAACCCTAATACATCTATACGCGCTAAGGCTATTAAAGGTCAGAGGAGCCGGCCTGTAGGTGTACGAGCCATCCCCTCTGAGGAGCAAATGTTGAGGGTAAAAATACCTCGTATACGTGGACCAATCCCATATTGACACGTGGCCCAGTTATAGGGTGACACGTGTCACCACGGGAAGATGCCACACAATCTAGAGTTCTTAAGGTCTCAGGCCAATCCGATAGTGACACGTGGCCCAATTATAGGGTGACACGTGTCACCACGGGAAGATGCCATGTGTTTAGGCAATATAATCCTTCTAAAAATCAGCACGCCAAAAATCCCTAACAACGTCAGGGCCCAAATCCCGAGAGATGACACTGAAAGCCGCAAAACGGCGCCCCAGAGTGGCACGTGGCATTCGCTGATTGCGCAGCCAATCACGTCACGCAAATCTAGGGTATAAACCCTAGAGAGGGGCACGAGCCCCACCCTTATAAATACCCCAATCATTTATGATGGGAGGGAATTCAGACAATTGAAAACACAGAGCATAAAATAGCTCCAACTTCTCTCTACTTTCTCTCTCTAGCCTTTTTCCGTTCTGATCACTGACTTGATCGTCGGAGGCGAATATTCCGTTGGCCGGAATATTCGTTGTTTTGCAGGTGGGGCCGACTCATTGCCAGCAGAGCGTGACCAGTATCCCAGGAAATCCAAAAAAGACCCGAAATAATAAGAACTTGAATAAAAAAGTAAATAATTAATTATGATCGGGTTAAATTCGGATCGGGTAAAAATCAAATCGGGTTAAAATCGGATTGGGTCAAAACATATCGGATTAGATCGGTTATTTTTCGGGTCAATTTCGGATCGGATTGTGCCCGGGTCGTGTCAAATCGGTTCGGTTTGAGTTCAGGTCGGGTCAAATCGGATTCGGATTGAGTTCAGGTCGGATCAAATCGATGCCGGGTTAAGTTTAGATCAGGTCAAGTTCGGATTCGGGTTGAGTTCAGTTCGGTTACAGATCGGGTTTGGGTCTTGAATTTCTCGAATCAAATCGGATCAGTTACTGTCCGAAACGAATAGCTAGAGCAAGATCAATCCATAACCCTCATTCATGTAAAATTTGTCAAACTATGCAAGGACCGAACATCAGAATATTTTGTCTGAAAAAAAAAAGAAAGAAAAAAAAAATCAGAACAAATGTCATGTTAGACAAATGAGAGTAATTATTAAATAAATAAAAAAGTTCTACTCTTCCACTGTTCTATACCGCATCTTTAACAAGGCACGTAAACTTTGTACAAGTGCCACATCAGATAATACGGGTCAAAAGTCAAAGTATAAACTTATGTTTAATTATTTAAATATTAATTAAAAATAATTATTTTGGGTAAAATAATTTAAATTTGCCCATTTAAATTAGTGTTATATTATTGTTAAGCTTAACATCCAATTACATCAAACCATAACCCTAGGGATGTCTCACTCTATAAATAGAGACTCTCGATTTCATTTGGAAGAAGAGGAGGAAACAAGAGGAACTACACTAGAAAACAGAGAAAATTTCCCAAAAAACTCTAAACCTCTCCACAGAAAAACCTCTCAAACTTAGAAAAAGAACAACACTAGAACATCACATCTACATCAAATAGTCATTAATCGAGATCAAGCCTCGGACCTCAATCAAAAATTCAAGTCCCAACTATTAGCATTAGGGGTTCTTCTAAAAATGGTCCTTGATCTGTTATGACTTATGACTGAATAATCCGTTAAATTGGCCCATTCATTTTTACAAAATTTACTTAATTAACCCCTTCCTTCTCCACCTACCATCTCCAACCACTAGACACCGCCCATCAGTCCATCCACCTAGACCCACACCCACGTGTCTCCTGCACCACTTCCCACAATGTCGCTCACCTATCCTTACCACCACCCACGTTCCCACACAGCTCAACTATGATTCATATGAGCTCACTGCCAATAATCGACCTCCATCCCTGTTACTTGTGAGTTTACTACCATTTGATCAGCTACAGTTGTTTCATCTATCAACACCAACTCCAACTTATGCAATGTGTCAAAGATTTGTTCCCTGAATGGGTGGGATTCATCCTCTGCTCCAAATGTGTGAAGATTATAATCTATTTCAATTGCACTGTAGCCAACTGGTCTTTGAATCTTCTTGTCTCTCAATGTAGTCCTTAACCTCGCAGCATCCTGATGCCGGCCTGCGTCCTCATACATCTTGACCAAAATGAGATAGCGCCCTGAATTTTCAGGGTCTAAATCAAACAGCTTTTCCGCTACTTCCTCAGCAAGTTCAATGTTATTATGTATCCTACATGCACCAAGCAAGGCACCATAGACATCCTTCCCTGCCTCAATAGGCATAGTCTTAATAAATTTCATTGCTTCGTCTAGTAGACCTGCCCGGCTGTACAAATCTATGATACAAGCATAATGCTCAGGAATTTTCTCAACTTCATAGTGTTCCATCTTATTAAACAATTCTAAGCCTTCTGAAATCATCCCTGCATGACTACAGGCTGAGAGTAAACACAAAAATACCAGACCATCTGGCCATAATCCAGTATCTACAAGTTGGGAAAATAACTTCAGTGCTTCTTCAGCATGTCCATGTGTTCCATAAGCCCTAATCATCGCATTCCAAACCACAATGTTCTTATCAGATACTTGATCAAATATCAACTTTGCAGAATCTAAGCGTCCAATATTAGCATAGAATGATATAAGACCACTACCAAAGGCCGCATCAAGTTCCATGCAAGATTTTACAATGTAAGAATGAATCCATAAACCTTCTTTGATAGCTGGTTGTTGAGCACAAGCAGGAAGAATGCCTACCAGTGTAGCTTTATCTAGCGAAATTGTTTCATCATTTAGCATAATACGAAAGAGTTCTAGACCCTCAATGGGAACACCATTAACAACATAAGCAGAAATCATCGAATTCAAAGTAACTATATCTTTTTGTTGCATTTCATCAAACATCTCCCTAGATAAACTAACTTCTTGACACTTCCCATAAAATGCCACTAGAGCATTACCAACAAAGAGATCCGAAGCAAACCCAGATTTAACTATATACCCATGAATAACCTGACCCATTTTAATCTCTTTCGCTCCGCCACAAGCCTTTAACACAAACAGAAGTGTGTATTGATCTACAGTAATACTGGCCACCCGCATTAGAACAAAGGAACTCAATGCATCCTCAAAGTGCCCATGTTTTGAATAACCCTGTAATAACATATTCCATAAGAAAATATCTCTTTCAGGCAATTTAACAAACACCTTCCGTGCATCTTCCATACTCGAAGCTGCAAGCGCAATGTATTTCCCTAAAAGCTTTGAAGCAACAAATGGGTTTTGCTCATAATCTCCAACAATAATCTGGGCATGAATTTGTTTCAAGTTTTTTTCACTCGAACACATTTTAAGCAAGTGAATGTAATCATGAGAATCTCTGATATGCACATTGCAATTCCTCCAATTACTATAACTCCTGAAATTTGATCTAACACTACACAAAATCACCAATTTCCGAAGTGATCCATTCATCTCCCTTGATTATTTTTAATCACTCTCTTCTACAGTTGGGAGGTTTATATCATTGATTAAATTAGGGCTCAAAGATTCATGTGTATCACGTATAATGAACAATTTTTGTTAGGAATTTCGTCGAACACATGGTCTACATTAAGTGTTCAAGTTTGAATTGAATATACCATGAAATTGGGGAAGATGACTGATTATTATCCAGCCAATTGGATCTCGATTTTTAGCGGATTGGCATTTTAGAGGTTGCCGAGTCCTTTCGAGTTTTGTGAATTTTATTTTGTGATGAGAGAGAGAAACAGTAGGGCATTTAATTATACCACGAATACAATTTTGTGAATTTATTGTTGGAGCGTACATTATTATTCTCTCCGTTTTGAAATACTTCTTCACTTTTTATTTTGGGACTTGTTATTCATCGCCCGCAAATCTCTACATAAAGTCCACATTTTATAATTTTTTGACAAATTTGCCCTTTTTATAATTTTAACCGAAGATAAATTTTTCGCACTAAAAAAATGTGGAGCAGCACCGGATCGCCGAGGATCACCGGAGAATCGCCGTCGTCATCGGAAAACGAGGTTCGTAACACATCGTAAGGTCGAAATGGTGGCTGGCGCCTAGCCAAAAGGCCATGCCGTGGTTGTGGCGCCTAGCCAGGACGCCGCCACCGTGGTAACGGCGCCTGGTGGAGAAGCCTCGACCATAGTAGTGGCGCGTGGCCAGGACGCCGGAGCCACGGCCAAGGCGCCTGGCCAGGACGCCGACACCATGGCGGCGGCGTCCTGACCAGGCGCCCCGGCCGTGGCTCCGGCGTCCTGACCAGGCGCTCAGGCCGTGGCTCTGGCGTCCTGGCCAGGCGCCACTAGGGGAATATATTTTTTTTTTATTTTTTATTTTTTTTTTTAATTTAATCCCCTTTTTTTTTTTGTTTTTGTTTGTTTTTGTTAATTTAATCTTAATGTAAATATATTTATACGTTATATGTTATTGTTACAGGATTATGGTGGAGACGGAAATGATTACAGTGGGATTTTTGTACATGATGGCCTGTTCGAAGATGCTCAACAAGCGATTGATTGGGCAAAACAGGTTGCAATTAGATCAGGCTTTTGTTTAGTAGTAGCAACTCATAAATCTCAACGGGATGGTAGAATGGATCGCATTTTGAGATGCGACCGTTATCGCAAAAGAGAAGAACGAGATTTCAGTAAAGCGATTCGGTTTGACTCAAAGCGGAAAGGTTGTGGGTGTCAGTTCCGAGTTAAGGTTCGACAACATCAAAGGCGTGACGGTTGGGAAGTGAAGGGTTACGGCAAATGGGGATATCACAACCATGAGCTGATAGCATACAAAGTGGGGCATCGGCAGTTAAGCGGCCTAAGTCCAGCTGCGAAACTAGTTGTAAAAGAAATGAGTGATGCTCAAGTGAAGCCCGCTAAAATATTAGCGTCTGTGTTAGAGAAATTCCCCGAAGACCAGCCAAACCGAAGACACATCTACAACGTCAGACAGAAATTGAGGTTTGAACGGTCAGAGGGAAGGAACCCTATACAGCAGCTTCTGCACCAGGCACAAGCACGTGGTTACCTTTACTGGTTTGAATCTGACGAAGACACATCGGAGGTAACTCATTTGTTCCTTGTCCATCCTGATTGTGCTGATATGATTTCGTCTTGGCCATCTGTGATTTTGATCGATTCAACGTACAAGACAAACAAGTACAAGTTCCCACTGGTTGAGATGGTTGGGATGGCTCCAACGAACCAGAACTTTCTGATTGGTTATGCAGTCATGAAGGATGAGACGGCTGCGAGTTACCGTTGGGTGTTGGAAAAGTTGAGAAACTACATCGGCCCAAATGTACAGCCATCGGCCATCGTAAGTGATTGTGAGGGAGGTCTTTTTGCCCCTATAGCGGAGCTGTTTCCGGAGTCGAGCCATTTACTGTGCACATGGCACATCAACAACTGCGTGAAAGTCAAAGCCTACAATCTTTTCAACAAGAATTTAGTAACAGCAGAGACATTGGTAAATGGTAAGTGGCGGAAGATCATGCAAGCTACCACAGAGGCAGAGTACGATCGAGCCTTGGAAAACTTCAAGGATGCGTACAAGTGGTGCCCGCCAATCGTAGACTATGTGATGCACCAGTGGGTACCTCAGAGGGAAAAGTTTGTCAAATATTGGACGAACCAAGTTCTTCATTTTGGGAACACTACGACATGCAGAGTCGAGAGCGCTCATAGAGCTTTGAAGGACTGGATTGATTCTTCCACGGCTGCTCTGGATACACTGTTCGAGAGAATAAACAAGGCTATTGATACTCAGAGGAACGGCATCAAGAACTATCTCGAGGACTCCAGACGACGACATGGCATGTTGTATGGCCATTTCATATTTAAGATTCTCCACGGTCGTGTGTCACACCACTGTTTGGGGTTGATTCTGAGCGAGTATACCAGGATGAGGGAGTTGGGCGATGAAGTGGCTATTCGGTGCGGATGTGCTATATCAATGACTCATGGATTACCTTGTGCATGCACCATTCACCGCGTAATTATGCAAGACAGGGCGTCGTTACATGTCGATCAGGTTCATCCATTCTGGCGGACGCTCGTTATCGGAGAGCATGCTGTTCCGCATACGGTTCACCGTGAACAGGAGGAGTTGGAGCAGTTTCAGTTGATGTTTGACCAAGTGTCCTCCAGTCACCCTTCGATCATTCGTAGTGCTACACACATACTTCATGACATGTTCAATACATCGTGTTTGGATACCGAGGAACCGGAAGGGGTCGAGCGACCTAGGGGTCGACAACCACGGCGGAACAAGAGTGCGTTTGAGTACATTCGCGGTCGTGGCCGTGGTCGTGGCCGTGGTCGTGGCCGGTTGGGATGCTTTGTACCATGCTCGCGTGCAACAGTGGAACAATTTAATTGCCATGTAGTTTTTGTTGATGTACACCTACTTTTTACTATGAGGCCTTGTATTGTCAATACTATGTCATTTCTATGTGTTCATTTTTAAAAGATAATGTTTCATTTTAAAAACTAACAACAATAATTTCAAATATTACAAACTAAAAAGATAATATTGAATTTTAAAAACTAAGAACAATAATTTCAAATATTACAAACTAAAAAGATAATGTCTAATTTCAAATATCAGTAATCCCTCTGTGACGCTCACTGCCACTGCTCAAGGGTCCGTTCCAGATCGTCAATAACAGCTCTGCCTGATGCACTCGTCATGCAGTCCCTTTCCTCAAAAAGTCGGTGTCCCAACTGCATAATCTTGCCCATCCACTACACAAAACAAAAAACATGAAACGACGTATTATACATATATATATTAAAATAAGAGAACAACAAATAAAAGATGAGACGTACCGCATAAGAGGCAGTGGCAGGTGGCACATCGTCATCATCTGCGTCGTCGATGTCTTTGATCAACCTCGGGTGCGAGTGCCGGATGTACCATTCCATGTAGTGCTGGTCACACATGGCAGTCACCCCACTTGGCGGCCGCTGCAGCTCCGCCGTCCATAGGCGGGCAACCATCGGAAACTGCTCCCACATGGATATCATGTTTGACGGCCATTGGACGACGTACTCCTTCGACGACGCAGATCGTACCGCCTTACTGGGCCATGCCGGTGGAGGTGGGACAACTTGGACAAATCCAAGCTGGCGAAGACAGCGCTGCGGCATGTACGCCTCTACGATCTCGCGATACTGAATCAGTCCGGTGTAGAGGGTCCTGGGTACCCTATTACTAGGGTTCTGGCCGAAAGGCATCCAGTTCACCTGCACATTATTTAAAATCAGTAACAGTCATAAAATAAAGCATCAGATTGTAAAAGTAGAAATAATTTAATCACTGTACCTCTAAGGGGGACATCCTGTCAAGCGATAACCGTATGGAGCGCAGGCGGTCAACGGACTTCTTCTCGACACGCGGACTCCACGCACAGGCACGTGGCTGGCCATCACCAATGGGAACCGGGTCGCGGTGTGGTCGAAACGCAGGAAAATACTCGTATATCCAGGTCTGTAACAACGTCAGACATCCAGTGATACCTGCTGCATCAGCCCGGCTCGAGAATCCTAACTGGCGATACAGATACGCCAGCGTAGCCGACCCCCAAGAAAACTGGCCTACTCTGTCGGGCTCACACGCGTCAACTATGTCGCGTGGCCTGAGCTTGTTCCCGCTCTTATCCGGAAACAAGGTACACCCCAGAAGAAGAAAAACATATGCAGCCAGCTGTGTGTCCTGCGTCCTACGTGCCGTAGGGTGCAAACATCGCTGCAAGACGGCTGCGATCTTAACGCCGCCGTGATCCCACACACCAAGTGCCGATGTGTACAGCGCAGCCCTATCCACCGCCAACAGCTCCGCTAGTAAATCTGCCTGATCCGCATCAGTGACGACAGATGCTCGGTTTCCCTCCACGGGAATCCCAAGGATGGCCTCGACGTCATGCAACATGATCGTCATCTCACCGAACGGAAGGTGGAACGAGTTCGTATCCGGCTGCCATCGCTCAACGAAAGCCGTGATCAGCGTCCAGTCAATCCTGTCGTGCATGGTGGCAGGAAGGTGACTCACTCTAGTGCCCCTCAATCGCCTGACCATCTCGCTCTCCTCCGGCCAAGCATCAGCCCAGCTACACAAAAACCTACAAGTCTTTTCCCGGGTTTGGCATTTCAAAATGCCTGTATCCAAAGCCCTCTCCTGGTCCTCCCAAATACGGGTAGCGATGTGTCCTAAAAAGCTAGGAATCACACTCCCGTCTATAGGTCCCCCGGCCACCTCACCCCTCACCATCCAAGAATCATTAACGGCCCTCGACCGTTTTCTGCTACCCGCAGACACAGTGGACGCAGATGATGTGCCAGATCTACTAACAAACCTACCATCTCGACCCTTACGCACATCTACCCTATGCGTCTCATACGTATCATCAAGCCTCTGACTGAATAGACCGTAATCATCATATGGTCCACTCTGATCGTCGACATCCTCATCTGCATCATCCTCGTCCTCGACCTCCTCCTCCTCGACCTCCTCCTCCTCCTCCTCATCATCATCATCATCATCTTGATCGTCCGCAGAACAGTGCACCCGTTCTCTGCGGGCCGAGGCCGAAATACCACGGGATCTAACGTGTCTGGGCCCCGAGCTCTCCATTGAGTAGATCGTACTCCTCACGACGTCAATACTCTTCCCCGCACCAGGTCTAAATTGCGATGCCTAACTCCAAGTAAATAACGAAACATAATAACGAAAACAAATTAAAAAAAGTCGAAAATAAACACAAAAGCAAATAAACAAGTCACGGAAATAAAATTATAAACATAAAAAATATAAATATATACAAGACAATATACATATAAACATAAGAAATATAAACATAAACATATACCAAAAACAAAAAATATAAACTACAAACAAAAAAAAACAAACATAAACAAAAACAAAAACAAAAAATATTACCAAAAACAAAAAATATAAATACAAAAAAGGACGAAAAAAAAACACAAAAGCAAATAAACAAGTAACGGAAATAAAATTATAAACATAAAAAATAAAAATATAAACAACACAATATAAATAAAAACATAAAAAATATAAATATAAACATAAAAAAATATAAATATGAACAAAACAATATACCAAAAACAAAATATATAACCAAAAACAAAAAATATAAACAACAAACTAAAAAATGAAAAACATAAACAAAAACAAAAAATCAACAATGCAAAGAAAAAACCAAAAACAAAAAACTAACAAAACTTAAAAAATTTAAAATTGCAAAAACTTAAAAAAAGAAGAACATCAAAATTTTAAAGAAAATTTATAAAAAAAAAAAGGGAACTTATAATTTTTTTACATAAAAAAATATAATTCAAAAAAAAAAAAATACATAGGAACATAAAATTAAAAATTAAAACCAGATACAATTTTTTTTTTTTAAAAAAAATAGAACATAAAATTAAAACAAATAAAAAAACAAAATTTAAAAAAAAAAAGATAAAAAAAAAAGGGAACATACAATTTAAAAAAAAGAAAAACAAATTTTTAAAAAAAAAAAAAAAAAAATTCGAAAATAAAATTTAAAATTAAAAAAAAAACAAAAAAAAAAGAAGGAGGCGCCTAGGCAAGACGCCCGTACGGTGGTGGCGGCGCCTAGCCCAGACGCCACTACCACGGCCGTGGCGCCTAGCCTCTGCGCCGCCGCCGTGGTAGTGGCGTCTGGGCTAGGCGCCGCCACCACCGTATGGGCGTCTTTCCTAGGCGCGTCCTCCGTGGTGGTGGCGTCTCGCCTTGGCGCCCCACCGTCGCCGGAGGTTTTTTTTTTAAAAAAAAAATTACAAAAATTTAAAAAATTACCTTCTGGCCGGCAAACCGCCTTCCGCCCACCGCCGGTGCCGCCACTTCCTTGTCGGGCCGCCTCGACATAGCTCTGGAAATAATTTAGAGAGAGAAAGTGGAAGTAGAGAGTAGAGAGAGAAATTGTGTTTTTTAGTATGAGGGCAAAAGTGTCATTTCACTCTTATTTTGTGGGCTTTATGTAGGAATTTGCGGGCGATGTTTAACAGTTCACTTTATTTTATACTATTTCACAAAGTCTAATATGTGGCTGGTCACACCGTTTGACTAGCCACTATAGGGGTTGGGTTACTTTGCTAGTGTTATGGGAGTTACTTGATCAGTGTTAAAAGGGTTACTTTATCATTGTTATAGAGTTACTTGGTCACTGTTATAGGGGTTACTTGATTGGTATTACCAGAGTTACTTAATCAATGTTATAGGGGTTACTTTAAGTGGTCACACGGTGTGGACGGCCGCACACAAGACGAGCTGCTACTGTTTGTATATACTTGCTTTACTTCCTTAATTAGTGACCCAGCATAAATCATATTCTAATAATTTTATAGTAGATGAAGCATGTACTATGCACGGTTTGTTAGTATTTTTTTTCTTAAAAAAAATTATATTTATATGATTAAAATTGTTATTATATTAGTTTTAAAATATTAGATAAAATTCCTAATCTCAAAAGATAATATTTTTTATTTAATTAATTTAAATTTTAAAATCTCATTCGTCAATTTTGCTTACGTGGCATTTGAATCATTTAGTATTATATACTCCTGGAGTACTATGAATAATGGTACTCCTTACACAATTGCATAAACTTTATGTTATTTTGTTTACACTTTATGTTATTTTGTTTAAATGTTGTGTTATTTTGTTACAATACTATATTATTTACTTATTTATTACTTCAACCCCAACTTATGCTATTTTTAATTTACATTAAATAACATGTACTTATTTAAAAATAACATATATAAAAATTGAAATGATAATAAATTCACATCAAAATAACATTAGCAGTGTTGAGTTTTAAGACATCTTGAAGAGATTCAAACATTTTAAATTAGAAGATACTAAATTTCTGGACATAAACACATTTACACTCTTAAATTACTTTCAAATCAATTGATTTCTAAGAAACACAAAAAATTAGAAGAAAAAAAGGGGAGAGAGAAAGTGTGTTAAATTTATAGTTGGAGTAGTGAGAGGAAGAGAGTAAGAGTCAGGTTGATTCCTAGAAAACCCAGAAAATTGGAAGAAAAAAGGGGAGAGAAAGTGTATGATTTTAAGTTGGAATAACTGAGAGGAAGAGAGAGTGAGTGTGGGAAGAAGATGAATGAGACAAATGGCGAAATAACATACATTTATTTAAAAGTAACATATATATAATTTGAAGTAACAAAGAGTTAACATCAAAATAACACGAGTTTTATAAAACCTGGATTACCGTATGCATGGTACTCCAGGAGTATGTTAGAAATTGCGTATTTAATTGGCTACAACTTAAATTTATAATCCCACATGACGTGCTAAGTTAATGAAGCCCGTACGATGCACGGTTTTTTTTTGAATTTTTTTAAATATTTTTTTTTTAAAATTTTGTACTAAAATTTGTTATTTATTTAGATAAAATTCATACTATCAAAAGATAATATTCTATATATATAATTAATTTAAACTTAAAAATCTCATTCGTCAATTTTGCTTACGTGGTATTTGAATTATTTAATTATAAAAGAAATTAATAATCTCTTATTTAATTGGCTAAAACTAAAATTTATAATCCTACGTGGCGCGCTAAGAAAATTATTTCGGCTCTCTAAAAACTCGGGAAAAGTGTCCCCTTTAAATGTATACTAGTGTTGTGGCCGTGTGATACCCGGGTTGTTTATTGAATTTTAAGATATATTTTTAATCTATATGTCATATTTTAAAACATATCATTGATACAAAATTAGTTAGGAATTGATGTGTTTTTGTGACGATTAAACTATGTAGTAGGCATGTAATGACTAATAATAATATTGGTGAAAAACATTTCTTGACCCGTAACTTGAAATAATGAGTTAATGACCCTGTCCAAAATGACTTGTGACCCGACCCGATTGAACAAAGCAATCATTTTAAATGTGGTATATTTTGAACTAATTCCTTCGTTTTAAAAAAATATTATGATGATACAAAAAATAAATTTATATTATAATTTATGAGTATTATAATCTAATTATTTTTCGAATAGAATTATAATTCAATTTGTACATATGAAATATTGGTAGTTTATTGAAAAAAAAACTCTAAATTAACAATTTATCCTAAAATTCTATCCAAATTTGATTGTAAATAGAATTCTAAACTAACTTTTTTATCCTACAAATTGAGTTTTATATAACTCTATCCTACGTAGCGCGACACTTGGCAAAAAGTTGGAACGCTAAGTGTCGCTATCTCGTTGTCTGGCTAAAAGTTTAGCTTTATATATTAGTTATATGATATTAGATTTTCTTCCTTTAATCTTCTCAACTACTTTTATTTTTTTACAATTTTTTATTCTTTCACCAACCATATTGTCTCCATGTTTTATTACATTTTTCAATTTCTCCTAAAACTCCGCGCATAAAAAGAAAGAGCAAGTACGTAGTATTTTAAAACGGAGGGAGTGTACACCAACAAACGTGACATTCGTTCGAGAAAGGAGAGGATACTTGCATATTACGAGAATAGTTTTGTGTACTTACATCATTATCTATAATCAACAATTAAATAAAAACCAACTTAGAATCTTCATTAAGATAGTCAAAACCTTTTATGTACACCCTCTATATATAGGTATGTGCATCCAACGGTGGTTTAATTATTTTTTGCTCATTTATAAAATTTTAAAATGAACAAATATATATTAGATGTACAAAAAATACCCTTATTGCACCCAAAAAAAAAAAAAAAAAAACCACCTTAGATACACCATACATTCGAAAATATATAAATTTTGTATATGACAGGAAAGAAGGTTATCATACTTTTTAGAAAAATTTGTGAGAAAGGTCCTTTTAAGTGGTTGACCTTATGAGAAAGGCCTTTTTATAAAAAAGGTGGCACAAAAGGTCCTTATATCCCATTTGAGTTATGAGAAGGGTCCATTAACCAAACTCCGGCGTTGACTAGAATTTTTTTGGCCAAATAAAGTCACGTGCATACCACATGACAACTTAAGTTACTATAGGCACCTACTTTTGGCCTCATGTCCCGACAAGAAGTGCGATGATGTTACAAAAACCCATTCTTCATGCTATCAAAGTTGAAGTGTTTATAAACTACGAAATGCATTATGAAGTTAAAACCCACATTTGAGACCAAGTTGCCTTAGAGCCTTGTCCGATTACTAATAGGCCTAAAGTGTGCTCATTCATGTTTAAACTTGATTAATAACATACCCAGATGCGTCAAATGCAATAAAAATAAATCCAATGGATCTTACATTGTTAAAAACAGAGCCAATCAGATAAATCAACCATCATATCTCCATACAAGGCCTAAATAAATGGACATCCCTTTCAAAGATATTTCCAACGGTATATTATAAGCTCAATTCTAAGTTAAAACGAAGAAGTTATTATCAAAACACTAAACCGGGCCCTAAAACCGACACCCTTGTACTGTAACGGACATATCTTTTGATCCATAACAGATTTTACCCTAATTCTAACATAATTGGAAATTAAACATTTAGAACTTTCCAATTATATCTCACACGCCTTAATTTGACTTCGTAATTAAAAGTTATGGAAGTCTTAAAAACACGTTTTCGTATAAGGTAAACCGCACCAAGCGCAACTCATTAAGTTATGAGCGCCTGGCGCGCGACACCCAGTGCGACTCCGAGAGTTGCGTGAGCCACCTGATGCCGTGGCTCTAAAACCATAAACCTAGATTCCTACGCCAAAAAATAGGGGTATTCGCTCAACCTTAGAGGGGACAGAAAATCAGAATTTTATACCCTAGGATTCTTAAAACCCTAATCTCTCAAGTTCTCTTACTATCATACTACTTTTCTCTCCCTTCCCAAATACTTTCCACCCATAATTGAATATATTGAAATCCTTGGAGGTACGAAGAAGCTAGAAAGAAGTCTACAAACTCATTAAAACAAAAATTAAACATAAAAGAATTGAAGAACGGTTAGTTTCCTAAGCACTTAGATAAATCACTTTTCTTTTAGGAAAAATTGTCACCATTGATCCCAACTTTGCCTCGTCCGCCAATAATAATCCCTACTTTTAATTATTTACCATCACTCCCAACTTAATACCCTATTAATTTCTATTTCACCCAACCGGTCATCCAACTTAATATTACAGGTTACAAGACACGTGTCAGCCTATAATTGGCTTAAAACTTTTTTTTAAAAAAAAAACCCTAAACCACCCATTCCGAGCAGCTGCCACCATGCACAGCCCCCCACCCCTATCCCAGAATACACCACACCCCCAACCCCATCCCGCCGGAAAATCGGCCCCTATCCCCTAAAACCCCTCCCCCGCTGCCGGAAAATGGCGCCCAACCCTCCCCCTTCCTCAAAACCCACCCCTTACCTTCCCCCACCCCCGAAAACCCCTCCCTGTTGCAAGAAAACGGCGCCCAGGCTTCCCCCTTCCCTCGAAACCCACCCTTTCCCTTCCCCCACCCCCGAAAACCCCTCCCTCGCTACCAGAAAACGGCGCCTAGCCCTCCCCTTTTCCCTCAAAACCCAACCCTTTCCCTTCCCCCACCCTCGATTTCACCCCCTTCCCCGACAATCAGCCACGAAAATCGACTGTGTGGATTGTTTCGAGGGTCGAGGTTGGGTGGTGGAGGATGGTCGGTTGTTTTTAGTGGAAGTCGGAGGTTGGCCGGCCGTTTTCCGGTGGAATTGAGGGATGGGGTTAGGGTTTCGGCGAGAATGAGAATGGTGGTAGTGGTGAAAGTGGCTAAGGGTTTTTTTTTTTAATTTTAAATTTTGTGTTATTTGTTTTTTTTTTAATTTTTTTACCTAATCAGGTTGCAACACGTGTCAAACTAATCACAAGTCAGGAAAATTTATCTTCAACCGGTACCAAGTCATTTGGGTGCAATAGAAATTAATCCCATACAAAGTTGAGAGTGATAGTGAATAATCAAAAGTAGGGATTATATTATTATTGGCGGACGATGCAAAGTTGAGATTAATCAGGGCAATTTTTCCTATCTTTTATTGTTTAAATAACTTTAATTGATTAATTAGTGTTGTTTGATCACTTTAAACAAACTTTTAATTAATTAATTTCGCATAGTATTCTTTCGTTAATCAAATATTAGAATTGAATAATTAATTGTTGTTTAATCACCTAAGTTAAAGCGAATATTGTTTATTTATGGTTCTTTTCACGAAATTGAATAACAAAATAATGACGACTTTCACAATGTAGTTCCTACATAATTAATGCTTGTAAATAACATCAACTAACTTAGTTTTTATGAACCACGTTGCATATATTGTTTGATGATGTAATTTTCAAAAAAAGAACTATTAGAGGCCGCACTAGGGCTAGATTAGCATTTCCTCCCTAAAAAGAACGTTATTTTAGTACCCTCGCTCCTGAACTCATTTCTGGTATAAGTAGACCAATTTGGGCATGGGGTAAACTTATGATTCATGCTAAATATCCCTTGAACCCTACATGGGAGAAAGACATGAACGAGGTTTATGTGTTTTCCTCAAACTCATTGGCGAATCCTTACTAGTTTATTACAAAAAAGCATGATGATAAGATCAACTCTAATTCAAAGGTCTCCCAAACAGTCAAGAATTCAAATCGTAAAACACCCTAAAAAGTGTAAAATCCTAGGCTTTTAAAGGGCCATGGGCATAAAAGAGAAGGATCCCCTACGATGGACACACCTTCCTTACATTTACCTTTTTTTTTTTTCCTTTTCCCTCTTTTCCCCTCTTTTTCCCTCGATTTCCCCTTTATGAAACCCTAATTTCAGACCCAAATTAATCACAAAATAATTTCAAGGATAATAATAATTCAAGATTTATGATTAATTTGGGTTTGAAATTAGGGTTTCATAAGGGGAAAACTGGGGAAATCGAGGGAAAAATGGAAAAGGAAAAAAAAAAAAGTAACTAAAGTTGTCACGTGCTATGCACATGACTTATTTTGACCGGAAAAATTCTAGTCAACTGTAATACCCTGTATTTTTAATGTATTTTATAAATAAGTTATTTATTTGTAAAATATATTTTTGGGGTCAAATGATTTTAATTAGAGGATAAACAAATAATCAATCCGAATGTATTGTAGCCCATCTTCATTGTGAACCCAATCATCTTATTTTTACATATGGGCCAACTATTTTATCCATTAAGTCTATTATTTTTATAAAGCCCAAACCTACCCTAACCTACACTACACTATAAATACTCAATTTATCCCCAAAATTTCCCCACACAAAGTCAATAAGTCAAAAGGTTAGTTTTCTCCTTATTTTTCTTTTTTTTTTTCTTTCCCCTTTTTCTTTTTCTTTTTCTTTTCCTCCTTTTCTTATTCTTTCCTTCTTGCTTTTACGTGGGTTTTGGGTGACATAAACCAACCAAAATTGTTGATGCCCCCACCGCCTACTGTCGCCACGTCACAATGCCGGCGACGTCGGCGACCTCTAGCCGGCAGCCAGCGTCACCAACCGGTCACCACCGTGACACCCTTCTCTCTCTCCTCTTGGTTTTCTTAATTTGTTGTTTAGTTTGATCTTGGTTTTTATTGTTCAAAATTGGTTTAATTAGTATCAAAGCCATAATTTAAAGGTTTAATTTATATTTACAAATTATAATTATTATGTGTATTATTTTCAGATTTTGATATGATTAAAGTAAGGGTTTCTAATTTATTAAAGACTTTATTTTTAGGGTTCTTATGCAATTTGATTTGGGCCTTTTGTATACCTAATGATTTTATAGATTAATTGGACATAAAAGTATGTTTTAATAAAGTTTTAAAGGGAGTTTTAATCAAATAATGTTGCTGGAATTTTATTTAAAGTAGTAGAATTATGATTTTATTGAAAGGGTTTAATTACCCATTAAAGAAGAGTTTAATTAGGGTTTTATAAATAATTTTCAGATTATTTAATTAATCTAAAGTGAATTTAAGTTTCTAAAATTGTGTATATAAGGGTAATTAATATAGTATTATTGTCCCTTTATGTAGGACACTTGGTTCTGGAATTATTGTAGTGTATATATTCAGCTACTTTAAAGGCTTATTTGAGGTACGTACGCGTACTCGGAAATTTATTAAGAATGTAGAAACATGCTAGGATTTACTTAATTGATTCCAAGTTAGTGTCATGCTAGGAATTGAGTAGAATGGTTGAATTAAAATGAGATTGGTGATATGAATTGGATTTATTGAATTGAGAATTGTTTTGGTGAATTATTTGTGAAGCATGATTGGTTGAAATAAATTATTTATTGGATTATGGATTGGAAATCATTGTTTGGCGTGTTATATATGAACCACACTTTTATTTATGGCATGTTAGAATGCATGTTTAATTAAACTACGTGTTTAATTTAGTTTGGAATATTGAAAAGGAATTAATTTATGGTTCATATAATTTTTATTGATGCTTTAAGCATGAGGAAAGAGCTATTTAAGTGTTTTTGTACACGAGGGTTAAAATATATTTTGGTGCCTTAGTGCTAAGGTGTTTTTAACACCGAGGGATAGGATTTGTGGCGCTTTATGCGTTTAAGGTGTCTTCGACACCGAGGTAGATTAAAAAAAGGTTCAACATTAAATATTACGTGGTCACTAATTATTCAAGAATTAAATTAGTATGTTTGAATAATTCTTGTTGATTGAATGATTATGGTTTGAGAGTCTTCACCAAGTTTAATAATATGTAAATAACGTAAAGTGAAAGAGATTACGCACCAAAACTCTTGGAACGTATATACCTTGAGTATGAACATATGGGGGGAGTTATGGGGTTTTCTATTTAACCATAACTTCTTCTGGAGTACAGGACGCTGTACATTCCTTTTATTATTATTATGCGTAGGATTTCCGCCACTTACGAGTGGTTATTTGATGCTGGCATGGTTAGCTCCCATGTTAGTAGCCCCATTATTGGGGGAGGTTAGTTGGAAAACCCGTTTGATGCGTAATCAACGCTAAACAAATTATTTAGTTGTCTAGTTGAGAAGTTTTGTTGAATGTTGTGTGCCTGTAAACAGGTGCATTGAGGTAAGTTGTGTGTTGATAAGTGATGGCATGTTAGTGTGTTTAAATACACTTATGTACTCAGCTTTGCTGATTGTGTGCTTGTGTGTTTATTGGCCTTATGTTTACCTTGTCCCTATGATGACCCATTTTTAATGGAGAGTAGTGGAAATAAGTAGAGAGAAGCTTTTCAGGTGATTGAAGCATATTCATGATCGGGCATGAGTGAAGAGCGAATCATGCTAGTTTATATAAGTTTATGATGTGTTTAATGCTTTAACTATTTGTGACATTATTATTCATGAGACTAACGCAAAGTTTTGAATTTGGTTTGTTTTTAATAAGGGCCTACAATGGTTCCAAGTTGTAGGTTGATTTTATTTGACTTCATTTGACTTTGGTTTGACCTTACTTTCGTTTGGTTGACTTTTCAAGTTCACTTGTTTTGGAATAGTTTTAAAACTAGTCTTCCGCTGTGTGTCTTTGATAATTGCATCAGCCGTTTTCACGGTGGCGGTAATATCTTAGATTTTCCTATTTTGAGTTTTAAAAAGAGCAAAACATGTATTTTAAAGGAAAGGAATTTCTAAGGTGTTACATTACGCTGGAGTTTGTCAAACGGACCCTCCCCACAACCCAAATGGGATATAAGGACCTTTTATGCCACTGTAAGGCCTTAGATATTGTATAGCTAATGGGCCAATCTTATGAGCCATAATCTCTTATTAAAAAGTATAAATATAATTGTTCATAATCTAATAGAATCCAAGGAAAAACAATTCCTGACATGGTGTAAGAAATTATTTCAAGCATCCCCCACTTGAGCCCCACTGTAATCATACACTTAAGCATCGTGGCGTCCAAAGGGAAGGAAGCTAGAGCAAAAGAGTCGCCAACAAATTTTAGGAACTTATAAACCATTCACAAGGTGAAGGTTACACCCTTCACGATATATATGATCGCTAACTCCATAGTGGTCTTGAACCATGACTAGATATTCAAGGATGAAGGTACAAATCCAACTTAAAAAAGATTGAACCTTCCCTAAATAGGCCTCGACTTTATTCTTCTCATACTCATGTGCGCTTTTTGGCTAACATACAATCAATATACTAACCGTAAACATGTTTAATCTATGTTGGTTGATTATTAAAGCACAAATAAATCTATTATTGACGATCACTTGAATTAAAATCACGTTAGCCTAATTAAAATTATTAATTATCTTATTAAGCGTGATTTCAAGCTAAGTACAAATTCCCTTTAAACCTGCAAGAGAGGCGTGATCAAGAAATAACATAATATCAAGCAACATATAATTATTGACACAACAAATCATCATCATAATAATCTCAATCTCAACAAAGCATAATATTATTAGCAAGATCATAGGCATGATACTAACAAGATTAATAACAAATCCTAACATGGCACTAAACATTAAAGATCAAATCTTTATTCCTAGCATGATACCGGAAATATACATAATATAAGAAATAGGAAGCAACTTAAACATGAAACTAGGAAGCATTAAATAACACCATAACATGATATTAGGAATTAATAAAATTTAAGCATGCTTTCTAAAGATATATAGCAATGAAATTACTCTTTGTTGCCTTATATCTCAATCTATCAAAACAATACACACGTTAGTAATTTCAATAAAAAAATATTAAATCAAACAATTAATTTAAATAAATGAAATAGGGATTTGTGACCAAACCCTAAAAAATTATCAACTTTTCACGTCTAAGGCGAAGACAATTTCGAGCTTGGCTAGGTGTGTCTAAGTCTCGTGATGGAGGAATATTGTATTTGAAAAGTCAAGGCTCAAAAAGAGGGAGAAAGAAAAAGCTTCTAGCTTAGAGAGAGAAGAGAATAGATGATGATTGAAAACGAGGAATATCGACCCTATTTATAGAGAAAAACGACTGTATATGATAGAAAAGAGTCATAATTCGAATTGGAGTAAAACTGGTCTGTTGCAACGCGACAGGCTTGTCGCAGTGCGATGGTGTTGTATGATAAATTTCCATACGGAGTCCATTTTCCAATATAATTGGGATTAATAAGAGTCCGTTTTAATCTTTTAAAAACACTTGTTTTATTCCAAATAAAATAAAAGTATAATTATTAATCCTAATCCCATTAGAACTTAAAATAACCTTCTAGATTATTCTATAAAATTAAAGTAATTTTTATGTCTTTAGGAATAATAATTAATGGACCCTCCACTAAGACCATTGGGTTGTCCATAAAACTTATTTAAAATCCATTTTAGTACATTGGCTATAACTTCCTCATTATTCATCAAAATTGGGCTTATAATATATCATGGGAAAACTCTTTTCAAACCCCTTCTAAATACGCAATTATTAGGTCCATATCATGGACCAAACTAAACTGGACTGGACTTTTTCATAAACAGGATATGAAAAGAAAGATTTTCAAAAACAAAAATAATTACTTTTAAAAAACAGAGGGATTATTACGCAATAATACGCAATTATTACGTCTTTCACATTTCACCTCGTTCGATAATTAATGACGTGAAAAGTACTCATCAATGGGTTTGGTATTTGGGGAGACACAATAAGGCGTCTACACATGGTATCGGAGCCTTTAATTTTCTAATTCCTAAAACTCTAACATTTTCAAATCCCTACTCCCTAAATTAAAATTCTAAATTCTATGTTCTAATCCTTATAATAAAATTCTACAATTTTTTTATCCTACTAGTTCAAAATTAAGGGTTTATCCTTGATTCTGTTTTCTTTTGGTTACTCGTGTTGATGTGTGTGGGCTGCTATAACTCTTCTACTTAACAATGGTGGACACCAACAATCTTGTTTCTTCTTCTACTCTATTTAATCAACATGATAATTTTCTATCTGAGCGACATAATCATAAGTTGAACCTCTAAGCTACTATACTCATTGTCGTCGTACGGGGCATGATTATGTCGATTGTTTTCTTGTTCATGGGTTATCCGAATGGTGGCTTGATAAATATGGCCATAAGGGGCGTCCTTCTTTTCCTGCTACTACTTCTGTCGCTGCTACTATTCCGGCCGCTGCTACCACTTCTTCTCTGCCTGCTACCGCTGCTTCCCGCTCTACTCTTCCCCTATTTCCGCCAATTCTTCTATTTTAGGTGGTGGTCCTACTGATCGTATTCACGGTGATCACTTATCGTTGTCGTGGATTATTGACACTGGTGCCTTCCATCACGTTACTGGCAATGAGTACTCTCTATAAGATGTTAACTCCATTATTCCTTGTCCTGTTGGTCTTCCCGATGGTGCTAAGGCCATGGCTACTAAGGAGGGCCGTGTTGTCTTGGAAAATGGCATTACTCTTGAACATGTTTTATTTGTTCCGTAATTGTATTGCAATTTGATTTCGGTATCTAAGTTGATTGATGATTCTAATTTTTTTGTCCGATTCATTAATTCTCTTTGTGCTATACAAGATCAACCCTCGAGGAGCTTTATTGGAGGTGGTGAACAAAATATATGGACTATATTATTTCCGGCGTACCCAAAAAGTGTAGGAGTTTATAGGTACTACGCAGCGAAAAAACATGAATCATATTCAATCAAGTACCAATTCCAAGAATCACATGCATAACACACAAGACACATAATCATACCTTTTATGCGTGAATTCCACGAAGCTATTCGACAGGCAAATCAGGGAGAGAATAGAGCCCCAAGCGTTGCTCCTCTACTTAGTCCACGAGATTCGAACAAGCCGTCCACCAATACTAGATTGGTCGAGTGATTGAGGAAAACCATGATCACCACCTTTATGGACAACCAAACACCGCACGAACCACCACCACCACGAGACACCACCGGCGCCGAGGAGGAGGAGAGAGCCGTGTGAGAGAGAGGAATTTGAGAGGGGTTGGGTTTCGTGTTTGCTAATTAGGGTTTGATCACACTGATTAGATAATTGCTTAATTGCAAACCTAGGCACCTAGTCTATTTATAATCCTATTATAATTAGACTAGGGCACGAAGCCCAAAACCACTTCTAATTCCCATATGGCCGGCCACCTAGAGTGATGAGGCCCATGATGGGCCTCGTCCTCTAATGCTGGATCTAGCCCCTTTGTGTGACCTTATAGGATTCGTCCAATTGGGTTTTGGGCTATTTTACTAGTCCAAAGATCGTTAGTACCTCTAGCTATGGCAAAACGACGACCCAAATTTACAAACTTAATTATCTCCATAATTTGATCCATTTATATATCTAGTAATTGCACACGACGAAGACATAACTCCTTCAAAAACAATGTGCAATCATGGATCCGGAGATATATACATTTGAGTTGTGGCATCGTTGTTTAGGGCACCCGTCGGAGAAATTGTCAAATTGCTTCCTGATATTCGAGGTAGTAATGGTGTAAGGAGGGTGTTACCATCGTAGGGGATCATTCTCCTTATATGCCCATGGCCCTTTAAAATACTAGGACTTTACACTTGTTCGGGTGCATTAGGATTTGAATTCCTGACATTTTGGGAGACCTTTAATTAGAAATGATACTCTCATCACGCTTTTTTCTAAGAAACAAGTAGGAGGCGCCAATGATTTTTAGGAAAAATCATAAACCTCATTCATGTCTTTCTCCCAAGTGGAGTTCAAGGGATAATTAGCACAAATCATAAGTTTACCCATGCCCAATTTGGTCTACATAAACCAGAAATGAGTTCAAGAGCGAGGGTACTAAAATAACGTTCCTTTTAGGGAGGAACTGCTATTATAGCTCTAGTGTCGGCCTCTACTAGATCTTCCTTTTCCACAATTTCAGTACCAAACAATATATGCAATGTGTTACCTAAAACCAAGGTATTTGATTTTATTTACATACATTGATCACGTAGGAATGACATTGCAAAGTTTTTATTCTTTATTAATTCAAATTCGTGAGAGGAACAAAATAAACAAGATTCGCCTTGGCTTAAGTGATCACTCAACAATTGATTATTCAATTCTATACTTTTTTAACGCAAGATACTCTGTGAAATCGATTAATTAGAAATCCGTATAAAGTGATCAAACAACACTAATTGTTTAGAACACTTATGGACTCCTTTTTGTTTAGGAACCTCCACCGTAGTAACAAATATTAAGAGGGGTGAGTGTTTAGGACAAGAGGGTTTGGTTGCACACAAGTTCACAAGTTTTCTGCCAGTGTTGTGTGTTTGAGCCTCGTATTAAGCCCCTGTTTACAGGGAAGGGATACGATTAGGGTTTTTAGCATTTTGCCGCAGCAGGTGTCACGCGCATCTGAATGGGTTGCGCACAACTAACCAGCGTAAGTGATTTAGTTGCACTGCTTAGGCATCGCAACATATTGTCTTGCCTGCGGTATTATGGTAGGATTCGATTTCATATTTTTATAAAATTCTAAATCTTCCGCAAGTGCATTAGTGGAGGTTGCGCTGGGTGTTGCGCGCAACCTTATGAGTTGCGCGCACCAGACCAGTGCGACTCTTTGAGATGCGTGCGGATTTATCTAGGGCAGCATCAATTTTAACCTAGGCGCCTCTAAATTCTTCATTATTAGGGTTTAAGCTCGGGCTTAGTTAATTGGGCCTCAATGCTTTTGCATTGGGGTTTAGCTAGCTTATTTTTATGTTCTTGCAATTTAATCAGTAATCCACAAGTGTTCTTCACGTTAATCTAGCACAAAGATAGTTTTATTTATCGTCATTGCACATCCTGTCAGGACAGGAGGCCAAAAGTAGATGTCTACAATTAGCCCCCACTTTGATCGAGTCTAAGATAGACGAGGATCAAAGTAGCCAAGGAAATAAATTCGAGACTTTTTCTGCAAAGTTCTCAAAGAATAGTGAATCTTTAAAAAATATTTAAGGATGTCAAAACAGTCCTTGGTTCGCTAAATGATTAAGAAAAAAAGTTGTTAAGGTAAAAAAAGATTACTTTCTAGTCTTAACGCACCAAAGAATCTAGATTGATCCTTTGCAATTGTAGAACGCTTTTACAAGTAAAGGTGTTCTTGGTGATGTCATGTCATGAGAATAAATCGATTTAAAAAGGATTAAAAGGGATGATGTCATCCTAATCATGTCATCCTAATCATGTCATCGTTGGTCTAAAGTCCCTCGATACGTCACTGAAACTTTAGCTTGATTTTAACAAGTTTGAAAAGATGATAAAAGAGTGTATCAGCTTTCATGGCTTTTCGGCTTTCACAGCCTAAACGTTTTGGCTTTCGCAGCCGGAATAAAGTTCTCGATAATTCTCTTGTCAAAACGCAATACTCGGTGTCCACAAGATAGAAATACATGTATCAGTAGGACTGGAGGCATGTATCCAAATCTAGTGAGAGAGAAGAAAATCGGCAACTCTGTTAGCCGTTTTGTCCACAAGATCAGTACACGTGTCTCAAGACTGGGGGCACGTGCCTACATAGATGTGACATCGCACGTCGCTCTTTATACAAGGGGTGGACGACACCCTAACTATCCGGTACGCCAGTAAGCTCACTGACTACCGTATTTGCTTCCAATCAAGAAGTGTATGTTCTTGAATGGTTCGGCGCGCCTGTCAGCTCGTGAGCTGACGGCTAAAGTAAATTAATTTTACCTTTTAGTTACAAGAGGTAGATCTCGTTAAGCTGGAAAGAGGTGAAATTTTACGCAACACCTACGCCACACATTTTTACATTGTATGATAATGCCTTACAATTTTACGCTATATGATAACGCCATCCTTTTTGCTTTGGATGTGAAAAAGGAAGAAAATATCGGACATTTATAAAGTCAGTACAGTAAAATGACAAACCTGCCTATGGGAGCTTTTACGTAAAGCACCACCACGGAACGTCTTAATACACTCTTACGAAAAACGTTCAAAACGTATGCTTAGGGAAGGCACAAAGCACGGTGTGCATGCAGGATGATGCAAAAAACTATCAAAGAAAAAAACAAACTACAAAATTCAAAGAAATAAAAGAAATCTCGATAATTTTCACGTCATTACGTCTAACAGCGAGCAATAACCGTTAAAAATTAATAAAACAGATCGAAATTCAAAAAACCGGTCTATTATGTGACTAGTATCTGCGCGTTGCTCAGTGGGTCGCGGTGGCCAGGCGCGCGCATCGTTCAAAGTTGCGCTGGTCTGTCACGTGCAACTTATTGAGTTGTGCGCGACATTTAAATCAGCAAAAAGAAAATCGTTGAGCGCGATTTTTCATTTCGCATTCTCTCTCCTTCCTTCGCCATTTTCGCTTCTTTCTCTCTCTAAAAATCTTGAATTTCTTTCGTTTTTGAAGCTAAAGGAAGTATATTTCATCCTTTATTCGTATTTTCCATAATCCAATGTAAGTTTTCACTAATTCTTGTTCGTTTTTTGGCCGAATTTGGGCGATTTTTGAACTGTAAAATTCCAAAATTCGAATTTGGGGTGTTTTTATTCGGTTCCTTTTTCTTGAAATTGTTTTTTCCATGTTATTATGCTATGTTTAGGGAGAATTTGTCAACAATTTTCATGAAAAATGGTTAAGTATTGAACCTTGTATGAGCATTTCTTCGTTCAAGTGCGTTCTTGCATTTTTTCCTTCGATTTTAATTCAATTTGTGTTGTTTTGCTTGCTTATATTGATTTTACTTGTTTATTATGAAGTAAATTATAGCATTATAACTAGTATTACTTTCATGAATCATGTTTTGAAAATTTTGAATCCGAAAAATGGCGCGAAGTTTACTCTTAGCTTGTTTTTGCCATGTTCGAACCTCAAAATTGTTTAGTAGACGATAATTATGTTTGTGTTATTATTATTCGCCTAAAAATAGTTGATTCTTTAAGATTTAGGAATATGATCTCTTTAATGCTTTAGTTGAAACTGGTATAGGATGGCTTTTTGTGGGTGTTAAAAGCCCCCGTTTAATGAGTTTAACTACAAGTATCGTAGCCCCCAAGCATGGGTGGCACTCAATTTTTGTGTTCTGTCCTTTTGGTAGCCGTTATGCTGCCGAAATGGGTCTAGAACATATTTAGATTAGTCCTAGGTTTTAGGATATAAACTAATAGGGAACTTTATCCGTTTATAGCATGGATAACCCTCCATTCGTCGATGCCGATGAGGACTTGGGAGCTCCTGTTCCTGACGAGGCAGTTTGCCCTCAATGAGGGTTACACTTCCTCGTGAGGATGTTCGGGAGCGACGCGCCGTAGCTGATCGACGTCGCCAGAAGGATGTGGTCTGGGAGGCTCCTCCCAACTAGGACCCTCGGGTCCTTAAGTGGGACCCAAACCATCACGTCTTGATTAGGAGTTAGCGTGGCATGGTGAGGTTTTTTTTTATTTTTTTTTAATTTTTTTTCCGCATCTATGTTTTTTTGTTTCTTTTTTTTTTTTTAAACAAGCCATAACCGTATTATTTTCATATGTTTGTTAGAGTGAGCCCAGCATGCATTTGTAGGGCTCGGGTGACTAGAGGGGTCGTTATGAGAGTTTACTCGACGTGGTAAAGGAGGTGGTGGAGATTTCGGGGATCAGCCCCCAGCTGGCGGCTCTTCGGGATTTATCGATTCAGCCTGCATCGTCAGCTTTCCTTCATGGGTTGCTGGAGTTTTGGTGGGATTCCTCCAATACTTTTCATTTTTCATAGGGAGAGATGATGGTTACCCCTTACGATTTCTCCATGATTAAGGGTTTTCCTTTCGGAGGTGAGCTTGTAGTTATGGAAGTGTTAAGGGGTCTGACGAGAGACTGCGTGACCTTGTGGGGGACCGCCTTTCAGCAGCCCTCCACTTATATGCGCAGTCTTGTCTGTACTCGGTTCTTGCCGATGAGTTGTCGGTTGATGAGGTTGATCAGCAGTGTACACCTAAGCAGCTGGCTCGGATATACATTGGTCACGTTCTTTCCGTCACTATCTTGAGTGATCGGGGATAGCGTTTCACTATCGGATTACTCATTTGCCTCAGTGATTTGGGGCTAGTGGGTAGCCTGAGTTGGGCGGAGGTGTCATATGTGAAGGAGTTGTGTCTTCGATAAGTGCAATTACTAGATATATCAAGGATCACTATTATGGAAATAATAAGTTCGTTCTCTTGGGGCGTCATCATCTGTTGCTAGACTATGAGAGATGATCTTTGGACTAGTCAAATTGTCCAAAGCCCGCTAGAATAGATCCTATGAGGTCACACACAAGGGTATTGGGTTAAGCAAGTTAGAGGCTCATTAATGGGCCTCATGAGCAATTAACTAATCATGAAATGGATTGGGTTAGCATAGTTAGATTTGAATTAAGTTTTGGGATTTTGACATGGGCTCTTATTTAGAGATGAGATCTATAAAAAAGATCCATGCTTTGGGTTGAAAAAAAGCAGTCATAATTCACACACAGTAAATTTTGACATCAAGGAAACCAATCCCAAAACCCTAATTCCTTCTCTAATTCAAGTCTCCCTCTCCTCCCCCTCTGACTCACGGCCGGCCACCCTTGGTGGCGCGTGCGGTGGTTTGAGGTTGGTTCGTTGCTCGTTCTTCTCCATAGAAGGTCAATTGAAGGGTTCAATTGCAACTAACTAGCATTAGTGGAGGTCTTAATCTGTGCCCATGGACCAAGTAGAGGAATCACGCTTGGGGTTCTTTATTTCCCATTGTTCTTTCTCGATCGCACGTGGAATCAAGCTTCAAAGGTACGATTATATGTTCTTTATGTGTTATGCATTAGATCTTGGGATTAGGTAATGTATGAATATGATTCATTTTTTTCCGCTGCGTAGTACCTATATAACCCTACAGTACGCCCGTATGCTTACAACTATGGGCAAGGCGACCCGGGTGATGGATTCTGCGACGGCTAATAAGGTGCCTCGGATCTCCATTTTGTGGCATGGTCATATGCTTGAGGTGCGTGCTTATTTTTAACTTTTGTTGTCTTTTTAATCACCGTTTTTTGCCTTTTGGTATAATTTTCTTTCTTTTAGGCTTGGGGGTACTCGTACATGCCTTTCTTAGCCCCTAGGATGCTTGAGGTGGCTCTCTTTCCTATCAGCCATTGCCTGGTCAAGATTAAGAAGAAGCGAGCGACTTCAGCCGGCGACTTTCGCTAGAGGACTCATTCGGCGACTCGTGCGTTGGTGAGTATATAAACTAACACATGTATATATTTGTTATTATCATTTTTTAATGATTTTTCATGTGATTGTGTAGATTGATCTCCGTCCTTAGAGTTTGATCATCGGAGTCCCTGAGGCTGTCCGGTCTGGCATGGTTTGCTGCCATTTCCGGGCCCTTATCAGGGACTTTCATAGGACAAAAGCTTGGTTTTTAGGTGAGCGTGTTCTCTGGCAGGCTTCGTCTGAGGAACCTTTGGTTCCTGTGGACCCTCTAGTCCGGACCTGCTATCTACCAAGGATTGAGCTCAAGCGATCCTTGGTTATCCAGCGGAGTAGCTGGTGCTACGGGATGCATCTTACCTGACATTTGTTGCATCCAGGCCGACTCCTTTTCCAGCTTTTGTTCCAGTTAGTATTTTTACTGTCTCCTTTTTATTTATTCTTTTCTTTTACTTTTGGAACTTTGACTCTTTTATTGTATTTTCAGCGAGTCGAGCTAGGCAGTTGGGTACTTCCTACGGCGGAGATCACGTATACCGATGCTTTTGGGTCGGTAATTCGTGAGATTCTCCCAGTAGCGGAGGATGAGGACATAACGTTCGTTCCTGAGATAGTTGAGTCGATATGTTTATTTTGTATATGTGTTTATTGTATATTTTTTTTCATATACATTATTTTGATAGTTGTCCTTGTATTATTTTTTTATTTGGAACAGGTTCCGCGAGAAACCGTGAACGGCATAGTGAGGACTTTGCGTGCTTTCCAAGCTGCTTATCGGAGAGCCCTCGTGGCTTTGTCATGCCGTGATCATCGGATGGTCACAGTAAGTATTTTCTTTCTCTTTTTTTGTCAAAGTTATTACACATTTTGTGTATTAATCTTTGTCTTGGATTTTGCAGGATGTATAACAGCCTTCTGGGAGTCGCCGATCATCCGGATTTCCTTTCATATATATATTTTTTGAGAAATAAATGTGCATTTATTATATATTTTTTTGTACATATTAAACACATATTTTGTATATATATCATACATATTTTTTTGTTTCCATGAGTTTCTTTTCTTTTTATTTTTCTCTTTTATTATTACTAGGGTAGCCAAAGCTCGCGTTGCGCGTGGAGTGGCTTGCTCTTGCTTGATGTTTGTATTGGGCTGTGAACTCGTGATTAAACTCTTCACGACATTCGACTATTGGGGAAAATAGTTAGTTAAAACACTATAATGTGTGAAGGAGAACGTGTTGTGATGAAGGACAGTGAAATGCATCAATGTTATAATATACGAAGTATAATAACGATAAAAAGGTTTATTGTAACGCTTCAATGAGATGCTGTAGTACAGTGACCATAACATTGAAGGCATGTTGTATAATAATAACATGTAAAGCCATTAAATTGTTCGTAATGATAGTAATGAAAGAGTTCAAAGGTGATAAATAACTGTTACATATCCCATATGCCAAGGTTAAGCCTAGTATTACAAATAACGTAGATATATAATACTTAGGAATAGATGTCGTTTAAGGACACATGCTTGGATTTAAATTATGTCAATATGAAATATGTAGATATATAAAGCTAAGGAAAAGGTGTCGTGTGAGGACACACTGTTGGATTTATTTTTGTTGGAGCATTTCCATGTTTAGTGGAGGGAAATTTCTTTGAGAGTCCATTTGAGAACCCGGATCTTTTGTTAGATCATATGCGTGATTGGTCGAGGGAAGTGTCTATGAGAGAAGTTGTTGGTGCAATCTGAATATTTTAGCCACACCCACTGCATTGCATATCTAAATAATAGCCCATACATTTCAAATAAGTTTCTATTTAGCAATTAACTACATAGATATTTTGGAAACCTTGCATATATTAATACTATAATAGACTAATAGTAGACAAAACATATGTGAAAATAGACGGAAAATGCAGACATGAGATATCAAAGGTAAAGGACTATTGTGTCAGCTATGAAAAACGTAGCCCATGCAAAATTCTCATATGGAAACCTCTTTGTCCTTTTAACCCTTGATGAATAAGCTCTATGCATTATGTAGCTCCACTTGTAGCCGCTTTGTCCACCCTTGACAATCCCCTTGAATCCCTTCTTGCTTTCTTCCCCTTTTGGTTTCCTTTTTTCGTAGTACATCTACTCCGGCACAATAAACACAATTATGTGTAAGTCATTAATTTTGGCCTTCACAAAATAAAGGAAAAAACACCCACATAAAACAATAATCTTTTCGTTGTCCAGTGACTAATGTTATCATGTAATTATACCATAACCCCCATTAAATATGAGAAATTATAAACTTTATTATTCTATTGCCCATTTAATTTCTAATTAATTGATGGTTCTTTCAAATACAGCCATGTCAACAAAACTTTCACAGATTGCAGTGCTAGCTAGAACATCTCCATAAGGACAGTTGACGGTACACCTATTCTTGGGCACTCAGCTTATCTTTTACTCGGTAGGCCTCGGGTGGGGAATCTGTAAAACATAAACCCGGGAACTGTAAAAATACTTCCAAATATTGAATCTAATACAAGGAAATAAGCCAAGTACTTTAGCAGATGAAATAAGTGAAATGTAGCCATGTACAATGAAATCCATAACATACAAGATAAATCAATAATTACATATAACTACTTCTGAAATATCATCTCCGCTCTAATAATGCAGTGAGAGAATCCAGAATCCTACATTTAGTCCAAACAAATTAACCCATAAAAACACAGAGCAATTGCATAATCAGATCGTGCGCAACTGGATGGGTATGATAGTCAGATCGTGCGCAACTGGATGGGTTGCGCGCAGCTGTCGCGCACATGTAAATTAGATGTGCGCAGCTGGCGCGCATAACTCATGAGATGCGCGCGCCACCTGCGGGTAGACTTTCCTTTGAGCGAAAATTGCCAAAAATTTTGCCCCTTTTTGGTCTATTTAAACGTGGTTTCGTGTAGGCTTTTGATCATCTTGCATTAATTCGTTAGTAGTATTTTAAAGAAAAAGAATTAATCTCTCTACTTTCTCTCTCTCTCTCTATCTCTCATTTTTTTTTGAACAATGACAAAAACCTTTGAGCAACGTTTGAAACAATGGGTCACTTGACTCACTTCCCTTTCAATTGAGGATAAATTAACTTTCAAAATATACCACCTTGACCCTCTATTGAAGTATATGCAATTAGTTATTAATTTTGACTTTCTTCATACCGATGTTAATCATTGGGATTTGTATCAATATCTTTTCCATTTCAAAAGGGATGAAATAGTCCAATTACCTAGTGAGTTCGAGGCTACACTAGGTTTCCCTGCAAATACTCTCCCTGTTACATATGCCCCTAACTTGTCAGATTAGAAACCTATTTTCCAAAGATTTATTTTTTGGTTTGAATGACAATGATATGGGCAATATGGGCACTAAAGAAGGCGTGAATTTTTTTCAATTTATTGAACACTTTGTCGCCCCTCATAACAACTTGACTAAATAACGTTTTCAGATTCGCGCTTTATGTTTTTGTCTTGTTGTCAATTGTTTACTTAGAACAGGTAAGGAGTATGGAGATTATTCCATGGTGTCCATAGTGGAGCAAATAGAGGGGTGTCACTCACCGGTCCCTTTAGCTGTAGCGGAAACTGTTCTTTGCTTAAATAACCTTAGAGGAGACCCTCACGAGAACAATTTCACGGGAATTCCACTCCTATTACACGTACGTTTTTTTTTTTCCGTTGTGTTTTCAGCGCAAGTAATGAAGTTGCGCTGGTTATACCAGTGCAATCTTCTAAGATGCGCGTGGGTGGCGCGCGCAACTGGATGTGATGCGCGCGCCACTTGCTTATATAACGTCGTAATAATTTATTTTCTTTTTTTTTTCAGGTTTGGCTCATGGAGCGTTTGCAAATCGTTGATCAGCCACAAAATCTTGAGGCTAACAGAGTGAGAACATTTCCCGGTCGTCGAATCCTCTACAAGCATAAGAATGAAGAAGAATGGACGTCTTTTTTTTGTCATGGGGTTCCTAACATACGCTTTGTGATTCCTAGGTGGAACATAAGTAGTATGATTGGGAATAGTTTCAATTGTCCCTACATTAGGCTTTTAGGCCTTTCTAGCACTACTTACATCTTTCATTGCAGGGTGATGAGACAATATGGGATGAAATAAATTATTCCCCCTCAAGATTGTGATTCCCCTAAGGATATGATCTTTAAACCCGAACGAATTCCCCGTTGGATGAAATATTGGTCAAGTCTTCCTAGGTGGGTGGTGAAAAATCCCATGAAGAGTATTGTTTTATCCTCTTTCTACAAGGCTTGGATGAATACGACGGACAAGGGAGAGTTAAATAAGGCTCAATCACAAAATCAAGCCAATTTGTCCCACAATCAACCTATGATTTTGATGCATTCGGCCACTACTACTCCTTTTAGTGGAAAAAACAAAGGGGTGAGAAGAAAGTTAGAATTTTCCCCATCTCCTAAGGCTCGTTCAAGGGAGCCAAAAAGAAAGGCTCCACCTAAACCCACGCAAAAGGGTGAGAAGATTAAGGAACCTACACCAAATCCTCGCAAATAGGCTCCAACAAATGACAAAGGAAAAGGGAAAAAAATTGAAAAAGCCCCTATTCTAAGTTTGAAGAACATTCGGGTTAAGAAGAAGAGCGATGTGGAAAGCTCTAAGGTTTCACAAAATACTACAATGGAAACTACTCCTCCGCTCACCGTGACAATCGAGGATATAGTGAAATCTTAGAGTGTTACACAATTATTAATAGTTTTAATTCGAATAAAGTGTAATCACTACTATGTTTTTTATTTTTATTTTTTTTTATCATAATCTAGTTCAATGATGTCTTTTTTTTTTGTTGAATGGAATAATATGAGCTTTATTTTTTTATATGATCGAATCATAAAGATTGCCTACGTAATCGTACCACGAAATCAGGTCTTTGCGTAGTTCTTTGCAAAATTATTATACGCTTTTTTTTCTTTAATTCCCTTTGTAGAAATTAAATGAAAAATTAATCAAACTTTGTTTATCAATCATAAATCTGTAGACACCTAAAAATGTCTCCCTAAAACCAAACCCGATGATGAACACCTTTCACCGCCATTATTGGTCGGGTTGAGTATTTAATCTTTTGAGTGTTTAATTCCATGTTATATCCAATATATTTCATAAACCAATCCAATTTTTAGCTCATTTCCCTAAACCATAACATATTTTCCACTTTTTGTATCCACATCACAAAATCGTGCTGAACTGATTTTATTGCTATATAATTTTGATCCAATTATTATTTGGTTGGATAGGCCTTTAAATTATCTTTCCAACTATCATAAGCCTGATTCCGAGCTATAACGAAGAAGATTTGAGCCAAACACCAAACTCGGCCCAAAACCGACACCCTTCCACTAAAACGACAATATCATAAAATCTACAAATAATTTTGACCTTTTTTTAATTGGGTTGGAAATTAGACTTGATAAGATTTCCAATGTTATATTATATGCCTTATTCCATGTTACAGATCAAAAGTTATCGCAAATTTAAAAACGGGTAAAAAAACTAGAATTACCGCGCACAATGCAAAAGCACCATGTCACGGCGCCTGATGACGTGGCACGGTGCCTGGTGTTGTGACACGGTGCTATTTTCAAAGCTTTTTTGTGTCAAATTCCACCGTGGCACGGTACCTGCTGTCGTGACACGGTATTTCTTACCGTGTCACGGTGCTTTTTCCGTGTAATTTCCACGTTTTCTTATACCGTGACACGATGTACTTTACCGTGCCACGGTGGACACTGCCTTGTCACGGAATTTTCTCGTGTCTTTTCCGCGTAAACCCTTCAGGCGCTTTCACTTCCCGTAGGTCAAATATGTCCCGCGTCACTCAAATATTCCCCGCGTCACGGGATTTTCCTCCGTCTGACGGTGCCTGGAACCGTGTCTAGGTGTTCTCTGCTGTGTCGCGGTGTTAATTTTTAGGGGTTTATTTATTTTTTTATCTTTTTAGGGTTCCGTGTGTTCCCTCTACTCATATTCCCTATAAATACCCCCGTCCATTCTACAATTCGGGCATCTAATCATTCTCTATTCCTCTCTTTTACCAAAAATCATTCTCTTCTCTCTCTCTCTCTCTCTCAGATTCTAAGCCTTAAACCTATATTCCTAATTACTTCATTCTTCCCTTAAGCACTCCAAGGAGTTTATACTTAACCCGAGGTTCCGTCCTTAAACCAAGGCGTGAAAGGTATAATTAACTGAGGGTTTAGACCAAATCAACTCTACTTTTTATTTAATTTAATTTAATTTCCATTTGATTTATATTTTTTTTATTGAAGTTACTAACAATTTATTCATGATGTAGCAATTTAAAGGAACGCGCGGAATGTGAGTAATTAATTAATTTAATTACTTATTGCTAGCATCATGATTTAGTTAATTTATATTTGATTTGACTGACGCTATTATTGTTAAATTGCTTCCAATATTAATGTTTCTTCTATTATTATTTATTGATCACCATATTGCATGTTTAAAGGGAATATGTAATTAAAAATCACGCCTAATAAGATAATTTGGACAACCGGTTTAGGTTCCATTTTATTCTTGTTGTTTAATCAAGTGATTACGATATTTTAGAATTATATGTTTAATCAAGTGATTACGATATTTTAGAATCACGCCTAATAAGACGAAATGAATCATTTTCAAGATAACATTCATTAGAAGAAACGTTGTATACTTGCTTAGCTTCCTGACCTGAGCAGTATTCATTGTTTCATGCATCAATGATTTGTAATCATATAAAGCATATCGTGCCTAGCTTCTTGACCTAAGCAACGTTCATTATGCAATAATTACTTCATTTATATACGTGCTTAGCTTCCAGACCTAAGTGACGTTCAAGATCGCTTCTTTACACCATATATGATGCTTAGCTCCATGACCTAAGTTCATTCATATATCGTGTCACATGATGTAATTGTCCTTAGCCTCCTGACCTAATAACATGCATTATGCATACATAATTTTCAAGATGAGCAATTTAATCCATGCGATTCATTTCGTCTTGCTCAACGAAGAAGTTCAAAACTTTTTCCCTTTCTCATAACTTTTCTTTTGGGGAAATTAAAAAAACGTTTAAAATTTTCACATCGAGGGAAGTTCAAAAATAAAACTTTTTTTCACGTCTTTCTTTTTCGGGAGAGAGTCAGTACCCTCCACTCATCTCTTGACAAACACTACAAAAAAATGTGCATATAGAAACGAAATTCTAGTGACGGAATTTTATTCGTTTCTAAATTAGAGACGGAATCAAAAAATCCGTCTCTAAATTAATTTAGAGACGGAATTTAAAAATCCGCTTCTAAATTAGAGACGGAATTAAAAATTCCGTCGCTAAATTAGCAATGGAATTGACAATCTGTCTGTAAATTAGAAACGGATTTTTTTTCCGTTGCTAAATTAGCAACGGATTTTTTTTCCGTTGCTGAATCTAGCAACGGATTTTTTTTCCGTTGCTAAATTTACAGAAGGATTTTTTTTTCCGTTGCTAAGTTAGCAATGGGTTTTTTTTTTCCGTTGCTAATATGAGCGACGGATTTTTGATTTCGTCTCTAGATAATTTTTGAAACTAATTATTTAAAATATTACATTAGAGACGAATTATGTAAGTTAAATTCATCTCTAAACTAGAAACGGATTTTCAATCCGTCTCTTAACTAGAAACAGATTTTCAATCCGTCTCTAAACTAGAAACAGATTTTTAAATCTCTCTAAATTAGAGACGGATTTGAAAATCCGTTTCTAAATTAGAGACGGATTATAAATTTTGTTTCTAAACTAGAGACAGATTTTAAATTCCGTTTCTAATATTTCTTTCATTTATTATTAATTATGTACGTAAAAGTAAACAAATAATATTTTGTACAGTTGGTAAGAGTTTCACTATTTGACATTGAGGTCACGGGTTCAACTCCTACTAACAACAATATTGCGATTGGAGATTCAAGAAGCGTTACATGAAAAGCCAAGTCGGGTTGTTGACCCGAGTGAGGTCGACCCAAATAGCAGCTCTTTTTTAGATTCAAAATATTTTTTTCCGTTGCTGAATCTAGCAACGGATTTTTTAATCTGTTTCTAAAGCTAGCGACAGTTTTATTTTTCCGTTGCTAAATCCAGGGACGAATTTATTTTTTCCGTTGCAAAATCCAGCGATGGATTTTTTTTTTCCGTTGCTAAGTCCAGCGACTGATTTTTTTTTTTTTCCGTCTCTAAATTCATTTAGCGACAAGGTTTTTACCAACGGAGTGATTTCTTCAATATATCCGTAGCTAGCTATGTCCAGTGACGGATTTTTAGCAATTAGCAACGGATTTCGCCTGTTGCTAAAAAGCCAACTTTTTGTAATGAAAAATGATGGATTTTTTTTGCTTTTGCATTTTCGGTTGCTTGTGTCTGTGCACACATACTCAAACTATACACACACAATCACAAGTCATACTCATGTCATGTCATGTCGTGTCAATTCAAACTTGGTCAAGTCAACCATAGTCTATATGAGTCCCTTGGAAAATTTTATTTTGCAGGTCCCAATTCCAGCCCACATCCGGGGACAAGAGGACCATCTACAACCCACGTCCGAGGACAAGCGGACCATCTACATCCCACATCCGGGGACAAGCAGACCATTTATAGCCCACGTTTGGGGACAAGCGAACCAACTACAGCCCACGTTTGAGGACAAGCGAACCAACTACAGCCCACGTTCGGGAATAATCGAACCACCATCATTTCACGACGTAAGGTCTTGATACATAGAGACTTGCAATCTCATCATTTGTTGAATTTCCTCAAGCATTAAAAGTATTATTGGTGGGTTTCTTCAAGCATAGAAAACCGCCAAATTCCTTTGTCGGCTTTCCTCAAGCATGGAAAGTATTATCGGTGGGTTACTTCAAGCATAGAAAAACACCAAATTAATATGTCGACTTTCCTCAGGCATGGAAAGTATCATCCGGTAGGTTTCTTCAGGCTTAGAAAGCTACCAAACTCATCAGTCGACTTTCCTCATGTATGGAAAGTATTTCAACAAAAATTCATCCGGTGGATTCCTTCAATCATAGGAAGCTACCAAACTCATTTTTCACCGATACACTGGTGTCAGATACGCATTATATTCCCTTTACTCTTTTATCTGTGGAACTAACACTTTTTTACAGGTATCGGCGTATACATAGTGATATAGGATCGCAGAACGTCTGAAATCATTCTTCGTCCCTATTGACTACTTTGACTATCGTTTTCGAAACTGACGTTTCTACAAACTCAGTCAAAGTGGGGGCTTCTGTAGACACCTAAAAACGTCTCCCCAAAACCAAACCCGATGATGAACACCTTTCACCGCCATAATTGGTCGGGTTGAGTATTTAATATTTGGAGTGCTTAAATCCATGTTCTATCCAATATATATCATAAACAAATCCAATTTCTAGCTCATTTCCCTGAACCATAACATATTTTTCACTTTTCGTATCCACATCACAAAACAAAGCTAAACTGATTTTTTGGCTATATAATTTTGATCCTATTATTATTTGGTTGGATAGGCCTTGAAATTATCTTTCTAACCATATATCATAAGCCAATTCCGAGCTATAACGAAGAAGTTATGAGCCAAACACTAAACTCGGCCCAAAACCGACACCCTTCCACTAAAACGACCATATCTTAAAATATAAAAATAATTTTGATCTGATTTTAATTGGGTTGGAAAGTATACTTGATGACATTTCCAATGTTACATTATATGCCTTATTCCAAGTTACGGATCAAAAGTTATCGTAATTTTAAAAACGGGTAAAAAAAGCTAGAATTACCGCGCACAGTGCAAAAGCACCGTGTCACGGCGCCTGATGACGTGGCACGGTGCCTAGTGCCGTGACACAGTGCTATTTTAGAAGATTTTTTGTGTCAAATTCCACTGTGTCACTGTACCTGCTGCGTTGACACGGTACCTGCTGCCATGACACGTATTTCTCACCGTGTCACGGTGCTTTTTCCGTGTGTTTCCGTGTTTTCTTATACCGTGACACGATGAACTGTGCCGTGCCATGGTGGACACTGCCGTGTCACAGTACGTGTGCCGTGTCCCGGAATTTTCTTGTGACTTTTCCGCGTAAACCCTTCACGCGCTTTCACTTCCCGTAGGTCAAATATGTCCCGCGTCACTCCAATTTTCCCCGCGTCACAGGATTTTCCATCATTACATCATTCTAAGCCTTAAACCTATATTCCTAATTACATTATTCTTCCCTTAAGCACTCCAAGGAGTCTATAATTAACCCGAGGTTCCGTCCTTAAACCAAGGCGTGAAAGGTATAATTAACTGAGGGTTTGGACAAATCAACTCTACTTTTTATTTAATTTAATTTAATTTAATTTCCATTTGATTTATATTTAACAATTTATTCATGATGTAGTAATTTAAAGGAACGCGCGGAATGTGAGTAATTAATTAATTTAATTACTTATTGCTAGCATCATGATTTAGTTGATTTATATTTGATTTGACTAACGCTATTATTGTTAAATTGCTTCCAATATTAATGTATCTTCTATTATTATTTATTGATCACCATATTGTATGTGAAAAGGGAATATGTAATTGAAAATCACGCCTAATAAGATAATTTGGACAACCGGTTTAGGTTCCATTTTAATCTTGCTATTTAATCAAGTGATCACGATATTTTAGAATTATATGTTGCATTAATATTCAACCAATTTATCTTAATAATAGTTTGGAACAAATTGAATATTTTATAAGTATGCCTTTGAGATCGCAAGAATCACTTTTCACTATAAGAATCGAGTAGAGGCCAATACGGGCAAATGTAACTCCATGACTCACTTCGTACCATCATCCCCGATCCTCCTTTCGTGGTTCCGAACCATATGGAGTTAGTAATCTCATCGATTATGAATGGGGTGTAACCTTCACGGGCCAATCGTTGTTGCCTATCGTTGTCCCTTTATCGTGGTTGCCTTTTATGATCCGTGAACGGTTTATAAGTTCCTTGAAAAACTTGTTGGCGGCTCCCTGCTTTCCTTGTCCCTAATTGTATATGTCAATTCCCACTTCCTATGAGTTCCAAGCATATTCACACATGCTTTAATGTAGGTGCACTTCGAACAACGCCTACAAAATCAAATTTTTATTTTTTATTTTTCGAGCATATGATGTTTGAGAAACGCCCCCTTTTTTTATCGTAAGTAAAAATCGAGATTATATTCGAGCGTAAAATTCTGGGCTCACACGTCGTCATCAGGTGGCGCACGCATGCAACATCAAAGATTGCGCGTTTTTGCCGCGCATAACTGATTTAGTTGCGTGTGACATCCGCGCGCAACTTTTCTAGTTGCGCGCAACACCTGTGCTACGAGTGTAAATTTTTTTAATCATATTTTTACCCCCCCAAGTGTGAAGATTTTTTTTGTGATGTTCGAAATAAAATTTGAACGCTTTATATGGTATAATCATTTTTTTAATTACCCCCCCAAGTGTTGTGAACTTTACCGTGGTGTTCGGTAAAGTGCATAACACTTATAATCTTTATTTGAATGCTAAAGAAAAAGGTTTGTATAATGAATGAATGAGTTTATCCGGATTTCATATGCAATATTTTTTAAGTCCATTACCATTACTCTGACAGCTCCTCCTAATAGAATTTCAATTACGCGATAAGGTCCTACCAAGTTAGGTTTGAATTTTCCTCTTGGATCGGTGGGTGGACCTCTAACCTCTTTTAGTACAAAGTCACCTACTTTAATATTTCGGGGTCGTACCCTTTTGTTAAAATGTCGCGCAATGCGTCTTTGGTAGACTTATACATGATGCAAAGCTCTTAGTTTTCATTCGTCGAGGAATAAAAGCTCTTCATACCTCTCTCTTACCCATTAAATTTCCGGTATCTTACTTTCGAGTACGATACGTAGGGATGGTACTTCCAGTTCAACTGGTTGAACTACATCCATTCCAAAAACTAAGGAGTATGGAGTTACTCCTATTGATGTTCGTATGGATTTTCTATAACCCCATAGAGCGAAGTGTAGTTTATTCGGCTAGTCTTTGTAATTTTCTGCCATTTTTTTAATGATGACTGTTATGTTTTTATTTGTTGATTCTACAGCTCCGTTCATTTCAGGTCAGTGATAATGTTTTACTTTATAACGAGCTAAGAGGGTCTCTAGTTTTGCTTTGAATTGAGATCCCTGATCACTAATTAGTTAATGTGGAACTCCATATCTACAAAATATGTTTTGCTCGAGAAACTTTGCGACATGTTTAGAAGTGATATTTACGTAAGAAGCAACCTCGATCCACTTAGTAAAGTAATCGATGGCTATTAGTACGTACTCGTGTCCTCCTATTCCAGTTGGAGAAATTTTGCCAATTATGTCAATTCCCTAAGTCGAGAAATGCCAAGGGGAAGTGAATTTGTACAGTTTGGATGGTGAGAGATGTTGTAAGTTAGCGAACATTTGGCACTCTGGACATTTCTTGACATATTGTATGCAATCATGTTCCATAGTGTACCAATAGTACCCTTGCCGTGAGATTATTTTAGCAAGCATTTTTCCGTTCATGTGAGGTCCACAAACACCTTTGTGAGTGTCTTCCATAAGGCGCGTGGATTCTGGTTGGTCTATGCATAATAAGCTTTGACCATTAGGTCCCATTTTGCATAAATGACCATTTACTAGACCATATTGGGCTGCGAGTGTTCTCAAGGCCCGTTGGTCTTTTGATGATGTATTTTCAGGATATGTGCCATGAGTAATATACTGGAGGATATGATCATACCAAGGATTGTTTCCTTCAATGTCATTTATTTCCTTTATTGCGTTGCAATACGCTGGTTCTTCTCTTTTATCAACACATAATGGTATCATATTTAAGTGATCTAGAATATTGATCATTGAGGCTAATTTACTAGCGCATCGGCAAATTAATTATCATCCCTTGGGAGATATTTAAAATCAATATGTTCAAAATGCTCGATGACTTGCTTTAGTTGTGCTTGGTATAAATCATAGTGGAGTTCTTTATTTTCCATTTTTAAGTATATGATTTATTATCAAACTAGAATCTCCATATACCTCTTATTTTTGCACACCTATGCTAGCTGCTGCTTCTAGTCCAATAATGCACGCTTCACATTTCGCGGCATTATTAGTAACCTCAAAGTCTAGTTTAACAGATATTGGAGTATGTACTCCCTCTGGACTTATGAGTAACACTGCCACACCACATCCTTTTTGATTGAATGCACCGTCGAAGTACATTACATTACCCATTTGTCATCTTGCATCATGAGAATTTCTTCATCTGGAAGATGAGTATATTCTGCATGACTTGTTTGAATAGGATGTTGGGCAAGAAAGTCAGATATGACTTTCCTTTTTATTGACTTTTCAGTGATATATTTTAGTTCGAATTCGGCCAACATTGCCAACCACTTGGATATTCTTCCTAGTATGGGTGATTGTTCAAACAAACAATTTATCGGATTTTGTTGCGAAATCACATGAGTAGTGTGTGGTAGCATATAATATCGTAATTTTAGTTGCCCACACCAATGCTAAACTTGTTTTTTCCAAGGTGCTATATTTTGTTTCATATTGAATGAATTTTTTTACTTATGTAATATATTACACGCTTGACTTTTTCTATCTGTTGTGCTAACATGGCTCCTGTAGCCGTATCTGTGACTGTAATGTATAGCCTAAGAGGTAGTTTGGGTACTAGTGGTGCTAAAACTTGTGGACTTTTTAGATAATATTTGATTTTCTCAAATGCCTTTTGGCATTGATTGTCCCATTCATGTTTTTCCTCTTTTTTTAATTTTTTAAATATTGGCTCACAAGTCATAGTCAATTTGTTGATAAATCGACTTATGTACTGTAGTTTACCAAGGAACACCCTAATTTCTTTTTTTGTTTGAATGGGAGGCATATCAACAATTGCCTTTATTTTAGAGGGATCGATCTCAATACCGCATGTGCTTACTACGTATCCGAGTAACTTGCTAGAAGTCACTCCGAAGGTGCATTTTTGTGGATTCAAGCACATTTTATATTCTTTTATGCGAGTGAAGAATTTGCGTAAAGATTTTATATGTCCCATTCTATATTTGAACTTTATAATCATATCATCCACATACACTTCTACTTCTTTATGCATCATATCATGCAAGAGAGTCGTAGTCGTTCTTTGGTATGTAGCTCCTGCATTATTTAGACCAAATGGCATGACTGTATAGCAATATGTGTCCCAAGGGGTAATAAAGCATGTCTTTTCTTCGTCTTCTTTAACCATTAGAATTTGGTCGTAACCTGTTTATCCATCCATAACGGATAACATTGCATGTTCAGTCGTGTTATCTACCAATATGTCAATATGAGGTAGAGGAAAATCGTCTTTAGGGATAGCCTTTTTAAGGTCCCTAAAGTCGACACTCATGCAAACTCGTCCATCCTTTTAGGGACTAGGACGATATTCGCTACTGTAGACACCCATTTGTGTCTCCCCAAAACCAAACCCGGTAATGAGTACCTTTCACGTCGAATCATAAACGAATGAAGCAAAAGTGTGGAAAGTTTAGTGTTGCGGATAGTTTTAATTTTCTTTTCTTTTCTCTCTGTTTTTGAAAACTTATTTTAAGAGAACAGCCAATCCAATTTGGTTTGTCCATGATATTGGTCCAATGGTAGTGTAGTTGGATGGGGATTGACAAGAGCTTTCCAAGATATATTATAAGCCCAATTCCGATGAATATTGAGGAAGTTATGGCCAATTTACTGAACTGGGCCCGGTTTGAGCCTTATATGCGGCCCAATGATCTAGAGGAGGGCCTAATATAGATTTATCATTCCTAATGCAATCAGGAATGGTTTTAGTCTTCTAGATTCTTCTAGAAGGTTCTTTTCATTCCTAATTCAATTAGCATTGGTAAATTGACTTTTGTTGACTTTTCAAAGTTTTAATTAGAATCAAAGAACATATTTTGAGGAAAATACGATTTTATCCTCATGTACGGCAATTTTTATCTGATTTTAAGAAAACGCGTGGATTTCTGAGTCAGCGCCAAACGCCAGCTGTAGCACCAAACGCTACGATTGGCGCCTGACGCTAGACTTGGCGCCTGGCTCCAATCTTAGCGTCTGGCGCTAAGGTCAGCGTCTGGCGCCAACTCGGTTTTTTGCGTCAGATTTCTGTTTTTGATATTTTATCTTTTTGGCTGATTTTCTTTATAAATAACATCGTAAAAACTCTGTTTTCATTCATCCACATTCACCGACAATCAACAATTCTCATCAATTCTTATTCTTTCTAATTCTCACCAACATTCATCAAGATTCTATTGATTACTTTTTCTCTCTTTTTCTAAACTAGCTTCTCTCAATATAAAATTCCGCATTCATTAGATCTAGATATACCTAGCCATATTCGAAGTTGCCTTCGCCCTAGACGTGAAATGTTTAATTTCTGAGGGTTTGGTCCCAAATCTCTCTTTCAATTATTTAATTTAATTGTTGTTTTGTTTTATATTTTCCTTGAAGTTACTAACGTGTGGATTTTGCTATTAGAAAGAGGTATGAGGCATCAAAGTAAAAGCTTTAATTGTTTAATTGATATTATGATATTAATCATGTCTATGTTGTTATTATGATTCCTAGTATCATGTTAGTATGTTTTTTTAATTTGATGTTTAGGGTGACAACAATAAATTCCTAGTATCATGTTTAGGGTAAAGAATATAATATCAATTATGATTTCTATGATGCTTCCTATTTTCTTTCCTAATAGCATGTTAGTATCATGTAAGGGCTATATATTTAATCTTTATTGTTTAGTGACATGCTAGGGTTTGTTATTAATCTTGTAAGTATCATGCCTAGGATCTTGCTATTATTATGTTTTAACATGATTCATGATTATTTTTATAATTGTTTGATTATAATTTTATGGTTGTTATAATTATTATGATTATGATTATCATGATTGTTATTATGATTATAATTATTATTTTGTTTATGATTTTTATTATTATGTTGCTTGATATTTATTGTTATTGCTTGATCACACGTTTTATGCATGTTTAAAGGGAATTTGGTACTTGTAATCACGCTTAAGAAGATAATTAATAATCTTGTTAGGGTTAATTATGATTATAATTCAAGTGATCGCCAATAATAGTTTTATTTGTGCATTAATATTTCAACCAACATAGATTAAACAGGTTTAGGTTAATTCTATTGATTGCATGTTAGTCAGAAAGCGCACATGAATACGATCAGAATAAAGTAAAGGCCTATTATTAGGGTAGGTTCAATCTCTTTTAGGTTGGATTTGTACCTTCATCCCCGAACCCTATTTTGTTCAAGACCTTATGGAGTTGACGATCTCATGGATCGTTAAGGGGTGTAACCTTCACCTCGTGAATGGTTTACAAGTTCCTAAAAAAACTTGTTGGCGACTCTTTTGCTCTATCTTCTTTCCCTTTGGACGCCACCGTACTTTAGTGTATGATCACAGTGGAGTTCAAGCTAGAGGATTAACGCTTGAAATATTCCCTACAATTTTTTGGCGACTTCACTAGGGAGGATTTCTATTTTAATTCCTTAATTTGTTTCTGCAATGATTTAGAATGAGTGGATGAGACTCGAAACATTCTAAGTATTTCATGTGCGTAATTTTGATTAACATTATTATCATAATCATAAAAAAGAACTCATTGTAAAGACCATCCGTAATGAGTTAAAACATAGGATTTTACACGTAGGAAATTTGAGAAATATCTTTCACAACTAGGATCGAAATAACACTGCGTGAAACTGGAAAATTTTAACGAGCACAGAAAGCTGCTGAGGCATGTAGGAATTAGCGTCAGCGAACAGAAGCTGGCGCCAAACATTTAATAGTAGCTCTAGACAACAGCCATGTCGCCAGGCGCTACAGCTAAAACCTGGCGCCAATCTCTGTTTGCTGGTGCCAAATTCTTCCAATACCGAGCCAGAAATATGCGTTCTAATTTTAACTAGTTTTTCGTATTGTTTGCTCGATCCTACTTCCTGATTGAGTTTTTCTCACTTTTCTGAAACCCATATGTGTTCTACATATGGACATAACCCTCTGGGAATTCATGCTCCATCTACCTGATTGAACGCTTTGAGCAACAAAGGGTACATCCAAGAATGTTGAATTCACCAAACCATGGAAGCGAGTTTTTCTAAAACTCGCGGTGTCCCTTCCACTTGCACCAACCCTTCACGGTTAGGCTTCCGCGCAGTGCATCCGAACAATTAACCATGGACCCTCTATTGACTAAACCATATCCCGAACTTTAGAGAACTAGAGCCATGGTTAGGTTGCAAACTCATTGCATCATGTTGTGCCTACTTGACTAATTGTGCATTATTTGTTGTGCATATATATGTTTTCTTAACCGTTTGTTTGACTTGTGTTGAGATTTAATAAATTAATGACTTAAAGAACTTTGCCTAATGAATTAATTGATTAATTAATTTGAGTAGATAAAGTCTAATATTTTAATCAGAATTGACCTAGTTCGACTTTAGGCATACCCCTATTGGTCAATATCACCGAAATTAGTCTCAAATTGAAGTTCCAGAATTGGCGCCAAAATATGAGCTGTAGCGCCACTATGTAGAGTGTTGCGCCTGGCGACAGCTCTGTCGTCTGGCGCTACACTACACAGTGCGGCGCCAGTCCTGTCATTTTGACGACAGTTCGGGTTATTGATCGAGTCATTACTGTGTGTCTAGTTAACCAGTTTGCTAATTAATTCGGTTAATTTTCGCTGTCAATAATACCTTATTAAGTCATTAATTGAGTCTAGTCACATAGTCTAGCCACATGGTCATGACACGAGTCTTAACATGTCACCTACACTCACTAGTCTTAGCACACCCTTTGAGTACATATCACCATGAACGTGTCTTAGGTTCATGCATGAGTCGGTCTTTTCCGTCATTTGAGTTGGGGGTACATTCTATTCCTAATTCTTCATATCCCTCCATCTACATCATTTTTCTTCACATTCTATTCCAATCTTTCTTCACTTCCTCCATCCATTGCATGTTTAATAAAGTTTGAGTCAAATAATTAACAATGAATATCCCCAAATTCCTTTTCCACAGTACTTGATCGAGGAGAGAAGGGCGATTAATCAAGGACAACACCTTTTTTCAGGTCTCGCTTTTTGATAAATCAATTCGTCAAAAGAGGAAGGCTAAAAAGATAATGGCAAGTCAAGAAGAGGTCAATGAACTTAGGAATCAATTGAATGACGTGATTGAGACACTGAAGCTCCTAACACTCAAGATCAATGATCCTGTGAAGTAACAACAAATGAACCTCATGCAAGAGAGTCTAAGCAAGCTATCTAGTGACTATAAATTTCAGGGCATGAGTTCACAAGGGGTCTCGCTGGACAAGGAACTTCTTCCACATAAATTCAACGCCCATGACATCCCTAAATTCAAGGCAACAGATAACCCTTACTTCCATATAAGAGCTTTTGAAACTATAATGAACATTAAGGGTATCGATAAGAAGGTTTTTCCCTCTCTGTTCCCACTATCTCTCGAAACTGTTTGTCAACAATGGTTCTTTTCTCTCGAGAAAGAAAAAACCTCTTCTTGGGAGTCGATAAAAAATGCTTTCATAGATAGGTATAAGTGCAACATCCAAGACGAAACAGACCACAGACAACTTGAGATATTAAAACAAAAAGAAAACGAAGGGTTCACTTCTTTCTTCAATAATTGGAGGGAAACTTCCGCTAATATGGTCAAGGCTCCTACCGAAAAGGAATCTGTGAGGATGTTTATCAAGAATCTCCAAGGGAAGTATTCAAAGCACTTAAAGTACCAACACAACTTGAATACTTTCAAGGCTGTGTATAACATAGGCATTGACATTGAAGATGACCTTCTAAAAGATAATGGTACGAGAGGAAAGAAGAACGACCATCCTTTTTCTTCCTCTCCCATTAATGAGGTACATGCCACAAACGCCTCTAAACCACGAATCCAAAGATAAAAAAGGGTGTTCACTCCACTTGGTATGAGTTATGAAACAGCTTTCGAGAAGTTACACCACAAAGGACCAGTCATGCCCATAGGGCCCGTCAAAGATCAAGTTCCAGAAGCCAGGCCACCTAAGTGGGACCCTAATAAGCACTGCAAATATCACAAAGGAAAGGGTCATGACACTGAGGAGTGTTGGAAACTCAAAGAAGCTATTCAAGATCTGATCGATAACAATGAAATTTCCGAGATTCTAGCCATCGAAGAAAATCAAACATCCTTCGATCGATCACTTCTTATCATGCCTGTAGGAGAGCCCATGATCGAGACAACTTATATGACCTCTCTCGATGAAGTGACCATAATTAAGGAGGATGGAAGTCTTTTCTTAGATAATACCAAGGAAGACTCGTCAAGTCTAAAAGAGGACGTTCGAAAATTGCAAGATGTCATTGCCATGCTCTTGAATGTGGTAAAAGGATTAGCAAATCGGGTAATGGCCATTGAACTAAACTCTCGCTAAGAGTTTAATGAAGAACTTAATGCTCCTAAGCCACTAGCAAAACGGACCATTGAAGGATACACACCAATAGGAACGACTTACAATGAAGCTTTTGATTGTCTACATGATCAAGGTTATATTCGCTCCATTGGTTCCAGTCAAAACCCTCCATCTGAAAAATATTTTCCCAATGGGGATCCAAATTCCTATTGTCGATACCATAAAGGTCGTGGTCACACTACTGAAAAGAGTCTCGCCCTCAAGGATCGTGTTCAAGACTTCAGTGATTCAAATATCCTTCATGTTCCTCCGCACGACAAGAAGGCCAAGGTTAGTAACAATAGTAACAGTGGCTGTAAAGGGAAGAAGAACGACTATCCTTCTTCTTCCGAAAACACCTACTCTAGTAATAGTGTTGGTACTTTCGACCTTAGTGAGATCCTAGCCATGGGTAATCGACTGAGAAAGGATTTCACCCCTATTGGAATTAGCTACGATAATGCTTTCGATCGACTCCATGCCAAAGGACTCATTACTCCCATCGGACCTATTCAAGATCCCCCACTTGAGAAGAGATCTCTTAGTTGGAATCCAGACGAACACTGCAAGTACCATCAAGGTAGGGGTCATCCTACTGAGAGCTGTTGGAAGCTAAAGGAGGCTATCCAATATTTGATTGATAATAACAAGCTTCCCATACCTCCAGTTAACAAGAAGAGCAAGTGATGATAAAGGAAATAACACAAGACAAGAGGCGAGCTTCAACGATAAGATTTCGTTACCTCTTTTTTCTATTTTCTTATTTACCCTTTCCCCAATAAGTCTAGCATGGGCACCTTTTCTTTTCCTTTAGATTGATTTTGTAGTTTTTTTTTTCCTTTTTCCCTTTTTAATAAAATGAGCATTTATTTCCTTATATATGATCATTTCATTTTATTGCGTCAAAAAACAAAAAAAACAAAAAATATATAAAAATCCATGTCGAATTAAGCACAAGGTATACCAATGATTTGAGGCACCCCTTGTAGCCACATCATATCTCCTTTCACTTTTTAATTTTACAATCCTTTCTTCATAAACCACTTTGAGCCTCGTCTAACGATAGACCCTTCTTTTTTCAACCTACATCTACCTAACCATGGGATGGGATGGTGTGAAACTTATGCAATTCTAAAAAAGGGCTTGAGTGATTTCAAAAAATCAAAATAGCAAAAATAATCAAAAGCAAAATAAAAGTGTGCAAAAGGGCAAGTGTTCCAATGTTTTTGACATGAAAATGTCTTTGATAAAAACACGTCTCAGATTGCGTCTCTATCGAGTGCTCAGTACCGTTCCTGAGAAACATGAATGCCAAGTGAGTGATAGACCGCATTATCGGGATTTCCCACAGTTATAAAAATGAAATAAAAGAGAGCTAAAAAAGAGTAGAAACTCAAGCATAAAAATATAAAGATTCAAAAGCGAGGTTGCACACCTTGGGGGCTTATCTAGGGTCTTGAGCCTTTATCCCTTTCTTCTCTAACCTTTAGCCTAACCACGTTACAACCCTTAAAAAGACCTTTTTGAGGTATACACACTTGTGCGAGGTCCGGCTAGAGCTACGTTCGGCCTGATTCCTAACAGATACGTAGGCAACCTCACATCGAGTTGCGGCCGTGATAAAAATGCATTCATATTCACATTCACACACTTACACCATGATCATATCAAGGGATTCCCTATGCTCATCCCTATTCACTTAGAGCTAGACTTGGGAGCTTGATCCTTATATCATTAGCTTACCTAGCCTAAGAGTCACCACCATTTGACTCTTTTCAATAATATTCTTTCCACACACTTAGCTCTTGCGGCCTAGCTTTAGTGTCACTATCACACACATCACACATACATGACCAAATATATTTCCCTTAGGAACCCTTTGTCATGAAATCTTAACACAATGCTGAAGCATGCCTTGTCACATCGCTCATCACTTATCAATCATCATTGCATCATGAAGTATGAAGTGCTTAGCCTCCGTGCCTAAGTTACCCAAAAACTTTCATCATGGAGTCAAAAGTTGAGATAACCTAAGATGGATTAATCCTTGCACCTTGAGAGATAGTATCAAACAACATTTGACTAAGCTCGTTCAACATGCACCACCAAAACTTCGCTTCTTTCTTTTTTGCGTCTTTCTTTTTCGGGAGAAAGTCGGTACCCTCCACAAAAATGATGAGAAATTTTTGCTTTTTGCATTTTCGAGTCGCACGATCACATTACAATACACACACGAGTCATGTACACATTGAGTCATGTCATGTCATATCACCTTGATTTGAGTCACACATGTCATTTCGCTTCGAGTCGAGTCAACCTCGAGTCAATCATATCGAGTCAAGTTTTATACCTTGAGTCGTGTCAAGTCGATGAGTCTAGCAACGTTAAACCTAGGTCAAACCTAAGATAATCAAAGAGATTGGCAAAGTTCTATAGTAAAAAATAAATACAGGTATAGCAGAATAGGGAGGACCCTACTTTAATTCTTGCCGCCAGAGATATTTCAGCAGCGACGGAGCTCGAAGCCTCCCAGAAAGGTTATTTCGACCTCATACATCAATTTCAGATCCCTTGGTACGCCAGTTAGTCCCTATAAGCAATTTGACATGATTAAGTAGTCAGTTTGATTACAATTGCAATAAGTGGTCGACCTGATGAAAGATCGTCTCACTTAGCTTAAAGCGCCTAATCACGGAAACACCGACATACTGGTTTAAGCGGAAACAAAGTTCAGGCGAGCTTTAGAGATCGACAAACGTTGGTCCTCGAAAATTTTTCTTCGGAATATTATAGCAACAAACGTTCAAGTACCGAAGCTCTATTGTTCAGAGACGTGTGAACATCTCCATCAAGGCTCTTTTGTTCAGAGACGCGTGGACATTTCTTCCATCAATCTCTTTTTTTCAGAGACGCGTGGACATATCATCAAAGCTCTTTGCTCCAGAGACGCGTGGGCATATCATTCAAGCTCTTTTGTTCAGAGACGCGTGGACATTTCTTTCAACCTCTTTTGTTCAGAGACGCGTGGACATTTCTTTCAAGCTCTTTTGTTCAGAGACGCGTGGACATATCATCAAAGCTCTCCTATTTTCAAGCTCTTTCGCTCAGAGACGCGTGGGCATCATATTATCAAGCTCTTCGTTCGGAGACGAGTGGACACATCATTCAGAATATCATATTAAAAATAAGCTCTTCGTTCAGAGACGCGTGAACATATAAAAAAAAAAGAAGCTCTTTGTTCAGAGGCGCGTGGACATATCCAAAAAAAAAGGAAGCTCTCAGAGACGAGTGAACATCGAAACAGCAAGGTGGAGTTCCCTAGATTGTGGAGAGTTATCACAAACAACTGAGGATTGTTTCAAGAAAAGCAATCATCGATAGTATTCCCTTGGATGTGGAATATTATCAATGTGGAGGAGGATCGTTTCAGGGGAAGCAATCTTCTTATTTGGAAGCAGTTACAGGCGTAGCAGTTTTCAAGTGGGATGACATTCTCTAGCTTGCAGGAGGTCATCAAAACAGCAAATCGGTTACTTTCAGAGACGTGTGCTCGACGGTGCAAGATACACGTTTCTCAACTCTTTTATCTGTTTAACTAATGCTAGTTTTGCAGGTATCGGCGTTACAAGAGTGGTTTAGGATCGTAGAACGTTCAGAATCATTCTTCGTCCCTATCGATACTTTGACTTTTGTTTTCGAAACTTGCGTTTCTCCAAACTCAGTCAAAGTGGGGGCTTCTGTAGACACCCGTTTGTGTCTCCCCAAAACCAAACCCAGTGATGAGTAACTTTCGTGTCGAGTCATAATCGAATGAAGTGAAAGTGTGGAAAGTCTAGTGTTGCGGAAAGTTTTAATTTTCTTTTCTCCTCTCTCTGTTTTTGAAAACTTATTTTAAGAAAATAGACAATCCAGTTTGGTTGGTCCATGATATGGGTCCAATAGTAGTGTAGTTGGATGGGGCTTGACAAGACCTTTCCAACGATATATTATAAGCCCAATTCCGATGAATATTGAGGAAGTTATGACCAATTTACTGAACTGGGCCCAATTTGAGCCTTATATGCGGCCCAATGATATAGAGGAGGGCCTAATATGGTTTATTATTCCTAATGCAATTAGGAATGGTTTTAGTCTTCTAGATTCTTCTAGAAGGTTCTTTTCATTCCTAATTCAATAAGCATCGATAAATTGACTTTTGTTGACTTTTCAGAGTTTTTAATTGAAATCAAAGAGCATTTTTGAGCAAAAGATACGATTTTATCCTCATGTACGGAAAAATTTATCAGATATTAGAAAACGCGTCAAAAACAAGATTGGCGCCTGGCGCCAATGGCATATGGCTGGCGCCAACCTCGTTTTGCGTGCGCTAGACTCTGTTTTGCTTATTTATCTTTTTGGCTGATTTTCTCTATAAATAATGTCGTAAAACTCCGTTTTCATTCACCAATTCTCATCAACATTCATGTACATTCACCTACAATCAGTTTTGATTCTCTTCTTTAATCATTCACCATCTCTCTCTCTCTTATTCTAACCTTGCTTTTTATATACAAAATTCCGCATTCGCAAGATCTAGAAACACCTAGCCATATTCGAAGTTGCCTTCGCCCTAGACGTGAAAGGTTTAATTTATGAGGGTTTGGTCCCAAATCTCTCTTTCAATTATTTAATTTAATTGTTTGTTTATATTTTCCTTGAAGTTACTAACGTGTGTATTTTGTTATTAGAAATAGGTACGAGGCATTAAAGTAAGTATTTTAATTGATTTATTGATGTTATGATGTAGAAATCATGTTTATATTGTTATTATGATATTCCTAATATCATGTCTAGGGTAATTTTAATATTAAATATGATTCCTGCAATGCTTCCTATGTTCTTCCTAATATTTATGATTGTTAGTATCATGTTAGGGTTAAAGATTTGATTTTTATTGCTTAGTGACATGCTAGGGTTTGTTATTAATCTTGTTAGTATCATACCTAGGATCTTGCTATTATTATGCTTTAATGTTGATATGATTATTTTAATTATGATTTATGATTATGATTTTATGATTATAAGTTATAATTTATGATTATTATTATTATTATTATTATTATTATTATTATTATTATTATTATTATTATTATTATTATTATTTTGATGTTTATAATTTTATTATCATGATCATATTATGATATTTATTGTTATTGCTTGATCACACCTTTTTATGCATGTTTAAAGGGAATTTGTACTTGTAATCACGCTTAACAAGATAATTAATAATCTTTTTTAGGGTTAATTTGATTATAATTCAAGTGATCGCCAATAATAGATTTATTTGTGCATTAATATTCAACCAACATAGATAAAAAGGTTTAGGGTTAATCCTATTGATTGCATGCTAATTAGAAAGCGCACATGAATACGATCTGAATAAAGTAGAGGCCTATTATTAGGGCAGGTTCAATCTCTTTTAGGTTGGATTTGTACCTTCATCCCCGAACCCTTATTTGGTTCTAAATCTTATGGAGTTGACGATCTCTTGGATCGTTAAGGGGTGTAACTTTCACCCTATGAACGGTTTACAAGTTCCTAAAACTTCTTGGCGACTCTTTTGCTCTATCTTCTTTCCCTTTGGACGCCACCGTACTTTAGTGTATGATCACAGTGGAGTTTAAGCTAGGGGGTTAACTCTTGAAATTTATTCCCTACACACATCATATCTCCTTTCAACCCATATCTACCTAACCTTGGGATTGGACAATGTGCAACTTATGCAATTCTAAAAAGCTTGAGTGATTTCAAAAGATCAAAATAAATAGAAAGCAATAGCAAAAAAAGAAAAAAAAAACAAAAAAAATAAATAAAAGTGTACAAAAGGGTAAGTGGTCCAAAGTCTTTGACATGAAAATGTATTTGATATGCACACGTCTCAGATTGCGTCTCTCCCAGTGCTCGGTACCGTGCCTGAGAAACGTGAATGCAAAGTGAGTGATAGACCGCATGATCGAGATTGCCCACACTTATTAAAATAAAATAAATGCTAAAGCAAAAAAATAAAGCAAAAAAAGAGAAGCAAGCCTCAAGCATAAAAATATAAAGACTCAAAAGCAAGGTTGCACACCTTGGGGCTTATCTAGGGTCTTGAGCCTTTTTATCCCCTTCTTCTATAACCTTTAGCCTAACCACGTTACAACCCTTTAAAAGACCTTTTTGAGGCATAAACACACTTGTGCGAGGTTCGGGTAAAGCTACGTTCGGCCTGATTCCTAACGGATAGGTAGGCAACCTCACATCGAGGTGCGACCGTAATAAAAATGCATTCATATTCAAATTCACACACTTACACCAAGATCATATCTAGGAATTTCCAATGCTCACCCCTTTTCATTTAGAGCTAGACTTGGGGGCTTGATCCCTACATCATTAGCTTACCTAGCCTAAAAGTCACCACCATTTGACTCTTTTATAATATCTTTCTACACACTGAGCTCTTGCGGCCTAACTTTAGTGTCACTATCACACACATCATACATACATGACCAAATATACTTTCCCTTAGTGTAGGCTTCGTTCGAAGTGCGCCTACGTTAAAGCATGTGTGAATATGCTTGGCACTCATAGGAATTGGAAATTGACATTACGATTAGGCACAAATAAAGTAAGGAGCCGCCAACAAGTTTTTAAGGAACTTGTAAACCGTTCACGGATCATAAAAAGGCAACCACGATAAGGGACAACGATAGGCAACAACGATTGACCCGTGAAGGTTACACCCCATTCATAATCCATGAGATTACTAACTCCATATGGTTCGGAACCACGAAAGGAGGATCGGAGATGATGGTACGAAGTGAGTCATGGAGTCACATTCGCCCGTATTGGCCTCTATCCGATTCTTATATTGAAAAGCATTCCTGCGATCTCAAAGGCATACAAACAATAATTCAATTCGCTCCAAACTATTATTTAACTAAATTGGTTTAATATTAATGCACACATAATTCTAAAAATTTGGTGATCACTTCAATTAATAATAAGATTAAAAGGATCCTAAAGCGGTTGTCCAAATTATCTTATTAGTCGTGATTTTCAATTACATATTCCCTTTAAACATGCAATACGGTGATCAAAATAAATAATAGAATCAATATTAATATAAAAACAAATTTAATCATAATTCCAACAACATATAAATCGTTAGAATAATAATAATAATAAAAAGAGCATGATCCTTACTTTGAATCTGTTTGTTTGCAACTACAAAATAATAAACGAGTTAGTAACTTCAAGGAAATAATAAAACAATAACTAAATTAAATTAAATAAAATAAGGTTGATTTTGGGGCCAAACCCTCAAACGATTCTACCTTTCACGCCTTGGCTTAAGGACAGAACCTCGAGTAAAATATGGACTCCTTTGAGTGGCTGAAGAAGGAATTTTGAAGTAAAAAGGGTAGGCTAGTGTTTAGGTTAATAGCATAGAAGAGAGAAAATAAGAATAATCGAATTCTGGTTGCCCCGTACATCAGAAATGAGGGGGTATTTATAGGGAAACGTGCTGAGGGAGCACACGGAACCCTAAAATGATAAAAACCCTTAAAAAGTATCCCGTGACACGGTCAGACTGTACCGTGACACGGTTAGACAATACCGTCAGACGGTACATATTCCCGTGACACGGTACAGTTTTGGAGTGACGCGGGAAATTTTCAGAAAACGGAACGGAAAACGCGTTAAGGGTTTACGCGGAAAGGACACGGAACTTCCCGTGTCACGGCAGACCTCCCGTGTCACGGGAAGTCCCACCGTCAGACGGGAAGGGTTCCCGTGACACGGTCAGTTCCAGTCCATTTTTCCGTCTAAATTCATATTTAACCCTAATTTCTTTCGACTTTTTAAGTGCCGATTGATAATTTCGGGCTTTTTCCTGACTTTTATTATTCGGGCTAAAATAATAAAATAATAAAATAAATAAAATAAATAATAAAATAAAAAGGTTTGGGCTTAAAATTAATTAACAAGCTTGGGCTAAAATTAAAACTATGCTTTTACCAAATACCAAGACTAATCCATGGACCTTTCAAAAATAAGAATTTAATAAAATACGATTTTTTAGGCACTCTCGGGATTAAATACTAAACCCGACCAACAGTGGCGGTGAAAGATTATTTATCATCGGGTTTGGTTTTGGGGAGACATTTTTAGGTGTCTACACTTAGGAATCCACCGAGTGACAAACAAATTTGGCAGCTTCCTAAGCTTGAAGGAATCCACCGAGTGACATTTGTTGAAACGCTTCCCATGCTTGAGGAAAGCTGATTGAAAAGTTTGGTACCTTTCTAAGCCTGAAGAAAGCTACCGGATAATACTTTCCATGCCTGAGGAAAGTCGACGAATGAATTTGGTGTCATTCTATGCTTGAAGAATTCCACCGATAATGCCTTCCATGCTTGAGGAAAGCCGACAAAGGAATTTTGTGGTTTTCTATACTTGAAGAAAAATCCACCGATAACGCTTTCCACTGATGATGCTTTCCATGCCCGAGGAAAGCCGACTTGGCGGTTTTCTATACTTGAAGAAAAATCCACCGATAACGCTTTCCAAGCCTGAGGAAAGCCGACTTGGCGGTTTTCTATACTTGAAGAAAAATCCACCGATAACGCTTTCCAAACCTGAGGAAAGCCGGTTTGGCGGTTTTCTATACTTGAAGAAAAATCCACCGATAACGCTTTCCAAACCTGAGGAAAGCCGACTTGGCGGTATACTTGAAGAAAAATCCACCGATAACGCTTTCCAAGCTTGAGGAAAGCCGACGATTGCTGAAAATTGATAAGTGTATGGTGGTTCAATTATCCCCGAACGCGGGCCGTAGATGATTCACAATTTTAAGCCGATTATCCGACCATATTTAATGCCGAAAAATAGGCCAGGGGTAAAATGGTAATTTTAGTCCCCCTTAAATATCAGTTGGGATTTTCCGCGTAACTGTAGCGAAAAGTAATCGCCCAATAAACTCGGAAAATCAGCCAAACTAGTCAAAAAGCCAAGAATATTCCCTGACCAAGCTCAGTTTTGCCGCGACACGTCATCAGGTTCCCGTGACACGGTCAGGGATTTCCGTCAGACGGGACTAGTATCCCGTGTCACGGGACTCCTATTTTTTCTTTTTCTTATTTTTTTCCTTTTCGCTGTTTGAACCAGTCAAAGCAACGGTCACTTTTCTTTTTGTCCTTTTCTGGCTTTAAATTCGCACACTTGCTTTCACACTTCACCATTTCACATTTCTTCTTCATACTTGCTTTCACACTTCACCATTTTTACTTCTTGCTTACCAAAAATTGTCGCGCCACACTTGAGGTTAACCGCCAGCCGTCGAAGCTCACCGTGACACGGTAACGGCGACCGTGACACGGTTAGTCCACAGATCTGATTTTTTCCTTCTTTCTCTTTTTTGTTTTGTTTTGCTGCGGTTTGTTGCTGCTGATGTCTGCCGTTGCTGTTGCTGTTTCTGTTTCTTTCCCGGAGCTGCCGCCCAAATCGTCGGAGCTCCGTTAGCCTTGAAGGTCGCCGTGACACGGGATTGCTTCTCCGTGTCACGGTTAGTGCTGACCGTGTCGCGGCAGTCGCGCTGGTGACTTGAAATTTTTTCGAGTTTTGGAGTTCGAATTTCATCAATTTTGCTGTAATTTCTCGATCTTCTCCTCATTTTCGATCCTCTACAAACATTCATGTAAGTTTCCTTTGATTTTTGCTTAGAATTTTCTTCACATAAACAATTTCATGACAAACCCTAAAAATAAATTTGGGGTTTTTTTATTTTGAAGCTTTATGTTGAAATTCTTGCCATGAACTTATTTGTATATGTATACATGTGTGTTTGTGAGAAATTTGAGACAAAATTTGCATGAGTTGATGGAAAATTGAGCAAATCACCATTTTTGGGTGCTACTTTGTGAAATAATGTTCATGTTTTGTTCTTGAAATGGTGAAAAGATGGTGGTGAGTCTTGTGAAATGATGTGTTGATTCATGTTTTGCATATATACTATATTGTCATGGAGAACATAGTATCATGTGGCTAGAAGAACTGTAGTATTAGTTTGTCATGGAGAAACTAAATACCATAATTTTTGCCAATTTTTAGCCTTGAGGTAAAACTTTAGCATATGATTCAATAAACAACTAAATAACTTAGGAAATGATGCCAAGTATTTAGATTTTTATTATGATAAATACGCAATATAAAATGTTTAGGAAATGATGCTAAACACTTAGATTTTAATAAAATTTAGCATATAATTCAATAAACAACTTAATAGCTTAGGAAATGATGCTAAGTATTTAGATATTTATTTTTTATTATAAATATGCAACTTAAAAATGTTTAGGAAATAATGCTAAACATTTAGATTTTTATAATAGCATGCCTAGAAGACGAGATTGCGACCTTTCTACCCGCGGCCGGCGTCGGGCTTTTCGGGAGGACACTCCCACTGTCCCTGAGGGCGTGGACGACGACGTCTTGGAGTCCGAGCCTCGGACTTCTACGAGTAGGGGTAGGTGGGTTCCACCTCCGTGGACCCCAGACCAGTTGGTTTTCTGCCGTGAAAACCACGTCTCTCACCGCGCACTCTCCGGCATAGTCGATGGCACACTTCGCCAGCATGGTTCCGGGGCCGGTGATTTGATCCCTCGACTTTACCAGGTCATTACGGGGGATCCTGCTACGAGCGCCCTATGGGAGTCGTCTGGCTTGGTCGATTTCTACGCGGCGGTCGTAGGATTGCGGCGCGACGGTCGTTCGCGCATTGTTAGAGTATTTCTAGGATACTACCAACACGTTTCACTTTGCTTGGGGGGAGATGACGGTGACCCCCCTGGACTTCAGCATGATCAGCGGGTGCGCTTTACCAACCGGGCAGTAGGCCAGATGTCTGATCTATCTTGGACATTGGCTGAGGTAGCTGATTTGTTAGGACCCGACCGGTGTCTCGAGGTGGTCCTAGGAGTGGATGATCGGAGTCGGCTTCAGTTCTTGCTCGCGGCTTCGATATGGAGGATACGACTGCCGAGCAGCGGGTGCGGATCTTCATCTTGATCCTGATCTCTATGACCCTCTCTCCCGACAGGAGTTCATGTGTGCTCCTCTGCTACCTCCCCTCTTTGGCAAGGATTCCCAAGATAGGATCCTACAGCTGGGCCAGTCTTGGGTACGCAGATCTTCTTCTATCTCTACGTCATGGCTGCCGTCAGCTGAATGACGAGTCCTCTATCACCGTTTACGGCCTGTGGAGAGTCGTAGTGGTGATGATATTTTCCCTTCTTGTTTAATTTCAGCTTGTTCGATTTGTGTGCTGAATGTTATTTTTGTTGCAGCTATGGTTCTACGAGTACTTCCCAGGCTTGGCTCCTCATCGGCGTCGGGGAGTGGTCTATGACTTCCCCGTCAGAGCCAGCTGGCGTGACCGAGGAGAGTCACGGGTGGAGTCTATTCCGGCGCTTCGTGGGCTACTACGCCGAGGCACCTCTTCCGTTGGCGTAAGGATTAGCTTTGTTGCGTTTTTTCATTCTGATGTTGTTTCTGTTGTTTCACGCCTAACTTTTTATGGTTTCCAGGATCCCATCGATGTCCAGTATCGTCCTTGGGCCGGGATGATTGATCTACCAGAGGCCCTACGTCTTTCAGTGTACCATACCATTTTGGTTGGTACTGGGCGCTTCGTCTGGTATTTGGGGGACTGAGTCGTCCGTCAGCATAGCGGCGATCGTTTTGTGGTGCCTTCATCCCCGCCAGAGTCGATGCTGGACTCCCGCTTGATCAGAGGGTTGATCAACAGGGGAGAGCGCAACACTCTTCCGTGGCAGGAGCTCGTTCACATGGAGAGCGACTACGCGCGGGATTTGCTTCCCTCTCTAGCTCCTGCACCCTGTCTTCCCGAGGTATGATTTCTTTCGAGAATCTTCTTCGTTAGTCTCTGTTTTAAATAGTCGAATAACTTGATTATTGGATCATATTTTCAGACAACCATCCACCCTGTGGGGAGGATTCAGATTCCTCCTCAGTCTGTCCGCTACCCTAGGCCGATCGGTATCACGGAGGACCATATTGCCGACGCGCTGGAGGGTTATAGAAAGGCGCAGGAGTCAGTGCCCGAGGTTTTTTAGCCGGTGAGTTTTCTTCGACGCATTATCCACTCTTTTAATGCTGTTTATTACTGATTTTTCTTTGTTTTATCCTCAGCCTAACTGCCTGGAGGTGATGGGAATCATGAAGCTGGTGGACGCGCTGAAGTATTGCATAATCATCTTCGGCGTGGTGCGAGTTGTCGGAGCTCTAGCGACGTTCTTGAGGTATCACTTATTTCTTCATTTCTGCCATTTGTTTTATTTTGCATCAGTGACAACTTTTGATTTTGTGTTTTTCAGGAGCGACGGAGGTCCCGCTCGTGCTCGAGGCCCAGAGGCTCAGACGAGAAGGAGCTTGGTCGTGGTAGACGATCTCCTGAGGCTCACCGGCGTTCTCAACAAGAGCCTCAGACTACTCAGCCGTTCCAGGAGGCTTAGGGGCAGCAGGGTCAGTCTTCTCAGCGTCCGTTATTTTTACAGCCTCTAGTTCCCAAGTTTGGGTCTCCTTTGGATCCTGGTTCATTCTCGGCTCCATTATCCGGGATTCCTCCACCGCTGTCGGGCTTGTTCTCGGTTCCGATATATGGGACGATGCCTTCGCCGACGATTCCAGTATCTTTGGGCCAGTCTACTCCATTTTCCGTTTGGACAGGTCCTGCCTTGAGCTTAGCTGCTGCCGGGCCTACGGGGACTAGTAGGGACGCTACTCCTCGTACTCGGATGGTCGAGGGACTCTTCGGTTTGCCGTTCCCATACACACAGGGTGGACCACATGCAAAGGGTCAAGATGAGACTGATTCTGATTCTTGAGATTTTTGACCGAGGGTTTTTGTACATACTGTGATGACACTTGACACATTTATGTATTACGACTCTTTGTACATTATTTACAGTTTATATATCTACTATTGTGTGTGTTAGTGTGTGTTTGAGACTCTTTGTGTGTGATTGTGTACTTAGTAATGGAGGGTACCGACCTTCTCCAAAAGAAAAGAAATAAAAAAAGACACTCAAAATAAAAATCTTCCCCAAAATAAAAATAAAATAAAAAAAGATAAAAATCTTCCCCAAATTATTCCGCGGTTTGTTTTACGCGTGTGAAAAGATAAATTCTGGGCAGTTTCGAGCGCTTTTGCTATAAAATAAGACCAGATTGTTCATGATATGCATAATTACGAAACACAAAATAATTTAGAATTTCATATTTCAATAATCATGTCTCAGAATTTTGATAATACATTGCGCGACTGGTCTTCTTCTTTGACCAATGCTGAAAAAAGAGAGTTAGAATTATTTCATGTCAGGGGTTTGCTAGCCCTGCGACAAGTAGCTATTGAACATGATTTTCTTAGAGCAGCATTAGATTATTGGAGTCCAGAAACGCACTGTTTCAAATTTGATTATGATGAAATATGTCCTCTGCCGAAGGAATTTGGTGCAATCTTTGGATTTCCTGCTAGGAATCTTATAGCCATGCCTACCTTACGTGAATATTATTACCAAGACTTTGAACGCCATCTGAATCTAACAGATCCAGATTTAAATAGAATTGTTTGTGGTAATGAAGTAGACTTAGAAAAACTTGCTAATTTATATTTTAATCGCCCTATCTCTGAGTCTTATCATGTGTATCGTAGAAGGGCATATATTTTTTGCATGTTTAGCAAGCTACTATTTGCAAACGGTAGGGTAGGACATGCTTGTCTAGCGTCTGTACTTGAGCATGTAGAATCCGGAAGGTCTCCTATGCCAACGTGCCTTGGAGAAACATTTCGTGGCCTTGACGAGGCAAAAGCTGACCGGAAAGCCATCAGGAAGGGCTCTCTGGTACTATTACAGGTAAAAATACGCTCCGAATAGCCCCCGTGACACAAAACAGTCGTCGTGTCACGGTTAAAACTGCCGTGTCACGGGAATCTGCAGTTTTTTTTTTTTGCAGATTTGGTTGATGGAGCGTTTGGAATTATTTGAAGCCCTTGACGATATTGAAAAATATGGCCCCAACGACTTAGTCCGTAGGAAGAAGAATTACTCTACGAATATGTCGTATGAAGATTGGAAAAATTTCTTTGCAAAGAGGGAATTTTCCATTCGTTGGGTGGTGCCTTGGTGGAGGCTTACTAGGATGGTTGGCACGAATGAAACTCCATATTGTCGCGTTCCTAGTATCTCCAAATTGACCTTTTACTGTCCCTCTCGATTAATGCGGCGGTATGGACTTGAACAAGTAATTCCACGCTATAACGATAGTCCTCGTGAAGTGTCGTTGCATGAAAGTAACGTTCACAAGTTTGAGGCTTATTGGATTGGAAGACCTTTGTGGACCGTTTCTGCAAGTGACCAAGCTCCTCCTCCCTTATCTAGTGCATACAAGGCATGGTTGAACCCTAGAAGCAGGAGGGAACGATTCGGATCACGCAAGTCTGATGTAAAGAGTCATCTTGGAGATAAGAAAGCTCCTCTTAAAGATCGCCTAAGTCCGAGAACACAAGGAATTGAGTTTAAGACTCCTAAGATGCCAAGAAAGAAGACCTATGTGAAAGGAAAGGGTAAAGAAAAGATGGTGTATAGGGAGAAGCAACCGAAAAAGTTCAAGAAAGGTGAAAGGGGTGAAAGTTCGACTAGGGGTGTGACGGTTCGGGCTACAAAAGACACACTAATGGTGAAGGCCGGTCTAATTGAGCAAGAGATGGATGTTCCTAAAGAGAAGAGAGATTAGATCAATAGTGCTTTGCAGTTTATTATTTATAATTTTTATTTAAAATAAGGCATATGATGCCAATACTTGTAGTCGCATTTTAATAATAGCACATTTATTTCAGCCTTTAAAATAAAAATTACAATGACTTTTATTAATTATCCGAGTCAAGGAGTCGGACGCAATGGAAGAACGAAAACAAAAACTCGAACAATAAATTCGCAACGAATGCGCCAATAAATAAAACGGGAAACTGAAAATCTGCCGTGTCACGGTCAAAGGGTCCGTGACACGGTTCAAATTCCCGCGCCACGGCAAATTTTTTTTTGTTTTTTTTTTTACAGACAGGGGTGACGTGGCACGGAACAATTCTCCCGTCAGACGGGAAGAAATCCCGTGTCACGGGAGTCACAATGTCCTTTTTGCCGTTCAGGGGTTGACGTGACACGAGAATTTCTCCTGTCAGACGGGAAGAAATCCCGTGTCGCGACATTTTTCCCCCTTTTTTTTATTTTTTTTTTGCTGTGACGCAATGCTGAACCGACGCGCATATTAGATCAACAGAGGGAGGATTTTTTTTATTTTAAAGTGGCCGGGCCCCCTTGAGGGGTTACCTACGTATTATAAAAAAGGAATCAGGCCAGACGTAGCTCTATTGGGTCATGAACCCATGCGACTAGGCGTAGAATTTCTTGAGTTGATCCAAGTTAGTTAAATTATGGAAGCCGTTACCGTCCATGTCTACTAATTGTGTCGCTCCGCCAGACAGGATGACTTTAACAATGTACGGGCCTGACCAGTTCGGTCTAAATTTTCCTCTTGGATCTAACACATTTTTACGAAGTGCCTTAAGCACTAGGTCACCCTCTCTGATATTCCTGGTCTTAACTTTTTTTATTAAAATGTCGTGCCATACGCTGTTGGTAGGTTTGGACATGATGCAAAGCTGCCAAGCGTTTTTCATCAAGCAGGACCAGTTCGTCGTATCTTGCTCTAATCCAGTCGACTTCATCTAGTTGGCTTTCCAATGCGATTCGGGGAGAAGGTATCTCGAGCTCGATTTGTTGTACAACTTCGACGCCATAGACTAAAGAGAAAGGGGTAGCCCCTGTCGACGTACGAACAACGGTTCGATAACCCCAAAGGGCGAAATGTAGCTTACTCGGCCAATCCTTATAATTTTCCGTCATCTTTTCGATAATGGTCTTCACATTTTTGTTGGCCGATTCGACTGCTCCGTTCGTTTGTGGTCTGTAAGGTGATGATCGATGATGTTTGATATGATATTTCTGCAACAATTCCGCGCATTCGGCTTGGAAATGTAATCCATTGTCACTGATCATCTCATGTGGTACCCCATAGCGGCATATAATATTTTTCTCAATGAATTGAGCTACATGTTTTGCCGTCAGCTTGGCATATGAGGCTGCCTTGACCCATTTGGTGAAGTAGTCGATTGCTACGAGAATGAATTCATTCCCCCCTTGTCCTGGTGGTGTGATTTTTCCAATGATGTCAATGTCCCAAGTGGAGAAAGGCCATGGAGAAGTATATGTGTAGAGAAGCGACGGTGGAACATGCTGTAAGTTTGCGTAGATTTGACACTTCATACATTTCTTGACGTACTCGTGACAATCTCGCTCCATAATAGTCCAATAGTAACCTTGTCGTTGAATCTTTTGGACTAACATCTTTGCATTCATGTGAGTTCCACATACACCAGCATGAAGGTTTTCCATGGTTTTATGTGCTTCTTTCTTGGCTATACATAAGAGATTCCTTCCCGTTGTGGTTCTCTTGTGGAGTTCTCCCCTGATGAGCACATACTGTGAGGCCAGGAGCCTCAAAGCACGGCGTGCCCTTTTTTCAGTATTAAGAGGATTTGATGCTCTTGTCACATAATTAAGGATGTCTATATGCCATGGTTCTTCATCTTCTTCCTGTGATTTTTGTTCATCATCGAGTGCATGAACATAAGCTGGTTCATATCTCCTCTCTATGGTCAGTGGCATTCTGATCGTGTCAGCTGGAATTCACACCATTGATGCTAACTTAACTAGTGCGTCGGCGAACTGGTTTTCCTCTCTTGGCAAATACGTATATTCCACTTCATCTAGTTGCTCCGTGAGAGTTTCTAAATGAGCTTGATACGTAGCGAGACTTTCGCTTCTCACTTTCCATCTCTTGGAGATTTGGTTAATGATTAGTGAAGAATCACCGTAGATTCTGAGTTTTTTGATTCCCAAGGCGACAGCTGTTTCTAATCCCAAAATGCATGCTTCATATTCTGCGGCATTGTTGGTGACATCAAAGTCGAGCTTCATGGAAATTGGGATGTGTTCTTCATTGGGCGATACGAGCAAGACTCCCACGCCACATCCTTTTTGGTTTGAAGCTCCATCAAAATAGAGCGTCCAACTATCGTCTTCGGTCATGAGTAAATCTTCGTCAGGGAAATCATACTCATCTTCTTCTTTTTCAGCTTCTTCTAGCGGAAAGTCTACTAAGAAGTCAGAAACTGCAGAACCTTTGATGGCCTTTTGTGGCACAAATCTCACGTCAAATTGAGCTAGATTGACTATCCACCTTGATAATCTGTTGTTGAGTATTTCTTTCTCAAACAGGTATTTGAGAGGATCCATCTTAGACACGACATGCACCGTAAGAGTGAGCATGTAATGTCTTAGTTTCTGTGCGGCCCATACAAGTGCGAGACACAACTTCTCGAGAGGCGTGTATCGCGTCTCATATCCTTAGAGTTTCTTGCTCAGGTAATAAATTGCATTCTCCTTGCTTTCGATCTCTTGTGCTAGCATTGCCCCCATCGTTTCTCTTGTGACCGTAAGGTAGAGTCAAAGAGGAAAGTTAGGTATTGCTGGCGCTAGCACGGGTGGGTTTGCCAAATACTCTTTGATTTTGTCGAAAGCCTTTTGGCAGTCATCATCCCATGTGACTGGGACATTCTTCTTAAGATTCTTGAATATAGGTTCACATATCGCTGTGAGCTTTGATATGAACCTATTTATATACTGCAACCTTCCAATGAAGCCTCGAATCTCCTTCTCGTTTTTGGGTGGTGGCATGGCCATGATTGCTTTTACTTTTGAAGGATCTATTTCAATCCCTCGAGAACTAATCACATATCCAAGTAATTTTCCTGACGTGACTCCGAATGCATATTTTGCTGGATTTAATCTCATGTTGTACTTACGGAGTCTTTCAAAAAACTTGCGAAGTGCGACGAAATGGCCTGGGCGATCTTTAGACTTGACAATCATATCATCGACATAGACCTCCACCTCTTTGTGCATCATGTCATGTAACAATGTTGTAGCTGCTCTTTGATAGGTGGCACCCGCGTTTTTCAACCTGAATGGCATTACCGTATATCAATATGTACCCCATTGTGTGATGAATGTGGTTTTCTCCATGTCTTCTTCGGCCATCAATACCTGATTATATCCGGCGTAACCATCCATGAAAGACAGGAGTGCATGGTTTGCTGTATTATCGACCAGAATGTCAATGTGAGGTAGAGGGAACCCATCTTTTGGGCTTGCTTTATTGAGATCCCTGTAATCAACACACATTCTGACCCTTCCATCCTTCTTTGGAACTGGAACCACATTTTCTATCCATTCCGGATACTTGGATACTCTGATGAAACCTGCGGCCAATTGCTTCCTGATTTCATTCGGCGCAACTTTTGTTTGACAGGTTTCATACCTAGAATGAGTGGTATCGTATGTTGAGCTATGTCCCTGTCAATTCCTGGCATATCTTGATATGACCAAGCAAATACATCAACAAATTCACTAAGCAAGTTAATTAGCTCTTTGCGTTCATCTTGACTTAGTGTTAATCCAATTTTTACTTCTTTAACAGTCGTATCATTGGAAATGTTAACTGTTTTTGTATCTTCAATAATTGCTGTTTTATTTTCGTGTTCTTCCATTGCTTTTATTATTTCTTTGTCATTTTTATCATTATCAAAGCAATATTGATCAGGGCTAGGGGAATGGCACGCGTCGTAAGCAAAGGTATTCATTTCATTGAATTTATTGGCTAATACATCAAGAGAGGCAAGGTCGGCTGCGACCTCACCAGAATTATTAGGACTAGAAGGATAGGACTCAACAAGAGACTCAGGGTTAAACTCTATAGCAGAAAGAGGGTCAGCCTCAGACTCTAAGGACTCATCTACAGACTTAGACTCAGACTCGGACTCAGACCCGGACGATTCAGACTCATCAAACATAGGACCCTCACCAGCGGTTATTTCCAACTTATCTCCACTTGGCGTAGTGATCCTCAATGTCTTGCGCCATTCCTTGAAATGTTGTCAGCTTGGAAGATTAACTCGGAGGGGTCGAAATCCTTGTTCTCTATGACGGTTTGAACAAGCTCGGAGTTATCATTGTAGACCGGCTCGGATTCATTTTTCTCCATTCCAAAAAGAAGATTGATTCCCAGATCATCAGAGTTCAGGCTAGCTGACTTTTCGACTGTGGAGAGCTCTTCATCGATGAAGTCACAATCGAGGAACACCTCGAATCCCGGTTCACGGATCCCATTATGGACAAATGGTTCAGGGAATTCATAGCATGGGAAGTCTTCCCCTTCTTTGATGTACTGGCCGTTAAGAGTAAACGGATATGGATCCATGGCCATTTCCGTCTTCGTGATTCGAGCGTTGTTGCGAGCCTTCATTTTCAAGGCAGCTTGTTTCAGATCTTCCTTTGTCGGCTCGAATCCTAAGCCGAAAGTGTCTTTCTTGAGCGCACCAGGGTGGCCCCAAGATTTAGCCGTTTTCTTCTTGAGCCCAAGAGTCATTCCAGGGAATTGACCTTGCTTCTTCAGAATGGCGTTGATACTGGTATTTGAGTATGGATCGAAGTCCAGATGGCACCTTTCCTCTTCTTTGATCACAAGAACATCATCTAGTGAAAACCCCCACAGATCTTCATCTTCCTCGTCGTGTTCAACATGGACGATGGGAGTATCAATAACTTGAATGCGCATAGGAGAAGCGTCGATGGTAATCGGGACCCCTCCAACTATGGCTTTCACTTTTTGGTGAAGCGATGACGGAATCGCCTTTAGCTCATGAAGCCAAGGGCGTCCTAATAACATATTGAAAGAGGCCTTAATGTTCATCACCTAAAATTTGGTGCGACGTTCAATGGCCCCAATAGTTATATTCAGTACGATAGTACCCACGGCTTGACGGCGGGTATTATCGTAAGCTCGAATCCCTTGAGTGGAGGGAGTCAACTCTTCATTCTTTATACCCAACTTCCTTGCAGTACGGAGTGGGAACACATTGATTGCAGAGCCACTATCAACCAGGCTCAAAGGAGCATTCATCTGCCTACACACTACAGTGAGGTGTAAGGCCTTATTATGTTGGTCCCCTTCCGGGGGTAGATCCTTATCAGAAAAGGAGATCAGATTGCTAGTACTCGGCACCTCAGTAGTGAGAAAGTTGACCAATCCTTGAGGAGTCATGTCATCATCAACTCCTATCTTCACCAGAGCATTCATTACAGCCTTTCGATGCTTGTGGGAAGTGGCCAAAAGCTTCCATACATTCATCTCCACCTTGGTCTTTTGTAGCTGTTTGACCACATCGCTATTCACAGGGTCTATGGGATCAACTATCGGATTTGATTGTGGTGGAGGTGGAGGTTGGTTAGGTTGTTGCAACCGTCCACTTCTGGTGAGAACCTTGACCTCAAGGTCCCCCCAAACATCTTCACTGGTGCCGAGAGATGAATAGGCTATGTCTATGAGATAGACGTCTTCATCATCAGTATCCCAGATCCCATTCACTTCTTCAGTGCTAGGGATAAATACATCTTCCGGCAGAGGTTCATTCACAAATTGAATGAGTATCGATGGATCAAAGGAGGCTTCATCTCCCATGATAGCCAGAGCATCAAAAAGAGGACCTGTTTGAATGTTAGGCTTCTTGCCCCCTGGAGGGACAGGAAGTTGGTTAGCATCAATCAGGTCTTGGATTGCGTCTTTCAACCTCCAACACTCCTCATTGTTATGACCCTTGCCTTGGTGATACTTGCAATAAGCGTAGGGGTCATAGTTAGCAGTCCTATTCTTAGGTCGAGGTTCTGGAAATGGTCCGATTGGCATAATCAGTCCCTGACCATGAAGACGGTCATAAGCAGCATCATAAGTCATTCCCAAAGGCGTATAAACCCTCCTTTGCCTTTGGAATCTTTGAGGAGGAGCATTAAGGGCCAGCACATCATTGATGTTGATATTGTTGGTAGCATTATTGGGCTTAGAAGACGAAGAAGAAGGAGTGTCGTTCTTCTTGTTTTTCCAAGTACTGTTGTTATTGTTGCTACCAACAGATTTCATCAGTTCGTCTTCGATATTGATTCCAATATCGTATACAGCATCAAAGGTACTTAAGGGCAGAAACTTCAAGTGTTGCTTGTACTTATGAGTCAGGTTGGCAATGAACAAGCGGACTATTTCCTTCTCCTTGGGAGGATCCACCAATAGCGCAGCTGTTTCTCTCCACCTACTTAGGTAAGTGGTGAAGCCTTCACCCCTCTTTCTGTTTGAGAATGGAGAGTTCACGTTCAGAAGTCTTGGCCTGGATGTTACACTTGTACCGATTCATAAAGCTTTCAGTAACATCTTCCCAGGTTGCGACATGCTTGGATTCCAGAGAATAGAACCACTGTTGACAGGCATGTTCTAAGGAAAGAGGAAACACCGTAGGGAAGAGTGTCACATCTACTCCCTTAAGAGCCATAGTTGCATAAAAAGCCTTCAAATGGAAAAGTGGATTATCAGTTGGCTTGAACTTGGGAATATCAGTAGTGGAAAACTTCTCAGGAAGCTTCTCTCTTATAGACGAGGAGGTGATAGGCTGTTCCACATAAGTGAACTCTTCTGAAATCTTGCTCATTTGTTCCTTGATCTTGTCCATCGCAGCAGTAGTGACACTGTTTTGCTTGTCTTGCTCTACAGTGCTGACTCTAGTAGTGAGTATCTGCATCATGTCAGACAATCTTTCGATTGTCTTGTTTAGGTTCTCGATGTCTTCCTTAGTGGCCATTGGTTGAAAGTAGACTGAAGACGGATCTTGTGGAGATGACTGAGGTGGTTTCCTTGTAAGCCTCTTTGGTATAAGAGGTTGTTAGGGTATGGACTCGAACCGTAACAATCTACCCTTGCTTCTTGCCCAAGTGTTGTGACACCGAAACAAACACACCTTTAATGACCAAACTTGACCTTAACCTATCCGGAGTAAACAAAAGGAATTTTTTTTTATTTTATTGAAGCTGTACTTAAAAAAGAAAAACATGGGAGGATACCATCCAACTTACTCCGAAAAAAAAAAACGACACAAAAACAAGACTTCCCTAAAATACGGTCAAAAGTGATACACGACTAAAAAAAAAGTGTGTGGACATAATATGTGAGTGATTAGGTGAGGTTATAGACGCGTGTTTTGACCGTATAGCTAGACATGACTCAATAATGGACACAAAAATCGAGAAAAAAGACTGACAGGACACTTTCCTGGGCACCGTGTCACGGTGCAGACTGGCGTGACACGGTATAGTCTACCGCCAGACGGTAGACATTCCCGTGTCACGGCACTGTTCACCGTGACACGGCAGAACATGCCGTGACACGGTGCGCAGTTCCAGGTCAGTTTTGTGATTTTTCAGAATTTAATCGATTTTAAGTCCGTACTAATTACTATGTGAGAATAAAAACCCTCGGTCATGGGTTAAACAAAAAGAGCAAACACATGAGGGTTAGCACCAAAACAACACGTAGCATTTAGGTACGATGATGTAAAAAAGTTGGCAACCTAAAGTCAAGATCTATGTTCAACTATTGGTCAAGCTTTCAGGTGTCAAAAGGGTACCATGGTTAAGAGTTTGGACGCGTTAGCAAGGCAGCCTCCCTTGAGGGTGTATGCCAAAGGGCGGCTCCGCGAGTTCGTGATGAAATCGAACTCGACTCCATGGTTTGGGTGGATTTAATGACTCGGATGAACCCTTATTGCCATGAGCGTTTTTGGGTCGATAGAGCTTAAATCCCCCGGGGCTAAGACGCACGTATAACACATACGTTTTTTCAGAAAAATCGAAGGAAGTCGACTGTGAGAAAAGAAAATAAGCCACCGGTCAGATTTTAGGACTCTACCGTGACACGGCAGTAAGAAAGTCTTACTGGTGCCCTGTTTGCTTTTGCGCGCAACCAAGTTATCTAATTTTTCCTACGAGACAGACCTGAATGCGACGTTAAAACATCTATGCAGATGCAAAAAATGCCAAGTTAATCACAGGAATCGATAAATAATTAAGAATCCTCCCCGGTGGAGTCGCCAAATTGTAGGCGTCGTTCGAAGTGCGCCTACGTTAAAGCATGTGTGAATATGTTTGGCACTCATAGGAGGTGGGAATTGACATTACGATTAGGGACAAATAAAGTAGGGAGCCGCCAACAAGTTTTTAAGGAACTTGTAAACCGTTCACGGATCATAAAAAGGTATCCACGAAAAGGGACAACGATTGGCAACAACGATTGACCCGTGAAGGTACATCCCATTCATAATCCATGAGATTACTAACTCCAGATGGTTCGGAACCACGAAAGGAGGATCGGGGATGATGGTACGAAGTGAGTCATGGAGTCGCATTCGCCCGTATTGGCCTCTACTCGATTCTTATATTGAAAAGCATTCCTGCGATCACTTCAATTAATAATAAGATTAAAAGGATCCTAAAGCGGTTGTCCAAATTATCTTATTAGTCGTGATTTTCAATTACATATTCCCTTTAAACATGCAATATGGTGATCAAAATAAATAATAGAATCAATATTAATATAAAAACCAATTTAATCATAATTCCAACAACATATAAATCGTTAGAAAAATAATAATAATAAAAAGAGCATGATCCTTACTTTGAATCTGTTTGTTTGCAACTACAAAATAATAAACAAGTTAGTAACTTCAAGGGAATAATAAAACAATAACTAAATTAAATTAAATAAAATAAGGTTGATTTTGGGGCCAAACCCACAAGAGATTCTACCTTTTATGCCTTGGCTTAAGGACAGAACCTCGAGTAAAATATGGACTCCTTTGAGTGCCTGAAGAAGGAATTTTAAAGTGAAAAGGGTAGGCTAGTTTTTAGGTTAATAGCATAGAAGAGAGAAAATATGAATAATCGAATTCTGGTTGCCCCGTACATCAGAAATGAGGGGGTATTTATAGGGAAACGTGCTGAGGGAGCACACAGAACCCTAAAATGATAAAAACCCTACAAAAGTATCCCGTGACACGGTCAGACTGTACCGTGACACGGTTAGACAGTACCGTTAGACGGTACATATTCCTGTGACACGGTACAGTTTTGGAGTGACGCGGGAAATTTTCAGAAAACGGAACGGAAAACGCGTTAAGGGTTTACGCGGAAAGGACATGGAACTTCCCGTGTCACGGCAGACCTCCCGTGTCACGGGAAGTCCCACCGTTAGACGGGAAGGGTTCCCGTGACACGGTCAGGCTGTACCGTGACACAGTCAGTTCCAGTCCATATTTCCGTCTAAATTCATTTTTAACCCTAATTTCTTTCGACTTTTTAAGTGCCGATTGATAATTCCGGGCTTTTTCCTGAATTTTATTATTCGGGATAAAATAATAAAATAATAAAATAAATTATAAAATAAAAAGGTTTGGGCTTAAAATTAATTAAGAAGCTTGGGCTAAAATTAAAACTATGCTTTTACCAAATACCAAGACTAATCCATGGACCTTTCAAAAATAAGAATTTAATAAAATACGATTTTTTAGGCACTCTCGGGATTAATTACTAAACCCGACCAACAGTGGCGATGAAAGATTATTTATCATCGGGTTTGGTTTTGAGGAGACATTTTTAGGTGTCTACACTTAGGAACCCTTTGTCATGGAATCTTAACACAACGTTGAAGCATGCCTTGTCATATCAACATCACTCATCAATCATAATTGTCATTGCATCACGAAGTATGAAGTGCTTAGCCTCTGTGCCTAAGTTACCCAAATGCTTTCATTATTGAGTCAACCATTGAGATAGCCAAGGATGAATTAATCCTTGCACCTTGAGAGATAGTATCAAATGACATTTGACTAAGCTCATTCAACATGCATTCAAAAACTTCGATTCTTTTTTCGCGTCTTTCTTTTTCGGGGGAAAGTCGATACCCTCCTCAAAAATGACGGAAAATTTTTGCCTTTTTGCATTTTTGAGTCGCCACGATCACATTACAATGCACACACGAGTCATGTTCACATTGAGTCATGTTGTGTTATGACATTGAGTCAACACTATGCACACATGTGTCAAACACTTTGAGTCGAGTCAACCTCGAATCGATCACAACGAGTCAAGTTTATACCTTGAGTCATGTCAAGTCAATGAGTCAAGCAATAGGTCAACCCTAAGATGATTAAAGAGATTAGAAAAGTTCTATAGTAAAAAATAAATACAGGTGCAACAGAATAGGGAAGACCCTACCCCAGCGCCAGACGAAAACATCTAGCGTCTGGCAATAGCTTTGAGCGCCTGGCGCTAGATCCCAGTGTCTGGCGATAGAGTCAATTCTTGGCGCCTGAGATATTTCAGCAGCGACAGAGCTCGAAGCCTCTCAGAAAGGTGATTTCAACCTCATACAACAATTTTGGGTTCCTTGGTACGCCAGATAGCCCCTATAAGCAATTTGACAAGATTAAGTAGTCGGTTTGATTACAGTCACAATAAGTGATCGACCTGATGAAAGATCGTCTCACTTAGCTTAAAAGCACCTAAGCATTGGCTTATCATGAACATAATGGTTCACAAGCAGCAAACCGCCGACGTATTGGCATAGCGGAAGCAAAGTTCAAGCGAGCTTTAGAGATCGACAAGCGTTGGTCTTCGGAAATTTTTCTTCAGAATATTATCGCAACAAACGTTCAAGTATCGAAGCTCTTTTGTTCAGAGACGCGTGGACATATTATTCAAGCTCTATTGTTCAGAGACTCTTGGACATATTATTCTAGCTCTATTGTTCAGAGACGCGTGGACATATTATTTAAGCTCTATTGTTCAGAGACGCGTGGACATATTATTCAAGCTCTATTGTTCAGAGACGCGTGGACATATTTTTCAAGCTCTTTTGCTCAGAGACGTGTGGGCATCCTATTTTCAAAGCTCTTTTGCTCCAGAGACGCGTGGACATATCAATCAAAATCTCTTTGTCCAGAGACGCGTGGGCATATCATTCAAGCTCTTTTGTTCAGAGGCGCATGAACATATCCAAAAAAAAAAAGAAGCTCTTTGTTTAGAGACGAGTGAACATTGAAACGGCAAGGTGGCGTTCTCTAGATTGTGGAGAGTTGTCACAAACAACTGAAGGTGATTTAAATCGAAGTTGTCTTCGATCATGTTCCCTTAGACATGGAAGATGGTCACAAAGCGGAAGAGGATTGTTTCAGGAGAAGCAATCTACGATAGTATTCCCTTGGACGTGGAATATTATCAAAGCGGAGGAGGATCGTTTCAAGAAAAGCAACCTTCAATATTGGAAGCAGTTACAAGCGTAGCGGTTTTCAAGCGGGATGGCATTCTCTTGGCAGGAGGCCATCAAAACAACAGTAAAGCAGCAGCAAATCGGTTACCTTCAGAGACGTGTGCTCGACGGTGCAAGATACGCGTTTCTTAACTCTTTTATCTGTTTAACTAACGCTAGTTTGCAGGTATCGGCGTTGCAAGAGTGACTTAGAATCGCAGAACGTTCTGAATCATTCTCCGTCCCTATCGATACTTTGACTTTTGTTTTCGAAACTTGCGTTTCTCCAAACTCAGTCAAAGTGGGGGCTTCTGTAGACACCCATTTATTTCTCCCCAAAACCAAACCCGGTGAAGAGTACCTTTCACGTCGAATCATAATCGAATGAAGCGAAAGTGTGGAAAGTTTAGTGTTGCGGATAGTTTTAATTTCTTTTCTCTTCTCTCTATTTTTAAAAACTAATTTTGAGAGAACATTTAATCCAGTTTTGTTGGTCCATGATATGGATCCAATAGTAGTGTATTTGGATGGGGCTTGACAAGAGCTTTCCAACGATATATTATAGGCCCAATTCCGATGAATATTGAGGAAGTTATGGCCAATTTACTGAACTGGGCCCGGTTTGAGCCTTATATGCGGCCCAATGATCTAGAGGAGGGCCTAATATAGATTTATCCTAATGCAATTAGGAATGGTTTTAGTCTTCTAGATTCTTCTAGAAGGTTCTTTTCATTCCTAATTCAATTAGCATTGATAAATTGACTTTCGTTGACTTTTCAGAGTTTTAATTAGAATCAAAGAACATATTTGGAGGAAAATACGATTTTATCCTCCTGTACGGCAATTTTATCTGATTTTAAGAAAACGCGTAGAATTCTGAGTCAGCGCCAAACGCCAGCTGTAGCGCCAAACACTACGATTAGCGCCTGGCGCTAGACTTGGCGCCAATCTTAGCGTCTGGCGCTAAGGTCAGCGTCTGGCGCCAACTCAGTTTTTTATAAATAACGTCGTAAAAACTCCGTTTTTATTCATCCACATTCACCGACAATCATCAATTCTCATCAATTCTTATTCTTTCTAATTCTCACCAACTCTCATCAAGATTCTCTTGTTTACTTTTTCTCTCTTTTTCTAAACTAGCTTCTCTCAAATACAAAATTCCGCATTCATTAGATCTAGATACACCTAGCCATATTTGAAGTTGCCTTCGCCCTAGACGTGAAAGGTTTAATTTCTGAGGGTTTGGTCCCAAATCTCTCTTTCAATTATTTAATTTAATTGTTGTTTTGTTTTATATTTTCCTTGAAGTTACTCACGTGTGTATTTTGTTATTAGAAAGAGGTATGAGGCATCCAAGTAAGTGCTTTAATTGTTTAATTGATATTATGATAGAAATCATGTCTAGGTTGTTATTATGATTCCTAGTATCATGTTAGTATGTTTTTCTTAATTTGATGTTTAGGGTGACAACAATAAATTCCTAGTATCATGTTTAGGGTAAAGAATATAATATCAATTATGATTTCTATGATGCTTCCTATTTTCTTTCCTAATAGCGTGTTAGTATCATGTTAGGGCTATATATTTGATCTTTATTTTTTAGTGACATGCTAGGGTTTGTTATTAATCTTGTTAGTATCATGCCTAGGATCTTGCTATTATTATGTTTTAACATGATTCATGATTATTTTTATAATTGTTTGATTATAATTTTATGGTTGTTATAATTATTGTGATTATGATTATCATGATTGTTATTATGATTATAATTATTATTTTGTTTATTTTTATTATTATGTTGCTTGATATTTATTGTTATTGATTGATCACACCTTTTATGCATGTTTAAAGGGAATTTGGTACTTGTAATCATGCTTAATAAGATAATTAATAATCTTGTTAGGGTTAATTATGATTATAATTCAAGTGATCGCTAATAATAGTTTTATTTGTGCATTAATATTTCAACCAACATAGATTAAACAGGTTTAGGTTAATTCTATTGATTGCATGTTAGTCAGAAAGCGCACATGAATACGATCTGAATAAAGTAGATGCCTATTATTAGGGCAGGTTCAATCTCTTTTAGGTTGGATTTGTACCTTCATCCCCGAACCCTATTTGGTTCAAGACCTTATGGAGTTGACAATCTTATGGATCGTTAAGGGGTGTAACCTTCACCTCGTGAACGGTTTACAAGTTCCTAAAAAAACTTGTTGGCGACTCTTTTGCTCTATCTTCTTTCCCTTTGGAAGCCACCGTACTTTAGTATATGATCACAGTGGGGTTCAAGCTAGAGGATTAACGCTTGAAATATTCCCTACAGTTACCCATTCTGGGTAATTACATACTTGAATGAAACCTGCGTCTAATTGCTTTTGTACTTCTTCTTTTATTTTCAGAGCGACATCAGGTTTCATTTGTCGAAGTTTTTATTTTATTGGTTTAGAAGTAGTGTTCAAGGGAACGATATGTTCTGCAATTCCCCTATCTATTTCAAGCATTTTTTTATGACCAAGCGAACACGTCTTTGAATTCTTTGAGCGTCGATACGAGGATAGATCGCTCTTCCAGATTTAAAGTTAAGCCAATTTTGACTTCCCTTTTGTTCTCATTGGTTCCTATATTGATTGTTTCAGTTTCTTCAATTACAGTGTTCTTTTGTTCTCGTTCATTCATTAATTCAACAAATTTATTAATATTATCATCTTCATTAGATTGTTTGTTATAGCATTCAAAAGATTCGAGAGAGGGCATATACTCAGAAATAGAGCTCATATTATTGAAATTAAAAGAAAGTACATCAAGAGAAGAATTTTTTTTGGGATCTTCGTCCTTAGAACTAGAAAATAAAGACTTAGTAATGGACACAAGGCCTAAATCTAAAGTGGATGAATCGTCAGATTCTTCAAACATCTTCCCTTCGCCAGTGATGATTTCCAATTTATCACCTTTATGATTGGTCCATTTGAAAGATTTCCTCCATCCATGCTCGAAGGTCTCATTAGAAGGGGTGATCAATCAGGTTGGGTCAAAAGCTTCATCTTGGATGGCGTTTTGATTAGTCATTGTAGCAACATGATTTTGCTCTAGTCCAAATAGCAAGTTGAATGCTTGCCTATCATAGCACCCTAGCGTTGGGTGTTTTGATTGAACGATTTTGAAATCTTCATTCAAGAAGTAGCAATCGTGTAATATCTCGAATCCAGGCTTCTTGATACCTTCTAAAACTAGTGGTTATGGAAATTCATAGCATGTGTATTCCTCTCCCTCCCTAATGAATTGTCCATTAAGGGTTCGTTTGTCGGATGGGAGTAAAGTGATTATCCCTTTGTTATTAGTGTCTCTACGTGCTTTGATTTTAGCATCGTGAGATTTTAGATCTTATTTGGTTAGTTTGTATCCCAATCTAAAGGAGAAGCTTTTCTTTGGGATAGGAAGTAAGAGAGACTTCTTCAATCCTATTTCCAAAGGCATCCCCGGAAAGTAACTACTCTTGAATAAGATGTTGTATACTATTGGGGTGGAGTATGGATCAAGCTTGAATGGTTCTTCAAGGCTCTCCTCCATTTCTAGTGTGAAAATCGCCTTTGTGGCGAATCCCTACATGTCCTCTTCATCATTATCATGGTTTATTTCTAGAAGTGATTAATTGTTTATTGCTATTTTGAAAGGAGAAGTGTGTATTGTCATAGGGAGACCTTGATAGTTCAACCTAACCATTTGATGAACTGAGGAAGGTATTGCACCAATCTCACGTATCCAAGGACGTCCAAAAAGAATACTGAATGTAGGTTTAATATCCATGACATGAAATTCAACCATCTTTTGAATTAGGCCTGTGGTAATTGGTAGCCTAACAGTTCCACACATCGATCTCCTCGAGCTGTCATATGCCCTAATGCTTTGTGTTGTTGATTGGGAGTCTTTTTTTGAATTGAGGCCTAGATATTTTGCAGTTCGTGATGGGCACACATTTACATCTAACCCATTGTCCACCAAAATAAGAGGGATGTTGTATCCTTTACACCCCACAGTTAAGTATAATGAATTGTTGTGGGTTGTGTCTTTTAAAGGCAAATCATCACTAGTAAAAATGATTGATTTGTCTGATTTCTCGTTAATAAGAAAGCTAACGAGATCCTGGGGAGATGTGTTCGTGCTTACAGACAAAGCCATTAGAGCGTTCATAAGAGAATTCCTATGTTCTTTAGAAGTACTTAGGAGTTCCCAATGCTAACATTCGCCTTGGATTGGCAAAATTAATTGACCAATGGATCTTCCACCTCAAGGGGTGGTGATATTGAATTTCAAGCTTGACCTTGAGTTTGATTTTGAGTGGTCGAAGATCCATTTGGTGGGGCTTGATAAACTCCCCAAAACGAGTTAGATTATCTATCTCATTTGGGTTAGTTGAAGGACTCGTGAACCGACTTTCTTCTAGAGGTTTTGAATGTGCCTCAATTTCAAGATGTTCCATGAGTTGTGCTTGATGCCATTTTTCATCAAGGAGAGATTTGATAAATCTTGCGATTTCCCCAAGAAATGATCCCAATCAAGCGCTCTACTTGTCTCATTTTGTAGTCAAGGTGGAGGTGGGACGGCGGTGTACTTAGAGACATATAAGTCTTGAAAGTCATCATCCCATAATCCACACACTTCGATAGTTTCCCCTACGAGTGTTGTGGCTAGAGGTTTCCCTGTAGATGTGATATAGTCCAAAGGATTGAAGGTATCATTTCCCATACGTTCCTCATTAATGTGAAATACCCCTGATGGGGATACATTGTTTACTAGATCTTGTACTTTGTCCTTTAAGACATAGCAAGTTCAGTATCATGCCGAACACCTCATTGATAAGCAAAATATGCATTGTTATCCCATTGGGTGTATCTTCTTTCTGGTGGAGTGGGTGGCATTGGCCCTGTCGGTGTAAGTAAACCTTTTTCGCTTAATTTTTCTAACAACTCTTTGTAACTCACAGGGAATTGTGTAAATTTTCTTTCCTTTGTCCGTCTTCTTCGAGGATCATTATTATGATACTAAGTTGTGCCATTGCACTGCGTAGAAGTTGCAAATACGTCAATAGAGGATGAAGTGTTATCATTCACCTTCTTGTAGTTATTCTTAGGTTAATGATGACGAGGCTTATTTACTTTTTCTTTAACAAGATCATCTTCAATCCTAGTAGCCATAGAATAGACCTTTTAGAAAGTGTCTAAACCAAGGTAACGTAGATGTTTGTTATACTTTTCATGACAATTATCAATGAATTTTTGTACTAACTTGAGTTCAGGTGGCCTTTCAGCAAGGTGGGCCGCCTTTTCTTGCCATCTACCATATAATGCAAGGAAACCTTCATCGTCGCCTTGCTTAAGAATTTCACGTTCACGTAGAGTCGATTTATACTCTACGTTACTCTCATATTGGGTAATGAAAGCTGAGACTACATCTTCCCATGTTGCTTTGAATTTTGGATCTAGCCCATAGTACCATTCTCTTGCGGTTGGGTCTAGAGATAAAGGGAAAGTCAAAGCATAAAGTATAGGATCAACTCCCGTTAAAGCCATAGTTCCAGTAAAACACATTAAATGGTTTTGTGGATTACTGGTCACCTTGAATATTGGCAAGTCTATAGCTAAAAACTTTTCTGGTAAAGTGAATCATGTAGGAAGAGCAAACTTTTCTTCATCAAAGTACTTGTTCCCTATTGTAGAACGAAGAATAAGTTTCTCCAACGACTTCACTTTAATGGATAATTGTTCCATCTTTTGTTGAAAAGCTACAGTTTTGGCATTTTTCTTTTCAGTTTTTCGAGTTTCTTAATTCTTCTCTCCTTGGCCTCTTGTGCCTTTTCTCAAGCGAGCAATCTCTTCTTCAATTTGCCCTATGGATGACATTATTGTTGGACTAGAACTTGTTGTAGAGGAAAGGTGGTTTGAAAGGAGTGGATTGTTTGGTGGTACACGTAGAATGCGAGCGCCCGGGAGACTTCATTCCCAAACTTGAAAACCGGCCATAAAAGAAGTACGAAAGGATAAGTAAATTAAAACGCTTGTTTTGGAAAAAAGAAGAGGAAAGAAAGATATATTCGAACAGATAACATCGCCATTAAACAATTCTTCAACGAGTTGCGCGCGCAAATAATAACTAGGCTGCGCATGGCTGGCGCGTGCATCCTAATCTCTTGCACTGGTAGTGGTCGCGCAAATCAATGAGTTGCGCGCGCCACCTGCTCGTGCAAATTTTTTTTTCGAGTAGTTTTTTTTTGTTTTGTATTTTTAATTTGTTTTTTTTACTTTTTATGTTACCCTTTGAATATGACTCAATATTACGAAGAGAAAACTTCATAATTGGGAACCTAAACCAAACTAAAAAAAAAGAAAAAATCTATCCTAACATGTCACACATAGTCACGTAATCATATAAGCATACAATAAGCCACGGTTCAGGTAATGCCATTCTAAGGTCATAAGCTTGGGTGTCCAAAGGTACCATATCTTAAGGAACGACGCACAAATCAATCACTCAACGTGTTGACTCATGACATAGCCATCCCAACATTTTGTTGGCGATATGGGTTGGATGATTGTTATTCATTTTGGGATAGAAGCCTAGTGTTGGAAACCCCTAGTCAATGAGCTAATCCCCAAAGGTTAAAGTGTGCTATGATCATGCATGATGCAATGTTGCTTGTTTGGTTTTTACTTTTGTGAAAAAAGAAGATATTATGCGTCCGAGTCTCGCTTTCTAACTAGAGATTATCCAAGTTAATTCTCTTTAAAATCCATAGGCAACCTAGTGTTAGAAACCTTGAACCATAACTACGAACTAATCTTGTAACCTCTAAATCCCCTATGGAGTCACCACTTTAAGGAGGGTGTTCCCATCATAGGGCATCCTTCTCCTTAGATGCCCATGACCCTTTAAAAGCCTAGGACTTTACACTTGTTAAGGTGTATTAGGATTTAAATTCCTGACTATTTGGGAGACCTTGAATTAGAAATGATACTCTCATCACGCTTTTTTGTAAGAAACATGTAGGATTCGCCAATGAGTTTTAGGAAAACTCATAAACCTCGTTTATGCCTTTCTCCCAAGTGCAGTTCAAGGGATAATTATCATGAATTGTAAGTTTAACCATGCCAAAATTGGTCTACATAAACCCGAAATGAGTTCGGGAGCGAGGGTACTAAAATAACATTCCTTTTAGGGAGGAATCGCTATTCTAGCCCTAGTTACGGCCTCTACTAGCTCTTCCTTTTACACAATTTCATTACCAAATAATATATGCAACTTGTTAACTATAACTAAGTTAGTTGATTTTATATACACACATTGATCACGTAGGAATTACATTGCAAAGTCGTTATTCTTTATTTAATTCAAGTTCGTGAGAGGAACAAAATAAACAAGATTCGCCTTGGCTTCAGCGATCACTTAACAATTAATTATTCAATTCTATTCTTTTTTAACGCAAGATACTATGTGAAATCGATTAATTAGAAATCCGTTTAAAGTGATCAAACAACACTAATTAATTTATTAAAGTCCTTTTAAACAATAAGAATAAAGGTGATTGATCTAAGTGCTTGGGAATTTACCACTTCTCTTTGCTAGATCTTCGTTTAGAACACTTATGACTCCTTCTTATTCGGGAACCTCCATCGTAGTAACAAAGATTAAGAGGAGTGAAAGAAAGTTTAGGACAAGAGGGTTTGGTTGCACACAAGTTCACAAGTTTTCTGCCAACGTTTTAGGTTAATTTCTGTGTGTTTGAGGCTCGTATTAAGCCCCTATTTATAGGGAAGGGATTAGGGTTTTGAGCATTTTGCCGCAGCAGGTGTCACGCGCATCTGAATGGGTTGCGCACGACTAACCAGCGCAAGTGATTTAGTTGCGCTGCTATAGGCATCGCAACATATTGTCTTGCTTGCGGTATTATGGTAGGATTCGATTTCATATTTTTATAAAATTCTGAATCTTCCGCAAGTGCATTAGTAGAGGTTGCGCTGGGTGTTGCGCGCAACCTTATGAGTTGCGCGCACCAGACCAGCGCGACTCTTTGAGATGCGCGCAGATTTATCTACGGCATCATCAATTTTAACCTAGGCGCCTCTAAATCCTTCATTATTAGGGTTTCAGCTCGGGCTTAAGCCTAATTATGATTAGGCTTAGTTGATTGAACCTTAATGCTTTTGCTTTTGGGTTAGGCTAGCTTATTTTTATGTTCTTGCAATTTATTCAGTAATCCACAAGTGTTCTTTACGTTAATCCAGCACGAAGATGGTTTTATTTATCGTCATTACACTTCCTGTCGGGACCAGAGGCCAAAAGTAGATGTCTACAAATGGTACTAAGTGTTTACATAAAGCATGTGAAATTTTTACCCTAGCTAAATAAACCCGAGATAGTTTTCCTGATAGTGATAGTCGTGCTAGCCGTATTTTTGAAATGATACATTATTGCGATTATAGGGACCGTATAAAACTCCTTCTACTAGTGGTGCCCATTACTTTCTGACTATTGTTGATGATTACTCTAGGGGTGTTTGGCTGTATTTATTGAATGACAAAACAAAACTTTTTTCTTCTTTTTGTTCCTTCTTTTCTATGATTAAGACTCAATTTGATGTGACTGTGAAATGGGTCTAGAGTGACAATGGTAAAGAATTCAAATGTCTGCTTCCGTATTTTAATGAACATGGCATTCTATTTCAAACTTCTTTCATTTGGACACCCCAACAAAATGGACGGGCCGGGTTGAGCGAAAACATCAATATATCTTGAATGTGGCTCGTGCTTTGATGTTTCAAGGGAATTTGTCTATTGGTTTTTGGGGAGATTGTGTGCTTGGGGTGGTTTATCTTATTAAACATACCCCATCTAGATTGCTTCAAAACCAACTCCTTATTAGGTTTTATTTGGTAGAGAACCAAATTTTGATGAACTAAAGGTGTTTAGCTCTCTTTTTGTTTCCCATGATCAGAAATCCATATCTGACAAAATATCTTCTCAAAGTAAAAAGTGTGTTTTTATTGGCTATCCTCATGGTAGAAACGGGTGGAAATTATATGATCTTGGAACGAGAAATATTTTTGTGTCGCGTGATATACAATTTCATGAGACGGAGTTCCCTTTTGATACACAAAAACAGTTTGAAAATATAGAACAAAATAATGTGGAGATTGATTCGGATTTTTTAGATGACTTGGAGCATTTATTAGAGGTGGGTGAGACCTCCCTTGTTCCCGAAATTCCTCAAGAACGCCCCACCCCTTCTATTGTATTTGACGCAGCTGCAACCCCTGATCGCAACCAAGTTGCTGCTGCCACTGCTTCTGCCCACCCTACGTCTGCCATCCTTGCTATTGCTTTTGCAAGCACTACTGCTGATTTTGCTAGCACCGCGGCTGCTGGTACAGCCTCGGATAGCAACCTCCTTCTTTGCCCGGGCCTCTCTCCTACTTCTTCAACTGACTTGGGTCATGGACAACGTGAGCAGCATCCTTTGGGTTGGCATTGTGACTATGTTGCACGTACTATATCTCTTTTGAGTCCATCTATCACTCCAAGTTCGCCTCCTCATCCGAGCTCCTCAGGTACTCCCTACCCTTTAGCACATTTTGTGAATTGTGACAAATTTTTTATGCGACACCGTGTGTTTATTGCAGCTACAGATACAACTGTTAAGCCATGTAATTTAAAGGAGGCCATGCAACATGAAGGGTGGAAAGAGGCTATGCAAAAAGAAATCTCTATTTTGGAAGATAATGAGACTTGGGTGATGGCAGAATTACCTCCGGGGAAGAAGGCTCTTGAGAGTAGATGGGTTTACAAGGTGAAGCATAATTCTGATGGCACAGTAGAACGATTAAAATCTCGTCTTGTTATCTCTAACAACCATCAGGTTGAGGGAATTGATTATACTAAAACATTTTCTCCCGTAGCTAAAATGGTTACCGTTCTTGCTTTCTTAGCCGTTGCTGAAGAGAAATATTGGGAACTGCACCAAATGGATGTTCATAATGCATTTCATCATGGTGTTCTTGATGAAGAAGTTTATATGAAGCCCCCTCCTGGTATCCATAACTTTCGATCCGGCTAATTCTGTTGCTTGAAAAAGTTCTTGTATGGTATATGACAGGCACCTCGTTGTTGGTTTTCTAAATTAGTCGGTCTCTGAAAAGGTATAGATTTATGCAATCGTACCCTAACTACTCTCTATTTATTCTAAATAATGGCACTACTCATCTCAGTATTCTGGTGTATGTTGATGATTTAATAATTGCAGGCAATGATTCTTCTACAATTTCAATATTCAAATCATATCTAAGTAATTGTTTTTATATGAAAGATTTGGGTGTGTTGAAGTACTTTGTTGGTTTTGAAGTTGCACGGAGTCTAGAGGGCATAATTTTATGCCAACGGGAGTATACACTTGATATTATAGCATAGTCTGCTTTGCTGGTGTGTTAAAGTACTCCTATTGAGCAGAATCATACTCTAACTAAATCAATGTCACCCCTTATTTCTTATCCGAAATGTATCGTCGTCTTATGGGCCATTTGATCTATTTGTCTTTCACTAGACCTGAATTGGCTTACACGGTTCATATCTTATCTCAATTTATGCAACCGCGTCAGGAACATTGGGAGGCCACCCTTCATACGGTGCGTTATTTGAGAGGATGTCCATGTCAAGGAATCCTTTTGAGCTTAGTTTGTGATCTACATTTGACAGGTTGGTGTGACTCAGATTGGGCTAGTTGTCCTTCGACGAGACAATCAATTTCTAGTTTGTTGGTGTTTGTAGGTGGTTCCCCTATTTCTTGGAAGACTAAGAAGCAACATACTGTTTCTAAGTCGTCTACAGTGGCAGAGTTTCGTTCGATGTCTCTTATCACTGATGAGTTAAAATGGTTTAAGGCACTATTCGATAGTTTGGGAGTCTTGCATCTATGTGTGATGAGCTTGTTTTGTGATAATCAATCCGCGTTATATATCGCGTAGATACCGATTTTCCATGAACGTACTAAACATATTAAGGTTGATTGTCATTATGTTAGGGAGGCAATAACTAGTAGAAAAAATAAAAAAGGCACCCCTCAATGGCCACTAATTCAGTCCAAACCGATGGCAAAAACAGCTAAAAAATAGTCGGGGAAGATTAATGGCACCGGTTCAGTTCAAACCGGTGGAAAAAATATTTAGCCCACCGGTTTGAACCGGTGCCAATGTAAACTGGTGCCATTTTTTTTTTTAAAAAAAAAAACACCTGCCTTATCTCTCCTTCCCCTTCCTTTCTTCCTTCTCTTTTCTTTTCATTTTCGTTCTCCTAGTATTCGAAAACACGAATACCCTGTTGCATTCCCTTTTTCCCTCCACCACAGCCGCCACCTTCAACGGGCCACCTGCATTGTCGAAGGTTCGAAACCCTCCACCACAGCTTCCTTCTCTTTCTCCCCTATCCTTCTCTTTCCCCTTTCTTTCTCTTTCATTTTTGGAGGCTCCACCACTCCACCAAAGCCGCCTCCACGACTCCACAGCCGCCACAACCACTCCAACGCCGCACCACCGCCGCTTGTTCCTCAACCACCGAGGGCCGTCCTCGGCCCTCAATCTCTCCTCCCCTTCCACCACCAACTAGCTTAGGTTAAGTTTTAATTTTTTTTTGTTAAAATTTGAACAATTATTTTGAAATATGTACTTATTTTATTTTTAATTGCATTTTGAACAATTGTTAAGCAAATTAAAGTTAAGGTTTGAATATATTTTACCCTAATTTTTCTGGATTTTTGGTTGTTTATTGGGAAATTTTGAATAAATTATAGATTAGATAGTAACCTTGTTCCGTAGTTGAAATTTTGTATGTTTTAATGTGTAATTTTAGGTTGATTTAATGAGTAATTTTGAATATATTAGAGATTAATAAAAGTGTTACTTAATTAGTTTAATTTTGGTATGTTTTAATATGTAATTTTAGGTTGTTTTAATAGGTAATTGTGAATATATTAGACAATTAGTGACTTTGCTACTTAGTTGTGAATAAATTAGAGAACTGTGAATACATTAAAGAATTGTGAATAAATTAGAAAAATTGTGAATAAATTAGTGAATTGTGAATAAATTAGAGAATTAGTGATCTTGCTACTTAGTTGTGAATAAGTTAAAGAATTGTGAATACATTAGAGAATTAGTGACCTTGCTACTTAGTTGTGAATAAATTAGAGAATTAGTGATCTTGCTACTTAGTTGTGAATAAGTTAGAGAATTGTGAATACATTAGAGAATTGTGAATAAATTAGAGAATTAGTGACGTTGCTATTTTTTGTTGTTTTTTTTTAATAGATTCATATGTGAAGCACGAGTTTAGCTTGAGGACTACATATTTAGCTCAAGTGAGAAGTTCACAAGTGTACATCCATTGTACTTGCTATATTGGTATGAATTATAAACTTTATTAAGCTTTATTTCTTTCGATTTATCCATTTAATAAAAGTTTTTTCATGATATTACAACTTGTGTATTGTTTAATTGCAAATAAATACAACAATATATAGAATTCTTGCATCATCATATGCCTAGATACCCATTCAAGGCTTTCTCATTAGAAGAATGTCTTAAATAGTCCCCGGTTGGGACTGTTCTTGAATGTGTACTCTCACTTAGGTGCTGAATGTATGTTTTCTTTTTTATTTTAAGGAACATCTTGGCTTACCATTTCCTCACTATGTTCTCTGGGTACATATGTGGGTAAGTAATTATCTACATTGTGTACTTGGAGAACTAGAAGAAAATGCTGCGGGATTTTCCTTAAAATTGGAAAGTTAACATACATTCTATAGTGAGAATACACATTCAAGGATGGGTTATGTTGGAGTGATAAGGATCCTTCGGAAACATGCTTTTTTCACTATATGAATGGTATATTCACAATGTATACTTGAATTTGATTTACATAAAATATGTAGCAATTACACATTATTCAAAATATGTTTCTATATATGTTTAGAGACAATTTACTAAATGGAGAAGGATCATGTTTGGATGTATGGTAGACGCGATACATAGGAATTTTGGAATGGGGTTCAAGAGTTTTGCGAGAGGGCTTTATCTTATCAACGCAAACTAGGTGACAAAGGCCTTTATTTTCCTTGTGTTGATTGTAATAATTGAATGTGGTCAACAGTGTTGAAATCATTAGAGATCATGTATTATGTCGTGGGTTTAGGCATAAATACCATGTGTGGGTTTGGCACGGTGAAGGTGGAGAGTACAGTGGGGATCTTGATCGAAATGATGTGCGTGATAGAAGAAATGAGATTCATGTGGATGAGGAATACGAGAATGATGACTATATAATTGATAATGGTGAGGATGGAGCCGATGATGATAAGGCAAATGAGGTCGAGGATGAAGACGTGGATGAGATGTTGCATGGTGTTGAAGGTAGCGTGTTTGAGTTATTATCGGAGGCTTCCAAAAAGCCTTTGTATCCTGGGTGAAAAAAATACTCCAAACTATCAGCCGTGCTAACACTTTTCAACATTAAGTCGAAGCATGGGTGGACGGACATTAGGTTTACTTCTTTGTTGACCGCATTAAGTGATATGCTGACTGATAGGAATGAAATTCCTAAGTCTTACTATTATACAAAAAAGCTCATGTGTCCCTTTGGTTTAGAGTATAAGAAGATACATGCATGTCCTAATGATTGTATTCTTTATTGAAATGAGTATGAACAGTTTCAGGAGTGTCCACGATGCAAGCTGTCACGCTACAAGTGCATGAGTTGCAATCTTGGTACCGAGGGACCTCCTGCTAAGGTGTTGTGGTATCTTCCCATTATTCCAAGGTTTAAGTGTCTATTCTCAATACCAAAAGACGCTAAAAACTTTAGGTGGCATGCAGAGGGAAGAAAGAAAAACAGAATGCTGAAGCATCTAACTGACTCCCCGCAGTGGAAGAACATTGATTTAAGTTTGAGAAATTTAGTGATGAAGTCAGAAATTTAAGGCGCACTCTTAATACCCAACACAGCACATGGGCGGTACTTTTAGTGATCTATAATTTGCCTCCTTGGTTGTGCATGAAACGTAAGTATGTAATGCTTTCATTGCTAATAACGGGGCCTAGGCAACCTGGAAACGACATAGATGTTTACCTTGCGCCAATTATTAACGACTTGAGAAAGATGTGGGACGAAAGTGTTTCCGTTTTCGATGCTCATAAGAACGAGATGTTTACATTGCGTGCAGCCCTTATGTGGACATGAATGACTTCCCTGCATATGGAAACTTGTGTGGGTACAAGGTCAAAGGAAAAAAATCATGCCCCATATGTATTGATGACATATCAAGCATAGACCTTAAGAATTCTCGCAAAGATGTCTACTTGCGAACTCAAAGGTTCCTTAGGCGTGATCACCCGTACCGTAGGCTGAAAAAGGGTTTCGATGGGATAGTGGAAGAGGATACTGCGCCTAGACCATTGACTGATGTTGAGATTTATGCTCGAGTTAAGGGTATACGAACGGTGTTTGGAAAATCAGAAAAAACTATGGTCTCAACTGCTTTGTTTAAGAAAGAATCAATCATTTAGAAGCTTCCATATTGGAAATAACATGACGTTAGGCACTGTCTTGATGTGATGCATACAAAGAAAAATGTGTGTGATGCTCTTTTGGGAACGCTGAAGAATATTCAAGGCAAAACAAAGGACGGAAAGGGTGCACGGTTAGATTTGCAAGAGATGGGGATTCGTACAGAATTATGAGAACGGGAAAAGGTTAGAAAGGGAAAGATTAGAAAGTGAAAGGAACCAGGAAAAGAAGATGAAAATGTTTCAAAAAAAGGGAAGGAGAAGTGCAAGGGAAAGGGAAAGGGAAAGGGAGAGGGAAAGGCCACTAGGGGTGTTCAAAAAACCCGACCCGATTGTCCCGTCCCGATTACCCGATGACCCGCAAAAAACCCGACGGAAAATTTACTTTTTTTTTCAGTTTTTTTCGGGTCGGGTACCCGTCCCGCTAAAATAGTAGTTTCGTAGGCCGGGGCATGGGACGCGTTTAGCTAATCTCGGGTACCCGAATTCCCGACAGAATTTTTTTTTTTAAAAAAATACCCCCAAATTTCCAAGCAGCCCAACCCACTTACTCACTTTCACTTAGGGTTTCAGTTTTCCTCTTAGCCGTCACTCTCTTTCCCTCTCTACATTCTTTTGCTTCTCTCTCTCCTCATTATCTCTCCTCACTATCTATCCTCTATTCCTCCGTACAATATCTCTTTCCAATCTCTCTTTTAATCTCTTTCTCCCTCTTTACAAACCACGCAGTTCTGTCAACTTTGACATACATATGGTGAGACGGTGGCATGCGGTCGGAGGCAAATCGATTTTACACATTATATCTTCAAACAAATCAATAGCTTATGGTGTCTATTTTTGGCTTATACGAAGTATTTAATTCAAATTAGTTGTTTGTAACGTGTAAAATCCAATTGCTATACTTTTTTTTTTTGCTTTTCTATTTAGTATGTAGTTAGAGTTGTTTAAAGATATAATGTTTAGTAATTCAAAGTTTGGCTGAGACTCTCATCAAATTTGCTAGTCTATGAAGTATTTTCAGTTTTTTTTTTTTTTTTTGAAACAATGAAGTTTTTTCAGTTACTAACAATGTAATTTACTTAACTTGCTTTAAATTTTACATATTGGAGTAATTGATTATAAAGATTTTCGGGTACCCTATGACCCATCCCGAGAAATTCGGGTCCCCGAAACCAGGGTACCTGATTTTCTCGGGTCGGGACATGGGCCGAGGTTTAAACTACCCGAAGATCCGGGTACCCGAATAAGAGGGTACCCGGATTTGAACACCCCTAAAGGCCATGGATGCGTCAAAGAAGAAAGTTTAGGGTAATGGGAAGGATGAAAAGACTTATTTACCTCCGACTTGCTGTACATTGTCAAGGGTAGGGAAATGTATGTTTTTTGCATGTCTGTATGGAATTAAGGTTCCATCATGGTACTCATCTAACATGAAAAAAATTTGTATCCTTGAATGGAGAATTGAAGCTGACAAGTATGAAATCCTATGATTGTCACATTATGATGCAAGTATTCCTACCGATTGTAATCCGTGGTATTTTACTGAAGCACGTGAGGGAAGAGATTACAAGCCTTTATTCGTATTTCAATGCAATATGCAGCAACGTGCTTGATCCTTGTACACTAGATGTGGTTGTGACTTTGTGCAAATTTGAGATGTATTTCCCACTCTCATTTTTTGACATAATGGTTCATCTGATTCTTCATTTGGTGCATGAGATTAATTTTTGCGGTCCAGTGTTCATGAGGTGGTGCTATCCTTTTAAAATACACATGGGTACATTTCAAAATAAAATACAGAACCGGGCTCACTCGGAAGGAAGTATGATGCAAGGGACCGTGGGTGAGGAGATAGGTAACTTTGTGGCTGACTATATAGCCGTTTCTCAACCTATTGGTCTTCCTACTTCTCGACATGAAGGGAGACTTGATGGTCATGGCACAATTGGGTCAAAACGAATGTCACCTGACCGAGATCAGTTCTTACAAGCACACCTTTATGTGTTGCACCATGTTGCAGATGTTCACCCATGTTTGGACGAGCACATGGCTAGTTTGCGTGATGAATTTCCATCGAAAGGTGAAAGGTCACTTATGAAGTTGCAAAATAAGAGGTTTATCTTGGTTTCGTGATCAAGTAATGGGTCAATTGATGATACTAATTTGACCGATACAGTACGGTGGCTTACGTACAGTCTTAGGGATGATGTTTGTTCATTTGAGGGATATGACATCAATGGGTACACTTTTTGGACTGAGGATTGGGATTTGAAATCTTCCTCCACCCAAACAGTGGTGTAACGCTTGTGGCATCGTCAAGGGAGTTTGCAAGTGCTAAGGATAAATCACCTGTCGATGCAAAGTTGTTATACTATGGTCGAATTCAAGAAATATGGGAGCTTGATTATTGTAACTTCACGGTTGCTCTTTTTAAGTTTAAGTGGGTTGATAATATCAGGCGTAACGTCAAATATGATGACTCTACTCTTGTAAATCTTGGACATTTGAATGATAGTGTGGAACCATTTATCCTTGCATCTCAAGCTAAGCAAGTGTTCTACGTAACTGACCTAATCGATTCAAAATGGTATATTGTGCTAGCTGGAAAAAGAAGAATACTAGGCATTGGAGATGTTGAGGATGAGGAAGAATATGATGCGTTTGATGATTCTGCACCATTCACTGTTCCTAGACCTGTTGTACCAAATGACATAAACGACGAAGCAGGTTATATACGATCAGACCACAACGAAGGAATTTCATATTGAGGAACTATGATTAAATGTTAGTAATAGTTTTATTGCAAATATACTTTAGTTATCAAGTATATAGGATCATAAGTAGGCGAAAATGACATAAATGAGCTTGTATTTGACCCAAATCCTTTGTTTTGTATATAAACTAACATTTAATCATTGTAACAACTCATATTCATTATTTAACATTTTTGTAGTTTGAAATTGCCTAAGTGTACTCATTATCATGCAAATACAAGGTTATAGGACCATAAGTAGGTTAAAATGGCTTAAATGAGCTTCTCCTTAACCTAAGTCCTTTGTTTTGTGTATAAACTAACATTTAATCATTCTAACAACTCGTATGCATTATATTTTACTTTTTTGATGTTTGAAATTTCATAAGAGTATTCATTTGCACTAATACTTTACTATACACTAATATCGTTTTATGTTTGTTTTGACAGATGCTTATATCTCATGGAGGACGATCATGACCTTCATTGTGTAGAGGACATTGAGGATGATGACAGGGATGAGGATGAGCCGTATGGTGTGAACAAGGAGGTTGATTTGGGTGAGCTAGAGGATCAGGCTCAAGACGAGTTTGAGCGTAGGCTTGAAGAATTTGAAATTCCAGCTGAATGTGCACCGTCTATTGAAAATACCGTATGAGAGATTGTTGTTAGAACCCGACCTAAAACTCATGGCCAAGGACAGGATCAAAACAACACAGGTGGTGGAGGGGAGGTAAAGGCACCAGCTCAGAGAAAGGGTAGGGGTCCGACGACAAGTTTTAAGAAACCTACCGGTCCCATGGTCTTGGAGTATGACAAAAACGACCAACCCGCGGGCAAATGGCATCGACAATATGCTAATCATATTGGCATGTGTGCGCGTAAAATCCCCATTACACTTGTAATGCGGCAAATATCTCCGGGTTTGATTCAAACCTTTTGGGATGATACAAGATTTCGAGTTTTGTTGGCACATTTAGACAATTTAAGAAACCTTCACCTTATGGTTGTTTGTAAATAGAAACTAATAATTGGTTTGTATTTGTGCTTGTAGAAGCTATTTTCTATTCCTAATGATTCAGAGAAGAGAAGGGTGTTTGAATCTTTATTAGCGGAAAGATTCAAAGGCTTTAAGACCACCTTAACTAATGGATGGATCTATAAGAAGAAGAAATCAAAGAAGAAGAAAGATGTTGAGGATGACCTTCTCCCGCGGAAAAAATGGCCGAGCGTGTCAAGAGATGATTGGGAAAATTTCGTTATTTAAAGAAGTCAAAAGAAAGCAATTGTAAGTTTGGGTAAATCTGAAGCCAATTGAATAATAGCTTGACTCTTTTTAAAGTACTGATACTAACATTTGTTTTTATGTCGGAACTTCGAGAGCAAAATACAAAAAATGCATTGCAGAAGCAGTACACCCCTCGTATGGGGGCTAAGACATTTGGTGAATGGAGGCCTGAGTGGATAAAAAAGGGTGTATACCTAAAATCGCTTCTAGTGCCATCGAAAGAACCCTCTAGTTCCACGGTCACTACTTTGGTAAGTCGTGCCGGTGATTTCTTTTATTCTCTCCATACGTTTGATAAGGAAACCGGAAAATGGGTTATCAAGGGTCCGAATACCAAAAAACTGGCAGATAAACTTGTAAGTTACCTATGAACTGTTGAATTTTAAGAAGATTTTGCAAAAAAAAATCACTATACAAACAATTAACTATATTACTGACATCCTTTTTCCTTTTGCTACAGCTTGAGCACACTGAAGAACTAGTAGAGGGCAAATTGGTCCCAAGTGTGGAGAATGACCCTTTCACCTTGGCTTTAGGAAAGACATACCATCCAGGACGAGTAGTAGGTTCGGGAGGGTCATTGCTAGGATGGAAAAAGGTGATGGGTCAAGAATACAAAAAATCTGGTCGATCTCGAGCAAGTGTTAACTCATCGGATGAGTTGGATGCCAAGGTGGCATCAATTAAGGAACAAGTACGCAACGAGTTAGTAGGTGAATTCAATGCTTGGGCGAAGCAGATGAACTTACCGAGCTTGCCGTTCCCCACGACTACACCGATCGACTCATGTAGTCACCCACAAGGACAAGGAGAAGGTTATAGACATGGAGGAGATGAGATACAAAGAGAAGATGTGCTACATGAGGTAGTTTCAATTGTATTACAAGTTTTAAAATATTGAGTTACGTGAGATCTGAGGAGGCATGATTGATGAACTATTACAGGTTGCTACTCCTACACATACGGACTCGAGGGAGCTTGATAATCCAACACCACATGTATATCCAGAGTTATAGGTGATTTGTTTGGTTCTAGTGTAATGAATTTCGTTATATTATCAATGGTGTAGGAAAAGACCTATTTTGATAACTTCTTTTTTTACAAGTGTAAGAAGACACCCGGTGTGCACTTCTAGCCTCGGGGCTTGTAAATAGGGGAGAATTGAATTTGGTGGCGTATGATAGTGCACAAGAGACAACCGTTGATATGGTGGAACCACATCATTACTCGGTTGGGATCGATTCGGTGATTGCGGGGTTCGAAGACATCCCACTACCGGTACCCATAGAGGAGGTTGAGATAACAAAGATTTGGCAAGATCAAGGTAGCTTCGTGGATTGGCCACGTGCGTGGGTGAGGTTGATCAACGAGGTAATTTATTAATTTTTTTTCATTTTTTTAGTGTTAAATAACCGTTAGGCACTCTCTAACTGCACCTCTGAAAATAAAACCGCTGAAATAGCACGACTCCCAGGCCCCTATCTCCGATGCCGAGGCTGTGGCGGCCTTGACTGCCGCTCCCTTGGCTGCTCTGGCCCCGGCTGCAGTTTTCTGGGCTGCTCCGGCCTCGGCAGCGGCTGCCTGGGCTGATGTAGCCTCGGCACGCGATTGCCTGGGTAGAAGGGGCCTCGGCGGCGGCTGCCTGGGCTGTTCCAGCCTCGGCGGCGGCTCCCTTGGCTGTTCCGGCCTCAGTAAGATGCACTTTTTTTGGGATTATTTTGAGCCATTATTTTTTTTTCTTAACACACTTGGTCGTTGGAGTTTCAGATCTCGCATAGAAGCCAAACTTCATAGAGAAGGAGGGTAGTGAGGCCTTAAAGCATTGATCAACTTAACAAGAAGATGACTGAACAATGGTCCAAGAGTGAACAAGCGTCGAAGTTGCACTCTTCGAGAGGTTCACCCATGCAACCTACTCCACTTGTTGAAGACATTTTTTTCAATCGCTCTTTGTTGATTTGACCTTTCTTCACAATCACGCTTGTCATTTGGTCGATCCCATTGAAGTTGCATTTCCTAAGGCAATGTTCCACTATGATGAGGATGCAGTTGCATGGATTAACAATGAAGATGTGAAGGAATTTCTACGTGGTGCAAAGCTTAAAATTTCCCTCATTCAAACATTCATGAGGTACTTCAATGCCCACATAATCTACACTTTTTTCAAGTTATTCAAATTTGTGGTGATTATCCTTCATTTGATTAATTATTCAATGTTCATGCACGCAGAGCACTACAAGAGCACTTAACTTAAACTGATTCTCCTTGTAAATTAGGGTGGTTATGCCCCGAGTAGATATCCACTTCTAGAATCTTAGGCAACTCCCATGACGTGTTGTATTATGTTGAACATAGTATCAGGGAATCAGTGCATGCGGGAGACAAGTTCATATTCTCCCCATGTTATAAAGAGTATGTCTAACCTTATCAAATGCAATCATTTAGCCTCATTATATGTTGAATCCTAAATATTAATTTGTTTGTCTATTGTGAACTAATTTAGGGATCATTGGAGCCTCATGGTGATTAGTAATTCCAATAAAACAGTCTATCACCTTGATTCAGCTCGATCATTGGAGAAGTGGCTCGTGAAAGCTATAATGCAAAAGTAAATATATATATCCACCTAGTGATAATTAACTAATTTAGTAGTCAGAAGATTAATCAAATTTGAATGTACTTTACCACAGTGTTATGAAGAAGCTACATTGTCGTGCTCCTCAAGGTCTAACATGGAAGTCAACGATGGTAATTTACACGATATTGTGATTATCTTAAAAATCTATGTTAGTAAATATTTTCTAATTTTCTATGCATGTTTCACTGATTTGATTTGTTCGTCATATGCTAGTGTGCACAACAAGAAAATGGACTTGATTGTGCTTTGTATGTGATGAGATTCATGCTTGCCATAGTGACTCATTGTATGGACAGTCAACAACTTGATGAGGTAAGTCCTAAAACTTAATGAAATTATCTTTTGATATGATTTCAAGCCTTAGACATCTAAAAGTAGATAACATTGACACTTTATGAGAAATAAATAGTTCATTTGATAAGAAAGGTAAAAAATGGGCTAAATAGAAGTCATATAGACCATATTTGGGCCTTTTTTGTTAATATGCTCTTTCGATATGATTTCAAACCTTATACACCTAAAACTAGATAATATTTACATGTTATGAGAAAGAAATAGTTCATTTGATAAGAAATGTAGGAAATGGGCAAAGTAGAAGTCATATAGGCCATATTTGCGCCATTTTGAGTAAAATGCGTCTTAAACCTTAATAAAATGCTCTTTTGATTCAATTTTAAGCTTTAAACACCTAATACTAGGTAACATTGACATGTTATGAGAAAGAAACAGTTCATTTGATAAGAAGTGTAGGAAATGGGCAACATAGAAGTCATATAGGCCATATTTGGGCCATTTTGAGTAAAATGCGTCTTAAAACTTAATAAAATGCTCTATTGATGTGGTTTCAAGCCTTAGACACCTAATAATAGCCAACATTGACATGTTGTATGAAATAAATAGTTCATTTGATAAGAAATGTAGAAAATAGGCAAAGTAGAACTTATATAGGCCAGTTTTGATAAACTACATATTGTTTAGCCTATTTAATTAATTCTAACATAATTTTTCTGTATTTCAAGTTTTGCAAAGTACAAAAGGATGATTCGTTGACAATCAAGGAACTTAATGAAGTTCGAGACATGTTGGCGTCTTTTATCATCTTTAACATGTAAATGTCACTTTTATTGTGAATTTATGTTTTGTTAACTTTTTAACTATATTATTATTCATTAATTACTTAGTATTGTTTGTATATATATATATATATATATATATATATATATATATATATATATATATATATATATATATATATATATATATATATATATGAAACACTTTTTATTTATTGTATTGTATTTGGGAATATTTAAATCTATATATGAATTATTATTTTTAATATTATTTGTATCTTATTATAATTATTAATAATATTATTATTATTGGTAATTATAATAATAATAATAATTATTATTATTATTATTTTTGTTAATATTATTGCTTGAATTACAGACCTGAAAAACAGGTTATTATTGCTGGAATTACAGGTTTTTTTTTTATTGCAAGAAAACAGGGAAAAAAATTAATTTAGTAAAATGGCACCGGTTAACCGGTGCCAAAAAGTGACTACCACCAAAAAATTTGCACGGGCTGCAGTTTTTGGCACCGGTGCCAAAATCGGTTCAAACTGGTGGCATATATGGGGTTTGAACCGGTGTCAATCCCATTTATTCTACTAGTGAATTCAGAAATAAAGGAGCTATTTGTCCGTCTTATGTGAAGACGACTTATCAACTAGCGGATATATTCACTAAGGCCTTAAGTAAAAACCAATTTATGTATTAACTTGGCAACTTGGGTATTTGTGATTTGCATGCTCCAACTTGAGGGGGGTGTTAGGTCTTAGATATTGTATAGCTAATGGGCCTATCTTATGAGCCCTAATCTCTTGTTAGAATGTATAAATATACTTGTTCATACTCTAATAGAAATCAAGGAAAAACGATTCCTGATAGCCACCTTTTTTATAAAAGGGCCTTCCTACAATGTCGACCGCTTAAAAGAACCTTCCTCGCAAATTTTCTTACTTTTTAAATTGTTTTAATTGGGCTTCCTTAGAGCCAATTACTAGGTTAAAAACTCAAATAATAATCTTGGATTGCGATATGTACCCTACAACCAGGGGCGGAACTAGTCTAGGTCCTGGTAGGGCACGTGCCCTACTAACCAAAATAAAAATCATCAGTTTAAATTTAGTTAAATAAAATACATTGCACCTAATAATGTTCTGAGTAACTAGTAGCCTAGTGATAGGAGTATTACTCTTTTTCCTAATGGTCATGGGTTCAATTCTTCCTCCCAACAACATACTTTTTTTTTTGAACAATACCTAAATTATTATACCTAAAATAATTTCATAGATTGTAGTTTGTTTTTCTAATATTTCTTTTAACATGTACATATCCAAATTATTACTTATAATTTGTAATCCTATTCATTTTGAGGAAAATTTGTATTTTAGATCATGCTATTTGTTATAAAGAATGCATTTAGTGATTTTAACTTATAAGAAAAGTTTTTAAAAAGAAAATTAATAGAATCATTGCTTATAAAGGCTGGAATTTGTGTGTAACAAGTAAGGTAAAGTTTGACAAATAATATGAGTATTAAAACTTGTTTCATGGTGACTATGCGGTACGTAGATGTTATTGTAGGGGAATTATGAGAGAGCTTTTAGATAGTCGATAAGGCGGTGCCCTACCATTCTCAAAATCCTGACTCCACCACTGCCTCCAACCATGCAATAGACAAACAAAAATCACAATGCAAGTGAAGAACTACTTATAATACTCACCAAATAATCAATATCAGAATCAGAACAATTAGTTAATCTGTGACAACTTATCTATCTATTTAATTTTAAATTTTTTTTGTCTAATTTCTAATGAGACTTATCAAATTATCCGTGACCATAATCATAATCATAATAACCATAATAATTTCCTCCTCCTCCAACAATAGGGTCAGGAGGGCTTGCTGTTTGTGGCGGACTAGACGATGAGCTTGGTGTTTGTTGTGTACCAGGTGGAACTGGTATTTGTTGAGGCAAACCAGCAGGTGTTTTTGGTGATGAACTAGAAATTACAACATTAGCATGTACTTTTCCGTGGAGTAATCCGGCTTCAACATGTATATCTTCTACATCCGGCGAACCAGGTACTTTGACAGTAGCATTTACACGCCCTTTTCCGTGGAGTAATCTGGATTCAACGCGTATATGATTAGTAAAAGCTACAAGAATATGGAGAGCAATGATAACGAGTAGCCATTTCTTTTGCCTCATTTTAAGATAGATAAAGATGGATCTAGAAGAGTGTATAGCTTGTTGTGACTTATTCTATCTGAAGCAATATATAGCAGCTGAAGGGTCAACTCTAGCTACTTTGATAGGTTGCACTCTTTTATATAATTGCAATCAACTAACAGCGTTTCGTGCTTCCCATTTTATACCTTCATTGTTTGAACGTGGGTAGCAATCCTTTAACATGCAATACTATGACAAACAGCTAAGTCGTACAAGAATTAATTCGTAAAAATGACTAAATTAGTCTTTGGATTTGTAAATGAAATTACCCCAAATACAAAAGGATTGTCCAAGCAGGGTTTGAAAAGGAGCGCCTAAAGGCGCAATGCGTTAGGGGTCATGCACTTTATGTGGTCTAGGCGAGGCGATTTCAATGAGCCGCACCAAACTACCAAAGCGCAACTTAAGACGACTGAGGCGCACAATTTTTTTTATTTTTATTATATCCACCTCACTTCATTGAAATGCATTGTTCAGGCACGCCTTAGGTGCAAGGAACGGTGTTAAATACTGCCATTTAAATTTATCAAAATCGCCGTCTTTTCAAACAAATTGTCAATCTTAGCATGCCCTTACTAAACCCCAACCAGCACAACCAAATATTAGAGGTTACCGGCAGCTGTTCGTGGCAGAGGAAGGCGGCGGCGGCTCAAAACCAGGCAGTGGCGGCGGCATAGAGTCAGACGGCCGATCAGGTGGGTGTCAAGGGTATGAGGAAAGTTTTCCAGTTTTTTTTTTTTTTTTAATTTTTTTTATTATTATTTTTTTTTACAATTGGTGGCTGGTAACCGGAGATGAAATCCGGTATCGGAGATGAAATCCGGTTGCCCGCCCCAGTAACCGGAAGCAAAATCTGGTTGAACGCAACGGTAACCGGCGGTCATAACCGATTGACCGCGGCAGTCAACCGAATTTGGCGTCCGATTACTGGCAGAGGGCAACCGATTTTTAACTCTGGTTACTAGCCACCACTATTAGTGGAGTATAAACAGGTTCGTAGATATATGAGTTTTTTTAAAAAAAATAATAAAAAATAAACATTCCTAAACACATCCTAGAAGGAATTGACTGCTGGTCCAGTACAAAATTATTTACGAGTATTGTTTTGATTAAGCACTTCATAGTTAGTTCTCCTTTCAATCTATCTACTGAGGTAAGCATTCATTAGTTCAATTTCTTTCCATTTTTAATCTATAATCTTAAAATTCATTACTTTTTCAATTTTTTTTTGTGTTTTTCGCCGTCGTTGTGGTTGTCCGGTGTAGAAGGTAGTGGTTGACACAGTGATTTTAGGTTGTGGTGGTCGATGTGGCGTGGGTCGTAACAGTGTCGTGATTGGCGGTGGTTGACTTAGTTGTAGTTGCTATTAAGAAAATGGAAAAAATTTAGTAAGGGCAAGAAAGTCTCTATGCTTAAAATGATGGCGATTTGATCAAGTTTGATGGCGGTATTTAGCTTTTCCAACTCTAAAACATCTTGAGCCATTTTATACAATGGGTAGTACAGCCCATGCCAATAGGTGGTCCCTACAGGCGTCGGTACCAAGCACTATACCACCTCTCCTTTGATTAGTAAAAAGGCAAAAATAACATATACTATGAAACAATTAAAAGAACATGGATGTTTAAAAGAACATTCCTCTAGTTTATAAAGAACGCGAAAAAGTAAGACAATTTTTTTAAAAAAAAGGCAAGAGGTAAGACGTAAATTATACAGTACTTTCTCTAGACATTTACCAAAACAAAACTTCATCTCTCTAAAAAACAATTTCTTTAGAAGTTTTCTCTCTCAAAAAGGTAAAAAAAAAAAGAAAAAAAAACCAAACAAGCAGTTGAATTTCAAACTTCAAAACCTTAAGCAATTTTTGAAGAAATTTGTGGTTCTAAATCCAAAATTCTTGAATATGGCGGACAAAAACATGTAAGTATAAATTTCGACATGCCTGAGCGTATATTTTGGAATTTGATAAGGTTGTTTTTTTTTTTTTTTTTTTTTGCAATTCATACGGAAAATTGTTTCTTCGACTTTGCTACTTTTATTGTTGTTTGATTTTCGATTTTTTTTGCAATTCATTCAATATTTGTTGTGATTTTGGGTTCATTTGTTTGAGCTCCATTTCATGAAAAGAACAAATTTACATAAATATAAAAAAAAAAAAAGTGAAAAGAACATATGTTCATGCTCTTTGATTATCAATACAATGTGCTTTTATTTGTGACATAATTTTCATTGCTTATTGTTAAATGTTTTTCGAATTTTGTCTTTAAATTATAGTGGGTGAATATAAATAATGTTTATTACAAAATACCATCATGTTTTTTTATGAATATTACAGATGTTCTTTAGATTAAAAAAAAAACATAAATCTGGATGTATTTTTTATAAAACAACTATATATTCTTTACAAAACCGTTGTATGTTCTTTACAAAAACAGGTACATGTCCATTCCGCGTTTTTTTGTCTATACCAAGCATGATACACTCGCCCGTACCTTTTAATTTTCAATATATGGGCCATGGGAGCCAGGCTCATGCCAGCCTTCCCCGTGGCAATCGGAGATATGGATGATGATTGAAAATTAAAGTTATGAAAATTCAATAAAGTAAAATAATTTAAAATTTTTATTCTATAGACAATACATTACCACATTATGTAACGAGTTTCGAGTGTATAATTTGTCAAAAAAAGTTACGAGTGTATAAAGTTGGCTAATTATTTTCTTCATAAATATTATTTTCCTAGAAATATACTTGTATATACTTGATAGAGCAAATAAACCAATTCTTGACTACAACCATTAACTTTAAATGGTTGTGTACTTGAATTGTGTTGGTTATCTAAAAATAATACTAATTCTTACGAATAAAGAGGGAGAGCAGCAGAGAGTGAGGGATAACTCAAGTGGTTAGAGCATCCCTCCCGATTTCAGGAAATCTTGGGATTGATTCTCTCCCCCACCCTTGTGGCTCTCTAAACACCCAAAAAAAAAGGAGAGGAGCATCACAAAGGTCACAAATTCTTGACTACGACCATTAATTTTAAATGGTTGTGTAAAAATAATACTAACTGGTTAAAGTCCCGTGCAATGCACGAATTTTAATAACTTATATAGCGAATTACAACATTAATTTTATTGTAAAATATATACATTCAAAAATATTTCATTTGAGTGCGTATGGCAAAAAAATAATCGCTGAAATCGATAGTTAATATTATAGGCTATGAATATTTTTCATAAGGAAAGATAAAGAGTGGAGGGAAAATTTATCATACGCCCTCAAATGAAATATTTTTAGTATTTAAGTTATTGATTGATTGATTGTTACAAATAAAGAGGGAGAGGAGCATCACAAAGGCCGAGATTACGTGAAAATGCAGGAGGAGGAATACTTGAATTGTGGGGAGGAATTTTTCCACATAGTTGATTCCTTGATACATCAAACTCTTGCAAGTTAGCCAAATTCAACACCTTCTTAGGAATACTTCCACTCAATGTATTCCTCGATAACAAAATCGTCGTCAATTGCTTGGCATTTCAAACTTCTTGAGGAATTCTTCCTGTAAGCAAGAAGTTATTGAGCTCATTGTAGGAATGTTACCTAGATATCCAAGTTGGTATTTCGATCAACTCGAGTGGATTGTAGGACAAATCAAGTTTGTCTAAGGATTCTAGCTTAGCAAGATAGAGTGGGAGTGGGCTAGTGAGCTTATTGTTAGATAGTTGTAACGATGTCAGGCACTCGAGATAGCCAAAACTTGAAGGTATTTGTCCTATAAGTTGATTGTTTGAGGCCGATATCTCATTTGAGTTAGGTGTCCTATAGTATGTGGAAATTCCCCTGTAATCATGTTGTTTTCTAAGACAATTTTCTGAATTTTAGTAAGCTTGCCTATGGAATCAGGTATAATTCCAGTTAGTTTATTGTAACCTAAATTAATACGTAGTAAAGAAACAAGGCCGTCAATGGAGGAAGGAATAGTTCCAACAATTCTATTATTTTCGAGGTCTAAATTTATCAAAAGAGAGAGTTCACCTATTGATTTTGGAATGGTTCCATTAATTTGATTGTGATCTAAGTATAAGTGTTTTAATTGAGATAGTTTGCCTACAGAATTTGGTATTGGTCCAGTAAGGTTGTTATAGCTGAAGATAATTTTCTAATAGTAAGAGTTCACCTATGGAATCTGTTATCCTTCCACCAATATTATTATAGGTCAAATCTATATAGTTAAGGCTCTTAAGTTTGCCAATAGAAGGCGGAATTTCACCAGATAAAGCATTATTGCTAAGATCAAGCTGCTTAAGAGAAATAAGATTTGTAGTCGAATGTGGTATTGAACCTACTAATTTATTTCTTTGGAGCTCTAGTATTGAGAGTGACTTCATAGATCGAAAAAATGAACAGGGTATGGTGCCAGAGAGGCTATTGTCGGCCAGGGAGAGATGTTCTAGCTTATGGAGGTTACACAGGGAGGCGGGTATTAAACCATTGAAATTGCACCTTTAATGAAAATAGGTGCAACGAACTCTTGTATATAGCCAACTATATATATTTGAACCACTCTTCCGGTGGCAGCATCACATGTCACACCACCCCAGTCCACGCAACAGTCAGTCCTAGAGACCCATGTTGCTAAGATTAATAACTTATCATACTTGATCCCGCGTTTGAATTCAAGCAATGCTTCTTTATCTATGGCATTGCAGGATTCCACTGGCAAAGGACTCAATATACTAGCCAAGATTACGAGGAAAAGGAGAATTAAAGGGCTTATTGTAAAGTTTTCATGATTTACAGAAAAGTTGACTAACAAACATGAATCTGTTCATGTACCTAGATGAGAATTACTTCCTGACACTGTATTTTTTTTCCTGTGTTACCTGTAATGTAATATGACAAACCAATGAATACGCGAAATGGCGTGCATTGGCCGCAGAGCTAGAAGGGTAGGAATAGAAGGAAGCATTATTAGTCCGGAGTATAAAGCTAGCCAATTAGTTTCCGTACACCAGTATAGCTGTACAAGGCAAGAAAAACGGCAAAGCTGCAATATTTTCATACTGTCTTAAATTTTGCATAAGTTGACAGCAGATTTATCTGAATATTTGATGCAGGTGACAGACTGTAGCTCATGTGAATTTACAGTCAAGTGTATTTTATTGCACTTGTTATCAAATAAATTAGCTTTGTTTAAACAAAGCTGTTAATCCACTTTTAATGTGCAATTAAAGACTTCTGCTATTACTGATACTAGTAGTGTGCTAAATAGAGTAACTTGCTGGTCAAACACATCGGGTTTTAGTACACATTAAGTATTGATTGGGAGTTTTGGGAATTTTGGAGTATTAATAGTATCACATCTAGTTATCCTGATGTTTATAAGATTAATCCTTTGTGTGACTCGAGTTTTGATCCATGTGATAATTTGAATAATTACCTCTTTAAATTAGATGCTTAAAAATTAATCCTGATGTATATTCTAATACTTGTATATATGTATTGATATTTTTTTGTTGATACTTAATTGCCAGGAAAAAAAAAAGGTTTATTTACAAGGTTAAATTATCTACTGATGACCTGTAATCTATGAGAATCTATAAATGTGAAACCAATTGATTCAATAAAATAGTTTGCAATCTTTTAATAACCATTTTTTTTCCCAATAATGATTTGTAATCTTTTGTTACCAATAATTTTATCACAAAGTATTGGTGTTTCATCAGTCGAAAAGTATCATTGTCATCTTCTTGTGACGATGAAGAACAGATTTCCACTCGATGAGAAGTTGGTCTTGGTTACAGCGAAGGAGAGGAGCGAGGTCATCCATGGCGGAAGAGAGAAATTTTAATTGCTTGAGATTCTCAGATTTTTCGAAAAATGCCCAAAAAATCAAATTGGAGCTTTCTTATGTGATGTATACTTGTTGAAATTGATTGTCCCATATGATTATATGTTGAATTGTTAGCATTTTGATAACAAATGCATGTATTTTGGTTGAGAAATGAGCAAGTTATGTTTGAGTACAAGATCTTCAATGGAAGTTCTGCATGCCATTGTTATACATATCATCAAACAAATTATATATATTCTCATATAAGTTATACGTTGTTGGGCCCGTATTAACATACGACCCAGTATGCCTAGGGCACCAATCCAAGATCAAGAATTCAGCAAAATAAGCAAGAACGGCTTGATTGGAGTAAACAAGGAAAGCAGCATCAAGAGTATCAATCAGGAAGATACTTGCCAAAGATACACCTATAGAACAGGGAACAAAATAAATCAAGGGGATCTTCTACATTTCGAATATATTCTGAATATCTATGTAAACCCTAGGGATTCCTAGGTATAAATAAGAAGAATTAGGCATTATAACATTCATGTAGGCTCACATATAACTCAATATAAACAATTTGCTCTACTTTTATCTACGGAATTGCGTCCCTACTAAACAAGGAGGCTTGTCCTTACTCAATATTGTATCTCTAAACTCATCTTCTTGATCTTATTGAATACTTACTGCTTACTTATTGATTATTTATTTCTTTATTATCGTTCTTATTTTCTTTATATATTATTGGTGGAATGATTGTTATTACCCCTCAAAACCTAGCAAATTCTTAGATGTCCTAGCTGAGATTTGCCTAAACAATTTGGCGCCCACCGTGGGGCTGATAATCAATTAACCTACCAATTTGCCAAAAGCCAAAACAAACACCATGATGGGACAACCAGTACCCTTTACCATTGCCGAAATCAATGAAGGAATATATGCATTCCGTCAAACCTTAGACCAGCAGAAAAGCCAAATCAAAACATTGTTGGCCCAAAAGGTCCAAACTGAAGCCAAACTCACCAGTCTTACCAAACAAAATGAAGCCCTCCGCAGCCAAATACAATCAGTCGCATCCAAAACTGTCAACACCAGAAAGAGCACTGAAAGTATAGCCATGTAGCTTGACATGTCCGGAACCTTTAACACCCCTAACGGGGAAAAAAGATCTAACAGCAGGGAAACGACCCTGGATCTAGACTTTTTGGATGCAGGAACCCTCAAGAAGAACAATCAGGAAGGAGCCGAAGAGGGAAAAATAGAAAAGATGGTTAAGGAGTACCTCAAGGCAATTGAGGCCAAGATCACCAAAATTCCTGGAATGCCAAAACCCATGGAAGAAGAAGCAGCATATGGCTATATAGAGTCTCCTTTCTCAGAAGAGATCGCCATGGTAGAAGTGCCGAAGAGGTTCAGCACACCCAACATGACTATGTATGATGGAACAACAGACCTGATGAGCACGTGTCCCTCTACAAGCAGAAAATGATGACAAGCTCAATCCCTAGAGACATCAGAGAGGTTATCATGTGCAAAGGCTTTGGAGCCACACTATCAGGTCCATCTCTAACTTGGTTCATTAATTTAGATAATGGGACAATTCGATCTTTTGCAGGAATGGTGAACCTATTCAAGATCCAATTTGCTAGCAGCAGGAAAATCGAGAAGCAGTCTTCAGATTTGTACCGTGTTGTGCAGAGACATGGTGAATCCTTGAGGGACTATCTTAACATGTTCAACAGGGAAAAGATTTAGATACACAAGTGTGATGCCCCTACAACAATCGAAGCATTCAGAAGAGGACTGCTCGACCATAGTGAGCTCTACAAGGAGTTGACCAAATATCCCTGTACAACCTATAAAGATGTGCAAGCCAAAGCTATGGCTCAAGTCAGATTTCAGGAAGATACCTATGCAAGAAAGACTCCCGAGCCAGATCGCCAGCCAAGAAAGAAGAGATCATCGATTTAAAACATATCAGCGTTCCCGCTTTGATGCAGGATCAGTCAATGCTATCGAAGGAGAATTCTCCGATTGGAGGGAAGATTCTGAACTCCCACCTAAATTACATGAATATTGCTTCAATGTTAACCCTGCAGGAGTAATTAGGACCCTGAATAAGATGGGAGATACTGTGCAATGGCCCAGAAAGAATGATAGGCCTGGAGAGAAGAAAGATCCATCCAGATGGTGTGATTTCCATTCAGATATTGGTCATACAACCGATGAATGTGTTGCGCTCAGAAAGGAGGTTGCTAACCTGCTGAAGAAAGGTTACCTCAAAGAACTCCTGTCAGATAGATCTAAAGTTCCAGGGAAGGAAAGAGAATCAAAGTAGGGAGGTCCTCCACCTCCGCCTCCAATTGTCAAAACCATTTGTTTCATATCAGGAGGGTCAGAAGTATGCGGTTTAACATACTCAGCAGCAAAGCGACACGCAAAGGAGAGCAATAAGGATCAATCCGATAGAAGGGAAAAATCCAAAATAGACATTCCCATCATGTTTGAAGAAAGCGATGCAGTAGAAGGCCATCATGACGGTCTAGTGATTTCACTCCCAGTTGGAAACTGCATGATCAAGTGAATCCTTGTTGACAACGGAAGCTCTGCAAACATCATCATGCTTAATACTATGAAACATATGAACATAGACGAAAAGAACATCATCAATAAGTCAACAATGCTAGAAGGATTCAGTGGGGAACCCAAGAAGACAAGCAGAGAGATCACATTAGCTACCTATGCAAAAGAAGTCATTTTACAAGTCAAGTTCCTAGTGATTGACATTCTGTCCTCATACAATATGATCTTAGGCAGACCCTGGATACATGAAATGAAGGCCATCCCCTCTACGTACCATCAAGTCATTAAGTTCCCTACCAGGTGGGGTATTCAAGAAATCAGAGGAGATCTTAAGGAGGCCAAGGAATGTTACAAGATCGCATTAAAAGCAACATCTGCAGAAAAGAGTTCTGCATAGCAATTAGAGGGTCAACTGGGCCAAGAGAAGTTAAGCATAGCAGAAGAACAAGAAGTCGCAGAAGTCCAGTTGAACCCCAAGCACCCAGATCAAAAATCAAAATAGGGTCAGAATTGAAGTCAGATCTCCGACAACAAATATATGACTTCTTAGAAGAAGAAAGAGATGCATTCGCTTGGACCCATAAAGACATGAAAGGCATCTCTCCAGATGTAATTACTCACAAGTTAAATGTAGACCCAATGCATACACCAGTAAAGCAGAAGAGAAGGAAATTTGCGCCAGAAATGAACAAGATTATCAATGAGGAAATCCAAAACCTATTGAAGACTGGAAAAACTAGAGAGGTAAAATACCCAGAATGGCTTGCTAATGTAGTGGTAGTCAGGAAGAAGAACGGAAAATAGCGAATCTGCATAGACTTCACAGATATCAACAATGCATGCCCAAAAGATCCGTTCCCCCTACCTCATATTGATGCCATGGTAGACGCCACAGCAGGACACGAGCTGCTATCCTTCATGGACGCGTACAATGGTTACAATCAAATCCTAATGCACAAGGATGACCAAGAGAAAACCGCTTTTGTTACTAGTCAAGGAATATATTGCTACAAGGTAATGCCTTTCGGATTGAAGAACGCAGGAGCGACATATCAAAGGTTGGTGAACAAGATGTTTGAAGAACAAATAGGGAACACAATAGAGGTCGATATAGACGACATGGTAGTTAAATCAAAGAAGGCAGAAGATCACGTCAGAGACATTAGAGAAGCATTTGCCATCACGAAGTTGTACGACATGAAGTTGAATCCCACAAAATCCACATTTGGAGTACTGTCAGGAAAGTTCCTAGGATATATGGTTACATACGACATGAAGTTGAATCCCACAAAATCCACATTTGGAGTACAGCCAGCCATTCCATACGAGTTCTCACCAACTATCCCATCAAATCTATCATGAGAAAGCTAGGAATGTCAGGAAGGATGGAGAAATGGGCCTTACATCTGAGCAGGTACGATGTACAATACGAGCCCAGGACTGCAATAAAATCACAAGCTTTGGCAGACTTCGTAGCTGTAGGGAATATTTCAAGCACTATCCCTAGTTTGAACCCCACTGTGATCATAAACTAAAGTACGGTGGCATCCAAAGGGAAAGAAGATAGAGAAAAAGAGTCGCCAACAAGTTTTAGGAACTTGTAAATTGTTCACGAGGTGAAGGTTACACCCCTTAACGATCCAAGAGATCGTTAACTCCATAAGGTCTTGAACCAAATAGAGTTCGGGGATGAAGGTACAAATCCAACCAAAAAAGAGATTGACCCTTCCCTAATAATAGGCCTCTTTTTTATTCTGATCGTACTCATGTGTGCTTTCTGACTAACATGCAATCAATAGGATTAACCCTAAACCTGTTTAATCTATGTTGGTTGAATATTAATGCACAAATAAATCTATTATTGGCGATCACTTGAATTATAATCAAATTAACCCTAAACAAGATTATTAATTATCTTATTAAGCGTGATTACAAGTACCAATTCCCTTTAAACATGCATAAAAAGCGTGATCAAGTAATAACAATAAATATATATCAAGCAACATAATAATAATCATGATATTCATAATTAAAATAATAATCACAATTAAAATAATCATGTTAACAATAAAGCATAATATTAATAGCAAGATCCTAGGCATGATACTAACAAGATAAATAACAAACCCTAACATGTCACTAAACAATAAAAATCATAACTTTAACCCCAACATGATACTAACATGAATAAATATTAGAAAGAAAATAAAAGGCATCATAACAATCATACTTAATATTAAAGTTACCCTAGACCTGATACTAGGAATATCATAACAACAACCTAAGCATGAACTCTATATAATAACATCAATAAAAACCATTAAAGTACTTACTTTGATGCCTCGTACCTGTTTCTAATAACAAAATACACACGTTAGTAACTTCAAGGAAAATAATAAACAAAACAATTAAATTAAATAATTGAAATAGAGATTTGGGACCAAACCCTCATAAATTAAACCTTTCACATCTAGGGTGAAGGCAACTTCGAATATGGCTAGGTGTTTCTAAGTCTTGCGAATGCGGGATTTTTATATTTGAGAGAAGGTTAGTTTAGAAAAGAGAGTGAAGAGTAATCAAGAGAATCTTGATGAGAGTTGGTGAATGAAAACGGAGTTTTTAGGAGACTATTCATAAAGAAAATCAGCCAAAAAGATAAAACATCAAAAACAGAGTTCTGATGCGCAAAACCAGGTTAGCGCCAAAAGCTAACGTTAGCGCCAGGCGCCAAGCGTAGCGTCAGGCGCTACAGCTGGAGTTTGGCGCTGACTAATAAATTGACGCGTTTTCTTAAAATCAGATAGAAATTGCCGCACAGGAGGATAAAATCGTATTTTCCTCAAAAACGTTCTTTTATTCTGATGAAAACTCCAAAAAAGTCAACAAAAGTCAATTTATCAATGCTTATTGAATTAGGAATGAATAGAACCTTCCAGAAGAATCTTGAAGACTAAAACCATTCTTAATTTCATTAGGAACGATAAATCCACATTAGGCCCTCCTCTAGATCATTGGGCCGCATATAAGGCTCAAACTAGGCCTAGTTTAGTAATTTGGCCATAACTTCCTCAATATTCATAGGAATTGGGCTTATAATATATCGTTGGAAAGCTCTTTTCAAGCGCTATCCAACTACACCTGTATTGGACCCATATCATGGATCAACCAAACTGGATTGGCTGTTTTATTTTAAAAGGTTTTCAAAAACAAAGAGAAGAGAAAAGAAATTAAAACTATCCGCAACAATAAACTTTCCACACTTTCACTTCGTTCGATTATGATTCGACGTGAAAGGCACTCATCAATGGGTTTGGTTTTGGGGAGACATAAATGGGTGTCTACAGAAGCCTCCACTTTGACTTAGTTTGGAGAAACGCAAGTTTTGAAAACAAAAGTCAAAGTAGCGATAGGGACGGAGAATGATTTAGAACATTTTGCGATCCTAAATCACTCTTGTAACGCCGATACCTGCAAAATAGTGTTATTTAAAAAGATTAGAGAGTTAAGAAACGTGTATCCTGCACCGTCGAGCACACGTCACTGAAAGTAACCGATTTGTTGCTGTATTTCCTGTTTTGATGACCTCCTGCCAAGAAAATGTCATCCCGCTTGAAAACTGCTACACTTGTAACTGCTTCCAATATTGAAGATCGTTTTGCTTGAATCGATCCCCTTTCGCTTTGTGACCATGTTCCACGTCTAAGGGAACACGATCGAAGACAACTTCACTTGAAATCACCTTCAGATGTTTGTGGCAACTCTCCACAATCTAGGGAACGCTGCCGAAGATATCCTCGCTTGAAGTTATCCTCATTTATTGCGATAATTTTCCAAAAAAAATTACCGAAGATCTCCGCTTGTCGATCTTTAAAAGTTCGCTTGAACTTTGCTTCCGCTATGCGTGTACGTCGGCGCTTTTGCTGCTTTTGAACCTTTATGTCAGTGCCCTTTGCTAAATGAAGGAACCAATATGTCGGTACCTTTTGCGAATGAACCAGTACGTCAGTGCCTTTTGCGATGAGCCAATGCTTAGGCGCTTTAAGCTAACTGAGACGATCTTTCATCAGGTCGATCACTTTGTGTAATCAAGCCGATTACTAAAAATCGTGTCAAATTGCTTAGAGGGGCTAACTGGCGTACCAAGAAACCCAAAACCTGTTGCAAAAGGTTAGAACAACCGTAGTGAGTGGCTGAACATTCTGGCGCCGCTGAAATAACATCAGCGCCAATAATCTGGCTGTAGCGCCAGACGCTGGAGCTAATGCCAGGCGCTACGCCTATCAACTGACGCCAAAGTTTGGCGCCAGTATTCCTTAAATACCCTTCTCTTCTTCATTTTCGGTGCTGCTCATTGCGTTGTTTGCTCGAAAATTTCCAGAAATTCAATTGCTTTGTTCTTGCTTGTTTCTCAACCAAATTCGCTCAAATTTGTAGCAAATCAAAGCTTATTCCATCCATTTTCCTGATCTATGTAAGTTTTCTCCAAACTCACACCGGTTTAATTTAATGAATTTTGCATGTGTTTATTCCCAAATTTCATGAAAATTCGAATTTTAGAATGCTTAATTCTCTTTGTTTGTCAAATTTTATGCCATGAAATTGCTTGATTATGTTTATATATTGTCTTGGGAGTAATTTGAGACTTGTTTGACTCAATTTGGTGAAGAAATGAACGAATTGCCATTGTTGAACCTCTTAAGGTCGGGAATACAATGTGGCTCGTTCTTGATGTTTTTGCTAGCAATTCTTGTCCAATTTGTCACAATAATCACTATAGTATTGCAAGAAATTGTTTGATTACTTGAAAAATGCCATTATGCTCAATTTGAATTTGTGCTCTGTTTTTAGTACTACGTACTCTGTTTTTCTTGCGAACATAGTATCATGCGGCTAGGCAAAACCTAGATACTATAGAACCTTAATTTATGAAAATTCTGCACAATGTAGCATGGCTAGGCAACGAGGATCAGGTTCACGGTCCCGAGACGTTCGACGAGAGCATGAGCCCGTAGAGGGCGATGCCAACCCGTCCACTTCGCTTGGTCGACTCCCTGAATGGGATGAGCGGACCTTGTACTTTTCTCCCGTCCACCACATTTCTGAGAGGGTGAGACGGGGCATCGTTGTTGGGAGGACGCGCTGTCATGGTTCCGGCTGTGACGGCTTGGGTGATCTATACAAGATGTACATCGCCAGAGACGATCAGACGAGACTTCTGTGGGAGTCTTGCGAGCTTGCTTCCCTGTACGAGACCTCCGAGGAAACACTAGTGAAGTTCTTTTGGGACACCACCAACACTTTCCGCTTTCCCTGGGGTGAGATGATGGTCACTCCTACCGACTTCAGTCTCATCACAGGACTGGAGTTTAGTTCCGTACCACTTCCGTTCGACAGCGAGATCGACGTCTTTTCCACTGAGGTTGAGGAGCTGTTGGGTCCGATTGCTATTCGGGCTCGAGCTGAGGTAGAGTCGACTTAGTTCAGCGCTAGGGGAATTCACCGCTCGACTCTAGCAGCGGCTTTCGATGATGGTGTGACCACCTGAGAGCAGCGGGTGCGCATCTTTGCACTCATCTTGCTGTTAGGGACGTTCTCCCCTGACAAGGGTAGTAGGGCGCTGCTTTACTACCTTCCTGCAGTCCGCAATCTACACGGGATCCGGACTTATGACTAGGCCAGCTTGGCCTATGCTGATTTCATTCGAGCGCTGCGGAACTCGTGTCGACATCGGTCCTTAGGGTCAAATGTTGCTTTGTCCGGCTTTTGGAGGGTTGTAGAGGTAAACCTTATTCCCTGTAAAGTTCAAATCTACATTTTAGTTAGCATTTGTTGATAACTTTAGCTTCTTGTTGATCTGGTTCTACGAGTACTTCCCCTTAGCTGCGCCGGCGAGACCGTTGCCGCGCAGGTTTCTTGTTATTGCTTCCTAGGGAAGCCGCCGTGTGGGGATGTCCACAGCATATGTCCGAGATTGGATCATCTCGGTATGATTCTTTTCTTATTTGACATTTTGTGATGCCTTAGATAGATTCTTGCCTGATTAACGCTCTTTGCAGGAGCCTGAGGTGATGTACCGACCGTGAGTCGACCTGGCAGTCCCTAGGTTAGCCGCGCAGTATTCTGTTGAGCGTTGCTATTTCTTGGGGACTTATGGAGCGACTTCATACCTTGGAGAGAGGGTTGATATTCAACATTCATCCGATACATTTGTCGTTCCTGCTCCTCCACCACGTCACATGTTTAACGCCACGGGGTTGTTGAGCATGTCAGAGGGAGCTGGCACCCCTTGGCGATCTTACACGATCCCTAGGCGATGCTATGCAGAGGAGCTACTGCCGTTGTTAGCTCCAGTTTCTGTACCTACTGAGGATGTGGTGGTACGATTTTTCAGCTTTTACCTTTCGTTAAGTAGCCCCCAATAAATGCTTTACTGATTTTGTTTTGCTTTGTCAGGACGATACTGATGAGTTCATGCCACCCCGTATGTCTATCCATTATTAGGGGACATATGGGCCGATTGAGGAGATGATTCCTCCGGCTCCTGAGGACGAGCGCTTCGTGAAGCGGTCGATTTCTCGCCACCAGACTCGGGTAAGCTTGTTTATTTGCAACTTTTGTCCATATATGTTTTGCATGTTTACTAACTTATTTCTTTGACAGTTCTCACGCGAGGTGGTTTCGGCGATGGCACGATGCATAGATGCCTTCTGGAGCCAGCTTGTTCGGATAAGGAACGTGGCTACCTGCCGTCGAGACGACGCTGTTCAGGAGGTAGTGTTCCCTTCATAAGTTTTTGTATTACCGCTTCTATTTTGTTTGTTCCTGATTTTAATTTCCTTTGTAGGGTCAGCCCATTCCTTCTCGTACCCGCATGAGACCTGAGGTGCGGAAGGATCCGGCGAATTCTAGCTCGAAACGTCGCCGTACTACTTCGGGAGGTAGGGGCGGTCGTTCTGAGGCATCTCGGGTAGAGGGCTCGGGTTCTTCCTCTAAGGGTGCACATGCTGCACCGGTAGGCCAGGGAGAGGCTACCTCGACTCTTAGAGGTGGTGGGATGTACGAGGTTGGCTCGTCATCGCAGCAGCCTCCACAGCCTCAGCCTCAGGTTGATCTCGGGTGGACGGGTCCTACGTTAAGCTTTCCTCCTCCGGCGGAGACTGGAGCTGATGCTGGAGCTGGAGCCGGAGCTAGTGGAGAGGTTACGCCTCGTACAGCGGAGTTTTATGCGATGATGGGTTTACGTCCCCCGGCGCCGTAGTTTGTTCCTGTGCTTTTTATTATTTATTTTGACTTTGTATAGAACTTTGCCTTTTAGTTAGACTCATCTTTTAGACATATTTGTATATACATACTTTTATGAGTTTATTTTATTTATCATGTTTTTTTTTCATTTTTTATTATTGTTATGTGCATGTTTGTGTGTGCAAGGGATTGTGACAAATAATTTTGCGCAAAGATTTCGTCATTTTTATTATTGATGGAGGGTATCCGATTTTCTCCCCCAAAAAGAAAAAATCAAAAAAGGAAAAAGTCAAATAAAATATTGGATTTATAAAAACTTGGAAATTAGTCTAAATAAAATCCAAAAAATAATATAATTAATATGATATCTATATTAATTTAAAGAGAAAAATAAATGAATATTTAGAAAAGGATAAGGAAACCGTAAAGTCATTAGCAGACTCGAATTAAGTCGATAACACGGTTTTGTAGAAAGCGCGTACGATGAGCCAAATTGGCGCCAGCTGGCGCCACACGTTTTGGTGTAGCGCCAGGTGCTACACTTAGCATTTGGCGCCAGACTCTGGCGTCAGGCGCCAAGAGTTAGCGTCTGGCGCTAAAGAGCGCTGTCCCCGAATCCTTCCCAGATTAAAACTGCTCCGATTTTGTGCATAAATAGCCCCCTGCCCAGCCGATTCTCTTCATAATTTCAGCCAAAAATATTTCTTAGAAAAAATAATATCATATCTATAGTCACCAAAACATTTACCAATTACACCCATGAATGGTGTCGGTCTCTTAATGCAAAAGAAAGAAAAGAATTAGATGTGTTTCACTTGGGGGGTATTTATGGTATCAAAGGGGTAGATCTTGATTCAGATTTTATTCATACCACTCTAGAATATTGGGATGTAGATACTCATTGCTTTATAATAGGGTATGATGAGATTAGCCCTTTGCCGGAAGAATTTGGTGCTATTTTAGGTTTCCCTGCAATAGATCTTGTAGTAATCCCTAGAATAGATGCATATTATTATAAAGATTTTGAACGCTTCTTCAATTTAAAAGACAAGGATTTATCAAAAATAGTAGATGGTAACATAGTTAATTTGAAAGAATTTGCTCGCCATTATTTTGATAAACCTTACTCCAAATCTTTTCATGTTTATAGAAGAAGGGCTTTATTATTTTGTATGCTTAATCAATTTTTTCTTACTAGTGGTAAAAATAATGAGGGTCAATCAATTATAACCACTATATTAGAACAAATTGAATTAGGGAGAAATCCAATGCCTTTAATAGTTGGAGAGACTATGATTAGTCTTGATGAATTAAAGAGGAATCCAAAAGCACCTTTTCGGGGCTCTCCAATTTTATTATAGGTAGAAAAATAATATTTTTAATTACAGAAATCAAAAATATATTTTTGTATAGTAATAATAATTTATTTGCATTGTAATTTTTTACAGATGTGGCTAATGGAAAGGCTGGAATTAATTATCCCTCCAGACAACAATGAGAAGTACACTTTAAATTGCTTCGTGAGGAGGAAGAAACGCTTCTTTAAGATGGGGCGCCATGAATGGAAGAAGGTCTTCGAATCCTGCAATTTTTCCATCAAGTGGGTCATCCCTTGGTGGAAAATAGAAAGGATGGTTGGTGTCAACAAGCAACCTTTCTGCCGTCTTCCAAGCTTGTCCCGTATGACTTTTTATTATCCCTGTAGGGTAAAAAGACAATACGACCTACTTCAGACTATTCCTTCCGGAGATCTTCGTCCTCCCTATGAGTTCCCTGTCTCCCAGGAAGTAGACAAGTTTGATTCTTATTGGAGCGTGACAGGGTAAAGTCGTATCCCCTAATCAAAAATAATTCTTAAGTCCTCTAACTAAAGCAGATAGGGAAGTAGGGTCGATCTCCACAGGGAAACAAGTCTTTCTATTCCTAATTAACTAAAATAATCTAGATTCTGAAGTAACCAATATTTATATTTGAATAAGAAACTAAACTACTAAGATTGAGAATAGGAAGAAAACAATATAAAAAAGGCTCTAGGGCATAGGTTCACCAATAAATAATACTCCAGGGTAAAACATAGTAATCAATCGTTGACATTGCATAAATAACATGATTAACAGGCTCTCGCAATTTACTAGATCTAAGTTCTTATTGAAAATAGCCTTTAATATCAAATCAACATCTGCTCGATTCATCAATTCAATATTGCTATACATTTACAAGCTGCAATTGTAAAACGTTAAAACAATTCAATAAGAAATTATCATGCAATACCAATAATCAACAATAGTCAACCATCAATGCATCAATTAACCAGATTGTAAAGGGCTTTCGCTACGTATTACAATCACAGAATTAATCTACCGGTATTAAATCTCATCTCTCGAATCTCGACTTAACCATTTATAAATTAATCTGCCTATTGAAACCAGAACTAAACATCAATTCTCATCTGTCGAATCTCGAATCAATATTGTCAAACTCATGCGTAAAAGATCGGGCCTAATCTAGTCACAGAGCATTAAATCAATCAATAAGAAATTAATCTAGCATTGATAATTAACAACAATAAATTACCCCTTCATAGTATTTATGGATCCCCATCAACCCTAGAAATAAAACTACTCACACATATTAAAAACTAAACTAATCAAAGCAATAAAATAAGGCATGATGAAAGGAATAAAATAAACAACTAAGATTAAGCGAAGAGAAATCGTTACCAAAATAAATCTGGAATTAAGAGTAGATTAAGAACAAAGGTTTAGGAGAAAGAAATCTAAGAGAACAATTAAGAGAGTAAAGAAAGAGTAAAAAGAGAGAGAGGAAAAAGATATCCCTCAAATCGTATTACGGAGGAGTATTTATACTCCGTACAAATCCTAAACTAAAACAAACTAAAACGACGCTAATCGTCAACTAATAAATATACGCGCCCGATCAGGCGAAGCACCGCCCGATCGGGCGCCCCTTTTTATCCCTAATACTAATCTCGCGCCCGGCCGGGCGCGCCACCGGGTCACCACCTTAGCTTCTCCTGCCCGGCCAGGCGCGCCTCCGGGCGCCAACCTCTTTGGCCGGGCGGCTCACTTGGGCCACTATTTGGACTACGGTTGGGCTCCAATTCTTCGAGCCAATCTGGGTTTCCTCTTCCGGTCTTGAATATTCGGTCCAAATGCCTCGGTATCACCTATATCGAGCCCTTAACCACTGATTCGATGGCTCTAATCGGCCCTGGGCTATAAAATCTGGTCGTGCTTCTCCAATGTTCGTGATTGCTCCAAAATATCTCGGGAAAATAATCCATAAGCATAAATCCCTGCAAAAGTCAATCAAATCTACGAAAACACTAGAAAACACCAACTAGTAATAAAAGTGGCTCTAAAGAGCCAAAAACACTACTAATTATGACCAAGGGACGGGGGTAAAATACTATATAAAATAGACACATCAAACTCCCCCAAGCCAAACCTTTGCTTGTCCCTAATCAAAAATCTCATCAATGAATCAATAAATATGCTTCACCCCAAAAGTAAAAATCAAGCACAAACGATCCAGGGTAAATCAAATAAACATGCTTCAAAATCAACCAATCAAATCCATCTAATTACTAATCTTCTCTAACAATTGTCAAACAGAGCAAACCACAAGAGCATATAGAATTCAATACTAGTGCTCACGCACTCAACTCTCATTTTTGTGGCGAGTAAAAGATGTACTCGATCGCTCTCCATCCAACCCCTTTATGTGAACAATGCCCTCCCAACTCACACTCTCGTGTATATAAAACAATGAACGCTCAATCCTACTAGTCGACTCGAAATATGTCAAATCATAAATTGCATTGATAAACAACACTTTCACATTCATACAATTCTATGCACAAAGGTCGGAAGGTCTTTAAAGCTTGTAATGTAAGGCTAGGGTAAAGGGTAGGATAAATTTGGAAATAAGTGAGAGAAAAGCTATGCTTAAAGGAGCCATATCCTAATAAAACCCATGATCAAAATAAATAATGATCAACATCTCCTACATAACCAACTCTAACATCAACAAAATATACTCCAAACATAATAAACAATCCCAACACTTACAATTTCACTCATAAAAATATAATAATGAAGAAATAGAGTGAATAAACAAACTTTATTTTACAAATTCGAATTTTTCATTGAGGCTCTATCATTCTTCTTTTGATCAACCTCCAACTAGAACATTTGAACATTTTTTTTCTTTCGAAGTTCACTTATTTTTCACATTTTTTTTTTTGAAATTATCTTTTTTTTTTCATAATATCATGCTTTATTTTTTTCAAGAAAATAATAACTCTCAAACTCATAAAAAATAAACATGAATAACAACAAAACAACTTCTCAAAAGCCCACCCAAGTTGTCCAAATAATAAGCACACTACAAGCTCCCTCACCTCACTCACTAATAGCTCCTCCAAGCCAAGCTTGGGACTAGTAACCAATGGGGCAAAATAGGCTTGTAATATGGCTAATAAATAACAAAAAGTCAAGGCAACAACATGGGTACCAAGAAGGGAACAAATGTATCTACAATATCTGGAGGCTACCTAAAAGAACAAATGCCTTCGTCCTCCACAATGTGCATAATGATGAATCATATAAACATTACTTATAGTTGCAAACCAATACTCAAATTCATTGACATACCAGGAACTATGGAACTATCACACATTCCTTACCAAATCAACTAGTCAAGCACTATATTCACTAGTAGTTGGAAAAAATTGGCGCATGTTAAGGTTTCAAGGCAATCAAACATCAAATCATGATCAACTAATCCACAATGCCTATCACCAAATACCAAGAATCAAAACAATTTCCTCAAGGGGCACAGGAAAGCATAATTTACAATTCATTGGAACGTATTTTTGATTTTTTGATTTTTTAATTTTTTTGTATTTTTATATATATAAGAAAGCAATAAAAACTAACCTAGAAAGCAATAAATCTAACCTAAGAAAACACACCAAAAATAAAATAAAAGAGAAAAAGAAAGATACCAAATCAAAATCTCCACCAAGCCAGAATCAGACAATGTCCTCATTGGCTCGGGAACTAGCCCAGCATAGTGTTGGGGTTTGGTGAGTCCGACTCACCGCGGAAACAAACCCAAAAACAAGACCGCACTCGCAATAAATAAAACCATAAACATAATTAAATTAATCACAAGATTAAGATAAGCAAATTACCTTTGACGCGTGCTTCGCTCCAAAATGAGCTCTTACTTGAAAGCTTCAAGTCCCGCTCACACGGAGACCTCCAACGAAGTCCACCCGCACCAACAAAACCGACTAGGTCCAATGTCTTGGGGTTAGCAAGACCTGACCAAGTAATTATATTGAGTTATAAGGTTTTCACTAATTGTGATGCCTTTTCCAACTCTTACTCAAGTAACATTCCCAATGCCCATACTTGGGAATTTATAGGAAATGATGGGAGTATCATTTACTCTCCCATCAATGTGGGATAGTATGATTTTTCCATTTTATTTTAAAGCTAAATAAAAATTAATAATCAAGCTAGTAATAAATCAACAAGTGGTAAGCTCATGTTAGTGGTTAGGTGAGGACCACTTGGAGAAGGGGGGGACCAAACTTGCTCCCCACTCCCTCTCCCATAACCAGCCACCTCACTCCACACACACTCAAGGACCATTAGCCACATGGCACCCACCCTTGGGCACCAAGGCAGCCAAGGTGGGCTGCCATGTGCTGCTGTCCGTGACAGCCACGCCCAACAAGCCCAGCAGGCCCAGCACTCGCATGCGGGCTGCCAGGCGCTGCTGGCCAACAAGCCCAGCATGCTTGTGCGGGCTGCTGCTGGCCTTGTGCCTTGGCCAGCGCTGCTAGGCAGCAAGCAATGGCCTAGCCATGCTGCTGCTAGCTGTGGCGAGCTGGCACGCCTAGTGTGCTGGCTGCTGCAGCTTGTTGCGGCATGGCTTGCTAGCCATTGCACACACAAGGCTGTGCCTAGCATGCTAGCACGCACTAGGCAGCGCCTAGCCTTGCGATGCTAGCATGGGTGCGCTAGCACGTACCAGCCAGCCTAGGCTCGGCTTGGTGCGCATGCTAGCCACCATGCTAGGCCATACGCCCTTAGCACTCGGTTTGCTTGGGCATTCCGATGCTAGGGGTATTTTGGTCTTTTGTTGATTTATTACTATTTCTCGTCTCGTCTTTCACTATTTTTCGACTCGACTTCCGACGCTCGGTTTCGACGCTTTAAGCTCGAATTTCCGACGTCTAAATAAATATTACTTGGTCGACTCATTAATTCCTTCCGAATTAATTCGTCGGTTCGGTTTGTTGAATGCTTGGGTGTGACCCGAAGGGTTCAGTCAAGATTAAGTTGTATTATTAATTATTCATTAATATTACTGATCGGAAGCGGCCTCCACCCCGGTATTCCGATCACTTGACCTCACTGAATATATTAGCTTTCTAATAATTATGAACCCACTAACGGAATAGTACACTTGTTCGAAGGACACCATTCCTTTCAATCTCCCACTTTTCCTTCCGGACAAGTGCGCATTTTGTGTACAACCTTTTTCCTATGTCGCTTAATGTCTCTTCATGAACTATAAGGTAAGATTTATTTTGTCATCCTTATTACGTCCAGAAGTGTTTCCCGATTGCGAGTCCGACTTTCAATAAACAGATGATTTCTAAAATCCATCCGAGCACGGCCATGCATTTTACAGTCTTGCTCTATGAGAGGCCTTGTATACAACAAAGACATCTTCCCTATTTTAGTAGGGGGACATTCCCAATCTTGTAATGTAGCTCCTCTTACTGAGAGGACCTAGTTGCCCGAGTGTTGCCGTTATAATCCCCTATTACGGCAGACGTTTGACAACATCAAAGCGAACTAGTACTCAAACAAGAGAACTCACAATACTCATGGTCGAGGAAATAGGTTCCGATAACCATAATGAGAAGTATACTTATGACAAATTTTTAATTTCTTAAAGTATTCTCATAGGTCGATCCAGTATGGTTCTAAACCAATACCTGTGCAAATGATTTATAACAATCATTTCCTTGTAGCACATGAAACGGTGCTATAAATCAGACTACAAACTAATCTCAATTGGTCATTAATCGTCCATCGTTTAAATGACCTTGATTAGGGATAATTTTCGATTATAATATTCAATGTTCACTTAATAGGTGTTTCCTTACCAAGATTGGTCTTGATACCCTATTTTGAATATTCTCAGAATCGAATGGACTCATTATTTAATCCTAAACCACAATTAAATAGCATAACGGAGTAATAAAATATTGCATGAAATTTTATATTACTCCAAAACTTGAATGGTTTTCCTTAGCGTCTTACATTAATTTTTCTCAAAATTAACTAAAACACTAAACAAGGAAATCAAAGCCAGTCTCTTACATGCTTGATTCCCATTGCCTCAACGTGCTTGTTGTGCTTCACTTGAGGCAAAGGTTTAGTAAGTGGATCGGCTACATTGTCATCCGTTCCAACTTTGCAAATTCTGATTTCACCCTCTGATTTCCATTCTCGAATCATGTGAAATCGCCGCTTGACATGTTTGACCTTCTAATGTTCCCTAGGCTCTCTGGCCTGAGCAATAGCTCCATTATTGTCACAATAGAGGGATATTGGACCCTTTATAGAGGGTACAACATCAAGTTCACCAACGAACTTACGTATCCAAACATCCTCCTTAGCTGCTTCAGCAGTTGCTAAGTATTCGGCTTCAGTTGTAGAATCTGCAATTGTACTCTGCTTTGCGCTCTTCCAACTAAACGCCCCTCCATTTAGACAGAACATATATCCAGATTGCGATTTGAAATCGTCTCTGTCTGTCTGGAATCTTGCGTTGGTATAACCTTCGACAACTAAATCCTCTGCACCACCATACACCAGGAATTTATCCTTGTTCCTTTTCAGGTACTTTATGATATTTTTGGCCGCAGTCCAATGCGCCTCTCCTGGGTCTGTTTGGTAACGACTCGTAGCACTCAAGGCATGCAATACATCTGGCCTAGTACATATCATGGCATACATGATCGATCCAATAAGCGAAGCATACGAAATCTGATTCATTCTTACCCGCTCATTAAGTGTCTGTGGACACTGCTTCTTGCTTAGGGTTATGCCATGTGATATTGGCAGGTGACCTCTCTTGGCCTCCTCCATGCCAAATCGAGCAAGTACCTTATCAATATAAGTACTCTGACCCAATCCAATCATCCTTTTCGATCTATCCCTATAGATCTTGATGCCTAGTATGTACTGTGCCTCTCTCAAGTCTTTCATTGAGAAGCACTTTCCAAGCCAGACCTTTACAGACTCTAACAACGGAATGTTGTTTCCAATGAGCAATATGTCATCGACATATAAGACTAGGAAGGCGATGTCACTCCCACTAACCTTCTTGTAAACAAAAGATTCATCTGGATTCTTGATAAAACCAAACTTACTGATGACTTCATCGAATCGCAGATTCCAACTTCTGCTTGCTTGCTTTAGTCCATAAATGGACTTCTTAAGCTTACAAACTTTCCTAGCATTGTTTTGGTCGACAAAACCTTCAGGCTGTGTCATATACACAGTTTCTTCCAAATAACCATTAAGGAAGGCGGTTTTGACGTCCATCTGCCATATTTCATAATTGTAATATGCAGCAATCGCTAGGAGGATCCAAACGAATTTAAGCATTACGACTGGTGAAAAGGTTTCATCGTAATCAATACCATGAACTTGTCTGTAACCTTTTGCCACCAATCAATCTTTGTAAATGAATACATTTCCATCTTTGTCGGTTTTCAACTTGAAAATCCACTTACATCCGATAGGTGTATAACCTTCGGGTAAGTCAACCAAGTCCCAGACTTGATTTTCAAACATGGAATCCATTTCAGATCTCATGGCCTCTTGCCATTTAGTAGAGTCGGTGCTTGTCATCGTTTGCTTGTAGGTTGCCGGTTCATCTCCATTCATAATCAGGATGTCCTGATTCTCGGTTAATACTAAACCAAGATATCTATCAGGTTGAGATCTCGGCCTCTGAGACCTACGTAGGGTAATAGATTGAGCATTTGCATTGTCGGTTCGACTTTGCACATTTTGATCATTTTGACCTACGTCAACAGATGCTGTTTGAGCACTTTGACTGTCATTATGATTTTGTTGCTCATCCTCACAAACTTTGTCGAGTTCGATTTTCCTCCCACTTGTCATTTTGGAAAGGTGATCCTTCTCCAAAAAGACACCATCGCGAGCAACAAACACTTTGTTCTCCGATTTGTTGTAGAAGTAATACCCTTTGGTTTCTTTTGGGTATCCCACAAAGTAAACCTTGTCAGATTTGGGATGAAGTTTGTCAGAAATCAATTTCTTGACATAAGCTTCGCATCCCCATATCTTTAGAAAAGATAACCTAGGAGGTTTCTTCGTCCATAATTCATATGGAGTCTTTTCTATAGCTTTTGATGGGGCACGGTTTAGTGTTAGTGTCGCAGTTAAAAGTGCGTGTCCCCAGAAAGAGATAGGAAGATCACTAAGACCCATTGTTGATCGTCCCATGTCTAACAAGGTTTGATTTCTCCTTTCGGATACTCCGTTCCATTGTGGAGTTCCTGGAGGTGTCAGTTCTGAAAGTATACCCTTTTCTTTCAGATGGTCATCGAATTCTTGGCTCAAGTATTCACCACCTCGATTCGATCGAAGGGCTTTGATTTTTTTGCCAAGATGATTTTCAACTTCACTCTGAAATTCTTTAAACTTTTCAAATGATTCAGATTTATGCGACAAGAGGTAGACATAGCCATATCTACTATAGTCGTCTGTGAAAGTGATGAAATATCAATGTCCATTTCTTGTGGTTGAGCTCATTGGTCCACATACATTGGTATGTATAAGACCCAATAAGTCACTTGCCATTTCTCCTAACTTGGACAATGGCTGTTTAATCATCTTGCCTAATAGACATCCCTCGCAATTCTCAAACGATTCTAAATCGAAAGAGTCAAGAACATCTTCTTGTAAAAGTTTCTTGATGCGTTTGATGTTGATGTGGCCAAGACGACAATGCCACAAGTAAGTCTGATTTGACTCTATGGTCTTAGCTCTTTTAGTATCATTATAAACAATTTGTCCAAAGACACAAACGTTTCATTCCATAAATATAAACAAGATGATATGTCTTGTGATCAAGTTAAATGACTTCCAACGCCACAAGATCAAAATATGGTAGATAAAACTAAACAAGTTTTAAATCTAGAAAAAATATGAGATTACAAGCTTTCTTTGAAAGATTATCTTCTTCTTCCACTTGTGTACTCATATCCACTTGAAAAGCACCGCTCACTTTGTTCCTGAAACAGGAGCATATAGTGAGCCAATTTTCCGGTATCTAATACCTTATAAATGGCTTATGTTCAAGTGTAAAGATGATACCTGAGATTGAGGTTACTTTTCTTTTCACCTCATCTTCTAGATACATGCTACATTCTCTTTTGTAGTGTCCGGGTCTACTATAATAGAAGCAGCGCAGCTTAGCTTTGTTCTTGAACTCCTTCTTCTTTGGTCTCAGAGCAACCTTAGCCTTCTTGCAAGAATAGGTTTTCTGGAGCTCTTGAACAACTTTCATCAAGGACAGTTTGTTCCGCTTGGCCGTAAGTCGCATCTTTAATGCAACATACCCCGAATGGAGTGAGCTTAGTAGCATGAGAGCCGCTTGCTCATCGTCCACTGGTTTGCCAATTAGCTCCAGATGGGTGAATAGCCTTGTCATGTTGAGCACATGAGCTTGAAGTGGCATCCCGGGTCTAAGTCTTGCATAATAGACCTTAGCCCATACTTCTTGTCTATCTTTCGTGAGACACCCATCTTGCGGTGGCTTGATCCTCATGTTCGAGAGTGACCTAGTCACATCTTCCACAAGTCCATTATAGTTGCCTCTGGTACTTTTGGTGACTCTCAAATTGACTACATCTTCTAGAGCTTAGAGCTTCATGTCCGGAAAATAGTTGGAGAACTTCCCCTTCCATTGTACCGGGATGGAGTTTGCCATGAGTCTGGAAAATCTTTTACAATCCACACTCCATACCTCATGTGCCTCATCACTCATAATCCCCTTTGAGTACAAACTCGGGATTTGAGTGTCCAGAATGTGCTCTAAGTAGTAATTTTGGAGGGTCTTTCGGAGTTCCTCGTCCCATTCCTTAAAGTTTACCAAGTTCAGAGAAATTGGCAACTTTTCGGGCAATTCCGGGAGCATAAGGTCGTTGACATTAGTTGAAGACATGATTCTACAATTGAAAGAATTTGAAATTAAAAACCATTCATTATACTTAAATAAGATTGAATTCATGCATTTTAATCAAACTTATTTAAAACGTCTTATTCACACATTAAAGATTGTCCCCATTTTAGGTGAGAATCAGTCGATTTCAAGATCCAAAGAAACAAAGAGTGGTTAAGCATGCTTTGGCTTGTCTTAACACTCAATCTCCTAAGGTAAGAAACGCTTTGCTAATGGCTCCAAGCCACTCTTGGTTGAATAAATCGTCTCATCCAATGCTCTCTAAACAATTTATTCACTTTGCCACGACATGTTAGGACCCCATCACTCATATCGTTGAGTATAACCAAAACCACTTTGCATACCCGGTATGCCTTACGTTCCTTGGAGAAGTAGTGATGCCTCGCTTTGGCGTAGCCCACCACTACCCTCGTTCGGTTGGTAAGTGTGTTTTGGAATGGCAAGTTTTACTCAATATTTTAGGGACCTAGGGTTTCTATGTTGGTTGATTTAAGTGAACTTAATTAATCATCTCAACATTCGAAATCCTAAACATGCATCTAACATATAATTCATATATATATAAACATAAATATATATCGAACACATAAATAGAGATGCATTTGGCAACTAGCATAACCCCTTGAGATCTTCAAGTCTTCAAAAGGTCTTCATTTGCAACTTCATGGCTTTGTCTTCTAAGAACCCCGTCTTCAAGACTTGACCAAAATATTACAATTGCTAGTATCTACGATTAGGACTAATCTAAATATTAAGGTACAAAAATACTCAACGGTTCGCAGACCGTATTTATATTTACAAATATACATCACGGATCACAGTCCGTATTTTCTATCCTAATCGAGCCCCACTAGCTGCCATTTCATAAAACCTGTGAGAGAATTTTACATTCCATTCATCCATTCACTATCTGTGAATGGCCCATACATTTTACAACGATAAACAAGTAACAATGCATAAAACGCACGAGAACTAGTAACTAATCTAGGTGGTTAATCCAATTAACACGCCTAATTAAACTAGTCAAAGTTGTTTTAACCGGTTATGGTAATAACTTAGAGACGCTCCCACTAAATTCCACATCAAGCTTAACTAATCCAATTAATTAAGTCGGTGAACCCAAATATTTGCCAAAATTAATTTTGCAAATGTCGCTCAAAACCCGAGGCCTAGCCTCAAAAAATTTTAATTAAATAAACAAAATAATTAAAATAATTATAACGACAATTTAAGCAAAATTACGAATTCCAAAATGTCTAAGTGCCTAGCACTAAGACTTGGAGTCCAAAACAAATACCCTTACTTACATATTAAGCAACGCTAAAATTAACTTTAAAATAGCATCGCCTTAATAACCCGGGGTTATTGTGCCAATTATGGGGTTGTACCTACCGTACAACAAGCACGTAGTATGCCCATGCGCACCCCCGCAACACCAAGCATGCATAGGGGCTGCTAGTGCTCGCATGCGCTACGCCCAGCCCAACCAAATGTAGCAGCACGCACAGCGCGCACAACATTATGTTGCTGCTGCGCCATGCTGCTGGCTGGTGCGCAATGCTGCTGGCAGCGAGCAGCAGCCCACACCCTTCCTCGCACACACACACGCACAACACCAAGCACCTAAGAACGAAGTGCCCAGCAGCCTCAACAGCCACATATGGGTTGCGTGAGCAGCCCAGCTGGCCGAGAGCTAGCTCGGGGCTCTTAGGCCTCGTGTTGCGTGCTAATGCTTCGAAAATTATTGATTTTTGTGTGTGACATTATAAATCAATTCTAAATTAATTTTAGAATCAATTTTGAGGAAAAATGAAAAATTACAAGTCCAACTTAAATAATTCATCCAAAAGCAGTTAACCAATTTATTTCCAAGAACCATTATTTAATAAAATTGGTTTAACTTGGTGTAATGAAATAAATTAGGGCAATTCTCACTAATAATTTAATCACTTTAAATTAATCTTGAGATTTTGACAAAATAAAAGGGAGTTGGAAAAATGAACATAAGTTCAATAAAGACTCCAACTTTAATACTTGTGACTTCATGAAAAATTATATCTTCCAATATGAAGATAAACCAATTTCAATCACAAGTTTTAAACTTTATGATTCCAATCAACTAAACAATGATTAAATCAACAAAGTTTAACCAAAATTCATGGAATTTAGTAACTCAAAGTTTCAATCACTTATCATAAATAAAGATTGAATCTTTAGTACTTGGAAGCAACAAAGAACAACAATTTCACACTTAATGCAATTAATTTGCAATTATGTGAAAAAATAAAACCAAACTTTCAAGCACCAATTACTACCAAGTAATCATGCTTAAAGTGGTCTAAAATTGCATATAAATAAAGGAAAGAACCAAATACATAACCACCATAAATATGCAATCAATTTTCAAGGTTAGAAAGACTTTAAATTTTTCGTCAAAACGAAAAATCCCTCGAAAAATGCATTTCTGGTCGTTTTTTAGCTAAAAACCGAGCCCGAAAAAGGTAACACCATTTCCAGAACGCCTTTTCCACCCAAAATTCACTCTTTTTGGGTCGAAATCTGGGTTCGGCAGCTGAAGACATCTCTAATACGAGGTAAAAATGGAAAAAACGAGTTACTAATCTAATTAGCAACTTAAAACCAGAAAAATTAAGCCATAAAAACACCTTGAAAATATTATGATTTTAAAAATAAACGAGCGAGGCTCTGATACCACTGTTGGGGTTTGGTGAGTCCGACTCACCGCGGAAACAAACCCAAAAACAAGACCGCACTTGCAATAAATAAAACCATAAACATATTAAATTAATCACAAGATTAAGATAAGCTAATTACCTTTGACGCGTGCTTCGCTCCAAAATGAGCTCTTACTTGAAAGCTTCAAGTCCCGCTCACACGGAGACCTCCAACGAAGTCCACCCACACCAACAAAACCGACTAGGTCCAATGTCTTGGGGTTAGCAAGACCCGACCAATAAAACCCGAGTAATTATATTGAGTTCAAAGGTTTTCACTAATTGTGATGCCTATTCCAACTCTTACTCAAGCAACATTCCCAATGCCCATACTTGGGTATTTATAGGAAATAATGGGAGTATCATTTACTCTCCCATCAATGTGGGATAGTATGATTTTTCCATTTTATTTTAAAGCTAAAATAAAATTAATAATCAAGCTAGTAATAAATCAACAAGTGGCAAGCTCATATGAGTGGTTAGGTGAGGACCACTTGGAGAAGGGGGGGGACCAAACTTGCTCCCCACTCCCTCTCCCAAAACTGGCCACCTCACACCACACACACTCAAGGACCACTAGCCACATGGCACCCACCCTTGGGCACCAAGGCAGCCAAGGTGGGCTGACATGTGCTGCTGTCCGTGACAGCCACGCCCAGCAAGCCCAGCAGGCCCAGCACTCGCATGCGGGCTGCCAGGCGCTGCTGGCCAGCAAGCCCAGCATGCTTGTGCGGGCTGCTGCTAGCCTTGTGCCTTGGCCAGCGCTGCTAGGCAGCAAGCAATGACCTAGCCATGCTGCTGCTAGCTGGGCGAGATGGCGCGCCTAGCGTGATGGCTGCTGCAGCTTGTTGCGGCATGGCTTGCTAGCCATTGCGCGCACAAGGCTGTGCCTAGAATGCTAGCACGCACTAGGCAGCGCCTAGCCTTGTGATGCTAGCATGGGTGCGCTAGCACGTACCAGCCAGCCTAGGCTCAGCTTGGTGCGCATGCTAGCCACCATGCTAGGCCATAAGCCCTTAGCACTCGGTTTGCTTGGGCAATCCGATGCTAGGGGTATTTTGGTCTTTTGTTGATTTATTACTATTTCTCGTCTCGTCTTTCACTATTTTTCGACTCGACTTCCGAGCTCGGTTTCGACGCTCTAAGCTCGAATTTCCGACGTCTAAATAAATATTACTCGGTCGACTCATTAATTCCTTCCGAATTAATTCGTCGGTTCGTTTTGTTGAATGCTTGGGTGTGACCCGAAGGGTTCAGTCAAGATTAAGTTGTAATATTAATTATTCGTTAATATTACTGATCGGAAGCGGACTCCACCCAGACATTCCGATCACTTGACCTCACTGAATATATTAGCTTTCTAATAATTCAGAACCCACTAACGGAATAGTACACTTGTTCGAAGGACACCATTCCTTTCACATAGCTAGTCCTGATCATCCTCATCCATCGAGCCGAAACCCGCACCTCCACTGCCACCTGCACCAAAAGAGCTACCACCAAAATAATCAGCATGAAAATCCCCCCGCCGGTCCCCCGAAAGGAATGGCCTGGTCGTACCCGTAGAAAGAAGAATAGTCAGTGTAAATACCACGGGCAGTGGGATCCCTATCGTATCCATGTGGTGGAGGCTGAAACCAGTCAGGGTGGATAGCGTCGTCGGGAATGTTGCCCTGACGAGCATAATCATCGTACATAGGGTAGAAAGCTCTACTCTGGTTCCTCTCTAGGTACCCTAACCTCTGGTTTAAGGAGCCTACCATCCTCCTAAGGTCAGTATGGGAATGCTCGATACGTCCTAAGGCCTTACCTATACTCTGAAGATCCCAAACTGGCTCAGAGTCAACATGAGGGACGCAGTGGGACATACGAGGTGGAGAGAAAGCCACCTCGGGCTGAGGCTGGGGTGGTGGAACTTGTGGTGGTGGAGCCTGCCCCCTAGCGTTGGAAACTAAAACATCATAAGTGTAAGAAGGTTGCCCTGGGGGAAAGACGGTCAAGTCAGGACTGGGTAGAGAAAAAATGGGCAAAGGTTGCTCGCTCCCAGTCCAAATACACAGTTGGTCAGCTGGTGGGGTTCGTCCACTACAAATCGGCCTTTTTCACTGCTATTCGAGTGATAAGACCACCTAAACGGATAGGGGTCTTGGATGTGGTGCTGGCCGTGGCATGCCTACTCAATTGGTGGACTATAAACCTGTCTATGTTCAATTTCCCGTACCCATATACATAGTGTCCTACGACAGCTAGTTCGTTAGACTGGGCATTATGGGGCTCGACCCTACCTAAAAAACACAAACCCGCAAATCTTTGCCAGATTTTTGGGACAGGGTGGTGAATAGGTTTGGTACTAGCATTTTAGGGGGGTCGGGGGTAGGCAAACCAGTCAAAGCATTATATATGTCACCCATTTTATAGTCTGCATGCCATTGGTGAGATAGTTCAGAATTTAATTCAAATATTTTACAAAATTCTACGAAAGTTAAACTAATATTTCTATTGTTCAACCTGAAAAATAAATTTGGCCTATTTCTACTACTAACAACATGTAAAGAAGACAAGAATTCACAAGTAAGTTCTCATAATGTAGGATAGTGCATATCAACAAATTTTCTCATGCCAATGTCATTTAAAAATCATTTTACAAAATCAAACAAACCAAATGATTCTAGAGTAGGGTGGTGTAACCACCGAGAAGGGATTACCTCATGACCGATTAAATGTTCCAGCCGCTCCTTTTGCTCTCGGCTAGCAATGCGGATCGTCGGCCTGTAAGGAAGCTGCAAACCTGGGTCGTATTCCTCCCTCGAACTGGAGCTCCAACCGAAAATGGACCTAGTCCTCTTTGAAGCCATAATTAAAAATGGGTTTGAAAATTTATTGAATTAAATCTGAAAATTTTTTATATGGAAATGTAGAGGACGAAGAGAGGATCAAAAATATGTAAAGAGTTTTGAATTTGGGTGAGAGATGGAGGAGAAATCTTAGAGAGAAGGTAGAGAGAATTTGAGTTTTAGAGAGAGAAAGTAATGGAGGAAAGAAGAAATGAAGAAAGAAAGAAGAAGAAGACGTGGACGCCACTCGCGCCCGGTCGGGCGGCCCGGCCGGGCGGTGGGTCGCCCGATCGGGCTATCTGATCTTTAATATTTTGCTAAGCTCTCGCGCCCGGTTGGGCGCCGTTCGCCCGATCTGGCGATCTAATATACCAGATTTACTGTATTCTCGCGCCCGGTAGGGCGGCTTTTGCCCGGTCGGACGATCTATCGATCAAAATTTCACATCTTCTCGTGCCCGGTCGGACGAGAGTCGCCCGATCGGGCAGACGATTTAGTCCGTATACGACATATTTATTTTTGGACCCTTGCTCTCGCGCCCGATCGGGCGAGCTTTGCCCGGTCGGGCCCGAGACTAAATCGGCGAAATATTATTTTTCTTCTTTTCTCCAAAATTTGGCTAACTCTTTTCCTTCAAACCTGAACAAACACTCATAAAACTCGTTAAATTCCCTCATCTATCCTCTCATAAGAAAAAGGAAAGAAAAACTAGTCTAAAAGGCATTAAAAATACGGGTTGCCTCCCGCAAAGCGCTGGTTTATCTAGGTCCCGCACGACCTTCTTACCAAGTACAATATCTAGGACCCTTGGCCTAACGCTTGATCGGGTGGTTTCTAACCCGGTCTAGCGATGTTCAGGCTGCGATGCGGCTTCCTGACATACCCTGTGGGACGCCAAATCACCTTATCTGGTGGATCCTCCTTGACTTGGAATGGGGGATCTTCAATGCTACGCACTAAAAATCCTTCTTCATCGAAGGTTGCTTCAAATTGCCATTGCGTTCAATACTTGCGACTCGATCTGACGGAACACTTACCGCTGGCTCGATTCGCACAACTTGCTCGATCGGTTCCACCTGTTCATCCTCGTAACCAAGAACAACAGTGTAAAGCACTCTTTCTATTGCATCAACATCCTTCTGCCATTTGTCTATCTCATCTGAAAAGGATGCAACACAAGATACCGCCTCCAAGGGATCTTTTTCAAGAGCTTGGTGCTTGTTAGAATAATTTTCAACCACATTCACACAGAAACATTTCTCCTCGGTCATGGAGCTTTTAGGGGCATTATTCAGATTAAAAACAACTTTATCATCCCATACTGATAATGTTAACTTACCACTTCTTACATCTATGACTGCTCCTGTAGTGTTAAGGAATGGTCTACCCAAAATAATTGGGGTTTGCATATCCTCAGCCATATCAAGAACAAAAAAATCTACATGTATGTAAAATTTACCTACTCTAACGGGGACATCCTCTAAAACACCTATGGGGTATTTGAAAGAATGGTCGGCCATTTGTAGAGTTATATTGGTAGCTTTTAATTTACCCATATTCAACTTAAAACACACAGATAATGGCATGACGCTAACACTAGCACCCAAATCACATAATGCATTATCAATCAAGAGATTGCCAATATGACAAGGGATAGAAAAACTACCCGGATCTTTTAATTTAGGTGGAGACTTATTTTGAAGTACGACACTACACTCTGCAGTGAAAGCTACTGTCTCTACCTCACTAATAGACCTTTTTCTTGTCAATATTTCTTTCATAAATTTTGCATACGAGGGGATTTGTGTGATTAATTCAGTGAAGGGAACTGTTACCTTCAAATCTTTTACCACTTCCAGGAACTTACCAAACTGCTTATCCAAGTTTGTCTTCAATTGACGATTGGGGAATGGAAGTTTGATAATTGGCTTAGGAGCATTATTTCCCTTTTCTGGAGTGGCCACCTTCTCTGGAGTCGTACCCTGCAATGTAGAATTAGATATGTTAGTATTATCCTTTAGCCCTGCAGGGCTATCAACTACATTGTTTAGTCTAACGGAATCAAGATTAGCATTATTTAATAAAACAGGTTCATCAACTCTGGGCATAGGGGGCCCTTCATAGTTTGAACCACTCCTTAGAGTAATTGCAAAAGCTTGATCCACAGGCCGAGTCGGCTGTGCAGGCAGAGCTCCCTGTTGGCGGGCTTGTAGAGTAGCAGAAAGTTGCGCAATTTGATTATCTATAATTTTATTATGTGCTAGAATTTGATCAATTGTCGCATCTCTACTCTCCATGTGCTTTTGCATATTAACCAACATTGCTCTAATTTCCACCAGAGAGGGGTCAGAAAATGTGGAGGGTTGTTGTGGTTGGTTCTTCTGGCCAGCATTGGGATGGTAATATTTCTGCTGTTGTTGCTATGGCGCTTGTGGTTCTTGTGGTGGTGGATTTTGAACATTAGTGCTCCGGTAGGAAAGATACGGATGATTCTGGTACCCAGGATTGTAGGTTTTGGAGCATGGGTTATTCTGCCTATAGGCTTGAAAGGCATTAACTTGCTCCACGAAACAACTACAATCTTGTTCCTAATGACCTACAATACCACAATTTTCACAAAAAGCCTCATTAGAATTATTATTAATCGCAGAAACATTAGCTACATTAGAAGAGCTAAGATTATCTAATTTTTGGCAAATAAAGGTCAGCTGAGCTTGTAAAAAGGATACAGAGTCAACACTATGTTTCCCCTTGTTAGCAAATCCTCTAGGATTCCCATATTGGGAATTGTGTATCGCCATATCTTCAATAACCTGACCTGCATCATCAACATCAAGATTCATAAATCTCCCACTAGCTGCAGAATCTAAAATTATTCGAGAAGAATTTCCAAGGCCATTATAAAAGGCTTGGATTAACTGCCATTGCGCTAAATTATGGTGAGGGTAATCTCTTTGTAAATCCTTGAACCTCTCCCAAGCCTCATATAAAGATTCATCGGCTTCTTGGGCAAAGTTCTGAATTGTACTCCGTAGTACGGTTGTTCTCTCTGCAGGATAATACTTGTTATAGAAATTCAAAACAAGAGTTTCTCAGTCAGTTATACCAAGTGTAGTTCTATTTAAACCATTAAACCACAATTTAGCTTTTCCATTTAAAGAGAAGGGAAGGAGAATCTCCCTGATTTGGTCTTGAGTGACCTCGGCTTGCCTGATGGTGTTACAATATTGACAATAGTCGGCAATGTGAAGATTCGGGTCTTCACCCTTGGCTCCACTGAATTGCTTCCTCACTATCATCGTTATAAATTGAGGTTTAATTTCAAATTGAACCCCATCAAGAGCCGGAGTGGGGGTGAGATGTGGAAAATCAGTAAGCTTTGGTTGTGAATAATCACTAAGCTTCTTTGGAGCCGTCATCTCTGATTCTGGATCTGATGATACCTTTGAATTTCTAGAACCAGTTGTAGGGTCTCGGTGATTATTATTATCACTAGAATCCGCCAGGATTTGCTTGTAGAGATTTTTCTGTCTTTGGGAGGAACGTTCGATCTCAGGATCGAATGGGATGTCACCTGATCTAGAACACCTGGGCATAAACAAATACTAGAAGCAAATATGAGATTTACCTCAGAGAACAAATGTTCTCTGAGTCAAAAAGAAAATAATATAGACTACAAAAACAATCAGAAATAAAAATAAAACCGTTTCCCCGGCAACGGCGCCAAATTTTGACAGGGTAAAGTCGTATCCCCTAATCAAAAATAATTCCTAAGTCCTCTAACTAAATCAGATAGGGAAGTAGGGTTGATCTCCACAGGGAAACAAGTCTTTCTATTCCTAATTAACTAAAATAATCTAGATTATGAAGTAACCAATATTTATATTTGAATAAGAAACTAAACTACTAAGATTAAGAATAGGAAGAAAACAATATATAAAAGGCTCTAGGGCATAGGTTCAGCAATAAATAATACTCTAGGGTAAAACATAGTAATCAATCATTGACATTGCATAAATAACATGATTAACAGGCTCGCAATTTACTAGATCTAAGTTCTTACTGAAAATAGCCTTTAATATCAAATCAACATCTGCTCGATTCATCAATTCAATATTGCTATACTTTTACAAGCTGCAATTGTAAAACGTATTACAATCACAGAATAGTCAACCATCAGTGCATCAATTAACCAGATTGTCAACCATCAATGCATCAATTAACCAGATTGTAAAGGGCTTTCGCTACGTATTACAATCACAGAATTAATCTACCGGTATTAAATCTCATCTCTCGAATCTCGACTTAACCATTTATAAATTAATCTGCCTATTGAAACCAGAACTAAACATCAATTCTCATCTGTCGAATCTCGAATCAATATTGTCAAACTCATGCGTAAAAGATCAGGCCTAATCTAGTCACAGAGCATTAAATCAATCAATAAGAAATTAATCTAGCATTGATAATTAACAACAATAAATTACCCCATCATATTATTTATGAATCCCCATCAACCCTAGAAATAAAACTATTCACACATATTAAAAACTAAACTAATTAAAGCAATAAAATAAGTCATGATGAAAGGAATAAAATAAACAACTAAGATTAAGAGAAGAGAAATCATTACCAAAATAAATCTGGAATTAAGAGTAGATTAAGAACAAAGGTTTAGGAGAAAGAAATCTAAGAGAACAATTAAGAGAGTAAAGAAAGAGTAAAAAGAGAGAGAGGAAAAAGATATCCCTCAAATCGTATTACGGAGGAGTATTTATACTCCGTACAAATCCTAAACTAAAACAAACTAAAACGACGCTAATCGTCAACAAATAAATACACGCGCCCGATCGGGCGAGGCACCGCCCGATCGGGCGCGCCTTTTTATCCCTAATACTAATCTCGCGCCCTGCCGGGCGCGTCACCGGGCGACCACCTTAGCTTCTCCCGCCCGGCCGGGTGCCCCTTGGGGCGCCAGCCTCTTTGGCCGGGCGGCTCACTTGGGCCACTATTTGGACTACGATTGGGCTCTAATTCTTCAGGCCAATCTGGGTTTCCTCTTCCGGTCTTGAATACTCGGTCCAAATGCCCCGGTATCACCTATACCGAGCCCTTAATCATCGGTTCGATGGCTCTAACCGGCCCTGAGCTATAAAATCTGGTTGTGCTTCTCCAATGTTCGTGATTGCTCCAAAATATCTCAGAAAAATACTCCAAAAGCATAAATCCCTGCAAAAGTCAACCAAATCTAAGAAAACACTAGTAAACAACAATTAGTAATAAAAGTGGCTCTAAAGAGCAAAAAACACTACTAATTATGACCAAGGGACGGGGGTAAAATACTATATAAAATAGACACATTAGAGGGCTAGACCTTTATGGGAGTTAATTACCCAAAAGGTTCCTCCTTCCTTGCCCAATGATGTGAAAAAATGGCTTCTAAAGAAACCTTCAAAGGACGTGAAGAAAAATCAGGGTAAAAGTGATGTGAAGAGTCGTCTAGGTGACAAGGTGATTCCTGCTAAGGAACGTCTAGGTGAAAGGATTGAGTTTAAAACACCCACAATGCCTAGGAATAAGAGTACTGCAAAAGATAAGGGAAAAAGGAAAGCTGACACCACAGAAAAGAAAGCTTGGGTAGAAAAGAAGCATGGAGTCCTAGCTGCAGGGGAAACTATCTACTCCAAGATTGAGTGTAGATCCTCTAGAGGTTGCCTGCTAGCTAAGGTTATGGATGAGGAGGAAGAAGCAGACAAAAATTGAAAAAGGGCTAAGAAAGAGAAAGAAGATTAAGAGCATTGCTTAATTTCCAATTATTAGACTTAGTTTATTTTTTGTTTATTTAAAGTTAATTTATTCAAGCCTTAATTAAATTCCATCAATAATGTAATTTATTTTATCAATGAAATTCTAGCTTTTTAATTAAATTATTTACTTTAAATTTATTTTTATTAAAGCAATGAAAACCGAAAAATTAATTTTCCAGAAATTTTTCGAGTACGGAAGTCGAAAATTTTCCGAAAACACCAAAGTATTCCCAGGATTTTAACTGTAAATTGGCGCCGTGATTTCGAGACTGGCGCCGGCAGCGGCAGTGCCGTCGGCTGGCGCCGACGTTCAACGGCTGGCACTGGAATGTTTTCCGTGACGCCGATATTTCGTCGATCTTCTGTCGAATTATTAATTATTTATGGGATGCGAGATTTTAAAAATTAAAGTGGTCGCACCTGTAAAGGGTTGCCGACGTATCCTTTCTTAAGGAATCAGGCCAAACGTAGCTCTCTTTAGTATCCAACTCAAGTAATTATGGGTAGTATTTCTTAAGTTGGTCAAGATTTGTCATATTCGAGAACTCATTGCCATCCATATCAGTTAATTTTGTTGCACCTCCTGACAGGATTGTTTTGACAATGTAGGGTCCAGATTAGTTAGGTCTAAATTTTCCCCTTGGATCTAAATCATTTTTCCTTAATGCTTTTAACACCAAGTCTCCTACTTTGATGTTTCTTGTCTTGACCTTCTTATTAAAATGCCTAGTGTAGGGAATATATTTCAAGCGTTAACCCCTAGCTTGAACCCCACTGTGATCATACACTAAAGTACGGTGGCGTCCAAAAGGGAAGAAGATAGAGCAAAAGTGTCCCCAACAAGTTTTAGGAACTTGTAAACCATTCACAGGGTGAAGGTTACACCCCTTAACGATCCAAGAGATCGTCAACTCCATAAGGTCTTGAACCAAATAAGGGTTCGGGGATGAAGGTACAAATCCAACCTAAAAGAGATTGAACCTGCCCTAATAATAGGCCTCTACTTTATTCTGATTGTATTCATGTGCGCTTTCTGATTAACATGCAATCAATAGGTTTACCCTAAACCTGTTTAATCTATGTTGGTTGAATATTAATGGACAAATAAACTATTATTGGCGATCACTTGAAATTATAATCAAATTAACCCTAACAAGATTATTAATTATCTTATTAAGCGTGATTACAAGTACAAATTCCCTTTAAACATGCATAAAAGGTGTTATCAAGCAATGACAATAAATATATATCAAGCAACATAATAATCATAATCATGATAATAATTATAATAATAATCAAACAATAATCATCATAATAACAATTATAATAATCATAATCATAATAATCATGTTAAGGCATAATAAAAACAGCAAGATCCTAGGCATGATACTAACAAGATTAATAACAAACCCTAGCATGTCACTAAACAATAAAGATCAAATCTTTAACCCTAACATGATACTAACATGAATGAATATTAGGAAGAAAATAAAAGGCATCATACAATCATATTTAATATTAAAATTACCCTAGACTTGATACTAGGAATATCATAATAACAATATAAACATGATTTCTACATCATAACATCAATAAAAACCAATAAAGTACTTACTTTGATGCCTCGTACCTCTTTCTAATAACAAAATACACACGTTAGTAACTTCAAGGAAAATAATAATAAAAACAATTAAATTAAATAACTGAAAGAGAGACTTGGGACCAATCCCTCAGAAATTAAACCTTTCACATCTAGGGTGAAGGCAACTTCGAATATGGCTAGGTGTTTCTAGATCTAATGAATGCGGAATTTTGTATTTGAAAAGCAAGTTTAAAGAAAAGAGAAAGAGAGAGATGAAATAATCAAGAAAACTTGATGAGAATTGGTGAATGAAAACTGGTTGTAGGTGAATGAAAACGGAGTTTTTAATACGTTATTTATAGAGAAATCAGCCAAAAAGATAAAATAAACAAAACAGAGTCCTTGGCGCACGCAAAACAGAGCTGGCGCCAGCACCAGCTAATTGGCGCTAGGCTCCAGGCCTGGTTCCAGGCGCCAATGCCTGGAGTCAGGCGCCAGGCCTGTTTTTGACGCGTTTTCGAAAATCAGATAAGTTTTCCGTACTGGAGGATAAAATTGTATCTTTTCCTCGAAAATGGTTTTTGGTTTTAATTAAAACTCTAAAAAATTCAACAAAAAGTCAATTTATCAATGCTAATTGAATTAAGAATGAAAAGGACCTTTTAGAAGAATCTAGAAGACTAAAACCATTCCTTATTGCATTAGGAATTATAAATCATATTAGGCCCTCCCCTAGATCATTGGGCCGCATATAAGGCTCAAACCGGGCTCAGTTTAGTAAATTGGCCATAACTTCCTCAATATTCATCGGAATTGGGCTTATAATATATCTGGAAAGGTCTTTGCAAGCCCCATACAACTACACTACTATTGACCCGTATCATGGACCAACCAAATTGGATTGACTGTTTTCTTAAATAAGTTTTCAAAAACAGAGAGAAGAGAAAAGAAATTAAAACTATACGCATCACTAGACTTTCCACACTTTCGCTTCATTCGATTATGATTCGACGTGAAAGGTACTCATCACTGGGTTTGGTTTTTGGGAGACACAAATGGGTTTCTACACCTAGCCATACAAGTTTGGTAACACTGAGTGTGATGTAGAGCTTCTAGTCGTTTTTCATCGAGTAGAATTAACTCTTCATATCTTGCCCTAGTCCATTCAAGTTCATTGAGTTTTCTCTCTAACGCGATGCGTAGAGATGGAATATCTAGTTCAACAGGTTTTACGGCATCCATTCCATATACCAAGGAAAATGGCGTGTTTCCTGTTGATGTGCGAATTGACGTGCGGTAACCCCACAATGCGAAGTGAAGTTTGTCAGGCCAATCCTTATAATTTTCCGTAATTTTCTCGATGATAGTCTTTAGATTTTTATTAGCTGCCTCGATTACTCCATTTGCTTAAGGTCTATAAGGCGAAGAGTGATGATGTTGAATCCCATATTTTTGTAGCAATTCTTCACATTCGGCTTGAAAGTGAGTTCCATTGTCACTTATCATTTCATGTGGGACACCGTATCGACAAATAATATTTCTCTCGATAAAGAATGCTACATGTTTTGCACTGAGTTTAGCGTATGATTGCGCTTCGACCCACTTTGTGAAGTAATCAATTGCTACTAGTATATATTCGTGGCCTCCTGTTCCTGGGGGAGTGATTTTGCCAATGATGTCAATTCCCCATGTAGAGAATGACCATGGTGATGTGTAGGTGATGTAGAGCAAGGATGGAGGAACATGTTGTAAATTGGCATAGATTTGGCACTTAGGGCATATTTTTACGTATTGATGGCAATCCCTATTCATTGTAGTGCAATAATATCCTTCTCGCATTATCTTTTGAACTAACATTTTGCCATTTATGTGAGTGCCACAAATTCCTTCGTGAACTATCCTCATTGCTCTTTGTGCATCCTTTTTTCCTACACATAAGAGAGCTCGACCCTTAGGTACTCTTTTATGTAGCATGTTGTCTATGAGTACATATTGGGAAGCCAAGAGTCTTAAAGCTCGTTTTGCTCTTTTGTCAGCATGGGGAGGGTATTCTACTTTGGTGACGTAGTTGAGTATATCCGTGTACCACGGTTATTCTTCTTCTTCGTCTTGGATTACTTCATCATCATCTATAGCCTGGATATATGCAAGTTTATGCCTTTTTTCTATAGTTAGAGGCATTTACTCGATTTCCGTGGGAACCCTAACCATCGAGGCTAGTCTTGCAAAGGCATCAGCAAATTGATTTTCTTCTCTAGGTAAATATGTGTAATCTACCTGCTCTAACTGATTAGTAAGAGTTTCCAAATAGGTTTGGTAAGGGGCTAGACTTTCGCTCCTTACTTTCCACCTTTTGTCTCCGAATATCCGTAACTTTTTTACTCCCAATGCCAAAGCTATTTCAAGCCTACTACAAGAAAATAACCTTTTCATAGCGATTATTTTAACCTTTAGTATCGATTGTAATTGCAACAAAAAGCTTTCCCAACGAATGGTCATTCGATACAATATCCCCCGTTGCCTTAGCCTTTAGTAGTGGTTTTCAATATCGCTGGAGTTGGCCTCAATAATCGATACAAAAAACTACATCCAATCGTGGTGATTATTGTAGCGATTACAATCGCTATAAATGTTCAACTCATTTTCTTCAAAAAAAAACATGTGTATGATCTTTACAAGATTCGAACATGTAACCTCAAACTCTTATATTAAATGTTTCACCAATAAGCTATGACATATTTTATGTATTCTTTGTCAAACAATATTTATATCTCTAGTGCTGAAAAGGCTTTCCGTATCGATTTTTAGGATTTAGTGGCGATTGTAAATGATACGATTTCTCAAAATTATATAAATGTGTAAAAATAGTGTGGATATGTATTATTATGCTTTCCGTATCGATTTTATATGGGAAAACCATGGCGATTGTAAAAATGATACGACATCCTTAATTATTTCACAAACATACTTGCATATTGTAGCGAATGAACAATCGCTACGAAATAATCGCTACGAAAAGTGATTTTTCTTGTAGTGGGCCCTACCACGGATGCTTCGTATTTAGCAGCGTTGTTGGTAACGTCAAAGTCAAGCTTTATGGAGATTGGGACATGCTCTTCTTTAGGAGACACTAGCAATACTCCAAATCCACATCCCTTTTGGTTTGAGGCTCCGTCGAAGTATAAGGTCCAAGTATCATCTTCAGTGACCATCAAGTCTTCATCTGGAAATTCGTTGTCTTGTATTGGCGTCGAGTCTTCTATTGGAAAGTCCGCTAGGAAGTCTGACACCACAGATCCTTTGATAGCTTTTTGCGGCATAAACCTTACATCAAATTGGGCTAAATTGACTATCCATCTCGATATGCGTCCATTGAGTGTAGATTTCTCGAATAGATACTTGAGTGGATCTAATCAAGAGACTACAAAGACGGTATGCACTAGCATGTAATGTCTTAACTTGGTTGTGGCCCACACCAAGGCGAGGCAAAACTTCTCAAGTGGTGTATAACGTGCTTCATATTCGAGCATTTTCTTGCTTAAATAGTATATTGCGTTTGTTTTACCATCTACTTCTTGTGCTAGCATAGCTCCCATTGTCTCTTTGGTAGCTGTTAAGTACAACCTAAGAGGTATTGCGGGAAGTGCTGGTGCTAATACGGGAGGATTTGCGAGATAGGCTTTAATCTTTTCAAAGGATTTTTGACACTCGTCATCCCATATTACTAGTACATTCTTCTTAAGCTTCTTAAAGATTGGTTCACATATCGTTGTCAATTTTGATATGAACCTACTTATGTATTGCAACTGACCAATAAATCCTCAAATCTGCTTCTCAGTTTTGGGCGGTGGCATTGACATGATTGCTTTGATCTTTGTTGGGTCTATCTCTATTCCTCTAGAACTTATGACATAACCCAAAAGCTTGCCTGAGGTGGCTCCAAAAGCACACTTAGATGGGTTCAACCTCATGTTGTATTTTCTTAGCCTTTCGAAAAATTTCCTTAAGGCTACTTGATGGCCTGGGCGGTCTTTTGATTTCACAATCATGTCTTCGACATATACTTTGACTTCTTTGTGCATCATGTCATGGAGTAAGGCAGTCACTGCACGTTGGTAAGTAGCACCCGCTTTTTCAACCCGAATGGCATTACCGTGTAGTAGTAAGTGCCCCATGGTGTTATGAAAGTTGTTTTCTCCATGTCTTCTTCTGCCATGAGAATCTGATTATAACCTGCATATCCATCCATGAACGAGAGAAGTGCGTGATTTGCCGTGTTATCCACCAGAATGTCAATGTCTGGTAAAGGGAAGTCAACCTTTGGACTTGCCTTATTTAGATCTCGATAGTCGACACACATTCTTACCCTTCCATCTTTTTTCGGAACTGGGACGACGTTGGCGACCCATTCAGGGTATTTAGATACCTTAATGAAACCTGCATTTATTTGTTTTTGGACCTCTTCTTTTATTTTAAGAGCTACGTTGGGTTTCATTTGACATAACTTTTGTTTTACAGGTTTCATTCCCGGAATTAATGGTATAGTGTGTTAAGCTATTTCTCTATTAATGCTTGACATATCTTCGTATGACCAAGCAAATACATCGATAAATTCTTTAAGTAAGTTAATTAAATTTGTTCTTTCTTGTTCATTAAGTGTTAGTCCGATTTTAACTTCTCTTTTATTGGTTGAATCATTTGAGATATCAATCGTTTCAGTTTCTTCAATTACCGGTGTTTTCTTTTCGAGTGTTTCCATTGCTTTAATAAGTTCTTTGTATTTTTCATTGTTAGTTAAGCAATGCTCGTCATCTTGGGTTAGAGAAGAACACAAGAAATAAGGAGAAGAAGATATATTATTGTACTCTGAGATCATTACATCAAAGAGTGATATGTCCTCAGGGACTTGACCACTAACTATTCTAGGAGAAGAGATAGAAGGGGAAGGTGCTACTACTAAAGACCTAGATGACTCTATAGGGAGAGACTCCGACTCAGACTCTGACTCAGACGACTCTTCAAACATCGGTCCTTGCCCTGTCGTGATGGATATCTTTCTTCCACTTGGAGTAGTCACTTTGACGGTCTTGCGCCACCCTTATAGTGATCCTTCCGCTAGGGTGATTAGCTTCGAGGGATCGAAGCTTTCGCTTTGTAGGACTGTTTGAATGAGCGAGGTGTTATCCTCTTTGTAAGTTGGCTCATCCTTTTCTCGCCCAAATAATAATCCCATGACATTAAAGTCAAAGCATGGGGGTGATTTCTCCTTACGGACAGGAGTTGGGATTTCATCTATGAAATAACAATCCAAGAAGATTTCAAATCCCAATTGCCTTATGCTGTGTACGACAAATGGTTCGGGAAATTCGTGGCATGGATAGTCCTCTCCTTCTTTTATGAATTGACCGTTAAGCGTGAGAGGGTACTGATCCATTAGGATTGCTTTCTTTTGAATTCGAGCGTCCCTACGTGCCTTTGATTTTTTCTGGGCTCACTTAAGATATTTCCGAGTCGGTTTGATACCAAGTCCGAAAGTATCTAATTTAGGGAGGCCAGGTGATTCCAGCGGTTTTGCTATTCCTTTATTCTTTCCTAGGGTCATCCAGGGAAGTGTCCTTGTTTCTTTAGAATAGAATTTACAATCATGTTGGAATGGGGGTCATGGCAAAGAGGGGTCCTTTCATCCTCCAGGATTAAGGAGACATTTTTGTTAAAGCCCCATAAATCTTCATCATCCTCATCGTAATCCACATTAATTATTGGATTCTCTATAGACTTGATTCTCATATGTGAAGCATCGATGGTGATAGGACTTCCCCCAACTATGGCTTTTACTTGTTGGTGGAGGGATGAGGGGACGGCCTTTAGGTCATGAAGCCAAGGGCGTCCCAACAGTAGATTGAATGAAGCTTTAATGTCTACTACTTGGAAAGTAGTAGCATGTTCTATTGCTCCCGCCGTTATATTCATGGTAATTTGACCAAGAGCTTGACGACGAGTGTTATCGTAGGCCCTTATCCCTTGTTTTGACAGGGTTAAATCTTCATCCCTTATACCTAGCATCCTCGCGGTTCTAAGTGGACAGACATTAATGGCTGATCCATTGTCTACAAGAGTCATAGGGACGTTCATTCTCTTGCAAACTACTGTGAGGTTTAATGCCTTATAGTGTTTGTCACCTTCTGGAGGTAAATCCTTGTCAGAAAAGGTGATCAAATTGATGGGACTAGGTAGATCACTCGTGAGGAAGTTAGCTAATCCCTCGGGAGCGGTGTCAGAATTTATCCCTATGTTCTCGGGATGTTGCCAGAAGTTTTCACACGTTCATTTCAACTTTTGTCTTCTTTAACTGCTTGACGATATCATTATCTTCAATGATAGGTATGGGAATTTGTTGTGTGGTTAGCATGGGTTGTGTTGAGACGGGAGGTTGCATTCTCCCGGATATTGTGAGGACGTCTATCGATGAATCTTCTTCAGCCCAAAAGTCATCCATGGCATATGACACCAAAGGTGGAGTTCCTACCATGTCTTTTAAGTAGTCGTCTTCTTCATCACTGTCCCAAACTCCATTGATACTTGCATCCTCTACTTGTGGAACTTGGACTAGTTTCTTTTCACCAATCATTATCTGAATTAAATCCTTAAATTTAAAACAGTTTTCGATAGTGTGACCTTCTGATTGATGATACTGACAGTAATATCTATCTGTCCTTTTCAATGATTCGAATGGTCTTGGTTCGAGAAGTTTGATCTCGCCACTCTCGGAGAGCATTTAGAACATTTGTTTATATGGGATCCCAATTGGAGTGTAGAGTCTATTACTCTTCTTGGGTTTTTCGGTGACTTGTAAAGGAAAACGCCTTGCCTCATAAGCCGTTCCCATGGGTGTGAATTCTCTCTTGGGTTCATCTTTCGGGAGTGGAACCTCGTCATATTTCTTCTAAAGTTCCTTTATAGCCTTGAGAGTTTCACGTAGCAAATGCGATCCTTCCATCATAGATAGTGTGAGCGATTGTATGTCCTCTTTACTTGCTGGTTCTGGAAGGTTATCCACGGCGTCGAAAAAGATCTCCTCTTCTTCTTCGATGGCATGGATTTCTTTAACAGGTTTAATGAGAGACGAGGGGTCGACCTCGTTTTCCTCATCAGTTATAGCCAAGGAATGAGCGAGAGGCGCATTATCAATACTTGGCTTCTTACTGGCAGGGGGCAACAACAACTTGTTGTTATCGATTAAATCTTGGATAGCTTTTTTAAGCTTCCAACAATTCTCGGTAAGATGGCCCCTACCTTGGTGATACTTGCATTGTGCATTGGGGTTCCAGTTATCGACCTCTTTTCGACTAGTGGGTCCCCAAATGCTCCAATGGGAGTTATAAGACCTTTTGCAATTAATCGACCAAATGCGGTGTCACAACTCATGCCAATAGGAGTAAAGTTCCTCCTAAATTGTTTCTTTTGTCCTTGATTATTCATAGCAAGGACTTCACTTAGGTTAAAAGTGCTAACATTGTTTGAGTGGGTGGTTTTGGAAGAAGAAGGATTGTCGTTCTTCTTTCCTTTCCAGCCAGTGTTGGGGTTATTGTTGGCAACTTTTAACTTAGCCAAGTCGTCTTCAATATTAATTCCAATGTCGTAGACGGCCTTGAAGGTATGGAGATTATTTTGATACTTGAGATGCTTGGAGTATTTTTCTTGAAGGTTTTTAATGAATAACCTTACAGACTCTTTTTCACTTGGCACCTCAATCATCTTAGCTGAGGTTTCTCTCCATTTGTTAAAGAAGGAGGTGAAGCCTTCGTTCTCCTTCTGCTTGAGGATTTCAAGTTCCTTATGGTCAGTCTCAACTTGAATGTTGCACTTGTATCTATCAACGAAAGAGTTTGTTATGGACTCCCAGGTGGAGGTTTTTTCTTTCTCGAGAGAAAAGAACCATTGTTGGAAAACGGTCTCGAGATATAGTGAGAACAGATAGGGGAACACCTTTTTGTCGATACCCTTAATACTCATTATTGTTTTGAAGGCTCTCAAATGAAAATAAGGGTTATCGATTGCTTTGAATTTCGGGATGTCGATGACATTGAACTTCTACGGAAGAAGATCTTTGTCCACTGAGACCCCTTGTGAACTAATCTCTTGAAACTTGTAGTCGCTAGATAGCTTGCTTAGACTCTCTTGCATGAGGCCCATCTGTTGTTGTTTCACAGGATCATCAATCTTAAGTGTTAGGAGCTTCAGTGCCTCAGTCACGGTAACCAATTGGTTCCTAAGCTCATTGACTCCTTCTTGTGTTGCCATTACTGTCCTAGCTTTCCTCTTATGCGCAATGGGTTTGTCGAAAAGTTGGACTTGTACGAAAAGGTTGTCTTTAATTAACCATCCTTCCTTTCTAGACCACGCGCTGTAATTTAAACCATTTTGCGTTTTAATTACTTGACTCAAATCGACTTGACTTTACAGTTTTAAACAGGAAAAAATAAAAAATTAGTGCATATCCAAAAATAATGTATATATATTTTTAGGAACCAAGTAGGGTTTTTAAATTGGAGTATTAATATCTGTCTTACCCCCCCCCCCCAAAAAAAATGATGGAAAAAACGCGCATACAAGACTCTTTAGACATAGTCAAAGTGTGTATTGGTGTGTGCATTGAGTGTGAGTGACATGCTTGGACTCTTGTGTAAGACCATGGGACTTGGTGCCTAGACTCAATTAATGACTTGACAAAGTATTATTGATGGTAAAATTTAACCGAACTAATTAGTAAACTGGTTAATTAGACATAAGGTGATGACTCGATCAATAATCCCAACTGTCGTCAAAACGACAAGACTGGCGCCTCTCTTTGCAGTGTAGCGCCAGACGACAGAGCTGTCGCTAGGCGACACACTCCACTGAGTGGCGCTACAGTTCACACTTTGACACCATTTCTAGAGCTTTGATCTGAAATTGTTTTCAATGTTATTAATTAACAGGGGTATACCTAAAGTCGTACTAGGTCAATTCTGGTTAAAATATTAGACTTTATTTACTCAAATTAATTAATTAATTAGTTAGGCAAAGTTCTTTTAGTCATTAATTTATTTAAACTCACACAAGTCAACAAACGGTTAAGAAAACATAGTATATGCACAACAAAAAACGCACAATTAGTCAAGTAGGCACGATATGATGCAATGAGTTTGCAACCTAACCATGGCTCTAGTTCTCTAAAGTTCGGGATATGGGTTAGTCAATAGAGGGTCCATGGTTAATTACCCGGATGGACCGCACGGAAGCCTAACCGTGAAGGGTTGGTGCGAGTGGATGGGACACCGCGAATTTTAGAAAAAACTCGCTTCCATGGTTTGGTGAATTCAACAATCTTGGATGTACCCTTTATTGCTCAAAGCGTTCAATCAGATAGATGGAGCATGAATTCCCAGAGGGTTATGTCCATATGTAGAACACATATTGGTTTCAAAAAAAGTGAGAAAAACTCAATCAGGAAGTAGGATCGAGCAAACAATGCGAAAAACTGGTCGAAATTAGAACGCATATTTCTGGCTCGGTATTGGAAGAATTTGGCGCCAGCAAACAGAGATTGGCACCGGGTTTTAGCTGTAGCGCCTGGCAACAGAACTGTCGCCTAGCGCTACAGTTGAAATTCTGGCGCTAATACTCTGTTCGCTGATGCTAATTCCTACATGCCTCAGCAGCTTTCTGTGCTCGATAAAATTTTCCAGTTTCGCGCAGTGTTATTTCGGTCATAGTTGTGAAAGATATTCCTTAAATTTCCTACGTGTAAAATCCTATGTTTTAACTCATTACGGATGGTCTTTCCAATGAGATCTTTTTTATGCATATGACAATAATGTTAATCAAAATTACGCATATGAAATACTTAGAACGTTTCGAGTCTCATCCACTCATTCTAAATCATTGCCGAAATAAATTTCAGGAATTAAAATAGAAATCCTCCCCAGTGGAGTCGCCAAAAAACTATAGGGAATATTTCAAGCATTATCCCTTGCTTGAACCCCATTGTGATCATACACTAAAGTACGGTGGCATCCAAAGGGAAAGAAGATAGAGCAAAAGAGTCGCCAACAAGTTTTAGGAACTTCTAAACCGTTCACGAGGTGAAGGTTACACCCCTTAACAATCCAAGACATCGTCAACTCCATAAGGTCTTGAACCAAATAGGGTTTGGGGATGAAGGTATAAATCCAACCTAAAAGAGATTGAACTTACCCTAATAATAGGCCTCTACTGTATTCTGATCGTACTCATGTGCGCTTTCTGACTAACATGCAATCAATAGGATTAACCCTAAACCTGTTTAAAATATGTTGGTTGAATATTAATGCACAATTAAATCTATTATTGGCGATCACTTGAATTATAATGAAATTAACCCTAAACAAGATTATTAATTATCTTATTAAGCGTGATTACAAGTACCAATTTCCTTTAAACATGCATAAAAAGCGTGATCAAGCAATAACAATAAATATATATCAAGCAACCTAATAATAATAATCATGATATTCATAATTAAAATAATAATCGCAATTAAAATAATCATGTTAACAATAAAGCATAATATTAATAGCAAGATCTTAGGCATGATACTAACAAGATTAATAACAAACCCTAACATGTCACTAAACAATAAAAATCATAAATTTAACCCTAACATGATACTAACATGAATAAATATTAGAAAGAAAATAAAAGGCATCATAACAATCATACTTAACATTAAAGTTACCCTAGACATGATACTAGGAATATCATAACAACCTAAGCATGAACTCTATATAATAACATCAATAAAAACCATTAAAGTACTTACTTGGATGCCTCGTACCTCTTTCTAATAACAAAATACACACGTTAGTAACTTCAAGGAAAATAATAAACAAAATAATTAAATTAAATAATTGAAATAGAGATTTGGGACCAAACCCTCAGAAATGAAACCTTTCACGTCTAGGGCGAAGGCAACTTCGAATATGGCTAGGTGTTTCTAAGTCTTGCGAATGCAGAATTTTTATATTTGAGAGAAGACTAGTTTAGAAAAGAGAGAGATATAGTAATCAAGAGAATCTTGATGAGAGTTGGTGAATGAAAATGGAGTTTTTAGGAGACTATTAAAGAAAATCAGCCAAAAAGATAAAACATCAAAAACAGGTTAGCGCCAAACGCTGACGTTAGCGCCAGACGCTAAGGCTAGCACCAGGCGCCAAGCGTAGCGTCAGGCGCTACAGCTAGCGTTTGGTGCTGACTAATAAATTGATGCGTTTTCTTAAAATCAGATAGAAATTGCCGTACAGGAGGATACAATAGTATTTTCCTGAAAATCGTTCTTTTATTCTGATTAAAATTCCAAAACAGTCAACAAAAGTCAATTTATCAATGCTAATTGAATTAGGAATGAAAAGAACCTTCTAGAAGAATCTAGAAGACTAAAATCATTCCTAATTGCATTAGAAACGAAAAATCCACATTAGGCCCTCCTCTAGATCATTGGGCCGCATATAAGGCTCAAACCAGGTCCAGTTTAGTAATTTGGTCATAACTTCCTCAATATTCATCGGAATTGGGCTTATAATATATCGTTGGAAAGCTCTTTTCAAGCCCTATCCAACTACACCACTATTGGACTCATATCATGGACCAACGAAACTGGATTGTCTATTTTCTTTAAAAAGGTTTTCAAAAACAGAGAGAAGAGAAAAGAAATTAAAACTATCCGCAACACTAAACTTTCCACACTTTCACTGCATTCGATTATGATTCGACGTGAAAGGCACTCATCACTGGGTTGGGTTTTGGGGAGACACAAATGGGTGTCTACAGTAGCAGACTTCAGCCCAGCCCTTGAAGAAGAAGCACAAAAAGAAGTATTGGCATTACAGGAACCAAAGGCTACACAAAAGTGGAAACTTCATACAGATGGCGCAGCAAACATACGCGGTGTAGGCCTAGGAGTATTACTGACATCACCCCAAGGAGACAAGATAGCACAGGAAATAAGATGCAACTTCAAGGCCACCAATAATGAAGCTGAATACGAAGCACTGATCACAGGGTTAACCGCCGCAAGGGATATGAATATACAATATCTAGAGGTAATTTCAGACTCCTTACTCATGGTAAATCAGTTCAATGGAGGATATGCAGCAAAGGATGCCAGGATGATAACCTACCTAGAAGTCACAAAGAAACTCATTAAGGAGCTCAAGGAATTCAAAATAGACCAGGTACCTAGAAACTTGAACACTGAAGCAGACGCCCTGGAAAACTTGGGATCAAATATTAATCCAGAAGAATTTGGAGTTATCCCCCTAGTACACGTACTCTCTCCAACCATAGAGAAAGAATCAACCGTGAACGTCTACGAAGTTCAAGCAAGCCCTACAGGGAAAGAAGACGACAGCTGGACAACACCACTGAAAGAATACCTTTCGGACAAGACAGTACCAACAGGGAAAGTAGCAGCTCAAGCATTCGCTCTGAAAGCCTCCAAATATTGCCTAATCAGCAACGTACTCTTCAAGAAGTCTGTAGCAGGTCCCTTCTTACGATGCTTAGAGAAAGAGGAAACACAACAAGTCTTAAAGTCCCTACACAGCGGGGAGTGAGGAAATCATTTAGGAGGGAGGAATTTAGCCAACAGAGCACTCAGAATGGGATACTATTGGCCCAGTATGAGAAAGGAAGCTGCATAGTTCTCCAAGAAATGATCAGCATGCCAAAGACACGCACCTTTGACACACAGACGGTCAGAAGAGTTACATCCAACGCTGACGCCTTGGCCATTCATGAAATGGGGAATGGATATAGTGAAACTACCCCCGTCATCAGGGCAGAGAGTATACTTCTTAGCAATGACAGACTACTTTTGAAAATAGATCGAAGCAGAAGCGTACAAGGAAATCAAGGATAAACCTGTCATCTCGTTTATAAAAAGAAACTCCTAAGCAGATTCGGAGTACCAGCAGAGATCATTACAGATAATGGATCCCAATTCATCAGCAATAAGACCACGAAGTTCTGTAAGGAATGGAACATTTCTCTCATCACGTCTACGCCTAGATACCCACAAGCAAACGGACAGGCAGAATCAAGTAACAAGGTCCTTATAGGCAACATGAAGAAAAGGCTGGAAGGAGCGAAAGGGAAATGGGCAGATGAATTGCCCAACATACTATGGGCAGACAGAACAACTCCAAAAGGCGCTACAGGCCACACTTCATTCTCATTGGTATACGGATGTGAAGCGGTGATCCCAACAGAGTACTGACTTTGGCTCGGAGGGCCGTTGGGGAAACCCACGGCCACCCCTCACCCAATTCTGTTTTGCAAGGACAACACCTACACTGCTAAGCAAAAGCACAACAGGACATTACAGAGCAATGCTTATTCGACCCTACAAGGAACAAACCAACTGTCCCCGCAGAATAAGCAAATACATGTAAGCAATATTACATCCATATTACAATTCTAATACAACTGTAATACGACCGTAATACAACAACGATACAGTAAGAAACATAAACACAGTTCGACATAGCAAAAGAGGCAGAATTACTTAGTTGCAAAAGCAACAAAATAGACAAATCATCCAGCTACAATAGTGCAGCATAAAAACAAAATAAAATATCCAACTACACTTAGGCAGTAAAAACAAACATTCTTCAAAGTTAAAACTATTTAAGGTGACGCAGCACCATTGAAACTAATTTTCGCCCATGTTATCAGCAGGGACCACCTCCTCAGCAACAGGCTTCGTACTCTCTGGGACGTCCTTGATTTCATTGTTATGAGGAGTGTTCACTTCCTCATTAGCAAAGCTCAGCAACAATGAGCTAGGAGCAGCAGTCTCTTCAGGAAATGCCTTCTCAAAGGCAACCTTATCAGCATCATAATCCCATGCCTCATGCTTTCCTTGCTGAAACTCCTCCATCATTTTAAGACGAGCCTTCCCAAAGTAATACGCTGCAGCGTCAACAGCCTCGTTCCCAGCCTCCTTCAAGGTGCTCTTTAGCCCATCACGATCAGCAATGCACTCCTTATGCTTAGTCCGTTCAGCCTTCAGAGCATCAATAGCAGCCTTGTATTTGTCAGAAAGGGCATCACGTTCCTTCTTCATAGCCTCATACACCCGAGTAAACTCTGACACTTTGCCTAGTACGTTCCTTCCGTTGATTTCAATTGTTTGTTGAATGTTCAAGTTTGATTGAAGTTTGATTGATTTGTGTTTGATTTTAGCTTGTTTGATTTGATCATGATGAATTTGTTGCTTAGTGTTGTTTTTATCTTGATTTCAATGGCTAGTGAGTAGATAGCTTGCTAGGGTAATGGTGAAGCATGTATGAGTAACGGATTAAAGCTAATTGGGGAAAATTGATGGATCTGACTATGTGATTAAATTGGTTGATGATCATGTGCATGTGTGTGAATAATTAAAGAGTAGCTAACTTTGAATGTTACACTAGACTGCATTGTAAGTTCGCATTGATACGGACCATTGATTTGTGGCTTGCATTTACACGATTGAGGTGTCTTGTGATGTTTCCTAGCTAGAGTTTATCGTAGTTGACGCTAGTTAGACCTCTAGGAGAATAGCTTGATATGATCTTTTGGTTGCATGATTGATTTTCCCTCACATTGCTTGACTTAGTCAATTTGACCTCCCAATTAGTTGAATCCGTTATGATTACATGTGGATCCTAGCCCTAGTGTTTATTTCATTTGATTTCTTCTCGTTTATTAGTCGTCTTTGTCCTAGAATAACATTCACACCCAATCATTACATTTCGGAATATCTTGACCATAGACAATAGTTAATCGCCTACCATTCCTTCGGGTTCGACCCTCAACTTACCATTATACTTTTGTAGGGGTGTGTTGAGTATTTATAAATATTGTTTGACCTTGGGTAGGGCTTAGCCTCAACGAACTAGCTTCAACCCGCGTCAAAATGGCGCCGTTTTCGGGGAGCATGAAGGGAATAAGCATGAAGAGCCTAACAAGATGAGTGAGGATTCCAATGATAAGCCTAAGGAGAAAGTGCGGAAGCAAGATGAGGTTTACAAACCTAGACTTCCTTACCCCCAAAAGCACAATAGGTATAAATTGGATGAGCAATTTAAGAAATTCATCGAGATGCTTAAGCAACTTCATCTTACTCTTCCTTTCACTGATGTGGTAGAACAAATGCCAAACTATGCTAAGTTTCCTAAGGAAATTTTAAGCGGTAAGAGAGATTGCAATATGGTGGAACCGGTGAATTTGGGGGAGTGTTGTAGTGCCTTTATTCATAATGACTTACCCTAAAAGTTGAAAGATCCCGAAAATTTCTCCGTACCTTGCAAAATCAAAGGAAAATTGTTCCAAAATGCTCTTTGTGATCTTGGTGCTAGTGTTAGCATCATGCCTTATTCCGTTTTTAAGAAACTTAAGCTAGGTGAGATCCTTCCATCCAACATGACCCTTCAATTGGCCGATCGGTCTATTAAGTTTCCAAAGGGGAGAGTTGAGGATGTTCCTCTCAAGATAGGAGAGTTCACCATTCCCGTTGATTTCATTGTGCTTGAGATTGCGGAAGATGACCATATCCCTATCATCTTAGGAAGACCTTTCTTATCCACTTCGGGAGCCTTAGTAGATGTGAAAGGACGTCGTATTACCTTGAGAGTTGGTAAGAATGAGGAAAGATTTGAGCTAAAACCAATGCATGAGTCTTTGTCTTTTGTGAAAGGGATTATGTGTGTTAATTCCCCTTTCCCTTTTGATAATGTATGCATGATTGATTCCTCAACTAACAATGTTCTTGAGAATCGTGATGATGTGCTTTTGAGTTGTGATTGCAAGAAGGTTAGTGAAGAGAAAACGAAGTACTGGATCTCTAACTTTTCTGTTTGATTTTGAATTTTCTTATTTTCCCTTCTTTTAGTTTCTTTTCTTTCACTTTTCTACTTGTTTGGATTTGTGGGTTGGAATCTGGGGATCGAACTTCATCAGGTGAGCATGAGGAATGAGAAGGTGTTTTTTCGGTTTTTGATGTGATTACACTCGATATCATCGAAATTTGAGGTAAAAGGGTAAGAATTTTAGTGAGGTAATATAGGGAATTTTGTGCTTTAAAAGTTGAAGGAAGTTTGTTTTTTGTGGGTTCATATGGTGCTACCATTATTTTGGGATTTTGAACCCACTAAAATGGGGTTTTGCTACTGCCTATGTTGGTGTTTATCATCATCATTATTTGTGTACCCACCAATGGCCGCACCCAGTGCCATGCCCCCTTATCTTCTCCTTCCTTCTTTCTTCTTTCATTTCCCCTTATTTCCTCCTTCTACCTTCGACCCCCATCACCCTCATTCCCTCAAAACCGCACCAACCTTCTTCCATAAGTCATCAAATTTCATTTATCCAAAACCTTTGGATCCAAATCCCTTTGAATCTAGTCTAGTGTCTTTTAATTAGCTTGTAGTTTAGTTGGTTACTTAGTGTTACTTTGTAGTCCTTTTCTTCTCTTTTTAGTTTTGAAGTTACTAACCATTTTCTTTGTTTATAGCTTCTTTTGCTTTTCTTGTTCTCACATGGCTCTATGATGATGCTTACGATCTTGTAATGCAACGAAGGTGGTTCTTTCTATCGCCTTTCTTTATTATGCTAAGCATGGATAGCCCGGTGAGACCATTCAATTTTCCTCTTTATTTTTCTTTGAATTCATAGATTAGGTTTAGTTTAGGGGAAGTTGAATGGTTAGAGGATGATTGCTTGTTAACACGTAATGTGTTTGGGATCGATGACGATGTTGTCATTCGATCACTTGTATGTTGATTGGGATATATGTGTTTAACTTTCATTCTAGTTCTTCTCTCCATTTCTCCTATTCTTCCTTTATCTATGACTTTCCTTTTCTTTTTATTTTCTCATGTTTTGGTTTGTGGTTTGATTTTGAGGCTTATTTTTCACCATTTTTATTTTCCTTATGATTTGGAATTTGTACATTGGATTTTGTCTTTTGCATGACTTTCTTCCTAGGTAGTAAAGGTATGCACGGTTTGAGACTATGTTTGGTTGACTCTAGGGTAGGTGTATGCTAGGGTAGTTGGTTTGAACTAGGTGGATCATGAAGCCGGATTCTACTTGTTTGTGGCATGTTGGTAGTTGCTCCCTATAGTCGATTTGACACCTCTAGTGAGTTATTGCTACATCCATGTGAGGTTCATCGTTTTTCAAGCCTTCAATTAATTTTGTATGAGCGGCGTGGATCCTTGACTATTGCAAACTGTAGACACCTAAAAATGTCTCCCTAAAACCAAATCCGATGATGAACAACCTTTCACCGCCACTATTGGTCGGGTTCAGTATTTAATCTCGAGAGTGATTAAAAAATCGTATTAGATTAAATATGTATTTTTGAACAGTCCATGGACTAGTCTTGATGTTTGGTAAAAGCATAGTTTTAATTTCAGCCCAAACTTATTATTTAATTTTAGCGCAAACCTTTTTTTATTTATTGTTGGCCCAAACCTTTTATTTATTTAATTATTTTCTTATTTTAGCCCAAATAATAATAAATCAGAAAAAAGGCCCAAAATTATCAATCGACACTTAAAATGCTGAACGAAATTGGGGTTAAAAATGTATTTAGATGGAAAAGCGGGCTGGGAATTTCCGCGCCACGGCAGGTACCCACCGTATCACGGGAATCATTCCCGTCTGACGGTCAGATTTCTCGTGACACAGGAAATCTGCCGTGACACGGGAATTTCTGTGTCTTTTCCGCGTAAACCCTTAACGCGTTTTCCTCCCCGTTTACTAAAAATTTCCCGCGTCACACTAAAAATGCATCGTGTCACGGGATTGTTTCTCGTCTGACGGTGGGATTTTCCGTGTCACGGTACAGTTTGCCGTGTCGCAGGATACTTTTTTAGGGTTTTTATCATTTTAGGGTTCCGTGTGCTCCCTCAGCACATTTTCTCTATAAACACCCCCTTACTTCTGATGTATGGGGCATCAATTAATTCTCTATTTTTCTCTCTTCTATGCTTTAGCCTAAACACTAGCCTACCCTTCTTATTTCAAAATTCCTTCTTCAAGCACTCCAAGGATTCCATACTTTACTCGTGGTTCTGTCCTTAAGTCAAGGCGTGAAAGGTAGAACTGTTTGAGTGTTTGGCCCCAAATCAACTCTACTTCATTTAATTTAATTTAATTATTGTTTTATTATTATTTCCTTGAAGTTACTAACTCGTTTATTATTTTGTAGTTGCAAACAAACAGAATCAAAGTAAGAATTATGTTCCTTTTATTTCTATTATTTTTCTAACGATTTTATATTGTTGGAATTATGGTTAAATTGCTTCCAATAATTAATGGTAATTCTATTATTTATTATGATGACCATATTGCATATTAAAGGGAATATGTAATTGAAAATCACGCCTAATAAGATAATTTGGACAGCCGGTTTAGGTTCCTTTTTAATCTTGTTGCTTAATTCAAGTGATCACCAATATTTTTGAATTATGTGTTGCATTAATATTCAACCAATTTAGCCTAATAATAGATTGGAGCAAATTGAATTTTTGTTTGTATGCCTTTGAGATCGCAGGAATCACTTTTCACTATAAGAATCGAGTAGAGGCCAGTACGGGCGAATATGACTCCATGACTCACTTTGTACCATCATCCCCGATCCTCCTTTCGTGGTTCCGAACCATATGGAGTTAGTAATATCATGGATTATGAATGTGGTGTAACCTTCACGGGTCAATCGATGTTGCCTATCGTTGTCCCTTATCGTGGTTGCCTTTTTATGATCCGTGAACGGTTTACCAGTTCCTTAAAAACTTGATGGCGGCTCCCTACTTTATTTGTCCCTAATCGTATATGTCAATTCCCACTTCCTAAGAGTGCCAAGAATATTCACACATGCTTTTAACGTAGGCGCACTTCAAACGACGCCTACAATTTGGCGACTCCACTGGGGAGGATTCTTGGTTATTTATCGATTTGAGTGATTAGTATTTAATTAAGATGAGTGGATGAGACTTGAAAGATTCTTGAAAAAATATTCCTGCGATTAATTTGGCATTTTTGCATATGCATAGATGTTTTAACGTCGCATTTAGGCCGTTTTTAACGGGAATTTTTGCCGTGTCACGACAGTCCTAAAATCAGTTCGGTGGCTTATTTTCTCTTCTCACAGTCAACTTCCTTCGATTTTTCTGAAAAAACGTATGTGTTCTACATGCGTCTTAGCCCCGGGGGATTTAAGCTCTATCAACCCAAAAATGCTCATGGCAATAAGGGTTCATCCGAGTTATTAAATCCACCCAAACCATGGAGTCGAGTTCGATTTCATCACGAACTCGCGGAGCCGCCCGTTGGCATACACCCTCAAGGGAGGCTGCCTTGCTAACGCGTCCAAACTCTTGCCATGGTACCCTTTTCACACCCAAAGCTTGACAAATAGTTGAACATAGATCTTGACTCTAGGTTGCGAACTTTTTTTTACATCATCGTGCCTAAATGCTATGTGGTTGTTTGGATCTAACCTTCATGTGTTTATTCTTTTGTTTAACCCATGACCGAGGGTTTTTATTTTCACATAGTAATTAGTACGGACCTAAACGACTAAAATCTGGAAAAATCACGAAATTGACCTGGAACTGTGCACTGTGTCACGGCATGTTCTGCCGCGCCACGGTGAACAGTGCCGTGACACGGGGCTTTCTACCGTCAGACGGTAGACTGCACCGTGTCACGATAGTTAGCACCGTGACACGGTGCCTAGGAAAAGTGTCTCGTTAGTCCTTTTTTCGGTTTTTATGCGTACGTATGTAGTTTACATGTCCAGTTTGGTGTCATGTCTAGCTGTATGGTCAAAACACGCGTCCATAACCTCACTTAATCACTCACATATCATGTTCACACATTTTTTTCATAGTCTTATTTTTTGTGTTGTTTTTTTTTTCGGAGTAAGTTGGATAGTATCCTCCCATTTTTTAAAAATAAAATAAACAAATAGAATTTCAAAATTATAGATTTTTTTTTATCCGGATGGGTTAAGGTTAATTTTGGTCATTAAAGGTGTGTTTGTTTCGGTGTCACAGCACTTGGTCAAGAAGCAGAGGTAGATTGTTACGGTTCGAGTCAATACCTCAACAACCTCTTATACCAAAGAGGCGTACAAGGAAACCACCACAATCATCTCCACAAGATCCATCTCCAGTCTACTTTCAACCAATGGCTACTAAGGAAGACATCGAGAACATCAACAACACAATTGAAATGTTGTCTAACATGATGCAGACACTCACCACTAGAGTCAACACGGTAGAGCAAGACAATCAAAACAATGTCACTACCGCTGCAATGGTCAAGATTAAGGAACAGATGAGTAAGATTTCTGAAGAATTCACTTATGTGGAATAGCCTGTCACCTCTTCGTCCATAAGGGACAAGCTTCCTGAGAAATTTGCCACTGCTGACATTCCCAAATTCAATCCTACTGATAATCCGCTTTTTCCATTTGAAGGCTTTTTCTGCAACCATGGCTCTTCAGGGATTAGATGTGACACTCTTCCCTATAGTGTTCCCTCTTTCCTTGGAGCATTCCTGTGAACAGTGGTTCTACTCTTTGGAATCTAAACATGTTTTGACCTGGGAAGATGTTGCTGAAAGCTTTATGATTCGTTACAAGTGTAACATTCAGGCCAAGACTTCTGTACGTGAACTCTCCATTCTCAAACAGAAAGAGAATGAAGGCTTCACCACTTACTTAAGCAGGTGGAGGGAAACAGCCGCGCTCTTGGTGAATCCCCCCAAGGAAAAAGAGATGGTTCGCTTGTTCATTGCCAATCTGACTCATAAGTACAAGCAACACTTGAAGTTTCTGCCTCTAAGTACCTTTGAAGTTGTATACAATATTGGAATCAATATCGAGGACGAACTAGTGAAGACTTCTAGTAGCAACAATAATAACAACACTTGGAAAAACAAGAAGAACGACACTCCTTCTTCTTCGTCTTCCAAGCCCAACAATGCTACCAACAATATCAATATCAATGATTTGCTGGCCCTTAATGCTCCTCCTCAAAGATACCAAAGGCAAAGGAGGGTTTACACGCCTTTGGGAATGACTTATGATGCTGCTTTTGACCGTTTGCATGGTCAAGGACTGATTATGCCAATTGGACCATTTCCAGAACCTCGACCAGAGAATAGGACCACTAGCTATGACCCCAATGCTTATTGCAAGTTTCATCAAGGCAAAGATCATAATACTGAGAAGTGTTGGAGGTTGAAGGATGCAATCCAAGACCTAATTGATGCTAATCAACTTCCTGTCCCTCTAGGGGGCAAGAAGCCTAACATTCAAACAAGTCCTCTTTTTGATGCTTTAGCTATCATGGGAGATGAAGTCTCCTTTGATTCGTCAATACAACTCATTCAACCTATGAATTAACCTCTGCCAGAAGTTGTATTTGTCTCGAGTTTTGAAGAAGGGTGAATGGAATTTGGGATAGCGACGATGAAGACGTCTATCTCAAGGATATAGCCTGTTCATCTCTTGGCACAAGTGGAGATGTCTGGGGAGACTTTGAGATCAAGGTTCTCACCAGAAGTGGACGGTTGCAACAACCTAGTCCACCTCCACCTCCACCATAATCACATCCGATAATTGATCCTATCGACCCTGTGAACAGCGATGTGGTCAAACAATTGCAAAAGACCAAGGTGGAGATGAATGTGTGGAAGCTTTTGGCCACCTCCCACGAGCATCGAAAGGCTGTGATGAATGCTCTGGTGAAAATAGGAATTGATGATGACATGACTCCTCAAGGACTGGTCAACTTTCTCACTACTGAATTGCCAAGTACTAGCAATCTGATTTCGTTTTCTGATAAGGATCTGCCCCCGGAAGGGGACCAACATAATAAGGCCTTACACCTCACTGTGGTGTGTAGGCAGATGAATGTTCCTATGAGCCTGGTTGATAATGGCTCTGCAATCAATGTGTGCCCACTCCGCACTGCAAAGAAGTTGGGCATAAAGAATGAAGAACTGACTCCCTCTACTCATGGGATTTGAGCTTATGATAATACTCGCCGTCAAGCCGTGGGTACTATCATAATCAACATAGCTACTGGGCCCATTGAACATCGCACCAAATTTCAGGTGGTGGACATTAAGGCCTCTTTCAATCTATTGTTAGGATGCCCTTGGCTTCACGAGCTAAAGGCGATTCCATCATCGTTGCACCAGAAAGTGAAAGCCATAGTTGGAGGGGTTCCAATTACCATTGATGCTTCTCCTATGCGCATTCAAGTTATCGACACTCCTATCGTCCATGTCGAACATGACGTAGAAGACGAAGATCTTTGAGGGTTTTCACTAGATGATGTTCTCGTGATTGAAGAGGAGGAAAAGTGTCATCTCGACTTCGATCCCTGTTCAAACACCAATATTAATGCCATTCCGAAGAAGCAAGAGCAATTCATTGGAATGACCCTCGGACTCAAAAAGAAAATGGCTGAATTTTGGGACCATCTTGGTGCACTCAAGAAGGATACTTTTGGCTTATGATTCAAGCCGACAAAAGAAGATGTGAGACAAGCCCTCTTGAAGATGAAGGCTCGCAATAACGCTCGAATCATGAAGACAAAAATGGCCATGGATCCATATCCATTAACCCTCAATGGCCAGTACATCAAAGAAGGGGAAGACTTCCCATGCTATGAATTCCCTGAGCCATTCGTCCACGATGGAAAGCGTGAACCAGGATTCGAGATGTTCCTCGATTGTGACTTTCTTGATGAAGACGAAGAGCTCTTCACAAATGAGAAACCAGCTAGCCCAAGCTCTGATGATCTAGGCATTAACCTTCTTTTTGGAATATAGAAGAATGAATCTAAGCCCGTCTGCAATGATAATTCCGAGCTTGTTCAAGATGTTGTAGCAAACAAGGATTTTGACCCCTCCGAGTTAATCGTCCAAGCTGATAATATTTCAAGGGGATGGCGCAAGACATTGAGGATCACTACGCCAAGTGGAGAGAAGTTGGAAATAACTGCTGGCGAAGGTCCTATGTTTGATGAGTCTGAGTCGTCTGCGTCTGAGTCCGAGTCTGAGTCTAAGTATGTAGACGAGTCCTTAGAGTCTGAGGCCGACCCTCTTTCTGCTATAGAGTCCAATCCTGAGTCTCTTGTTGAGTCCTCTCTTTCTAGTCCAAATAATTCCGGTGAGGTCGCAGCTGACCTTGCCCCTCTTGATGTATTAGCCAATGAATTCAATAAAATGAGTACCTTTGCTTACGATGCGTGTCATTCCCCTAGCCTTGATCAATATTGCTTTGCTAATGATAAAAATGACAAAGAAATAATAAAAGCAATGGAAGAACACGAAAATAAAACAGCAGTTATTGAAGATGCAGAAACAGTTAACATTTCCAATGATACGAGTGTTAAAGAAGTAAAAATTGGATTAACACTAAGTCAAGATGAACACAAAGAGCTAATTAACTTGCTTAGTGAATTTGTTGATGTATCTTCTTGGTCATACCAAGATATGCCAGGAATTGACAGGGATATAGCTCAGCATATGATACCACTCATTCCAGGTATGAAGCCTGTCAAACAAAAGTTGCGCCGTATGAAACCAGATGTGGCTCTCAAAATCAAAGAAGAAATCAGAAAACATTTGGCCGCAGGTTTCATCAAAGTATCCAAGTATCCAGAATGGATAGCAAATGTGGTTCCAGTTCCAAAGAAGGATGGAAGGGTCAGAATGTGTGTTGATTACAGGGACCTCAATAAAGCAAGCCCGAAAGATGGGTTCCCTCTACCTCACATTGACATTCTGGTCGATAATACAGCAAACCATGAACTCCTATCATTCATGGACGGCTACGCTGGATATAATCAAGTATTGATGGCTGAAGAAGATATGGAGAAAACCACATTCATCACACAATGGGGTACATATTGCTATACGGTAATGCCATTCGGGTTGAATTGCCACCTACCAAAGAGCAGCTATAGCATTGTTACACGATATCATGCACAAGGAGGTGGAGGTCTATGTCGATGATATGATCGTTAAGTCTAAAGATCGCCCAGGCCACATCATTGCACTTCACAAGTTCTTTGAAAAACTCCGCAAGTACAACATGAGATTAAATCTAGCAAAGTGTGCATTCGGAGTCACGTCAGGCAAATTACTTGGATATGTGATCAGTTCTCGAGGGATTGAAATAGATCCCACAAAAGTCAAAGCAATCATGGCCATGCCACCGCCCAAGAATGAGAAGGAGATTCGAGGTTTCATTGGAAGGTTGCAATATATAAGTAGGTTCATATCGAAGCTCACGGCGATATGTGAACCTATATTCAAGAATCTTAAGAAAAATGTCCCAGTCACATGGGATGACGATTGCCAAAAAGCTTTCGAAAAAATCAAAGAGTACCTGGCAAACCCACCCGTGCTAGCGCTAGAAATACCTGACTTTCCTCTTTGACTCTACCTTACGGTCACAAGAGAAACGATGGGGCAATGCTAGCACAAGAGATTGAAAGCAAGGAGAATGCAATCTACTACTTGAGTAAGAAGCTTCAAGGATATGAGACGCGATACACACCACTTGAAAAATTGTGTCTCGCACTTGTGTGGGCCGCACAGAAACTAAGACATTACATGCTCACTCATACAGTGCATGTCGTGTCCAAGATGGATCCTCTCAAATACTTGTTCGAAAAAGCAACACTCAATGGCAGATTATCAAGGTGGATAGTCAATCTTGCTCAGTTTGACTTGAAATTTGTACCACAAAAGGTCATCAAAGGTTCTGCGGTTTCTGACTTCCTAGCAGACTTTTCGCTAGAAGAAGTTGAGAAAGAAGAAGATGAGTACAATTTCCCTGACGAAGATTTACTCATGACAGAAGATGATAGCTGGACGCTCTATTTCGATGGAGCTTCAAACTAAAAAGGGTGTGGTGTAGGAGTCTTGCTTGTATCATCCAATGAAGAGCACATCCCAATTTCCATGAAGCTCGACTTTGATGTCACCAACAATGCCGCAGAATATGAAGCATGTATTTTGGGGTTAGAAACAGCTGTCGCCTTTGGAATTAAGAAGCTCAGAATTTACGGTGATTCTTCACTAATCATTAACGAAAACTCCAAGACATGGAAGGTGAGAAGTGAAAGTCTCGCTACGTATCAAGCTCATTTAGAAACTCTCACGGAGCAACTAGATGAAGTGGAATATACGTATTTGCCAAGAGAAGAAAACCAATTCGCTGACGCACTAGCTAAATTAGAATCAATGTGCGAATTCCAACGGATACAATCAGGATGCCGCTGACCATAGAAAGAAGATATGAACCGATTTATGTTCACGCACTCGACGATGAACAAGAATCACAAGAAGAAGATGAAGAGCCATGGTATACAGATATCCTTAATTATGTGACAAGAGGAGAATACCCTCCTAATACTGATAAAAGGGCACGCCGTGCTTTGAGGCTCCTGGCCTCACAGTATGTGCTCATCAGGGGAGAACTCCACAAGAGAACCGCAATGGGGAGAAATCTCTTATGCATAGCCAAGAAAGAAGCACACAGAACCATGGAAAACCTTCATGCCGGTATATGTGGAACGCACATGAATGCAAAGATGTTAGTCCAAAAGATTCAACGACAAGGTTATTATTGGACTACTATGGAGAGAGATTGTCACAAATACGTCAAGAAATGTATGAAGTGTCAAGTCTACGCAAATTTACAGCATGTTCCACCTTTGCTTCTCTACACATATACTTCTCCATGGCCTTTATCCACTTGGGGCATCGACACCATTGGAAAAATAACGCCACCAGGACAAGGGGCATGAATTCATCCTCGTAGCGATCGACTATTTCACCAAATGGGTCGAAGCTGCTTCATATGCTAAGCTAACGGCGAAACACGTAACTCAATTCATTGAGAAAAATATCATATGCCGCTCTGGGGTACCTCATGAGATGATCACTGATAATGGAACACATTTCCAAGCCGAATGTGCGGAATTATTACAGAAATATCATATCAAACATCACAGATCGTTACCTTACAGACCACAAACAAATGGTGCGGTCGAATCGGCTAACAAAAATGTGAAAACTATCATCGAAAAGATGACGGAAAATTACAAGGATTGGCCAAGTAAGCTACATTTCGCCCTTTGGGGATATCGAACCTCTGTTCGTACATCAACGGGGGCTACCCCTTTCTCTCTGGTTTATGGAGTTGAGGCTGTACAACCAATGAACTCGAAATCCCTTCTCTTTGAATCGCATTGGAAAGCCAACTAGATGAAGTCGACTGGATTAGATCAAGATATTATGAACTAGTCTTACTTGATGAAAAATGCTTGACAGCTTTGCATCATGTCCAAACCTACCAACAGCGTATGGCGTGACATTTTAATAAAAAAAGTCAAGACTAGGAACATCAAAGAGGGTGACCTGGTGCTTAAGGCACTTCGTAAAAATGTGTTAGATCCAAGAGGAAAATTCAGATCGAATTGGTCAGGCCCGTACATTGTTAAAGCCATCTTGTCTGGCGGAGCGGCACAATTGGTAGACATGGACGGTAACGGTTTCCACAATTTAACCAACTTGGATCAACTCAAGAAATTCTATGCCTAGTCGCATGGGTTCATGACCCAATAGAGCTACGTTCGGCCTGATTCCTTTTTAAGGATACGTAGGCAACCCCTCAAGGGGTCCCGGCCACTTTAAAAAATAAAAATCCTCCCTCCGTCAATCAAGTATACGCGTCAGTTCAGCATTGCATCACGACAAAAAAAAGAGGGGTTTTTGCCGCGACACGGGACATCCCACCGTGTCACAGCACAATCCACCGTGGCACGGTGGACCTGAAAAAAAAGAAAATATATATATATATATATATATATATATATATATATATATATATATTGCCGTGACGTGGGAATTTGCAACGTGTACCGGAATTTTTCACCGTGACACGGTAGAATTTCAGATTTTCCTATTAGTGACGCAATCTTTACGAATTCATTATTTGTTCGAGATTTTTTTTATTTTCATTCTTCCATTGCGTCCTACTCCTTGACTCGGATAAATAAATAAATAAAAAGTCATTGTAATTTTTTATTTAAGGCTAAAATAAATATGCTATTATTGAAATAAATGTGACTACACTTATTGGCATCATACGCCTTACTTTAAATAAAAAATTATAAATCATAAAAGCAAAGCAATACTGATCTAATCCCTCTTCACTTTAGGAACATCTTTCTCTTTTTCAATTAGGTCGGCCTTCACCATTAATGTGTCTTTTGCAGCCCGAACCGTCACACCCCTAGTCGAACTTTCACCCCTTTCACCTTTCTTAAAATTCTTCGGTTGTTTCTCTCTATAGACCATCTTCTCTTTACCCTTCCCTTTCACATAATTCTTCCTTTTCGGCATTATAGGAGTCTTAAACTCAATCCCTTGTGTTCTTGGACCTAGACGATCTTTAGGAGGTGCTCTCTTATTGCTAAGACGACTCTTCACATCAGATTTGCGTGATCCGAATCGTTCCCTCCTACTTCTACGGTTCAACCATGCCTTGTATGCACTAGATAAAGGAGGAGGAGCTTGATTACTTGCAGAAACGGTCCACAAAGGTCTTCCAATCCAATAAGTCTCGTATTTGTGAACGTTACTTTCATGCAACGATACTTCACGAGGACTACCGTTATAGCGTGGAACTACTTGTTCAAGTCCATACTGCCGCATCAGTCGAGAAGGACAGTAAAAAGTCAGTTTTGAGATACCAAGAACACGGCAATACGGAGTATCATTCGTACCAACCATCCTAGTAAGCCTCCGCCAAGGCACCACCCAACGAATGGAAAATTCTCTCTTTGCAAAAAAAAATTTCCACTCTTCATACGACATGTTCACAGAGTAATTCTTCTTCCTGCGGACTAGATCGTTAGGGCCATATTTTTCAACATCGTCGGGGGCTTCAAATAGTTCTAAACGCTCCATCAACCAAATATGCAAAAAAAATAACAAAAAAAATCAGTCAATAAAAAAAATAAAAATAAAATAAATAAATAAATAAATGATGTAGATTCCCGTGACACGGTAGACTTCACCGTGTCACGGCAGAGAGCCACCGTGACACGGTGCCTGTTTTGTGTCACGAGGGCTACTCGGAGCATATTTTTACCTGCAGCAATACCAGAGAGCCCTTCCTGATGGCTTTTTGGACAGCTTTTGCTTCGTCAAGGCCACGAAATGTTTCTCCAAGGCACGTAGGCATAGGAGATCTCCCAGATTCAACATGTTCAAGCACAGACGCTAGACAAGCATGTCCTACCCTACCGTTTGAAAATAAAAGCTTGCTAAACATGCAAAAAATATATGCCCTTCTACGATATACATGATAAGACTCAAAGACAGGGCAATTAAAATATAAATATGCAAGTTTTTCTAAGTCTACCTCATTACCACACACAATTCTATTTAAATCTGGATCTGTTAGATTCAGATGGCGTTCAAAATCTTTGTAATAATATTCACGTAGGGTAGGCATGGCAATAAGATTTCTAGCAGGAAATCCAAAGATTGCACTGAATTCCTCCGGCAGGGTACAGATTTCATCGTAATCAAATTTGAAACAATGTGTTTCTGGACTCCAATAGTCTAATGCTGCCCTAAGAAAATCATGTTCTATCGCCACATGCCTCAGGGCTAGTAAACCCCTGACATGAAACAATTCTAACTCTCTTTTGTCAGCATTGGTCAAAGAATAAGACCAGTCGCGCAATGTATTATCAAAATTCTAAGACATTATTATTGAAATATGAAATTCTAATTATTTTGTGTTTCATAATTATGCATATCACGAATATACTTGTCCTATTTTATAGAAAAAGCGATCGGAACTACTCATAAATTATCTTTCCATACGCGTAAACCACACCGTTGTAGAATACGCGCACCGTGACACGGGAAGTCCCACCGTGTCACAGGAATTTTTGCCGCGACACGGCAGATTTTTCCGTGACACGGTGTACAGTGCCGTGTTGCGGCACCCCACGCGTTTTCTTTTTTTATCTTTTCCCGTATCTATCTGGATTTTTTTTTAGTATTTTATCTTCACCGTTTATTTTTCTGTTTTCTAAGAGTTTCATTCCCAATAAAATTCTCAACTTTTTTTTATTATTATTATTTTTATCATTTCATTTTTATTATTTATTTTTATTTATTTATTCATTACATAAGTATTTTATTCTTTTTATTTCTATTTTTTCTTTATCATTTATATATTTACTTATTTATTCTATTTATTATTTTCTTGTCTTTTTATTTCTTTTTCTTTTGGGGAAGGTCGGTACCCTCCACTTACTCCACTTCCGTTTTTTGTCGCGTCATTAATAAATACACGATCACACACAATGATTCTCAAGCACACACTAACACACACTAATAAATGCATAAACTGTGAATAATATACAAAATAAGTCATAATAAATAAACAGCGTCAAGTGTCATCATAGTATGTACAAATAAAGGCCCTCGATCAAAAGTCTGCAGAACTAGAAGAGTTAGGATCAGTATCATCTCCAGCCTGTGAATACGGGAACAGTGAGCCAAAGAGTCCCACCATCATCCGAGTACGGGGAGTAGTGTCCCTACTAGTCCATGTGACTCCAGCAGCAGTCAAACTCAAAGCAGGACCCGTCCAACTGACAAACGGTGAAGACTGACTTAAAGACACGGGAATCGTCGGCGAAGGCATCGTCCCATACATTGGAACTGAGAACAAGCCCGACACCGGTGGAGGAATCCCAGACGATAGAAATGAAAATAAACCAGGATCCACGGGAGTCAAAACAGGCCTAAACTCAGGTTGTGAAGGCTGTGAAAACGACTGTCGCTGCCACTGACCCTGACCCTGAAAGCGCTGGGAAGACTGAGGTTGCTGCCACTGAGCCTCCTGAAACGGCTGAGTAATCTGAGGCTCTCGCTGAGACTGAGAATGCCGATGAACCGCAAGAGATCGTCTACGACAACCAAGCTCCTCCTCGTCCGAGCCTCTATGCCTCGAACGCGAGCGGGACCTCCGTTGCTCCTGAAAGATACAAAATCAAAAGGCGTCAACAATACAAAATAAAACAAATGGTAGAAGTGGAAAAAATGAGCATACCTCAAGAACATCGCTAGAATTGCTCCGACAACTCGCACCACGCCGAAGCTTGATGATGCACTACTTCAGAGCGTCAACCAGCTTCATGAATCCCATCATCTCCGAGCGGTTAGGCTAAGAAAAAAACAAAGAAAAATCAGTAACAAGCGGTGTTAAAAGGATGAATAATGCATCAAAAACTTACCGGCTCAAAAACCTCGGGCAGAGATTCCTGCGCCTGTCTGAAACCCTCTGGCGCGTCAACAATATGGTCCTCGGTAATATCAATCGGCCCTGGGTAGCGGACAGATTGAGGCGGAATCTCAATCCTCCCCGCGGGGCGAACAATCGTCTGAAAATACCATCGAATAATCAAGTTATTCGACTATTTAAACAGAGACTAGTGACAGAAATCCTCAAAAGAAATCATACCTCAGGAAGGCGGGGTGGAGGAGCCAAAGAGGGAAGTAAGTCCTGCGCATAATCACCCTCCATGTGCACAAGCTCCTGCCAAGGAAAAGTGTAGCGCTCTCCCCTGTTTATCAACTCCCTAAGCAAGCGCTAGTCCAGCATCGACTCCGGTGGAGATGAGGGCACCACAAAGAGATCACCACTGTGCTGACGAACGACACGCTCCCCCAAATACCAGACAAAGCGTCTGGTACCAACCAAAATAGTGCGGTGCGCTGAAAGATGCAAGGCCTCGGGAAGATTAGTCATCCCAGCCCAAGGATGATACTGGACATCAATGACAACCTGAAAACCATAAAAATTTGGCATGAAACACCAGAAATAACGTCAGAGAGAAAATAACAGGCAAAAAAACTAATTCTTACGCCAACAGAAGAGGTGCCTCGGCGTAGTAGCCTGCGCAGCGCAGAGACAAACTCCACCCGTGACTCTCCTCGGTCACGCCAACTGGCCCCGACAGGGAAGTCATGAACCGCTCCACGACGCCGTCGAGGAGCCAATCTTGGGAAGTACTCGTAGAACCATAGCTGCAATGAAAAGTAATCTTTGAGCACATGAGTCGAACAAATTAAAATAAAACAAGAAGAGGAAAGGATTATCACCTCTACGACTCTCCATAGACCGTAGAGAGTGACAGGAGACCCGTCGTTCAGCTGCCTACAGCCATGATGTAACGACAAGAGAAGGTCGACGTATCCGAGGCTGGCCCAGCTAAAGGATCCTATCTCACTGATCCTGACTAAAGAAGGGAGGTAGAAAAGGAGTGCACGTGAATTCCTATCAGGAGAAAGAGTCATGGAGATGAGAATCAGAATGAAGATCCGCACCCGCTGCTCAGCTGACGTCTTCTCCATGTCAAAACCACGGGCTAGAACCGAAGCCATCTCCGATCGCCCGCTCCTAGGATCACCTCAAGACACTGGCTGAGTCTTGATGTGCTGAACGATTGGACCTAAAAAATCGGCTGCCTCAGCCGCTCCCCAAGAAAGATCAGACATTTGTGCTACAGCCCGGTCAGTGAAGCGCAGACCGTTAATCATGCTAAAGTCCAGAGGGGTCACCGTCATCTCCCCCCAAGCAAAGTGAAAGGTGTTGGTAGTATCCCAAAAATACACCAACAATGCGCGAACAACTGTCGCACCGCAACCCCGAGGGCTGCGAAACCCTACGACCGCCGAATAAAAGTCCACTAAACTAGCAGATTCCCATAAGGCGTTCGTAGTAAGATCCCTCGTGATAATCTGGTGAAGTCGAGGAATCAAATCTCCGGCTCAAGAACCGTGGTGGCGAAGCGTGCCGTCGACTATGTCGGCAAGTGGGCAATGAGAAACGTGGTTCTCACGACAGAAAACCTACTGGTCCGGAGTCCACAGAGGTGGAACCCACCTACCTCTACTCGTAGAAGCCCGAGGCTCAGACTCTGAGACGTATTCGTCCATACCCTCGGGAATCGTGGGAGTATCCTCCCGAAAAGCCTGACGCCGGCCATAGGTGGAAAGATCGTGATCCCGTCGCCTAGGCATGCTATTATAAAAATAAAAATCTAAATGCTTAGCATCATTTCCTAAGACATTTAGTTCGAGTTGCATTTTAATAAAAAAAAATCTAAATGCTTAGTATCACTTCCTAAGTTATTTAGTTGTTTATCACATTATACGCTAAAATTTTACCTCAAGGCTAAAAATCGGCAAAATAATGGAATTATTTATAGTATTTAGTTTCTCCATGACGAACTAATATTATGTTCTCCTAATTGCATGATGTTATATTCTCCATGACAATGTATTACATACACAATACAAAACATGTCTCAAAGTTACACAAAAACAATAGATCGACGCATCATAGCATATTTTACAAGATCTACAACCAACATGTCATCAATCCAAGTGCAAAAGAACAACATGAACAACAAGGAACACCATTTACCACAAGTAGTACCAAAAATGGTGATTTTGCACAATTCTTCACCAAATCATGCAATTTTTGTCTCAAACCGCTCACAAACACGCATACATACATGTGCAAGAAAATTCATAGCAAGAATTTCAACATAAACCACAAAATCAAAAAAATCCCCAAATTGATTTTTAAGGTTTTTTCATGAAATTACTCATTTGAAGCAAATTTGAGGCAAAATCAAGGGAAACTTCCATAGATCCTTGTAGAGAATCAAAAATGAGGAAAGTAGCAAAAAAATTAGACCAGAATTGATGAATATTTGAGCTCCAAAAGCTCGAAAAACCGTGAGGATCAGAGCAGCCGCCGCGACACGGTCAGGGGACGCCGCGACGCGGTGAGCAATGGACGTATCACTGGGCTAAAATTCCGTGTCACGGTGAGTCCAAGGGTCGCCGGAGCTCCGATAAACGGCAACAGCAAAACGGCAGTGAGCAGCGACGAGCAGCAGCAAATTTCAACGAAAAAAATAAATAAAAAAAGAAAGAAGAGGAAAATGCAGAACCGCCGTGACACGTGGGGAATCTCCGTCTGACGGGGAACAGCTCCGAGCGCCGGTGAAACTTTTCCGCGGCTCGGTAGTTTGAGCTGAAGAAAAAAAAGAAAATGGAGAAGGGGAGTGCGGAAATGGCGAAAAATGGCAGAAGCAGCTAGAATTTAAAGCCAAAAAGGCATCCCGTTACATCCCGTTTCCTGTGTAACGGATCCCGTTACCATGTAACGGTAATATATTGGCGTGGCACACGTGGTTTGACTAGTCAAAGATGCCAATTGACTGGTTTTCAGCCAACACACTTCCCGCGTCACGGGAATTTGCTCCGCGTCACGGGGACCCTTGCCGTGTCACGGGAATTCTTTTCGTGACACGGTTGTTTTGCGCCTGCCCTGCATAGCTATTTGCGAATATTCCTGGCATTTTGACCAAAATTGCACGATTTTCCGCGCAAATTGGACAGTTAATTTTTCGGTAAAATTACGCGGAAAATTCTAATTGGCGGTTGGAGTGTACCAAAATTACTATTTTGCCCCTAGAAGCATTAAAGTCATTTTGTCGATATTTTAAGCACCTAATATGGTCGGATAATCGACTTGAAGGTGTGAATCATCTGCGGCCCACGTTCGGGGATAATCGAACCATCGTACACTTGCAAATTTCAACGATTATAGTAATCTTCGGCTTTCCTCAAGCTTAGAAAGCGTTATCGGTGGATTTTTCTTCAAGTATAGAAAACCGCCAAGTCAGCTTTCCTCAAGCTTGGAAAACGTTATCGGTGGATTTTTCTTCAAAAATAGAAAACCTCCAAGTCGGCTTTCCTCAAGCTTGGAAAGCGTTATCGGTGGATTTTTCTTCAAGTATAGAAAACCGCCAAGTCGGCTTTCCTCGAGCATGGAAAGCGTTATCGGTGGATTTTTCTTCAAGTATAGAAAACTGTCAAATTCCTTTGTCGGCTTTCCTCAAGCATGGAAAGCATCATCGGTGGATTTCTTCAAGCATAGAAAAACGCCAAATTCATACGTCGACTTTCCTCAAGCATGGAAAGTGTCATCCGGTAGGTTTCTTCAGGCTTAGAAAGCTACTAAACTCATTTGTCGGCTTTCCTCAAGCATGGAAAGCATTTCAACAAACGTCATCCGGTGGATTCCTTCAAGCATAGGAAAATACCAAACTCATTTGTCACCGATACACTGTGTCAGATAAGCGTTCTACCCCTTTACTCTTTTATCTGTGGAATTAACATTTTTTGCAGGTATCGGCGTATACAGAGTAAATTAGGATCGCAGAACGTCTTAAATCATTCTCCGTCCCTATCGACTACTTTGACTATCATTTTCGAAACTGACATTTCTACAAACTCAGTCAAAGTGGGGGCTTCTGTAGACACCTAAAAATGTCTCCCCAAAATCAAACCCGATGATGAACAACCTTTCACCGCCACTATTGGTCGGGTTCATTATTTAATCCCGAGAGTGCTTAAAAATCGTATTAGATTAAATTTGTATTTTTGAACAGTCCATGGATTAGTCTTGATGTTTGGTAAAAGCATAGTTTTAATTTCAGCCCAAACTTATTATTTAATTTTAGCCTAAACCTTATTTTATTTATTGTTGGCCCGAACCTTTTATTTATTTAATTATTTTTTTATTTTAGCCCAAATAATAATAAATCAGAAAAAAGGCCCGAAATTATTAATCGGCACTTAAAATGCTGAACGAAATTAAGGTTAAAAATGTATTTAGACGGAAAAGCGGGCTGGGAATTTCCGCGCCACGGCAGGTACCCACCGTGTCACGGGAATCATTCCCGTCTGACGGTGAGATTTCCCGTGACACAGGAAATCTGCCGTGACACTGGAATTTCCGTGTCTTTTCCGCGTAAACCCTTAACGCGTTTTCCTCCCCGTTTATTAAAAATTTCCCGCGTCACACTAAAAATGCATTGTGTCACGGGAATGTTTCCTGTCTGACGGTGGGATTTTCCGTGTCACGGTACAGTTTTCCGTGTCGCGGGATACTTTTTTAGGGTTTTTATCATTTTAGGGTTCCGTGTGCTCCCTCAGCACATTTTCTCTATAAATGCCCCCATATTTCTGATGTACGGGGCATCAATTAATTCTCTATTTTTCTCTCTTCTATGCTTTAGCCTAAACCCTAGCCTACCCTTCTTATTTCAAAATTCCTTCTTCAAGCACTCCAAGGAGTCCATACTTTACTCGTGGTTCTGTTCTTAAGCCAAGGCGTGAAAGGTAGAACTGTTTGAGTGTTTGGCCCCAAATAAACTCTACTTAATTTAATTTAATTTAATTATTGTTTTATTATTATTTCCTTGAATTTACTAACTCGTTTATTATTTTGTAGTTGCAAACAAACAGAATCAAAGTAAGAATTATGTTCCTTTTATTTCTATTATTTTTCTAACGATTTTATATTGTTGGAATTATGGTTAAATTGCTTCCAATAATTAATGGTAATTCTATTATTTATTATGATGACCATATTGCATATTAAAGGGAATATGTAATTGAAAATCACGCCTAATAAGGTAATTTGGACAGCCGGTTTAGGTTCCTTTTTAATCTTATTGCTTAATTCAAGTGATCACCAATATTTTTGAATTATGTGTTGCATTAATATTCAACCAATTTAGCCTAATAATAGATTGGAGCAAATTGAGTTTTTGTTTGTATGCCTTTGAGATCGCAGGAATCACTTTTCACTATAAGAATCGAGTAGAGGCCAGTACGGGCGAATGTGACTCCATGACTCACTTCGTACCATCATCCCCGATCCTCCTTTTGTGGTTCCGAACCATATGGAGTTAGTAATCTCATGGATTATGAATGGGGTGTAACCTTCACGGGTCAATCGTTGTTGCGTATCGTTGTCCCTTATCGTGGTTGCCTTTTTATGATCCGTGAACGGTTTACAAGTTCCTTACAAACTTGTTGGCGGCTCCTTACTTTATTTGTCCCTAATCGTATATGTCAATTCCCACTTCCTAAGAGTGCCAAGCATATTCACACATGCTTTTAACGTAGGCGCACTTCAAACGACGCCTACACAAACCTAATCTATAAATCTTGATTTATGATTCTTAAACCCGAGACCGAGCTATCTAGGGAGGACAAAGGCTTCTTTTTCGGGGTGGTATTTTTCATTTTTAGGATAGTTTGTTTAATATTTGTTTTTGGGTTTACATTTGCCTTCTTGCAACCATTTGAGCCTATTTCCTTCTTTTCAAGACACATCTTTAGATCTTTGGCCTTTTGTTTCATTTTCTTTCTTTTCTTGTTTTTGTGAAGCAATTGATCATTCTTGAAGGAGTTTATGGTGATAAAGTTGGGATATGTGGTTCCCTTGATGCAAGCTTATGATTATATCTTCTTTGTGAATAATGGCAAATGAATATGAGCAAAAGTCGTCCTACAAAATAATAGGCATGGACAAATAAGTGCAATATTGAAAAAGCCGTCCTAAGTTGGAAAAAGGCAAGGACAAAGCATAAAAAAAACAATAAAAATTTAAAAAGTGAAAATTTCAAAAATATTTTGATGTATTCTTTTCTCCTTCTAAGCATTGAGGACAATGCTTCATTTAAGCTTGGGGAAGAGGCATTTACGCCTTATGTACATATTCTTGTGATTATACCTTTTAATAAGCTTGGGAGTGCACGTATTTTTTTTTGGATTGGTGATTACTTGATTGTGATTCTAAGAAAGGGCCCGTTCTTTGCTTCACTTTTAGGAAAACCACTACATTTAAATTTTAGCCTATCTGCACCCTTTATGGCTTACGTTACAACCTTTGGGAAACCCCTTTCAATCTGGAAGTTGAGTCACTATTCGGGGGAGGGAATCATGGGTCATTGCCTAAGGAAAGGGGATGCATAGTCAAGATTGTCGAGTAGCCTAAATAAATCTTTTTTTCCGGTTCCTTCAAGGAGTCATTGGGATGCTCGCTAAGGGGAGATTTGAGACTAGTGGGGAGAACGCGGTAAGATCGATTGGGATGAACGTGGATTGTGATGTCTAGTTCCTATGCTTAGCATACCTTATGTTTCAATCAACCTTGGATATCTTGGAACGTGCATACCTTGACTACTTGAGAAAGATTTTCATTCATTTGCATTGTAGTCTCTTTATAAGTCCTTTTTGCAAAGGTTTTGTTTTCTCTTTTTCCCTTTTTCTTTTCTTTTTATGGTTTTGCCTCTTGGATATTAGGGGAGAGTTATGGGTAAACTCTTAGGATATCCTAACGAGAGCATTACTCGTCCTCTAGAGCGATCTAGGGGTTTAAAGTGGCTTGTTGTAGCTAAAAACAACTGTGATTCCTACGATAGTGAGTCTTAGTGTATATTCTCATCTTGAGTCTTTCTTTTTCTTTTTGAATAAGTCTTTCATCCTTATTCTTTCTTGCTTTGTTTTGCTCGAGGACGAGCAAAATTTTAGCTTGGGGGAATTTGATGAGTGTCATTTATGGCACTCATTTGGCCTCTTTTAGGATAATTTTCATGCTTCTTTATAGCCCTTTTCCTCAGCTTTTCCTTAATTTTGTTCTTTATTTCGTTAGTTTGTGCTTTCCATAGTTAGTTTTCTTGTTTTGTGCATTTCTTTGTTTATTTGTTCTTTTTCCCTTTTATTTGTTTGTTTTCGTTTTTTTAGGTTATGATCGTGTTTCCAAGGATTCCCGAGCCTTCCTCTCATATTTCTCATCAATCTGGACGCCTCATGTTCGCCTTTCAGAGCTTCAAGTTTAAAGGAACGCAAAGGGCGAGTCAAGAGATCGGTGCACGTATGCGGTGGGGGCGTCATCATTTCCATGAACCCACCAAAATGGCCCTTTCAAGACTTCCTTCCTTGGTGTTCATCATCATCATAAAGACGAGCCCACGAGGATGAGCTTGGACGAAGAAAGAGAGGAAGTGCCCGTCTTTCAGGTGCGGCCGCGCACTAGGGTGCTGCGGGCGCACCATATGGTGGTGCGGGCGCACCTCTTCTTGCCCCTGTTCCGTACCCTTTTTCCCGCGGTCGCGCCTCTTCCTTGATGCGACCGCACCTTCCAGGGTTTCTTTTGGGACGATCTAACTCCTTCTTCTTTTGTATCTTTCTTATATATAGTCTTTCCTTCTATTTTTAGAGAGAGAGAAGGAGAATAGCATTAGAATTAGTTTAGGTTGGATTTTTAGAGAGAGAAACTCTAGGTTTTTAGAGAGAGAATTTCATAGTGGATTGTTGATGATTGAAGCTTTCTCCATTTCCTTTGATCTTTGATCAAGTTTGTAAGATTTCCTTTTCTTTAATTCAATCTTTAGTTTGATCTTTAGTTTGATTTTAATTGTTTGTTGAATGTTCAAGCTTGATTGAAGTTTGGTTGATTTGTGTTTGATTTTAGCTTGTTTGATTTGATCATGATGAATCTGTTGCTTAGTGTTGTTTTGATCTTGATTTCAATGGCTAGTGAGTAGATAGCTTGCTAGGGTAATGGTGAAGCATGTATGAGTAATGGATTAAAGCTAATTGGGGAAAATTGATGGAGTTGACTATGTGATTAAATTGGTTGATGATCATGTGCATGTGTGTGAATAATTAAAGATTAGCTAACTTTGATTGTTGCACTAGATTGCATTATAAGTTCGCAATGATACGGACCATCGATTTGTGGCTTGCATTTACACGATTGAGGTGTCTTGTGATGTTTCCTAGATAGAGTTTATCGTAGTTGACGCTAGTTAGACCTCTAGGAGAATAGCTTAATATGCTCTTTTGGTTGCATGATTGATTTTCCCTCACATTGCTTGACTTAGTCTATTTGACCTCCCAATTAGTTGAATCTGTTATGATTACATGTGGATCCTAGCCCTAGTGTTTATTACATTTGATTTCTTCTCGTTTATTAGTCATCTTTGTCCTAGCATAACATTCACACCCAATCATTACATTTCGGAATAGCTTGACCATAGATAATCGCCCACCATTCCTTTGGGTTCGACCCTCAACTTACCATTATACTTTTGTATGGGTGTGTTGAGTGTTTATAAATATTGTTTGACCTTGGGTAGGGGTTAGCCTCAACGACCTAGCTTCAACCCGCGTCAGGACCGCTCTTTGGAACAATAGTCTTGATAGGAACGCTCTCTGAAGTTTGAGGAGAAGAACGAGATTTAAGGCGACCTAAGAGAGAGGACGAGCTAAGAAGGTCATGAGACCTTAGTGACCTCGAAGTATCTACAAGGAACATGGAAGGATTCAAAAAGGAATACAACAGATAACACAACAACATACTCAGCAAGGTACATAACCAACTCAGAAAGGACAAACAAACTAGAAACCTACTAAACTCATAACAAAGGAAAAACAGAATTGCGGCAACTGAATACATATATAAGGATTGACACAACGATAAACATTACAAGTACTACAGATTGGTAGAAAAACAAACCTTGAGACATAGTTGGAGCAACTTTCTGATCAGAATCAGAATCGTCCAAAGACTTGATCTGAATAACCGCTTCAGACTGCGTCAATTTGATGAAGGATCTCTCGTCTGCACTCAACTCGTACAACTTGTCTATCAGGGACGGAGACTGAGAACGCTATTTCAATTTACTCACTGCAACCATCAAGCAAATAAGCCCGAATTAACAAAGAAGGAAAGCAAAACACAGGAAAATAAGAAAACAGAATACCTTCAGCCTCAACAGTGTCAATCAAAAAATCACAATCATCACCCAATGAATCAATCCTCACAAAAAAGAACTTGTGATACCACTTCTTGCCAAGCGCCTTCTCCAAGTCAGTCCCAAAGGACCAACACCATCTTTCAAACAAAGACCAACCCGACCCTTACCACTGGTCCTAATAGTATAAGGATAACATACATCCCTCACATCAAGTTCTATACCCAATTTCGCACTCAGCAAATCCAAAATTCTCAAAACCCTCCAAGTTTCGGGCAATAACTGGCAAGGTGAAACCCTAACCTTAACCAGAAATTGACGAACAAGAGAAGAAAAAGGGAAAGTATGCTGATGTGTCTATTTTATATAGTATTTTACCCCCGTCCCTTGGTCATAATTAGTAGTTTTTTGGCTCTTTAAAGCCACTTTTATTACTAATTGGTGTTTTCTAGTGTTTTCGTAGATTTGGTTGACTTTTGCAGGGATTTGCACTTTTGGAGCATTTTCCCGAGATATTATGGAGCAACCAAGAGCATTGGAGAAACACGACCAGATTTTATAGCCCAGGGATGGTTAGAGTCATCGAACTGGTGATTAAGGGCTCGGTATATGTGATACCGGGTGTAGACACCTAAAAATGTCTCCCCAAAACCAAACTCGTTGATGAACACCTTTCATCGCCATTATTAGTTGAGTTGAATATTTAATCTTTGGAGTGCTTAAATCCATGTTCTATCCAATATATTTCATGAACCAATCCAATTTCTAGCTCATTTCCCTAAACCATAACCTATTTTCCACTTTTCGTGTCCACATCGCAAAACTGAGAGAAACTGATTTTATGGCTATACAATTTTGATCCAATTATTAATTTTTTGGATAGGCCTTTAAATAATCTTTCCAACCATATATCATAAGCCCAATTCCGAGCTATAACGAAAAAAATATGGGCAAAACACTAAACTCGGCCTAAAACCGACACCCTTCCACTAAAACGACCATATCTTAAAATATACATATCATTTTGACTTGATTCCAATTGGGTTGAAAATTAGACTTGATAATATTTCCAGTGATATATTATATGCCTTATTAAAAGTTACGGATCAAAAGTTATGATTATTTTAAAAACGGGTAAAAAACTGAAATTACCGCGCAACAGCAAAAATGCCACGACGCGGCAAAAGCTGACGTGTCATGGGACTTATTCCCGTGACACGGTGCCCATTTTTGTAATTTTGCTCAATTTTCTCCCGTGTCAGGGGATTTTGCACCGTATCACGGTGCCCATTCCGTGACACGGGAATATTCCGTGTAATTTCCGCGTACTTTTTACACCGTGACACGGCATAGTGCACTGTGCCACGGTGGACAATGCCGTGTCATGGCATTTCTTCCCGTGCCACAGGATTGCTCCTTGTTTTCTCCGCGTAATCCCTAAATGCGTTTTCACTTCCCGTAACCTAAATATTTCCCGTGTCACGCAAATTTGTACCGTGTCACGGGAAAGTTTCCTGTCAGACGGTGGGATTTCTCGTGTCACGGTACACTTTGCCGTGTCGCGGGATACTTTTTTAGGGTTTTTATCATTTTAAGGTTTCGTGTGCTCCCTCAGCACATTTTTCTCTATAAATACCCCCTCATTTCTGATGTACGGGGCAGCAATAATCATTCTCTCTCACCTTACACCAAAAATCATTCTCTTCTCCCTCTTTAACATAATTTCTAGCCTCCTTATTCTTCCATAATAATTCCCCTTAGCACTCCAAGGAGTCTATACTTAACCCGAGGTTCCGTCCTTAAACCAAGGCGTGAAAAAATAACTGAGGGTTTGGACCAAATCAACTCTACTTTTTATTTAATTTAATTTCCGTTTGATTTATATTTTTGTTGAAGTTACTAACAATTTATTCATGATGTAGCAATTTAAAGGAACGCGCGGAATGTGAGTAATTAATTAAATTAATTACTCTTATTTTATTTTATATTGCTAGTATCATGATTAGGGTTATTTTATATTTGATTTGACTAACGCTATTATTGTTGAATTGCTTCCAATATTAATGTTTATTCTATTATTATTTTTATGATCACCATATTGCATGTTTAAAGGGAATATGTAATTGAAAATCACACCTAATAAGATAATTTGGACAACCGGTTTAGGTTCCTTTTTAATCTTATTGTTTAATCAAGTGGTCACAATATTTTAGAATTATGTGGTGCATTAATATTCAACCAATTTAGCTTAATAATAGTTTGGAACGAATTGAATATTTTGTTTGTATGCCTTTGAGATCGCATGAATCACTTTTCACTATAAGAATCGAGTAGAGGCCAAAACGGGCGAATGTGACTCCATGACTCACTTCGTACCATCATCCCCGATCCTCCTTTCGTGGTTCCGAACCATATGGAGTTAGTAATCGCATGGATTATGAATGGGGTGTAACCTTCACGGGTCAATCGTTGTTGCCTATCGTGGTTGCCTTTTTATGATCCGTGAACGGTTTACAAACTCCACAAAAACTTGTTGGCGGCTCCCTACTTTATTTGTCCCTAATCGTTGTCTCTAATCGTAATGTCAATTCCCACTTCCTATGAGTGCCAAGCATATTCACAACATGCTTTAACATAGGCGCACTTCGAGCGACGCCCACACCGGGGCATTTGGACCGAGTATTCAAGACCCAAAGAGGAAACCCAGATTGGCCCGAAGAATCGGAGCCCAATCGTAGTCCAGATAGTGGCCCAAGAGGGCCTCCTGGCCAAAATGATTGGCGCCCGAGTGTTATATGAGTTTAAGAGTTTTCCCAATATTATGGAATGCTCTTTTTAACTCCCACTCAAGCATCATTTCCAATGCCCAAAGTTGGGTATTTATAGGGAATGATGGAGTATGAAAATCTCTCCCATCAATGTGGGACAATGAGATTTTCATATTTTATTTTAAAGTTAAAATAAAATTATTAAGCAAACTAGTAATAAATCAACAAGTGTCAAGCATACATGAGAGAGCAGGTGAGGACCACTTGGAGATGGGGATCAAACTTGCTCCCCACTCTCTCCCTCACCATGTGCCACATGGCAATCCCACTTACTCCCATATTCCAACCTTCCCCTTATTCACGGCCCTATGGCCCGAGCCAAGCCACGAGCCAAGCCCGAGCCCGGCCCGAGCCCAGCCCGCACCCAACCCGCACCTCCTGCTGCTGTGCCTAGTCGCGGCTGGCCGTGGCTGCCAGCACGGTGCGCCGGCTCGTCTTGCCCCTAGCATTCGGATGCTCGGGGCACTCCAATGCTAGGGGTATGTTCGGGAATATTGTTGATTTATTATTATTTCGCGCGTCTCGTCTTTTATTATTTAGACTCGACTTCGGACGATCGGTTTCGACGCTCTAAGCTCGAATTACCGACGTCTAATTATTTAACACTCGGGCGACGAATTAATTTCTTCCGAATTAATTCGTCGAGTTGGTTCGCATATATTTGCTTGGGTGTGACCTGAAGGGTTCAGTCAAGATTAAGCTGTAATATTAATTATACTAATATTACTGATCGGAAGCGGCCTCCACCCAATCATTCCGATCACTTGACCTTACTGAATATATTAGCTTTCTAATAATTCTGAACCCGCTATCTGAATAATACACTTGTTCGAAGGACACTATTCCTTTCAATCTCCCACTTGTCCTTCCGGACAAGTGTGCATTTAGTGTATAGCCCTTATCCTATGTCTCTTCATGTCTCTTCATGAACTACAGAGTTAGATTACTAGTCATCTCTGTTACGTCCAGAAGTGTTTATCGAAATCCGAGTTTGACTGTCAATAAGCAGATGATTTCTAAAATCCATCTGAGCACGGCCATGCATTTTTCACCGTCTCGCTCTTCGAGAGGCGTTGTAAACAACAAGACATGTTCCCTATTGTTAGTAGGGGGACATTTCCAGTCTTGTAATGTAGCTTCTCTTACTAAGAGGACTCACCCGCCCAATATCTGTCTTTATAATCCCCAGTTACGGCGGACGTTTGGCGGATACCAAAGCGGACCAGTACTCAAACAAGAGATCTCCCACTACTCATGGTCAAAGGAAAAGAGTTCCGATAGTAATAATGAGAAAATACTTATGACGATTTTTAAATCTCTTAAAGTATCCTCATAGGTCGATCCAGTGTGGTTCTAAACCAATACCTGTGTAAATGATTTATATCCTCATAGCACAAGAAACGGTGCTGTAAATCATACTACACACTAATCTCTAATGGTCATCAATCGTCCACAAAATATGACCTTGATTAGGGATAATTTTCGATTAAAATATTCAATGTTCACTTTAATAGGTGTTTCTTTATCCAAGCCATTGACTTGATACCCTGTTTTGAATATTTATTAAAATCGAATGGACTCATTATTTAATTCTAAACCACAATTAAATAGAGACGGATTGATTTAAATTGCATGAAAATTTTAATTACTCCAAAACTGAATGGTTCATCATAGTGCTTTACATCAACATTGTTCAAAATTTGATTAAAACACTATAAAATGGAATTCAAAGCCAGTTCATGACATGCTTGATTCCCATTGCCTCAATGTGTTTGTTGTGCTTCACTTGAGGCAAAGGTTTAGTAAGTGGATCGGCTACATTGTCATCCGTTCCAACTTTGCAAATTCTGATTTCACCTTCTGACTTCCATTCTCGAATCATGTGAAATCGCCTCTGGACATGTTTGACCTTCTAATGTTCTCGTGGCTCTCTAGCCTGAGCAATAGCTCCATTGTTGTCACAATAGAGGTCTATTGGACCCTTGATGGAGGGTACAACACCAAGTTCACCAATGAACTTGCGAATCCAAACTGCCTCCTTGGCTGCCTCGGATGCTGCCAAGTACTCGGCTTCAGTTGAAGAATCAGCGGTTGTGCTTTGCTTTGCACTCTTCCAACTAAACGCTCCTCCATTGAGACAGAATATGTATCCTGATTGTGACTTAAAGTCGTCTCTGTCTGTCTGGAAGCTTGCGTCGGTATATCCTTCAACAACCAATTCATCTTTACCACCATAAACCAGCAATTTATCCTTGTTCCTTTTCAGGTACTTTAGAATATTCTTGGCCGCAGTCCAATGCGCCTCTCCTGGATCTGATTGGTTTCGGCTCGTAGCACTTAAGGCATACGATACATCAGGCCTAGTACATATCATGGCATACATGATCGATCCAATAAGCAAAGCATATGGAATTCGACTCATCCTTTCTCGCTCATCAGGTGTCTTTGGACACTGCTTCTTGCTTAAGGTTATGCCATGTGACATGGGTAGGTGCCCTCTCTTGGCTCCTTCCATTTGGAATCGAGCCAGTACCTTATCGATGTAAGTACTCTGACTCATTCCAATCATCCTTTTTGATCTATCCCTATAGATCTTGATGCCTAATATGTACTGAGCCTCTCCCAAGTATTTCATTGGAAAACATTTCCCGAGCCAAGTCTTTATAGACTCTAGCAATGGAATGCTATTTCCAATGAGCAAAATGTCATCGACATATAAGACTAGGAAGGCGATGTCACTCCCACTAACCTTCTTGTAAACACAAGACTCATATGGATTCTTGATAAAACCAAACTCACTGATGGCTTCATCAAATCGCAAATTCCAACTTCTGCTTGCTTGCTTTAATCCATAAATGGATTTCTTAAGCTTGCATACCTTCTTAGGATTATTCTGGTCGACAAAACCTTCAGGCTGTGTCATATATACAGTTTCTTCCGAAATCCCATTGAGGAAGGCGGTTTTGACGTCCATCTGCCATACTTCATAATTGTAATATGCAGCAATCGCTAGAAGAATTCGAACGGATTTAAGCATAGCAACTGGAGAAAAGGTTTCATCATAATCAACGCCGTGAATTTGCCTGTAACCTTTTGCTACCAGCCTTGCTTTGTAAATAATACATTTCCATCTTTGTCGGTTTTCATCTTGAAAATCCATTTACATCCGATAGGTGTATAACCTGCGGGTAAATCAACCAAGTCCCATACTTGATTTTCAAACATGGAGTCCATTTCATATTTCATGGCCTCTTGCCATTTTGCAGAGTCGGGGCTTGTCATAGCTTGCTTGTAGGTTGCCGGCTCATCTCCATCCACTACTAGGATGTCCAGATCTTCGGTTAATACAACACCAAGATATCTGTCAGGTTGAGATCTTGGCCGAGTCGACCTACGTAGGGTAATGGACTGAGCATTTGCATTGTCGGGTTGACTTTGCATATTTTGACTTTGACCACTGTCAACAGCTGCTTGGTAAGCACTTTGATTGTCAACTTGTCCTTATTTCTCGTCCTCTCGAACTTCGTCGAGTTCGATTTTCCTCCCACTTGTCATTTTGGAGAGATGCTCCTTCTCCAAGAAGACACCATCACGAGCAACAAACACTTTGTTCTCGGATTTGTTGTAGAAGTAGTACCCTTTGGTTTCTTTTGGATAACCCACAAAGTAAACCTTGTCAGATTTCGGATGAAGTTTGTCAGAAATGAGTTTCTTGACATATGCTTCGCATCCCCAAATCTTGAGAAAAGACAACCTTGGCTATTTGCTTGTCCATAATTCATATGGAGTCTTTTCCACTGGTTTTGACGGAGCACAATTTAGAGTGAGTGCCACAGTTAAAAGTGCATGTCCCCAGAAAGAGATTGGAAGTTCACTAAGACCCATAGTAGATCGGACCATGTCTAACAGGGTTCGATTCCTCCTTTCAGATACTCCATTCCATTGAGGAATTCCCGGAGGTGTCAACTCTGAAAGTATTCCATGTTCTTTCAGATGGTCATCGAACTCTTGGCTCAAATATTCGCCACCTCGATCTGATCGAAGCGCTTTGATTTTCTTGCCGAGTTGGTTTTCAAATTCTTTCTGAAATTCTTTGAATTTAATAAACGATTCAAATTTGTGCGACATTAGATAGACATAACCATATCTACTAAAGTCGTCCGTGAAGGTTATGAAATACCGATAACCACTCCTTGCGGGTGTACTCATTGGTCCACATACATCGGTGTGTATTAGTCCCAATAAGTCACTGGCCCTTTCTTCTAACTTGGAGAATGGTTGCTTTATCATCTTGCCTAATAAACATCCTTCGCAATTCTCAAAGGATTCTAAATCAAATGAGTCAAGAATTCCTTCTTGTAGAAGTTTCTTGATGTGTTTGATGTTAATGTGGCCAAGGCGACAATGCCACAAGTAAGTTTGACTAGACTGTGTAGTCTTAGCTTTCTTTGTAGGATTATTAATGTTATAAATTTCCTTGTCTAGTGATAACATATAAAGACCATTTTCTGAATGTGCCGTACCATATAAAACATTATCGAGATAAAATGAACATGATTGGTCTTTAACTTGAAATTCAAAACCTTTGGCGTCCAACGCCGAAATTGAAATGATGTTTTTGGTAATGTTGGGAACACAATAAACATTGTCAAGTTCCAAAACTAGCCCCGTGGGCAAAGATAAACTAAGAGATCCTATGGAAATAGCACCAATCCTTGCTCCATTTCTTACCCGGAGCTCGATCTCTCCCTTCGCTAGCTTCCTAGTGTTCCTTAGTCCCTGTGAATTGGAACAAAGGTGTGAGCCACATCCGGTATCTAATACCCATGAAGCCGAGCTAGTAAAGTTAAAGTCTATAACGTAAATACCTGACGTAGAAGCAACGGTTTCGTTCTTCTTATCTTCCTTGAATTTGAGGCAATCTCTTTTCCAATGTCCCTTCTTCTTGCAATAGAAGCATTTGGAATCAGACTTAGAAGATGCTACCTTTTTCTCCTTGTTGTCTTTGGTAGCTTTCGGCTTAGGCAGAAAGTTCTTCTTCCGTTTCTCCTTGAAGCCCTTCTTCCTTTTGCCTGCCCCTTTGAAAGGCTTACCCTTCTTGATCATGAGAATATCATGCTTTCCCTCATCCTTGAGCGTCTGCTCAGCTTGCTTCAACATCCCATGAAGCTCAGTGAGGGTTTTCTCCATGTTATGCATGTTGTAGTTCATCTTGAACTGGTCATAGCCTTTTTGAAGGGAATGGAGAATGATGTCAATAGCCATTTCAGTTGAATACCCCGCATCAAGCCTTCCCATGTTCTCAAATAATCCAATCATTTTGAGCACATGTGGGCTGACTGACTCTCCTTTCTTGAGCTTAGTCTTAAGGATCTGCCTGTGGGTTTCAAACCTTTCAGTTCGAGCCTGCTCTTGAAACATATTCTGTAACTCAGAAATGATCTCATAGGCCGATTCCTTCTCGAAGAAGGTTTTCTGAAGTTCAGGAGACATAGTGGCTAGCATTACGCACTTGACATCCCGATCGTCTACTTGCCATCGGTTAAGGGCCGCTTGAGTTACCTCCTCATTTGGAGCATCGGGCATTTCCTCATCAAGGACATACTTTTTCTGTTCTTGCATAAGAACGATGCGCAAATTCCTTTGCCAATCAAGGAAATTGGTACCACTCAACTTCTCTTTGTCGAGAATTGAGCGTAATGAAAACTGATTGTTTGGGGTTGAAGACATGATTCTACAATTGAAAGAATTTTAATGAAAAACCATTCAAAATACTTAAATAAGATTGAATTTTATTCATGCAAATTTTCAATACTTATTTAACGTCTTATTCACACGTAAAATTTGTCCCTATTTTGTGAAAATAAGGCGATTCCAAGATCCGAAGAAACAAAGACTAGTTAAGCATGCTTTGGCTTGTCTTAAACACTCAATCTTCTTGGGTAATCATTGCCTTGCTAATGGCTCTAAGCCACTCTTGGTTAGATAATCGTCGCATCTAATGCATCTTTGACGATGTATCTCTTTTGCCACGGTATGTGAGGACTCCTCACTCATACCGATGAGTTAAACCAAAACCAACGTGCACACCCGGTGTGCCTTATGCCCCTTGGAGAAGTGATGGCACCTCGCTTTGGCGTAGCCTACCATCACTCTCGTTCGGTTAGTAAGTGTTGTTTTGGAAAGGCAAGTTTGACTCAATATTATTAGGGACCTAGGATTTCTATGTTGGTTGATTTAAGTGAACTTAACTAATCATCGCAACATCAAGAAAACCTAAACATGCATCTAACGAATAATTCACACATATATATATAAGCATAAAATATAAATCGAAATAATAGATGCATATTGGCAACTAGCATGACCCCTTGAGATCTTCATATCTTCAAAAGGTCTTCATTTGCAATTCAAGGCTTTGTCTTCCAAGATACGCCGTCTTCAAGACTTAACCAAACTATGCAAAAAACTAGTGTCTACAACTAGGAAAGATCTAAATATTAAAGTACAAAAATACTTAACGGTGCGTAGACCGTATTTAGATTTACAAAAATACACAACGGCACGTAGTCCGTATTTTCTATCCTAGTCGGGTCCCACTAGTTGTCATTTCATAAAACCTGTGAGAGAGAATATATATATATATATATATATATATATATATATATATATATATTCCATTCATCCATTCAATATTTGTGAATGGCCCATGCAATTTACAAATTAAAACAAAATAAAATGCATTTAAACAACGCGCGCTCTAGTAACTAATCTAGGTGGTTAATCCGATTAACACGCCTAATTAAAACTAGTCAAAGTTGTTTAACCGATTATATAATTTACGTCATTAATAATTGAAGCTCCCACTAAATTCCGCATTTCCTTAATTAATCTAATTAATTAAGTCGGTAGCACCCAAACTTGTCAAAATGAAATTTTTCCAATGCCGCTCAAAACCGAGGCCTAGCCTCCCAAAATTTTAATTAAAATAAACAAAGTTAATTAAAATAAGTAAAACGGCAAAATAAGCAACATCAAACCTACTATGGCTAGCCACCTCACCGCACCAAGCATACACACATGCCAAGACCACGAACACACGACCCACTGTGTCGCGAGCTGCTGCCACGGCACAGCCGCACGTGGCTGCTGCAGCCCGCACCTGCTGCCGCGCGTGTGCTGCTGCCGCGCGTGTGGCTGCAAGTAAGGCGGTTCTGCCACCTTGGCAGCCACATATGGGCTGCTATGCAGCCCGGCTCGCCAAGGTGATGCAATGCCTCGTTTTGCGTGCCACGACCTCGGGATTTGATCCCTTTTCGCGAGACAACAATAATTAATTCTAAATTAATTTTAGAACTAATTTAGAGAGAAAAATAAAATTTTAAACAAGTCTAACTTAATAAAATTTTCAAAGTGCAAATAACCAAAATAATTCCAAGAACCATTCTTAATTAAATTGGTTTAGCTTAGTGCAACATAAAATTGAGGCAATTTCTCACTTTCAATTTAATCAATTTAAATTAAACTTGAGAATTTGACAAAGTAAAGGGAAGTTGGAAAAATATGAACTTTAATGTTCAAATGAAAATTCCAACATCTAAATTTTGTGAATCCTTGAAAATTATATCTTCCAACATGAAGATAACCAAATTTCTATCACAAAAATCGAAACTTTATGTTTCCAATCAACTCAAAAAGATTAAAACATCAAAGTTTAACACAAAATAACATGGAATTTAGTGGTTTTTAAAGTTTCAATCACTTATCACAATAAAGATTGAATCTTTAACACTTAGGAAGCCTCAAAAATAAAACTTTCACACTAAAAAGCAATTAGTTTGCAATTATGTGAAAATAAATCAACCTTTAAGCATCAAATACTACCAAGTAAGTGTGCTTTAAGGGGACATAAAAAAGCAGAAAATAATGCAAATAATCAACCATATAATCAACTATTTATGCCATTAATTTCAAGTTTAGAAAAGACTTAAAATTTTTCGTCCAAAACAAAAAACCCCTCGAAAAAGGCATTTATGGTCAGAATTTGGATAAAATCACAGTCCCCCATGGGGAAAAAAACATTTCCAGAATACGTTTTCCACCCAAAATTCACTAGTCTTGGGCGAAAATCTGGGTTCTGGGCCAAACTCGACATTAAAAACGGGATTAAAATAAATAAAACCGAGCTACTAATCTAATTAGTAACTTAAACTACAAAATTAAGCCAAAATAAACCTTGAAAAAAACATGATTATAAAAATAAACGAGCGGGGCTCCGATACCGCTGTTGGGGTTTGGTGAGTCCGACTCACCGCGGAAACAAACCCCGACCCAAGGAACCACTCGCAATAATTAAAATCATAAGCATAAATAAATAATCACAAAGAAAAGATAACGAATCTTACCCTCGAAGCGAGCTTCGCCCAAAAACCGGGGCTCTTACTTGAAAGCTACGAGCACGTCAAGCGCCGCGCCTCCGACGGTATCCACTCACAAAAAGGCGAACACAACTTTAAGGTCTACTACCTGGGGGTTAGCGAGGTCCGCCCAAAACCCGAGTGTTATATGAGTTTAAGAGTTTTCCCAATATTATGGAATGCTCTTTTTAACTCCCACTCAAGCATCATTTCCAATGCCCAAAGTTGGGTATTTATAGGGAATGATGGAGTATGAAAATATCTCCCATCAATGTGGGACAATGAGATTTTCACATTTTATTTTAAAGTTAAAATAAAATTATTAAGCAGACTAGTAATAAATCAACAAGTGTCAAGCATACATGAGAGAGTAGGTGAGGACCACTTGGAGATGGGGACCAAACTTGCTCCCCACTCTCTCCCTCACCATGTGCCACATGGCAATCCCACTTACTCTCATATTCCAACCTTCCCCTTATTTACGGCCCTATGGCCCGAGCCAAGCCATGAGCCAAGCCCGAGCCCGGCCCGAGCCCAGCCCGCACCCAACCCGCACTTGGCCCGCACCTTCTGCTGCTGTGGCGTGGTGCGGCTGCGGCTACTGCCGTGGCGCAGCGCGGCTGCTGCTGTGCCTAGCCGTGGCTGCCAGCACGGTGCGCCGGCTCGTCTTGCCCCTAGCATTCGGATGCTCGGGGCACTCTGATGCTAGGGGTATGTTCGGGAATATTGTTGATTTATTATTATTTCGTGCGTCTCGTCTTTTATTATTTAGACTCGACTTCCGACGATCGGTTTTGACGCTCTAAGCTCGAATTACCGACGTCTAATTATTTAACACTCGGGCGACGAATTAATTTCTTCCGAATTAATTCGTCGAGTTGGTTCGCATATATTTGCTTGGGTGTGACCCGAGGCTTCAGTCAAGATTAAGCTGTAATATTAATTATATTAATATTACTGATCGGAAGCGGCCTCCACCCAGGCATTCCGATCACTTGACCTTACTGAATATATTAGCTTTCTAATAATTCTGAACTCGCTATCAGAATAATACACTTGTTCGAAGGACACTATTCCTTTCAATAAATACTTCTCCGTAAAACGATTTTAGCATCTTCTTACTTTTCTTCTTTACTCTTTTAATTATTTTCTTAGATTTTCTCTCTCTTATACCTTTGTTCTTAATCTACTCTTCATTCCAGATTTGTTTGGTAACGATTTCTCTTCTCTTAATCTTAGTTGTTTATTTTATTCTTTTGATCATGTCTTGCTTTATTGCTTTGATTAATTTAATTTTTATTATGTGTGAGTAGTTCTATTTCTAGGGTTTATAGGGATCCATAAATAATATGAAGGGGTAATTTATTATTGTTAATTGTCAATGCTAGATTAATTTCCTATTGATTGATTTAATGCTGTGTGACTAGATTAGGCCTGATCTTTTATGCATGAGTTTGACAATATTGATTCGAGATTCGATAGATGAGAATTGATGTTTAGGTCTAGTTTCAATAGGCAGGTTAATTTATAAATGGTTAAGTCGAGATTCGAAAGATAAGATTTAATACCGGTAAATTAATTGTGTGATTATAATACGTAGCGAAAGTCCTTTATGATCTGATTAATGTATGCATTGATGATTGATTATTATGTTCTACCCTAGAATATTATTTATTGGTGAACCTATACCCTAGATCCTTTTATATATTATTTTCTCCTTATTCTTAATCTTCGTAGTTTAGTTTCATATTCAAATTGACATAATGGTTACTTTATAATTTAGATTACTTTGGTTAATTAGGAATAGAAAGACTCGTTTCTCTGTGGATTCGACCCTACTTCCCTATTTACATTAGTTAGAGGATTTAGGAATTACTTTTGATTTGGGGATACGACTTTACCCTGTCATATGCCCAATTGCAAAGGGGTACTCGAGGAAGCACACCCAACTAGGGGCAGTCCAGTCAGCCCTCTCCCTAGAAGACGGGATTTTCACCACAACCCCATCAGGAAATCGCACAACAACAGCGATATTCTGAACTTCCTCCTTCGTTACAGTAGAAGGATAAATATCTTTAGCAGGGAAGACGTTTTGCGCGACCAAAGTCGGCTTCTTCACACCCTCATCCACCCGAGCAAACACCACTCTTACAGGATCATCCATCACAAAACAAAAGAGAAAGCAACGAAGTGAAAAAACAGAGAAAACAGAGAAGAGAGAGAAAATACCTGATGAAAATCGAAATTGGGGCAAAGGGTAAAGTGATTAGACAAGAGCCTTCACAACCAATAAATACTGAAGAAAGAAATAAACCGCCCTTCACGGATACCGAAAAAATTGCCTTAAAACTGCCACCACGTTCCTTATTTTTGTTAACCGTTGAAATAATTTATGAAAATTCGAAAATCCTTCTAACAGCTTCTTTAGGTAATTTTCACTTCCAATACTTGAAAATAAAAATTAGGGGCAATTATTGGGCCCGTATTAACATACGACCCAGTACGCCTAGGGCACCAATCCAAGATCAAGGATTCAGCAAAATAAGCAAGAACGGCTTGATTGGAGTAAACAAGGAAAGCATCATCAAGAGTATCAATCAGGAAGATACTTGCCAAAGATACACCAACAGAACAGGGAACAAAATAAATCAAGGGGATCTTCTACATTTCGAATATATTCTGAATATCTATGTAAACCCTAGGGATTCCTAGGTATAAGTAAGAAGAATTAGGCATTATAACATTCATGTACGCTCACATATAACTCAATATAAACAATTTGCTCTACTTTTATCTACGGAACTGCGTCCCTACTGAACAAGGAGGCTTGTCCTTACTCAGTATTGTATCTCTAAACTCATCTTCTTGATCTTATTGAATACTTACTGCTTACTTATTGATTATTTATTGCTTTATTATCGTTCTTATTTTCTTTATATATTATTGGTGGAATGATTAATATTACCCCTCAAAACCTAGAAAATTCTTAGATGTCCTAGCTGAGATTTGTCTAAACATACGTATCCTTTATTGGCTTGATGATATCCTCTATTGGCTATATGATTATCATATTATATTTAGATGATATCCTCTATTGGCTATATGATACCAATTATGATTGTGTCTATGATATCCTTTATTGGCTGGATGATATCCTCTATTGGCTATATGGATATCATGATGATATCATATAGCCAATAGAAGATATCATCCAACTAGTAGAAATATCATTCAGCTAATATAGGATATCATATTGCCAACAAAAGATATCATCCATTTTGTAGAGAATATCATCAAGCCAATAGAGGATATCATCCAACCAATAGAAATAGCATCCAGCTAATAAAAGATATTATATAGCTAATAAAGGATATCATCTAACTAGTAAAGGATATCATTCAGCCAATAGAGGATATCATCCCAGTAATTGAGGATATCAAAAATTTGTATTGTGTCAGTCCCAGCTGACATAATTTATAGCTAAATATTTCATTTAAAAACCTTTCACACTTTATAAACATTTTTTTAAGAGGAGATGCATTAAGGGAGGAATTGAATATGGTGCACTTTCACCATGGGATTGATAAAAATTATGTGAATGGTGTAAATGGACCAGTAATTGCAAGAGGATTATATGCTACTAAAAATTATACTCCGTATATAACAAAAGATAATTAATTAAATTAATAAGTTTGACATTTATAGATTTTTATAATATATTACAGGCAATGGTAGATAATTTTAGCTTTGAAGGGACTTTTTATTTTATTTTTTGTTTTTTGCCTTGGCAATATCAGCCCCCTACTTAAAATTAAAAAATAATTTTTGCTTGAGCTTGTTCGCAAGTACTCTTAGTACTGTATTTAATTTTGTGAACACATCAGCTCATTTATTACACTCATAACCGCCTATAGTATGATGGTAAAATTTGATGAGATTGCTTTACTTTCTCAAACAAATAAAAAATTGTTTCTCAAGAGATTAATTTTATAAAATTTCAAACATAATAGATATAGGGTAAAACGACTACTTGTATTGCTAATGGTTTAAAATTATTTTTTTAGAAAATTACAATAATTGACACTACTTTGTGAATTTTTTCAATTATTGACACTAATTTATATCACTTGCTAAAGTGACACCAACTTGCTACAAAAATTACAAAATTGACATAAATGACACTGAACAACTAATACATAACTTACAACCCTTGTATAAGTATAAAATTGCTTTTCAACAATCATTTGCTTCAAAGAGTTCTTAATTTATTGGAAATATAATACTATATAGATGTCATATGTAGAGTATTATTGATGTTTAGTGCTTTTAATGTCAATTTTATTCTTATTTTGGACAAGTTGGTGTCAATTCAATGAGTGACACAAGTTTGTGTCAATATTTGTAACATGTGTCTATGAGTGTGATTTTGCTAATAATTAAATGTATTTATTTTTTTATTTTGCGACTTTAGTAACAGGCCGAGAAACTTGAAATTTGTCAAATTTGCTTCAAACGACAAGGGGAATTATCAAATCTAATATATAATTTAAGAGTTTTTTTTTTCAACTTTCACTCACAATAGTCCAATCCTTGAATGGAGTAATTCTATGCATTCTATTTTTTATTTTTTTTAATAACTTCCTGTACAATAACTTCCACTTCTCCATTTTTTCAAACTATTCAAAAAAAAAAAAAAAAAAAATCTAAACTACCACTTAATTTATTTTTTCTTTTAAATATACATAATTGCTCCAAACTCCAAATCTTGTTCTCACGCATTTATTTATTTTTTTATATTATTTTTTTTTAAATAAAAAAAACAACTACCCATTCCACTCCTTTAAAAAAAAAAAATAATTCAATAACTACCATCCCACTATTTCTTTTTTTTTTTTGTATTTTTTACAAGGGATACTACTAATATTACACTTTTTTCTTTCCCTCAACCTCAAAAAAAAAAAAAAATATTACACTTTTTTCTAAGAACACTACTAACATTTTACTTTGTGTTATTTTTTACGTAGTACAATATATGACATGCAATAATACGAGTATATAGTTTATTTTATCAACAATTCACCATAACACTCAAAATCCCCAAACCCTTCGATTATATGTAATACGCTCCAAACAACTTTGACTTCTCTAATAACAAAAAGAAAAAAAAACACGTTTTTTGCGAAACTGGTCTCACCGAAAAACAGTTTGCAAAAGAACAGAGTAACTCCTACACATTGAACCAAGTTACCCGTATAACACTAAACCGGTAACCTCTATAGATTTGACAAAGTAAACCCCATAATTACTTGCCACATTGCGTGGCCACCGACATATAAGAGTAGACCCGGTTCTTTTAAGCTTCTAAGTAGGGTAGAGAACATAAGATTCCAGCATAGCAGTTCAGTAGAGCGGAGTTCACATAACACAACAGCTCAAAAGAACAGGGTCTAAGTTACAACATCAAAATCAACTTTCCGTATTCTAAGTATATTTTTTCTTATAGTATATATTTAATATCTTTATGATATAATATATATCCTGTGCACGGTACAGTCTAGTTAAGAACATAAACTCAGTAGGCAACACATATCTTGTTCAATATTTCAATCTACACCAACAATGTCACCAGCAGCAACATCAGCTGCAGTAGGAGCAACAACACCAAAGTTATCACTCACCCATTCTCATTACCCTAAAACAATCTCTCTCCTCCCACCCTCCATCATCTCCTGCCTCTACTCATCACATTCAACCTCTCTTAAACCCCTCAATTCTCTCTCCTCCCATGTCTTCTGCCATGCCTTTCCTTCAAACTCCCAAAATTTCCAATTTGCAACCTCAAATTTCGAAGATGAAGATGAAGATGAAGAACAGGTAATTGGGGATTGTTTGATTTTTGAAGATGGGGTTTTTGAAGACCCATATATTGAGGAAGAACTAAACCCTCAAATTTCTTCAGTTTCTGAAACTACCCAGAAACCCAAATCAAGGCAAAATAAACCAGAAGTTATTGAACCCCAGAATTTAATCCCAGAAAAATGGAATTCAATTGTGGAAGAAATCAATTTGACCAAGAAAGAAAGGAGAAAAATTGCTCAGGAAATGGAATTTGGGCAGAAAGTTGTGAAGAGGAAGATGATTAATGTAAATATGCAGGAGTATTTGAGGTTAAGGGAGGAGAAATTGTCTCAATTGAACCCTGTTGTTCTTGATGACCCGCCTTCGTTTCGTGCTGAAAATGAGGGAAGTGGTGATGATGCTGACGATGATGGTGTTGCAAAGCATAGGAGAGAGACTGTTGATTCTAGAGTTGAACCGAAGAATCCTAGATGGGCTGTATATGGTCGTGGATTGGATGATATTACAGAGTTCTTCAACAGTGGCAACTATCAGCCTAGTGAAAAATCGGATGGTAGTACTATCTTCTTCTCTCATCTTTGTATATTATTATATTATGTTTGTCTCGTATATACAACGGGTGTATTGGATATTCATGTTTAGTCACGACAAATCATATACGGAGTACGAAATAAAAGTTATCCCTTTGTAGATTATGCCATATTTATTTGGACTTAACTTTACTAATTAGATGTATGGAATTTCGAAATTGCTTGGAAAATGAGATTTGTTTAATCGTGTAAACATCCTTTTAAATTTTGGTTTACCAGTAGTTAAAGACCATGGTTGTTATACTATATTTGCGATTGTTATTAAAACAAAACTAGGATGACATTGAAGTTGTGGGCTGTCATGTTTCTATTTCAAGATTATCCAAGTTTCATGTAATATAACAATATAAAGGTTGTATTTCATTCTATAAAATTCAATTCCATTAACATGGAAATTCCTGAAGTTTATCTTTTTATGTTGTTGCAAATGTAGGACGTCAAGGTCAAGTGTTGTTTACAAAGGAGGAGAAGGCCCTAATGAATGCAAAGAGACCTAGACTTGCAGCTGCTACTTCTGTAAGTTCTTCGCTACCTATGGTTAAATTTGAAAACCAAGAGTTGTACCAGGCAGCCAACGTGGGTAATTTAAGCCGGTGCTTTCTCAAATGATGCTTGAGATGTTTTAAAATTTTAGATGGAATGAGGCTTTTTTTATTGTATCGTTAAAATTGTAATCATTATGATAGCAATTAAACAACCGCTGATGTTTCATGGATACCAATATGTTTACTGTTCTTGCCATTGCCAAATTTGAATGGGAATTTTGATTCTGCAGGAAAAATGGCTGCCTCTGCATACTCTTGCTGCATCTGGAGAATTTTACCTTGTGAATACTTTGTTAAAACATGATGTTGATATCAATGCTGCTGATCAGGTTAGGCTCGCAGTTGTATTCATGCTGCAACCCTTCGTCAGTTGTCATTATCTTGCTTTCATGTATGGTGTCTTTCACTTTTCATAACTTCTTAGTCTGATATTGGTCTGTCATTTTTCTTTTGCCAGGACGGCTTAACTGCACTTCATAAAGCAATAACTTGTAAAAAGCAGGCTATAATAAATTATTTGCTGAGAGAATCAGCTGATCCTTTTTCTCGTGACAAGGTTTGAAGAAAGTTTCTTCCATCTTTTATACACTCCATTCCTGATGTTTTGAAGCTTTAAGTCTGAGCTTGTGCCATCATATTGTATATTTTTCTGCATTGTTGTAGCTGCCTCTCTTATATGGGGCCTTGTATTTGGGGCTGGCTTAGCGGCACTAATTTTGTTTATTTGATCAGCTGCAAGCCTTTCTGTAGTAGTGATATTAGCTTTAGAAAAAAGTGCAAGGCACAGTAAGGCCCAAAGGGTCCTGATGTCCAAGAACCAAGGCGATAAATGGAGTGATTGGAGTCATGGATATGCATCGTAATTTTGAGGCTCAAAGTTTTGCAAGGATGTTTATTCATTGATTCGCCTTATGAAAACGAGATTTTCCTTTTTTCAACTACTGGCTTATTTTATCTTTAATCAAAGAAGGAAAAGAGCTGAAGAGGAATTTGGTCACATGGGTTGTTTTCGTGCACTGATGCACATAGGTCTATGCCTCCATTACAGGCATGCCCAAGTAGGGCTTCTTCTGTACACCCAGTTGAATCATGCCCACGGTACATCAACACTCATTTTCTACTTATTTGGGAGTTCAATGAACAGTTGTGCTAAGCTTTGGGTTTACTAGTACATCTGAGGGGTATAAATGAAATTGACACGAACAAGAGTGCTTGAGGACGACTAGAGGTGTTTTTTATTTCAAGAACGAGAAAAGGCATAGACCATTGAATGTTATCTTTCATAAGCACATCTAACAGGCTGACACATCTCTTCTTATATCATTGCATAAACTTTTGAAAGTAAACCCATGATTAGTAGAACAAGAGCTGGCTTGAGATCTGACGATCAATTCGCTTCACTGCTGCTCCTTAACTTTTGTACTGTTTCTATTTACTAGCTGTCCTACAATTTAGCTCCAGACATTCAATATATGTGAACTTTTCAGCTTTCAAGGTTTTCATATGGTATAATGATTGCTGACTTGACAGATTGTTTGTAGTTGTTGTTTAATAGCTACCAGTATATTTTCGTCCTTGTGATCATTCTGCAAAGGATGATGATCTGGTATGTTTTACTGTTGCTTGCAGGATGGGGCAACTTTGATGCATTATGCTGTTCGAACCGCATCAAGTCAGATTATTAAAACACTGTTGCTGCACAATGTGGATATTAACCTCCAGGACAATGTATGAACGTTCATTTCTGCTTGTTGGCGACTTTTTATTTAATAAACCTCTGAAACAATATATTTAATATGCTATTATTCTTTCCTTTTGAAGGATGGGTGGAGTCCATTGCATCTTGCTGTTCAGGCTCGGAGAACAGATGTTGTGAGGCTCCTCTTAATGAAAGGAGCAGATAAGACACTAAAGAACAAGGCAAGTTTCTAATACTTCATTATCACTTGCATTGTTTCTGAGAATGTGAATTGAATTATTGGGTGATTTATTTGTTAGTGTATGCACTTGAAGAATACTTGGTATTATCTAATTCATTCAAGTGTTTTGTTTCCTGACTTTCCTCCATATAATGAATCAAGAAAGTGGGGTCATATAGTTGGGAAGGATACGCTTTTCAACCTTGAGCACTTAAGGTTGAAAGTCTGTTCTCTGCTTGTTTTTATATCCTGTCCAGTGTCCACCACCTTAGGGTGGCCCAAGTGCAGAGAGAATTTGGATATTATTCTTTGGTTATGTGGAATGGATTCAGATCAGAACACACAAACAAGACACAAACAACAAGATTTGATTGAATCTTGGATTAAGAAATGCTCAAAATAAAGGTTTTTTTTACAAACAGTGGGTTTAGCCTGCCACTCCACAAGGGTAACTTTAGGTTACCAATCTCCACAACACTCAATCACAAGTTGCCTACCTCATCAATCTCTCTCTCCCCTTTTTATATGTACAAGCAATTCCCTAAATGATTACTACTGGCTGCTGATTTTGTCTTATGTGCTGTTCTCTTTCCCATCATTTGCTGCCATCTGTTCTGTGTTGATTGGGGTGGGTGCATTTGGCTGCTCTGCTGTAGTCAGAGGTCCGTTAGGGATTCTCTTAGTGCGTTCCTTCCTCCTGGAGTAGGTGAGGACCACTGGTGGTCTCACAGGGTCATTATGCCCTATTACATTTTAAGCCTCTTTCCGAGGAGTAAAAGGGGAGGCACCTGCACTACAGTATACACCATCTGTCAGAGATTACATTTCTGGTATCAGATATTCCACCGCATTCCAGCTCTTTTTAATTTTTATTTTAATTTCTATGGTTATGTTCCTTCGTTTGCTCACTTTACTCACCTTTTTTGAAACTCTTTTAAATGATTATTTTATTGTGTCCTTTTAAGTATACGTACCATTCTTATCGATTCATGTTAGCCGACCACAAATCTTTTTCTCTTTTTTTTTTTTTAATTTTTTATTTATTTATTTTTTTAATTTTTAAAAGAGACCACCAATCATTTTGGGACTAAGACTTTGTTATTGTTGTTGTTTTTGTTATAAACCCCTCCCCTTCACGTGATTACTATATTCTTCGTAATTGGGGTTTGTCCAAGGTTGAGACAATTTTTTTCTCCCAATAAATTAGCATCCATTTTCATCATCAAACCAAGTTTCAAACATCAAATCAAACCATGTTAAGTAGGCTATGCAGAACCTCAAAACCTCTTCTTTAACTCCTTTCTCCAATTCATTATTGCTGCATTTAAAGTTCATGCGATTGAGCGCACCCAAGTAATAATGTGTTATTCCAGCCAATTTTGCCTTGGAGAAATAAGAATTGAACCTATGATATTGTACAAGCCTTTAGTTATTTGCATTGGTTTTGCATTTCTGTTATATTGAGAATAAAATTTCCAGTATAGATCCTATTAATCTTTCTCAGCCTTGTCGTATGAACTATCAAAGACATTCTCTGTATTCATTTCAGGATAATCTGACTGCTTTGGAGCTTTGCCTGTATTCTGGTAATGACACCAAGACTTATGAGCTCATTAAACTATTGAAACAGCTACCTAGGCGACATCGTTGATTGTACATAGAGAACAGTAAGAACTCGACCATTTAACCAGATTAGCTGCTTGCTGGTAACTTGATGCTGACCACAAACCTTGGCTGAGTTAGATCGTGATTTTTGAGGTCAGAACATGTTTCCAATGGCAGAGCTGCTGCCCTATTGGCCTGGAGGCGGAGTGCTATAAAACTTATGTACACCTAATAGAGTATTGGTGAAATGCATTTAGAAACTATAGTTCCTGTAATTTTGTTACCTAAACTGTTAATCCTGTTCGATAAATTCCATCCTCTATACATGCTGCTATCTTAAGCTTGAAGGTGTACAATTAGTAATCCATAATTTTGATGGTCTTGTTCGTATTGAATGCCTAATTGGTTTGGGACACAAATTCTGATTACTTCAATTCTTCAACCAAGCATATCCTAATAATATGCAAAACTGCTAACAGTGCTAAGGATTTGAGACTGTCTAAAATTAATGAGCAGTAATCCGTTACGAGCTTCTTGACCCTTCTAGTTGAATGTATAACATAACTGGAAATAACTTGAAGACTCTAAACTTTTTTACAGTAATAAAAAAATATTAGGTGCTGCAACCATTGGTCAGAGGATCTTGTCTTATTTTTTCTAGAATTAGATTGAATCCTAATACGATTGATACTTGATTTTTATTTTAAACTAGGTTAAGTTCCGTGCCATGCACGGTTATAATTAAACTTTACAACAAAAATTATAAAGAATGTTTTTATTTATTTTTTATTTTTATTTTTGAGGGGAATAAAGAATGGTTGTTAATTTAACGATTTATCCAAAAAAAATATTTGTGACAAAATAACTTGAATTTTAATTTATACCAAATGTGTAAAGGTTATTGTTTTGAATTTTATAAAAAATAATTTATTAATAGAAATTTAGAATCTATTAGGTTTTATATAAGAAAACGAAAATATAAGCTTAGCTTAGTACCCATATATGTTTTCAAAAAAAAAGGAAAAAAAAATAAAAGGTTAGTACCCGTATACGAACTCATATACATTTGTCCTTATATTTTTGTTGACACACTTTGACCGGCATTAAATGAAAATTTAGTTGATTTATATTACTTTAGGATAATTAGTATTCCATAATCAACTTTTTTAAAATGTATTTATAGTGAACAGTAGCGGTTTTTATTTTAATTTTAATATAATCACATTGCATAACGATTAATGTCAAATGATTAATGTTGGAGCTTGGAGGAAAAAATTGATACTCCTTAATATTTAATACCTTATTTTTAATCTATGTTTGTATACTTGTAACTAAAAGATTAATAGTATATAGAATATATGTTAAAAAAAATATTAATTGAGTATGATTGGATTAGATATGTTGTCAAAATAGAAATAAGTATTATTGTAGCTTATAAAATGGAAGTCATTAAAATTTGGTATAAAAAAAAAAGAAAGTGCAAAAAGGAGGGAAAATTATTAATGATATCGTGACAAATGTCATCTTAGGTTCGCTTTTAGTATAGGTTAATTGATTCTCAAATAATTGTGTATTTTGTTCTTGCTTAATTTATTGTGCTTATGCCAACATTAGACTAGGAGTAATGGGTAATGTGATCGCAACAAGAGTTGAGTTTTGACGGATTTGATAATTTCAATTAAGGATATGAAATTCTCTATGGAAATAGGTAGAATGAATTGTTAGGAAGTTAGGGACTTAAAATCTTTAATTTTCATGATTCCATGAAAGTAGGTTTGATTGTTAATTAGGAAAGACATTGAGAACTCTGAAGAGATTTTAGTTTTTAATATTCCTTGTGGACATATAATTGATTGGTTGGGTAGAAATTGGTCTTGTATTGATTATGCTAGTGGTGATACCTCATTTTAAATGTTTTTATTATTTGATTTTCTTAAGAAGTTTACATTTTTCAACCCTATATGTGATTGAGGAGGATTATTTCGGCTTTATTATTTTTGCTACGTGTGCAACCACCTTATCAACCTCATTAAACAGTTTGAGTTGACAAAAATTGAAATGTTTCATATATCAGAGCGTATGCAGCCATATCATGCCCGCATGTACTTCCCTATTTTATTCGGTTAAAGTCAAATATGATAAGCTTAAACTAAATTACTAAAATGAAACAAGTACAAGCTCAACACTATAATATAAATCTATTTTGTTCGATTCAAAATGATGGTTGTTAGCTAGCCAAATGAAGGACGTTGCGAAGAGTTGTAACCAAATCTGATACATACTTGTCATAGCCCCTTTCCATCTGCAGAAATAATTATAATAAAAATTCATTAATATCCACAAAATTATTATCGATAAGATTAAAAAAAATTTAAGTGAGTGCGGAAGAGGACGGAATCAACACCTGTGCAATAGTGGTAATCTCTAGTGCTGTGTTGTTCATTAGTGCAACGTTAAAATTAGTAACGGACAGACCATGCTTCTCTGCCTCTACAAATAACTTTACAAAAATGCCCTTCTGCTTTTCACAACATACTCTTAATATAAGCATTTTCCCCATTAATTTTACTTCAATTTCTGGTAATGAAGCACTACTACAACTACCATAACCATCACCATCACCAATCACCGTCATCGCTACCACCACTATAGTCATCCACAGTCGACAAAGAAACATTATCATCACTACTGCCGTTGTCGGCTTTGAATTTAGTTTTTTGGGTTTTTCTAAGCTATGCCCCTAAGCTATTCGAGTTTCTAAGGTGTATCCATACTTTTTCAAGTTTCTAAGCTGTGCCCTTCTACTCCTTATCAATACTAAAATGTACCCTTATTAGTTGTTTAAATGTTATTTGAGAGTGTGATTTCGTGGCTTCACTTTTCATTATTAGGATTGCGGTGGCTAAAATTTCTTTCTCCTACCATTTCCCTACCTTTTATCATCAATCTATTAAATTTATAGTTAACTTTAGGTGACGTGGAAGTTCCAAGGAGGGCACCATTCATCAATGGTAGTAAGTTGAGGGGCACAACTTAGAAACTTGAAAAAGCATGGGTACACCTTAGAAACTCGAATACCTTAGGGGTATAACTTAGAAAAACCCTAGTAATTTTTTACTACCGCAGTCCTCTTGGCAACCAGACTTTCAAGTACCTTTACTTTCTCTTGAAGTTCCTTCATATGTTTAATTGCGGATCCTAAGACTGTTGTTTTATCGACCTGTATATAACATCATAATAGTAAATAGATTAATAATAATGGTCAAACAAACTTTACTCCGTATCATTTAGATTATTGGTAAAAAAAAATGCCACCTTCTTAAGGCCGGGAATCATAGCAGAGAGTGAAATGATCATATGGCTCAATAATTCCCGGCGCTTCCTCTCAGCAATAATGTGATCTTGGACTTGGCTTGGCTGCCGTTTTCGCTTTGAACCAACACTCACTGCTTGCTTCTTCGTCTCTTTCTTATTTTTTGATGGTTGGCTCTTTTGAACATCAGACCTTACAATGTCATCTTTATCATTTCCATTATTAATATTATTACTAAAATCGTTGTTTTCACTAATATGAGGGGTGGATAGATATTGATTAATACTATCAAAATCTCCCTCAAGAGAGGGCGTGTCGTTGGTGATGTCGATAGGATAAGGGAAATCGATACCAAGTGTAGCAGCGAGTTGTTCTTCAAAAGTTGGTTCACTTTGCTGATAAGGGTCGTTTATTAAACTAGGATTATTTGGCTCCATTTCCATATCCATTTCCTACATCAAACAATTAAAACTATCAATTTGTTAATTACAATTAGCGTACCTAGACCAATAAGAGCAAGTCTAATGGTTGTAGATAGGAATTTGTTTGCAATTTTCAAAAGTATCTAGCTACTAGCTTGACCATTGGAGCTAAAAAATACAATTAGCTTGACCAAGCAAATTAGCTTGGGCTAATATGCCCAAGCTACTTTGCTTGATAAAAAAGTTTCCAAAATTTTTGGAGATTAATGTATTAAAATATTAAATTTATAAAGCTAATTGAGAAAGTCAAGTTTATTTAATTGGCAAACTAGTAGCTAACAATTGGGGTATAAAATAGCTACAAAGAGGATTAGCTTAAAATCATGTACTACGTATGACATACCAAGCTAATTTAATGATTAGGTTATCATTGAAGATGCTCTAACAAATAGTCTAAACATCAATCATACCACACTACCACAGTACATTTTGAGACCTCAAATGGTCAAACGGCAATTGATCAAAGTTTGGTAGTAGATTCGTATATACATTGTAGATATATTTATTAAACGTCAATTGTCTGTCAACAATATTTGGCGAGAAACAAAATAGCTACAATATATGTGAGCTTGTGAGGATCTAAAATAGATTCATATATACATAATAAATATCAAAGAATAACCAATAAAGTCATTTAGGTAACTTTTTAATTCATATGTACTAAGTAGTAAGTAAAACAAAATGCAAGGTGATTAATATAACATCCGGAGATATTAACTGAGTAGAGATTAGAGGTCTTACCAATTCTGCTAACCATGCTTCCATAGTCATCGTTGGAATCATTATATTGTTTACTCTTCTAGTGATAAAAATATTCACTTAAAAAAAAAAAAAAAAAAAAAAAAAAAAAGACTGAAAGAATGAGTTGGAGTTAGTATTCGGGGACCCTAATTTATTATATAGGGGGAGGTTGTCAAATTTTGTGCTTTTGTCTTATATGTATGTGTATTTTTTTTTTTTAATAATATTTCTTGCTGGCTAACATGGCAATATATAATTTTACGTAATAAAATAAGTTTGCATCATTTTTATTGAACAATAATAATGAATTACAGAAATGTGAAGAGATTAGATGCGTTCTTTTCAAGAAACCTCAATTTGGGTTCTTGCTACGTGTTGACCGGTATTATAGAGCGGAGGTACCTACTCTCCTATTTTCAAATTTAGGTTAGGTTTTTTTATCCATACAATGTTGGAATATATTTTTGAAATTTGGTTCAGAGTAATATTAATGTGGATATGAGGTGTAGTTCATAAGTACTAGCTAACATTACGTTGATCATAGTAATCTTAATTTTATCTTAGTGACTTTTATTAAAATTATATTAGTGCTACTCAATACTTTTCTCTCTCTATCTATAATAAAGTTGTTTCTATTTAGACGATGATTATCTTACAGTAAAAGTTAAGATTGAAATTATTTTATTTATTTATTTATTTATTATTTTATTTTATTTATCTAGATCTTATTTATGAGGCATTAGTTTGCTGAATATAGGTATGAGGTGTGGGTATAGAATGATTAAAAATCATACCATATATTTTGGTTGTCAAAAGTAGAGCTGTCAATTCGGGTATTTAAGTCGGGTCAAATCAGGTCTTGAGTTACATCAAGATCAAGTTATGTCTGGTCAATCTAGCTTCAGATTAGGTTCAGGTTTGGGTCGGGTCGATTTCAGTTCAAATTATAACGGGTCATTCACCTTTTCGGATATAAGTCAGATTCAATTTGAGTCAAATTCAGATCAGGTTCAATTTCAGGTTCGGGTTATGTTGAGTCGGGTTTGGATGGGTTAATAAGATGGTACATTCGGGTTTTGGTTCAAGTTTAATTCTAATAAATATCGATGTGGTCAAATTGAACTACATAATTATGCCTTCCATAATTTGATCTAAGCATCATCAAGATTTTATTAAACTTATATACGAGTAATATAGAACAAAAGGGATATAAGCTGAACAAAAGATTTTATTGAATCGGATTGAGGGTTTACAAAATTATACCGGTATATAAGCTGAATAAAAGGTATATAAAATTTTATTAAACCTTCCATGACTTGGGTACAAGTTTTAATTGGGTCGGGTACTAGTTCGGGTTCGAATTGTTTTCGATCGGATTAAATCGGTTGACGATTACTGATCGAGGGTGCAAGTAAAGGGTCGAACCCAAAAGGACTAAGTGTATTAATTTGTGCCAACTAGACTACTAGGAAAGGTCGTAAGATAGAGAGAGGTTAAACTAAACACGACTAAGAACAAACAACTAAAACTAGGGAAAGTAGAATCCAATCACATCAATGTATTAAACAACATCATACAAATAGATGAAAATGACCTCGATTAGGAACATCAACACATTTCACTCACTCTCGCACAATTAAGCATGTTAATTATCCTACTAAACTAATTCACTCTCGTGCAACTAGCCTAGCAAAGGTATGGAAGAATTTAGGGCTCTCAACCAACTCACTCTCGCACAATAGATTGAAAGCACAATTAAGAGCATACAATCAATTAGCTAGAAAGATTCTAATCCATAAAAGCATCACCCATACACAATAATCAAGAAACAATTTCATACTAATCACAATCAATCATTCAATTCATTAATATAACCTTCATCCAATTTCCTAGAACAAGACCTAAGCTAACATAATGAAGAAAGGCATGGATAACAAGGTAAAATAAGAATAAAAACAAGATTAAACAAACAAACTAATTAATCTACTCAAATCAACAAACAAAAAGCAAAAACTAAGAATTAAGAAAAGAAATAAAGATGAGAGAAAGTTAGAAAATGCTCATTGAATAGATGAGAAGAAGTTCCACAAAGTTGCTTCTTCAACCTCGCAAAAACTCCATGGAAATCCAAACTTTCTCTCTCTACAACTACTCCTAATCTAACCCTAAGAGAGAGAAAATAAAATAGGCTAAACTAATCTAATCTAGGTAATAAAAATGTTGATTGAAAAACTTTTTAGAAAATAACCCCAAAGGGGGTATTTATAATACAAGCTAAACAAAATAAAATAAAATAAATAAAACTAATTAAAACTAAATTAAAAAACAAAAAAAAATAAAATAAAATAAAAGAAAATGAAATGGAAAAAGAAACCCCAAAATTGCCACTAAACCCACGAAAACAATCAGCCCCCAATTTACCTTTCTCGTGGTTGCTCTGATTCTCATCCTCAATTCCATCGCACGCATCTTCACCCTTCATCAACATCAATCAGCAAAATCTTCATCAAGCATAACTAAATCGCGGCCGTCCGATTTTCAATAAGAGTCACGCGCGAAGCTCGTGAAATGGTTCGGTCAAACCATGCGTTGGTGCGGCCGAACTACGGGGTTGGTTCGGTCGAACCATGGGTGTGTTCGACCACACCTCTTCAGTTTACAAAAATTTGAAAGTTTCCGACTTGTACTTCGACTGAACTCTTATTGGTTTGCTCGAACTTGATTAATTTGCCATTTGCTCTAATTTTGCTCTATTTCTTGACGAATTGGTAGGATGATGGCCGGAATTGAGTGGCTGCGGTGGTCGGAGTCGTGGTTTGGTGAGGTTTCTGCTGTTCGAATGGAACAGGGGAATTGCGTGGTTGATGGTGGCTGTTCGCAGGTGGTTGCATGGCTGGTGAGAGTGGTTCATATGAGGGATGTTGCGAGGTGTTGGTGGTTCAGGTGGTTTGGGTGGCTGCTGTGGTGGTTTATTGGAGGTGGTACGAGTAGGTGTTGTTGGTGGGCTGAGAGCTGCATGAGGTAGCAGGGGCTGCTGGTGGTGATTGCTGTTGTGGATTGGTGGTTGCGGCGGCTGAGGAGGCTGAGATTGGTGGTGGTTGTTATTGAGTGGATGGTGGTTGAAGGGGGATGTGGGCTGGTGTGCGTGGTGTTTTGGTGAATTGAGGGAGCATAGGATTGGTGTGTGATATTGGTGGGTGATGGTGGTGGTGCGGCTATTGCTTTTGGCGTTGGTGTTGTTGGGGGAAAGCAGGGAGCAGGGCAGTGAGGTTAAGTTGTGGTGTAGGATAGGGAGGAAGTGGTTGTGGTGGTCCTTGGTGGTCAGGTGCGTGGGAGCTGGAGGTGGCTGCTGCAATTGGTGGAGCAGGGGAGCTTAGTGGTTGACGGTGGAGGTTGGTGCAGAAAAGGTGAAGAAAGGTGCGATTGTGGTGGCTGTTCGCAGTTGGGGTTGCGTGGCAGCAGCCATGAGCCCATGACTTGGCTTGGACACATTTGACTCAAACCCGGAATTTCGAACTTGATTTGAACAAGGAAATCGAGCGTCAACTCTAACACACCTACAACCAAAAATCAAACACGAGGGGATTATCAAAAGTTAAAATAAAATAAAATAAAATAAGATAAATAAAGTAAAATAAAATACTAAAACTAAAGAAATAATAAAATTAAATGAAATAACATAAAATAAAGAAAACAAACTAGAAACTAAAAGAAAATAAATAAAAAGAGAGAAACTAGGAATTATTAAAACTAAGTTAATCTAAATTAAACTAAAAACTAAAAAATACTCAAATAAAAAGATAAAAGACGAGAATAAGCAAAATAATAGAAATAAAGGATAAAATGAGCTTAATTATTGAAATTAGCTGAAAAGTATTCAATAAACACCCCTAAAAGTGACGTAAAAGTCACTTATCAAACTCCCCCAAGCTAACCTTTTGCTCGTCCTCGAGCAAATTAACATGAAACACGGGAGAAGGAGAGTGATTTATTCAAGCAAATCTAAGACACTAAAGGAGACAAGAATGTACACTAACTCACTTTCGTAGGAATCACGGTCAATTTTAGCAACTAAAGACAAGCCCTTTAAACCCCTAGATCGCCCTAGAGGACGAGTGTGCTCTCGTGAGGGTTTCCTAAGAGTTTAACCCACAACTCTAGACAAAAACCAAGGCAAGGCAATAAAAAGAAAAAAAAGAAACATAAAAAGAGAAAGAAAACACAAATTCATATTTGGACAAGAGATAAATGTATGCAAACCTTTCTATATAGACAAATGTATGCACGTTCCAAGATGTCAATGGTTGATTGAAACATAACATATGCTAAGCATAGAGAACTAATGAGGACTCAATCCACCCTAGCCCCAACCAATCGGGCCGCGTTCTCTCCACTAGTTTCAAATCAACCCTTAAGCTAGTTTTTCATGATTCCACGAAGGAACCGGAAAAAGATAAAGAAATGAAAAACTTTGAGAAGGTAATCCCGACATCTCAACTATGCATATTCTCTCCATAGGTTTGAAGTCTATCTCCCTCCACCGTTCTTTGACTCAACCCCACTAAAGTCTAAGGGTCTTTTATTGGGTTGTAACGTAAGGCTAAGGGTTAAGGCGGGGTAAAAATTTGAAAATTTTGGTGATATTTCCTAAGTGAAGCAAAAGAGTGGCCTACTCTCAAAAACAAACTCAAGAAGTCACAAAATATCAAACAAAAATACCTCGTATACGTGGACCAATCCCATAGTGGCACGTGGCCAAGTTATAGGGTGACACGTGTCACCATGGGAAGATGCCACGCAATTCAGAGCCCTTAAGGTCTCAGGCCAATCTTGTAGCGACACGTGGCCCAGTCAGAGGGTGACACATGTCGTCATGAGAAGATGCCATGTGTTTAGGGCATGTGTTCCCTCTTTAATCAGCACACCAAAAAGCCCTAACAACGTCAGGGCCCAAATCCCGAGAGATACCAATGAAAGCCGTAAAAACGGCGCCCCTAGGGCAACGCGTGGCATTCACTGATTGCGCAGCCAATCACGCCACGCTAACCTAGGGTACAAACCCTAAAAAGGGGCACGAGCCCCACCCCTATAAATACCCCAATCATTTATGATGGGAGGGGGATTCTTTCAAGACATTGATATACACAACAGAGCATTAAATAGCTCCAACTTCTCTCTACATTTTCTCTCTCTAGCCTTTTCCGTTCTGATCACTAACTTGATCGTCGGAGGCAAATATTCCGTTTACCGGAATACTCGTTATTTTCCAGGTGGGACCGTCTCGTTGCCAGGAAAGCGTGACCAGTATCCGAGGAAATCCAAAAAACACCCGAAACATTTGGCGCCGTCTGTGGGGATACTCGTACGCTATGGCGATAGACGGTCAGACACCTAATCCAGGCGAGGATGGACATGTAGAGGATTTAACCTCTACAATCCGTGCTAGCGATCCTCTGATAGCCACATTTCAAGAAGCTGATGACCCTCCTGTTACCCCAGCCTCTCTTAAGGCCGCGCTTAAAAAACTCAGAAAAGAGATCGAAAACAATGGAGCCTCTACCTCTAGGCAGCCGCCTAGGAAAGAGGAGCAGAGGGCTCCAAAGAAAACGCACAACAAAGCGGTCCATGCAATGGACGCTGGAAACACTCCCTTTCGAAGGCCGACTGGAAGGTCCCCGAGAGTGCCACGGACTAATTTCTCTGACTTGCTGGCGAAAACGCAGTCGGCTGGGGGGAGGGGTAGGCAGCCTCGAAGAGAGGAGCCTGAGCCGTCCAGACGATGGAAGGACGCAAGAGATTACCTTCGACATAAGCAGCGGGAGCGCTTCGCCTACTCAGACACGACCTCAACCCCAACTATGCCGGATGATTTCTCACATCATTCTCTTTCCCAACATACCAACACGGCCATCACCAGCGGAAGTCAGGCGGTCCGCACCCCAACTCCTATTCCAGTCTTTCATGCTCCAACTCCTATTATAGCCCAATCACTGCAATATCAGCCTCCACAGGGGTTCAATGGTTTGATGCAGCCAAACCCCCAGGCATACGGACAATATGGGCCATACGGGCAGGTGTACGGACAGGCTCCCTATCAGGCTGGACCGTCCGTGCAACCGCAACCCATCGATTGGCAGATGCGCCTACTTACCCTAGGAGATAAGCCGCCCCCGTTTTCGCAAGATATCTTAAATTCCTCTCAGCCACCAAAGGTGAAGAGTATACTTGTGGGAGCCTATGATGGCACGGGCAACCCAGAAGAGCACATCACCTCGTACAGGAACCTGATGTACTTGCAAAGCGTGGATGACCCTACTTGGTGCAAATGTTTCCCGGCCACTCTGAAAGGTGTGGCGCAAGATTGGTTCTACAGTTTGCCGGCCGGATGTATCAATTGTTTTACTACTCTTAGTTTGCTGTTCGTGGGAAATTTTTCATACAACATACCGCCTTGAAAGACTAGCCTTAACTTGGCGACAATCGTCCAAGGAAAAAATGAGGGCTTACGCTCGTACGTCCAACGATTTAATCAAGAAAAAGCCCAAATTCATAATCTGCCGGACGAAATGGCTTACTCTGAATTTCTCCGGGGATTAAGGCACAATGGTTTTAAATTTGACTTGGTAAGGAAAAAGATTCGGACATACGCAGGTGTTCTGCGGGAAGCCGAAGCTTATATTGAGGCGACGGACTTCTGTTCGCTCACAAAAACAGAAGCGTCGGCCAAGGGGGCTGAGAAAAAACCTTCTCAGCAAGACTCGGCTGGCCAGAAGAAAGAAGGAAAAAAGAGAAAGGAAGTCTGGTGGCTGATGCCCAGCCACAGAAGTCCAAGAAGGTCAAGGCGTACGAGCCTCAGTTTGAATTCAACAAGGATTGCTATTCTATCCTGATGGAAATCAAGGATAAGTTTGAATTTGAGAAGCCACAGCCGCTGAGAGGCCCGACTCAGTATAGGAACAAGAACAAGTATTGTCATTACCACAAGGATGTGGGACATGACACGAACGATTGCATCAACTTGAAGAGACTGCTGGACAAGCTAGCTGAGAAGGGCATGCTAAATTCGTATGTGATGAAGTCCAAATTCAATTACACACGGACAAACAACACGTCCGAGCAAAGACAGAAGAATGATAAGAACAAAGATAAGGAAGATGAAGGCAACAACACTGATTCAGGTTTTGTGGTTGTGATATCAGGAGGATTTGCCTTAGGCGGCCCCACTATGAGAGGGATCAAGAAGGACGCCCGCAACTTGGGTAAGGTAATGCAAATGGACTCAGTAAAGGCTGAACCTTTCCCCGAAGTAATCATCAGTGAAGCCGATCGGGGGGAGGTCAAAGCCTTGCACAATGATCCCATGGTATTCATTATGAAGATAGCCAACTTGAAGGTCGGACGAATATTGATTGACACGGGTAGCGCGACTGATATCATCAAACTGGCCGCCTTGAAGAATCTAAGCTTCCCAGAGGATGCTCTCCAGGACATAACTCACCCTTTGGTTAGATTTGGGGGGAATGTCATCCACCCAGTGGGGCGGATAGACTTACCTGTCCGATTCGGGCAAAAAGGGGAAGGAAGAGATATGGTTGTCCGCTTCTTGGTTGTGAAAGAACTGACTGGATATAATGTCATATTCGGCCGTCCTACACTGAATGCAACAAAAGCAGTCATTGTGCCTCACCTAATGCTGCTAAAGTTTGAGAGGACGGACGGGAAAATAGGCACAATCCAAGGAAGTCAGAAGATGGAAAAAGAATGTAATCAGTTGGCAGTTAAGCCTACAATGCGCGGACCAAAATCGTCCGAGCCAAAAGAAGAAGGAACCTCACTCCCAACACAGTAGGTCGGCTAAAAGCGTAAGGCGGCCAAGATAGAGCAAGCATAGTAATTAATGACTGTCGGTCGGCCAGAGGATTTACGACCTCGGCCGGCTGGCAGCCACCAAGATATAGTGCTTGACCCCGATCAACCAGGTCGGACGGTTAGTGTAGGCACTATAGCTTTGGGTGTGCTTGGGGATGAGTTAATTCATTATTGAGAGAGTTCAAGGATGTATTTGCATTTGATGTCGGCGAGATGCCAGGTATAAGCCCTAACCTGGCCGTGCATAAATTGGCTGTAAACCCGGCCGTTAAACCTGTCCGCCAGAAGAAAAGGAATCATGGAGAAGAGAGGAATGAGGAGGCCGCAGCGGAAGTCAAGAAGCTTCTGGACGCCGGTTTCATTCGGAAATGTTATTACCTAGAATGGGTGGCCAATGTGGTCCTTGTGAAGAAGCCGAATGCAACTTGGAGAATGTGCATGGATTACACCGATCTAAACAAGGCATGCCCTAAGGATAGCTTTCCCCTGCCCAAAATCGACCGCCTGGTTGATTCGACGGCCGGGCATGCCCTGATGAGTTTTATGGACGCATACTCCGGATTCCATCAAATTCCATTATGGGAAGAAGACCAGGAGAAAACAACGTTCGTGACTGAGCAGGGGTTGTATTGTTACAAAGTTATGTCATTCGACCTTAAGAATTCCCCAGCTACCTTTCAACGACTAGTTAATACAGTTTTCAGAGATCAGCTCGGCCGGAATATGGAGGCGTACATTGATGACATGATTGTCAAGTCAAAAGAACCGGCCGACCATTTGAAGGATCTACCAGAAACTTTCACCGAACTCAGGCGGCATAAGATGATGTTAAATCCAAAGAAATGTGTCTTTGGTGTTGAGTCCGGTAAATTTCTCGGATTTTTAATTGATCGACGTGGAATTGAGGCCAACCCTGAAAAAATCCAAGCCGTCATAGACATGAAGTCACCAAGAACAATTAAAGAAGTCCAATGATTGACCGGCTGTTTGGCCGCACTTGGTAGATTTCTGTCAAGATCAGGGGATAAGTGCCGCTATTTCTTTCAAACCATAAAGAAGAAAGCCATGTTTGAGTGGACAGAGGAGGCCGAGGAAGCCTTCGTACAGCTAAAAGGCCATCTACATACATTGCCTCGGCTTTTCAGTCCACTTAAGAGCGAGAAGCTATTCATCTATCTTGCCATCTCTAAACACTCCTTAAGTGTCGTCCTACTTGCTGAACGGGACGGCCGCCAGATCCCTGTATACTTTATTAGCCACGTGCTACATAACGCTGAGCTAAGGTATCCTCCCATTGAAAAATTTGGCTTGGCATTGTACATGGCATCAAAAAAGCTGCGGCCATACTTCTTGGCACATTCAATTGTGGTATACACAGACCAACCTTTAAAGAATCCATTTACAACTCTAGAGGCAAGTGGCCGTATGCTTAAATGGGCCTTGGAAATGAGAGGCTTGGATATTACATTTGAGCCAAGAAAAGCAATCAAGGGGAAAGCCTTTGCTAATTTTTTAGTTGAAATGACTCGGCCGGATCTTCAGACGGCCGGAGATCAAATCTGGAAAGTGTTCGTGGATGGTAGCGCGACAGCTACTGGTTGTGGTGTAAGTGTTATATGCCAGTCTCCTGAGGGAGATAAGTTTGAGTACGCCCTGAGATTTCAGTTTCAAGCCTCTAATAATGAGACCGAGTACGAAGCCCTCTTGGCTTGGTCTAAGAATGTGTAAGGCGGTAGGAGCAACAAAAATTGATGTATGCTTGGACTCCCTACTTGTAGTCGGCCAGGTGAATGGAGACTTCGAGGCGAGGGAGCCGGCCATGATAAAATAATTAAAGATTGTAAAAGTGGAGGCTAAGAGCCTAGATCATTTTACTCTACAACAGGTCCCTCGTTCGTCCAATCATCAGGCGGACGCCCTCTCTAAGTTAGCATCCTCAGCATCATGTGATACTCCCAGGTCAGTATTTTGGGAAGTGAAAGAAAAGAGGAGTATTGACGCTGAACCAGTACATGCCATTGATAGAAGCTCCACTTGGATGGACGGGATCATATCTTACCTAAAGGACGGATTACTCCCGGCCGATCCTAAGAGAGCCGGCTGATGAAAAAGAGAGCGGCCTGGTTTGAAATTAAGCAAGGAGAGTTGTTCAAAAAGGCATTTGTAAAACCGTACCTGAAATGCATCACTCCTGAGAGAGGGCATGATGTCTTAGATGATCTTCACCAGGGGCAGTGCGGTTCTCACATTGGAGGACGAGCTTTGGCTGAAAAGGCTGCCCGCCTAGGTTACTACTGGCCGAGCTTAAAGTCGGACGCAATGGAAATGGTAAATAAGTGTGACAAGTGCCAGAGGTTCACAACATTAATTCACCGACCCGCCAACAGTCTTTCGGCCATCAGTAGTCCGCTCCCCTTTTCCAAATAGGGGATGGACATTTTAGGACCGTACACACCAGCGTCCGGCCAAAGGCGGTATGTGTTTGTAGCAGTAGACTACTTCACAAAATGGGTAGAGGCCAAGGTCGTCCAGGGCATCAAATGGACGGATGTTTCCGCCTTCATATGAAAGAATATCATTACACGCTTTGGCGTTCCTCAGTCTATGGTGTTTGACAACGGACCCCAGTTCGAAACGCCTCAACTAAAAGAATGGTTGGAAGACCAAGGCATAGCTCACTGCTTTGCTTCAGTCGGCCGACCACAAGCAAATGGTCAGGTAGAGGCATACAACAAATTGATCTCCAATGGAATTAAGCGCAAGCTTGAAAGAGCAGGCAACTTATGGGCTGATGAGTTAGTCAATGTGTTGTGGTCCATACGAACCACAACCAAGAGTTCCACAGGAGAAACTCCCTTCTTCTTAGTCTATGGTGCCGAGGCGGTCCTTCCAATTGAAATGTATGAGCCCACCCTTAGGGTGATGCTATATGATGAAGCGGCTAATTGGGAAGCCATGAAGACCGCCCTAGATTTCCTTCCTGAAGCTAGGGGCAACGCGGTACTTAGACACGAAATCTATCGTCTACGGATGACAAGGGCGTACAATCGCCGAGTGTCAAAGCGGCTGATAAAGTTGGGAGATCTGGTCCTAAGGAAGATGGAGGCTGTGGGACGAGCAAATGAGGATGGGAAGCTGACCCCAAATTGGGAAGGGCCGTATCGAGTCAAGGAAGAGGTCCGAGATGGGACTTACCGTCTTGAAGCCATGAACGGCCGACCCATTCCGCGTACATGGAACACTGACAATCTGAAGAGATATTATGTTTAAGTACTTAGCCAAAAGCTGTGTATACAGCTAGGTCTGTTGACCGAGCAATGTAAGCCGTACGGCCACAACAATGTAATTTTGACAAATTAATGAAAAGTCAAACATCGTTATAATTATTTTTCCATTTAATTTATGCTTATTTGCACAATCATAACTTATACGGATAGGCCGCGTGAAATTTGCGAGTAGGTTGCTTGCAACATAGCAACTCGGTCGCAGAACAAAAGTAAATTAAATAAAATAAGAACGGGCAACTTGATCCCGAGTCATATGAATACGTCCGCCCTTAATTAAGGCGGACGGAAAAGGTAAGGTACCCTGTGAAACCCATATAATGGGGCAAGGGCATACCTAGGCATTCCAGCCCAGCCGAACATGAAAATTTTAAGTTGAGATCATACTTGGAATATTCTGAGTGCGTCCGAGCGATAGTTTCAACGGACAAACTCACATAAAGCCAATTGAACGGCCAATTAATGTGTTGATTCGACGTACCACCTAGTCCAAGGGCAATCATTATTATGATTTGAGTAACTTGTTAGAAGTCATACCATCTAAGGTATAAACTCTACCAAGTCAATCAAACCACCCAAAATATGGACTAGGCGAACGCCGAATAAAGGAGCATACCGCACAATTGTACGAAGATACAAAAATACGCGTCCATAAAATCGCTCAAACGTGAAAAAGTCTGCGTACGCAAATGCAAAAACATAAGTGTAAAATTTGCAAAGTATGAAGCAAAACCTGAAAGCTGAATTTATAAAAGACCGCTCAAAGGACGGCAAAGTGCTTTACATAAAAATTGCTCATAAAGGCGGCAAATACAGAGCAAAAATAAAATAATTAACAAAGGCAAAAAAAAGCTGAAATCACGGGGCGGCCGGAGTAGAAGCTAGCCTGGGCCGGGCTTCTGAGCGGTGGCAAGGGACGTGTCATCAGCAGGCGCCTCCTTGCTCTCAGCCTCACCATCTTTGCTGGCCGCCACTACTTCGTCTTCCTCCTCTTCTGAGGTAGTTGGCGTGACGTCAAGCTCGGGTGAAGGTTGTTCGGCCTTCTTAGCCTCCTCTTTGAGGCAAACAAAGTTAAGACGCTTGGTGAAGCGTTCCTGATAAAAGGTCGCCTCTCCCTCGTCCACCATAAGCTCTAAAGCCTCAAAGAAGTTGCTCTTCAGCCTGTCTTCAGCATTCTGCTCAATGCGGACTACCTCATCCGCACTAGGGGCTCGAGGTGTTTGCAATTGGAGATTTAAGTCCTCAACGGACTTCTTTAAACTTTCCACCTCGGCTCTCAGGGCGTCCGCCTCGTCCAAGGCCTCCTTCAAGTGCTTTCGGGCCAAGTCCACATCACTTTGATGCTTCTCGGAGGCCTCGAACCCTTCCCTCCAGCGCTGGCCGTCCAGCAGGGCCAGATCCCTCTCCTGTCTCATGGCATCTCTGGCCACGGACTCTTGCTGAAGGGCCTCGCCAAGCTTCACCAAATCTTCCGCCTGCCGCGCCGCCTTGTTGGACAGCGCGTTGATTTGGGTTTCGAAATACCAGCGCTGGACGGCCGCTTCCCCAGTAATGGCATCCTAGGTCATCTAAATTTGGGCCCAAGTGTCCTTCAGCCGCTCATTCTCCTTGTCCTTCCATTCCAGGAAGGCATTCAGCCGCAGGAAGAGCTGCGTACAGGATAAATGTGTTAGAAAAGTAAGAGTGAAAAATTGACTAAGTGCATTTGAAGGTAAAAGTTACCTCAGCGCTGCAATTGATCATGGGGCCGAGGAAGCCCTCATGATTCCCCTGCAGCTTATCTCTCTGCTCAGCAGGGACGGCCCGGGCCATGGCTTCCCATATAGACTTCCTTTCCGCCCCAGTAAGGGATTGGCCGGGCAGCTTCATTTGTAGCTCCTCTGCAATGTCTGTATGCGGACGCGAAGAGTTTGATTTAAGCTCAGTAAAAAAGAAAAGAAAAGAAACGAAGTATAAAATCCGAAATCACTCGGACTGAACGTCAGAGAAGCTTGGAGGGGTAGGAAAGTTGAAAGTGAATGGCGGGGGCGGCGCATGCTCGTCACCCTCTTCCCCCGTCCAGCCAGGCTGATCGCCGGTCGACTGACTGGCTTCAAGCCAATCAGATTCATTGACTCTTTGGACGTGCGGAGTCAATTCTGGCCCGGTCGGTTTTGCCGGGGTCGACTTACCCCCATCATCCGATTTCTCGGACCTAACATGACCCGGCGTGGCGGTCGGATCTATGGACTTGGAGGCTCCGCTATCACTTGGTCGGGGTTGTTCTCCTTTGAACTGCTTAGAGGCAGTCCGCGACGTCGTCTTGGCCGCAGAAGTGGAAGTGGTCTTGGACGCGAGCGTCTTCCTTTGTTTGGACGCCTTGCCGTCCTTGTCCGCCTTGGACGCAGGGGACGACTGCTTTCGTTTGACCTAGGGGTTGGAGTGGCCAGCTGTAGAGGCAAAGGTTAGCAAAAAGGGAGCAAGATAATATAATTGATAGGCCGTGCCAAGTTAGGGAGAAGATCTCTTCCGTAATACATACACGACCGAAAGAAAGAAATCAAGATGGATATACTTACTTCTTTAGATTGCTCGTACAACTTCTGGCGAGCCTTGTACCGAGCCAAGTCAATCTCCGTCATGTTAACCTCCCCTTTCTGCTCTAGGTCAAGCATCTTGTACGCCTCAGCTGAAAGAGAAAAGGAAAGTGTTAGAAAATTCTTCAAACTCAAATAATATGTATATGTATATGTGTCCGTGCGCCCACCTTGGGGCAGGTTCTTGTACAGGCCATAGGCGGACATAAATGTGGGATCCCGTAGCCAGCTGGATAAAGGGACCCAGTTACTTGGAACGCGCTCAGTTTTGTCGTTCCTTCTCACCCGCTTGACTTGGAAATATTCAAGCTGGTACTCCTGGCTGGGGTGGACGGGTGGCTTATCAGGCTTGAGGTCCCTGCGTCCAAGTTGAATGAGCTCAGCATTGAACCGATTCATCCGCAAGTTAAGCTCAACATCTTTAGTCTTGATGCGGTAGAATTGGTGCTTCCAGTCACGCCACTTAGAGACGCAGTCCACCACCATCATGTAGTCTCTAGTGGTGCTCAAGATGAACCAACCGTCCGTATCCGCGTCCAGCTTAGTCAATGAGTGTATCTCAAAGAAAACTGCAAAGTTTGGCTTGAAGCCTTTGCAGATGCACGTCACCAAGTCCCCAAAAATGTTCAACCAGCTGTTTGGCATCAGTTGGAAGAGGGTTATGTCATACTCGTCCAAAATCGTACGGACGAAAGGATGGAGGGGGAAGCGGAGTCCTACGTCTAAGGCCGCCCTGTTGACGCTAAATGATCTTTGGCGCGGCCTCTCTTCCTCCCAAGCAGCCAGAGCGCGGGATTCCCTTGGAGGCTGGATCTCGAATCCCTCCCCAAGGTGGAGAAATGCCTTGTAATCCTCGAATTTGTAGTTTAGGTAGCCCAAGGTTGTGCTACCCACCGTACAGGCGAACGGATCCTTGAACTTGTCAATATTGGCAACATCCTCCTCGATCGCCTCTTCGTCTCCAGCGGCCGCCGCTTCGCCCTCGGTCGCATTCTCAACCTCATCCTCTTCTCGCTGAGGAATGCTCCCAAACTCAGAAGACAGCACTCTGTCCAGATCGACTGCCTCCGCTGAGCTGTGGCTCCTAGAACTATGGTCGCCTCGAGGAGAAACAATATCCTCAAGGGGCCTTTTGCCTTTATCTTTGGCACCGGCCGCCTGAATTCCCGTTGGAGGGGCTCTGCGAGGGGGAAAGTCAGACGGTTCATTAATTGAGACCCCTATTCTTGGTCTGTCCGACCTGCCATATTGGAGAAAGAGTTCTGAGGGGGTTGGGACGGACGTATCAGCGTTCGCCCGAGAAGAGGAAGGAGGCCCTTCACAGAGTAGCAACTCGGCCCCATCCATGACCGAGTTGGCATATTGGGGGAACCTCAACTCCGGAGTTCACCCCGACGTTCCCCCCGTAGCAGGATCTCCTTGAGTTCTTTGGTGCTCCTCGAACGAGGAAGTTACTTCCACGGCCGAGCAATAAGTGCCCGTGGAAGGGGTCGTAGGAGTGGAAGAAGGAGTCTCTAAGTTGGCACTATTTGGGTCATATGGAGGCCTAGGGTTCACCAGACTTCCGTCTGGATTTCTAGCCGCATAAAGATCATGCGTCTGCCTTGTCCGTGCCATGTTCGACTGCAGGGACAGAGAAGAGTGGGTGGATGTGAGTTGGTACGCACTAGAAATGGACCCACTCCATGAAGGAGACAACTCATCTCCGTCCACTCTAGACTCCTCAGTCCCAGGCGAACGGCCGGCCTCATGAGGAGAAACGGACGAAGCCGAGTGTTGAGCCAGATTTTAAATAAACAAAGAAATAAAAATACAAAGAAACGAAACCAAGCGGCCTACCTCTATACGTGTTGAAAGCTTGGAAGCCTTGAAAGTTGATCGGAAAACTCAACAAAAGTGGCCGGAAAACTCAAACGCACGGCGGAGCACTCAAAGATTTTAAGAAAAACTCACTTTCTCTCTCTAGAAGCTCTGACTTCTCTCTAGAGAATGTAAACTTCCAAAGTGCCAAAATGAGGTCAAACCTCTTGTATATATAGGAAAAATTTATGGGGGGTAAGACAGTAAATTCATCTTTCCCGCCTAAACAAAGCTGAACGGTTATAATTTGAAAATGTGACCTAGAATTTGGAGGGACAAGGAGCAACTCCGTTAAATTAGGCGGAAAAGATGACGACCTAATAAACGGCGCGTCCAAAGGTAAGTTAGCAGAGCTAAAGCTCCCTTCGCAATGGCAAGACGGCCGCATCTCCTAAAAGTGAGACGGCCTACTTTCGTCCGCGTCCTCTTTATAGATAGACGTTCCGTCTAAAGTTGTCAGGCGGACAGAAAACTGACACAACCCCAATACACCTGTACGTACGAAGGCTATTTAAGATCAGAGGAGTCGGCCTGTAAGCGTACGAGCCACCCTCTTTGAGGGGCAAATGTTGAGGGTAAAAATACCTCGTATACGTGGACCAATCCCATAGTGACACGTGGCCCAGTTATAGGGTGACACGTGTCACCATGGGAAGATGCCACGCAATTCAGAGCCCTTAAGGTCTCAGGCCAATCTTGTAGCGACACGTGGCCCAGTCAGAGGGTGACACGTGTCGTCATGAGAAGATGTCATGTGTTTAGGGCATGTGTTCCCTCTTTAATCAGCACACCAAAAAGCCCTAACAACGTCAGGGCCCAAATCCCGAGAGATACCATTGAAAGCCGTAAAAACGGCGCCCCCAGGGCAACGCGTGGCATTCACTGATTGCTCAGCCAATCACGCCACGCCAATCTAGGGTACAAAACCTAAAAAGGGGCACGAGCCCCACCCCTATAAATACCCCAATCATTTATGATGAGAGGGGGATTCTTTCAAGACATTGATAAACATAACAGAGCATTAAATAGCTCCAACTTCTCTCTACATTTTCTCTCTCTAGTCTTTTCCGTTCTGATCACTAACTTGATCGTCGGAGGCGAATATTCCGTTTACCGGAATACTCGTTATTTTGCAGGTGGGACCGTCTCGTTGCCAGGAGAGCGTGACCAGTATCCGAGGAAATCCAAAAAACACCCGAAACACTATGGACGGCTTTTTCTTGAAACTTCATTTGATTTTCTTGAAATGCATCTTTCTTCTCAAACTTTTTTGCATTTTCTTTTCAAGCTTAACTTTCAATACCGTACTTAAACCAATTCACAAAATGTCTTGTTCAATTTTAACACTCTCAAAACTCAAACCTCACATGCCAATGCTTCACTAACTAAAAGGGTTGGTAAACATAGGCAATTAGGTTTGTAACGCGGTTTAAACAAGAGCGGGAAACATTAGGCTCAAATTGGTTAATAAGTAGGTCGATGAAAAATAGAAAACCAAATTTGTAACAAATAAAAGAAGATAAAGAAAAATGAGAAAAGGTGACCTTTTCCTCCCCAAGAGTGGCTTGGTCACGATCTTGGGAGCTAGAGGACAAAACAAGGATTAAGACATGCGTAGTCAAGGATCCTAATAGCCGCTCAACAAGGTGATGAAGGCTAGAACAAATGAAGCTCACAAGGGATTATAACCAAACAAAAACCAACCAAGAGTTTCAAATCCACTATAGAGAGCAACTCCATCTTACCACATTCCCGTGAACTAAGGTTTCATGGACCCCTAAAAGTTCTTAACCCGACTACCTTAGCATATAGTATCCTAGAGTCAACCAATGACACTCTCAAACCGTGCATACATTTACCACTTAGGAAGAAAAACATTCAAGGATTCAAGTCCCAAAACAAAATGTCCAAAATAAGAACAAACAAAACACATTTTGCCAAAATACCTTGAAAGTAAACAAAAATCTTTTTGGATTTTTCAAAATAAAAGAAAAGACATGGAAATGCATATACTCAAGTGCATGGCATAAATGAATCAACATCCCACCAAACATGATAGAATACCCTCCCCTCAAGCTTGAATGAGACAATATACTCAAATATAAACCAAATAATCCATGGGAGGGGAAAAGAAAGAAATCAATCCAACAAACCAACACAAGTCAACGACTCACCAACCATTAGAGAAAGAGCTAGGAAAGATATTACCGGATATTGGTGGGTGTAATTACCCGCAAATGAACCAATTTAACCTTTCAAAGCCGATTTCCTCTTGAATTGAATCTCGATTTCCATATGCTAGCAAAAATGGGCATTAAACTTCCTTAATTATTGATCCAAACCAATGCATAAGTGTATATCAAGTTATGTACCTAGCAAGGGGCACACAAAAATTTCCATGAGAGAAAATCTAATCTAAAAATAAAAGAAAATGAAAGCAATAAAAATCTCGGGTTACTTCTCGAGAAAGGCTTGTTTAACGTCCAAGCGAGACCGCTCTAGTAAATAATATTGCAACGAACGCAAGAGCTTATCAAATGCACTACCACACATTTCATAGGATAACAAGTAGGCAAATTAAGGAAGGAGGACGTGCAACAAGATTATTGCACGTAAGTGAGGAGGAAGATGCCAAAATAAAGAAGAAAAATCAAAAGAAAAATCAAGAAAATAAGAAGAGAAAGAAGAAGAAAAATAAGGAAAAGAATAAAAAGGCAAAACCTCCTCAAAATCTTTTTGGGTGGCACAATCACCCATTTCCTCAATAATAGGTGGATGAAAAGGAAGAGTCTCATCAAATAAGAGAAGGTCCTCAATAGGCTCTTTGACAAAATAAGGGAGGAATATGGGATAGTAGGAGATGTGGTCAAATTTCCTTGAGAAAGGGACATGGGGAAGGGGAGGAGAAACAAAGGTCTCACATGGCCTCACATCACCAATGAGGGCATGAAAATCAATCATAGAATCCTCAAAAGAACACACATGACTCAAATCTCCCTGAAACAAAAACTTTCCAATATAAATAACCTCATCCTCCTCTCTATCACAATGATGAACAACAACTCCCTCAAGATCCTCAAAGCCTAGAGTCTCTAAACCATGCATGAAAGGATAAAGGTTTCTCTCAAACTCATCCCTTTCCCACGAAGCATTGCCAATGAACTCTCTCAAAAGGCTATAGTGATTTGTTACACCTTCAATGAACATACTAGCCATAACCTCAAATGAGTCCAAAGACTCATGGATAGAAGGGTCACCAACATGCAAGGTGGACTCATCAAGATGGGGAAGGGGGTTGGAATCCTCAAAATCGACATTTTCTTCATTCACAACTCTTCCACCATCACTCAAGGGACTCTCAATCTCTCTTGATTTCTCAAACTCACCATCATCATCATCATGAACTCCCTCATTCGAACATGAAGATGGCTCACTCACATCCTCACCAAGGAAAGCTCTCAAAGGGGGTGAATAAGGGGAAGGATGGCATTCAAGCTCAAATGGGGAAGGAAAAGGATCAAAATCCTCAAAAATCCTCTCATCACAAGAAAATCTCCCCTCACCTTCACACCCTTGCCCCACATCATCCTCAACAACACTCTCACACTCCAAGTGAGGTGCCTCACGTCCATCTAAATCAATCATAGCACTCATCACTTGGGCAAGCCTCACTTCTCTCAATTTTTGTTCCTCTTGAAGCTCTTGGAGTTGTTGGGTGAGATATTGCATTTGAGAGAGAATTTGGGCATCAATGTTATTGGGTTGAGGTTCATGATCAAAATCAAATTGCATATCATCAAATTTAGCACAAACCTCATCACAACGATCACAAGAGGGAAAGGGGTCAACTTGCATACTTGGATCATCACAAGGCACATAAGAAGTATCAAGAGAATTCATGCAAAAATTATAAGAGTCTTGGCATTGAGAATCAAAACAAGAAACATGAGATTCTATATCAAAAGAATCCCTAGCAAGCCATGTGAAGAAATCCCAGGCATCATGCATAGACAAATGACAAAATCTACCATTATTCATGTCCTCAATCATTCCCCTAGTATACTCATTCATGCCCCAATAAGCTATACCACAAGCATCACTAAGAGAACACCCATGGTAACTAAGGAAACCATCTAGTCTTTCATAGTAAGCATAGAAGGGTTCACCATCAAATTGAGGAAAAGATAAGCATGTCATTTTTATACAAAGAACAAAGAAAAGCAAACAAAAATTAAATAATATACAAGAACCTAGCTAATCTAATCAACACAAACTAATGAACGCCTTAGTCCCCGGCAATGGCGCCAAAATTTGATCGAGGGTGGAAGTAGGTCGTTGGGACTACTAACCCTAACCAAATTAGAAATTTATAATACCTAAACTAACACTAAACTAGTTAGTGGCAAGTAAAGGGTCGAACCCAAAAAGACTAAGTGTATTAATTTGTGCCAACTAGACTACTAGGAAAGGTCGTGAGATAGAGAGAGGTTAAACTAAACACGACTAAGAACAAACAACTAAAACTAGGGAAAATGGATTCCAATCACATCAATGTATTAAAAAACATAATACAAATAGATGAAAATGACCTCGATTAGGAACATCAACACATTTAACTCACTCTCGCACAATTAAGCATGTTAATTATCCTACTAAACTAATTCACTCTCGTGCAACTAGCCTAGCAAAGGTATGGAAGAATTTAGGGCTCTCAACCAACTCACTCTCTCACAATTGATTGAAAGCACAATTAAGAGCATAGAATAGATTAGCTAGAAAGCTTATAATCAATAAAAGCATCACCCATACACAATAATCAAGAAACAATTTCATACTAATCACAATAAATCATTCAATTCATAAATATAATCTTCATCCAATTCCCTAGAACAAGACCTAAGCTAACATAATGAATAAAGACATGGAAAACAAGGTAAAATAAGAATAAAAAAACAGATTAAACAAACAAACTAATTAATCTACCCAAATCAACAAACAAAAAGCAAAAACTAAGTGTCTAGAGGAGGGCCTATTATTAATTATCATTCCTAAAGCTATTAGGATTTATTATAGTCTTTTAGAATACTCTAGAAGGTTCTTTTAAATCCTAATGGAGTAAGGATTGATAATTATGTTTTAAAGAGTTTGAAATTGAATAAAACTACTCCTTTTAAGAATCCTTGTTTTGTACGAAGTGGAATATATTCAGATTTTATTTTCGTGCCTCATAATATTTATCCAAATTTTATATGGTTGGATAGATCTTGAAATTATCTTTTCAATGATATATTATAATATTAAATCCAAGTTATAAAGAAAAAGATATGAATGAGACATGAAACTTTATCCAAAACCGATACCCTTCCACTATTTTGGCCATATCTTTTGGACTTCCGGATCAAAAGATATGATAAAAACAAAAACGCGTGAATTTCTAAAATCAGCGCCTGGCGCCAGCCATTGGCGCCTGGCGCCAATAGCCTAATGTTGGCGCCAGCTCTGTTTCAGTTGCGCCCTCTGTTTTGTTAATTTTATCTTTTTGGCTGATTTTCTCTATAAATAACGTTGTAAAAACTCCGTTTTCATTCACCAACTCTCATCAAGATTTTCTTGATTATTCTCTCTCTTTCTCTTTTTCTAAACTAGCCTTTGCTCAAATACAAAATTCCACATTCGTAAGACTTAGATACGCCTAGCCATATTCGAAGTTTCCTTCGCTCTAGACGTGAAAGGTTTTAATTTATGAGGGTTTGGTCCCAAATCTCTATTTCAATTATTTAATTTAATTGTTTTGATTATTATTTTCCTTGAAGTTACTAACGTGTGTATTTTGTTATTAGAAAGAGGTACGAGGCATCAAAGTAAGTGCTTTAATGGTTTTAATTGATATTATGATCATGTTTATATTGTTATTATGATATTCCTAGTATCATGTCTAGGGTAATTTTAATATTAAATATGATTGTTACGATGCTTCCTATTCTCTTCCTAATATTTATGATTGTTAGTATCATGTTAGGGTTAAAGCTTTGATTTTTATTTCTTAGTGACATGCTAGGGTTTGTTATTAATCTTGTTAGTATCATGCCTAGGATCTTGCTATGTTTATTATGCTTTAATATTAACATGAACATGATTATGATTATAATTTTTATAATTTATGATAATTTATGAATATTATTATTATTATTTTGATGATGATTATTTTTATTCATGATTACTATTATTATTATGATGATATTATTATGATTATTATTATTATTCATGATTATTATTGATTATGTTGCTTGATACATTTTTTATTCTTTATTGCTTGATCACCTTCATCGCCTGTTTAAAGGGAATTTGTACTTGTAATCACGCTTAATAAGATAATTAATAATCTTGTTTAGGGTTAATTTGATTATAACTCAAGTGATCGCCAATAATAGATTTATTTGTGCGTTAATATTCAACAAACATAGATAAACAGGTTTAGGGTTAATCTAATGATTGCATGTTAATTAAAAAGCGCACATGAATACGATCAGAATAAAGTAGAGGCCTATTATTAGGGTAGGTTCAATCTCTTTTAGGTTGGATTTGTACCTTCATCCCCGAACCCTTATTTGGTTCTAGACCTTATGGTGTTGACGATCTCTTGGATCGTTAAGGGGTGTAACCTTCATCCTATGAACGGTTTACAAGTTCCTAAAACTTGTTGGCGACTCTTTTGCTCTATCTTCTTCCCTTTTGGATGCCACCGTACTTTAGTGTATGATCACAGTGGGGTTCAAGTTAGTGGGATTAAAAGCTTGAAATTATTCCCTACAGTTTTTTGACGACTCCATTGGGGAGGATTTCTATTTTAATTCCTGAATTTGTTTCGACAATGATTTAGAATGAGTGGATGAGACTCGAAACGTTCTAAGTATTTCATGTGCGTAATTTTGATTAACATTATTGTCATATGCATAATAAAGATCTCATTGGAAAGACCATCCGTAATGAGTTAAAAACATAGGATATTACACGTAGGAAATTTGAGAAATATCTTTCACAACTAGGACTGAAATAACACCGCACGAAACTGGAAAATTTTATCGAGCACAGAAAGCTACTGAGGCATGTGGGAAGTAGCGTCAGGGGCCAGAGCTTGGCGCCAGTATTTTAGTTGTAGAGCTAGACGCCAGTATTGGCGCTAGGCGCTACAGTTAAAAGTTGGCGCCAGTCTCTGATTGCTGGCGCCAATTTCTCCCAATACCGAGCCAGAAATATGCGTTCTAATTTTGACCGGTTTTTCGTATTGTTTGCTCGATCCTACTTCCTGATTGAATTTTTTCCTCACTTTTCTGAAACCCATATCCTACATATGGACATAACCATCTGGGAATTCATGATCCATCTACCCGATTGAACGCTCCGTGCAACAAAGGGTACATCCGAGATGTTGAATTCACCAAACCATGGAAGCGAGTTTTTTCTAAAACTCGCGGTGTCCCATCCACTCGCGCCAACCCTTCACGGTTAGGCTTCCGTGCGGTGCATCCGGACAACTAACCATGAACCCTTTATTGACTAACCCATATCCCGAACTTTAGAGAACTAGAGCCATGATTAGGTTGCAAACTCATTGCATCATATTGTGCCTACTTGACTAATTGTGCATTATTTGTTGTGCATACTCTATGTGATTTTTCCTAACCGTTTGTTTGACTTTTATTAAGACTAAATAAACTAATTAATGACTAAAGGACTTTATTTAATTAATTAATTAATTAATTAATTTGAGCTAATAAATAAATATAAAATCGAGTCATAGTTCCTTTAAGTCAACCCAGATTTTTATTCCCGTATACTGCACAAGCGTCAACTTATTTTGTTCATAGACGGAGTTCTAGGAAGAACGACGAGTCGTACCACATATGGATCTGTAGCCCCGAGTTTTATCTTTAATTTGGCATTGGTTTCATCCAAATCAGAGTCACAGATAAAAATTTATGACTAAAATACTACAGTCTGTCCAGTTTAATGCATATACGTGAAGTCTTAACTTAGTCTTTGCTTGAGTCTAGTCACATAGTCTAGCCACATGGTCATGACAAGAGTCTTAACATGTCACATACACTCACTAGTCTTAACACACACTTTGAGTACACATCACCATGACCATGTCTTAGGTTCATGCATGAGTCGGTTTTTTTCCGTCATTTGAGTTGGGGGTACTTCTATTCCTAATTCTTCATATCCCTCCACCTCCATCATCTTTTTCTTTTTTCACATTCTGTTCCAATTTTTCTTCACTTCTTCCATCCATGTGTGTTAAATCGAGTTTGAGTCATGTGATTGACAAACAAAAAATGAGGGTAATGATGAAACAACACAAGACAGAGGCGAGCTTCAATGACGAGATTTCATGACCTCTTTTTTTATTTCTTTTTTCATTTTTTCCTTTCCCCAATAACTCTAGCATAGGCACCCTTGTTTTCCCTTAGATTAATTTTGTAGATTCTTTCTTTTTCCCTATTTAATAAAATGAGCATTTATTTCCTTATATATGATCATTTCATTTCATTACATTGCATAAAAAAAATAAAAAATGTCGAATTAAGCACAAGGTATACCAATGATTTGAGGCACCCCTTGTAGCCACATCATATCTCCTTTCACCTTTCAAATTTACAATCCTTTCTTCATAAACCACTTTGAGCCTCGTCTAACGATAGACCTTTCTTTTTTCAACCTACATCTACCTAACCTTGGGATGGGATAGTGTGCAACTTATGCAATTCTAAGAAAAGCTTGAGTGATTTCAAAAGATCAAAATAAAAATAAAAGGAAATATAAATAAAAGTGTACAAAAGGGCAAGTGTTCCAATGTCTTTGATATGAAAATATCTTTGATATGAACACGTCTCAGATTGCGTCTCTTATCGAGTGCTCGGTACCGTGCCTGAGAAACATGAATGCCAAGTGAGTGATAGACCGCATGATCGAGATTGTCCACACTTATAAAAATAAAATAGATGCTAAAACAAAAGAAAGAGCTAAAAAAGAGTTAAAATCCTCAAGCATAAAAATACAAAGATTCAAAAGCGAGGTTGCACACCTTGGGGGCTTATCTAGGGTCTTGAGCCTTTATCCCCTTCTTCTTTAAACCTTTAGCCTAACCACGTTACAACCCTTAAAAAGACCTTTTTGAGGTATACACACTTGTGCGAGGTTCGGCTAGAGCTACGTTCGGCCTGATTCCTAACGGATACGTAGGCAACCTCACATCGAGGTGCGGCCGTAATAAACATGCATTCATATTCACATTCACACACATGCACCATGATCATATCAAAGGATATCCTACGCTCATCCCTATTTACTTAGAGCTAGACTTGGGGGCTTGATCCTTATATCATTAGCTTACCTAGCTTAAGAGTCACCACCATTTGACTCTTCTAAAAATAATATTTTCCCACACACTTAGCCATTGTGGCCTAGCTTTAGTGTCACTATTACACACATCACAGATACATGACCAAATACTTCCCTTAGGAACCCTTTGTCATGGAATCTTAATACAACGCTGAAGCATGCCTTGTCATATCAACATCTCTCATCAATCATAATTGTCATTGCATCACTAAGTATGAAGTGCTTAGCCTCCATGCCTAAGTTACCCAAATACTTTCATTATTGAGCCAATTGAGATAGCCTAGGATGGATTAATCCTTGCACCTTGAGAGATACTATCAAACAACATTTGACTAAGCTCATTCAACATGCATCTTCAAAACTTTCGATTCTTTTTCGCGTCTTTCTTTTTCGAGAGAACGTCGGTACCCTCCAAAAATGACGGAAAATTTTTGCTTTTTGCATTTTTGAGTCACATTGAGTCAATACTATGAACACACGGGTCACGAGTCACACGTGTCATTTTACTTTGAGTCGAGTCAACCTCGAGTCAGTCAGTCACAGAGAGTCAAGTTTATACCTTGAGTCGTGTCAAGTCGATAAGTCAAGCAACATTAATCCTTAGGTCAACCCTAAGATAATTAAAAAGATTGGCAAAGTTCTATAGTCAAAATAAATACAGGTGCAGCGGAATAGGGAAGACCCTATCACAACGTTCGGCGATAGAGTCAATTCTTGGCGCCAGAGATATTCCAGCAGCGACAGAGCTCGAAGCCTCTTAGAAAGGTGATTTTGACCTCATACAACAATTTCGGGTTCCTTGCTTAAAGCGCCTAAGAATTGGCTCATCACGACACTGACATACTGGTTTTAGAAGAAGCAAAGCGAGCTTTAAAGATCGACAAGTGTTGGTCTTCGGTAATTTTCTTCGGAATATTATCACAACAACTGAGGATGACTTCAAGTAAAGTTATTTTTGACAACATTCGCTAAGATTGTGGAAGTTGTCACCCAAGATTTGAGGAGATAGCACGAGATGGGCGGTATTCGACGGCATTCGCTAAGATTGTGGAGGTTGTCACTCAAGATTTGAGAAGATAGCACGAGATGGGCGGTCTTCGACGGCGTTCACTAAGATTGTGGAGGTTTTCACCAAGATATGAGAAGAGCGGTTCATGATGAGGCGGTCTTCGACGACTTTTGCTATGATTGGAAAGGTTGTCACTATGACTCAAGAAAAGGCTCAAGATGTAGCAACATTGATCAACGGCGTTCCTTAGATTGCGGAAGATCGTCAAAACAAGCAGCAAGATAGCGTTCCATAGATTGTGGAAAGTTGTCAAAAAGCAACTGAGGATTGTTTCAAGAGAAGCAATCTTCAATAGTATTCCCTTGGATGTGGAATATTATCAATGCGGATGAGGATTGTTTCAAGAGAAGCAATCTTCGATAGTATTCCCTTGGATGTGGAATATTATCAATGCGGATGATGATTGTTTCAAGAGAAACAATCTTCGATAGTATTCCCTTGGACGTGGAATATTATCAGTACGGATGAGGATTTGTTTCAAGAGAAGCAATCTTCGATGGTGTTCCCTTGGACGTGGAATATTATCATAGCGGAGGAGGATCGTTTCAGGCGAAGCAATCTTCCATATTGGAAGCAGTTACGAACATAGCAGTTTTCAAGCAGGATGGCATTCTCTAGCTTGCAGAAGGTCATCAAAACAGCAAAAACAACAAGGATACAACAACAATCGGTTACTTTCAGAGACGTGTGCTCGACGGTGCAAGATACGCGTTTTTTAACTCATTTATCTATTTAACTAACGCTAGTTTTGCAGGTATCGGCGTTACAAGAATGATTTAGGATCGCAGAACGTTCTGAATCATTCTCTGTCCCTATCGATACTTTGACTTTCGTTTTTGAAACTTGCGTTTCTCCAAACTCAGTCAAAGTGGGGGCTTCTGTAGACACCCATTTGTGTCTCCCCAAAACCAAACCCGGTGATGAGTACCTTTCACGTCGAATCATAATCGAATGAAGCAAAAGTGTGGAAAGTCTAGCGTTGCGGATAGTTTTAATTTCTTTTCTCTTCTCTCTGTTTTGAAAACTTATTTTAAGAAAACAGCCAATCCAATTTGGTTGGTCCATGATATGGGTCCTATAGTAGTGCAGTTAGATAGGGCTTGCAAAGAGCTTTCCAACGATATATTATAAGCCCAATTCTGATGAATATTGAGGGAATTATGGCCAATATACTAAACTGGGCCCGATTTAGTTTTTATATGCGGCCTAATGATCTAAAGGAGGGCCTATTATTAATTATCATTCCTAAAGCTACTAAGATTGATTATAGTCTTTTAGAATACTCTAGAAGGTTCTTTTAAATCCTAATGGAGTTAGGATTGATAATTATGTTTTAAAGAGTTTGAAATTGAATAAAACTACTCCTTTTAAGAATCCATGTTTTGTACGAAGTGGAATATATTCAGATTTTATTTTCGTGCCTCATAATATTTATACAAATTTTATATGGTTGGATAGATCTTGAAATTATCTTTCCAATGATATATTATAATATTAAATCCGAGTTATAAAGAAAAAGATATGAATGAGACATGAAACTTTATCAAAAACTGATACCCTTCCACTATTTTGGCCATATCTTTTTATCTACAAAATATTTTAATCGGATTATAATTGGGTTGGAAAGTAGACTTTAATAACTTTCCAACGACATATTATATGCCTTATTTGGACTTTTGGATCAAAAGATATGATAAAAACAAAAACGCGTGAATTTATGAAATCAGCGCCTGGCGCCAGCCATTGGCGCCTGGCGCCAATAGCCTAATGTTGGCGCCAGCTCTGTTTCAGTTGCGCCAATGCTCTGTTTTGTTAATTTTATCTTTTTGGCTGATTTTCTCTATAAATAACGTCGTAAAAACTCCGTTTTCATTCACCAACTCTCATCAAGAGTTTCTTGATTATTCTCTCTCTCTCTCTTTTTCTAATCTAGCCTTTTCACAAATACAAAATTCCACATTCACAAGACTTAGATACGCCTAGCCATATTCGAAGTTTCTTTCGCTCTAGACGTGAAAGGTTTTAATTTATGAGGGTTTGGTCCCAAATCTCTATTTCAATTATTTAATTTAATTGTTTTGATTATTATTTTCCTTGAAGTTACTAACGTGTGTATTTTGTTATTAGAAAGAGGTACGAGGCATCAAAGTAAGTGCTTTAATGGTTTTAATTGATATTATGATCATGTTTATATTATTATTATGATATTCCTAGTATCATGTCTAGGGTAATTTTAATATTAAATATGATTGTTACGATGCTTCCTATTCTCTTCCTAATATTTATGATTGTTAGTATCATGTTAGGGTTAAAGCTTTGATTTTTATTGCTTAGTGACATGCTAGGGTTTGTTATTAATCTTGTTAGTATCATGCCTAGGATCTTGCTATGTTTATTATGCTTTAATATTAACATGAACATGATTATGATTATAATTTTTATAATTTATGATAATTTATGAATATTATTATTATTATTATTTTGATGATGATTATTTTTATTCATGATTACTATTATTATTATGATGATATTATTATGATTATTATTATTATTCATGATTATTATTGATTATGTTGCTTGATACATTATTTATTCTTTATTGCTTGATCACCTTCATTGCCTGTTTAAAGGGAATTTGTACTTGTAATCACGCTTAATAAGATAATTAATAATCTTGTTTAGGGTTAATTTGATTATAACTCAAGTGATCGCCAATAATAGATTTATTTGTGCGTTAATATTCAACAAACATAGATAAACAGGTTTAGGGTTAATCTAATGATTGCATGTTAATAAAAAAGCGCACATGAATACGATCAGAATAAAGTAGAGGCCTATTATTAGGGTAGGTTCAATCTCTTTTAGGTTGGATTTGTACCTTCATCCCTGAACCCTTATTTTGTTCTAGACCTTATGGTGTTGACGATCTCTTGGATCGTTAAGGGGTGTAACCTTCATCCTATGAACGGTTTACAAGTTCCTAAAACTTGTTGGCGACTCTTTTGCTCTATCTTCTTCCCTTTTTGACGCCACCGTACTTTAGTGTATGATCACAGTGGGGTTAAAGCTAGTGGGATTAAAGCTTAAAATTATTCCCTACACTAAGAATTAAGCAAAGAAATAAAGATGAGAGAAAGTTAGAAAATGCTCATTGAATAAATGAGAAGAAGTTCCACAAAGTTGTTTCTTCAACCTCTCAAAAACTCCATGGAAATCCAAGCTTTCTCTCTCTAAAACTACTCCTAATCTAACCCTAAGAGAGAGAAAATAAAATAGGCTAAACTAATCTAATCTAGGTAATAAAAATGTTGATTGAAAAAGTTTTTAGAAAATAACCCCAAAGGGGGTATTTATAATACAAGTTAAACAAAATAAAATAAAATAATTAAAACTAAATTCAAAAACAAAACTAAAATAAAATAAAATAAAAGAAAATGAAATGGAAAAAGAAACCCCAAAACTCCCAAAATTCCCACCAAACCCACAAAAACAATTAGACCCCCAATTCCCCTTTCTCGTGGTTGTTATGATTCTCATCCTAAATTCCATTGCACGCATCTTCACCCTTCATCGACATCAATCAGTAAAATCTTCATCAAGCATAACTAAATCGCGACCGTCCGATTTTCAATAAGAGTCACGCGCGAAGCTCGTGAAATGGTTCGGTCGAACCATGGGTTGGTGCGGCAAAACTACGGGGTTGATTCGGTCAAACCATGGGTGTGTTCGACCACACCTCTTCAATTTACAAAACTTTAAAAGTTTCTAACTCGTACTTCGATCGAACTCTTATTGGTTTGCTCAAACTTGATTAATTTGCCATTTGCTCTATTTCTTGCGCGAATTGGTAGGGTGATGGCCGGAATTGAGTGGCTGCGGTGGTCAGAGTCGTGGTTTGGTGAGGTTGCTGTTGTTCGAATGGAACAGGGGAATTGCGTGGTTGATGGTGGCTGTTCGCAGGTGGTTGCATGGCTGGTGAGAGTGGTTCATGTGAGGGATGTTGCGGGGTGTTGGTGGTTCAGGTGGTTTGATGGCTGCTGTGGTGGTTGATTGGAGGTGGTACGAGTAGGTGTTTTTGGTGGGCTGAGAGCTACATGAGGTAGCAGGGGCTGCTGGTGGTGATTGTTGTTGCGGATTGGTGGTTGCGGCGGTTGAGGAGGCTGAGATTGGTGGTGGTTGTTATTGAGTGGATGGTGGTCGAAGGGGGCTGTGGGCTAGTGTGTGTGGTGTTTTGGTGAATTGCGGGAGCAGAGGATTGGTGTGTGATATTGGTGGGTGATGGTGGTGGTGCGGCTGTTACTTTTGGCGTTGGTTTTGTTGGGGGAAAGCAGGGAGCAGGGCAGTGAGGTTGAGTTGTGGTGTAGGATAGGGAGGAAGTGGCTATGGTGGTCCTTGGTTATCAGGTGCGTGGGAGCTGGAGGTGGCTGCTGCAATTGGTGGAGCAGGGGAGCTTAGTGGTTGATGGTGGAGGTTGGTGCAGCAAAGGTGAAGAAAGGTGCGGTTGTGGTGGCTGTTTGCAGTTGGGGTTGCGTGGCAGCAGCCATGAGACCATGACTTGGCTTGGACACATTTAACTCAAACCCGGAATTTCGAACTTGATTTGAACAAGGAAATCGAGCGTCAACCCTAACACACCTACAACCAAAAATCAAACACGAGGGGATTATCAAAAGGTAAAATAAAATAAGATAAAATTAGATAAATAAAGTAAAATAAAGCACTAAAACTAAAGAAATAATAAAATTAAATGAAATAACATAAAATAAAGAAAACAAACTAGAAACTAAAAGAAAATAAATAAAAAGAGAGAAACTAGGAATTATTAAAACTAAGTTTATCTAAATTAAACTCAAAACTACAAAATACTCGATTAAAAAGATAAAAACGAGAATAAGAAAAATAATAGAAATAAAGGATAAAATGAGCTTAATTATTGAAATAAGCCGGAAAAAGTATTCAATAAACACCCCTAAAAGTGACATAAAAGTCACTTATCAGTTACTATCAGGTCGGGTATAGGTTAGGGTTCAGGTCATAAAATATTGGATCAAATTGGTTTTCGGTTAAGATCAAGTCAGGTTCAGGTCGGGTTACAGATCACTAGTTACACATTTTCACCCCATTGTTCGAGTACAGGTTGGGTTCAGATCATTGCCAGTTCAGGTCGGAATCTCGGGTCGGGTCAGTTTTTGACAGCTCTAGTCAAAAGTATGAATTTTAAACCCATATCTCAAAGGCACAAACCCATGAGGTATAGCGTTTAAAAAACTTGGAGGTGAGTTTGGTTCATTCCATTTCTTTAGGTATCAAATAAAAAGAGTGAATAATAAGATGTCCATTCCAGAATTGAGTCAAACACATGGTATTAAATAGGACATTTTGTGAAAAACTACCTTATAAAACACTTTTTTTGCGAGAAACTACCCAATAAAAAAATGTTGTAAGAAACTACCTTATAAAAGGGTAAATGTTGTAAGAGGCTACCCTTGGTCAAAAAGTCATCGTTGATTTTTATTTTCTGGCGTTGACTACATTATGTGCCAATTAAGAAAAGAGGAGGGAAAGGGTGAATTAAAAGTCATGTGATTGTCACGTGATATGGTCAATGCCGGAAAATGAAAGTCAACAGTGACTTTCCGATCAATGGTAGTCTCTTACAACATTTACCCTTTTATAAGGTAATTCCTTAAAACATTTTTTTATTAGGTAGTTTCTCGCAAAAAAAGTGTTGTATAAGGTAGTTTTTCAAAAAATATCCTATTAAATAATAAGTTCTAAGCCGATACCACCTTAAGCCCAATTCTGATTCCAAACTCATACCACTCTGCAAACCAGACGCCCGCTAAAACTTATTTTAATTGTAGTTTGCACTTGAGTAACCCTTATTAGAATTTATTAAACATAAACTGAACTTATCTGAACTCATTACACCTGAAATAAGTGAAAATAAGGTGAACAGAACAGACCTGATATAAGAATGAAAATAATTCTTTTTTTGGTGTTTAAAGAGCCACAAGGACAGGGGTGAGAATCGATCCCAAGATCTCTTGGAATCGGAAGGGAAGCCCTAACCATTTGTGCTATCCCTAGAGTGAAAATAATTCTCATCTAAGTTTACAATTGATTACAATTGAATGATTAACCTCGTTTTTCAAATTTTTGACTTGCATACACTAAACTTGAAAAGCTAAACTTTAACAAAATTAACTTTCTACATTAAAACAGTAGTCCAAATAAATTAAAAATAAAAAATGAATAAAATTAAAGAAAGAGGGTTACAAATAGTCAAATTTCTAATTAAAAAAAAAGTTGACTAAATTAGGCCTCTAAAACCCTAATTTTTTTGTAAACCATAAAGAGAAGAATAGAGCAAGGAAGAGAAAAAGGGCGGCTAATCTAATTTACTATAAGGGCCTGTTCTAATTTACTGAGCTGAACTGAATTGATTGGAGCCAAACTGTACTGAACTGAATATTTTATGAGAGAAGAAAATTAAGAACTGAAATAAAACTGAACTGATTGGAGCTAAACTGAATTGAATTGAAAATAAGCTGAAGAGAACAGACCCGAAGTGTTAATTTAGGTAAATATAGGGGTAACTTTAATAATATGAAAAATTATAGAATTATGGCACCTATTTTTCAATTTGAACCATTGGGTTTTCAGAAGTTCTGTTTAATTATATTTGTCTGAACACTGTGAAAAAAACACCATGAGTAATTTTACAGTTGGTAATACATAGTTTTGACTATTAATATCTATAATTATACCTTTGTAAAAAAAAATTTAAAAAATTAATATATAAAAAATATATTTAAAAAGAATCTAACTTGATCTCACATGATTATAATTTTCCTCACATATAAAACATATAATATTATCAAAGAAAATTATGTATATAGTGTCAATCCTTATGGTGTAACAAAAGAAAAGTGGAGGAAGTATAAAACATATACTTCATACAATGGTATACTATACTCATATTGAAAAAAAATTGGGTAAGTATTAGGACTCACGGTGAGTCCTATTATATCTGATATCATTGTCTAATTTTAGAATATTATTGTCAGATATATTAGACTCCCGGTGTTTTGGGTGTTTTTGTCCCTCGGAAGAGTTACGTCACAAAGATTGGTCCGGCTGAGCTGTACCTGCAAAACAACGGAAACTCCGGATGGTTGGAGCTTCGCCTCCGAATATCAAGTTAGTAACTTGAAAGGGAATAAAGAGTACGGAAATTTAGGTGGGGATCTGCTTGGATTCCAAGCTCAGGAGTTTCTCTGATGGGAGAGAATGTAGGTGTAATAAATGATTGAACGTGTCCCCAAAATGGGGAAATATCTCCCTATTTATAGGGTTGTTGGAGAATGTGCCCCTATCTAGGTCACTTGACCTAGATTTTAGTGGGTTGCAACGCTTTACGGCGCTCCTAGGGATTTGGGCCCTTGAAGGCCGCTATTTCAAAGTCTTATCTAAGGGGGCCACGTGTCAAGAGGATATTAGGCCACTTGGGTCATCCTGAACTCACCACGCGACCTCCTCTCATTGGTCCACGTGTCTAGGGTATTTTTACCCTAAACATTTGCCCCTCACAGGGGTCACGTGCATATCACGTGGGGCCTGTGACATGTGTCCACCTATCAGAGGTGAACAGTAACGGATAGTAAAATTTAAATTTCAAACAGGAATTCCCCCGTTTTCACCTTCTATAAATAGAAGTTTACCTCCCCCTTTTTCTCTCACCTTATTTTCATTTGACTTTTTAGAGAGAGAAAGAGAGTTTTTAGAGAGAGATCCTCTGCCTCCGTCTGCGTCAGAGTTTTCAGGATTCCCGTGTGCTAAAGTTGTAACACCTAGTTCACCGACTGTAGCTGTTTTTAGATTAGTCAGAGCTAAAGTAAGGTAACCGCCTGTACCATTTTTAGCTTTTCTTTTTTTCAAATTGTATACATTACTTCTCCTCCTGTATACATAGCTTAGAAATAAAAATGAGTTCTCAATCCACACACTCGGCACTGCCTAGGACACTCAGCTGGTCCCCCGGAACGGCTGAGTCTAGAACAGGGGGTGCCTTTTCTAAACTGTCAGAACCGATGTGATCATCTCCGAATTCCTCCCTCTCTGTGTCTGTGCAGGACACAATGTCCAGAATGAAACAGACGACCAGAAGGTCTAGGAGCCGGCACACTATATCAGTGCCAGCCAATGAGGTTGTTCTAGACGGGGAACATGAGGATTTGGAGGAGAGCGGTTCTGATGAAGAGGCTCCCTCTACTTCCGGGAGCTCAGGTGTACGAGAGGAAGGCGGTGAGGAAGCCGCCTCCTCTAATGGAACCGGCGATAATGAGGCCGGTGAAGGGTCAAGGGCCGAATTTTCTTGCTCTGACCAGGATAACTTTGCAGCTGACTATTAGCAGCCACCTAAAGTCGCTGACAACCCTAACCCTAAAAGGACTAGAATGCTGTCGGGTGACATTGCCCTATTAAAGAGCGGCTTTAGGGCTGTTAAAGAGAAGCACCCCTTTGAAAAGGGGTGGGATATCATCGTCCCGCCTGCTGAAGCAATAATGGCATGGGACCATGACATTGATAATGCAGACCATTACTTTGTCTGCTACGAGGCGGTCATAGAAACCGGCCTCCGGTTCCCCCTCCATACCGGGATTAGGAAAATCCTGAAGGGGTATTGTAGGGAATATTTCAAGCATTACCCCTAGCTTAAACCCTACTGTGATCATACACTAAAGTATGGTGGCGTCCAAAGGGAAAGAAGATAGAGCAAAAGAGTCACCAACAAGTTTTAGGAACTTGTAAACCGTTCACGCGAGGTGAAGGTTACACCCCTTAACGATCCAAGAGATCGTCAACTCCAATAGGTCTGGAACCATGACTGATAGTTCGGTGATGAAGGTTCAAATCCAACCTAAAAGAGATTGAATCTGCCCTAATAATAGGTCTCTACTTTATTCTGATCGTATTCATGTGCGCTCTCTGACCCACATGCAATCAATAGGTTAACCCTAAACCTGTTTATCTATGTTGGTTGAATATTAATGCACAAACAAATCTAGTATTGGCGATCACTTGAATTATAATCAAATTAACCCTAAACAAGATTTTTAATTATCTTATTAAGCGTGATTACAAGTACCAAATTCCCTTTAAACATGCATAAAAGGCGTGATCAAGCAATAACAATAAATATCAAGCAACATAATAATAATAATAATAATAATAATAATAATAATAATAATAATAATAATAATAATAATAATAATAATAATAATAATAATAATAATAATAATAATAATAATAATAATAATAATAGTAATAGTAATAGTAATAGTAATAATAATAATAATAATAATAATAAAAATAATAAAAATAATAATAATTGAAATAACAATCATAATAATTAAATTAATCATGTTAAAGCATAATAATAGTAAGATCCTAGGCATGATACTAACAAGATTGATAACAAACCCTAGCACGTCACAAAACAATAAAAATCAAATATGTAGCCTTAACATGATACTAACATGCTATATTAGGAAAGAAAATAGGAAGCATCCTAGAAATCATAATTGATATAAGCAAATCACCCTAAATATCATACTAAAGAAACCATCCTAACATGATACTAAGAACATACTAAACATGATACTATGAATCAAAATAACAATCTAAACATGATTTCTATATCAAAATATCAATAAAATCAATTAAAGCACTTACTTGGATACCTCGTATCTCTTTCTAATAACAAAATACACACGTTAGTAACTTCAAGGAAAATAATAATTAAAACAATTAAATTAAATAATTGAAATAAAGATTTGGGACCAAACCCTCAGAAATTAAAACCTTTCACGTCTAGGGCAAAGGCAACTTCGAATTATTCTAGGTGTTTCTAGTGCTAATGTATGAGGAATTGTGTTTGTAAAAAGCAAGGCTTAGAAAGAGAGAGAGAATCAAGAATTTCTTGATGAGAGTTGATGATTGAAAAAGGGGATATATGACCTTTATTTATAGAGAAAAAAGAGATTCGAAAAATAAGAAAAGAATCCGAATTCGAATCGAAATAGAACTCGATGGACAGCAGTTTTTGCGGATTTTGTTTTTATCATATTTTTTGATCTAAAAGTCCAAATAAGAAATATGGTATGTCGTTGGAAAGCTCTTGAAGTATAATTTCCAACACAATTGGAATCAGATTAAAATATATTGTATATAAAAAGATATGGCCGAAATAGTAGGATGTGTCAGTTTTGGATAGAGTTTTGTATCTCATTCATTTCTTTTTCGTTATATCTCGGAATTAATTTTATAATATATCATTGGAAATATAATATCAAGATATATCCAACCATATAAAATTTGGATAAATATTATGAGGCACAAAAATAAAATCTGACTGTCTTTGAACATTTTTAAATTCGAATAGAATTAGGATTAAAGAAAAAGGAAAGTTTTTATTTAACTCAAATTCTTTAATCTTATCTTTTCAAAAAGGATAATTAAGATCTTTTAGAAACTTATAGAAGCTTCTAATTAACACTAATTAGTTTATGAATAGGATTAAACTTTTGGACCCTCTACATGATCATTGGGTCGTAGGTAAAATCCGGTTTGGGCCCAGTTTAGTATTTTGGCCATAATTTCCTCATTATTCATCGGAATTGGGCTTATAATATATCGTTGGAAAGGTCTTTTCAAGCCCTATCCAACTAAACTACTATTGGACTCATATCATGGACCAAACTAAACTGGAATCACGTTTTTCAAAAATAGAGTAAGAAAAGAAATATTTTCAAAAACAGAAAGAAGAGATATTTTAATAAAAACATCCTCATCACTAGACTTTTCACACTTTCTCTTTGTTCGATAATTAAATTACATGAAAGGTATTCATCACTGCGTTTGGTTTTGGGGAGACACAAATGGGTGTCTACAGAAGCCCCCACTTTGACTGAGTTTGGAGAAATGCAAGTTTCGAAAACAAAAGTCAAAGTATCGATAGGGACGGAGAATGATTCAGAACGTTCTGCGATCCTAAATTATTCTTGTAATGCCGATACTTGCAAAACCAGCGTTAGTTAAACAGATAAAAGAGTTAAGAAACGCGTATCTTGCACCGTCGAGCACACGTCTCTAGAGGTAACCGATTTGTTGTGACGATCTACCGCAAGCTAGAGAATACCGCCTGAAGACTGCTACGCCTGTAAATGCCTTCAATTTCCGCGGTGATAGTCTTAGAAAAGATTACTGCTTATTGATCCTTAATGTTGCTATGCCATTACGTCGGCGCTTTGCTGCTTGTGAACCACTAAGTCGGTGCTTTTTCTGTGATGACAATCCTCTTTTCTTTGGGAATAATTGCCCACAAAACTCTTGTATGATGTATGACAATCCGATTTAGGGAAAGTTTTCAATGCTTCGTAACAATCCATCCTTGGAAATGTTGCTACGATGAAGCGACAATGTTATCTCGGAAAATTTGCCAAAATCCAATTTTTGGGAAAAGTTGCCAATGCTTCGTAACAATCTTTCATAAGAATTTTGCTACGATCGACAATCCACATTTTGGAATATAACTCTTGAAAGCAATCCACCTTGGAAATTTTCCAACGCTATGCGACAATCCTTTTAGGAAAATATTGCCACAATTGACAATCCGCGTCTTGGAACATTTACCAAAAAAAAGAGTCGACTGACAATCCACTTCGGGAAAATTTGCCACTTACTGAAATGAATGAAAATCCATGTTGAGGAACCTTTGCCGAAATTTATGATGAGTAGAGACCTACGACAATCCTTTGGGAAATTTTTCCATAGGGAACTGGGTGTATGACAATCCAATCTCGAAAAACTTGCCAGCGATGACAATCCAAACTTGGAAAAAATTTCCAAACAGAGAAGGAGCACGACAATCCACGCTTGGAAACTTTTCCAGAGATGACAATCCAATCTTGGAAATATTGTCGTTGAAGATGATGCACGACAATCCATTTTCGGAAATATTGTTAGTTGGGGATGACAATCCAATTTTTGGAAAAACTGTCGTTTAAGAAGAATGCGCGACAATCCATATTTGGAAATATTGTCGTTTAAGAAGAATGCGCTTGCTTTTGAACCGATGCCTTGGTGTTTGTAATGAGCCAATGCTTAGGCGCTTAAGCTAAGTGAGACGATTTTTTGTCAGGTCAATCACTTACTGCGATTGTAATCATGTCAAATTGCTTACTGCTAATCATGTCAAATTGCTTATAGGGGCTAACTGGCATACCAAGGAACCCGAAATGTTGTATGAGGTCGAAATAACCATTCTGAGAGGCTTGAGCTCTATCGCTACTGAAATATCTCTGGCGTCAAGAATTGGCTCTATCGCCAGGCGCAGGGATCTAGAGTCAGGCGCTGAAATCTGTTGTCAGACGCCAGATGTTGTTGCCAGACGACATCCTTGTCGTCTAGTGCTGGAGTCGGGTCTTCCCTATTCTGCTCTTGCTGCCGCTGTTGCTTGGTTTTGCTCCGAACTTTGAGCTTGGTCGTTTCCTTTCAACCAAATCCGCTCAAATCTTGTGTAAATTAAAGCTCTTCATATCCAATTTACCGATCAATGTAATTCCTCTTATCTCGGAGGAATCTCCTGTGTCATATTCGCGGTTTTTTTGAAAAAATCCGGGAATGTCCTCGCTTGCTAGGATGCACCTGCATTTAATCTTTGACTATAGGACTTTGCTTATCTTTCTTTAGGGTTGACCTAATGTTTAGTGTTGCTTGACTCATTGACTTGACATGACTCAAGGTATGAACTTGACTTGCTGTGATTGAATCGAGGTTGACTCGACTCAAAGTGTTTGACACATGTGTTAACACGACATGACTCGACGTATTCATGACTCGTGTGCATTTTAATGTGATCGTGCGACTCGAAAATGCAAAAAAGCAAAAATTTTCCGTCATTTTTTATATAGGGTATCGACTTTCTCCCGAAAAAGAAAGACGCGAAAAAGAATCAAAGTCTTTGAATGCATGTTTAATGAGCTCAGTTAAATGTTGTTTCTCACAGTATAAGGATTGTAATATCCTAGTTGACTCGATAATGAAAGTATTTAGGTAACTTAGGCACGAAGGCTAAGTACTTTATACTTTGTGATGCAATGATGATTGATGTTGATATGACAAGGCATGCTTCAGCGTTGTATTAAGATTTCATGACAAAGGGTTCCTACGGGAAGTATATTTGGTCATGTATCTGTGTAGTGTGTGAAAGTGATACTAAAGTTAGGACGCAAGGGCTAAGTGTGTGGAAAAATATCATTTCACGAAGAGTAAAATGATGGTGACTCTTTGGCTAGGTAAGTTAATGATGTAGGGATCAAGCCCCCAAGTCTAGCTCTAAGTAGATAGGGATGAGCATAGGAAATTCCTCGATATGATCACGGTGTGAGTGTGTGAATGTGAATATGAATGGTTACGGGCGCACCTCGATGTGTGGTTTCCTACGTATCCGTTAGGAATCAAGCCGAACGTAGCTCTAGCCGAACCTCGCACAAGTGTGCGTATACCTCAAACAGGTCTTTTTAAGGTTTGTAAGGTGGTTAGGCTAAAGGTTGAAGAAGAAGGGGATAAAGGCTCAAGACCCTCGATAAGCCCCCAAGCTGTGCAACCTTGCTTTTGAATCTTTGTATTATTGTGCTTGAGGTTTCTCACTTATGAGCTCTTTCTTTTTTTTTTTTTTTTTTTTTTTTGCTTTAGCATTTATTTTATTTTTATAAGTGTGGGCAATCTCGATCATGCGGTCTATCACTCACTTGGCATTCATGTTTCTCAGCCACGGTACCGAGCACTTGATAAGAGACGCAATTTGAGACGTGTTCATATCAAAGACATGTTTATGTCAAAGACATTGTAACACTTGCCCTTTTGTACACTTTTATTATTTTTTTTATTTTATTTCTATTGCTTTTTTTTAAATCACTCAAGTGTTTTGTAATTTCATAAGTTACACACCATCCCATCCCAAAGTTAGGTAGATATGGGTTGAAAAATGAACGGTCTATCGTGAGACGAGGCTCAAAGTTGTGTATCAAGAAAGGATTGTATATTTGAAGGGTGAAAGGTAATATGATGTGGCTACAAGGGGTGCCTCAAATCATTGGTATACCTTGTGCTTAGTTTGACATGGATTATTTATTTATTTTTTTTAATGCAATGTAATGAAATGATCACATGCAAGAAAATAAATGCTCATTTTATTTAATAAGTGAAGGGTAAAAATCAAACTCTAAGAAATAAATTCAAGGAAGATGATGGGTGCCTATGCTAGACTTATTGGGGAAAGGGTTTGAAAAAAAAGAAGAAGAAAGCATGAAATCTTGGTGAGAAGCTTGTCTTGTGCATTTGTTTCATCATTACCCTCTTTTTTTTTTTTTTTTTTTTTTGTCAATCACATGACTCAAACTCGATTCAACATGCAATGAATGGAAGAAGGTAGGAAGAATGAAGGTTGTGATATGGAGAGAGCATGTAGAGAATGGAAAGATGATGTAGATGGAGAGATATGAAAAAATTAAGAATAGAATGTACCCCCAACTCAAATGACGGAAAAGAACCGACTCATGCATGAACCTAAGACATGGTCATGGTGACATGTACAAAGTGTGCGCTAAGACTAGTGAGTATAGGTGACATGTTAAGACTCTTGTCATGACCATGTGGCTAGACTATGTGACCAGACTCGAATAAAGACTAAGTTAAGACCTCGCATATATGCATTAAACTTGACAAGCTATGGTATTTTAGTCATAACTTTTGATCTGTGACTCTGATTGGGATGGAACCAACGCCAAATTAAAGATAAAACTCGAGGCTACAGATCCATAGGTTGTACCACTCGTAGTTATTCTTAGAACTCCGGCTATGACTAAAATAAGTTGACGTTTGTGCAGTATATGGGAATAAAAATCCGGGTTGACTTAAAGGAACTATGACTCGATTTTAGACATATTTATTAGCTCAAATTAATTAATAATTTAATTAAAAAAAAATTCCTTTAGTCCTTGGTTAGTTTATTTAGACTTATTCACAAGTCAAACAAACAGTTAGGAAAAACACAGAGTATGCACAAGCAAAGAATGCACAAGTAGTCAAGTAGTCACAATATGATGCAATGAGTTTGCCACCTAACCATGGCTCTAGTTCTCTAAAGTTCGGGATATGGGTTAGTCAAAGAGGGTCCATGATTAATTATCCGGATGCACCACGCGGAAGCCTAACCGTGAAAGGTTGGCGCGAGTGGATGGGACACCGCGAGTTAAGAAAAAACTCGCTTCCATGGTTTGGTGAATTCAACATTCTCGGATGTACCCTTTGTTGCTCAGAGCGTTCAATCATGTAGATGGAGCATGAATTCCCAGGGTTTATGTCCATATGTAGAACACATATGGGTTTCAAAAAAGTGAGAAAAACTCATTCAGGAAGTAGGATCGAGCAAACAGTGCTAAAAACTGGTCAAAATTAGAACGCATATTTCTTGCTCGGTATTGGAAGAACTTGGCGCCAGCAAACAGAGGTCGGCGCCACAATTAGGCTTTAGCGCCTGGCGACAGAAGCTGTCGCCTGGCGCTAAAGTCAAATAAGTGGCGCTAGACTTTGATTCCTGACGCTAGTTCCTACATGCCTCAGCAGCTCTCTGTGCTCGATAATATTTTTCAGTTTCGCGCAGCATTATTTCAATCCTAGTTGTGAAAGATATTCCTCAAATTTCCTACGTGTAAAAATCCTATGTTTTAACTCATTACGCATGGTCTTTCCAATGAGATATTTTCTATGCATATGACAATAATGTTAATCAAAATTACGCACATGAAATACTTAGAACTTTTCGAGTCTCATCCACTCATTCTAAATCATTGCCGAAATAAATTTCAGGAATTAAAATAGAAATCCTCCCCAGCGGAGTCGCCAAAAACTGTAGGGAATATTTCAAGCATTACCCCTAGCTTGAACCCTACTGTGATCATACACTAAAGTACGGTGGCGTCCAAAGGGAAAGAAGATAGAGCAAAAGAGTCACCAACAAGTTTTAGGAACTTGTAAACCGTTCACGCGAGGTGAAGGTTACACCCCTTAACGATCAAAGAGATCGTCAACTCCAATAGGTCTGGAACCATGACTAGTAGTTCGGGGATGAAGGTACAAATCCAACCTAAAAGAGATTGAATATGCCCTAATAATAGGTCTCTACTTTATTCTGATCGTATTCATGTGCGCTTTCTGACTAACATGCAATCAATAGGTTAACCCTAAACCTGTTTATCTATGTTGGTTGAATATTAATGCACAAACAAATCTAGTATTGGCGATCACTTGAATTATAATCAAATTAACCCTAAACAAGATTATTAATTATCTTATTAAGCGTGATTACAAGTACCAAATTCTCTTTAAACATTCATAAAAGGCGTGATCAAGCAATAACAATAAATATCAAGCAACGTAATAATAATAATAATAATAATAATAATAATAATAATAATAATAATAATAATAATAATAATAATAATAATAATAATAATAATAATAATAATAATAATAATAATAATAATAATAATAATAATAATAATAATAATAATTGAAATAACAATCATAATAATTAAATTAATCATGTTAAAGCATAATAATAGTAAGATCCTAGGCATGATACTAACAAGATTAATAACAAACCCTAGCACGTCAAAAAACAATAAAAATCAAATATGTAGCCTTAACATGATACTAACATGCTATATTAGGAAAGAAAATAGGAAGCATCCTAGAAATCATAATTAATATAAGCAAATCACCCTAAATATCATACTAAAGAAACCATCCTAACATGATACTAAGAACATCCTAAACATGATACTATGAATCAAAATAACAATCTAAACATGATTTCTATATCAAGATAGCAATAAAATCAGTTAAAGCATTTACTTGGATGCCTCGTATCTCTTTCTAATAACAAAATACACACGTTAGTAACTTCAAGGAAAATAATAATTAAAACAATTAAATTAAATAATTAAAATAAAGATTTGGGACCAAACCCTCAGAAATTAAAACCTTTCACGTCTAGGGCGAAGGCAACTTCGAATTATTCTAGGTGTTTCTAGTGCTAATGTATGAGGAATTGTGTTTGTAAAAAGCAAGGCTTAGAAAGAGAGAGAGAATCAAGAATTTCTTAATGAGAGTTGATGATTGAAAAAAGGAGAGATATGACCTTTATTTATAGAGAAAAAAGAGAGTCAAAAAATAAGAAAAGAATCCGAATTCGAATCGAAATAGAACTCGATGGACAACAGTTTTTGCAGATTTTGTTTTTATCATATCCTTTGATCTAGAATTCAAAATAAGGAATATGGTATGTCATTGGAAAAATCTTGAAGTATACTTTCCAACACAATTGGAATCAGATTAAAATCTGTTGTATATAAAAAGATATGGCCAAAATAGTAGGACGGTGTCAGTTTTGGATAGAGTTTTGTATCTCATTAATCTTTTTCGTTATAGCTCGGAATTAATATAATAATATATCATTGGAAATATAATACCAAGATCTATCCAACCATATAAAATTTGGATAAATATTATGAGGCACAAAAATAAAATCTGACTGTCTTTGAACATTTTTAAATTCGAATAGAATTAGGATTAAAGAAAAAGGAAAGTTTTTATTTAACTCAAATTCTTTAATCTTATCTTTTCAAAAAGGATAATTAAGATCTTTTAGAAACTTATAGAAGCTTCTAATTAATCCTAATTAGTTTATGAATAGGATTAAACCTTTGGACCCTCTACATTTTCATTGGGTCGTAGGTAAAATCCGGTTTGGGCCCAGTTTAGTATTTTGGCCATAACTTCCTCATTATTCATCGGAATTGGGCTTATAATATATCGTTGAAAAGGTCTTTTCAAACCCTATATATCCAAATACACTACTATTGGACCCGTATCATGGACCAAACTAAACTGGAATCATGTTTTTCAAAAATAGGGTAAGAAAAGAAATATTTTCAAAAACAGAAAGAATTGATATTTTAATAAAAACATCCAAATCACTAGACTTTTCACACTTTCGCTTTGTTCGATAATTAAATGACATGAAAGGTATTCATCACTGGGTTTGGTTTTGGGGAGAAACAAATGGGTGTCTACAGGTATGATCTAGGAGTTTGGCAGCTCACCCCAACTCGTGGGTGAACATCTTGAGTTACATCGCCGCCTGCGAGCTCCAGAACATAAATCCCAGTTTCTCCGCCTTCGCTCATATGCATTATTTGAGCAAGGCACCAGGCGGTCATGGGGCATGGTACACTGTTTCCACCTTTCCCTAGCATTTGATGAGCTTGGACAAGGTGTCCAAATGGTCTGGGTGGAAAGATAAGTTTTATTTGATTTCTTCTCCAACTCTGAGATACAACCGGACACTACGCCGGTATAACACAGAACCGACTCTTTTAGGAAGGAAATGCCCCCTCCCGGAGCTATCTAATAAGGTCGGGGAGCAAATAATAGAGCCAGGTTTCTTTGAGACCACAACTGAGCCCATGGGGGATGGGACTCACATTATAGTTCCCAAAAACTAGATCCCCCATCCGCACTATTTCAAGGACGAATGCTTTTTGTCTGCCTGTGGGTTAAGTACCATGTTTCCCAAGGGTAGATCCACTTACATCCGGAGTGTTTGTTATTTTATTCTTCTATTACAAACTTTCCATAATTTCTTTTAACTTAAATTCTATTCATGCAGCCGACGCCTTGAAGATGGTCGATCCGGAAAAAACTCCGGCTATGTCGGCGGCGCAGCTGCGCAAGGAGGCTGCTACTGCCAAGAAGGCAGCCGTTGATGCTAAAGAGTCCAAGAAAGGCGGGGTAAAACCGCCTGACTTTGTATATTATTTTCCTTTTTTTACTAAGGTAGTTTGCCGGTTGGGTATACTTAACCTTTTTCACTTTGCAGGACTCTGTAAAGCGTGTGCCACGATCCTTCTCCAAGCTTTTCAAAAGGCAAGGAGAGGATCTAGAAAAAGCTCCGGCTGCGAAGGCCACCAGAAAGGACCCACCCCAATCAAATACTTCTGCCAAATCCGATCGTCCCACGACCGGTGGCAAATCCCCTGCTGTGATGAAGATTCTGAGCGAAGGCTCAGAGCGTTCGCAGCAGAAAGCGCCGGATGCCTCCACGACATCGAAGGGTGACCCGCCACCTAATGTTGCAGCCGGTGCGGCAACAACCGGGGAGAATGAGACGCCTACGCCCCATCCGGATACCCAAGGTAAGGGAAAGATTGAAATACCTTGGCCATTTGACTTCATGAGAGTCAAGACTAAGGTAGACCCCTCCGGGGTTCAGTTAGCAGCCGACAACGGATGAATGCCAACTATGCTGCCTCTTACTCATAGAGTACTACTTTTGGTGCAGATCTGAATCCGACGAACCGGATCTTGCTGGTTTCGCAAAACAGATGGTGAGGACCCTCACCCGGTTAGAGAAGAATTTCATACCTGATCTGCAGGTAGTGGACTTCGACCGGATAATGGGCCAGCTGGCTGTGGTAAGGAATCTCACAACCTTGATATCTTTTCTTTATTTTAACTAAGTATGTCATAATCCGGCTGTTCTTTTCTCAGGTAATGCTGAGAGTGGACGGACTCCGGGGCCCCTTCAGGCGGAAACAGGAAGAGGTAAATGATGCCAAACGGAGGGGCCTTGAAAACCTCAACTCTGCTGAATATGCTAATTATATGTGTGATTTAAAGATTAAAGCAGTAGAGTTGAAACAGGAGAAGCTGATCCGGAGCTTGACATCTGCAAACGATGAAGCCACCAGCCGGGCTAATGACCTTGAGGAAAAGCTAAAGGATGCCAAATCTGAGCTCAAGGCATTAGAAGATGCTGACAAGGAAAACGCCCAACTACGGGCAGACGTCTCCAGTCTGGGGGTTGAGATCGTCAATCTGCGGAACAAGCAGTCAGATGAGATCGCCCAGGAGAAAAAACGGGTGATGGAGGAAAATGAGCGGGACAATGCAGCCCACCCGAAAATCACTTGGAGCCTCCTCTACCCGGATATAGACTTTAAAGTCTATAAACTTAGGTATGATTACGCCAGTGAGGTGTATGATGCCCAAGTGCTAGGTGAGCTCCTCCGCCTCGCTTCCGAGATTGGGCTGCTGAGCAGGGATATGAAGTCTCGGATACTGAGGAGCCGGCGGCAGACGAACAAAATGAAGGCCCAACTGGCCAAGATCTGCCGAAGCAGCAGCATCCAACTCAGCCTTAGGCGAGCCTCCCCAAATTATACGGAAGTATGCCAATTACTTTCTTTGCCGGCTTATATGCCGTGTAGTGTTGTATCTTTACCAACTATGGAGTTGGGTTAACAATTTGTTTTTTGCTTCTTCACCGAATGTGACTCCGGTTAACACTTATTCTGGCATTTGTGCCATTTTCAATATTAATGAAGTATTCCGACTAAGTCGGTTGTTTATACATGTTTGTGTTTGAATTTTTCAATTTGAATTTTGCCTATATTTGCAATTCTTTGATATTTTTCCTAACTTAAAAAAGCATTCGGCAATTTGCAATCCGGGTGCTCTTGCCCCTAGACGGCTGTGTGGTTGGTTTCATTTCAACTTGATTGATTGGCTTGAAAACACTTGATACTTCGAGAAGTATGAAGTGTTTTTAGTCCAATCAATCACAATGGTGATTTCCCCAAACCAAGTGCACAACCGGCCATTAGAGAGGGTGCTTTGAGCCTCTTACCCAGGCGGTAATATTCCATCTGGGGTTATTACATAGCCATTACACAAAATCTTTTGCCCCAATTGTGAGAGAGAGTGCAACATTGGAATAAATAATCTAAGTGAGAACTTATGCCAGTAACCGACCGATGCCTCGGGGCATCCAGTATTCGGTAACTTAAACGTTCCTCGTAGATTATTCTGGTCAGACGGCTATGAGTTGACCAATTTGGTCGTTCAATTTTCGTCGTCTGCATAGGTACGTAGAACCGACGAATAGTCTGTTCTCTGCGACGATTGCACCCAGAGGGGTGTCGCCGGATGCCATTGTCCATGTTGGGACAGGCTGTTTTATAAAATAAGCAACCATCCGGCCATTTGGCCTTTAGTCTTGTTTGAGACTGGTTGTATAGCCACTAAGCGTTTTTGTTCTTAGTTTTTTAAGCTGGCAATTGGCTACACAATATCAGTTTTATATTAAATGTCAATTTAGTTGGTTAAACAATTTGTCCGTTTGGGAATTACCCAGGCGGAAGGGTAAATATAACATTAAATTATACTAAGTATCAAATTTAGTTGATTAAACTGGTAATCCGCCTGAGTATTACCAAGGCGGATAGATAATTATATAATTGAATCTACACTAAGTGTCAAACTTAGACAGTCAAACATGAGTTCCGTCTGAGAATAACCCAGGCGGATAAGTAATTATAAAAATAGCAAAACAATTTTTCAAACAAAGTCTGATTTCTCATTAATTGACTCACTGTTTACAAAAAATTTACATTTCTCAGAAGTAGTACTTTTTAAAGTTATCTATATTCCAAGTTCTAGGTAGACGCCGGCCGTCTGGAGTTTTCAGACGGTAGGTGCCATCCCTGCCTTGTTCATAAATCCGATAGGGGCCTTCCCAATTAGGAGTTAGCTTTCCAGCTTCATTGGCCCTACCAGTTGCCTCCATTTTTTGTAACACAAAGTCGCCAACTTTCAAAGGACGCTTGTGTACTTTCTTGTTGTAGGCTCTCGTCATTCTCAGACGGTATATCTCATGGCGCAGGGCAGCATTGCCCTTGCGTTCCAGGAGGGAGTCCAATGCCAGCCGCATGACCTCTCAATTTGCCTCTTCATCATAGAGCATGACTCTGAGAGTCGGCTCGTAATGTTCAATGGGCAAGACGCCTTCAGCACCGTATACCATAGGAAATGGGGTTTCACCGATTTCCCCTTTGGCAGTAGTCCAGATGGCCCATAGGACATGAATTAGCTCTTCTGCCCATAAGCCACCGGCTCTTTCAATTTTCTTTTTTATGTAGTCTGAGATGAGTTTGTTGAAGGCTTCAACCTTGGCCGTTTGCTTGGGGTCGGCCGACTGATGCAAAACAATAAGAGATACCCTAATCTCCCAACCAAGTCTTAAGATGAGGTGTTTCAAACTGAGGGCCATTATCAAACACCATAGACATAGGTTCCCCGAACCGGGTGATGATGTTCTTCCAAATGCAAGAGATGACATCCTTTGTCTTGATGTTCTTGACCGGCTCAGCTTCTACCTATTTGGTGAAATAATCCATAGCCACCAAAATGTAGCGCTTTTCGCCTGGAGCAGGCGTATAAGGACCCAAGATATCCATGCCCCATTTCTGGGCTGTGGATTGTCGTCAGATCAGTAGCCGCGCGGTGAATAAGCTTTCCAAACCCATGGCATTTGTCACATCTCTTCACCAACTCTTTAGCGTCTGCTTCAAGAGTAGGCCAAAAGTAATGCCGCCTGGCTCTGACGGCTAGGGACCTGCCGCCTATATAAGAGGCACAGTACCCAGCATGAAATTCTTCAAGAACTTCTTTCCCCTTTTCTGGGGTAACACACTTCAATAGAGGTTTAAGGAAACCCGCCTAGAAGAGCTCTCCGTTTCTCAACTCGAAGTTTGCTGTTCGCTTTTTCATGACGGCTGCTTCTTGTGGTGAATCAGAAAGTATGCCGTTTGATAAATATGCCCGGATGCCATCCATCTAGGTAGAGCTTCGGTCCAGGATTCCAATGGGCTCTTCATATATACTTCTCTTTTCAAGAACTTCCCAAAAGACTGACCGAGGCGTATCATAGCAGGCGGATGAAGCCAATTTGGACAACGCATCCGCCTGGTTGTTATCCGACCTGGGCACTTGACTCAAATGGAATTCCTCAAGTGCCCCGGCCTCTTCTTTGACTGCCTGAAGGTATTTGATCATAGCCGGATGAGTTGCCTCATATTTTCCCTCATACTGGCTAACGACCAACTGTGAATCAGAGTAGGCGTCAATTTTAGTTGCCCCTGCTGCCTTACACATGCGAATTCCGGCTAGCGGGGCTTCATATTCCGCCTCGTTATTTGAGGCTTGAAACTTAAACCGCATTGCATATTCAAATATGTCCCCCTCAGGGGACTCATATATAATTCCTACACCGCAGCCGTTCTTCGTCGAGCTCCCGTCTACATACACTTTCCAAACCTGATCCATGTTATCCGGTTGAACCGATCACGTCATTTCAACAATGAAGTCGGCAAGCGCCTGACCTTTCACTGCCTTTCTAGGTTCAAAAGTGATTTCAAGACTTTGCATTTCAATAGCCCATTTCAGCATTCTGCCGGATGCTTCCAAGGTAGACATTGGCCGCTTGAGAGGCTGATCGGTGTAAAATACCACTGGATGGGCAAGAAAATACGGCTTCAATTTCTTGTAAGCCATATACAGGGCAAGGCTAAAATATTCAACCATGGGATACCGGAGCTCAGCATTTTTTAGAACATGGCTAATGAAATAGATCGGGAGCTGAATTTCGTCTCTCTCAGCCAGGAGAACAGCACTGAGGGCATGATCTGAGACGGCTAGGTACATGTATAATGACTCTTTGGGCAGAGGACTAACAAGCCTTGGCAAAGAGTGCAGGTGCTCTTTCAGCTTTTAAAAGGTCGCCTCAGCATCATCCCCCCATTCAAATCTGGTCTTATTCCTGATTTCTTGGAAGAAGTAAAGGAATTTGTCACCTGACCGGCTGAGGAACTTTCCCAAGGCCGCCAGGCAACCGGTTAGTCTTTGCGCTTCCTTGAAAGTGCGGGGTGACTTCATGTCAATTACCGCCTGTATCTTCTCGGGGTTAGCCTCTATACCCCTTTGATCAATTAGGAATCCGAGAAACTTCCCAGACTCAACACCAAAGACGCATTTCTTAAGATTTAACATAACCTTATGCCTCCTGAGTGTGGTGAAGGTTTCTCGGAGATCAGCAAGGTGATCCGCCTGCTGCTTGGATTTGACTATCATGTAATCAATGTACGCCTCCACATTCCTCCCAATTTGATTAATGAAGACCGTATTAATCATCTGTTGGAATGTAGCCAGCGCATCTTTCAAGCCAAACGGCATCACAGTGTAACAGAATAACCCCTGATCAGTGACGAAGGCCGTCTTCTCTTGATCTTTCTTCCACAGGGGTATCTGATGGAAGCCGGAGTAGGCATCCATGAAACTCATCAAGGCATGCCCGCCTGTCGAATCGACCAGGCTGTCGATCTTTGGAAGTGGGTAACTGTCCTTAGGACATGCCTTGTTGAGGTCTGTGTAATCAACACACATACGCCAGGTAACATTCGGCTTCTTTACAAGCACAACAATCGCCACCCAGGCGGGAAAATTACATAGCCGAATGAACCCAGCTGCCGCCTGACTTCTTTCCTCGCCGTGATTTCTTTTCTTTTGCCGGATGGGCTTCTTTTTAGGATCCACGGCGAGTTTGTGGACAGCAAGATCCGGGCTAACGCCTGGCATCTCTTCCACTTTAAAGGAAAAAATGTCTTTGAATTCTTTCAGCAGGAGGTGTAGATCTGCACCCAATTTAGCATGAGCAGCCGTCCCAACATTAACTGTACGCTTTAGACGGCTGTCGTCCAGAGGTATATCAATATGGTCTCTAGCCGGTTGGGGACGGAGCTCCGCTGACCGCTCCCCGGTCAGTGATTGCTATTTTTTCTCTTTCTTTACCTCCACCAGCAGCGGTGCCTTTCTTTTCTTTCCAGCTGCTGATGGGGCTGGGGCTGGGTCGGCATCCTTGACATTGTCAAGGTCTATTGGTTCCTGCCCTTGGCTGTCTGGAGCCACAGTATCCTTGACGGCTGAGAGGTAGCACTCCCTGGTCGTCTTCTGATCCCCATTAAAGGAACCAACAGAGCCGTCATCCCTCTCATACTTGATGAGCATGAGAGAAGGGATGATTACAGCCTTGGCTTTGTTGAGGGTGGGCCAGCCCAGAATAATGTTATAGGCGATTAACTCCTCAAAGACTAAGAACTTGACAACCAGGTGTCCTCCTTTTCCTTTCTCACCCAGCCGGATTGGTAAATCAACCCTTCCGACTGGGTAAACCATCCCACCCCCAAAGCCAACCAAGGGGTGGGTAACTGGATGCATGCTGCTGACGTTTTATTTTAGCTTTTGTAGGCACCGGAGACTGATGATGTCTGACGAGCTGCCGGTGTCAATAAGGATTCGTCCAACCAGCTGGTTGGCAACCTTACATTCAATGACGACCGGGTCGTCATGCGGACGGCGAACGCTGCCCCTGTCCTTCTCAGTGATTAAAACTTCTGGGAAGGAGGAGCTCGCGGACGCCTGCTCATCATCATCTTTGTCCATCTTTCAAAGATGGCTCTTGGTGCCCCGAATGGTAGGGCCACCGCATGAGAACCCGCCTGCTATGGTGTAGACCGGCTCCTTATCAGTGTCCGAACTACTAGAAGAGTTGGACGTCTTAGACGACTGCCCCGGGTTCTTCTTATTAGTCCCTTTGGACTTGGAGATATAGGACTTTAACATCCCTTTGTCAGCCAGACGGTCCAACGACCATTGAAGGCTGAAGCAGTCGTTGGTGTCATTGCCAACTTCCTCATGGTATTGGCAGAATTTATTTTTGTTCCTTGATTGAATGGAACTTTTCATTAGATTCGGCTTCTCTAAGGACAGCCGGTCCTTGATCTCCATGAGGATGGAGTTGCAGTCCTTGTTAAACTCGTACTTAGGAACGTACGTTTTAAATTCTTTCTTCTTCTTCTGAGACGGCTGGTCAGAATCACTAACCGCCCAGATTTCTTTTCTTTTCTTGATCTCTTCTTTCTTCTTGGCCGGCTGAGCAGGCCGACTGTCTCTCTGTTTTTCAGACTTCTTAGAGTCCGACTGGTTACCAGGCGAGCAGAGGTCGGTCGCTTGAATATAGCTTTCCGCCTCCCTCAGGACCGCCTGTAAAGTGAAAGCCCCTTTTCTGAATAGGTCGAACTTAAAAGTTGACCCGTCTCTCAGACCCTTGAAAAAGTCTGTAAAGGCTACCTCGTCAGACAGTCCTTGAATATGAATTATGATTAGATTAAACCGCCTGACATAGGAGCGTAATCCTTCTCTCTCTCTCCCTGCTTAATGGTGCTCAAGTCAAGACTTGTTTTCTTTGCAGGGATGTTCATTGAGAAGTTTGAAGCAAACAAGAAGGCAAGCTTCCTGAAACTATCAAAGGACCTGGCTGGCAGGTTGCCAAACTATTGTTGGGCAATGCCCTTCAATGTATCCGGGAAGCATCAACACCAAGTGGCATCATCCAACCCTTGTAAATACATGAGGTTGGTGTAAGCCATGAGGTGATCTTCCGGGTTGGTGGTACCACCATAGGTACCTACCAACACATTTTTAACCTTGGCCGGCTGTGCCGCCTCGGTTATCTCCCGGGTGAACGCAGAAGGTTGTTCACCCAGGCGGAGCAGACAGTCCAGAGATTGGACGTTGTTGTATACCTGTCCTCTAAAGAGGGTCGGCTGCATGAAATAAGGAGGATACTGACCGTAGACCTGAGAAGGTACATACGGTGCACTACCAATCATCTGAGGACCAGAATGGACGGTATTACCGCCTGTATGGCTCTCATGCAAGGAAAGTGCATTCCCTGCGGAAGTGTTGTTGAAGCTGTCTGGAAAATTCGACGTAGAAGCCGAATCAGAAAACTACTGATTCCTCCTACGGGTGATGATCTCCCGGGCGTCAGGAGTTGATTTTTTGCTTCCCACCGGCTGTTGAGTCCGGCGGGGGTTGTTGGCATTCCTCTGAGGCAGAAGAATTTTGGACCAATCAATGGTCCCGGCTTCCTTCTCCTTTGGATGAGGAGTTGGCTGCCGATCTCTGACTGACTTCCCCTTCTCTAGAGGAGTCTTTTTTGCTGCCTGACCCCTACTTGGGCCAGCCCGGCTCTTAGAGATCAGATCTATAATTTCACCCTTGAAACTTGTCATGAACTTCATGAGTTCGTCTCGGGTGACGGGTGCTGATCCACTTGCCGTATGGGTTTCCCCTTCCGGCTGCCTAGGGGGTTGATTTGTACCCACCTGGCTGGCACCCTGCTACAGAGTGTCTCTGGGCCGGATGCGCTTGGTTATCATAGAGCCATCATCGGCTATATAAGTTTCAACCTGAGGATCTTCGTCCTCTTGATCAGTGAAAATTTCCGGATCGTCGCCTAGACGCTTAGGGGGTGGTACAGACTCTTGAACCATATTCGAGGTACTCTCCCCACATACGGCGCCAAATATTTTGGGTGTTTTTGTCCCTCGGGAGAGTTATGTCACAAAGATTGGTCCGGCTGAGCTGTACCTGCAAAACAACGGAAACTCCGGATGGTTGGAGCTCCACCTCTGAAGATCAAGTTAGTAACTTGAAAGGGAATAAAGAGTACGGAAATTTAGGTGGGGATCTGCTTGGATTCCAAGCTCAGGTGTTTCTCTGATGAGAGAGAATGTAGGTGTAATAAATGATTGAACGTGTCCCCAAAATGGGAAAATATCTCCCTATTTATAGGGTCGTTGGAGAATGTGCCCCTATCTAAGTCACTTGACCTAGATTTTAGTGGGCTGCGCCGCTTTACGGCGCTCCTAGGGATTTGGGCCCTTGAAGGCCGCCATTTCAGAGGCTTATCCAAAGGGGCCACGTGTCAAGAGGATATTGGGCCACTTGGGCCATCCTGATCTCACCACGTGACCTCATCTCATTGGTCCACGTGTCTAGGGTATTTTTACCCTAAACACCCGGTGAGTCTGGTTTCAAGAAAAAGTTTCTCATAGTTATATGCAGGTTATACATGTGTGACATAACCGGATCAACAAAGAGTCAAAGACATTTAGAATAGTATTAAAATTACTTTTATACATAGTATGTAAAGTTTGAGAAGTAATGGAAATTTTGTTTACAAAGAAAAATATTTGTAATTGACTTGGTTGATTAATGACATATTTAAAAGTTTTTAGTCTTTACAAGGACTGTGAATTGATGAACGGAAGTAATTGGTCACATTATGACCCACGATCCCTAATTTCCCATTTGGATGTGACTTTCCGCCTGATTGAAGTATCTATCCTCCTTAATTCAAGAAAATTAATAACACATCCAAATTTTAAAATGGCATTAAACAAAATTTTAAGAAATCAATATATTCGCACATGTTTGAATTTGTCATATTCAGCCTTTAAATTATTGTAAGTTGACAAAACATTACCAAAAAATTTTTTTGACAGAACCAAAATAGATCTTCATTTACATGGAATTTGATGAAAAACTTTTTGATATACCACTTGCACTTCTATTAATATATTTAAAAACACCATTTGCTCTTTTCGTTAATAAATTTGATATACCACTTGCACTTTTATGACATAATTTAAGTAAACCATTTACACATCTAGTAATGAATATGAATTTTTTTATACCACTTGTCTTTCATTTATGAATTCCTAGTGAAATTCGAGATGGAGGGAGGTGTTGACAAATTATTTATGAGAGAATAGCTTGAATTGTATTGATGATCTTGGCTATTATTTATAGCCTACAAAAGATAACTTACACAATATAAACTCTATCATATAAGCTTCCATAAATCTATCTTAGAATATCACTAAGATATATTATTATCCTAAATATAATATTATGAAATCTATATGGAAAATATATCAGAATAATATATTTTCCTATATTCCTAACACCCTCCCGCAATCGTAACGGCAGTAACACGAACGTTACGATTGGAAAGTCGCACTTTGTTGAAGTCGATTGAGTTGCACTACTATGTTGATGTCGCCTTCAATTTTTTTTATTTAAAAAAAAAACGAACTTTTGCTACCACGGCCCTTTGCTGGTGTCCATGGTCTTCTTTCACGGCCCATTGCTGGTGTCCGTGGTCTTTTGTCACGGCCCTTTGCTGGTGTCCGTGGTCTTATTTGCCACGGCCCTTTGCTGGTGTCCGTAATCTTCTTTGCCACGGCCCTTTGCTGGTGTCCGTGATCTTCTTTGCCAGGCCCTTCGCTGGTGTCCGTGGTCTTTTGCATTTTTTTTTTTAAATAATAAATAATACGCCAAACGTGGCTTTTCTTCATCTCCATGGAGATGCAATAATGGAGGAAGCACACTCAAACGCTACAACCTAACCAAATCACATATGATCATTCATATTGATCACATACACCAATAATAACCCACGTATCACATGGTTATTCCAAAAAAAAAGGATTAAATAAAAAAATAGAAATTTCAAAGAGCAATACTATTGCATAGAGGAAGCAAATTTATGAATCCCACCGGTGGGTTTAATATTCTAACCCACCGGCAGGGGGAGTAGCTTGTGTGAACGGTCCCAAGATTTAACCTGCTCTTGATACCATGACAAATTATTTATGAGAGAATAGCTTGAATTGTATTGATGATCTTGGCTATTATTTATAGCCTACAAAAGATAACTTACACAATATAAACTCTATCATATAAGCTTCCATAAATCTATCTTAGAATATCACTAAGATATATTATTATCCTAAATATAATATTATGAAATCTATATGGAAAATATATCAGAATAATATATTTTCCTATATTCCTAACAGGTGTGTATGGGAACTTGGGACCGGGAGTAGAGCGACTAATATGCGTGTAGTACTCCATTATCTAGTAGGTTTTTCGTTCCGGACAATGCTCAAGTACGAGTACATGTTATTATATAAACGAATACTACCATTTCGTTTTGTACTCCTCATATCCATTACTCCCTCCCAGCTAAGGTTGTTCATCGGTCCAAGACCGGACCGGACCGGACCAACCCGGATAAGACCGAAGACCGAAAACTAGAATTTTAAGAACCGAAGACCGGACCGATTAAGTTAGGACCGAACCCGGACCGGACCGAAAGAATTGGTCCAAAACCCGAACCGGACTGTTTTGGACCGATTTAAGAATTTTTTTAAAAAACAATATTAATTTTTAATAAAGTAAAGGAAAACACAAAGAAAATATTGGGAAAACTATATTATAACGTCATTTTTTCGTCTTTTTTTGTATGTTTAGTGCAAAAAAACTTATAAAGTTAAAGTTTTCTAAGCTTATTAAGGATAATTTTAAACGTTATTTAAGGTTTCACACATATTTTTTATAAAAAAATCGGTCCGGTCCAAAATCGGTTTTTATAGGGTTTTGGACCGGACCGGACCGGACCGAAGACCGAAAAAATGAATTTCACGACCCGAAGACCGGACCGATTAATTCGGTCTTGTCCGGTCCGGGTTCGGTCTGGGGTGGTCCGGTCCATTTTTTCGGTCCGGACCGATTTATGAACACCCCTACTCCCAGCACTGTCAAATTTTTAATCGAAATCGTTTATATGCCCGAAATCAACCGATCCAAATAAAAATCGAATCGATTAAAAACCGATTTTCTGAAATCGAAAATCAACTCGAATCGTATTTTAATTAACCCAAATCCGATTCGATTCGTGTAATGTTAAACCATATAAGAACCAAACCCGTTAACGAACCGAAAAAAAATCTAACCGAAAAAAAATCTAACCGAAAAAAAAACCCAAACCGTTTCTAACTTGAAATAATCCATCCCGAAACCGTTTGAACCAAAATAAAAACCGTTTACAACGAGCCGTTGGCAAACTGCAACCCATTTTGCACCGAACCATGTACATGCAAACCAAACAATTTACAAACTGAACCACTTACAAACCGATTCGTTTATAAACTAAACTGTTTTATGAACCGAACTGATTATAAATCAAACTGTTTATAGTCCACTTATTATAAATGAATGGTTGAAATCAAAATAAATTTTAAATGAAATCTAATTATGTGCACATGTTTCTTTATTATTTTCTCTCACTTTTACTTTATGTAATTATGGATTAAGCAAAAATAATCTGCATTTTCTCTTAAAACAACATCATCAAAGTGCTTCATATCTTGCTCGGAATTATATTGGACCAAAGCTGGCCTAATCAAAATTTTAGAATAGGATGGTTGTATCCTTTAATCTTTCAAATTAAAGATACAAAATTATAATAAAGAATATTATTAGTAAGTTTATCAATTATAATAAGTCAAATTTCAAACCAAAACCGTTTAATTGCCTCAAATAAAACCGATTAAAAAATCGAAAACAGACTCGATTTTTATTTTAGTAGACCCAAAACCGACCAAATTCGTTCCGAATCAAATAATGTTAAACCGTGTAAGAACCAAACCCATTAACGAACCAAACCTATTCTAAACCAACTTAAATTAAACTGAACCGAAAAAAACACTAAGCTATTTGAACTAGGATAAAAATTGTGTAAACCGACCCGTTAACAAACCGCAATCCGTCTACACTGAACCATTTACTACATGAACCATTTACAACCCAAACCAAATTAAAATCGCTCAAGAATAAACTGAAACCAAACCAAACCGATAATAATTTAAAACAAACCGAAACCGACCTATAAGGCATTTGAACCGATTTCAAACTGACTCGTTTCCAAACCAAACCGATTTAAAATCGAACCGAAACCGAACTGTCAAACCGTTTTGACAATACTATTCCCTCCATATCTATCTATACTACTCTCTCCGTTTTTTATTGGTTACATTTTGACTTAGTTTTCTCGTTTTTCAATACACTTGTCGACCATTAATGTCTTTTAGCATACTTGAAAATTTATAACGACTAAATAATAAAAATAAAGTATTTATTGAAATGAAGTAAACAAAACCAAACCTCATATGACTATATTATGTTGTACACAAAGTTTCATATACGGCTGGCTACTCCGTACAGCCAGCCATAATTTATTTTTAAATTCTTTTTCTCTCTCCTCTTTTCTTCTCCCATTAGCATTTTCTACAGCAATACCTTGTCGACGTTCATACTTTTTGGCAACTCTTCAACCTCTTTGTCGCAACACTCCGGTAGCAGCATCTCGATCTACTCAAACCTTCGTCTGTGTACATGAACTTATGTCGTCGTCTTCGTACACCAATTTCCGTCGTCGTCTTCGTACACCAATTTCCAGATCCGGTTGCTGTTTAGCTGTAATTGTATCCTAAACCAAAGAAATTCTTGGATCAAAGTAATTTTTATAAAAGAGATATCTAAAGCAAAATCAAATTAGAAGTTATGTAATTTCTAGACTAGTTTCGTGGTGGTTTCGTCGGTGGGTTTAGTGGTGGTTTTTTGGATGGGTAGTGGTGGTTCTTTCATTGGTGGCGGGTGGTGGTGTTTGGTGGCTACTTTAACAGTGGAATTGGTGGTTAGGTCAGGGGTTACTAGGTACAGTTAGGGGATACTAGGTTTAGGTTTGTAGTGGTTCGTTGGTGGTGATTATGGGTAGGTGGTAGTTTTCCGTTGGTGGTGAGTCAGGGGTTACTAGATCTGATCAAGGGTTACTAGGTTGGGGGTTATTTAAGTGGGGTTACTTGAGGGGTTACTAGAAGGGTTACTTAAGTGGAATTACTTTAGAGGTTACTGATGTGACACCCTTCCGCACCAGAAACGCGTCCTATGTTGTATTAGAGATTCTTCCATATCATCTCATGAATAGTGTCAAAAATATAAATATAACTAATAAAAAAGAATAGAGAGACTACATAGGTTGAGAGTTATACATGTATTCATACTATTATTTTATACGAAATATTTAGGATTTTAAACTTACATAAATGAATATCTATTTTATGATGTTTAGTACAGTATCTAACTTTTAAATTTTTTATACTGAAATGTGATCGACAATCAATGGAAATAATTGGCCACATGATGATCCACGAAACCTAGTTTCATTTGGGTGTGACTTACCGCCGGATTGAAGTATCTCTCTTCTTAGTTCAAGAAAATTAATCACACATCTAAATAAAAAAATGAATAGCATTAATTATTACAAAAAAAAACCGTTTATTCGCACATGTATGAATTTGTCATTTTTCTCGGACTTAATATCCCTACCCTATAAAAAGTGGGAAAATACTCTTATGAATAGTGTCAAGACTATTATACCCTTAAAAAAGTTAATTGACATATTTACCACCGATTAAAATTAATTTTAATGCATTTAAGTATTTAACCTTTTGTATTTTTGTCCTATATTTCTTTTTTTTTTATCTTCCTTCTTATCAATCCATCGAAAAGGCCAAAATCCCCATTTCTCAATTTTCTCTTTTCTCAAAAACTCCTTTTCTAGTTGCTGGAAAATACTGCTAACATGTCAGTTTTTATTCCCCCGGTCACCACCCACCGCCGCGATAATTCTATAAGGATGATGACCTTGTTGGTATTTTTTTATTGTTTTTTATTTTTTTTATTTTTATAATAAAGGAAATGTAAAGTTTGTGCAATCTATTTGTTTATGTTATACGAAGAGGTGAATAAGCATACTATTCGGAGACGCCCGTATCCGGTTAGAGTTGGGGACAACTCAAGATTGGTGGAGTTGACGGATGAATGCAATAATGGTACCTTCGTAGTGGTGGAATGTAAAGTGTAATTGCTTGAATACCATTAAAATGATAATAAAAAAAAACACATAAGAGTAATACTTTTGATGTAATCTCTTTTAGTTGTGTTTATAGGGGAGTCAAGCAAAGCAACTCATTTGATGAGTCTTCTACGGATTGTAGCAGTTATGTCTTACATATGAGGTACTATAGTCTTATGCTTTTGATTAAGAGGTTGTTTGAAGATGTATTTTGCTTTAGTTACTATGACATTGTCTCGATTTTTATCCTAGGAAAAGCTTATAATTTATGATTATAGGAAAGAATTAAGATGTACTAATACATCATCAGTTAAATACTCGTAGCTCATAAATGCTATCTCCTCCATTATATGGTCCAAAGACTATCTAATTGCAGGGAAATATACTAATTCATATAGCCTTTGTGACAGGGTGTTCAATGAGGGTTTTGTCCTCTCCATAACACTCCTATTGTAGTTATAAAATGATTCCATATCTTTGATTGCCTTTTTATATAGTAATACGCGTACATTGGCGAGTTATAATATATATGATCATTTTCAAAATAAATAATCATAACACAAAACATGTTTCCACAATTAAATAAATTAAGATATAATCTCTTATTGATCGACCTAAGACAAGTATAATTCAACAGCAGCTCAAAGTACGTAAACTTTGAGGTTCGAATTTATAACTCCCCTACGATGGCTAGCTATATCGCGCGCATAGGATTCCCTAGTAATTGTAAGTTTCAAAAAAATATAATTGTAAGTTTACAATACATTATCAAAATACATCTTCATTACATGGAACTTGATGAAAAACTATTTGATATACCACTTGCACAGTAGTTGCACTTCTATTAATTTAGTTTAATATACGTCTTAAAAAAATAATTTTGAATATACCATTTTCCATTTCATCAATAAATTTGATATGCCACTTGCACTTTCATGAACCAATCTATCTATATATGTATACCATTTTAAAAATTCTACAATGTCATTTTTAAAAAATGACACTACAATTTGCTGATGTGGCAAAATTTGATTGACCTATATTTAGTATTTTTATTTTCATTTTGAATTATTTTTAATATACATAATATATTAAAATTGTATTTTATTTTTGTATTCTTTTAATACATGTATTTTTTTTAGAAATACATAATTATAAATTATAAATCTATTTTTTATAATATTAATTAATATTTGAATTTATAATTATAATTAAAAATCACAAAATTAAAATCATTCAACATTTTTGATATTGTTCAACAATCGTTCATCAGTGTTCATACTTCATATTGTTCATCATTGTTCATATTGTTCATCAATCATATCATAGATTAATATTCCCAAAATTAATGTTAGTTGTTGATGAATTTGCAAATCTGGACTAAAATCGCACTAGTACATAATTGAGTTTACGTAACACGTGTTTGTAACACTTATTAAAGTGCAAAATTAATAGATTTATAAGTAACACTTTGGTAACATTTTTGTAGATTGTAACACTTAATGTAACACTTTTAAAATAAGTAGCATTACAAAGTATCACTTTTCACATAGGTAACATTATAGAGTAACACTTTTAAATAGATAACATTTTATAGTAACACCTAAGAAGTGTTACCTTATTTTATAACATCCCTAACCTATAAAGCTCTAACATGGCATTACTCCTCTTCTCATCTGCTAATTGATTAACTAAAATTAGTTTTGTTCGCTAATAAGGACAACTATGTAAATTACCCTCGTTGCCTTTAGCCTTCTCTAAGGCTTTGTTCTTTTGAGTTACTCTGCTCTACTCTGCCTTGCTCTGCTCTACTGTGTTGAAATCTACTCTACTATACTAAAAATCGCTTTGATGATCTGCTATGTTATGTTCTGTAGTGTGTGGAAGCCATGCTCTGCTCTTCTTTTCTATGTTCTACTGAAATCTGCTCTGCCTAAAAGCTCAAAAAATTCGAGCCTAAGTTGTAAGTACTACAACTCTTTTTTTTCTTTTTTTTTTATTTGAGGGGAAAAGTATTACAACTCTACGAGTAATAAAATTCCTCAAAGTATTTTACTTTAAAAAAAGAAAAAAAAAACTCTACAAGTGACAAAATAAAAACTTGTTTTAAAAAAAACAAAATAAAAACTTTACAGGTTTATATTGCTCGATTCTTTCTCCCACTTAGAAATGATGAACCCTAACATACCTCCAATTGATTGATCGAAACTCCCAAATTGATTGCTCGAATCTCCCAAATTGATTGCTCGAATCTTTTATTACTCGATTACTCATTTCTGCTTGATTCCCTTTCGTCTGAAGTGCTTCCAATTGATACGATAGAATTGCTGGATACAATTCTCTCTGCTGCTCAATTTTCGTTTGAGTAATCGCCCAAATCGAAAGTTTCAGGTATCAATTTTATTATTGTATGTTGTGTTTTTGATAGAAGTGGAGAAATTGTGTGATAATTTGTTGAGTTCATGCGATTTGAAAGTCACTTTCAGTTTTGCCATATCAATTTTGTAATTACTGATCGAATTTTCTCTTTTCGCTCGAATTTGCTGCAAGTTAGATATCGCTAATTTGTGATGTTTTTGTTAGATTCTTAATTATATGAGCTAATTTTGTTTATTGTCCTGATTTATGTTGAAATGCAGTTAATTGATTATTCCATTAAACTTTGAGTTAAATATTACTTTTTTTTCTCGCTACTCCACAGTTTATAATTAACTTTGATGAATGATTATTGATATTTTTGAACTGATTTGCTTCTGTTTGATTGTCTGAATGGATGGTTGAAAAGGATGGAAGGATTGAGGGGGTTAAGAAGAGGGTTTCTGTTGCTAGGTTTTGACTTGTTGATGTGTATATTTCGATATTCATTCTACTAAAACTAATGGTATAAATATTTATGAACAATTGGATAGAACTTAATTGGCAGACTATGTATTGATCCCTTGCCTTTAAGACAATCATGTACGAAGTGCTGGGAGTATGATCAGGTCTGTCGCATTGTGACAATTAGGTAATCCATTAAGATGCAAACAGGTCTGAACACTCTAGTAAATTTCAAAGAACTAACCTCACTCCTTTAATACATTTGGTATAGCTTAGAATTTCTCCAATTTTAGAGACCCGCCAAAACTCTACTCACCCATCCCAGTTTAAGCACTGATATAGTGACATATTAACTTGTAGATTGAAGTATACCCTGATAATCAAGCAAAAATCCTTTATGTATTCAGAGCCTTATATTATCTCCTGTATATGTTTGATAACAACTACTCTATAGTAGAAGCTACTAAAATTATCTGACACCAAAACCCATCAAAAAAATAACTTTTGGCAAGACTTATGCTTCCGTGGCTGGGACTACATCTTCATCAGTTGTGTCAAGCAAAACTGTTTCTTTTGCTGGTTCAGTGCCATCTCCCACTACAGCCGCCTCTGTTGAATGTAGTAGTTTTTCTCTAAGCTTTGTTTTAAGCTCGTCTTTTTCTCTTACATTTTCAATGAGAAACTTTCTAACTGATCTTTCCCATGTAAATTATGGCAGTTGAATATCACCCTGATTATTTATTAGCTTGTTCTTGACACCCAAACTTATGAGCTCTGCATCCCTACGTATGCCCTTGCCATAGCCCTTGCCATACTCGATTTAAAATTCAGTAGTTCTAAAAGGGGGGTGCATTCTTGTTCTTTAGGATTTTCACAAGGACCTGACTCCCGACAATCTGCAGAATGAAATAGTACATATAGTTAAGGGGAGTCATACACTATTTCAAACGATATTTTTATTAGTTCTTAATGGTTATCCTACCCCTAATTCAATGATTCAATCACTTAAATGTTTCTGCATCCCCTAGCCAGATTTATTTTGCTAATAGCTTTGAAGATAGCTAGGGTCAAGAGTCTACTAAAATTTGTTTACAACAATTAAAAGGTAATGAACTAGAATTAGCAATGTAAACTCTGATAACCAAGCTAATATTTCTAGGGGTCCGACACTCTAAAAATCTATTTGTGATCAATGATGTCCGTCAACTAACTGTCTTGTGTGTTCTTTGTAGGAATCAAGATCTAGATGGACATTATGAGAAAGCTAGACAAGCTAAGCAAGGATAGAACAAAATAGAATCAGAATGAGGGATTTGGGGGTTACATTAATGTTTTATACACTGAAACAGTCGATGAAGGGATCAAAATAAACAAAAAAAAAATTAAAAAGGCGACTAAAGATAAGCAATAACAATAAAAATCAAGCAACATAATAAGTAATCATGAACAAAATAATAATAATAATAATAATAATAATAATAATAATAATAATAATAATAATAATAATAATAATGTCATCATAAATTATAACAATTATAATCATAATCATGTTCATGTTAATATTAAAGCATAATAATAACAAGATCCTAGGCATGATACTAACAAGATTAATAACAAACCCTAGCATGTCACTAAGCAATAAAAATCAAATCTTTAATCCTAACATGATACTAACATGAATAAATATTAGGAAGAACATAAGAAACATCGTAACAATCATATTTAATATTAAAATTACCCTAGACATGATACTAGGAATATCATAATAACAATATAAACATGATTTCTACATCATAATATCAATAAATCAATAAAGTACTTACTTTGATGCCTCGTACCTCTTTCTAATAACAAAATACACACGTTAGTAACTTCAAGGAAAATAATAATCAAACAATTAAATTAAATAATTGAAATAGAGATTTGGGACCAGACCCTCAGAAATTAAACCTTTCACGTCTAGGGCGAAGACAACTCCGAATATGGCTAGGTATTTCTAGATCTTGTGAATGCGGAATTTTGTATAAGAAAAGCAAAGTAAGAATTGAATGTTTTAAGAGAGATGAATGATTTAGAGAATGCTAAAGAATAATGATTGTTGATGAATGATGGATGTAGATGATTAATGGTTGGTGAAAACAGAGTTTTTAATACAATATTTATAGAAAAAATCAGCCAAAAAAGATAAATTAAACAAAACAGAGTCTGACGCTCAGAAAACAGGGCTGGCGCCAACCCTGGCTAGCTGGCGCCAGGCTCCACCACTAGCGTCAGGCGCCAATGGCTAGCGCCAGGTGCCAGGCCTAGGGTTAGGCGCCAAGCCTGATACCAACGCGTTTTCGAAAATCTGATAAGTTTACCGTACTGGAGGATTAAATCATATAATTTCCTCGAAAATGCTATTTGATTTTGATTAAAACTCTGAAAAGTCAACAAAAGTCAATTTATCAATGCTAATTGAATTAGGAATGAAAAGAACCTTCTAGAAGAATCTAGAAGACTAAAATCATTCCTAATTGCATTAGGAATGATAAATCATATTAGGCCCTCCCCTAAATCATTGGGCCGTACATAAAGCTCAAACCGGGCCCAGTTTAGTAAATTGGCCATAACTTCCTCAATATTCATCGGAATTGGGCTTATAATATATCGTTGGAAAGGTCTTTGCAAGCCCCATCCAATTACACTACTATTGGACCCATATCATGGACCATCCAAACTGGATTGACTGTTTTCTTAAAATAAGTTTTCAAAAACAGAAAGAAGAGAAAAGAAATTAAAACTTTCCGCAACACTAGATCTTTCCACATTTTTATTTCATTCGATTATGATTCGACGTGAAAGGCACTCATCACTGGGTTTGGTTTTGGGGAGACACAAATGGGTGTCTACAGAAGCCTCCACTTTGACTGAGTTTGGAGAAACGTGAGTTTCGAAAACAAAAGTCAAAGTAGCGATAGGGACGAAGAATGATTTAGAACGTTCTGCGATCCTAAATCAATCTTGTAACGCCGATACCTGCAAAACTAGCATTAGTTAAACAGATAAAAGAGTTAAGAAACGCGTATCTTGCACCGTCGAGCACACGTCTCTGAAAGTAACCGATTGCTTTGATGACCTCCTGCAAGCTAGAGAATGTCATCCCGCTTGAAAACTGCTACGCCTGTAACTACTTCCAACTAGAAGATTGCTTCGCCAGAAACGATCCTCCTCCGCATTGATAATATTCCACATCCTAGGGAATACCATGGAAGATTATTTCTCTTGAAACAATCTTCATCCGCGTTGATAATATTCCACATCCTAGGGAACACTATCGAAGATTATTTCTCTTGAAACAATCTCCATCCGCGTTGATAATATTCCACATCCTAAGGAAAACTATCGAAGATTATTTCTCTTGAAACAATCTCCAGTTGTTCATGACAACTCTTCGCAAGCTAGGGAATGCTGTCGAAGATATCTTCTCTTGAAGTCACCTTCGCTTAATGCGATAATTTTCCAAAGGAAATTACCGAAGATCTAGCCTGTCGATCTTTAAAAGTTCGCCTGAACTTTGCTTCCGCTATGCCTGTACATCGGCGCTTCCGTTGCTTTGAACCTATATGTCGGTGCTCTCTTTTGCTCTTGAACCTATATGTCGGTGCTTTTTGCTAATGAGCCAATGCTTAGGCTCTTTAAGCGCTGATACCAACGCGTTTTCAAAAATCTGATAAGTTTACCGTACTGGAGGATTAAATCATATAATTTCCTCGAAAATGCTATTTGATTTTGATTAAAACTCTGAAAAGTCAACAAAAGTCAATTTATCAATGCTAATTGAATTAGGAATGAAAAGAACCTTCTAGAATAATCTAGAAGACTAAAACCATTCCTAATTGCATTAGGAATGATAAATCATATTAGGCCCTCCCCTAGATCATTGGGCCGTACATAAAGCTCAAACCGGGCCCAGTTTAGTAAATTGGCCATAACTTCCTCAATATTCATCGGAATTGGGCTTATAATATATCGTTGGAAAGGTCTTTGCAAGCCCCATCCAATTACACTACTATTGGACCCATATCATGGACCAACCAAACTGGATTGGCTGTTTTCTTAAAATAAGTTTTCAAAAACAGAAAGAAGAGAAAAGAAATTAAAACTTTCCGCAACACTAGACCTTTCCACACTTTCGTTTCATTCGATTATGATTCGACGTAAAAGGTACTCATCACTGGGTTTGGTTTTGGAAAGACACAAATGGGTGTCTATAGCCGCAGAAAAAGCCACGCGCATCTCTCAAAGTCGCACTGGGCTGCCGCGCGCAACTTATTCAGTTGCGCGCGACAACCAGGGTTGCGCTACGGAAAATATAAAATCGAATCTTACCATAAATCCGGGCGCACGACAATTAGTTGCGCTGGACATAGCAGCGCAACTCTATAACTTGCGCTGGGATGCTGCGCACAACTCTATCTGTTGCGCGCGACACCTGCTGCGCAGAATGCTCGAAACCCTAAACCTAATCATTCCCTATAAATACGAGCTTAAATCGAGGCTTAAACAGACAAAAATTAACCTAAAACTCTGGCGAAATAACTTGTGAACTTGTGCAACCTAGCCCTCTTGTCCTAAACACTCACCCTTTCAATATCTTGTTACTACGGTGGAGGTTCCCCAACAAGAAGGAGTCCATAAGTGTTCTAAACGAAGATCTAGAAAAGAGAAGTGGTAAATTCCCGAGCACTTAGTTAAATCACCTTTATTTTCTTGTTTAAAAGGACTATAATTAATTAATTAGTGTTGTTTGATCACCTTTAAAATAATTAATTAATCAATTCCACATAGTATCTTGCGTTAAATAAAGGTTAGAATTGAATTAAATAATTGTTGGTTGATCACTTAAGCCAAGGCGGATCTTGTTTATTTTATTGTTCTTTAACGAATATTATTAAATAAGAATAACGACTTTCACGATGTAATTCCTATGTGAATTAATGTTTGTAAATAAAATTAACTAACATAGTTTTAGGTATCACGTTACATATATTGTTTGGTGATGAAATTGTAAAAAAGGAAGAGCTAGTAGAGGTCGTACTAAGGCTAGGATGATGATTCCCCTCTAAAAGGAACGTTATCTTAGTACCCTTGCTCCCGAACTCATTTCTGGTTTATAGACCAATTTGGGCATGGGTAAACTTATGATTCGTGCTAATTATTCCATGAACTCCACATGGAAGAAAGGCATGAACGAGGTTTATGAGTTTTTCCTAAAACTCATTGGCGACTCCTACTTGTAGGGGTGAAAGTTCGGTTTTCGGTTTGGTTTTTTGCCCAAATCGAAACCGAACCACTCTAATTCGGTTTCTGTATTTTTGAAACCACACCGCACCCTTTACTTTAGAAACCGAACCAAACCAAACCATATTTATTTCGGTTTCATAATAAGAAACCGAACCAAACCGAATTTTTTGGGCCTCATTTATTTGGGCCAATAATCTGCAATTTTTCGGGCCTCATTCATCAACAAAGCAGTACTGCAGTAGCATAATATCACTAACAAGTTCTAAAACTTCAAATTCAACAAGTTTCAACTTAACAAAATCAAATCAAACCAATCCATACACATAATTAAACAATTTTTAACAACAAAGTAACAAAATCAAACCAACCATTCCATACAAACAAGTTTTAACAACAGAATTGAACAAGTTTTTAATAAAAAAACGCAGAACAGCAAGAGCAGTCATACACCAAACCCCTATACAACGGCCCCTACACAACGGCCCTTACCTCGAATTTGGGTTTCAATGTCTAATTCGACCATGAAAACACTAGATCTAGTGTTTTCATGGTCGAATTTGACATGAAAACCCTTTAGTTGATGCCCTTGATGGAGTTCGAAAATCTTCAAAAGATTCGTCGATGGTGATGCGAATGGAAGGTGGAGAAGTGAGAAGAGAAAAGGAGATAGAGTGAAGGGGGAGAACTGAGAACTGAGAACTTGAGAAGAGGAAAGGAGAGTGAGTGAGAAGACTGAGAAGATCAGAAGAGGAGAAAGAAGGGTGAAGCGTGGAGCCGCGGAGAAGAGAGAAGAGGAAATGAGATAATTAGGGTTTTTTTTCGTTTATATACTTAGGGTAAATCTGTTGGGCTAGGGTTATTTTTTGGGTTTGGGCCTATATTTCGGTTTGGTTCGGTTTTTTCGGTTTTTCACTTTCTCAAACCGAAACCAAACCGAAAACCGAATTATTATTTTTTTCAAAACCGAAACCAAACCACTTAAAAAAAAACCGAACCATATTTGGTTTTCGGTTCGGTTTGGTTTTAAACCGAATTTGTTTCACCCCTACCTACTTGTTTCTTACAAAAAAGTGTGATGATATAATCAATTCTAATTCAAGGTCCCCCAAACAGTCAGGAATTCAAATCCTACTACACCCTAACAAGTGTAAAGTCCTAGCTAGGCTTTTAAGTGGCCAAGGGAATTTAAGGAGAGTACCCCTTACGATGGGATCACCCTCCTTACACACGAATAATTAAAAATTCAGGTTGACCCACAGGCTCAAAAATCATGGATCCGCAATTGGTACCACTATCATTTAGCGACAACAATTAAAAAATATGGTCTTGTGGGGTCCACTTGAATTGAACCTTAATCACCGACCACTCCCCCCCCCCCCCAAATTGAATCAAATTAGCCACCCACTACTGGTTATGGTTCGATGGGGGAGTGATGGGTGGCTAGGGTTCGATTAAGGTAGAGGAGTGGTGGGTAAGGGTTCGGTTCAGGTGGGAGAGTGGTGGATGGTTAGGGTTTGGTTCAAGTGGGCCCCACAAGACGATTTTTTATATTTTGGCGTTGAATAGTATTGGTATTGAAACAAATTTTTTAACAATTAGTTATTTTTTACAAAAAAAATTATTTAAATGGTAGTTATTTACAAAAAGTGTAAAGTAAATGGTAATGGTTCACAATAAATTAAACTTTATTTATAAAGTGTCCTTATTTGATCAGCGTATTAGTCAACGCATAATTCATCACCAAGATTAGTAATAAGAATAAAATATTAAAAGTTGATATTCGAAAATTATACGCTTAAAAGGATTTTAACATGTGTTCATATGACTTTATATGATCTTATGTACAAAATACAAATATCGCTTAAAGTGGCACATATGACTGGTATCAAAGTCAAAATGGAGCATTTAAAAGAACGTAAGGAGTATTTTAATGAATAATCTAAACTTCTCTTTTTTTTTTAATCCGAATCATTTTATTTTGTCTAAATTTAATTGGATTTGTTTGGGTTGGCCCAAGCCTTGGCATAATTACCATTAAAATGACAAAGATACCCTTTATTAGGATCAAGTCTACTATGATCAAGTCCATTATTCCTAAACCTGCCCTTTATGACGCGGTTACTAATTTACCCCTGATTTAACCAAAAAGTACAATTGATGCCCTATCACATCACCTTTAAAAATAATTTCATTTAGTAAAAAAATCAAACTATGTAAAAATAAATTCAGATTAGTAAAAATAGGTAATTTAAAAAAAAAAGAAATATAATAGAGAATCGGTAAAAAAATCATTTTAGTTCAATAAATTAATTTAAGTTCAGTTTAAATAATTTAAGGTTTTCAAAAATAATTTTGGTTCAGTAAAAATAATTTTAGTTAAGCAAAAATAAGGTGGAGTGAACATGGCCTAATTAAGACATGTAATTTTTTCCGATTTTCTACTCTCTCAACTTTCTCTTCCTAGAAAGTATTTTTTGACTTGACCATCGGAAGGACGTTCTTAGGGAAACGTAAGGTCCTGTTCTTTGCTACGTCTGCTTTACTATGCTAAAATTTGCTCTGCTCAACTAACACATACTCTACTATGCTCAGAAGTTCAAAAATTTAGGGCAAATCTTTTGCAGACTCTCAAACGCTTTGGAATGGACAACTTTCAACTTCTCTAGCCAAGACACAAAAATGAGATTATTCCCAAAATACCCCTTACTGTTAAAAGTTTTTTGTTCGGGAATCAGGTGGCACCATGCGTGGAGGTAGGCAACAAAAGGCCATGGTGAAAACCAAGCGCCCCTACCATGCACATGCACTTGAAGAAATCATAATTTCTGTTCAAAATGCTTTTGTTGATGAAATAAATGGCACTCTGCACTTATTAAAAAAATAAAACAAAAAAAAGGCATTCTTCTAGTCATTCACCATGATTTGGAGCAATTGGCGACCCAACAGGAAGTATCCCGGCCCACATAATATTACAATTAAGCTTGGGTTCATTCCAATATACGCCATATCCACTAACCTTTAATTTACCACCTTTATTATTGAATCTTTCAAACTCATCAAATAATCATGTCATTTTCCTTTAAAAAATAAAAAATAAAAATCACCAAACATCCCACCACGTCCTTCTAACAAACAAACCCATAACCAACATAAACATGCAACGCACTAACAACATTGGCTCCCTCAAAAATACATTTTATCACACTTTTTTCATCATTTAAACATAATCCCAATTCTTATTTTCCTAAACTAATCTTAATTGGTATTCATCTTATCATCATTTCACATCCCTAACCTTTTTGATCATGAACATAAAAAAGCTAAAAGTACCCAAAAAAATGAGGGTAACAAGTATGTCCTCAAACAAATTTAGGGGTATGAAGGTGAGTAGAAGCATCAAGAGCATAAAAAAACTTGACATTAAGAAGAGGTTCCCTAGTCTTAGGAAACGAAAATCTGTTGGTGGCACAGGTGGTGCAGGTGCTGTTGGAGGGGCTAGTGGTGGTGCCGGTAGGGTGGGAATTCGTCGTAGTAGTAGTAAGTGGATTTCCTCAGTAAGGAAAAAGATATTAAGGCCTAAATTCCCTGGTCACAAAGGAAGAAACAAGAATATCATTATCATTCACAATAATACAAGTATTTCTGGGAATGAAGATGATAATAGGACTAGTTGTGCTACGGTGATCAAGGAGATTAGCTCCGTGAAAGAGGAGGATGTCACCTCCATTGACTCGGCTGCTCCACCGCCTCACGATCAAGCAAGTAAGGAGGAGGAGACGACAACAGAGGAGCAAGAAGAGGAGGAGAGTAGAGATGCTTCGGAGATTATGAAGTTAAGGGAAGAGATGGCTGCTGTCCACATTCAATCTCTTTTCAGGGGTCATTTGGTAATACTATACCTTCAATTCAATCATTATTCTAATTAAACCATCTCATGAATTCATGATAAATGTTTGGATAACTTTTTTTTTTTAGATTTTTGTTATATGTTGTCTTTTATTTAACCTAGTTAATTGTTAGCTTAACATTCAATCATTTGTTCGATCACTATAATAATCATTAGTTATTGGGTTATAAGTCATTTTAAAATAAAACAGACTCACTATATAATACTTCTTATATATGATTCAAGAACTTTTAGAGTTAGACAACGCTTATGAGAAAGATAGAAAGAAAAGTGTCAAAAATGCACTTTTAGTTTACATTACCTCCAAAATTCTAACGCATTGATTTTTTTTTTTTTTTTTTTTAGCACTATTTCATTCAAAATCTTCCATGAAAGTTGTTATTAATGAAACAATTTACCTATTTAATTTATCCATTTTTGGGGTGACTTACATGCACACAGGCAAGAAGAGCAATTAAAGCATTGAAAAGTCTAGTCAAGCTACAGGCTGTGGTTCGCGGGGTGTGTGTGAGAAGGCAGGCTCGTATTGCATTGCATTGTATGAACACAATGGTCCGTCTGCAGGACCGTATTCGAGCACGACAGCTCCTTTGTAGAGCCAGTGATGCAATTGAAGCTTGATCATCTATTCAAGTTGTTCTATTATTGACTATTTTATATTCAGTTGAATGGAAAAGAAACTATTCGATTTTCAGTGTACAACGTTCTTATACCCATCTTAATTTAGTGGGTAACATGTTTGATATGAGTCATATGACTGACTATTCTTAATTTTGACATATTTGCATATACTAGTACATAGTAACAACTAATATTTCAATATTTATAACACGTTATTGTAGTTCAAATCTTCTAATAATATTATACTATGAAAGAAGAAAATTTCTCATGTTGATTTCATCAGAGTATGGGAAAAAATATCATGCTAGTTTTACTAAAGAACAACTAAAACAAAGTTTAAATACACTTAAAATATAATTAGAAGAGGTTGATGTGATAGAATCAGGAGAAAAGCCCTCCTTGTACTAAGGAGTGTTATCAATGATGTATGAATTAAAATACAAGCATGAATTGTGAAGAATTTAAATACTCCTCACAAGTCTCAACCCTCTCGTATTTAATCTATAGGGGAATACTCTACAATAAACTAGATAATATATAGTTTAAGATAATACGAATAGAACAATCAAACTCATCTAGATAAGCCACATTGCACTTGATCGTAAACCAGACAAACAGAACGAAAAGCCCTACGCGTGCAAACCAAAAGCTCACATGCAGGCCTGAAGATTGAGCGTGTAGTCCTTGAAGTTGCTCGTGTTGAAAAATGATCCCTAAATTTCAATTTGCTGCAGCATGGCTCTTAAGCATACGGGCTCGTACATGAGCAACAACATGCACAACATACATATTTTGTTTTGCAAGGATTGATCTTCTCTTTACATGGATTGGGCCATTTTTGCATAAATAGGTTGAAATTCAAAAACTGATGAAGAATTCATTAATTTGTCAACAATTACTTCGAATTTAAAGTGCCTGATTGGAATAAAGCTTAAAATTCCAATAAATTCTGAGCAAAGTGAAGGACTTATCGTAGCAAATAACAAGGGTCTTCAAGAGAGAACTAACCCAAACTATTTACATGATTTTGTTGCTCATTAATCTTTTTGTAAATACTAATATCACACTTCTCAATATCATAATTAGGGACATTTATATGCAAATGAGCTAAGCAGCTCAAAGCAAGATAATTTTAGTTTAACAATGTCAAGCTTAAAAAAATTTTGGAGATATTTCCAGTAAAACTAGTATTATTATGAATTTCAGACTAAAATGATTTTAGTTTTCTTTTGTCTAACATTTAAAAGTTTTGTGGGCACATGTTACATGTCAAGTAAATAAAAAATAAAAAATAAAAAAACTTCAGATAATAAAATGATTCAAAGTTGGTTCAGATGGGAGATTATTCGAATTTGGATGATTTTTTAAATTTGGACTTGAGTAACTCGACTAGAGAAACAAAAAAAAAAAAAAAAAAAAAAAAAAAAACAAAAAATGGTTCAGACAAACTCAATTATCCAAATCCAAAATTTTTAGCACTCCATTCAATTAGCATTCGTTTGTCTTAGATACAAGTGGATATTCACACAATTAGAATATGTGTACATATATTATAGCCTACATGTTGGTCGACATATATTTCTACAAATAGCATCTCTCTGCCATGCGAGTTGTTAGTCAGTTTCAGTAGGATCCATTCCATTTGTTAGTCACGCAAGATATTATACAATCTAATGAAAATATTATACAATCTACTGAGAGAGATCTGCATCATTTCCGAAGGGCACACTTTGATAAGAAGCATTTTTTGGGAAGAAGATTAATTTTGGCAACTATCAACTTCTACTACCTGTGTTGACAGAAAAACCATCTCAAAATGACTAAATAGTACTCTGTAATAGAGAAGAAATGTGATCATCCAAACCCTATAAAACCGTTAGTGCCTACCTCTTTGGCTATTTGCTGCAGAACCCCACTAACTTCCGAGAAATTGGGTCTAAGGGTAGGGTCCAGGTGCCAACATCTCTCCAGCAGATCAGCTAGGTTCGAATGAACATGCTTTGGAATAGCAGGTCGCAGCCCCTAATAATCAGGTTTAATATAGTCATTATCAGAATAGACAGGTAACACTAGTTGCCAGTGTTGATCAGAATGGAGAATATTATTACCTTTTGGACTACTCCAATTGCAGCTTGCAATGGGGTCAAGGAAGAGTATGGAAGCTGGTAAATAAGATCATAAGAAAGTTACTGCTAAATTTGGTACTAAGATGAACTCATGCTATATAAGAAAGGTGTCCGGCAATGGTACATTTGGAGGCCAAATGGGGTTGCATTGGAGCAGAAAGGGGGAGGAGGGGTGAAACAACAAAAAAAAAAAAAAAAAAAAAAAAAAGGATTTAAACGAAAAAGACTTACTTCGCCAGTAAGAAGCTCCCAGATTACTATCCCAAAACTAAAGACATCTGCTTTATGGTCATAGGGTTTATGTCCAATAACCTAGAAATCATAAAACCAGTTGGAGCAACATAAGCCAGAAAAGTCATTCATAAGTAATGTCAAAAAAAAGTTGAAGACAGCCAGCCAGAGATTTAGAATAAAAAAAAAAACCCCCTAGTATTATGACGGAACAATTATAGCCTTTGGTGTAAAATCAATTATGTTGAGAAAGGGCAAAACAAAATGGTAAGTTCCTGTTAATAATTTTCAATCTTTGCTGCTTTTTAAATTGAAAATTGAGGCCTTTTGTGGATAGAGGACAAGAGTAAAACCTGTGAAGTATATTAAGAAGTATTACAACCAAATCAATTCACCACCACAGAACCAGTGGAGCAACAGTTCTAGCCCAAGGCAAGCACAACCTTCCTTTCACAGGATAATGAGAAATTTGATTAATTAATGTACACCTGTCATGTTTATTTGGGACTTAGATACAACAGCATCTGTCTGAAGCAGCAAATTATCATACTAAACTGTGGTTGGACAGCAATGACTTGGACTAACAGTATAAAGTTTTGTCACATCGAACACAAAATGTAATTTCCATACCATTGCAACAGGTATCCAGCCAACTCCAGTCAAAAAGATAAAAGCAAAAAGACAGATAAAGTTAACTTAATTGCTCAGTTTTTCTGAATGGGCAATATCCATTGATTCAATTATGTTCCAGCAATCATCCCCTTTCTACAACACAGCAATCAGAGTGGATATCGAACTTCAACCAAAACAAATTTCCCTTAGCATGCCACTTGCTTTTTGTTTTTTCTCATTTGCTTTTTTTCTTTAAAAAATTTCTTTTACAATTTACAACTTGGTCTCATTTCCTTTGCTTATATCTGAAGTTTAAGTAATCTCTAAACATGACAAATATATGAAGATAATGGAATCATAATTACCTCTGGGGCCATCCACCTATAAGTTCCTGTTTCAGCTGTCATGACTCCTGATTGTGTTTGTACTTTAGCAACTCCAAAGTCAGCAATCTTAACAACCTGCAGGAAGCAATGTTATTCAAAGATAACTTAGACAAGAATCCCCATATAGGTAAATACTTAAATTTATTTTCGAGGACTCGAGAAGTACGGGGCAAAGGATGCAACAATCTAATAAAATAGAAACTGAGAACTACAACAGAATTCAGGAAGCTGATTGGTTCACCAAATTCAGAAAAAAACAGATAATGTTGACAACACTCCAGATCATAGAACCAGGGGCGTGGAAAATTTTACCGGGGCCTTGTGCGATTTCAAAAAATTGGGGCCCTTATTCGAGAATTGAAAAAAAAAAAAAAAAAAAAAAAAACCTACTAATATACTTTTAAAAAAAAATTAAGAAAATGGCACAGCATATATTAAAATTAGAATAAATCAATCACATGGAAGAAAAATAATACAAACTCAATTATACTTTAAAATTTACATACAGTCCACAGTAGAAAGACTATGAATTTTTAATTGAAGCAAAGAAACATAAAGTATTTGATTAAATTTTAGATAATTGGATGATTAGATCTTGGCAATGAACAATGAAAACTTAAAGGGGTGAGAAAATAAAGACTAAAGACGTGTGAAAATAAGTTAGCAAAGGTGAATGTTGGATGGTCTAAGAAATGAACAAAAAATTAAAATGATAATAACCATCTTAACCAAAATATTGAGAACGTTAAAAATAAATAAATAAATGAGTACAAATGAATAAGTATAGTACAGTTGTAAACCAAAAGGAAACAAAATTTTCTAAAAAAAAAAGGCAGGAGTCGAACCCGGGAGTCCTGCTACATTGGACATTGCCTTTACCACTGATTACTTAGTTCTAGATATCTATCTTGTATTATAAAAATATATACTGTTATAATATTGGGGCCCCTTATAATTGGGGGCCCTGTGTGGCCACACCGGCTGCACCGCCCCAGAGCCTCCCCTGCATAGAACTGAAATCTTACGAATATTGTTTCCATGTCAGGAGTCCATTGATGCATAGGTGCTAGGGAACCAAAGCTAAGGCACAGCAGACAGTAAAATTTTTCCATGCAATCACTACCGTTCATACAACTGGATAAACAGCCCCAAAACAGCTTTAATAAAAAAAAAAATAGGAAGAGAAAAAAATCTCACATACTTCAAAAAATTCATATCTACTTTATCCTTGCCGCCTAGAAGAGCTTCATAGCACTCACGACACCCCTTCTCCTTCCTAATAATGACCAATACTAATAGCCACCTAGATATTCCTAGTCATACTAGATCTCAGAAAGTAAGAAGTATTACCATTTGGCATCATCATGCAAGAAAGTCTCAATATCATATCCTAAACCCCCAACTCCCACACTACTTGTACAGAATGATACAAAAGTCCATCACTGGCAAGAATAATGACCAGACTACCAGAGTATATAGGAATAAAATTTTTAAACATGATAAATATTATTGAGGGCCATTGTGCCACAAAAGTAGTGTAATTGATGCTAAGCACAAATTCCTGATTCTATATTGCACTAATACCTGAGGTTTAATCATTAAACTCACACAAGAAACACTATTTCAAAACCAAAAAAAAAAACACACACACACACATGAATATATTCATATGAATTTCTACTGAGTCTCCAACATAGAGTGTCTTTGCCAATGGACATTTGTTGTTAATATAAAATCAGACAAAGTCACATAATTACATTCTGCTCCCTTACTAATCCCTACAACTCCCTCCGCGAAATGTTTTTACAGATCATGTGATTGCAAAGGTAAGATGTCTTACCCCATCTTCTCCCATAAGCAGATTGGCAGTTTTAAGGTCTCTGTGTACAATATTATTCTGGTGGAGGTACTCCATTCCCATGGAAACATCAATAGCTGCCCTGAGTAGTGATTGTAGTTTGAACACACCCTTTCTCTTATGCATGAAATCATACAAATTCCCTTTTGGCATGAATTCTGAAAAAAAAAAAAAAAAAAAAAAAAAAAAGAGGGGGGAAAAAATCAATCAGAGAAAAAACACGCTTTAGAAAAAGAATCAGTCTGCAACTACTCTCCTACTGAAGATTCAAAGCAACATTAAGCAGAATAAGAATGTCAAAATACTGATCAACTTTGGAATGCCAATCTTACACTTGGTAGATAGCATGTGTACCACAAACACTCAAGAAAACAGACACAGACGCCTCTACCATACATTGTTGGCTAGATCAGAGACCTGTATGTATCTGTATTACTATTTTAGTTGTCTGAGAACCTTTTACTGAAAGAGAAGACTAGACCTATACAAATCTGTATTACAATTTCAGAAGTCTGAGAACCTTTTACTGAAAGAGAAGGCTAGACCTATACGTATCTGTATTACGATTTGCAACCCCTAGAACAGAACGCCAAGAGTAAGGAAGCAATCTGAAGTGGCAATCTGAATGATGAAGATAATAATTGCACCAAGGACTGTACAAAAGTAAATGTCTACACATCAACTTATAACATTTATAGACTAGCTAACAAAATGAGCAAATCATTTTCCATTGTGATTTTAAAGTATAAAATTAAGTTTAAGTTGAATGCAATTTCTTCAATACATTCAGTACTTAACACAGCACGATGAAGATAGCTTTAGAATATAGAAATTCAATGGTACTAGAACTTGAAACTATACTTGAGCAATTCAACAAAACAAATGAATATTTTCACAGGACATTACCAGTCACAAGGAAAAGGTTCGGAGGTTTTGTACAAGCACCTATAAATTGCACGACATTCTTGTGCTGAAGTTTCCTACAAGATGAACAATAGTTATAAATAACATGTTAATGAAAGTCACTTGTTCTCCTTAAACAATAACCCTTCTCTCACATTAACCCCAGCTCACTTAAATTACATACACGGCTTAAGCATGTAGGGCTTGACCCCCACTCCTTTCTAGAAAGTGCCAAGAGGATAGAAAATCTACAGACGGATTGGCCTAAGGTAGAATATATAGAATAACACATGACTCAAGGCTGATTTCAAATGAGAAATAATTTATATAGGTACTCTAGTTTCGCTCTGTGTACCAGAAGACCAAAGGAACCGGCAGGTACAAATCACTTTGACTATTTGTTTTAGTGATTAGAGAACTAACAAAGGGGAGAACGTAGAATTGATAAGATTATTCACATACGCTTGAATAACTCAACCCTAAATTCAAGTTCAGTATCTTCTCTCCGTGTTCAGATTAAAAAGCCACATATGTTATTTTACACTATTAATTAGCACCTTAGTTTGCATAAAAAAAAAAAAAAAAAAAAAATTAGCACCTTAGTTTGCATTAAAAAACATTAGCACCTTAGTGTACATTCAACAAATAATGCACAAGCACCCATGAGTTTATAGCTCATAAGGTGTAAGCAATAACACTGGAAAACATATGGCAACTTTCAAGGATCAGAATAAGCAAGAAGAAAGAAATGGCAGATTGACCTAATAAAACTCAATGACCAAAGTCAACTGTTGAGCTTTGTCACCTATGAAATGCGCACTAGACTCAAGTTTGATTATGCCTGAATTAGCGCAACAGAAACAACCCTTTACTTTCATATCCTGAGAAGAAAACAGGGTGAAGCATTACTGTACAGACGCAATGCTTTCAGCTCATGATTAATTAAAGCTGGAAAGCATAATAACAATAGAATTGGGATGACTTTGACCTGCTCTCAATCATATAATTCTGTATTTCTGTTCCATAAGTGTTTAATGTCATTTACTTTGTACAAGTAATCTTAACCATCTCATCCTTCTATTTCCATAATAGAAGTGACTCATTTGCAAAAGAAATCTTCATCCATTAATCTACTTTCTGCAAAATATTTTACACCATGCCAAGCCTAAACTAATGTGACTTATGAGCTCTCACATACAATCTTCAAATTTACAGTCAGCTAGCTACCTTATGACAACATAAATAGCACAAGTTTCATTGAAGCAGTGTACAAATAAACGTAATGCTTTCATAAGCTCATTCCTTAGCATCACATTCAAGATATAGTCTGTCACTTCTCTTTTAGACTATAACATCTCATCACATTTTTAAAAATAAAAAAAAACAATGCACAGTGCCATCGTTCACAAAAGTCCAATCCGTCAAACTTAAGCTTAAGAAAGATTAACTTCGCAAATACAAGCAACAGCAGAAAAGGCAACTATCCAACTTTGGATAACTATGGAACGGAGAATGTATCACTTAAAAGTCTGTCATTTCTTTCTTGTAGTGTAAATAGTGTCCAGTTTGGTTTAATACATATGATGGAAACAAGAAATGCAGAACAATACCCACTATGGATCTAGAAGAATGGCATGCTAGATTATAGATCTGATTAAATTTTCATTATATAATAAAGAGTGCACTTGTGGGAGAAGATTTTCGGAGGGGGGGTACTAGAATAATAAAGGACAAACAGTGAATGGGTGAATTCAAGTAAAAGGCCATCCCACAGCCGGATGAGAAAATATCACTCTCCATTTTTCTTTTTTCAATAAACAAATTATTTTTTTGTTGATAAACAAATTAATATCAGATCGCCCAGTCTAGTTCCTTAATAAAACAAATAGAAAAATCAAAACAGTGGTCCAAGGCTACAAAAAAGACTATTCCTAAATTAATACTCGACATTAAGGCATCTCAATCCAAGAATCCAGCTAGCATGGGAGAATGGACCAGGACTTTCTCATGCAATCTGAAAGAAATTACTCAGGAAGAAGGATTATATAGATGAAGGCAAAATAAAGAATAGCCACTCACTCTTGCCATTTTTGTAGTTTCTCTCCTTCATAAGTCTTAACTACTTCCTCTCCCCCACCCCCTTGTCTCCCCTTCCCCTTCTCTATAGTGTAAGATTCACAATCCAAATCATTTTTCCTTGCAACCTGAGATGTGCAACAAATTACACTACTCCCTCCGTTTCATAGTTAGAAGCCTATTTCTCTTTGTTATGTGAGTATAAATGTTAGAAATAGGCTTCTAATTATGAAACGGAGGGAGTATTTATTTGTGATAAGTAGTAATAAGTTGTATTTCAAATAAATACTCAGGTATCGTTTGGTTTTTCATGAATTTCCTTTTGGCCATGTTGTTTGGTTGACATTAAAACTAAAAAAAGGGAGGAAGTTACAATTCATGGGAAGTACAATTTCCCGCAAAGCATTGGAAGTTACTAACCCACCCCTTGGTCATTCACAATTCCTAAGATTGACAAATTACCACATGACAACCAAACAAAGTATTGCAATTCCTAGGAATTTTATAAAGGAATTAACTTCCCATGCATTAGAAGTATCCATAGGAATTTCTCTCCTACATCAACCAATCGAGTCCCCAGACTAGAAACCACCGCTACACAGTCATAACTTTGTAGAGGCATATAGGTAAGGTAACAAACATCTGCTTACATCCCCATTACTCCCCCCCCCCCCCTCTCTCTCTTTCTCTCTTCCTAGAGGATACCAGCAGTAAGCGTACTTAGAGGTATTGGTTAATAATACAGAATGGAAAGGTATGGCAAATAACTGAAAACAACACTTTGTATAATTCCATTAAGAGAAATTTCCATCCATTACTATTTTTACTAGCCATAAGCTACAAGTATGTCCCTCATCTTTATGTCTCTTGGAAGACATCTTTCAACTTGACAGCATAGACCATATATGATAGTTTCTTCTTTCTATTCCACTGCCCTGGTGTTTCTTAACCATTGGTTATTTAGCTATAAACCTTCTCTTGTTAGATGTATGGCAATGGGAAATAGGGTGTGATTTCCAACCTCTATCTTTACCAACAGGTCTTACCAATTTAAGTTTTGAAGTCATGAATTTCTGATAAGATAGACTTGTATAGCTCCACTCACCTTAAAACGCTAGCTCTATAATTCTACTCAATACATGTTCAGCTCTTCCACCCCACCCCTTCCCCCCTCTCCCAAAACTTTTACGGTGTGTTTGGATAAAGAAATGGGAAAGAAAAAAAGAGGAGGGAGGTGAAGGGGAGAGAAGAGAAAGGGAGGGAAGGGGAGGGAAAAAAAGATGAGTTTTCCTTCCAAATCTCTCCATTATTGGAGAGATCAATTTCTTACTATATAATCCCTCCATTTCTCTCTCCTTCAATTCTCTTCCTTATTTGTTATCCAAATGACAGATAATATATCCCCCCCATTTTCCTTCCCTTCCTTTCTCTTCATTTCCTTCAATCCAAACAAAGTGTTATACAACCTACCCTTTTTGGTGGAGAGACCTTCCAAAAAGAAAAGATTGCCTTTGAAAGCTATAAACTTATCTGCTGATGACAAACCTATTTCATATATTGGATATGAATCAGCTAAAAGATCAAAGCCTTAACGCCCTTCTATATTGTAGCTTGTTTCATAAAAACCAGCATCACTTGCAATGTTGAATGATACCGTAAGCTCACATGAGTCCATAAGAGTCGAGAATATTGTGACAATACAATGAATTTCTTTTCTTTCCTGAAACGTACAAGATCAAGCAGCATAAGATGATTTTAATAATGGCTTTTTCACAATGTCAGCATGCCATGCACTTCTTACTACATCTTTATCTTTGTATACATCACATCAGTGATTAGCCATCAAAACAAACACATGTTAGGTCCTAAAGAAGAATGAACTGTTACCACCTAGATTCATATTTGGGGTCTGATATACCTCCATTAAACATGCAAATAACCTTTCCATGCCCAGGAAAAAGGGTGGAGGAGGGAGCGATTATCAGAGAGATACTTTCCTTCGGCAGATCCGGGACATGGCAAGATGGTAAGGAATTGTAGATCTAGATCATGGAAACAGAGAGAAGAGAACAGACAAGTTCTGATTCTCGGAAAGATATTCTGACACTTGAAGACCAAAATATTACATACCGACTACTGTTACTAAGCCAAAATCTTGATTTACAAATCAAAACTTCTCTTTCAGAATCATAAGTTCGGTGAAAATTTATATAGTTCTACTGACTTTTCTGTGTGGCAAGCAATTTTTATATTGATTATGCATGGTATTATTTAGCTTCTGACTACCTACAGTGAACTAAATGTCAAATAAAAGTTAGTAAGCTTAAAGCACTTGTATTTTTCTCCCCTTTCACTCCTTTAACTTTCCAATTCCTCTGTTTTCCCTAAATCCCAAAGATGGTGAATCTAAGCTTCTTGTTACTTTCTAACAATATTATATGCATAGTACGCAAAGATCCCAGGAACAATGGTTTGGTATTTGATTGACTGCTTCATCAGGAACGTTGCTACCCTAATTACTTCAACTGGCTCTGTTTTAATTGGGAGTGGACAAATGGCTTTCTGAAAGATACAACTATGTACTAAAAAATTAGGGAAGAGGTAACTTTACATGGCAAAACTTCAGGAGGGACCAGCCCCAATGTTGACAGGATTTGTCCGGAAACTAGGTCGTAGAGTTCATTTTTTGAGGTCTGGAGGGGTTGGTCAAGTCTCGAAGGTAATCCTGTTGGGTGTTCTTCGATATAGTGAAGTGATTTGCACCGGGATTCACCGGGCCCGTATACTTGACGGGACAGCAATATCATTCATCGGGTCATATGTACTAGAGGAGATATGGTGCATCGGACGATAAGGACATAGAGGAGAAGGTTCACGATCTTCATGTGTCTCCTCTATGTCCTCATCGTTTGATGCACCATGTCCCCTCTAGTACACATGACCCGGCAAATGATACTGTTAACTCGTTAAACGCAGTGAATGCTTGTGCAAATCACCCAACAATATTGGAGACCTACATAGGAGTACCCTGGAGATCCTTCCAACCTCCCAAGAACGGGGCTGCTAACCAAAACTCATCTTGTCAACACGGTTGCCTCCTGAACACGAGACTGAAAACGAGAAGTATTTATCTTCCTCCTAACCAAAACATTAAAGCGTTGTGATATAGCATGACGATTTTTCACATACACACAATAACAAATAAATCTTAACTAGAATAAATAATTACCACATCTAAAACATAAAAGTCTCAAAACATTAAGGAGCCGTTTGACTAGGGGTATTCATCAAAGGGAAAGGGAATTAACTGCCTGATTCCCTTTGTTGTTGTTTGTTACGATTTTTTTTCCCATTTCCTTTACCCTCTCCATCCCCTCAAATCCTTTCAAGTTGATTCCTCACCCCACCAAGGTATTTCCATTTCCCTAGCCACCAACCCACAACCACCCTCCTACCTACACACACAACCGGAAACAATCCACAGCATCGTTGTTCCACTCGCCGACGCTTTACCACCCCTACCCCCGCAAACCTTTCCCTTCTCTAGGACCCGCAAAGCCCTAGAAACACTTCACCTTCCCGTAAAATTGTCATTTGCCCCTCCCCCAAACCTCGGAACCCACTAGGGTGTTAGGAGGGGTGAACGACAGTTTTACGTGGAAGGGGGAAGGGTTTCTAGGATTAAACTGTTACTGGCTGGGGGGGAAGTTTTTTGGGGGAGGGGAAAGTTTTGCAGGGAAGGGGTGGGGGAGAGGTGGCGAAGCACGACGAGTGGTGGGAGAGGTGCAGAAAATGGTGGGGTGGGGTAGCTCGGTGGTGGCTGGGAATGGTGGGAAGTGAAGGAAATAGGTTGTTGTGTGGTGATGGGACTTGTAGCTTGTTTCTCTTTGTTTTTTAAAACAAACAACATAGTGAATTTGAGGGATTTTCGTTCCATTCTCCTTTTTCTTTGTTCATTCCATTCTTAGTTTTAAAAAGCGCGCCTAGGCACAAGGCTCACTAAGGCACAACCTCTTCAGCTTTAGCTAATGTAGGCGCAGGAGCCTACAAAAGGCGCCTAGCCTAGTGCGCCTTTGCATGAGGCGCAATTACAGTGTTAGGCACTGAAATCAGTTTAAAATAAAAGGCATGTGCTTTGAGAAGGTAAATTAATACTGAAAAAAAAAATGAAAATTAAAAAACTTAAAAACAATCAAGGAGAGAGATTTACAAAAGATCCATAAATTACAAACCCTAAATTAAAGAGAGAGAGGTCAGAGAAGCCTCCTTGCAACCACCGGTCCAATCGTAGCCACCATCCGGGGAGTCCTTGCAGCTAGACTTAAACGATTTGGGGATTGAGGTTTGGGGGAGGGGCAAACGACGGTTTTACGGGATATTAATATAGGATCAGTAGGATTCTACCGCAAACCAATTCTATGGACGACCCAGATCCATCAGGTGTATAAGGATCGTAGAATCGTTATCAATCCTACCGATCCTATGGCGGATTCTACCGCAGACCGATTCTATGGACGATCCACATCGACTGGGTGTATTAGGATCATCGTGCCGGATCAGGATTTTGATAACTATGGGGATCGAGGTTTGGGGGAGAAGCAAATAACAGTTTTACGGGATATAAATATAAGCTTATTTAGTAAAACACACTTAATTCTACAAAATAAACTTATTAACTTTTATAGAAGTGACTCATTTGCAAAAGAAGGTAAATTAATATAGAATCGGTAGGATCGACAACGATTTATGATCCTATGGCCGATTCTACAAAATTGTTTATTAGTCCACTAAGATAAAAATGTTCCTTTTAAGCTTATTTTGTAGAATCGACAATAGGATCGTACAATCGTTATCGATCCTACCGATCCTATGGCCGATTCTACCGCAAACCAATTGTAAGGACGATCCAGATCGACTGGGTGTATTAGGATCGTACGGATCGTGATTTTGATAACTATGGCCTCGCGCCTTTTAAAACTAAGATTACGTTCTGTTTACCAGTGCAAACCAAAGGACCCCTAAGTAGTTTTCCCTCAGTCCTTTTATTAAAAAAAGCCTATTTGGGTTTTTCCACCAGAATTAAGGAAGTTCTAGATTCTTTGAAACTCATGATTGCAATTTGCATGTACATTTGTGATTATCAAAGCAAGCTCCGACATGATATTAAGGTTCGAGCTCCATACTTTTACATAAATTTTTAAATAAAGCAGTCGATTATTGAGACGGTTTACCTTCAAACATGGGAGTTGACTAGGAACCAGATAGTTTTGCTATTGTACTCGTCAAAATATTTGTTCTACATTCTAACAATTACTCTTCAGCAATCCAGTAAGCACAGAGATAAAGACAAACGCATGATAAAGAAAGCTTTTAGGTTGGGAGATGGGGGGAGGGTCAAAGTTTTAGCAGAATAGACGGCAAAACTATAGCAAAAAGATAGTCCCCCTCTCTTTTTTTCTTTTCCTTTTTTTTTTTGGTCCTACCCACATATTGCAAAACCTTGTTTACAAGTGAGTGTAAGAAAAAGGGGGATACTGTAAGAGAAATGAAGAATACAGGTGGGTGGGTGTAAGAAAAATGTGGATGAAGTAAGAGAGAGTGTGAAAGAAAGGATAAATATTGTGGGGTAAGATAGTAAAACTTTTTTGCCAAAGAATAAAGCAAAAGGGAGTGGAACACACACACAAAGAGTATTAATAAAAGGGGATATTCGGTACAGTACTCTTGAATTTTTCAATATTTCATTTGATTGACCAAATTATATTAGTTCGTATGGTAACCACTACTATACACAAAATGTCATGAGCTAAGAGTCTAATTCACTCCAATTCCAATATAGACAATCTTAAACACTTAACAAATAGTTGATCAAAATATTAGCTCTATTCTCTCTTGCTTTCTAACATTTTCCTCTCCTGTCGTCTATGGAAAGCATCACCAACCACATCAGAAGACACTGACATTGTAAATTGGTAACATGCACAGCAAGTCTCACAAATCCACACAGAGATACTAAGTGCTCAAACAGATAAACCAACACATGCCTCCTCTCTTTTAAGTTTCGAAGTTAAATTGAGTGTGTTCAAGAAAATAAAATTTTGATTAGGAGCATTATGGAAATTCAACTCACTTAGTCTAAATAAATAAAATTTACACAAAATCCTCTCAAAAAAAATAAATTAAATAAATAAACTAATAGTCAAAGAACTAAAGAAGTATTTCCAGAGCAAACCTAATACGTAAAGTTAATGTAGAAGCATGACACAGGAATTGAAGAGAATGAACATATTTCAGACATTAACAGTGAGGTACCCATTAAAAATTTCCAAAAAACAGAGATTACCACCTCATTATTTTAACTTCTTGGAAGAAGTCTTTAACCACATCTGTATTAATATGCCCAGACTTTAGAACCTTGATAGCAACTTCCTGATCACAGTATGTCCCTTTGTACCTGAAAAGGCCAACTCATACAATCATATAAAGTTCACGCCAATCATAGCACTGCTTTAAGATTTTGTCACAAGAAAACCTACAAATCACCGTGTGAGCCAGATCCCACTTTGTATCCTACTTTTAGAAGGCTCTGATCAATTTCAGCTTCATCAATTTTGTTTGTTGTTCCCTTTATGTTTTTAGGACCATATGGAACTGTTTCATGATGATGGTCACTAACAGCTTCCGACGAAAGGGGATCCTTCAGAAACAAAAAGGCTCTACATTAGCACTGTGATGCTGAGACGAAGACGCTTTAAAAACATCCTAAACAGGCACTTTCCATACAGGAACTTACGCCTTCATAAATTCTGAAAATAGAAAACAATCTTAAAGTTCCAATGATAGTGTTGCTACAGGATCTCTCAATCCAACAAAGTTGATATACGCTACAAGACCTATCACCATTGCATATAAGCAATCAAGTAAAGGACTTGTATGAATTTTAAAAACCAAAATGAAAATCAATTTTCTGTTATTACAAAACTATAAGCTAGAATATGAAAATGTCACCAAGCAGGCCCTACACTAACAATATCCTCAATCTGACTCAATCTCTACCACCTCCATCATTTAGCTTAAAATTTTACATTCCAATATTTCCAATCTTTAAACCAAAACAATATTAAACTGACAAAGCTGGTAAAATGCAGAAACCTGCAAAGTTGCATAATGATCATGTCCAAGTAGTAAAAAAATGTTCACTATATGGCATCAAGACAATGCAATCAAAAGGCAAGGTAGATGTTAACACCCCCACCAAGGATTTACCTTCATTTTTTGTATTTTATTGCCCAGTAAACTTCTAAGCTGCTCAGTTTCCTGATAATATAAAAACAAATGTTCAAAACGGCAGACTGAAGCTAGCCAGTTAAAGAAAAAAATACATGACATAGCAACAAGTCATTGCAATGGCTACGACCACCTCCCAAAATGATTTATTCAGATCCTAATATTTCATGTACTTGGATATCTTAAAAGTGCGTTGACAAAAACTTGTTCAAATGTTGAATTATAGAAAGGACATGCAGTAAAAACATGAGGACCCAAGTTCAATACCTATCTACAAAGCAAGGTCAGTTCAATCTCACTACATTTCTCCTCGCTTTTGAAAGTCATACTATAACCAAATTTGAATTCAGAGTCTCAGATAAACCTTTAGCACAACAGGGCATAAATAAAAAGTAAAACACACAACAAACTTGAGGTCTTGAGGATAAGGAGCTAATTGCTGCTCAAGGACTTACATAATATTTAAAAAAAAAAAAAAAAAAAGACCCAAAGAAGAAATGAGATATAAATGGTATATTGGAAGATAAACAAAATCTGGACCATGTTCCAAATTGCAAAATATAACTACGATCCCATAGTAGTTAATGCAGCCATAAAAGTAAACACCACGATGTGGCTTTGGGGGGAAAAAAAAAAAAAAAAAAAAAAAAAAAAAAAGTGCCCTACAACTCTACTGATCATACCTCATGCGGCCAACCATCAACCACAAAAACATCTAAAGAGTAGCCATCAACTGTGGAAAAGGCATGGGCCTCTTGAATGTTCAGGCTCATCTCAGATAATAAGGAAGTCAGCTGTAGGACAGAAAAACAACAAGGTTGACGTTTTTAATAAAACGACGAACATGTAGCCGTATTACGAAGCCAAATTGATTATTAAAATTCCAAATTACGTCAATGAGGCTTCAGGCACAGTTAAAAACTTCATATGTTGAACATTGCAATGTGAAAATACAATAGCTGTAATAAAAATCACCCCTGAAAACACAGCTTGTAATATTAAACTACCTGATTAAGGAGTTTTGGTTTGTCAATAGTAGAAAAGGTGATTTCATGCATTGCCCTGATCAATATTAATATGGAGAAACAGTAAGTAAAATGTGAAGAAATATAATGAGACTAAGGCATAAATATTCTGATAAGGACTATGTTATTATCAGAACACCTTACACATATTACCTTGTGGACTGCAAGATGGTAGCATTTACAAAGCTATCTTTATCCTCGACATCATATCTTACACCATGAGTCTCGAGACTTTGTAATGAACTGAATATAGGTGGTGGGTGCAGGCTGAGTGAGAGTCTACCACCATTACCACAAAATGTAGCATTAGTCAAATGAGTAGGTTTACCAAATAAGAAAAAAATCAGAGTTCAAGATGGTCACAAAGAGCAATACCCCAGACCAACAGAATTCTTGACAGAACCATGACTACCTTCATCCATAGAATGTGAGTCGAAAGAATCACCAAAATGTCCATTTGTAGTGAGATTGACCTGTATGATTTGAACAATCAAATAAGAATGCATCAAGATGCAATGGCCCTAAAGCCCTATATTGTTCATCACGTATCCACTTATTTCAAGAAAAATAAGTTTGGGTAAGATACCATCAGGATAGATAAGTTCTACAAAGGGTTAATAAGGGCTAACCAAATTCAATTTACCACTAAAAAAAGATATAATAAGGTACACCAGTTCAGTAAGACAAGTGTCAGGTCAATAGTACACATCCTAAATATTTACATAAGTCAAGGAATCATTACAAAAAAACTCTTCTGATCCTTCAATTGGAAGCACATGAGCCCCTAAAGCCACAGAACAATTGGTGCCTTGGTGGTCTTCTGAAGCACAGGTACTTCTAAAAAGACCCGTATCAGTATCGGATACGTTTTGGGTACAGCAACGATATGGGTACTCCTTGGGTACATCCTCAAAACATATCCTTAAAATGGGTACATTAACGAATTTGGGTATGGTCAACGCTTTTTTTGGGTACATTTCAGGAACATTTTGGCAAAAATTTAAGTACCCCTTTAAAAAAAAGGGACAAAAATACTAGTTAGGTTTTCGCTCTTTAGTTTGTTTTTCCAAAGTCCAACACATGTGGCTCTGCAGTTTTACCATACTTCCATGTCCAGCGGTCTTCTCCAAGTGTTTCTCTGGCATACTCCGCCAACTCTGTTAACTTCTCTATCCTCTCTCAATCTCTCACTCGTTTCTACTTCTTTTCTACACCATTTCTACCACTTTTCTCCAACGAGCTTCTCCGCCATAATCCTTTGAAACAGAAACCTATAAATGGATAATATTCTAAAATGGCCCTTTCTTATTCACCAATATGGTTATGGCCAGCCACACCACAACACAAATCCTCCCACAGCCGAGATTTGACAATCAAATCAAGCGTCCAATCAGGCAGCCTCTACAGTTACTGGTGTTTCTGATGAAGGTTTAATTCGAACCCATAGCCCATCTAGAATTCAAGATCTTTCTAAAAATAGATAAACCATGATTGAATTTGGCACCAAAATCACACTGATACTTCTAGTTACCATCAATAGGAATTAAATAAATAATCAAAAACCAATTAAAAATGGACTAGGTGTAAAATCACGATACTAATCCAAACGCATACTCCAATTTGGCACCGAAATCCCGAAGAATATATAGTTTGTTTTGAATTTGGAATAAAGTCATGACCACTGTTCTAACTTTGAAAAAAAAAAATCCCATATAAAAGTCAATTCAACAAACAGTTGTAGAATTCTTTCACCTGTACAACACGGACGTCGTAAGCAAATATATTAGGAGGCTCTTCCGCTTGACGCAATAATCTCAAATGCGTCAACACATCTTCCGCTCTCTCCACATTCACTTCCAATGCATATCTTACACCAAGAAAAAAAAATCAACAAATTATACGAAAACCTAGAAATCGAAGAATTTATGTCAAATTTAAGAACCTAAAAATTGAAGAAATGAATATAGATTGATTACCTAGCAGGAAGACGATTGAAGTGAGCCCAAAGCTGATCGTCAAACCCAGGAAGTTTAGCATCACAACAATCAGAATCTTGTAGCCTACGAAGAACATCATTAAACACTTCCAGCTTCAAATACTGATGATTTCTCGGCGTTTTCGGCGAAAAATGAAGCGGCCTACTGCTACAACTCTCAGTATCATCATCAATCGCCATTGACGAAGCTTCAAATCCTTCGAAAAATTCAAATTGTTCAAATTAGTGAGCTAAAATCAGTGTAACAAACACTGGAAAAAAAAAAACTAATTAATAAATTCTGGAATTGGAAAGGTTGATGATTCTAGAATTAGGGAAGGGAGAATCTGGGAAGAGGAGAGAGGGGAATCTAAGTAGGTGAAGGTGAGGGGATGATACTATGTGGGGGAGGAGAGAGAAAATGGGAGATGTCGTTTGCGAGAAGGGTGACGGAAGAATGGGTCCCATCCTTCGTGGCATGGATAGAAACAGTTCCACAATTACGTTGACATGGCCTATTCCACTTTCATTATGTTTGTAATTAAAATCAGTCTAGTCTTGGCTTATCCAAGGGATATTTGTTCGTGGTAGGCCAAACAAGTTACATCTGGTTGAATTCGTGTTTGTGTCCACTGTCCGACAGTGAACACCATACTCGTGTTTTAGTTGCTACTATCTCTATTTCGTAGTCTCTAATAATTACTGCTTTTCATTTCGCATTAATCGCAAAGTTTAGATTGGCTCAAAGTTTAAGAAAATCCGCGTTAAATAAAAATAAATAAACAAACCTAAACTCACAAAAGTTGAGGAATGAGGTTTTGGAGAAACATCGTTAACTGACTCTATAATTATAATATAGATTATAGACTACGCTTATAATATGAAGTATTGTTGGTAAGAAAAAGAAATAATAGTAAAAAAAAAAAAGTAGTGTATGTGGGGATGGTAAAAAAGAAACATACTCCCTCGGTTTTTTAATATTTGTTTTATTTCTCCATGCGCGGAGTTTTAGAAGAAATTGGATAAAGTAATAAAATATGGAGGTAGTGGGGTAGTTGAGAAAATAAAAAATTATAAAAAAACAAAAGTAGTGGAAGAATAGGAGGAGAGAGATTATTATGTTAGGTCCACTAAATCTGATAAATGAATTAAATATTGTAAAAGTTTTCCATAAAAGGAAATTGAGCAAGTATTTAAAAACGGCCGGAAAAGAAAAGTGGAGCAAGTATTTAAAAACGGGGGAAGTAATAAAAATATAAAATATTTGTAAAAGTGGGTTTAGTGGGAGTGAAGAAATACGTAGTATAAAATAATGGTGGGTCCCAACGGAGAGTACAATACTTTGTACTACATATTGCATAATACCTCATATGTTTTAAACGTAACACGCCTTCTTGAATATTGATACACAATTTAAGGAAAAGAATAAGTAATGTAAATAGACAAATAAATAAAATTAGGTTAAATCCCGTGTCATGCACGGTTATTTTAATTACTCTATGTTTTCTTTAGATAAATTAATTAGTACAATAAAAAATAGAAACTACTTGCAATAAGATAGATAAAAGCTTTGGTATCCTCTAAATTATGTTTTATGAAAAGGGGAGAAAATTCATAATTTTAATTAATTTCTACTCTCTATAAATACTCTATACTAATTTATTAGTTGATGTAGATGGATTTATTCATTACTTTACTATTTGGTTTACTAAAATGAAGAAAAAAACAATGGAGTTTTTTTCTTTTTTAAGGAAAAAAAAAAACAATTTGAACAATAAGAGTGTAGTCCATTTATGTAACTGAATTATGTTTTTAATAAATTCCTCAATTTATATAGTATAATGATTTCTAAAGAATATAAATCAAAATTTTTTTAAAATGTTTATTGATATTTAATCAGGAAAATTTCACATTTGCTACCAGGGAAAGCACTCGTGTTCACATTTGCTACCCCTTTAATTTTTTATTTTATATTACTACCACACAAACACACTAACTATTAAAATCACTACCACTTAACGGAATCCGTTAGGATTTCCGTTAAGTTTTTATTAAAAAAATTAAAAAATTAAAAAATTAAAAAAAAAAAATTAAAATTTAAAATTTAAAAAATTAATAAAACAAAAAATAAAAACCAGCCACCCAAAAAAAACCCTAGCCCTCCCCGTCAGCCACCTTCCCCCCTCCCCCTCCCCCTCCCCCTGCCGGCGGCCGGCGTCGGAATCGAACCCCTTCCCTTCCCCACCCAAAACCGACAACCTTAACCCTTATTTCCCTGCCCGAAACCACCCTAAACGAGTTTTAGGGTTTCGCGTAGGGTGGTTTTGGGTGGCAGGGAATTCCTTCGTCGCGGCCAGAAAAGGGAACGGGGGACAAAGAGGGGCTGAGATCGGGTTTTCGAGGGGAGAGGGGCTGGGATCGAGGGGGTTTTCTAGGGGAGAGAGGGGGCTGGGAACGCGACACCGGCGCCGACAGGGTGGGTGGTTAGAGTCGCAGGTCGGGGCTGCGAGAACAGGGAAAGGGGGTTCGTTGTGGTGGCTGGTCGGCAGCAAGAAAGTTGTTCGCTGGTGGCTGGTTTGATCGGAGTCACGGACGGTTGGCTGGACAATGAGTGGTGGCTGCGGTGGTTTGATGTTGAACAGCGGCGGTGGATTGACAGCTGGTGGGTGAGAAGAAGTGGTGGGTGGGAAGAAGTGGTGGTTGGACGGTTGTTGGATGGTGGTGACGGAAATAGTAACGGTGTCTGTTAAGTGGTAGTGATTTTTAAAAAACTCTGATTTAGGTGGTAGCAATTTAAAATAAAAAATTAAAGCGGTAGTAAATGTGAAGCAAGGTCCTTTTACTGGTAGCAAATGTGAAATTTTCCTATTTAATCAGGATTATGTTCATACAAAATATTCCACCAAAATTACATCTTCTTACAAAGTACTTCTTGTCATTTATTTCCTTGTTATTCTATTTGTTGATTGTGTATCAAGATAGAATTTCTTATATACACCCGGGTGTATTGTATACCCGGGTCATTTGCTCATATAATATATAATTGTAGAGTAAGTGAATGAGGAGCCTCCAAAACCTCATTCCTTAACTCTCATGCATTTTTTTTTTTAATAAAAATATAACTATCAATCCCACTACTATATTTTTATTTTTTTGTAATCCCTTTTTTAAAAAAATCAATAACTACCTATTCACTATTTTCTGTTTGTTTGTTTTTTTTTTGGTACGCAATATAACATATGACATACATTAGCACAAGTATACAATTCCTTTATCAACAATTCACTATATCACTCAAAATCCCCCAACATTTCATTTTTTTAAACATTACGTACTAACATTTAACTTTGTTTTATGAGTATTTTTTTTTTGGTACATAGAATAATATGTGTCATGCATTAGCACGAATATACATTTCCTTTATCAACAATTCACTATAGTACTCTAAATCCCCAACCCTTCAATTATATGCATTTTTTTGGGACTACCCTTTAAACATTTTCCACATCTTTAATCATCAAAAAAAAATGTACAACACGTTTTTGTGCAACTGGCTTCACTCTCATGCATTTAGTTAATTTTTTTTTTAAGAAAAAAATAATTACCAATCCTAGACCTGTTCAATGGGTTAGGGCCCATTTAAAGCCCTAGTCCAGCCCTTCTATAAAAGGATTTTACCTATCCAACATTTAAATGGGGCGGGCTTTTAAAGGGCTATTAAATAATGGGCTTTAAAGGGTTGGGTCTAAGTTAAAAAGAGCTGAAATTAGATAACCTTATGAGGCTTTTTTTATCTTAAATTTTCTTTTTATTTCTAAAACTTTCTAACGTTAGTTTCAAAAAAAAAAAAAAAAAAAAAAAAATCCCTTTAAAAATCCCCTATTTCCCCCAAATGATGAACCCTAAAAAAATTCCCAAATTCTAAATCTTCAATTTATCACCTTCTTGCTTGCCGCTCTCAATCGTTGATTCCGTCATATCACTTCAATTACCAAGGTATGTTGTTCGATTTCGCTCAATTCTTCTCGATCAGTTCTCGATCATATTCAAGTAGTACATTTTAATTTCCTTTTTTCAATTATTTTGATTTGTTTCATCTGGAATTTGTATGTTTTTGTGATTTTCATTATTAATGAGAAGATTAATGTAGTTTCCTATGCAACTTTCTCATTAAAATTGACTAATTTGATATATGATTGAGTCAAACTTTACCGTTATATGCAGTTCTACTAAGGATTGAATTTTATTCCATTGATTTGTTTTCTTACCTCGATTATGTCATCAGTTATTTAATTATAGTTCTAGTTCACTATAAAGGGAATTTTTTTGGCTACTTTTCTGATTTGGGTAGTTTTGGGTTCTCTGTTACTGTAATTTTACTGTTGTTTTGGGAAATTTGTTAGGGATGGAAATTTGTTAGGAATTACTGTTAGTTGTGGTAATTGATAAATGTTATACGATTTTAGTTTTCATGTTAATAATAATGGCAGTGGGTTAATAATTATTAATTACCTACTTTTGCAGTTTTTTTAACCATGGAAAGTGAAGCAACTACAACGTCAATGCCGGTAGATGATGAAGTTGATGAATCTAATGTCGCCTGTAAGCGTAAAAGAAGTAGGAAATCTAAAGGTTGGCGAGAAATGACGAAAGGAACAAATGCAAAAGGTGAGCGAATCGCTATTTGTAAGCATTGTAAAGTGGAGTTAATTGCCCACAATAATAGTGGCACATCTCATTTAATACGTCATTTGCTTGATGTGTGTAAAAGAACGAACTAAGGGACTTCCACTTGGGGAGGCGGTTGAGGATGAGGAAGAATTTGTTTTGATATGAGTGAATTAAGAAAAGAGATTTTATTATATGTTGTTGAAGGTTCTCATTCTTTTTCGACCGTAAAAGAAAAAGGTTTTAGGCGGATGATGTTAAAGGCTAATTCTAAATTTAAGCCATTTAGTCGAGCAACTTTAACTAGAGACCTTTTTTATTTATATGCCTCTTATAGAGAGAAAATAAAAAAAATTTGAGGAATGCACCCGGACGAATATGTTTGACAACTGATAATTGAAAATCATCACATACTTGGCAACATTACATTTGCATAACCACCCATTTTATTGATCATGATTGGAAACTTCATAAAAGGATTATTAAGTTCACATCATTGTCACCCCCTTTTGATGGACAAAGCATCTCCGAAGAAATTTTATGTTTCTTAATCAATGACATTTAGATGACAAAGTGCTTAGCTTAACGGTTGACAATGCAAGTTACAATGATGTGATGGTTAAGCACATGAAAAATCGTCTTGAGTCAAGGGGTATGTTGGTTAGTGGTGGTTGTTTTTTTCATATAAGATGTTGTGCTCATATCATCAACCTTATTGTCCAATCTGGTCTATCTTGTATTGAGAACATATTAGATAAGATTAGAAACTTGGTAAAATTTGTTACAAGATCATTTTATAGAAGCAAGGACTTTTATGATACCGCTCAAAAGCATTTTCATTTAGAGGCTAAGAGGAAACTTCGAATGGACATGCAAGTTCGTTGGAACTCTACATATATGATGCTTGATAATGTGCTTTACTATAAATATGTGTTTATTCATTTGGAGTCATTACATGCATCTTTCAAGAGTAATGTGCCTTTGGAGGATGAATGGGAAAATTTGAGTGTTGTTCACAAGTTTTTGAAACTCTTTTATGATGTTACATGTATGTTCTCGGTCAATAGGTCTCCAACTTCTAACATGTATTTTAAGGGAGCATGTATGGTGCATCGTCGTTTACTTGAGACATCTAAAGGTCCACATGAATTTTTAGCTCAAATGGTGTTACCTATGTTGGAAAATTTTGACAAATATTGGTCCGAGTATAACATATTTCTAGCTTGTGCGGCAATTCTTGATCCAAGGTTTGAATTAAAGTTTGTGGAATATTGTTTTGACAAGATATATGGTTCGGATGAGGCTATGTGTAAAGTTGAAAAAGTGTTAAACACTTTAAGATCTTTGTATAATGAGTATAAGTCAGCATTTTCAACTTCCCCAATTGTTGCTCCCTTTACTACAAGTAGTAGGATTGAAGATGAAAACTTCTTTGATGATTATCAAAGCTATAGTTCAAGAATTACAAGGACTCAAACAAAAAAGTCCCAACTTGAGTCATATTTGGAGGAATCGAAGCTTGATTTGAACATGGAGCTATATATTCTAGAGTATTAGCAACAAAATGTCGTGAGATTTCCGGAGCTTGCAATATTGGTACGAGATCTTCTAACAATTCCAGTCAGTACAGTGACTTTCGAGTCGGCTTTTAGTGTAGGGGGGAAAACTATATCTCCTAATCGTAGCTCATTGAAACCCTCAACGGTTCAAGCCCTAGTTTGTGTTCAAGATTGGCGTCGTGATGAATATAAAATCCCTTCAAATTTGGATCGTGACTCTAGCTCTGATGATGATGAGGCTGTTGATGATGGAGATGATGATGATGATGAGGTTGATGATAGTTTCCTATACTAGGTAATTGTCAATTCATGTTGTTCTGATTAAATTTGTCTTGTCTTTGTTTGGATACAATTTGTTGAAATTGATCATGTGTGACTATATCTTGTTTTGTTCATAAAATAACTAGTTGCTACCCTACTTTGATCGCCACTTAATTTATGCACATTGTTAGGTGTATTATTACTAATAATTAGCAAGCATACATAATATTACTAATTGGCATGTTATTAGTTGATATTTAACCTGCAGCAAGCATACATATTATTCTTCTGAAAAAAATATTCTGCCTCTGGTTATCATATTATACTGCTTCTGTTTCTGCTCTATATGGCAGAACATGATACTGCTAACTATGATGTTCTGACTCCTATATGTTCTGAATTATGCATGTCAAACGACATTCCTGAAGTATTAACCAAGCTGTGAAACTGCAATACAGAACATCAGTTATTAATGGGATGCATGGATCACACGAAAATGCTTTCTTTGACATCAAGAGAATTTTTGTTTCTTTAGGGAATTTTTGAAGTCGTGAACATTTTCTATAGCTGCCTAAGACCTTGAGCATGGCTAAAGCTCCTGTGAACTCAATAAAATTAGATTTGTCAAAAAAGTTATTAGCAACAAGATGCTTGGGAACAGCCCCAGTCCTGACATTTTATGGGCCCTAGGCAAAACAATAGAAAAAGGCCCCTATAATATTTCGTATTTTATACTTTGTATATGTTTTTATTTTATTTTTAATGCTGATTCACTTACAAATAATTAACTTTAATTTTGCATTTTTTTTAATCCAATGTGTTTCATTAGCATTTTAAATTGCAAATTAACGCTATATAACTACAAGATCAAAAAATTTATTGATGAAATAAATTAAAGTATATTCATTTGTCAATGAACAATATCACATCTGCATATAGGAGTTGACTAAACTTATAATTTCATAAAGTAGTCATAATTATCTAAATCCAACAAAGTAAGGATTTAGCCAAAATTAGAATAGTTAAAAGTATGACATATCAATGTTAATCATGATGTGAGGTTTATATACTAATATTAAAATATGCAAATAAACAGAATTAATTCTATAAATGGAGCTCACTAAAGAAGAAGGCTATAGATTATCAAAAGCTTAATTTTCATTTGACTTATGCTTGAAAGGTTATTAAACTTTAAAAAAAAAAAATTCTAAAACTTAGCCACTTTAGTAAAGTAGTAAACACTTAGCAGATGCATATAATCAAATGGGTGGTTGCTCAACCTGATGAGTTTCGATTAAGAATTACAGATTTATTAACATGTGAATTGATATTTTAGTTAGAATATGTTTAATCAGTTTTACTCAAGAAGAAATAATATTGGGTGTTTGGGTGTAAACTATACAACTAATCAAGTACTCCATAGATTTTAATTATTTTGGTTAAAACCAATAATTTTCATTGAACGAGGTTAAACTTTGCATATTCCTAGAAAAAGGTGAAGCGTTTAAAATGAATTAAGACCTTTTTTCTTTCTTTAGTCTTATTTACATTAATACTTGTTTTTTTTTAAAAAAAAAAAATTACATTAATAATTCGTATTTCGTATTGCTTAATGCTTGTGGAAAACTTTCTTACCAAAATTAAATAACAGGGAAAAAAAAAGGGTCCCATCCTTGGCTGGGCCCTACGCCTAGGCACTCCTCGTCTACCCTCAGGGCCGGCACTGCTTGGGAAGACAATTAACTATGCTTAATTATTTATTATTGTAACAAATTTGTCTTAAGAACATTACTTAGTTCTCTACTTTTAACTTGTTGGCTAAGGCCCTTTATAAGGCCCCTTAAATGTCCTTTATAATTCTCTTATATTGTGTTTACTTTTTGGTGGTTGTGCCTTGTTTATACATTTTTAAATGGGTCGGGCCGGGCTGGACTTAATGGCCCATGGACAAGTTCGACCCATTTTGGATTAGCCTTGGCCCGATCTGGCCCGGCCCGTTGAACAAGTTAAAAAAACTAATTATTAATTACCTACCAATCCCACTACTTTATATTTTTTTTATCCTTTTTAAAAAAAAAAAATCAATAACTATCCATTCACTATTTCGTTTTGTTTTTTTTTTCAAGGGACTACTACTAACATTTCACTTTTTTTTTTTTTTTTTTTTTTTTTTTTTGTGGTACGTAGTATAACATATGACATACATTAGAAAGAGTATACAATTCCTTTATCAACAATTCACTATAGCACTCAAAATTCCCAACATTTCATTTTTTATAAACACCACGTACTAACATTTTACTTTGTTTTATGAGTATTTTTTTGGTATACAGTATAATATGTGTCATGCATTAACACGAATATACATTTCCTTTATCAACAGTACAATTCACTATAGTACTCTAAATCCCCAACCCTTCAATTATATGTATTTTTTTAGGGATTACCCTCCAAACATTTTCCATATCTTTAATCATAAAAAACAACATATATATATATATATATATATATATATATATATATATTTATATATATATATAGATAGATAATTTATCCATACCTATTAAAAATTTACTTAAATGTAAATTAATTCCTTATTTACGTGAGTATAAAAACTTATTCCCTCCATATAGGATTATTGGAAGGTTTTTTTTTATTATTTATTTATTTTGGTTTAGCAAAGAACCGCTAACGGTGATAGCAGTTCTATACATTAAAACCACATTAAAACCGCAAACGCCGTTAGTAGTTCTTTTAATTAAATAATATTACACTTTAATTTTTTTTCCACATTAATTAAAAGAACCGCTAATGATGATAACAGTTCTATACATTAAGCAAACACCGTTAGTGTCTCTTTTAATTAAATAATATCACACTTAAATTTTATTTCCACTTTAATTAAAAGAACCGCTAACAATGTTTGCTGTTTTAATGTATAGAACTGATATCACGATTAACGGTTCTTTGATAAACCAAATCTTTGTAAATAATTAAAAAAAAAAGTTGATGAACCATCCACCAACCCTACGTGGATAATATGATGGGGATAAGTTTTTATATCAACGTAAATAGGGAATTAATTTATTTTTAAGCAATTAATTTGGTGTTCAAATTATTTTGATAAAGTCGTTCATAAACCTACTTTAACCAACTCCTAAAAGGTGTGTCACAGAGGTGTGTTGCATTTTAAAGAAAACAGAGAAAGTGTATTTAAGAAACTATTGAATAAGGACTATATGGAGAAATTTTTAATACATAACTATGCCCTCTTTTATTCATCTTAAAATATTAATATTTAGTTAAAATAATTTCATTTCAGTAAAAAAATAAAACAGTTACTCTTAAGAAAATTTATAATAATAAATCAATTAAAAACAATATTTGATGTAGAGAAGAAATCAACTCCTAGGCGACTAGGGGATTCCAAGGTTGGGGGAAAAGAGGGGGATGATTTCGAGGGTTATGGAAGAGGAGGGGATGTTTTATAGGGTTGGGGGAAGGGAGGGAGGTTTCAAGGGCGGAGGAGGAAGTTTCCAAGGTGGGGGATGCAAGGGAGGAGAAGTTTCGAGGGCAGGGGAGGAAGTTTCCAAGGTGATGGGATGCTTGGGAGGTGGTTTTGAGTGGGGGCTGTGGTTTTCCGACTGGGGAATGAAGAGGGCAAGGTTGGGATTTCAGATGGGGGAAGGGAAGGATGGGGGCTGGTTTATTGTTATTATTATTATTATTATTATTATTATTATTATTATTATTATTATTGTTATTATTATATCTCAAAAACAAAAGTCATACAACCTACAATAAATTAGTGGGAAGCCGAGATACAATCTGGACCCCCACTCCTCTAGCTATAGCAAAGCCTACCCTAGTAAAAATATGAGCTGCACCACGTGCTCCAATGTCTTGCGTCATCGAGAACCTCTGAATTCGCTTAAGCAATGCAAAAATCTTCTTCTCTAATTCACCAAACGAAGAAAAAGAGAAGGGAATGAACCCATCCAATCGCCTTACACCGAGCCTCATACTTAACCCGCTTCTGATGAGCTGCATCAGCCACAACCTGTCCAGGAATAAAGTCAGATAGCCCCGACTGTGTCAAAGGAGAAGATCCTGTCAAATCTACACAGACATCACGACCACAATCCCAAGAATAAAGTAACACATCAGCAGGTATGAGGGCCTTGTCGTTCCCTCCAGACAACCCATTGTCAACCTCTTTCCTTGCCGAAATCCTAGAACGATAGCAAACATCAACTAGGGTATCCCGAACAATATTATGTCTATGTTTAATACCCACAATACCAGCACACGAAACTGCGTGATCGCCAAAAATATCCCTGGAAAAACCCTCAAACAAGCAGAGCACAGTGTCGAGGCAGAGAACAACGGAACACCCAATCGGTAGCATAACACACATCGGTAAGTCTTTGCGTTCATAGTTTGACCCAATCTTGAAATAGGAACGGCCCAAAGCCAAGTAGACGTGTGATCTCCTTGCTGATATTTCCACAATGCTGATAGACGAGGGGATAATGAAAAGGTGGATTCTGTAGAATCGGTAACCTTCGTGAAATCTATATCTGCCAATTTCTTCATGAGTTCCGGGGCAGCGACCTCACTAGCATTACTTAAAAAATCATACTCCATCGTGCCATTAAACAGAACCAAAGCGTCTTCAAAAGCTCGACCATGACCAACAATGTCAGCATGTCGTAGAAGCTTTGTCTGTAACCCAGCAGACTGTAACCGAGAAGCAAGAAAATTATTATTATTATTATTATTATTATTATTATTATCATTATCATTATCATTATTATTATTGTTTTTATTATTATCATTGTTATTGTTATATTTTTTAATCAATTAACTCACAACACATGACATTTATTAAAATTAAAGTAAAATTTACTTTCTCATTAGGTAACCGGTCCATTAGGACTGTTAAAAAACAAATGCACCCAAAGTTAGGATATTCCTGAATAATCGAAAGATGAGATTTTTTAAAGTAAACCGACCAAAGTTCAGATTATTTAAACAATTTTTCCTTATACAGAGTATTTCAGTAGAGTCACGTACTGTAAAAGTTTGATTTTGTTGTTAGTTTAAAATTTAAATTCTTAATAAACGACTTATAATCTCATATTATTATGACCTAGCATACACATATTTACAAATAAGAGTGTGGATTTAAATCTATGACAAATGGTACACACATTATCAATCTTAAGTTATTAACCACTAATGTTATTGTTACAATCTCTTCATTGTGGGAAATGAGTGATGTCCTTTGTATATAGGAAAATCTACTTTATAGATTCAACATAGGATTGAGCAAAATTATCCAAAAAATCGAAAACTTGAACTATAACCAAATCGAAAATTAGGGTATCCGTTCCGATAAACATAATGGTTCGAATACCCGATTCGATGATTTGTTATCGGGTACGATTATTGGGTATCATTTTAAAATTAACAGTTACCCAATCTGATTCGATAAGCAATTTTTTCTTTTTTGTTTTCCTACTTAAATTTATCGGAAATTTCACCAAATGCCCCTGAGTTATTTTTTTATTCACGAAATACCCATACCCATAACAATTTTCAAATTCACCATATACCCTTGAGTTTAACAAAAATGTCACAAAACGCCCTTAATGACTAACGACGTTAACCTCCGTTAATCATTAAGACTAAATATGCCATGTGGCATGCTAGGATTGATTTTCTTTTAATTTTTAAATTTTATTAACTAATATAATATAATTATAATTAATAATAATAAAAAACTAATAACTTAAAAATAAAAAACCCCAGCCACCTTCCTTCCTCTGACAGCCGACCGCCGGCGTCAAAGAACCCCTCCCTGCGCCAGTGAACCGAAATCGCCCCTCCCCCTCCGTGAACCACCACGCCAAAACCCCAAAATCAAAAACCCCAAAATTGAAATCTAGGGTTTTGATTTGGGGATTTCGAATTTTTGGGTTTAATTAAGGTGTCGAGGATGGTGGGTGTGGATTTCGCCTGAACTAGCGCCGACGCCATCCCGAACCGGACTCCCAACAGCCGGCGCCACCCCCTATACTAAAACCCCTTTCTCTCTCCTTCCACCACCGGTGTCCAAACTACCATCGCGCACCGGCGAACCCAACCCGACCCTCCCCTTGCCGTCTCCACCCCCTGAACCACAACGCTAAACCCTAAAGTAAAAAAAAACCCAAAATCGAAACCCTTGATTTTGATTTTTAGGGTTTCGATCTTGGGGTTTTAGGGTCGTTTCAGGGTGTCGATTTTTGGGTAAGGTGGGCGGCGACGACATGGGGAGGGGACTTGGGTTGCCGGCGAAGGGGCTTAGGGTGGTTGCGTGATGTAAGGAGGTGGCTAGGTTAAGGTGGCTGATGGTGGTGGGGGTTAGAGGTGGTTTTATTTATTTTATTTTTTTTTTATTTTTTTTTTTGAAAACTGGTGTTTTATTGTTTTTTATTTATTTATTTTTTACTTTTTTTTATAATTATTATTTAATAAATTTCAATAATAACCAATAACATAATTCCACGTGGCATAATTAACCCTAATGACAAACGGACTTAACTGTCGTTAGTCATTAAGGGTGTTTGGTGAAATTTTTGTTAAACTCAAGGGTATATGGTGAATTTGAAAAAATTGTTATGGGTATTTCGTGAATAATGAAAAAAACTCAGGGGCATTTGGTGAAATTTTTGTAAATTTATTTATCCAAAATCTAAACTCTTACCTTACTTCATAATCACTTTATAGTTTAAATGATTAGTAATATTATTAGTAATTTGGTCATGCTCAAGTGGTACCATTGTTAATTAGTGTTGAATGATATCACAATAGCTATATTATAAAGTCTAAATTTTCATTATTGTATATCATATTGGGTACCCGATAACCGATCCAAAAATTCGGGTACCCCAAGATCGGGTAGCTGAATTTATCAGTTCAGTTAATAGATATCATTTTTTGTGTTATTAGTTATCAGGTACCCGAACCAATAGTGTTAACGATACGGGTACCCGATCAATGCTCACCCCTAATTCAACAAATGTGGAAAGTTGAAGCAGATTTCATAGAATCACAAAAGCCAATCTAAAGAGAGTGAGAAATAACTCAATTGATTAGAACTTATATTCTGATTTCAAGAGATTTTGGGATCGATTATCACATCTGCCTTTGTGGCTCTCTAAACAAAAAATCCAATCTCATAACTTGTCGGGTGTCACAATGGTCATACGCAAAGCAATAAACACTACCGTGACAATATGACACTATGTTGTAAAAAAAAATGACAATATGGCAGTAACGAAGATATAGTTTACCCTTCATAGCCACTTCATAGATTCCTAATCCATGTTAAGCGGCAATTAGTTTTACCTAATTATACATTAACATATTCACTTTTGAATCATGGATCATGACATCAAAGCTTATTATAATATTTATTGAAAAAATGGATAGATTTATTGTCTTTACTTTGCTAAAATAATTTTTTAATGGTATGTGCATATCTTGGTTCCTTTTCCTTGAATATAAATATGTGGTTGGTATTAGATGATCTCGATCATTAGCCTAATAGATAGACTAATTGTACTAATAGAATAATGATACTTGACTTATTAAGTTCTTAGTGATAGTAATTGGGCCAACGTAAAGATGATATGACATCAATAGTTTATTCCCACGGATAGATTTATTGTCTTCACGGACGAATGCAATGACGAAGTATATATAGCAAGCCTTCATGGTTTATATGGGAAAGTTGTAATGCATAATACAGTAGTTATGCACAATTAATCTGAACTTTTTTACCTCTTAGTAGAGTAGTAATAATGTTACTATTCAGTAGTAGTAGTGTAGTACTACTGAGTACTGACACTTGGAGCATGAAAAGTACAGCTGAAAATGTTTAGTAATAGTAGTACTTATTTACCTTTTTTTTTTTAACCTAGTACTTATTTACCTTATAGTAGTACTTTCAATTTGTTACTCCCTCCATCCTCGATTGATAGTCACTTTTACCATTATTGGTGACTCAAAATGTTAGTCACATTTGCTTTTTTCAAGTACCATTAATATTGTTTTTTTACCAAAATTCTCTAGAGTAAAGGTAAAATACAGTCCCTAAACTTTCGTATTTGTGCACTTTTAGTCACTGTCAATTTTTTTGTACACTTTTGGTCCCTCATCCACCACAAAAGTTTTGGGATCATGACTCATTATATTATTTTGTTTTTTTTACATTTTTTTATGTCATTTTTTTAACACCCCCCATTAATTACAATAAATAAATAAAAACAAAAGAAAAATTCCTTTATTTTTTCTTTAATTAAAAAAAAAAACCTCTATTCTTATTTAAAAATTATAAAAATAAAAAAGCCATGTAATTCCCTTAATCCCCACCGCAACTACCACCAAACACAACCCCCTAACCTCCTGTACCGCACCATTACCAACCTTGCAACTTGTATTAATTCACAACACCACCACTTCTGCTATTCATCCTCTCATGTCGCCGCAATCGTACATATCTACACCACAACAACCTAATATCTACACCACAACAACCTAATTCACGCAGCCGCATATCCAACACTAGCCCGCCATTGCAATCTAAACCAAAGCCTAAAATGTTTCATCAACCGAAGTAATTTTAAGCCTTGTAATCGTACCACCCGAATCACCATTAATTCCACCATTACAGAACAATTACATCTGCATTAACCCAGATAAATCCTTAAATCCGGCCAAATTCAACCCATTCTTAAACACCCTTAAGTGCGAGCAATTGTTGATGCAAGCTTTTGTGGGGTCATGGTAGGAAAATTGGGGAGGATTCAACGGAGATTTCAAGGGGGGAAATTAGGGTTTGTTCATTGTTTTATTGAGGTTGGGTTTTTTAAGGGGTGAGAGCCATTTTCGAAGGAGGAGAGGGAGTTGGAAGCCATGGGTGAAGGGAGGAGAGAGAAAATTGGGAAGGGGGTGTTAGGGAAGAAGGGGATAGAGTAGAAGCCATGAAAAGATAAAGCTTAATTTAATTTTTTTCCTGTCAATTTTTTTTTAAAGAAAAGTATGTTATGAAATATCGTGTGGATGACCATTATGCTCCTTATATCATTCCGGAATATTCTAGATATATGATTTATTCTTATCTAAACATATTTGTGGATGTCCATCTTGTATCACTCTAGAACTTTCTAGAGTTTAGGGTTTATTATTCTCCAAGCAAACTCTATCAATTATTGTACTATATATATGTATACCTCCATCATATGAAAGACAAGTAGAATACACATTTCAATCCCTTATTTTACGATACATTATTTTACAATATTTTTTCCTTATTTTACAATACGTTATCAGCACCAAATCTCTAATCAATATGTAAATTTTATTGTTGATTTCTTAGGTTAATGATTAATTCGTTGTATACTGAATGTGCTAAATTATACTCATTATTATCTTGTTGTGTCGCATCTTGGGAAGAAATTAGAAAGAGATTATTCTTGATCATGGGTTTTGAACTTTAAATAATGAAATCACACGTTTCAAGAAATGTCATATCATTCCCAATCCTCATTAATTAATTTGGGTCTAGTACAAGGAGTCTCATGGTATTAATAATTTAGAATGTTAATGGTAGTGCCGCTTTATTTAATTACAAAGAACTCTCGTATTATTTTTTGGTTGCATTGGTTTGTTTATCTTGAATTATTTCTATACTTTATTTTCTTTTCATTGATGTTTTCATGAGTTACAGGCTAGCAGATGACGTTGACAATATGAATTCGACGATAAGGCTGGTTTTTATAGTGGGAAAGATTTTGATATCAGGAAAGTTCATTCTCAACTATCTGTTATTGTTAATTTTAAGCCTTTACATAATATAAATGTTTATATTGTTTCCTAAATTTTCGTATTTTTATTATTCCTAGAGTCCAATGAGCAATTTGGGAATAGTTGGCTTCTGTTGCAGAAAATAACTAATTAGTAGTTTTGTTTTGACTATGAGTTTTGTTTAGTTTGAATCTAAAAGGATATTTAGAATTATTATTGGTGTTAATTTTATGAACGTATGGTTTTCACGAACTTGTATTACATATATTTGCTAGATTTTGGTATTACTTTTCCTATCCGTATTAAATGAGTTTGGTTATTTACCCATATAATTTGTTTGTGAAATTCTATGTCTAATGCCTTGAATGTTTGTACGAAGTAAGCCTAAGGCACATGTGAAACTATTTATAATTTATGTATTGAATTATGTTTTTATATTTCAAGTATGATATGAAACATCTGGTTTTCCACTAACGTGAACGTGTTAAATTTTGGTTGCTTATGTGCTTGTTTCTATTTTCTAATTAAGCTTTATCAGGCAATATATTATATAATTGATCCGACAGTATAGTTGATTCAATCGATTCAGGTATTTTTTATTAAAGCATGAAGTAGTAGGTTTTTACCTTCTCATTCAATTATAGTATTATGTACCTACTTTAAGTTAGATTATTGGAATGAATGTAAATTGAATATGATGTGCGGACCTGAAGTTTCTTATATTTATAAAGAGTATTCACACACATAGACTTAAAGTTCCTAGCTTGAACATAAAAGAAATGTGCATGATCTACAAAGCTAAAGCATGTTGCTTAGATATCCACTACATACTAACGTGATTCTATAAATACAATGTCATGTTTACTTATGTTTACTTATGTTTCCAAAGATTAATTTTAATTTGGCTAGTGTAGTTGAGTGGATCGAATAAGGTATGTTTTGATTAAAGCTCGAACTGATTATGTCATGTCTTATTTTTACCTTCTCTTTCTGAAAAATGTAGATGGATTGGTATATATTCTCGTACATATAGACTTGAAGTTCTTTAATTAATTAAATATATAGCAAAAAGTGTGTTATGAGTTCAAGTAATTATACATGACATTGTGAGAAACTATTCATAATCAACGTTTTATTATGCCCATAAATATAAGAGGTTTTGTTTTTTTTTAAGATGAATGTAATTGGGCATGAGGAACATGATAAGTGTTCTATAAGTATAATTTTATATAAATATGTTTTTGCTAAAAGGAACACTTTAATTGATACATGACATTGCCAAAAGAATTTATGGCTTAAAAGTTGCAAGGATTTTAAAGGTTGTTGGATTGATTCATTCCATACCTCCATTTGCAAGGATTAGGGGGAGATTGTATGTAACCCTTACATATAAATAATAAAATATATTGATGGTCAGTTTGATACATACAATAACTTAAATATCAACGATTTATTTAATAGAAGTGGCCACATGTTCATTAAATATTTTTAATTGATACCATCTTGAAGATGGATATAAATGGTTGATCATATACTAATTATAAATGCTCCAATTAAATTATTGTCCCAGAAGGACAATATCGGTTACTAATAAACCTAAAGCACGTCTGAAGCGTTGTTGTCTAATAGAGTTAAAATATAAGAACTTTTGGAAAAGGAATGGAGCATCTATTGTCAATGATGACAAATTTGAGGAAATGATAAATCTTTACATTTTTAGAATAAAATCACTTTTAGTAAGATTCATATGTTCCATAATTACTTTTGATTTATAATTAAAGCTGATTTTAAAAATAACGCTGTAAAAAAAAGAATAAAAATGATAAGTAATTAAAAGTTCTTTTTTAATAAATTATGAAAAAAAAATGGAAATATATATATATATATATATATATATATATACATAAGTCATGGTCCCTAAATTATTGATGACTCAACTTTCCTAAACTATTTTGCTGACTCATAGTTCCTAAACTCTTAGTCAGCATAGTCTATAAACTTTTGCCTGAAAAACACCTAAAGTGGTGGAGGAGGGACAAAAAATGTACAAAAAAGTTGGCAGGGACTAAAAGTGCACAAATACGAAAGTTTAGGGACTGTGTTTTATCTTTACTCAAATTCTCTAACATTTGCAAAAATATTTGTACAAATTTAATTTTCCCATGTAAATTTTATTTTCCCATGTACTTTAATTACTTTTTCTATCTATTATTTAGCATACCCTATGTAAATTTACTTTTTCAATGTATTTTTTTTTTATTTCTCCTTAATTCCCGTGATTTTTTTAGCAAAATTAACTATCAATCGAGGACGGAGGGAGTATTATTTACAAAATTGCTACTGATAACTTGACAAGTAACATTAGAAGCTATTTAGCTAATTAGAACAATAACAAGTTGAGTTAATCTACTGTTAATTCATGAACACGTGGAAATATTTTTGCCATTGTTAATTTGTAACTACCACTCCCTCTGTTTTTTTATGTTATAGTCACTAATTGTGATAAATAATTTAAGAAAATTTTGAAAAAAGTAAATGGGGGTGTGTAAGATAAAGTATAAAAAAGACATTTTTTTTTTAATTTTATGATTTTGATGTTTTTGTTATTTCACTTGTATTAGGAGCAAGCAGAAGCACAAAATGATATCGAAAAATAAATAGATAAAAGATGGACAAGAAGAGTAATAAGAGACACATAAATTTAACGTGGGAAAACCCTCAAATGAGGTAAACAACCCACCAACAGCGAGTACTAATTATCCAATATATGAAAAAGGGTATGAGAGTTGGGGCTTGTTCTCTTACGTTGAAATTCAGTTCAGTTCAGTTCAGTTCAGCTCAGCTCAGTACAGTTCAGTTCAGTTCAGCTCCTAATTTCCTTCTCTTATAAAATATTCATTTCAGTTCAGTTTAGTTTAGTTCAGCTTAGTTCAGTTCAGTTCAGTTCAGTTCTGTTCAGTTCAGCTGAGTTCAGGCAATGAGAACAGACCCTTAGTACAACTCGAAGGGTACAAGAGTATGGTACGACTCTCTAGATTATATTGAATCTAATTCTCAAGAGATTTAAGAAACTCACTAATGAGCTAGTAGTCACATCTTGACCTTGTTTGGCAATTGACTACTGGCTGTTGGCTGTCCGCTAGTTTGATTGGCTGGTTTGACTGGCTGTTTGTATTGGCTTTTTTAAAGGCTGTTTGACTTTTTATTAGTCTGAAAACATATTTGGTAAAATTTACTATTGGATGTTATTAGTAACTTAGGTAGCCAAAAGTCAAAAGCTACTCCAAGTAGCTTTTTCATTTTGGCTTAAAAGCCAGCTTTTCAACTGGTTGAAAAAGCCATTTACCAAACACAAATTTTGGATGTTTTACCAAATGAAAAAGCCAAAAGCCAATAAAAAGCCATTTACCAAACAATCCCCTTGTGTTATGTATTCAAAACAAGAGGAATATGATGGATATTTATAATACAAAAGTAAGCCTTGACCTTGGAGGCTTGGAGAGCAAATATTATAACCTTGGAGGCCAAGGGTCTTCATGCGTTGGAGACCAAAGACATTGTAGGCCTTGTTTAGTTTACCTTGTTTTTACTTATTTTATAAAAATAAGTTCAGATTAGAAAAAATAAGTTCAGATCAGATCAGATTAGAAAAAATAATATCAAATCAGATCATCGTTTTATATGCAATTTTTTTATCGCTAAATATCTTTAGTTTCGTAATGAAACAAATTAAATTATGAAAATTACATATTAATAAAATACACATTGTTAAAAATCTAACAAGTATCCAATACTTGTTTGTGATTTAATTGTGTCATGTACCCAACAAAAGGTGTAGGCAGAACAGGGTTCTTTTTGTGGCAAAATGGAATACGATGGGGTAGTTCAGAGTTAATTTGTCTGAACTAGTTCCTACAGAGTTAATATATGGGATGTAATTGTTCTTGACAAGGGTTCTTTTTATGGTAAAATAGAATACATTGGGGTATTTCAGAGTTAATTTGTCTGAACTAGTTCCTACAGAGTTAATATATGGGATGTAATTGTTCTTGAAAATTCAAGTTTTCCTTAATATAGTGTGGCTGTTTGCTTTGTGTAATGACATTTGGTGGAATTTGATTTGCAATCCTACAAATTGTGGGGTACGTATTTTTTTTTTTTTACAAAAGATACTATTAAAGAAAAACAGGATTACAACCTAAACAAACTATTACATGAACACAAAAACCTACACACACTAAGAACTTATACAGGAAGATCGAAGATAACAAAATACTGAAAAGATCGTGCAGCAAACCATGAGCTGCGGAGCCCAGACCACCCAGAAGACCAAACCACATCCAAACTGTGGACCAAAAGAAGCCGAATGAACTGAGACAATCGAGATGGACTAAGAGCGCAGAGCACGAACCTTGAAGAGAACCCCGAACTGGCATTGAAAGTGACGGGAACTCATGATGGAAATTGTTGGGAGACGAAAGAACCCGAAATATGCATCCTGTTGCTGAAGAACTAACCTATGACACCGTTCCACTCCTAGGGACCGAAAAACATAACTGCATCCTAGGGGTCTTGGAACAAAACCTATAGGGTCATATACTCTAATGACTCTATGAGAAACCGTGCATCCAATTGCAGGTTTTCTTCTTGCAACTGTATTGATAGAGAATGCAATAAAATGGAGGACTTTGCTAAACCCAAACATTAAAGATGGGTAGCCTCTTTCAAGATATTGGTTAACAACGATGACTGACTTTTTCATCACCCAAACTAACAATGGGATGATAGCAATTGTCTGAATGCCCATATCATCCCACAACCCAGCAACATGAACGACAAACCAAACCCTTCCCTCAAAACCACACTTCTCCTGCAAACTCCATATGCAGGGAAGACCATCTAGCTGCGCAATTAACTTCACCCCCTGGAGAATTGTATTAACTATCAGGGGAACACCTTCACACCCCGACAAGGATCCAAGTAGGACCACACACCCAACAAAAAAGGGGTCGTTTAATTTTACAACCCACAAAACCCACAAAACCCACAAACTAGGCTCCAAAAACCACAACACTTCGATAACTTCCAAAACTAGAAGTACTCTAAGAAACTCTAACTCATGACTAAGCAGAGGAAGAGAGTTATTTAGAAACAACAATCCAAGCAACCAAACACACAGCCTAAACAAGCACTAAAGCAAAACAAAAAATAAAAATAAACCAAAGGAAAAACAATTAAACAACAAACCAGAACAAAAACATCAAAGACACTAACAAAGGGACTCGTGAGACCAAGAAGAAGCAAAGGTACCCAATACTACTTCACCGGCAAAAACGAACCCCAACCAGTCGTTAAGGCCAACGCTAGAAGACCACTTTCCTCAAATAAACCCTTGGATTTAGGGACGAAACCCTATTCTTAAATTCACCTTTACCGTCGGGAAAACAATTAACTAAATTCCTTTCGACAGCGACGTTAAAAATAGCCTTGGCACTTCAATTCGTTGGTTAAATAAAACTAAATCACTTGACGATACCCCGAAACTCCGATGAACGGGAAGAACTAAACCTCCCTGCAACTTCCTTTATTTACTTCACCAAGAGACCTAACTAACAAGAACGAAACAGAAAATAACGAAAAAAGCAACTAACAAGAACTAATTCGTGGGGTACGTATTTAATAAGCTAAGATTTATGAAAATGAGTTAAACAAAACAAGAATAAAGCAAATTAAAAACAACAACAACAATAGCACTGTTGTAAGGTTTTTTATGATTGTGACCAAAGGATGATTGTCTAACTAATATATTTATTGAGATGTACATGAATAAGTCATGAAAGCATGAAGATTTTTTTAGTACGGTTACTTTAGGGAATATTTCAAGCATTACCCCAAACTTGAACCCCACTGTGATCATACACTTAAGCATGGTGGCGTCCAAAGGAAAGGAAGCAAGAGAAAAAGAGTTGCCAACGAGTTTTAGGAACTTGTAAACCGTTCACGAGGTGAATGTTACACCCCTTAACGATCCAGGAGATCGTTAACTCCAATAGGTCTGGAATCAAGACTAAAAGTTTGGGGATGAAGGTACAAATCCAACCTAAAAGATATTGAACCTGCCCAATAATAGGCCTCTACTTTATTCTGATCGTATTCATGTGCGCTTTCTGACTAACATGCAATCAATAGGTTTACCCTAAATCTGTTTATCTATGTTGGTTGATTTAATGCACAAATAAAACTATTATTGGCGATCACTTGAATTATAATCATATTAACTCTAAACAAGATTATTAATTATCTTATTATTAAGCGTGATTACAAGTACAAATTCCTTTTAAACATGAATAAAAGGCGTGATCAAGCAATAACAATACATATAATCAAGCAACAATAATAATCATCATTAAAAATCATGATAAAGCATAATAATAGCAAGATCCTAGGCATGATACTAACAAGATTAATAACAAACCCTAGCATGTCACTAAACAATAAAGATAAAAGCTTTAACCCTAACATGATACTAACATGATATTAGGAAAGGAAGCATCATAGAAATCATAATTGATTTAAGAAACTTATTCTTTACCCTAGACATGATACTAGGAAGCATTCTTTTAATCATACTTGATATTAGAAATTACCCTAAACATGATACTAGGAATCAAAATAATAACCTAAACATGATTTCTATATCAAAATATCAATTAAACAATTAAAGCACTTACTTGGATGCCTCGTACCTCTTTCTAATAACAAAATACACACGTTAGTAACTTCAAGGAAAATAATAAATAAACAATTAAATAAAATAATTGAAATAAGGAATTAAGAAAGTTTAGACTAGATTTGGGACCAAACCCTCAGAATTCAAACCTTTCACGTCTAGGGCGAAGGAAAATTCGAATTATTTTAGGTGTGTCTAGTGCTAATGTATGAGGAATTGTGTTTGTAAAAGGGTTAGTTTAGAAAGAGAGAGAGAATCAAGAAATTCTTGATGAGAAGGATTGATGAGAATTGATTGAGAGTTGATGACTTAAAACAGAGTTTTAAGGAGGCTATTTATAAAGAAAATCAGCCGGATATGATAAAAAATGAATCAGAGTTTCAAAAAGAATAAAACACGACTACAACGCCAAACACGCGCCTGTCGCCAGACGTTGGAGGGCAGCGCCAGACGCTGGAAATAAAGTTCCACGTGTTTTCTTATTTTGATAAAATTTAGCCGTACGAGAGGTAAAAATCATATTTTCCTTAAAAACACTTCTTTTATTCTAATTAAAACTCTTAAAAGTCAGCTAAAGTCAATTTATCAATGCTAATTAAATTAGGATTCAAAAGAACCTTCAAGAAAAATCTAGAAGACTATAATCAATTCTAATCACATTAGGAATGATAAATCAATATTAGGTCCTCCTCTTGATCATTGGGCCGCATATAAATATCAAACTGGGCCCAGTTTAGTAATTTGACCATAACTTCCTCATTTTTCATCGGAATAGGGCTTATAATATATCGTTGGAAAGCTCTTTTCGAACTGACCCAACTACACCATTATTGGACCCTTGCCATGGACCAAACCAAACTGGATCGGCTGTTTTCTTAAAATAGGTTTTCAAAAACAGAGAGAAAGAAAAGAAATAAAAACTGACCGCAACACTAGACTTTCCACACTTTCACTTCATTCGATTATGATTCGACGTGAAAGGTACTCATCACTGGGTTTGGTTTTTGGGGAGACACAAATGGGTGTCTACACTTACTGGTTTAGATCATTGTTGAAGATCGATGGTTTCCATTGTATAATGTACGAATCGTGCTTAAATTCCTGAGGAGGAACACCAAAGAACAGAAATCTAAACGTACATGCCACCTATAAAACACTAATTGACATTACCTTTGATCCATAATTTCAATCACAACCGACTTTGAATTGGAACTTCCTCACACACTAGCTATATAAGATTACTAGTTTTGTGCCGCGGCGATGACCGGATTGTCCTAAACTTTTTCGCTTGAATGTTAAATAAGATCATATAACCCCTTTTGATAATGTAAAATATTCAGACATACGATATCATATTGCTTATATTTATATAATACTATACTTTTTGTAGTTTTATTTGTAAAATAGATATGTATCTATGTTATTATTAACTTGATTTTTTTATTACATTTAAATTATTTCTATTGAACTGAAACTATTTTACCAAACTAAAATTATTTTTTCTGATTAAAACTTAATTTTCTATTTTTTTATTAAAATATATTATAAATAGATCACATTTTACAAAACTTTTTAAAATGAATTTTATGTTAGAAAAAGTAATAAGCTATAAGATATTTACTAAAAGTTATATATTTATATATATATATAATAATAATAATAATAATAATAATAAATATTAGAAGTATATCGAAAATAAAACACTACACAATATTTTATTTTAAAAACTATATCCAAAATCCGCTTACTTAGCATCTTATGTGTCACAATAATACCTATTTGTCGCCTACGTGGCTCGACACTTAGCGAAAAATTGAAGTGCCAAGTGTCGATGATGTCTTGTGGCTTCGCTGCTAGACCGACTTTATATATTAGTGACTAGTTTTGTGCCCCAGGCGTTGCCCAGACTGTTTATTGAACTTTACGATAAAACTTTTGGCTTGAATGTCAAATACGATCATATAATCATTTTGTTAGTGCAAGATATCTATACATGCAATATCATACTTAAATTATTTTACTAAAATGAAAGTATTTTTACTGATTAAAACTTATTTTTACTAATTCTCTATTATTTTAAAAATATTATAAATGAATCTTATTTTATTAAAAGTTATGATTAATTTTGTACATATGAAATTTTTACTAGTGTATCGATAATAAAAATTTATATGACATTTTTATCTCCAAAAATCTATCCAAAATTCAATTATTTAGCATCTTATTTGTCGCTTACGTGCTTGGCGAAAAATTGTAATGCCAAGTGTCGTTGTCAAAGTGACCTAGCTGCGAGACTGGCTCTATTTATTAGTGACATAATATGATATAATATGATATGATTTGCCTTGTAAAAGATAAGAAATGAAAATTTGATTAGTTTCATAAATTTACCCCATAGTTACCATTAATGTAAGATAATTTATAGAATAATTATTTAAGAATTGTTTTTTTGGCTAAATTTGTAGTTCTAAAATAAGGCCTTGTTTACATCACATTATTTTTTCCAAGCTGCAATTATTTTTACAAAATTGAAATTACTTTTGCTGATGAATTAAATTATTTTTACTGAAATGAAATTATTTTGCTGATCTAAATTGAAATTATTTTACTGATTCTCTATTACATTTTTCCTTAATATTACTGATTTTAACTAAACTGAAATTATTTTTTTACTGAACAAACTTATTTTTTCACTAAATTGAGATTATTTTACTAAACTAAACTTATTTTTACTGAATTGGACTTATTTTTAATGAATTGAAATTATTTTTAATGCATTGAACTTATTTTACTAAAATGAAATAATTTTTTAAGCTGAAGTGAACATGACCTATACTATTTAAATTAAGATAGAAATTTCCCTTTTTTCCCAATATAATCATTAGGTTCAGATGTGATTACTGTATTTGATTAATTGATGACAAAAATGAAAAAATTTCTTTTGAATGGATTGTGACAACTCACTAGTAGAAAATAAGTGATGGGAAGCCCCTAATGGCAAGCGGGTTAAAAAATCCGCTTACCATGTAGCCAATTTTGTAAAATAAAAAACCACTAATATTAATTGGCAAGCGGTTTTGTCGTAAACCGCTTTCCATTATAACAAATGACAAGCGGTTTGGGGTTGAACCGCTTGTCATTTGTTATAATGGCAAGCGGTTCAAACCCAAACCGCTTGCCAATTTTTTTTTTTTAAAAAAAGCGGGATGACCTATAGCTTCCTCCATTAGTCGAATTTTTGGTGAATTTTCACTCCCGCCCTCTATTTTCATTCACTCTCCAGCTCTCCTCTCTACCTTGCATGTCCAAGCTTCTTCCATTCACTCTCCTCTCTACCAGACGACGGCCACCACCACCACCATTCACTCTCCTTTCCTTTTCTTTTTTTCTTTTTTTTTTATTTTTTTTTTATTTTGGTCTGAATTGAAGCTGCTGCTGTTCGTGGGTGTTCGCGTGGGTTCGTGGGTGGCTGTTGCGGCTGTTCATGGGTGGTTGCAGTGGGTTACAAGTATTGGTGTTTGTGGCTGCTAGTGGTGGAGTTTGTGGCTGCTGCTGCTTATTCACCACCACACCTCTCTCCCTCCCTCCTTAACTTATTAGAGCCACCACTTCAATCTTTCTCTTTCTCACTCTCAAATTAGGGTGAGTTCTTGCTAAATTTTAGTTTCATATTTATTAATTTGTATTAATTGTTTGTTTATTCCAAAATTTAAAGTTAGGGTTTCTAATGTAGTTAACACAATTTTATTTTAATTGTTTTATTATTTGTTTGTATATTCGATAATGTTAATTGTTACTTTAATTATATATATATATATGTATATATATATGTATATATATATATGTATATATATATATATGTATATATGTATATATATGTATGTATATATATATATATACATATATACATATATATACATATATATATATATATATACAATCACACACACACACACACACACACACACACACACACACACACACATATATATATATATCTATTGTTTGAATTTGAGTAGCTTTAAAGTGAAATTTTTTGAATAGAATACTTACTAGTTAACATTTTAGTTTGTTAAATGTGGTTAGTAAATTATAATGTATGAACGGATTGATAAGTAACCTTAGTTTGAATGTAGGTAGGTTAATTTAATTATTAGCACTATATAAATGAATGAACTTGTGTATGGTTGAATGTCAAATAAATGCAAATTATTGAATGCTTGCATCATCATTTGCCTAGATACCCGTTCGAGTCTTTCTCAATAGGAGAAAGTCTTGAATAGTCCCCGGTTAGGACTGTTCTTGGACTTTTAATCTCACTTAGGTAGTGAAAGTATGTCTCCTTTTCAATTTTAAGGAATATCTCGGCTTATCATTTTCTCACCATGTTCTCTGGGTACATATGTAAGTAAGTTATTACCTACATTGTGTACTTGGAGAACTAGGGGGAAATGCTGCCGGATTTTCCTTAAAATTGAAAAGTTGACATACATTCACTAGTGAGATTATACGTTCAAGTATGGGTTAGGTTGGAGTGATAAGGACCATTTGGGAGCATTCATTTTTATGCGATATGGATGATATATATGCTATGTACTTTGATTGACATAATATATGTTACATTTATAAATTGTTTAAAATGTGTTGGTATGTTTAAAGGCAATTTAAAACGTCAATGGATTGCGGTTGGATGTATGGTAAACGTGATACATTGGAATTTTTTAATGGGATTCAAGAGCTTTGCAAGAGTGCTTCACAGTATCAGCTCAGAACGGGTGTCAATTACCTTTATTGTCCTTGTGTCAATTGTAATAATGTCACAAGGGTCGATAGTGTTGATACCATCATGGCTCATGTACAATGTCATGGGTTTAGGCCTCAATATCATGTTTGGGTTTGGCATGGTGAAAAGAGATCGTATAGAGAGAATGCTGTTGGCAATGCGATGCATGTTGAAAGTGCCGAGATTCATGTTGAAGAAGAAAATGGGAGTGATGATGGTGGAGATGGGGATGAGACCGAGGATGGTGGTGTGATCACTTGGATGAGATGATGCGTGATGTTAAAGGTGAATTTGGTGACCGATCTGATGTATTAGAGGCTGCCAAAAAGCCTTTGTATTTTGGGTCCAAAAAATACACAAAACTCTCAGCCGTGCTTACACTTTTTAACATTAAGTCTAAGCATAATTGGACCGACACTAGTTTCACTTCTTTGTTGGCTGCGTTATGTGATATGTTGTCAGATGGGAATGAACTTCCGAATTCCTACTATTATGCAAAGAAACTCAAATGTCCATTCGGTTTGGAGTATAAGAAGATACATGCATGTCCTAATGATTGTGTTCTGTATCGAAATGAATATGAAGAGTTGGAGGAGTGTCCACGTTATGATTAGTCGCATTACAAGCGATCAAGCTACAGTGCTGGTATGAAAGGACCTCCTGCCAAGGTGTTGTGGTATCTTTTTATTATTCAAAGGTTAAAGCGTCTATTTTCAATACCAAAAGATGCTAAGAACTTAAGATGGCATGATGAGGGAAGAAAGAAAAATGGTTTTTTGAAGCATCCTGCTGACTCTCCACCATGGAAGAACATCGATATGAAGTTTAGGGAATTTGGTGATGAATTTAGAAATTTAAGGCTTAGGTTGTGCACGGACGGTATGAATCCATTTGGCACTCTTAGTACCAAACATAGCACATGGCCGGTACTTTTAGTGATTTACAACTTGCCTCCGTGGTTGTGCATGAAACGAAAACACATAATGCTTTCACTTTTGATAATGGGGCCAAGGCAACCTGGAAACGACATTAGTGTTTACCTTGAGCCCCTTATTGATCATTTGAGAAAGATGTGGGACGAAGGAGTTACCGTTTTTGATGCCCATAAGAACGAGATGTTTCTATTGTGTGCTGCCCTTATGTGGTCCGTCAATGATTTTCCCGCATATGGCAACCTGTCCGGGTACAAGAACAAAGGGAATAAAGCATGTCCCATTTGTATCGATGACACACCGAACGTGTACCTTGATCACTATGGCAAAGATGTGTATGTGAGTACCCAAATATTTCTTAGGCGCGATCACCCGTATCGTAGGTAGAAAAAGGCCTACAATGGGAAAGTTGAGGAGGGGGTTGTGCCTAGGCCATTGAGTGGAAAGGAGGTTTATGCTAGAGTGAAGGGTATACCATGTGCTTTTGGTAAAACAACGAAACAATTGACCCACATGCTCTCTTTAAAAAGGAATCAATATTTTGGAAGCTTGAGTACTGGAAAGAACATGATGTTAGACATTGTTTCGATGTGATTCATATAGAGAGAAGAATGTTTGTGATGCAATTATTGGGACAATTATGAACATTCATGGAAAAACGAAGGATGGAAAGAGTACGCGATTAGATTTGCATGCGTGGGGTGTTCGTCCGGAATTGTGGGTTCAAATAAAGGTAGGGAAGGCAAAGGTAAAGGAAAAGGGAACTAAAGATGGTGGACAAAACCGTAAGGGGAAGCGCAAGGGAAAGGCCACGGGTATCTCAAAGAAGAAAGGTGACGGAAAAGGCAAGAACCAAAAGGTGTATTTACCTCCAGCTTGCTACACATTATCAAAGGAAGAAAAACGAAGGTTTTGTGCTTGTTTGTATGACATTAAGCTTCCATCTGGGTTCTAGTCAAACATGAAAAGGTTTTTTTCCTTAAATGGAGAATTGAAGTTGACAAGTATGAAATCCCATGATTGTCACATGATGATGCAAGTATTTCTACCGATTGCAATTCGTGGTATTTTATCAAAGCACGTGAGAGAAGTTATTACAAGCCTCTGTGGGTTTTTCAATACTATTTGCAACAAAGTTCTTGATACCTTTACACTTGATTCTCTCTAGGCGAATGTTGTTGTAACTTTGTGCGAATTTGAGATGTATTTCCCACCGTCACTTTTTGACATAATGGTGCATTTGATTCTGCATTTGGTTCGTGAGATTAAATTGTGCAGTCCAGTCTTTATGAGGTGGTGCTACCCTTTTGAAAGACACATGGGTACACTGCAAGATAAAGTCAGAATTCTATCCTAACCGGAAGGCAATATGATACAAGGAATTGTTTCCGAGGAGATTGGGAATTTTGTGGCAGAGTATGTTGCCGTTGCAGAACCTATTGGGATTCCCACTTCTCGACATGAAGGGAGACTTGATGGTTATGGCACAATCGGCTCGAAAAGGATCTGGGCTGCTCGAGATCAAATCTTGAAAGCTCACCTATTTGTGCTGCATCATATTGCGGAGGTTCACCCATATTTAGAAGAGCACATGGATAGTTTGCGTATTGAATTTCCATCAAAAGGGGAAAGAGCACTAATGCAGTTGCATAATAAGATGTTTGTGAAGTGGTTCCATGATCATGTGATGCGTCAATTGGATGAGACTGTGTCTGATACAATAAAATGGCTAGCTTATGGTTCAAAGTAAGATGTTCATTCATTTGAGGGAATGGCATAAATAGGTACACATTTTGGACTGAGAGTCGGGACCAGAAATCCTCATTGACTCAAAATAGTGGTGTCACTCTTGTGGCTTCATCAAGAGAGTTTGCAATTGCAAAGGATACATCACCAGTTGACGCACTATTATCATACTACGGACGAATTCAGGAAATATGGGAACTAGATTACCGTGAGTTCAAGGTAGGTCTATTCAAGTGTAAATGGGTCGATAATAATAGACGCAACGTCAAAAATGACGACTTCACTCTTGTATACCTTAGCCACTTGCGGGATAGTCTGGAACCATTCATCCTTGAATCTCAAGCTAAACAAGTGTTCTATGTAACTGACCCATCCGATCCAAAATGGTCCATCTTCCTTGCTAGCAAAAGGAGAGTTTTAGGGGTTGAAGGCGAGGAAGAATATGATGCATTTGATGATATCCTCCTTTCACTTCTCCTACACTTGATGTAGCAACTGATGTAGACGATGATGCTACTTATATTCGATCTGACCACAATGAGGGAATAATCGAACGAGGTACTTTTATTGATGCATGTTTTATTTACTAAATATCTTTCACTCCTACAACCTTGTTTATTTCAGGAAGTATTTTACTTTTTTTGCATTTTCAACGTATAAGCATGTAATATACACTAAATATGAATTATTAAGAGGATTATATGTGAATTTGTTATGAAAACAAAGAAGTTGGGTAAGTGTTTGGCTTTTTTGGTGCCTCAGATTTGATTGCCATTACTGATGACTAACAACATGCTTTGCTTGTTACTGCAGGTGTATATATATCATGGATCCTGATCAGTTGCTTCATTGTGATGAGGATATGGATGATGAAGATGATGACGAGTGGTATGATATTAATAAGGAGACAGATTTGGGGGAACCTGTAGACACCTAAAAATGTCTCCCCAAAACCAAACCCGATGATAAATAACCTTTCACCGCCACTATTGGTCGGGTTTAGTATTTAATCCTGAGAGTGCTTAAAAAATCATATTTTATTCATATTTTTGAAAGGTCTATGGATCAGTCTTGGTGTTTGGTAAAAGCATAGTTTTAATTTGTTAATTAAATTTAAGCCCAAACCTTTTTATTTTATTATTTTATTATTTATTTTTGGCCCAAATATTTTATTTATTTTTATTATTTTATTTTAGCCTGAATAATAGAGTCGGAAAAAAGGCCCGAAATTATCAATCGGCACTTAAAAAGCCAAAAGAAATTAGGGTTAAAAATGAATTTAAACGGAAAAATGGACTGGAATTGACCGTGTCACGGTACAGCTTGACCGTGTCACGGGAACTCTTCCCGTCTGACGGTGGGACTTCCCGTGAGACGGGAGGTCTGCCGTGACAAGGGAAGTTTCGTGTCCTTTCCGCGTAAATCCTTAACGCGTTTTCCGTTCCGTTTTCTGAAAATTTCCCGCGTCACTCCAAAACTGACCGTGTCACGGGAACTTGTACCGTCTGACGGTACAGTCTGACCGTGTCACGGGATACTTTTTTTTAGGGGTTTTATCATTTTAGGGTTCCGTGTGCTCCCTCCGCACATTTCCCTATAAATACCCCCTCATTTCTAATGTACGGGGCAACCAGAATTCGATTATTCTTATTTTTCTCTCTTCTATGCTCTTAACCTAAACACTAGCCTACCCTTTTCACTTCAAAATTCCTTCTTCAAGCACTCAAAGGAGTCCATATTTTACTCGAGGTTCTGTCCTTAAGCCTAGGCGTGAAAGGTAGAATCGTTTGAGGGTTTGGCCCCCAAAATCAACCTTATTTAATTTAATTTAATTTAATTATTGTTTTTATTATTTACTTGAAGTTACTAACTCGTTTATTATTTTGTAGTTGCAAACAAACAGATTCAAAGTAAGGATCATGCTCTTGTTACTATTGTTATTTTTCTAACGATGTTTATGTTGTTGGAATTATGATTAAATTGGTTTTTATATTAATATTGATTCTATTGTTTATTTTGATCACCATATTGCATGTTTAAGGGGAATATGTAATTGAAAATCACGACTAATAAGATAATTTGGACAACCGGTTTAGGTTCCCTTTTAATCTTATTATTAATTGAAGTGATCACCAAATATTTAGAATTATGTGTGCATTAATTTTGAACCAATTTAGTTAAATAATAGTTTGGAGCGAATTGAATTATTGTTTGTATGCCTTTGAGATCACAGGAATGCTTTTCAATATAAGAATCGAGTAGAGGCCAATACGGGCGAATGTGACTCCATGACTCACTTCGTACCATCATCCCCGATACTCCTTTCGTGGTTCCGAACCATATGGAGTTAGTAACCTCATGGATTATGAATGGGGTGTAACCTTCACGGGTCAATCGTTGTTGCCTATCGTTGTCCCTTATCGTGGTTGCCTTTTTATGATCCGTGAACGGTTTACAAGTTCCTAAAAAAACTTGTTGGCGGCTCCCTACTTTATTTGTCCCTAATCGTATATGTCAATTCCCACTTCCTATGAGTGCCAAGCATATTCAAAACATGCTTTTAACGTAGGCGCACTTCAAACGACGCCTACAATTTGGCGACTCCACTGGGGAGGATTCTTAATTATTTATCGATTTGAGTGATCGGTATTTAATTAAGATGAGTGGATGAGACTTGAAAGATTCTTGAAAAAAATATTCCTGTGATTAATTTGGCATTTTTGCCTCTGCATAGACGTTTTAACGTCGCATTCAGGTCTGTCCCGTAGGAAAAATTGGATAACTCGGTTGCGCGCAAAAGCAAACAGGGCAGCAGTCAGATTTTCTGACTGCCGTGTCACGGCAGTCCTAAAATCTGTCCGGTGGCCTATTTTCTTTTCTCACAGTCGACTTCCTTCGATTTTTCTGAAAAAACGTATGTGTTCTACATGCGTCTTAGCCCCGGGGGATTTAAGCTCTATCAACCCAAAAACGCTCATGGAAATAAGGGTTCATCCCAGTTATTAAATCCACCCAAACCATGGAGTCGAGTTCGATTTCATCATGAACTCGCGGAGCCGCTCGTTGGCATACACCCTCAAGGGAGGCTGCCTTGCTAACGCGTCCAAACTCTTAACCATGGTAACCTTTTGACACCCAAAGCTTGACCAATAGTTGAACATAGATTTTGACTTTAGGTTGCGAACCTTTTTTAAATCATCGTGCCTAAATGCTATGTGGTTGTTCGGTGTTAACCCTAATGTGCTTGCTCTTTTTGTTTTACCCATGACCGAGGGTTTTTATTCTCACATAGTAATTAGTACGGACTTAAAATCGATTAAAATCTGAAAAAATCACAAAACTGACCTGGAACTGCGCACCGTGTCACGACATGTTCTGCAGTGTCATGGTGAACAGTGCCGTGACACGGGAAAGTCTACCGTCTGACGGTAGACTGCACCGTGTCACGACAGTTTGCACCGTGACACGGTGCCCAGGAAAGTGTCCTGTCAGTCTTGTTCTCGATTTTTGTGCGAATGCTGTGTCCAGTTTTGGGTCGTGTCTAGCTATACGGTCAAAACACGCGTCCATAACCTCACTTAATCACTCACATGTCGTGTTTACACACTTTTTTGCTTTAAGTCGTGCACCACTTTTTTAACCGTATTTTAGGGAAAGTCTTGTTTTTATGTCTTTTTTTAAGTCGGATGGTATCCTCCCTTTAAAAATAAACAAGCAACGTTTTAAAAAATTTTTTTTGATAAAAAAAAAAAAAAAAAATTTGACCGTGACACGGGAATTTATCCCGTCTGACGGGAGAAGTGTCCCGTGCCACGTCACCCCTTTAAAAAAAAAAAAAATTTTGACAGTGACACGGGAATTTATCCCGTCTGACGGGAGAAGTGTCCCGTGCCACGTCACCCCTTTAAAAAAAAAAAAAATTTTGACCGTGACGCGGGGAATTTATCCCGTCTGACAGGAGAAGTGTCCCGTGCCACGTCACCCCTTTAAAAAAAAAAAAAAAATTTGACCGTGACACGGGAATTTATCCCGTCTGACGGGAGAAGTGTCCCGTGCCACGTCACCCCTTTTCAAAAAAAAAAAAAAATTTTGACTGTGACACGGGGAATTTATCCCGTCTGACGGGAGAAGTGTCCCGTGCCACGTCACCCTTTTAAAAAAAAAAAGCGTCAGTTTAGTCTTCCGTGTTAATTTGGTCCTCGCGTCAGTCATTTTGGTAATTGTTCACATGTCTGGCCATACGATCATACCACGAGTCTTATAACATCACTTGATCACTCACGAGTCAAGTATAGTCCGCACACTTTCTTTATGTTCCGAATCGAGTCGTGCACCAGGTCGTTTATGATCGTATATTAGGTTCATGCACCCTTTTTTCGTCATAATAAAAAAAAAATGAGTGGAGTTTTCTCACCTGTTTTCAAATGTCTATTTTTTCCTTCCTTTCCTATCTTGAGCAATGAGTCAAACAATTAAGTGAATTGTTTTATTTCACAGTACTTGTTCAAGGAACAGAGATAGATCAATACGGTTCGAGCCATTACCGCAACAATCTCTCAGATCTAATAGGCGTTCAAAGAGAACTTTGTCATCTCCGTTACTCATCACCTTTCAATGGCCACTAAAGAAGACATTGAGAACATCAACAAATCCATTGAGGCACTGTCTTCCATGATGCAAACCCTTACCACTAGGGTCACTACCATGGAACAAAACAAGGTCACTGTTTCCACCCTTGACAAACTGAAGGAACAAATGAGTAAGATTTATGAGGATTTCACTTATGTGGAACGACCTCCCACTCCTTTGGATGTGAAGGATAGACTCCCTGAAAAGTTCTCCACTGCTGATATTCCAAAGTTCAAGCCTACAGCCAATCCAATATTCCATTTGAAGGCGTTCTCTGCAACCATGGCTCTTAAGGGATTGGACGTAACACTCTTCCCTACGGTGTTCCCTCTCTCCTTAGAACATGCTTGCCAACAATGGTTCTATTCCCTAGATGCCAAGCGTACTGCGACTTGGCAAGATGTCACCGACAGTTTCATGAATCGTTACAAGTGTAACATTCAAACTAAAACTTCTGAACGTGAACTCTCCATTCTCAAACAGAAAGAGAATGAAGGCTTCACCGCTTACCTGAACAGGTGGAGGGAAACAACTTCACTCTTGGTAGATCCTCCCAAAGAAAGAGAGATGGTTCGCCTCTTTATTCAAAATCTGACTCATAAATGTAGAGAACATCTCAAATTTCTTCCATTGAACACTTTCGAAGCTGTATACGACATCGGCATCAATATCGAGGATGAGCTAATAAAGACTGCTGGTAGCAACAATAATAACACTTGGAAAAACAAGAAGAACGACCATCCTTCTTCTTCGTCTTCTAGGCACGAAAATACTACCAACAATATAAGCCAAGTTGATCTCAATGAAGTGTTAGCCCTTGATACTCCATTGCCCAAGAAGAAAAGAACTTACAATCATTTAGGAATAACTTATGATGCGGTCTTTGGTCGCCTTTACGGTCAAGGCTTGATCACGCCTATTGGACCATTTCCAGAGCCAAAACCTGAAGAAAGGAGCGCCAAATGGAATCCCAATGCCTATTGCAAGTACCATCAAGGAAGGGGCCACACTACGGAGCAATGTTGGAATTTGAAGGACGTCATTCAAGACTTGATGGATGCAAATAAACTTCCTGTCCCTCCAGGCGGCAAGAAGTAATGAATACAAGGCACGCAGATCCTTCGTGCAAGATTTCATGTTTTTTTTTTTTTTTATTCTTTTGTTTCAACCCTCTCCCCCAATAAGTCTAGCATAGGTTCCCGTTATCCATGTGTCTATGTGTCACATTTCTTACATTCTTCATAAATGAGCATCTCTTTCTTACATTCGATCATGTGATTAGCAAAAAAAAAAAAAAAAAAAAAAATTAATTGCCGAACTAAACACAAGGTACACCAATGACTTGAGGCACCTTTGCAACCATGTCATTCCCTGTTAACCGTTCAATCACATTCCATTTCTTCATCAACCATTTTGAGCCTCGTCTAACGTCTGGCCTTCATTTCTTCAACCCACATTCACTTAACCGTGGGATTGGAAGATGTGTAATTGTACAACATTCAAAAGGCAAGTAAAAAAAAAAAATAGAAAGCAGAAAAGCAACAATAAAACAATGTCTAAAGGCAAGTGTTCCAATGTCTTTGATATGAACACGTCTCAAATTGCGTCTCTCATCGAGTGCTTGGTACCGTGCCTGAGAAACATGAATGCTAAGTGAGTGATGGACCGCATGAGCTGAGATTGTCTACATTGATTAAAAAAAGAGAAAAAAAAGAAATTCAAAATAAAAAAATAAGAAAAAAAAGTTGAAAATAAACTTGAAAAATTCAAAATTTTCAAATTCAAAATTACACATCTTGGGGATTCTCTTGGGTCTTGAGCCTTTTATCCCTTTCTTCCTTAAACCATCAACTTAGCCACATTACAACCCTTGAAAGACCTCTTTGAGGTGTACATACACTTGTGCAAAGTTCGGTTAGAGCTACATTCGGCCTGATTCCTAACGGATACGTAGGCAACCTCACATCGAGGTGCGGCCACATTCATATTCATATCCATGCATGATCGAGTCAAAGAATATCCAATGCTTATCCCTACCCATTTAGAGATAGACTTGGGGGCTTGAACCCAAATCACATTAGCTTACCCAGCCCAAAGAGTCATCATCTTTGACTCTTCTCACATCTCTTTCCATCGCCATAACCCTTGTAGCCAGCCTTAGTATCACATTCACACACTTCACTCACACATCCATATCCATATAAATCATCCTTCCCTTTAAGAGTCCTTTATCATGAAATCTTGTTTCAACACTGTGCATGCTTCAAGACAACATTCAGTAGAAGAAACATTGTATACTTGCTTAGCTTCCTGACCTGAGCAATGTTCATTGTTTCGCATAATGTGCTAAGAAACATATATATTTCAATGATTTTTTTATCATACAAAGCATATCGTGCTTAGCTCCTTGACCTAAGCAACGTTCAATATGCAATAATCCCTGTACGTGCTTAGCTTCCAGACCTAAGTGACGTTCAAAATCGCTTCTTTACACCATATATGATGCTTAGCTCCATGACTTAAGTTCATTCATCTATCGTGTCACATGATGTAATTGTCCTTAGCCTCCTGGCCTAAGAACATGCATCATGCATACATTATTTTCAGGACAAGCAATTCAATCCATACGATTTATTTCGTCTTGCTCAAGGAGGAATTTCAAAACTTCTTTCCTTTTTCATTATTTTATTTTGGGGAAGTTCAAAAACTTTTTCCAAGTTTTCATCGAAGGAAGTTCGAAAATAAAAGTTTAGTTTTCACATCTTTCTTTTTCGGGAGAAAGTCGGTACCCTCCACTCATGACAAAATTTGACGGAAAATTTTTGCTTTTGCATCTTCGTTTGCTTGTGTCTGCACACACACATACACACACACACACACATACACACACTCACAAGTTATACACATGTCATGTCACATCAAGTCAAACTTGGTCAAGTTAGTGGTCAAGTCAATCACAGTGTATACGAGTCCTTTGGCAAATTTATTTTTGCAGGTCTTATCTACAGCCACGTCCGGGGACAAGCGGACCATCTACAGCCCACGTCCGGGGACAAGCGGACCAACTACAGCCCACGTCCGGGGACAAGCGGACCATCTACAGCCCACGTCCGGGGACAAGCGGACCAACTACAGCCCACGTCCGGGGACAAGCGGACCATCTACAGCCCACATTCGGGGACAATCGAACCACCATCATTTCACGGCGCAAGGTTCTCGATACACAGAGACTTGCAATCTCATCATCTTTCAACTTTCCTCAGGCTTGGAAAGCGTTATCAGTGGATTTTTCTTCAAGTATAGAAAACCGCCAAGTCGGCTTTCCTCAGGCTTGGAAAGCGTTATCGGTGGATTTTTCTTCAAGTATAGAAAACCGCCAAGTCGGCTTTCCTCAGGCATGGAAAGCATCAATAGTGGATTTTTCTTCAAGTATAGAAAACCACAAAATTCCTTTGTCGGCTTTCCTCAAGTGTGGAAGGCATTATCGGTGGAATTCTTCAAGCATAGAATGACACCAAATTCGTTCGTCGACTTTCCTCAGGCATGGAAAGTATTATCCGGTAGCTTTCTTCAGGCTTAGAAAGGTACCAAACTCTTCAGTCGGCTTTCCTCAAGCATGGAAAGCGTTTCAACCAATGTCACTCGGTAGATTCTTTCAAGCATAGGAAAATACCAAACTCGTTTGTCACCGACACATTGGTGCCAGATATGTATTCTATCCCTTTACTCTTTTATCTGTAGAACTAACATTTTCCTGCAGGTATCGGTGTATACAGAGTGATTTAGGATCGCAGAACGTCTTAAATCATTCTCCGTCCCTATCGACTACTTTGACTATCGTTTTTGAAACTGACGTTTCTACAAACTCAGTCAAAGTGGGGGTTTCTGTAGACACCTAAAAATGTCTCCCCAAAACCAAACCCGATGATAAATAACCTTTCACCGCCACTATTGGTCGGGTTTAGTATTTAATCCCGAGAGTGCTTAAAAAATCGTATTTTATTCATATTTTTGAAAGGTCTATGGATCAATCTTGGTGTTTGGTAAAAGCATAGTTTTAATTTGTTAATTAATTTTAAGCCCATACCTTTTTATTTTATTATTTTATTATTTATTTTTGGCCCAAATATTTTATTTATTTTTATTTTTATTATTTTATTTTAGCCCGAATAATAGAGTCAGAAAAAAGGCCCGAAATTATCAATCGGCACTTAAAAAGCCAAAAGAAATTAGGGTTAAAAATGAATTTAAACGGAAAAAATGGACTGGAATTGACCGTGTCACGGTACAGCTTGACCGTGTCACGGGAACTCTTCCCGTCTGACGGTGGGACTTCCCGTGAGACGGGAGGTCTGCCGTGACACGGGAAGTTTCGTGTCCTTTCTGCGTAAACCCTTAACGCGTTTTCCGTTCCGTTTTCTGAAAAGTTCCCGCGTCACTCCAAAACTGACCGTGTCACGGGAACTTGTACCGTCTGACGGTACAGTCTGACCGTGTCACGGTACAATCTGACCGTGTCACGGGATACTTTTTTTTAGGGGTTTTATCATTTTAGGGTTCCGTGTGCTCCCTCCGCACATTTCCCTATAAATACCCCCTCATTTCTAATGTACGGGGCAACCAGAATTCGATTATTCTTATTTTTCTCTCTTCTATGCTCTTAACCTAAACACTAGCCTACCCTTTTCACTTCAAAATTCCTTCTTCAAGCACTCAAAGGAGTCCATATTTTACTCGAGGTTCTGTCCTTAAGCCTAGGCGTGAAAGGTAGAATCGTTTGAGGGTTTGGCCCCCAAAATCAACCTTATTTAATTTAATTTAATTTAATTATTGTTTTTATTATTTCCTTGAAGTTACTAACTCGTTTATTATTTTGTAGTTGCAAACAAACAGATTCAAAGTAAGGATCATGCTCTTGTTACTATTGTTATTTTTCTAACGATGTTTATGTTGTTGGAATTATGATTAAATTGGTTTTTATATTAATATTGATTCTATTGTTTATTTTGATCACCATATTGCATGTTTAAGGGGAATATGTAATTGAAAATCACGACTAATAAGATAATTTGGACAACCGGTTTAGGTTCCCTTTTAATCTTATTATTAATTGAAGTGATCACCAAATATTTAGAATTATGTGTGCATTAATTTTGAACCAATTTAGTTAAATAATAGTTTGGAGCGAATTGAATTATTGTTTGTATGCCTTTGAGATCACAGGAATGCTTTTCAATATAAGAATCGAGTAGAGGCCAATATGGGCGAATGTGACTCCATGACTCACTTCGTACCATCATCCCCGATACTCCTTTCGTGGTTCCGAACCATATGGAGTTAGTAATCTCATGGATTATGAATGGGGTGTAACCTTCACGGGTCAATCGTTGTTGCCTATCGTTGTCCCTTATCGTGGTTGCCTTTTTATGATCCGTGAACGGTTTACAAGTTCCTAAAAAAACTTGTTGGCGGCTCCCTACTTTATTTGTCCCTAATCGTATATGTCAATTCCCACTTCCTATGAGTGCCAAGCATATTCAAAACATGCTTTTAACGTAGGCGCACTTCAAACGACGCCTGCAGAACCGGAAGCAGTGGCGGATCTAGGATTTTCAACAACGGGGGGCACCAATATCCACCAACATAAAAGGAGATAGACGATTTTTTTTTTTAAAAAAACTTTTATTCATAGAGGTAAATTCATAATGTAATAAAAAATTTCAATCATAACAAAGTTCTACTTACAAAGTTACAATTGTTTTCGTCGAGTTTTCATATTTTAGAATCGGTTTACGATAGCATCTATGCTTACATTCAAAAACAAATCTTTTTCTAGACTAGTAACCAAACAATAATTCAACAAATGATCTCCCATTCTATTGCGCAATTTGCTTTTAATTTGAGTCATTCTTGAAAAAGCTCTTTCAACACTTGCTGTCGCCACAGGGAGAAGCAACACTAACTTCAAAAGCAGGTATACTATCGGATGAGTTTCACTCTTTTGTGTCTCAACAAGTTTCATGGAAAGCTCATTAAGGTTCTTCAAATTCAAAAATCTCTCATCACTTTTTATATCCACAATAAAATTTTTAAGTGAATCTTCCACAAAAGAAATTTCAACACTCGAAAATTCATTGGGATAAAATTTAGCAAGTCGAATCAATTTGTTAATGTCAAAAGAAGAAAATTGGTTAATGGGATTGAAGCAAGACATGCATATAAGTAATTCCTTACTTACCTCATCAAATCGATAATCAAGTTCTTGCAATTGTAGATCAATGACACTTGGAAAAACTTCGACTCAAAAATGGTGAAGATTAGTCACTTGTGGCCTACCACCACGAAATTGTCATCTCCTTGGTACAACATACTTTTACTCCATGTTAGGAATTTCAATGTCATACTTAACCATAAATGTGGTTACTTTTTCCATGTGAGAATCCCAACCATCATCTCGTAACTCTTGTAAATGTCTCTTAGTTACATCCACCATTGTCATTGCATTCACAATGCTTGATCACTTTTTTGTAATGCCATGTTCAACTCATTTGTAATACAAAATATACTCTTCATCAAATGTGCCACAAAGATAAAATCAAATGTCATCAATAAGTGAGTAAGTGACTCAGCTTTATTCCTATCAACACGATCAGAAATAGCTCCAATGTCATCAAGTGACTCAAGAATCATGGGATACATATTAAGCACATTCAAAATGATTCTAAAGTGAGAACCCCAACGAGTGCCGCCGGGTCTACTCAAGCTACGCTCCTGATTTAAACCAGTTCCCGATTCAAGTTCACCCAAAGTTAGTGCCTCCACAACATGTTCAGTCTGTTTTTGTCGAAGAAATTCTTTTCTCTTAGGTGAACCACCCACAAAATTTAATTATGGTGCAAGCACATCAATAAATAGCCACTCACAATCAGCATTTTTCTTAGCTATGGCAATAAGAGTCAATTGGAGTTGATGGGCAAAATAATGAACAAAATATGCAGATTCAGATTCACTTTTAATTAAAGTTTTAAGGCCGTTAATTTCACCTTGCATATTGCTGGCACCATCATAACCTTGACCATGAACTCTAGAAAAAGTGAGAGAATGCTCCATAAGTAAAGATTCTATAACAGCTTTTAGTGTAAGAGATTTGGTATCAGCAACATGGATAATACCAAGAAAGCGCTCAGTCACCTCTCCTCTTTTATTTATGTATCGCAAACAAAGAGCCATTTGTTCTTTATCAGATATATCAGCAGAATCATTAGCAAGAATAGCAAAAAACCACTTCCCAATTCATCAATTATTGCTTTGGTTGTTTCTTTTGCACAAGCATTAATGATGTCTTTTGAATAGTAAGAGATTTCATTTGAGAGTTACCCGGAGCATTTTCAAGAACTACTTTCCGAATATTAAAATTTTTAGTTGGAAGAAATTTCAGAAGTTCTAAAAAACTACCTCGATTCGACGAAGACTCACTTTCATCATGACCACGTTCGGGTAACCCTTGAAGTAATAACCACCTCAAACAATTAATAGAAGCTTGTAGTCTCTTTCGATACTTACTCATAGTATCCTCAGTTTGCTTAGATAAACCAGATGCAATGGAACCCTTCTGATTTTTAAAAGCATTTAAATTCCCCAAAGCTTGATTGTGGGCACTCGTATGTTCTCCAATATGCTTATCATATGCATCTGTTTTATTCCAAGCTCTTAATCCACCACTTACAAAAGCATCTCCACCCAGTGAATTTTCATTCTTGAATAAATAGCAAGGAAAACAAAACGCTGCATCCTTTTCAACACTATACTCAAGCCAAGATTTATACTTTTTAAACCAATTAGGGTTAAATTAAAACGACGCATTTTCTGCCCAAAAGGTCTTTAAGGAAATTCATAGTCTTTAGGCTGGCAAAGTTTTCTTTGAATATATGCTCTCCTAACAAGATCCCTGTCATCTGGATGAAACTCATATATCTTTTTTTCTTAGTCCCAGATCATGAGGAAGATTTACAACATCAACCACAATTAATCTTTCTTCATCGTTTGGAGCTTCAGTCCTATGATTTGAACTAGCTCCAATTTCTGCTTCACTTCCTAAATTTTGAGGGCTATTTTCAGAATCTTGAGATGGAGGATTATCAATTGGTTGAGAAATATCAGGTTAATTTGCTTGAGATTGGGGAGGATTAGGACTAGAGGTAGCACCAGATTCTATATGAACTCTTTTTGAAAAAAAACTTGTAATATCTCTTGTTTTTGTTTTCTTCATACTGTAATTTTAAATGAGTATAATTAGATTTTTTTTTACAATTACTTTAACAAGATACAATTATTTTGTATAGATTTATTATTAATTGATAATCCCTCGTTCCCTCAAACAAATTTACAATTTACTAATAGTAATAAAGTACCACCGTAACAAATTATTAATGTGCAATATTCAACATATTCTATAATTCATATCAATTTCAATTATAAAATTTATTAAAAATATCAACATTCAACAACCAAATCAAGGACAAAAATTAGAAGACTAAAGAATAACAAAGGATAGTAAAAAAGTAACTGGCCTTAATTTGGTAGATGTGACACCCACAAACAAGAAATAATACAATATTACACAAGAATTCGGCCAATTTTCACTTTCGTCAAAACCTAAAGGTTATAATTGTTGAATAAGGAGTAATTGCAAATTGTTGAATTTTGGGAAGTTTGAAAATTGGGAGATTTTAGGGGAATAGGGGTTAGGTGTAGAATCCTAGAAAAAGTAGTATTTATTTTTTTAAATTGTACTTTAAAGATTTTTTTATTATTTTTTGTTTTACTTTTTGTCACAATTGTCAGAGCCTCAAATAAAGGAAACTTACTACTCTTAGTCTAATGGGATGTTTTGACGGGAGAATGTAGGGGCACGCTTATCAATTTTTTTTTTAAGATTCAATCAAATATTTTTTAATAAAGGGGGGGGGGGGAACGTGCCACCCAGGACACTGTATAGGTCTGCCTCTAACCGAAAGACCAAGCTTATGACGAGTTGCAACGTAGGGTTGATGAATATGAGCGTATAGCTGAAAGTGCGCTGCCTATTCAGGATAATGTGGTTTCCGAGTTTGTAGGTGATTCACAAGGTCAAACTCAAATGAAAATTCAAGTGAAAACCACCGGTGGTGGAGGAGGGGTAAAGACACCGGTGAACAGAAAGAGTAGGGGTGCAACAAAAGCTTTCATGAAACCCGGGGTTCCCATGGTGCTTGATTTTGATGAGTTAGTCAACCTACTGATCAATGGCGCGACAAATTTTCTAGTTAAGTTGACATACTAACTCGTAAAATACCCATCACACTTGAGTGGGCCGATATACCTCACGGGTTGCTTCAAAAATTTTGGGACGATACAATGGTAAGTATGATGAGTTAGGAACATAGCGCATAAACTTCTCACGGGCTTAGAATCATAGCGCATAACCCGCGCATAACACGCACGAGCATAACCCGAGGCCTGCTGCAGCTTCCTAGCAGCAGCCTAGGCTGATTCAGCTGCATAGGCTGCTGCCTAGGCAGCAGTGTAACACCCCAATAATTCTCTCTTTAAACCTGTGAGGACTCTAAAAAATATTCAAGAGAATTACTGGCGTGCTACCACCACATGTTCAAACGTTAAGGCTTTATCAGAAAATGGCATCGGAAAAACTAACTCAATTATAAATAAGTTTCAAAACCAATAACCAAAATCAAATTAAATCTTACAACTTGGAACCATTAAGGCCCTTATTCAAAACCCCACAAAAGTAGTAAATAAATAAAACCAGAGTTTAAATAAATTCAAACTTATGAAATGAAATAAACTGCAAACAGTAATCAACTCTCCACTCAAAATCCCACCACCTTGATGCAAGTCCAAACTATGTAAAACACTTATGATCAGTCTGTTCCCCAATATTACAAGTGTAAAGATTGGATCATTACATGGTCATTGAAAGGCGAAGGCCATGACCAAAGAAAGACACATAAAGCACGCAATCAGCAAAGCTGAGTACATAGAAGCTGCAAAACATAAACGAAATCCCTAACATGCTACTAATAATCAATCATCACGCATCATTAGTTTATTGACTCGACACATTACTCAAGTATTTATATTACTAAGACTCCATTTATTTAATAATAGGTAAATCATTATTTTTATTCATTGGATTTCGCAATAGACAAGGTTGTCCAACCCATGCTCCATTTGGAACATCAATAAAAGAAAAACCCCATGCCTTCTTTCGGAAACATCAATAAACATCTAACGACCACGGGCGCGACTCCGTGACCGTAGTTAGTATGAGATCTCACCTAACTCCTAGTTTTAAAAATATATATTTGAAATAAGAGACTCGTAGATCAGACGACCTCGAGAAAAGTACACAGCTAATACCCCATGTACCCCAACCCCTGATTGTCATTACTCCAGATGTGCACCAATCCAAAGTTTTATTGCTCATCCATCTTGTACTTTACGTGATGTACAGGTTTAGACTAGTGATGACTCATATGCATAACAATACAAACATTCCAAAAAAAAATTCAATCAAACAAGGCAAGTTTCCAATTTCAATTCTTGATTTATTGGTGGCAAACAACATCTATTATTTATTCCTTAACTACCTCGGTGTATAAACACCTTGAGTGCAAAAGGCACCCCAAAACCTTAACATCGTCTTATAAGACTTGAATTCTTCCTTTACTCATCCTGTTTTCATAATCATGAATGAGTAATAAGTTAATCTTTACACCAATCACATACCTTTGCCTCTAAGCGGACCTTGCATAATTAGAGCACAAATAATACTTGCAATATAAAATAGTGCACATCATATGAAATTCACAATGTATAACCAAATAATTTAACCCAATCATCCCTATACATGATACTAAGTTCTCGATCCATCCTTAAACATACACCTAAAAGCAAGGTTTCGTAACTTGTACGTACCTTGTGTAAACAATTCGGTTGGCCACTTTAAAACTAGAAATCACCTTCAATAAACTCCTCTCCTAAACCGTACCAAACAATAACATCTCAATCAATACACATTCAATCAAATTTACAGCAATACTAACTTACTTTAAAACTTTCAAAATCCAAATCAAACAACACTTTAAAACCTCCCCTTTAGTTAAAATGAAAGGCTTATATATAGTTCTTTAAATTTTCTTCATAAAAACCTTAAAATACACTCTTATACATGAAATTACAGCAAGTTTAAAGTCTAATAAAAATCTGAAAATTATTTAAAAACCCCTAATAATCTCCCTTTTATATGGGTGATCACACCCTTTTTATTAAAATCACAATTATACTACTTTAAATAAAATTCCAGCATTTTAAACCAATCAAAAACCCTTTAAAACTTCATCAAAATACATATTTATACTTAAATTATCCATAAAAACATTAAATTATCTCTTACCCTTTAAACTCAAGGATAAAATTTAAAGCATAAAAAAAAACTTTGTTAAAAATCAAAAACCGCCCGAAAATCATATTTAGAGGCTAAATTTGGCCACGAAAGGGTGGTGCGCACCACCAAAGTTAGTGATTCTTTCTTAAAACGTTGTTTCCACATGGAAAACACTACTTTTTTTTTATCAAAATCGGATGAGTTCAGAACATGATCGGGATTAAAACGGGATTAATATTAACGAACGGAAATCTAAAAATTAAAACATGTATATAATCTGAAAATATAACCTTTTACCATCAAATTATAGATTTGATACTAATTATATCAATTTCAAACAATTAAATCAAAAACCCAAAACAATACTTATATAATTATGCAAATAGAAATAGAAATAAGGGGAAAAGAAGGAGAGGAAGAAGGGGAAAAGGTGGTTGTGGTGGCTGCCGGCAGGTGGGGACAACCGTGAGTTAATTCTCACGTAGGAAGAGGAGGAAGAAAGAAGAAAAAGAAAAGAGAAAAAAGAAAAAAGAAAAAAGAAAATAAAAAAGATAGGAAGAATAAAGGAAAAGGAAAATGAAATAAAATAAACTAAAATAAAATAAAGGAGAAGGAAACATAGAACTAACCTTTTGTGTGGCAAAATTTTGGGGATTAATGGGGTATTTATAGGGGAGAATGTTGTAGGGTAAGTAGAAAGATTGAGCCTCATAAAATTAATGGGCCAAATGAATGAAATGGACTAAGCTTTAGTTGTATTGAAATAGATTATATAATGAAGGTTCATAAAATAATTTGTACCAAAATAATATTCAATCCAATTTAATAACTTGAATATTTTGAAATTAAATTACGGAAAAATACACATCAATATTATAAATTAAATTAAATTTCATTTATAACATATTTAAAAATACGAGGGATTACAATCTACCTCTCTTAAAAGAAGTTTCGTCCCCGAAACTTAACCCAAAAACCATAATTTCTCCAAAACCATTCAAACTTTTGTGTTTTGTATTGCTGTAAATTGATTGATCCTAAAAATGTATACTCAACAAATTGAAATTCATACTTTATAAACTCGTACTTGGCCAAAGTTTACATACTTTAATTGCATGTAAACACAATGATATTAAGCAATAACGAGAAAAATCATGCAAAATTAAGCAATAAATAGCATGAATTAGGTAAAAAGTGCGAAATTATCGCTTTATTATGTTATTTGGAAAGCCATTGTTGAGATACTATGTGAATGATTATTTAATCGAAGTATGAGATCAAAAAGTTGAGAAATTATTATTTTGTTATTAGTTTAAGGCTCGGCGTTATAGACCTTAGTCCTTGGCATGTTGGTAATGAGATAATGATCATGAGTTAAGAATGAGGTACAATCTTTATTATTTATTTTTCTATGGTCCCCTAAAGTGGGAATTGACCCGTATGTGGTCTGGTTCAAGGTATTGTTTTGGTTATTGGGAGTATTCAAGTTTTTATACTTGTTGGGTTTATTCGAATGACCCATGTCCAAGGCTAGGTATAGAACAACGAGCGTGACACACTTATGGGTTATATGAGTTGATTGAGTAAAGGTTAGTATTCTTGTTCGAGGTTGAGTTGATAAAGGTTATTTTTCAGAGTACAATGTTTAATTTAGTTTCAAACTACATTGTTTAATTGAGCTAGTATTGTCAATTATTCAATTATACTCTATATTCCGATATGTGGTTATTACACAGCTTTTGCTGACGTGTATATTATTTTGTTTTGCTAATTGTGTTTGCGGCCATGTCTTTTTCTTATGGTGGCCCTGCCACGATCTATTTTGGAATTTGTCCTTAATGGTGAGCAGTCAAGTTTGTCTAAACAGGTTGATCAAGTGGTCGTAGCTAAAGGAGCTCAAGTGTTTCGATTAGTATGTTGTCATGAGTTTGTAAAGTTGTATAAATAGCTCACCTAGATTTATTGGGTTGTAGTCATTGGGATTTTTGTAAGCCTTAACGCTCGACAGGTTGTTGAGTGTGGCAGTAATACCTTCGATTTAGGAGTATGCTTCCGCAATTTTATTTTAAGGTTGTTTGTTTTTCCTTTAATTCTTGTTTATTTTCAGCTAGTAAATCGGGGGTGTTACAAGCAACCTGGGAGCTGCAGCTGCCTCAATTCACGTTTTTTTTATTATTATTATTTTGTTTTTTTCCTTGCCTAATGTGGATGTTTGCGCCTATTACAGAGTCTATTCCATATTCCTGATGAGCTAGACAAGAGAAAGTTCTTTGAAGCTTTTGTACAAGAGAGATTCAAAAACTTCAAAAGTTACTTGAGAACGAGATGGATCCATAAGAAAAGAAGGAAAAGACCAAAGAAAAATGTGACTGTTGCTGAAGAATAGGAGAAACCTAATAAGAAACCGTGGGATTTATATCCATAAATAACGGTGAAGGACTGGGAGAAGTTTGTGGAAAAATATTCCACTAGGACCGCACTTGTATGTTTTTATTTATCACTAGAGTAGGCTACTGAATTTTTGTTTACTACAAAGACTGATGCTAACATATATTTATGAATGTGTAGGAAAAAAGTGAACAAGCTAGAATCAATGCCAGGAAAAAATTGTATAGCCATCATATGGGTTGTAAGACATTTGCGGAATGTAGACCAAAGTGGATTAAAGCGGGTCTATACCCCAATTCCCTAATGTCATCATATGAGAAACCACTTTCTTACACGGTCACTACTTTGGTAAATCGTGCAATTGACTAGCGGTGTGCTACGTATGGGATCGACAAGAAAACCGGCAAGTATGTCATGCAACCGGATACAAAAGTAGTAGTAGATGCACTTGTAAGCAAACTTTACTACTTATTAATTATATTTTCATGTAAAGTACATCTTACTTAGAACCGATAACTTTTGGTGTTGTTACAGCTAGAGCAAACATCGAAAGTGATTGAAGGCAAGCTCACTTAGTAAAATGCTCTTTTGATATGATTTCAAACATTAGCACCTAAGACTAGGTAATATTGACATGTTATGATAAAGAATTAGTTCATTAGATAAGAAATGTAGAAAACAGGCAAAGTATAAGTTAAATAGCTGATTTTGGATAAAAGCCGTCCTAAAGCTTAGTAAAATACTATTTTGCTATGATTGCAAACATTAAACACCTAAGAATAGCTAATAATGACATGTTATAATATAGAATTAGTTCATTAGATAAGAAATGTAGAGAACGGGAAAAGTATAAGTCAAATAGCCGATTTTGGATAAAAGTCGTCCTAAAACTTAGTAAAACCCTCTTTTTTATGTGATTTCAAACCTTAAAAACCTAAGACAAGGTAATATGGGCATGCTATGAGAAAAAAGTAGGTCATTTTATAGAAAATGTAGAAAATGGGAAAGTGAGAACCCGAGGCAACTGTAGCACCAGAGGCAACTACCTCGGGTTTTGCCAGACAGCTGCAGCAGTAGCCGAGGCATATGCCCAAGCAGCTGCAGCAGTAGCCGAGGCATATGCCCAAGCAGCTGCAAGCAGCTGCCTAGGCATGCCCAGGCAGCTGCAAGCAGCAGCCACTAGGCAACTGTCCAGGCAACAGCAGCAGCAACCAGGCAACTGCCCAAGTAGCTACAGTAGCCACCAGGCAGCTGCCTAGGTAGCTGCCCAGGCACCTGCAGCAATCACTAGGCAGCTGCCCAGGCACCTGCAGCAACCACTAGGCAGCTGCCCAAACAACTACAACAGCCACCGGTGGCTGCTCAGGCAGCTGCAGCAGCCATGGAAGCATCCCGAGCAGCTGCAGCAGCCATGGGCATCAGGAGGAGGATTAAATTTCAGTAATTTTAGTCGTACCTCATGCAATTTTATGAATTTTTTTGCGTAATTGTTAGTGAATATGGCAAATAAGTCACTTACACCGATTTTGGATAAAAAGCGTACTAAAACTTAGTAGGGTGCTCATTTAATGTGATATCAAAACTTACACGCCTAATACTAGGTAATATGGGCATGGTATAAGAAACAAAAAGTTCACATGAAAAAAATGTAAAAAATGGGCAAAGTAGAAGTGAGAAAGCCGATTTTGGATAACAGACGTCCTAAAACTTAGTAAAATGCTCTCTTGATATGATTTCAAACATTTGACACCTAAGACTAGGTAATATTGACATGTTATGATGAAGAAATAGTTCATTAGATAAGAAATGTAGAAAACGGGCAAAGTAAAAGTCAAATAGACGATTTTGGAAAAAAGCCATCATAAAACTTAGTAAAATGCTAATTTGCTATGATTTCAAACATTAAACATCTAAGACTAGTTAATAATGACATATAATGATATAGAAATAGTTCATTAGATAAGAAATGTAGAAAACGGGAAAAGTAGAAGTCAAATAGACGATTTTGGATAAAAGTCTTCCTAAAACATAGTAGAATGCTCTTTTGATATGATTTTAAAAATTAAGCACCTAAGACTAGTTATTATTGACATGTTATGATAAAGAAATAGTTCATTAGATAAGAAATGTAGAAAACGGGAAAAGTAGAAGTCAAATAGCCAATTTTGGATAAAAGTCGTCCTAAAACTTAGTAGAATGCTCTTTTGATATGATTTCAAACATTAGGCACCTAATAATAGTTATTATTGACATTTTATGATAAAGAAATAGTTCATTAGATAAGAAATGTAGAAAACGGGCAAAGTAGAAGTCAAATAGCCGATTTTGGATAAAAGTCGTCCTAAAACTTAGTAAAATGCTCTTTTGATATGATTTCAAACATTAGACACCTAAGACTAGTTAATATTGACATGTTATGATAAAGAAATAGTTCAATAGATAATATATTTAGAAAACGGGCAAAATAGAAGTCAAATAGCCGATTTTGGATAAAAGCCGTCCTAAAACTTAGTAGAATGCTATTTTGATATAATTTCAAACATTAGACACCTAAGACTAGTTAATATTGACATTTTATGATAAATAAATAGTTCATTAGATAAGAAATGTAGAAAACTGACAAAGTAGAAGTCAAATAGCCGATTTTGGATAAAAGTCGTCTTAAAACTTAGTAAAATGCTAATTTGCTATGATTTCAAACATTAAAAACCTAAGAGGGATAATACTAGGTAATATTGACATTTTATGATAAAGAAATAGTTCATTATATAAGAAATGTAGAAAGTGGGCAAAGCAGAAGTCATATAGCCGATTTTGGATTAAAATCGTCCTAAAACTTAGTAAAATGATACTTTGATATGATTTCAAACATTAAACATGTAAGACTAGGTAATATTGTCATGTTATGATAAATAAATAGTTCACTATAGAAGAAATGTAGAAAATGGGCAATGTAGAAGTCATAAAGGCCTTATTTGGGAGATTTTGGATTAAAATCGTCCTAAAACTTACTAAAACCCTCTTTTGATGTGATTTCAAACCTTAGACACCTAAGAGTAGGTAATATGGGCATTCCATGAGAAAGAAATTGTTCATTTGATAGACAATGTAGAAATTGGGCGAAGTAGAATGTCGGCTTATTTGGGCCATTTTGTGAAAGAAACAAACCTATATATGTTGCCTTTGAAATATTTGACATACATTTAGTTTATATTTTATGTAATATGAATGGTGTTTAATTTTTTTTTTCCAAAGGTTTGCAAGATTCAAAGGGAAGACCCGTTAACAAGGCAAGAAATTGATGAAATTTGCGACATGTGGGCTTTTTTCGTTACATTTGATGGCATCTAATGATGAGTCTATTTTATATATATTTTATTCCTCTTCACACGGTCATATTTGTGCTTTTTTGAGCTCTGCGGAGCTATTTTTATTACTAATATGCATTTTCTCGTGTTTTTGTAGAGTTGGTATTATTGTTTAGGAATTTGGACGATTTCCGAGCTTATTGAGCCACTACGAAGATATTGGAGTTTGATCGTATTTTATGACCGTATATTTAAAGTCCAAGACCGAGTTAGAGAAATTTAGTCCGGTGATTAAGGGCTCGATACGTCCAAGATTTCACAAGTCATTATTACTATGGACTAACCAAGGAAAGAAATTGGGCCAAATAATTAAATAGCTCAAGCGTACAAATCCAAGCTTGCAAGAAAGTTACCGGACTTCAATCTCTGAGCTTCAACGCGGGTCCAATCAAGCGGATCAAAGCGAACTCGGGCCACTGATCTTGTTAATTGAGATTTCGTAATTGGGTAGGAAAGCAAAAAGTCGGTGGACTTGATTTGCTTCTAGGAGGAGTTTGAGTTTGAGTTGGAATAGATGTTTGATTCCTCAAAAATTATCCTTTGACTTTTCTTATATAAAGGAGGTAGTAGTACGTAGGAGCAGTAGGTAATAATTGTGAGCTTAGATTTAGTTTTAGGTAGTTTTCTTAGTTTTTAGTCTTAGTTTAGTTTAGTTTATTATTAGTTTTAGTTTTAGTTTTCTTTTATCTTTCTCTTTCTCTCTCTAATTTTTCTTTCTCTCTCCTCTTAATTAAACTGTTAGTATTACTTTATTTCTTGTTTCTCTCTCTACAACTCTTGGTTTAATTCCTCCTTTATTTAATCTCTTTCCTTGATCATGTCTTGTTTAATTGCTTTGTTTAGTTTATATTTAATTATGTGTGAGTAGTTTTCTTTCTAGGGTTTATGGGGATCCATAGATAATATGAAGGGGTAATTTACTGTTGTTAGTTGTCAATGCTAGATTAATTTCCTATTGATTGATTTAATGCTATGCAACTAGACATGCGCAGGTCTTTTATGTATGAGTTTAGCAATATTAATTCGAGATTCGAGAGATGAGAATTAATATTAAGGCCTAGTTTCTATAGGAAGGTTAATTTATAAATGGTTAAGTCGAGATTCGAGAGATGAGATTTAATACCGGTAGATTAATTATGTGATTGTAATACGTAGCGAAAGCCGTTTATGATCTGATTAATTGATGCATTGATGATTGATTATTATGTTTTACCTTGGAATATTATTTATTGGTGAACCTATGCCCTAGGTCTTTTATTCATTGTTTCTCCTCCTACTTTTATTCTTTCCCACTTTTACTCTTAAGTAGTTTAGTTTCCCTTCGATAATAATAATTTGTTACTCTATAATCTAGATTATATTAATTAATTAGGAATAAAAAAGACTCGTTTCCTTGTGGATTCGACCCTACTTCCCTATCTATTTTAGTTAGTGGTTTAAGGAATTACTTTTGATTAGGTGATATGACTTTGGCCTGTCATCTAGCTAGAATTAGTGAGCTTGAGTTTTTTTTTGTTATTATAAACAATATTTAGTTATTATTTTTTTATATGTACATTAATTATATATAATTAGTACGTATGTAGTATATATTATTTGTGAGTGTTATATATGTTATTATTATGCATTTTATTGTTGTTATGGTATTATTATTCTTAAATTTGTAATATTTTAATTATTATTAATTATTAATATTAATTAATAATAATAATAATAATAATAATATTAATAATAATAATAATAATAATATTAATAATAATAATATTATTATTAATAATAATAATTTTTTATAATGACAGATTAATATGTATATCAAAACAAATCATTAATACTACTCCCTCCATCCCTAAATTACATTCCTCCATTCTATTTTTGGTATTCCAAAATTACATTCCACCTTTCTATTTTTAGTAAGTTTTTTTTTCAAAATATCCCAAATACGCTCTATTTTTTCAGTTGTACTTTTAATGTATAATTAATGTATTTACATTTCACTTTTAATTTTTGGTTGGCTAATGTACTTTTTCACCCTTTAATTTTTCAAAATCCTTGTGCCAAATTACAATGAATATGATTGGTTAAAAATTTTCAATTAGGAGCATGTGATTGGTCCTTTTTTTTACAAAGGATTGATGACATGTCATGAGTTATCACTAATCTATCTTTGTTTTACTCAAAAACATTATTTAATGTTTTGTACTTCCCATTGCATTATCTAATTATTGTTATTTGTCTTATTCTTTCCTCCTTAATTCCCGTGTAAATTCCAAAGAGGAATGTAACTTAGGGACGGAGGGAGTATTATTATTAATTAATACTAATTTTGGAAAAAAAATACAAATGGCAAACAATTTGGCGCCAAAACCGCTTGCCATTACCGCTTGCTATTACACTTGACATAATATTATGTCAAGTGCAAATGGCAAGTGGTTTTGGCGCCAAAATGCTTGCCATTCTCCCCTAATGGCAAGCCCCCTAAGCCCATGCGGTTCAAAACCGCTTGCCATCAGGGGGTTTGAACCGCTTGCCATTACGTTTTTTCTACTAGTGTCTATTGGTGATGTTTTAAATTTCAAATACATGTGAAGAGTGTTGCATGACACATATTCAATATTAGGAATGATTTTTAACATACTTCCTCCGTTTTATATTAGATGATTACATTTCATTAAGACATGTTTGCCTATGCATACTTTATAATAATGTAAATATCTTTGATTACATATTAGCGGATTTTTTTCAAAAAATAGATGTTGAGACGAAACTAACAAGATCCCACATGACTATTTCTTCTCAACGCAAAATCACAAAACAAAGTAAAAACAAGTTATATGAATAATGCACAAAATCAAGTTATGTCATCTAGTTTGAAATGGAGGAAGTACAAGTATAGATATTAATTTAATAATACATATTTAAGTTCATTAGTCACAAATGTAGTTCGTTCAATAAACAAATAAGTTCAAACCTACAACTTTTTTTTTTTTTTTTTTATTTTTTTTTATTACAAAAAAGGATTAAACTAAAATCAAAAGGTAGAAAACCGAGTGAGGTTAAACCCCTTCACTTATTCGCTAGATCATGACCGAGCCTGTTTTACCTTGTCTCTATCAACCTTCCAAACCACACAAGTTTGGAGAAGAACCTCAAGCCAACTCGTTTAATCTCCTTAACTAACTAAAATAACGTAATCTCACTTTATCAGTTTATCCCGATTTTGAAGGAGATGTATAAACAACTGTTGAATTATAATAGATTGTTATCTTGTGGTAACCTACCTGCTTCCATTGGCCACCTAATACCTACCAAGCAAGCTAGATAGCAACTCCGCATGCAAAGCTAAAGAAGCCTTGCAGTGATCCCCAATTCCATTGGTGAAAGTAAAACCATCCGTCGTTGAAGACCATGCCATACCTGCATTTCCAGTGAGTTTTTGCCAAAATTTGTTTGTAGAAAAAAAAAACTTCCTGGTTGTTCATAAGAGGAAGGTTTCTCTGTATTACTCCCTTTGTCCCTAATTGTTTGCCCATACTAATATTTTGCTTTTTTTAAGTTTTAATTGAATGAAATTGATGAGAGAGAAAAGTGGTAAGATCAAAAGAAATTATGTGAAAGTAAAGTTGTGGTCCCATAATCATATATACGTAGTATATGATACTCCCTCCGTTTTTAAATACTTGCTCCATTTCTCTTGTACACGCATGTCGATGCTAATATTTGATCACTAATATCTTTAATTATCAATAAGTATAAATTCTAACAATTGAAAATTAATAATCTATTCATTGAGATGATTCCAACAAGTACCCACAAGACTATATTTTTTCATTGGTCCCACAATCATATATATGTAATCTTTAAGGAACATCTGTAATGCCCCATATTTTTTTACGTATTTTATAAATTATTTATTTGCTTATAAAATATATATTTTGGGTCAACTTATATTTAATTATGGAATTTAAAATAAATTGAGTTTTAAATTTGATTAATGCTTACTTTACCAAATTACAAATTATATATATACAACAAGCCCAATCATTCTTTTATTTATTTGGGCCAATTATTTCTCCATCCTATTATCTTTTTGAGTCTCATCCACTCATTCCAAATCATTGCCGAAATAAATTTCAGGAATTAAAATAGAAATCCTCCCCAGCGGAGTTGCCAAAAAACTGTAGGGAATATTTCAAGCATTATCCCTAGCTTGAACCCTACTGTGATCATACACTAAAGTACGGTGGCGTCCAAAGGGAAAGAAGATAGAGCAAAAGAGTCGCCAACAAGTTTTAGGAACTTGTAAACCGTTCACGAGGTGAAGGTTACACCCCTTAACGATCCAGGAGATCGTCAACTCCAATAGGTCTGGAACCATGACTGGTAGTTCGGGGATGAAGGTACAAATCCAACCTAAAAGAGATTGAACCTGCCCTAATAATAGGCCTCTACTTTATTCTGATCGTATTCATGTGCGCTTTCTGACTAACATGCAATCAATAAGTTAACCCTAAACGTGTTTAATCTATGTTGCTTGAATATTAATGCACAAATAAAACTATTATTGGCGATCACTTGAATTATAATCAAATTAACCCTAAACAAGATTATTAATTATCTTATTAAAGCGTGATTACAAGTACCAATTCCCTTTAAACATGCATATTAATAATAATAATACTAATGTTAAAGCATAATAATAGCAAGATCCTAGGCATGATACTAACAAGATTAATAACAAACCCTATCATGTCACTAAACAATAAAATCAAAGCTTTAACCCTAACATGATACTAATATGCTATTAGGAAAAGAATAGGAAGCATCGCAGGAATCACAATTGTCATATTTGATATTAGAAATTATAGCTGTTACTAAAGGTGGGCATGGGCCGTGCCGGCACGAGCCCGACACGATTCCAGCACGGCTCGGCACGGCATGGCTACCGGCACGGCACGGCACGGCGGCCCACTTGTGGGTCGTGGGCCGTGCCGTGAACACAAATTTTGAAAAGTGGCACGGCACGGCACGGGCACGATCGTCGGCATGCCGGCACGGCCCGTCGGCACGTTATTTTTATAATATATGTATATATCGATTTTGTATAATATATATATATATTTTTAAAAAAATAATTAAAAAACCGTGGTGCCCCGCGGCACGGCACGGCATGGCCCGCCAAGCACGTGGGTCGTGCCGTGCCGTGGGCTAGGGTGTGCCAAAACTTGGCACGGCACGACACGACCCACCACCAAGCTGGCACGACACGGCACGAAACGAGCCCCACCCTGGCACGGCCAAGCACGGCCCGCGACGGCACGACATGGCACGATGCCCATCTTTAGCTATTACCCTAAACATGATACTAGGAAGATCAAAACACCCTAACATGACACTAGGAATCATAATAACAACCTAGACATGATTTCTATATCAAAATATCAACAAATCAATTAAAGCACTTACTTGGATGCCTCGTACCTCTTTCTAATAACTAAATATACACGTTAGTAACTTCAAGGAAAATAATGAAAAAATAATTAAATTAAATAATTGAAAGAAAGATTTGGACCAAACCCTCAGAAATTAAAACCTTTCACGTCTAGGGCGAAGGCAACTTCGAACTTGGCTAGGTGTTTCTTGATCTTGTGAATGCGGAATTTTGTATGCAAAAGGGTTGGTTTAGAAAGAAAGAGAGAGAGAAAGTAATCAAGAATTTCTTGATGAGAGTTGGTGATTGAAAAAGGGGATATATGACCTCTATTTATAGAGAAAAAAAGAGGGTCGAAGAATAAGAAGAGAATCCGAATTCGAATCGAAATAAAACTCGATGGACAATAGTTTTTGCAGATTTTGTTTTTATCATATATTTTGATCCAGAAGTCCAAATAAGTCATATAATATGTTGTTGGAAAGCTCTTGAAGTCTAATTTCAAACACAATTAGAATCATATTGTAAGTTTGTAGATAAAAAGATATGACCGAAATAGTGGCGGTGTCAGTTTTTGGATAGAGTTTTGTATCTCATTCATATCTTTTTCGTTATAGATCGGAATTAATATTATAATATATCATTGGAAATTTAATTTCAAGATCTATCCAACCATATAAAATTTGGATAATGATTATGAGGAACAAAAATAAAATCTGAATATATTCCACTTCGTACAAAACAAGGATTCTAAATAGGAGTAGTTTTATTCAATTTCAAACTCTTTGAAACATAATTATCAATCCAAACTCCATTAGGATTTAAAAGGACATTCTAGAGTATTCTAGAAGACTAAAATCAATCCTAATAGCTTTCGGAATGATAATTAATAATAGACCCTCCTCTAGATCATTGGGCCGCATATAAAAACCAAACCGGGCCCAGTTTAGTATTTTGGCCATAACTTCCTCATTATTCATCGGAATTGGGCTTATAATATATCGTTGGAAAGGTATTTTCTAGTACTATGCAAATAAACCATTATTGTACCCTTATCATGGACCAAACTAAACTAGAATGCACGTTTTTCAAAAATAAGGTAAGAAAAGAAATATTTTCAAAACATAAAGAAGAGATATTTCAATAAAAACATCCTCATCGCTAGACTTTTCACACTTTCGCTTTGTTCGAAAATCAAATGACATGAAAGGTATTCATCACTGGGTTTGGCTTTGGGGAGACACATTTGGATGTCTACAGAAGCCCCCACTTTGACTGAGTTTGGAGAAACGCAAGTTTCGAAAACAAAAGTTAAAGTATCGATAGAGGAGAATGATTCAGAACGTTCTACGATCCTAAATCACTCTTGTAACACCGATAACTTCAAAACTAGCGTTAGTTAAACCAGATAAGAGAGTTAAAAAAATGCGTATCTTGCACCGTCGAGCACACGTCTTTGGAGGTAACCGATTTGTTGCTGCCTTTGCTTTTGTGATAAATTTCTACAATCTATGGAACGCCATCTTGCTGTTTTGATGTTCACTCGTCTCTTAACAAAGAGTTTCTTTGGATATGTTCACACGTCTCTGAACAAAGATCTTTTGAATGATATGCCCACGCGTCTCTGAGCAAAAGAGTTTTGATGATATGTCCACGCGTCTTTGAACAAAAGAGCTTGATTATATGCCCACACGTCTCTGAACAAAAGAGCTTGATGATATGCCCATGTGTATCTGAATAAAATAGCTTGAAAGAAATGTCCATGCATCTCTGAACAAAAGAGCTTGAAAGAAATGTCCACGCGTCTCTGAACAAAAGAGCTTCGATACTTGAATGTTTGTTGCGATAATATTCCGAATAAAACTTATGAAGACCAACGCTTGTCAATCTTTAAAGCTTGCTTGAACTTTGCTTCCGCTATGCTAGTACGTCGGCGCTTTTGCTGCTTGTGAACCATTATGTCGGTGTCTCTGCTGTTTATGAACCAGTATGTTGGTGTCTCTGCTGTTTATGAACCAGTATGTCGAAGTCTTGCGATGAGCCAATATTTAGGCGCTTTCAGCTAAGTGAGACGATATTTCGTCTGGTCGATCACTTATTACGATTGTAATCAAGCCGACTACTTAATCATGTCAAATTGCTTATAGAGGCTAACTGGCGTACCAAGGAACCCAAAATTGCTTAAAGAGGTTGAAATAACCGTTCTGAGTGGCAAAGCGTTCTGTCACCGCTGCAATGCCTCTGGCGCCGTAATTTGGCTTTGTCGCCAGAAACTGGGAACTAGCACCAGGCGCTGAAATCTATTGCCAGACACTAGATGTTGTCGTCTGGCGCTGTAGTAGGGTCTTCCCTATTCTGCTCTTGCTGCCGTTGGGATGCACCTGTATTTATCTTTGACTATAGGACTTTTCTAATCTCTTTAATTATTTTAGGTTTGACCTAAGGTTTAGAGTTGCTTGACTCATAGACTTGACATGACTCAAGGTATAAACTCGACTTGCTGTGATTGACTCGAGGTTGCCTCGACTCGAAGTGAAATGACACGTATGACTCATGACACGTGTGTGCATTGTATTGTGATCGTGCGACTCGAAAATGCAAAAAAGCAAAAATTTTCCGTCATTTTTGTGGAGGGTACCGACTTTCTCCCGAAAAAGAAAGACGAGAAAAAAGAAAGAAGCGAAGTTTTTGATGGTGCATGTTGAATGAGCTTAATCCGTTAATGTTGCCTCTCAAAGTATAAGGATTGTAATGTCTTAGACTATCCTAGTTGACTCAATAATGAAAGTATTTAGGTAACTTAGGCACGGAGGCTAAGTACTTCATACTTTGTGATGCAATGATGATTGATGAGCTATTTTGACATGACAAGGCATGCTTCAGCGTTGTGTTAAGATTTCATGACAAAGGGTTCCTAAGGGAAATATTTGGTCATGTATCTGTGCAGTGTGTGAAAGTGATACTAAAATTAGGCCGCAAGGGCTAAATGTGTGGGAAAATATTATTTCAAGAAGAGTCAAATGATGGTGACTTTTAAGCTAGGTAAGTTAATGATGTAAGGATCAAGCCCCCAAGTCTAGATCTAAGTAGATAGGGATGAGCATTGGAGATCCCTTGATATGATCACGGTGTGTGAATGTGAATGTGAATGTGAATATGAATGCATGTTTATTACGGCCGCACCTCGATGTGAGTTGCCTACGTATCCGTCAGGAATCAGGCCAAACGTAGCTCTAGCCGAACCACGCACAAGTGTGTGTATACCTCAAAAAGGTCTTTTTAAGGGTTGTAACGTGGCTAGGCTAAAGGTTGAAGAAGAAGGGGATAAAAGGCTTAAGACCCTAGATAAGCCCCCAAGGTGTGCAACCTTGCTTTTGAATCTTTGAATCTTTATGCTTGAGGCTTTTGACTCTTTTTTAGATCTTTTTTTTTGCTTTAGCATCTATTTTATTTTTATAAGTGTGGGAAATCCCGATCATGCGGTCTATCACTCACTTGGCATTCATGTTTCTCAGGCACGGTACCGAGCACTCGATAAGAGACGCAATCTGAGACGTGTTCATATCAACGACATGTTCATGTCAAAGACATTGGAACACTTGCCCTTTTGTACAGTTTTATTATTATTATTATTATTATTATTATTATTATTATTATTATTACTATTATTATTATTACTATTATTATTATTATTATTATAATTATAATTATTATTATTATTGCTATTTTAATCTTTTGAAGTCACTCAAGCTTTTTATGAAATTGAAAATTGCATAAGTTGCACACCATCCCATCCCAAAGTTAGGTAGATATGGGTTGAAAAATGAAGGGTCTATCGTTAGACGAGGCTTAAAGTGGTTTATCAAATAAGGATTGCATATTTGAAGGGTGAAAGGTGATATGGCTACAAGAGGTGCCTCAAATCATTGATATACCTTGTGCGTAGTTTGACATGGATTTTTTTTTAATGCAATGCAATGTGATGATCATATTTAAGGAAATAAAATGCTCATTTTATTAAAAGGAAAAAAGAAAAAACTCTACAAATGAATCTAAGGAAAGAAAGGTGCCTATGCTAGGCTTATTGGGGAAAGGGTAAATAGAAAATAGAAAAAATATCATGAAATCTTGTCGTTGAAGCTTGCCTCTTGTCCCTTGGCTTATCATTACTTGGTGTTCTTGCCGACTGGAGGTATTGGAAGCCCGTTATTATCGAACAAATATTGGATTGCTTCCTTTAGCTTCCAACAGCTCTTAGTAGTATGACCCCTACCTTGATGGTACTTGCAGCGTACATTTGGGTTCCAACTAGGCAATCTCTTCTCAAGTGGGGGATCTTGAATGGGTCCAATAGGAGTAATGAGTCCCTTTGCATAGTGTCGATCGAAAGCATCGTCGTAGCTAATTCCAATAGGGGTGAAATCTTTTCTTAATGCTTTCTAAATCCTTGATTATCCATGGCTAAGATTTCATTAAGGTCGAAAGTACCAATACTGTTACTAGAGTAGGTGTTTTCGGAAGAAGAAGGATAGTCGTTCTTCTTTCCTTTACAACCACTGTTTTTATTGTTACTAACCTTGGCCTTCTTGTCGCGCGGAGGAACATGAAGGAGGTTTGAATCAACGAGGTCTTGAACACGATCTTTGAGAGCAAGACATACCTTGGTGGTATGACTACGACCTCTATGGTATCGACAATAAGATTTTGGGTCCCAATTGGGATACCGTTTTTCAGGCGGAGGGTCTTGACTGGGACCAATGGGGTGAAAGAGACCTTAATCGTGAAGACAGTCAAAAGCTTCATTGTAAGTCATTCCTATTGGTATGTATTCTTCAATGGTTCATTTTGCCCGTGGCTTAGGAGCATTGAGTTCTTCATTAAATCCTTGGTGAGAATTTTGTTCGATAACCATCATCTGATTTGCTAGTCCTTTTACCACATTCAAGAGCATGGCAATGACATCTTGCAGTTTTCGAACGTCTTCTTTTAGACTTGACGAGTCTTCCCTGGTATTATCTAAGAAAAGACTTTCATCCTCCTCAATCATGGCCACTTCATCAAGAGAGGCTATATAAGCTGTCTCGATCATGGGCTCACCTACAGGTGTGATAAGGAGTGAAGGATCGAAGGATGTTTGATCTTCTGCGATGGCTAGAATCTCGGAAGTTTTATTGTCATCAATCAGATCTTGAATAGCTTCTTTGAGTTTCCAACACTCCTCAGTGTTGTGACCCTTTCCTTTATGATATTTGCATTGCTTATTAGGATCCCACTTAGGTGGCCTGGCTTCTGGAACTGGATCTTTGATAGGCCCTATGGGCATGACTAGTCCTTTATGGTGTAGCTTTTTGAAAGCTGCTTCATAACTTATGCCAAGTGGAGTGAACACTCTTTTCGACCTTTGGATTCGTGGTTTAGAGGCGTTCGTAGCATTTACTTCATTAATGGGAAAGGAAGAAGAAAGATGGTCGTTCTTCTTCCCTCTCGCACTATTATCTTTCAGAAGGTCATCTTCAATGTCAATGCCTATATTATACACAACCTTGAAAGTATTCAAGTTGTGTTGATATTTTAAGTGTTTTGCATATTTTTCTTGAAGGTTTTTGAAGAACATCCTCACAGAATCTTTTTTCGGTAGGAACCTTAACCATATTAGTAGAAGTTTCCGTCCATTTGTTGAAGAAAGAAGTGAGCCCTTCGTTTTTTTTTTTGTTTTAACATCTCAAGTTGTTTGTGGTCTGTTTCGTCTTGAATGTTTCACTTATATCTATCTATGAAAGCGTTTGTTATGGAATCCCAAGAAGAGGTTTTCTCTTTGTCAAGGGAAAAGAACCATTGTTGACAAACGGTCTCAAGAGATAAAGAAAACAAGGAATGAAAGACTTTATTATCAATCCCCTTAATGTTCATTATAGTTTCAAAAGCTCTTAGATGAAAGTAAGGGTTATCTGTTGCCTTGTCCAGCGAGACCCCTTGTGAACTAATGCCCTGAAATTTATAGTCACTAGATAGCTTGCTCAAGCTTTCTTGCATAAGGTTCATTTGTTGTTGCTTCACAGGGTCATCAATTTGAGGGTTAAAGCCTTAAATGCTTCATTCATGGTAATCAATTGATTCCTAAGTTCGTTTACTTATTCTTTAGTTGCCATTATCTTCTAAGGTTTCCTCTTTTGACGAATCGGTTTATCAAAAAGTAAGACTTGAACAAAGGTGTTGTCCTTGATTAATCGCCCTTCTCTCCTTGACTAAGTACTGTGGAAAGGGAAATTAGGGATATTCATTGTTAATTATTTGACTCAACTCTATTCAACATGTATAGATGAAAGAAGGTAGGAAGAATAAAAGCTGTGATGTGAAAAATGATGTAGATGGAGAGATATGAAGAAATTAGGAATAGAATGTACCCCCCAACTCAAATGACGGAAAAAAACCGACTCATGCATGAACCTAAGACATGGTCATGATGACATATAATCAAAGTGTGTGCTAATACTAGTGAGTATAGGTGACATGTTAAGACTCGTGTCATGACCATGTGGCTAGACTATGTGACTAGACTCGAACGAAGACTAAGTTAAGATCTCACTTATATGCATTAAACTCGACAGATTGTGGTATTTTAGTCATAACTTTGGATCTGTAACTTTTATTGGTATGAAACTAAAGCCAAATTAAAGATAAAACTCGGGGCTACAGATCCTTAGGTTGTACGATTCGTAGTTCTTCCTAGAACTCCGGATATGACAAAAACAAGTTGACGCATGTACAGTATACGGGAATAAAAATCCGGGTTGACTTAAAGGGAATATAACTCGACTTTAGACATATTTATTAGCTCAAATTAATTAATTAATTAATTAAACAAAGTCCTTTAGTCATTAACTAGTTTATTTAGGCTTAATCACAAGTCAAACAAACGGTTAGGAAAAATACATAGTATGCACAAGCAAATAATGCACAAATAGTCAAGTAGGCACAATATGATGCAATGAGTTTGCAACCTAACCATGGATCTAGTTCTCTAAAGTTCGTGTTGACTTAAATGAACAATAAAAGAGGGGGGTGAATTGTATTGTAGAGGAACTAGGGTAATTTTTGCGGAATTTATAAAGGAACTCGAATAAAAACTAAAAGTGCAAAGAGAGAATTTACATGGAAAACTTCTTGGCCCTAATCAAGAAGAAAAACCACGACCACAAGGGATTTTAAACTCAACTCTTAATAATAATAGGGCAAACAACCTATTACAAACTAAGACTCTAATTAAACTCAAGTTCCTCAACAAACTTAAGCTCCCTTCAACTGATCCCTCAATCAGTCGATCTCTCTAACTCTCTCTTTCTCCTTGCTTCACTCAAAGCAATAAAACACTCTTAAAGTTTCCCCAAACTCTAACCCAATACAACTCAAGATTAAACTCTAAATTTTTAAGTACAAAGACACTCAAGGAATCAAGTGGATTATGACTCTTTTGAAAACTAAAAGACTGTAATGCTCAAGTGTAATTTTCCAACTGAAAACTGAGGCTATTTATAGAAGATCAGTTAAAATAATCGTTGCTACAATCACCACTCAACCAGAACCTCCTTGAAACTAGGAAGTGTAAGGAGTGGGATTTTGGGGAGCAAGTAAATCGAAATACTAGGAAATCAGTTTTGCTGCTCCTAAAATATCTCAACTGATTTTGACATAGTTAAACGCACGTTAAAAGAATATTTTCTAAAACAGATTTTCCAAAGAATAAGATGAAATCAAACCAGAAAATATTTTCCCAAAAGATATTTTAACTTAAGAGATATTTTCAAAAAATTAACAAGTTAGAATATGGAAAATAAAATCTTTTTATCATAAATAAGTTTAAATCCACTTAAACCTTAAATTATCATTGTACTTAGAAAAATACAAGATGCCTAACATAAAGATAAAATATATTAGACTCCTTGATACTCTGAGAAGCCTCAACTCTGAAGCTTCAGTTCCTTGGACAAGGAACTTGTCTTCGAAGCTTCAACTCTGGAGCTTCAGTTCCCCATTAAAGGAACACGACTTGAGATTGACTTCTTTATCCTTCCATAGCTGACTTTGATCTTGTTCCATGCTCCCTTCTCACTCAAGAATTTCATAGCATAAACCTGTTAGTCATAAATCAAAGCTAAAGGCAAAAGTTAAACTTATATGGGTTTGCTTAGGTTCCTTGAGTCATCATCAAAACATAAGGTTAACAATATTCCCCCTTTTTGATGAATGACAAACCTAAGCAAACTCAGTAAAATAAAGAAGTAACAATCAAGAGAAAACAGAACTAAAAAAAAAATTTCAACTAGAAATATCAAATATCTATAACAAGGAACTGAGATTGAATTATATACCTTAGCATGAAGATGGATGGAGAAGCTTGTCAACAATTGAGTTTTCCTTTCTTTTCCCCCTTTTGGCTTTCATCAAAATTAATGCACATATATATCTAAATACAGCACCATTTTAATGGTTTGTGTCCAAAGCACTGAACAAAGCACATATAGGCAGAAATAGTATGCAAATATTCATAAAGCAAGCAAGCAATATCCATATAAACAATCTGATGTTCCTACAGAACATCAAAAATAAAATCAAATACCCTGTTTAAGTGTTTACAGACCAAAAGAAACCAAATGAAACCAAGTTTAATATAGATCAAGTTCAAAAATATAGTTTAATAGATGAGACAAAGAAAATGGGACTAGGCTTCAGGGGCTGGGGACTGTTGCTCTTCCCCAGTATCCTCAGCTGATTCTTCTTCAACAACTATGTCTTCCAGCTTCTTCAATAAATCTGCCTGGCGTTAAGAAAGAGTTGAGGTGCTCTCCTTCAGTGCTGAGGTTAGCTCCTTAGAAGCTTAAACCAGGTCTCCTACCAGTGTTTCAAGAGCCCCAATCCTCAGAAGCAGTTATGGTTGAGCATTTGACAGCAGCTTGACAACATCTTTGAGATCCTTTAGTTCCAATTGGAACTAACAGAACTAAAAGCAGCAAATCCTGAACCTGCACTTACTGGAACATAACGAGTTACAGTTTCTTGCACAAACGTGCCCTGTTCCCCCTGAACAAATGCTTTCTCCTTACTAAGATCGACAAAAGCTGCTGGAGCCTCAGCTTTCATCTTTGGCTTTATAGCCAACCTAGTACTCTTCCTCTTCCCAGTACTTGGAGCACTATTTTTCTTGCCCTTCTTTTCAGAACTCTCTTCTTTTTTCTTTTCTTCTTCTCCCTCACTATCCTCTCCTTCCAGCCATTTATCCAGCTCCTCTTCCTCAGTCAGAATCCTAACTTCTTCCTTAACTTTAGGGGTTTGTTTTGGATTGGGTAACACCATCAACAACATGCAAGTCTCTGCTTTCAAGGGTTTTGGATTGAACAAAGTGATTGATTTGTAGTTTGACATGTTCACATTTCTCCACTGAAATACCAAAACTCTCTATGAGGGTAATGATCAGATTTGCGTGTCCCACTTTCAAATGGTTTGCAAGACAATGGGTGAGGTGTTTTATCATGATGGAAGGAAAATTTATTTGTATCTTGTTTTCAAGGCAGTACATCAGCATAACATCAAGGTGATTAGCCTCATGCCTGTGCTGAGTTCTAGGAACAATGGATAAGTGCACAAAAATAAACAGCAATTTCTGAATGGGAGAAAACAGGTTATGATTGGTTTGAACTTTAGACACCTTTCCACCAATTGATTCCACAATTTCTTTTATAGACACATCACCAACACTTTTATCAGTAGCACCTTTAAAATACTCATCAAACCCCTCATTTGGAGTTCCAAAGATAGCACATAGATAATCAGCATCAAAAGTAATTTTCTTATTTTTAACTCTTGACACACAAACACCATCAAAATTCTTAAAATTTGCAAAGAATTCTTTCAAAGGGGCATGAGAAAGCACATTATTGTAACTTTAACTAAACCATTGCACCCAATTTTGAGCCTCTAAAATTTCAAGTAATTCAGAGTACTTACTCACTTCACACCAAGGTAAGTTGATGCAAAAACCATGAATGAAGCGTTCAGAACTTGCTTCAATTTTCTTAAGTGATGGAGGCTTTTCCAATTGAATCTTTTCTCCCAATTCCTCCCAGCCTTGATCCTCGAGTTCCTCCAGCTTTAGTTTCTTTGACTCAGCAGGCAAGTTCTTTGGTTTTTCAACAGAGGTTTTTGTTTGATTTTCTTGCTCGATATCCATGGGTGAATCCTTTTGAGGGGTAACTTGAGGTTTTGGTGAAATATCCATGGGTGAATTTGCTGAATCAGTAAAATGTAAGGTGTATTTTACGGAGTGAAGAGGTGAGGAACAATATGTAGGGTTTGGTGTCATTTTATAGGGATGGGAATTTCAAGGGGTAAAAGAGTCGGTGGAAGAGTGTGGAAGGTTAATTGAATAGTGTAGGTGTCGATTGTTGAAGGATAGATAAATTACTTTTAACTTGGTCAGATTAAAATTTAATGTGATTTGACATGGAGGGTCTAGGTTAAGTGAAGATAATCTTTGATCAGAAACTTTGAATTGAATTCGAAGAGCTTAGGGTATTTAAATAAAAATTTGATTTGAATTTTAAGGATAAATACTTGAAAATAATTCAAAATCAGAATAGAGAGATAAGATTTTCAAAAGGATAAAATTAATTAACTGACTAGCTAATTAATTCATAAAAGGATAAAACAAAATCTGATAGAATATTTCGGAGGAACTAGGAACAAATCAACATAGTTTGTTATAACATAGACATGCCTAATGCAATTTGATTTCTTCACATACAACCACAATCCCATATGCAATGCCATACATTCTAATGCTTAGGACTATGTTTCACATATTCAGATTGTGTAAGACATGCATTGCATACATAATTGACTTATACCTTTGGGGGGGAACTTGAGGTCTTCTTAACTCAATTGTATCATACCAAGTTCCATGCGCATCTTTTCAAATTTATCCATGCTCAAAGGCTTAGTAAGAATGTCAGCAATTTGATTTTTCGTTTCACAAAAATCCAAGTTAATTAAGCCTTTTTCAACATTATCCTTAAGAAAATGATGCCTTTTGTGAATATGCTTCACACGAGAATGATGAACTGGATCTTTTGAAATGCATATGGCACTTGTATTATCACAATAAATTGGAATGCAATTATATTTCATACCATAATCTCTTAATTGTTGTTTTATCCAAAGAAATTGGGAACAACAAGCTGCAGCAGCCACATATTCAGCTTCAGTAGTTGATAGGGCCACTGTATTTTATTTCTTGGAGCCCCAAGAAACTAGACATGGTCCAGGGAACTGGACCATTCCGGAAGTACTTTTCCTGTTTACCAAATCTCCTGCATAATCAGCATCTGCAAAACCTTTTAAATCAAAAGTATCACTTCTAGGATAGGAGAGACAGAGATTGTCAGTTCCTTTGAGGTATCTTAGAATCCTTTTAACTGCTGTAAGATGAGATTCTTTAGGATTTGATTGAAACCTAGCACATAAACCAACACTAAAAGCAATGTCAGGTCTACTAGCAGTTAAATAGAGAAGGGATCCGATCATACCTCTATACTTGGTTTGATCTACACTAGTTCCTTGTAGATCTTCATCCAATCTTGTACCAGTTTCCATTGGTGTATGGTTAGTTTTTGTTTGATCAAGGTTGCATTTTTTCAGAAGTTCCTTGACATATTTTTGTTGGTGAATTACAATTCCTTCTTCGGTTTGTTTGATTTGAAGTCCAAGAAAGAAGTTGAGTTCTCCCATCATACTCATCTCAAATCCACCACTCATTAAATCAGCAAAATACTTGCACAAGATTTCATTAGTTGCTCCAAAGATAATATCATCAACATATATTTGAACAACTAATAAGTCAATTCCTTCATATTTCAAAAACAAAATTTTATCAATTTTTCCTCTTTTAAAATCATTTTGAAGAAGGAACTTGGAGAGCCTTCCATACCAGGCTCTAGGTGCCTGCTTTAGCCCATAAAGAGCTTTATCAAGCTTAAAGACATTATTAGGAAATTTGGGGTTTTCAAAACCAGGTGGCTGTTCCACAAAAACATTTTCTTCAAGAAAACCATGTAAGAATGCACACTTAACATCCATTTGGTATAATTTAAAACCCATAAATGAAGCAAAAGCAATTAACATTCTATTAGCTTCTAATCTAAAAACTGGAGCAAAAGTTTCTCCAAAATCAATATCTTCTTGCTGATTATAGCCTTTCACAACAAGTCTGACCTTGTTCCTCACAATAGTTCCATACTCATCCAGCTTGTTTCTGAAAACCCACTTGAGCCCTATTACCTTTTTGTTCTTGGGTTTCTCTTCAAGATGCCAGACCCTGTTCCTTTCAAATTCATTGAGTTCATCTTGCATGGCAAATATCCAGTCAGCATCTTTGAGAGCTTCTTCATGATTTCTTGGCTCAATTATGGATCAAAAGGCTTGGAAGGCACAGAAGTTCCTCATCTGTGATCTGGTTTGAGTTCCTCTACCAATGTCACTTATGATGAGATCAATAGGATAAGAGCCTTGATATTTGAAAGGCTTTGGATGAAACTCTCTGGCTGGAACTCCTATTTGAGGGACTTCTTCTTCTGCTTCCTCTGGTTCCTCTTCCTTGCCTGTTTCTTCATGACTTTGTTCCTCCTGAATTTTAGGTGAAGGAACTTCAGCATTTTCTTGAAGATCTTGTTCAGGTTCAATTTGCTTTTCCTTGGAATGACTAGTTTCCTCTTCATCATCCTCCCTGTTTCTAACCATTCCAATTTCATAATCATTAGAGTCTTGTTCCTGCACATTCATAAACATATTAGATTCATCAAATATCACATGAATGCTTTCTTCGACACACATAGTATTTTTATTGTAAACTCTGCAAGCCTTGCTATTTGATGCATAGCCAAGGAACATAGCTTCATCACTTCTTTCATAAAATTTTCCAATGTTCCTTTTACCATTATTATGAACAAAGCACCTGAATCCAAAAGCTCTAAAGTGAGAAATATTAGGTTTTCTGCCCTTAAACAGTTCATATGGAGTTTTATTGATGATTGGTCTCATCATAACTCGATTTATAATATAGCATGCAGTATTAATGGCTTCAGCCCAGAAGTTCCTTGGTAGTCCACTAGCTATGAGCATTGTTCTTGCCATGTCTTCTAGGGTCTTGTTCTTCCTTTCCACAACTCCATTTTGTTGAGGAGTTCTTGGGGTTGAGAAGTTATGATCCATGCCATTCTCTTTGTAGAACTCATCAAATCTTGAATTTTCGAACTCAGTTCCATGATCTGACCGAATGTGGATAATTTGATTTCCACTAGTTTTCTGCTCTTTCTTAGCAAATGACACAAATTCATCTGAGGTTTCATCCTTGCTAGACAGAAAAATCACCCAGGTAAATCTAGAAAAATCATCAATAATAACTAGAACATATTTCTTTCCACTTCTACTTTGAACACGCATGGGACTACACAAATCCATGTGAATGAGTTCCAATGGCTTTGTGGTGCTCACCAAGTTTTTACTTTTAAAAGATGACCTGACTTGCTTGCCTCTCACACATGCATCACAAATATGTTATATGAGGAACTTGACTGAGGGAAGCCCTATGATCAAGTTCCTCGCTCTAAGTTTATCCATGAGTGAGAAACTAGCATGTCCAAAACGCTTATGCCATAATAAGGGATCATCATTAATGGCACTCAGGCATGTAAGGTTGTTCCTTGGGACAGAATTGAGATCCACAATATATGTGTTCCATTTTCTAGTTCCTTCAAGAACAACCCTTCCTGTTTTGCCATTAATGATGTTGCATGAATCAGAAGTAAAACTTAAAGAGTTTCCTTTGTCACAAAACTGTGATATGCTCAGCAAATTGTGCATCAAACCCTCGACCAAAAGTACATTTTCAATTGAATGGGAACTTGACCTTCCTACTTTTCCTTTTGCAATAACTTCTCCTTTCTTGTTGTCTCCAAGGTCACTGTTCCTCCAGAATAGGTCTCAAGTGAGAGGAATTTTGATTTGTCTCCTGTCATATGCTTTGAACAATCGGTGTCGAGGTACACGTGTTGTTCCCCCTCACTAGGACCTGAAAAAGAACTCATTGATTAGTTTCAGGAACCCAGGTTTCCTTGGGTTCCTTGTACGTTGAAGCAATATCAGATTTTCTAACCCAAACTTGCTTAACATTCTTACTAACAGATTGTTCCTTCTTATAACAAGTATCCACTAAGTGACCTATTTTCCCACAAAAGGAACACACTTTATAGCTAGGTTAACATATTTCTTTTTACCTTTATGCTTAGATCGAATGTATCCCAGTCCTTCAGTTCTTTTTGTTTGAGCATTCTCAATCCATTTAGGTATTCTAAGCTGACCAGTGCTTCTTTCTTTTCTGATTGCAAGTTCCTTTTCTAAATTTGCCTTTTCAATTCTTAACTCATCAAGATTGTGTTTTAATTTTTCAAAATCTTCATTAAATTTAGGCAATGATTCAGAAGAGGAACTTGACGATTTTAAGTCAGTACTGGCAAGCTTGTATTGAGTTAGTTCTACATTAACCATAATATTTTCATACTTGAGTTTTTCATTCATTTCTTTTAGAAGAAGATTCTTGTCAAAAAGATCAAAGAATCTGCCTTGAACACCAGTACGCTGGTTCTCAATCCAGGTACTGTGTTCCTTGCAGACTTTAAGAGCTTTTTCACATTCATTAAGCTTTTTAATATCAATTATCCAGTCATCTTCCATTTCTAAAATTAAATCAATAAGTACTTCTTTAGGAAGAGTTTTAAGGTGATTGGGATCAACACATACCTCTTTAGCTAGTTCATCATTGTAGGCCTTTTCATCACGTTTGGCCATTAGACATAGATTGGCTTTTTCTTCTTTCGGTTGTTCCTCCTCATCATCACTCTTAGAATCTCCCCAAGAAGCAATCATAGCCTTCCTAATGTCTGCTTTGTTGTAAGGAGTTTTGTTGCTCTTATTTTGTTCCTTAGCCTTCCCTTTTCCTTTCTCAGTTTCCCACAAAGGGCATTCACGAATGAAGTGATCTAGGGATCCACATTTGTGACATCCAGAATCATCTTTTGAATTAGAGGACTTTTTGGTGAAGTTCCTTGTTCTATTATTTCGATTGAACATTCTTTTAAACCATCTCACCAACATAGCCACCTCTTCTTCATCCACCTCAGATTCTTCTTGATCACCAGCTTTGAGAGCTAAGCCTTTTTCCTTTGTTCCCTTCACTATTGCATGTTCCTAAGTGCAACTCATGGGTCATGAGGGAACCAGCGAGTTGCTCAATGTTAAATTTTGTGAAGTCCTTAGTTTCTTGTAAGGCAGTCACCTTGGCTCTCCATCTTTCATCTTGAGGGAGGCTCCTTAGAACTTTCCTGACCTGCTCATCAATAGGTATTTGCTTTCTAAGAGAAACAAGCTCATTAATAATGTTAGTAAACCTTGTTAACATTTCCTGGATTGTTTCTTTAGATTGCATTTCACAGCGTTCATATTTGGACATAAGTAGATCAATTTTATAGCGTTTCACTTCGTTAGTTCCTTCATGTGTTACTTGCAGTAAATACCAGATTTCTTTAGCATTTTTACAGCCCATAACACGATTGTGTTCATGGGGACCAAGACCATAGTGAAGTAATTTAACAGCAAGTGCATTAATTTCCATTTTTTCAAAATCTTCCTTATCAAATTCAGATATGGGTTTAGGTACTACCTCATTTTCACCAACTGTTTTGGTGATTTCGAAATAACCAACTTCAATAACTCTCCAAACTTGCTAGTTGTCAGCTTTTATAAAAAATTACATCCTGTTATTCCAATAGGTATAGAACTTCCCATTGAACATAGGAGGACGCTGCGTAGAGTTACCTTATTCCAGTTTCTCGTGATTGTTCATGTTGCTTCCAGGAACTTAACTCGTCAGGGTTTCCTGATTTCTTTGAGTAACAGGCTCTGATACCAATTGTTGACTCAAATGAACAATACAAGAGGGGGTGAATTTTATTGTAGAGGAACTAGGGTAATTTTTGCGGAATTTATAAAGGAACTCGAATAAAAACTAAAAGTGCAAAGAGAGATTTTACGTGGAAAACTTCTTGGCCCTAATCAAGAAGAAAAACCACGACCACAAGGGATTTTAAACTCAAATCTTAATAATAATAGGGCAAAAAACCTATTACAAATTAAGAATTTCTTGATGAGAGTTGGTGATTGAAAAAGGGGATATATGACCTCTATTTATAGAGAAAAAAAGAGGGTCGAAGAATAAGAAGAGAATCCGAATTCGAATCGAAATAAAACTCGATGGACAACAGTTTTTGCGGATTTTGTTTTTATCATATATTTTGATCCGGAAGTCCAAATAAGTCATATAATATGTTGTTGGAAAGCTCTTGAAGTCTACTTTCTAACCCAATTAGAATCATATTAAAATCGTTTGTAGATAAAAAGATATGGCCAAAATAGTGGCGGTGTCAGTTTTGGATAAAGTTTTGTATCTCATTCATATCTTTTCGTTATAGATCGGAATTAATATTATAATATATCATTGGAAATTTAATTTCAAGATCTATCCAACCATATAAAATTTGGATAATGATTATAAGGAAAAAAAATAAAATATGAATATATTCCACTTCGTACAAAACAAGGATTCTAAATAGGAGTAGTTTTATTCAATTTCAAACTCTTTGAAACATAATTATCAATCCTAACTCCATTAGGATTTAAAAGAACCTTCTAGAGTATTCTAGAAGACTAAAATCAATCCTAATAGCTTTAGGAATAATAATTAATAATAGGCCCTCCTCTATATCATTGGGCCGCATATAAAAACCAAACCGGGCCCATTTTAGTATTTTGGCCATAATTCCTCATTATTCATCGGAATTGGGCTTATAATATATCGTTGGAAATGTCTTTTCAATCCATATCCAACTACACCATTATTGGACTCTTATCATGGACAAAACTAAACTGGAATGCACGTTTTTCAAAAATAAGGTAAGAAAAGAAATATTTTCAAAACATAAAGAAGAGATATTTTAATAAAAACATCCTCATCACTAGACTTTTCACACTTTCGCTTTGTTCGATAATCAAATGACATGAAAGGTATTCATCATTGGGTTTGGTTTTGGGGAGACACATTTGGGTGTCTACAGTATCATAATGAGTTTTTAGTGATGTAAAATATAAATTTCAGATAATTAATTTGGTTTATTATTATCATATTTTGATATGATTAAAGTAGGATTTTAATTTAATTAAGGAAAAATTGCTCCCATTAATCTGAACTTTACCTTGTCCGCCCAAATTAATCCCTACTTTGGATTATTCCCCATCACTCCCAACTTTAGGGGGTATTAATTTTTAGGATTTTTTGTGAAAAACTACCTTTTAAACTCAGATTTTGAGAAAAACTACCCTAAAAACAAAATGTTGTAATTAACTATCTTATAAAACATAAAACGTTGTAATTGACTACCTTCTACCGGAATGACAAATTGACTTTTATTTCTCGACGTTGACCATGTCACGTGAGGGTCACGTGACCCTTTAATGATTTAATTCCTCTCTTTTCCCCAAATTTTCCCGCTTTACACAAATTCAGCCCATATAATTATCGAAGGGGTTGCAAAAAAAACAATATAAAATATGAATAATCGTATTGTTAGGAAAAGATCGTTGGTATAAAGCGGGAAAATTTGGGAGAAAGGGGGAATTAAGTCATTAAAGGGTCATGTGACCCTCACATGACATGGTCAACACCGGAAAATAAAAATCAAATATGTTATTTCGGTGGGAGGTAGTTAATTACAACATTTTATACTTTATAAGGTAGTTAATTACAACATTTTGTTTTTAGGGTAGTTTTTCGCAAAATTCAAAATTTAAAAGGTAGTTTTTCATAAAATATCCTAATTTTTATTGCACCCAAATGACTTGAAACCGGTTGAAGAGGTAAATTTTGCTGACTTGTGATTAGTTGCACCGTGTCACATAATGATTGGTTAAAATTAAAAAAAAATTATTTAAAGATTAAAAAAAAAAACCTTCCCCACGACAGCAACAACCCGCCTCACCCACCCACCCACGGCCACAAACACCTTCCCCCGGAGCACCGACCACCGCCCAAACCCCCTTTCCTGCCCTAGTATTGGCGCCACGGGCACCACCCACCCTCCCATGCTCCTTCACTCTCCACAACCACAACCACAACCACAGCCCCATGTCTTTCCTCTCCCGCATCAAAACCGGGGAAAGGAAATCGGGGAACAGAAAGGGGGCAAAATTCGACGAGGAAAGGGGTGGAATTTGACGAGAAAAGGGATGGGTAGGCGGAATCCAGTAGGGAAGGGGAGAAAACGGCGGTAAAGAGGGTGCAAATGGCGGGGGAACTGAGGAAGTGAAATGCGGTTGTGTGGTAGTGCACAGTGGTTGTTGTGGTGCTGTGGGGCTAAAGGGGGCGAAAACAGCCGACTATTTTCGATGGTTTAGGGGGGTTGGTGAGCCGGTTTCCGGCGAGTTTGGAGGCTGGGGTTAGGGTTTCGGTGGGTTAGGGGGTGGGGAGAGGGTGGCTGGTATTTTGGTTTTAGTTTTTTTTTGTTATTTTTTGTAATTTTGTTTTTTTAATTTTGTTTTTTTTTTAATTTTGTTTGGACATATCACGTGTGAATACGTGTCTAGGTAACCTGCAATATCAGGTTAGATTACCTGTTGGGTGCAGTAGAAATTAATCCCCCCTAAAGTTGGGAGTGATGGGGAATAGTCTAAAGTAGGGATTAATTTGAGCGGACGAGGCAAAGTTCAGATTAATGGGAGCAATTTTTCCTTTATTTAAAGATATGATTTTTAAGGTTCTTATACAAATTAATTTGGGGCTTTCATATACCCAATGATTCTATGAATAATTGAAGTATAAAATGTATTTTGATGAAGTTTTAATGGGTTTTTTTTTATTAGTTTATAATGCTGGAAATTGGCCCCAAGTATTGATGTTGATGATTTTATAAAAAGGGCATAACTACCCATTAAAGAGAAGTTTATTTAAGGGTTTTTTTAAATAATTTTCAGATTATTATAAGTTGTTTAAAGTGAATTTAAGTTGCTGAAAATTGTGTATACAAGGGTAATTAATATAGTATTATTGTCCCTTAATGTAGGAGACTTGGTTCGGGAAGTGTTGTAGTATTTTCCGCCACTTTAAGGGCTTAATTGAGGTACGTACGCGTACTCAGAAATTTATTAAGCGTGTAGAAACATGTTAGGATTTACTTAATTGATTCTAAGTTAGTGTCATGCTAGAAATTGATTGGAATGGTTGAATTCAAATGAGATTGGTGATTTGAATTGGATTGATCAAATTGAGAATGGTCTTGTTGAATTATTTGTGAAGAATGAGTGGTTGAAATAAATTATTTATTGGAATTGGTGATATTGGAAAATTGTCATTGAACCATATTTTTATTATTAGCATGTTTGAAGGTTTATTTAATTAAACTAAATATTCAATTTGGTTTGGAATATTGAAAAGGAATTTTATTATGGTTCATATAATTTTTATTGATGCTATAAGCATGAGGATGGAGCTATTTAAGTGTCCTTGTACACGAGGATTAAATTATATTTTGGTGTCTTGGTGCACTTAAGGTGTTTCTAATATCGAGGGATAGGATTTGTGGCGCATTATGCGTTTAAGGTGTCTTTGACACCGAGGTATATTTAAAAAGGGTTCAACATTAAATATTATGTGGTCACTAATTATTCAAGAATTAAATTGGAATGTTTAATTTTTTGATAATTATTACGATTGAATTATTATATTTTGAGAGTCATCATCAAGTTTAATAATATGTAAATAACATAAAGTGAAAGAGATTACGCACCAAAACTCTTGGAACGTATATACCTTGAGTATGAACGTATGGGGGGAGTTGTGGTGTTTCATATTTAACCATAACTTCTACTGGGGGTACAGGTCGCTGTACTTTCCATTTTATTATGCGCAGGAATTCCGCCACTTACGAGTGGTTATTTTATACTGGCACGGTTAGTTCCCGTGTTAGTACCCCTTTATTAGGGCAGGTTAGGGGGAAACCCGTTTGATGCATAATCAATACTAAATAAATTATTTAGTTGCTTAGTTAAAAAGTCTTGTTGTATGATGCATGTTTGTAAACAGGTGCAACGAGGTAAGTTGTGTGTTGATACACTACTAGAAAATGGCTTAATACCGACGGAATTTTCCCACGGACCTATTTTTCCGTCGCAAACTTTAATTTCAGCGACAGAATTCAATTTGTTGCTAAAATGCGTCGGAAATTGTGAATTGCGACGGAAATTCCCTCGCAAAATTTGCGACGGAATTTATTTCTGTCGGAAAATTAATTTTGCGACGGAAAATTCCGTAGCAAAATTAATTGCGACGGAATTTTCCGTCGGAAAATATTTACCGACAGAAATAAATTCCGTCGCAAATATTTGAACTAGAAATTAGGTTGTAAACCAGAAAGAACCAAGGAAAAAAACACGGGGGAAGAGAGAGAAAGAAAGAAAGAAAGAAAGAAAGGGAGAAACAGAGAGAGAATGAAAGAGAAAGAGGAGAGGACGCGCCGCCGCCTCCGCCTGAGCGTGCCTCCGCCTGAGCGACCACCGGATCCTGTTGTCGTTGTTCTCCCCGACGGTAAGCCACTGTTAGGTTTTTGTATTTTTTTTTAAATTCGCAAAAGGCCGCACTAACCACCGGGGCTTGTGAACAGCCACCACCGGCTTGTAGCAGCCGCCGTCACACCTACCCGGCTGGCGGCATTCCAAGAATTCCGGCTGCAGCGCCGGTGAGGTATTTATATATATATATATATATTTTTAATGTTTTAATTTTTATTTTTTTGATTTAACCCTAACACCCCTTTTGTTTCAGGTTCCTCCACCGTTCCGCCTCCTACCAGAACCACCACCACCTTCATCCTCCCGCTGGTAAATTATTGAACATAATTTGACCTTTTTTTTTTTTCTTTTTTTTTAAATAAAAATTGACATTTTACACCTTAAATAATGTTTAATTGTTATTATTTGTAGGATTTGTATCTTTGCCTTGCTTTGAATCTCAATTAAAATTGCAGATCTATAGGTTCGTGACATTCTAATTTCTAAAATTGTTATTTTAGTTTATACTTGGCATGTTAGTGACTTAGATAAATGTTAGTTTGGTTTGCTTTGGTTTTATTATAATAAATAATAATGGTTGATATGTTAGTTAAGTTTAATTTGGTTTGACATTTTTATAATAATGTAAGACATGACATGTAAATTTTGTTTGATTTAGTATAATAATGTATGACATGATATGTTAGTTTAGGTTGATATTTTATTATAAAAATGTACCGCATGATATGTTAGTTTACATTGATTTAGTTTATTATAATAATGTATGTTAGTTTAGTTTATTTATTATTATTTAATAATGTATGTTAGTTTTGTTTAGTTTAATATAATGTATGTTAGTTTAATTTAATGCATGTTAGTTAATTTAGTAAAAAATATTTGTTTTATATAATTTTAAATGTAATGATTACTATATAATTTTTTATATCAATTTATTTACGAATATTAGTTGTTTATATATGATTGTTTATATCAATTTAATTATGATTATGATATATTTGGTTTACTTATAATTATTGTGTTATGTAATTTGCTTGGCATATTTTTAAATGAGCGTGTTATATTTACTTGATATATTTATGAATGAATCATTTGCATCATCATTTGCCTAGATACCCGTTCAAGGCATACTCATTAGGAGTATGTCTTGGATAGTCCCCGGTTGGGACTGTCCTTGGACGTTTATTCTCACTTAGGTGGTGAATGTATGCCTTGTTATTGATTCTAGGGAATATCCTGGCTTATCATTTCTCTACAATGTTCTCTGGGTACATATGACGGGTTATCTAATAGCCTACATCGTGTACTTGGAGAACATAAGGGAAATGCTGCCGGATTTTCCATAGAATTGATAACCTGGCATACATTCGCTAGTGAGATTAAATTCCAAAGGATGGGTTAGGTTGGAGTGATAAGGACCTTTGGACATCATGTACAATCTTATTATCATATTTTTAACATTTAGATGGTTAATGAATATTTCAATACGCGTTGTGACTAATGTGATTATACATATTCATGAGTTTGTGTAGAAGTTGTAATCATGAAACGAACAGAACGTAGCTGGATGTAAGAAAGGAAGGTTGGGCATTCTATTAATCCGGAATTTGTGAAAGGGGTTGATGAATTCCTTAAATACGTGGAAGACCATCCCGGGAGTAGCAACCCGAATGAAGTTAGGTGTCCATGTTTTAAATGTAAGAACAAACGACTTTGGGATGCGGAAACTGTTAAAATTCATTTGTACTGCAAGGGTTTCATACCTAATTACTATGAGTGGATGTGTCATGGGGAACGCTTTCCGGGAGCTCCTGAAGGACCGTCAAATGAATACCATGAAATGGTTTTCGATGATTTTGGTCATAATGAAGATCAAGGGCATTCAGAAGAGGCAGAGGAGGAGCCTAATGCACAAGCTAAGCATTTCCTAGATTTGTTAAAGGATTTCAAAAGACCATTATACGAAGGAAGTTCATTGTCTGTGTTAGAGATGGATGCTCGAATTACTAGTCTTAAGTGTGAGTATAATTTACCCCATAGATGTGTTGACGGGTTTGCGTCTTTGGTCAATGAGGCGATTCCTAACAATAACAATATGGCCGACACATTCTATGAGGTGAAGAAGATTGTGAAGGGGTTGGAGTTGCCTCATGAAAAGATTCATGCATGCCCGAATGGATGTATGCTGTTTTGGAAGGATGATGTTTAGCTATCTACATGTAGGGTGTGTGGTAGCGACCGATACAAAAAGACTTCTAAAGGTAGTTTAGTGCCTTTGAATGTTTTAATTTATTTTCCGATCACATCGAGATTGAAAAGGCTTTATGCAACCAAGAACATATCGAAGGAAATGACATGGCATTCGAAAAATCCTCGAGTTCAAGGCACAATGGCGCACCCTAGTGATAGTGAAGCTTGGAAACACCTCGATAGATACTTTCCAGAATATTCCAATGAGCCTCGTAATGTTTGACTTGGCTTGTGTACAGATGGTTTTGCTCCTCATGGTAAGTTTGGGGGACAATATTCCTGTTGGCCTGTCATTTTGACCCCTTATAACTTGCCTCCTTCAATGTGTATGAAAAGACAATTCATGTTCCTTTCGTTGCTCGTTCCCGGTCCTAAGAACCCTAAGGGAAATTTGGATGTGTATATGCAACCGTCGGTACAAGAGTTGAAACAATTATGGAAAATAGGCGCAAATACTTATGACATTTCGAGGAAACAAAATTTCAATCTTTAAGCAGCCATCCTTTGGACTGTTAGTGACTTCCCAGCTTACGGTATGTTGTCTGGTTGGACCACAGCGGGTAAGAAGGCTTGTCCTTATTGTATGGATAAAAGCAAAACATTCTGGCTTGAACACGGTGGCAAAGTTTCTTGGTTTGATTGCCATCGCCAATTCCTTCCAACAGATCACCCTTTTCGAAATAGTAAAACTGCATTTTGTAAAAACAAAGTCGAAAAAGGTTCACCGCCACACATCATGTCAGGTGAGGAATTGTGGGAATGTGTGAGACACCTTCCAAAGGCAACTGATGGGCCGGAGGCATTGAAACATCTCAAAAGAGCAAAAAAAGGGTGGTTCAAGCAATCCTCGTTGTGGGAGCTTCCTTATTGGAAGCATCTGCTCATCCGTCACAACTTGGATGTCATGCACATTGAAAAGAACTTCTTTGATCAGTTAATCCACACCATTATGGATGTGAAAAAATAGACATGTGACACGCCATCGGCTCGAAATGACATAGCTAAATATTGTAAAAGGCCACAACTTCATCTGCAGGAGGACGGTAGGGGAAAAGAGTACATGCCAAAAGCCCCATTTGCTCTTGATTAGCCTCAAAGAAAAGTGTTGTGTGACTGGGTTAAACTGTTGCGTTTTCCAGATGGATATGCCTCTAATTTGAGCAGATGCGTAGATTTACAAGGTTGTAAGCTTCATGGTATGAAAAGCCACGACTGCCATGTGTTCATGGAGAGGTTGTTGCCTACTGCTTTGAGGGAATTGCTCCCTACCCATATTTGGAATGCGGTTACAGAGATCAGTCAATTCTTCCGTGATTTGTGTTGTTACACAATCATCGTTAGTGACATGGAGCGATTAGAGAAAAACATAGCTGAAATCCTTTGCAAGCTTGAGAAGGTGTTCCTTCCGGCATTCTTCAACTCCATGGAACATTTACCTATTCATTTGCCATATGAGGGCAAGTTATGTGGTCCTATTCAATATAGATGGATGTATCCCTTCGAAAGGTAAATCAAAGTCCCCTTCACTTCCTCTTTCATACAAAACCTTCATAGTCATGACCTATTTACACAATTATTTATACTAATTTAGTTGCAGGTTCCTTAATCACTTGAAACGTAAAATTGGGAACAAGGCTCGAGTTGAAGGTTCCATATGTAATTCTTATCTCACCGAAGAGATAGCAAACGTTTTCTAAAATTACTTTCAGTCGTCAGTTGACACAAAAACTCGGGATCTCAGTCGAAATGTAAATGTAGACGTGGAATCAACAATGGACAACGCTGACTTACCAGAGTTATTCTCGGTGGATACCGGTCGTGTCTCAACTGAGGGTAAAACTCGGTATTTATATGAAAAAGAACTCGAGTGTGCTCATTTGTTCGTTTTACGAAACTGCGACATTCTTGGTGAATACGAAAGGTATATGTGTTAAAGAATGAATTTTATTCATAGTTATGAAGAATTAAAATGGTTTAATTACTTATTTCTCTTGTATCATTGACCTAATAGGAAGTTTGAGGACTACGTTCTTAGTTCTCGACCGTTTTTGCATAGAGAAGAAGTTATGGAGAAATGTGACACCGAATTCTCTGATTGGTTTCTCCATAAGGTGATAGAAATGTTCTAGTTCTTTAAATATGCTTTTTAGATCTTTTAATTCACTTTAATTAATTATTGAATTGTGACGTAAATAGGTGGTTGAAGAGAAACCAAATTCAGATGTCCTGCAAGCATTGTGCATGCGTCCTTTCAAGCGTGTTCGAACTTGGAGGCAGATTTTTGTTGGTGGATTTAATTTCCATACACATTCCCATGGAAAACACAAGTCCACGATGAATTATGGTGTATGTGTGTCTAGTGATGACGGTGGAGAGTACTTTGGCATTCTAGATGATATAATTGAACTTGTCTACACTGGTCCAAAAAAAGAGTACAAGACAATTTTGTTTAAGTGTAGTTGGATGGATTGTGGTAGGGGTATGAACATACATGAACAATACAAGCTAGTCGAAGTGAATCATACTAAGAAATACCCCAAGTATGATCCCTTTGTATTATCTTATCAAGTGAGCCAAGTGTACTACACATCCTACCCAAGCCTAAAAAGAGATCAAGTTCAATGGTGGGCTGTGTTTAAAACACAAGAAAGGTCAGTGGACCTTGATTTTATGCAGGCACCGTCGCCATAAGTCCATGCAACGCTTTGTCCACCGAATGACATTTCTAACTATGACCTAGTTGAGGATGATGACGAAGATGATGATGGCGGCTTAATAATCTCAAGCGATGAAGATGATGAATCAAGCGTCGACTCTAGTGATAGTGACGAGGATGATGAGATCGATGTGGTTTTAGATGATAGTAGTGATGATACCAGTAGTGATAGTAGCGATGAAAGTCATGACTAGGAGATCGAATTTTATTTGTTACTGTAAAATGAATACTTAAATTTGCTTGTAGTTGTGTAATTGTCGGTTGAATTTGATTGTCACTGTAAAATCAATTAAAGAGTTTGTCGTTTTATTGTTAATCTTGTTACATCTCATTATACTTGTAATTTTTATAATGTTAATAATATCATGGCATGTGACTGACATCTTTTTCAGGTGGAAATGGTGGGAGGGAAAAAAGGAGAATCATCAAAGAAAAATAAGGAAAAGGAGAAAAGGCAAGTTCTCATTTATGATGACGACGAGGAAATGGTGGACGTGGAGGACGCGGCAGATTTGGGTGACAATGAGGATCCTCAAACACAGATGCAGATACATCATCATGAGCAACAGCTTCAGGGGCAACAACCCTCACAGTCTTCTAAGTTGGTGGTATTAGACCATGCCACTTGCTGGTATGTATGTAGTTGTAATTGCATTCCCTTTCTACCCATATTTCTTATCACTGACCTATGTATCACTCTAACATAAATTATTTATTTATTATTTGTTCATGATTCACATTAAAATAGGTTTGACGATAAACCTGTGAGAAACGCCGTCTCTAACACCCTAACAGGTTACTATCGAGCTGCTTGGAGGAATTACGGAGAGGTTGATAAGAAGACGAAGGATCATTGGTGGAACTTGTTTTGCGTATGACATTTTATACTTATAGCTATGTATTACTAAATGTATTGATGGAGTTGTGTTTGATAATTTTAAATGTTTGTCCTATGCAGAAACAATGCACATGGGCACCTGAGTTAAACGACCATGTGAAGTGAACCTTCGAAGTCAAGTTCGCAGATCGCCTGAAGGACATGTTTCAAGCAGTCACACACAGGATGAACGGTAAGAATCCAAGATGGATGAACGATGAAGTCCACAAGGATATGATGGACGTTTTGGAAAATGATGAAGGTACAAGAAGAGGTTCGAACAAAACAAGAAGAACAGAAGAGGCGGATCGATGGACAATGTGGTTGAGCCAACCCATTACCAGGGTTCAATTTCATCTATACAACATGCTAAAATGATGGTGAGTTTGTTTTTTAGGCAATTGAAAAAGACAACAATTATGGTTACATTGAAATGATAAGCTTAATTTGGTTTGGTGCATGTACGTTCAAAGGCGGCGAAAAACAATGGCCAGTTACCAACTGCACATGATCTTTTCATGAAGACACACTTCAAGGAGATCCCTGGGAAAGGAAAGGTGCCAACAAATGCCAAATTCAAGAACATTGCGGTAACAACTTTAATATAATTTTGGCTTTAAACATATTAATTCGGCTTGAAATGGCTTCACTTTAAAGATATGGACCATTAAACTTAGTACATTTGCTTGCTTATGTGATTTCAAGTCATAAAATATTATAAATATGTAAATATGGGATGGTTTGAGAAAGAATAAGTTCAAAAGTTAAGAAGTAAAGAAAATAGGCATGTAAGAACCCATTTTGGCTTGAAATGGCTTGATTTTGAGGATATGGACCCATAAACTTATAAGTTTTCTACTTTTATGTGATTTCAACTCATAAAATCTTATAAGTATGTAAATATGTGATGGTTTGAGAAAGAATGAATTCAAAAGTTAAGAAATAAAGAAAATAGGCATGTAAGAACCCATTTTGGCTTGAAATGGCTTGATTTTGAGAATATGGACCCATAAACTTATAAGTTTTCTACTTTTATGTGATTTCAAGTCATAAACTCTTATAAATATATAAATATGGGATGGTTTGAGAAAGAATGAGTTCAAAAGTTAATAAATAAAGAAAATAGGCATGTAAGAACCCATTTTGGCTTGCAATGGCTTGATTTTGAGAATATGGACCCATAAACTTATAAGTTTTCTACTTTTATGTGATTTCAAGTCATAAACTCTTATAAATATGTAAATATGGGATGGTTTGAGAAAGAATGAGTTCAAAAGTTAAGAAATAAAGAAAACAGGCATGTAAGAACCCATTTTGGCTTGAAATGGCTTGATTTTGAGGATATGGACCCATAAACTTATAAGTTTTCTACTTTTATGTGATTTCAAGTCATAAACTCTTATAAATATGTAAATATGGGATGGTTTGAGAAAGAATGAGTTCAAAAGTTAAGAAATAAAGAAAATAGGCATGTAAGAACTCATTTTGGCTTGAAATGGCTTGATTTTGAGAATATGGACCCATAAACTTATAAGTTTTCTACTTTTATGTGATTTCAAGTCATAACTTATATGTTTATTTGCTTTACTTGTAACTTATGTTGTTGGTTAATTGTTTAAACTATATATTATTGTGTAATGTCTTTCTTGTAGGAGAACTACCAGAAGAATGTTGAAGAAGCCACCACTCAAGGGATTAAAAAGAATCCTAATGAGTTTTTTGGGAGAGTGTGCGTGGTCGCAACAAGAAGGTTCGAGTGAGGGGACTTGGAAAAAGTGCAGAGCTGTACTTTGGCAACCGGACGGGTCGAGGTTCTAGGTCTTCACAACAGTACACACTGTCTGTTGTTAGTCAGATGCAGGACCAGATGGACCATAGGGTGGAGGCTCTTCGTAGTGAGATTCGCAATGAACTCCGGAGTGAAATACGAAGTGAACTTCGGAGTGAAATGGAAGTTGAGATGCAAGCTCAAATTCAAGCTGAAGTAGCCCAAATGGAAAGGAGAGCCGAGGAGAGGTGGAATGACTTCATGAGACGATTTGGCAACGACTCCTGTTCCACCATTCAGCCTCAGCGACGAGACCCTAGGGATGACCCGGGTAGTGGAGGACCAAGCCAGGGACCCCTGCAAATTTTTAGCCTAGCTTAGGTTTATGTAGTACGAACAAGTAGTTAATTAGAATTTATGTAGCATTTGATGTTTTTCCCGCTTTTGTAGAATTACTATATATTATGTAGCTTTTGGATATGTTTAACTTCAGAACAGCTTTTGTGGAAATATATATATTTATATTTCCGAAATTGGTTTATGAATTTAATTTTCACATGTATTAGGTGCAGGAACATAGGTTATTAATGCTGGACAACTAGAATTTTGGCTTTGTGAATTATATTATGCGACGGAAATAATTAATATTTAGTTTGTCGGAATTGATTTGCGACGGAAAAATGAAGAACATTCCGTCGCTGACACAATCCTTAACGATAGAAATTTCCCTTGCAAAAGTTGAAAGTTTGCGAGGGATTTAAATTCCGTCGCAATAAATATTTTAGCGAGGGAGTTTTCCGTCGCAACTAATATTTTAGCAAGGGAATTTTCCGTCGCAATTAATATTTTAGCAAGGGATTTTTCCGTCGCAAATAATATTTCAGCAAGGAATTTTTCCGTCGCAAATAATATTTTAGCAAGGGAATTTTCCGTCGCAAACTTCCGACGAAATACAATTCCGTCGCAAATATTGAACTTTTGCGAGGGATTTTTCCGTCGTAAGTTATTATTCAACGACGGAATTTTCCGTCGTAAATCTGCGACGGATAACACTTGAAAGTCAGATTTTCTTGCGGCGGATGCTATTCCGTCGGTATTTCCGTCGCAAATAGCATTTTCGACGGAATTTCCCTCGGAAATTCTTTTTTTTTCCTACGAAAGGTTTTGCGACGGATCGTTACGACGGAATTCCGTCGAAATGCTATTTGCGACGGAAATTGGTTTTTTTTCAAGGGAAAATTTCCGTCGGTATTTAACCTTTTTCTTGTAGTGATAGGTGATAGCATGTTAGTGTGTTTAAATACGCTTATGTACTCAGCTTTGTTGATTGTGTGTTTGTGTGTTTGTTGGCCTTGTCTTTACCTTGGCCCTATGATGACCCATTTCTAATGGAGAGTAGTGGAAACAAGTATAGAGAAGTTTTTCAGGTGATGAAGCACATTCATGTTGGGCAATGAGTGAAGAGCGAATCATATTAGTTTCCATAAGTTTATGATGTGTTTAATGCTTTAATTATTTTTATGATATTATTATTTATGAGACTTACGCAAAATTTTGAAGTTAATTTGGTTTTAATAAGGGCCTACAATGGTTCCAAGTTGTAGGTTGACTTCATTTGACTTTGGTTTGACTTTACTTTCGTTTTGGTTGACTTTATAGTTGACTTGTTTTGAATGTTTTTAAAGACGGTCTTCCGCCGTGTGTCTTTGATAACTGCCTTAGCCGTTTTCACGGTGACGGTAATGTCTTAGATTTTCCTATTTTGAATTTTAAAAAGAGCAGAACATTTCTAAGGTGTTACAACATCCTTTTATGAAAAATAAAGTAAACAAATAGGAATAGAGGGAGTATTTTCCTTCCTATATCTACCTTTAGAAAGCCCGGCGGTGGTTCTTGGTTCTTGGTACCAAGTCTTTAAAGAACCATACCACATCCCAAGTTGTACCTATGAATGTTTTAGATAACTCCACATTCCACGATTCCAGTACTCTTGCATACAATCCATATCAATATATCATATTGTTTAGAATCAAGATTTAGCAACTTAACACAACAACACTTTTAAGAGCACGAACAAATTAAAGCATTAACTATTGACCAAACTTAATTTTTGGTGAGAAATTATTGATTAAAGTTAAGTCAACAAGATAAAAAGTAACTGAAGTCATCCAAATGACCAGTGTCATTGCAGCTAATTATCTTCATTATTGAGCTAACCAACTATTATTGCTGAAACAAACATCATTATCTGTCTTCCATCAAAATTATATCAATTAGCATTATTATCGTAGTATTTTGTTGGTTGCTAACAACATCCAACTCTTTTCCAGCTATTATTTGCACTTAAACTAACTCATAGAATCATAATTAAAGCATAACTCAAGTACTTTTGTAGTTAAAAAGAAACCATTTAGTATAACTCAAATCAAGTACTACTCCGTGTACATGATTTCATAACAATAAAACTTCTAACAACTCTAAATAAATATTATTCTCTTCAATTCAAAATATCTTCGGTAGAAATTGCTTTCGATCCAAATTATAAGTCCTTCAACCATTTCAATGAAAGAGTAAAATAATGTAACATTGTTATATAGAAACAATATTGAAACTTTGACAAGTATTGTTAATTTTTATTATGTATATTATCAAATATCATGTACTAATATTTCCTCTATTTCAATTTTTTTTTTTTTACATTTTTTTATGACAATGAGTATCTTAAGAAGTACTTTTGAACAAAAACTTTTGTATACATCCAATGTACAGTAATATTACTGTACACCGAGATAACTTTAATTTGTTAAATTTTGGGTAACTTTTATCCATAAAGCTTAAATAACTTTTATTATATCATGATAACTAGATAACTTTCATTCATTATAGGGTAACTTTTGATCATTCTAAATTAACTTTGAAGCGGATAGATATACAATATTTTATTATACCATCCATTTTTTTTAAATAGATGAAATACAATATCAGACTTTCAAATATAAACTGTTAACATTGTACTTAATAGTGGAAATTTTGTTATAATTTTTTTTGTAACAATATATGCATGGTTTTTTTTTTTTTTTAAAGAAAACCATTTTATTTTCTTTTTGTAACAACAATTATATAAGTAGGAGACTTTTTTCTCACAAAAAATTGTAAAAAAAAAAAAAAAAAAAAAAAAGGTGTAGTTGTTTTAAGATCATGTCAGCATCAACAACCAATAAGAATTTAGAAATATACAAATGGGACCCATATTTGATTGCTACTATAAAACCATATTTGTCTTTTGACAAAAGAAAAAGAGCAAAAACCATTTCTTAGACGGCAGATTGTTAAGGAAAACACGTCGAAGAGACGTGTTACCTTCAATTTTTAAAACACCAAAATAATTATCATTATTTTCCGAAAATTATTTTTTCACATGAAAATAATTTTATGACAGATATTAGGGATGATATATAAACATAGAAGAAACAATTAGTGGAATAATTTTTTTTAGGAGAGAGAAAATTAAAGTGGAGAAGAATTAGTCTGCATGGGATGCAGCTAATATAACAGTGGTGAAGTGAATGGGTCAATGTGTATCAAGAAGATCAGAGATGCAAAATCAAAAGGAACGGTGGAGATCAAATGGGTATTGGGCTGTTGTTAAAGAGCAACGGTCAAGATTTTATATTGCTAGGAAATGTGTTTGGATGCTTCTTTGTTGGCATTTTAATAAGTATAGCAAGAATTGATTGATTCATATATTTATGTGAAGATGAAGATGTACAAAGCAATGCAAATTTCATGATCAATGGCAAAGATGAGCTAATTAGGCTCCGATCGAGGTTTTTGTTTTGTTTTTTCAGTCTTCTTTATTTTCTAGGATTTTAATAGAATCGGCAATTTGTCAAATCGGGTGTTTAGGGACGGGTATGTACATTGGTACATGTGATCTAAGGTCATGTTGTGTCATCTTGGGTTGAGTTAGTTTTTTGACGGTCCGAATTAATCGGTGGTGTTTACCTTGTATAAACAACCGGATTGTGGTTGAGTTGAATATTGTTATAACTGTACATACTATTCATCAAACTCCAGGAGCCGAGTTGATTCAAGTGTGAATAAAGGAATTACATAATTTCATACTTGTTCATAGTACTTGCTATGTTGCATGTATATATGCAGGAAATAATGCTCGGAGGTTTTTTTTTTTTTTTTTTTTTTTTTTTTTTTTTTTTTTTTTTTGGGAATCGTATGTTTTAATGTGTATATTTTGTTTATTTTGGATATAGGCGTACTTGATGTGTGTTTCAGTTTAATATTTGTATAGCTTTTGCTAGAATAAGTTCTGCCATCTAGAAGTTTTTTTTTTTTTTTTTTTTTTTACAAAAGAACTATCAAATAAATAAATAAAAGCAATATTACAACTTAATAGAGCTAAAAGAAGCAAAAACCAACCTAACACGAACTACTACCAAAACTACCTTGTGTAAAGATGATAAGACAACACACCTAAACCTAACATCATAGAGCGCCTGGCAATGACCAAAGGAGGAAATACGAAGAGAACCAGAGTACCAGAAAAGATTCACAGCACCTCAAATACTACAGAGCCTAGCCAACCAAGAAAATCGTACCACATTCTCAATGTGGACCGAGAGATGCCGAAATAACCATAACATTCGAGATGGACAGAAAACACAGAATAACCTCAATGCAGAAAACCGGAAGTGGCACTGGCATCAGAAAATGAGTGCACCCTGTTGCTGAAGAAAAAACCCTTGATACCATTCCACTTCTAGGGATCGAAAATCAAAGTTGCATCCTAAGAGTCTTGGAACAAACCCAAAAGAGTCGTATACTTGAACGACTCTATCATGATAAACCATGCATTCCAATGCAGGTTCTCTTCCTGCAACTCTACCCACAAAGAGTGCAAGTTAATGGAGGACTTTGCTTACCCCAAACACTAAAGATGGGGAGCCTCCTTCAAGATTTTGATTTACATCGATGACTGACTTTGTCATCACCAAAACAAACAACAAGGGGATGATTGCAATTGTATGAATGCCTATATCATCCCATAACCAAGCAACAAGGACTGCAAACAAACCGCTTCTCTCAACACTACTCTCCCCCTGCAATCTCCAAATGCAAGGGAACTCTTCCAACTGCATATGAAACTTGACCCCCTGGAAAACCAAACAAGAAAAAACATCCATACTCCCGGAGAAGGAAACCCCTTCACCTGACTGAGAACTCCCCTTCACCCGATAAACTTTAACTACTAGGGGGACAAAGACACACCCCGAAAAGGCAACCACACGAACCACCAACCCAACTAACAAGGGATTGCCTAACCTTACAACCCCTAAAACCGACCAACAAGGCTCCAAGAACAACGACCACACTTCATTAACCTCCATAACCAGAACAACCCTATGAACCTCTAACTCATCACCACGCAGAGAAAGAGAATTATTAAAAATCAACAACCAAAACATCAAAATACACAAGGACATCATAGATGAACTAAGACAAATAAATAACAACAAACTATTCACAACTAACCAAAGCAAAGAAAACAAACACACGAACATCAGGAAGAACGAAGCTAATACCATCAGGAAAAACAAACAAACTTGCAAGAGAACAGAGGAAAAGACAACAAATCAAACCTCACCGGCACCAACCCAACCCACACCGAGAACAATCGTCAACGGCACCTCAAAGAACCCCTTCAATGAACCTAACCTTGGGTACACGAGGAAACCCTAGCCTTAACTTGCATGAACTGATGTAAAGTTTGTATGTTTTCATCAAGGGCTCGAGGCTTTGTGTATCGAGGCTATTTTGTATCTTTGTGGTACATATAAAACAATTTGGCCATAACATGCATGTCTTGAACTACTGTATATTAATCAAACATATTTAGTGAAGATGGTGGGATCGAATTTGTGATATTCAGGTCACAAGGTGAGTTTGTTCCCCATCATCTATCATACATACAAATGCTTGGTAGGTAAGACATGTTGGAAGTTCTTGAACTAAAACAAAGAAATTTACGGTGTTTGTTTTTTTGACTCACTAGTAGAAAAAAGTAAATGGCAAGCCCCAAATGACAAGCGGTTATGGAATTCTGATTCCAAAAAAAAAATGAAACAAGCTAATGGCAAGCAGTTTTGGGTGAACCGCTTGCAAAATTGTAAATGGCAAGCGGTTTGTACAGTGCACCGCTTCCCAATGTTTAAGAAAAAAACCTACCCATTTTATAAACCATTCTCAGCCACTTTTCTCCATTCTCATGCCTTTTTTCTCCTTCTCTCTCCTCACTGGTTTTCTCTCCTCTCTCCATTTCTCACTCTCACTCTCCTCTCTTTCTCACTCTCTGTCTCCCTCCTCTCCTCTCTCAATCTCAAGTAAAATCGAGCAAATTCCACCAAAACCCCCCATTAAAAAATCAAGCTAATTCGACTAAAACCCCCCAGTAAAAAATCGAGCAAATTCGAACCAAAAAACCCCAATACTAGCAAGTGGTGGTGCATGCGTGTGGGTTTTCAAATGTTTTAGGTCAAATTCGACCATGAAAACTCTAGATGGTTGTAGATACCTAAAAATTTCTCCCCAAAACCAAACCCGATGATGAACAACCTTTCACCGCCATTATTGGTCGGATTGAGTATTTAATCTTTGAAGTGCTTAAATCCATATTTCCAATTCATAAAATAACCCAATTCCTAGCCCATTTCCCCAAAACATAACTTATTTTCCTCTTTTCGTGTCTTTAAATCCAAAATAATTCATTTCGTGTCCCTTAAAATCATTCATTTCGTGTCCTTTTTATAAAACTATTTAGTCCATTTTATTTTGGTTTATAATCTGGGTCCAATGATTGAATACTTGGATGGGGTTTGAAAAGATCTTTCCAACGATATATTATAAGCCCAAATCCGAGTTATAACGAATAAGTTATTGCCAAAATACTAAATTGAACCCAAACCGAACCTAAGCCCACCTTACCTACGACCCAATGATCATGTGGAGGGTCCTAAAGCTTTAATCTCACCCCTAAACCAATTAGGATTAATTAGAAGCTTCTATAAGTTTCTAAAAGATCTTAATTATCCTTTTGAAAAGATAAGATTAAGAAGTTAGAAATTGAATAAAACTTTTCTTTTTGAAAGTCCTATTTCTATTCGAATGAAAGACGTTAAAATATAGTCAGATATTATTTTCGTGCTTTATAATTTTTATCCAAATCTTAGATAGTGAATATTACTTGAAATTATATTTCCAATTATATATCATAATATCAATTCCGAGCTATAACGGAAAAGATATGAATGAAATATCAAACTCTATCCAAAACTGACATCGTCCCACTATTTTGGCCATATTTTTTATTCTAAAAAATATTTTAATATGATTCTAATTGGTTTAGAAAGTAGATTTCAACATATTTCCGACGACATATTATTTATCTTTTTCCGATATCAGGATCAAAAGATATGATAAAAATAAACACCGCAAAAACTGCTGTCTATCGCAAGAGTATTATTCTTATTCGAATTCTTTTTCTTAATTTTTGACCCTTCTTTTTTGAAAGGAATGGTGTCCTTCGAACAAGTGTATTATTTTGATAGCGGGTTCATAATTATTAGAAAGCTAATATATTCAGTAAGGTCAAGTGATCGGAATGCCTGGGTGGAGGCCGCTTCCAATCAGTAAATTAATGTATAGTTAATATTACAGCTTAATCTTGACTGAACCCTTCGGGTCACACCCAAGAAAATATACAATCTGACTCGACGAATTAATTCGTTGCCCGAGTGTTAAATATTTAGACGTCGGAAATTCGAGCTCAGAGCGTCGAAACTGTTTCGGGGTTTTCTGATGTCCTGCGGGAGAGTTACAATTCCGAGACTGGAACCGGACGCCTGTACCTGCAAAATAACGGAGACTCCTGAGAGCTCCGCCTCCAACGGTCAAGTTAGTACCTGATTAAGGAGAAATTAATACGGAAATTAAGGTAATAAGATCTCTCTAGGTGAGAGTGCTTAGTGTTGGTAATCTGCGTCGTTAGCGAGATTAGCCGGCTGTTGGTGTTCCGTAATATCTCTGTTCTTCTCTGCTTGATTTCTTGATTTTCCGATTCTTCGATTACCTAACTAATGAGGATTAATTAAGTATTTATAGCCTTGAGAAGCGTGCCACTCTCTAGGTTTAAGGTAAACCTAGGGCTGATCGGGCCTCTAGACTGGATTGGGCCTTGATGGCCGGTTTTCCCATTTGGCATGGGTGGACACGTGGCGTGTCTAAATTGGTCCGTAGAGGACGTATCTGTGATTGACACGTGGCAGGCTCCTATTGGCCTACGTGAAGGACACGTGGCGGAACCTGGTTGGTCCACTTGTCAGACGGTGATTGGTGGATAAAAATCCCCTAATCATTTGCCCCTCACAGGTGGCACGTGACTGGTCACGTGTCGCCTGTGACAGGTGTCGCACGGTGACAGGCGACGGCCTGCTACAGGTGTCACCTTGCAAACGGCCGAGAGATTTTCCCGCCCAAATTTTGAATTTGGAAGCGACCCTTCGCCTTCTCACTTTGCCTATAAAAGGAAGTGCTGACTTCGGTCATTTTCACATTTGAGAACTTTGCGAGAACATTCGGACCCCTGAACTTGCTCTGACATTTCGGACCTTTTCTGCCTACCGCCTGTTCTGACAAGCCGACTGACCCGGACTTCCAGGACTTCATCAACCGTCACTCGTTCAGGTAACTCAGTTCTCTTACTCTTACTTTTCTTTTTATTTTTTGAAATGGCACCACGGAAGCACACGACACGACCTAAGTTAGTGATCAGCCGGTCACCGGGGACGGCTGAATCTAGGACTAGGAGTGCCGCCTGCCCTTTTCTGGACCCATCTTTGCCCTTTATACAAAGTCCGACTGTATCTGTGTCTATGCAGAACGTGATGGCCAGAACGAAACAGACTGCTATGATATCAAACTCAAACGGCTCCTCCCAAAGGGTGCTCCTTAGTGAAACATCTGACCAGGCGCCAGATGTAGAATTGAAACGAGGCGACTGCCAAGCCGACAGTTCTGAGAGAGGGGCCAAGGTGGTCCCTTCCCCTCTTACCGTTGACATGTCTAATTTCCCTCCTGCTCCTTCTAAGGGAGAGGAGGCGGGCCCCTCTGGGAGAGGGGAGGAGTCGTCCTCTTCGGACTCGTCAGAGGACGAGTCCGAGTCCAGCTCTTCTGGCCACAGTTCTCCTGGCTCAGAAGAAAGACATAGCCGCCTACAAGAGGCGAGAGTTTCTCATGCAGTTGAGAAGGGGGACAATTGGGCGGAGCCGTCCGCCTCTTACAGAGAGGAAAACGCCCCCTACTACTGCAGGGTACCCCGGGGCCGGATCGCAACCATGCAAGACAACGTGGCGAGCTTTATTGCTAACCACAGAATGGGCCCGGAATTTTTACTGTTCGTGCCGGATCCAGAAGACACTGTCGTCTGGCCGGCTGGTACCAGCTATGGTGACGGCTGCTTTGGCTGCTATGTGGCGGCCATCAAAGCTGGACTGCGCTTCCCATTACATCCGGCTATTCAGCGGATTTTAGATGGGTATGATCTGGGGTTATGGCAGTTAGCCCCCAACTCTTGGGTAAACGTACTCGGCTATGTGGCCGGGTGCGAAATGTACGGGGTGGAGCCAAGCTTTGAGGCTTTCGCCCACATGAACTATCTTAGCCGGACCCCTAAGTCGGGAGGTACCGGCTGGTACCAATTAACAAGCCATAAGGGTTACCTCATGACGAGAGGTAAGGCGAACAAATGGAAGGATTGGCGGAACACCTTCCTTATCATCGAGGGTTCAGACACGGAGCTGAACAAACGCTTTAACAAGTGGAATAGGGATCCGCCTCTTCTCGCAGGCGGCCGAAGCATGCCGCCTGTTCCCCCAAAGGCTAAAAGAGAGATCCTAGACAAAGGACTCTTCAAAGTAGAGACTAGGGTGAACTCTACTTCAGGGGTACGAGAGCAAGTACCCCTAAACTGCGTCTCGAGCTTCAAGTGGCTCTATGACGAGTACTTTTTGGCCGCCTGTGGCCTCAGCAGTCGGTGCCCTAGAGGTAGCCGGCCTGACAAATACTCTGTTTTTTCACGCCTTGTTTACTTGGGATTTTTACTAACTTTGCTGTTTATTTCTTGCAGCTGACGCCATGAGTAAAATAACAGCATCCAAGACTGCGGCGGCCATGCTGCGGGCCTCGCTCATGAAACAGTCGTATGCCGACTCCCCCAACAAGGAGGCACCCTTGGTAAGCTTCGAAAACTCTTCCTCTTTTAGTTGTCTTATGCATATAATAACTCTTTTTGTTTTCAGTCTGGCACTCCAAGGGCTTCTTCCTCGCAACAGCCGGACCCCAAGGCCCGGAGGACGACTGTTGCAAGCTCTCCTGGGTCTTCCAGGAAAACAGTGGCGGCTGAGAAGCAGCCGGCCACTTCCTCTAAAACCCCGGCGGGGCCGCCTAGAAGTATGGACAATCACTTGTAAAAACTCACTTGCTTCCTTCTTGACTAGGTCTAACTTGTTTTTTTCCTTTCGCTTAATGCAGCCGGCCCTCAGGGGCTTGACTTGGTTGAGGTAGCCAAGTCCATGGTTAAAGTAGTTCCTCCATCTGACAGGGAGGCGGTCAGGGGTGCCGGCACCCTTGACCTTGATGGGATTTCAGGGGTCCTTGCTGAGGTATACTTAGCATATTTTTGAGCTTTTGAGTTCCAGGACGCCTGTTATCTTTTTTGTTTGGAAACTGACGCCTGTTTTTCTTTGTACTTAGGCCCTGCTCCGAGTCAACAGCCTTCGCAAGCCGATTGATCGGAAAAACAAAGAGGTAAAGGCCGCAAAGGCTATGGCCGCCTCCAGCTGTGATAAGGCAATGTTTCAAATTGCCCAAAATGAAGTACTGACCATTGATCTTCTTTATTATCAGGCGCAGGCTACCGCCGCTGTTCGGGCTCAGTTAGAGGCGGCCCAAAAGAAGGTTGACGAGCTGGAGGCGACCGTCACCAACCTTAAGGCCGAGCTGAAACCTCTTCGCCAAAAAATGCACTCTTACGAAGCCATGGAGAAATCTTTGGCCAACGTAAAAGAACGCCTGGTGAACCAAGAGAAGAGTCTTACCCAAGAGCTCTCGGAAAAGGCCGAGCAAGAGAAGAAAGAGCTCGTCCGGGAGATGGTGGAAGACTCCGCTCAAATCCAGCGCATGACCTGGGAACGACTGTTCCCTAGTGCCGACTTTGCCTCATGGGAAAGAACGTACCGCCAGTGTTCGGAAACATATAATCAACAGATCCTGGCGGCTGCTGAAGAAGAGGCTTTGGAAGGTGCGTTGGAGGAGGAAGAGCCGGTTGTGGCGCTTGTGCCACTTGGGGGTAAGGCATCAAAAGAGGGTGCAGCTAAAGCCGAGTCCAGCAAGAGGAGTGTTGACCAGGCGGCAGCTGCTGATACTGAACTGCCCCCTACTTAAGCTTTAAGTATTTTTTCCACGGCCTGCGTGCCGTTTGCTTTGTAATTACCCGGCCAGGGGGCCGGGGTTTTGAATATTCTGCTGGTCTTTAATGACCGGCTCATTTTTAATCAAATTTTTGTTTTGGTTCAAATTTGTCTAAGTATTCCATATCTTATATCCCTTTGTTCATTAGACCGACTGTTGTGTATGGCCGAATGTTAAGACAGGTACAAATAGTAAGTACGCCGCCTATGCCCCTGGACGACTGGTTGTCTGTTTCCAGGATAGACGATCAGTCGGCCATTTATTCAATCGGTATTCGAACTATTTATTCAATTGGTCTGACCAAGTAAATAGTATTACCTAGTCGCCAAGGAATTAAGTAGGATAACAAGCGGCGGGTGCCGGTTGTTTCCCTTTATTGCCAATGTTGGCTTTTAACTCGTAATTTGTTAACCTAGCAAGAGTAGTGGTTGAGAGTCCGTTTGTTAAAAACAAGCGGACGACTCATACCTTTTAGGCTCCATACTAAGTTTGAGTGACTATTAAGTTAACATAGGAGTTACTTAGTCTTCGTCACACTCTAGATTGAATAGTAGAGGTACCAGGCAGCGGAGGCCGGCTGATCCTCTTGATTTGCCAATGTTTGTTGGCTATTAACTCAATAGGTTACCTAGTAGGAATAGGGGTTTGAGTGCCCTTGTTTGTTTAAAACAGGCGGACGACTCAAACTTTTTAGGTTTTATACCAAATTTGGAGTGACTTATGAGTTAACGTTGGAGTTACTCAGTCGCCGTCACTTTTGTTTGAGAAGTAGAGGTACCAGGCGGCGTAGGCCGGCTAGACCCCTTGATTCGCCAATGTTTGTTGGCTATTAACTCAAGAGGTACCCCCTGCATTTATCCCAAGTAATACAGGCGGTCATCTGACTCAGATGTCAACTGCTACCACTGGTTTGGTTAGTGATAGAGTTATCCTTGTCTCAAAAACGGCTACGTGGTTGTCCTTGGGGACAGTCGTATAGGTGCCGTGTAATTAGTTTATAGAACAATGTTCCACCCAAAAGGGAGCTGCTCTCTGCGACGAATTTCATCCGGAGGGATGCCGTCGGACGCCTGCTATGATGTTGGGACAGGTCGAATTAGTTTTGTAGATTTGATCAGTTGGCTTGGCGCCTGGTCTGATCATTCGGCCGGTGGCCTTGGTAAGTTCTTGGTGAACGTAGGTGCTAAGTGAAAGAAGGGTAGCCGCCTGTTAGGCACAGGGTCGGCCAGGCCCTAGCTAAGTGTTTGAGTAAAATACTCAATGGAGAGTAGCCGACTGTAAAGGAACAGACGGCATGCCCCTCAGAAGATAGAGTGAAAAACTCAATGGAGAGTAGCCGACTGTAAAGGTACAGACGGCATGCCCCTCGTAATACAATTAAATAGTAAGTGCAAACTTTATTAAGTAGCTCTTTACTTTACATCTCTCAAAAGAAATATTTTTTAAGGTTATCTACATTCCAAGTTCGAGGCAACGGTTGTCCGTCTGGTGTTTCCAGACGGTAGGTACCGTCCCTAACTTCCTCATAGATTCGGTAGGGTCCTTCCCAGTTGGGAGTTAGTTTGCCAGACTCATTAGCCCTACCTACTGCTTCCATTTTTCTAAGTACAAAGTCCCCTACTTTGAGTGGACGCCTGTGTACTTTTTTGTTGTATGATCTAGTCATTCTCAGGCGATAGATCTCATGGCGCAAAACAGCATTGCCTCTCTTTTCAGGAAGTGAGTCTAATGCCAGGCGCATGGCTTCCCAGTTTGCCTCTTCGTCATATAGAATTACTCGAAGAGTCGGCTCGTAGTGTTCTATTGGAAGAACAGCTTCCGCACCATAAGTTAGGAGGAATGGAGTTTCTCCAGTCGCCCCTTTTTCAGTCGTCCTAATGGCCCAGAGAACATGTGGTAGTTCATCCGCCCATAGGCCGCCTGCTCGTTCAATCTTTTTCTTGAGACCGTCTGAGATGATTTTATTAAAGGCTTCTACCTGGCCATTTGCTTGTGGACGACCGACAGATGCAAAGTAGTGTGCAATTCCTTGGTCTCCCAACCAGCTTTTGAGAACAGGCGTCTCAAATTGGGGACCATTATCAAAAACCATAGACATGGGAACCCCGAACCGAGTGATGACGTTTTTCCAAATGAATGAAATTACATCTTTCGTCTTGATTCCCTTTACAGCCTCTGCCTCTACCCATTTAATGAAGTAGTCAACGGCAACAAGTATATACCTTCTGCCGCCTGTAGCAGGCGTATATGGACCCAGAATGTCCATGCCCCACTTAGCAAACGGCAGTGGGCTGTGAATGGTAGTGAGGTCAGTAGCCGGACGGTGAATTAATTTGCCAAACCTTTGGCACTTGTCACATTTTTTCACCATCTCCATTGCATCTGCTTCCAAAGTAGGCCAAAAGTAGCCCTGGCGCCTTGCCCTTTGAGCAAGCATCCTACCACCTATATGGGAAGCACAGAAACCAGAGTGAAGATCATCTAGTATCTCTCGTCCCTTTTCAGGAGTAACACACTTTAAGAAGGGTTGAAGGTACCCCCTCTTGTGAAGTTCTCCCTGTATCATTTCAAAACAGGAGGCTCGTTTTTTCAGTGCTGCCGCCTGTTGAGGATCATCCGGCAGTGTCCCGTTTGTCAGATATGCCCTGATTGAATCCATCCAGGTTGAGCTTCTGTCTAGGATTCCAATAGGGTTTTCCTCGATGCTTCTCTTCTCCATCACTTCCCAAAAAACAGTTCGAGGAGTATCGGAGGAGGCGGATGATGCTAATTTTGACAGTGCATCTGCCTGGTTGTTTTCTGATCTCGGCACTTGGATTAGATGGAAATCCTCAAGGGAGCCGACTGCTTGTCGAACCGCCTGTAAATACTTGATCATGGCCGGATGGGTTGCTTCGTATTCGCCATTGTACTGACTCACTATCAATTGTGAATCAGAACAGGCGTCTATTTTTCTTGCCCCTGCCGCCTTACACATGCGGATCCCGGCTAGTAAAGCTTCATATTCTGCCTCATTGTTTGAAGCCTGAAAACTGAAGCGTAGAGCATACTCGAACCTGTCGCCCTCTGGAGATTGACATACGACGCCTGCTCCACAACCATTTGAAGTAGAGCTTCCGTCCACATATACCTTCCAGACTTGGTCTGGAACTTGAGAGTCAGGAGGACGAGTCATCTCTACAATAAAGTCAGCAAAGGCTTGCCCCTTCACTGCTTTTCTAGGCTCGAAAGTAACTTCGAGGCTCTGTATTTCTATGGCCCATTTGATCATTCGTCCTGACGACTCCATGATGGTAAGGGGCCGCTTGATTGGTTGGTCGGTATACACGACGACTGCATGTGCCAAAAAGTAGGGCTTCAATTTTTTAACAGCCATGAAGAGTGCAAGACCAAATTTCTCCACTAGGGGATACCTCAACTCGGCATTTTTCAGTACGTGACTGACAAAGTAGACCGGGAGCTGACAGCCGTCCCTTTCAGCAAGGAGCACAGCGCTTAACGCATGATCAGAGACGGCCAGGTACATGTAGAGATCTTCTTTGGGCAAAGGGCTGACCAGCCTCGGCAAGGAATGCAAGTGAACCTTTAATTTCTGGAAGGCGGCCTCAGCATCCGGCCCCCATTCAAACCTTGCCTTTTTCTTAATTGCCTGGAAAAAGTATAGGCATTTGTCGCCTGATCGGCTTAGGAATCTCCCCAAGGCCGCCAGACAACCTGTTAACTTCTGAACCTCTCGGACGGTACGAGGCGACTGCATGTCAATGACCGCCTGTACCTTCTCAGGGTTCGCCTCTATTCCTCTCTGATTGATAAGGAATCCGAGAAATTTCCCAGACTCAACTCCAAATACACATTTCTTGGGATTGAGCATGACATGGTGCCGCCTGAGTGTGGCGAAAGTTTCACGGAGGTCCGTCAGATGATCTTTCTGAAGTTTAGTCTTGACAATCATATCATCAATATATGCCTCGACGTTTCTCCCAATCTGATCAAAGAACACTGTGTTTATCATTCGTTGGAAGGTAGCCGGGGCATTCTTAAGACCAAACGGCATGACCGTGTAACAGTATAACCCCTGATCAGTGACGAAGGCCGTCTTCTCCTGATCTTTCTTCCATAAGGGAATTTGATGGAAACCAGAATAGGCGTCCATAAAACTCATCAAGGCATGGCCGGCTGTTGAGTCGACCAGGTTATCAATTTTAGGCAGAGGGTAACTGTCTTTGGGGCACGCCTTGTTCAAGTCTGTGTAGTCTACACACATTCGCCAGGTGCCATTCGGCTTTTTAACAAGCACCACATTTGCAACCCAATCTGGGAAGTAACATTGCCGAATGAACCCTGCATCAAGTAATTTTTTGACTTCGGCGGCTGCCGCCTGACCTCTTTCTTCACCATGGTTCCGCTTCTTTTGCCGTACCGGCTTCTTTTTCGGATCCACAGCGAGTTTATGTACTGCCAAATCAGGACTAATGCCTGGCATTTCATGGACTTCAAATGCAAAGATGTCCTTGTATTCTTTCAACAGGTTGTGAAAGTCGTCACCAAGGTTTCTCAGAGCAGTCGTCCCAACTTTGACTGTTCGGTCAGGACGTGAGTCGTCTAAGATCAGGTCCGCATGCTCACCAGCCGGCTGAGGGCGGAACTCATCCGGCCGCTCCTCTGCCAATGATTGCTATTTTCTTTCTTTTCTTGCGGACTCTGTCTGGGACGCCTTTCTCTTTTTGTCGCCTGTTTCTTGAACAGGCGCACTCTCCTTGACATTGTCAAGGTCTGTTTTTTCTCCACTTGACCCAGTGGCTATAACAGTGGGCTTGACATCCGAGAGATAGCACTCTCGGGCCATCCTCTGATCTCCCCTTAGGGAGCCGACTGTTCCATTATCCCTCTCAAACTTAAGCAGCATAAGAGACGGGATTATAACAGCCTTGGAATTATTCAGGGTTGGTCGACCCAGAATCATGTTGTAGGCCGAGAGTTCCTCTACTACTAGGAACCGGACTACCATGTGTCGTCCTTCCCCTTTTTCGCCCAGGCGAATGGGTAGATCTACTCGTCCCAGTGGGTGGACGACTCCTCCACCAAACCCTATTAAAGGGTGGGAGGCCGGATGTATGCAGTCCGTCTGATATTTCAGTTTTGACAGACATTTGCTGCTGATGAGATCTGAGGAGCTCCCGGTATCTATGAGGATTCGGCCAACTCTCTGGTTGGCCACTTTACATTCAATAACGAGAGGGTCGTCATGCGGCCCCCTTATTCCTCCTAGATCCTCTTCAGTGATGACAATCTCAGGAAATGTATATTTGGACAGCCGTTCTTGGTGAACGGAATTTACATCTAACCGCCTTATATTATCTTTGTTGCCCCTAATAGTGGGGCCGCCTCTTGAGAAGCCGCCTGCAATGGTGTAGACGACTGCATCATCTGTATCGGAACTGTCGGCCTGTTGATTCTTTTTGGCCGACTGCTTTTTTGAGGAAGTGTTCCCCGTAGATTTCTTGACATAAGTGTCAAGATCACCTTGATCAGCCAAGCGGTCTAGGTACCGCATGAGACTGATGCAGTCATTGGTGTGATGACCAATGTCATCATGATAAGCACAGATTTTGTCTTGGTTCCGGTTGCTCGCAGAACCCTTCATGGGGAGCGGCTTCTCAATTGAGAACCGTCCCTTTATTTCTTTTAGGATAAACTGGTTATCCTTGTTAAACACATACTTTGGGGAGTATGGTTTGAATTCTTTTTTCTTTTTCTGAGTCGGCTGTTTAGAGGAATCAGCCGCCCAGACCTCTTTTCTTTTCTTATCTTTGTTGGACGACTGTTTCTGTCGTCCCTCTCTTTTGTCGAACCTCTTCCCGTCCGACTGTTTTATCGTACACAGATCAGTCGCCTGTATATAGGCTTCTGCTTCAATCAAGGCCTCTTGAAGAGTCGCCACCCTTTTTCGAACTAAATCAAATTTGAAGGTAGACCCATCTTTGAGACCTCTAAAAAAGTCAGTATAAGCTACCTCATCCGGTAACCCTTGAATCTGTATTCTCATCAGGTTGAACCGCCTGATGTAAGAACGAAGCCCCTCCTTCTCGCCCTGCTGAATTGTTCCCAAATCAAGGGTCGTTTTCTTCGCAGGGATGTTCATAGCGAAGTTGGAGGCAAATAAGTAAGCAAGCGTCCTGAAGCTGTTTACACAACCAGTCGGCAGGTTGCCGAACCATTGCTGTGCAATTCCCTTGAGAGTCGCTGGGAAACACTTGCACCAAGTGGGATCATCCAACCCTTGAAGGTACATCAGGTTGGTGAATGCCATCAGATGGTCTTCTGGGTTAGTAGTGCCATCATAGGCGCCTACTAGAACATTTTTTACTTTGGCCGGCTGAGCGGCTTCAGTAATTTCCTTGGAGAAGGCCGACGGCTGTTCACCAAGTCTAAGCAGCCGTAGCTGCCAGTCCATAGGTTGGACGTTTTTTGCTGCAGGTCCACCAAATGGAGGTGGCTGCATAAAATACTGTTGTTGCGGCACAAATGGTAAGTTTGGTACCGCCTGGGCACTATGAAAGCCGGACTGACGGGAGGTGCCGCCTGACTGACTCTCATGGTACGACTGAGTATGCCTCATCGAGGCATTTCGCAAACTGTCTTGAAAATTTGAAGTAGAAGCCGACTCTGATAATCGGTCACTCTTCTTCTGCTCTAGCAGGAGCCGAGCATCTGTGAACGTTTGCTTTGACCCGTCCGCCTGAATATGACGAACCGGTTTCCTATTTCCCGTAGGATAACGGAGTTTTGTGAAATCAAGAGCAGGTGGCTCCCGCTTCTTGGATTTAGGATGGGGAGTCGCCTCTCGCCCTTGAACTGGCTTCCTCTTCAGTAAAGTGGAAGGTTTCTTGGCCGACTGCTCTTTGACTGAAGCAGGCGGTTTTTTGTTGATCAACTCTTGAATCTCTCCCTTGAAGTCCCTCATGAAGGTCATGAGTTCGTTCCTTGTGATGGGAGCAGACCCATCAGTCGGCTGTTGCCGAGCAAGCGGGGCGCCTGCTGGCTCGCTTCCTGTTTGAAGATGCTCCCGTTCCCTCCTTTCGGTATGGCGGGTACGTCGGGCCCTTAGGGTCCCGTCTGGAGCTGTATGAGTTTCAACTTCAAATTCACTTTCGGTATCATGGTCCGACTGAACTTGAGGGTCGTCTAGGGGACGCCTCTCTTCTGGAGTCGGTACAGACTTGGATGCCATCTCTGAAGTACTCTCCCCACAGACGGCGCCAAATGTTTCGGGGTTTTCTGATGTCCTGCGGGAGAGTTACAATTCCGAGACTGGAACCGGACGCCTGTACCTGCAAAATAACGGAGACTCCTGAGAGCTCCGCCTCCAACGGTCAAGTTAGTACCTGATTAAGGAGAAATTAATACGGAAATTAAGGTAATAAGATCTCTCTAGGTGAGAGTGCTTAGTGTTGGTAATCTGCGTCGTTAGCGAGATTAGCCGGCTGTTGGTGTTCCGTAATATCTCTGTTCTTCTCTGCTTGATTTCTTGATTTTCCGATTCTTCGATTACCTAACTAATGAGGATTAATTAAGTATTTATAGCCTTGAGAAGCGTGCCACTCTCTAGGTTTAAGGTAAACCTAGGGCTGATCAGGCCTCTAGACTGGATTGGGCCTTGATGGCCGGTTTTCCCATTTGGCATGGGTGGACACGTGGCGTGTCTAAATTGGTCCGTAGAGGACGTATCTGTGATTGACACGTGGCAGGCTCCTATTGGCCTACGTGAAGGACACGTGGCGGAACCTGGTTGGTCCACTTGTCAGACGGTGATTGGTGGATAAAAATCCCCTAATCAGAAACCGAGCGTCGGAAGTCGAGTCAAAAATAGTAAAAGACGAGACAGCAAAATTAGTAATAAATCAACAATGACGAAAATACCCCTAGCATCGGAATCCTGAGTGCTAGGGGATTAGGCAAGCTAGCAGCCCACACCATGTGCGAGGCTTGCTAGTAAGCTACGGCCAGCAGCCCACAAGCATTGCGTGGCTTGCTGGCACGCGCTACTGCTAGCAGCCCGCACATGTGCGTTGCTTGCTAGCAGCGCCTATCGGCAGCAGCAGCCCGCACATATGTGCATGGGCGTGCTGGACCGAGAGGGTAGCAGCTAGCAGCCCGCGTGTGCGGGGCTAGGCTGGGCCGGGTGCTAGGGCCGAGTCATTGGGGAAGCATGTGAAGGGAGTGTGTTTGTGTGAGGACAAGTGGCACAAGGAGAAGAAGGAGTGGGGAGCAAGTATGGTCCCCTCCTCTCCAAGTGGTCCTCACTTCTCTTTACATACAACAAGGACACTTGTTGATTTATTACTTGCTTGCCTATTTAATTTATTTTAGCTTTAAATTAAATTGTGGAATTTCATGATCCCACATTGATGGGATTGAAATTCTCACTCTCACTTTTCTCTATAAATACCCATCTTGGGATTTGGAGAAAAGTGCTTGAGTGGGAGTTAGAAAGAGCATTGCATTTTGGCAAAAACTCTTAAACTCCATTAACACTTGGGTTTTGATCGGACCTTGCTAACTCCAAGGTAGCGGACCTAAAAATTCGGTGTTCGTCCTTTGTGGGTGGATACCGTTGGAGGCTCGGTATTTTCGGAGCTAGAGCTTTGAAGTACGAGCCCGTTTGTGAGGGCAAAGCACGCTTCAAAGGTATATTCTGGTTTTCCCTTTCTCGTGTTTATTAGTTATGATTTATGGTTTTATTAATTGCGAGTGGTTCTTTGGGTCGGGGTTGTTTCCGCGGTGAGTCGGACTCACCAAACCCCAACAGCGGTATCGGAGCCACACTCGTTTATTTTTAAAATCATAATATTTTTCAAGGTGATTTTTATGGCTTAATTTTTCTGGCTTAAGTTGCCAATTAAATTAGTAGCTCATATTATCGATTTTAACCTCGTATTTAAGCTACCTTCAGCCCCGAACCCAGATTTTGACTCAAAAATAGTAAATTTTGGGTGGAAAATGTGTTCAGGAAATGGTTTTAACCTTCTAGAGAACAGTTTTTACGAAAAAAATTTAAGTCTTTCTAACCTTGAAAATTAATTGCATACTTATGGTGGTTATGTAATTGGTTCAATACATATTTTATATGCAATTTTAAACCTCTTTAGGCATGATTACTTTGTAGTAATTTGTGCTTGAATGCTTGGTTTTATTTTTCACATAATTGCAAACTAATTGCATTAAGTGTGAAATTATTGTTCTTTGAGGCTTCCAAGTATTAAAGATTCAATCTTTAATTATGTTAAGTGATTGAAACTTTATATTACTAAATTCCATGAATTGTTGTTAAACCTTGTTGATTTAATCATTTTTTAGTTGATTGGAATCATAAAGTTTGAAACTTTGTGATAGAAAAATTGTTTATCTTCATATTGGAATATATAATTTTTCAAGGATTCACAAGTATTAAAGTTGGAATCTTTATTGAATTTATGTTCATTTTTCCAACTCCCTCTTATTTTGTCAAAAACTCAAGCTTGATTTAAATTAATTAAATTAATAGTGAGTAATTGCCCTATTATTTTTGTTGCACCAAGTTAAACCAATTTAATTAAATAATGGTTCTTGGGAATTATTTTGGTTACATGCACTTTAAAAATTTTATTTAAGTTAGACTTGTTTAAATTTTTTATTTTGCTCAAATGAATTAGTTCTAAAATTAATTTAGAATTAATAATTATATCACGCAAAATTGGGATCAAAATCCCGAGGCTATGGCACGCAAAACGAGGCAACACATCACTTGGCTAGCCGGGCTACATAGCAGCCCGCATGTGGCTGCCAAGGATGCAGCCACGAGCTTGCGCGCGAGCCGATGCGTGGCTGCTGCTTGCTGCCAGCAGCATGGCGCGCTAGCAAGCACCAAGCAGCAGCACCAAGCAGCTGCAGTAAGGTGTTGTGCGCGCATGTGCGTGCTGCCTTGCATGGCTGGCCGCGGCTGGTGCAAGCACGAGCACATGGTGCATCGCTTGGGACTTGGTGCATGCGTCGTGTAATTAGGGGTATGCATAGACGTTGCTTGCGAAGCAATGTAGTTTAATGAATTCGTTCAACATGGCCATCAAGGGCCACATTATTGATGTGTGAAAGTTCATTGATGTGGGCGGTGTAACGCTTAGCGACATCGGGCCCACTCCCACGTTCATTGAGCATCAAACAGTTGTGTGAAATGTGAGCACTCCATGTCTTAGTGCTAGGCACTTGGACACTTTTGACTACGTATTTTGCTTAAAAATTTTCGTTTTAATTATTTTATTAATCTAATTTGTTTTAATTATTTAAATAAATATTGGAGGCCAGGCCTCGGTTTTGAGCGACATTGGCAAAATTTATTTTGACAAATTTTGGGATTTACCGGCTTAATTAATTGGATTAATTAAGTTGGATGCGGAATTTAGTGGGAGCTTCAAATGTTAATTGCGCTTATTTACATAACCGGTTATAACAACTTTGACTAGTTTTAATTAGGCGTGGTAATTGGATTAACCGCCTAGATTAGTTACTAGTTCACGCGTGTTTATGCATTGTTACTTGTTTATCGTTGTAAAATGCATGGGTCATTCACAAATAGTGAATGGATGAATGGAATGTATATTCTCTCACGGGTTTTATGAAATGGCAACTAGTGGGGCCCGATTAGGATAGAAAATACGGACTGCGATCCGTGATATATTTTTGTAAATCTAAATACGGTCTGCGTACCATTGAGTATTTTTATACCTTAATATTTAGATTAGTCCTAATTGTAGATACTAGTAGTTGCATTTAATTATGGTCAAGTCTTGAAGATGGAGGTTCTTAGAAGACGTAGCCATGAAAGATGCAATGAAGACCTTTTGAAGATTTGAAGATCTCAAGGGGTCATGCTAGTTGCCAAATGTATCTATATTTATGTTTTTCAATATATAAATATATGTTTATGTATATGAATTATATGTTAGATGCATGTTTAGGATTTCAAATGTTGTGATGATTAATTAAGTTCACTTAAATCAACCAACATAGAAACCCTAGGTCCCTAAATATTGAGTAAAAACTTGCCATTCCAAAACAAAACTTACCAACCAAACGAGGGTAGTGGTGGGCTACGCCAATGCAAGGCATCACTACCTCTCCTAGGAGCATAAGGCATACCGGGTATGCAAGTTGGTTTTGGTTGTACTCAACGATGTGAGTGATGGAGTCCTAACATGTCGTGGCAAAGTGAATAAATTGTTGAGAGAGCATTAGATGCGACGATTTATTCAACCAAGAGTGTCTTGGAGCCATTAGCAAAGCGTTGCTTACCTTAGGAGATTGAGTGTTAAGACAAGCCAAAGCATGCTTAACCACTCTTTGTTTCTTCGGATCTTGGAATTGACTTATTCTCACCAAATTGGAGACAAGTTTAAATGTGTGAATAAGACGTTTGATATAAGTTTGATTAAAAATGCATGAATTCAATCTTATTTAAATTTCATGAATGGTTTTTCATTTCAAATTCTTTCAATTATAGAATCATGTCTTCAAATAACTTAAACAACCAATTCTCGTTACGCTCAATTCTCGACAAGGAGAAGTTGAGTGGGCCAAATTTTCTTGATTGGAAAAGGAACTTCATATTGTTCTCATGCAAGAGCAAAAGGAATATGTACTTGATGAGGAAATGCCCGAGGCTCCCAATGAGGAGGTGACTCAGGCTGCCCTAAATCGATGGCAAAGTGTCAATCGAGATGTCAAATGCATCATGTTGGCCACAATGTCTCCAGAGCTTCAAAAGACTTTCTTTGAGAAGGAGACATCTTTTGAGATCATTTCTAAACTGCAAAATATGTTTCAAGAGCAGGCCCGAATTGAAAGGTTTGAAACCCACAGGAAGATCCTTGAGAGCAAGCTCGAGAAAGGAGATCCAGTATGCCCACTTGTACTCAAAATGATAGGATTGTTTGAGAACATGGGAAGGCTTGATGCGGGGTATTCAACCGAGATGGCAATTGACATCATTCTCCACTCGCTGCACAAAGGCTATGATCAGTTCAAGATAAACTATAACATGCACAGCATGGAGAAAACCCTCACCGAGCTTCATGGTATGTTGAAGCAAGCAGAGCAAACGCTCAAGGATGAGGGGAAGCATGATATGCTCATGATTAGAAAGGGAAAGCCGTTCAAATTCTCAGGTAAGAAGAATAAAGGCTTTAAGGGGAAGGGCAAGAAGAAAACCTTTCTGCCTAAGTCTAAAGCTACCAAAGATAACAAAGAGAAGAACGTAGTATCTTCTAAATCTGATTCTGAATGCTTCTACTGTAAGAAGAAGGGACATTGGAAGAGAGATTTCCTCAAGTTCAAGGAAGATAAGAAGAACGGAACCGTTGCTTCTGAATCAGGTATATTCGTCATAGACTTTAACTTCACTAGCTTAGCATCATGGGTGTTAGATACCGGATGTGGCTCAAACCTTTGTTCCAATTCTCAGGGACTAAGGAACGCTAGAAGGCTAGAGAAGGGAGAGGTTGAACTCCGGGTCGGCAATGGAGCCAGAATTAGTGTCGTATCCGTAAAAACTATCAGTTTGTCTTTGCCCGCCAGGCTTGTTTTGGAACTAGATAATGTTTATTATGTTCCTAACATTACCAAAAACATCATTTCAATTTCGGCGTTGGATGCCAAGGATTTTGAATTTCGAGTAAAAGACAATGAATGTTCGTTTTATCTCGATAATGTTTTATATGGTATTGCACATTCTGAAAATGGTCTTTATGTGCTTGATCTGGACAAACAAGTTTATAATGTGAATAATACTAACAAAAGAGCTAAGACCATGGAGTCAAACCAAACTTACTTGTGGCATTGTCGTCTTGGGCACATTAACATCAAACGCATCAAGAGACTTCTACAAGAAGGTGTTTATTACTCTTTCGATTTAGAATAATTTGAGAATTGCGAGGGATGTTTATTAGGAAAGATGATTAAGTAGCCATTCTCCAAGCCGGGAGAAAGGGCAGGAGACTTATTAGGTCTAATACACACTGATGTATGTGGACCAATGAGCTCAACCACAAGAAATGGACACCAATATTTTATCACCTTCACAGATGACTATAGTAGATATGGTTATGTCTACCTAATGTCGCATAAATCTGAATCGTTTGAAAAGTTCAAAGAATTTCAGAGTGAAGTTGAAAATCAGCTTGGCAAGAAAATCAAAGCCCTTCGATCGGATCGAGGTGGTGAATACTTGAGCCAAGAATTCGATGACCATCTGAAAGAAAAAGGTATACTTTCAGAATTGACACCTCCAGGAACTCCACAATGGAACGGAGTATCCAAAAGGAGAAATCGGACCTTGTTAGACATGGTACGATTAACAATGGGTCTTAGTCATCTTCCTATCTCTTTCTAGGGACACACACTTCTAACTGAGGCACTAACACTAAACCATGCACCATCAAAAGCTGTAGAAAAAACTCCATATGAATTATGGACAAAGAAACCTCCTAGGTTGTCTTTCTAAAGATATAGGGATGCGAAGCATATGTCATGAAATTGATTTCTGAAAAACTTCATCCCAAATCTGAAAAGGTTTACTTTGTGGGCTAACCAAAAGAAACCAAAGGGTATTACTTCTACAATAAATCGGAGAACAAAGTGTTTGTTGCTCGCGATGGTGTCTTTATGGAGAAGGAACACCTTTCCAAAATGACAAGTGGGAGGAAAATCGAACTCGACGAAGTTCGTGAAGATGAGCTACAAAATCAGAATGACAGTCAAAGTGCTCAGACAGCATCTGTTGACGCAGGTCAAAATGATCAAAATGTGCAAAGTCAAACCGAAAATGCAAATGCTCAATCCATTACCCTACGTAGGTCTCAGAGGCCGAGATCTCAACCTGATAGATATCTTGGTTTAGTATTAACCGAGGTCTTAGAGGACATCCTGATTATGGATGGAGATGAACCGGCAACCTACAAGCAAGTGATGGCAAGCACCGACTCTGCTAAATGGCATGAGATCTAAAATGGATTCCATGTTTGAAAATCAAGTTTGGGACTTGGTTGACTTACCCGAAGGATATACACCTATCGGATGTAAATGGATTTTCAAGATAAAAACCGACAAAGATGGAAATGTATTCATTTACAAAGCTAGATTGCTGGAAAAAGGTTGTAGACAAGTTCATGGTATTGATTACGATGAAACCTTTTCACCATTTGCAATGCTTAAATCCGTTTAGATCCTCCTAGCAATTGCTGCATATTATAACTATGAAATATGGTAGATGGATGTCAAAATCGCCTTCTTAAATGGTATTTTGGAAGAAACTGTGTACATGACACAGCCTGAAGGTTTTGTCGACCAAAACAATGCTGGGAAGGTTTGTAAGCTTAAGAAGTCCATTTATGGACTAAATCAAGCTAGCAGAAGTTGGAATCTGCGATTCGATGAAGCCATCGGTAAGTTTGGTTTTATCAAGAATCTAGATGAATCTTGTGTTTACAAGAAGGTCAGTGGGAGTGACATCGCCTTCTTAGTCTTATATGTCGATGACATATTGCTCATTGGAAATAACATTTCGTTGTTAAAGTCTGTAAAGGCCTGGCTTGGAAAATGTTTCTCAATAAAAGACTTAGGAGAGGCTCGGTACATACTAGGCATCAAGATTTATAGGGATAGATCAAAAAGGATGATTGGATTGAGTCAAAGTACTTATATTGATAAGGTACTTGCTCGATTTGGCATGGAGGGGGCCAAGAGAGGTCACCTGCCAATGTCACATGGCATAACCCTAAGCAAGAAGCAATGTCCACAGACACCTGATGAGCGGGAAAGAATGAATCTGATTCCATATGCTTCGCTTATTGTATCGATCATGTATGCCATGATATGTACTAGGCCAGATGTATCGTATGCCTTGAGTGCTACGAGCCGTTACCAATCAGATCCAGGAGAGGCCCATTGGACTGCGGCCAAGAATATCCTAAAGTACCTGAAAAGGAACAAGGATAAATTCCTGGTGTATGGTGGTTTACAGGAATTAGTTGTTGAAGGTTATACCGATGCGAGCTTCCAAGCTGTTTGGATTCGTAAGTTCATTGGTGAACTTGATGTTGTACCCTCCATAAAGGGTCCAATAGCCCTCTATTGTGACAACAATGGAGCTATTGCTCAGGCCAGAGAGCCAAGGGAACATCAGAAAGTCAAACATGTCAAACGACGGTTTCACATGATTCGAGAATGGAAATCAGAAGGTGAAATCAGAATTTGCAAAGTTGGAACGGATGACAATGTGGTTGATCCACTTACTAAACCTTTGCCTCAAGTGAAGCACAACAAGCACGTTGAGGTAATGGGAATCAGGCATGCAAGAGACTGGCTTTGATTTCCTTGTTTAGTGTTTTAGTTAAATTTTGAACATTTAATGTAAGACACTAAGAAAAATTATTCAAGTTTTGGAGTAATATAAATTTCATGCAATATTTTATTACTCCGTTTGCTATTTAATTGTGGTTTAGGATTAAATAATGAGACCATTCGATTCTTGGAATATTCAAAATAGGGTATCAAGACCAGTCTTGGTAAGGAAACACCTATTAAGTGAACATTGAATATTATAATCGAAAATTGTCCCTAATCGAGGTCATTTAAACAATAGACGATTAATGACCAATTTAGATTAGTGTGAAGTCTGATTTATAGCATTGTTTCTTGTGTTATGAGGACATGATTGTCATATATCATTTGCACAGGTATTGGTTTAGAACCACACTGGATCGACCTATGAGAATACTTTAAGAGATTAAAAATCGTCATAAGTATACTTCTCATTATGGCTATTGGAACCTATTTCCTTGACCATGTGTATTGTGAGATCTCTTGTTTGAGTATTAGTCCGCTTTGATGTTGTCAAACGTCTGCCGTAATAGGGGATTATAACGGCAACACTCGGGCGGCTAGGTCCTATCAGTAAGAGGAGCTACATTACAAGACAGGGAATGTTTCTCTACTAAAATAGGGAAGATGTCTTTGTTGTATACAAGGCATCTCGTAGAGAGAGACTATATAAATGCATGGTCGTGCTCGAATGGATTTTAGAAATCATCTGTTTATTGACAGTCGGACTCGGAATCGAGAAACTCTTCTGGACGTAATAAGGATGACGAAATAATCGTACCTTATAGTTCACGAAGAGACATGAAGAGACATAGGAAAGAGGTTATACACTAAATGCTCACTTATCCGGAAGGACAAGTGGGAGATTGAAAGGAATGGTGTCCTTCGAACAAGAGTATTATTCTGATAGCAGGTTCAGAATTATTAGAAAGCTAATATATTCAGTAAGGTCAAGTGATTGGAATGCCTGGGTGGAGGCCGCTTCCGATCAGTAATATTAATGTATAATTAATATTACAGCTTAATCTTGACTAAACCCTTCGGGTCACACCTAAGCAAATATACGAACCGACTCGACGAATTAATTTGGAAGAAATAAATTCGTCGCTCGAGTGTTAAATATTTAGACGTAGGAAATTCGAGCTCAAAGCGTCGAAACCGAGCGTCGGAAGTCGAGTAAAAAATAGTAAAAGACGAGACGGCAAAATTAGTAATAAATCAACAATGACTAAAATACCCCTAGCATCGGAATCCCGAGTGCTAGTGGATCAGGCAAGCTAGCAGCCCGCACCATGTGCGAGGCTTGCTAGCAAGCTACGGCCAGCAGCCCGCAAGCATTGCGTGGCTTACTGGCACGCGCTACTGCTAGCAGCCCGCACATGTGCGTGGTTTGCTAGCAGCGCCTATCAGCAGCAGCAGCCCGCACATATGTGCGTGGGCGTGCTGAGCCGAGAAGGCAGCAACTAGCAGCTCGTGTGCGGGGCTAGGCTGGGCCGGGTGCTAGGGCCGAGTCATTGGGGAAGCATGTGAAGGGAGTGTATTTGTGTGAGGACAAGTGGCACAAGGAGAGGAAGGAGTGGGGAGCAAGTATGGTCCCCTCCTCTCTAAGTGGTCCTCACTTCTCTTTACATAAAACAAGGACACTTGTTGATTGATGAGTGTCATTTGTGACACTATTTTATGGTCATGTTCCTTAGATTTTAGGTTAATTCCTTTAGCATTTTTGTGCTTTTATCTAAGTTTTTGGTATTTTGTGATTTATTTCCTCATTGTGTGTTTTGATAGGTTATTGAGCCATTTTGGATGATGAAAAGATGAACTGAGTAAAAGAGCCAATGTCAAATGTGAATGAACATATGCTGAGTTCCTTCAGAGGAACTAGAAGACTGATGCTGACGCAAAGGAACTTATTGGCAACCCGAGATTTGTCCAGATTCATTATAGTGTGATATTTGGTTACTTGGAGGATAAATCTTGAATATTTACAGCTGGAAGGAAGATATATTTGATAACAAGAAGATCTTATCATTTAGGAAAAGATTTGGCAAAATATAGACTTTCACAGTAACTATCTAACTACTTTCCTTATCTTGGATTTATCTTCCATATTTTTAGGGATTTTTACTTGGGGAATGATTCTATCGTAATTCTATAAAACCCCTGAGTTAGTTGTCCATTAATCATCCATTCTTCATTCATATCTCCCTTGTGTTCATGTAGAAGAAACCACCTAAAGGAACTCGACATGTTTTTCTCCAAAAACCTTTCTTCTTTGCTCTGTAACATGAGTGAGTAGTTCCTTATGCTTAGTAGTAGTTAGAGGAGGCCATGTAATCAGTAATTGAGACAAGTTATTTTGGTTTTAATGATTAATAATTAATGTTTTGGAATATTCTTGAATTACTGTTTTGTTCACATGAATGATGATTTCTTATAAGTAGGTGCGCAACTATTTGTTCAAGTTTGACTTCTATTGCTAATTAATACTACTAAGTCCGTAATTGCTTGGGAATGTTAATGAAGTAGTAGACAATTGTAGAGGAGGACGTTCCACTCTATTAATTGAAAAGTAATTCTTGATCTAGGTAAAACCGTGTTCCAATAATGTCATGGTTGTCTAGGCTTGATGTTTTTCTAGTTCATAATGCTATCAACACGTTAAATTCCTTGCTCGTAGTATAGGGTTATTTTCTAGTTAGGGTTAGTGAAAGTCGTACCGGATCTAACCATCAATAAGGGGAAACAGAGGAACTTGTTCCATAAGTCAAGTTGTTCCTAAAGGATTAATTAACGTGTCGATGATTTTACGAAGTTCCATGGCTGGAATCTGATTATCTACTGAGTGTTTTCTCCATTAATTTATTGTTTGCTCTTTAATTATAACTCCTTTTCTTATTATTCCTTTAGTTATTTTAGATTAGATTTCTCATATCAACACCCCCCTCCCAAATCGTGTTACTCTTGTGGAACTTGGATCGGGTGACTTGTTACTTTAGACTTAATTTCCTCGTGGGATCGACTCTTACTTGCCCTAGCTATTTGTTAAGGTGAATAAGGTTTAATTTTGTGAGCAATTCGACAACACATAATTGATTTATTACTTGCTTGACTATTTAATTTATTTTAGCTTTAAATTAAATTGTAGAATTTCATGGTCCCACATTGATGGGATTGAACATCTCACTCGCACTTTTCTCTATAAATACCTGTAGACACCCAATTGTGTCACCCCAAAACCAAACCCAGTGATGAATACCTTTCACGTCATTTGATTATCGAACAAAGCAAAAGTGTGAAAAGTCTAGTGATGAGGATGTTTTTATTAAAATATCTCTTCTTTCTGTTTTTGAAAATATTTCTTTTCTTACCCTATTTTTGAAAAACGTGCATTTCAGTTTAGTTTGGTCGATTATATGGGTCTAATAATAGTGTAGTTGGATGGGGCTTGAAAATATCTTTCCAACGATATATTATAAGCCCAATTCCGATGAATAATGAGGAAGTTATGGCCAAAATACTAAACTGGGCCCAAACCAGATTTTACCTACGACCCAATGATCATGTGGAGGGTCCAAAGGTTTAATCCTATTCCTAAACTAATTAGGATTAATTAGAACCTTCTATAAGTTTCTAAAAGATATTAATTATCCTTTTTGAAAAGATAAGATTAAAGAATTTGAGTTAAATAAAAACTTTCCTTTTTTAAAACTTTCCTTTTTTTTAATCCTAATTCTATTCGAATTTAAAGATGTTCAAAGACATTCAGATTTTATTTTCGTGCCTTATAATATTTATCCAAATTTTATATGGTTGGATAGATCTTGAAATTATCTTTCCAATGATATATTATAATATTAAATCCGAGCTATAAAGAAAAAGATATGAATGAGATACAAAACTCTATCCAAAACTGACACCCTTCCACTATTTTGTCCATATCTTTTTATCTGAAAAATATTTTAATCTGATTCTAATTGGGTTGGAAATTAAACTTCAAGAGATTTCCAACGACATATTATATTCCTTATTTGGACTTCCAGATCAAAAGATATGAAAAAAACAAAACATGTGAAACTGATTATTAGCGCCTGGCGCTAACCTTCAGCGCCTGGCGCTAACCTTCAGCGCCTGGCGCTAATGATCAACGTCTGGCGCTAATCGAGTTTTATTCTCGTCAAAACTCTGATTCATTTTTTCATCCACCGACTGATTTTCTCTATAAATAGCCTCTTAAAATTCTGTTTTCAATCATCAATTCTTATCAACTCTCTAATTCTCTCTCTCACCAACTCTCATCAAGAATTTCTTGATTCTCTCTCTCTCTTTCTAAACTAGCCTTTTAGAAATACAATTTCTCATACATTAGGACTAGACATACATAGCCAAGTTCAAAGTTGCCTTCGCACTAGACGTGAAAGGTTTAATTTCTGAGGGCTTGGTCCCAAATCTCTATTTCAATTATTTAGTTTAATTTTTTGTTTATTATTTTCCTTGACGTGTGTATTTTGTTATTAGAAAGAGATACGAGGCATCCAAGTAAGTGCTTTAATTGATATTATGATATAGAAATCTTGTCTAGGTTGTTATTATGATTCCTAACAACATGCTAGGGTGTTTTGATCTTCCTAGTATCATGTTTAGGGTAACAACTATACTTTCTAATATCAAATATCACAATTGTGATTCCTGCGATGCTTCCTATTTTCTTCCTAATAGCATGTTAGTATCATGTTAGGGTCAATATTTGATCTTTATTGTTTAGTGACATGCTAGGATTTGTTATTAATCTTATTAGTATCATGCCTAGGATCTTGCTATTATTATGCTTTAACATGATGATTATGATTATTGTTATGATTATTTATTATGTTGCTTGATGTTTATTATTATTGCTTAATAAGATAATTAATAATCTTATTTAGGGTTAATTTGATTATAATTCAAGTGATCACCAATAATAGTTTTATTTGTGCATTAGTATTCAACCAAAATAGATAAACAGGTTTAGGGTTAATCCTATTGATTGCATGTTAGTCAGAAAGCGCACATGAATACGATCAGAATAAAGTAGAGGCCTATTATTAGGGCAGGTTCAATCATTTTAGGTTGGATTTGTACCTTCATCCCCGAACTACCAGTCATGGTTCCAGACTTATTAGAGTTGACGATCTCCTGGATCGTTAAGGGGTGTAACCTTCACCTCGTGAACGGTTTACAAGTTCCTAAAACTTGTTGGCGACCCTTTTTCTCTAGCTTCTTTCCCTTTGGATGCCACCGTACTTTAGTGTATGATCACAGTGGGTTTCAAGCTAGGGGTAATGCTTGAAATATTCCCTACAGTTTTTTGGCGACTCTGCTGGGGAGGATTTCTATTTTAATTCCTGAAATTTACTTCGGCAATGATTTAGAATGAGTGGATGAGACTCGAAAAGTTCTAAGTATTTCATGTGCGTAATTTTGATTAATATTATTGCCATATGCATAAAAAAGATCTCATTGGAAAGACCATCTGTAATGAGTTAAAATCATAGGATTTTTACACGTAGGAAATTTGAGGAATATCTTTCACAACTAGAATCGAAATAATGCTGCGCGAAACTGGAAAATTTTATCGAGCACAGAAAGTTGTTGAGGCATGTAGGAACTAGCGTCAGAAAACAGAGTTTAGCTCCACTAATTTGTCTCTGGCGCCAGGTGACAGTTTCTGTTGTCAGGCGCCAAAGCCAAATTGTTGGCGCCGACCTATGTTTGCCGGCGCCAAGTTCTTCCAATACCGAGCCAGAAATATGCGTTCTAATTTTGACCAGTTTTTACCACTGTTTGCTCGATCCTACTTCCTGATTGAGTTTTTCTCACTTTTCTAAAACCCATATGTGTTCTACATATGGACATAACCCTCTGAGAATTCATGCTCTATCTACCTGATTGAATGCTCTGTGCAACAAAGGGTACATCCGAGAATGTTGAATTCACCAAACCATGGAAGCGAGTTTTTCTAAACTCGCGGTGTCCTATCCACTCGCGCCAACCCTTCACGGTTAGGCTTCCGCGCGGTGCATTCGGACAATTAACCATGGACCCTCTTTGACTAAACCATATACCGAACTTTAGAGAACTAGAGCCATGTAGGTTGCAAACTCATTGCATCATGTTGTGACTACTTGACTACTTGTGCATCGCTTACTTGTGCATACTTATTATGTGACTAAACTAACCGTTTGGTTTGACTTGTGATTAAGCGTAAATAAACTAATTAATGACTAAAGGACTTTGTTTAATTAATTAATTAATTAATTTGAGCTAAAAAATATACCTAAAATCGAGTCATAGTCCCTTTATGTCAACCCGGATTTTTATTCCCGTATACTGCACAAGCGTCAACTTGTTTTGGTCATAGCCGGAGTTATAGGAAGAACTACGAGTCATACACCTATGGATCTATGGCCCCGAGTTTTATCTTTAATTTGGCGTTGTTTCATCCCAATCAGAGTCACAGATCAAAAGTTATGACTAAAATACCACAACCTGTCCAGTTTAATGCATATACGTGAAGTCTTAACTTAGTATTTGCTTGAGTCTAGTCACATAGTCTAGCCACATGGTCATTACAAGAGTCTTAACATGTCACCTACACTCACTAGTCTTAGCACATACTTTGTATATGTCACCATGACCATGTCTTAGGTTCATGCATGAGTCGCTTTTTTTCCGTCATTTGAGTTGGGGGTATATTCTATTCCTAATTTTTTCATATTTCTCCATCTACATCATCTTTCCATTCTCTACATGATTTCTCCATATCACAACCTCCATTCTTCCTACCTTCTTCCATCCATGCATATTGATCGAGTTTGAGTCATGTGATTGACAAAAATAAATAAAAAACAAAAAAAAATGAGGGTAATGATGAAACAAATGCACAAGGCAAGCTTCTCACCAAGATTTCATGCTTTCTTCTTCTTGTTTTTCAAACACTTTCTTCAATAAGTCTAGCATAGGCACCCTTCATCCTCCTTGAATTTATTTCTTAGAGTTTGATTTTTACCTTTCACTTTTTTAATAAAAATGAGCATTTATTTTCTTGCATATGATCATTGCATTACATCAAAAAAAAAATCCATGTCAAACTAAGCACAAGGTATACCAATGATTTGAGGCACCCCTTTTAGCCACATCATATCAACTTTCACCCTTCAAATATGCAATCTTTTTTTGATAAACCACTTTGAGCCTCGTCTAACGATAGACCTTTCATTTTTCAACCCATATCTACCTAACCTTGGGATGGGATGGTGTGTAACTTATGCAATGTTCAAAGAAAAAAAGCTTGAGTGTATCAAAAGAATAAAAATAAGCAAAAATAAATAAATAAATAAAAGTGTACAAAAGGGCAAGTGTTCCAATGTCTTTGACGTGAACATGTCTTTGATATGAACACGTCTCAGATTGCGTCTCTTATCGAGTGCTCGGTACCGTGCCTGAGAAACATGAATGCCAAGTGAGTGATAGACCGCATGATTGGGATTGCCCACACTTATAAAAATAAAAAAATGCAAAAGCAAAAAAAAAAGAGAGAGAGAGAAAATAAAGAAAGCAAAAAAACAAAAGAGAAAAGTGAGCTAAAAAAGAGTCAATAGCCTCAAGCATGAAAATACAAATATTCAAAAGCAAAGTTGCACACCTTGGGGGCTTATCTAGGGTCTTGAGCTTTTATTCCCTTCTTCTTCAACCTTTAGCGTAACCACGTTACAACCCTTAAAAAGACCTTTTTGAGGTATACACACACTTGTGCGAGGTTCGGCTAGAGCTACGCTCGGCCTGATTCCTAACGGATACGTAGGCAACCTCACATTGAGGTGCGATCGTAATAAAATGCATTCATATTCACATTCACACACTCACACCATAATCATATCAAGGGATCCCCTATGCTCATCCCTATCTACTTAGAGCTAGACTTGGGGGCTTGATCCTTACATCATTAGCCTACCTAGCCTAAGAGTCACCATCATTTAACTCTTCTCAAAACAATATATTTTTCCACACACTTAGCCCTTGCGGCCTAACTTTAGTGTCACTTTCACACACCGCACAAATACGTGAGCAAATATACTTCCCTTAGGAACCCTTTGTCATGAAATTTTAACACAACATTGATGCATGCCTTGTCATATCAACATCATTCATCAATCATAATCATCATTGCATCACAAAGTATGAAGTACTTAGCCTCCATGCCTAAGTTACCTAAATACTTTCATTATCGAGTCAACTAGGATAGTTTAAGATGTTACAATCCTTGTACTGTGAAAGACAACGTTAACGGATTAAGATCATTCAACATGCATTCGAAAACTTCGATTCATTTTTCACGTCTTTCTTTTTCGGGAGAAAGTCGGTACCCTCCACAAAAATGACGAAAAATTTTTGCTTTTTTGCATTTTCGAGTTGCACGATCACATTACAATGTACACATGAGTCATGTACACATTGAGTCATGTCATGTCATATCACCTTGATTTGAGTCTATCACATGTGTGAAACACTTTGAGTCGAGTCAACCTCGAGTCAATCACAGCGAGTCAAGTTTATACCTTGAGTCGTGTCAAGTCAATGAGTCAAGCAACGTTAAACCTTAGGTCAACCCTAAAATAATTAAAGAGATTAGCAAAGTCCTATAGTCAAAGATAAATACAGATGCATCTCAGCAGCAGCAAGAGCTGAATAGGGAAGACCCGACTCCAGCGCCAGATGACAACATCTAGCGTCTGGCAACAGATTTCAGCGCCTGGCGCTAGATCCCAGCATCTGGCGACAGAGCCAAATCGTAGCGCCAGAGGCATTGCAGCGGCGACAGAACGCTCAACCACTCAGATCAGTTATTTCAACCTCTTTCAGCAATTTTGGGTTCCTTAGTACGCCAGTTAGCCCCTATAAGAAATTTGACATGATTAAGTAGGTTGCTTGATTACAATCGTAATAAGTGATCGACCTGACGAAAGATCGTCTCACTTAGCTTAAAGCGCCTAAACATTGGCTCATTGCAAAGGCACCGACATACTGGTTCAGAAAACACCGACATAATGGTTCAGAAAACACCGACATACTGGTTCATAAGCACCGACATACAGGTTCACAATCCAGGACATCGAAATACTGGTTTAAAGTAGCAGAAGCGCCAACGCAACGGCTAAAGCAAAGTTCAAGCGAGCTTTAAGGATCGACAAGCGTTGGTCTTCGGTAGTTTTCTTCAGAATATTATCGCAACAACTGAGGATGACTTCAAGAGAGGTTATTTTTAGACATCATTCGCTAAGATTTTGGAGGTTGTCACCAAGATTTGAGAAGATAGCACGAGATAGGCGGTCTTCGACGACATTCGCTGAGATTGTGGAGGTTGTCACCAAGATTTGAGAAGATAGCACAAGATGGGCGATCTTCGACAGCATTCGCTAAGATTGTGGAGGTTGTCACCAAGATTTGAGAAGATGGCACGAGATGGCCGGTCTTCGATGACATTCGCTAAGATTGTGGAGGTTGTCGCCAAGATTTGAGAAGGACGGTTCGTGATGAGGCGGTCTTCGACGACTTTTGCTATGATTGGAAAGGTTGTCACTATGATTCAAGAAAAGGCTCGAGATGTAGCAACATTGATCGACGGCATTCCCTAGATTGCGGAAGATTGTCAAAACAAGCAGCAAGATGGCGTTCCCTATATTGTGGAAGGTTATCACGACAAATACAACAACAATGCAACAACAACAAATTAGTTACCTTCAGAGACGTGTGCTCGACGGTGCAAGATACGTGTTTCTTAATTCTTTTTTCTGTTTAAACTAACGATAGTTTGCAGGTATCGGCGTTACAAGAATGACTTAGGATCGCAGAACGTTCTGAATCATTCTTCGTCTCTATTGATACTGTGGCTTTTGTTTTCGAAACTTCCGTTCGTTTCTCCAAACTCAGTCAAAATGGGGGCTTCTGTAGACACCCAATTGTGTCTCCCAAAAACCAAACCCAGTGATGAATACGTTTCACGTTATTTGATTATCGAACAAAGAAAAAGTGTGAAAAGTCTAGTGATGAGGATGTTTTTATTAAAATATCTCTTCTTTCTGTTTTTGAAAATATTTCTTTTCTTACCCTATTTTTGAAAAACGTGAATTCTAATTTATTTTGGTCCATTATATGAATCCAATAATAATTTATTTGGATGGGGCTTGAAAAGACCTTTCCAACGATATATTATAAGCTTAATTCCGATGAATAATGAGGAAGTTATGGCCAAAATACTAAACTGGCCCAAACCGGATTTTACCTACGACCCAATGATCATGTGGAGGGTCCAAAGGTTTAATCCTATTCCTAAACTAATTAGGATTAAATAGAACCTTCTATAAGTTTCTAAAAGATATTAATTATCCTTTTTGAAAAGATAAGATTAAAGAATTTAAGTTAAAAAAAACTTTCATTTTTTAAGACTTTCCTTTTTTTTAATCCTAATTCTATTCGAATTTAAACATGTTCAAAGACAATCATATTTTATTTTCGTGAGTTATAATCTTTATCCAAATTTTATATGGTGGTATAGATCTTGAAATTATATTTCCAATGATATATTATAATATTAAATCCGAGCTACAACGAAAAAGATATGAATGAGATACAAAACTCTATCCAAAACTGACACCCTTCCTTTATTTCGGCTATATCTTTTTATCTAAAAAATATTTTAATCTGATTCTAATTGTGTTGGAAATTAAACTTCAATAGCTTTCCAACGACATATTATATGCCTTATTTGGACTTCCATATCAAAAGATATGATAAAAACAAAACGCATGAAACTGATTATTAGCGCCTGGCGCTAATGATCAGCGTCTCGCGCTAATCGAGTTTTATTCTCGTCGAAACTCTGATTCGTTTTTTTATCCATCCGACTGATTTTCTCTATAAATACTCTTTTTTATTTTATGCAAAGTCGGGGGCAAGAATTAGATTAAAGATAAGTAAAGTCTACAAGAGAGTTAGGGAGGTTTATCCTCCAAAATTACATCCTGAATAAATTATGGTGGTTCATACAAAATAACAAGAGATACATCTTGATTCGGAGAAGACCTACAATACTTAGCTAAGAGGTCAGCAGCCCTGTTTGCATCCCTACCTTCATGAAATATCTTGACATCCTGTAGCTCCTCAAGCAGGTCCCTGCAGCATTTCAGAATGTTGAAATTAATATCCTTAATACTTGAGTGGGCTGTGATGAGCTCAATAGCTTGCTTCGAATCAGAACACACTTCCACCCCATTCTAACCTCTGTCTTTAATAAGCTCTAGACTAGCAATTATTGCAGTTAGCTCACCCATACAAGCAGAAACCACTCTGCATTTCTGGTAGAAACCCAAAATCCAATTTCCTGCATGGTCTCTAATGACACCAGCAATTCCAGACCAAGAATTTGCAGAAGTAAAGGAAGCATCACAGTTTAATTTGAAGAAAGGGGCAGGATGGGGGGACCAGCAAATAGAGTGAGAGAGTGAGGGAGTCAGACCCGAAGAGATCCTCAGAGAAGAGACAAATTCCCAAGCTAAAGCTTGAGCTTCTCTAAGGGAGGTTTCTGGGGGTTGGTTTGATTGGGAGAAGATGAGGTTATTTCTATTTAGCCAAATTTTCCAATTGATAAAGGAGAAGAGGGTTTTCCAGGGAAGTTGGGACAAAGAATTAGCTGGGGATTTGTGAGTAAGGTTAGATGATAGCCAGGACTTTAGGTCAAGGGAGAAAAAGGAAATGGGCATATGGAGAAGATCCCAGACCCCTTTAGCTTGATCACAATCCCTAAGAATGTGAAGAGCATTCTCAGGAGCACTGTGACAAAAAGCACACAAATCAGAGGAGATGATATTCCTCCTACACAGAGTGATTTTGTGAGGAAGTCTATCTAAGTAACAAAGCCACAAGAAAAACTTAATTTTAGGAGCAGTCTTAACATTCCAAATCCAAGAAAGATCATCAGATTGATCAGCAATTTGAGAACTAACACCCTCTAGAAGGGAAACAGTTTTTGCAAAATCAAATTTACCATTGGAGCTTAGAGTAGAAAAGATTAAGTCTTAACAATTATTACTAGCTTTAGGAATAGGAACCCACAAGCAGGCACTGAGGATATGCTCAGGAATCTCAATAGACAAGTTTAAAAAATCCCAATTACAATTGGTCACACAATCTTCCAGCATAATAAATTCCTCCTCTCTTTGCAAAGGACCCTGAATTAAACTTCTAAAGGAACCTAGACCCGACCAATTATCACCCCAGGCAAAAATATCCATACCATTCCCCACACCCCATTGGATATTGTTCTTGAAAAAATCCCAAACCTTGCCTAGAATTTTCTATAGATGAGAGCCAGAGCAGAAGGATCTAAACAAATTGTTTGTTTTGGAATATTTGTCTTTCAAAACTTGGACAGCCAAGTTATGATCTTGATTGAGCATCCTCCACCATAACTTAACCATATGAGCTTTATTTAGGGACTTGAAACACCTTAAACCAAGGCCACCCTTACTTCTAGGCATTGTCAAAATCTCCCATTTCACTAAGTGAATTCCCTTAGAGTCAACCCCTTTACCCCAGATAAACCTAGCAAGATGACTATTAAGCTTATTAAGAGTAGACATGGGAAGCGACATGCACTGGAAATAGTAGTTGGGCAGGGTATTAAGAGTGGAGTTCACCAGACATAATCTCCCAGCCCTAGACAACATAGAAGATTTCCACATTTCCAACTTCTTGATGATCTTATCAGAAATGAAACTTACTCTATTCTTAGAGGGTCTGCTGGCAAAAATAGGGAAGCCTAGATACGGACTAAGATCATCAGATTCACTAATCCCCAAGGCCCCACAAAACATGTCTCTATCCCCTTGGGAGGTATTTTTGGAGAAAAACACCTTACTCTTGACAATACTAATGGATTGACCTGAGAAAGAGCAGAAAATATCAAGAGATTCCTTAAGTGAGAGGACATTTTCTATGGAAGTTTCCCCAAAAAGAAGGATGTCATCGGCAAAAAGGAGGTGAGAGATAGGCACTTGCTTCCTACCCATGCTAAAGGGAACCCACACTCCTTTCTTTACTTCCTTATGAATAAGTTGAGAAAGAATTTCCATACAAATAATAAAAATGTAGCGGGAGAGGGGGCACCTTGGCGGCTACCCCTAGAAGGCTTGAAACTCTCTAAAGGGATCTCATTAACAAGCACGGAAGAGGAAACCGAGGAAACACAAGACATGATAAGATCAATAGAAAGAGAATCAAGGCCAAAGAAATCTAAGGCATTCTTCACAAACACCCACTCCAACTTATCATAAGCTTTTTCAAGATCTAGCTTAAGGACAAACCACCCTCTTCTACCCTTCCTAAGTTTCATGGAATGCATAATCTCATTAACCACTATCACATTGGTTTTCGTACCTCTCCCCGGGAGGAAGCTATTTTGGTTAGGAGAAATTCTAGAGGAAAGAAAAGCTCTCAATCTATTGGCAATAATCTTGGTGACAATCTTATAGACCGTATTGCACAAGCTAATGGGTCTAAACTGAGTGATGGATGAAGGGTCAGAAACTTTGGGAATGATGGCAATTAAAGTCTCATTTATCCTCTCAGGAATGGCTTTGTCCTCAAAAATTTTGACAATGAAGGAAGAGAGGTCATACCTAAGGACTTCCCAAAATTTTTTAAAGAAAAAAGGGTGGTAACCATCCGGGCCAGGAGCCTTAAAGGAGCCAAACTTAGACACTACCCCCCAGATTTCCTGCTGATCAGGCAGGGAAGAAATGGAAAACTTAGGTTTAGACTCAACAAGGGCTATGGGAAAAGCACCAGGGTCAGGGGGGAGGCAAAGGAAGAGGAGAAGAGATTCACAAAATAAGCTCTAATATGGTTCCTAAGAGCAACAGGGTCAGAGATGCATTCCCCTACCTCAGAACAAAGAGAGATAATTCTATTTCTATTTCTCTTTATAAGGACTGCCTTGTGGAAAAATGAAGTATTCCTATCCCCATCAACTAGCCAATTGTCCCTAGACTTCATCATCCAAAAAAGTTCCTCCTGGTGGAGAATTTCCAGAAGGTCCTCTTGAAGGTTTTTCTCCAAATCAAACAAGTAGTTTGAAAAACCATTTGCACCTTGGGGTTTTTGAATACCCTCTAGTCTCGCCATTAAACGAGCTTTTTTCTTGAAAACATTTCCGAAAACATTTTTATTCCAAATCACCAAACTAGTAGACAAATCATTAAGTTTTTCACAAAAGTCTTGGTTACTAGAACACCAATTTGAGTTAATAAGAGGTTCAAAGGAGGGGTCCAAGCACCACATGGGTTCAAAGCGGAAAGGTTTAGGAGCCTGAAAATTATTTCTAGTAGCAAAACTGAGCAGGATTGGACAGTGATCCGAGGTTAAGCGGGGGAGGGTTTTTAAATGACCAGAAGGGAACAGGGACACCCAATATATATTGGCCAGAGCCCGGTCAAGTCTTTCAAAAATAGGACCAATCTTTCTCTTGTTTGTCCACGTAAATTTTTTACCAGAAAAGCCCAAATCAAATAAGTTACAGGATTGCAAACAGGATAGAAAAGCATTAGCTTTGTAAGGTTTTATAGGGCCACCACCAAATTTCTCATGAGAATAACAAATATCATTAAAATCACCCAACACAATCCACGGCAAATCCAAAAAAGAATGAATGCAGCAAGTTCAAATCATCCCACAACAATTTTCGAATTCTGAATTTAGGATGAGCATAAATATTGGACAAGAAAAAGGATTTAGGGGGGAGTATACCTGTAGAATACCATGAATGCCCTGACTGGTGGTTCACGTGGTTTTAAAGGACACAAAGCCTGATCTCCACAGAACCACAATGCCTCCAGATAATCCCGCCGGCTCCACCATCACCCACTCATCGTAAGGAAGCTTGCCTACTATCTTCTCCGTAGCACTTCGACTAACACGCAGCTCAGAAATGACAAGGACATGAGGTTGGTGTTGCTGAATTAAGAGTCAGACATTTCTCAAAAAGGATTGTCTCGCAATCCCCCTCGCATTCTAATACAGAATGGACATATTAAGAATTGTAGGGGGGAGAGGAAAGGGATCTACCTCCCCGTTTGGCAAATCTCTTAGGAATTCTCGTTCTTGACCCGTCCTAAGGTCGAATAAGATGTAGTGCCTCGGCTCCAGGGATAGATTTATTGCTCTTTCTTGGCCTTGCGCTTCTACGAAATGCCAATCCACCGACAACTGAACTTGTCTTTCCCTTCTTCTTGCTACGATGATTTTCATAGAGTTTGTCCAATTCCTTGTTTCTACTGAGACCGATAGAAATTTCATTTGAACCATCTCGATACACCGAGGAATCACTGGAGGGGGATCTAGGATGACGGTGAATTTGGGGGGGATAATGTTCAGAGAGTCCTCCATCATCAGTTGCTCCATTCTCCAAGAGAAGAATAGCTTCGCTTCCTCCGACAAAAAGACCAGGTCCGCCAAATTTGGGAGGTGGGCAGGAAGAAGATCTCCTTGGCTCGACAACATACACAGCTCTTTTAAAAGGGCTTTGGCTTCTTGAGGGAACAAAATCAGGTGACGGATCTCCGCCGCAGAAATGATGATCGGGTTTTCCCAGTCGTCCGATTCTAGCATGAATTGGACCTGATTCGGGTTCTGATCTGAGATTCCTGTCTCTGGGGGAGCCAGATCTACAATTTGAGTGTTCTAAGTTGGGTAAATTTCCTGCAGGGACGGCGGCGTCCACGGCGGAGAGGCTAGTGGGTTGGGAATGCTTGTCGGGGTTGAAGACAGAGAGTGGTTTGGGATTCTCAACGGGTGAAAGATGTTGTGAGGAGGGGAGGGATTGTAAGTGGCGTAGTTTGACACCATTTTTGCAAGAATCAGAGGACAGATATTCGAAAGGATTTCTGGAAATTGGGATAGAAGAGAGAGAGGGAGAGCTATCCGATTTAGAAGAAGGAGAAGTGATTTGAGATGAGGAGGGTGAGTGCAGAACAGCTGTACAGGTAATTGGCATTAAAGATAGCTGACGTGTCAAAGAACGGGCCAGTTCAAAATTTGAACAGGGATTTCCCAAAACAGAAAAATCCCGCGCATTGAGAATTTTCTTTGTTTCCACCCATTTTTTACCGGCACCACCTTGAGCGGGGGCGCTCTGATCAACACTAGGCTTATTAGCTTTCAAAGGAACCTTAATCCACTCGTCTATCTTCTCCGACCCTGGCGAGGCAACTTTGGGGGAAGGAACAACAGGGGGTTTTTTCTGATACAGTTTACAATCCGCGAGCCAATGACCATAATTTTTACATCCCTTACAGAATTTAGTTGCATCTTGAACAGAAATAGGCTGTTGGAAATTTCCAATCCAAATTGCAAAGGGAGGAGGCTTGGAGAGGTAGAACTGGATAAGTAACCTTGCAAATCTAACCCTGTCTTTTTCCGCAGTTCTCACATCAATTTTAACAAGCTTACCCAGCAAATTACCAATTTCCAAGAGTATATCTCTCTCATAGAACTCCACTGGTAGCTCCGGGAGAGTAGCCCATAGCACCGCCGAATCAATAATTGCGTCCGACGGCTTAAAACCTGGTTCCCACAGTTTCAAAAACAGGGGAAAACCACCAATCTTCCAGGGGCCCTTCTCTAACGTGGCCTGAAGATCCACCTCTGATTTGAATTTCACAAGAAAGAAACCTTTCCCAAGAAGGAGAAAATCCCAGCCAGAACAATGCGAGAAAACCTTAGCCAACTTTTCCTTTAAGAAAGGGGCGGAGAACGATTTACCCACAACCTTACCGATCAAAGAGGATTTCCAATTCAGACACAGCTCTGAACACCGAAGAGGATCCAGAGGAAGAAAGGCATGAGAGTCTGGAGAGAAACCAGGGGGCGGAGACGAGGCGGCCAGCGACACACCAGAAGAAGGAGGGGGAAGAGAGCAAGAATGGAGAGGAGAGGAAGAGAGCGCATCTTTGAAGGAAGAGGCAGGCGACGATAGAGGCAAGCTTACCAGGGATGAGAGCTGATGGCGGGCGGCGAGGGAACCTGCAGGAACCTTCCCCTCCCCCTATAAATAGCCTCTTAAAATTCTGTTTTCAATCATCAATTCTTATCAACTCTTTAATTCTCTCTCTCACCAACTCTCATCAAGAATTTCTTGATTCTCTCTCTCTCTTTCTAAACTAGCCTTTTACAAACACAATTCCTCGTACATTAGCACTAGACATACCTAGCCAAGTTCGAAGTTGTCTTCGCACTAGATGTGAAAGGTTTAATTTCTGAGGGTTTGATCCCAAATCTCTATTTCAATTATTTAGTTTAATTTTTTGTTTATTATTTTCCTTGAAGTTAATAACATGTGTATTTTGTTATTAGAAAGAGATACGAGGCATCCAAGTAAGTGCTTTAATTGATATTATGATATAGAAATCCTGTCTAGGTTGTTATTATGATTCCTAACGTCATGTTAGGGTGTTTTGATCTTCCTAGTATCATGTTTAGGGTAACAACTATACTTTCTAATATCAAATATGACAATTGTGATTCCTGCGATGCTTCCTATTTTCTTCCTAATAGCATGTTAGTATCATGTTAGGGTCAATATTTGATCTTTATTGTTTAGTGACATGCTAGGGTTTGTTATTAATCTTGTTAGTATCATGCCTAGGATCTTGCTATTATTATGCTTTAACATGATGATTATGATTATTGTTATGATTCTTTATTATGTTGCTTGATGTTTATTATTATTGCTTGATCACACCTTTTATGCATGTTTAAAGGGAATTTGGTACTTGTAATCATGCTTAATAAGATAATTAATAATCTTGTTTAGGGTTAATTTGATTATAATTCAAGTGATCGCGAATAATAGTTTTATTTGTGCATTAATATTCAATCAACATAGATAAACAGGTTTAGGGTTAATCCTATTAATTGCATGTTAGTCAGAAAGCGCACATGAATACGATCAGAATAAAGTAGAGGCATATTATTAGGGAAGGTTCAATCTTTTTTAGGTTGGATTTGTACCTTCATCCCCGAACTACCAGTCATGGTTCCAGACCTATTGGAGCTGACGATCTCCTGGATCGTTAAGGGGTGTAACCTTCACCTCGTGAACGGTTTACAAGTTCCTAAAACTTGTTGGCGACTCTTTTGTTCTAGCTTCTTTCCCTTTGGACGCCACCGTACTTTAGTGTATGATCACAGTGGGGTTCAAGCTAGGGGTAATGCTTGAAATATTCCCTACAATACCCATCTTAGGATTTGGAGAAAAGTGCTTGAGCGGGAGTTAGAAAGAGCATTGCATTTTGGCAAAAACTCTTAAACTCCATTAACACTTGGGTTTTGGTCAGACCTTGCTAAATCCAAGGTAGCGGACCTAAAAAGTCGGTGTTCGTCCTTTGTGGGTGGATACCGTTGGAGGCTCGGTATTTTCGGAGCTAGAGATTTCAAGTACAAGCCCGTTTGTGAGGGCGAAGCACACTTCAAAGGTATATTCTGGTTTTCCCTTTCTCGTGTTTATTAGTTATGCTTTATGGTTTTATTAATTGCGAGTGGTTCGTTGGGTCGGGGTTGTTTCCGCGGTGAGTCGGACTCACCAAACCCCAACATTTGTTTCATCATAAATAGAGGTCATATCACCCCTTTTTCAATTATCAACAAGCTTGATCATTAAATAATTCTCTTCTCCCTCTTTACCCTAAACACAAGCCTCCCTATTCTTCCATAATACTTCTCTTAAGCACTCCAAGGAGTCCATACAATACCTGAAGTTATATACTTTAACCAAGGCATGAAAGCTATAATTAACTGAGGGTTTGGACCAAATCAATTCTACTTTTTATTTAATTTAATTTTAATTCGATTTATTTTTTATTGAAGTTACTAACAGTTTATTCATGATGTAGCAATTCAAGGAAACGCGGAAAAGGAGTAATTAATCACTTAATTACTCTTATTTTTATTCTTGTTGCTAGTATCATGATTAGGTTTATTATATATTATTTGATTTGACTAACGCTATTATTGTTGAATTGCTTCCAATATTAATGTTTATTCTATTATTACTTATGATCACCATATTGCATGTTAAAGGGAATATGTAATTGAAAGTTAGATAATTTGGACAATCGGTTTAGGTTCCTTTTTAATCTTGTTGTTTAATCAAGTTATCACGATATTTTATAATTATATGTTACATTAATATTCAACCAATTTAGCCTAATAATAGTTTGGAGTAAATTGAATCTTTGTTTGTATGTCTTTGAGATCACAGGAATCACTTTTCACTATAAGAATCGAGTAGAGGCCAATATGGGTGAATGTGACTCCATGAATCACTTTTTACCATCATCCCCGATTCTCCTTTTGTGGTTCCGAACCATATAGAGTTAGTAATCTCATGGATTATGGATGGGGTGTAACCTTCACAGGTCAATCATTGTTGCCTATCGTCGTTGTCCCTTTATTCGTGGTTGCATTTTATGATCCGTGAACGATTTACAAGTTCCTTAAAAACTTATTGGTGGCTCCCTACTTTGCTTTGTCCCTAACCGTATATGTCAATTCCCACTTCCTATGAGTGCCAAGCATATTCACAACATGTTTAACATAGGCGCACTTCAAACGACACCTACAATGGTCAAATTCGATCTAGAGTTTTCATGGTCGAATTTGACCTTTAAAACCATAATTTTAAGCCAGAATCGGGGTTTTCACGGTCGTGGATCTGGTTGGGTGGAAGTCGTGGTGGGTTATATGTTTTTTTTTTTAATTTTAAAGGTGATTTAAGGTGCTTGGTGGCGGTGGTGAAATGGGATAAGGGGGCTGGTGGTGGTGATATTGGATAAGGGCGATTGTGGCGGGTGGGTTGTGGGTTTTGTTTGGGTGGGTTTAGCCGTTTAGGTGATAGTTCAGGGTTAGGGTGGGTGGGTTCGGGTTAGGGAGGCTGTGAAAGGAATGGTGTCCTTCGAACAAGTGTATTATTCTGATAGTGGGTTAAAATTATTAGAAAGCTAATATATTTAGTAAGGTCAAGTGATCGGAATGCCTAGGTGGAGACCGCTTCCGATCAATAATATTAATGTATAATTAATATTACAGCTTAATCTTGACTGATTCCTTCGGGTCACACCCAAGCAATTAACAAACTGACTCGACGAATTAATTCGGAAGAAATTAATGAGTCGCTTGAGTAATTAATATTTAGACGTCGGAAATTCGAGCTTGGAGCGTCGAAACCGAGCGTCGGAGAATCTCAAATGTCGAGCCAAAATTTAGGATTTGGCAAGACAGGAAAATGCTTCAAGTAACAAGTAAAATCCTAGCCACGCGAAAGGCTAGGAAAGCGTGACAAATAGGAGCATGCCACATGGCACCACACATGGAAAAACGTCATGTGGCAGCCTCCAAGTGGCAGCGCGCCACGGTGGCAGTGCATGTGGTAAGGGTCGTGGATCCAGGTGATGGGTCATGGACACGGGCCAAAAGAAAGTGGCCCAACCAAACCCAACTTGGGGCTCAAGGTTGGGTGACACATAGTTAGTTCACAATGCATGTGAAATTCCTTGGGGACCAAGTGAGAAAGTGGTCCTCACCTAACCGTGTGACAGTTATTACTTGTTCCTTGGTTTATTTAACTAAGGGTTGAATTCATCAATCTTTCCATGTGGGATATTTTTGTGAAAAAGTCCCACATTGAATGATGAGTGGAATTCACAAGCTATCCTTCCTTATAAATAGCCAAATCATGGCTTGAGAATTCTTTGCTTGAGTAGAAATTCAATAGGGCATTGCATTTGCAAAAACCCTTAAACTCATATAATACTCGGGTTTTGGTCGGGCCTCGCTAACCTCGAGGCAACGGACTTAAAAGTCGGTAGTCGTTTTTGCGGGTGGATTTCCGTTGGAGGCTCTCGTGTTTTCGGGGCTAAGCTTTCAAGTAAGAGTCTATTTGGTCGGGCGAAGCACGCTCCAAAAGGTAATCATTTTATCTTAATCTTGTGTTTAATTTAATTAGGTTTGTGGTTTTATTTATTGCGAGTGCGGTCTTGTTTTTAGGTTTTTTTTTCGCGGTGAGTCGGACTCACCAAACCCCAACAGGCTGGAGGTGTGGGGTGGTGGATGGGTTCGGGTTAGGTGGGTAGGGTTCTGGTGGCTGGGTACGGGTATGTTGGTGGGTGGGTGGGTACGGGTTAGTTAGGCGGGTTAGGGTTAGGGAGGCTGGAAGTGTAGGGTGGGTTAGAGTTAGGTGGGTGAATGTGGTTCTAGTGGCTGGGTACGGGTTAGAGAGGATGGAGGTGTGGGGTGGTAGTGGGTGGTGGTGGTTAAAGGTGTTTGTTTGTTTGTTTATTATCAATTTTTTTGTTGAAAATCATAAATTGTATTACAGGATTAATTAATGAAAATAATGACGTTAGTACATATGTTCTGATTGTGTATCAATTTGACTAAAAAAACCAAAAAAATGATTTTTTTATAATTTTTTATGCATAATGGGAAACGGTTTGGTGTCAAAAACCTCTTTCCTTTCGCTACAAATGGGCCATGGTTTAAAAGGCTGATGGGAAGCCCCCCTAAGCGCATGCAGTTTAAAAACGCTTCCCATTAGGAGGTTTGAACCGCTTCCCATTTGCCTTATTCTACTAGTGACGACTGTTGGGATTTAATGGCTGTTGGAATCCCTTAATTTTAACTTCATCTTATTGCTAATTTAATGGGCATTATTGCTGATTAATGTTGTTACTTAAAGACTAGTCGTTACACCTTTTACTGTTGATTAAAGCTAGATCTTATTGGGGATTAATGGGTGGATGTTACACCACTTGATTGATGATCGTTTCCTCCTTAATTGCTGGTAGTTTTACTCCCTCCATTGCCTTATAAATCTACCTTATTCACCTATGAAATCGATAACAACAAAATCAACCATCTTTAATTTCTTACCTTCTCTTAAAAATATATCTTCGGTTTTTGGGCAAGTATTCTGAGTTCCAGTCGGGTTTGTCAGTGCACACAAAATCTGGCTCCATGCTTATCCTGGAGAGCGACCGCTTGATGTCTACTACACCGGAGTAGCGCGAAATCGTCTTTTAGGTCGGTGGTTATCCACGACGCGATAACTGTCAATTTGGTCTACACAACATTGATATAAGCATTTTCGTTTAATTTGCTTATACTAACAAGAGTACAAGACAATCAAAGGCGTTCTACCAGACTGAAGTCATACCATAATTTAACTCATCTCTAGTTAGCAAGTAAGATCCCTTTAGAACTGTAGAGTGAAGAGGGGGAAAGGATGATAAGAGAATTCTCACACCTAAAGTTGCCCGTGGCGGAAATTGATTGCGATAATGAGACAAGACACAATGCCTATGACTAGTCCTAGACATGTACTAATTGGTAACTCCTCTTGTCTTAAGGCCTTACAATAAGTGAAATTTTGCTAGCTTAGGATCATACTGTGTATATGAATTTATGATGTAATCTAGATGCATTCTCTATTTCTCTTTAAGGTTTAAGGTTGTTGGCTTGGAACCACAATAGCAATCTTTGGCAAGATGAGTTTAATTTTTTTTTTTATTATTCATAAATAAGATGTCATACGACAACTACAAAAAGATTTATGTCAAAGACATACATGACAATTGAATCAAATAAAAACACCCTTTCATTAGCAAAGCTACAATTGTTGTTGCAAATCGTACATTCTTTATACCCTTTTCCACATCGTTGTGATTTACGGCCTTCTTCGAAGAAGGGGTCTATTGAACTGTTGTGTCCATGAGAAAATATTTGCCTAAGTCGTCTGGTTGTAATAGAAAGATTAATCTCTTTTTCGACCCCGTACAAATCTTTACCCATGAAATAACTCTACAACAATCCATCAATCAAAAAAGCAAATCCTCCTTCAAAACACAAAAGAAAAACCTTTTCTTTCAAAGGAGAAAAATCTTCCTAAAAAAAAAAAGAAAAACCCTTTATTTCGAGGGAGAAACGTTCCTCCTAAAAGAGGAAGAGTTATTATAAACCTAGAACAAACAAAAACAAAGAAAAAAGGCACATAGAAAACAAAGATTGGGGCTTTCAACCGGTGAAAACCGATGGAAGCCCCTCCAAATTCAACAATGGAGGCTAGATTTTTTAGAGAGAGGAAAGGGGAGAAAGGAGAGAGGCTAGATGAGTTTAATTAATAACATGCAAGATGAGATTGGTACATTAAAAAAAATAAACAAAGCAACATGTATAGGAGTATTTTGTGAAATTATCCAAAATATAACTTTGTAATTTGTAAAATCTATGTTGTTGTATAGTGCAAATTATTTGATGCACGTGGTTACACAATGTTCATGGTGCACTTTGTCAAAATAATATCATACTTCATATGTTCTTTAATTTGATTTTGAGTTACACTTCATATATACATAAGTGAAAAATAGCAAACTTCTCATATTTTAAGGACATATAAATTAATGACAAAAGCATGAAAAATTAAAGGAAAATTGTTAGGAATACTACAACCTTTCACCGATCTTTTAAATTAAAACGACATTGTAAACATAAATTTTAAATCTGAAAAATATATAGATTCAAAACAAATGCAACAAAGAATTAATTTTATTAATTTGATAATTTTGGGTACAATCTCTAATTTGCTCCTCTAATTTGATCTCCACTTTGACTTCTCTCTGTTTTTCTCCTTTTTTTTCAAATGAAACAGAAAACCTCTATTTATAGAGAGAGACACCCTAGAGTTAATTAGGTTAGGGTTTGATATGTATTGGGCTTTTGAGGTAATCATGACTCATTTACAATAGTTTAACCCATTTTTAATAGGTTTTAACTATTAAATAAAAAAATTAGTTAAAAATAATTAAAATGGGCTAATTTAATTTATTTCACCCAAAATAATTAAGTTTAATTAATAGTCAAATAAATAGGAGTCAATACTTTGACTTTTGACCCATATAATATCCGATGTGGCACTTTTATAAATTTTTCATGCCTACAGACATTTTGATCATTTCGGAATAAATAAAAAATCTTTAACACACATTTTCTGTAAATAGAATAAAAAAGGAAAAATTAGAAATAATAATTCAACTTTGTCTAATTTATGTAGAATAATCTCAACTTATAATTATACTGGATTAATCCGAACTTTGGGGGGTCTTCTTTTTCTTCAATCCCAAATACCGGTTACCGGTTGAATGGGTTAATTTTTTTATTTTTTTATTAAAATGACACGTGTCACAAATTAATTGGTTAAAAAATATATAAAAAACAAAATAAAAAAAAACCAAAAAAACCCACCATGAACCAGACAACCACCCAACCCCTCCACCCTTGCTCACCGGAGCCCCAAACCTCACCCACTGCCCTCTCCGATCCCTTTTTCACCGGAAAAACCACGGATGCCAGACTGAAAACCTGGCCCCGACCTTCCCCCACTCCGGAAAACACCATCGCCACCCCTATCTGACCTCCCTCATCCTGAAACAACCGAAACCCCAGCCCAACCCATTGTTGGCTTCCCTTCTTGCCTCGCCAACCACCACAGCCTTGCCAAACACCACAGTTACTAACCCCAGCCGCAGCCACCGACCTCAAAACTACCAAACAATCTCTCAATTCCCCCAGCCACAAACGCCGGCCGGCATACCGCTCACGAAACTCACTTGAAACCCTTCCCCTAATCCCGAAAATACCTAACCCACCCTCGAATTTGCGATTTGGGGTTTTGGTGGCTGCGATTTTGGGATTTAGGTGGCTGCGTTTAAGGATTTTGGTGGCTTCAACCTTGGGGTTTCGGTGGGGGGAATAGGAAGGTGTTTTCAGGGAGGGGGAAAAATGGCGACGTAAGGGGTGGGGGATAGCGGCGGTTCGGCGAGGGGATAAGAGGCGGTCTAGCTGTGGTGGTGGAGGTAAGGGTGCAGGGGGGAGGGGAGGTTGGCTGGGTTTTCATTTTTTTAAAATTATTTTTGGACCAATCAAGGCTTGCCACGTGTCAAGTGACCTGATATAATAGGTCATTGACTTTTGTTGACCGGTTAGGGATTGAAGAAAACGAAGACCCCAAAGTTCGGATTATTCCAATATAATTAAAAGTTGGGATTATTCTACATAAATTAGACAAAGTTGGGATTATTATTTCTAATTTTTCCAATAAAAAATCGGTAATCCGACTTTATAATTTTTTTTTTTTTTTTTTTTTTTTGAAACAAATCCGGCTTTATAAGTTAAATCGGATATGTGTTGCATTATGATTAATTCGATTTTTTGTAAAAAAATTTAGCATAAAAATGATCTTAATTTTTTATTTTTTATTATTAAAAACAGAAATCCCCTCCACCTCCCCACTGACCCTTGACCCTTCCTGTTCAATGTTTTTTCATTCATTTTTTTTCCTCTCGTGAGCTTTTCACTTTAACGCTGCACAAATTTCTCTCTCTCCATTACAGCGTATTCTTAGCTTTCTCTCCTCCATTGAAGTTGGTTCTAAGGTATGATGTTGTTCTATCTTTTCTTAATAATCGAATATCAATTTAACAATTAAGAATTCATCTTTAATTTAAATTTCAGTACAATCAAATTAGGGTTCTTCTAATGTGGATTATTGAACTATTGACTATTATTATTGAAATCAAGTCAGGAAATAACGAGCAATTTTTGTTGACATTCTTAAGCAAGAAGAATGTATCTATGTTTGTAGCTTGATTAGATAATGGAGTCAATTTTGGTTGTTAGGCAATGTTAAGTTGTAAGTATGAAATTGAACATTTTCTCGTTTGGACAATTTAATTTATAGATGCAAAAACAATTTTTGAATATGTAAAATCATACAGAGAAATTTCGATCAAATGTTAATTAGGACTCTGATTTGTATCCACTTTTGGTCATATAGTTTTAAGCATCTTGCATTTGATACTGGTATGTAGGAGACGAGACTCGGACTAGTATCAATGCAATGTGTGCTATAGTCAAATAAATGGAATGCTCTCTATGTGGGAACAATGTATCCGCGATCTCAGATTTAATCACGGTGTTGTAAATATATATCGGGTTGATTTTTTGTTGATCATGCATTGCCTCTTAATACTAATATGACCCGAGCAGCCAGTGAAACATATTACTGTGAGTACCAAGCCTAGGACATACTTCCTCCATCTCTTTATATTTGCAACACTATGACTTATACACTATTTACATACACTACTTTGACTAAATCTGATGATATTCTTCAGGAAATATATAATCATGTAAAAATCTTGTTACATTTGCTTCAATTTATTATTTTTATATATTGATTATTAAGGATGTTAGTAATTAAAATGATGCATCAATAAGCATGAAATGAGATATGTTAGTAAAAAGATTGAAACATCAAAAGTATATTTTTAGCTTAAATAGCGGGAAATATAATTCATTTCAAGAGGAAACTTAACTCCAACATCTTCAATAAAATATTTGAATTTAGATGTAGACTTCCATAGGCCTGGGAGGAATTGAGAGATGATTGTATGAAGTTGCTTCAAAAATCAAATTTTGCCTATATGATATCCTTTTGATGGTATTTGATTAGAAGTTGAAGCTACTGAGTAGTTTAAGGATAACGTGCACCACCGGTCTTGTACCTCTTACGACTGCCTTCATTTGTACTTGGTTTGAGGGTAAGATTGTGATTACTTTATTTTAGTTCAGGTTCTTTCTCTCTTGTTTATCTTGACACAAACTACAGGCTGTCCTTCTCAACACAAGTATTTCACTCGTGGAATTGGCTTTGATACTTGTATTGATGAATGTTCAGTCATTTAGAGTTTGTAGAAAATTTGGAAAGCTAATTTGAACTTACTCCAACAAGATTTTTGTCCCATGCAGCATCCATGGGGATTAATTTTCAATCAGTGCTCATATTCTCAACCATTTTACGGGTACTATTGATCCTCTATGGAGATTGGCAAGACTCCCATATGGAAGTTAGATACACTGATGTTGATTATCTTGTATTTTCTGATGCTGCTACTTTGATGTCTTTTGGGGAGTCTCCTTTCAAAAGGACCACGTATCGTTATTCACCATTGCTTGCCTTTCTACTCATACCAAATGCGGTTTTTCATCACTCTTGGGGGAAATATCTATTCTCAGCTGCAGGTATGAAAGAATCATCCTAACAGCTCTAGAAAAAGCTATTTTACTTGCCATTATTTTTAGATATCTGGAATTCAATTTCGCTGTGACACATCTTATCCCTGCTCTTTTTTTGATGTACATTCCTTATGTATGTGGAAATAAATTCTTCCATTCTAAACACATTAAATTTTGGCATTTAACTTTGGTTGAGCTTCTGTTTTTGGTTTAGGGTGACCAGTTTTTATGATATTGTGAATTTGCTTGTTTTTTTTTTTATTTATTAATTGTGGTGGAGCTTAATGTATTATTAGAAAGAAGAGAAATTTCTGATCCATTGTTGTGGTCAACAATTTCTTTGTCATAACTTCTGTTACTGTGGTCTTGCTATTTACAGATTTGGGAGTGTACTAGGAAATATGAGGTGCACAGGTTTATTTGGCCATCATCTGAGTTGCAACATTTCTAATTTGCAGATCTGCTAGTTGGATACTTAATTCGTTCCATTTTGAAGCTACGTGGAGTACCAGAGAAAATATGCACTTACTGCATGATGGCATGGCTTTTCAATCCATTTACCTTCACCATTGGAACTCGTGGAAATTGTGAACCTCTTGTTTGTGCAGTAATCTTGTGGATCATTACCTGTATTATGAGGGGTAATATTCTAAATTCAAATATCTTTCTTTTCTTTCTTTTCATATAAATATTGTTTTTTTAGTCTTTCAGTTTGTCTTTTACTTTTTATGAATGTGAAATCACACAAGCTTAAAAAAAACCTCTATGACAAGTTCATCACTCAAACAAATACTTAAGGAACCTCACAAATTTAAACTAATGCCAAGGCTGCAATAATTGGTAGCTTTTTACCCTGATACAACTTGTGCTTTGACATGGGTTTCATTCTTTGTGAGCTAAGATAGTAGTGATACACTATTAGGAGCTGTTGAAAAGGGAAAAACATGAAAGAATCTCTCACTATTGTTGTGAAAACAAAATCTGGGGAGTGCTAGCAGAATGATATACAGTGAAAATTGCTCATGTTAATGTGAAGGCCTACTGGGTTTAAGATATTTGCTCTATTTACCATATACATTGCATATGTTAATGTTCATTGTTGTAGAAAGTACTCTTCATCATTGAGGCCTTCCAGATTCAAGTCTACCTTCTTCACTGAGAAATTTCTTGAATGCAACAGTTTTTCTTGAGTAGTTCTCGTTATCGCAGTTTGTAAGTTCACAATTTCTATGCATGCACAGAGAGATAAATCATTCCCCCCCCCCCCTTTTTTTTCTTTTTTTTTTTTGGGTGAAATCTGTGACTCAAACAATTTAATTTAAAGTGGAATAAAAAACTGGTATGGATGGTATATATATTCATGCGCATATGTGTAAGTATACGTCATGTATGTAAATAAATTTGAAGAAATGGTTTTGAATTTACTAACAAAAGCAGTCTTTACATAGGATCCTGTCGAAATTTTCTAGATAATGTGTGTAAGTATAAATTTGTATATGAATTAGTGCTCTTAAATGTGAAAGACCAGTCTTTTGACAAGATACCATCAGAAATTTTAGAAAATGAAGTAATTCTAGTGCTACCCGTTAGAGTGTAAAACACTTGAGCGACTAATAAATGAGATTATATGCTTTAGGTTTGCTAAGTGAATGCTTCTGACAAATGCTAAGTGGCACTTGATATTTGTACATGTCAGTGGATGTGCATGTTATATAATTTTTAACCGCATTTGTGGTGCAACTTACAATGTTCTACCAAGCTTGTTTTGTATGTTTACTTCATGTTTATTGGAATTTCTTACCGTAAGACATTATAGATTTTTTTTTTTTTTTTTTTTCTTGGGCAAATTGTACTAATTTCATAATGTCTTGTGATTTTCTGTTCTTATCTGTCCACAGGGAAGGTCTACCAAGCTGCAATATGGTATGGACTTATTGTCCACTTCCGAATATATCCTATTATATATGCACTTCCCATAATATTAGTTCTTGATCCACGAGTCATCCAATCTGGTCAGAAGCCCACGCTTGTGAACTGGAGCTCTGATCAAGAAAAATCACCTCAACGCTTAAATGATACAGACCTGAAGTCTTTGTGGACTGTACTTGTGAGCTTTTTTTCAGGCACTAGGATCCTGTTTGGATTGATATCAGGTGCTGTCTTCTTTGGTTTCACGGGTCTCTTTTATTATTTATATGGGTGGGAATTTCTACATGAGGCATTGCTTTACCATCTCACACGAACTGATCCTAGGCACAATTTCTCTATATATTTCTACCACATATACCTTCATTATGAGCATGAGCTCTCAATACTTGAAAAGCTCGTCTCTTTCCTACCACAGTTTACCGTTCAGCTGCTTCTTATGTTCAAATATGCCCTCGATCTTCCCTTCTGCTTTCTTGTACAGACAGTGGCATTTGTAGCATTCAATAAGGTTTGTAATTTTCCTTTCCTTTTGCCATATTTTTTCTTGTTTTTCGTTTTCTTATTAATGTCTGTAGTCTTTTAAGTGATTGTTGTATATATGCAAATTTTGAGTATGTTTGTTTCCCCTCTCAACATCAGGTAATTACGGCACAGTATTTTGTGTGGTTCTTTTCCTTGATACCAGTGGTATTGCCATGGAGTAAAATGAAAATGAAATGGGAAGGACTCTCCTGTATAGTAATTTGGATGGGGACTCAACTTCACTGGCTGATGTGGGGTTACTTATTGGAATTCAAGGGCAAGAATGTGTTCTTACCTCTTTGGATTGCAAGCCTATTATTCTTAGCTGCTAACTGTTACGTTCTCATTGTTATAATTTGCTGTCATAGATACTCTCCCATATTTCAACATCTTAGCACAACCTCAAGAGACTCAAAAGGGCGTCTAAAAGTCAAGTAAGCAATTAGAGCTTTGAGACATTTAGATTTCAGGTAATTTCTTGTAACTTAACTTTTGTTACTACATGTATTAGATGATTTGTTACCAAATGAGTTATTACTCCTTTTTCCTCATGCTACCTTGCAATATTGAAAAAAGAAAGGTGAGTTTTTGAATTATATGGACAAATTGCTATGACTTTTACATTCCCAAAGAAAAGAGCTGGGCTTGAGTTTTCTGATAAGCTTGATCTTGTTTGGGTGGATCTCCATAGTTTAGTTAGCATGAGCTTAATTTTAGTCTTCTTCATGCTCATGATCGATTTAACTTGAGCCAAAGCTATATCAAGTCTATATGAGTCAAGTTTAAGATGGATGTAGCTTAAGTTATTAGCATTGCTGATATGGTGAATGTGAAATTTGGTACTGATTTATGCAGCCTAACGGCCTTAACCTTATATGGAATTTCATGTTGTTAGTAGTTAATGCTTTTATTTTAGGCTTTTAGCCTTTACGGTGTGTTTGGATAGAAGGAAATGGAAGGAAAAGAAGGGGAGGTAAATGGAGAGTTGTGATATCTTTCATTTGGATAACAAATGAGGAAGTAATGCTATGTTTGGATAACAAATTAGAAGGGAAATGGAAGGGAGGGAAATAGGAGGAAGGGGAAGGAAGGGAAAGTGGAGGAAATGATGAGTTCCATTTTCCCTCCAAATCTCTCCAATTTTGAAGGGATGGTCTTTATTAAAGGAGGAGGGAAAATAGATCCCTCCCTCCCCCTCCCCTTCTCTCCCCCAACATATTATCCAAACAAGGAAATTTGTCTCCCTCCCTTTCCCTTCCCTTCCTTTCCTTCCATTTTTTTATATCCAAACATAGCCTAAGGGAATTGGAGGGGAGAGAAATGAAGGGATTAAATTATAGGAAAATGATTCCTCCAACAATGGAGAGATTTGGAAGGAAAACTCACCATTCTTCTCTCCCCTCCCTTTCCCTCCCTTCCTCTTCTCCTCCCTCCCCTTCTTTTCCTTCCTCTAATGTTATCCAAATACACTGTTAGTGTTGCGTATACGAAGTAGCAAACTGTATGAGCATATTAATTGTCTTCAAAGCTACATTTTCAAAATTTCATTTCCAACTGTCACATTCTCTCTCTCCCTCTTTTTTTTTTTTTTTTTCCTCTAATACTCTAGATTATTGATTAGTGTATCTAACCATTACTCTCTCTCTCTCTTTTTTTTTTCTTTTTTTTTTTTTTTTAAATTACTACATTTTGATATTTGATATCCGAATAGTGTTCTCAGGAGTGGGAAAAAAATATCTAAGAGGAATTTCACTTTTTCCTTTCTACTCCTTACGTCCGTTTCCACTCTTCTATTCCATTTTCTACCTTATACTACCATTTTTCTTGAGGTACTCCCACTTAAGCAATTTGATTTTTATGGCAAAATGGTAAATAAAACAACATATATGTCGAGTCGTCATGACATTTTTCATAAATAAATCAACAATAGAAGGACCAATATGTAATACTATTTTGCCATTTTTTGTTTATTAAATTGGTTAATTGGTATTTTTTTTTTACGTAGTACAAATTCTACAAATTTACAATTGTATTTTTTTTTTACCTTCAAAATAATTGAAGTTAAAGTGTCATCACTTGCATAGTTACATGTGCCTTACTTTGACAAGTATAATTGATGGACCAAGGGTATTATTATTAGAGGAAAGTGGTAGCTCAAATCATAAAATAACCACATTAACAATTATAATACTAATAAGATTAAGTTAATAAATTAAATTAATTCAAAAGTAAATATTAATAATATTAACAAAAATAACATTAATACTAATAATAATTATAAAAAAAAAAAAAGACAAAAGCTAACGAACGCCCTGGAGGCGTTGGATAAGCTAGCTAAAAATAGAAGGATTTAATTAAAAATTAACATTAAGATGCGTGATTTTGTAATGCTTTTCCACCCAAAATAATTAATGAAAATAAAAAAACAGACTTCTACCCAAAATAATCAAATCCACCTAGGCAGATCCAGAAATTCTAGGCGGATGTAGAGAGGCAGATTCGGAAATTTTTGGTGAATTCGGATTTTTTAGGTGGAAGTTTGTTTTCAAAAAAAAAAAAAAAAAACTTATAGAATCTTTCGACGACATCTCTAGAGTACGAATATTGTCGTCCATCGTCCTAAACTCGTCCCAAAAACTGCATAAATTTTTTGGTGGTGGATCGAAAAAAGTGGGGTTAGATGTCGTGGGGACCGACGTGGTGGGCTTGAGATTTTTCTTAACCACGTGGTATAAATTAGAAGGGTCAGTATGATATAATAATGGCCATGACTAATAAATGACTATTTTATAGTCCAACTTGCAAAAAGGCGAAAATTGTCCATTCATGTGAAAAAGAGTGTGTTCCCTTGTAAAAGGGAAACGACGTTTACTAATTCACTTTTATTTTCATAGGATTTAGAATCTGAAGACGGCGGTGATAATATGAATTATAGTGTGAATTTTGTCACGGACACTTTATTTCCAACGTTTGAGGATGTAGTTAAATGGGCGGATGTTTCCTTAAAACTGGGATGTATTTTGGTGAAAATGTGTTACAACTAAAGCAGAGATGGTCGGCCGTATCGATATTTGAAATGTGATCGGGGACGAAAAAGCAAGCCTAGAGATTTGGAGAACGCGATACGGAAGAACACAAAAACCAAAGCTAACATTTGTCCTTTCTGCATCATGATATATTATGAATTCACCACTAACAGTTGGAAGATCCATGTAAAAAATGATGAAATCAAGACCCATAACCATCCAATGATTGTGTATCAGGAGGGTCATCGTAAAGTTAGTTGATTGAGCTCGGGTGCAAAAAAGGTTAGTGCGTGACATGACAAAGTCTAAGGTTGCGCCGCGTAACATTATGACAACTATTGTAGAGTAATTTTCAAGTGATCATCCAAACATTTAACACATTTACAATTTCCGAAATAATTTGAGTACGGAGATGTCCAAAAGTAGAGGAGTTGTTCAGCAGTTTCTTCATTTGGCGAGACAGAGTCGGTATATTTACTGGGTCATGGCCGATGACCTCGGCATTCGGCAACATGTGTTCATGGTGCACCCAGTTACGATGAAAATACTCCGCACATACCCACATGTAATAGGTATGGATTCGACTTACAAGATCAACCGACAAACCAGAATTTCCTAGTTGGTTATGTGTTCATGCGCAAAGAGTACACAACAAGCTGTTGGGGGGGTTGCAGAGATTAATTGAGTTGATTGGGTTTGATAAAGAGCCATCGGTAATTTTTAAGACCATGAACTTGGCCTTTGTGCGTCTTTGAAAGAAGTGTTTCGAGTGACATCGCATTTACTCTGTCGATGACACATTAACTGATATGTTAAAAAACAAGAAAATTGGTGCGAGTTTTAAAAATGGCAAATGGAAACACATCATAGATGCTGCAACCGAGATGCAAGAGTATGGTGTTGCTCTAGTTACAATAAAAGATTGGTGGGCAACATTTTCGGCAGTGATTCTTTATGTTGAGATAATATGGCTTTGTCATAAAACCAAATTTGTGACATGTTGGACGAATCAAGTTCTTCACTTTGGTTACACGAGTAACTGTAGAGTTGAGAGCTAACATTCAACAGTGAATACATGGTTTGAATCATCGACATGTTCTTTGTTTTACTTTAGCAGTTGTTGTCTTTACTTTGTTAATGTAATTTTAATAAAAAAAATTATAATGTTTTTAATAATCTGAATCAATGTCAGGTTCTTTGGATACCGTATGGGCCCGAGTATATTGTCATATTGGTAATCAGCATTACAATTCGTAATGGTTTGAAGGTATAAAAATTTAAAATTCGTGAGAAATACAAAAATTTGTCAATGTCACGTATAAATGGCAAAGTGTCTCAACATTGTTTGAAAATACTCAATGATGAGACGACAAGGATGCAGGAGTTGAGTTACCAAGTATATGAGCCTTGTGGATGTGCAATGCGTGTGACCCATGGTATGCCATTTGCATGCCAGATACATGATTCGCTAATTGCATAGACAAGCTTATACTAGGAAAATTCATCCCTTATAGAAAACCTAGGTTATTGGTAATTATGTTAATATTCCTGAATTGGTGAACTATTCGACTGAGAAAGTTGCACATTTTCGTTCCCTGGTTGATGAGGTAATTGATATTGACTCTAGTGTACTTCGAAATGTATCTCGTATCATTGAAGATGAGCTGCAAGCGGATCATACAAACCTTGAAGAACCACATGTAAACCTCAACGTTCGAGGTCGACGGAGGAACAATGGTACCAGACGTAATCAAAGTTATTTCGAGCATGTAAACCGTCGAAACACTCAACGTGGTGGTAACCAACAAACATGTACTAATAAATGACTATTAATTTTTTAATTAAATGTATTTCAGCTTGTAGTGTTACAAATAATTAACTATGATTTTTGTGCATGATATCCGTGTGACATTAGTCAGTGTAGGTATTTGCACTTGTTTCCGGGATCGATGTTGCCTTATATCACGGCATAGAAGGATGCCATTGGTGATGAGAACTATGGATTTCATTGTGTGGCAGACTTCTTTTTTTTTGGTGATCAAGCGCAATGGTATGACGCTCGGAAAATAATAGCAAATGAGATTGCCGGTCATCCTATGTTGTACGAATGGATTTACGGGCTTGAAAGAATTTAGATGAATTTAGAACGTATTCGATGGGATAGTGAGGTGGTTAGGGAGCAACATTGGATGGTAACAATTCAAGATTTATTTTCTGTTGCTACTTGGTTCAATGCAAGGGTGATTTGTCTCGGTGTAGGCCTAATACCAATTTGATATTACCCATGCATCACGGAATTACCATTGAGGGCACGAAACGGGGTCAGGGCATCCAATAGAGAGTACGTGATTGCTACAGTTAGTGGGTCACATTTTATCCGTCTTGATCCCTAATTCACCTCTTTTGTTAATCGCAGGTTGGTGGATTGAGAACCATGAGCAAAATGTTGATGGATGAGATCAACAATAAGAAGTTAGAATAAATATGTGGAATACATTAAGTAGGTAGTAAACTTATTTATGTAATTATTAATGTACTTTCACTAAGTTTGAACAATTGGTTTGCCTATCATTGCCATGAACATGGCCTTCACCTTAAACCTCTTTGACTATTGACACTTGTAGGGATCTTCCTCTTTTGGAAGCAAATAGAATTTTCTGGTTTCCGGGTTCAAGTAGAACCATTTCTCATCAATGTGAATGACTTCTTTCATGTCAACAAACTTTGAGTCCCCTTGACTTGGAATTGGGTTTATGTGACTTAAAACCCACTTCAACCTTGCCACTTTGTGGTTGGATGTCAATGCAGGATGGTTTGTGCTTGTGTGTGTGCTTGGTCTTCCTTTCTTCCTTAATCTGTGAATTGTTGAATGTGAAACATTCAGTGCTCCTGCATAGTTTTTCTGTGTTCTCTTGTATAATGGGACAGATTACAACCATTCATCAAAGTACTCTTTGGGTTTGGGACCAGTCCTACCAGCTTTTTTAACCTGACATCAATGACATTCCCCTGGGCTATTCGCTTCTTAATGTTTTCATATAACCTAGACATTGTTGATCTATGAATGTCGAATTCTCTTGCTAGTTAGGATAAAAAAAACCCCCTTGGAAGATCACCTCCTTGCATCTGTAACAGAATGACATCTACGATTTGCTTTTTCTGTTCTATGGTGAGGTCTATTCTCTTCTCTCCTTGCTGGATTGTTTGCTGATTGTTTAAAATCTGATAGTATGCCCATTCTGCAGCATATTCATCCTCTGAATCAGTACTTGACTGTGATGAATCATTGGATAATGCTTGTTGTTCTTCACCTAGTAACTGTTCTATTGAAAAAAAGTTCTTCAATATCAATATCCATTGACAGATACTACCTTGTTCTGACCCAGGTCTTGCGATGGTGATGAAGTGGAGATGCAACTTTTTGGACAACTCGAACTAAACCAGCTTTTGGAAGATTTCAAAATGAAGATGTTGCCCCTAATTTAGCACTAATTAGATTTATGAATGTAGGTTTTGTGTAATTATGGTAGGTTTTGAACTGTCTTAGTGCTAAGTTTTAGAAATTTAAGGTGAAATGTATTCATTAGGAGGGAGTAGAAAATGTTGATGTACTGAATATATGATGTGCTGGGTGTGTTTTAAACAATTTATACCAACATTTGCTTGGGAAAAAGTAAGTGGTGGGAAAAAATTTGTAGTGGAAAACTAAGTTTTTAAATTTTGGTGAAAATTTGGGAGGAAAAAGTACACCCTCCCAAAATCAGTCCATGTGAATGCTTTGAAAAAATAGGTGGTCCCTTTTACTTCCCTCCTTTTTAAAACTTAATTACATGGAATTAACTTATGCTTTACTCCCTTAAAACTTTTGACTTGGGAAATGTGCAACCTCCCTTTGTTGCAAGAAATAAGAAGCAGAGGGAGTACTAAGTACTCTCTCCGTTTCATAATGTTAGTCTCATATACTATTTTGGGCGTTTCAAAAAGATCTACCCATACTGAATATATTTTATTTATAACTTGATTTTTTTGGAATTAATTGATTGTGGATTGATGATATGACTCCAATTAAGAAAATCTTTACCTTAAATTATGCAATTATGACTTGTGCTTTTCTAATAAAAAAAATCAAAAAAGTTAAATAAGACAAACTAATTATGAATTATATTGTACTTTAATGTTAGATTTCAAATATATTTGTTTTTTTTTTCATGTGATTGATTCTATATGGGACTAACATTATGAAACGAAGGGAGTATTAATGTTATTATTGTTCTTGTAATTAATATTTATTTTTATTATAGTTATTATTAGTATTAATGTTATTATTGTTAATATTATTAAAATTGTCCATTTATGTGGAAAAGGGTGCGTTCTTCTAGTTTCAAAATGTATTTTTGTTTTCTTGTCTTCTCGTAGTCAAGATCTCTTGTGGAGTTATCGGATCCTAGATCCAACCATATCTTCTATCCCTTTGCGTTTAAACTGGAAGAATTAAGCTCCCTGACTCCTTATAGTTCACAATTAATTTACCATGGCCTTCCAAGTTCCAACTTCAATAGGGACAAAATCACACATTCACGAGGATGCTCCAGTTTATCACTTTGAATAACAAAAAATTGTTTATCAAGTTGCAAATGATAAATAATTTAAGAGGAAGTTAATCTAAATTCAACTCAACATAATTGAGATTTTTCTCTCTAGTTGAGAGTTTCTCACTCTAGAAATAGAGTCTGCTTATACTATTTTATCCTGTTTTCTTTTTTACGGTGGTAGCCACCAATTGTAGTGGCTTAATTACAATCATTCTTCTTTTCATATCTTGCAGTAAATTGAGCCTACGGATTTGCTTTTTGCTATCCTTAGCCCTGTCTCTACATCTGGCATTCTCAATTGGTGCCCTCCTTAAAGGCCAATCCCTTTTGTTTAGTATAATCATTACCTTTTTAACAGTGTTTTCTTCAGTTTAACTGTCTTCTAGCGCCGTTATTCTCTTACCCTTCTATCCTGTTTGCAACGGTGTTAATTAGCTCACCTAAATTCGCTCTCTGCCGTTTCGGTTTACGGAAAGGAATTTAATTACGGCTGTAATTTGTTTTCACCAAGGCTAATCTGCATGCCTTGGTCGCCTTCTCCGAGACAAGGATTTGAAATGCCTCCTTGACATGGTGGCTTGTATAAATATAACTTCTAACGCACAACCACTGCCCTCTGCTTTCACTTTCTTTTTCTTCCAACCATGAACAACCAAGCAAATAACAACAATAACATTAATCGTGCTGCTCCCCTGGCTGAAATTGAATCCTATAGAATTCAGGGGAGTAGAGCTTTCTGGCAACAATGCATATATGGCTACCTTATGGATTATCGTAGTCTTAATGTTCGTTCCATCCAGAATTTTATTAATTCCAGATGGAGGAAAAGAGGAACCATAGAGGTGTTCAAGATGAACGACCTCTATGTCTTCAAGTGCTCTGATGACGAAGACAGGAGGGAGATGCTCGATATGACGCAAGCTTTCTTCGACGGCGAACCTGATATGCCTCCATCGCCAAATTTCAGGGCATCGGATGTTATGGTAGACTTTGATTTAGGTATCCAGAATGGGGGTAGAACTGTCCAACCAGGACAGCAGTTCAATAGCATGGGGGCTCCGTTCAGGGGTCCGATAGTGGGAGCTACGGTTGCTCATGGGAACGAAGAGGGGCAACCGCCGCAACCGCAACAGCATTTAGCTCAAAACATCGCTGTCGCCATGGACGTGGAACAGGGCAATGGAGAATTCAATTTGGGGGTAAGTACGGAAGCAGGTGAAATAGGGAGTGGATCTGCTGATGGCGCCACCCAGATGGGTGGTGGAGGGGGGGGGGACCCTTACCAGGCTGCAGCAGCGGCGGAGCAAGGTCAAATCACTGCTGCGCAACCAGGCTCAATCCCGGATATGTCTGATTTTGATTCCTCAATATGGCCCTGAAATTGAAAGAATTAGGTACGATATGCTTATGGGATCGGCGATACAATCAAGGGTGGAACCAAACGATGAAATAGCAGGCAGAAGGGTGGACAATTCGGGTTATAATCAACGATTTTTCATCGAATTCGATGCTCAAAACAACCCAAGGGCGGTTGAAATTAGAGAACCAGATTCGCCAAGCTATGAACCGATGGATGTTCAAGGAGATAACGAAGATGATGATGCTTATCCACCGGGTCAGATCCCAAAAAACCCTTTAAACCCGTGGGCAGGGGAATTTGAAATTGAAGTTGATGAAGAAAATCAATTAGAAGACAATAGCCTCGAAGCTCAAGCAGATCTGCAACAACAGGAGGGGCCCCGTATTGAACGACTAGAGATGGAGGTCACTGGGAATAGAGAATCAGCTTCACCTCCACCAACGGAAACCATGTCCGATAGTGCTGTGATCTTCACAAGGTGGGGTGAGAAAGATAGGAGAGGGAGGAAGATGGAGAACAAGCGCTTCAAGAAAGGTAAGGACAAAAGGCGTTACAAGCAGGGGAATTGCCCTCTCAAAAGAAAGGCAATCTCAGATTTGGATCTTGTTTCTATCCAATTTATAGAGGAATTGGAAGATGATGCTGACTCTGCTCTAGCTAGGAAAAGGAAGAAAGGGAAGGGCATTCAATCTGATGGACCTTCACAGGATGGGCCGTCTTCTTCCAAAAATGGGTTTGGGCCTGGACTCTCTTTTGAATTTGATGCTTGCTTTTCTATTACTTACGCAGGTGATGGGCTTGCGGCGGTTGACCCAACTCAACCACCTCTTACTCAATGATTGGACTCCTTTGGAATTTTCGGGGTATTAAAAGCCCAACAACACTGGCAATTCCAAAACTTAGAAGGCTTGTTGGGTCTTTTGGCCTGGATTTCGTTTTCTTAGCAGAAACTAAAAGTAGCTCGAACTTAGTTTTTAATCGTTTAAGAAGTTTAGGTTTTAACTATTTCAAAGGTGTCAACTCTAGGGGTCATAGTGGTGGTCTTTGGTTGGGATGGAAAAATAAATCACTTTTTGAAGTTATTTTCGTTTGTGTCAATTTCCTTATAGTAAATGTCAACGATGTTATTAATGGAAAATGGAGATTGATCTTGGTGTATGGTGAACCTTGCACGTCCCAACGAGGTAGTGTTTAGGATTGTCTTAATCAATGGACTAGTCCTACCCTTAATCTACCAATTGCAATTGTTGGGGATTTTAATCAAGTGGACTCACATTTGGACAAAACAGGACCCAATTCTTATTACATTAGAAGTGCAAGCTTGTTCAACGAATGGAAGGAACAAAACAATTTTCATGATTTGACTTTTCAAGGTCCTAGGTTCACGTGGTCATATGGGAGGGATGGAGATGATCTAGTCCTTGAGAGACTTGACAAAGGTTATGCTAATGTCAAATGGTTAAACCTTTACCCTCACTCCATTATAACTCATCAACCTATCCAAATTTCCGATCACGCTCCTATTATCTTCCAAACACACCAATCACCAAATAAAAAGAGGAGTGCGTATAAGTTGGAGTGTTGGTACCTTAACTATACGGAGTGCTTGGATGTGGCACGAGCAGCCTGGGATAAAAATTAGAGGGGATCCCCGATGTTTAGATTAGCAAGGAAAATTCACCAAACAAAATTAGGGATTAAGCGTTGGATTCTTGACAAACGTAGCGAGTGGCATGGTGAGTGGGATAAATTCGAGAAGGATCTTTTGGAGGCGCAATTAATTCTGGAAAACGATGGCAGCTCGGACAATTTCATTCTTGTTAGCAAGCAATTGTCCGAATATTCGAAGAATATGGCGATTTACTGGAGGCAACGTGCAAAGTTAAATTGGAATTATGCGGGGGATACGTGCTCTAAATATTTTTTTCAATTTTGTCAAAGGAAGAAAGGCTAGGAACAAGTTAGAAGCGATCAAGGATGGTAATGGTGTCTGGATTACAGATGAAGGGCAAATTGCTGAGATTGCGGACTCCTATTTTAAATCGCTCTACGGCAATGATGATCATCCCCCTCCTGCAAATAGAGGTAACGACATTATTCAAGGCACCAGGAGAATCTCTACCACTCTAGCGGAGGATCAGAAGGATTGGCTCTCTAGATCGTATACAACAAGGGAGATCAAAAATGCCCTTTTTGCTATGAAGCCATGTAAAGCTCCGGGTCCTGATGGGGTTCCGGCCGGGTTTTACCAAAAAAAATTGGAGTTGGATACAAGACGATGTCATCGGTGCTGTTCAATCGGCTCTTTCCTCAGGTATTCTGAGAGAATTTAATTTTACCAACGTTGCTCTTATCCCCAAGTGTGACAATCCAGACTCAATGGATAAATTACGACCTATCGGTTTATGCAATGTCATATATAAGATTATTTCAAAATGCATAACTAATAGACTTAGGAGAGTGATCAATGATTTGGTTAGTGATTTCCAGAATGCTTTTACTCCGGGTAGAGTAATTTCAGATAATATTCTGATTGCTCACGAGCTTCTAGAAAATATCAGGAAGTCTAAGAAGGGGGTAAGAGGTAAAATCGCCATTAAAACAGACATGAGCAAGGCTTGCGATAGGATCAAGTGGGATTTCTTAGAAAGTATACTTTGCAAGTTTGGTTTACCAGATCTAATAGTTAGAACTATTATGAATTGTGTAAGTTCTGTCTCCTTTTCGGTGATTATTAATGGCAGTACTCAAAAGGCCTTTAGACCAAGGTGTGGACTATGACAGGGAGACCCCTTATCTCCATGCCTTTTTATTTTATGTATGGAAGGTCTGTCTGGGTTAATATGCAAAGAAGAAGAAGCAGGAAGAATTGTTGGTATTAGTGTAAGTTAGAAAGCCCCCAAAATAAGCCACCTTTTCTTTGCAGACGACTCTGCCTTTTTTCGGAGAGTAATATTGTTGCCCTCAAGAATACTCTTGACACTTATTGCAAGGCCTCGGGCCAGATTATTAGCCAAAGCAAGTCGGTCCTTCTTGCTAGCCCGGGTTCAAAGGAGGAGGATGTGACAAAATTTAGTGAGATCTTGGGAATTAGAAGTAACAATAGTTTTGGTGTTTACTTGGGCATTCCTACTGATTTTGGTACTTCCAAAAAAGAAATTTTTGGTTTCATGGTTGACAAGGTGAAAGAAAGGTTAAACGCTTGGAACTCTTTATTTCTCTTCCCTGCTGGTAGACTTACTCTTATTAAATCAGTTCTCTCTAGCTTGGGGACTTATGTTCTCTCGGTTTTTAAATGCCCGTTGGGAGTTCTAAAGAAAATTAATAGCATCATTGCTAAATTCTAGTGGATTGGTAGGAGGCACTGTAAAGGGATTTGCTGGAAGAATTGGAAGCATCTGACTGCTGCAAAAGAGGACGGGGGACTTGGCATCCTAGATGCAAGATACTTCAACCAAGCACTTTTGGCAAAGCAAGGGTGGCGAATCATCACGAACACGGACTATGGTATTAACAAAGGGTCTCTCTTTGGTAATAGATGGATAGGTAAGAGCTCGGGATCTTGGGGGTGGAAAGGGATTGAATGAGGCTTACATGTACTTAAGAAGGGCTGCTCATGGTCTTTAGGGGATGGGTGCACCGCTAAAATTCACCACCCCTGGGTTCTCGGGAAAGTGCCAGTGTGGAATGTTTTTTTGTTCCAAATGATGATAATGTAGCCTCTTTGCTCTCTACCGATGGTGGGTGGAATATGAATTCCTGTAATGAGATTTTTGACAAGGACACCGTGCTTAAGATTGCTGATATCACCCCTATGGCAGCTGGTTTTGAGGATTTGATAATTTGGAGAAGGGATAGGAAAGGTACATACTCAGTTAAGAGTGACTACAAGTTCATTTTTGATGAGTCTCATCACACAAATGACAGGCGCGATCAACAACTTAATCCTAGCAATATAAACTGGAGGAAATTCTAGAAATTTAAAGGAAGTCCAAGGCAGAAAATTTTGCTTTGGAAGATTCTCAAAGGTGCTCTTCCGGTAGGAAGTGAAAGGAGGAAAAGGGGTCTAGGCACGGCTTATTTCTGTTTGCTTTGTTTTTTATGGAGAGTGGGAATGAGCATGGTTGTCTAAAAACGCTAGAGCATCTCTTCCAGGATTGTCCATTTGCTAGCCATGTTTGGAGGGGCTGCAGCTTGGGTATTAATGTAGACCATCAAAATAACATTCCCATTGCAAGTTGGATCTACAATTGGCAAAGAATATTATGTGACAATGCTAGGGTTTAGAGGAGAGTTACGCTATATTTCTTGCAGGGCTTGAATGTATCTGGAAAGCAAGGAATAACCTAGTGTTCAGAAACAAAATACAACATGCGTGGGCTACGATTAAGTAGATGGAGCACAGGGTTAGATCCAATAGCAGCACCATCTCTTGTGGCAGGAGCAAGGACGATGCTAAGCAAGAAGAGGACTGCCCACCTGGGTTTGAGACAAGGGCCAACAACAGGGGTTCTCACCAAGACAAGGAAAGAATTGATCTTGTTGCTAGAAGCAACGAATGTGTCAAAGCTAGAATGGTGTTTAAAAGGGATAAGTGCAGGAACAAGTCACTTTGGACTTGGGAACTGATAGCTTCTGATGGCAGGAACTTGCAGGGCGAGGACTGGGATCAGGGAGGATCTCCAAGAGGTATAATTGATGCCATTCTTACAGGTACAAGAGCGGCTCTGCAACAGCAGCTATGGCACCTGTAGATTAACACCTCCAGCACCAAGATTGCCAATTGGCTACAGGGTGATGCAACAGGAGCTCTTCACTTCAGAGAAAAGATTTCCAAAATTAAGGAGCTGCTTCCTAGTTTTCATTGTTTTAGTATTATGTTCTTTCTGGGGCCTAATCGCCCTTTTTTACGGCTGTAATAAAATAAAATAAATAAATAACAGAATTATCTAGTCAATTTGACGATTTTGTAAAGCTCCCCTTGAGGGTTGGGGGTTGCATCCTCCAAAATCTGATTATACTCCCTCCGTCCGTTATTGATAGTCCCGATAGTACCTTATGGTGAAATTTCATGGGAATTAAGAAACTTAAATAAAAATTGTAAAATTCCATGGGAAAGGTAAATTTACATGAGGTATGCAAAAAAATAGAGAGAAAACTAATAAAAGTATATGGAAATGCACAATTTACGTAGGGAAGCAAAATTCGCACAACCTTGTTTCCAATTGATGGGAGTTTTGGTGAAAAAAAATAATATTAATAGTTGAAAAAAGCAAATGAGACAATCATTTTGAGAGTTAAATTAGATCATAAGAAGGAGTATCTATTATTGTTAGGGATGTTCAGATCCGGGTACCCGGCATTTCGGGTACCCGAGAATGTGGGTACCCGACAGTTCGGGTACCCGAGAATGCGGGTACCCGGGTTTTTGGGTAATCAAGTTCTCGGTCCATGACTCGACCCGCAAAATCTGGGTACCCGACTATCGGGTACCCGAAATTCCCGGGACGGGTCAGGGGGTCCCCGGAAAAAAATGTAAATCAATAAAATTTAATTCTTGCATTTGAAAGAATAATAATAATACATAATTAAAATTCAACCAAAGGATTTAAAATAAATTGAGAAAATAAAAATCAATTGCAAGCTTTCAACCACAAATAATACGAAGTATATCAAAGATAGAAAAACATAATCAAAACATCATTTACATTTATAAATTAGCAAAACAGCTTTAAATTCAAATCTGAACACTATAATATGAACACGCAGTGGTTTCCGGCGGCGTTGAATTTATCTCCTACGGTTGTGGTTTTCTGGCGAGGGTTTCGTTCTTTAGACCGAAATCCTCTTGCATGGTTCGTTCTTTGGACCAAATACCTCTTGCGTTGTTCAATTCAGTGGGTTGATGAAGGGTTGCTCTTGATATTTGCTATGAAATTGCTTATTTACAATAGGTGGGTGAGTATTTGTGGTGAAGGGGAGAGAGAGGAGGTTGGTGTCTTAGACTCTTAGTCTGTGAGGAGGTTGGTCTGTGAATGAAGGAGAGAGAGGGGAGGGAGGAGAGAGAGTGAATGACGGCTACAATGTATAAAACCCTAATAAACATAAGTTTTTTTTTTTTAAAAAAAAGTAGCTTAGCGGATCAGCGGGTACGCGCCTAACCAAAAGGGCGGCCCATAACCCGACCCGTTTAACTTCTTTTTTACCTGGTCGGGTACTCGACCCGCTAATTTTGAAAAAAAATAGAAAAAATACCCGCTTAAAATTACCGGGCCATCAGGTCGGGTATTTTTGAACACCCCTAATTATTGTGGAACCTATTTAATAGAAAGCTGATTACGGAGTTAAAGTTTGTGAATTGCTAAATACTGCCCACCTTTTTTATCAAATTGCCAACAAAAATGATGAAAAGACAATGCTACCCTTACTTATCCCCACTTTGCTTTCTCTCTCCTAAGTCCATTAAGCTTCAAACTCAATCGTCAACCACCGCCCACGCCACCACGACTACCACCACCCATTGCACCATTACCACCCGCAACCACCACCACTCACTATTGCACCATCACCGCCCACAACCACCACCACCCACAACCACCACACCCACCGCAGCATCACTGCCCACAACAACCAAGAGGACTAGATCGAGGTACCTGAATTTTTTAAGCTACAACTTATATTTCCGACAACCACTAACATCGAGTCAGTTAACCACCATTGGAATAACGACGACCCACCACCTTCCCTGTCGTGCGCGAAGGTGGTTATTTTATTCCCGACGACCAGCACAATCGGTTCTCAAAATTGGTAACCCAGGACATCAATCAGTTTTAAGAGCCAGTTGACCACGGTAATAGACGTACAAAATCGGTTACCGTCCTAGGTGACCGGTTTTGCACGCCGATTGACGACCAGGTTGACAAACATCCAAATCAATTACTGTGGTGTTTAATCGGTTTTGCATGCCGATTGTGAGCGCCTAGAAATAAAAAAAATAAAAAAAACAAATTAGAGGTACTACCCTTTCACCTTCGTCACTGCCACCGCCGCCGATAGCTCCACCTCCGACGAACTGCTGTCGGGACCACCGCTTCCCTTTATTTGCTGTTGTTGTGGTTGATGGTGGTTGGGGAGTGGTGGTTGTGGTCTTTACAGATGATGAGAAAGAAAAAAAATAAAAGAGAAAGAGGAAGATGGGTGGGGGTAGTAAGGGTATTTGTGTCCATTCACATTAAATGTCGACGGTTTTGATAAAATTTGTTGGCGGTATTTAACACCCCCCCTAAAATTTTGTTCATCATCAAAGTCTTTTTGATGGTGAAGAAAATTACCTTTACCTCCATTCAAATACTCTATACTTTTATTCATTTATTTAATATTTGTTTCTTGCAGTTCTAAATAGGGCTGCAAACGATCCGAGCCGAGTCGAGTTTCTACTTGTTCAAGTTAAGCTTGATAAAGATTTCGAGTGTTTGAACATGCTCGAGCTTGAACGAGCTTCATAATTTTGTGTTCGAGCTTTGTTCATTAAGGTTCTGCCTTGTTCGAGCTCGACTTGAGCTCGTTCGTTTGTATTCGAGCTCGAGCTTGAACAAGCTCTAATGTGAACGAGCTCAAGCGTGAATGAGATCAATTAAGCTAATATTAATCAACTTTGAAAAATTATAAGTATACTCCAATAAAAAAGTCGTTTGATGATATTCATCATAGCAACAAGATAAGCAGCAATAAGTATTTGATATTATAAATGAGAAATTTGAGCAAATATATTATTCATTTTTTTTAACAATAATACTCCATATATTTTAATTTTATATGATACTTCGTATTATTAATTAACATGGCTAATTTGATTATATTTGATAACTGATTATAATTTATTTGGTTTCATATTAAAATTGTACTATTTTAAGAATAATTAAAACAGTGAAATTAATTATTTCGAGCTTGAATGAGTTATAAATGAGAATATGAACGATCATATGTACGAGTTTTTAACGAGCTATGAACGAGTGTTTGTGAACATTAACAAGTCGAGCACGAAGGTGTTCGAGTTGGGCTCGTTTACTTAACGAGCCTCATATTTTTGTTCAGGCTCGTTCAATACTTAATAAACAAGTTTTGACCGAGATTTGACCTAGCTTGTTCGCGAGTTGTTCACAAACGTATCGGCTCATTTACAGCCCTAGTTCTAAATTAAACAAATAATTTAAGAAGTCGTCACTTTCATAATTTAATTGGCTGTTGCTTCTAAATAATCCCAAGCCTTAATTACATAATTTATGTTGCTCAAGTCTCAAGATGTGTTGGTGGTATGTCGTTGCTGCCCTTGCTCCCACAAATGGTCCAGCCGAAAACATCCAATGGCCGTCCCAAGACTATTTTTTTTTTGAAAGAGTCCCAAGACTATTTTTTTTTGAAAGAGTCCCAAGACTACTATTCGATAAAAACAATAATTTATTTTTTTTACAAGAAATAATACATTGCTACTATTCGATGCATGGAAATAATTTATACTCCTCCGTCCTTAAAAATTTCGACCATTTTGGATTGATTTCGCGGGTAATACGAAAGTTAAATAAAAAGAAGTAAAAATATATTGAAAAGATAAATTTACATCGTATTTATAAAAAATAGAGAGAGAAAGTGTTAACAATATATGAAAAAACAAAATTTTATATAGGTAAACTAATTTATTTTTTTTGAACAATAGGTAAACTAATTTTGTACAACTAATTTTGCACAAATATTGTTGTAAATTGTTGGGTATTTCAATGCAAATGGGTCGATCATTTTGGGGCCCAAAAGGGTCGAAGTTTTGGGGACGGAGGGAGTAGGAAATAATTTAAACATGTTCGGTTGATACAATAGTACTCTGTATTTCTATGGAGATTGACTCGGGTCTGTTCTCTTCAGCTTAAATTCAATTCAGTTCATTTCATTTCCTAATTTCTTCCTTTTCATAAAATATATAATTCAATTCAGTTCAGTTCATCATAATAGGCCGTTCTTGTGTTGTGTTTGGTTTAACTTTTTGTACTTTTCATAAGGATTTTTTTTTTTTTTTTTTTGGTGAAAAGATGTACTTTTCATAAGTTATAACAACTTTATCTTTTTTTTTCCCAAATTTTTTAAGAGAAATAATGTAATTTCATCAAAAAAGTGTTGCGGGAATCTCTTGTGATCAAGCCTTTAACTGGTTTGTGAAATTGGTAACCTGTGGTACAAGGTCACTTGCCGTGTGTCACATTCTAATTGTTTTTTTTTTTAAAAAAAAAACAAAAAAAAAACCTAAGCATCCTGTAGGCGTCGTTCGAAGTGCGCCTACGTTAAGAATGTGTAAATATGCTTGGCACTCATTGCAAGTGGGAATTGACGTATACAATTAAGGACAAATAAAGAAAGGAGCCGCCAACAAGTTTATAAAGGGCTTGTAAACCGTTCAAGGATCATAAAGGCAACCACGATAAAGGGACAACGATATGCAACAACGATTGGCCCGTAAAAGTTACATCTCATTCATAATCCATGAGATTATTAACTCCATATGGTTCGGAACCACGAAAGGAGGATCGAGGATGATGGTACGAAGTGAGTCATGGAGTCACATTCGCCCGTATTGGCCTCTACTCGATTCTTATAGTGAAAAGTGATTCCTACGATCCCAAAGGCATGCAAACAAAGATTCAATTCGCTCCAAACTATTATTATGCTAAATTGGTTTAATATTAATGTAATACAAAATTCTAAAATATCAGTGATCACTTTAATTAATAACAAGATTAAAAAGGAACTAACCTAAATCGGTTGTTCAAATTATCTTATTATTAGGCGTGATTTTCAATTACATATTCCCTTTAACATGCAGTATGGTGATCAATAAATATATAATAGAATAAACATTAATATTGGAAGCAATTTAACAATAAATTGTTAGTCAAATCAAATATAAATTAACCTAATCATGATACTATCAATATAAAAATAAAATAAATAATTAAATTAATTAATTACTCACATTTCGCGTCTTCCTTTAAATTGCTACATCATGAATAAATTGTTATTAGTAAGTTCAATAAAAATATAAATTAAATTGAAGTTAAATAAAAAATAGAGTTGATTTGGTCCAAACCCTCATTTAATTACGGGATTTGTTAAACATCGCCCACAAATTACTACATAAAGCCCACAAAATTCACTTGGTTTGACAAAATTGCCCTTGACCTTAAAAAAAAACACTCACACTCTCATCACTCACACTCTCATTGCTCATCTTCTTTCAACCTCTCTTAAAAAAAAAAATTTCAAACAACGGCAATGTCGAGGCGGCAAGGCAAGGAATTGGCGGCGGCGGCGGAGGGAAGGATGTCCCAAGGAGGCAAGGTACAATTTGTAAAAAAAATAAAAAAAATACAGGGAAAAACCGCCGTGACGGCGGTGGGGCGCCCTGGCTGGACGCCCAGCAAGCGGTGGTGGCGCCAGCTGCAGACGCCGCCACCAGTTGGCTGGCGCCTGGGCTGGACGCCATAGCCACGGTTGTGGTGTTTATTCAAGGCGCCGCAGCCGTGGCTGTAGCGTCCAGCCCAGGCGCCAGCCCACTGGTGGCGGCGTCTGCAGTTGGCACCACCACCGCTGGCTGGGCGTCCAGCCAAGGTGCCCCCCCCCCCCTTTTTTTTATATTTGTTTTAAAATATTGTTTTTAATTTTTTTTTTTGTGTAATATATTTTTGAATTGTTTTTATATTTTGTTGTTTATTTTTATAATTTTTTTCAATTTCGTTGTATTTTTTCTATGTTTATATTTTGTTTACAATTATTTGTATGTTTTTAGTTTATTTGATTTGGGAGTGGTAGCTATTTTTCGTATAAATTTTTGTATGTTTATATATTTTAAAATTTTGTGTAGAATTCACTGGGTCGTCATGGTGCGGGGAAGAATGTAGAGCTTCTTAGTAGAAGCTATTCAGTGGAGAGGTCGGGGCATAGACATGTCAGATCCCGTGGTATTTCGGCCTCAGCTCGTAGAGAACGGATCCACCGTCGGGATGAGGATGACGATGACGATGATGATGCTGAGGAGGGTGACCAGGAGGAGGAGCAGGAGGAGGGCGCAGATGAGGATGAGGATGTGGACGATGGCAGTGGACCGTATGATGATTACGGTCCATTCAGTCAGAGGGTTGATGACATGTACGAGACACATATGTTGGAGGTGCGTAAGGGTAGGGGTGGTAGGTTTGTTAGTAGATCTGGCACATCATCTGCGTCCACTGTATCTGGGGCAAGCAGGAAACAGTCGAGGGCCGGTAATGATTCTTGGGTTGTTAGGAGTGAGGTGCCCGGTGGGCCTGTTGACGGGAGTGTGATTCCTAGCTTTCTAGGACACATAGCTGCCCGTATTTGGGAGGACCAGGAGAGGCCTTCAGTTACGGGGTTGTTGAAATGTCATACCCGGGAAAAGACTTGTAGCTTTTTGCGTACATGGGCTGAGGCTTTGCCGGCGGAGAGCGAGATGTTCGAGCGACTGGAGGGCACTGGGGTGAATCACGTTCCTGCCACCATGCACGATAAGATTGACAGTACGCTGATCACGGCTTTCATTGAGCGATGGCAGCCGAATACAAACTCTTTCCACCTTCCGTTCGGTGAGATGACGATCATGTTACATGACGTCGAGGCCATTCTGGGGATTCGTGTTGAGGGTAAACGACTTTGTGCTGTGGCTGATGCGGATCAGGCAGATTTGCTGGCAGAGTTGTTGGCGGTGGACAGGGCTGCACTGTACACCGAGGCGCTAGGTGTTTGGGAACACGGAGGTGTGAAGATCGCATCCGTGTTGCAGCGGTGTTTGTACCCCAGTGCACGTAGGACGCACGACGCACAGTTGAGTGCTTATGTTTTTCTACTCCTCGGATGTACCTTGTTTCCGGATAAGAGCGGCGGAAACAAGCTCAGGCCACGCGACATAGTGGAGGCGTGTGACCCCGACAGTGTAGGCCAGTTTTCCTGGGGATCGGCTACGTTGGCGTATTTGTATCGCCAACTAGGATTTGCGAGTCGGGCTGACGCGGCAGGTATCACTGGGTGTCTGACTCTATTGCAGACCTGGATATACGAGTACTTTCCTGCATTGCGACCACATCGTGACCCAGTTCCTATTGATGAGGGGATGCCGCGTGCTTGTGCGTGGAGTCCGCGCTCGGAGAAGAAGTCCGTTGACCGCCTCCGATCGATACGGTTGTTGCTGGACAGGCTGTCCCCCTTAGAGGTAACGTTTATAAATTGTTTCTACATTTTATTATTTGCACATATTATATTCATGTTATTAAATTTTAAAACTATGTGCAGGTGAACTGGATGCCTTTTGGCCCGAACCCTAGTGTTAGGGTACCCAGGACCCTGTACACGGGACTCATTCAGTATCGTGAGATCGTCGAGGCGTACATGCCCCAGCGTTGTCTTCGCCAGCTTGGATTTGTCCAAGTTGTCCCTCCTCCTCCGGCATGCCCGATGAAGGCGGTCCGACCTGCATCTTCGAGGGACTACGTCGTGCAATGACCGGATATCATGACCGGGACGTGGGACCAGTTTTCGATGGTGGCCCGCTTATGGACTGCGGAGTTGCAGCGGCCGCCCTCTGGGGTTACTCCCATGTGTGACCATTACTACATGGAATGGTTCAACCGGTATTCGCACCCGAGGTTGATCGCAGATCTCGACCATAACGATGATGATTATGTGCCACCGCCTACTGCCATGGAAGCGGTATGTCTTATATTATATTTATCGTTGTCTTTTAATTAAGTTTTATATGTTGTTATTGTATTTCATCTTCTGTTTTTTGTTGTATGCAGTGGATGGGAAAGATAATGCAGGACGTACAAAAACTCTCTCTTGAGAAGGACAACATGAGTGCAACAGGGAGAGCTGTTGTTGATAGTCTGGAACAGACCCTTGCGCAGTGGGAGTCGTCGTCGAGGAGGGATTACTGATGGTTTTGTCATTTTATTTATAGAGCACTTTAAATATCATCGTTTTAATTTATTAAATTGGACATTATGTTGTAAGTTTGTAACATTTTAGATTGTTCTTTTAGCTTCCAACTTAATCATTGCTGTTTTTAAATTTTGATATAACCGTTCGTGGATCCGCGCAACTTACCCATGCAACATATAAAATGGCTATACACGTACCATGTCGTCGTCTGGAGTCCTCTAGAGAGTTCCTGATGTCGTTCTTCTGAGTTTCAATTGACTTGTTCAGTCTAGCGAACAGTGTATCCAAAGCAGCGGTCGATGAATCAATCCAGTCCTTGGTAGCTCTATGAGCGCTCTCAACTCTACATGTTGTAGTGTTCCCAAAATGAAGTACCTGGTTTGTCCAATATTTGACAAACTTTTCCCTGTGAGGGACCCATTGCTGCATCACATAGTCCACCAGTGCCGGACACCACTGGTACGAATCCCTGAAGTTAGCCAATGCTCGCTCATACGCTTCCTCTGTGGTAGCCTGTAGGATCTTCCGCCACTTACCATTCACCAATCTCTCTGCCATTTCCAAATTCTTCTTGAAAAGGTTGTAGGCTTTCACTTTCACGCAGTTGTTGATGTGCCATGTGCACAATAAGGGGTTCGATTCGGGAAACAGCTCTGCTATGGGGGCAAAGAGACCTCCCTCACAGTCGCTGACGATGGCTGCTGGATGAACATTAGGCCCGATGTAGTTTCTCAGCTTCTCCAACACCCAATAATAACTTGGAGCCGTCTCATCCTTGATGATTGCATGACCAATCAGAAAGTTCTGGTTTGTTGGAGTCATCCCTATGATCTCAACCAGTGGGAACTTGTACTTGTTTGTCTTGTACGTTGAGTCGATCAAAATCACAAATGGCCAAGACTTGATCATATCAGCACAATCAGGATGCACAAGGAAAAGATGAGTCACCTCCGCTGTATCTTCATCAGAATCAAACCAGAACAGGTAACCACGTGATTGTGCCAGGTGTAGCAGCTGCTGTATAGGGTTCCTTCCCTCTGACCGTTCAAACCTGAGTTGCTGTCTGACGTTGTAGATGTGTCTTCGGTTTGGATGGTCTTCTGGAAATTTCTCTAACACAGATGCTAATATTTTAGCAGGCTTCACTTGAGCATCACTCATTTCTTTCACAACTAGTTTCGCAGCAGGACTTAAGCCGCTCAGTTGTCGATGACCCTCTTCATATACTATCATCTCATGGTTGTGATACCCCCATTTAGAGTAACCAATCACTTCCCAACCGTCACGACTCCGTAGTTGTCGAACCTTTACTCTGAACTCACACCCACAACCTTTCCGCTTTGTATCAAACCGAGTGGCTGTACGAAAATCTCTTTCTTCTCTTTTGCGATAACGGTCACATCTCAAAATGCGATCCATTCTACCATCCCGTTGAGATTTATGAGTTACTACTACCAAGCAAAATCCAGCTGCAATTGCAACCTGTTTTGCCCAATCAATCGCCTGTTGAGCTTCTTCGAATGGACCATCATATCCAAATATCCCACTGTAATCATTTCCGTCTCCACCATATTCCTGCATCAATTATATATTACAATAAATACATTTAACGGATAATACATTTAATTTCTATATTTACACAGAATTAACACAAAAAAAGAATAATTATATATAATCAAACTTAATTTTTATAAAAACCCAATTCGAATTTTCAAACTAAATTTAAAAATATACCATTTCGAATTTTCAAACTTAATTTTAAAAAAACCTATTTCGAATTTTCAAATTTAATTTAAAAAAAAACCCATTTCGAATTTTTTAAAAAAATCATTTTCGATTTCTTTTTTTAAAAAAAAATTAAATAAAAAACAACAACAAAATCAAAAAAGAATAAAAAAAAAATTTTAATTTATAAGGGTGGCGTCTGCCAGGGCTGCCACAGCCACTGGACTGGCGCCTGGCAGGGCCGCCTCAGCCAGTAGAGTGGCGCCTGGCCAGGACGCCAGTCTGGTGGTCTTGGCGTCTGGGCTGGACGCCACTCTGGTGGTTCTGGCGTCTGGCTTTGACGTCCAGGCTACGGTTTGGGCGTCCATCCTAGGCGCCGGAGCCACTCCAACGGTAAACCGTGAATTTTAACGGTGACTTACCTCGTTTTCCGTCGACGACGACGTACCTCCGGCGTCCCCCGCATCTCCGGCCTGCCCTCCGGTCTCCCCCGGCGAGCCAGTACGGCTCCACATTTTTTAAACCGAGATTATTTCAATTTTAGAAAATGGGCATAATGGTCACACCAAATCATATTTGTGGGCTTTATATGGTAAATTGCGGGCGATGTTTAGCGTTTCACTTAATTATACCTTCCATGCCTTGATTTAAGGACGGAACCTCGGGTATTGTATGGACTCCTTGGAGTGCTTAGGGGAAGTATTATGGAAGAATAAAGTGTCTAGGGTTTAGGCTAAAGCAAGAGAGATAGAGAGAAGAGAATGATTGTTGGTGAAGAGAGAGAGAGAATGATTTTTGGTGCCCCGAACCACAGAAAGGAGGAGGGTATTTATAGAGGAAATGAGTAGGGGATCACACGGAACTTTAGAAAAGATAAAAACCCTAATTTGGAGCACCGTGAAACGGTTAATGTCTGCCGCGACACGGCAATGGGTGTCGTGACACGGTACATATTACCGTGTCGCGGTGCGCAGTTTTGCCCTAAACTGATAAAATGCGTGAAAATTGTACGCGGAGAGTACGCATAAAAATTTTGTGTCACGGTATGTCTACCGTGACATGGCAAAGGTCATTGGAACGCAGCACAGTCCACCGTGGCACGGCACGTGGCGCCGTGTGATGGTGTACAACCAATCCAAAATTCCGTCTAGATTCATAAAAACGTGAGAAAACGCAAAAAAATACATGGAAAAGCACCGTGACACGGTGTACAGTACCGTGTCATGACAATATGCACCGTTCCATATCATCTTTTGTCGCGACACGACATTTTAGCTGATGCACGGTAATTCCAGTTTCTTACGCGTTTTTAATACTATGATAACTTTTTATCCGTAACTTGAAATAAGGTATATAATATATCATTGGAAATCTTATAAAGTTTACTTTCCAACCCAATTAGATTCAGGTTAAAATCATTTGTAGATTTTATGATATGGTTGTTTTAGTGAAAGGATGTCGATTTTGAGTCGTGTTTAGTACTTTGCTCATATCTTCTTCGTTTTAAATCAAAATTGGGCTTATGATATATTATTGAAAATATTATTTCAAGGCCTATCCAACCAAATTTTAATTGGATCAAAATTATAGGGCCATAAAATCAGTTTCTCTCAATTTTTTGATGTGGACACAAAAAGTGGAAATTAAGTTATGGTTTAGGGAAATAAGCTAGGAATTGGATTGGTTTATGAAATGTATTGGATGGAAACATGGATTTAAGCAATCCAAAGATTAAATACTTAACCTGACCAATAATGGCGGTGAAAGGTTGTTCATCATCGGGTTTGGTTTTGGGAGACATTTTTAGGTGTCTACACTTCCCCTTCCATCCCCTGCCGGACCTTCCCTCTCCCATCGAACCAGCAACCGCCGGACGAACTCAGTCACCTTTGAGTAAATGGAACCCTAACATCCGCCGGAGTAACAGACCCATCCGGCTTTCAGAATTCTGCAATTCCCCTTCCTCTCCCCCTTTGGTTATTCCCTTTCATGCCATACGTCGGCTTCACCGAAACCACCCCCTCACCACCATCTCTCACAATAGTAGCAAACTCTCACTAAAGCAATTCACCTTCCAACTGGCTCCGCAAACAGTCCACAAACCCCATGCCTCACCGCCGAAAATACCCAACTTCACACGCCTCTAACCACCAAAACCAACAGCACACCTTACCAGCGGCGTCGCTCCACCATTCATTTGGCCTAACAACAATATTAATAGCCGCCAATTTGAACAAAAATAGCGCCTAAATACCAGATCGATGTGAGCCGACTTCCCTACACTAGTAGAAAAATACAAATAGGCAGCCCCCTTGTGCCACCGGTTCAGGCCAAACCGGTGGCAAAAACCGGCCTAAAAATGGGCGGGTTTTTAAACAAAGAGAAAAGGCACCGGTTTAGCCCAAACCGGTGCCAAAAATAAAAAGGGCACCGGTTTGAACCGGTGCCAGTGAACCACTGCATTAAAAAAAAAAAAAAACCCGCCCTTATACTTTCTTTCTTCTTCCTTCTCTCTTTCATTTCATTGTTTCATTCGAGCCCAAACCCTTAGCTTACTGCACTCTCTTTCTCCATTTTCCCACCACCATTACAGCCGCCATCGTCGCAGGCCACCAACCCCGCCCTTCTCTTTCTCCCCTGACGGAGTTTTCCTCCCCTGTTCCTTCTCTTTCTCTATTCAATTTCAAGTGGGTCGTGAAGGTGTTGAAGCTAAGCCGCGCCACCACCTGCTCGCCGCACCGCCGTGCTTCTGCTGCCATAAAGTCGTCGTGTCGTGCTTCTGCTGCCCTAAGCTCGTCGTGCTGCTGCTGCCCTCCTCCACCACCGAGCTAATTTCCTCACTAATTTCAAGGTTTTTCTTTTTTTTTTTTGTTATTTCACAATTATTTTCTAATTATGTACTTATATTAATGTGTTTTGCATGTTGAATCATTGTTTGCAAACTAAAATTTAGGTTTGAATATAATTATACTCCAATTTTTCTCAATTTTAGATTGTTTTATTGGGAATTTGTGAAAATATTAGTGATTTTTCTCAATTAGTTGGATTTTGTTATGTTTTAATGGTTAATTTAATTTGTTTTGGTGGATAATTTTGAAATAATTATAGAATATATATTAACCTTGGTACTTAAATAGGTGAAATTTGGTATGTTACTTTTTAATGGTTAATTTGAAGTTGTTTTGATGGATTATTTTGAATAAGTTTGAGATTAGAAACTTTGTTATTAAATTAGTTGAATTTTAAAATGTTAAAATGGTTAATATTAAGTTGTTTTGATGGATATATTTGAATAAATTAGAGATTAGTAACCTTGTTACTAAAGTAGATGAATTTTGGAATGGGTGAATGGTTACTTTTAAGTTGTTTTAATGGGTAATTTTGAAAAAATTAGTGATGTGTTGAAGTAGTGAATACTTTTAAGTTGTTTTAAAGTTTAGCAATTTTAAATAAATTAGATGAATTGAAGTAGTGAATACATAGTTTAGCAATTGTTAGTTAGATGAATGATGTGTTTTAGCTTATAAATAAATTAGTGAATTGACATGTTATGAGAAGTACATACATAATATTTAACCTAATTTTTATTTTTTGTTTTTTTAATATATAAATTCATATGTGAATTGAAGCACGAGTTTAGCTTGAGGACTACATATTGAGCTCAAGTGGGTAGTTGCTATATTGGTATGACTTATAAACTTTACTTAGCTATATTTCTTTCTATTTATCCATTTAATAAAAGTTTATTCATGAAATTGCAACTTGTGTATTGTTTAATTGCAAATAAATACAACAATATATAGAATACTTGCATCATCATATGCCTAGATACCCGTTCAAGGCTTTCTCATTAGGAGAAAGTCTTGAATAGTCCCCGGTTGGTACTGTTCTTGAATGTGTACTCTCACTTAGGTGGTGAATGTATGTTTTCTTTTCGATTTTAAGGAACATCTTGGCTTACCATTTCCTCATTATGTTCTGTGGGTACATATGTGGGTAATTAATTATCTATATCGTGTACTTGGAGAACTAGGAGAAATGCTGCCAGATTTTCTTTAAAATTGGAAAGTTAACATACATTCACTAGTGAGAGTAGACATTCAAGGATGGGTTAGGTTGGAGTGATAAGGACCCTTTGAAAACATGCATTTTTTCTCTATATGAATGGTATATTCACGTTTTGTACTTGAATTTGATTTACATAAAATATGTAGCAATTACACATTATTCATTATATGTTGCTATATATGTTTAGAGACAATTTACTAAATGGAGAAGGATCGTGGTTGGATGTATGGTAGACGCGATACATTGGAATTTTGGAATGGGGTTCAAGAGTTTTGCGAGAGGGCTTTAGCTTATCAAAGCAAACTGGGTGGCAAAGGCCTTTATTGTCCTTGTGTTGATTGTAATAATGTGAATGTGGTCGATAGTGTTGAAATCATTAAAGATCATGTATTATGTCGTGGGTTTAGGCATTTATACCATGTGTGGATTTGGCACGGAGAAAGTGGAGAGTACAGTGGGGATCTTGATCGGAATGATGTGCGTGTTAGAAGCAATGAGATTCATGTGGACGAGGAATACAAGAATGATGACCATATTGTTGATAATGGTGAGGATGGAGTCGATGATGATCAGGCAGATGAGGTCGAGGATGAACAAGTGGATGAGATGTTGCATGGTGTTGCCCCAGACAGTCGCTGCCGGGGCTGCTACACCCTAGGTAGTCGCTGCTAGGGCTGCTGCACCCCAGGCAGCCGCTGCACCCCAGGCAGCCGCTACCGGGGATGATGCAGCCAAGGCAGCCACTGCCGGGGCTGCTGCAGCCTCGGCAGGCTGCTGTCGAGGCTGCAGCAGCCATGGCATCCACCTGCCGAGGCTGCAGCAGCCATGGCAGCCGCCTGCCGAAGCTGCTACAGCCTTGGCAGGCGGCTGCCGGGAATGTTATGGCCTCGGCGCGGGCTGCCTTCGCTGTTCTAGCAGCGGGGGCGGCTCCCTCGGGTGTTCCAGTCTGGCGGAAGTTGCGTATTTAAAAAAAAAAAAATTTGAGCAATTTTCTATTTTTTTTTAAAAAAACTCGGCGGAATGGCTTTTCGCATCCTATTTTCTTCATTTCTCAACTTATAAACTTATTCATTCTCAAACCATCTCATAATTACATAATTATAAGTGGCTGTTAGTTGAAATTACATAAAAGAAGCTAAGTTCTAAGGTTTTGGGTACAATTCATCAAAATAAAGCCATTTTGAGCCAAAAAGGCTTCTCACTTGCCTATTTTATTCATTTCTCAACTTATAAACTTATTCATTCTCAAACCATCTCATAATTACATATTTATAAGTGGTTGTCAGTTGAAATTACATAAAAATCGCTAAGTTCTAAGGTTTTGGGTCCAATTCATCAAAATAAAGCCATTTTGAGCCAAAAAGGCTTCTCACTTGCCTATTTTCTTCATTTCTCAACTTATAAACTTATTCATTCTCAAACAATATCATAATTACATATTTATAAGTGATTTTGAGTTGAAATTGCATAAAAGAAGCAAAGTTCTAAGTTTTTGGACCCATTTCATCAAAATAAAGCCATTTTGAGCCGAAATGGCTACTCCTTTGCCTATTTTCTTCATTTCTCAACTTATAAACTTATTCATTCTCAAACCATATCATAGTTACATATTTATAAGTGATTTTCAGTTGAAATTACATAAAATAAGCTAAGTTCTAAGGTTTTGGGTCCAATTCATCAAAATACAGCCATTTTGAGCCAAAATGGCTTCTCATTTGCTTATTTTCTTCATTTCTCAACTTATAAACTTATTCATTCTCAAACCATATCATAATTACATATTTATAAGTGATTGTGAGTTGAAATTTCATAAAAGAAGCAAAGTTCTAAAGTTTTTGGGCCCATTTTATCAAAATAAAACCATTTTCTTCATTTTTCAACTTATAAACTTATTCTTTCTCAAACTATTTCAGATTTCGCATGGAAGCAAAACTTCAAAGAGAAAGAGGGTGGAGAAGCCTAAAAGAATTGATCAACCTAAGAAGAAGCTAAGTGAACAAAGGTCCAAGAGTGAACAAGTGTCGAAGTTGCACTCTTCGAAAGGTTCACCCATGCAACCTACTCCACTACTTGAAGATATTGTTCTTCAATCGCTCTCTACTGACATGACCTTTCTTCACAACCGTGCTTGTCATTTGGTCAATCCCATGGAAGTTTCACTTCCAAAGGCAATTTTCCACTATGATGAGGATGCAGTTGCATGGATCAGCAAAGAAGATGTGAAGGAATTTCTACGTGGTGCAAAGCTTAACATGTCCCTCATTCAAACATTCATGAGGTACTTCAATGCCCACATAATCTACACTTTTTTTCAAGTTATTCAAATTTATGGTGATTATCCTACATGTTATTAATTATTCAATGTTCATGCACGCAGAGCACTAAAGGAGCACTTAACTAAAACTGATTCTCCTTATAAAGTCGGGTGGTTATGCCCTGAGCAGTTATCCACTACTAGAATCATAGGCAACCCCCATGACGTGTTGTACTATGTTGAGCAAAGTATCAAGAAATTAGCGCGTGCGGGAGACAAGTTCATATTTGCCCCATGTTATAAAGAGTAAGTCTAAACATGTCAAATTCAATCGATTTGGCCTCATTATATGTTGACTCCTAAATATTAATTTTCTTGTCTATTGTGAACTTATGTAGGGAGCATTGGAGCCTCATGGTGATTTGTAATTCCAATAACACAATTTATCACCTTGATTCAGCTCGATCATCAAAGAAGTGGCTCGTGAAGTCTATATTGCAAAAGTAAATATATATAGCTACCTAGTGATGATAATTGCTAATAATAACTAATTTAGTAGTCATACGACTAATCAAATTTGAATGTACTTTATTTACTACATTGTTATGAAGAAGCTACATTGTCGTGCTCCAAAGGGTCTAACATGGAAGTCACCGTTGGTAATTTACATGATATTGTGATTATATTCAAAATCTATGTTAGTAAATATTTGCTAATTTCCTTTGCATGTTTAACTGATGTGATTTTTTTGTCATATGCTAGTGCGCACAACAAGATAATGGACTTGATTGTGCTTTGTTTGTGATGAGATTCATGTGAGATTCATGCTTGACATTGTGACTCATTGTACGGACACTCAACAACTTGATGAGGTAAGTTCTAAAACTTAATAAAATGCTATATTGATGTGATTTCTAGCCTTAAACACCTAATATTACCCAACATTGACATGTTATGAGAAATAAAAAGGTCATTTGACAAGAAAGGTAGAAAATGGGCTAAATAGAAGTCATATGGGCCATATTTGGGCTATTTTGTGTAAATATGCTCTTCTGATGTGATTTCTTTCCTTATAAACCTATAACTAGATAATATTGACATGTTATGAGATAAATAAAGTTCCTTTAAATAAGAAATGTAGGAAATGGGCAAAGTAAAGTCATATAGGCCATATTCGGGCCATTTTGAGTAAAAAGCGTCATAAAATTTAATAAAATGCTATTTTGATTCAATTTTAGGGCTTAGACACATAAAACTATGTGTCATTGAAATGTTCAGAGAAAGAAATAGTTCATTTGAAAAGAAATGTAGGAAATGGACTACATAAAAGTCATATAGGCCATATTTGGGCCATTTTGAGTAAAATGCGTTGTTAAACTTATTGAAATGATATATTGATGTAATTTTTAGCCTTAGACACCTAATATTGCCCAAAAATGACATGTTATGAGAATAAAAAAGGCGATTTGACAAGAAAGGTAGAAAATGGGCTGAATAGAAGTCATATGGGCCATATTTGGGCCATTTTGTGTTAATATGCTCTTTTGATGTGATTTCTTTCCTTATACACCTATAACTAGATAATATTGACATTTTATGATATAAATAAAGTTCATTTAATAAGAAATGTAGGAAATGGGCAAAGTAAAGTCATATAGGCCATATTCGGGCCATTTTGAGTAAAAAGCGTCTTAAACCTTAATAAAATGCTCTTTTGATTCAATTTTAGGGCTTAGACACATAAAACTAGGTTTCATTGACATGTTAAGATAAAGAAATATTTCATCTGATAAGTAATGTAGGAAATGGGCTACATAAAAGTCATATAGGCCATATTTGGGTCATTTTGAGTAAAATGCGTTGTTAAACTTATTGAAATGATATATTGATGTGATTTCTAGCCTTAGACACCTAATATTACCCAACATTGACATGTTATGAGAAATAAAAAGGTCATTTGACAAGAAAAGGTAAAAAAATGGGCTGAATAGAAGTCATATGGGCCATATTTGGGCCATTTTGTGTTAATATGCTCTTTTGATGTGATTTCTTTCCTTATACACCTATAACTAGATAATATTGACATTTTATGAGATAAATACAGTTCATTTAATGAGAAATGTAGGAAGTGCGCAAAGTAAAGCCATATAGGCCATATTCGGGCCATTTTGAGTAAAAAGCGTCATAAACCTTAATAAAATGCTCTTTTGATTCAATTTTAGGGCTTAGACACATAAAACTACCCAACATTGACATTTTATGAGAAAGAAATAGTTCATTTGATAAGTAATGTAGGAAATGGGCTACATAGAAGTCATATAGGTAATATTTGATAAAATACATATTGTTTTGCCTAATCAATTAATTCTAACATAATGTTTTTGTATTTCAAGTTTTGCAAGGTCCAAAAGGATGGTCCGTTGACAATAAAGGAGCTTAATGAAGTTCATGACATGTTGGCGTCTTTTATCACCTTCAACATGTAAATGGCATTTTAATTTTAAATTATTTATGTTAACTTTTGAACTATATATATTATTATTCATTATATATTTACTTACTATCATTTGTATATATATAACACTTTTTTTTAATGTATTGCGTTTGGGAATAATTATATCTATATATATATATATGAATTCTTGTTTTTAATATTATAATTGTATCTTATTGTAATAATTAATAATATTATTATTATTAGTAATAATAATAATAATATTATTAATTATTTTATTTAATATAATTGCTGGAATTACAGGTTATTAATATTGGTGGAAACATGTTTTTTTTTTTCAAAATATTATTGCACAAAAATTGGAAAAAAAAAATAATTGAGTAAAAAGGCACCAGTTAACCGGTGCCAAAACTGGCTACCACCCAAAAAAAATGGCGGGAGACTATTTTAGGCACCGGTTAACCGGTGCCCAAAGCAGTTAAAGGCACCGGTTAACCGGTGCCAAATTGGGTATAGGGCACCGGTTTTGAACCGGTGTTAAAAAGGGGGTTATTTGGCACCCCCCACATAGGCAGCGGTTCAAACCGGTGCCTTAGACCGGGTTTGAACCGCTGCCAAAGCCCTTTTTTCACCTAGTGCTATCCTTCCAGTTCAAGTTGGTTTCGGTTTGGGGGTGGAATTTCAGGGTGTTTTGGAGATTGGGTAGCGGTGGGTTTGGATAAGGTGGAGTCGTGGCCCGTGGGCCGTGGGTAGTGGGGTACGGTGGAGTTGGTTTGATTATTTAGTGGGTTAGTGGTTAAGTGGTGGTTATTGAGGTGTGGCGGTGATTTCTTGGTGGAGAGTGGTAAGGAGGGAGGAGAGAGATTAAAAGAAAATTAAAAAAAAAAAATAACCTGTTAAACTGATTATAAGTAAAAGGACATTTTTGAGAAGATGGGGGTATAAGGTGGGATTATTACTAAAATACGCAAATGTGGGATTGTTTTGCGAAGATGAGCTAAAGGTGGGATTATCCTTTTCAGTTATTTTTTATTTTTTATTCCAAAAATAAATGTCAACACTGAATTTCCATGAATTTTTATTTTTGCCATAATTTGAGTGCAGCAACAAGGCCTATTAATCTTTCCATTTTTGTCCAAGTGTACTAAATCAACCGTTTTTAAGTGTACCATTTTATTTTTGAAACCTTATAATAGATTTTTTTTTTCAATTATGTTTTTCTCCTCACATGATCCATCCATCTCCCACTTTTTATTTTTAATTTTTTATTTAAAGAAAAACAATAAATATAGCCCTAAAGGCTTTGTATATGACACCTAAAAAGGAAATGATAAGGACATATCAACATTAATTAAGCGTGATTTTGTCATGAATTTTCAACTATATTTCATTTAATAAGTCTATTGAATTTCATATGTAGGTTTTAGGGCTAAGGGTTACATATATGAAGGTAATAAAATCTCCTGTCCTTTCTTTTTTTTTAAAAAAGGTAATAAAATCTCCCTACTTCCAGGCATAGGTAGATTGTGGCGTCGGTAAGTTTTTCATCAACTTTTGATAAAAAATAATGAGATTCAAAATAAAATATTCACAATATGCTTTACATAGGTGCGCTTCGAATAACACCTACACCTCTTCGTCTATTGAGGAAAATATCCGATCCCTACGGTTAATCTTGGAGATCAATCCCAAAATTAATTTGGTAATTTACCAAAAGCTAGCCCCTTTAATTTTGGGAAAAATATCCAAGATATTAGGAGTGGTGGCAAATCGAAGAATAAGAAAAAAGATTCCTTCAAAGCCACTAAGATAGTTACACAAAGAAGTGACCTCTTGCACCAATCACTATGGTGAATATTCTAAAAGATTCAATACAATTTTTTATTTCCAAAGATAATCTTGGGAAGGAAAAATCAATTTTTGATCTTTCACAAGCTGACTCTCAAAGGCAACCAGAGGAAATCCAAAAAGAAGTAGAAGCTGTTACAAATAATGAACCATCGAAGGAACTCACCCATGTTTCCCCCACCATCGGATGTTATTCAATTAACGATCCCGACGGACAAAATTCTATGCGTGGGGCCAACCCATGGAGAAACCATACTTGGGCATAGGCGACCCCTTGACAAATGTTATGGAAGTGAGGATCGAACCATGGATGGAACCAATCCCGAAGCTGATGGAATTGGTGTTCACTATGCGAATTCGCAATGAAGTAAGTCGATTAATGAGGTTAATCTCTAGTTCTTATGTTAGTTATTTACCATCTATACCTGTTTTAATGGAAGATACCATACCAAATTTAACTCTAAATTCTCTACTTATTTCATGCATGGTGTAGAATGTGCAAGGGGCCGGTAGTTGTGCTTTTATTAGTGCTTTGCGGGAAGTAATTAGAAACCATAAACCTAATGTCACTACTAGAAAAAGGGTCATTTCCGACGAAAAATTTATGTCAGAACCACCCCAAAATCCGTCGGGAAACCCGTTTCCGATGGAATTTCGTCGTAACCGGTTGTCAGAAAAGTGTTTGTAGGAAATTTGTCTTCTTCTAACGGAATTTCCGTCGAAGGAGGTTTTTCAGCACCGAAAAATCCGTCGAAAATTCTCGACGGAATGGAAATTTCCGGCGGAAATTCCGTTGAAAACTTTTTTTTAAGAAGTTAAAAAAAACGTCGCGCCACCACGACACGACGTATCAACCACCACTAACCAACCCACACCACCCGTATCACCAACCCCCTAACCCATTCCACCACCCTTAACCACCAGAATCCCTACCCACCTAACCCGAACCCACACAAACGAGCCCACCCTAACCACCCCACCACCCACCTAAAACCACCACCGCCACCGCTGAAATAAAAACACGCCGCACCACCCTTACCCAAACCACACCACCACTCACCCAAACTAGACCCACCCCCTAACCCAAACCAGACCCACCCCCTACCCTAAACGACCATTTCCACCACCCTAATCCACCTAAATCAACATCTACCACAAAAACAAACCTAGATCTACAACAAATCTGGCCGTACCACCACCAACAACAAAAACCACCAACACCGCCAAAAAACCACTACCCCACCACAATAAACAACAAAAAAACAAAAAAAGAATGAAAATTTAAAACCAGAAAACATACCTTAACAACCTAAGCTTCCAATTTCAAGCCGAATTTGGTTTAATATGGCTAAATTTTGACCCTGAAACCTTTAGCGCTAGAGATTTCATGGTCGAATTTGACCATATAATCCATTACTATGAAATAACAAGAGACCGGGTCCAATTTCAAGGGAAGGGTTTCACGAAGAAGAAACGAAAAAGAAAGGGGAAAGGGAGAAGAAGAAGAAGGGGCGAAGAATAGGAGGAAGAAGGGGCAAAGAAGAGGAGGAGAGGAGGAGGGGGGAGGGAGAAGGAGAACAAACAAAAAAGAAAAGGGGAACAAAAAAGAAAAGGGGCGGCTGAGAAGAGAGGAGGGAGGAGGGAGAAGGAGGGAGGAGAGAGAAATGAGGGGTAAGGGTAAAGGGCGGGTTTTATAATTAGGGTTCTGATTTTTTTTTAAATCAAAATTCCGTCAGAACCATATATTATTCCGTAGGAAATTTTCCGACGGAATTTAATTCTGTCGGAAACTTTAGTTTCCGACCGAAAATTCCGTAGGAAATTTCCAACGGAATAAAATCCGTCAGAAATCACTTAATTTCCGACGGAATTAAATTTTCGTCGTAAATTTCCGACGGAAATTCCAAATCCATCAGAAATATCCTACGGAAATTAAGTGTTTTTCGACGGATTTTCATGTCCATCGGAACCATTACGTCGGAATTCGACCTTTTTCTTGTAGTGTGTTTTTTCTCTTGTTAAAACTCACATGGGGGGTTAACAAGATGAAAGAATTTTTGCCATCTTAGGGTATGCGGGGCACACTAGGGCGGATGTGCAATGATTCAGTGGTGGTATTTGGGTGTATTGGAAACCCGATTTTATATAGTTGAGCTAATTTTACAACATAATCAACATATTACTATGGACATTAGACGTGTAGGTGGTGAGACTTGGTATTTTACGGTTGTGTATGCTAGTTCGGATCCAACAAAAAGTGAAATGGAATGAGCATAAGGATTTTGCAACAACTCATAAAAAACAATGGATGCTAGCCGGTAACTTTAACGACACTCATTTTGGTCATGAGCGTAGTACTTGTTGCCTTAAAACCTCTAGGCGTGCAACTCGTTTTAATGAATAGGTGGAAGATCTGAATTCTCTATAGAATGAATTTAGTGGTCCGAACCACACTTGGGCAAGAGGTAACTCTATTAATACTAAAACTAGTTCTCGACTTGATAGGGCTCCTTGTAATGGGGAATGGAGTCTTACATTTGCGAATGCGGAGGCTAAGAATTCATCTACAGTTCAATCTGATCATTGACCTATCCTAATTGCACCGAATGGTTTTGCACCAATTTCATCTATTAATAGACCATTCAAATTCCAGGCAGCTTGGTCAACTCATGAGCATTTTCGTGGTTTTATTGAAGAAAAATGGGATAAAAAAATACCTCTCATGCCCCTCTTTAAAAAAGTCAGTGATGACTTGCAAGAATGAAACAAGGAGGTCTTCCATAATTTATTTTTTAAAAAGAGGAATCTACTAGCAAGAATTGTCGGTGTTCAAAAGTGCCTAGCCGAACAAAAATCAAGGGACCTTATCAAGCTTGAAGCCAAACTACGTAAGGATCTAGATGAGGTTCTTGAGCAAGAAGAGTTACTGTGGTACCAAAAGTCGAGGGTTGAATGGATTCGAGAAGGAGGTTGAAATACCTCTTTTTTTCACTTAAGTACTATTGCTAGAAGATGGAGAAATAATATCATTGCTATTAAAGAAAGTGATAATGGAGATTGGATGTATGAAAAAGAGCATATACAAGAAAATATAGTCTCCTACTTTACAAATCTATTTACGGAAGAGGAGCAGCCCAACCATGGTCTAATGCCAACATACATCTTCATGAGTCACGAACAGAGACTTGGATATGCTTTCCCGTCCTTTTTGCTAAATGTGAAATTAAAAAGGTGTTGGGGTTTGGTGAGTTTGACTCACCGCGGAAACAACCCCGACCCAAAGAACCACTCGCAATTAATAAAACCATAAAGCATAACTAATAAACACGAGAAAGGGAAAACCGAAATATACCTTCGAAGCGTGCTTCGCCCTCACAAACGGACTCGTACTTGAAAGCTCTAGCTCCGAAAATACCGAGCCTCCAACGGTATCCACCCACAAAGGACGAATACCGTCTTTTTAGGTCCGCTACCTTGGAGTTAGCAAGGTCCGACTAAAACCCAAGTGTTAATGGAGTTTAAGAGTTTTTGCCAAAATGCAATGCTCTTTCTAACTCCCACTCAAGCACTTTTCTCCAAATCCCAAGATGGGTATTTATAGAGAAAAGTGGGAGTGAGAATTTCAACCCCATCAATATGGGATCATGAAATTCCACAATTTAATTTAAAGCTAAAATAAATTAAATAGGCAAGCAAGTAATAAATCAACAAGTGTCCTTGTTGTATGTAAAGAGAAGTGAGGACCACTTAGAGAAGAGGGGACCATACTTGCTCCCCACTCCTTCCTCTCCTTGTGCCACTTATCCTCACACAAACACACTCCCTTCACATGCTTCCCCAATGACTCGGCCCTAGCACCCGGCCCAGCCTGGCCCCGCACACGCGGGCTGCTAGCTGCTGCCTTCTCGGCCCAGCACGCCCACGCACATATGTGCGGGCTTCTGCTGCCGATAGGCGCTGCTAGCAAGCCACGCACATGTGCGGGCTGCTAGCAGTAGCGCGCGCTAGCAAGCCACGCACTGCTTGCGGGCTGCTGGCCGTAGCTTGCTAGCAAGCCTCGCACATGGTGCAGGCTGCTAGCTTGCCTATTCCCCTAGCACTCGGGATTCCGATTCTAGGGGTATTTTAGTCATTGTTGATTTATTACTAATTTTTCCGTCTCGTCTTTTACTATTTTTGACTCGACTTCCGATGATCAGTTTCGACGCTCTGAGCTCGAATTTCCGACGTCTAAATATTTAACACTCGGGTGACGAATTAATTTCTTCCGAATTAATTCGTCGAGTCGGTTCGTATATTTGCTTGGGTGTGACCCGAAGGGTTTAGTCAAGATTAAGCTGTAATATTAATTATACATTAATATTACTGGTTATTGATCGGAAGCGGCCTCCACCGAGGCATTCCGATCACTTGACCTTACTGAATATAGTAGTTTTCTAATAATTCTGAACTCGCTAACAGAATAATACACTTGTTCGAAGGACACCATTCCTTTCAATTTCCCCCTTGCCCTTCCGAACAAGTGAGCATTTAGTGTATAGCCCATTTCCTATGTCTCTTCATGTCTCTTCATGAACTATAAGGTAAGATTATTTCGTCATCCTTATTACGTCTAGAAGTGTTTCTCGATTCCGATTCCGACTGTCAATATACATATTATTTCTAAAATCCATCCGAGCACGACCATGCATTTTTACAATCTCGCTCTACGAGATGCCTTGTATACAACAAAGACATCTTCCCTATTTTAGTAGGGGGACATTCCCAGTCTTGTAATGTAGCTCCTCTTACTGAGAGGACTTAGCCACCCGAGTGTTGCCGTTATAATCCCCTATTACGGTAGACGTTTGACAACATCAAAGCGGCTAGTACTTGATTTGGGTATTTTTATACCCGGCCAAGTGGCCCAATCGGAGCCTGCTACGTGTAGCTGGAAGAAGCGCCACCTCGAACCTTCCAAGATGGTGACACGTGGTGGGAAGATATCCCCCTTGATTTGGGATGTTTGATGATCCAAAGTAGACCATTAGGAGGGCGACACGTGTCACCCTAAGAGATGCCTAAATGGCCTTTTAGGATCAGTGACACGTGTCACTCGGATATCACCCCTAAAATGGCGGCCTTCAAGGGCCCAAACCTTGAGGCGCCGTTTTGCGGCGTGCCCTAATCCCTAGGTCATCAAACCCTAGGGAGGGCACACTTCCCCAAAAGACCCTATAAATAGGGACAATCCCCTCATTTATGAGGATCAGAGATTTTTGGGACAACTTTTATGACCTAACCTTGATTGAATACCAATCATTGTCTGAACTGTCACTCTCAAGAAACAGTACGCTTGAGCTTGGAATCCAAGCAGATAACTTTATTTCCACACGTTTTATTCCGAATACTTTACTAACTTAATCTTCGAAGGCGGACCACCGACCATCCGGCGGTCCGTTTGCTTTGCAGGTATATACGCCCCTTGCTGGATCCTGTCTTAGTGTCGTAACTCTCCTGAGGGACAAAAACCCCGAAACAACACTCAAACAAGAGAACTCACAATACTCATGGTCAAGGAATAGGTTCCGATAGCCATAATGAGAAGTATACTTATGACGATTTTTAATCTCTTAAAGTATTCTCATATGTCGATCCTGTATGGTTTTAAACCCATACCTGTGCAAATGATTTATGACAATCATGTCCTCGTAGCACAAGAAACAGTGCTATAAATCAGACTACACACTAATCTCAATTGGTCATTAATCGTCCATCGTTTAAATGACCTCGATTAGGGACAATTTTCTATTATAATATTCAATGTTTACTTAATAGGTGTTTCCTTACCAAGACTGGTCTTGATACCCTATTTTGAATATTCCAAGAATCGAATGGACTCATTATTTAATCCTAAACCACAATTAAATAGAAAATGGAGTAATAAAATATTGCATGAAATTTATATTACTCCAAAACTTGAATGATTTTTCTTAGTGTCTTACGTTAAATGTTCAAAATTTAACTAAAACACTAAACAAGGAAATCAAAGCCAGTCTCCTACATGCATGATTCCCATTACCTCAACGTGGTTGTTGTGCTTCACTTGAGGCAAAGGTTTAATAAGTGGATCAGCTACATTGTCATCTGTTCCAACTTTGCAAATTCTGATTTCACCTTCTGATTTCCATTCTCGAATCATGTGAAACCGGCGTTTGACATGTTTGACTTTCTGATGTTCCCTTGGCTCTCTGGCCTGAGAAATAGCTCCATTGTTGTCACAATAGAGGGCTATTGGACCCTTTATGGAGGGTACAACATCAAGTTCACCAATGAACTTACGAATCCAAACAACCTCCTTAGCCGCTTCAGCAGCTTCTAAGTACTCGGCTTCAGTTGTAGAATCTGCAGTTTTACTCTGCTTGGTACTCTTCCAACTGAACACTCCTCCATTTACACAGAACACATATCAAGATTGCGATTTGAAATCGTCTTTGTCTGTCTAGAAGCTTGCGTCGGTATAACCTTCAACAACTAATTCCTTTAAACCACCGTACACCAGGAATTTATCCTTATTCCTTTTCAGGTACTTTAAGATATTCTTGGCCGCAGTCCAATGGACCTCTCCTGGATCTGATTGGTAACGGCTCGTAGCACTCAAGGCATACGATACATCTGGCCTAGTACATATCATGGCATACATGATCGATCCAATAAGCGAAGCTGTAGACCCCCATTTGTGTCTCCCCAAAACCAAACCCGGTGATTAGTACCTTTCACGTTGAATCATAATCGAATGAAGTGAAAGTGTAGAAAGTTTAGTGTTGCGAATAGTTTTAATTTCTTTTTTCTTCTCTCTGTTTTAAAAATCTATTTTAAGAAAACATCCAATCCAGTTTGTTTGGTCCAAAACAAGGGTCCAATAATTGTGTAGTTGGATGGGGCTTGAAAAGAGCTTTCCAACGATATATTATAAGCCCTATTCCGATGAATAATGAGGAAGTTATAGCCAAATTACTAAACTAGGCCCGGTTTGAGTCTTGTATGCGGCCCAATGATCTAGAGGAAGGCCTAATATGGATTTATCATTCCTAATGCAATTAGGAATGGTTTTAGTCTTCTAGATTCTTCTAGAAGGTTCTTTTCATTCCTAATTCAATTAACATTGATAAATTGACTTTTGTTAACTTTTAGAGTTTTAGTCAGAATAAAAGAGTGTTTTTAAAGAAAATACGATTTTGCCTTCTATACGGCCAAATTTTTTCTGAATTTAGAAAACGCGTAAAAAATTTGATTAGCGCATGACGCTAGCGTTAGCGCCTGGCGCTAATGTTCAGCGCTTGGCGCTAACTTCGTTTTTTTCACGTCGAAACTCTGATTTGTTTTACAATCTTTTTGGCTGATTTTCTATAAATAGCGTCCTAAAAACTCCATTTTCAATCATCAAAATATCATCAATTCTCTAATTCTTTCTTCTCACCAACTCTCATCAAGAATTTCTTGATTCTTTCTCCCTCTTTCTAGCCTTTTACAAACAAAATTCCTCATACATTAGCACTAGACACACCTAGCATTATTCGAAGTTGCCTTCACCCTAAACGTGAAAAGGTTTTAATTTCTGAGGGTTTGGTCCCAAATCTCTATTCCAATTATTTAATTTAATTGTTTTAATTATTATTTTCCTTGAACTTACTAACGCGTGTATTTTGTTATTAGAAAGAGATACGAGGCATCCAAGTAAGTGCTTTAATTGATTTATTAATATTATGATATAGAAATCATGTCTAGGTTGTTTTTATGATTCCTAGTGTCATGTTAGGGTGTTTTGATCTTCCTAGTATCATGTTTAGGGTAATTTCTAATATCAAATATGACAATTGTGTTTCCTGCGATGCTTCCTATTTTCTTTCCTAATATTCATGTTAATATCATGTTAGGGTTAAAGATTTGATTTTTAATGTTTAGTGACATGCTAGAGTTTGTTATTAATCTTGTTAGTATCATGCCTAAGATCTTGCTATTATTATGCTTTAACATGATTATGATTATTTTTATAACTATTATGATTATAATTGTTGATTATTACTTCTTATTATTATGTTGCTTGATTATATTTATTTTTATTGCTTGATCACACCTTTTATGCATGTTTAAAGGGAATTGGTATTTGTAATCACGCTTAGTAAGATAATTAATAATCTTGTTTAGGGTTAATATGATAATAATTCAAGTGATCGCCAATAATAGTTTATTTGTGCATTAAATTCAACCAACATAGATAAACAGGTTTAGGGTTAAACCTATTGATTGCATGTTAGTCAGAAAGCGCACATGAATACGATTAGAATAAAGTAGAGGCCTATTATTAGGGCAGGTTCAATCTCTTTTAGGTTGGATTTGTACCTTCATCCCCGAAATACCAGTCATGGTTCCAGACCTATTGGAGTTTACGATCTCTTGGATCGTTAAGGGGTGTAACCTTCACCTCGTGAACGGTTTACAAGTTCCTAAAACTTGTTGGCGACTCTATTGCTCTATCTTCTTTCCCTTTGGACGCCACCGTACTTTAGTGTATGATCACCGTACTTGTTGGCGACTCTATTGCTCTATCTTCTTGCTCAGGGTTCCCGCTCATCAGGTGTCTGTGGACACTGCTTCTTGCTTAGGGTTTTTTCCATGTGACTTTGGCAGGTGACCTCTCTTGGCCTCCTCCATGCTAAATCGAGCAAGTACCTTATCAATATAAGTACTTTGACTCAATCTACTCATCCTTTTTGATCTATTCCAATAGATCTTGATGCCTAGTATGTACTGAGCCTCTCCTAAGTCTTTCATTGAGAAGCATTTTCCAAGCCAGGCCTTCACAGACTCTAACAATGAAATGTTGTTTCCAATGAGCAATATGTCATCGACATATAAGACTAAGAAGGCGATGTCACTCCCACTGACCTTCTTGTAAACACAAGATTCATCTGGATTCTTGATAAAACCAAATTTACCGATGGCTTCATCGAATCGCATATTCCAACTTCTGCTAGCTTGCTTTAGTCCATAAATGGACTTCTTAAGCTTACAAACCTTCCCAACATTGTTTTGGTCGAAAAAACCTTCAGGCTGTGTCACGTACATAGTTTCTTCCAAAATACCATTTAAGAAAGCGGTTTGACGTCCATCTGCCATATTTCATAGTTATAATATGCAGCAATCGCTAGGAGGATCCGAACGGATTTAAGCATTGCGACTAGTGAAAAGGTTTCATTTTAATCAATACCATGAACTTGTCTATAACCTTTTGCCACTAATCTAGCTTTGTAAATGAATACATTTCCATCTTTGTCGGTTTTCATCTTGAAAATCCACTTACATCCGATAGGTGTATAACCTTCGGGTAAGTCAACCAAGTCCCAGACTTGATTTTCAAACATGGAATCCATTTCAGATCTCATGGCCTCATGCCATTTAACAGAGTCGGTGCTTGCCATCGCTTGCTTGTAGGTTGCCGGTTCATCTCCATCCATAAACAGGATGTCCTCTGAGATCTCGGTTAATACTAAACCAAGATATCTATCAGGTTGAGATCTCGCCCTCTGAGACCTATGTAGGGTAATGAATTGAGCATTTGCATTGTCGGTTTGACTTTGCACATTTTGATCATTTTGACCTGCGTCAACAGATGCTGTTTGAGCACTTTAACTGTTATTCTGATTTTGTTGCTCATCCTCACGAACTTCATCGAGTTCAATTTTCCTCCCACTTGTCATTTTGGAAAGGTGTTTTTTCTCCAAAAAGACACCATCGCGAGCAACAAACACTTTGTTCTCCGATTTGTTGTAGAAGTAATACCCTTTGGTTTCTTTTGGGTAGCCCACAAAGTAAACCTTGTTAGATTTGGGATGAAGATTGTTAGAAATAAATTTCTTGACATATGCTTCGTATCCCCATATCTTAAGAAAATACAACCTAGGAGGTTTCTTTGTCCATAATTCATATGGAGTCTTTTCTACAGCTTTTGATGGTGCACGGTTCATTGTTTATGCCGCAGTTAGAAGTGCGTATCCCCAGAAAGAGATAGGAAGATCACTAAGACTCATTGTTGATCATACCATGTCTAACAAGGTTCGATTTATCCTTTCGGATACTCCGTTCCATTGTGGAGTTCCTGGAGGTGTCAAATTCTGAAAGTATACCTTTTTCTTTCAGATGGTCATCGAATTCTTGGCTCAAGTATTCACCACCTCGATCCGATCGAAGGGCTTTGATTTTCTTGCCAAGCTGATTTTCAACTTCTCTTTGAAATTCTTTGAACTTTCCAAATGATTCAGATTTATGCGACATTAGGTAGACATAACCATATCTACTATAGTCATCTGTGAAGGTGATAAAATATCGGTGTCCATTTCTTGTGTTTGAGCTCATTGGTCCACATACATCAGTGTGTATTAGACCTAATAAGTCTCCTGCCCTTTTTCCCAGCTTGGAGAATGGATGCTTAATCATCTTACCTAATAAACATCCTTCGCAGTTCTCAAACGATTCTAAATCGAAAGAGTCAAGAACACCTTCTTGTAGAAGTCTCTTGATGCGTTTGATGTTAATGTGCCCAAGACGACAATGCTACAAGTAAGTTTGGTTTGACTCCATGGTCTTAGCTCTTTTGTTAGTATTATTCACATTATAAACTTGTTTGTCCAGATCAAGCACATAAAGACCATTTTCAGAATGTGCAATACCATATAAAACATTATCAAGATAAAACGAACATTCATTGTCTTTTACTCGAAATTCAAAACCCTTGGCGTCCAACGCCGAAATTGAAATGATGTTTTTGGTAATGTTAGGAACATAATAAACATTATCTAGTTCCAAAACAAGCCCGGTGGGCAAAGACAAACTGAGAGTTCCTACGGATACGACACTAATTCTAGCTCCATTGCCGACCCGGAGTTCAACCTCTCCCTTCTCTAGCCTTCTAGCGTTCCTTAGTCCCTGAGAATTGGAACAAAGGTGTGAGTCACATCCAGTATCTAATACCCATGATACTAAGCTAGTGAAGTTAAAGTCTATAATGAATATACCTGATTTAGAAGCAACGGTTCCGTTCTACTTATCTTCCTTGAACTTGAGGCAATCTCTTTTCCAATGTCCCTTCTTCTTACAGTAGAAGCATTCAGAATCAGATTTAGAAGATGCTACCTTCTTCTCTTTGTTATCTTTGGTAGCTTTAGACTTAGGAGGAAATGTTTTCTTCTTGCCCTTCCCCTTAAAGCCTTTCTTCTTCTTGCCTGAGAATTTGAACAACTTGCCCTTTTTAATCATGAGCATATCATGCTTCCCCTCATCCTTGAGCGTTTTCACTGCTTGCTTCAACATACCATGAATCTTGGTGAGGGTTTTCTCCATGATGTGCATGTTATAGTTCATCTTGAACTGATCATAGCCTTTGTGCAGCGAGTGGAGAATGATGTCAATTGCCATCTCGGTTGAATACCCCGCATCAAGCCTTCCCATGTTCTCAAACAATCCTATCATTTTGAGTACATGTGGGCTGACTGGCTCTCCTTTCTTGTGCTTGCTCTCAAGGATCTGCCTATGGGTTTCAAACCTTTCAGTTTGGGCCTGCTCTTGAAACAGATTCTGCAGTTCAGAAATGATCTCAAAAGTTGTCTCCTTCTCAAAGAAAGTCTTTTGAAGCTCTGGAGACATTGTGGCCAACATGATGCATTTGACATCTCGATTGGCACTTTGCCATCATTTAGGGCAGCCTGAGTCACCTCCTCATTGGGAGCCTCGGACATTTCCTCATCAAGGACATATTCCTTTTGCTCTTGCATGAGAACAATTCGCAAGTTCCTTTGCCAATCAAGAAAATTTGGCCCACTCAACTTCTCCTTGTCGAGAATTAAGCGTAACAAGAATTGGTTGTTTGAGTTATTTGAAGACATGATTATACAATTGAAAGAATTTGAAATGAAAAACCATTCATGAAATTTGAATAAGATTGAATATTCATGCATTTTTAATCAAACTTATTTAAAACGTCTTATTTACACATTTAAAGTTGTCCCCAATTTGGTGAAAATAAGTTAATTCCAAGATCTGAAGAAACAAAGAGTGGTTAAGCATGATTTGGCTTGTCTTAACACTTAATCTCCTAAGGTAAGCAACGCTTTGCTAATGGCTCCAAAAGCCACTCTTGGTTGAATAAATCGTCGCATCTAATGCTCTCTCAACAATTTATTCACTTTGCCACGACATGTTAGGGCTCCATCACTCATATTGTTGAGTACAACCAAAACCAACTTGCATACCCGGTATGCCTTACGCTCCTAGGAGAGGTAATGATGCCTCGCATTGGCGTAGCCCACCACTACCCTCGTTCGGTTGGTAATTGTTGTTTTGGAATGACAAGTTTTTACTCAATATTAAGGGACCTAGGGTTTCTATGTTGGTTGATTTAAGTGAACTTAATTAATCATCACAACATTCGAAATCCTAAACATGCATCTAACATATAATTCATGTACATAAACATATATATATATATATATATACATATTACATACATATATATATATCGAAAAACATAAATATAGATGCATTTGGCAACTAGTATGACCCCTTGAGATCTTCAAATCTTCAAAAGGTCTTCATTGCAACTTTCATGGCTACGTCTTCCAAGAACCTCCATCTTCAAGACTTGACCATAATTAAATGCAACTACTAGTATCTACGATTAGGACTAATCTAAATATTAAGGTACAAAAATACTCAACGGTACGCAGACCGTATTAAGATTTACAAAAATACATCACGGATCGCAGTCCGTATTTTCTATCCTAATCGGGCCCCACTAGTTGTCATTTCAAAACCTGTGAAAGAATATACATTCCATTCATCCATTCACTATTTGTGAATGACCCATGCATTTTACAACGATAAACAAGTAACAATGCATAAACACGCGTGAACTAGTAACTAATCTAGGTGGTTAATCTAATTAACACGCCTAATTAAAACTAGTTAAAGTTGTTTTAACCGGTTATGTAAATAAGCGCAATTAACACTTGAAGCTCCCACTAAATTCCGCATCCAACTTAATTAATCCAATTAATTAAGCCGGTAAATCCCAAAATTTGTCAAAATAAATTTTGCCAACGCCGCTCAAAATCGAGGCCTAACCTCCAAAATTTATTAAAATAATCAAAACAAATTAGATTAATAAAATAATTAAAGCGACAATTTTTAAGCAAAATACGTAGTCCAAAGTGTCTAAGTGCCTAGCACTAAGACATGGAGTGATCACATTTCGCACAACCGCTTGATGCTCAATGAACCTGGGAGTGGGCCCGATGTCGTTAAGCGTTACACTGCCCACATCAACGAACTTTCACACATCAATAACGTGGCCCTTGATGGCCATGTTGAACGAATTCATTGCACTACATTGCTTTGCAAGCAACGTCTACGCATACCCCTAATTACACAACACATGCACCAAGTCCCAAGCGATGCACCATGTGCTCGTGCTTGCACCAGCCGCGGCCAGCCACGCAAGGCAGCACGCACAGGCGCGCACTTCACCTTGCTACTGCTGCGCCGTGCTGCTACTTGGTGCTTGCTGGCGCGCCATGCTGCTGGCAGCAAGCAGCAGTTACGCATCGGCTCGCGCGCAAGCTCAGGGCTGCATCCTTGGCAGCCACATGCGGGCTGCTATGCAGCCCGGCTAGCCAAGTGATGTGTTGCCTCATTTTGCGTTCCATAGCCTCGGGATTTTGATCCCAATTTTGCGTGACATAACTATAATTCTAAATTAATTTTAGAACTAATTTTTGAGCAAAATAAAAAATTTAAACAAGTCTAACTTAAATAAAATTTTTAAAGTGCATGTAACCAAAATAATTCCCAAGAACCATTCTTTAATTAAATTGGTTTAACTTGGTGCAACAAAAATAATAGGGCAATTACTTACTATTAATTTAATTAATTTAAATTAACCTTGAGTTTTTGAAAAAAAAAAGGGTTGGAAAAATGAACATAAATTCAAAAACGATTCCAACTTTAGTACTTGTGAATCCTTGAAAAATTATATCTTCCAATATGAAGGTAAACAATTTTTCTATCACAAAGTTTCAAACTTTATGATTCCAATCAATTAAAAAATGATTAAATCAACAAGGTTTAACAACAATTCATGGAATTTAGTAATATAAAGTTTTAATCACTTAACATAATTAAAGATTGAATCTTTAATACTTAGAAGCCTCAAAGAACAATAATTTCACACTTAATGCAATTAGTTTGCAATTATGTGAAAAATAAAACCAAGCATTCAAGCACAAATTACTAACAAGTAATCATGCCTAAAGAGGTTTAAAATTGCATATAAAATATGTATTGAACCAATTACATAACCACCATAAATATGCAATTAATTTTCAAGGTTAGAAAGACTTAAAATTTTTCGTAAAAACAAAAAAACCATTTCCATAACACATTTTCCACCCAAAATTCACTATTTTTGGGTCGAAATCTGGGTTCGGGGCTGAAGGTAGCTTAAATACGAGGTTAAAATAGATAATACGAGCTACTAATCTAATTAGCAACTTCAACCAGAAAAATTAAGCCATAAAAATCACCTTGAAAAATATTATGGTTTTAAAATAAACGAGCGTGGCTCCGATACCGCTGTTGGGGTTTGGTGAGTCCGACTCACCGCGGAAATAACCCCAACCCAAAGAACCACTCGCAATTAATAAAACCATAAAGCATAACTAATAAACACGAGAAAGGGAAAACAAGAATATACCTTTGAAGCGTGCTTCGCCCTCACAAACGGGCTCGTACTTGAAAGCTCTAGCTTCGAAAATACCGAGCCTCCAACGGTATCCACCCACAAAGGACGAACACCGACTTTTTAGGCTCGCTACCTTGGAGTTAGCAAGGTCCGACCAAAACCCAAGTGTTAATGGAGTTTAATAGTTTTTGCAGCTAGCAGCCCCCGTGTGCGGGGCCAGGCTAGGCCGGGTGCTAGGGCCGAGTCATTAGGAAACATGTGAAGGGAGTGTGTTTGTGTGAGGACAAGTGGCACAAGGAGAGGAAGGAGTGGGGATCAAGTATGGTCCCCTCCTCTCCAAGTGGTTCTCACTTCTCTTTACATACAACAAGGACACTTGTTGATTTATTACTAATTTTGTCGTCTCGTCTTTTACTTTTTTTTACTCGACTTTCGACGCTCGGTTTCGACGCTCTGAGCTTGAATTTCCGACGTCTAAATATTTAACACTCGGGCGACGAATTAATTTCTTCCGAATTAATTCGTCGAGTCGGTTCGTATATTTGCTTGGGTGTGACCCGAATGGTTCAGTCAAGATTAAGCTGTAATATTAATTATACATTAATATTACTGATCGGAAGCGGCCTCCACCCAGGCATTCCGATCACTTGACCTTACTGAATATATTAGCTTTATAATAATTATGAACCCGCTATCAGAATAATACACTTGTTTGTAGGACACCATTCTTTCAAAAGGTTGTATTTGAGATGGGAGCAATGAAGGCCCTCGGGCCGGCCGGTTTTCAAGCTTTATTCTTCCAAAAGCATTGGGATTTAGTTACGGATAATGTTTATAAGGTGGCGGTTGATGCTTTGAATGGGAAGGATCTTCCGGAAAATTTGAATGACAATTCATTGTTCTCATTCCTAAAGTTAATACTCCAGAACTTGCAACTCAATTTCGCCCTATTACCCTTTGTAATGTGACATATAAAATTATTGCAAAGGCTATTGTCAACCAGATTAAACCAATGATGCCTCACTTAACATCATATACTGGAGACAAATCACAGATAATATTGTGATCGTTCAAGAGGTCATTCATATGATGAGAAACAAAAAAGGAGGAAAGGGTCTCATGGCGATTAAAATTGATTTTGAGAAAACGTATGATCGTTTAAAGTGGGAATTCATTCATGACACACTTTATGAAATTCGCTTCCATGACCTTATAAATGAGCTCATAATGGAATGTATTACTACCTCATCGATGCGTGTGCTTTGGAATGGAGAACTAACCCAAGCCTTTAAACCGGAGCGTGTCATTCGACAAAGGTGACCCATTATCTCCATATCTTTTTTGTGTTGTGTATGGAGAGATTGAACCAACTAATTGAAGAGTCCATCATAGAGAATGGATGGAAACTGATTTATGCTAGCAGGATTGGTGCAAAGCTCTCTAATTTATGTTTCGATGATGACATAATCCTTTTTGTCGAGGCAACCGTTGAGCAAGTAGTGGTTTTTCAGGAGTGTTTAGCTCGATTCTGTAGTGCTTCTGGACAGAAAGTGAGCTATCCTAAGTCTTGGGTTTATTTTTCCCAAAATATGAGTGTGAATGAGACGATAGGTATTTGTCATGCCCTGGGTATTGATGCCACTGCTGATTTAGGTACATATCTCAATATGCCTACTGTCACGAGTAGAGTTACTTGTGATACCTTTGCATATTTATGTGAGAAAATTGATCGAAGACTTGCGGGATGGAAGTCTAAATACATCACTCTTGCTGGTCGTATAACACTAGCAAAAACAACTTTAACCACGATGAGCTCATATGCAATGCAGACTAGCAAAATCCCACAAGCAATGTGACGAAATTGATAAATGAACTAGGAGATTTATCTGGGGTGGGGATGAGGAGAATAGGCGCATCCATCTTCTTTCTTGGGAACGTCTCCAAAAACCGAAAGAAAAAGGTGGTTTGGGAGTACGATCTTCAAGGCAAGCTAATGTAGCCTTTTTTAACTAAATTGTGTTGGCGTGTCTTGATGGAGCCAAATACTTTATGGTCTCGTGTTCTTAGAGCAAAATATTGCAAAGGGAGATGTGATATTGACATGTTCGAAGCTAAATCAAACATGTCGAATGTTTGGAGGGGCATATCAGAAAATGCTAATCTCGTATGTGTCTCGTGTGGCCGTTGGAAATGGAGCTACAACTTTATTTTGGAACTACAATTGGGCTATGCCTAGTCCACTTCAATTCGAGCTTCTTTTATTGCTATTCCCCTCAACTTGATGGAGCAACAGTGGAAGAGTTATAGGATGGGGAAAATGGCTGGAAGTAGGACTTGTTTTTGGAGTTACTACCAGCTAATATTATGAAGTTAATTGAAGCCCATGCCTTGCGTGATGATCCAAGCACAAGGGATTTATTATATTTGGGTGGTTCTCCGAATGTCAAAATGTCAAATTTAATCAGCTATGAAGATTATAAGAAGGGATGATGCTATTGAAAATGAAGGTGTTAAGAACCTAATTTGGAAGCTCAAAGTACAACAAAGGACGCAAGTTTTCCTTTGGCTTTCTATGCACGATCGTATAATGACAAATGAAAACAGTTACAAGCGAAATTTAACAGGCAACCCTTGGTGTAAAAATTGTAACACTCATGAGGAGACCTCTCTCCATGCTTTACGTGACTGTCGTGCAGCTAAAGAGGTCTAGCGTCAGGTGGGTGGACCTGCCTCACACTCGAGTTTCTTTAGTGGCACATTGCAACAATGGATCTCTCGTAACATTAAGGTACAAATTCACAGCAACTTCTCTCCTGAAATCTGGCCTACTTACTTCTCTATTGCTTTGTGGTGGATTTGGAGATGGAGGAATAATTATGTGTTTGATAGAGCACAAGAGAATCCAATTGATATAAATCAAACTCTTCTTACGCGTTTTAAGGAAGCATGGCGTGTGTTAGGTAAGGATGTAAGTAGTTCTCAACAGCCTACTAGAAACCTTGAAGAATCCTACATCAAATGGTTGGCTCCACTTATTGGATGGCTTGCGTTGAATACTGATGGTGCAATCAAAGGAGCACCAGGACCAGCAGGGGAAGGGGGAGGGGAGACCTAATCCGTGACTATACTAGAAAGTTTCTGCATGGATTTACTCTCGAATTGGGGAACTGTAATGCTTTCATAGTTGAATTAAAAGCTATTAAATATGGTTTGGAGCTGGCGTAGAGAATGAGGGCAGCCAAGGTGCAAGTGCAGCTAGACATTCAAATTGTGGTAGCAGCTCTAAACAATGAAGAAGTTCACCGAGGACAAGGTATCATATCATTAGAAGGTGCAAGCAACTCATTAAGGAAAATAATTGGCAAGTGCAAATTTATCATATCTACCATGAAGCAAACAGGGTCGCTAATTGGCTAGCAAATAAAGGTGTCGTCCACAACAACAATATTGAGTTGATTCAATTCCCTCCTATTGAGTTATGACACATCTTACATGATGATATCGTAGTGGTGGCTTTGCCGCGTTTAATTCCTGTTTAGTTTATTTATTTATTTTTTCTATTCTAGGGCTTATATACTAGGTGAACCAAGATGTAATTAAATTTTTTACTAACTCTATTTTATATTATTTGCAACAATTTACCATTTTACGTGAAATTGTTACAAATATTATAAAACAGATGTTATAAAAAACATGGAGCATAAAAGGAATACACCGTGAACATTGCACCGGACATGTTTATTGTTAACATCTTTGATCTTTCTATTAATATATTTCTAAATTTTTTGACATGGAAAACAATGGTGGAAAATTTATCCTTCAATCTCTAAAACACAATTCTAGGAAAACCATTCTATCTCAAAATAAAATAAAAAGAATATTTTTATTTTTAGAATTATAACTTACGATATTTTTTTTTTAAAAAAAAAAATCAAAAAAGAAAGAGAAACGTAGTAGTAATGGATTTGGGGGGCGTGACAAAAGAGAAAGGGGTGCGGGTGATTTTTTAAAAAATGCGAAGATTCCCTCGCATATTCCCCACCCCACCCCCCCATCAAAAAAGAAAGAGAAACGTAGTAGTAATGGATTTGGGGGGCGTGACAAAAGAGAAAGGGGTGCGGGTGATTTTTTAAAAAATGCGAAGATTCCCTCGCATATTCCCCACCCCACCCCCCCCCCCCCTCTTCTTCTGACTGCCCTAAATAATTAAGATCATCATCAATCAATATTCATACATACCTCCCTATCAACAATACAATCCAATCTAACCCTTTTCTTGTTTTCACTTTACCCTATTATTTCTTCCCCCAAATCTTATCCTTTTTTTTATTCATTTATTAATTATTATTATCATTATTATTATAAATAAAAATCCAACCTACTTTTCCTCTTTCACTTTCAAAATCCCCTGTTTTCTTCTTCCCTCAACCACTTCTTTCATCCCTTTTCCAAAAGAATCCTTTAAAGAAATCCCAAATATTAAAAAATTAAGCTAAAACAACAACAATGGCTTCCACTGCTACGCTTTCTGAGTCTGATCAATTCCAATTAATTCATAAACTTAACGTCTTTCGCATCCATGGCCGTGATAAAGGTGGCCGTAAACTTCTCACCATCCTCGCCAAATTCTTTCCTGGTAATTTCCTCTTCTTTTCTTCTTAATTTTAATTTTTTTTTTCTGGAATTTTGTTCTTTGATTTCTGGATTTGTGTTCTTTGTTAATTTTTATTATTTTTTTAATTCAATCTTAAATTTGTCTTCAATTTTTCAAAATTTGTTTATTCTATAACGTCATTGCCTTTTGAATTACTCCGTAATTTCGATTTCAGCTGATTTTATTGTGCATGTTTTTTTTTTCTGTTAATATTATCTTGTAAATTCTTTATTCTCTTTCTTTAATTTCCTCGTTTCCTTTTTTTTTTTGGCCTGAGTTTGTAAATTTTTATATTAATTTCTTTAATTCCGTCTTCAATTTGTCTCTTATTGTTTTTTTTTTTTTTTTTTTTTTTTTTTTTTTTTTTTCTGATTCACAATTTTTATAATGTAATTTGTTTAGAATATATCTAATTATTTTGTGCAATTTTTCAATTGAAGCTCGAATTATAAGCGTGGAAGTGGTGAAGAAATACTTGGAGGAGAAGATTTACCCAAAACTCCTGAAAAAAGGTGAATTTTCTGTCCTATACATTCACACTGGTGTTGATCGTGGAGAGAATTTTCCTGGAATCTCAGCCCTTCGATCTATCGTCGACAACATCCCACCGTCCGTTCAAAGTAGCCTTGATTCTGTTTATTTTCTTCACCCTGGTCTTCAATCTCGCCTCTTCCTCGCCACCGTCGGCCGCCTCTTCTTCTCCTCCGGGTAACTTTCTCTCTCCTCTTTTTTCATGCGCATTTTAGTCATTTTCCTCTTTTTTGCTAACTTGCGCTGTTATTTTTTTATTTATTTATTTTTTGCTAACGTGCGCTGGTGGCCTATGTTGTTGAATCTTTGTTGATTGGTCAAATATTGATTGAGTCGATTAAATTTAAAAATTATATTAATTGAGTAATATGGATCTTAATATTTTGTTTTTGTAAAATTATGGATCTCAAATTTGTTTGATATTGTTTGGTAATTATGGATCTCTTAATTGATACCCCCTCCGTCCCTAAATTACATTTTCCTTTCTCATAATTTTGTACTTTTATTTACCGGTTGTAAATGCAAGATACAACCTAGATTATTTGTTTGCGAGATTGTATGACGAAGATCCGATCCTTAATTATATGATAAAACTTTGGATAATATTCTCTATTTTGTAATCCACTTTACTAGAAAAATAAATGTTTTCATAATCTAGTGTCGGTTATTATTACTCTGTGTATTATATTATGATCAATGTTTCTACTTTTATACAAATATGATTAAGAACAAATTATGTTTGTTTATTAGAAACTTTGGATTATACTATACCTCGTATGAATTCCATAATTATTTATTTACTCTAATGATTAATCAACTAATAGTGTGTTTTGTTTCCTAATGTTTCTTTTTGTTTTGCTTTACTGAAAAAACTAATATTGGGTTTTGATATGGTGTGGCAGGTTTTATGGTAAGGTGAAGTATGTAAGCAGGGTGGATTTCCTGTGGGAGCATATAAGGAGGAATGCAATAGAGATTCCTGAGTATGTGACTGATCACGATGAAGACTTGGAGCGCCGTCCGATGATGGACTACGGATTAGAGAGCGATCATCCAAGGGTGTATGATGCACCATCTGTTGATTCTCCGATGGCTAGCTTCTCTATGCGGTGCATCTCGTAGCACTGGATCATTACCACCTCTCCTCTCAGCTAAAGGCAGCAACCAAATTATGGATAATTTTGTGTTGTAGTTGGGGGTTTGATTTCGAAGTTTTAAAGTTTGTAGTATGAGGTTCTAATTTTTAAGATTTGGTCTTTTTTCAGTCCTTTAGTTTTTGTGGAAAGAAAAGAGAAAAATTGTACCAAAAAAAAAGGGTTTGTGAATTATGGTTTGCATATGTAAATAGAGTTGTGAAGATTGTGGAAGTTGAATGAATGAATGAGATGATTATGCATACAAATTTGATGAGGATCTTTAGTTGTACTCTAATTTCATTTTTGTGTAATTTTGCAAGCCTTTTCTCCTTAAATGGTGATTGCTATTGATGACAGATCCCGTAATCCTTTCTGGGAGTGACCTAAAGATTGTCTCATTCCTTTGAGTGATATCATGTCTTTCCTGTTTACCACTTTACCCCACTTGTTTATGGGGATTGTGTAGAAAGTATAAACATCTTATTGTTAGTCAATACTCCCTCCGTTTCTAAATGTTTTTTAACTTTCAATTTAAGGTGTTATTATTTATTCATTATATTTAGTATCTTTTCTATTTTGGTCACAAATTTTGGACAAAATTACCCTTGTTTTACAATTTTTATACACATACTGTATATTATTACTTTCTCTCTCCTATCTCCTCTAATTTCTTCCCCCCTACATGCTCAACATTGTATTTTTCAATAAAATTGTACTTTCAATCATTGAAATATTTCAACATATCTCAACTTTACACAATTTCTTAATAACCGCGCATAATTCCAAATGTAAAAAGCATTAGGGAACGAAGGGAACAATACCTGCACCCCCTACCCTCCGCGCTTGTTCTGCCCCGCCCCTTTCCATTTACGAATTTTCTGCAAATTTTTTATAAAATGTTCATTTATGTATTGGTAAATGTTCATTTTTATTACAAGGAGTTTTTGTTCAAGTTAATATATATTTTGAATTGAATTTTAAGAATTTTCTATAAATAAAAATGATAGCAAATTTATTTATAAGGATTACAGCATTCAAATCATTTTTATTATAAGAAATATTGCATCATTCAATGTTCATTTTTGTTTATCTGTGTTCCAACATATGTTCATTTTTGTATAACCAAATGTTCATTTCAAGTGTTATGTGTAAGTTTCATAGTAAGATGTATGTCAATACATACGTCTTAGATATCTATTTATGTAAAGAAAACGTTGTTAACAAATAATTTCCAATATAAAATTTTTTAATTTAATTACAGTGATAACGCATTTCTATACAACTATATTATTAAATGTAATTTTTCCATAAACATTACATTGAACCAAATGTACATATGTGTCTTGCTAAATGAACATTATCTGTTATATTAATATAATAAATTATATATATATATATATATATATATATATATATATCCTCCTTGTTGCAACTTTAATCATATACTTGTGTGTTTTCGATGAAAATTATAATTTGAGCACAATATATATGTTGTCTTCAACATCCTTACTTGATATATATATATATATATATATATATATATATATATATATATATATATATATATATATATATCCTCCTTGTTGCAACTTTAATCATATACTTGTGTGTTTTCGATGAAAATTATAATTTGAGCACAATATATATGTTGTCTTCAACATCCTTACTTGATTATCATGTACAATGAAAGATCGATCAATTTTTTTAAAAAATAAAATAAAAATGCAAAAGAATCATTTATTTTTATAGTTGTGTTGTGATCAATTTATAATGCTAAATGATCATTCATAATGCTTTTAGATCAATTTTATTCCTTTTCAATGAAAATTTTTAATCCATAAATATTCAGTTTTATTCATGCTAAATGAATATTCATATAGCAAAATGATAAATGAACAATTTTATAATGCTACATGTTCATTAATAATGTTTAGTTATTCAATTTAATAATTATGATCAAATACGTAATGATAAATGATCATTTATGATGATAGATATTGAACATGTATGTCAATGTTTTATATTTGATCATTTTGTATTATATTAATGAACATTTTAAAAAATGTTCAAGGTGTATGTTCCAATTATTGCAACAAATAATCAACTTCTTCCTCCAAGTGATCCAAGAAAAGTCCAGTTCCAGTGCTCTAAGAAATGTTCAAGTTCTTTAAGTTTGCCAAGATATGTTCAATGTCATCCACGTTTTCCAAGCAATTTTCAAGTGTTTCAATAGGGTTTCAACATGGCAGTTAAGAATAAAGTCATGTAAAAATGAACATATAGTCTATTATAAATGATCATTGTTCTTTGCAATTACGAACATGTCTTTTTTAACAGGACCGACCACTTGATATAATTATAGCTTGTAAAAGTTGAGGATCAACTACATGAGATTTAATTAGCTTAGCGCTCTTTTTGTATTGTATCCACTCTTGATTGAATAATAATATAATCGTCATCTCTGTTCATACACAATTTTTTATTTTTTAAAAAATCAATTAACAATTAGATAACTCCATAATGTAAATGGCAAATCAAATAAACACTTTCAAATCAAGTAAATAACACTTATGTGTCTCCAGAATCGTCATTTTTGTCATTTTTCGTTGTTGTTTTGCAGATTCTAGCGCAATTTCATCAATCACACATTTTTCTCAATTATTGTACTCAATTTCGATCGTAAAAAAAATAAGCAAATAGACTTACGATTTTGATTTTGTTGGAGATTTTTCTTTCGCTAGTGCAATTTCATCTCCTATATCACTTATTGTTTTTGATATTGTAACAAATTTACAGATTTTTCTTCATGATTGAGCAATTTAAAAGCAAAAATGGAGAGAGAAAATGATGATTTTTTTTTATTTTTTTTTGTTTTATATTTTTGTACTGGGGTAGGTAGTGGAAATTACTCTTTACTACAAAATATGTGGTTAATGGGTTTATCTATAAATGTTATTATAGTAATTTGGTGGGTGGGGGTGTAGGCATTGTTGCCTAGAGGGGGTAGTAGGCATAAACAATTAGTGCTAGATTGTCCCTTGTGCCAGGCCCACGTGCTTTGGGGCAAGTTAGGTCCGGCCCATGGCTCGGCCCATGAGTTTCGTAATGTGTCGGACCGGGCTGAAGTTTTCAAAATGTTGGTTTGGGGCGGCCATCGTGCCTAAGCAAAATTATATTGACTTTAGCATGCTTTTTTGTGTCGGGCCCAATCGTGTCTTGCCTTACTGAGTTTCTCCTAAATAAAACCCACACTCACAATACCGTGCCGTGCTTTTTTCCTGCCCGTGTCCTGCCATGCTCTTTTTGTGCTAGCCAATAGTGTGGTAAAATGGAGGAAGGAGGGGAAATGAAGTTACGGGGAAAACGAGAGGGAAAATCAAAATGCTTCAATAAAATCTTTAACACACAAATGTCTAGTTGGATGCCATGTCATGGGTGACTTGTCAAATTCACTTTAGCAAATGGTGGAAGTAGAAATGAAGTTTTGAGATGCATTAGAAAATGCATCTTCAACAGAATGGGGGTTTGGGAAAAACAGAGTAGGACCCAAATGCCAGTATAAAGTGATGTAGCAAAAAAAAAAAGGAAAAGCTTATATACGGGTATATGGTATAATACAACAATGTAATACTAAATTTCTTGTAACTTTTTATTATTTTTGACCCTTGAATTACTTGTTTAACTCCAATGTCCACATTTCCTTTTTTACTTTTCATTGTCAACCTATTTTTCATGGTTCTCCATTTTTGTTCTCCAATTTTTCTTTCTTGAGGAGGTAAGTTCAAAGGCCGGGCAAGACTTCATGTTTGAAAATGGCAAGGAAAATGCTAGTGATGGACGATCCGATCTTAACAGACCGTATGGAGGAATGTGATGAGCTCTTCGGTGGTGGTAGTGGCCGCATTTTTGGAGACGATGTCGACAACAACGCTACCATTGAAGACCAAGTAGAGTACAATAGAGGCGAGGAAGATGAATTGGAGTTTTCTTTAGACGCATTTCTGAAGGATGTAATTGTTAACACATTAATTCGTAGGTTTTAGCGAAAATTTATCAAAACCTCAATTATATCAAAATAATTAAAATTAGAGGAACAAATTAGGGGACTTTCTTGGGGGTGGTAATTTTTCTTTTCTAGGATAGTTTTTATTTTCTCCGGTTTTTGGGTTTACATTTGCCTACTTGCTAACCCATTGAGCCTTTTTTCCCTTCTTTTCAAGCCACATCTCTAGATGTTGAGCCTTTTGTTTCATTTTCGTTTTCATTCTTGGTTTTTGTGAAGCAACTGTTCATTATTATTGGAGTTTGTGGTGGAGGAGTTTGGATATTTGGTTCTCTTGAAAGCAAGTTTGTATTGTGTATATTTTGTGAATAATGGCAAGTGAATAAATGAAAAAGCCATCCAAAGTAAAAAAAGGCAAGGGAAAAGCAAGTGCAAAGTTTAAAAAGCCGTCCAAAGTTAAAAGAGGCGAGGACAAAACACTAATAAAGAAAAATGAAAAAAAAATGAAAAATGCAAAAATATTTTTATGTGAGTATTCTTCCTTTTTGAGCATTGAGGACAATGCTCCATTTAAGCTTGGGGGAGAAGCATTCTCACACTTTTTGTTTATATGTTTGTGATCTTAGCTTTGAATAAGCTTGGGGGTGTTGGTATTTTTGTTTGGTGATTGCTTAGTTATGGTGTAAAGAAATGCGCAATCTTTGCTTCACAATTTAGGTTAACCACCAAGTTTTAAATTTAGCCTACCTTAACTCTTATTGCCTTACGTTACAACCTTTGGGAAGACCTTTTGACCTAGGGGTTGAGTCATTCATCGGTGGAGGGAATCATGGGTTATAGCCTAAGGAAAGAGATGCGAAGTCAAGACGTCGAGTAGCCATAAATATGATCTTTTTCCGGTTCCTTCGTGGAACTTATGAGATGCTCACTAAGGGGAGATATGAGATTAGTAGGGGGAACGCGGTAAAACCGTTTGGGATGAAAGTGGAGTATGATAACTAGTTCCTATGCTTAGCATATTTATGTTTCTATCAACCTTAGGTATCTTGGAGCGTGCATGCACTCCCTTACTTATTTAGAAAGATTTGCATTCATTTGTGCTTGTACATTTTAAAAAGTCCTTTCATGAACATGTGTTTTCTGTTCTTTTCTTTTGATTTCCTTCTTTATGCTTTGCTTTGTTTGTATTATTATGAGAGTTATGGGTTGATCTCTTAGGAAACCTTTACGAGAGCATCACTTGTCCTCTAGGGCGATCTAGGGGTTTACGTGGCTTGTCTTTAGTTGCTAAAATTGACCGTGATTCCTACGAAAGTGAGTTAATGTATATTCCCATCTTCTCTAGTTTTCTTGATTCTTTCTTTTCTTAAATAATGTCTTCATTTTTCCCTTGGGTTGGATTTTGTTTTGCTCGAGGACGAGCAAAAGTTTAGCTTGGGAGAATTTGATCCGTGCCATTTATGGTTGTAAGGAGGGTGTTCCAATCGTAGGGGATCCTTCTCCTTAGATGCCCATGGCCCCTTAAAGCCTAGGACTTTACACTTGTTAGGGTGTATTAGGATTTGAATTCCTGACTGTTTGGGAGACCTTTGAATTAGAGATGATTATATCATATACGCTTTTTTGTAAGAAATAAGTAGGAGTCGCCAATGAGTTTTAGGAAAATCCCATAAACCTCGTTCATGCCTTTCTCCCAAGTAGAGTTCAAGGGATATTTAGCATGAATCATTAGTTTACCCATGCCCAAATTGGTCTAGAAAACCAGAAATGAGTTTGGGAGCGAGGGTACTAAGATAACGTTCCCTTTAGAGGGGAATCGCGATCCTAGCCCTAGTGCGGCCTCTACTAGATCTTCCTTTGCACAATTTCATTGCCAAACAATATATGCAACGTGATACCCAAAAACTATGTTAATTGATTTTATTTACACACATTAATTCACATAGGAATTACATCGTAAAGTCGTTATTCTTATTTAATCAAATTCGTGAAAAGAACAATAAAATAAACAATATTCGCCTTGACTTAGGTGATCAACCAACAATTATTTTATTCAATTCTAATCTTGATTAACGAAAGAATACTATGTAAAATCAATTAATTTATTATTTTAAGGCGATCAAACAACACTAATTAATTAATTAAAGTTCTTTTAAACAATAAAAATAATGGTGATTTAACTAAGTGCTCGGGAATTTACCACTTCTCTTTGCTAGATCTCCGTTTAGAACACTTATGGACTCCTTCTTGTTGGGGAACCTCCACCGTAGTAACAAAATATCAAAAAGGGTGAATGTTTAGGACAAGAGGGTTTGGATGCACAAGTTCACAAGTATTCTGCCAGAGTTTTAGGTTAATTTATGTGTCTTGAAGCCTCAGATTAGGGTTTTATTTATAGGGAATGATTAGGTTTAGGGTTTAGAGCATTTTGCCGCAGCAAGTGTCGTGCGCAACTGAGTAGGTTGCGCGCGGATGTCGTGCGCAAGTGAATAGGTTGCGCGTAGCTCTATGGTAAGAGTCGATTTTTCAATATTTTAATATTCTGAATCTTACGCGAGCGCATCTCTGAAGGTTGCGCGCGACTGCTGAGCGCGACTTTGTGAGATGCGCGCGATATTTTCTGCGACAACTTTTATTTTAACCTAGACGCTCCTAAATCCGTCATTATTGGGTTTTAAGCACGGGCTTAAGCCTAATTATGATCAAGTTTAGTTAATTTGGACCTTGTGTTGGCCTTGTTCTTTTATCTGGGCTAGTCTTTTGTGTTTTGTGGCTTACCCAGTTATCCATAAGCATTCTTTACTTTGATTTAACACGAAGATGGTTTTATTTATCGTCATTGCACTTCCTGTTGGGACAGGAGGCTAAAAGTAGATGTCTACAGTTAGCCCCCACTTTGATCGAGTCTAGAATAGACGATGATCAAAGTAGTCAAGGAAAAATCCGAGACTCATTCTGCGAAGTTCTCCAAGGTTAGAGAATCTTTCAGTAAGGTTTAAGGATGTAGAAACAGTCCTTGGTTCGCTAAGTGTTTGATAAATAGATATTAAGGCTAGAAAAAGTTTCCCCTAGTCTTAATGCGCTAAAGAATCTAGATTGATCCTTTGTAATTGTAGAACGCTTTTACAAGTAAAGGTGTTCTGGGTGATGTCAAGTCATGAGAATAGATCGGTTTTAAAAGAATAAAAGGGGATGATTTCCTCCCAATGATGTCATCGTTGGTCTAAAGTCCCTCAATATGTCATTGAAACTTTAGCCTGACTTTAACAAAGTAAAAAGAATGAAAAAGGGGTTTTCGATATGCGAATCAAAAGGGGTCCGGTATTCGAGCCGGGTCCAGTATTCGAGCCGGATGTCAATAAGATAGAAATACATGAGGCATATATCAAAATCCAGTGAGAGAGAAGAAAGTCAACAAATCTCTCAGCAGTTTTGTCCACAAGATGAGTATACGTGTCTCAGGACTAGGGGCACGTGACTACATGGGTGCGACATTGTTCCGTCGCTCTTTATACAGGGGGTGGACGAACACCCTAACTGTCCGATAAGTTAGTAAGCTCACTAACTACTGTATTTGCTTCCCTTCACGAAGTGCCTGTTCCTGATGTTTGGTGCGCTTGTCGACTCGTGAGCTAACGCCTACAGTAAATAGTCTACCTTTTAGTTCCGAGAGGTAGATCTCCCAAAGCTTGGCTGTGGTTAAATTTTACGCAACACCTACGCCGTACAATTTTACGCTGTACGCTACGCCATTTGCATTTTTACGCTGCATGAAAACGCCTTCCTTTTGCTTCATACGTGAAAAAGAAGAAAACCCGGACACTTATACCGTCAGTACAGTAAAATGACAAACCTGTCTATAGGTGCTTTTACGTAAAGCACCACCACGAAACGTCTTAAGGCACGCTTACAAAAAACGTTCAAAACGTATGCTTTGGGAAGGCACAAAGCACGGTGTGCATGCAAAGATGATGCAAAAATCTATCAAAGAAGAAAATAAACTACAAATGCAAAGCAATTTTAAAAAGGATTTTGATAATTCGCGCGCTATTACGTCTAATAACGAGTGAAAACCGTTGAAAAATGATCAAACGGATCAAAATCCGGATACCGGTCATTTTAGGGATCAACATCCGCGCGCAACTCAGTAGCTCGCGCTGGCCAGGTGCGCGCATCTTTCTGAGTTGCGCTCGTGTGTCACGCGCAACTTGCGCGACATTCAGTTCAGCAAAAAGAAAATCACAGAAGCGATTTTTCATTTCGCTTTCTCTCTCTTTCCTTCCTCCATTTTCGCCCCTTTCTCTCTCTATAGAGCTCGGATTTTCGTGATTTTCGAAGCTAAAGGAAGCAAATTTCGTTCTTAATTCATTTTTTCCATAATCCAATGTAAGTATTTTGCCATTTTTTGCTTTTTTTGGCTGAATTCGAACGATTTTCGAATCGTTAAACCCCAATTTTCGAATTTTTGATTTCGTCCATTATTCTTGAAATTGTTTGTTCCATGTTGTCATGCTATGCTCAAGGAGTGTTTTGCAACAAATTTCATGAAAAAATGGTTAAGTAGTGAACCTTCTATGAGCATTTCTTCGCTTAAGTTTGTTCTTGTCTTTTTTTTGCTTGAATTCTTCTCGAATTTGTTTTTTTCTTGCTCATTTTGGTTATACTTGTTGATTATAAAGTAGATTATAGTATTAGAACTAACATTACTTTCATAATTCATATTTTGTAAATTTTGAAATTGAAAAATGGCGCGAAGTATATACTTAGTTTGTTTTTGCCATATTCGAACTTCAAGATTGTTTAGTAGACGATAATTGCGTTTTGTTGTTACTATTATTCGCCTGAAAATAATTGATTCCTTGAGATTTGAAATATAATCTCCTAAATACTTAGTTGAAACTGGTATAGGATGGCTTTTGTGGGTGTTTGAAAGCCCCCATTTACTGAGTTTAATTGCAGGATCGTAGCCCCCAAGCATGGGTGGCATTCGATTTTCGTGTTTCATCCTATCGGTAGCCGTTATGCTGCCGAAATGGATCTGGAACACGTTTATTAGCTTAGTTTAGAAAGTAAACTAATATAGAAACCTTGTTTATCATAGCATGGACTCGCCTCCATTCGTCGATGATGAGGAGATTTTAGTAGGTCCTTACGAGGGTGACCCGGCCTCGTGAGGAGGTTCGAGAGCGACGTGCCGCTGCTGATCGGCGTCGCCCGGAGGATGTGGTCTGGGAGGCTCCTCCCAACTGGGACCCTAGGGTCCTTAAGTGGGACCTAGACCATCACATCTCAGGCAATCCTTGGTTATTCAGCGGATTAGTTGGTGTTGCCGGATGCTTCCTATCCGGCTTTTATTGCATTAGGCTGACTCCTTTCCCAGCTTTTGTTCCGGTTAGTATCTCGATTCTCTTTTTTTTTTTTTTTTTTTTTTTTTTGTTTTTATATTTTTTTTTCGAAACTTCGACCCTCTCTTTTTTTTATCGTTTTATTATTTTTTTTTATATTTTTTAGCAGGTCGAGCTAGGTGGTTGGGTGCCTCCTTCAGCGGAGATCACGTATACCGATGCCGTTGGATCGGTAATTCGTGAGATCCTTCCAGTAGTGGAGGATGATGAGGGGATATCGTTTGTTCCTGAGACGGTTGAGTCAGTATGTCCTTTTGTATATGTACGTAAAATACTTCTATTTTTGTTTCATATACATTTATCTATTAACTGTCCTTGAATTTTTTTGGAACAGGTTCCGCGGGATACCGTGAACGGCATGGTGAGGACCTTACGTGCTTTCCGAGCTGCTTATCGAAGAGCCCTCGTGACTTTGTCATGCCGTGATCATCGAATGATTGCGTTAAGTTTTATATATTTTTTTGACGAAGTTATTACATTGCATGTATTAATCTTCAGTTTGGGATTTTACAGGATGTACAACAGCCGTCTAGCAGTCGCAGAGCACCCTGAGCCCTTTTGTACACATTTTATTATTATTATTTTTTAGGAAACATTGTACATAGATTTCTTGTTTTTGTTGTACATATGACACACATTTTCTTTTTTTTTTGTATATGTCATATTATTATTTTTTTTGCTTCCATGTGTACTTAAAAAAAAAAAACAAAAAATTTTCTAAGGGAGGGAAAGGGTTCCCGACTTACCCCCCTTGAAAAAATAACAAAAGAAAGAAAGGAAAAGGAAAGAAAGAGAGAAAAAGGAAAAAAGAAAAGAAAAAAAAAGAAAAAGAAAAAAAGAAAACAACAAAAAAGAAAAATAAAATAAATAAAAAAAGAAAAGGAAATAAAGAACACAAGAGTTAGCAAAAGGCAAGCATATTATTAGTCTTAAGATTTCATTAAGATTCCGTTATTATGTAAGTCAAAATACGGAAATAATCCTAAACCACATGTCGCGACAGAGGAGACACGCGCATCTGAAGGAGTTGCGCGCGGCTGTCGTGCGCATGTGATTTAGTTGCGCGCGGATGTCGCGCGCAACTTCATGAGTTGCGCGCGCCACCTATTTCTGAAATTTCCTTCGGGCAAAAATTGCCGAAAATTTGCCCCTCTTGGGTCTATTTAAGCATGGCTTCGTATAGGTTTCTGATCATCTCGCGTTCATTCGCTTAATAATTTCATAAGAACTAAAAGAAATAATCTCTCTAAATTCTTATTTTCTTCTTCTTCTCTTTTTTTTTAAAAAAATTGAACAATGGTAAAAACCTTTGAACAACGATTGAAGTAATGGGTCACCTGCCTTTCAAACGAGGACAAACTAGCTTTCAAAATTTATCACCTAGATCCTCTATTGAACTATATGCTATTAGTGATTAATTTTGACTTCCTTCATGCCGCGGTTAACCATTGGGATTCCAACTACCATCTTTTCTTATTTAAAGGGGACGAAATTATTCCCCTTCCTGGTGAGTTTGAGGCCTTGCTAGGCTTCCCTACAAATTAATACTCTCCCCGTGACTTATTCGCCTCCATTGTCAGATCCCTAAACATGTATTCCAAAGATTTTTCGGCTTGTCTGACAATGACATGACTAATATTGGAACTGATGAAGGCGTGAATTTAATTCAATTTGTTGAACATTTTGTCGCCCTTCGTGACAACATGACTAAACAACGCTTTAAAATTCGTGCTTTATGTTATTGTCTTGTTGTCAGCTGTTTACTTAGGACAGGCAAAGAATATGGAGACTATTCCATGGTGTATGTAGTTGAGCAAATAGAGGGATGTCATTCACCTGCTCATTTGGCTTTAGCGGAAACCATTCTATGCTTGAATCGCCTTAGAGGAGATCCTAACGAAAATGGCTTCACGGGGAGTCCACTCCTATTACACGTAAGTTTTTTTTTTCGTATTTTGAGCGCATGTTAAGGAGTTGCGCTGGCACTGCCAGCGCAATGTCCTATGCTGCGCGCGGATGGCGCGCGCAACTTCTCAAGATGCGCGCGCCACTTGCTCGTGTAAAATCGCAAAACTGATTTTTTTTACTATTTTTTTTTTCAGATTTGGCTCATGGAGCGTTTGCGAATAGTTGACCAGCCACAAAACATTGAGGCCAACGGAGTGCGGACATTCCCTAGACGTCGAATCCTTTACAAGCATAAGAATGAAGAGGAGTGGACGTTGTTCTTTTGTCACGGGGTTCCTAACATACGCTTCGTGATTCCTTGGTGGAACATAAATAGTATGGTTGGGAGTAGTCTCAATTGCCCTGACATTAGGCTTTTAGGCCTATCTAGCGCTACTTACATCTTTCCTTGCAGGGTAATGAGACAATATGGGATTAAACAGATTATACCCCTGCAAGATTGTGACGCACCCAAGGATGTGTCTTTTAGACCCCGAGCAAATTTTTCGTTGGATAGAGTATTGGTCAAGTCTTCCAAGATGGGTAATACAAAATCCTACTGCGAGCATTGTATTATCTTCCTTTTATAAGGCTTGGATGAATGCGGCAGACAAGGGCGAGTTAAACAAAGCCCGTTCTCAATATCAAATTTCCACAACTCGCAATCCACCTAAGCCTCTAATGCATTCGACCACCACTACTCCTCCTATTGGTCAAAACAAAGGAGTGAGAAGAAAGTTGGACTTCTCATCTCCTAAGGCGCGTTCGAAGGAATCCAAAAGGAAAGCTCCTTCCAAACCCGCACAAAAAGGCGTGATAATCAAGGAAACTTTGCAGCAAACCCGCAAAAGGACTCTAACAAAAGCTTCGGAAAAAGGAAAAAGGGTTGAAAAGGCTCCTATTCCCAAATTGAAGAACAATGTATGGGTCAAGAAGAAGAATGTAGGGGAGAGTTCTAAGGTTTCTGAAAATATTGCGATGGAAACTACTCCTCCATTATCCGTGACAATCGAGGATATAGTGAAGCCTTAGAATGTTACAAAATTTTATTATGTTTCTTTTTTTTTAATAAAGTGTAATCACTACTATGCCTCTTTTTTTTTGCTTTACAAATTATTTCAACAATGTCCTTTCTATTTATTTTTTTGAATGAAATAAAATGAGCTTTATATTTCGATATTTTGATATGACCGAATCTTATAGATTGCCTACGTATTCGCATCACGAAATCAGGTCATTGCGTAGTTCTTTATATATATATATATATATATGTATATATATATATATATGTATATATATATATATATATATATATATATATATATATATATATATATATATATATATATTTATTTTTTTTCTTTAACTCCTTAGGTAAAAGTTAAATGAAAAAATTAATCAAACTTTGATTAATAGAATTTTAAATCAAAGTTTTAATTTTTTATTTTCCGAGTATATGTTTATGTTTATGAAACGCCCTTCTTTCATTGTAAGTAGAAGTTACAACTTCGTTCAAACAAAAAAGTTCGGGTTCGCTGTTTGACAGTCAGGTGGCGCGCGCAACATCTGAGGTTGCGCGGGCATGTCGCGCGCAACTTAATCAGTTGCGCGTGGTATCCGCGCGCAACTATTCCTGTTGCGCGCGACACCTGTACTACGAGTGTTTCGAATTTTTTTTTTATTTTTTTATTTTTGTGCTATTTACCCCCCCCCCCCCCAAGTGTGAAGATTTTTTTTCGTGAAGTTCGAAGAAAATCTGAACACTTAGAATGGTTTATTATTCTTGAATTACCCCCCCCCCCAAGTGTTATGTATTTTATCTTGTTGTTCGATAAAATGCATAACACTTATAATCTTTTAGTTGAATGCTAATGTAAAGTTGGTTGTATGAATGAACGAGTAATCCGGATTTCATATATAATATTTTTTAAGTCGATCAATGTTTATTAATTGACGAATTTCATCTCCTCCAATGTCCATTAATCTGACGGCTCCTCCTGATAGGATTTCAATCATGCGGTAGGGACCGATCCAATTAGGTTTAAATTTTCCTCTTATATCAGTAGGTGGACCCCTAACCTCCTTTAGTACAAAGTCACCTTCTTTTATGTTTCTAGGTTTTACCCTTTTATTAAAATGACGCGCAATGCACCTTTGGTAGACTTGTACATGATGCAAAGCTCTTAATCTTCGTTCATCGAGCAATAAGAGCTCTTCATACCTCGCTCTTACCCATTCAGCTTCCGGTAGCTTACTTTCGAGTACGATGCGTAGTGATGGTATTTCTAGTTCGATTGGTTGAACTGCGTCCATTCCGAAAACTAAGGAGTATGGAGTTACCCCTATTGATGTTCGTATAGACGTTCTATAACCCCATAGTGCAAAGTGTAGTTTATTCGGCCAGTCTTTATAATTTTCTGCCATTTACTTAATGATGACCGTTATATTTTTATTTGTCGATTCTACAGCTCCATTCATTTGAGGTCTGTATGGGGATGAGTGATGATGTTTTACTTTATAACGAGTTAAGAGGGTCTCAACTTCAGCTTTGAATTGTGATCCCTGGTCAATAATTAGTTCGCGTGGAACTCCATATCTACAAAATATGTTTCGTTCGAGAAACTTTGCGACATGTTTAGCAGTGATAATAACGTAAGAAGCAGCCTCAATCCACTTAGTGAAGTAGTCGATGGCTACTAATACGTACTCCTGCCCTCCTGCTCCTGTTGGAGAGACCTTTCCAATTATATCTATTCCCCGAGTTGAAAAGGGTCAAGGGGAAGTGAGATTATATAGTTCAGATGGTGGAAGGTGTTGTAAATTAGCAAACATTTGGCACTCTGGACATTTCTTGACATATTGTATGCAATCATGTTCCATAGTGGACCAATAATACCCTTGTCGTGAAATTATTTTTGCGAGCATTTTACCATTCATGTGAGGTCCACAAACACCTTTGTGAGTATTCTCCATAAGGCGTGTGGTTTCGGGTTGGTCTATACACAACAAACTTTGACCATTAGGTCCTTTTTTGCATAATTGACCATTTAATAGACCGTATTGAGCCGCAAGTGTTCGTAAGGCTCATTGGTTTTTCGATGAAGTATTTTCGGGATATGTGCCATGAGTAATATATTGGAGGATATGATTATACCATGGATTTTTTTCTTCGATGTCATTTATTTCCTCTATTGCGTTGCAATATGATGGTTCTTCTCTTTTATCAACGCATAATGGCATCATATTTAAGTGATCTAGAATGTTGATCATTGAGGCTAATTTTGCTAGCGCATCGGCAAATTGATTATCTCTAGGGAGATATTTGAAGTTAATATGTTCAAAATGCTCGATGAGTTGCTCTAGGTGTGCTTGGTATAATATCATTGTGGAGTTCTTTATTTTCCATTTTTTCAGTATGTGATTTATAATCGAACTGGAATCTCCGTATACATCTAATTTTTGCACACCTATGCTAGCTGCTGCTTCTAATCCAATAATGAACACTTCACATTCCGCGGCATTATTAGTAACCTCAAAGTCTAATTTTACAGAGATTGGAGTATGTGCTCCCTCTAAACGAGTAACACTCCTACGCCACATCCTTTTTGGTTGGATGCACCGTCGAAGTACAAAACCCTTTTGTCATCTTGTGTCATGAGAATCTCTTCATCCTGAAAATGAGTAGTTTCTGCATGACTTGTTTGAATTGGATGTTGAACCAGAAAGTCGGAAATTACTTTTCCTTTCATTGATTTTTCTTGAATATATTTTAACTCAAATTCGGCCAACATCACCAACCAAGAAAGCTCCTTCTTTGGAATTGTTGCTGCTGATATCTTTCACTTGGCGAAGGATTGCTCTTTCTTTGAGGTTGCGCATGTTGGAAGAAAAGGAAATGGTGCTGCTCACAAATTAGCCCACATTAGTTTAACTTATGATGATTTGTGTGTTTGGATTGAAGAAGTACCTTGTGATGTAAACTCTATTGTTGCTTGTGATCTTGCTATTGCTTAATATTTTGAGACCGTTTCCCGTAAAAAAAGAAACAAATAATAATCTAAAAAAAAAAAAATTCGGAGGCTACTCTAGAGGTGGAACATAAAGATTACCAGCCTCAACCTCAAGCATATAGATGAGCATCATAAACTGAACAAACCCTGCAGTAATTATTGAAAACCTTGGCCACTCACGCCAATACCATACCTACAAACTTGTTACTTTCAAGGATGTAACTCGCCTGCAGACTGCAACAACATTTTTATTTCCTCTGGATTAATTAAACAGAAATACAAATTCATTAAGAGTTTAAATTAGCATTTCATGCGGTTTTTGCAAGCCCCATCCAACAACACCACAAAAGGTCTTTTGCAATGCACGGGTTTGTTTTTGCAAGTGTGGGCAATCCCGATCATGCGGTCTATCACTCACTTGGCATTCATGTTTCTCAGGCACGGTACCGAGCACTCGATCAGAGACGCAATCTGAGACGTATTCTTATCGAAAACATTTTCATATCAAGGACATTGGAATACTTGCCCTTTTGTACACTTGTTTTCGTTTTTTTATTATTGCTTATTTTTTGTTATTGCTTTCTTTTGAATTTGCTCAAGCTTTCTTTAGAATTGCATAAGTTGCACGCCATCCCATCCCAAGGTTAGGTAGATGTATGTTGAAAAAAGAAGGGTCTATCGTTAGACGAGGCTCAAAGTGGTTTATGAAGAAAGGATTGTATAATTGAAGGGCGAAAGGAGATATGATGTGGCTACAAAGGGTGCCTCAAATCATTGGTATACCTTGTGCTTAATTCGACATGGATTTTTTTCTTTTATTATTTTTTTTATTTTTATTTATATTTTTATTTTATTTTTTTTTATTTTTTTTTGCAATGCAATGAAATGATCATATACAAGGAAATAAATGCTCATTTTATTAAAAAGGGAAAAAGGAAAAATCTACAAAATTAATCTAAAGGAAAAGAAAAGGTGCCTATGCTAGACTTATTGGGGAAAGAAAAGATGAAAAAGAAATAGAAAAAGAGGCCATGAATTTTTGTCGTTAAAGCTCGCCTCTTGTCTTGTGTTGTTTGCTTTATCGTCACTCACTCTTCTTGTTAACTGGAGGCATGGGAAGCTTGTTATTATCATTCAAATGTTGGATAGCCTCCTTTAGCTTCCAACAACTCTCAGTAGTATGACCCCTACCTTGATGGTACTTGCAGTGTTCGTCTGGATTCCAACTAGGCAATCTCTTTTCAGGTGCGGGATCTTGAATAGGTCCAATGGGAGTAATGAGTCCTTTGGCATGGAGTCGATCAAAGGAAGTATCGTAGCTCATCCCAATAGGGGTGAAGGCTTTCCTTAGTTGCTTCTTAGATCCTTGGTTATCCATGGCTAAAACTTCACTGAGATCAAAGGTACTAACATTGTTACTAGAGTGGGCGTTTTAGGAAGAAGAAGGATTGTCGTTCTTCTTTCCTTTCCAGCCACCGTGGTTACTATTGTTAGTAGCTTTTTGCTTTGCGAGGTCATCTTCGATTTCAATTCCGATGTCATAAACGGCCTTGAAAGTATTCAAATTGTGTTGATATTTTAGGTGCTTCGAATACTTTTCTTGGAGATTCTTGATAAACATCCTCACAGATTCCTTTTCGGTGGGGACTTCAATCATTTTAGCGGAAGTTTCCCTCCACTTATTAAAGAAAAAAGTAAAGCCTTCATTTTCTTTTTATCTTAGCATCTCAAGTTTTCTATGATCGGTTTCAACTTGAATATTGCACTTGTACCTATCAACAAAAGCGTTTGCTATCGATTCCCAGGTAGAGGTTTTCTCCTTGTCAAGGGAGAAGAACCATTGTTGGCAAACGGTTTCAAGAGATAGTGGGAACAGAGAGGGGAAAATATTCTTATCGATACCCTTAATGGTCATTATAGTTTCAAAAGCTCTTAGATGGAAGTAAGGGTTATCTGTTGCCTTGAATTTTGGGATGTCGTTGGCATTGAACTTCTGCGGAAGAAGATCTTTGTCCACCGAGACCACTTGTGATGTAAGCTCTTGAAACTTGTAATCTCTAGACAACTTGCTTAGGCTCTCTTGCATGAGGTCCATCTGTTGTAGCTTCACGGGATCATCAACCTTGAGGGTGAGTAGCTTTAGTGTTTCAGTCATGGTAACCAATTGGTTCCTAAGCTCATTGACTTCTTCTTGAGTTGCCATTATCTTTTTAGCCTTCCTCTTTTGACGAATCGGTTTATCAAAAAGCGAGACTTGAATAAAGAGGTTGTCCTTGATTAATCGCCCTTCTCTCCCCAACCAAGTACTGTGGGAAAGGAATTTGGGGATACTTATTGTTAATTATTTGACTCAAACTTTATTCAACATGCAATGGATGGAGAAGGTGAAGAAAGATGGAAGAATGTGAAGAAAGATTTAGATGGAGGTTGAGGGATATGAAGAATTAGGAGTAGAATGTACCCCAACTCAAATGACGGAAAAGACCGACTTATGCATGAACCTAAGACATGGCCATGGTGATGTGTACTCAAAGTGTGTGCTAAGACTAGTGAGTGTAGGTGACATGTTAAGACTCGTGTCATGACTATGTGGCTAGACTATGTGACCAAGACTCGATTAATGACCTGAAAAGGTGTTATTGACAGCGAAAATTAACTGAATTAATTAGCAAACTGGTTAATTAGACTCTAGGTGATGACTCGACAAATAATCCGAACTGTCGGCCAAGCGTCAGGACTGGCGTCACAATATGGTGGTTGGCGCCAGACTTTTTAGTAAATGTCTGGCGCTACACACCATACAGTGGCGCTACAGCCCAGATTTTGGCACCAATATTGGAGCCTCGGTCTGGGACTGTTTTCGATATTATTAGTCAACTTGGGTATGCCTAAAGTCGTACTAGGTCAATTCCGATTAAAAGAAGAAAAACTTTATTGACTCGAATTAATTAATTAATTAATTAATTAGGCAAATTTCTTTAAGTCATTAATTATAATCTCAACACAAATCAACAAACGGTTAGGAGGAGCATAGAATATATATGCGCAACAAATAATGCACAATTAGTTAAGTAGGCACAATATGATGCAATGAGTTCGCAACCTAACCATGGCTGTAGTTCTCTAAAGTTCGGGATATGGTTTAGTCAAACAGGGTCCATGGTTAATTGTCCAGATGCACCGCGTAGAAGCCTAACCGTGAAGGGTTAACGCGTGTGGATAGGACACCGCGAGTTTTTAGAAAAAACTCACTTCCATGGTTTGGTGAACTCAATCTCTCAGATGTACCCTTTGTTGCCAGGAGCGTTCAATCGGGTAGATAGAGCATGAATTCCCAGAGGGTTATGTCCATATGTAGAACACATATGGGTTTTCAAAAAAGTGAGAAAAAATTCAATCAGGAAGCAGGATCGAGCAAACAATACGAAAAACCGGTCGAAATTAGAACGCATCTGGCTCGGTATTGGGGGAAATTGGCGCCATCAAACAGAGACTGGCGCCAACTTTTAACTGTAGCGCCTGGCGCCATTACTGGGGTTTGGCGCTACGGCAAAAAGTGTGGCGCCAAGCTCTGGTCCCTGACGCTACTTCCCACATGCCTCAGCAGCTTTCTGTGCTCAATAAAATCATCCAGTTTCACGCGGTGTTATTTCAGTCCTAGTTGTGAAAGACATTTCTCAAATTTTCTACGTGTAAAATCCTATGTTTTTTGACTCATTACGGATGGTCTTTCCAATGAGAATCTTTTTATGCATATGACAATAATGTTAATCAAAATTACGCACATGAAATACTTAGAACTTTTCGAGTCTCATCCACTCATTCTAAATCATTGCCGAAACAAATTCAGGAATTAAAATAGAAATCCTCCCCAGTTGAGTCGCCAAAAACTGTAGGGAATAATTTCAAGCCTTTGAAATACCACTAGCTTGAACCCCACTGTGATCATACACTAAAGTACGGTGGCGTCCAAAAGGGAAGAAGATAGAGCAAAAGAGTCGCCAACAAGTTTTTAAGGAACTTGTAAACCGTTCACGAGGTGAAGGTTGCACCCACTAACGATCCAAGAGATCGTCAACTCCATAAGGTCATGAACCAAATAAGGGTTTGGGGATGATGGTACAAATCCAACTTAAAAGAGATTGAACCTGCCCTAATAATAGGCCTCTACTTTATTCTGCTCGTATTCATGTGCGCTTTCTGACTAACATACAATCAATAGATTAACCCTAAACATGTTTAATCTATCTTGGTTTAATTTAATGCACAAATAAACTATTATTGGTGATCACTTGAATTATAATCACAATTAACCTAACAAGATTATTAATTATCTTATTAAGCGTGATTGCAAATACCAATTCCCTTTAAACATGCAATAAAGGTGATCAAGCAATAACAACATAAAATATAATACATATCAAGCAACATAATAAATAATCAACATCATTAATAATAATAATATCATAATAATAATCAATGATAATCATAATCATGTTAAAGCATAGCAAGATCCTAGGCATGATACTAACAAGATTAATAACAAACCCTAGCACGTCACTAAGCAATAAAAATCAAAGCTTTAGCCCTAACATGATACTAATAATCATAAATATTAGGAAGAACATAGGAAGCATCATATAAATCATATTTAATATTAAAATTAACCTAGACATGATACTAGGAATATCATAACAACAATATAAACATGATTTCTACATCATAATATCAATTAATTAATTAAAGTACTTACTTGGATGCCTCGTACCTCTTTCTAATAACAAAATACACACGTTAGTAACTTCAAGGAAAATAATAATCAAAACAATTAAATTAAATAATTTAAATAGAGATTTGGGACCAAACCCTCAGAAATTAAAACCTTTCACGTCTAGGGCGAAGGCAACTTCGAATATGGCTAAGTGTTTCTAGATCTTGTGAATGCGGAATTTTGTATTTGAGAAAAGGCTAGTTTAGAAAAGAGAGAGAGAATAATCAAGAAAATCTTGATGAGAGTTGATTAAAACTTAAGAATAAAGAGAATTGGTGAATCGTGGTGAATGATGAAGATAGTTGGTGAATGATAGATGTAGATGATGATTGAAAACGGAGTTTTTGATACGATATTTATAGAGAAAAACATCCAAAAAAGATAATTTATCAAAACAGAGTCTGAAGACCACAAAACCACCTTGGCGCCAGCCCTGGCTCATTGACGCCAGGACCAGTGGCTAGCGCCAGACGCCAATGGCTGGCGGCTGGCGCCAATCCTGGTTCCAGGCGCCAAGGCCCGGGGTTGGACGCCAAACCGGATTTTAACGCGTTTTCGAAAATCTGATAATTTTATTGTACTGGAAGATAAAATAATATAATTTCAGTCGAAAATGCTATTTGATCTAATTAAAACTCTGAAGAGTCCTAATTGAGTTAAGAATGATAAGACCTTCTAGAATGTTCTAGAAGACCAAAATCATTCCTAATTCCATTAGGGATGATAAATCATATTAGGCCCTCCCCTAGATCATTGGGCCGTACTTAAAACTCAAACCGGGCCCAGTTTAGTAAATTAGCCATAAATTCCTCAATATTCATCGAAATTGGGCTTATAATATATCGTTGGAAAGGTCTTTGCAAGCCCCATCAAACTACACCACTATTGGACCCATATCATGGACCAACCAAACTGGATTGGCTGTTTTCTTAAAATAAAGTTTTCAAAAACAGAGAGAAGAGAAAAGAAAAGAAAAGAAAAGAAAATAAAACTTTCCGCAACACTAAACCTTTCCACACTTTTGTTTCATTCGATTATGATTTGACGTGAAAGGTACCCATCACTGGGTTTGGTTTTGGGGAGACACAAATGGGTGTCTACAGTTTGTTAAAAGAGTATCAACAACCATTAATTATAGACGGTACAACAATGTCTAAACTATCGTATATTGTAAAATTGTTGAATTTGAAGGTCCTTCATAAGTGGAGTGACAGTTCGTTTGATAGCTTACTTAAGTTACAACGTCAAGCTTATGGCTCTACAATTCCTGATTCTTATTATGAGGCAAAGAAACTCATTAAAGATTTGGGTCTTGATTATATAAAGATTGATGCTTGTCAAAATGATTGCATTCTTTATTGGAAAGAGAAATAAAATTTGAGTAAGTGTCCCACATGTGGTTTATTGAGATGGAAAAGTGATGAAAAAGGTTCTTCTAAAAGTATACCAAAGGTGCCTCACAAGGTTTTGCGCTACTTTCCATTGAAGCCTAGGTTATAAAGGTTGTACATGTCTAGAAATACAGTTGAAGATATGCGATGGCATAGTGAAGATAAGTTTAATGATGATATAATGAGGCATCCTCGTGACTCAATTGCTTGGAAGTAATTTGATATGGAATTTAGTGCATTTGGCAAAGAATCATGTAACGTAAGGCTAGAACTAGCTTGTGATGGGTTTCAACCATTTAATAATTCACAGCATAGTACATGGCCTATTGTTCTTATTTCATATAATCTGCCTCCATGGATATGCACAAAAGCTCATTCATTCATGTTAACTTTACTTATACCCGGACCTACTAGCCTAGGAAGAAATATAGATGTATACCTTCAGCCATTAATTGATTAATTGAAAGAGCTTTGGAACATTGGAATTGAGACCTATAATGCTTTTTCTAAGGAAAATTTTCAGATGCATGCAGCAGTGTTGTGGACAATCAATGACTTTCCTGCCTATGGAGATCTTTCTGGATGGACCACTAAATGCCATTTTGCATGCCCATGCTGCCATAAAGAAATGAAATGAACATCTTTGTTGAGCAAGGGTGGCTATTTAGATCATCGACGTTGGCTTCCACTTGATCATATATGGAGACAAGATGCTGCTTCCTTTAACAATAATAAGGAGAAAAGGCGTGCACTGCTTCCATTGAGTAGGGAAGAGGTACTACAACACTTGTCTCGTTTCACACCAGAAAAATTTGGAAAGACTTCTAATAAAAGAAAAAGGGATGCCTCAAATAGTCTGTATCGGTGGCATAAAAGAAGCATTTTTTTTATTTGCCTTATTGGAGTAAGTTAAAAACTCGACATAACTTAGATGTTATGCACATCGAAAAAAATGTCTCTGATAACATTTTGGGTACTTTGTTGGGCATAAAAGGCAAGAGCAAAGATACCACAAAGGCTCGAATAGATTTGATGAAGATGAAAGTTAGAAGTGAATTGCACCTGATATTGGATGGTGATAAAGTACGTGTTCCTGTTGCATGTTACTCTCTAAGAATAAGTACTAAAGCTGCCATATGTGATATGTTTACTAAAATAAAATCCCCAGATGGCTATTTATCAAACATTTCTCGTTGTGTCAAGGATAATGGAAAAAAAATTTCTTGCTTGAAGAGTTATGATCATCATGTGCTCATTGAGCAGTTACTTCCTCTTGTAAAGCGCGGCTTTTTGCCAAAGTATGTGTATGAACCTCTGGTAGAGTTAAATTCCTTTTTTAGGAATTTGTGTTCAAAGAGTATAATCATCGGTTTAGAAGAAAAATGTTGCTATTTCACAAATAGAATCTACAAGTTTAGAAGCAAAAGTTGCAACTTTACAATTAAAACTTACATTTCACCTTACCTAGTTATTAGCTAGAATTAAATAAATGTTATTTATTCTTGCCATTAACAAAACATACCCATTCAATGTTAGTAATGACTAAGCATTGAAGATTCAAAAACATGGACACAATGTTATTATATGCTTCATTGAGTCATAATATGTTTTGAATTGCTAAATCAGTTTAAAGTTCTATATGATAGAAATAATTAAACCATGTCTATGTATATATGTCTCTAATACGTCAATTAATTTGAATGAAAATGAACGTTGCATGCGGAAGATCCAAAGGGATGGACTTTCAATATCATTATATTATAAATCCATTGATATATGTAATTATCTTTCTAATTTGAAATTTTGACAAAGTCACCAGTTTGAGAAATGATGATGCAAACTCATGGTCGAATACATATCGATGTAAGAAAACCAAAGGTTTAAAGGCTAGAGACGGTGAATGAAACTTCATTTGTGATATGATCACTTATGCTTAGTTGAAGCATAAGTGTGAAAGTTTTTAAAAGTTCAAACGGTCTAGTATGGAGTTCAGATCAACTTAACAAGATAATAAATACACTACAATATGATTGTAATGGTGAAAGTTCGAGTCAAGACATTCACTTAAAAATATATACTCAAAATATTGCGGTATGATTGTAATAATGAGAATTTAAGCCAAGAGCTTGATAAACATCCAAGAGTTGTTAAATTGTTTTACATCAAACTTGAAAATAAAACCTTGTGAGATGTTTATGAAAGGAGCTATCAATCCACGTGAGATATATTTTGATAATGGATGAAATTACCTATCTTCTAACCATTATTCAAGGGATATACTTTTAAGATGAGTGATGGTTGTCATAAATGGCACCCATTTGATGATCATTTAGGTTGTTTTCTTCCTCTTTTCATAGCTTTCATGCTCAATAAATGCCTAGTTTTATGCATTTGTTCTTGGTTTTACCTTTCCTTTTTTTTTATAGCTTTGGTGCATTTTTTTGGTTTTTCTACTCTTTTCTCCTTTATTTGCTCTATTTTCGTGGTTGTAGGTATTCTACGAGGTTCGAGTCTTGATATTGGTGATTTAATAAGGTGGAAGATGCTTTTGGAGCAAGCTCTTGGCAATTGGAAAGCTCAAGATGCAAGGAAGTGGATTCTCCAAGTTCTACCTCTTGCACTCTCAAGTCATGCTCTCATGAAAATGGGGTGTTGGACCCACTGTCAAGTTCTTTTTGGGACTGCCACTCTTAGTGTTCATCATCATCATATTGCGCGTTCATTTGAAGACCTTAGCGAACGCACAAAACTGCGAGAAGAGCCGAAGAAACCCAAATAAATGCGGGCGCGCCACTAGCCAACGCGGGCGCGCTCCGCTGGGTATTCGCCTTGCTCGGTTTTGTTTCGCGCCTTCTATAAATTCTATTGTAGCCCGATTTTTGCGGCAAGTTTAGAAGAAGGGAATTCAAAATTTTAGATCTTAATTTTAGCTTAGTTGAGAGCTTCTATCTCTAGTTTAAGGGTTAGTTTAAGAGTAGAGTTTAGAGAGAGAAAGTGAGGAATTTCAATGGTGATTGAGAGATTGAAGATTCAATGGTGACAATTGTGTTGAATATCTTCTCTATTATCAATGAGCATTTATAACTCTATCTCATTTTATTCTTTGTTTAATATTCTTGTTCGTTTGGATTGATTTTGTTGTTTGATGCTTGATTAGTGTAGTTGTTTTTCAAATATTGTTGATTCTTGGTTTCTTAGGTTGTTAGTTGATTACATGATGATGTTAGAGTAGTTGTTTGGCTAGGGATTGGGTAAAACTTGTATGATTGATTGATTGTGCTTAATTTGGGGATTGTGTTGATTAATTGTTGAGATTAAAGTGATTAATAGAAATTGTGCATGTGTGTAATTCGATTAGGCCTTGAGAATTATGCTAGATTGTATTGTGAGTCTACATTGATACGGACCATTGATTTGTAGTTTACAATTGAGTTTGGTTAGTGACGTTCCTAGTTAGTGTCTTTTGTAGTTGGCGCTAGTTAGACCTCTAGGAAATAGCTTGTTGAGCTCTTTTGATTGCTCTTACCATTTATTTGCATGTCATTCCCGAGTTGCTACAATTGTCATGATTACTTGTTGATCCCCGTTCCTATTGTTTTATTTCCTTGGTTTCTTTGTTTGTTAGTTGTTAGTTTTACCTTTACCTTCGTCTTTAACCTAGCTTAGGCGCATAATTGAGAGCGCTTGAACAATACCGTTCCTTTGGGTTCGACCCTTGACTTGCCTCTATACTAGTATTTAGGTTGGTTAAGTGTTTATAAATTTAGTTTGATCAAGGGAGGTTAGTTTCAACGACCTAGTCTCACCCCTCGTCAAAATGGCGCCGTTGCCGGGGAACGGTGTTGTAGACACCCATTTGTGTCTCCCCAAAACCAAACCCAGTGATGAGTACCTTTCACTTCGAATCATAATCGAATGAAACGAAAGTGTGGAAAGTCTAGTGTTGCGGAAAGTTTTAATTTCTTTTCTCTTCTCTCTGTTTTTGAAAACTTATTTTTAAGAAAACAGCCAATCCAGTTTGGTTGGTCCATGATATGGGTCCAATGGTAGTGTAGTTGGATGGGGCTTGCAAAGACCTTTCCAACGAAATATTATAAGCCCAATTCCGATGAATATTGAGGAAGTTATGGCTAATTTACTAAACTGGGCCCGGTTTGAGCTTTATGTACGGCCCAATGATCTAGTGGAGGGCCTAATATGATTTATCATTCCTAATGCAATTAGGAATGGTTTTAGTCTTCTAGATTCTTCTAGAAGGTTCTTTCATTCCTAATTCAATTAGCATTGACAAATTGACTTTTGTTGACATTTCAGAGTTTTAATCAAAATCAAATAGCATTTTTGAGGAAATTATATGATTTTATCCTCTAGTACGGCAAACTTATCGGATTTTCGAAAAACGCGTTGGAATCAGGCTTGGCGCCTAAACCCAGGCCTTGGCGCTAGCCATTGGTGCCTGGCACTGGTGTTGGTGCCTGGCGCTTGCTAGCCAGGGTTGGCGCCAGCTCTGTTTTCTGAGCATCAGACTCTATTTTGTTTAATTTATCTTTTTGGCTGATTTTCTTTATAAATATCGTATTAAAAACTCTGTTTTCAGGATCCATTCATCATCGATTCTCATCTACATTCATTCATTCATCACCTATTCTCTCTAATCATTCAAAAGTTCTACAATTAGTTTTAATTAGCATTCTTCATTCATCGTTCTTCTAAACTTTGTTTTCATACAAAATTCCACATTCACAAGATCTAGAAATACCTAGCCATATTCGAAGTTGCCTTCTCCCTGGACGTGAAAGGTTTAATTTCTGAGGCTTTGGTCCCAAATCTCTCTTTCAATTATTTAATTTAATTGTTTGATTTATTATTTTCCTTGAAGTTACTAACGTGTGTATTTTGTAATTAGAAAGAGGTACGAGGCATCAAAGTAAGCGCTTTAATTGATTTATTGATATAATGATGTAGAAATCATGTTTACATTGTTCTTATGATATTCCTAGTATCATGTGTAGGGTAATTTTAATATTAAATATGATTGTTACGATGCTTCCTATTTTCTTCTTAATATTTATGATTGTTAGTATCATGTTAGGGTTAAAGATTTGATTTTTATTGCTTAGTGACATGATAGGGTTTGTTATTAATCTTGTTAGTATCATGCCTAGGATCTTGCCATTATTATGCTTTAATATTAACATGATCAGGATTTTATGGTTATAATTGTTATAATGATTATGAATATTATTATTATTATTATTATTATTATTATTATTATTATGAATATTATTATTATTATTATTATTTTGATGATGATTTTATTTATCATGATTATTATTATGATTATTATTATGTTGCTTGATGCTTATTTTATTGTTATTGCTTGATCACGCCTTTTATGCATGTTTAAAGGGAATTTTGTAATTGTAATCACGCTTAATAAGATATTTAATAATCTTGTTAGGGTTAATATGATTATAATTCAAGTGATCGCCAATAATAGTTTATTTGTGCATTATATTCAACCAACATAGATAAAAAGGTTTAGGGTTAATCCTATTGATTGCATGTTAATCAGAAAGCGCACATGAATACGATCAGAATAAAGTAGAGGCCTATTATTAGGGCAGGTTCAATCTTTTTTAGGTTGGATTTGTACCTTCATCCCCGAACCCTTATTTGGTTCTAGAGCTTATGGATTTGACGATCTCTTGGATCGTTAAGGGGTGTAACCTTCACCCTGTGAACGGTTTACAAGTTCCTTAAAAACTTGTTGGCGACTCTTTTGCTCTATCTTTTTCCCTTTTGGACTCCACCGTACTTTAGTGTATGATCACAGTGGGGTTCAAGCTAGTGGGATTAAAGATTGAAATTATTCCCTACAGTATTTGGTGACTCCACTCGGGAGGATTTCTATTTTAATTCCTGAATTTGTTTCGGCAATGATTTAGAATGAGTGGATGAGACTCGAAAAGTTCTAAGTGTTTCATGTGCGTAATTTTGATTAACATTATTGTCATATGCATAAAAAAGATCTCATTGGAAAGCCCATCCGTAATGAGTTAAAAACATAGGATTTTACACGTAGGAAATTTGAGAAATATCTTTCACAACTATGACTGAAATAACACCGCGCGAAACTGGACAATTTTATCGAGCACAGAAAGCTGCTGAGGCATGTGGGAAGTAGCGTCAGGGTCCAGAGCTTGGCACCAGCATTTTAGTCGTAGCGCCAGACGCCAGTATTGTTGCCAGGCGCTACAGTTAAAAGCTGGCGCCAGTCTCTGATTGCTGGCGCCAATTTCCCCCAATACTGAGCCAGAAATATGCGTTCTAATTTTGACCGATTTTTCGTATTGTTTGCTCGATCCTACTTCCTGATTGAATTTTTTCTCACTTTTCTGAAACCCATATGTGTTCTACATATGGACATAACCCTCTGGGAATTCATGCTCCATCTACCCGATTGAACGCTCCGTGCAACAAAGGGTACATCCGAGATGTTGAATTCACCAAACCATGGAAGCGAGTTTTTTCTAAAACTCGCGGTGTCCCATCCACTCGCGCCAACCCTTCACGGTTAGGCTTCCGCGCGGTGCATCTGGACAATTAACCATGGACCCTTTATTGACTAAACCATATCCCGAACTTTAGAGAACTAGAGCCATGGTTAGGTTGCAAACTCATTGCATCATATTGTGCCTACTTGACTAATTGTGCATTATTTGTTGTGCATATATTCTATGTTTCTCTTAACCGTTTATTTGACTTGTGTTAAGACTAAATAAACTGATTAATGACTAAAGGACTTTGTTTAATTAATTAATTAATTAATTTGAGCTAATAAATAAACATAAAATCGAGTCATAGTTCCTTTAAGTCAACCCGGATTTTTTATTCCCGTATACTGCACAAACGTCAACTTGTTTTGGTCATATCCGGAGTTCTAGTAAGAACTACGAGTCGTATAACCTATGGATCTGTAGCCCCGAGTTTTATATTTAATTTGGCGTTGGTTTCATCCAAATCAGAGTCACAGATAAAACGTTATGACTAAAATACCACAGTCTGTCAAGTTTAATGCATATACGTGAAGTCTTAACTTAGTCTTTGCTTGAGTCTAGTCACATAGTCTAGCCACATGGTCATGACACGAGTCCTAACATACCACCTACACTTACTAGTCTTAGCACACTTTAAGTACGCATCACCATGACCATGTGTTAGGTTCATGCATGAGTCGGTCTTTTCCGTCATTTGAGTTAGGGGGTACATTCTATTCCTAATTCTTCATATCCCTCCACCTCCATCATCTTATTCTTCTCCACATTCTATTCAATTTTTCTTCACTTCCTCCATCCATTGCATGTTGAATAAAGCTTGAGTCAAATAATTAACAATAAATATCCCCAAATTCCTTTTCCACAGTACTTGGTCGAGGAGAGAAGGGCGATTAATCAAGGACAACCTCTTTATTCAAGTCTCACTTTTTGATAAACCAATTCGTCAAAAGAGGAAGGCTAAGAAGATAATGGCAACTCAAGAATAAGTCAATGATCTTAAGAACCAACTAGCTACTGTGACTGAGACACTGAAGCTTCTCGCACTTAGGATCGACGATCCCGTAAAGCAACAACAAATGGACCTCATGCAAGAGAGTTTAAGCAAGTTGTCTAGCGACTACAAGTTTCAAGAACTTACATCACAAGGGGTCTCGGTGGACAAAGATCTTCTTCCGTAGAAGTTCAACGCCAACGACATCCCAAAATTCAGAGCAACTGATAACCCTTATTTTCATTTAAGAGCATTCGAAACCATAATGAGTATTAAGGGTATCGATAAGAAGGTTTTCCCCTCTCTGTTCCCACTATCTCTTGAAACCGTTTGCCAACAATGGTTCTTCTCCCTTGACAAAGAGAAAACCTCTACCTGGGAATCGATAGTAAACGCCTTCGTTGATAGATACAAGTGCAATATTCAAGTTGAAACCGATCATAGACAACTTGAGATGCTAAGACAAAAAGAGAATGAAGGCTTTACTTCTTTCTTTAATAAATGGAGGGAAACTTCCGCCAAGATGATTGAGGTCCCCACCGAAAAGGAGTCTGTGAGGATGTTTATCAAGAATCTCCAAGAAAAGTATTCAAAGCACTTAAAATATCAACACAACTTGAATACTTTCAAGGCCGTCTATGACATAGGTATCGAGATCGAAGACGACCTCGCAAAGCAAAAAGCTACTAACAATAGTAACCACAATGGCCGAAAAGGAAAGAAGAGCGACAATCCTTCTTCTTATGAAAATGCCCACTCTAGTAATAATGTTAGTACCTTTGACCATAATGGTGTCTTAGCCATGGACAATCAAGGATCTAAAAGGAAACCCAGGCGAGAGTTCACACCCATTGGAATGACCTACGATGCTGCTTTCGATCGTCTCTATAATCGAGGATTAATCAAACCTATTGGCCCTACCGAGGATCCAACACTAGAAAATCGATCTTTGAGATGGAATCCAAACTCCTATTGCAAGTACCATCGAGGGCGCGGTCATCCTACTGATGAATGCTACAGGTTTCAAAACCTCATTCAAGATCTCATAGAGGCAAATAAGATCCCATTGCCTCTAGCTAGCGAGAAGACTAGATGATGTCGGAGCAAACAACACAAGACAGAGGCGAGCTTCAACGGCAGGATTTCATGACCTCTTTTTCTATTTCTTTTTCATTTTTTCCTTTCCCAATAAGTCTAGCATAGGCACCTTTTCTTTTCCTTTAGATTAATTTTGTTAGTTTTTTTTTCCTTTTTCCCTTTTTAATAAAATGAGCATTTATTTCCTTATATATGATCATTTCATTATATTGCATCAAATATATATATATATATATATATATATATATATATATATATATATATATATATAATCCATGTCGAATTAAGAACAAGGTATACCAATGATTTGAGGCACCCCTTGTAGCCACATCATATCTTCTTTCATCTTCCAAATTTGCAATCATTTCTTCATAAACCACTTTGAGTCTCGTCTAACGATAAACCCTTCTTTTTTCAACCTACATCTACCTAACCTTGGGATGGGATGGTGTGCAACTTATGCAATTCTAAATAAAGCTTGAGCAAATTCAAAAGAAAGCAATAGCAACAAATAAGCAATAATAAAAAACGAAAACAAGTGTACAAAAGGGTAAGTGTTCCAATGTCTTTGATATGAAAATATCTTCGATAAGAACACGTCTCAGATTGCGTCACTTATCGAGTGCTCGGTACCGTGCCTGAGAAACATGAATGCCAAGTGAGTGATAGACCGCATGATCGAGATTTCCCACGCTTATAAAAATAAAATAGATGCTAAAGCAAAAGATTAAAAAAGAGCTAAAGAAGAGTAGAAACTCAAGCATAAATATAAAGATTCAAAAGCGAGGTTGCACACCTTGGGGGCTTATATAGGGTCTTGAGCCTTTTTTTATCCCCTTCTTCTTCACCTTTGGCCTAACCACGTTACAACCCTTAAAAAGACCTTATTGAGGTATACACACTTGTGCGAGGTTCGGCTAGAGCTACGTTCGTCCTGATTCCTAACGGATACGTAGGCAACCTCACATCGAGGTGTGGCCGTAATAAACATGCATTCATATTCACATTCACACACATGCACCATGATCATATCAAAGGATATCCTACGCTCATCCCTATTTACTTAGAGCTAGACTTGGGGGCTTGATCCCTATATTATTAGCTTACCTAGCCTAAGAGTCAACATTATTTGACTCTTCTAATAATAATATTTTTCCACACACTTAGCCCTTGCTGCCTAACTTTAGTGTCACTTTCACACACCGCACAGATACATGACCAAATATACTTCCCTTAAGAACCCTTTGTCATGAAATCTTAACATAACGATGAAGCATGCCTTGTCACATCACTCATCACTTATAATTGTCATTACATAGAAGTATGAAGTGCTTAGCCTCCGTGCCTAAGCTACCTAAATACTTTCATCATTGAGTCAACAATTGAGAAAGCCTAGGATGGATTAATCCTTGCACCTTGAGAGATAGTATCAAACAACATTTGACTAAGCTCATTCAACATGCACCTTCAAAACTTCGATTCTTTTTCGCGTCTTTCCTTTTTGGGAGAAAGTCGGTACCCTCCACAAAAATGACAGAAAATTTTTGCTTTTTTGGGTCACATTGAGTCAACACTATGCACACACGGGTCACGAGTCACACGTGTCATTTTACTTCGAGTCGATTCAACCTCGAGTCAATCAATCACAGAGAGTCAAGTTTATACCTTGAGTCGTGTCAAGTCGATGAGTCAAGCAACATTAAACCTTAGGTGAACCCTAAGATGATTAAAAAGAAATTGGCAAAGTTCTATAGTCAAAAATAAATACAGGTGCAGTAGAACAGGGAAGACCCTACTCCAGCGCCTGGCGCTAGAGATATTTCAGTAGCGACAGAGCACGAAGCCTCTCAAAAAGGTGATTTCGACTTCATATAGCAATTTCGGGTTCCTTGGTACGCCAGTTAGCCCCTATAAGCGATTTGACATGATTAAGTAGTCAGTTTGATTACAGTATAAGTGATCGACCTGACGAAAGATCGTCTCACTTAGCTTAAGCGCCTAAAACACTAGCTCATTACAATCGGTTCAAAAGCAAGCACTTAAATGACAATATTTCCAAATATGGATTGTCGCGCATTCTTATTAAATGACAAAGTATTCCAAAACTTGGATTGTCATCCCCAATTGACAATATTTCCAAAAATTGATTGTCGTGCATTTTCTTCAACGACAATTTTTCCAAGATTGGATTGTCATCTCTGGCAAAGTTTCTAAGCGTGGATTGTCGTGCTCCTTCTTTGTTGGCAAGTTTTTCCAAGTTCGGATTGTCATAAATTTGTCGGCTCGTTGGCAAGTTTTCCGAGATTGGATTGTCATGCACCCAGTTCCCTACGGTAAAATTTCCCAAAGGATTGTTTTAGGTCTCTATTCATCATAAATTTCGGCAAAGGTTCCTCAACGTGGATTGTCATTCATTTCAGTAAGTGGCAAATTTTCCCGAAGTGGATTGTCGATCAACTCTGTTTTGCAAATGTTCCAAGACGCGGATTGTCAATAGTGGCAATATTTTCCCAAAAGGATTGTCGCATAGCATTGGCAAATTTCCAAGATGGATTTCTTTCAAGAGTTATATTCCAAGATGTGGATTGTCGATCGTAGTAAAGTTCTTATTAAAGATTGTTACGAAGCATTGGCAACTTTTCCAAAAATTGGATTTTGGCAAATTTTCGGAGGTACGGATTGTCGCTTCATCGTGGCAACATTTCCAAGGATAGATCGTTACGAAGCATTGACAACTTTCCCTTAATCGGATTGTCATACATCATACAAGAGTTGTGTTGGCAACTATTCCCAAAGAAAAGGGGATTGTCATCACAGCAAAAGCACCGACGTACAGGTTCAAAATAACAGAAGCGCCGACGTACAAGCATAGCGGAAGAAAAGTTCAGGCGAACTTTTAATGATCGACAGACGTGGATCTTCGGTAATTTCCTTTGGAAAATTATCGCATCAAATGAGGATGACTTCAAGAGAAGATGTCTTCGACAACATTCCCTAGCTTGCGGAGAGTTTTCACGAACAACTGGAGGTAATTTCGGGCGAAGTTGTCTTCGATCATATTCCCTTAGGCATGGAAGATGATCATAATGCAGATGAGGATTATTTTAAGAGAAATAATCTTCGATGGTGTTCCCTAGGATGTGGAATATTATCAATGCGGATGGAGATTGTTTCAAGAGAAATAATCTTCGATAGTATTCCCTTGGACGCGGAATATTATCATTGCAGAGGAGGATCGTTTCAGGCGAAGCAATCTTCCAAATTTGGAAGCGGTTACAAGCGTAGCGGTTTTCAAGCGGGATGACATTCTCTAGCTTGCAGGAGGTCATCAAAACAATCGGTTACTTTCAGAGATGTGTGCTCGACGATGCAAGATACGTGTTTCTTAACTCTTTTATCTGTTTAAATAACGCTAGTTTTGCAGGTATCGGCGTTACAAGATCGGTTTAGGATTGCAGAACGTTCTGAATCATTCTCCAAACTCAGTCAAAGTGGGGGCTTCTGTAGACACCCATTTGTGTCTCCCCAAAACCAAACCCAGTGATGAGTACCTTTCACGTCGAATCATAATCGAATGAAACGAAAGTGTGGAAAGTCTAGTGTTGCGGAAACTTTTAGTTTCTTTTTTCTTCTCTCTGTTTTTGAAAACTTATTTTTAAGAAAACAGCCAATCCAGTTTGGTTGGTCCATGATATGGATGCAATGGTAGTGTAGTTGGATGGGGCTTGCAAAGACCTTTCCAACGATATATTATAAGCCCAATTCCGATGAATATTGAGGAAGTTATGGCTAATTTACTAAACTGGGCCCGGTTTGAGCTTTATGTACGGCCCAATGATCTAGGGGAGGGCCTAATATGATTTGTCATTCCTAATGCAATTAGGAATGGTTTTAGTCTTCTAGATTATTCTAGAAGGTTCTTTTCATTCCTAATTCAATTAGCATTGATAAATTGACTTTTGTTGACTTTTCAGAGTTTTAATCAAAATCAAATAGCATTTTTGAGGAAATTATATGATTTTATCCTCCAGTACGGCAAACTTATCGGATTTTCGAAAAACGCGTTGGAATCAGGCTTGGCGCCTAACACCAGGCCTTGGCGCCTTGAACCAGGATTGGCGCTAGCCATTGGCGCTTGGCGCTGGTGTTGGTGCCTGGCGCCAGCTAGCCAGGGTTGGCACCAGCTCTGTTTTCTAAGCGTCAGACTCTGTTTTGTTTAATTTATCTTTTTGGCTGATTTTCTCTATAAATATCGTATTAAAAACTCCGTTTTCAGGATCCATTCATCATCGATTCTCATCTACATTCATTCATTCATCACCTATTCTCTCTAATCATTCACAAGTTCTACAATTAGTGTTAATTAGCATTCTTCTTTCATCGTTCTTCTAAAATTGTTTTGATACAAAATTCCACATTCACAAGATCTAGAAACACCTAGCCATATTCGAAGTTGCCTTCGCCCTAAACGTGAAAGGTTTAATTTCTGAGGGTTTGGTCCCAAATCTCTCTTTCAATTATTTAATTTAATTGTTTGATTTATTATTTTCCTTGAAGTTACTAACGTGTGTATTTGGTAATTAGAAAGAGGTACGAGGCATCAAAGTAAGTGCTTTAATTGATTTATTGATATAATGATGTAGAAATCATGTTTACATTGTTCTTATGATATTCCTAGTATCATGTCTAGGGTATTTTTAATATTAAATATGATTGTTACGATGCTTCCTATTTTCTTCCTAATATTTATGATTGTTAGTATCATATTAGGGTTAAAGATTTGATTTTTATTGCTTAATGACATGCTAGGGTTTGTTATTAATCTTGTTAGTATCATGCCTAGGATCTTGCTATTATTATGCTTTAATATTAACATGATCATGATTTTATGGTTATAATTGTTATAATGATTATGAATATTATTATTATTATTATTTTGATGATGATTTTATTTATCATGATTATTATTATGATTATTATTATTATGTTGCTTGATGCTTATTTTATTGTTATTGCTTGATCACGCCTTTTATGCATGTTTAAAGGGAATTTTGTAATTGTAATCACGCTTAATAAGATATTTAATAATCTTGTTAGGGTTAATATGATTATAATTCAAGTGATCGCCAATAATAGTTTATTTGTGCATTATATTCAACCAACATAGATAAACAGGTTTAGGGTTAATCCTATTGATTGCATGTTAATCAGAAAGCGCACATGAATACGATCAGAATAAAGTAGAGGCCTATTATTAGGGCAGGTTCAATCTATTTTAGGTTGGATTTGTACCTTCATCCCCGAACCCTTATTTGGTTCTAGAGCTTATGGAGTTGACGATCTCTTGGATCGTTAAGGGGTGTAACCTTCACCCTGTGAACGGTTTACAAGTTCCTTCAAAACTTGTTGGCGACTCTTTTGCTCTATCTTCTTCCCTTTTGGTCGCCACCGTACTTTAGTGTATGATCACAGTGGGGTTCAAGCTAGTGGGATTAAAGCTTGAAATTATTCCCTACAGGTGTCAATGTTTGAGTTTTTTTTATTGCTTGAGTCTAGGTCTTTTTTTATACTTATCTTTTATTAGATCATTGTTGCTTTGTATAAAAATGGCATGTCTATCTTTTCTTCAACATGACAATGAGATTTTTTGTGAATATTTCAATAGACTTGAGGGATTTCTTGACTATAATCGTTGTAGTCTTTGGGAGGCTTGTGAGATTTGTTATTTTGGTTTGAATGAGAAAACTAGGGACAAAGTTGAAGGAATGCATAATGGTAGATTTATAGCATTTTCAATTGATGACGCTTGGGAGTTCTATGTTTGGTTTGCTTGGGAAGTTTATAATGGAGGTAATCTTGCCTCTAATTTTAATGTGCAATGTGTTAATTCTTCTAATGCTTACATGATTTCCCATGATGTGTCACATGATCCCATAGTTGAACCTAGAACAAATGCTTCTAATTCTTTTTCCTATTTTGTTTATTATAATGAGGCGCATGCCCAAGTTAACAAATCTCACATGTTTGATTGTGCCCCCACTCCCCAATGTGATGTATATGCTTGTGATCTTAATGTTGATTTTTCTAATCTTGGTTGTACTTCTTCTTCTCTTGTTGAGCCTCAACTTTCTAAACCTTTTGAATCTCTTATTGCTAATTGGGAAGCTTTAATGGAGGAGAGAAGAAGGATTGGTGAAGAGCTAGAACGCCGAATATCACTCATTACGCTTTCTTGTAAAAACTCCAAATCCAATGTGTGTGTTGAGAATGATGATGATGATATTCACGAGCAACCAAGAGTGTGTGAGGATGCTATTGTTGAGCATAGGAGAGAAGGAAAGGGAGTTGAGAGTGATGATGATTTTGATGATATTTTGAATCTAGACTTATTTTCCTTTGTTGATTGTGACGAGTCTCAAGTGTATGTATGTGACTCTTCTACCCGTGAGTGTTTGAACTTGTTAGTTTGAGGTTATGTCCAATGTGTTTATTGAGTGTCAAAGGAATACCCATAGGCTTTTAAGTAACTTCATTGAGAATGCTTCATGGGAGACAGATGATTTTGAAATTAATTTGCATCCATTCATGCATGGTTTTGAGACTTTGGGATTTAAGGAAGTTGAGGGAGTTGTTATGCATGATTTTAGTGGAGGAGATTGTGTGGTTCCTCTTGGGAGTTGGATGTTTGAGGGAGATGGTGATCATGAGTGTTCTTCTTTTGAGGATTCTATGATTGATTTCCATGCTCTTATTGGTAATTTGAGGCATGGTGGTGAGGAAGAGTTCATTTGCAAAACCATAGCCCTTATTCCCTCCTCTCATGTCCCTTTTTCAAGAAATTTCAACCATATCCCCTACACTCCTATATCCATCCCTTCCTTCCTTTGTCAATGAGCCTATTGGGGACCCTCTTTTCTGTGATGATTTGTATGTGGCTCATTTATCCCCAAATGAGGAAAAGGGTAATGTTGCCACCCAAAAATATTTTGAGGAGAGTTTGCCATCTTTTTCTTCTTCTTCTTCTTTTTCTTTTTCTTCATATGTTGTTGAATTTTCTTTTCATTCTTCTTCTTCCTGTTCTTGGCATCTCTCTCCTCACTTGCGTGCATTATCCTTGTTGCACGTCCTCTTCCCGTCATTTGCCTACCTTCTATCATATGAAATGTGTAGTAGTGCATTTGACAAGCTCTTGCGTGCATTGAATTACTAATTTACTAAAGCGGTCAAGCTTGGACCTTAAGCAAGCCTTTCTCGGGAAGTAACTTGTGTTTTATTGCTTTCATTTTCTTTTATTTTAGAATTCATTTTCTTTTATTTTTAGAATAGATTTTCTCTCATGGAAATGTTTGTGTGCCTTTTTCTAGGTACATGACTTGATATACTTTGGTGCTTAAATTTGGATCAAGAATCAAGGAAGTTTGACTCCTATTTTTGCTAGCATATGGAAGGCAAGGTTCAATTCTTGAGGAAATTATCTTTAAACGGTTTAATTGGGTCATTTACTGGTATTTACACCCACCTAATATCTGGTAATATCCTTCCTTGCTCTTTCTCAAGTGGATGATGACTTGTTGGATATATGTTGGTTTGTTTGATTGATCTTCTTGTTTTTCCCTCCCATAGTTTCTATGATTTATGTTTGAGTGTATTGTCTCATTCAAGCTTGGGGAGGGCATTCTATCATGTTTGATGGGATGTTGATTCATATGCTATGCACCTTTGTATATGCTTTTCCATGTTTTTATATTTTGAAAAACTCCAAAAAGATTTTTGTTTTTATCAAGGCAAATTTGCAATGTATCTTTGTTTTGTTCTTGCTTTGGACATAATATTTTTGGACTTGTATAGTTGAATGTTTTTCTTCTTAAATGGTAACGGTGTGCACGGTTTGAGAGTATGTTTGGCTGATTCAAGGATAGAGTAAGCTAAGGTAGTCGTTTAGAACTATTGGGACCTTAAAGCTGGATTCTATTTGTTTTTGAAAATTTGCAATTACTCCCTTTTGGTGAATTTGAAGCTAATAGTGAGATTTTGCCACAACCATGTGAGGTTTCATTGTATTCAAGCCTTACACATATCTTGCATGAGCGGCATGGATCCTTGACTATTGCGGACCTAATCTTGAATCTTGACTCATAACTCTCAAACATGAGACCAAACCATCTAGGGAGGACAAAGGCATCTTTTCAGGGTGGTTATTTTTCTTTTCTAGGATAATCTTCTTTATTTTAGTTCATTGGGTTTACAATTGCCAACTTTCTAACCATTTGAGTTTTGATCCCTTCTTTTCAAGCCACATCTTTAGAACTTTGTGCCTTTTGTGTCTTTTTGTTCCATTCTTGGTTTTTGTGAAGCAAATGGTCATGATGTTGGAGATTGTGTTTTATGAGTTTGGAATTTGGTTCTTTTTTGTAAAAAAGCTTGTGTTTTGTGTATATTTTGTGAATAATGGCAAATGAACGATGGAAAAAGCCGTCCAAATTAGAAAAAGGCAAGTACATTCAAATGCAAAGTTGAAAAATCCGTCCATAGTTAAAAGAGGAGAGGACAATGAATAAAGTGAAAATTGAAAAAATTGAAAAAAAAAGAGAAAAAGCAAACCAAATTAAAAAAGCTTTAGCAAAAATTGAAAAAAAAAGTGAAAATGAGAAAATTCAAAAATATTTTGATGTGAATTATTCTCCCTTTCTAAGCATTGAGGACAATGATTCATTTAAGCTTGTGGGAGAAGCATTTACGCTTTTTGTATATATGTTTGTGGTTATAGATTTGAATAAGATTGGGGGTGTTAGTTTGTTTTTGTTTGGTGACTACTTGATTGTGATTCTAAGAAAGGGCCCGTTCTTTGCTTCACTATTAGGGATATCACCAAATTTTAATTTTTAGCCTACCCTCACCCTTTTCCCCTTACGTTACAACCTTAGGGAAAGATCTTTTAACCTAGAGGTTGAGTCACATATCGGGGGAGGCCATTATGAGTTAAAGCCTAAGGAGAGGGGATGCAAAGTCAAGATGTCGAGAAACCTCAAATCTAGGTGTTTTTCCGGTTCCTTCAAGGAACTATAAAGACGCTCACTAAAAAGTAGATTTGAAGCTAATTGGGAGAATGTGCTAAATTTTTTTGAGATGAAAGTGAATCGCGTGTAATTAGTTCTCTATACTTAGCATGTCATATGTTTCAATCAACCTTAGATATCTTAGAACGTGCACTCCCTTACTTGTTAAGAAAGATTTGTATTCATTTACACTTGTATATTTGGAAAAGTCCTTTCATGAACATTTGTTTGCTTTTCTTGTATTTTGGTTACTTATTCGTGCTTTTCCTTGTTTGTATCATTACGAGAGTTTTAGGTTAATATCTTAGGAAACCTTTACGAGAGGATCACTCGTCCTCTAAGGCGATCTAGGGGTTTAAATGGGTTGTCTTTAGTTTCTAACATTGACCGTGATTCCTACAAAAGTGAGTTAGTGTATATTCTTGTCTTTTCTCTTCTTTTTATTTGTTTGAATAAGCTCATCATTTCTCCCTTGGTTTTGTTTTGCTCGTGGACAAGAAAAAGGTAAGCTTGGGGGTATTTAATGGGTGTCATAAATGGCACCCATTTGATGAGCATTTAGGTTGTTTTCTTCCTCTTTTCATATCTCTCATGCTCAATAAATGCCTAGTTTTATGTATTTGGTTTTGGTTTTACCTTTCCTCTTTTAATTTGTAGCTTTTGGGCATTTTGTTGGTTTTTCCACTCTTTTCTCCATTATTTGCTCTATTTTCATGGTTATAGGTATTGTACGAGGTTTAGGTCCTGATATTGGTGATTTACTAAGGTGGAAAATGCTTTTGGAGCAAGCTCTTGGCAATTGGAAAGCTCAAGATGCAAGAAAGTCGATTCTTAAAGTTATAGCCGTTGCGCTCTCAAGCCGTGCTCTCATGAAGATGGGGTGTTGAACCCACTATCAAGTGCTTTTTGGGACTGCCACTTTTAGTGTTCATCATCATCATATTGCGCGTTCATTTGAAGACCTTAGCAAACACACAAAATCGCGAGAAGAGCAGAAGAAACCCAGATAAGCGCGGGCGCGCTCCCCTGGGTATTCGCCTTGCTCGGTTTTGTTTTTTGCGCCTTCTATAAATACTATTGTAACTTGATTTTTTGGGCAAGTTTAGAACAAGGGAATGAACAATTTTAGATCATAATTTTAGCTTAGTTAAGAGCTTCTATCTCTAGTTTAGGGTTAGTTTAGGAGTAGATTATAAAGAGAGAATGTGAGGAATTTCAATGGTGATTGAGAGATTGAAGATTCAGTGGTGACAATTGTGTTGAAGATCTTCTCTATTATCAATGAGAATTTCTAACTCTATCTCATTTATTGCTTTGTTTAATATTCTTGTTTGTTTGGATTGATTTTGATGTTTGATACTTGATTAGTGTAGTTGTTCTTCATATATCGTTGATTCTTGATTTCTTAGGTTGTTAGTTGATTAGATGATGATGTTAGAGTAGTTGTTTTGCTAGGGATTGGTTAAAACTTGTATGATTGATTGATTGTGCTTAATTTGGGGATTGTGTTGATTAATTGTTGAGATTAAAGTGATGAATGGAAATTGTGCATATGTGTAATTGAATTAGGCCTTGAGAATTATGCTAGATTTCATTGTGAGTCTGCATTGATACGGACCATTGATTTGTATCTTACAATTGTCGATTGAGTTTGGTTAGTGACGTTCCTAGTTAGTGTCTCTCGTAATGGGCGCTAGTTAGACCTCTAGGAAATAGCTTTTCGAGCTCTTTTGATTGCTCTTACCATTAGTCTTCACAACCATTGATTTGTATGTTGTTCTCGATCTGCTACAATTGTCATGATTACTTGTTCATCCCCGTTCCTAGTGTTTTATTTCGTTGGTTTCTTTGTTTGTTAGTTGTTAGTTTTACCTTTACCTTCGTCTTCGACCTAGCTTAGGCGCATAATTGAGAGCACTTGAACATTACTGTTCCTTTGGCTTCGACCCTTAACTTGCCTCTATACTAGTATTTAGGTTGGTTAAGTGTTTATAAATTTAGTTTGATCGAGTGACAATTAGTTTCAACGACCTAGTCTCTTCCCTCATTAATGAGCAATAAATCTAAACAAACTATATATGTCAAATCATAATATAGCAAAGACTTCATATATGATATGGATAAGAAGAGTTCTTGTAAGGTCTTTAGACAAAGTAAGGAATAAAAGTTGTATTAAATCGTTTAATGCACGATCAATTCCTATACAGAGCATGGGGTACTACTACACAAATCATACTTAGTATAAAATGTTTGTTTTTCAAGTAGGTGCCCTTATGGAAAATTGTTCCAAAAGGTCAAGTGGGAGTACTATAAATCTTGAAAACTTCAAGAAAAACAACCAACAAACATGGTTCAAACCATGATTAGTTCACCCTATGCAAAATGTGCCTCCTCAAATAGGAATATGGGAGTATAAAAATCTCAAAAGAGTTCGAAAACCTTGAAAAGTTCAAGAAAAGTGAATTAAAAAATATTGAAGAAATTCAAGAAATAATTAAATAAAAGAAACAATATGAGCATGATTCACCTCATGGTACAAATGACAACGCGTGGTCTCATGAAGTGTAATGGGAATAATAACCATGTGTCGAAGGTAGTACATTCCAAGTGCACATCCTCTATTTTCGTTTCTCATTGAAACTAAACAAAGTTGTTATATAAGTTTTAATTGTTGCATAAAAAACCCACTATGAAGACTAGCATATGTAAACCTTAGCCAAAGAAATATGATTTCATATTGACTAAGAGTTTCAAAATATTGGTTTTTGGAACATATAATTATGAAAGTAATAAAGATGATTTGACAAGTTAATACTCAAGTGGTTTAAAAACCAGGAAATCTGAAATAGATTCCAAGTCTGTAAGCAAGTGTATGACACTTGAATAATTTGCCTAATTGGATGAGACCCATTATAAGCAAAAAAGACAAGAAAGAAAAATGTTTTCTAACTAAAGCAAAGACTTGTTAAAGGATTCAATCAGTTCATATTATGACTATGACTACGATGAAACCTTTACCTTAGTCATGTTGCAAAGATCTATTCAAGATATTTTAGTGATTTCTACCTTATGAGATTTGGTAGATGGATTTCAAACAGTTTGTTGAAATTGTTCATCAGAATGGTTTTGAAAATCCAATAATCCTAAGGATCATAAAAGATCCTTTAATGGATTGAAGTAAGCATCATGGAGTTAATGTTCTTAATTTTGTGAGTTAATCAAAATCGTTTGACATTCTCATAAAATGAAAAAAAGTTATTGTGTACACAAGATGTTTAGTGGGAGCTATACAGTCTTATTAGTCTAGTATAAGAGCAATTATTCATTGCTTAAAGTGTCAAGTGGTGGGTAATGCATTTTGTATGAAAAACCTTGAAGAGAATGATGAGTAAATTTAGGATTCAAGATCTATAGAGATAAGTCTTGAATGATGTTTGAGCTTAGTTAAGAAGCTTATATTGATATGATTCTTAAAAGGTTCAACATTATATTGAAAGAGTTTCAATCCCGTGTAACATAGCACATTGATTAAAGATTCAATGTTTTAAGAAAGGTTGACGAAATTAATGTTTTCAGTGATGCTCTTTATGTAGTTCGCAAAGGATGCATCATGCATATCATGGAATATACTCGTCTATTTGATTCCCATGTTTTAAGGACAATTGATGATAGATTTCAATCGAAATCCAATGTAACGTTGGAATAAAAATTAGAAATTTCAAGTTCTTTGCGAAAGGGGCGAAGGAAAATTCTTAGTGTATTGAGATGAAGATTATTATAAAATTTAAAAGTTGCAAAATTCATGTTTATGAGAATGTCTCGTGAACTCTACTTACTAAACCCCTTCCATGACCAAGGTATGAAAGTCAAACTAAGGTTCTTAGATTGAAGCAAGTTATGTAATTTAAGTTGTGTATGTTTTGAGAAAACATATCACATAAGTAATACATTAACTTGCATAATTATGTTTATCAATTGATTCAAAGTTTCAATCTTATTAAATTGCGGTTGTTGAAATTAAATAAAATGTCCAAAATAATTATGAATTGATAGGCTCATCAAGTTGATGGCCTGGTGAATGAAACGCCACAGGTGAACTAAATTTATATATTTTTTATGTTTCTAGTTCAAAATCATTAAAGTGGATATAAATTATTTAAATAAATTTACTAGCATGTAAGATTTGATTGGATAGTGCAGTTTCATGGGCTACAGGAGCATAGTGAAGCTCGTTCAATCACATGGATATGCATGTATAATTCATGATCGAACTATAGACCTACTTTGAAGTTCAAGTATAGAGCTTCCGGATATATTAGTGGATTCCTTTGACATGAGTGGAACATTGATTCCATTCAATGATTGATTTCACTGTGGTACACTCAAACGTCTACCCGTAACTGGAGATTATAAAGGGTGGTTCCCGGTTACTTCAGGAGTTGAGTTGGAGCTTTGGTTGCCACAAGATTGGATTGAGTCTACCTATTTAATTAGGAATGTGCCTTTGCCCCTTGAAGATGTAGTGTCCAGAAAATGCATGGTCATGCTCAAATGGATTACATAGTAATCATTTGCTTTGTAATTCTAACTTAGATTTCAAGAAAAGATTTGTAGATTAATATGATCACGAGATGAGATGAAATTATATTATAAAATTGACACACATTGACTTAAGGAATTTGAATATTGCGCACTTGTCTCATACAAGTGGGAGATTGAAGGAATTATGTCTTCGATAAGTGCAATTACTAGATATATCAAGGATCACTATTATGGAGATAATAAGTTCGTTCTTTGGGGTCGTCATTGTTTGGTGATAGATAAGACAAATGGTCTTTAGGCTAGTTAAATAGTCCAAATCCCAATAAAATGGATCCTATAAGGTCACACAACAAGGGTATTTGGTTAAACAAGTACGAGGCTCATTAATGGGCGTCATGAGATTATGACATACCACATGGAGTGTTGGGCTAGAGTAGTTTGATTAGGATTAGGATTTTTGGCTTGGAATGGGCTCTTATTTAGAGATATGAGATCCATGCCTAGGGTTGATAGAAGTCACAATTAACAGTCAGTGAATTGTGAAACAAGGCAACCAGTATTCCAAACACTAATCCATCTCTTTCTCTTCACATACACGACTCTCTCTCTTCCCCTTCACGTCCGTACGACCGGCCACCCTTGCTGGTTTGTGGTGTTGGTTCGTAGTGGTTCGTGGTGGTTCGTGGTGTTGGTTTGTGTCTCTCTTCTCTGTTGAAGGTTGATTGAAGCATTCAATCACAACTAACTAGAATTAGTGGAGGTTAACTTGTGCCCATGGACCAAGTAGAGGAATCACACTTTAGGTTCTTTATCTCCCATTGTTCTTGCTCGATCGCACGTGGAATCATGCTTCAAAGGTACAATTATATGTTCTCTATGTGTTATGCAATAAGATCTTAGGATTAGGTGCTTTATGAATATGATTTATGTTTTTCCGCAATTAGTACCTATAGACTCCTACATTGTCATATCAAAATCACTCATAAACATCATTGCATCACAAAGTCTGAAGTGTTTAGCCTCCGCGCCTAAGTTACCCAAATACTTCCATCATTGAGTCAACAATTGAGATAGCCTAGGATGAACTAATATTTTGCACTATGAGATACAACATCAATGCATATATTTAACTAATATCATTCAACATGCACCGCAAACACTCAAACACTCACTTCTTCTTTTTTGCGTCTTTCTTTTTCGGGAGAAAGTCGATACCCTCCACAAAAATGACGCAAAATTTTTGCTTTTTTGCATTTTGAGTCGCATAATGACATTACAATGCACACACGAGTCATGTACATTAAGTCAAGTCATGTCACTTCATATCGAGTTGAGTCTATACACACGTGCCAAATATACCTTAGAAAAACGTCAAGCCTTAGGTCAACCCTAAGTAAAACACCAGCAAAGTCTTTTGGCAATCTTTTGATTTTACAGGATACAACCATTCAGAGAAGCTCTAGTTCGTAGCCAATGGAATGATCTCAAAAAACATTCAGGCATTCAAAGCTCTTTTCTTCAGAGAGGCGTGGGTATTCTTTTCAAGCTCTTTTGCTTAGAGACGCGTGGGCATTCTATCAAAGCTCTTTTGTTTAGAGACGCATGGACATTCCTTTTAAGCACTTTGCTCTGAGACGTGTGGGCATAGAATTCAAAGCTCTTTTGTTCAGAGACGTGTGGACATCTCCTTTAAGCTTCTTTGTTCAGAGACGAGTGAACATCCCTATCAAGCTCTTTGTGAAGAGACACATGGACATATCAACAACTCTTTTGTTCAGAGAAGCGCGGACATTCCTTTCAAGCTCTTTTGCTCAGATATGCGTGGGAATCCTATCAAAGCTCTTTTGTTAAGAGAGGAGTGGACATTCCTTTCAAGCTCTTTTGCTCGGAGACGCGTGTGCATAGCATTCAAAGCTCTTTTCACAGAGACGCATGGACATCTCTTTTAAGCTCCTTTGTTCAGAGATGAGTGAACATCCCTCATCAAGGTCTTTTGTTTAGAGACGCGTGGACATATCATTCGACGCTCCATTGTTCAGAGATGAGTGAACATCAATAGCAAACGCACAACAAAATTACAAGAAATGACACACTCCCACTATTTCGGCCATATATTTTATTCTACAAAAGATTTTAATCTGATTCTAATTGGATTGGAAAGTAGACTTCAATAGCTTCCAACGACATATTATATGACTTATTTAAACTTCTGAATCAAAGGATATGATGAAAGAAAAATCCGCAAAATACTGTCTTAGCGCGAAACGATAGCCTTGTCGCCAAACGATAGAGTATGTTGCCATGTGTGATTTCCGTCGTTTCGCGACAGACTCTGTCACGCGTGACATCTCTGCAACAGGGGCCAATTCTATTTTGATTCGAATTTTAACTCTTTTTTATCGTTTTCGGACTATTTTCTCTATAAATAGGGTCGTATTTCCTCGTTTTTATTCACCAACAATCATATAATTCTATTCTTTTCTCTCTTTAAGCTAGAAGCCTATTCTTTATCCCTCTTCTAATCCCTTCTACACCTTTTTACAAAATGCAATACAGCATTCACAAGACATAGATACACTTAGCCAAGTTCAAAGTTGCCTTTGCCCTAGACGTGAAAGGTTGTTAATTTCTGACGGTTTGGTCCCAAATCTCCATTTCAATTATTTGATTTAATTGTTTGATTTAATATTTTCCTTGAAGTTACTAACGCGTGTATTTTGTTATTAGAAATAGATACGAGGCATCAAAGTAAGTAATTTAATTGTTTAGTTATTCCTTTAGAAAGCATGCTTAGGTTATATTAATTCCTAGTATCATGTTAGGATGTTATTTATTGCTTTCTAGTATCATGTTTAGGTTGCTTCCTATTTCTTCTATCATGTTAGTATCATGCTAGGGTTAAATCTTTTATCTTTAATGTTTAGTGACATGCTAGGATTTTTTTTATTAATCTTGTTAGTATCAAGCCTAGGATCTTGCTAATATTATGCTTTCATGAGATTGGATTATTATGATGATGATTGTTATTATTGTTGCTTGATATTTATTGTTATTGCTTAATCACGCCCTTTCTTGCAGGATTAAAGAGAATTTGTACTTGTAATCATGCTTAATAAGATAATTAATAATCTTGTTTAGGCTAATATGATTACAATTCAAGTGATCGCCAATAATAGTTTTGTTTGTGCACTAATATTCAACCAACATAGATAAACAGGTTTAGGATTAATATATTGATTGCATGTTAGTCAGAAAGCGCACATGAATATGAGGAGAATAAACTAGAGGCCTATTTTTAGAGTATGTTCAATATTTTCTTTTAGGTTGGATTTGTACCTTCATCCTCGGATATCCAGTCATGGTTCCAGACCACTATGGAGTTAGCGATCTCATGGATCGTGAAGGGGTGTAACCTTCACCCTCTAAATAGTTTACAAGTTCCTAAAACTTGTTGGTGACTCTTTTACTCTAGCTTCCTTTCCTTTGGACGCCACCATACTTTAGTATATGATCACAGTGGAGTTCAAGTGTGGGATGCTTGAAAAATTCCCTACAAGCACCTTCAACATCTTTTTCAACTTTCTTATTATCATTGACAAAACCTTCTTTGTTACAAACCAAATATTTAATAAGTACAGTACAAGACCCTTTTTACCATCAGAACCAGGTAACTTCTTTTCTACCTTGCTAGTACTATGAATGGACTTTGAATCCACATCACTAGCATACTTATAATAAAAAACCAATTCCATCTTCAAGACAAATAAATTTCATTCCAAAAATAGGCTTATTTTCCATTGGACAACCAGGAATAAACTCTTTACCACCTATAGAATTATAAACTGTCCTAGTAGTATGGCATCAGAAGGAGTTTTTAAAATTCTTACATTAACTTCTGCAGCTTGAACATCAGGAGAAGAGAGCTGAACTGCTTCAGATATCATCCTGAAAAGTAGATGAATCCAACTTAAAAATAAACAAAAAATCACTAAAAGTAGAAGCAAAACAATTTTAAAATGAGAAAAAAAAGTCATCATCCTTAAAAGTAAATGAATCCAAATTAAAGGTAGACAAAACATCACTAAAAATAAAAGGAAAACAATTAAAAAATAAGGAAAGTCAATAATTCAAGCAAAAATCTAAACCAGTCTTGACCTGAAGGACACCTTTGCCTTTACTGTTTACACCTAAATGAACATTAATGAACTGCTGCCATCATCATAGTCATTTTAAAAAATGAACTCAAAGCCCTTGCACAAATGTTCACATATCATCATTTGGCAACTTAAATTGTGTTAAATACTTAAAAAAATCTTAATAGAAACCATCTGATCAACAGTAAATAATGATAAATATAAAGTAAATAATAACCATTAAAATGTAAAAGCAAAACTAAAAGAATACATCTACATATTGAAAAGGCAGAATTGAACATAACATAATCAAATTTAAGTAAAACATTTAAGGAAATTATTAAGTTTAGATATATGTATAACTTATGATTATTATTATTATTAATAATATTATTATTATTATTATTATTATTATTATTATTATTATTATTATTATGTTTCTTAATATATGATAAGTGACTTTTATGTCACTTTTAGGGTGTTTATTAAGTCGCTTTTCCGGCTTATTTCAATAATTAAGCTCACTTTATCCTTTATTTATATTATTTTTCTTATTCTCGTCTTCTATCTTTTTATTTGAGTATTTTGTAGTTTTTAGTTTAATTTAGATTAACTTATTTTTATTAATTCCTAGTTTCTCTCTTTTTATTTATTTTTCTTTTAGTTTCTAGTTTGTTTTCTTTATTTTATGTTATTTCATTTAATTTTATTATTTATTTAGTTTTAGAATTTTATTTTAATTTATTTATCTTATTTTATTTTACTTTATTTATCTTATTTTATTTTATTTTATCTTTTGATAATCCCCTCGTGTTGTTTTTGGTTGTAGGTGTTTTCGAGTCCTTGGTCAATCGAGTTCAAGGTCCGAGAATTGAGTCAAACAACATGCTCCAAGCATCCCTCACATCAACCAACTCCCCTGGCAACAACCTACCACCAAAATCACCACTCACCGGCCACCAGCTCCATCTACAACCTCCACGACAATCAACCACAACAGCCGCACATCACCATCAGCCACTCAATTTCAGCCACCTTTACCACTCTCACCAGCCACCAACAACAACCAACCCTTTGCTCCTTCACAACAACCCAGCCACCACTAGTGGAAAATAATCTCATTCGTAACAGGCTATTTGTAACGGGAAAAGCTTTGCCCGTTACAACTAAGATATTCGTAACGGGCAAAGTAGTGTCCGTTTCGAATACTTATTTATTCGTAACGGGCAAAGTAGTGTCCGTTACGAATACTTATTTATTCGTAACGGGCAAAATAGTGTCCGTTACGAATACGTATGTATTTGTAACGGACAAATTAGTGCCCGTTACGAATAAATAAGTGTTCATAACGGACACTATTTTTCCCGTTACGAATACTATATTATTCATAACAGACACATTGTGCCCGTTACAAATAAATTAGTCCAAATGAGCCCATAGCCCATTAGTTATTATTATTAGTTTCTCGATCTGCAGCCGTCAACCTTAGTTATTGCCCTCCCCTCTCTATATCCTCTCTCCTCTATCATTTCCACTCATTCTCTCTCTCTCTCTCTCTCTCTCTCTCTTCTCTCTCTCTCTTGCTCACTCAATCTCTCTACTTCTCTAATCAAGGTAAAATTTTCTCTGGGCGACTTTTCTTGTTTATAGTATATTAGTGTCATAAAGAGAAATCCAATTGCTGAAATTCCTAATTTGTTTTTTTGGATGTAGAATGTGGTGAGAAGCAGAAAGATGGGGAGCAAAGTTGCATCAAGAAGATGTCGAATTACTTTGCGGAGCAGTGAGCGTGAGGGTGTTTCATATGTGCTCTTTTACTACTCTCAAATTAGTTTTTTAGGGGATTTCATGGGTTTTGTGGGTTTGTGAGGGTGGTGTTCATGGTGGTCGGATTTGACTTTTTGTGGATATGAATTTCTTGATTTTTAAGGTGGGTGTCACGGGTCAGAAGAGTTGTGTTCGTGGTGGTCGGATGGCTTCGTGGGTGTAAATCTGGGTAAGTGTAAAGCGGTGGCGATGGTAATTATACGGCGTTGGTGTTCTTTCTTTTTGCGTGGATTTTCTCGTTTTTAATTTGTAGATATATAGTTTTTCTTTTGAATTTTTGAGGAATTATGCATATTTGGTGTTATGATTGTGTTATGATAAAAAGGGATTGCTTATTTCTGGCCATTTTATTAGGTGGGTCTTTGTTCAATTCCAACATGCATGGTTGGATTTCCTATTTTTTTGATTCAATTTTCTCTGTTTTTGAATTAAATTGCTGATTTTTTTTATTTAAAATTGATTTATAGGGAAGACGATACATTTACAATGATGTTCTTAAATTGTCTGATGTTGAAAAACTCATGGATTGCTCTGGTATTCAAGTAAGTCTTTTCAATTTTCCTAGAAATAAACACTGGTTCATTTTTCTTTTTTGACGGGCTGATTCAATTATTTTTTTAATTTTTATATTTTTTTTACGGGCTGATTCAATTATTTTTTTAATTTTGATATTATTTTTTTTTCAATTATATTAATTTTTGTTTGTTGAAATTATTGAAGGTGGAGCATATAATATCTACACAAGGGAGCATAAGACTAAACGTATCAGACCACAAATATTGGGATAAAACTTGTTTTATTACAATTATGATTTGTTTTTGCTCTTTTATTAGTCTTAGTCTTAAGATGTAAAATTGCGACATTATGAGCAAGTTGATATGTTTTGAAGTGATAATGAATATATTTTTGCTTATCGTATATTAAATGTGTATTATACTTGTGTAAAAAAAAATTATTTGTGTATTATACTTGTGTAATAAAAAAATTATCTGTGTATTATACTTGTGAAAAAAAAAATCTCACTATTTGATAAAATGATCCAGCATGTGCTAGCACGTGCTGGATTATTTTTTTAATTGCATCAAACAGTATTCGTAACGGGCATATTTAATGCCCGTTACGAATAACGAGTTATTCGTAACGGGCAGTATAAATGCCCGTTACAAATAACAGGTTATTCGTAACGGGCAAAATAAATGCCCGTTACGAATAACTACTTATTCTTAACGGACATTGTAAGTGCCCGTTACGAATAAGTAGTTATTCGTAACGGACAATGCCCATTACGAATAATAATGGCTATCCGTAACGACTGCATACGTAACGAACACTAGTGCACACCTCCCATTTTGCCGCCAAAACCGCCATCAATATCCACCTGAACCACACAATTCTCCCCTGTTCCACCACTTCCACCACACAAAACCGCAACCAACATCACCAAACTCCAACCTAAACCACCCACCTTCAGCTACGCAATTCGCACAACAACCCAGCCACATCTCCCCAAACCACCTGAACCACCAATACCACCGCAACAGCCAATTCCCCTAACCCGCAACTCCAATCAACAACAACAACCACCCGAACTCACCACCAATTAAGACTACCGTCAGCCATCAAAACAACAACACCAATTGCAGCCCGCAACTCACAACAACCCAAACTCACAGCCAAGCCAATTCACGGTTGTGCAGCCCTGTCAGAAAGCGCACAAATTGGAGTCAAAAATCGAGTCGAGGCAGTAGCTTTGCGTGACTTGATGTGCGACTTTTGTGCGGGCGCGCAATTGTGGGTCAATCACGAGCTTTTCACGTGATTTTTAATGAAAATTGGACGGCTGCGATGTGATGATGCTTGAGGATGATGTTGATTTACGGTGGTGATGATGATGATTGTTTGCTGTTGATATGGTGAATGAAAGCAGCCAAGATCGAAAGGGAAGAAGAAGTTTGGGGGTTTGATGTTTCGTGGGTTTGGGTGAGAATTTTAGTGGGGTTTTGGGGTTTTTCTTTTTCCTTTTCATTTCCTTTTATTTTATTTTATGGTAGTTTTTGTTTTTAGTTTAGTATTTTAATTGTTCTATTTAGTTTTATTTCTTTTTATTTTCTTTTATTTTATTTAACTTGTATTATAAATACCCATTTAGGGTTATTTTCTCATAACTTTCAATCAACATTTTATTTTAGATAGATTAGATTAGTTTAGCCTTTATTTTCTCTCCCTTAGGGTTAGTTTAGGAGTAATGTAGAGAGAGAAAGCTTGGATTTCCATGGAGTTTTTGAGAGGTTGAAAAAGCAACTTTGTGGAACTTCTTCTCATCTATTCAATGAGCATTTTCTAACTTTCTCTCATCTTTATTTCTTTTCTTGATTCTTAGTTTTTGCTTTTTGTTTGTTGATTTGTGTAGATTAATTAGTTTGTTTGTTTAATCTTATTTTTATTATTATTTTACCTTGTTTCCCATGTCTTTCTTCTTTATGTTAGCCTAGGTTTTGTTCTAGGGAATTGGATGAAGGTTATATTAATGAATTGAATGATTGATTGTGATTAGTATGAAATTGTTTCTTGATTATTGTGTATGGGTGATACTTCTATGGATTAGAATCTTTCTAGCTCATCGATTCTATGCTCTTAATTTTGCTTTCATTCAATTGTGCGAGAGTGAGTTGGTTGAGAGCCCTAAATTCTTCCATACCTTTGCTAGGCTAGTTGCACGAGAGTGAATTACTTTAGTAGGATAATTAGCATGCTTAATTTTGCGAGAGTGAGTTAAATGTGTTGATGTTCCTAATTGAGGGCATTTTCATCTAATTGTATGATGTTGTTGAATGCATTGATGTAATTGGATTCCACTTTCCCTAGTTTTAGTTATATGCTCTTAGTAGTGTTTGGTTTAATCTCTCTCTATCTCACAACCTTTCCTACTAGTCTAATTTGCACAAATTGATACACTAGTCTTCGTGGTTCGACCCTTTACTTGCCACTAACTAGTTTAGTGTAAGTTTAGGAATTATAAATTTCTAATTTGGCTAGGGTTAGTAGTCCCAACGACTTACTTCCACCCGCGATCAAATTTTGGCACCGTTGCCGGGGACTAAGGCGTTCATTAGTTTGTGTTGATTAGATTAGCTAGGTTCTTGTATATTATTTGATTTTGTTTGCTTTTCTTTGTTCTTTTTATAAAAATGGCATGATTATCTTTTCTTCATTTGATGGTGAACCGTTTGATGCTTACTTTGAAAGACTAGATGGTTTCCTTAGTTACCATGGATGTTCTCTTAGTGATGCTTGTGGTATAGCTTATTGGGGCATGAATGAGTATACTAGGGGAATGGTTGAGGACATGAATAATGGTAGATTTTGTCATTTGTCTATGAATGATGTTTGGGATTTCTTCACATGGCTTGCTAAGGATTCTTTTGATAGAGAATCTCACGTTTCTTGTTTTGATTCTCAATGCCAAGATTCTTTTAATTTTTGCATGAATTCTCTTGATACTTCTTATGTGCCATGTGATGATCCAAGTATGCAAGTTGACACCTTTCCCCTTTACGCTCATTTTGATGAGGTTTGTGCTAATTTTGATGATGTGCAATTTGACTTTGATCATGAACCTCAACCCAATAACATTGATGCCTAAATTCTCTCTCAAATGCAATATCTCACCCAACAACTCCAAGAGCTTCAAGAGGAACAAAAAATTGAGAGAAGTGAGGCTTGCCCAAGTGATGAGTGCTATGTTTGATTTAGGTGGACGTGAGGCACCTCACTTGGAGTTTGAGAGTGTTGTTGAGAATGATTTAGGGCAAGGGTGTGAAGGTGAGGGGAGATTTTCTTGTGATGAGAGGATTTTTGAGGAATTTGATCCTTTTCCTTCCCCATTTGATCTTGAATGCCATCCTTCCCCTTATTCACCCTCTTTGAGAGCTTCCCTTGGTGAGGATGTGAGTGAGTCATCTTCATATTTGAATGAGGGAGTTCATGAGGATGATGATGGTGAGTTTGAGAAATCAAGAGAGATTGAGAGTCCCTTGAGTGATGGTGGAAGAGTTGTGAATGAAGAAAATGTCGATTTTGAGGATTCCAACCCCCTTTCCCATCTTGATGAGTCCACCTTGCATGTTTGTGACCCTTCTATCCATGAGTCTTGGACTCATTTGAGGTTATGGCTAGTATGTTCATTGAAGGTGTAACAAAACACTATAGCCTTTTGAGAGAGTTCATTGGCAATGCTTCATGGGAAAGGGATGAGTTCGAGAGAGACCTTTATCCTTTCATGCATGGTTTAGAGACTCTAGGCTTTGAGGATCTTGAGGGAGTTGTTGTTCATCGTTGTGATAGAGAGGAGGATGAGGTTGTTTCTTTTGGAGAGTTTTTGTTTGAGGGAGATTTGAGTCATGAGTGTTCTTTTGAGGATTCTATGATTGATTTTCTTTCCCTCATTGGTGATGTGAGGCCATGTGAGACCTTTGTTTCTCCTCCCCTTCCTCATGTCCCTTTCTCAAGGAAATTTGACCACATCTCCTACTATCCCATATTCCTCCCTTCTTTTGTCAAAGAGCCTATTAAGGACCTTCTCTTGTTTGATGAGACTCTTCCTTTTCATCCTCCTATTATTGAGGAAATGGGTGATTGTGCCACCCAAAAAGATTTTGAGGAGGTTTTGCCTTTTTATTCTTTTCCTTATTTTTCATCTAATATCTCTTCTTATTTTCTTGATTTTTCTTTTGATTTTTCTTCTTTCTTTTGGCATCTTCCTCCTCACTTACGTGCAATAATCTTGTTGCACGTCCTCCTTCCGTCATTTGCCTACTTGTTATCATATGAAATTTGTAGTAGTGCATTTGATAAGCTCTTGCGTTCGTTGCAATATTATTTACTAGAGTGGTCTTGCATGGACGTTAAGCAAGCCTTTCTCGGGAAGTAACCCGAGGTTTTAATTGCTTTCATTTTCTTTTCTTTTTAGCTTATATTTTCTCTCATGGAAATGTTTGTGTGCCTTTTGCTAGGTACACGACTTGATATACACTTATGCATTGGTTTGGATCAAGAATTAAGGAAGTTTAATGCCTATTTTTGCTAGCATATGGAAATCGAGATTCAATTCAAGAGGAAATCGGCTTTGAAAGGTTAAATTGGTTCATTTACGGGTATTTACACCCAACAATATCCGGTATTATATTTCCTAGCTCTTTCTCTAATGGTTGGTGACTCGTTGGACATGTGTTGGTTTGTTGGATTGATTTCTTTCTTTTCCCCTCCCATGGATTATTTGGTTTATATTTGAGTATATTGTCTCACTCAAGCTTGGGGGGAGGGTATTCTATCATGTTTGGTGGGATGTTGATTCATTTATGCCATGCACTTGAATATATGCATTTCCATGTCTTTTCTTTTATTTTGAAAAATCCAAAAAGATTTTTTTTTTACTTTCAAGGTAATTTTGGCAAAATGTGTTTTGTTTGTTCTTATTTTGGACATTTTGTTTTGGGACTTGAGTCCTTGAATGTTTTTCTTCCTAAGTGGTAAATGTATGCACGGTTTGAGAGTGTTATTGGTTGACTCTAGGATACTATATGCTAAGGTAGTCGGGTTAAGAACTTTTAGGGGTCTATGAAGCCTTAGTTCTCGGGAATGTGGTAAGATGGAGTTGCTCTCTATAGTGGATTTGAAACCCTTGGTTGGTATTTGTTTGGTTATAATCCCTTGTAAGCTTCATTTGTTCTAGCCTTCATCACCTTGTTGAGCGACTATTTAGGATCCTTGACTATGCATGTCTTAATCCTTGTTTTGTCCTCTAACTCCCAAGATCGTGACCGAGACACTCTAGGGGAGGAAAAGGGCACCTTTTCTCAATTTTCTTTATCTTCTTTTTATTTTGTTACAAATTTGGTTTTCTATTTTGCATCGACCTACTTATTAACCAATTTGAGCCTAATGTTTCCCTCCCTTGTTTAAACCGCGTTACAAACCTAATGGCCTATGTTTTCCAACCCTTTTAGTTAGTGAAGCATTGGCATATGAGGTTTGAGTTTTGAGAGTGTTGAAATTGAACAAGACATTTTGTGAATTGGTTTAAGTACGGTATTGAAAGTTGAGCTTGAAAAGAAAATGCAAAAAAAGTTTGAGAAGAAAGATGCAATTCAAGAAAATCAAATGAAGTTTCAAGAAAAAGCCGTCCATAGTTAAAAAAAGGCAAGGACACCAAATAAGAGCTAAAAAAAATAAAAATTGAAAAAGAAACAAAAAAAACAAAAATATTTTAGTTTGGTTTCGTTTTCTTCCCTAGTTTAAGCATTGAGGACAATGCTTCGTTCAAGCTTTGGGGGGGGGGGGAGCGTTACTTTGGTTTTGGTATATATTGTGTTAGTGTTGAATAAGCTTGGGGGAGATGACATTATTGGTATTTTTGTTTGATATTTTGTGACTTCTTGAGTTTGTTTTTGAGAGTAGGCCACTCTTTTGCTTCACTTAGGAAATATCACAAAAATTTTCAAATTTTTACCCTGCCTTAACCCTTAGCCTTACGTTACAACCCAATAAAAGACCCTTAGACTTTAGTGGGGTTAGGTCAAAGAACGGTGGAGGGAGATAGACTTCAAACCTATGGAGAGAGTATGCATAGTTGAGATGTCGGGATTACCTTCTCAAAGTTTTTCATTTCTTTATCTTTTTTCCGGTTCCTTCGTGGAATCATGAGAAACTAGCTTAAGGGTTGATTTGAAACTAGTGGAGAGAACGCGGCCCAATCCGTTGGGGCTAGGGCGGATTTTGTCCCCATTAGTTCTCTATGCTTAGCATACGTTATGTTTCAATCAACCATTAGCATCTTGGAACGTGCATACATTTGTCAATTTAGAAAGGTTTGCATTCATTGGTGCTTGTTCCTATCTCTTGTCCAAATATGAAATTTGTGTTTTCTTTCTCTTTTTATGTTTCTTTTTCTTTTCTTTTTATTGCCTTGCCTTGGTTTTTATTTAGAGTTGTGGGTTAAACTCTTAGGACACCCTTACGAGAGCACACTCGTCCTCTAAGGCGATCTAGGGGTTTAAAGGGCTTGTCTTTAGTTGCTAAAATTGACCGTGATTCCTACAAAAGTGAGTTAGTGTACATTCTTGTCTCCTTTAGTGTCTTAGATTTGCTTGAATAAGTCACTCTCCTTCCCCCGTGTTTCATGTTAATTTGCTTGAGGACGAGCAAAAGGTTAGTTTGGGGGAGTTTGATAAGTGACTTTTATGTCACTTTTAGGGTGTTTATTGAGTTGCTTTTCCTGCTTATTTCAATAATTAAGCTCATTTTATCCTTTATTTCTATTATTTTGCCTATTCTCGTCTTTTATCTTTTTATTTGAGTATTTTGTAGTTTTTAGTTTAATTTAGATTAACTTAGTTTTATTAATTCCTAGTTTCTCTCTTTTTATTTATTTTTCTTTTAGTTTCTAGTTTGTTTTCTTTATTTTATTTTATGTTATTTCATTTAATTTTATTATTTATTTAGTTTTAGCATTTTATTTTACTTTATTTATCTTGTTTTATTTTACTTTATTTATCTTATTTTATTTTATTTTATTTTATCTTTTGATAATCCCCTCGTGTTGTTTTTGGTTGTAGGTGTTTTCGAGTCCTTGGTCAATCAGGTTCAAGGTCCGAGAATTGAGTCAAACAACATGCTCCAAGCATCCCTCACATCAACCAACTCCCCTGGCAGCAACCTACCACCAAAATCACCACTCACTGACCACCAGCTCCACCTACAACCTCCACCACAATCAACCACAACAGCTGCACATCATCATCAGCCACTCAATTTCAGCCACCTTTACCACTCTCACCAGCCACCAACAACAACCAGCCCTCTGCTCCCACACAACAACCCAGCCACACCTCCCATTTCGCCGCCAAAACTGTCATCAATATCCACCCGAACCACGCAATTCTCCCCTGTTCCACCACTTTCAGCACACAAAACCGCAACCAACATCACCAAACTCCAACCCAAACCACCCACCTTCAGCCACGCAATTCGCACAACAACCCAGCCACATCGCCCCAAACCACCTTAACCACCAATACCACCGCAACAGCCAATTCCCCTGACCCGCAACTCCAATCAACAACAACAACCACCCGAACTCATCACAAATTAAGATAACCGTCAGCCACCAAAACAACAACACCAATTAAACCCGCAACTCACAGCAACCCAAACTCACAGCCAAGCCAATTCGCGGTCGCGCAGCCCTGTCAGAAAGCGCACAAATTGGAGTCCAAAATCGAGTTGAGGCAATAGCTTTTGCGCGACTTCCTGTGCGACTTCTGTGCGGGCGCCCAATTGTGGGTCAATCACGAGCTTTTCACGTGATTTTTAATGAAAATCGGACGGCTGCGATGTGATGATGCTTGAGGATGATGTTGATTTACGGTGGTGATGATGATGATTGTTTGCTGTTGATATGGTGAATGAAAGCAGCCAAGATCGAAAGGGAAGAAGAAGTTTGGGGATTTGATGTTTCGTGGGTTTGGGTCGGAATTTTAGTGGGGTTTTGGGGTTTTTCTTTTTCCTTTTCATTTCCTTTTATTTTATTTCATGGTAGTTTTGTTTTTTTTTTGTTTTTAGTTTAGTATTTTAATTGTTCTATTTAGTTTTATATCTTTTTATTTTCTTTTATTTTATTTAACTTGTATTATAAATATCCGCTTGGGGTTATTTTCTCATAACTTTCAATCAAAATTTTATTTTAGATAGATTAGATTAGTTGTGCCTTTATTTTCTCTCTCTTAGGGTTAGTTTAGGAGTAATGTAGAGAGAGAAAGCTTGGATTTCCATGGAGTTTTTGAGAGGTTGAAAAAGCAACTTTGTGGAACTTCTTCTCATCTATTCAATGAGCATTTTCTAACTTTCTCTCATCTTTATTTCTTTGCTTGATTCTTAGTTTTTGCGTTTTGTTTGTTGATTTGAGTAGATTAATTAGTTGGTTGTTTAATCTTATTTTTATTATTATTTTACCTTGTTTCCCATGTCTTTCTTCTTTATGTTAGCCTAGGTTTTGTTCTAGGGAATTAGATGAAGGTTATATTAATGAATTGAATGATTGATTGTGATTAGTATGAAATTGTTTCTTGATTATTGTCTATGGGGGATACTTCTATGGATTAGAATCTTTCTATCTAATCGATTCTATGCTCTAAATTGTGCTTTCATTCAATTGTGTGAAAGTGAGTTGGTTGAGAGCCCTAAATTCTTCCATACCTTTGCTAGGCTAGTTGCACGAGAGTGAATTACTTTAGTAGGATAATTAACATGCTTAATTTTGCGAGAGTGAGTTAAATGTGTTGATGTTCCTAATTGAGGGCATTTTCATCTAATTGTATGATGTTGTTGAATGCATTGATGTAATTGGATTCCACTTTCCCTAGTTTTAGTTATATGCTCTTAGTAGTGTTTGGTTTAATCTCTCTCTATCTCACAACCTTTCCTACTAGTCTAATTTGCACAAATTGATACACTTAATCTTCGTGGTTTGACCCTTTACTTGCCACTAACTAGTTTAGTGTAAGTTTAGGAATTATAAATTTCTAATTTGGTTAGGGTTAGTAGTCCCAACGACTTATTTCCACCCGCGATCAATATATATTTATTGTTATTGCTTGATCACGCCTTTTATGCATGTTTAAAGGGAATTTTTTGTACTTGTAATCACGCTTAATAAGATAATTAATAATCTTGTTTTAGGTTAATATGATTATAATTCAAGTGATCACCAATAATAGTTTTATTTGTGCATTAATATTCAACTAACATAAATAAACAGGTTTAGGGTTAACCTATTGATTGCATGTTAGTCAGAAAGCGCATATGAATACGAGTAGAATAAAGTAGAGTCTTATTTATAAGGCGAGTTCTTTCTCTTTTAGATTGGATTCGTACCCTCATCCCCAAATACCAGTCATGGTTCTAGACCTATTGGAGTTGACGATCTCATGGATCGTTAAAGGGTGTAACCTTCACCCTGTGAACGGTTTACAAGTTCCTAAAACTTGTTAGCGACTCTTTTGCTCTAGCTTCCTTCCCTTAGGATGCTAGCATATTTAAGTGTATGATCACAGTGGGGTTCAAGTTTGGAGTAATGCTTGAAATATTCCCTACACTTTTAGGTGACTCCACTGGGGAGGATTTCTATTTTAGTTCCTGAAATTTATTTTGGCAATGATTTAGAATGAGTGGATGAAACTCGAAAAGTTCTAAGTATTTCATGTGCGTAATTTTGATTAACATTATTGTCATATGCATAAAAAAGGTTCTCATTGGAAAGACCATCCATAATGAGTCAAAAACAAAGGATTTTTACACGTAGGAAATTTTAGAACTATCTTTCACAACAAGAATCGAAATAATAATGCGAAAATTGGAAAATTCTAAGAACACAAAAAGCTGTTGAGGCATGTAGGAACTAGCGTCAATAAAACAGAGCCCGTCGCCAATGATATGGCTCTATCTCCTAGCGAAAACATTGTCGCCTGGAGACAAGGCTATATCCTGGCAGCAGTCTCTATTGTCTGGCGCCAAATTCTTCCAATACCGAGCCAGAACTCTGCCTTCTTGTTTTGATTGATTCTAGCACTTTTGGCTCGATACTAATTCTTGATTGACTTTCCCTCTGTTTTCTGAATGTGTTCTACATATGGACATAAACCGCTGGGAATTCATGCTCCATCTACCCAATCGAACGCTCCTGGCAACGAAGGGTACATCCGAGATTGTTGAATTCACCAAACCATGGAAGCGAGTTTAACTCGCGGGGTCGCATCCACACGCGCCAACCCTTCCAAAGGTAAGGCTTCTGCGCGGTGCATCCGGACTCATAACCATGGACCTTCTTTGACTAACCCATATACTGAACTTTAGAGAACTAGAGTCATGGTTAGGTTGCAAACTCATAGCATCATATTGTGACTACTTGACTACTTGTGCATTCTTTGCTTGTGCATAACTTATGTGTGTTTACACTAACCATTTATTTGACTTGTGATTAAGTCCAAATAAACTAATTAATGACTAAATGACTTTGCCTAATTAATTAATTAATTAAATAACTTGACTAATTATAGGCTAATAAATTAATCAAACCAACTTAGTACGACTTTAGGCATGTCCCTTTAGAGTATAAATACTGAAAGCAGTCCTAGATCAATGTTCCAGCAATGGCGCAAAAGTTTGGGCTGTGGCACCAACCCCTGCTGTGCAACGCCGGGCGACGACCCTGCCCTCTAGCGCTGCACTTTAGTGTGCGGCGACAGTTATGTTGTTTTAGCGATAGTTCAGTTTATTGCCCGAGTCATCATGACGAGTCTATTTAAATAGTTTATTAATCAGTTTGGTCCGTTTGTTAATGGCAGTAGCCAGATTTAGTCCCTAATTGAGTCTAAGCACTTAGTCTCATGGTCATACACAATAGTCAAAACATGTCACTTGCACTCACTAATAAAGCACACACTAATATGTATGTACACTTTGACCATGTCTAGTGAGTCTTGTATGCACGCAGTTTCCGTCTTTTTTTTAGGGAGTTATGTCGAATATTAATCTACCAATTAAGCCACACTTGTTTGAACCCACAAACTTGATTCCCAAAAATATGCACCCTATTTTTGGTTTTTTTTTACAAACCAATAATGTTAAAGTCAATTTGAGTCAAGTCATTAAGAACATAAAATGGTTTAATTTACAGCGCGTGGTCAAGAAAGGAAGGGCGTTTAATCAAGGACAACACCAACGTTCAAGTTCAACTTTTTGATAAACCAGTTAGTCAGAAAAAAAGCTAAGAAGATAATGACAAGTCAAGAAGAAGTCAATGAGCTTAAGAAGCAAATGGCTAGCGTGACTGAGGTGTTGAAGGCTTTAACCCTTCAAATCAATGACCCTGTGAAGCAACAACAAATGAAGCTCATGCAAGAAAGCTTGAGCAAAATATCCAATGACTATAGATTCCAGGGCATTAGCTCGCAAGGGGTCCTTGTGGATAAGGAGCTTCTTTCGCAGAAGTTCAATGCCAACAACATCACTATGTTCAAGGCAACAAACAACCCTTATTTCCACTTAAGAGCTTTCAGGGCCATAATGAACATTGAGGGGATTGATAGGAAAGTCTTTCATTCCTTGTTTTCTTTATCTCTTAAAACCGTTTGCAACAATGGTTCTTTTCCCTTGACAAAGAGAAAACCTCTACTTGGGAATCTATTGTAAACTCTTTCAATGATAGGTATAAGTGTAATATTCAAGTTGAAACTGATCATAGGGAACTTAAGATACTTAAGCAAAAAGAGAATGAAGGTTTCACTTCTTTCTTTAATAAGTGGAGGGAAACTTCCGCTAAGATGATTGAAGTACCTAGTGAAAAGGAATCTGTGAGGATGTTCATAAAGAAACTCTAAGAAAAGTACTCCAAACATCTTAAGTATCAAAACAACTTGCATACCTTTAAGGCCGTATATGACATTGGAATTAACATTGAAGACGACCTTGCTAAACAAAAAGCTGCTAATAATAACCCTAACAGTGGCTGGAAAGGAAAGGATAATGACAATCCTTCTTCTTCCAAAACCACCCACTCAAACAATGTTAGCACTTTTAATTTGAGTGAAGTCCTCGTCATGAACAATCAAGGAAAAAAGAAACAATTTAGGAGGAACTTTACTCCTATTGGTATGAGTTATGACACCGCATTGGACCGATTACATGAAAAAGGTCTTATAACTCCTATTGGACCGTTTGGGGATCCACTTGTCGAAAAGAGGACGGCTAGCTGGAATCCCAACACACATTGCAAGTATCATCAAGACAGGGGTCATTTCACTGAGAATTGTTGGAAGCTTAAAGAAGCTATCCAAGACTTAATTAATCATAATAAAATCAAATTGCCCCCTGCAAGCAAGAAGCCAAGTATCAATAATGCGCCACTTTCTGATTCTTTGGCTATTTCTGATAAGGAAGCCATGTTGACCCCTCATCCCTCATCAAACCAGTCGAAGATATTCATGCTATCAAAGAAGAGGAGGAAACGTTTTTCGATGCCATGAGTAATTTCCCTCCCGGACAAGAACCCACAACTAGAGAAGAAGTGTGGATTCTCATACAATCAATGAGCGAAGGAATGGACTTGTTACGCGAAGCTCTTGAGTTTGCAAAGAAACGAGAAAAGATGGTCCAAAGAAAACATGTCAACAACAAAGTTCCACCCTTAGATAAGAAACCATTTTCTCTCCAAGTAATTGACACACCCAAAAAGAGTAATAAGCCTTACACTCCAATTGGGACTTCATAAGCTAACATGTTCAAAATGCTCTCTGAGAGTGGTAAGATTAAACCTCTCGAACCGAGACCATTTGAATCATTAAAGAGGACAAATAGGTTCTATTGTCCATATCATCAACCAGGGGGACATACCATAAAAAATTTCTTTAAATTTAAAAATATAATCCAAAAACTAATTGATAATAAGACGCTAGTCCAAATTCCACAAGAACAAGATACTAGCATCAATGGAGTGGGGGACAACGATGACGAGGACGTCTATCTCAAGGATATGGAATAACCTCCACTTTTAGTGATATATCCCAATAAGCAAATTTTGGGATGAAGAAGATTCACCCATAAATGTTCTCACAAGATCTGGGAGAATGCAACCTCCCATCACCGCACAACCTATTCTTACTACTCAACAAGTTCCCATACCAATTATAGAAGAAAACGATGTTGTCTAGTAATTTAAAAAGACCAAGGTCGAGATGAACGTATGGAAACTTCTAGCTACATCCCGAGAACATAGGTTGGCGGTAATGAATGCTTTGGACAAGATATGAATAGACTCTGAAACCACTCCCAAGGGATTGGCTAACTTTTTCACGAGTGATCTTCCTAGTCCCATCAACTTGATTACCTTTTCTGACAAGGATCTACCTCTGGAAGGTGACAAATAATACAAGGCTCTAAACCTCACAATAATCTGCAAGAGAATGAATGTCCCAATAACTCTAGTAGATAATGTATCGGCAATCAATGTTTGTCCAATTAGAACTGCGAGGATGTTAGGAATAAGGGATGAAGATTTATCTCTATCAACGCAAGGAATAAGACCCTACGACAACACTCGTCGCCAAGCTCTTGGAAAAATTATCATGAATATAACGGTGGGATTGATAGAACATGACACTAACTTCCAAGTAGTAGACATTAAGGCTTCCTTCAACATATTGTTGGGACGGCCTTGGCTTCATGACCTTAGGCTGAAAGGAATGGTGTCCTTCGAACAAGTGTATTATTCTGATAGCGGGTTCAGAATTATTAGAAAGCTAATATATTCAGTAAGGTCAAGTGATCGGAATGCCTGGGTGGAGGCCGCTTCCGATCAGTAATATTAATATAATTAATATTACAGCTTAATCTTGACTGAACCCTTCGGGTCACACCCAAGGAAAATATATGAACCGACTCGACGAATTAATTCGGAAGAAATTAATTCGTCGCCCGAGTGTTAAATATTTAGACGTCAGAAAGAAATTCGAGCTTAGAGCGTCGAAATCGAGTGTCGGAAGTCGAGTAAAAAATAATAAAAAGACGAGACAACAAATTAGTAATAAATCAACAATGACCAAAATACCCCTAGCATCGAATCCCGAGTGCTAGGGGATTAGCCGAGCTAGCAGCCCGCATCATGTGCGAGACATGCTAGCAAGGCGTGGCTAGCAGCCCGCACCATGTGCGAGGCATGCTAGCACAACACGGCCAGCAGCCAGCAAGCAGTGCGTGTCGTGCTGGCGTGCGCTGCTGCTAGCAGCGCCCTCGGCATCAGCAGGCCGCACTGATGTGCGTGGGCGTGCTGGGCCGAGCTGGCAGCAGCTCGCAGCCCGCACGGTGCGAGGCTAGCTGGGCCGTGGGCCTAAGTCGGGTAGAAAGGGAAAGCTAGTAAGTATGCTTGCTTTTTGGTGTGGACAAGTGTTCCAAGGAGAGGAAGGAGTGGGGAGCAAGTATGGTCCCCTCCTCTCCAAGTGGTCCATACTCCTCTTTACATATGACTAGGACACTTTTTGATTTATTACTTGCTGATATATTTAATTTAATTTAGCTTTAAATTAATTTGTGGAATTTCATGAATCCCACATTGATGGGATAGAAATTCCCACTCATACTTTCCACTATAAATACCAACCTTGGGATTTGGAGTAAAGTGCTTAAGTGGGAGTTAGAAAGAGCATTCCATATTTTGGAAAAACTCTTAAACTCCATTAACACTTGGGTTTTAGTCGGACCTTGCTAACTCTAAGGTAGCGGACCTAAAAAGTCGTGTTCGTCCTTTGTGGGTGGATACCATTGGAGGCACGGCATTTGCGGTGCTCAAGGCTTTCAAGTAAGAGCCCGTTTTGAGAGGGCGAAGCTCGCTTCATGGGTATGATTCGTTCTTCCTTTTCTTGTGTTTACTTATTTATGCTTTATGGTTTTATTAATTACGAGTGGTTCCTTGGGTCGGGGTTGTTTCCGCGGTGAGTCGGACTCACCAAACCCCAACAGCGGTATCGGAGCCCCGCTCGTTTATTTTTATAATCATCTTTTTCAAGGTTTATTTTGGCTGATTTTTCTGGTTTAAGTTGCTAATTAGATTATTAGCTCGATTTTATTTATTTTAATCCCGTTTTTAATGTCGAATTTGGCCTAGAACCCTGTTTTTCACCCAAAAATAGTTAATTTTGGGTGGAAAAGGTGTTCTGGAAAGGTTTTTTTATCCCTTTGGACCTGTGATTTTAGCCAAATTCTGACCAGAAATGCCTTTTTCTAGGGATTTTTCGTTTTTGACGAAATTTTTTAAATCTTTTCTAACCTTGAAATTAATGGCATAACTTGTTGATTATGTGGCTGATTATTTGCATTATTTTCTGCATTTTTAAGTCCCCTTAAAGCACTCTTACTTGGTAATATTTGATGCTTAAAGGTTGATTTATTTTCACATAATTGCAAACTAATTGCTTTTTAGTGTGAAAATTTTTGTTTTGATGCTTCCTAAGTGTTAAAGATTCAATCTTTATTTGTGATAAGTGATTGAAACTTTTAAAACCACTAAATTCCATGTTATTTTGTGTTAAAATTTGTTGTTTTAATCATTTTGAGTTGATTGGAAACATAAAGTTTCAATTTTTGTGATAGAAATTTGGTTATCTTCATGTTGGAATATATAATTTTCAAGGATTCACAAAATTTAGATGTTGGAATTTTCATTTGAACATTAAAGTTCATATTTTTTCCAGCTTCCCCTTACTTTTTCAAATTCTCAAGTTTAATTTAAATTGATTAAATTGAAAGTGAGAAATTGCCTCAACTTTGTTATTGCACCAATCTAAACCAATTTAATTAAGAATGGTTTTTTGAATTATTTTGGTTATTTGAACTTTGAAATTTTATTAAGTTACACTTGTTTAAAATTATTATTTTTTGCTCATTAATTAGTTCTAAAATTAATTTAGAATTAATTAATTATGTCTCGCGAAATGGGATCAAATCCCGAGGCCATGGCACGCAAAACGAGGCAAAGAACAACCCTTAGCTAGCCGAGCTGCATAGCAGCTCGCATGTGGCTGCCAAGGTGGCTGCCCCGCCTTGAGTGCGGCCATATGCACGGCAGCAGCACACGGCCATAGCAGCCACGCAGCAGCAGCCATGGTTGTGCGTGCGCGTGCGTGCGTGCGGCAGTGGCAGCAGCTCAAGGCTGCTTGCCGCGGGCCGTGTGTGCGGAGCTTTTGTGTGTGTATGTGCTTGGTGTGGTGAGGAGAATGTCCGAAGTGTGCTTGGTTTGCACGAGCCGCAATTATTCGAGTTTCTTTGGAAAAACGCTTAAAGCGAAAGCCACTTGAAATGCGGTTGGCTTAATATTTGCTTACTTTGCCGTTTTATTTATTTTAATTAATTTTGTTTATTTTAATTCAAATTTTGGGAGGCTATGCCTCGGTTTTGAGCGGCATTGACAAAATTTTATTTTGACAAGTTAGGGTGCTACCGACTTAATTAATTGGATTAATTAAGGGAAATGCGGAATTTAGTGGGAGCTTCAATTATTAATGACGTCAATTACATAATCGGTTAAACAACTTTGACTAGTTTTAATTAGGCGTGTTAATCGGATTAACCACCTAGATTAGTTACTAGTGCGCGCGTTGTTTAAATGTTTTTTTACTTGTTTGATATTGTAAATTGCATGGGCCATTCACAAATAGTGAATGGATGAATGGAATGTATATTCTCTCTCAAAGGTTTCATGAAATGGCAACTAGTGGGACCCGATTAGGATAGAAAATACGGACTACATGCCGTTATGTATTTTTGTAAATCTCAATACGGTCTACGCACCGTTAAGTATTTTTGTACCTTAATATTTAGATTATTCCTAGTCGTAGACACTAGTATTTGCATAGTTTGGTTAAGTCTTGAAGACGGCGTATCTTGGAAGACAAAGCCTTGAATTGCAAACGAAGACCTTTTGAAAATTTGAAGAATTCAAGGGGTCATGCTAGTTGCCAATATGCATCTATAATTTCGCTTTATATTTTATGCTTATATACATGTGAATTATTCGTTAGATGCATGTTTAGGTTTTCTTTATGTTGCGATGATTAGTTAAGTTCACTTAAATCAACCAACATAGAAATCCTAGGTCCCTAATAATATTGAGTCAAACTTGCCTTTCCAAAACAACACTTACCAACCGAACGAGGATGATGGTAGGCTACGCCAAAGCGAGGTGCCATCACTTCTCCAAGGCTCATAAGGCACATCAGGTGTGCATGTTGGTTTTGGTTGAACTCATCGGTATGAGTGAGGAGTCCTCACATACTGTGGCAAAAGAGATACATCGTCAAAGATGCATTAGATGCGACGATTATCTAACCAAGAGTGGCTTAGAGCCATTAGCAAGGCAATGCTTACCTTAGAAGATTGAGTGTTAAGACAAGCCAAAGCATGCTTAACCACTCTTTGTTTCTTCGGATCTTGGAATCGCCTTATTTTCGCCAAATAGGGACAATTTTTATGCGTAAATAAGACGTTTAATAAGATTGAAGTTTGCATGAATGCTATTAAATTTCAAACTTATTATGTTCTTGATAAATGGTTATACTTTGCACTTATATTTATAGTATTCTAAATCAAATAATATTGTTTCCATGATTGGTAAAGGAAATCCTTGAGAATAGTTCTCAAAGACAGGAAAAGCATTTCTAAAATACAATTCTCATAAATGACTTTTATAACTAAGTCCGAAAGGACGGTTGGACATCACGTATTTAAAATACTAGGTAGTTTTTATAAAACATGAGGTATTGTGTTGCAAACTCAAGATTGTCAATGTTTGACAACCAATGTATCTTTTCGCATCATACATAATTGAGTAGGACTCATTGATGTAGTAATTCGAGTAAGAATTAATGGAAAAGATGGAACTTTGTTTTACGGCGCACTAGGTGCTTGATTATGCCTAACAAAGTATAAGAGTCAAGGTACTTAAAGAAATAATTCTTAAATTAAGATTATGAGATATTGTATGATAAGAAATATAGGAAAGAAGGAACAAAGAAAATAAATTAGATTCCATTTCAACTCATGAGTTCATGTTATTGTAGTTAACTTAAGCAATTCGTTATCTTCACAAGTATCGGATACTGCTTGAGTGTTCCACTATGATAGTGACCTCAAACTATTGAAGTTAAGCTAAGTTATCGACTTACAAGCTTAGAATGAAGCAAGAAGAGCTACATCAGTTGTAAGGTCGTATGTTTTGTTTAAAGACCTTTTAAGCCAAAGGCTGGAACAAATAATGGTTATTATGTTCCATAATCAGCAATTGATCCGTTTACACACGGAAAGACTCACATTCAAAGTAATGAGCAATAGTTGCGAGATTTATTTGAATGGCATAGTTATCCAAGCGTTGAGTCAAGAATGCTTGATTATAAACAAACATTTCCCTAACATGATTAACTCACTAAGTTCAAGTCATGGGCTTGATTTGCGTTCCAAACATCTTTAGCAATGTCATATAAATAAAAACGTACTCAAGATTCTATTAGATAGGCTCTTGATAGTTTCTCGATTTGGAATCATTCTAAGACAAGCAAGTCTTAGTTGTTGAAACCGACAAAGCAGAGAGCTATTGTTCTTGGTATAGACAATTGACTCCGAAGGCTAAAGAGGAATCAATTACTTCAACTCTTCACAAAGAATTTGAAAGGATATGGGTATATTCATCAAATGTGAACAAACTTGACCTGAGTAGTTCAAGAGTCCAGTGAAGTACAGAACCGACTTGGCAAGATATCAAAACTTCTAGATTAGATCGAGCAATGTTTGCTTGAGCCAAGCGTAACCATCTCAAAGTTATGAATGGAAATTTTCATAAAGAACTCTACAAAGAACATAGTGTGTCCTCACGCAGACCTCGATATCATTGGAAAATGACTCAAACGATGATGGTTCACAACCCTTCCTATAAAGTTCTTAAAGATTTGCACAAATGACTAATGTTACACTAAACAATATGTCGAAGCTAAGAAAGGACGCCATATTAAGTTATGGATAGAAATAACTTCTAAAAGTCTTTTCAAGTATATGTCTAAGGCTCTTAGTCTCAGTGGGAGTTCACTAGCTCAGTGGGAGCTAAGTGGCTCAATGGGAGCTAGGTGGCTCAGTGGGAGCTGAATGGCTCAATAAAGACTAAAGATAGCTCAAGTGGGAGCTAACTGTTTGTTTCACAACAAACTTTTACCCAAAGACAATATACATGTCTCTTTGTAAGCATTCAAGTAAGACTACGGGCATTACCTCCACATCCTAATTGAGAACATAATGTTTGTTGCTCTAAGTGGTGTCTTTCTGGAAAGTAACAAGTTTTCAAAACGACAAGTGGGAGGAAAATGAACTCGATGACCATCGAGCTTAGCAACAAACTAGAACTGAGAATCTCGGAAGACCTTAAAGGACTTCATGAGAATGCTTGATCAAGAATACTCAAAAGGACTTTACAAGTGCCTTAAAAGAGAATTCATTACTCACAAAACATTAAAAATGTTGGAGTAAGATCAACATGATAAAAGGGCTTTGAAAGCGCCTTAAAACTCAGTGTTTGATGCAATTACTCCGTATAGGTATAGAATTCACCAAAGGCTTGGATTGAATCCTATAAATTTTCTATTAAGTTAGAAATAAACCTAAGACTTACAAGCAAAGGAATAATGTCTTGTAAGATAGCTATGACAAATCCAAATTCCGAATGATGGTTAGAGGCCATGAAAATCCAAAATAGACTCCATGTTTGAAAATCATGTTCGAAACTTGATTAATTTGCATGAAGGATGAAAGATCCATCAATTGCAAATAAGTTTTCAAGGAGAAAACTAACAAATGTGGATGTATATGCATACATAGCTAGATTGGTTGTAAAGGATATAATTAATTTCAAGGAGTTGATTTTAATAAAAACCTATTCACCAATAAAAATAGATACCAAAACCGCCTTCCCAAAATAGGATCTTGGAAGTGACTATGGAATAGTCTAAGGGTTTTGAAAATCTAAATAATGCTAGATTTGAAAGCAAGCACATGGAATCCGTCATGGGATTAAAGGAAGCATTGCATGAAGGAATTGGAACGTGTTTTCTCATAAAGTTAATAAGAGGATTGACTGATGGAGAAACATAGAAATTCTGATGAACAAGAAGTTTAGTGGGAGCAAAAGTAATGGTCCAACGAGAAGTTTACGAACTCCATTGTGAAACAACTATCAAATGCTAAATGCTTAGATTTGAAAGTATTTTCGACAATAGAACAAGCTAAAGACGATACTTAGTACATGTTGGGAATTAAGTTCTATGGTATATACTTAATTAAATGTTTAAATGAGTAAAGGAATTTACTATGTTAAACGTGAAGGACTTTGAAAGGCTTTCGACCTATATATGTATGAAGCTAAGTAAATGTTTGAACTAAGTATAAGCTAGGCTAAATACTAAGTCAACCAAGAAAGACTCTAGTAAGAGACTTTCAACCATATCACATAGCGAACATTTTGGCAAGACTCAGTGTAACTGAATGAGCTAAATGTCACATGGATGGAATAGAATTGAGAATCATTCTAGAATTAAATCCATCATGTAAAGCTATGATATGGAATCGTCAGACGACTTACTTGCTTAGAGCATGTGAAGTACGTATATAATACCAGTCGACATTAATCTAAGTATTAGATCATTAGGTTATAGTCAAGAACATCCATAGCACTTAAATAAGTAGTTGGATGAGTTCTTGACGCATGGAAACAAATAAAATTTGAGTTTTGATGTGGCAAGCACAAACCTTAACAAGGATTAGATCCTTAGCAAGGAAGCCATTTATAAGCACGAGGCAAGAAGTGTCGTGGCTTGAGAATGGTAACATGGATATGCATCCATGTATAATGTGCGGAAATTTAAGATAAATTTCCATGATCGTAAGTGATTTGAGTATTCCAAATCATTGTGAGTCGTTTGGAGTGAAATCCATGCAAGGCATCATCGGAGAGTCTACTAAAACATATGTTGAGAATATTGTTGCCTTAAAGGAAATAATAAGATAGATGTTAAATGGAAAAGTTCGTTTTTGAACATTGATGATAGTAGGTTGTCAAGTAGAAGATCTCAAATCATGAAAATGAGTGGGAGCCATTGCTTGGACAATAAATCCTGAATCACATGTAATCCATTAACACTCTCAAAATTTTATCATCTTATTATGGAAATGGTGGATAATGAAGATGCTAAGGTTTGCAACGTAATTATAACTAAACCTATGCAATAAGTGAACGACAACATTCATAATTGCATGAAAGAAATCAAGCATATAAAATATGAGTGTGATTTCTATGAATGTTTTATGAAGAGTACTACTCTTAAAACATTTGGGAAAACCCATTTATCATAAGATGAAACATTGTGAAGTTTCATAGTGGAATAAAATATTTCTAAATATTCCACAAAACTATTTAAATGTGGTTTAGAATTAAATAATGAGTCCATTCGATTTTAATAAATATTCCAAATAGGATATTAAGTCAATGGCTTGGATAAAGAAACACCTATTAAGTGAACATTGAATATTTTAATCGAAAATTATCCCTAATCAAGGTCATATTTTTTGTGGACGATTAATGACCATTAGAGATTAGTGTGTAGTATGATTTATAGAACCGTTTCTTGTGCTATGAGGATATATATCATTTGCATAGGTATTGGTTTAGAACCATACTGGATCGACCTATGAGAATACTTTAAGAGATTTAAAATCGTCATAAGTATTTTTCTCATTATTACTATCGGAACTCTTTTCCTTGACCATGAGTAGTGGGAGGTCTCTTGTTTGAGTACTAGTCCGCTTTGGTATCCGCCAAACGTCTGCCGTAACTGGGGATTATAACGACAGATATCGGGCGGCTAGGTCCTCTTAATAAGAGAAGCTACATTACAAGACTGGAAATGTCCCCCTACTAATAATAGGGAACATGTCTTGTTGTTTACAAGGCCTCTCGAAGAGCGAGACTGTGAAAAAACATGGCCGTGCTCAGATGGATTTTAGAAATCATCTGCTTATTGACAGTCAAACTCGGATTTCGAGAAACACTTCTGGACGTAACAGAGATGACGAGTAATCTTACTCTGTAGTTCATGAAGAGACATAGGAAAGGGGCTATACACTAAATACACACTTGTCCGGAAAGACAATTGGGAGATTGAAAGGAATGGTGTCCTTCGAACAAGTGTATTATTCTGATAGCGGGTTTAGAATTATAAGAAAGCTAAAATATTCAGTAAGGTCAAGTGATCGGAATGCCTGGGTGGAGGCCGCTTCTGATCAGTAATATTAATATAATTAGTATTACAGCTTAATCTTGACTGAACCCTTCGGGTCACACTCAAGCAAAATATACGAACTGACTCGACGAATTAATTCGAAAGAAATTAATTCGTCGCCCAAGTGTTAAATATTTTGACGTCGGAAATTCGAGCTTAGAGCGTCGAAACCGAGCGTCGGAAGTTGAGTCAAAAATAATAAAAAGACGAGACGACAAATTAGTAATAAATCAACAATGACCAAAATACCCCTAGCATCGGAATCCCGAGTGCTAGGGGATTAGCCGAGCTAGCAGCCTGCATCATGTGCGAGACATGCTAGCAAGGCGTGGCTAGTAGCTTGCACCATGTGCGAGGCATGCTAGCACAGCACGTCCAGCAGCCCGCAAGTAGTGCGTGGCGTGCTGGCGTGCGTTGCTACTAGCAGCCCGCACATGTGCGTGGCTAGCTAGCAGCGCCCTCGGCATCAGCAGCCCGCACTGATGTGCTTGGGCATGCTGGGTCGAGCTGACAGCAGCTAGCAGCCCGTACGGTGCGAGGCTAGCTGGGCCGTGGGCCTAGGTCGGGTAGAAAGGGAAAGCTAGTAAGTATGCTTGCTTTCTGGTGTGGACAAGTGTCACAAGGAGAGGAAGGAGTGGGGAGCAAGTATGGTCCCCTTCTCTCCAAGTGGTCCATACTCATCTTTACATATGATTAGGACACTTGTTGATTTATTACTTGCTGATATATTTAATTTAATTTAGCTTTAAATTAATTTGTGGAATTTCATGAATCCCACATTGATGGGATAGAAATTCCCACTCTTACTTTCCTATATAAATACCAACCTTGGTATTTGGAGTAAAGTGCTTGAGTGGGAGTTAGAAAGAGCATTCCATATTTTGGAAAAACTCTTAAACTCCATTAACACTTGGGTTTTGGTCGGACCTTGCTAACTCCAAGGTAGCAGACCTAAAAAGTCGTGTTCGTCCTTTGTGGGTGGATACCGTTGGAGGCACGGCATTTTCGGTGCTCAAGGCTTTCAAGTAAGAGCCCGTTTTGAGAGGGCGAAGCTCGCTTCAAGGGTATGATTCGTTCTTTCTTTTCTTCTGTTTACTTATTTATGCTTTATGGTTTTATTAATTACGAGTGGTTCCTTGGGTCGGGGTTGGTTCCGCGGTGAGTCGAACTCACCAAACCCCAACAAAAGTCGTCCCTTTATCCCTTCATCAACAAGTAAAGGCTATAGTTGGAGGGATCCCTATTACAATCGATGCTTCACTTCACCTATGAGAATCAAAGCTGTTGAAAATGCAATTATTAATGTGGAGCACGATGAGAATGATGAAGATCTATGGGGCTTTAATGAAGAGGTCTCCTTAATCGAGGAAGATGAAAGGACCCCTCTTTGCTATGACCTCCACTCTAATATGATCATAAATGCTATTCTCAGAAAATAGGGACACTTTCCTTGAATGACTCTTGGAAAGAAAAAGGAGATAGCGAAACAAATAGGACTAGCTGGCCTCCCTAAATTAGATACTTTCGGACTTGGTTTCAAACCGACTCCAGAAGATCTAAAGCAAGCTCGGGAAAAATCTAAGCGCATAGGAACGCTCGTACCCAAAAGAAAAGAATCCCAATGGACCAATATCCTCTTAATCTTAATGAACAATTTATAAGAGAAGGAGAGGAATATCCATGCCACGAATTTTCCAAACCCTTTGTTGTAAATTGCATAGCGCAACCTGGGTTTGAAATCTTTCTAGATTGCTACTTTTTAGATGAGATCCCAACTTCTATCCACAAGGAGAAAGAAACCCATGCTTCAACTTTCATGTCATGGGACTCCTCTTTGGACGCGAGAAGAATGAGCCGAAATATATAGAGAAAAACTCCTCGCTCATTCAAACAGTCCTACAAAGTGAAAACTTCGATCCTTCGAAGCTCATCACTCCAGCAGAGGGTTTAGTGCAAGGATTGGCGCAAAATAGTAAAGGTGACTATTCTGAGTGGAAGAAAGATCTCCATAACAACAGGACAAGGACCAATGTTTGAAGAGTCATCTGAGTAAGAGTCTGAGTCAGAGTCTTCTCCTATTGAGTCTTCTAAGTCTTTAGCTGTAGCACCTTCTTCCTCTAATTTTTCTATTTTAGCACCTACTCTTAGAATAGTTAGTAGTCAAGTCCCATCGGACATTTCCTTATTTGATGTAATGATTTTTGAATTCAATAATATGTCTTCTTCCCCGTACTCCTCGTGTTACTCTCTAACCCAAGATGATGAGCATTGCTTAACTAACAATGAAAATGATAAATAAAACATTAAAGCAATGGAAACACTTGAAAATAAAACACCAGTAATTGAGGATACTGAAACGATTGATATTACTTAATATAGATGAAAGAACCGATTTAATTAATCTACTTATAGAATTTATCGATGTATTTTCTTGGTCATTCGAAGATATGCCAGGTATTACAGAGAAATAGCTCAATACACTATACCACCAATTCCAGGAATGAAACCTGTAAAGCAAAAGTTGCGTCAAATGAAACCCGACGTAGCTCTTAATATAAAAGAAGAAGTTCAAAAACAAATAACTGCAGGTTTTATTAGGGTATCCAAATACCCCAAATGGGTTGCAAATGTGGTCCCAGTTCCAAAGAAGGATGGAAGGGTAAAAATGTGTGTCGACTATTCAAATCTAAATAAGGTAAGTCCAAAGGACGACTTCTCTTTGCCATACATCGATATCTTAGTAGATAATACAGTAAATCACGCGCTTCTCTCATTTATGGAAGGGTACGCAGGGTACAACCAGATTCTCATGGCGGAAGATGACATGGAGAAAACAACTTTTATAACACCTTGGGGTAGTTACTGTTACACGGTAATGCCATTCGGGTTGAAAAACGCGGGTGCCACTTACCAACAAGAAGCAACTGCCCTACTCCATGACATGATCCACAAAGTGGTTGAAGTCTATGTGGATGATATGATTGTGAAATCAAAAGATTGCCTAGGACATCAAGTAGCCTTAAGAAAATTCTTCGAAAGGCTAAGGAAATAAAACATAAGGTTGAATCCATCCAAGTGCACTTTTAGAGTCACCTCAGGCAAACTCTTGGGATATGTCATAAGCTCTAGAGGAATAGAGATAGACCCAACCAAGATCAAAACAATTATTTCAATGCCGCCGCCCAAAATCGAGAAACAAATTCGAGGATTTATTGGCCGATTGCAATACATAAGTAGGTTCGTATCCAAGCTGACAACAATATGTGAACCAATATTCAAGAAACTCAAAAAGAATGTGCTAGTAATATGGGATTATGAGTGTCAAAAAGCCTTTGAAAAGATCAAAGCCTATCTCAAAAATCCTCCCGTATTAGCACCATCATTTTCAGGGATTCCTCTCAGGTTGTACTTGACAGTCACCGAAAAGACAATGGGGGCTATGCTCGCACAAGAAGTAGAAGGAAAAGAAAACTACATCTACTACCTAAGCAAGAATATTCTTGAGAATGAAGTACGCTACACACCACTTGAGAAATTGTGCCTCGCATTAGTGTGGGCCACAACCAAGTTGAGACATTATATGCTTGTGCATACAGTCTTTGTAGTATCTCAAATGGATCCACTCAAGTACTTATTTGAAAAATCTACACTTAATGGGCGCATATCAAGATGGATAGTCAACTTAGCCCAATTTGATGTAAGGTTCATACGTCAAAAGGCTATTAAAGGATTTGTGGTCTCGGACTTGTTAGCGGATTTTCCAATAGAAGATTCGACGCCAATACATGACAACAAATTTTCAGATGAAGACTTGATGGTCACAGAAGATGATACTTGGACCTTACACTTCGACGAAGCCTTACACCAAAAGGGATGTGGCGTTGGAGTATTATTAGCATCACCTAAAGAAGAACATGTCCTAATCTCTATAAAGTTAGATTTCAACGTTACAAACAACGCTGTAGAGAACGAAGCATGCATGGTAGGCCTCGAAACAACTTTGGCATTGGGAGTAAAGAAACTTTGAATATTCGGAGATTTTTCTTTGATCATCAACCAAATATCGAAAAGATGGAAAGTAAGGAGTGAAAGTTTAGCCCCTTACCAAACTTATCTGGAAACTCTCACCAACCAATTAGAAAAGGTAGAATACACATATCTACCTACAGAAAAAAAACCAATTTGTTGATGCCTTGGCAAGACTAGCCTCAATGGTTAGGATACCTACGGAAATCGAGCAAATGCTTTTAACCATAGAGAAAAGGCATAAACCGGCTTTTGAGAATATCCTCCTCATGCCTTTTGAGACTCAATTATGCAAATGCTTTTAACCATAGAGAAAAGCCATAAAAGACGATGAGGTGGTCTAAGAAGAAGAAGAAGAAGAAGAAGAAGAAGAAGAAGAAGAAGAAAGAAGAAGAAGAAGAAGAAAAGAAGAAGAAAAAAAAAAAAAAAGAAGAAGAAGAAGAAGAAGAAGAAGAAGAAGAAGAAGAAGAAGAAGAAGAAGAAGAAGAAGAAGAAGAAGAAGAAGAAGAAGAAGAAGAAGAAGAAGAAGAAGAAGAAGAAGAAGAACCATGGTACACAGACATACTCAATTATGTCACCAAAGGAGAATATCCTCCTCATGCCGACAAAAGAGCAAAACGAGCATTGAGACTCTTGGTTTCCCAATATGTACTCATAGATAATGAGTTACACAAAAGGATACCTATGGGTCAAGCTTTCTTATATGTAGGCAAAATGGAAGCCTAAGGAGCTATGATGATAGTTCATAAAGGCGTCCGTGGAACTCATGTTAATGGAAAAATGCTAGTCCAAAAGATAATGCGAGAAGGGTATTATTGGACTACCATGAATAGGGAATGTCATCAATACGTAAAAAGATGCCCTAAATGCCAAATATACGCTAACTTGCAACATGGTCCTCCATCTCTACTCTACACCTACACATCACCATGGCCATTTTCAACATGGGGAATTGATATCATCGGAAAAATTACCCCTCCTTGGACAGGAGGTCACGAATACATTCTAGTAGTAATCGATTGCTTCACAAAATGGGTTGAAGCACAGTCATATGCTAAACTCACTACAAAACATGTAGCACTCTTTATCGAAAGGAACATTATTTGTCGATATGGAGTCCAGCATGAGATGATAAGTGACAATGGAACTCACGTTAAAGTAGAATGTGAAGAATTGCTACAAAAGTATAGTATTCAACACCATCATTCTTCTCCTTATAGACGTCAAGCAAATGGAGCAGTTGAGGCGGCTAACAAGAATTTAAAGACTATTATCGACAAAATGACAGAAAATTACAAGGATTGGCCTGACAAACTCTTTGTACTTTGGGGTTATCGCACGTCAATTCGTACATCAACAGGAAATACGCTATTCTCCTAAGTCTATGGAATGGATGTCGTACAACATATAGAGCTAGAGATACCTTCTCTACGCATTGCGTTGGAAAGTAAACTCAATGAAGTCTAATGGACTAGGGCAAGATATGAAGAGTTAATTCTACTCGATGAAAAGCGACTAGAAGCTCTACATCATACTCAATGCTATCATTATGACTAGACACTTTAATAAGTAGGAGACTTGGTGTTAAAAGCGTTAGGGAAAACTGTTTTGGATCAAAGAGGCAAATTTAGACCTAATTGGTCCGGACCATATATTGTCAAAACAATCCTGTCAGGAGGGGCATCAAAACTAACTGATATGGATGGTAATGAGTTCTCAAACATGACAAACCTTGAACAACTTAACAAGTACTACCCATAATTACTTGAGTAGGACACTCAAGAGAGCTACGTTTGGCCTGATTCCTTAGGAAAGGATACATAGGAGTCCCTTTACAGGGTGTGGCCACTTTAATTTTTAGAAATCTCGCATCCCAGCATCAACAAAAATTCGTTCAGCATCAATGCGCAGTAATAAAATATAAGTAAATTATTGATGGAATTTAAATAAAAGCTTAACAAAATAAATTGGCTAAAGAATTAAACTTGTCTAATAAATTGAAAGTTAAGTAGTGCTTCAATCTTTGTTCTCTTTCTTTGCTCTTTTCCGATTCTTGTCTGTTTCTTCCTTATCATCCATCACTTTAGCTAGTAGGCATCCTTTAGAGGACTTATATTCAATCTTGGAGTAAATAGTTTCTCCTTTAGCTAGGACACCATGTTTCTTTTCCACCCAAACTTTCTTTTCTGAAGAGTCGGCTTTTCTTTTTTCCTTTCCCTTAGCAGTGTCCTTCTTCTTAGGCATCGTAGGTGTTTTGAACTCAACTTTTTCACCTAAGCGCTCCTTAACAGGAGTTATCTTGTCACCCAGATGATTCTTCATATTGGTTCTACTTTAATCTTTCTCCTTGTCTTTTTTGGGCTTATTAAGAAGCCAATTCTTCACATCATCATTGGGCAAAGAAGGAGGAACCTTTTGGGTAACCTCTTCACATAAAGGCCTAGCACTCCAATAAGTGTCAAACCTTTCTACTTCTTGAGAAACAGGGAATTCATAGGGACAACGAAGATCTTCAGAAGAAATTGTTTGAATAAGACTGTACCGCCTTTTTACCCTGCAGGGATGATAAAAAGTCATCTTTGTTAATCATGGAAGACGCCAGAAGGGTTGCTTATTGACACCAACCATCTTCTCAATTTTCCACCATGGGATGACCCATTTGATAGCAAAATTATGAGAGGCGAATATTTTGCTCCACTCATGGCGACCCATCTTTATAGAGAAACGCTTCTTTCGCCTCACAAAGCAGTTTGGAGTGTATTTTTCAATATTGTCAGGAGGAATAATTAATTCTAGTCTCTCCATTAGCCACATCTGCAAAAATTCAATGCAAATATATAGTATTACTATACAAAAATATATGTTTTTTATTTCTATAATTAAAAATATTATTTTTCTACCTGTAATAAAATTGGAGAGCCTCGAAAAGTTGCTTTTGGATTTTTCTTTAATTCATCTAGACAAAGCATAGTCTCTCCTACAATTAATGGCATTGGATTCCTTCCAGATTAAATTTGTTCTAAGACAGATATTATAATTGCTTGACCCTCATTATTTCTACCACTAGTGAGAAGATATTGGTTAAGCATGCAAAAGATAAAAGCCCTTCTTCTATAAACATGAAAAGACTCAGAATATGGTCTGTCAAAGTAGTGGCTTGCAAATTCTTTTAGATTAACTAAGCTACCATCTACAATATTTGTTAGATCTCTATCTTTTAGATTAAAGAAGAGCTCAAAATCTTTATCATAATACTCACTCACTCTAGGAATTACCGCAAGATCTAATGAAGGAAAACCTAGAATGGCACCAAATTCTTCCGGTAAAGGACTAATTTCATCATACCCTAGTCTAAAGCAATGTGTCTTTGGATACCAATATTCTAAGGCGGAATGATTAAAATCTATGTCATTATCTACCCCCTTAATACCATAAATACCTCCCAAGTGGAAAAAGTCAAGTTCTTTTCTCTCCTTAGTGGTCAAAGACCGACACCACTCACGAGTAAAATCGCTAAAACTCATAGTGACTAAAGGCATGATTACTTTTTGAGAAACTAAGGTTATAATTAATCTATTCAAATTATATAGAAATCGGCAGATTAGGGGGCTATTTATGCATAAAACTAGTACAGTTCGACTCCAAAAAGGATTCGGAGGAAAACACTGCAGCGCCTGACAACAAATTTGTCGTCTGGCGACAGGAGCAACGCTAGGCGACAACATGCAGCGCCCAGCGACGAAGAGGCGCTGCAATGCCAGCTTAACGCGTTATGCAAACCGCATTTTTTCTGACTATGATTCGAATTTGTACAATGAATTTACAATTATGCCCCTTGTTCAATCACCCTATACACAAAGTTCAATATATTTATCCTATTTTCTTGGATTTAATTGATTTTAATTAAATTTAGGCCTATTTTAGCCCAAACTAAACTATTTTTCATTTTTTTTTCTTTTTGGGGGAGAAAGTTGGATACCCTCCATCAATATTGAAAATGACGAAAATTTTTGCACAAAATTAATCGCAAATTTTCGCACACACACATATGCACATAAAATGAAAAATAAAAGGCAAAGATAATACAGATATAATATATAGTAGTTTGTATATACAAATGACTAAAATAACTGGCAAAGTCCTGCAAAGTCAAAATAAATAAAAAGTACAGGTACAACTATGTTGCCTGAAGGCGCTGATGAGGAGGCACGTTCATCATATCAAAGAACATCGCAAACCGAGGAGTATGCTCCTCACCAGCTTTAGACCCGCTAGTAGGTGGGAACCTCAAATTAGGGTCAGTCCACCCAGGCTCACCCTGGTACTAGATCGACAAAGGCTGAGGCTGCTGCGGCTGCTGCGACGACGAGCCAACCTCGTACGTCCCACCACCCATCGAATGAGCCGATGTTGCGCCTCCTTGGCCCATCGGCCAAGTCTGTGCGCCCTCAGACGATGAACCCGAACCCTTTAATGTCTTGGTACGAGCATCATCAAATCGGCCACCCAGGCCACCAAAAGCAGTGCGGCGACGCCTCGAGCCTGACCTTGACGACTCTCTGCTATCCTCGGGCCCCATCCGAGTACATGGTGAGGGAATCAGTTGTCCCTGCAAAATTAAACCAAGTCAAATGCAAAGAAAATATGAAGATAAATGATACTAATAAAGAAAAAGAGAAACCTCCTCAGCAACGTCGTCACGACGACAAGTAGCTCGGTTTCTCATCCTCACTAGCTGACTGCGAAAGGCGTCTATACACCTCGCCATCACTGTCACCATCTCACGAGAAAACTTTCAAAGGACAAGGTCAATAACAACACAAGATAAATACAAATAAGATGTAAACAGGTAACTCACTCGAGTCTGGTGACGAGGAATATACCGCTCGACAAAACGCTGATCCTCAGAAGCCAGAGGAATCATCTCCTCAACTGGGTCGTACATCCCCTAGTAGCTGATAGACATCCGAGGAGGAATAAACTCTGCGGGCGTAGCCTAGAATAAAGAAAATCCAAGTGATTAAAATCCACTTGGGGGCTATCTAGAAAAAACAAAAGGATAAAAAGCATATCGTCGCCTCCTAAAATAAAGCAGGGGCCGAAGCTAGCAGTGGCATCAAATCCTCCTCGTAACTCTACCCTGGACGGGCATGAGATCGCCAAGGAGTACCACCAGGCGACCTCTCGGCCAAGTTTATCAAAATCGACTCATGGAACATGTGTCGAGGCGAGTGAGCAGGGACAATGAAGATATCCGAGGAGTGCTAGATAGCCACTCTCTCACCGAGGTACACCACAGCCCGTACGTTCCCTGAAAGTAGCGACGCTTGGCACTGTACTGCGTAGTAAGCGCAGGAACAGCTAGATCGGCCCATGTCCGATACACCACATCAGGCTCCTACAAAACATGTCTGTGAGATAAAAGTCTATTAAAAGGCAATACAAAAGACAAGCGTCCAAAAGAACACACTGAGAGGATCAAATCTCGGACACGGGCAGTAGTAGCCTGACTACTCATGCGAACTCCCCAACAACCGCCAATGGGGAGCTCGCGAAGTGAAGGTCTCGCCGGCACCAGTGATCGAAAGTACTCGTATAACCAAATCTACAAAGACCGAGGAAAATCAGCAAATGCTAATAAGAAACTAGAGCTAACCTTAAAAGATAAAATATACCTCTACAATTCTCCCAAAGCTGGAGAGTACGATATTCCCCGTGAATGCCTCGTGACGACAGATGTGTCGCAAGCCAATCAAAAAATAAACATAGGCCAAGTTGGCCCAGTCATAAGCCCCGACCAAATGAAGGTCGTGGAGAGCAGGTAGGTAGTAGAGGAGAACTCGGCTACTCTTGTCAGGAGAAAAGGTCTCTGACAACAAAATGAGAACAAAGATGCGCACCCGCTGCTCACGGGTAGTCGCCCTATCTTGAAAAGCCATCACAAGACTGGACCGGAGGATACACCTGGAACAAAATCGTGTCAACTGAGCCTCGGCACGGGCCTGAATAGTAATCGGACCCAACAACTCCTCAACCACCGCAGGAAAGACAGTGATTGTGTTGTTAAACAGTAGTGCAGCTGTAGACACCCATTTGTGTCTCCCCAAAACCAAACCCAGTGATGAGTACCTTTCACATCGAATCATAATCGAATGAAGTGAAATTGTGGAAAGTTTAGTGCTGCGGATAGTTTTAATTTCTTTTCTCTTCTCTCTGTTTTTGAAAACTTATTTTAAGAAAACAGCCAATCCAGTTTGGTTGGTCCATTATATGGGTCCAATAGTAGTGTAGTTGGATAGGGCTTGACAAGAGCTTTCCAACGATATATTATAAGCCCAATTCCGATGGATATTGAGGAAGTTTTGGCCAAATTACTGAACTGGGCCCGGTTTGAGCCTTATATGCGGCCTAATGATCTAGAGGAGGGCCTAATATGGATTTATCATTCCTAATGAAATTAGAAATGGTTTTAGTCTTCTAGGCGTGAAAGGTTTAATTTCTGAGGGTTTGGTCCCAAATCTCTCTTTTAATTATTTAATTTAATTGTTTTGTTTATTTATTTTCCTTGAAGTTACTAATGTGTGTATTTTGTTATTAGAAAGAGGTACGAGGCATCAAATTAAGTATTTTGATGGTTTTTATTGATATTATGATGTAGAAATCATTTTTAGGTTGTTATTATGATATTCCTCTTATCATAACTAGGGTAACTTTAATATTAAGTATGATTAAAAGTATGATGCCTTTTATGTTCTTAATATTTATGATTGTTAGTATCATGTTAGGGTCAAAGCTTTGATTTTTATTGTTTAGTGACATGCTAGGGTTTGTTATTAATCTTGTTAGTATCATGCCTAGGATCTTGCTATTATTATTATGCTTTATTATTAACATTATTATTTTTATAATTATGATGATTATTATTTTTTATTTTGGTTTATTATGTTGCTTGATATTTATTGTTATTGTTTGATCACGCCTTTTATGCATGTTTAAAGGGAATTAGTACTTGTAATCACGCTTAATAAGATAATTAATAATCTTGTTAGGGTTAATTTGATTATAATTCAAGTGATCGCCAATAAAAGTTATATTTGTGCATTAATAATCAACCAACATAGATAAACAGGTTTAGGGTTAATCCTATTGATTGCATGTTAGTCAGAAAGCGCACATGAATACGATCAAAATAAAGTAGAGGCCTATTATTAGGGCCGGTTCAATCTCTTTTTGGTTGGATTTGTATCTTCATCCTCGAACCCTATTTGGTTCAAGACCTTATGGAGTTGACGATCTCTAGGATCGTTAAGGGGTGTAACCTTCACCTCGTGAACAGTTTACAAGTTCCTAAAAAACTTGTTGGCGACTCTTTTGCTCTATCTCTTTTCCCTTTGGACGCCACCGTACTTTAGTGTATGACCACAGTGAGGTTCAAGTAAGGGGTTAACGCTTGAAATATTCCCTACAGTTTTTGGCGACTTCACTGTGGAGGATTTCTATTTTAATTCATGAATTTGTTTCGGCAATGATTTAGAATGAGTGGATGAGACTCGAAACGTTCTAAGTATTTCATGTGCGTAATTTTGATTAACATTATTGTCATATGCATAAAAAAGATCTCATTGGAAAGACCATCCGTAATGAGTTAAAAACATAGGATTTTACACGTAGGAAATTTGATAAATATCTTTCACAACTAGGACAGAAAAAACACTGCGCGAAACTGGAAAATTTTATCGAGCACATAAAGCTGCTGAGGCATGTAGGAATTAGCGTCAGGGACTAGAGCATTAGCGCCAGGATTTTAACTTTAGCGCCAGACGACAGTTCCATCCACTCGCGCCAACCCTTCACGGTTAGGCTTCCGAGCGGTGCATCCGGAAAATTAGCCATGGACCCTCTATTGACTAAACCATATCCCGAACTTTAAAGAACTAGATCCATGGTTAGGTTGCGAACTCATTGCATCATATTGTGCCTACTTGACTAATTATGCATTATTTGTTGTGTATATACTATGTTTTCTTAACCGTTTGTTTGACTTGTGTTAAGATTAAATAAATTAATGACTCAAAGAGCTTTGCCTAATTAATTAATTAATTAATTAATTTGAATAAATAAAGTTTAATATTTTAATCAAAATTGACCTAGTACGACTTTAGGCATGCCCCTGTTGATTAATAACACCAAAAACAGTCTCAGATTGAAGCTCCAGCATTGGCGCCAAAGTCTGAACTGTAGCGCCACTCTGTGGAGTGTGGTGCCTAGCGACAGCTCTGTCGTGTGGCGCTACACTGCAAAGAGAGGCGCCAGTCCTGTTGTTTTGACAACAGTTCGGATTATTGATCGAGTCATAACTTTGTGTCTAATTAACTAGTTCGCTAATTAATTCGGTTAATTTTCGCTGTCAATAGTACTTGGTTGAGTCATTAATTGAGTTTAGGAACTTAGTCACATGGTCTTACACAAGAGTCTAAATATGTCACTTACACTCAACGCACACACCAATACACACACTTTGACCATGTCTAATAGAGTCTTGTATGCGCGTTTTTTCTCCGTCATTTTTTTAGGGGGGTAAGTCGGATATTAATCCTCCAATTTAAAAACTATACTTAGTTCCCTAAAAATATACACATTATTTTTTCCTAAAAATAAATAAAGTTTTTCCTCTTTTAAAAACCGTAAAGTCAAGTCGATTCGAGTCAAGTAATTAAAACGCAAATTGGTTTAAATTACAGCGTGTGGTCAAGAAAGGAAGGACGGTTAATCAAAGACAACCTTTTTGTACAAGTCCAAATTTTCGACAAACCCATAGCTCGTAGGAGGAAAGCTAGGACAATAATGGCAACACAAGAAGAAGTCAATGAGCTAAGGAACCAACTGGTTACCGTGACTGAGGCACTGAAGCTCCTCACACTTAAGATCGATGATCCCGTGAAACAACAACAGATAGACCTTATGCAAGAGAGTCTAAGAAAGCTATCTAGCTACTACAAGTTTCATGGGCTTACTTCATAAGGGGTCTCGGTGGACAAAGATCTTCTGCAGAAGTACAATGCCAACGACATCCCGAAATTCAAAGCAATTGTTAACCCTTATTTTCATTTAAGAGCCTTCGAAACAATAATGAGTATTAAGGGTATCGATAAGAAGGTGTTCCCTTCCCTGTTCTCACTATCTCTCGAGACCGTTTGCCAACAATGGTTCTTTTCTCTCGAAAAAGAAAAGGCCTCCACCTGGGAATCCATAGCAAATTTTGTTGATAGGTACAAATGCAACATTCAAGTTGAGACTGACCATAGGGAGCTTGAAATCCTCAAGCAGAAAGAAAATGAAGGCTTCACCTCTTTCTTTAATAAATGGAGAGAAACCTCAGCTAAGATGATCGAGGTGCCAAGTGAAAAAGAATCTGTAAGGTTGTTCATCAAAAACCTTCAAGAAAAATATTCTAAGCATCTCAAATATCAAAATAATCTCCATACCTTCAAGGCTGTCTACGACATTGGGATCAATATTGAAGACGACTTGGCTAAGTTAAAAGCTGCCAACAATATCTCCAACAGTGGCTGGAAAGGAAAGAAGAACGACAACCCTTCTTCTTCCAAAACCACCCATTCAAACAACATTAGCACTTTTAATCTAGGTGAAGTCCTTGCTATGAATAACCAAGGACAAAAGAAACCATTTAGGAGGAACTTTACTCCTATTGACATGAGTTATGACACTACATTCGATCGATTAAATGCAAAAGGTCTTATAACTCCTATTGGACCATTTGGGGACCCACCAGTCCAAAAGAGGTCGGCTAATTGGAACCCCAATGCACATTGCAAGTACCATCAAGGTAGGGTCCATCTCACCGAAAACTGTTGGAAGCTTAAGGAAGCTATCCAAGACTTAATCGATAACAACAAGTTACGATTTCCCCCTGCCAGTAAGAAGCTAAGTATTCATAATACACCTCTCGCTCATGCCTTGGCTATCTCTGAAGAGGAAAACGAGGTAACCCCTCGTCTCTCATTAAACCTACCAAAGAAATTCATGCCATCGAAGAAGAGGAGGAAATCATTTTCGACGCCATGGATAACCTTCCAAAACCAGCAATCGCTCACACTGTCTATGATGGAAGGATCGCATTTACTATGTGAAACTCTCAAGGCTATAAAGGAAATTCAAAAGAAATAAGACGAGGTTCTACTCCCGAAAGATGAACCCAAGAGAGAATTCACACCCATGAGAACGACTTATGAGGCAAAGTGTTTTCCTTTACAAGTCACTGAAAAACCCAAGAAGAGTAATAGAATTTACACTCCAATTGGGATCCCATATGCACAAATTTTCGAAATACTCTCCGAGAGTGGCGACATCAAACCTCTCGAACCGAGACCATTCGAATCATTGAAAAGGACAGATAGATATTACTGTCAGTATCATCAATCAGGGGGTCATACTAACGAAAACTGTTCTAAATTCAAGGATTTAGTTTAGAAAATGATTGATGAAAAGAAACTAGTCCAAGTTCCACAAGAAGACGATGCAAGCATTAATGGAGTTTGGGACAGTGATGAAGAAGACTTCTACTTAAAAGACATAGAAGGATCTCCACCTTCTGTGTCATATGCCATGGATGACTTTTGGGCTAAAGAAGACTCATCGATAGACGTCCTCATAAGATCCGGGAGAATGCAACCTTCCGTTTCAACACAACCCATGCCAACCATACAACAAGTTCCCATACCTATCATTGAAAACAACGATATTGTCAAGCAGTTTAAGAAAACAAAAGTTGAGATGAACATATGGAAACTTTTGGCGATATCTCGAGAACATAGGTTGGCTGTAATGAATGCCTTGGACAAAATAAGGATAGATTCTAACACCACTCCTGAGGGGTTGGCCAACTTCCTCACGAGTGATCTTCCTAGTCCAATCAATTTGATCACCTTTTCTGACAAGGATTTACCTCCAGAAGGTGACAAACATTACAAGGCATTAAACCTCACAGTAGTCTGTAAGAGAATGAACATCCCTATGACTCTTGTAGACAATGGATCGGCCATCAACGTCTGTCCACTTAGAACTGCAAGGATGCTAGGCATAAGGGATGAAGATTCAACCCCGTCTACATAAGGAATAAGGGCCTACGACAACACTCGTCGTCAAGCTCTTGGTAAAATTACCACGAATGTAACGGCGGGAGCGATAGAACATGCTACTACTTTCTAAGTAGTTGAAATTAAATCTTTGTTGAATTTGCTGTTGGGGCGCCCTTGGCTTCATGACCTAAAGGTCGTCCCCTCATCTCTCCACCAACAAGTAAAAGCTATAGTTGGAGGAATTCCTATCACCATCGATGCTTCACCCATGAGAATCAAGTCTATAGGAAATCCCATAATTAACGTGGAGCACGACGAGGATGATGAAGACTTTTGGGGCTTTAACGAAGAGGTCTCCTTAATCTAGGAGGATGAAAGGACCCCTCTTTGCCATGACCCCCATTCCAACATGATTGTAAATGCTATTCTAAAGAAACAAGGACATTTTCCTGGGATGACCCTAGGAAAGAAGAAGGGAATAGCAAAATCACTGGAGTCACCTGGCCTCCCTAAGTTAGACACTTTCGGACTTGGTTTTGAACCGACTCGGAAAGACCTGAAGCGAGCCCAGGAAAAATCAAAGGCACGTAGAGACGCTCGCACTCAAAAGAAAGCAATCCCAATGGATCAGTACCCTCTCACGCTTAATGGTCAATTTATAAAAGAAGGAGAGGACTATCCACGCCATGAATTTCCCGAGCCATTTGTCGTAAATGGCATAAGGAAACCGGGATTTGAGATTTTCTTGGATTATTACTTCATAGATGAAATCCCAACTTCTGTCCATAAGGAGAAAGCACCCCCATGCTTTAACTTTAACGTCATGGGATTATTGTTTGGGCGAGAAAAGAATGAGTCAACATACAAAGAGGATAACTCCTCGCTCATTCAAACAGTCCTACAAAGCAAAAGCTTCGATCCCTCGAAGCTAATTACTCCACCTTAAGGATCACTACAAGGGTCGCGCAAGACCGTCAAGGTGACCACTCCAAGTGGAAGGAAAATATCCATCACGACAGGGCAAGGACCAATGTTTGAAGAGTCGTCTGACTCAGAGTCTAAGTCGGAGTCTCTCCCTATAGAGTCATTTAGGTCTTTAGTAGTAGCACCTTCCCCCTCTATTTCTTCTCCTAGAATAGTTAGTGATCAAGTCCCTGAGGACATATCACTCTTTGATGTAATGATCTCAGAGTATAATAATATTTCTTCCTCTCCTTATTTCTCGTGTTCTTCTCTAACCTAAGATGACGAGCGTTGCTTAACTAACAATGAAAAAGACAAAGAACTTATTAAAGCAATGGAAACACTCGAAAAGAAAACACCGATAATTGAAGAAACTGAGATGGTTGATATCTCAAATGATTCAACCAATAAAAGAGAAGTTAAAATCGGACTAACACTTAACGAACAAGAAAGAACCGATTTAATTAACTTACTTAGAGAATTTATCGATGTATTTGCTTGGTCATACGAAGATATGCCAGGCATTAATAGAGAAATAGCTCAACACACTTTACCACTAATTTCAGGAATGAAACCTGTAAAGTAAAAGTTACGTCGAATGAAACCCGACGTAGCTCTTAAAATTAAAGATGAAGTCCAAAAACAAATAACTGCAGGTTTCATCAAGGTATCTAAATACCCTGAATGGGTCGCCAACGTCGTCCCAGTTCCGAAAAAAGATGGAAGGGTAAGAATGTGTGTCGACTATCAAGATCTAAATAAGGCAAGTCCAACGGACGACTTCCCTTTACCACACATCGATATTCTAGTATATAACACGGCGAATCATGCACTTCTCTCGTTCATGGACGGATACGCAGGTTACAGTCAGATTCTTATGGCAGAAGAAGACATGGAGAAAACAACCTTCATAACACCATGGGGCACTTACTGCTACACGGTAATGCCATTCGGGTTGAAAAACGCGGGTGCTACTTACTAACGTGCAACAACTGCCTTACTCCATGACAGGATGCATAAAGAAGTTGAAGTATATGTCGACGACATGATTGTGAAATCAAAAGACCGTCAAGGCCATCAAGTAGCCTTAAGGAAATTTTTCGAAAGGCTAAGAAAATATAATATGAGGTTGAACCCATCTAAGTGTGCTTTTGGAGTCACTTCAGGCAAGCTTTTGGGTTATGTCATAAGCTCTAGAGGAATAGAGATAGAACCAACCAAGATTAAAGCCATCATTTTAATGCCACCGCCCAAAACTATGAAACAGATTCGAGGATTTGTTGGCCGGTTGCAATACATAAGTAGGTTCATATCAAAATTGACGACGATATGTGAACCAATCTTTAAGAAACTTAAGAAGAATGTACCATTAATATGGGATGACGAGTGTCAAAAATCCTTTGAAAAGATCAAGGCCTATCTCGCAAATCCTCCCGTATTAGCACCAACACTTCCCGGAATACCTCTTAGGTTGTATTTGGCGGTTACCAAAGAAACAATGGGAGCTATGCTAGCACAAGAAGTAGAAGGCAAAGAAAACATAATATACTATCTAAGCAACAAAATGCTTGAATATGAAGCATGTTACACACCACTTGAGAAGTTGTGGCTCGCCTTGGTGTGGGCCACAACCAAGTTAAGACATTACATGTTAGTGCATACTGTCTTTGTAGTCTCCCGATTAGATCCACTCAAGTATCTCTTTGAGAAATCTACACTCAATGGACGCATATCAAGATGGATATTGAATTTATCCCAGTTTGATGTAAGGTTTATGCCACAAAAATCTATCAAAGGATCTGTGGTATCAGACTTTCTAGCAGACTTTCCAATAGAAGACTCGACGCCAATACAAGACAATGAATTTCCAGATGAAGACTTAATGGTCACTGATGATGATACTTGGACCTTGTACTTTGACGGAGCCTAAAACCAAAAGGGATGTGGCGTTGGAGTATTACTAGTATCACCTAAAGAAGAGCATGTTCCAATCTCCATAAAGCTTGATTTCGTCGTTACCAACAACGCTGCTGAATATGAAGCATGCGTGGTAGGCCTTGAAACAGCTTTGGCATTGGGAGTGAAAAAGTTAAGGATATTCGGAGACTCTTCTTTAATTATCAATCAAATATCTAAAAGGTGGAAAGTAAGGAGAGAAAGTCTAGCCCCTTACCAAACCTATCTGGAAACTCTTACCGATCAGTTAGAGAAGGTAGAGTACACATACCTATTTAGGGAAGAAAATCAATTTGCTGATGCCTTGGCAAGACTAGCCTCAATGGTTAGGATTCCCACGGAAATCGAGCAAATGCCTCTAACTATATAGAAAAGGCACAAACCAGCATACATCCAGGCTATAGAAGATGACGAAGTAGTCCAAGACGAAGAAGAACCGTGGTACACGGACATACTCAATTATGTCATCAAAGGAGAATACCCTCCCCACGCGACAAAAGAGCAAAACGAGCATTAAGACTCTTAGGTTTCCAATATGTACTCATAGACAACGAGCTACATAAAAGGGTACCTAAAGGTCGAGCTCTCTTATGTGTAGGAAAAAAGGATGCACAAAGAGCAATGAGGATAGTCCACGAAGGAATCTGTGGAACTCATATAAATGGCAAAATGTTAGTCCAAAAGATAATGTGAGAAGGATATTATTGGACTACAATGAATAGGGATTGCCATCAATACGTAAAAAGATGCCCTAAGTGTCAAATCTATGCCAATTTACAACATGTTCCTCCATCCTTGCTCTACACCTACACGTCGCCATGGCCATTCTCTACATGGGGAATTGACATCATCGTCAAGATCACACCCCCAGGAACAGGAGGCCATGAATATATCTTAGTAGCAATTGATTACTTCACAAAGTGGGTCGAAGCACAATCATACGCTAAACTCACTGCAAAACATGTAGCACTCCTTATCGAGAGAAATATTATTTGTCGATATGGAGTCCCACATGAAATGATAAGTGACAATGGAACTCACTTTCAAGCCAAATGTGAAGAATTGTTACAAAAATATAGCATTCAACATCATCATTCTTCCCCGTATAGGCCTCAAGAAAATGGAGCAGTCGAGGCAGCCAATAAAAATTTAAAGACTATCATCGAGAAAATGACGGAAAATTATAAAGATTGGCCTGACAAACCTCACTTCGCATTGTGGGGTTACCGCACGTCAATTTGCACATTAACAGGAAATACGCCATTTTCCTTGGTATATGGAATGGATGTCGTACAACCTGTCGAACTAGAGATTCCATCTCTACGCATCACGTTAGAGAGTAAACTCGATGAAGTTGAATGGACTAGAGCAAGATATGAAGAATTAATTCTACTCGATGAAAAAAGACTAGAAGCTCTACATCACACTCATTGTTATCAAACTCGTATGGCTAGGCATTTTAATAAGAAGGTCAAGACAAGAAAAATCAAGGTAGGAGACTTGGTATTAAAAGCATTAAGGAAAAATGTTTTAGATCCAAGGGGAAAATTTAGACCTAATTGGTCTAGACCATACATTGTCAAAACAATCCTGTCAGGAGGTGCAGTAAAATTAACTGATATGGATGGCAATGAGTTCTCGAATATGACAAATCTTGACCAACTTAAGAAATACTACCCATAATTACTTAAGTAGGATACTCAAGAGAGCTACGTTTGGCCTGAATCCTTAAGAAAGGATACGTAGGCAACCCTTTACGGGTGCGGCCACTTTATTTTTATAAAAACCAAATCTCGCGCCTCTGAATTAATTAAAAATTCGACAGAAGATCGGCAAAATATCGGCGTCGCAGAAAAAATTCAGGCGCCAGCCGAGTACCATCAGCGTCAGCCAACGACACCGTCGCCTGACGCCAGACTGCCGTGACCGGCGCCAGTCCCAAAATCGTGGCGCCAATAAACAGTTAAAATTCAAGGAATATTTTGGTGTTTTTCGGAAAAAATTTCGACTTCTGTACTCGAAGAATTTCTGGAAAATTAATTTTTTCGGTTTTCATTGCTATAATAAAATAAATTTAAAGTACATAATTTAATTAAAAGCTGGAATTTCATTAATAAAATAAAATTACATTATTGATGGAAATTAAATAAAAGCATAAATAAATTAACTTTAAATAATAAACTAAGTCTACTAATTGAAAATTAAGCAATGCTCTTAATCTTCTTTTTCTTTCCTAGCCCTTTTCCAATTTTTGTCTGCTTCTTCCTCCTCATCCATAACCTTAGCTAGTAGGCATCCTTTAGAGGACCTACATTCAATCTTGGAGTAGATATCCCCTTCAGCTAGGACTCCATGCTTCTTTTCTACCCAAGCTTTTTTCTCTGTGGTGTCAACTTTCCTTTTTCCCTTATCTTTCGTAGTACTTTTCTTCCTAGGCATTGCAGGTGTTTTGAATTCAACTCTTTCACCTAAGGGTTCCTTAGCAGGAATCACCCTGTCACCTAGACGACTCTTCACATCAGTTTTACCCTGATTTATCTTCAAGTCCTTTGAAGGTTTCTTCAACAGCCACTTTTTCACATCATTGGGCAAGGAAGGAGGAACATTTTAGGTAATCACTTCCCATAGAGGTCTATCACTCCAATATGCATTAAATTTGTCTACTTCCTGGCAGACAGGGAACTCTTAGGGAGGACAAAGATCTCCGGAAGGGATAGTCTGAAGTAGGCCGTATTGTCTTTTTACCCTGCAGTGATAATAATAAGTCATACGGGACAAGCTTGGAAGACGGAAGAATGGTTGCTTGTTGACACCAACCATCCTTTCTATTTTCCACCAAGGGATGACCCACTTGATGGCAAAATTTCAGGAGACTTTCTTCCATTCGTGGCGCCCTATCTTAGAGAAGCGTTTCTTCCTCCTCACGAAACAATTCGGAGTGTACTTCTCAATGTTGTCTGGAGGGCTAATTAATTCCAGCCTTTCCATTGGCCACATCTGTAAAATAAAAAAATTGCAATGCAAATAAATTATTATTAATATACAAAAATATATTTTTGATTTCTGTAATTAAAAATATTATTTTTCTACCTGTAATAAAATTGGAGAGCCCCGAAAAGGTGCTTTTGGATTCCTCTTCAATTCATCAAGACCAATCATAGTCTCTCCAACTATTAATGGCGTTAGATTTCTCCCTGATTCAATTTGTTCTAATACAGTGGTTATAATTGATTGACCCTCATTATTTTTACGACTACTAAGAAAAAATTGATTAAGCATACAAAATAAGAAAGCCCTTCTTCTATAAATATGATAAGATTCGGAGTAAGATTTATCAAAATAATGGCGAGCAAATTATTTCAAGTTAACTATGTTGCCATCTACTACTTTTGATAGATTCCTTTTTTTAAAATTGAAGAAGTGTTCAAAATCCTTGTAATAATATGCATCTATTTTAGGGTTTACTATGAGATCTATTGCAGGGAAACCTAAAATAGCACCAAATTCTTCCGGCAAAGGGCTAATTTCATCATACCCTATTCTAAAGCAATGGGTATCAACATCCCAATATTCTAGAGCGGTATGAATAAAATCTAAGTCAAGATCTACCCCTTTGATACCATAAATTCCCCCTAATGGAACACATCTAATTCTTTTCTTTCTTTGGCATTAAGAGACCGACACCATTCATGGGTGTATTGGGTAAAATTTTTGGTGACTAGAGACATGATATTATTTCTTCTAAAGCTAAGAATTATTTTATTTTTTGAAATTATGAATAGAATCGGCAGGGCAGGGGGCTATTTATGCACGAAATCGGAGCAGTTTTAATCTAAGAAGGATAGGGGGTCAGCGCTATTTGGCGCCAAACGCTATTATTGGCGCCTGACGCCAGAGCTTAGCACTAAACGCTAAGTGTAGCGCCTGACGCTTCACCAAAACGTGTGGCGCCAGCTGGCGCCAATTTGCCTTGTCGTACGCGCTTTCTAAAAACTGCGTTTTTAACTTAATTCGAGTCTGCTAACGACTTTACGGCTTCCTTATCTTTTTCTAAATATTCATTTATTCCTTTTTTAATTATTATATTAATTATATTATTTTTTGGATTTTATTTAGACTATTCTCAAGTTTTTATAAATCCAATATTTTATTTGACTTTTTCTTTTTTTTTTCTTCTTTGGGGGATAAAGTCGGATACCCTCCATCAATAATAAAAATGACGCAATTTTTGCGCAAAATTATTTGTCACACTTTCTTGCATACACAAACATGCACACAATAATAATAATAATAAAAAATGAAAAAAAACAAGATAAATAAAATAAACTCATAATAGTATGTACATACAAAAATATGTCTAAAATGAGTTTAGCTAAAAGGCAAAGTTCTATACAAAGTCAAAAATAAATAAAAAGCACAAGTGTAAACTACGGCGCCGGGGGAGGTAAACCCATCATTGAATAAAACTCCGCAATACGAGGAGTAACCTCTCCACCAGTTCCGCCTCCAGCTCTAGTATCGGCTCCTGTCTCCGCAGGAGGTAGAAAGCTCAACGTGGGACCCGTCCATCCGAGATCAATCTGAGGCTGAGGCTGCGGAGGATGTTGCGATGACAAGCCGACCTCGTACATCCCACCACCTCTAAGAGCCGAGGTAGCCTCTCCCTGGCCTACCGGCGCAGCATGTGCACCCTTAGAGGATGAACCTGAGCCCTCTACCCGAGTAGCCTCAAAACGACCACCCCTACCTCTCGAAGTAGTGCGGCGACGTCTCGAGCTAGACCTCGCCGGATCCCTCCGCACCTCAGGTCTCGTGCGGGTACGAGAAGGAATGGGCTGACCCTGCAAAAGAAATTAAAATCAGAAACAAGCAAAATGAAAGCCTGTAATGTAAAACATATGAAAGAAAGACTACCTCCTGAACGCCGTCGTCCCCGACGGCAGGTAGCCACGTTCCTCATCCGGACAAGCTGGCTTCGAAAGGCATCTATACATCGTGCCATCGCCGAAACCACCTCGTGTGAGAAATGTCAAAAGAATAAAATCAGTAAACATGCATAATATATATGGACAAAAGTGCAAATAAATAAGCTTATCCGAGTCTGGTGGCGAGGAATCGACCGCTCCACGAAGCGCTCGTCCTTAGGAGTCGGAGGAATCATCTCCTCAATCCGCCCATATGTCCCCTGGTAATGGATAAACATACGGGGTGGCACGAACTCAACAGCGTCGTCCTAACAAGGCAAAGAAAAGTTAGTAAAACATCACTTGGGGGCTACTTAACGAAAGGTAAAAGTTGAAAAAATCGTACCGCCACATCCTCAGCCGGTACATGAACTGAAGCTAACAACGGTGGTAGCTCCTCCGCATAACATCACCCAGGGATAGTGTAAGATCGCCAAGGTGTACCAGCTCCCTCTGACATGCTCAACAACCTCGCGACGTTAAACATGTGACGCGGTGGAGGATTAGAAACGATAAAGGTATCGGAGGAATGTTATCTAGCAACCCTCTCTCCAAGGTATGCAGTCGCTCCATAAGTCCCCATGAAATAGCGACGCTCAGCAGAATACTGTGCGGCTAACCTAGGGACTGCCAGGCCGACCCACGGCCGGTACAGCACCTTAGGCTCCTACAAAGAGCGTCAATCAGGCGAGAATCTATCTAAGGCATCACAAATAGGCAAATAAGAAAGGAATCATAACGCGATGATCCAATCTCGGACATACGCAGTGTACATCCCCACACGGTAGCTTCCCCAGGAAGCACTAACTTGAAACCTGCGCGGCCACGGTCTCGCCGGCGCAGGAGAGGGGAAGTACTCGTAGAACCAGATCTACAATAAGCTAAAATTATCAATAAATGTCGGCTAAAATGTAGAGCTAAACTTTATAGGGAATAATGTTTACCTCTACGATCCTCCAAAAGCTGGACAAAGCAACATCGTCCCAAAGGACCGATGTCGAAATGAGTCCCTCAGCGCTCGAATGAAATTAGCATAAGCCAAGCTGGCCCAGTCATAAGTCCCGATCCGATGTAGATCGCCGACGGCAGGAAGGTAGTAAAGCAGCGCCCTACTACCTTTGTCAGGGGAGAATGTCCCTGACAGTAAGATAAGTGCAAAGATGAGCACCCGCTGCTCTCGGGTGGTCGCACTATCGTCAAGAGCCGCTGCCAAAGTCGAGCGGCGAATCCCCCTAGTGCTGAACTGAGACGACTCTACCCAACTCGAGCCCGAACAGCAATCGGACCCAACAACTCCTTGACCTCAGGGCAAAAGACATCGATCCCACTGTCGAACAGCAGTGGCACGAAGCTAAACTCCAGTCCTGTGATGAGTTTGAAGTCGGTAGGAGTGACCATCATCTCACCCCAAGGAAAGTGGAAAGTGTTGGTGGTGTCCCAAAAGAACTCCACCAGAGCACGCACTACATGGTGACCCCCGCTGGAGGCAACCACTGCCTCGGAGGTCTCATACAGCGCACTAAGACCGCAAGACTCCCACAGAATTCTCGTCTCGACATCTCTGGCGATGTACATCTTGTATAAATCGCCCAAGCCGTCATAGCTAGAGCCATGACAGCGCGTCCTCCCAACAGTGATGCCCCGTCTCACCCTCTCAGAAATGTGGTGGACGGGGGAAAAGAACAAGCTCCGCTCATCCCACTCGGGGAGCCGACCAAGCGAAGTGGACGGCTCGACATCGTCCTCCACGGGCTCATGCTCCCGTCGAATGTTTCGGGACCGTGAACCAGAACCTCGATGTCTAGCCATGCTACATTGTGCAGAATTATCATAAATTAAGGTTCTATAGTATCTAAGGTTCGCCTAGCCGCATGATACTATGTTCGCAAAAAACAGAGTACGTAGTACTAAAATAGAGCACAAGTTCAAATTGAGCATGACAACATTTTTCAAGCAATCAAACAATTTCTTGCAATACTATGGTAATTATTGTGACAAATTGGACAAGAATTGCTAGCAAAAACATCAAGAACGAGCCACATTGTATTCCCGACCTTAAGAGGTCCAACAATGGCAATTCGTTCATTTCTTCACCAAATTACTCCCAAGGCAATATATAAACATAATCAAGAAATTTCATGGCATAAAATTTGACAAACAAAGAGAATTAAGCATTCTAAGTTTCGAATTTTCATGAAATTCGAGAATAAACACATGCAAAATTCATTAAAACCGGTGTGAGTTTGAAGAAAACATACATAGATTGGGAAAATGGATGAAATAAGCTTTGATTTGCAACAAGTTTGAGTGAATTTGGTTGAGAAACAAGCAAGAACGAAGCAAATGAATTTCTAGAAATTTTCGAGCCAAAACGCGACGAGCAGCAGCGAAAATGAAGAAGAAAGGGGTATTTAAGGAATACCCTATTCTGGCGCCAAGCGCTAGACCTTAGCGTCGACTGATAGGCTTGGCGCCTGGCGCTAATCCCAGCGTCTGGCGCCACGGCCAGTTATGTGGCGCTGACGTTATTTCAGCGGCGCTAGAATGTTCAGCCACTCAGTGCGGTTGTTCTAATTTTTTGCAACATGTTTTGGGTTCCTTAGTACGCCAGTTAGCCACTCTAAGCAATTTGACACGATTTTTAGTAATCGGATTGATTGTATAAAGTGATCGACCTGATGAAAGATCGTCACGCTTAGCTTAAAGCGCCTAAGCATTGGCTCGTTAGCAAAAGGCACCGACATAGTGGTTCATTCGCAAAAGGCACCGACGTACAGGTTCAAAAACAGCAAAAGCGCCAACGTACAGGCATAGCGGAAGCAAAGTTCAGGCGAGCTTTTAAAGATCGACAAGCGGAGATCTTCAGTAATTTCCTTGGAAAATTATCGCAACAAATGAGGATAGCTTCAAGCGAGGATATCTTCAACGGCATTCCCTAGATTGTGGAGAGTTGTCACAAACAACTGAAGGTGATTTCGAGCGAAGTTGTCTTCGATCATGTTCCCTTAGACGTGGAAGATGGTCACACAGCGGAAGAGGATTGTTTCAAGCGAAGTAGTCTTCGATAGTATTCCCTTGGACGTGGAATATTATCAAAGTGGAGGAGGATCGTTTCAAGGAAGCAATATTTTATATTGGAAGCAGTTACAAGCGTAGCGGTTTTCAAGCGGGATGGCATTCTCTTGTCAGGAGGTCATCAAAACAACCAGGAAGCAGCAGCAAATCGGTTACTTTCAGAGACGTGTGCTCGAAGGTGCAAGATATGCGTTTCTTAACTCATTTATCTGTTTGACTAACGCTAGTTTGCAGGTATTGGCGTTGCAAGAGTTAATGGGGATCGCAGAACATTCTGAATCATTCTCCGTCCCTATCGCTACTTTGACTTTTGTTTTTGAAACTTGCGTTTCTCCAAACTCTGTCAAAGTGGGGCCTTCTGTAGACACCTATTTGTGTCTCCCCAAAACCAAACCCAGTGATGAGTACCTTTCGCGTCGAATCATAATCGAATGAAGCGAAAGTGTGGAAAGTCTAGTGTCGCGGATAGTTTTAATTTCTTTTCTCTTCTCTCTCTTCTCCAGTTTGGTTGGTCCATGATATGGGTCCAATAGTAGTGTAGTTGGATAGGGCTTGACAAGAGCTTTCCAACGATATATTATAAGCCCAATTCCGATGAATATTGAGGAAGTTATGGCCAAATTACTGAACTGGGCCTGGTTTGAGCCTTATATGCGGCCCAATGATCTAGAGGAGGGCCTAATATGGATTTATCATTCCTAATGCAATTAGGAATGGTTTTAGTCTTCTAGATTCTTCTAGAAGGTTCTTTTCATTCCTAATTCAATTAGCATCGATAAATTGACTTTTGTTGACTTTTCAGAGATTTAAATATAATCAAAGAGCATTTTTGAGGAAAAATACGATTTTATCCTCCTGTACGGCAATTTCTATCTGATTTTAAGAAAACACGTGAATTTATAAGTCAGCGCCAAACGCCAGCTGTAGCGCCTGACGCTACGCTTGGCGCCTGGCGCTAGCATTGGCGTCTGGCGCCAAGGCCAGCGTTTAGCGCTAATTCATGTTTTACGCGTCAGAACTTTGTTTTTGATATTTTATCTTTTTGGCTGATTTTCTTTATAAATAACGTCGTAAAAACTCCGTTTTCATTCATCCACAATCATCCAGAATCATCGTCAATCACGAATTTTCACCAACTCTCATCAAGATTCTCTTGATTTCTCTCTCTCTCTTTTCTAAACTAGCCTTCTCACAAATATAAAAATTCCGCTTTCATTAGCACTAGATACACCTAGCCATATTCGAAGTTGCCTTCGCCCCAGACGTGAAAGGTTTAATTTCTGAGGGTTTGGTCCCAAATCTCTCTTTTAATTATTTAATTTAATTGTTTTGTTTATTTATTTTCCTTGAAGTTACTAACGTGTGTATTTTTTTATTAGAAAGAGGTACGAGGCATCAAAGTAAGTATTTTGATGGTTTTTATTGATATTATGATGTAGAAATCATGTTTAGGTTGTTATTATGATATTCATAGTATCATGTCTAGGGTAACTTTAATATTAAGTATGATTAAAAGTATGATGCCTTTTATGTTCTTCCTAATATTTATGATTGTTAGTATCATGTTAGGGTTAAAGCTTTGATTTTTATTGTTTAGTGACATGCTAGGGTTTTTTATTAATCTTGTTAGTATCATGCCTAGGATCTTGCTATTATTATTATTATGCTTTATTATTAACATGATTATTTTTATAATTATGATGATTATTATTTTTTATTTTTGTTTATTATGTTGCTTGATATTTATTGTTATTGCTTGATCACGCCTTTTATGCATGTTTAAAGGGAATTAGTACTTGTAATCACGTTTAATAAAATAATTAATAATCTTGTTAGGGTTAATTTGATTATAATTCAAGTGATCACCAATAATAGTTATATTTGTGCATTAATATTCAACCAACATAAATAAACAGGTTTAGGGTTAATCCTATTGATTGCATGTTAGTCAGAATGTACACATGAATACGATCAGAATAAAGTAGAGGCCTATTATTAGGGCATGTTCAATCTCTTTTAGGTCGGATTTGTACCTTCATCCCCGAACCCTATTTGGTTCAAGACCTTATGGAGTTGACGATCTCTAGGATCGTTAAGGGGTGTAACCTTTACCTCGTGAACGGTTTACAAGTTCCTAAAAAACTTGTTGGCGACTCTTTTGCTCTATATTCTTTCCCTTTGGACGCCACCGTACTTTAGTGTATGACCATAGTGGGGTTCAAGCTAGGGGTTAACTCTTGAAATATTCCCTACAGCAGCATAACGAAACTCCAGTCTTGAGATAAGACTGAAGTCAGCAGGGGGTGACAGTCATCTCGCCCCATGGAAAGTGGAAGGTGTTGGTGGTGTCCCAAAAGAACTCCAGCAGACCTCGCACCAGGCGGTGGCTCACGTCGAAGGAGTACATGGCCTAAGTGGCCCAAAACAAGGAAGTCACCCCACAAGACTCCCATAGCAATCGCAACTCCTCATGGTTGCGGAAATGAGTATCGTACAACGAACCAATGGTCTCGTTTCCAGAGCCATGGCTACGAGTCCTCCCGCTGACAATCACATTGCACCTGCTCTAAGATATGGTGCTCGGGAGCAAAGAACAAAGTACGCTCATCCAACTCTAGGAAGGGTCCTAGAATGGTGGATGACTCCTCGCCCTCACCGACGGGCTCGTGCTACCGATGAGTGTCTCTAGACCGTGAACCGGACCCGCGTTGTCTAGCCATACTATATTATGCAAAATAACATAAATTAAGGATCTGTGGTATCTAAGATTCGCCTAGCCGCATGATACTATGTTAAAAAAAATAGCATAAATTTAATTCAAGCATAAATAGCAATTTCGAGTAATCAAACAATTTCTTGCAATACTATGACAACTATTATGAAAAATTGTACAATAATAGCTAACAAAAACGCAAAGAACTAGCCACGTTGTTCTCACAAGCTCGAGAGGTTGAACAATGGTAAATCGTTCTTTCTCCACCAAATTGAGTCAAACAAGTCTCAAAAGACTCCCAAAGCAATTGTAGACACCCATTTGTGTCTCCCCAAAATCAAACCCAGTGATGAGTACCTTCTGCGTCGAATCATAATCAAACACTAGTGGAAAAAAGGTCATCCGTAACGGGCAAAAAGGGCCCATCCGTAACGGGCAGCGTCCGTTACGTATGCGGCCATTACGGATGGCCATTGTTATTCGTAACGGGCAATGTCCGTTACGAATAATGGGTTATTCGTAACGGACATTTCAAATGTCCGTTACGAATGAAATGTCCGTTACGAATAAGGGGTTATTCGTAACGGACATTTGAAATGTCAGTTACGAATAAATCCTTTTTTGTATTATAATAAGTCCTTATTCGTAACGGGCACATAAAACGCCCGTTACGAATAAGTGATTATTTGTAACGGACATTTTAAATGTCCGTTACGAATAAAGTTTTATAATATATAATTTAACACTTATTTTTAACGGGCAACAAAAATGCCCATTACGAATAAGTGGTTATTTGTAACTGACAACTCTACTGCCCGTTACAAATAATCATTAAATTGAATTTTTATTTATTAAATTTCGACAGGATGTATTTATATATAATTAATATATATTAATTAAAACCTGTTATAATAAACATGTTCCTGTAAATAAGCAATTATACCGAACAATCTTTCGAATTAATACGACGTAATATAAAAATTGAAGTAGTAACACATTACAAATAAAAACTTGTATAACTTTATCCAACATATACAACAACACTGAAAATATAACTTTGTTCTACCTAAGCTAATAGTTATGCATTCAATAAATATTTACTTCTAAAGTATTGCGCCCACTGTTCTTGAACCACATTCAACTCGTCAACATCATACGGGGCTGTCCTTGGACAAAAATCCTATTGGAAAAAAAATACATATGAAAGAGGTTACAAAATAAAAACAATCCATAATAAAACAATCATTAGAATAAATGTGATGGACCAAATTATAGAAATAATACTCATAATATAGAAATAAAACACATAACATCCTTAATAAACTTATATTTTGATTTTTATGAGTTGAAATCAACGAAAAGTGAACATTTACCAACTTTTGAGAGCATATAGAGCCAAAAAGGCTTCAAAATTGCGCTAAGGGACTTCTATCTTTCCCATGTTTCAAGTATTGGTTCAAATTAACACAATATAACAAATAACATCCTTAATTACCTTATATTTTGGTTTCTATGAATTGAAATCAATGAAAAGTGACCAATTACTCACTTTTGGGAGCGTTTAGAGCTAAAAAGGCTTCAAGATTGCCTAAGGGACTTCTACCTTTCCCATCTTTCAAGTATTTGTTCAAATTGACACAATATAACACATAACATCCTTAATTACCTTATATTTTGGTTTTTATGAATTGAAATCAATGAAAATTGACCATTATCTCACTTTTGGGAGCGTATAGAGCCAAAAAGTCTTCAAAATTGCTTAGGGGACTTCTACCTTTCCCATCTTTCATGTATTTGTTCAAATTAACACAATATAACACATAACATCCTTAATTACCTTATATTTTGTTTTTTATGAATTGAAATCAATGAAAATTGACCATTATCTCACTTTTGGGAGCGTATTATTAGAAAATTGAATGATATTATTAGAAAATTTCAGCATATAATTGAACAATATAACCCAATTCTACAACTAACCTAGGAATAAACGAAAGTAGAAATGTGTTTGGAAATTGAGAACTCGACAAAGCATATGGTAATTTAGACTACTGTAATATTGTTGGTAAACAATTGAGCAAATTAGGAACCCTAACATAAAAACAACCATCACAAATAGGCGAAAATGATCGAAAAGAAGAAATTGAGATGAAGTGCTGAATTCAAGCGATTGATAATTTATTTCACGAAATTTCTCCGTAAAATTGAAATAGTTAGAAGAAAGCTAACCTTGAAAATTTTCGGAAATCCCTAAAAAATTGCTGCGTATATTGCAAATTCTCAAGACATTGAGAACCCAATTGAGTGTTGATTATCAAACTAAAAACCCAATAATTTTTTCAACAAGTGGAAAATTCCCAGAAATGAAGCTCAAATTAAGAACATCAATTTAATAACTAAGAATTTGGGAATATCTATCCAGGAGAGAGAGAATGTTGGAGGGAATGACTATTTTGAAAAGGCTGGGCGTGAGGCCCGGTGACGGAGAAACAGAGGACCGGCGACGGAGAAGATGAGATTGCGCTTCAATGGGGAACAGATCGAGCTAGTATAGCAAGTACATTATGAGTGAGGGAAAATGAAAAAAGGGGATTGAAAAATTTTTAAGGTTAATTTTGAACATTTAATCGTAACGGACGCTTTAAGTCAGTTACAAATAAGTTGGTCAATCTCGTGTTGACTTTACTTTTTGTAACGGACAGAAAATGTCCGTTACGAATAACTTAGTATTTGTAACTGTCAGTAATTGCCCGTTACAAATAAAAATTTATTCGTAACGGACAGAAAGGTGCCCGTTACGAATAAGTATTTATTTGTAACAGACACCTTACCGCCCGTTACAAATACTCATTTTTTACGCGGATTGAATTTTTTTTGTAACGGACCTTAATATCGCCCGTTACGAATGATGTTATTGTAACGGGCAACAACATGCTTGTTATGATTAAGCCATTACAAATAGACTTTTTTCCACTAGTGAAATGAAGTGAAAGTGCGGAAAGTCTAGTGTTGCGGTTAGTTTTTAATTCTTTTCTTTCTCTCTGTTTTTTAAAACCTATTTTTAAAAAGCAGCCAATCCAGTTTAGTTTGGTCCATGGAAAGGGTCCAATAATAGTGTATTTGGGTCGGGTTTGAAAAGAGCTTTCCAACGATATATTATAAGCCCAATTCCGATGAATAAAGAAGAAGTTATGGCCAAATTACTAAATTGGGACCGGTTTGATATTTATATGCGGCTTAATAGAGGAGGGCCTAATATTAATTTATTATTCCTAATGCAATTAGAATTGATTATAGTCTTCTAGATTCTTCTAGAAGGTTCTTTTCATTCCTAGTTTAATTAGCATTGATAAATTGACTTTAGTTGACGGTTTAGAGTTTTAATCAGAATAAAAGAAGTGTTTTTAAGGAAAATACGATTTTTCCCTTCTGTACGGCTAATTTTTATCAAATCAAGAAAACGCGTGGACACTGTTGTCTAGCGTCTGACGACAGGACCAGCGCCTGGCGTCTAGCGCTAATGTCTAGCATCTAGCGCTAATTTGTTTTATTCTTTTCGAAACTCTGATATTTTTTTTTATCCATCCGGCTGATTTTCTCTATAATTAGCCTCCTAAAATCTCTGTTTTCAATCATCAATAACTATCAATTCTCATCAACTCTTTAGTTTTCTAATACCTCTTTAAGATTCTCTTGATCTCTCTCTCTCTCTCTTTTCTAAACTAGCTTTCGCATACAAAATTCCGCATTCACAAGATCTAGAAACACCTAGCCAAGTTCGAAGTTGCCTTCGCCCTAGACGTGAAAGGTTTTAAAAATCTGAGGGTTTGGTCCCAAATCTCTATTTTAATTATTTAATTTAATTTAATTATTTTATTATTTTCCTTGAAGTTACTAACGCGTGTATTTTGTTATTAGAAAGAGATATGAGGAATCCAAGTAAGTTCTTTAATTGATTTTATTGATATTATGATATAGAAATCAAGTCTAGGTTGTTATTATGATTCCTAATATCATGTTAGGGCGTTTTGAACTTCCTAGAATATAGTTTAGGGTAATAACTATAATTTCTTATATCAAATATGACAATTATGATTTCTATGATGCTTCCTATTTCTTTTTAATATTCATGTTAGTATCATGTAAGGGTTAAATATTTGATCTTTGATGTTTAGTGACATTATAAGGTTTGTTATTAATCTTGTTAGTATCATGCCTAGGATCTTGCTATTATTATGCTTTAACATGATTATTATCGTGATTATGATTATTATTATTATGATTATCATGATTATTATTATTATTATTATTATTATTATTATTATTATTATTATGTTGCTTGATTTTATTATTATTATTGCTTGATCACACCGTTTATGCATGTTTAAAGGGAATTTGTACTTGTAATCACGCATAATAAGATAATTAATAATCTTGTTTAGTGTTAATATGATTATAATTCAAGTGATCGCCAATAATAGTTTTATTTGTGCATTGATATTCAACACACATAGATAAACAGGTTTAGGGGTAAACCTAATGATTGCATGTTAGTCAGAAAGCGCACATGAATACGATCAGAATAAAGTAGAGGCCTATTATTAGGGCAGGTTCAATCTCTTTTAGGTTGGATTTGTACCTTCATCCCCAAACTACCAGTCATGGTTCCAGATGAAAGGAATGGTGTCCTTCGAACAAGTATATTATTCTAATAGTGGGTTCAGAATTATTAGAAAGCTAATATATTTAGTAAGGTCAAGTGATCGGAATGCCTGGGTGGAGGCCCCTTCCGATCAGTAATATTAATGTATAATTAATATTAGAGCTTAATCTTGACTGAACCCTTCGGATCACACCCTAGCAAATATACGAACCGACTCACCGAATTAATTCGGAAGAAATTAATTCGTCGCCCGAGTGTTAAATATTTAGACGTTGGAAATTCGAGCTTGGAGCGTCGAAATCGAGCGTTAGAGAATCTCAAATGTCGAGCCAAAATTTAGTGTTTGGCAAGACGGGAAAATGCTTCAAGTAACAAGTAAAATCCTAGCCACGCGAAAGGCTAGGAAAGTACGCCTAATAGGTGTGTGCCACGTGGCATCACACATGGAAAAACCCCATGTGGCAGCACACGTGGCAGTCACCTTGGCAGCGTGCCACATAGGAAGCATGCCACGTGGCAACGCACCATGGTGGCGGCACGTATGGCAAGAGGTCGTGGACCCGAGTGACGGGTCATGGAGATGGGCCAAAATAAAATGGCCCAACTGAACCCAACTTGGGGCTCAAGGTTGGGTGACACATGGTTAGTTCACATTGCATGTGAAATGCCTTGGGGACCAAGTGGGAAAGTGGTGCTCACCTAACCATGTGACACTTGTTACTTGTTCCTTGGTTTATTTAACTAAGGATTGAATTCATCAATCTTTCCATGTGGGATCTTTTTGTGAAAAAGTCCCGCATTGAAAGATGAGTGGAATTCACAAGCTATCCTTCCTTATAAATACCCAAAGCATGGCTTGAGAATTCTTTACTTGAGTTAGAGTTGAAAAAGGCATCACCATTGTGAAAACCTTTGAACTCATTTAATCACTCGGGTTTTGGTCGGACCATGAAAACTCCAAGGTAGCGGACCTAAAAAGTCGGTGTTCGTCATTTGTGGGTGGATACCGTTGGAGGCTCGGTATTTTCGGAGCTAAAGCTTTCAATTAAGAGCCCATTAGGTCGGGCGAAGCACGCGTCAAAGGTAAATTCCGATTTTATCCTTTTATGTTTATTTATTATGCTCTATGGTTTTATTAATTGCGAGTGGTTCTTTGGGTCGGGGTCGTTTCCGCGGTAAGTTGGACTTACCAAACCCCAACAGCGGTATCGGAGCCACACTCGTTTATTTTTAAAATCATAATATTTTTTAAGGTGATTTTTATGGCTTAATTTTTCTGGTTTAAGTTGCTAATTAAATTAGTAGCTCGTATAATCTATTTTAACCTCGTATTTAAGCTACCTTCAGCCCCGAACCCAGTTTTGGACCCAAAAATATTGAAATTTGGGTGGAAAATGTGTTCTTGAAATGGCTTTATCCTTCCAGGGTGCGGTGTTTAGCCGAAAAACGACCAGAAATGCTATTTTCGAGGGTTTTTTTCGTTTTTACGAAAAATTTTAAGTCTTTCTAACCTTGAAAATTAATTGCATATTTATGGTGGTTATGTAATTGGTTCAATACATATTTTATATGCAATTTTAAACATCTTTAGGCATGATTACTTTGTAGTAATTTGTGCTTGAATGCTTGGTTTTATTTTTCACATAATTGCAAACTAATTGCAATAAGTGTGAAATTGTTGTTCTTTGAGGCTTCCAAGTATTAAAGATTCAATCTTTAATTATGTTAAGTGATTGAAACTTTATATTACTAAATTCCATGAATTTTTGTTAAACTTTATTGATTTAATCATTTTTTTAGTTGACTGGAATCATAAAGTTTGAAACTTTGTGATAGAAAAATTGTTTATCTTCATATTGGAAGATATAATTTTTCAAGGATTCACAAGTATTAAAGTTGGAATCTTTATTGAATTGATGTTCATTTTTCCAACTTCCTCTTATTTTGTCAAAAACTCAAAGATAATTTAAATTATTTAAATTAATAGTGAGTATTTGCCCTATTATTTTCGTTGCACCAAGTTAAACCAATTTAATTAAAGAATGGTTCTTGGGAATTATTTTGGTTACATGCACTTTAAAAATTTTATTTAAGTTTGACTTGTTTTAATTTTTTAATTTTTCTCATTAAATTAGTTCTAAAATTAATTTACAATTAATTGCAAACATCACAAAAAATTTGGGATCAAATCCTGAGGCTAATGGCACGCAAAACAAGGCATGAGCGCCCTTGGCTAGCCGGGCTGCATAGCAGACTTCATGTGGCTGCCAAGGGACTGCCATGCCCTGTGCGTGCAGCCATTGCATGGCTGGTGCGCACGGCCGCAAGCAGCAGCAGCACAAGCGAAGTAGCATAGCAGCAGCACGCTGCCATGTGCGTGCGTGCATGTGTGATGTGTTGCGTGTACTTGGGGCTGCAATGGCGCGGTGATGTGGGGCACGAGCACATGGTGCATCATTTTGACTTGGTGCATGCATCGTGTAATTAGGGGTATGCGTAGACGTTGCTTGCGAGGCAATGTAGTGCAATGAATTCGTTCAACATGGGCCATCAAGGGCCACGTTTTTTTGATGTGTGAAAGTTCGCTGATGTGGGCGGTGTAACGCTTAGCGACATCGGGCCCACTCCCACGTTCATTGAGCATCTAACGGTTGTGCGAAATGTGAGCACTCCGTGTCTTAGTGCTAGGCACTTAGACATTTTGGACTACGTATTTTTTGCTTAATAATTGTCGTTTTAATTATTTTATTGATCTAATTTATTTGAATTATTTTAATAAATTTTGGAGGCTAGGCCTCGGTTTTGAGCGGCATTGGCAAAATTTATTTTGACAAATTTTGAGAATTACCGTCTTAATTAATTGGATTAATTAAGTTGGGATGCGGAATTTAATGGGAGCTTCAAATGTTAAATTGCGCTTATTTACATAACCGAATAAAACAACTTTGACTAGTTTTAATTAGGAATATTAATTGGATTAACCACCTAGATTAGTTACTAGTTCACACATGTTTATGCATTGTTACTTATTCTTCGTTGTAAAATGCATGGGCCATTCACAAATAGTGAATGGATGAATGGAATGTATATTCTCTCATAGGTTTTATGAAATGGCAACTAGTAGGGCCTGATTAGGATAGAAAATATGGACTGCAATCTGTGATGTATTTTTGTAAATTTAAATACGGTATGCGTACCGTTAAGTATTTTTGTACCTTAATATATAGATTAGTCCTAATCGTAGATACTAGTAGTTGCATTTAATTATGGTCAAGTCTTGAAGATGGAGGTTCTTGGAAGACGTAGCCATAAAGTTGTAAATGAAACCTTTTGAAGATTTGAAGATCTCAAGTGTCATGCTAGTTGCTAAATGCCTCTATGTTTATGTTATATATATATATATATATATATATATATATATATATATATATATATATATATATATATATATATATATATATATATATATATATATATATATATATATGAGTTATATGTTAGATGCATATTTAGGATTTCGAATGTTGTGATGATTAATTAAGTTCACTTAAATCATCCAACATAGAAACCCTAGGTCCCTAAATATTGAGTAAAAACTTGCCATTCCAAAACAACACTTACCGGCCGAACGAGGGTAATGGTGGGCAACGCCAAAGCGAGGCATCACTACCTCTCCTAGGAAGTAAGGCATACCGGGTATGCGAGTTGGTTTTGGTTGTACTCAACGATATGAGTGATGGAGTCCTAACAAGTCGTTGCAAAGTGGATAAATTGTTGAGAGAGCATTAGATGCGACGATTTATTCAACCAAGAGTGGCATGGAGCCATTAGCAAAGTGTTGCTTACCTTAGGAGATTGAGTGTTAAGACAAGCCAAAGCATGCTTAACCACTCTTTATTTATTTGGATCTTGGAATCGACTTATTCTCGCCAAATGGGGACAATTTTAATGCGTGGATCAGGCGTTTAATAAGATTGAAATTTTGCATGAATACCTTTTAATTTTCAAACTTATTATGTTATTTACTTGATAAATGGTTATACTTTGCACTTATATTTGTAGAATTCCAAATCAAACTGTATTGTTTTCCATGATTGGTAAAGGAAATCTTTGAGAATGGTTCTCAAAGAAAGGTAAAGCATTTCTAAAATACAATTATCATAAATAAATTTTATAACAAAGTCCGAAAGGACAATTGGACATCATGTATTCAAAATACTAGGTAATTTTGATAAAACATGAAGTATTGAGTTGCAAACTCAAAATTGTCAATATTGACGACCAACATATCTTTTCGCTTAATACATAGATGAGTAGGACTCATTGATGTAGTAATTCAAGCGTGAATTAAAGGAAAAGATGGAACTTTGTTTTACGGCGCATTAGATGCTTATTTATGCCTAACAAAGTAAAAAAGTCAAAGACTCTTAATGAAATAATTCTTAAAAAATTATGAGATAAAGTATGATAAGAAATATAGGAAACGAGGAATGAAGAAAAGGAATAAGATTCCATTTCAACCCATGAGTTCATGTAATTGTAGTTAACTTAGCAATTCGTTATCTTCAAGAGTATCGGATACTGCTTGAGTGTTCCACTTTGAAAGTCACCTCAAACTATTTAAGATAAGCTAAGTTATCGACTTACAAAGCTTAGAATGAAGCAAGTGGTGCTACATCAGTTGTAAGGACGTATGCTTTGTTTAAAGACCTTTAAGCTAAGGCCGGAACAAATAAATGGTTATTGTGTTCCATAATCAGCAATTGATCCGTTTACACACAAAAAGACTCACATTCAAAGCAATGAGCAATAGTTGCAAATTTATTTGAATGGCATGGTTGTCTAAACCATGAGTCAAGAATGCTTGATTATAAAAAACATTATCTTAACATGATAAACTAGCAAAAGCTCAATTTCATGGGCATGATTTTTGTTCCAAACATCTTTAGCTATGTCACATCGACAAGAACGCACTCAAGGCTCTATTAGATTGGCTCTTGATAGTTGATCGATTCAAAATTGTTCTAAGACAAGCAAGTGTTACTTGTTGAAACCGACAAAGTAAAGAGCTATTGTTCTTGGTATAGACAATTGACTCCGAAAGCTAAAGAGGATTCATTTACTTCAACGTCTCACAAAGAATTTGAAAGAATATGGATATATTCATCAAATGTGAACAAAATTTACCTTGAATAGTTCAAGAGTTCAATGAAGTACACAATCGACTTGGCAAGATATCAAAACGTCTAGATTAGATCGAGCGATGTTTGCTTGAGCCAAGCGTGACCATCACAAAGTTATGAAAATGAAATTTTCATAAATAACTCCACAAATAACATAGTGTGTCTTCACGGAGACCTCGATTCCATTTAAAAATGACTCGAACAATGATGGATCACATCCCTTCCTATTAAGTTCTTAAGATTTGCACAAAGGACTAATGTTACACTAAACAAAATGTCGAAGCTAAGAAAGGACGCCATATTCAGTTATGGATAGAATAATCTTCTAAATGTCTTTTCAAGTATATGTCTAAAACTCTTAGCAACAGTGGGATTCCATTGGCTCAGTGGGAGCTAAGTGACTCAGTGGGAGCTCACGAGCTTAGCAAGAGCTAGGTGGTTGAGTGGGAGCTTAATGGCTCATTTAAGGCTAAGATAGCTCAAGTGGGAGCTAACTGTTTGTTTTACAACGAACTATTACCCAAAGACAATATACATGTCTCTTTGTAAGCACTCAAGTGAGACCATGGGAATTACCTCCACAACCTAATTGAGAACATAGTGTTTGTTTCTCTAAGTGGTGTCTTTCTGGAAAGTAACACATTTCCAAAACGACAAGTGGGAGGAAAATGAACTCGATGACCATCGAGCTTAGAAACAAACTACAACTGAGAATCTCAAAAGACCTTAAAGGGCTTCGTGAGAATGCTTGATCAAGAATACTCAAAAGGACTTTACAAGTGCCTTAAAAGAGAATTCATTAATAACAAAACATCATACATGTTGGAGTAAGATCAACATAATAAAAGGGCTTTGAAAGCGCCTTGAAACTCAATGGTTGATGCAATTGCCCCGTATAGTTATAGAGTTCACCAAAGGCTTGGATTGAATCCTATAAATTTTCTATTAAGTTAGAAATAAACCTAAGACTTACAAGCATACTATTTGCTATTAGATAGTAAAGGAATAATGTATTGTAAGATAGCTACGACAAATCCAAATTCTGAATAATGGTTAGAGGCCATGAAAATCCGAAACAGACCCCATGTTTGAAAATCATGTTTGAAACTTGATTAATTTGCATAAAGGGTGAAAGACCCATCGATTGCAAATAAGTTTTCAAGTAGAAAAATAACAAATGTGGAAATGTATATGCATACATAGCTAGATTGGTTGAAAAGGATACAATTAAATTCACGGAGTTGATTTTAATAAAAACCTATTCACCAATCGGAATGCTAAAGTCTTTTCGTGATTGTTTTAGCAAAATTGCTCATATGAAATATGGCAAAATAGATACCAAAACCGCCTTCCTAAAATAGGATTTTTGAAGTGACTATGGAATAGTCTAAGGGTTTTGAAAATCTAAATAATGCTAGAGTTGAAAGCAAGCTCAAGGAATCCGTTCTGGGATTTAAGGAAGCATTGCATAAAGGATTTGGAACGTGTTTTATCATAAAGTTAATAAGAGGATTGACTTATGGAGAAACATAGAAATTCTCATGAATAAGAAGTTTAGTGGGAGCAAAATTAAAGGTCAAATGAGAAGTTTACGAACTCTATTGTGAAATAACTATCAAATGCTAAATGATTATATTTGAAAGTATTTTCAACAATGGACCAAGAAAAAGACGATACTTAGTACGTATTGGGGATTGAGTTCTATTGTATAGACTTGATAAAAAAATTTAACGTGTAAAGGAGTTTACCGTGTTAAACATGAATTGAAGGAATTTGAAAGACTTTCGACCCATATGTATAAAACTAAGTAAATATTTGAACTAAGTATAAGCTAGGCTAAATACTAAGTCAAACATGACAGACTCTAATAGAGACTTTCAACCATATCACACAGCAAACTATTTAATAAAGACTCAGTAAAGCTGAATGAGCTAAAATGACAAATTGCTGGAATAAGATTGAGAATTACTCTGCAATTTAATCCATCATGTACGTTGTGATATGGAATCGTTGCAGGACTTACTTGCTTAGAGCATGTGAAGTATGTATGAAGCACCAATCAACCTGAATCTATGTAATAGATCGTTCGATTATGGCCAATAACATCTAAAGTACTTAGATAAGTAACAGGATGAGTTCTTGACTTGTGGAAACAAATACAATTTGAGAATTGATGTTGCAAGCACAAGCCTTAACAAGGATTAGATCCTTAACAAGGAAGTCGTTAAAAGGCACGAGGTAACAAGAAGTTGTGGCTTGAGAATGGTAACATCACTAGGCGAAAATAGCATTTGGCCACCGGTTCAAAACCCCCCTATGCCACCGGTTTTGAACCGGTGGGCATTTGGGGGGTGGCAATAGTCAGATGCAAAGCCACCGGTTCAAAACCGGTGGCAATAACTAGTATTGCCACCGGTTATTTTTGCCACCGGTTAACCGGTGGCAAAAACCCATTCCCGCTTTTTTTAAATGGGTTTTTGGCACCGATTCCTGTTCAAAAACGGTGCCAATAATGGCCAAAAAAAATAAAAAATAAAATTTTTTTTTTTTGCTTTTTTTCAATTAAATTGATATATAATAACATATATATAAACTTACATATTTTCATTAAAAAAAGGTTGTAATACTACAATTTTGGTCCAAAAAAAAAAATACAAGTCACTGTTAAATACAAGTCACACCAAATCACCAATGTAAACCTGGCGAGGCAGCAAATGCAGCAGTGAGCCTTGGCGAGGCAGCAGCAGCCTTGCGTATAGATAACATCTTTCGACAGCCACCTGCATCAACAAACAAAGATAAGAGATCTTGAAGTGTGTATTAATCAAAGACAACAAGCAGAGCAATACTACCTTAAATTCAACCATATATACATGCAGTGAGGAAGACCGAGAAGAAAAGCCTTGGAAAAATACATTTTCAGGCTCTTTATAATCAATAGGAGGAGTAAAGTCCACCTCACAGTCTGTCTCGATTATACTGATTGCATGAGATGGCTTTGTTTCAATAATGTCAACGTAATACTTCTTGTTGTTATACACCACCATGATGTTGTCTCTAGAGGTCAAGCATGAATAATTTCTCAAAGTAGTCTCCAAACTGCACAAGGAGATAAGTGCAACACATGTACCAGACAATATCTATTACTAAAAAAAATGTACCCATGTAACCAAGGCGAAGAACACACATCCTACTCAAAGGTGAAGCTTCAAACCAGTATCAGTGCATGATTTCATAAACTACAAAAGGGGGGGAAAAAAAGCAAATGACCTATATATTTGTGCCCTTTTCAAAATGCAACTTGTTCATACTCAAGCTAGTTTTTTCCAATCGTTATTCAGATTCTTCGAATATGAATAGATACGAGAAGTAACATTGGCAAATAATCATTCAATTACAAACAGACATTCATACCTCCCAAACAGAAAGAAAACTTTGGAACCTTTACACCAAGACTTTAAAGAACACAAACAAGAAAACTTTGGAAACTTTAAATCAGCTTAAAAGAACAAATTCAAGAAAACTTTGGAACCTTTACATCAAGACTTACAAGAACACAATCAAGAATTTTGGAACCTTAACATCGACATATAAGAACACAATCAAGATGGATCCCATCAGCTCGGTTTCATTTACAAAAGCACACTCAAGATAGATCCCACCAACTCGGTTAAATATATAAGAACACACTCAAGATAGATCCTACTTGCTCGGTTTCATCAGCTTATTATACTCTAATGATTAGAACATATACTAATAAATTTGCCCGTATTTAATACCAATAAATCACAGAGAAATGGAACAATTCTACTAATTGAAGCACATACCAATTCAGCGATCTTCATAGTCTCAACAGCAAAATCAAGAAACAATGACTGTGTAATGCCATCAAGGTAGTGGGGGGTTGCAAAGGGTTGTCTAGTCGTTTTTGCAGCTATTCAAACTTTAAGTTCTGCCAAGTAATTTCAATTTCATTAATTAGCATCATCTTAGAACCTTTTACTAGCAAATATTAGAACCATTTCATCAAAAAAACCAAACAAAAATCACTCAAAAATCGCAGAAAAATTAAAAAAAAAATCAAAATCACCAAAAATTGTGCTAAAGATGCCTTGATCTAATTGTAAAATAACAAGAGCATACAATTCTATTGTTTATCTTTTTTATAAGAGCTATTTATTCAAGCATGTGATCACAATTTGTAGACATAGTAGCTTTATTACTTTATTACTAAAAAAATGAGGAAACATTAACATAGTAGCTCACAAAGAAAATGCATGATCTTGAAAATAAATTGGTTGAAAGTTTTCAATCTAAGCTGCAAATGTCATAATCTATGGGCAGGATAATAACCCTAAAGTTATTAGGAATATACATGGTTACACCTAAAACTATCAAGTTTTTCAAGGTCCAACCTCCCTTTACTTTTTCCTTGTTACCTTGAGCCGGCCCTATTTAGTGTAACTTGGTACGTCTTGCACATACAAAACCACAAATGCAACTTCAATCTAACACCAAGTAAGCATATAGATTAATAAGAGTAATATAAAACCATAGCTTTCAAATAACAATATTAGCAACGTAATTCATCTTGTAAGTGATATTATCTATCTGCTACCTATTTGTTCTGTAGTTCAGGAATTGGAACTATCATTTCTCCTGGACATGGGAATCTCACGGTAAGTACTCTTTCTTGTCTGTCACATAACAACTATGGAAATACTATCAGACCAAAATTCACATAACATCACAAATTAAGGCTTGAAGTCAACTGTAATCATATTTTTTACACAATCAGACCAAAATTCAATCAAACAAAAAATAATCCATAGGTCTAATCACCCACCAAAATCTAGCAGAAACCAAGCAAAATTTCCCACAATTCTAGGTTAAAATTGATTCAAGCTCAATAATCAATACATCATATCAAACAAGTAACAAATCTATCAGCTAAATGGCAAAAATAAAAATTCAGAAAAAAAAACAACCAAAAATAGCTTGTAATAGTGTTAATTTCAGCTCAGAATAAAATCAGTGTAATTTGTAGTAAAAGGATTTTACAGTGCAGATGATTCCTTCGTCTTCTGCTTCTTCGCATCTCTGTCCAACACAACGTTTTCTCTTCGTATTCAATTTCGCTGAGAAAATTTCACAAATTCAAATCAAAATCACCAAAAATTGCAGAAAAATTAGGTCAGATTAAGCTATTACATAAATAGAGGAGAGAGAAACTACGAGGAAAAGCGTTCGGCGCCGGATTCTTCGATGATTTTGAGGCGTTTGATAGGGAGTTTGTCGAGAGAGATTTCCTTGTCGCCTCCGTCTGCCATTGTTGAGCATTCGCCTGTGTTTTATGGTTTTAGGGGAGATTTTCGATTTTCCAACTGAGCCCTAACTACGGCAAGAGAGATAACGAGAGAGAAGAAGATGAGAGATAGATGGCGGCGGCGATGATGGTTGTTGAGAATGAGAGAGAAGTGGTGAGGGGAGATCGCAGGAGAGAGAAGAAAGGGGGAGAGCAAGAGAGAGAAGGGAGAGGAGGGGAGAAAGGAGAGTTTTAGGGCTAGGGTTTATGAAGGGGCGGTTTTTTTACAAAAAAAAAGACAAAGCCAACGGTTTTGAACCGGTGGCATTAATATTTTCCCCACCGGTTCGGTTTGAACCGGTGGCAATACCCCTCCCTCATAATCCCGCCTATTTTTCTCCATTTTTTTCCCACCGGTTTTTAAACACCGGTGGCCATTGCTCGGTGCCAATTTCTATTTTTCTACTAATGCGTGGACGTGGATTCATGTGTAATGTGCAGGAATTTAAGGAAATTTTCCATGATCACAAGTGATTAGGGTATCCCAAATCATTGTGAGCCGTTTGGAGTGAAACCCAAGCAAAGCATCATCAGGAAGTCTACTAAAATATATGTTGAGAATATTGTTGCCTTAATGACGATAATAAAGAAGATGTTCTATGGAAAGTTCGTTGATGAACGTTAATGATTGTAGGTTGTCAAGTTGAAGGTCTCAATCATGAAAATGAGTGGGAGCCATCACTTGGACAGTAAATCCTAAATCACATGTAATCCATGACACTCTTAAATTTTATCATCTTATTATGAAAGTGATAAGTAATGAAGATGCTAAGATTAGCAAAGTAACTTATAACGAAACCTATGCAATAAGTGAACGACAACATTCACAATTGCATGAAAGAAATCAAGCATATTAGATATGGGCGTGATTTCTATAGATGTTTTATAAAGCGTGATACTCTTAAAACATTCGGAAAAACCATTTACCATAAGATGAACCATTCAGGTTTTGGAGTAATTTAAAATTTCATGCAATTTTATCACTCCGTTTGCTATTTAATTGTGGTTTAGAATTAAATAATGAGTCCATTCGATTCTTGGAATATTCAAAATAGGGTATCAAGACCAGTCTTGGTAACGAAACACCTATTAAGTGAACGTTGAATATTATAATCGAAAATTATCCCTAATCGAGGTCATTTAAACGATGGACGATTAATGACCAATTGAGATTAGTGTGTAGTCTAATTTATAGCACTGTTTCTTGTGCTACGAGGACATGATTGTCATAAATCATTTGCACAGGTATTGGTTTAGAAAAATACTAGATCGACCTATGAGAATACTTTAAGAGATTAAAAATCGTCATAAGTATATTTCTCATTATGGCTATCGGAACTCATTTCCTTGACCATGAGTATTGTGAGTTTTCTTGTTTGAGTACTAGTCCGCTTTGATGTTGTCAAACGTCTACCGTTATAGGGGATTAGAACAGCAAAACTCGGGCGGCTAGGTCCTCTCAGTAAGAGGAGCTACATTACAAGATTGGGAATGTCCCCCTACTAAAATAGGAAAGATGTCTTTGTTGTATACAAGGACTCTCGTAGAGCGAGACTGTAAAAATGCATGGACGTGCTCGGATGGATTTTAGAAATCATCTGTTTATTGACATTCGGACTCAGAATCGAGAAACACTTCAGGACGTAATAAGGATGACATAATAATCTTACCTTATAGTTCATGAAGAGACATTAAGCGACATAGGAGAATGGTTGTACACTAAATGTGCACCTGTCCGGAAGGACAAGTGGGAGATTAAAAGGAATGGTGTCCTTTGAACAAGTGTACTATTCCGTTAGCGGGTTCAGAATTATTAGAAAGCTAATATATTCATTAAGGTCAAGTGATCGGAATGCCTGGGTGGAGGCCGCTTTCGATCAATAATATTAATGTATAATTAATATTACAACTTAATCTTGACTGAAACCTTCGGGTCATACCCTAGCAAATATACGAACCGACTCGACAAATTAATTCGGAAGAAATTAATTCGTCGCCCGAGTGTTAAATAATTAGACGTCGGAAATTCGAGCTTGAAGCGTCGAAACCGAGCGTCGGAGAATCTCAAATGTCTAGCCAAAATTTAGGATTTGGCGAGACGGGAAAATGCTTCAAGTAACAAGTAAAATCCTAGCCACGCGAAAGGCTAGGAAAGCGCGCCAAATAGGTGTGTGCCACGTGGCAGCCACCTAGTCGCAGCGTGCCACGTGGCAACACGCCATGGTGGCGGCACGTGTGGCAAGAGATCGTGGACCCGGGTAACGGGTCATGGACACGGGCCAAAGTAAAATGGCCCAACCGAACCCAACTTGGGGCTCAAGGTTGGGTGACACATGGTTAGTTCACATTGCATGTGAATTGTCTTGGGGACCAAGTAGGAAAGTGGTCCTCACCTAACCATGTGACACTTGTTACTTATTCCTTGGTTTATTTAACTAAGGATTGAATTCATCAATCTTTCCATGTAGGATCTTTTGTGAAAAAGTCCCACGTTGAAAGATAGTGGAATTCACAAGCTATCCTTCCTTATAAATAGCCAAAGCATGGCTTGAGAATTCTTTGCTTGAGTGGGAGTTAGAAAGAGCATTGCATTTTGGCAAAAACTCTTAAACTCCATTAACACTTAGGTTTTGGTCAGACCTTGCTAAATCCAAGGTAGCGGACCTAAAAAGTCGTTGTTCGTCCTTTGTGGGTTGATACTGTTGGAGGCTCTCGTGTGAGCGGAGCTAAAGCTTTCAAGTAAGAGCCCATTAGGTCGGGCGAAGCACGCGTCAAAGGTAAATTAAGATTATATCCTTTTATGTTTATTTCTTATGCTTTATGGTTTTATTAATTGCGAGTGGTTCTTTGGGCCGGGGTCGTTTCCGCGGTAAGTTGGACTTTCCAAACCCCAACACAAAGAATGTAAAATTCATCAAAAACAGAAGTGAGTTTGAATAAAACTTACATAGATCGGGAAAGTAGATGAAAGAAGCTTTGATTTGCAACAAATTTGAGCAAATTTGGTTGAGAAACGAGCAAGAACGACTAAGAAAAGTTTCACGGCGATTTCTCGAAGAAGAGCAGCAGCGGCGGCGAAATGAGGAAGAAAGGGGATATATACGGTAATCCCGACTCTAGCGCCAAACGACAGCTTTGGCGTCTGGCGCTAGAGTTCAGCGCCTGGCACTAGTTCCAGCGTCTGGCGCCAGAGCAAATTCGTGGCGCCAACAACTTTTCAGCGGCGACAGAATGCTAAGCTACTTAGATTGGTTGTTTCGACTTCTTACAACAATTTTTTGTTCCTTGGTACGCCAATTAGACCCTCTTAGCAATTTGACATGAATTGGTAATCGGTAGACCTGGAAAATGGGTCATTCGGGTCGGGTATGGGTCGGGTCATTTCGGGTCGGGTCAAGTTCGGGTCAAAAGATTATCGGGTCAAGTTCGGGTCGGGTCGGTTCACTTCGGGTTTCAGGTTGATTTCGGGTCGGCCGATAATCGGGTCAGGTCGGGTATCGGGTCAACACTTCGGGTCGAGTTCGGGTCGGGTCAAGTTTGGGTCGGGTCAGTTTGGGTCGGGTCAATTTTTCGGGTCGGGTCAGTTCAATTTTCGGGTCCAATTTTCGGGTCAACTTCGGCTCGGGTCAACTTCTAGTCAAGTCATATTCGGGTGATTCATTGGGTTGAATACAACTCTATATATATATATTTATTTATTTATTTATTTTGACGAAAAACTCACTATATTTATTAAGGCTATTTTTTCATGGATTATAGTAATTGTTGGACCTTTATTAACCTTTTTTTTTTGTTTAGAATTTTAGACTAAGACTCATTTTCTAGATCTCCTAATACTAAGAGGGATGCTCTAACTAATTAAGTTATACCTCACTTTCTTATTGATCTTAGTTTTAATACGTACTCTTATTATCATTGTCATTGTTGTAATAATTTCTTTGAATTATTCTTATACCCCCTCCGTCCCAAATTACTCTTAACGATTTGATATTTTTCACTATTCACACATCTCACTTTGACTATCTTTTTTAGCTATTATATGAAAGTTAATGTAGTCATGTAAGATGTTGTTGGGTCTATTTTAATGTATAATTTCCTAATATAAACTTTTTATAACTTATGTAATTATTTACTAAAAGAAGTTAAAGGTCGGGTCATTTTCGGGTCGGGTCAACTTCGGGTCAGGTTGTTTCGGGTCTCGGGTCAACTTCGGGTCAAGTCGTTTCGGGTCTCAGGTCAATTTTGGGTCGGGTCATCTCGGGTTAGGTCGTTTCGGGTTGGGTCATTTCGGGTTTCGAGTCAAGGTCGGGTCAATTCCACTTCGGGTCGGGTATGGGTCGGGTCGGGTTAATTCGGGTTTTGGGTCAATTTCGGGTCACTGGTTTCGGGTCGATTTCGGGTCATTCGGGTCGGGTCATCGGGTCTGGGTCAGAATTGCCATGTCTAGTAATTGGCTCGATTACAATCGCAAAAGGTGATCAACCTGATGAATGATCGTCTCACTTAGCTTAAAGCGCCTAAGCATTGGCTCATCAAAAGGCACCGACGTAATGGTTCATAAACAGCAAAAGGCACCGACATAATGGTTCATAAACAGCAGAGGCACCAACATAAAGGTTCATAAGCAGCAGAGGCACCGACATACTAGTTCACTATTCAAAGCAGCAAAAGCGCCGACGTACAGCCAGAGCAAAAGCAAAGGATCGATGTAGACAACCATTTGTGTCTCCCCAAAACCAAACCCTGTGATGAGTACCTTTCGCGTCGAATCGTAATCGAATGAAGCGAAAGTGTGGAAAGTCTAGTGTTGCGGATAGTTTTAATTTCTTTTCTCTTCTCTTTGTTTTTGAAAACTTATTTTAAGAAAACAGCCAATCCAGTTTTGTTGTTCCATGATATGGGTCCAAAAGTAGTGTAGTTGGATGGGGCTTGCAAATACCTTTCCAACGATATATTATAGGCCCAATTCCGATGAATATTGAGGAAGTTATGGCCAATTTACTAAACTGGGCCCGGTTTGAGCTTTATATACGGCCTAATGATCTAGAGGAGGGCCTATTATTAATTATCATTCCTAAAACTATTAGGATTGATTATAGTATTTTAGAATACTCTAGGAGGTTCTTTAAATCCTAATGGAGTTAGGATTGATAATTATGTTTTAAAGAGTTTGAAATTGAATAAAACTACTCCTTTTAAGAATCCTTGTTTTGTACGAAGTGGAATATATTCAGATTTTATTTTCATGCCTCATAATATTTATCCAAATTTTATATGGTTGGATAGATCTTGAAATTATATTTCCAATGATATATTATAATATTAAATCCGAGTTATAACGAAAAAGATATGAATGAGACATGAAACTTTATCCAAAACTGACACCCTTCCACTATTTTGTCGATATTTTTTTATCTACAAAACATTTTAATTTGATTCTAATTGGATTGGAAATTATAATTTAAGAGCTTTTCAACAAAATATTATATGCCTTATTTGGACTTCCGGATCAAAAGATATGATAAAAACAAAAACGCGTGAATTTCTGAAATCAGCGCCAAACGCCAACTGTAGCGCCTGGCGCCTGGCACTAGTGTTGGCGCTTGGCGCCAATAGCCTAATTTTGGCGCCAGCTCTGTTTCAGTTGCGCCAATGCTCTAGTTTGTTAATTTTATCTTTTTGGCTGATTTTCTCTATAAATAACGTCGTAAAAACTCCGTTTTCATTCACCAACTCTCATCAAGATTTTCTTGATTATTCTCTCTCTCTCTCTCTCTCTCTCTCTCTCTCTCTCTTTTTCTAAAATAGCCTTTTCTCAAATACAAAATTCCGCATTCGAAAGATCTAGAAACACCTAGTCATATTCGAAGTTGCCTTCGCCCTAGACGTGAAAGGTTTAATTTCTAAGGGTTTGGTCCCAAATCTCTATTTCAATTATTTAATTTCATTGTTTTGTTTGTTATTTTCCTTGAAGTTACTAACGTGTGTATTTTGTCATTAGAAAGAGGTACGAGGCATCAAAGTAAGTGCTTTAACGATTTATTGATGTTATGATCATTTTTATATTGTTATTATGATATTCCTAGTATCATGTCTAGGGTAATTTTAATATTAAATATGATTGTTACGATGCCTTTTATTTTCTTCCTAATATTTATGATTGTTAGTATAATGTTAGGGTTAAAGATTTGATTTTTATTGCTTAGTGACATGCAAGGGTTTGTTATTGATCTTGTTAGTATCATGCCTAGGATCTTGCTATTATTATGCTTTAACATGATTATGTTAATTATGATTAATTTTATTATTTTAATTATGATTATAATTGTTATAATTTATGATCATGTATTGTTATGATTATTATTGATTATAATTATGTTGCTTGATATATTTATTTTTATTGCTTGATCACGCCTTTTATGCATGTTTAAAGGGAATTGGTACTTGTAATCACGCTTAATAAGATAATTAACAATCTTGTTAGGGTTAATGTGATTATATTTCAAGTGATCGCCAATGATAGATTTATTTGCGCATTAATATTCAATCAACATAGATTAAATAGGTTTAGGGTTAATCCTATTGATTGCATGTTAATTAAAAAGCGCACATGAATACGATCAGAATAAAGTAGAGGCCTATTATTAGGGTAGGTTCAATCTCTTTTAGGTTGGATTTGTACCTTCATCCACGAACCCTTATTTGGTTCTAGACCTTATGGAGTTGACGATCTCTTGGATCGTTAAGGGGTGTAACCTTCACCTCGTGAACGGTTTACAAGTTGCTAAAACTTGTTGGCGACTCTTTTGCTATATCTTCTTCCCTTTTGGACGCCACCGTACTCTAGTGTATGATCATAGTGGGGTTCAAGCTAGGGGTTAACGCTTGAAATATATTCCCTACAATCGACAAGCGTGGATCTTTGGTAATTTTCCTCAGAATATTATCGCAACAAATGAGGATAACTTCAGGCAAGGATATCTTCGACAGCGTTCCCTAGCTTGCGGAGAGTTGTCATAAACATCTGGAGGTGATTTCAGGCGAAGTTATCTTCAATCGTGTTCCCTGACTTGCGAAAGATGGTCACGAAGCGCTAGAAGGTCATTTCAGGCGAAGCAATCTTCGATGGGGTTCTCTAGCTTGCAGAAGTCTATCACGGCGGAATTGGAGGTAGTTACAGGCGTAGCAGTCTTTAGGCGGTATTCTCTAGCTTGCAGAAGATCGTTAAAACAAATAGCAGGATGGCATTCCCTAGCTTGCGGAAGGTTGTCACAACAACAACAAATGCAGCAACAAATCGGTTACCCCCAGAGACGTGTGCTCGACGGTGAAAGATACACGTTTCTTAACTCTTTTATCTGTTTAACTAACGCTAGTTTGCAAGTACACTACAAGAAAATAACCTTTTCGTATCGATTATTTTAACCTTTAATATCGATTGTAATTGCAACAAAAAGATTTCCTACGAATGGTCATTCGATACAATATCCCCTGTTGCCTTAGCCTTTAGTAATGGTTTTCAATATCGCTGGGGTTAGCCTCAATAATTGATACTAAAAACTACATCCAATCGTGGTTATTATTGTAGCGATTACAATCGCTATAAATGTTTAACCCATTTTCTTAAAAAAAAACATGCGTATGATCTTTACAAGATTCGAACATGCAACCTCAAACTCTTATATTAAATGTTTCACAAATAAGCTATGACATATTTTATGTATTCTTTGTCAAACAATATTTATATATCTAGTGTTGAAAAGGCCTTTCGTATCGATTTGTAGGATTTAGTGGCGATTGTAAATGATACTTTTGCTCAAAATTATATAAATGTGTAAAAATAGTGTGGATATGTATTGTTATGTTTTCTGTATCGATTTTATATGGGAAAACCATGGCGATTGTAAAATGATACGACTTTCTAAATTATTTCACAAACATACTTACATATTGTAGCGAATGTACAATCGCTATGAAAAAATCGCTACGAAAAGACATTTTTCTTGTAGTGGTATCGGTGTTACAAGAGTGATTTAGAATCGCAGAATGTTCTGAATCATTCTCCGTCCCTATCGATACTTTGACTTTAGTTTTCGAAACTTGCGTTTCTCCAAACTCGGTCAAAGTCGGGGCTTCTGTAGACACCCATTTTTGTCCCCCCAAAATCAAACCTAGTGATGAGTACCTTTCGCGTCGAATCATAAAACAAATGAAGTGAAAGTGTGGAAAGTCTAGTGTTGCGGTTAGTTTTTAATTCTTTTCTTTCTCTCTGTTTTTGAAATTCTATTTTTAGAAAGCAGCCAATCCAGTTTGGTTTGGACCATGGAAAGGGTCCAATAATAGTGTAGTTGGGTCGCGTTTGAAAAGAGTTTTCCAACGATATATTATAAGCTCAATTCCGATTAATAAAGAAGTTATGGCCAAATTACTAAACTGGGCCCGGTTTCATATTTATGTGCGGCCCAATGATCTAGAAGAGGGCCTAATATTGATTTATCATTCCTAATGCAATTAGAATTTATTATAGTCTTCTAGATTCTTCTAGAAGGATCTTTTCATTCCTAATTTAATTAGCATTGATAAATTGACTTTAGTTGACTTTTTAAAGTTTTAATCAGAATAAAAGAAGTGTTTTTAGAGAAAATACAATTTTTCCCTTCTGTACGGCTAAATCTTATCAAATTAAGAAAACGCGTGGAAACTGTTGTCTAGCGTGTGACGACAGGACCAGCGCTTGGCGCCAGGATTGGCGTCTGGCGCTAGCCCTGGCGCCTGGCGCTAATGTTTGGCGTCTGGCGCTAATTTGTTTTATTCTTTTCGAAACTCTAATTTGTTTTTTTATCCATCCTGCTTATTTTCTCTATAAATAGCCTCCTAAAACCTCCGTTTTCAATCATCAATAACTATCAATTCTCATCAACTCTCTAGTTTTCTAATACTCTCTTCAAGATTCTCTTGATCTCTCTCTCTCTCTCTCTTTTCTAAAATAGCTTTAGCATACAAAATTCTACATTCACAAGATCTAGAAACACCTAGCCAAGTTCAAAGTTGCCCTCGCCCTACACGTGAAAGATTTTAAATTTCTGAGGGTTTGGTCCCAAATTTCTATTTCAATTATTTGATTTAATTTAATTGTTTTATTATTTTCCTTGAAGTTAATAACGTGTGTATTTTGTTATTAGAAAAAGATACGAGACATCCAAGTAAGTGGTTTTATTGATTTTATTGATATTATGATATAGAAATCATGTCTAGGTTGTTATTATGATTCCTAGTATCATGTTAGGGCGTTTTGATCTTCCTAGTATCATGTTTAGGGTAATAACTATAATTTCTAATATCAAATATGACAATTATGATTTCTATAATGCTTCCTTCTTTTTAACACTCATGTTAGTATAATGTTAGAGTTAAATATTTGATCTTTGATGTTTAGTGACATGCTGGGGTTTGTGATTAATCTTGTTAGTATCATGCCTAGGATCTTGCTATTATTATGCTTTAACATGATTATTATCATTATTATGATTATTATTATTATGATTATTATGATTATTATGATTATTATTATTATTATGATTATTATGATTATTATTATTATGTTGCTTGATTTTATTATTATTATTAGGAAAATTTGTCAAAAATAACACCACCTTTCACAGGTCGTTCTCTCTTCCAAGAATAGAACGACCTTTAGATTATTCCAAAATAAAACGACCTTTGATACACATCTGCCAAAAATGAAACCAAAAACCTGTAACCTGTTTTACAGGTTACATATGACACGTGTCACATGTATGATTGGTTTATATAATTTAATTTAATTTTAAGATTTTTCTCTACTAAAAATGAATTTTTTTTATAAAAAAACATAAATAAAAAACACTTTTAAAGAATAATTAAAACCAAATTTTTTTTAGAAAAAAGAAATGGGATGAATTTGGGATTTGCGGGCTACAGTTGGAGTTGGGCCGACCGGGAACATGGAGGTAGTGGCTGGAATCAGGAAAGGGAAGGGGGTTAGTGGTCGAATTCCGGAGGGGAAGGGAGATTGTGGTCGGAAAGCCACCACAATTGACTGAGCCACCCAAAAACCACTACAAGAATTTGGGGTTTAATTTTTTGGGTGGTGATTCGAGGGGGGAAGGGGTGGAGACGGTCATCGAAAGGGCAAAATTGTTTCACCTGCATATTTGAGGTGATTTGGCGCCGGCTGGTGGGGAGAGGAACATTTTCGAGGGGAGGGAGGAGGGTTTTCAAGGTGAATGAGGAGGGTTTTAGTGCAGGAGGAAGGTGGTTTAGTGGTTGGAGCTGGTGGTCGGGGTCTGGGTTAGGAGGGGTGTCGCCGACGCCGGGGTTGGTACTCTTGCCACCGGTGGTTATGGGGAGGCCTACCTGTGGGGTTGGCTGCCAGGGAGGGAGGGTTTTTTTTTTATTTTCAGTTCCTTTTTTTTAAGTATTGTTTTTTTTTAAGGTTTTTTTATTAGAAAAAAAATCTTTAAAAAATTGACTAACGACATTGTGACACGTGTCATTAGTAACCTTTTTAACAGGTTAACAACAGGTTATGTTTCATTTTTGGCAGATGTGTATCAAAGGTCGTTTCATTTTGGAATAATTTAAAGGTCGTTCTAATCTTGGAAGACCGGTGAAAGGTGGTGTTATTTTTGACAAATTTTCCTTATTATTATTGCTTGATCACACCTTTTATGCATGTTTAAAGGGAACTTGTACTTGTAATCACGCATAATAAGATAATTAATAATCTTGTTTAGGGTTAATATGATTATAATTCAAGTGATCGCCAATAATAGTTTTATTTGTGCATTGATATTCAACCAACATAGATAAACAGGTTTAGGGGTAAACCTAATGATTGCATGTTAGTCAGAAAGCACACATGAATACGATCAGAATAAAATAGAGGCCTATTATTAAGGCAGGTTCAATCTCTTTTAGGTTGGATTTGTACCTACATCCCCGAACTACTAATCATGGTTCCAGACCTATTAGAGTTGACGATCTCCTAGATAGTTAAGGGGTGTAACCTTCACCTCGTGAACGGTTTACAAGTTCCTAAAACTTGTTGGGGACTCTTTTGCTCTAGCTTCCTTCCCTTTGGACGCCACAATGCTTTAATGTATGATCATAGTGGGGTTCAAGGTAGGGATAATGCTTGAAATATTCCCTACAGCAATATACAAGCATAATCAAGCAATTTTATGGCATAAAATCCAACAAACAAAGAAAATTAAGCAAAGCAAGTTCCGAATTTCCAGAAAATTCGTGAACAAACATGCGCAAAATAAGAAAAATACAAGGTGAGTTTGAAGAAAACTTACATAGATCGTGAAACTAGATGAAATACACTTTGATTTGCAAGAAGTTTGAGCGAATTTGGTGGACAAATGAGCAAGAACGAGCAATTTGAAGATTCGGAGTGAAACGAGAAGCAGCAGCAACAGTAAACGAAAAATGACGAAGAAACGGGTTTTATTTGAAAATCCCAATTGTTATTTGCGCGGCGACGGGGTCTTCTAGCACGCGCTGGTACGGCGACAGAGTGTGTGGCGCCGTAATATGGTTATGTGGACCTCATGCAGCAGTTTGGGTTCCTTAGTACGCCAGTTAGCCCCTACAAGCAATTTAACATGATTTAGTAATCGGCTCGATTACAACCACAAAAATTGATCGACCTGATAGATGATCGTCTCACTTCGCTTAAAGCGCCTAAGCATTGGCTCATCGCAGGCACTGACGTAATTGTTCACAAAAAGCAAATGCGCCGACGTACTGGCATAGCAGTAATTTCAGCAAATATTGAAAACAGCAAAATTCAAGCAGCATTAAGGATTAACATGTAGTGGCCTTCGTCTTCGGAATATTATCACAGAAAAACTGAGGATCGTTACAAGCAGAATGGTCTTCGACGCGTTCCCTAGCTTACGGAGAGTTGTCACAAATAACTGAAGATGGCAACATGCAGAGTTATCTTTAATCGTGTTCCCTAGCTTACGAAGGATGATCACAAACGGCAGAGGATGACTACAAGCAGAGTCGTCCTCGATGGTGTTTCCTAGCTTGCGAAAGACTATCACAGCCGAAATTGGAGGCAGCTACAAGCAGAGCTGTCTTTTTAATAAATGCAGCAACAAATCGGTTACTTACAAAGACGTGTACTCGACAGTGCAAGATATGTGTTTCTGAACTCTTTTATCTGTTTAAATAACCCTAATTTGCATGTATCGCCGTTACAAGAATGATTTAGGATCGCAGAACGTTCTGAATCATTCTCCGTCCCTTTTGCTACTTTGACTTTTGTTTTCAAAACATAATTATCTCCAAATTCTGTCAAAGTAAGGGCTTCTGTAGACACCCATTTGTATCTCCCCAAAACCAAACCCAGTGATGAATACCTTTCTTTCTATTTTTGAAAACCTGCTCTATTTTTTGAAATTAGCCAGTCCAATTCAGTTTGGTCCATGACAAGGGTCCAATAATGGTGTAGTTGGATGGGGCTCGAAAAAAGCTTTCCAACGATATATTATAAGCCCGATTCCGATGAATAACGAGGAAGTTGTTGCCAAGATACTAAACTGAGCCTGGTTTGGTTCTTATATGCGGCTCAATGATCTAGAGGAGGGTCTATTATTAATTATCATTCCTAAAGCTATTAGGATTGATTGTAGTCTTCTAAAATCATCTAGAAGGTTGTTTTTTATCCTAAAAGGATTAGGAGTGATAATTATGTTTTAGAGTTTTACTTGGAATAAAACAAGTGTTTTATGTGAAAATACGATTTTAGCCTTCGTACGGATTTTACGACTCAATTTTATCGAGAAGTGGATTCCGCATTGAAAACGTGTTGAAACCTCTTGCACCGCCTGACGACAGGTTCGTTGCCTGGCGCCAAGTTCGTCGCCTGGCGACAAGCTCTGTCGTTGGCGACAGGGTGCAGTTTTATTCTTTTTCGAACTCTAACTCTTTTCTATCGTTTTCGGACTATTTTCTTATAAATAGGGTCCCTGGACCTCCATTTTCAAGAACCAGAATTCTCTAATTCTTCTCACTCTCTAAGCTAAAGCTTATACTCTCTCTCTCTCTTTATACCCTAGTGTAGGGAATATTTCAAGCATTAATCTCTAACTTGAACCCCACTGTGATCATACACTAAAGTACGGTGGCGTCCAAAGGGAAAGAAGATAGAACAAAAGAGTCGCCAACAAGTTTTAGGAACTTGTAAACCGTTCACGAGGTGAAAGTTACACCCCTTAACGATCCAAGAGATCGTTAACACCAATAGGTCTTGAACCATGACAGGTAGTTCGGGGATGAAGGAACAAATCCAACCTAAAAGAGATTGAAGCTGCCCTAATAATAGGCCTCTACTTTATTCTGATTATATTCATGTGCGCTTTCTGACTAACATGCAATCAATAGGATTAACCCTAAACCTATTTATCTATGTTGGTTGAATATTAATGCACAAATAAACTATTATTGGCGATCACTTGAATTATAATCAAATTAACCCTAAACAAGACTATTAATTATCTTATTAATCGTGACTACAAGTACAAATTCCCTTTAAACATGCATAAAAGGCGTGATCAAGCAATAACAATAAATATAATCAAGCAACATAATAATAATCATAATTAAAAATAATCATGGAAATAAACATGTTCATGTTAAAGCATAATAACAATAGCAAGATCCTAGGCATGATACTAACAAGATTAATAACAAACCCTAGCATGTCACTAAACATCAAAGATCAAATATATAGCCCTAACATGATACTAAAAATCATAAATATTAGGAAGAACATAAAAGGAATCATACTTTTAATCATACTTAATATTAAAGTTACCCTAGACATGATACTAGGAAGATCAAAACGCCCTAACATAACATTAGGAATCATAAGAGCAACTTAAGCATGATTTCTACATCATAATATCAATAAAAACCTTTAAAGCACTTACTTGGATGCCTCGTACCTCTTTCTAATAACAAAATACACACGTTAGTAACTTCAGGGAAAATAATAATTAAACAATTAAGTTAAATAATTGAAATAGAGATTTGGAACCAAACCCTCATAAATTAAAACTTTTCACGTCTAGGGCGAAGGCAACTTCGAATAATGCTAGGTGTGTCTAGTGCTAATGTATGAGAAGTTGTGTTTGTAAAAGGCTAGGTTAGAAAAGAGAGAGAGAATCAAGAAATTCTTGATGAGAGTTGGTGAGAATTGGTGAATGAAAACGGAGTTTTTACGACGTTATTTATAGAGAAAATCAGCCAAAAAGACACAAAATCAAAACAGAGTCCTTACGCAAAAGGCCAGATTAGCGCCAAACGCTGACCTTAGCGCCAGGCGCTAAGGCTAGCGTCAGGTGCCAAGCGTAGCGTCAAGCGCTACAGCTGGCGTTTGGCGCTGACTCAGAAATTCACGCGTTTTCTTAAAATTAGATAGAAATTGCCGTACAGGAGGATAAAATCGTATTTTCCTCAAAAACATTCTTTGATTTTAATTAAAACTCTAAAAAGTCAACAAAAGTCAATTTATCAATGCTAATTAAATTAGGAATGAAATGAACCTTCTAGAAGAATCTAGAAGACTAAAACTATTCCTAATTGCATTAGGAATAATAAATTCATATTAGGCCCTCATCTAGATCATTGGGCCGCATATAAGGCTCAAACCGGGCCCAGTTTGGTAAATTGGCCATAACTTCCTCAATATTCATCGGAATTGGGCTTATAATATATCGTTGCAAAGCTCTTTTCAAGCCCCTTCCAACTACACTACTATTTGACCTATATCATGGACCAACCAAACTGGATTGGCTTTTTTCTTAAAATAGGTTTTCAAAAACAGAGAGAGGAGAAAAGAAATTAAAACTATCGCAACACTAAACTTTCCACACTTTCACTTCATTCGATTATGAATCGGCGTGAAAGGTACTCATCACTGGGTTTGGTTTTGGGGAGACACAAATGGGTGTCTACACCTAGCCTTTTTACAAACACAATTCCACACTCATTAGCACTAGACACACCTAGCCAAGTTCGAAATTGTCTTCGCCCTAGACGTGAAAGGTTTAATATTTCTGAGGGTTTGGTCCCAAATCTCTATTTTAATTATTTAATTGAATTTTTTGATTTCTTATTTTCCTTGAAGTTACTAACGCGTGTATTTTGTTATTAGAAAGAGATACGAGGCATTAAAGTATGTAATCTTATTGCTTTATTCTTGTAGAAAGCATGTTTAGATTTGTTTAATTCCTAGCATCATGTTAGGATGTTATTATTGCTGTCTAGAATCATGTTTAGGATGTCTTTTATGCTTTCTAATATCATGTTAGTATCATGTTAGGGTTAAAGCTTTGATTTTTAATATTTAGTGACATGTTAGGATTTGTTATTAATCTTGTTAGTATCATGCCTAGGATCTTGTTATTAATATTATGCTTTAACATGATTATTTTCATTATATTGTTATTTCGATTATGATTATAATAATAATTATTATTATTATGTTGCTTGATATATATTTATTGTTATTGCTTGATCACGCCTTTTATGCATGTTTAAAGGGAATGTGTTAAATTATACTCATTATTATCTTGTTGTGTCGCATCTTGGGAAGAAATTAGAAGGAGATTAATCTTGATCATGGGTTTTGGTCTTTTAATAATGAAATCACACGTTTCAAGAATGTCATATCATTCCCAATCCTCATTAATTTATTTGGGACTAGTACAAGGAGTCTCACGGTATTAATAATTTGGTTACAAAGAACTACTTTATAATAGATTAGCCTTAATCAAGGGCTATACTTTATTTTCTTTTCATTGACGTTTTCATGAGTTACAGGCTAGCAGATGACGTTGACAACATGAAGTTGACGATAAGGCTAGTTTTTATAGTGGGCAAGGTTTTTATATCAAGAAAGTTCATTCTCAACTATGCTGTTATTGTTCATTTTAAACCTTTACATAATATGTTTATATTGTTTCCCAAATTTTTGTATTTTTATTAGTCCTGGAGTTCAATGAGCAATTTGGGAATAGTTGGATTTGATGCAGAATAACTAATTAGTAGTTTTGTTTTGACTATGTGTTTTGTATAGTTTGAATCTAAAAGGTATTTAAAATTATTATTGGGGTTAATTTGATGAACGTATGGTTTTCATGAACTTGTAGTACATATATTTCCTAGATTTTGGTATTACTTTTCCTATCCGTAAATGAGTTTAGTTATTTCTCTATGCTTGATAGCAAATATGAATGGTTTGATTTAGCAATTATTTACCCATGTCTAATGCCTTAAATGTTTGTAAATTGTACGAAGTAAGCCTAAGGCACATGTGAAACTATTTATAATTTATGTATTGAATTATGTTTTTATATTTCAAGTATGATATGAACCATGTGGTTTTCCACTAAAGTGAACGTGTTAATATTGGTTGCTTATGTGCTTGTTTCTATTTTCTAATTAAGCTATATCAGGCAATATATTGATATAACTAATCGATCCGACAGTATAGTTGATTCAATCGATTCAGGTATGTTTTTATTAAAGCATGAAGTAGTAGGTTCTCATATTATTTTCACCTTCTCATTCAATTATAGTATTATGTACCTACTTGAAGTTAGATTATTGGAATGGATGTAAATTGAATATGATGTGCGGACCTGAAGTTCCTTATATTTATAAAGAGTATTCATATCTTATTTTTACCTTCTCTTTCTGAAAAATGTAGATGGATTGGTATATATATTCTCATACATATGGACTTGAAATTCCTTAATTAATTAAATATATAGCAAAAAGTGTGTTATGAGTTCAAGTAATTAAACATGACATTGTGAGAAACTATACATAATCAATGTTTTATTATGCCCATAAATATAAGAGGTTTTGTTTTTTTTTTAAGATGAATGTAATTGGGCATGAGAAACATGATAAGTGAAGTATAATTTTATATAAGCATGTTTTTGCTAAAAGGAACACGTTACTTGATACATGACATTGCCAAAAGAATTTATAGCTTAAAAGTTGCAAGGATTTTAAAGGTTGTTGGATTGATTCATTCCATACCCCCATATGCAAGGAATAGGGGGACATTGTATGTAATCCTTGCATATAAATAATAAAATATATTGATGGTCAGTTTGATACATACAATAACTTAAATATCAACGATTTATTTAATAGAAGTGGCTACATGTTAATTAAATATTTTGAAATGATACCATCCTGAAGATGGATATAAACAAATAACATTTATCATATACTAGTTGTAAATGCTCTAATTTAAAATTGATGTCCTAAAAGTACAACATCAATTGTTGATGAACCTATAGCATGCCGCCTGAAGCGTGATAAATCAATAGGTTCTAAAGATGATTAAGTATCTTTGAAAAGGAAAGGAGTCACTATTGACAATGACAAATTTGAGGAAGTGGTAAATATCATTACATTTATAGAAGAAATCACTTTTAATAAAGTTCATATGTTTCATGATTATATAAAAGACTCCAGAAGAGTATGAAATATCCAACAAGATTAACATGTATCAAGTTTATAGTTTGAACTCCAGTAGAGTATGACTAATTATTGGATAAAATATTAATTGATTGTCTTGCCAATTAATATTAAGAGTATGAGTAAAATATTGTATAAAGAAACACATGTTGGTGATCTAATATCACATCACATTCATGGCCATGCATATAGTAAGTTTAATAAAGTGATCACTAGTGTTGAAAACTGACCAGAGTTCAAATTTAGAGAAGTGACTGGATGTGATAATTAAATTAGGCCATCCGGGTTTAATAATTACCCGTTATGGAAACCTGAAGTTTCGTTTGATACTGTGTTGACGCTCTCTCAATGTTAGATGTATGAAATGAATTGAATGGCAAGACATAACATTGAGATTGAGCTATATATTTTTGGATTGTGATTCATACTAATTTGTATTGATGAAAATTTCAAGAGTTAATAGGTTATAAAAAGGATTAATGGGTGACCAGAAGTTCACCAAAATAACGTATACATTATTGTAAACTAACAGAGAACCAGAAGCTCACCAAATACATTATTTAAAGCTTTAATGATCCAGAAGATCACTACCTAGTAGAATTACAAGCAAGTGATCTATGCTTGTATAACAATTCTTTTGATTGGGGCTATTATATGTCAGCACATATGAAATAGGAGAAGAAAGAAAAACGTACAACTGCACAACATATGCCTCCCCATTGACATTGATCTCTAGAAGAGAAAATATTATTGAAAATTTAATAATAAATACACATGAAATATAAAGTTAATGAATAAATGATTCTTTATCGAAATTGTTCTCCAGAAGAGATAAATTTTGATTGTGATCCTCCTAATGAAATGAATTTTAATGCAAATTTATATACTAAGTTGGTATAGAATTAGACGCCCCTATAAAAGAGATATTTTACCAACTCTGGGGGAGAAGAAATAGAAAAAGTTGGAAAATCGAAAAAAAAATTAAATAAATAAAGAATATTTATGATCCCTATAATGGTAATTTGAAAAGTTATATATATGCCAACTTTTGTATATATATTATCAAGATATGTTGTACATTTATGATTTAATTTGTATTCAGTTATGACTCATGTTGCATCGCGTTGAAGATATATTTTGGTCATATTAATTATGTTTATACATTGAGATAAAATCTTGCCAATTTTACTTGAATCACTACTCCTGAAGTGTAGGTTGTATATGACCGGTTCCAAAATAAAGATTTGTTTAATAGATATGATATTTGGCAAGATAGTGCAGTTGACACTAATAGTGTAATAGTATATAAATACCATTGTGTATGAAATACCCTAAAAGTTGTATAGATATCTGAATTATTATAATAGATGGCCTATGATGTAAGAAAAGTTATGATGGTACCAATGAGAAATGTATTCAGATATCATAGTAAAATAGCATGCGAAATGTAAGTTAAAGGAATTTTATAATACCGCTACATAATGGAACCGATGAATAATATGCATATGCATAATGGAATGGACTAATGAGTAAGGGATCTGAAATATATGTACATTTAGATGTCGACATAATGATAATGATCATAAGTTTATCATGGACCCGAAGTCCAATGAAATATGAATTTTTAAATCCACACTGTACAGTGTCTTGCGTCATTTTTAGTCTTATTTTAATGTGCATGTGTGAGTCATAAGTTAATGGATATTTATTGCATATATAGGAAGTTGTTAGATGCATTACTTTATTGTATATTGTTAATATGTTATCATATTTTCTATATCTCATATTGCATGCATTAATTTCATACAATAATTGTGGTGTATGTAAATGTTCATTCAAAGTATAGTAAGGTATGTTTACAACTTTGATGAAAAATTAGAAAGAAATTAATATTCCAATGGGCTTATAATTGTGATGAAATTATTGATGACACCGATTTAATTGCACATTATGAATTAAGAAGAGTTCCTGAAGAACTTATATACGACCTATTGTAATATCCAGCCCTACAAAGTTTATATCTTGAATTTGCAATTATTATCAAACTCTTGAAAATCTATGTACGTGACAACATTATCAACATCTCAACCTGAAGTTTGAGCATATGAGAGTTAATGAAATTAACTATTTGTATTTGCAAGAGAGCTATCGTGTCAATTATGAAACGTCTAAGGAATATCAATGGATCACTTATGCGTGACAATGTTTTCTTATGGTCCAGAAGAACCATAATTAGCGTATATAATTACGTGTGTTATAATATAATTCATATGAGAAGAATGATATTAATAATATTAAGCTAAGTTTTGTCATCAAATTATTACTCGTATTAATGAATGTTTGATAAAATAATGATCATCAATATTTATTATCAACGACTTCCAGAAGAAGTCATAACCGTATAAGTTTATCCTTTGAATCAACTATTAAACAGAGATTTGAAATATTGATATTATAGATAAACACATGTATGGTGAAATGAAGACACTTCACATGTTAGTGTGAAGACTTGAAGATGCAATTTCAATTTAGGAGGATCAAAGATCAACAAGTGATATTTTACCAACTTATTAAAAGATATCCAACATATTGGATTCATTGTTGGGACACTAGAAGATCTCTAAGTTATGTATTCATCAGGGGGAGAAAATACGGCTGCACTCATTTTCCCTTGACCATGGCTTTGTCCCACATCGGGTTTTCCTGGTAAGGTTTTTAATGGGGCAGCATCTCGAGTGTATTACGAAAAATGTTGTACTCTTTTTCCTTCATTAGGTTTTTATCCCAAAGGGTTTTTCCTAATAAGGTTTTAACGAGGCACAATCTTCGATAATGGACATCCAAGGGGGAGTGTTATGAAATATTGTATGGATGTCCATTATACTCCTTTATCATTTCGAAATATTCTAGAACTAGGGTATATTGTTATGTAAGCAAACCCTAGTTATATTGTATGTATATATATATATATATATATATATATATATATATATATATATATATATATATATATCCTCTTTATGGATAATATAGACTGATCTATTCTCCCTAATTTCTCCTCTTTCTCTTTAATTTTATAACATATGAGTATTATTTGCTTCACAATGACTCAAAGAGACTAATAGCATATTGCTGGAGGAAATGCAAGTGTGTGTACAACAAGAAAACTTGTAGGTTAGTGAAGTGTACATGTGTGAAAGGTGTTACGTGTAGGTTCAAGTTTTATGCAACTAGGCTTGTGAAATCAGATGCTTGGCAAATTAAGACAATAAGGTTGAATCATAGGTGTATTAGGACTAAAATGAACAACAAGGTGACAACAGAGTTTCTGGCTGACAGATACTTGGAGGAATTTAGGGGCAACCCTAGATGGAAGATCAAAATAACATATTCCATGGCTAGAAGCAGGCCAAAGCTAATAATATATGGGTCTTCAACAGAACAGTATTCAAGAGTATAGGACTATGGGAAGGCTATTCTAAAATGGAACCCTTGAAGTGAGTGTAATATGGTGGTGGATGACATTGGTCAAATTGAGAGGCCAATTTTTATGAGGATGTTTGTGTGTTTAGCTGCACTTAGGGATGGGTTTATTACTGGTTGCAGACCCATCATTGGTGTGGATGGTTTCCATCTCAAAGGGGCTTACCTTAGGCAGATCCTGGTTGTAGTTGAAAAAGTTGGGAATAATGCCATTTTCCCACTAGCTTGGGGTACCATGGAGATTGAAAACAAAGACAACTAGTGTTAGTTTCTTCAGAGTTTGCTGAAAGCACTTTGTGTGTTTGAGCAAGAATTTGGATTGACTTCACTAGTAGAAAAATACAATAAGGCACCCCCATAAAGGCACCGGTTCAGGCCAAACCGGTGCCCTAAACCGGCCCAAACACTCATCTCGCCGCTTCTCCCTCCTCTTCTCTCCTTCTCTTTCTCTCTCCTCTTCTCCTCTCCTCCTCTTTCGCTCATCATTCACCACTCATCTCCTCCTCTTTCGCTCATCATTCACCAGTCTTTCTCATCTCCTCCTTCCCTTTCTCATCTCCTCCTCCTTCCCTTTCGCTACCACGTCTCTTTTTCCTTCTCCTTCAAGCCCACCACGGAGACCACCACGAGCACATGCAACACCACGAACCGGTTTGATTTTGATTTATTTTTTTCGATTTTGATTTTAATACATTTTGTTTTTAATTTTGATTGCAATACATTTTGTTTTCGATTTTAATTTTTTGTTTTTCGATTTCTGGATTATTTTTTTTCCGTTTTCAATTTTGATTTTTTTTTTCGATTTTTGTTTATTCGATTTTAATATATTTTGTTTTCGATTGTGATATTTTATTTTTCGATTTCTGTAATATTTTTTTTCTTATGTTTGATTTTGAATTTTTTTTTATTTTTGTTTTTGTTTATTCGATTTTAATATATTTTGTTTTCGATTTTGTTTTTTTGTTTTTCGATTTCTAGGTTTTTTAATTTTTATTTTTTATCTGGGTTTTTTTTATTTCAATTTATTTCCATTTCTGGGGTTTTTTTTTCTGGGTATTTTTCGATTGAATTTATTTTCGATTTAATTTTTTTGCGATTTTAATTTTTTTTCTGGGTTTGAATCTTAATTTTTTTTCTAGATTTGAATCTTAATTTTTTTCTGGGTTTGAATTTCAATTTTTTTCTGGGTTTGAATCTTAATTTTCGTAATTTTAGTTTACAGTGAGTTTATTAATGTCGGTGTTTTAATTGATGCAGGTGAACAATCAAGGTGTTGCTTTGGGAATTTTGATTTCAATGTTGTAATTTTTTTTTTCTTCGATGTGTAATTTTTTTTTCTTCAATGTTATAATTTTTTTTCTGGATTTTGATGTTGTATTTTATTTTATTTTTTTGTATTGTAAAATAACAATTTAATCATCAATATATTTCGTATTCAAGCTTGTTATATGTTTCTGATTATATTTCTTATTTAATGATCAATTTTGGTCAATATTCATTTCATTTAAGTGGATAAAATATTATGTGTGCATCTGTGTTAATCTTTAAAGGGAACACCCTTTTTTGGTTGGGAATTTTCCCTTTCCAAAAATACCCTTTCATAGTTACTGAATTATACAAACATATTAAAAAAAAAAAAAAAAGGAAAAAAATATCAAAGAAAGTTCCATGCACATGCATCCTATTCAATTGGTGGTAAAAATAGAACTGCTATCTACGGTTCCATTCAAAGCCAAAAAAAAAAAAAAAAAAAAAAAAACTTGCTCCTTGAAATTAGGTGTTGCATTAGTAGGTGAACACATGTCCACTACTATCAAATTACTCCCTAGCAGTTATCCTCCAATACAAATATGAGAACAAACAGTAGTTACTCTTCCTTTTCTCCTTTTACATCCAATTCTATATTTTCTAATCTTAATCTGGAAGACTAACACTCTCTATTCAAATTCAACTGTGTGTTTTTAGTATTGCAAGGTTAGTATTTTTGGCACATAATAATAGACGAATTTGGTTTTATCGTATCGAAATTATTGATTTATTAAACTCCGTAACTTTTATAGTCAATCTCTTTTCTTTTTTTTTCAATTTTGCCAATCATTTAGACTATCTACTCATTTTCATCTTCTTTTATTTGCAGGATGTCAATTGCTTACGCTCCTTTCATGTATTTGAACCTGTACTCCGAATTTGGAATGTAAAGGCAAGGATAATTAGATTGTATGAAATTCAACATGTCAATAATAACAAAAAAAATTGGAAAATGGTTCTTCTTGATGCTACGGTGTGTAAACATTTTTTATACTTCCTCTTTACAGTGCATTCTTATTATATTTTTTATTTTTTAAAAAATAACATAGTCATTTATATTTATCTATATTTTTTTACAGGGAGAACCCATTCAAGGTATTATATTTACAAAGGATGTTGACAATTTTATTGGCAAATTTCAAGAAGGTTTAGTGTACTGTTTTAAAAGGGTACAAGTTATTCAAGCTGACGATGGGTTACGAATAGTTCGTAATCCTTATCAATTCAACATTACTACAGACACAGAAATATCCTTGATTGATACCGACATTGAAGATTTCCCCAAGTACTTCTACAATTTGGTGTCTTTACACGGTGTGACCTCATTCAAGCGCATTGAAGGAATTGTGATAGGTTAATATATCACCTTTCATTTTACATTTTATTTTTATTTACGGTACTTTTTTTTTTTGGAAATCTTCAGTAATCAATTAATTAATATTTTTCCTTTTATGTTTTTTATTTTTTAAATTAGATGTTGTGGGACTAATTATATATGCAAGTGAGATTCACCGGAATGACATTACGGGTACTATTAAACAAGATATTATCCTGCTTGATCAAAGGTAAAATCTAAAGTTTTAGAGGACTTGAAAGCTTGCCCACTCAATCACTCATGCATTCATTCATTAATTTAATTTATATCGTACACTGCTTGACTACTAAGATATCAAAACCATATTAAGATATCATCAATTTATCCTATAAACAAGGTAACTACCTACAAAATATAAGATAAGCATATCTAATAATATCTTAACAAATCCCAATATGATAATGACGCAATATTATTTATTTATTTATTTATTTATTTATTATATATATATATATATATATATATTACTTTATTCTAATGAACTAAATTTTTTTAAATAGTTGTTTTGCTATGAGATTGACAATATGGAATAGCTTTGTCAACGACATTGGTGAAAGAGCAATAGAAGATTATGATCAAAATCTCACTTTGCTTGCATGTAGTGTCCAACTTCAAAATTATAATGGTAAACTTAATTACATGAACAATTTTTATTATAAAATCATAGTTTGCTACTACAAAAGATTAATTTTATGTAGATATTGATTTAATTATTCTAAACTCACCTTTTAGGTACACTACATTTGACATCCGGAAGGTACACAAGGTTATATATCAATCACAATGATTCTACTTCCCATGAAATAGCAAAATGGTTAGTAATTTATGTTATTGTAATGCTTTTTTCTATTTTTGTTATATTAATGATTTTTTTTATATACATAAATAATAATATTAAACTAATAATTTCAACCGTCACTTTCTTATACATTGAGGATGATATGTATTTTTGTAAAAATATGATCAGCATGTTACTTAAAATATCTAATGCAATCTTAATTTTTGTAAAAGATATTGTAATGATTACTTTGCTCAATCAAAAGCTAAGTGGATACAAACATGTGGACTTTCGTTACATCGGACACTTTGATATCAAATGTCCGTCGACCTACAACATTTAAGTTTCCATCAAGGCCAAGAGTAATATTTCACCATATTTCAATAAATACACTATTTACTTTTTTTTTCCATCAACTATTATTTTCAATTATTCAAGTTTTATTATTTAATACTTATTAAATTGTCCAAATTATCTTTTATTTGTTTTTACATAATTATATTTTTAAATTGTTGTACTTTATAAATTGTCCATGTATCTTTTCCTTATAATTTACAGGGAAAGGTATATAGAGTTCTTGGGATGTTGGTTGATATTAATGTAAAAAGTCTCACATGGTATGATGCATGCTCTATTTGCAATTATAAAGTCAATTATTTTGGTGATCAAAGGACATGTTCAAATTGCCACAAATATAATCCTGAAATCATTCAAGGGTAAATTCCCTGAATTATTTTTAGTCTGTATCAACCATTTCTTATTTTTAATCAGTTTTTAAAATTGTTATGTATTTATTTTGGTAAACAGTTTATCACTCAAGATTACTATCAGAGACTCAAGTGGAATATTGCATTTGATTTTGTTCAACCAACAAATTGAATTCCTTCTTCGGTCTACTGTGTCCCAATTAAAGGACTTGCATGAACAGGTTAATCTACACAACATATTTTTACGTGCCATCTCATTTATTTCTTTTTCTAACATTATTATATTTTATATTATACACAGGTAAATGAGAAAGAGATGATGATATTGTTACATACACATTATGATACCTCATATGTTTTTACTCTTACATCCCAAAGTTCTTTATCGTCACACTACAAAGTTATTTATGTCACATTTGTTAATTGGGAGGAAGAATGTGCATATTTACTTCAAAGGTGAGCACATTCATAACATATTTTGGTTCAATGTAACTAAACTATTATATGCTATATTCACTATATTGATTCTATTTTTTTTAGGAGACGAGAAATGACTATAAATCAATCATGAAGCCAACGCGTTGTTGATGGTGCTCCATAAAGTTTTACTTATATAGTTTAGCACTTTGTAAAAGAATTTATTAGTTTGTACATTATGTGATATGTAAATATATAGTCTTTATACGAATTTTACTATTTTGCAATGTAATCAATGTTCATACTCTTACTTTTCAACAATATTTTCACAAAGAAATAAATGATAAAAGTCAAGCTTAAACAAAGAATTCATCAAGTTATTGATCATCAACGTAATATGTAATATGAAACAAAGAATTCATAAAGTTAAATTTCAACACATGTACAACGTATACATGAATATTCCATAATTAATGGAGGATTATTTTTAATCTATCATATATAATTATACCATGCTTTGGAAACCAAACCTAACAATTCAAAGTTATCATAATTCCACTATCTACTGTTGGGATAAGAATTGATTAAATTAAATTAGTCACTATCCTACAAAAAAAAAAAAAAAAAAAAAAAAAAAAAAAAAAAAAAAACGTCCTCATATAAAAAAAAATCGTCCATCTTATATGGGATACAATTTCAAAGGTTATTTTTCATTTGGACTCAATCAAAACTGCTTCTTTACTCCAACAAAAAAAAAATATTAAAAAAATGTATCGACAACCACTATTATTAAACATGTCATCAACTCCTTCCCATTAATATATCATCATTATCATGATCTTCCTCACTAACTATATATATATCTAAATATTCATCCATTTAATTAAAAAAAAAACATTAATATAAATTTTATTTCTACTTAGATTATTCAATAACCTTTTTGTTAAAATAAAAAATAATAATAAATTACATTTTCTTTTAACGTTTTTTTTTCACTTGCAGTTTTACTACGTTACTACACTAAGTCTCTATTGTATTATTAAAAAAAACAACTACTCACACTATTATCCAAATAAGAAAGTAACTTCTCTTAACATATAAGAAATGAATTATGACGTGACCATGTCCACTATCAAATTAGGAGTTATATTCCCTTAAAAACATGAGAACAGTAGTAACTGTTTTTCCTTTTCTATTGACATCCACTATTTTCATTCTTCAATTGCAATGTACTAGATTAATGCTCCCTATTCAAATATAACTAGGTGTTGCAAGGTATTGCAAGGTGAGTTTTTGGGAAATCTAATAAAGAGCTTTAGGGAAACATAATAATATATGATTTTGGTTGTTTATAAATTTATAATTTTTTTTGTTATGTTTCAAGGTATGGAAAATCAAATGTCATCTACATCATACTATTGTAGGCTATCACGAGAAAGGATGACCCCTGAGCAACTTGAACAAGAAGCTATTGCCCGAAATGCTCAAAGGCGGGCTACTTACCAATTAAGGAGAGATGCTCGACAAAATGACAATCGTTCAGCTTTAATTAATATTACTAATCAATATGTCGCAAGTGGCACACTCACTTCTTCAAATCATGTTTCAATTAGAAGCACATGTGAGTTCAGTTACATAGACTACGTTTGAAGCATTTTCCATATTGTAAATAGTGTCATTGTTCTTTATATGATATATGAATATGAGTTATTTACAAAAGATCATAGATATTTATGTTTGTAGTGTTAAAAAAAATTATGTAGTTACAGTGCTTACTTTATAAAGATGACTAAAAAATAGCTTGAAAGTATAAAAGTAGGCCAGGGGAGTATAGCTTATATGTTGTCGCAAATGAATTACATATATACTTAGTTGCACAAAACCACAATTAAGATCTGATTTATTTAAAGTTCTGACCAACAACAAAATTATTTTACTAATTACTAATTTTTTACTGTACAAAACAACATTATTATCTAATAACAATTAAGGTTTTAAAGAGCTATTGTATTGACTCGATTAGTCACTAATTGAGAGAAGAACACTAAATAATGATTCACCTCTAATACATGATTTAAATTTGGAAAAATTTCCAATTATAAGAGTAAGTGATTCTTGGAAGCTCAAGAAGAACAGTATGTTGAGATTAGAAGAAGAAATGAATATTCAATTTCACTCTAAACAATAGAAATGAATGTATTTGATATATTTATTGGCATGTTGTCAATCAGCTTCACCTATTTTCACATTTAAGGAGAAATAAATATTCATCACCCATCATGTTTCAGTTTTTATCTTTGTGTTTATTTTTCATTTTTAATGTACGTATATGTAAGCATTAAATGTACGATTTTATTTTCCACATTGCATTGCAAACTAAACTTTTCAAAACTCACTTTATTCTAAATAAGTGAATGCCAATGCAAAATTGCAAATATTATAACTCTCTCCTTCTCTTTCTTAATTACTAAATCAAATGAGACTTACATGATACTATACAGTAATTGTGTGTTTTCTACACCTAAATTTGTTTTAAAATTGTATTATTATCATTTTTAGATCAAATTATACCTGATCATAGCTCTAATAAAATTCAAAGTGAACCTAACTCACCCTATACTATTCAAATATACATGTTACAAATGAAACCAATTTGCAACTGATTAACCATTGGAAAAATTCTTTGACTTATCAAATAATTATTAAAAAAGCCAACATAGCCTCCATCCAAAACCAAAAAAGGACCTTTTATAATAATAATAGCACACTTGCCATTATAATAATGCCTACGCCATGTCATATAGACATATACTAACTAAAATTTAAACCATTATATTCACACATTCAGACTATGCATACCAAAATTTTCTAATGCTTTTATGATGAAATCAATCGGTCCCAGCTACTATAACTATTACACTTCTCATGTTGGTGAGAAAACAATATTATTATAATATGATAAAGTAACAACAATTGAAAAGGGATTAGAACCTAACCATCTATAACTTATCCCCAAATCCGAAATATCCCAAACGGTGAACTGGATAAGACACAAAAAAAAAAATGATAAAGTAACAATTTCCATAATAATTGTTCAAGAAAATGTGACACAAACTAATCAATAAGCTTATAAAAATATTTAATAGTTGTGATATATATGCACACTAATATTTCATTAATCTTTAAAGTCAATACATGTTCATTTATGTATTCTATCAATAATTGAAACATATTAAATTTTTATCAAACTTACTATATAGTATTTCATTCATTATACAGCAATTCATATTGGTGAAAGTGTCATATCGCACAATTTTACGTGTAATGGACAACGAAATATCCAAGGTGGTAGCACAATTTTTGGTGATAGTGGCATTCAAGGCAATCCTAATGTAATGCATAACAACAATGTTCAAAGAAGAAATAGGGGAAGAGTCTGTCATCGTTCTGCAATAAACTTTCATGAGCAAAGAGGAGTCCCGATCGTTCAACTATCACCTCCGAGAACGTGTGAGTTTTGTCAAGCTCGCCTTTTTCATAATGAAACATCCTAAATATGTTGTTTGTCTGGGAAGATTACCTTGCCAACCTTACCTGTTCTCGAAGATCTACGTTCTTTATACATTGATCAAACACCTATTGGAATACAATTTAAGAGTGACATTAGAAAAATTAATCACTTATTCGCTTTAAACTCCATGGGAGTGCACTTAGATGAGAGCTTAGCTAATGCTCAACACGGAGTATACACATTTCGAGCTCAAGGGTCTATATATCACAAGATAGGCGGGCTGCTCCCAAGTACATCAGAATCTCGACCACGATTCCTTCAGTTGTACATATATGACATTGAGCATGAGGTTGAAAATCGTCTTGCGGAGAATAACACAATACGACAAGATATTGTAGAAAAAATTAAAGCCATCCTTGATCGGTGCAATCCTTTTGTTCATAATCTTCGAAGTTTGCTCAACAAGGAAACATACACGAATGTGCACTCCGTATTAATGAACAACCATCAGATCGACCACAATATTGTCTTCCTACTGCTTCTCAAGTTGCGGCTGTGATTGTCGGAGGAGAAGAGGTTGCGAACTTAAATCCAAGGGATATTTTAGTTCAATCAACCTCTGGCCAATTAATGAATGTGTTGGATACTGCTAGATACTATGATCCCCTTCAATATCCATTACTATTTCCATATGGTTCTTATGGATGGTCGATAAATAGTCTTGATAATAATGGAAGAACCATACCTTGCCGAGCATTCTACGCTTATATCATTCAAGTAAAGTACACTCCTCTCTCGGATTAACACGTAGATTTATATTATTTTCTCATAATTTAACAATACTTTATTAATTTTAGGTACGACAATATGTCTCCATCATCTTAATGGCAGGGCGCTTATTTCAACAATTTATTGTTGACATGTTTGTGAAAATTGAGGCAAATAAGCTAAGATGGATTCGAGATAATCAAGATACAATTAGAGCTGAATTGTATCAGGGACTTCAAGCTTGTTTAGATGTCGGAGAACTCAATCCAGGTTCTTTTCTTAAATATGTTCTTTGCCTTTAATTTTAATTTTACTATTATTATGTACTATAATATAATTTACGGTACATTGTAATTATAGCAAATGCCGGGAAAAAAACCGTTCTACCTTCTTCGTTTGTCGGGTGTCCAAGAGACATGAATCAAAGATTTCAAGATGCAATGGCATTAGTTACACATCATGGAAAACCAGACCTGTTTTTGACAATGACATGCAACCCATCGTGGAGAGAAAATGTAGATGAGTTATTTCCAGGTCAAACAGCACAAGATCGTCCCGACTTAATCACCAGAATATTCCATGCAAAATTTGAGGAATTCAAGATGGACGTTGTAGAAAAAGGCGCTCTAGGGAAGGTTATTGTCTATGTCTATGTCATTGAGTTTCAAAAAAGAGGCTTGCCACATGTTCACATGCTGCTCATTTTGGACGAAAAAGACAAACAAAAATCTCCGGAATAGTATGACACATTTGTGAGAGCCGAGATACCTGATAGAGATGAAGAACCACGATTATACGATGTTGTTTTGAAGCATATGATCCATAATCCGTGTGGCGAAGGTCGTCAAAATTCTTCTTGCATGGAAAATGGGGTTTGTAAACGTAAATTTCCTAAACCCTTTGCAGAAAGCACAGTCCAAGGCAAGAACTCATATCCTATTTATCGTCGTCGTGGTGATCGTTCGCTAGTGCCTTTACATGAGAATAGTGCAACCTTCGTTGATAATGGTTGGGTTGTTCCATATAATTCATGGTTGCTACTAAAATATGATTGTCATATCAATGTAGAGATCTGTAGTAGCATCAAGAGTGTAATATATTTGTACAAGTATGTGCATAAGGGTGTAGATCGTGTTTCAATGGAAGTTCGAGCAGGGGCTGAACACAATGAGATTCAACAATATGTGGATGCTAGGTGGTTATGTGCACCTGAAGCATTATGGAGGATATATCAGTTTCCCATTACTCGAATGTGTCCATCTATTGATCGATTACAGCTACATTTGCAAGATAGGCAAATGGTTAGATTCAGTACAAATCAATCTATTGAAGACATCCTTCAAATGCCACAAAACTCTCGAACTATGCTCATAAAGTTCTTCAAGATGAATTCCTTAGATCCAGAGGCAAGAACATACCTATATAGAGAATTTCCTCAATGTTATCGGTGGCTGATGGAGAAAAAGGAGGAGTACACAAAGAGTGATAGGTAGAATCTACACAGCCTCACCAATGGAAGGAGAAAGATTTTTCTTGCGTTTGTTGTTGGATCATGTTAAAGGCCCCGAATTATTTGAGCATCTACGTACTGTCAATGGGATTGTTTTTTCTACTTTTAGAGAAGCAGCTGAAAAACTAGATCTCATGGAGAATGATGCAAGCATTCGTGATTGTTTTTGTGAAGCATCAAACTCTAAGATGCCATCATCATTGAGAAGAGTGTTTGTCACTTTATTGGTTTATTGTCAACCAACTGGGGTTCGATCTTTATGGGATGAATTTTATCATTACATGGCTGAAGACTACTTATATTCAACTTCAACAAATCTAGAACTGGTACGTGATTCAGTTCTCTATGATATAGATCGCATGTTAAAACAATTAGGAAAGAGTGTCAATGACTTCGACTTACCTAAAATAAACATGCGATTGGATGGAAATGCACAAGTAGCTAGAGCCATACATGATGAATTATCAGCACCAGTGCCCCCTGAAGACGTGCATTGTGCGGAGCATCTTAATGACGACCAACGGTCTTCATTTGATATCATAATAGAAGCTATTGATGCAGAGAATGGTCGAATTTTCTTTATAGATGGTCCAGGTGGGACAGGTAAGACTTATCTATATCAAGCCATACTTGCAACAGTCAAGCTTAGAGGGAAATTTGGATTACCAGTAGCCAGCTCAGGTATTGCTGCCACACTATTGCATCGAGGAAAAACCACTCATAAAACTCTTGATATTCCGGTTACGCTGCATGCTTCGTCAACTTGGAAGTTTAGTAAACAAGATGTAGAGGCGCAATTGGTCAAGTATGCAGCTGTCATTATATGGGATGAAGCAACAATGACTCATCGACATGCGTATGAAGCAATTGATCGTAGTTTAAGAGATCTAACAGGGGTTGATGTTCCATTTGGCGGCAAAGTCGTAGTGTTTGGTGGAGATTTTAGACAAATTTTACCCGTTGTACCAAAAGGAACAAAGGCTCAAACTATAGATGCGTGTTTGGTCAGGTCAACACTATGGAGACATGTTCAGCTACTCCATCTCACTCAAAATATGAGATCGATACAGGATCCTGAATTTGCAGCCTTTCTTTTAAGAGTTGGAGATGGATGTGAGCCTACAGTTGATGAAGACATGATAAAGTTACCATCTTCAATATGTGCAGGAAATGGTGATAATATTTCAGTTGATAATCTTATCCATCAAATATTCCCAAACCTCACTGAGCACGTAGGTGATGTGTCATACATGGTACAAAGAGCTATAATAACACCAACAAATGACGAAGTTGACATGCCTAATGAGAAGATACTTACTGAGTTTGTCGGAGAAGAAAAAACCTACTACTCATGTGACACTGTTCCAGAAGATCGTCAAAATCTCTATCAACAAGAGTTCTTGAATTCATTATCCTTTGGTGGTTTGCCACCACATATTCTTAAGCTAAAAGTTGGCTCTCCAATCATGCTTTTGAGAAATATTGATACAAACAGTGGGTTGTGTAATGGGACAAGGTTAATACGTAGTCGGTTAAGGGATCATGTGATTGAGGCAGAAATTTTGACCGGAAGTCATAAAGGGACACGAGTGTTCATTCCACGTATTCCTTTAAAAACGGTAGAAGATGTGAAGTTGCCATTTGAAATGATCCGGAAACAATTTCCTGTGAAATTGTGTTTTGCTTTGACCATAAACAAATCGCAGGGGCAAACCATTCCTCATGTTGGTATATATCTCCCCCAACATGTTTTCAGCCATGGACAGTTATATGTTGCACTATCGAGAGGGACCTCACAAGAAACAACCAGAGTTTTGGTTAGTAAAGGAGATGTTCGAGGTAGATGTGGTGTATTTACAAAAAACGTGGTTTACAAAGAAGTCCTCCTGCCTCATATGCCACAACCCTAATTATCAGGTATAATCGTAAATATTAAACATGCATACATAACTATTTAAGTAATATACATCTATGAAATGACTTCTTTATCTTCTTATCAGGGAGCAAGCTAAGCTTGATAAAAGTCAACAACTAAGCATCAAAAGTGTATGGAAGCAAAAACAACTCATGCTAAGGATATTTTTTATGTTTTTTATATTGTAATTTTATTATAGCATTATCTCCAAGTATATCTACAATATGTATGCGAAAATAATTTCAACTCTTAATTTTCATAAAACATCATGTATGTATGTGGTATATTGTGCACGCATGGCATGCATATTTTAGCTTGTGTGGATAAAGAAAACTAAAGAAAAATTAAAAAAAATACATGAATTGGCACCGGTTAACCGGAACCAGTGCCGATTGACTTTAATTCCCAAAAAAAAAAAGAGAAGTTATGGCACCGGTTAACTGGTGCCTATTTGACCCTATGACACCGGTTTTGAACCGGTGCCAAAAATTGGGTTTTTGGCACCCCCCACATTGGCACCGGTTCAAGCTGGTGCCTTAGGCCGGGTTTGAACCGGTGCCAAATTCTTTTTTTCACGTAGTGCTTTTATGTTTAACAGACAGAAAGTAAGTTAACAATATCTCTTCTCATCTCTTTGCTCTATTTCCAAATTTTAGGACACTAACATGTTTGTTTATGGCTTGTGTGTAGGGTCTGCTAGAAGCATTTGAAGCTGTGGTCTCCAAAGCTGAGCTTAGCTTAGGTTTTGTGTCAGACATATTTGGCCAAATTTCAAACTGAAATTCTATGGTGCAACTTTCAAGGAATTATTCTGGCCTACTGCTAGGGCAAGCACTCTGGTGAGCAACTACAATTGGCTAAACTTGTGTTTTTTTTGGTGAACTTGTATGTATTTTAGGTGAACTTGTATGTGGTTGAATGTACTTGTGTGTTTTTTGCTTAACTAGTTGTGAATTTGGCCATAAGTTTCTATTTTAAGTTGAATGATTGGCATGTCTATATATTATGTCACTTGTGAATTGAATGATTGTCATGTGTGTGGCTTCTATCAGTTTGAGTTTGAGGTTGCTATGGAGAGCATCAATTTCCTGGATGAAAAAGCATATCAGTGGATGTCTAACATTGCCCCCCATCACTGGTCAAGGCATGCTTTCTCTACAAACTACAAGTCTAACATGTTAAACAACATGTGTGAGACATTTATTGTAGTGATTAGAGATGCCAGAGACAAGCTTATTCCCACTCAAATGCCAGAGACATACTTGGCTGCATATGAGAACCCCATCAAGCCAATGCCTAGCGCTAAACATTAGGAAAAGGGGAGGCTAAAACTAGGGATGTCAGTGGGGCGGGTCAAGTAGGAGATCCGCCCCATCCGAGCCCCAATGGGGCGGGGATGGGTCTCGGTTTGGCGGGTGGTGGGGCGGGGATGGGGATAAAAACCATACCCTCCATGGGTGATGGGACGGGGGTGGATTTTTAGTTGTACCCGCCCCGCCCCACCCGCCCCACATCGTACCCGCCTCATCCCCACCTCATACCCACATCTATATATCTTTTAAAGCAAAATTACATACTTTTATTCTATTTATAAAATAATTAATGAAATACAATATTAATTATAATACTTTGTACGACACTTATATTATAACACAAAAATGTGTATAGAATGTTTTATTTATAATTCGTATTAATTATGTAAGATTGTGTATTTGAGATACGGATATTAGATGGATCTTGGGTGGGGATTAGGCGAGTCTTTGGTGGGGATTAGGTGGGGATGGATATCCAAGTGGGGGGTGGGGCGGGGATGGTTTTAGAGTTGTACCCGGTGGGGCGGGGATGGAGACGAAAATTGGACCCGCCGCGGGGATAGGGATGGGGATGGGGATGGGAAGGCCAACATCCGCCCCGCCCCGCCCCATTGACATCCCTAGATAAGACAGCCTTTGCCACCTGTGTTGAAAGTGCAACCTTGAAGACCTAAGGCCAAAAAAAGAAAGCTAGAGCCAAGGAAGGGGACTTCTGTAGCACCTGGGGGAAAGAAACCAAAGGTGAAGAAGCAGTGCAAGAACTGTGGTGGTTTGGGCCACTTTGCAAAAACATGCAAGCAACAAGCAGCACCAGAACAACCCAACCCACCTGTAACAAACCCAAAGGGTGGTAGGCCATAGCTGCAGACTCCTTGGCTCAAGGAACAAAGGAAGAAAAGTGAAGAGAGAGCAGTAAGACATGTATATTTTTGCAAAATGGTATTTTCGCATGTACTTGTTTGTATTTAGTTGCTTTGATTTTAATTCTATTCATACTATAATTGCAGGTTGCACTGAAGTTGCCACAATATCATCCTGCAACAACAACAGCAACTGGGAGTCAGGCTGCAACAAGAGAAGTTGGGTTAAGTCAGGCTACAACAGAGGTTGGGTCAAGTCAGGCTACAACAAAAACAACTATGTCAAGTCGACCTCCAGGAACAGTGCCTATTCCAAGTCAGCCTGTCACCAGAAGCAAGAAGAGCCTCTGTCAGCCCACACAAGTGCCAACAGCTACCCCATCCAAAGTCAAAATTCAAACCAAGTCCAAGCTTCATGTAATGAGGAGCAAGAAGGTCAAAGATGTTAATGCACTGTGATCTAATTTAGAGTAGTATTTTGTAGTTGACAGCCTAATTTTTTTTACTAATGTTGTGTATATTTGGTAGTATATTTGGTATTTGAACAATGTTTTTGCACTATGGTGCAATAACTTTTGTCATAACCAACTGAAAACAGTTAAATGCCTTTTGTTGCAAGTAGTAATATGACAAGTTTCTAGAAAAAGTTCCATTTTTCATTGATTTATTGTCAAAACAAGTACAAGTAATTCCATCCCTACAATCACACATAATAGCTTAACGAAATACAACATCAGTTGGGGATTTTATGTTTCTTAGAATTCCCAACTAAACCTAAGATCTAAAATACATAGCCAAAACCAAACCAAAACAACAAAACACAACAAAAGCATGTAATGTCAGCATTTTCTTTGTTGTTGCATTGCTTCCATGCAACTCCTTTCTCATCTTCTTCCTGTCTGAACTAAGAGCTTTGCATTTCATATTCAGGATGTCAATCTCATTGAGCAAGCACCTCCTCTGCCCACTAACATCATCAACTTTCCTCTTCATGTCATTAATCTCACCCTTCATCAATTTTTTGTCCATCAGCAAGTTGTTAATCACCTCTATTTTTCAAGGTGTTCCATCTGGTTGATCCACCCACTCAAAATCTTTACACCCCCTTGTCTCTGTCACGGAATCATAGAATTTGCAAGATCTAAACTTGCGTCCAGGGTCCTCCCTAGTCCAAGCAGTAAGCCTTGCCATTGGAACTCCACATTGGCATCTTTTCTCCTTTGAAGGTGATATGCTAACAGAAGACATTCCCTTCTGAAATTCATTATCAAAAGCATTGAAATTCATTGTATTTGAACACAATTACCATAATCTAACCCTAATTTTACTACCTAATTGAAATATCAAAAACCCCCAAATTAATTTTGACTAACATGAACCTTAAGTATTTATAATGAAATTGGGGTTGAATTAATAACACAAAACGTGCAATTTCAAATACACTTAACAATTGCAACATAATCACGAAAAGAATTGCAAAAAATTACAACTGGCTTCATGAAAATTGCATACCTTTTGTTGTTTGTTGTCGAACAGTTGAATTGATTCAAGGACGAGTACAAATCTTGAATAATTTGATAATTTAAGGATGTAGGATTGTTAGGGATCATCCAAATTAATGATTTGTGAAGAAAATCGCAAAAAAGAACTTCAATCTTCAAGAATTTGATGTAGAAATGAAGAAGGTTGGTTTAAATAGAAAGGGAAATCGAGAGAATTTGGGGATAAGTTCAAAAACTAGTTGTTATGGTGGGCCCCACATGCGGTTTCCTTCACCGAGTTAGGATTAGGTGGTAAAACCGAATTTTTTTTATGAGGTGGTAAAGTAATTTTTTTTTTTCAGGTGGTAAATTCAATAAAGTCGTTATTTGAAGGTGGTAAAAGTTAAAATTTCCTAATTTATATTATTAAATATCTTTAGTTTTTTTTTTAATAAAATTTAAAAAAAGAAAAAACATTTTACTTGATAATTAAACTTTTGCCATGAAAAAATACCATAAAGGAGTTTATTTATGTGAACAAGTCATAATTGACAGCTGCAATTAAATATTTTCATAAATAAACCAATAAAATGTCCCTAGACCTTGGGGGGTTGGTTTGATTCACTTTCAGCTAGTAAGTTCAGCTATGCCTTTGCTCTAAAAATTGGGATTTGTTTTGCCTTTAAAGTTGAAATATTAGCAGTGGAATATGGGATGGAATTGGCAAAGAGAATGGTAATTAGAAAGCTACAGCTTCAAGCAGTGTGTCAAATTAGGGGCGAAGTCAGGATTAAAAATCTATGGGGGCCAAGAAACAATAAAGTTACCAAAAAAAAAGGAAAAAAAAAATGCTTAAAGTGGGGAATCGAACCTGAGACCTCTCTCTCAGCAAGTTACTATGAAAAACTCCAACAAACCAACTGGGCTATCACTAACATCATGATATGTAGGACAAATATTAGCTATTTATTAGTTATTCTAGGGGAGCCATACTATACTACATATATCACCGTTTGGGCCAGGGGGGGGGGGTCAGGCCTCCACTAGCCCCCCTGTGGCTCCGCCTCTGTGTTAAATCCTTCAAAGCAATGATGAGTATGGTAGAGAATGCTTTCACCAGATTGCAAATTGTAAGAAAATGCTAGCTGACCCGAGTTGGGAAGTGGTGATCAAGCAAATTTATAAAGAGGGTAGCAACATTGCGGATTAGCTTGCCAATCAAGGAATGAACCAGAACAATGGAGTCGAGTTGATTCAAGTCCCAACATTAGCTTTAGATCGTATTTTAGATAATGATGTTGTAGGAGTGGCTATGCCACATGTGGCAGATCTTCTAAGGCGCAAGGCTGGGCTTGGCCCCCCTTAGATTTTGATCCAAAATTTATTATCTAGACTACTTTACTTATAATTAGTGTCTTCAATATAACTTGTCTGACAATTACATCACAAGCTAATAAAATTACTTGTATTTCTAAATTTTTATTGGCGTTTTTCTTCTTACTTTACTTATTTGCAATGTTGTTAGAGATTTCATACTTGTTAATGCAACTTTTATATTGTTAATATTTTTATTATATTTTAACATATACACCGTAGTCATGCTAAACTTAATGTTTTCATACAAGTCAAAATTTGAATAATGTATTTTTTTCGGTCGGTTGACGGGTCATTTTATATCACCTATCTAACATGTTATGATCGATAACATTTATAGTTGAGGAATAATTGAACTTTAATTTATTCGATCGGTCCCCCAAAAAGAAGTTGTCAAGATCCGCCTGAGACCTAGCCTCTCGTGAGCACAAAAAAAAATAAAAAAATTAAAAATAAAAATAAAATAAAATAAAAAAGGTACCTCGAGGTACACGAGATTAGCAAACTTTCATCTATTCTTTTTTTTTTCTATCCCAACAATATTGTATATTTGGCATTGCCTACTGGGAGGATTTGTTTATTGTTTATTGTTTATTGTCCATTATCAAGTCTACGCACGGTTAATGAATTCCCTTCCTCTTAGGTTCCTTATCTTTGTTCTATGTATTCGTTTACCATAATTAAAAATTTCCCTTTCTCCGATTTTCCGCTTTCTCAAGTACAGTCTACGAGGCTAGTAGTAAGATGCCCACTTTATAAAGATAGTTTTTTTTTCTATGAAATAAACTTTATAAAGATAGTTACATTTCAAAGTTCAACACTGGTTTCAAAATCCATTTTTGACCTTTTCTTCACGCATTAACTTTGTAACGAGTGTGGTTAATTTAAGAGACGGTTTTATGTAAAACAGTCATGTTAGTCCGATTTATAATGCACACATTTATCCCCACCCAATAACACTGCCTAGTCCCCTGTCAACGGCCAGCGACCCTCCCCTCCCATCCCCGCCAGAGAGTGAAGAGGTCGAAACTACTCTCTTCGAAGCTCACATATTTCCTCTCTCCATCACAACATCACTAGGAAATTTGAGCTTCTTGAATGAGTTGTCTCTGTACAATAATATATATATATATATATATATATATATATATATATATATATATATATATATATATATATATAGTCTTAGGGCTATAGTGATAAATTTGAACAAGTCTTAGTGAGTTTTAACAAGAATTTGATGACATCATTATCAATGGGGACCACAAAAAATGATATCGCATCCAAGTCTTAAGACTTGAAACTAAACTTGCTCTTACAGTTGAACCAATGCGTGCTTCACCAACCAATTACCAAAGGCATACTAAGTTTTCCACATTATTAGGGGCTAACAAGTTTTACACCAATCAAATAAATATGCTTGCTAATAGAGGGTCACACTATAAGGGAGGTTGTCCAAATGCAGTTTCGTTATGTACGAAAAAATACATAACGAGGGGCAATGGTGTAAATTCGCTGGCTTTTTGAATTGGTGAGTGGAATTCCACCTCAGTATAAGCTTTTTGTCAGTGAAACAGTACCCCGTTAAGCTTTTTTATTGTATTTTTATCTTCGTATTTGGGACGAATTGTATAGAATTTTAACTTTGTACTCGTATATCGTGTAGTGTTCCATTCCATTCGATTAATTCCACTCCAGTGCTCTCTCTCTCTCCCCTCCATCTTCCTGTCTCTGTCTCTGTCTCTCTCACTCCCTCCGACGTCTCTCTCTTCCTCTAGCCTTTGGAGATATGGAAAATCACCAACTCGCATAATCGCTCCGTTTGTGCATAGCTGTGTTGAAGATTGGAGCATAGCAGGCGTCCAATTGAGGTAAGTAAAGTGCTATTGAATTTATAATTTAGGGTTTAAGAAATTTTTACAATTTCATGATTCTAACGCAATATAAATTTATCCCCAAAATTGAGTTAGGGTTTATAAAAAATTGCAAACCTTAACATCGCTAAACTTTTGATTTGATTTTCACAATTAATTTTTTGTTATGCTAAATCAGATTTTAAAAATCTCATTTCTTTTAATTTCACGAGAAGCGTTTTTTTTTTTTCTTTTTTTTAATGTCATATACAAATTTGAGAGTTTCTTGTTTGGCATTGCTAAGATTGTTCTATTATCTGGTTCTTGATGTGATGTGAAGGTTGTGATAATGTATGGTGCCTTTTTTGAGAATTATCAACTTAGCTGAATGAACGATTGATAGCCAATGCAGATTTAGCTAAGGGATCTTAGACCTTTCTGTAGCATGGTTGCTTGGAAATTTTTTAGTTTGATTTGGGGATTATTTTTTTATTACTTTTTTTATGGGTAGTCGAAAATTTTCTCGGCTCTTGTTAATGCTGAGAAGAGTAACAAGGAAGAATCCTCACCCGGGTTTTCAAAGCTTAAGGTTACTGAGGCAGAGAAAGCCATAGCCGGAAACCTTTGTAGGTGTACTGGTTTCCGGCCTATTGTTGATGCTTGCAAAAGCTTTGCAGGAGATGTGGATATTGAGGATCTAGGATTCAACACTTATTGGCAAAAGGAGGAGGGCAAGGAACTTAAGGTGAGTAGTTTACCTGTTTATAATAGCATTTGTCAGATATCAACATTTCCTGATTTTTTGAAGAGTGAAATAAAGCTTAAAATGTTATTGGATTCAGGGAAATATTCTTGGTATACCCCCATTAGCACTGAGGAGATCCAAAATAAGCTGAAAATGAGTGAGGCCAACTACGTACCGTGTCAAATTAGTTGTTAGTAATACAGGTACAGGGTATTATAAAGAACTAGAAGGCTATGACACATACATAGACTTAAGGTACATTCCTGAGCTTTCTTTGGTTAAAAGAGATTCTAAATGCATCCAAATTGGGGCAGCTGTGTCGATCTCTAAAGCTATTGTTACATTTGAAGAAGGTGGTGAAGATAGACTGGGTGGGGGTAGTGTAGCAGTGCTTAAGAAAATTGCTGCCCATTTTGAGAAAATTGCTTCTGAGTCGATCAGAAACTCAGCCAGTATAGTCGAAAATTTTTGCAGGGTTTGTAGATATGGATTCATCTTGCTGAGCTGAGCTTAACAGGGGTTTTGAGATGGTATTTTGGATCATATTTTGTTTTGGGGTTTTTTGGTTCATGAGTTCATATGCTGTTGAAAATAGAAAAGAAAGACTTGCTAGTATGTGTGATGACAGGCCTAGGATTTTAATGTTAGTATGAATCATATTCAAGCTAGATCCATTTTAAATATTAATTTCCACTTTTCATCGTGGCAAGTATCCATCTGCTATTGATCAGGTATAAATTTCAATGAATTATAATTTATTACTAATATTTGATGATTTTGTAATTCCTTGTATCTCTGACTCGGATTTTTTTCCTAAATGGTTATGTTATGAGTAGGATTAGGAATTATAGGTGTATTTATCATGCATGTGGGAAAATTATTGAGAAATTTTGTAGTATATTATGCTTCCTGAAAATGATATCTTTGATGAGTTGAGGTGTAATCTTTACTCCTGAAATTGTGCTTCTGCTGTCAGCAGAGCTAATGGCCTTTGGATTTTGTGTCCGTTTGTGTCGGATTTTATCTGAAATTGTTGGTATTAAGTCATTAGATACTAAGATGGACTTGGAGTCTTGGAAGGGAAAGCATTTCACTTGGCTAACCTAGATGAATAGATAGAATGAGTACAAATTCTTGTATATTTCGAAGGTAACAAATTCTTGTAAATGATGAAAAAAATTGAAGCATTCAGGTGAGTGGGATAGAACATCCTAAAGAGTTTGTATTGTGGTTGTGGAATAGCTCACACTGCCTCAGAGCTTTTATATTTGTTTCTTCTTTGTTAATCTGGATATGGTCTTTGTTCCTTTAGGTTAAGTCTGATAGTATGTTGTTATAGTTTTACTGCTAGTATTAGAAAATTAGTTCCTAACTAAGGTGTATATTGAACAGAAAACTTGTGCAAGATCCATTGAAAGAACTGCTTTCGAACAACCATTAACAAGTGGTGTGGCATATGCTGTGAAAGTGCTCCATTCTGAAAGAGAATAATTTGAGAAGCAGCATGGCTGGACTATTAAGAGGATGGATACTGTTGAACAAGAACCTGTTCATAAGTATGATTATGCTCTGGAAAAGCTGGAGCCTTCTCTAGTTCAAGACGAAAATGCCCATGATATTTGCACAAGATACCATTTCTCATGTTGTTTCTGTCGATGTGCTTTCTAGGAAGGTATGCTCTTATTTATTGTCTTTTCTTAGTTCTTAAGATTTATTAATTAAATTTGTTTGTTATAATTTGAATGATTCTTTCTTGGTTAATGTAAACGAGTGATAATGAGCCGATGAATAATGCATTTTGATCATCTTATTGCGCTATTAGATTTTATTTTTTTTTTGTCTGATGCTTTTTGCAGCCTAGCTCTAAAGTCCATGTACATTTGAAGGGAGCCATCGATGACTCGATGAGCATAAGGTGAAGGGGCTGCTAAAATTGGAAGGGGGTTGCTGGTGAGCACAAGGTGAAAGGGGCTGTTGAAATGGGAAAGGGGAAGGGTTTGGAGGAGATGAATTTTAGAAGTATAAATCTATGTAATCTAAATATTACAAATTAGATATTACATGTATAAATGTTAATTAAATTACAAGGATGAATTGTGTTTTTGTTTAGATTAAATAATTTAATTTTGTACAAATATTAGATTAAATTAGCTAAGTTGAGACACTTCATTGTTCCATTAGAACCCTACATTATTTTAGTAGTAGAACCCTTCATTGTACAAGTATAACCCTGCAAAAATAATCAAAGAGTTCTACCCTTCATTACAATATAACCCTACATTATTTTAGTGGAACTGTGGAACCCTACAATGTTTTAGTGGATCCCTTCATTGTGTGAGTGTAAACTTGCAATTCACCCTATATAGTCATACCCAAATTTGTTTTAGTGGGACCCTACAATGTTTAAGTGGAACTTTATTCTTGTACACCATGTTAATGCAAAACTTTGACTGAGAATATCTTTAATTATCAATAAGTAAAAATTATAACAATGGAATATTAATAAATTATTCGTTTAGACGATTCCATCAAGTACCCACATGCCTATATATATTTTTATGTATAATCACACATATTAATCATAGTGAATTGGATTAATAATGCAAAACGTCAAAACATTTCATTTATGTAAACACGGAGGAAGTAAAAAAATATCATGATCGCTTCCTGGAAAAGTCTCTTTGACTAATTATGCACTATTCAATCACTATTTTTGAGTTACTTTTTTTTTTTTTTTTTACCTAGAACAAAATGAATAAATGTCATTTTATTGCTCATAAATGTCATGATTTATTTATGTAATATATCATTTGATTACTTATATAGCTTTTTCCATACATAAGGGTACCAAATCATAGAAGGGTACCACTACCTTACAAAAGGGTACTACTGATATTATATTTGATTCAACTATTATTCAAAATATAAGAGCAAATGGTAGATAAGAACAAAGTACCCTTTATTGTCACATTAGTACCACTACATATTAAAAGGGTTCCATTAGAATATTATAGGGTACAACTGAAATACATACATCATTGAGTAAAACGAAAGTACACTTGTCATCTACGAGGGTACCATTGGTACCTACTAGGGTACCATCAATTATATAAAAATCATCTACAATCTACAATAAGAAACTTTTTGCAACATTCTAGCCTAATCAAAAGCTAAAGGAGTTGAAAAGAAAAACTCAGCACTGGAACAATATAGGGTACCATTGGAAAGCAAGCATCTTATCATTGGATACATATGAAACCCTAAGATTAACATTTACAACTATTTACCAATTTAAAGTCAGCAAAGGAAGGAAATCACCCTGTAATAAAATTAAGGAACCATTTCATCACTCCAAGTAAACATGAATAGAGTGTGTCCTCCAATTAAAGAGTGCAAAGAGTTCTAATAAATCAAAATTAAGGGAACCATTTAATCAAATAAAACATGTAAGGGCCATCTTTTAATATTACATATAAGCCATACATTTTCCAATATTTACCTTATTTACCAATTTAATTTTAGCATGGGGGACTATTTAATCAAATTTAAGGGAACCATTTAATCAACACACTCATATAAATGTGAAGAGTATGGTTCTCCAATTAAAGAGTGTAAAGGATTCCAATAAACCACTTTAAAATAAAGGGTACCACTTACAAGTTCAAGGCTACCACTACAAATTATAAGGGTACCACTAACAAGACTGATCGATACAATCACACTTAAGCAGTGAAGGGTACCCTTGGTAAGTTAAAGGGCACCGTTAAAAGCATGAAGGGTACTATTGACTAGAGTCAGACCATTGGAACCACATAAGGTACCACCATAACCATGTAGGGTACCACTGGAACAATGTAGGGTACCATTGGAAAGTAGGCATCTTATCATTGGATACATATGAAACCCTAAGATTAACATTTACAACTTTTTACCAATTTAAAGTTACCAAAGGAAGGAAACCACCCTTTAATAAAATTAAGGAACCATTTCATCACTCCAAGTAAACGTGAATAGAGTGTTCTCCAATTAGAAAGTGCAAAGAGTTCTAATAAATCAAAATTAAGGGAATCATTTCATCGAATAAAATATGTAAGGGTCATCTTATGATATTACATATAAGCCATACATTTTCCACTATTTACCTTATTTACCAATTTAATTTTAGCATGGGGACTATTTAATCAAATTTAAGGGAACCATATAATCAACACAATCCATGTAAATGTGAAGAGCATCGTTCTCCAATTTAAGAGTGTAAAGGGTTCCAATAAACCACTTTAAAATTCCAGGGTACCACTAACAAGTTCATGGCTACCACTACAAAGTATAAGGGTACCACTAAAAAGAATGATCGATACAATAACACTTAAGCAGTGAAGGGTACCCTTGGTAAGTTAAAGGGCACAGTTGAGACCATGAAGGATACTACTGACAAGGGTTAGACCATAGGAACCACGTAGGGTACCACCATATCCATGTAGGGTACCACTAGAACAATGTAGGGTACCATTGGAAAGCAGACATCTTATCATTGGATACATATGAAACCCTAAGATTAACATTTACAACTATTTACCAATTTAAAGTTATCAAAGGAAGGAAACCACCCTTTAAAATTAAGGAACCATTTCATCACTCCAAGTAAACGTGAATAGAGTGTCCTCCAATTAGAGAGTGCAAAGAGTTCTAATAAATCAAAATTAAGGAAAACATTTAATCGAATAAAATATGTAAGGGTCATCTTTTGATATTACATATAAGCCATTTTCCACTATTTATCTTATTTACCAATTTAATTTTAGCAAGGGGGACTATTTAATCAAATTTAAAAAGGGAATCATTGAATCAACACACACTCCATGTAAATGCAAAGAGCATGATTCTCCAATTAAAGAGTGTAAAGGGTTCCAATAAACCACTTTAAAATTCAAGGGTACCACTAACAAGTTCAAGGCTACCACTACAAATTATAAGGGTGCCACTAACAAGACTGATCGATACAATCACACTTAAGCAGTGAAGGGTACCCTTGGTAAGTTAAAAGGCACAGTTAAAAGCATGAAGGGTACTACTGACAAGGGTTAGACCATTGGAACCATGTAGGGTACCACCATAACCATGTAGGGTATCACTGGAACAATGTAGGGTACCATTGGAAAGCAGGCATCTTATCATTGGATGAGGGGTGGGTGGGCTTAGGAGCTGTAATCAGGGACTCGGCAAGAGAGGTGCTACATGCTGCTATACGAAGAAACCGAGGTAGGTGGCCTCCGGAAATAGCTGAGTGGTAAAGCAATTGCCTTCGGTGTTGGACTTGCAAAGCGGTATGGTTTCAAGAAGGTCATAGTGGAATCGGATAGCAAGATTGTGGTATATCGACTCTCAAAATGTGTTACTTACTTTTCTGATTTAGACTCTTTTTTAGATGATGTTTTCTTTATTTGTAAAGACCTCGAATTTTTCTCGTGGTCTCATGTTATAAGGGATGGGATTTCGGTAGCTTATCACCTTGCTAGATTAGTGCCCTTTGGTATAGAACAAGTGTGGGAGAATCAATATCCTTCGGATGTTTCTGCGTACGTTCTCATGGACAAATTGTCCATGAATTAATACAAATTGTCCATGAATTAATAATATGGCACTAATCGTTGTGTTTCTAAAAAACCAGGGCCTAAAAATTTCAGATTTTTTTTTTTTTTTTTTTTTTTGCTTGAGTCAGTACACTTAGAGAAGATTACCATTAGAGTTTATAAAAATGAAAAATAAAAACCCAATTTGCAGGTCTAAAAAACAATACCCATAATATAAGACAAGTACAAACACCTAATATATTACCCAAATCAAAATGATTAATTTGCAGTTCATATAATCAAAGTTCAACTCAATGCCTCGATCAGAGACTTGTGTAAGTACTAAAAAGAGTTAGCTGCATAGCACAGTTGCATTGACTAAATCTTAACTAATGAATTAAAGCAAGAAAATATTAAAATAAAAAACCCAAGTATAAACATCCGAAACACTACCCAAATCAAAATTAATTCTCAATTAAGAAAATAGTTTTAAATATGATCTTGGTGGAGAGCCAAAAAATTGAAGATGTCATCGGAGATTCTGGGCAGCAATAGTAGGTTGTTGTCGGAGATTCGAACAATTTAGAGGAAGATCGAGTACGCCAAAATGGAAGGCGCGACCAGGGACGCCATAGCAATTAGCAAACCATGGAAGAGGAAAGCTTCCCTTCTGAATTTTGAGATGAAAGAGATATCCAAATTATTGAAAATTCATGATTAAAAGGGAAAAGGATCAGCTTTCTACTCGTATATTTTAAAGTTATTATAGGTATTGTATGTTTTCACTTTATACGTGTATTCTCTTTTTTTTTTTTTTTCCTTGTATCTCTGACCATGTGTTACTTTTTTACTGTTTAGTGGGCCCATTTCGTTTGGTTTTTCCCTCCAAACTGGCCCCATTATGTTGTTATGTATTTTCACATACATAACGAAACTTCATTACTACTTCCTCACTATAAGGTGGCCTAACCTTATTCTCTCACTATGATTAGTAAGAAGGTGGAACCATCAAAGGTTGTCTTGGTTGATGGTTTAGAACCGGCGTCCCTCAACCCACCTAAAGACTTTAAACGATCTGACTTCCCTCCTTACTTCAAATTTGGCGCCTCCATTTCAGCTCTTCAGGTCTTTTTCTCTCCTTTTCTCACTCCAACTCATTTAACTGCCCCAACATTCAATAGTTGTATATAATATATCCCTTTCGTTCCTAAAGTCAAATTAATCTCACTTCACATCATCTTGACACTATTCTTTTCTTTTTTTATTTTCGGGTTTTTTTTTTTTAAACATTGTCTCAATTCAACTCTCAAGTGATACACATTGTGGAATTCAAATATACAATATCAACTAATAAACATGTCAAAATTTTACTTAACATCTTACCCCGGTGGTGGTTAGGGGTGAAAGTAATTTGGATTAAAACCAAACCGAACCGAAAACCAAGATTTTTTAAGAATTCGGATTGGATCGGATTGGAAAAATTAAAAAATATGGATTACGGATTGGATTCGGTTTGGGGTTTAAAAAAACCGAAAATCGAATTACAAACAGAATTCCGACCCAATACTTTAAGCCCATTTTCTTTTTCAAAGTATCCAACCACTTTCCCCTTTCATATATAAACTTTAAAAAAGAACTTAATTCTCAATTCTCCTTTCTCAATATCTTACTCTCTCACAAATAATGTAGTTAACAAGAAATGATTGTAGAAATTTTCAGGGTGAAGTTCGAGTTTCGGATTTGAATGTTGCAAAAGAAGGGAACAAATTTCGGTTTGGATTGGATTCTAAATTGAAAAACCGAATTAATTCGGTTTGGATTGGATTGGATTGAACCTTAATTCGTTTTGGATTTGGATTGAGATTTGCGAAACCGAATTAAATTCGGATTGGATTCGGTTTTGGCTATAATCCAAACCGCAAACCGAACTTTCACCCCTAGTGGTGGATCCAGAAATTTTAGCTTATGAGTTAAAAATTTCAAACGTAGCCAATTTGTAATTAAAAAATTTAGGGAAATTCTCTTTGGTAACACCATACTTTTAAGTTTTCTCAGTGGTAAATTGCAAAAAAAGCTTATTATCTCTGGTAAACCCGAATTTTTATATTAAGCTAACTATAACATTAATGATTAATTTTAACTAAATATTTAACCATAGTTAGGTTTTCTAACATTCAAATGATTTTAAAAATAAATAAAAATTAATTTCTTTTAAATATAAAAAATAAAAATAACCCAGCCTTCTTCCCCACCCATCGCCATCGCCGGCGCCCATCGCCATCGCCATCGCCCAATCCCCTGCCCCAACCTACGCCATCGCCATCGCCATCGCCCAATCCCCATAAAAATTAATTGCATCGCACCACCCATCGCCATCGCCGGCGCCCAATCCCCTGCCCCAACCTACGCCGCCGCCCAGCCACTAGCCTCGTCGGCGTGTCGGCCTCCTAGCATGCTGCGCCTTAACCCCTTCCCTGAAACCCACCTCCCTTCCCCCCCGAAAACCAATAGAAACCACCCCCGAAACCCATTTCCGTTCCCCTAAAAACCCTAGAAACAAACTCTGAAATTCCCTAATCGTCCAATACACCACCATAAAAAAACCATAATCAGCCCTTCCTCCACCTTCAAGACTCTCCCCGCTGATTTTAGAACCATGGCCATTGAAAACTCAAAGCATACATCAGCGTTCTGAAACCCTAACTCCTAAAGTCGCTGATTTGGGTCGTGGGTTTCAGTTCGGTCTGGGCGGAGAAGAGAGATGTGTGATTGCGGTGGAAGGAGGAGAAAGAAAGGGAGGTTGCGGTGGCTGATGGGAGGAGATTCTCGGTCAGAGGTGAGAGAGGAAGGGTCGTGGCGGTGGTTTTCGGTGGTGGTGGATGAGCGGCTGGCGATTTTTGAGGGTGGGGGATGGAAGTGTTTCAGGGTTTTCGAGGAAGGGGAGAGGTGTGGGATGGTCGCCGGCGTTAAAGGGTTTGGGTGCCAGCACCGGTGGGTGGGTCGGTAATGAAGCGCGGTGGCGCTGGCGGAGGCAGGGGCTGGGATTGGCTAGGGCACCGTTGGGTGGGGTTGGGTTTTTTTTTAAAAAAATAAAAATTATTTAATTATTTAAAAAAATATAAAAACTAACTATGGTTAATGAGTTTAAATTAAAATAAGTATTATCTTTGGTAATCAAAACTTAGATTTACCAAAGATAATAAAAATTTTTGTAATTCACCACTGAGAAAAGTAAAAAGTATGGTGTTACCAAAGAGAAATTAAATTCAATTTTTTAAGTTCAAATCCAATCTCTTTCAATCATTTAGGGGTCAATTACTTTGAAAAGAAAATGTCACTTTAAATAGATGAGTTTTTTTATTCTGAAATTGAGCTTTGTATAATTTTTTGAAGAAAATTTTGTACCTGTAGGGAATATTTCAAGCGTTAATCCCCTAGCTTGAACCCCACTGTGATCATACACTAAAGGATGGTGGCGTCTAAAGGGAAAAAATATAGAGCAAAATAGTCGCCAACAAGTTTTTTTAGGAACTTGTAAACTGTTCACAGGGTGAAGGTTACACCCCTTAACGATCCAAGAGATCGTCAACTCCATAAGCTCTAGAACCAAATAAGGGTTCGGGGATGAAGGTACAAATCCAACCTAAAAGAGATTGAACCTGCCCTAATAATAGGCCTCTACTTTATTCTGATCGTATTCATGTGCGCTTTCTGATTAACATGCAATCAATAGGATTAACCCTAAACCTGTTTATCTATGTTGGTTGAATATAATGCACAAATAAACTATTATTGACGATCACTTGAATTATAATCATAATTAACCCTAAACAAGATTATTAATTATCTTATTAAGCGTGATTACAAGTACAAAATCCCTTTAAACATGCATAAAAGGCGTGATCAAGCAATAACAATAAATATCAAGCAACATAATAATAATCATCACAATTAATAAATAAAAATCATAATCATAATAATAATAATAATAATAATAATAATAATTATAACAATTATATTCATAAATCATAAAAATAATCATAATAATGTTAAAGCATAATAATAGCAAGATCCTAGGCATGATACTAACAAGATTAATAACAAACCCTAGCATGTCACTAAACAATAAAAATCAAAACTTTACCCCTAACATGATACTAGCATGCTATTAGGAAAAGAATAGGAAGCATCGCAGGAATCATAATAAGCATATTTGATATTATAACCTTTTCCCTAAACATAACACTAGGAATCATTGTTGTCATTCAAAACATCAAGCATCCTAACATGATACTAGAAATCAAAATAACAACCTAATAAACATGATTTCTATATCATAATATCAATAAAGCAATTAAAGAACTTACTTGGATGCCTCGTATATCTTTCTAATAACAAAATACACACGTTAGTAACTTCAAGGAAAATAATAATTAAAAATAATTAAATTAAATAATTGAAAGAGATATTTGGGACCAAACCCTCAGAAATTAAAACCTTTCACGTCTAGGGCGAAGGCAACTTCGAACTTGGCTAGGTGTGTCAAGTGCTAATGTATGAGGAATTGTGTTTGTAAAAGGATAGTCTTAGAAAGAGAGAGAAAATCAAGAAATTCTTGATGAGAGTTAGTGAGAATTGGAAAGAATAAGAATTGATGATTGCAGGTGAATGAAAACGGAGTTTTAGGACGCTATTTATAGAGAAAATCAGCTAAAAAGATAAAAAACCAAAACAGAGTTTTGACGCGGATAAAAATTGATTAGCGCCAACGTCGGCCATTGGCGCCAGACGCCAACATTAGCGCCAGGCGCTAACGCTAGCGCCAGGCGCCAAGCATAGCGTCAGACCACTACAAAAATAAAAGCTTTTTAGCAACTAAGTTTGGCAACAGATTTTCAAAATGTTGCTATATAGCAACGAATCTAAATTTTTTCATTGCCTAATTAAAAGCGACATTTTATGCTTTAGTTTTTAATAAACAATGGCTACATATTTTTGATTTGTTTCTTTTTAAAATAAATTGTCTTACTAGTTGTTACTAGATGACATCATATTTTTCTCTTGTTGCCAAATAGTAACAAACTATGACAACAAATATTTTATTTGTATTGATTTAGAAACAAACAAATACAATGAATTTTTGAATTGTTTCCATTAGAAACAAGTCTTCTAAATTATTGTTGCTAATTGATAACGCATTATTTTGTTTGTTGCCATTGGAAACGAGTTGTGTTACATATTGTTGTTAATTTATATGTAAGCCACTTTTTGCTGTAATTTATAAAATTATTTGTTGCTAAAATGAAATCAAATAGAGACGAATTTCAATTTCGTCTATAATTTAGAGACGGATTTTTTATTTTGTCCCTAATTTGGAGATAAATTTTTCAATTTCGTCTCTAATATTTTGTTCACTTATTATAAATTATATGCATAGAAGTAAACAAATAGTATTTGGTATAGTTGGTAATAGATTCACCATCTGACTTTGAGGTTGCAAGTTCGACTCCTACCAAATGCGATTCTTGAGACTGGGGATTCAAAGAGCCTTACATGCAAAGTCGAGCCGAGTTGACCTAACCTGAGTGAGATTTCAGATTGGTAAAGGCCGAGGTCGGGTTGAACCGAATTGCTAATAGGGATTGGGTTTTTGTCACGTAGTGTTGATAGCAACCAATATTAATGATTTGTAGCTATTTTTATGAACCAAATTTAATAATTTGTTGCTATTTTTAAGAACCAACATTAATAATTTGTTGCTATTTTAGGAACTAACATTAATAATTTGTTGCTAATTTTAGCAACAACAAATGGTAATTTGTTGCCAAAGTTGGCAACGAATGCACCAAAAATAGCAACAATCATGGAAACTATATTTAAATTGATGCAATATTGCAACAAAATTGCTTTGCAACTGGTTTTCGAAATCCCATGGCAACAAGCCTTTTAGCAACAACAAATTTTTGTTTCCAACCCGTTACTAAATAGAGTTGGCAACAGATTTTTGGTGAATAGCTACAAATTTTAGTTGATGCTATATTGAATTTTTTTTGTAGTGGGCGCTACAGCTGGCGTTTGGCGCTGATTTGGAAATTCACGCGTTTTCTTAAAATCAGATAAAAATTGCCATACTGGAGGATAAAATCGTATTTTTCCTTAAAAATGCTCTTTGATTCTAATTAAAACTCTGAAAAGTCAACAAAAGTCAATTTATCAATGCTAATTGAATTAAGAATGAAAAGAACCTTCTAGAAGAATCTAGGAGACTAAAACCATTCCTAATTGTATTACGAATGATAAATCCATATTAGGCCATCCTCTAAATCATTGGGCCCCATATAAGGCTCAAACCGGGCCCAGTTTAGTAATTTGGCCATAACTTTCTCAATATTCATCGGAATTGGGCTTATAATATATCGTTGGAAAGGTCCTTTTAAGCCCTATCCAACTACACTACTCTTGGACCCATATCATGGACCAACCAAACTGGATTGACTGTTTTCTTAAAATAGGTTTTCAAAAACAGAGACAAGAGAAAAGAAATTAAAACTATCCGCAACACTAAACTTTCCACACTTTCACTTCATTCGATTATGACTCGACATGAAAGGCACTCATCACTGGGTTTGGTTTTGGGGAGACACAAATGGGTGTCTACAGTACCCATATTTGTTTATACTTGAAACATCTTGACTTTTATTATATCCATTCACTCTCAGTTGACTGTATTTATTTTTGTGATATATAGCAGTATATTAGTAAACATTAATTAATTACATAGTTGGACATTCTCCCTCCGTCCCTTTATTTTTTCCCTATTGTCATGTTTTGGGTCAAATTATGAAAACTTGACCATAAATTATTGTTAATCTATAAAAGATAATATAGTCATGAGTAGTCTTGTTAGATTCGTCTCATGGTATATTTTATTAATATCACGTCTTTATAATTTTTACGTGTATGAAAATAAAGCTATAGACATTTTAATACGTGTGTTGAAGATCGGCAGAGTCAAATGGGGGCAAAAACTAGGAATATTATTTTTATTCTGTTGGAAAATTAATTTTCCAACGGAAAATTCCGTCGAATTGAAAAGCCCATTTTCCCGACGGATTTATATTCTTTCGTAAATTTCTGACTTGGATTGTTAAAATTCGTCCGAAATAACCGACGGAGTAAAAATCCATCGGAATTTCCGATGTTTCCGACCGAATTTCGTGTCCGTCGGATACCAGCCTATTTCTAGTAGTGTTTGTAAAAAATAGAGAGATAAAGTATTAAAAGTACATGAAAAAACAAAATATTATACGAGGAAGTAAGTTTTACACAAATATTGTCGTAAATTGGAGAAGTATAAATAATTTTACACAAATATTTCCGTAAATTGGTGAGTATTTTAATGCAAATGGATCGATCATTTTGGGACTAAAATTAGGTCAAAAGGGTCGAACTTTTGGAGACGGAGGGAGTACCGTAAAAGTGATTTTGTGTTGATTAAACGCTAATCACCAAATTATCAATATTTGTTTGAATATTGTATTGATAATATTTATCGTGTCACTATTAGTTTGATTTTGTGTTAATTAAACGCTAATCACCAAATTATCAATATTTGTTTGAATATTATATTGATAATATTTATCGTGTCACTATTAGTTTTATTATTGTCATTTGCTCGTAATATAAAATCATAAAAATACCAAAGTGAAAACGGAATGATTAGGTACAGTTTGCAAAAGTTGTATAAATATCTTATTTACCCCCTTGTACTCCATTTGACAAACCTCCACTTAGAATTCCTCGCAATTTTCATTACTAGTATAAAGAAGTCAAGAAAATACATAATCGACCCACAATTCCACAAATGTAGCTAAGATCAATAATTAATAAATATGTATCGTATTAACCAAATGAACATGAAAACACGTGATTGCAATCAGATCATATCCCTATGACAAGTTAACAACTCATCCTACTATTTTAATTGACCAAATTTGGCTATAAATAGAAACCTTTCTGAATCTCCTAAACACATACACACACCCATTTTCTTTACACAAAACACTAAACAAAATGGCCCTTTCTTATTCAGTTGCATCAACGTGCGCTGCACCATCCAATTACCAAAGGCATACTAAGTTTCCCACAGTATTAGGGGCTAACAAGTATTACACCAATCAAATAAATGTGCTTGCTAATAGAGGGTCACACTATAAGGTGGCCTCACCTTCTTCTCTCACTGTAATTAGTAAGAAGTTGGAACCATCAAATGTTGTTTTGGTTGATGGTTTTGAACCTGCGTCCCTCAACCCACCTACAGACTTAAAACGATGTGACTTTCCTTCTTACTTCAAATTTGGCGCCTCCACCTCGGCTCTTCAGGTCTTTTTCTCACTCGGCCTTATTATTATATTGCAAAACTTAATTTATACTTGTCTAGTTGTATATAATATATTCCTAAAGTCAAATTAACCTCATTTCACATTTTGATACTCCCTCCGTCTTATTTGTTAGTACCATTTAAAATATTTTGACTTTTAAAAATTAGAGGGGATCCTCTAAATTTCTCTCTAAATATAAGAACAAACATAATCATATGAGACCTAGACTTATTTATTTCAATGAGTATATTATTAATTTCTAATTTTAAAAAATTTTGTTAGTATGATATTAAAGGTATTTGTAATATAAGATTATTTGCATTGATGTACGTAAATGATACTTTTTTTGAGGGGAAACACACGAAACAATATGACACTAACAATAAAAAACACAAGAAGTACTATTTTTTTCTTTTTTTTTTCAATTTTTATTTACAACATTCTCTCATCTCTCAAGTGATACAATTTGTGGAATTCAAATAGAAAATATAAACCGATAAACTAGTCAAATTTTACCTAACATCTTACCCTTCCCACTTAGAGTTTAAATAATAGGGTTTGACTCTTGTGATGTTAGATAACTAAAAAATATGCTCCATTCGTTTCATATTGTTATTCTCAAATGGAATCAACTACATAAAATAAAAAAAAAAAAGAATATTTGGAATCTAACATTAAAGTACAAAATATAATTCATAATAGTTTACCTTATTTAAGTTTTTTGATTTTTTTTAGAAAACATAAGCCATAATTGTATAATTTAAAGTAGAGAATTCCTTACTTAGAGTCACGTCATCAATCCACAACCAATTAATTCAAGAAAAAAAAATTAAGTTAAATTAAAATATATTAAATATGGGAAGATATTTTTGAAACTTACAAAATAGTAAATAGGACTAACATTATAAAACGAAGGGAATATTACTTAAATATTACTGGTATAAGTTTGAAATTGCATATCAAATCATGCTTTGACCACTGTTATTAATTTCTATTTTACATTAATGTTTCGACCTTGAGTTTTCTTATTATCTACGTTTCGAGGGAGCTGGTACTGCTTGTTAGCTTTTGGCTTAAATAATTTATGCATAGAGTAACGTCGATCATTTACCTTTGTTAATTGCTTCCCTTAAAATGTGAGTCACAATCCCCGTCAAAAAAAAAAAAATTGTGTGTCACAATCAATTTTTAATTTTTTATTTATTTATTTTGACGGAACACAATCAATTCTAGAAATAACAGAAATTGGTGAAAATATAAATCGTGATAGATATATATATTTTTTTAAAAAATATTTAAGATAACTCTTATGAATAATGTTTGGACAATTAAACCATCTTTATTTATGTGCCCTCATTAATATTTGTTTTTTTAAAAAAAACTTTTAACAATTGTATACTTAAATATGTCCCTATAAATTTATTTACACATTTTCCTTAAATAATATTGCCAGCAATTAAATTTATGACATAAAGTCAAATCAAAATAAATCCTCTACCCTAGTTATATAAAATTGGAGGAATAATTTGATATTTTATTCAATTAAATGTTAGAATGTTTTCTGCAATTAACGAAATATTTAATTGTACATTTTTATTATCTTTTTTTTTTTTTTTGAAAACCACATTTTTATTATCTTAAGAGCAAGTTGAACAAGTTGTTTCTTGTTAGCTTCAACTCTTCAAGCAATCTTTGAAGTGACTAATACCGTAATTTTAATTTAATTTTTTTTTCCTTGAACTGACGAAAGACGAACACTTGGGTTTTGTTTGGCATCATTGTGGTTTATATATATTTTTTTAAATCATATTATATATGTTATATAATAAATACTCACTCTTCTCCTTATTTTCATGCTTATTTCTAATATTTATTACTCACATAATAAAGAGAATTTGGCATGTAAATAAGGGACGGAGGGAATAAAAAAAGTTAGTCAACTTTATTAAACTTATAGTAATTTTGAAAACTAGCAACAAAAAATTGAAAACACAATTTTCTTACTTCTTGTTTTTGGTTTATTGTTTTAGAAAACTGGGAAAAAAAAATTGCTAAACAAACCCTTAATTTTAAGTTTTTATTTAATTTTTTAATAAGATTATTATCCTTTAGAATGTAAGGAATTTTTTTTTTATTTTTTATTTTTTTTATTTACTGTTTATATTTTTTGCGTAATAGACCGAGGGACCAGGCACTGAAGGTGGAAGAGGAAAAAGCACGTGGGACTCCATGATTCAGGCAGACAAAGGAGGCAAAGGAGTAGATTCTTACAATATGTACTTGGTAAATTTATTATACTAGCTTAAATTTTGTTCCATGTATGTAATGAATAATGTTAAATCAATTGTGTGCATTTTCAATTTTAATTTGCCAAAAAGAAAAAATAAAATAATTTAATAAAACTTGGAAAATTCTCTCTGGTAATCACAAACTTTTTTTTTTCTAAGTGGTAAAGCTTGAAACTTTTTATTATCAATGGTAATCACGAATTAATAAAACTAAGCTAATGGTAACATTAATGATATTAAAACATCATTAAAAAATTAACCAGGGTTAATCTTAGGTTAAGTAATAATAGATTTACATTTATACCCTTCAAATTATTTTTTTTAAAAATAAAAACAAGTAATATAAACCCTCCCCAACCACCAGCCCTCTTTTCCTCGCCGGAGCTCAGCTCGGTACGGCGGACGGCGTCTCAACCCTCTACCCCGCTGGAGACCCTCACCACCAACACCCCAATACCAAAACGAGCACCCCTCCCTTGTTCCCGACCCACCCTCTCTCTTCTTTCATAACCACCAAATTATAACCGCTTGTCGGAACGCCGAAATCAGCCATCCTCCCTAGCCGAAATCAACCACCCTCCTCCCTTCCCCGATTCCTTCTCGTTTCCCAAATTTGGGTTGAAATTTCTAGGTTTTTTTGGTGATTTTGGGGTCAAATTCGTTGATTTTAGGGGGTCGAATTTATCGAAAATGCTAATTTTTGGGGTCGAATTTGTTGGTTTTGGGGTCGAATTTTTTGATTTGGGGTCGAATTTGCTGATTTTTGGAGTCAAATTTGTCGATTTTGGGGTCAAAATTGTTGATTTTGGGGGTCGAATTTGTTAATTTTTGGAGTCGAATTGGTTTTATATGTTGATTTGGGTTGAATTAGTGGTCGGAGCTGGGTTTCACAAGTTTGATACGTGTGGAGGTGGTGGTTAGGGTGGTTTTCGAGGAGGGGGAAATGGGTAGGATCGGGTTGGTATCGATGCGCGAGGTGGTTATGCGCTGGGGTGTTATTGGGGAGAGGGAAGAGGGAGAGGTGGTGGTGCCGCCGCTTTTGGTGCTGCCGTTGCACTCCCTTTCCGACCTTAACAGCAGTTTAACAATGGTGGTGGTGGCTCTAATGGAAGAAGATGGAGGAGGAAAGCGTAAGGAAGAAGATGGAGGAGGAAAGACATAAGGGTATTTATGTCTTTTTACTGTCTAATAGCTAAACCATGGTAAAGATTTTAACAAATTATTTACCTTAAGTTACCATTAGCTTAATAATATTAATATGTGATTACCTTTGATAATCAAAAGTTTTAGGCTTTACCACTGAGAAAAAAAAAAAAAAAGTTTGTGATTACCAGAGAGAATTTCCCAAAAAACTTTCAATTTAAGTTAATTTATACCTATACCAAAAACATTAATTTACTAATGGCTTAATGCATTAGACCTTTATATAAAAAATATAAGAAAATAAATTTACGGATAATGAGGTTAATACTCATATGATATACTCTCCCTTTTTTTAATGGAAAAATTGTCGGGAATAATCACATCTTTAGGGCGTCCGCGGAAAATAATCACACCTATGGGATATTTTTAACGGAATTTCACCAAATGCCCCAGAATTATTTTTTTATTCACCAAATACCCATCAAAACTTATAAATTCACCAAATACTCCTGAGTTTAAGAAAAATGTCACCAAATGCCCTTAATGACTAACATGCCATGTGGCAACCTCTAATTGGTTGTTGTAATATTAGTTAATTAATTATTAAAAAAATACTTTAAAAAATTAAAAAAATTAATTTTTTTTTTAAAAAATCCCCACCACCAAAGACCCACCCCACCCCTGCCAACGGCCCACCACCGCCACCACGCCAGATCCCAGCCCCTTCTCCCTCCGTTTCCCCTCCCCTTAAATCCCTCCCCCACCTCGAAAACCCCCCCTCCTTCATGGGCCGGCGTCCAAACCCCCTCCCCGGCACCGGCGAACCTTTCGCCCCACCCCCCACCATCCCCACCCCCTTTCCCCCCTAAACCACCACCCAAAAAAACCGAAAACCCCCTAAATCGAAACCCTAGATTTCGATTTGGGGTTTTTTTCGATTTGGGGGTTTTTCTGTTTTTTGGGTGGTGGTTTAGTGGGGAAAGGGGGTGGGGCGAAAAAGGTTCGCCGGCGCCGGGGAGGGGGTTTGGACGCCGATCGTGAAGGAGGGGGGTTTTTTCGAGGTGGGGGAGGGGTTTAGGGGGAGGGGAAACGGACGGAGAAGGGGCTGGGGGTAGGGGAGGGGGTGTCGGAGGGTGGGGGCTGGCCTCGCCGACGATTATGGACCACCGGCGCGGGGGAAGGGCTGGGATCTGGGGTGGTGGTGGTGGCTGGTGGTGGGCCGCTGGCAGGGGGTTGGTAAGGGAGGGGGGTGGCTGGTGGTGGGTTTATTTATTTTTTTAAATTTTTTTTATATATTAATTAAGTAATTAATTAAATTAATTGATGAACTAAGTAAAAGAGAACTAATTGCAGCATGCCACATGGCCTAATTAACCTTAATGACTAACGGAATTAACCTCGTTAGTCATTAAGGACATTTGGTGACATTTTTGTGAGACTCAAGTGCATACGTGAATTTGAAAATTTACATGAGTATTTGGTGAATTAAAAAATAACTCAGGGGCATTTGGTGAAATTTCCGTATTTTTAAATAATTTGACCTTTATCCCCAATCCGCTCCCAATGGTCCCAACATGTCAACTAACCTGTTGTAACAAGTCATCTAACACGTACCGACTTGTAATTGGTAAAAAAAAAACACACAACTTTAATTTTTATTTTTTAACAAAACATAGAAAAAAATTAATTTAAAAGCCCCCACTAGCCGAAACCACCCTACTCGCCGCTCGTTCTCGTCGACCCAGCTGCCGGACTTCCCTGTCTGATCCAGCAGCGTCACAGACCACCTAGACTTTCTCCTGCAGCGCCGCCGACTACCCACTATTTCTCTCGTAGCACCGCCGACACCCCCTCGAACCACCAACCTCCCCCACCGCCACGAAAACCTAGTATAACCAACCCTTATCCCTCGATTTTGGTCCTTCCACCCTTACCCCGTGGCTTTGGTCACCCAGATCCCCAACTCTAGCCTTCATCCCTATCCCAGCCCCTTCCCCTTGCCTTGATTTACGCTACCTAGACCATTCACGTACAGTTGTTTTGCCTCGATTTTGGCTACCACTACCAATAGTCGTTCAGCTTCCATCAACCTCCCTTGCCTCGATTTCGGCCGCCCAGACCACCCACAATAGCGATGACGACATCGCGAGCTTTGATATGATGGTTGCTACAATTCGGAGATCAATTGCGGTGGCTGGGGTTGGTGGAGGTGGCGGAGGAGGCTGGCTAACTCCCTTCCCCCCCCCCCCCCTTCTTAAATTCATTTTTGTAGTTTATAATTTTAGACAAATTATATAGTAACACGTGTATTTTAAACCAAAAAAAAAACAGCTGACCTTTTTAGCGGTAACTGGTCACATGGGAACATTAGGAGCATATAAGGGGTAAAAGTTGGATTATTTAAAAATATCCCAAAGGTGGGATTATTTTCCACGGACGCCACAAATGTGGGATTATTCCCCACAATTTTTCCTTTTTTAATTGACAATTTTGACTTATAAAGCATTTAATGCAAATTAATTATTATTTTTTTTATTTTACTACGGATTATGTGATAATTATAATCAATTTCTGTACTTAATAACTGAATACTATATATTAAATTTGTTAATATTATTGCTAGAGGACTAACTCAACCAAAAGACATATATAATCCAATTTGTTATCTTAACTCATTAAAAGTTTACGTATCACATAATGCTCTTCTCAAATAATTGATAGTTTTATTTCATTTGCTTAAAAAGTAAAGATTTATAAGATTTGAACCCTTGGCCATCCTCAAAGTAAAAATTTAAAGAGTTAACTAGTGAGCTATTGTTATTTTAGATATTATTATTCAAAATAAATATTTGATCAATCTGAATTATGACATTAATGTTTTCTCTTGGGTTATACGCTGGGCCCAAAAAATTATATAGAAATCAAGTACACACATTTAATTAATCAATCATGAATTGTGTATTTAAAAACACCTTTCAATATACAAACACTTGAATACGTAATACTCCTTTCGTTCCTTTATTAGATGGCTACTAGTTTTTTGGCCCGTTCAATGCACGGGTTGTTACTTGGGTTAATTATTTTCATATATAGGTATGCTTTTATACGAAGTATTGTTTCATTTCTAAAACTTAAAAGAAAAAAAGAGTGATGGTAAAACTGTGAAAGAAGATGAAGGAGTTTATATATATATATATATATATATATATATATATATATATATATATATATATATATATATATATATATATATATATATATATATATATAGGAAAAAAGAGTGATGGTAGAACTGTGAAAGAAGATGAAGGAGTTTAGTTATATATATATATATATATATATATATATATATATATATATATATATATATTTAGATTGTGAGAGATGAAATGACATATTAGTTTAAATTATATTTAAAGTATATGAGATGAAAAGAAATTTTTTATTATAATGCATATGTTTATGTAATGTGTACTAATTAATTGAACTTTATTTTATTATGATGGAAATGAAACACTTTATTATTTTTCCCTTGAATTTGCAAGTTGGAGAATGCAAAAAGACTTAAACACAAATATTATTAAGGGTGACATGTGGAATATGGGGCAATGAGTGACTTATGATCCCATGTTTCATATGAAAAATTTGTGGTTTGTGTTTTTAAATACTAAAGTATAGATAGATATAGAATTCTAGCATTTATTACTCTCATAATAAAGAGAAGTAACCATCTAATTAAGGGATGGAGAGAGTAACAACCTAATCAGAATGTTAATCAAAGTACAAGAATAATGTTCACCCATATTTCAATTAGGATCTTACTAACAAGCACCCTAAGGCATTAGCTAACAATTTTTAGACAAAAAAAAAAATTCTAAAATAACACTTAGTATTAATTTTGGAATACATGTCAAAATCACACGCTAATCGGTGTAATTATTATTTTTTAATATAATATTTATTCTTTTAACCATCTCATCTTAACCCATAACGTCCCTGAAAGTTTTTTTTAGCCATTTCCTTTTATCTCATTGCCTATTTATAATAAAATCATGTATATATTGTTTAAGTAACCTGAAAAAGACTAAAAGATACCTCAAATTGGCTAAAAATTATCTTGAAACTGTTCCATTTACACTAATATATTATTGTAAACCTAGTGTATACAATAGTTTCCATTTAATTTATTTTCAAAAAGATTAAAAGTTGCCTTAAATTGCCTGAAAATTTTCCTAAAATTGTTCGATTTACACTAATATTATTATAAACCTAATTTACCAATAGTTTTTTTTTTCTTTTTTTTTTTTGGGTATTAACGATAATTTACACTCGTATATGTATCTTGACCTTCTATCATATTTATTTGTACATTGCAGGAAGATATAAAGCTATTGAAAGCCATGGGAATGAATTCTTATCGTTTTTCCATCGCTTGGCCTAGGATACTCCCTGGTAATTTTCCTCCTCACCTTTTTGGATTGTTGGTAACTTTCTTTTTTGTATAAAGCTGCACATTTTAGTTTAAAGAAAATGTTGTGTTGAATCAAGCAATATTCGTTGCTATACGCTGTTCTCATACGTTGAAGTTCAGTTTAGTTCAGCTCAGTTCAATTCAGTTCAGTTCAATTCAACTCCTAATTTCCTTCTCTTATAAAATATTCAGTTCAGTTCGGTTCAGTTCAGCTCGGCTCAGCTCAGTTTAGTTTAGTTGAGTTCAGTTCATCTAAGTTCAGTCAATGAAAACAAGCCCTAGAGCATGTAAAGTGTATGACCATATATTATTTGAAATTATTCATAAGTTATGTTTAATTTTATTTAGAGGGTTCTCAAGAAGATGGTCCAATCAATCAAGAAGGAATTGATTTCTACAACAAATTCATTGATGCTTTGATAGCAGAAGGTATTTACAAGATTAAGATCAGCTATATATCCTTTTATTTACGATCATTTTTGTCCTTTGATTTATTTGTCGAAAATTGATATCTCGACCAACCTCTTTGGTAATGTGTCTAATGCTACGAACTAAAATCAATATTCATTATGAAATACGGACTATCTAACTTTACAAATTCTCTTTAACAACATTCACAGGAATTGAGCCCGTCATCACATTATTCCACTTCGATCTTCCTGTTGCTCTTCAAGACAAGTATCATGGCTTCATGAACAGTCAAATAGTGTAAGCTATCGTTCCAAATTTCCAATATATATTGATCAGATTAAAACAAACACTAATGGTGTGTTTGCCACAATGCCACATTACTATATCTTCACTAATTGTCATGCCACATGTTTAAAATTTAAATTATACTATCAACATGACAACTAATTAATTTAAAGTTGAAATATGTACGACCTTTGTTAACTTTTAACTGCAACTTAAGAGTATTATTTATAAGATATAAATATTCCAAAGTTGCAATTAAAAGTTAATGGAGGTAGTAATAAACTAATAATCCTTCATTTTTAACCTGTCAATCATATTTACCATTAGACTGCTATGTCATTTTTTTTTTGAACAGAGAGGACTTTAAGAAGTATGCTGATATTTGTTTTGCCAACTTTGGTGACCGAGTAAAGTTCTGGTCAACAATTAATGAACCCTATGTGTTTGGGTCATTTGGTTACAAACAGGGTTTGCCTAATGATGGTAAGAGTGATCTTGGCCCATTTGTCGCCACTCACAATATTATCTTAGCTCATGCTGCTGCTGCTCAAATCTACCATGAAAACTACCAGGTACTTGTAAATTTTACTTTGCTTCTTCACATGTTGCGCCTTTCCTTGAAGAAAAAAAAAAGTTATAAATTTGATACTCCCTCCGTTTCATTATGTTAGACTCATATTATTTTAGGCGTTTCAAAAAAATCTATCCGTATTAAATATATTTTATTTTAAACTTATTTTTATTTCTAATTTTATACCTATTAAATTCTAATTGGTAAAAACTAAAATTAATTAATTGTAGATTGGTTTCATGGCTCTAAGTAAGGAAATCCCACCCTTGAATCATGCAATTATGGCTAATACTTTTCAAAAAAAAAAAAAAAATCAAAATATATAAATAAGGTAAAATTCATTATGAACAACTTTTGTACTTTAATGTTAGATTTCAAGTATTTTTTTTTCTTATTTTATGTGATTGATTCCATATGAGACTATTATATTGAAACGGAAGGAATATGATACACTTCGTACATCTCCAGCTAATATTATTTATTTTTCTTGTTGTAATATGTAGCAAACGCAAAAAGGCAAAATTGGAATTTCACTGCCATGTAAATGGTATGAACCTCACTCAACCAACCCTACAGATGTGGTTGCTGCCCAGAAACAATTGGACTTCATGTTGGGTTGGTAAGTTACATATAAAACACCCTAACGAATAAACTTATCCATATAATAACGTGTTTATGAGAAGGTACTAGAATTAAGCTCGTAACCATATACCACATAATCATATATATATGGGTGAATGTATGCAAAGCAAAAGGCTCACGTCAAATAAGAAATCAAATTAATTAATCCACAAATGAGTAATTAAATGCAAAATTAACACTACTTTTTCGTGGTAGAAGGTATGCGGTATGCCAATTGTATTAATACAATAATTGAAGGTCAGAATTATACCAAAATTATTGTAAAAGAAAGGTCATATTTGCTATGGAGTAGAAAACAAGATTTGTGCATGTAGGATAGTAATAATTTTTTTTCACATTATTAATTTATAATATAATATAAAAATCAGGCAAGTTTTTGGAATAAACAAATATAATGCATATAAGAACGATGAAATAATAAGGCAAAATATTTTTAAACTACAATTGAAAAGAAAATAAAATTAAGAAATTTTGTCAACAACTACCAATTAAGATACGTGTTTTGAAAATAATTACCAATTAAAAAAAAAAATTCAAAAGAACTACCACAAATTTTTAGAAAAATTATGTAGCATTATCACTCTAACAATTTTGGCTATAACCTCCGTCATTTGAGTCTCACTTTTTACCTTTATAAGTAGTAATTTAGTCAATTTAGATGGTGATTTTATGAAGCAAATATAAAAGTGGAACTTACATGCCCTAATATTCTAGTTGAAATTATTAGACTGATAATGCTACTTAAACTTTTTACAAGATTACAACTTTGTGGTAGTTTTTTTTTAAAAAAAAATTAAAGGTTTTTGTTTTCAAAACACGCCGTTTTAATGGGTAGTTTTTGACAAAATTTCCATAAAGTTATTTTAGATAAGTTTGTTGTATTGAAAATAGTTAAAATTAGTACTCCCTCCGTCCCTAAATTACATTCCTTTTTTCTTTTTTGGGTATTCCAAAATTACATTCCGCCTTTTCTATTTATAGTAAGTTTTTTTTTTTTTTTTTTTTTTAAATATTCCAAATACACATTATATTACATTAATGAGATGCATGTTATTCTAAATAAAGCTATTTTGTATTAGTTTTAATTAATGAATTAATTTAGTTCTAAAAAAAAATTGTACAATATACTTTCAAAAAATAAGCTAAGTAGAATAATCTTTTAAAAAAGACTTAAAGTTGACATCATACATTATTTTGGAGGAATGTTTTTTTTTGGAAGGATTGGGAGGAATGTTTTTAATGATAGCTTGACATAGGTTCCAAAATTTACTAAATTTTATTAATTGTTAAAAGATTTTTTGAGGGATAAAAAAAGTTATAAGCGATAAAATCATTACAAAAATATCAAACATAAAATTAACTCAATTATTATTATTATTATTATTAAAAGTAATAACAGTCCCTAATGTAAATTCTTGTTAAATAATGGATTAAGGTACATGGACCCATTTGTTAATGGCGATTATCCAGAGTCTATGAAGGAGTCTATAAGAGAACTCCCTGAATTTACCAGCGAGCAAAGGACGATGTTACAAGAGTCATGCGACTTCATTGGTATCAATTATTACACAGCGAGATTTGGCAAGCAAACTACCAAAGTAGATTTAATGAAAGGGACGATCAGTGTCGAGTACACTTCTGAATTAGGTGCTTAAACATTTGCTATATATATCTGCCTCTAAGCTCTTTGTACATCAAACATGGTTTCTAGTATTGAAGTCATTATCGTGTTACTCTTAATGCAGTGAATGCAGATGGAACTTTAATCGGAGAACAATCGGAAGGACAGGAGGGTATCTATGTAAACCCTGCCGGTCTGAGGAATTTGCTTCTTTACATTACAGAAAAATACGATGAGCCTGAACTTTATGTAACCGAGAATGGTGAGTTTAGTTGACTTGTAATTTTTCCGTCTTTGCTCAATTATGTTGAAACCCATTGTAGCCCATTTGTGAGTGTCCCACATTGGAGAAAGAGGATAGGTGCTAACATGTTTATATATAACGTGTACAGGTGTTCCTGCAAAGCCTACAATCACAGGTTCTATTCTGAATTCAATCAAGGAAGGAAAAATTGAAGAGTTGAAAGCTGCACTTTTCGATGACAAGAGAATCTCACATGTCGAAGATCACCTTACTGCAATTCGTGAGGCTAACAAGTGAGCAACATTTTCTATTCCAATGTTTATAACATAAATACAAAGTATTAGTTTGATGAGTTAAATTGGTACAAAATAAACTCGAAAGCAATGACTAAAGATTATTGCATATGTTTGAGTGCAGACAAGGGGCAGACGTGAGAGGATACTTTGTATGGACACTTATGGATAATATGGAAGTGGGAGAAGGGTATGATGTTCGCTTTGGGCTCAACTACACAGATTATTATGACAACCTCAAAAGATACCCAAAGAAGTCTGCAAAATGGTTTACTAATTTCCTCGCGACACCTCCCAAGAAGAACAAACTCTAGAGCTATTATGGTGCTGTTATTTGCAGTTGTCTTGTGCTGGAATGTTCTTAATCGTGTGGATCATATATTCTTTTACGCTGCGTAGATTATTTACTGATTTCCTCACGGTACCACCCAATAAGAAAGCTATTTGGTCATAAACTTGCTAGTGTTTTGTTCTAAACTGATCTCAATTGTTTAGATCTTATTTACTACCTCTGGTACACCTAATATGCAACATTTGCCAAAAAAAGGAATTTCACATTAGATGCAACTTTCCCCTTCTTTCCTTTTTTAGTAAATTTTTTTTAATGAAATTACTCAAATACCCTTACTCAAGATATCATAAACACAATTAAATAACTAAATTAGAATTAATTAAAATAATTTATTAACTTAATTAACATAATTTTTCTCACCCAATTCATTTCACCTAAACAAAATCCAATCAACAATCACCCAAACTCAAAAAAATCATTCAACTCCCATGCTTGTTCATCTTTCACAACTCCGGCAACCACCATCGTCAATGTCGCCGGTCACCACCACCTTCAAGATTTCCGACTCCGCCTCCGCCTCCGGTGAATCTCTCTCCGTCTCGTGCGCTCTTTATCTTTCTCCAGCGCTCTCGCACTCGCACTATCTCTATCTCTTTCTTCTTCTCTTAATCAATTCTTTAGATTTGATGGTTTAGGGGTTGGCTAGGCTTGAATTGGGTGTTTTAGGAGGTTTTTGGGGTAGGTTAGAGTGGATTGGGTTGAGTGGTGGAAGGTTTCGAGTGCTTTAGGGGGTTTTCGGGGTGGTTCGACGATGATTGGTCGTGTGAGTACTGGTGTGTGTTTAGGGTGTTTTGGGCCGGGGTGATTAAGGGTGGGTTCGAGGTAGATCGGGGTGAGTAAGGGTGTGATCGAGGTAGATCGGGGTGAGTGGGAGATTATTTCCGGCGTTTTGTGATGAGTGGGGGTGGAGTTGGGTTGGTTCAGGGGTAGTTTAGAGTGAGTCGGGCGGTTTTGCGGTGGTTTAGAGTGAGTGGAGGTGGTTTCAGGGTGGTTTGTGGTGGTTCAAGGTGAGTGGAGGCAGTGGTTGGTTCAGGTGTGAGTGTAGGCGGTGTTTCAGAGGTGATGGTTGATGGTGGTGGCAATTCAGGGGTGATTGATGTTGGTGGTGGTGGTTCGGGTTGGGGTGGCAGATGTTGGTGGTGGTGGTTCAGGTAGGGGTGACGGATGTTGGTGGTGGTGGTTCAGGTTGGGGTGGCGGATTGGTAGTGGCTATTCTCTCTCCTACTCTTAATTACATATTCTTTAATTCACTAATTAACTATTATGAAATTTTGTCTTAGGTTTCGTGAGAGCTCCAAAGTTGCATATAATGTGTATCGGAGGTAGTATGTCCTTATTCTCTATTAATTCTAATCCTTTTGATGACTTTCCTTACATATATGGGAGTTTAAGTGTTAGAATCCGCCTCTTTCTCTATGTATTCCCCTTTTCTTTTCCTTGTATTTTCCTTATGAATTACGAAAATTCTACTATGGTCCCCTTTATTTGGACCATCACTATACTGAAATATCATTGGCTGATTTTTTTTAACCTTGGTCAAAACTTAATTTTAGTATTTTCCTTTTTAAATCCTTTTTTTATTTTCCGAAATTTTAATTACTGAATATAAAAAAATCATTTTAATTACATTTTCAAAATTTATTAATTAACATCATATTTAAATAAATAAAAAAAACAATCAAATAAAAAAAACGATTAAATTAAAAAAAATCCAAATAAAAAAATTGTTAATCAATGTTCTTCATAGTTTATCAATGTTTTTCAAGTTTTTTCATCCATGGATGAGATTAAACATGAACAAATGATCTATGTCCATTAAATTTACTCGCGTATCGAAAGCGATTTAGAATATGGCTCGATTTAAAAAGCAAATGCGAAATTTTAATATATAAAAAATTTGGGATCGTTGCAAATTTGGGCACCGATTTAAATCCCTAAATAATAGGTTTGGATTGTACAATATCAGTCAAAGTTTGCAAAAACGATGATTTTATGCAATTGAAATCACAATTTTTAAGTTTTACGATAATCGGGGTTTGTCATGAACATCTGAAAAAGAAACCGCACCTTCGAAACCTTGTTTGATCCAAAAACCACGGAAAGCGAATTTGAAATCTTGTGTTGTGTAAAATGTTTTACCAAAAAAGATAGGACATTGCCTGCTATAAAATTGTAATTATTAAAAACATATGACATTAATTTCTTTTGAACATTACCAATTACTGATTTATAATTCATCAATATCTTGTTATCTTCTTAATTGGTAGTAAATATGAATGTGGTCTTCACTGGACAACCACAATATCATGTTAACCAGGTTTGGTATAAATGATAACTAATATATACTTCCTCCGTTTCAATTTACTTGACCAATAGTTTTATGGCAAACAATTTAAGGAGTTAATTAAAGAAGACAAATGATATTTTTAATACAAAAAAATATAACCACCAATAAAATGGATGAATTGGAGTTTCATGGTATTAATTTTTTTTATTTATTTTATGTTAATCTTCTTTAATCTCTACCTTAAATTGCGTGCCAAAGGGTTATAGGTCAAGTAAATAAAAATGAAGGAAATATTTACTATTGTGGTTTGCTTTATGTATGCATATACTTCAATATTAGATAAAATACTTGTAGAGAAACTAACATTTTTTTTATCCCTTGTTTGATCCAAAAAACCACTACTAAAATTCGGCCGTTTTGCGACCGTTTTTCTACGACTGTCATGAAAACGGTCGCAAAATATGATATTTGAGATCGATTTTTGGGTTATATAACGGTCGCTGTAGGGAATATTTCAAGCAAAACCCCAAACTTGAACCCCACTGTGATCATACACTTAAGCATGGTGGCGTCCAAAGGGAAAGAAGTTAGAGCAAAAGAGTCGTCAACAATTTTTATGAATTTGTAAACCGTTCACAGGGTGAAGGTTACACCCCTTAACGATCCAAGAGATCGTTAACTCCAATAGGTCTGGAACCAAGACTGGAAGTTCGGGGATGAAGGTACAAATCCAACCTAAAAGATATTGAACCCGCCTTAATAATAGGCCTCTATTTTATTCTTCTCATATTCATGTGCGCTTTCTGACTAACATGCAATCAATAGGATTACCTTAAACTTGTTTACCTATGTTGGTTGAATATTAATGCACAAATAAATCTATTATTGACGATCACTTGAATTATAATCAAGTTAACCCTAAACAAGATCATTAATTATATTATTAAGCGTGATTACAAGTACAAATTCCCTTTAAACATGCATAAAAGACGTGATCAAACAATAACAATAAATATAATCAAGCAACATAATAATAATGATAATAATAATGAAAATTAATCATCAAAAATTATAACCATTATAATCATAATTAAAATAATCATATCAACGCTAAAGCATAATAATAGCAAGATCCTAGGCATGGTACTAACAAAATTAATAACAAACCCTAGAATGTCACTAAACATCAAAGATCAAATATTTAGCCCTAACATGATACTAATATGAATATTTAGGAAAGAAAATAAAAGGCATCATAGAAATCATAATTGACATTATATTCTTTACCCTAAACATGATACTAAGAACTTATTGTTGTCACCCTAAACATCATACTAAGAAAAGCATCCTAACATGATATTAGGAATCAAAATAACAACCTAGACATGATTTCTATATCATAATATCAATTGAAACAATTAAAGCACATACTTGGTTGCCTCGTATCTCTTTCTAATAACAAAATATACACGTTAGTAACTTAAAGAAAAATATAAAACCACAGAATTAAATTAAATACTTGAAATAATGAATTAAGATAGTTTAGACTAGATCTGGGACCAAACCCTCAGAATATAAAAACTTTCACGTCTAGGGCGAAAGCAACTTCGAACTTGGCTAGGTGTGTCTAGATCTTGTGAATGCGGAATTTTGTAAGTGAAAGCTGGTTTAGAAAAGAGGGAGAGAGAGTATCAAGATTTCTTGATGAGAGTTGGTAATTGAAAACGAAGGTTTAAGAACGCTATTTATAAAGAAAATCAGTCGGATATGATAAAAAAGAAATCAGAGTTTCGAAAAGAATAAAACACGACACTGTCGCCGCAACTGCCCCTGTCGCCGCGCGACAGGGCTTATTGCCAGGTGACAGACGTGTCGCTGCGACGCCAGGCCTGTCGCCAGGCGACAAACTGTAGTGCGGCGCTGCAATCAGTTTTTCCACGCGTTTTCATATTTTGATAAAAATTTAAGCGTACGAAGGGAAAAACTGTAATTTCCTTAAAAACACTTCTTTTATTCTAAATAAAACTCTTAAAACTCAATTATCAATGCTAATCGAATTAGGATTCAAAAGAACCTTCTAGAAGATTCTAGAAGACTATAATCATCCTAATTGTATTAGAAATGATAAATCATAATAGGCCCTCCCCTAGATCATTGGGTCGCATATAAAAATCAAACCGGGCCCAGTTTAGTAATTTTGCTATAACTTCCTCATTATTCATCGGAATTGGGCTTATAATATATCGTTGGAAAACTCTTTTCAAACCTGATCCAACTACATTATTATTGGAACCTTTCCATGGACTAAAATAAACTGGATTGACTATTTTCATAAAATAGGTTTTCAAAAACAGAGAGTAAGAAAAGAATTAAAAACTAACCGCAACACTAGACTTTCCACACTTTCACTTCATTTGATCATGATTCGACGTGAAAGGTACTCATCACTGGGTTTGGTTTTGGGGAGACACAAATGGATGTCTACAGAAGGCCCCACTTTTACTGAGTTTGGAGAAACGCAAGTTTCGAAAACAAAAGTCAAAGTAGCGATAGGAACGGAGAATGATCCAGAACGTTCTGCGATCCTAAATCATTCTTGTAATGCCGATACCTGCAAACTAGCATTAGTTAAAACAGGTAAGAGAGTTAAGAAACGTGTATCTTGCACCGTCCAGCACACGTCTCTGAAGGTAACCGATTTGTGTTGCATTTGCTGTTGTGACAACCTTCCACAAGCTAGGGAACGCCATATCATCCTGCTGTTTTGACGATCTCCCTCAAACTAGACGATCTTTCTCAACCAAATTCGCTCAAATTTGTTGCAAATCAAAGCTTTGTTCATCTAGTTTGCTGATCTATGTAAGTTTTTTCCAAACTCAATCGAATTTTGATTAATTTCGCACATGTTTGTTCACGAATTTCTTGAAAATTCGAAACCTATATTGCTCAATTTGCTTTATTTGTCAAATTTTATGCCATGAAATTGCTTGATTATGTTTATACGTTGCCTTGGGAGTATTTTTAGACTTGTTTGACTTAATTTGGTGAAGAAACGAACAGTTCACCATTGTTGAACCTCTTAAGGTCGGGAAAACAATGTGGCTCGTTCTTAATGTTTTTGCTAGCAATTCTTGTCCAATTTGTCACAATAATTATCATAATATTGCAAGAAATTGTTTGGTTGCTTGAAAAATGCCATATATGCTTGAATTGAAATCGTGCTCTGTTTTAGTACTACGTACTCTTTTTTTTTTGCGAACATAGTATCATGCGGCTAGGCGAACCTTAAATACTATAGAACCTTAATTTTTGTCAATTCTGCACAATGTAGTATGGATAGCCCATTAAGGAGGATGTCGACCCGTCCACCTCTCTTGGTCCCTTCCCTGAGTGGGATGAGCGGACATTGTACTTTGCCCCCGAGTACCACATTTCTGAGAGGGTGCGTCGCGGGATCACTAGCGGTAGGACGCGCTGCCACGGCTCGGGTAACGACACCCTTGGCAAGCTGTATAGCATGTACCTCACCAACGATGAGGGGTTGCGACTTCTTTTGGGAGTCTTGTTGGCTGACTGCCCTATTTCGGGCCACGCAGGCCATGTACTATTTTGACGCGAGTCACCACGTGGTTCGTGCTTTGGTGGAGTTCTTCTAGGACACCACCAACACTTTTCACTTTCCTTGGGTTGACATGATGGTCACCCCAGCCGACTTCAGTCTCATCTCGGGACCAGAGTTTAGTTCGATTGCGCTGCCGTTCGACAGCTCCATCAACGTTTTCTCTTCAGAGGTTGATGAGCTGTTGGGTCCGATCGCTGTTCGGGCCCGTGCTTAGGTGGAGCCATCATGATTCAGCTCTAGGTTCATTCGCCGGTCTACTCTGGCGACGGCTTTTAAGGACGATGCGACCACCCGAGAGCAGCGGGTGCGCGTCTTTGCACTTATTTTGCTGTCAGGGACGTTTTCCCCTGACAAGGGTAATAGGGTGCTGCTTTACTACCTTCCTGCTGTCCGCGATCTTCAGCTGATCAGGACTTATGATTGGCCCACCTTGGCCTATGCTGACTTACTGCAAGGATTGCGAGACTCATGTCGACACCGGTCCTACACAGGAGACATAGCTCTTTCCGGCTTCTGGAGAGTCGTAGAGGTATACTTTATCTCTTACAAAGTTAGATCTAAGCTCTTGTTAGCACTTGCTGATATCTTTTATCTTTGTAGATTTGGTTCAACGAGTACTTTCCTTCGCTTGCGCCGGCGAGGCCATCTCCACGCGAGTTCCCTGTTGGTGCCTGTTGGGGAGGTCGCTACAATAATCGGGCGACTACTGCTCGTGGTCGAGAGCTGATCCTCTCGGTATGTACTTTTTCATAGTTCACATCTTTGTATTGCTTTTGGTAGAGCTTTATCTTATAGGCAATCTTTGCAGGAGCTTGACATGCTATACCGGCCATGGGGCAATTTGGTTATCCCTGCGTTGGCTGCGCAGTACACTGCTGAGCGGCACTACTTTTAGGGGACGTATGAGGCGGCGGTGTACCTAGGAGAGAAAGTTGCTATTCAGCACTCCTCAGAGATTCTTGTCGTCCCTGCCCCACCGCCACGCCATATGTTTGATGACGCGAGGCTTCTCAGCTAGTCAGAGAGGTCGCCTGCTGGTACCCCTTGGCGATCTCATGATATCTCAGGGCGGTGCTATGAGGAGGAGCTGCTGCCATTGTGAAAGGAATTATGTCCTTCGAACAAGTGTACTATTTCGTTAGTGGGTTCAGAATTATTAGAAAGCTAATATATTCAGTAAGGTCAAGTGATCGGAATGCCTAAGTGGAGGCCGCTTCCGATCAGTAATATTAATGCATAATTAATATTACTGCTTAATCTTGAATGAACCCTTCAGGTCACACCCTTAGCAGCAAACGAACCGACTCGACGAATTAATTCGGAAGAAATTAATTCATTGCCAGAGTATTAAATATTTAGACGTCGGTAATTCGAGCTTGGAGCGTCGAAACCGAGCGTCGGAGAATCTCAAATGTCGAGCCAAAATTTAGGAATTGGTGAGACGGGAAAATGCTTCAAGTAACAAGTAAAATCCTAGCCACTCGAAAGGCTAGGAAAGTGCGCCCAATGGGAGCGTGCCACGTGGCAGCACACATGGCAAAACGCCATGTGGCAGCCGCCAAGTGGCAACCACCAAATAGCAGCATGCCACGTAGGTAGCATGCCACGTGGCAGAGTGCCACCCAGGTAGCATGTCACGTGGCAGCGCGTCACTGTGGCGACACATGTTGCAAGGGCCGTGGACCCGGGGCGATGGGTCATGGACATGGGCCAAAATAAAATGGCCCAACCGAACCCAACTTGGGGCTCAAGGTTGGGTGACACATGGTTAGTTCACATTCCATGTGAAATGCCTTGGGGACCAAGTGGGAAAGTGGTCCTCACCTAACCATGTGACACTTGTTACTTGTTCCTTGGTTTATTTAACAAGGATTGAATTCATCAATCTTTCCATGTGGGATCTTTTTGTGAAAAGTACCACATTGAAAGATGAGTGAAATTCACAAGCTATCCTTCCTTATAAATAGCCAAAGCATGGCACGAGAATTGCTTGCTTGAGTAGGAGTTCAATAGAGCATTGCATTAGCAAAAACGCTAAAACTCTTATAATACTCGGGTTTTGGTCGGACCTCGCTATCCTCGAGGTAATGGACCTAAAAGTCGCTAGTAGTTTTTGCTGGTGGATTTCCGTAGGAGGCTCGCATACTTTCGGAGCTTAAGCTTTCAAGTAAGAGCCCGACTTTGAGGGCGAAGTATGCTTCGAAGGTAAATTCCGATTTTATCCTTTTATGTTTATTTGTTATGCTTTATGGTTTTATTAATTGCGAGTGGTTATTTGGGTCGGGGTTGTTTCCGCAGTGAGTCGGACTCACCAAACCCCAACAGCGGTATCGGACCCTCGCTCGTTTATTTTTAAAATCATAATATTTTTCAATGTGTTTTATGGCTTAATTTTTCTGGTATTAAGTTGCTAATTAGATTAGTAGCTCGTTTTATTTATTTTAACCTCGTATTAGAGCTGTCTTCAGCTTCCGAACCCAGATTTCGACCTAAAAATAGTGAATTTTGGGTGGAAAAGGCGTTCTGGATATGATTTTAACCTTGTAGGACTCGATTCTTAGACAACAAAGCGACCAAAAATGCACTTTTCGAGGGATTTTTTGTTTTGACGAAAAATTAAAAGTCTTTCTAACCTTGAAAATTAATTGCATATTTATGGTGGTTATGTAATTGGTTTAATACATATTTTATATGCAATTTTAAACCTCTTTAGGCATGATTACTTGGTGGTAATTTGTGTTTGAAAGCTTGGTTTTATTCTTCACATAATCGCAAACTAATTACATCAAGTGAGAAATTGTTGTTCTTTGAGGCTTCCAAGTACTAAAGATTCAATCTTTAATTATGTTAAGTGATTGAAACTTTGAGTTATTAAATTCCATGAATTTTTGTTGAACTTTGTTGATTTAATCAATTTTTAGTTGATTGGAATCATAAAGTTTGAACTTGTGATAGAAATAAGTTTATCTTCATATTGGAAGATATAATTTTTCAAGGATTCACAAGTATTAAAGTTGGAATCTTTATTGAACTTATGTTCAGTTTTCTAACTCCCTTTTATTTTGTCAAAAACTCAAGATTAATTTAAATTAATTAAATTGATAGTGAGTAATTGCCCTCTTATTTTTGTTGCACCAAGTTAAACCAATTTTATTAAAGAATGGTTCTTGGAAATAATTTTGGTTACATGCACTTGGATGATTTTTTATTTAAGTTAGACTTGTTTAAATTTTCATTTTTGCTCACTAAAATTAGTTCTAAAATTAATTTAGAATTAATAAATTGTCATGCGAAATTCAGGATTAAAATCCCGAGGCTATGACACGCAAATCGAGGCAAAGCCTCCTTTGGCTAGCTGAGCTGCATAGTAGCCCGGATGTGGCTGCCAAGGGCATGCTCGATGCGTGCGGCCATGTGCGTGGGGTGTGCGAGCGTTTAGTGTGTGTATGTGCTTGGTGTTTTGGTGTAAGGGGGCAAGCAACCGTGGCCTTGTGTCTAGCACCTTGTAACCCATAGCAAACGCTACTAGGGTGTACCTAGCTAATGCTACGTGGGGTGGTGAAGGCACATGCGCCAAGCTGTATGGTGCGGGGGTTGTTGGACAACCTTGACTTTCATGTGGCACGTATGTAGTGCGTGAACCACTTGAGTACGATTGGCTTCGTGTTTGCTTATTTTTCCGTTTTAATTATTTTATTAATCTAATTTGGTTTTAATTATTTTAATAAATTTTTGAGGCTAGGCCTCGGTTTTTGAGAGGCATTGGCAAAATTTATTTTGACAAATTTTGGGTTTTACCGACTTAATTAATTGGATTAATTGAGTTGGATACGGAATTTAGTGGGAGCTTCAAATATTAATTGCGCTTATTTTCCTAATCGGTTAAAACAACTTTGACCAGTTTTAATTAGGCGTGTTAATCGGATTGACCACCTGGATTAATTTCTAGTGCGGGCATGTGTTTTATGCATTGTTACTTGTTTATCGTTGCAAAATGCATGGACCATTCACAAATAGTGAATGGATGAATGGAATGTATATTCTCTCACAGATTTTATGAAATGGCAACTAGTGGGGCCCGATAAGGATAGAAAATACGGACTTTGATCCGTGATGTATTTTTGTAAATCTAAATACGGTATGTGAACCGTTGAGTACTTTTGTACCTTAATATTTAGATTAGTGCTAATCGTAGATACTAGTAGTTGCATTTATTTTGGTCAAGTCTTGGAAGACGAAGCCATGAAGTTGCAAATGAAGACCTTTTGAAGATTTGAAGATCTCAAGGGGTCATGCTAGTTGCCAAATGCATCTCTATTATGTTTTTCGATATATATATGTTTATTTATATGAGTTCTATGTTAGATGCATGTTTAGGATTTCAAATGTTGTGATGATTAATTAATTTCACTTAAATCAACCAACATAGAAACCCTAGGTCCCTAAATATTGAGTAAAACATGCCATTCCAAAATAACACTTACCAACGAACCGAACGAGGGTAGTGGTGGGCTACGCCAAAGCGAGGTATCACTACCTCTCCAAGGAACGTAAGGCATACCGGGTAGGCAAGTTGGTTTTGGTTTTACTCAACGATATGTGTGATGGAGTCCTAACATGTCGTGGCAAAGTGAATAAATTGTTGAGAGAGCATTAGATGCGACGATTTATTCAACCAAGAGTGGCTTGGATCCATTAGCAAAGCGTTGCTTACCTTAGGATATTGAGTGTTAAGACAAGCCAAAGCATGCTTGACCACTCTTTGTTTCTTTGGATCTTGGAATCGACTTATTCTCGCCAAATAGGGACAATTTTGATGAGTGGATAATACGTTTAATAAGATTGAAGATTTGCATGAATACCTTTTAATTTTCAAAGTCATTATGTTATTTACTTGATAAATGGTTATACATTGCACTCATATTTGTAGAATTCCAAATTAAACTCTATTGCTTTCCATGATTGGTAAAGGAAATCTTTGAGAATGGTTCTCAAAGAAAAGTAAAGCATTTCTAAAATACAATTCTCATAAATGACTTTTACAACAAAGTCCGAAAGGACGGTTGGACATCATGTATTCAAAATACTAGGTAGTTTTGATAAAACATGAAGTATTGAGTTGCAAACTCAAATTTTCAATATTGACAACCAACATATATTTTCGCTTAATACATAGATGAGTAGGAGTCATTGATGTATTAATTCAAGCGTGAATTAAAGGAAAAGATGGAACTTTGTTTTACGGTGCATTAGATGCTTAATTATGCCTAACAAAGTATAAAAGTCAAAGACTCTTAAAGAAATGGTTCTTAAAAGATTATGAGATAAAAGTATGATAAGAAATATAGGAAACGAGGAACGAAGAAAAGGAATAAGATTCCATTTCAAACCATGAGTTCATATTAGTGTAGTTAACTTAGCAATTCGTTATCTTCACAAGTATCAGATACTGCTTGAGTGTTCCACTTTGAAAGTGACCTCAAACTATTGAAGTTAAGCTAAGTTATCGACTTACAAGCTTAGAATGAAGCAAGGAGAGCTTCATAAGTTGTAAGGTCGTATGCTTTGTTTAAAGACCTTTTAAGCAAAAGGCTAGAAAACGTAATGGTTATTATTATGTTCCATAATCAGCAATCTATCCGTTTACACATGGAAAGACTCACATTCAAAGTAAAAGCAATAGTTGTGAATTTATTTGAATGGCATGGTTATCCAAGCGTTGAGTCAAGAATGCTTGATTATAAACAAACATTTCCCTAACATGATAAACTCATTAAGTTCAAGTCATGGGCTTGATTTGCGTTCCAAACATCTTTAGCAATGTCACATCGACAAGAACATACTCAAGGCTCTATTAGATAGGCTCTTGATAGTTGATCGATTCAGAATCGTTCTAAGACAAGAAAGTCTTACTTGTTGAAACCGACAAAGTAAAGAGCTATTGTTCTTGGTATAGACAATTGACTCCGAAAGCTAAAGAGGATTCATGTACTTCAACGTTTCACAAAGAATTTGAAAGAATATGGCTATATTCATCAATTGTGAACAAACTTGACCTTGAATAGTTCAAGAGTTAAGTGAAGTACATAATCGACTTGGCAAGATATCAAAACGTCTAGATTAGATCAAGCGATGTTTGCTTGAGCCAAGCGTGACCATCACAAAGTTATGAAATTGAAATTTTCATAAATAACTCCACAAAGAACATAGTATGACTTCACGGAGACCTCAATGCCATTTAAAAATGACTCGAACAATGATGGATCACATCCCTTCCTATAAAAGTTCTTAAGATTTGCACGAAGGACTAATGTTACACTAAACAAAATGTCGAAGCTAAGAAAGGACGCCTTATTCAGTTATGGATAGAATTATCTTCTAAATGTCTTTTCAAGTATATGTCTAAAACTCTTAGCCACAGTGGGAGTTCACTGAGTCAGTGGGAGCTCACCGACTTAGCAAGAGCTAGGTGGTTGAGTGGGAGCTTAATGGCTCATTAAAGGCTAAGATAGCTCAAGTGGGAGCTAACTGTTTGTTTTACAATGAAATTTTAGCCAAAGACAATATACATGTCTCTTTGTAAGCATTCAAGTGATACCATGGGCATTACCTCCACAACCAAATTGAGAACATAGTGTTTGTTGCTCTAAGTGGTATCTTTCTGGAAAGTAACACATTTCCAAAACGAAAAGTGGGAGGAAAATGAACTCGATGACCATCGAGCTTAGCAACAAACTAGAACTGGGAATCTCAGAAGACCTTAAAAGGACTTCGTGAGAAGCTTGATCAAGAATACTCAAAAGGACTTTACAAGTGCCTTAAAAGAGAATTCATTACTCACAAAACATCAGAAATGTTGGAGTAAGATCAACATAATAAAAGGGCTTTGGAAGCGCCTTGAAACTCAGTGGTTGATGCAATTTCCCTTATAGGTATAGAATTCACCAAAGGCTTGGATTGAATCTTATTTCTATTAAGTTAGAAATAAACCTAAGACTTACAAGCATACTATTTACTATTACATAGTAAAGGAATAATGTATTATAAGATAGCTACGACAAATCCAAATTCCGAATAATGGTTAGAGGCCATGAAAATCTGGATCAGACCCCATGTTTGAAAATCATGTTTGAAACTTTATTAATTTGCATGAAGGGTGAAAGACCCATCGATTGCAAATAAGTTTTCAAGGAGAAAACTAACAAATGTGGAAACGTATATGCATACATAGCTAGATTGGATGAAAAGGATAAAATTAAATTCACGGAGTTGATTTTAATAAAAAGCTATTCACCAATCGGAACGCTCAAGTCTTTTCGTGATTAATCTAGCAAAATTGAACATATGAAACATGGCAAAATAGATACAAAAAACCGCCTTCCCAAATAGGATTTTAGAAGTGACTATTGAATAGTCTAAGGGTTTTGAAAATCTAAATAATGCTAGATTTGAACGCAAGCTCAAGGAATCCGTTATGGGATTTAAGGAAGCATTGCTTATAGGAATTGGAATGTGTTTTCTCATGAAGTTAATAAGAGGATTGACTGATGGAGAAACATAGAAATTCTTATAAATAAGAAGTTTAGTGGGTGCAAAAGTAAATTATATAAAGGTCTAATAAGAAGTCTACGAACTCTGTTGTGAAATAACTATCAAATGCTAAATGCTTAGATTTGAAAGGTATTTTTGACAATGGACGAAACAAAAGACGATACTTAGTACCTATTGGGTATTAAGTTCTATTGTATAGACTTGATAAAATGTTTGAACGTGTAAAGGAGTTTACCGTGTTAAACATGAATTGAAGGACTTTGAAAGACTTTCGAACCATATGTATAAAACTAAGTAAGTGTTTGAACTAAGTATAATCTAGGCTAAATACTAAGTCAAACATGAAAGACTCTAATAGGGACTTTCAACCATATCACATAGCAAACAATTTAGCAAAGACTCAGTGAAAGTGAATGAGCTAAAAAGGGCAAATTGATGGAATAAGACTGAGAATTACTCTGCAATTTAATCCATCATGTACGTTGTGATATGGAATCGTCGCAGGACTTACTTGCTTAGAGCATGTGAAGTATGTATGAAGCACCAATCAACCTGAATCTATGTATTAGATCGTTAGATTATGGCGAAGAACATCCAAAGTACTTTGATAAGTAACAGGATGAGTTCTTGACTTGTGGAAACAAATACAATTTGAGAATTGATGTTGCAAGCACAATCCTTAACAAGGATTAGATCCTTGACAAGGAAGCCGTTTATAAGCACGAGCTCAAAATTAGTCGTGACTTGAGAATGGTAACATGGACGTGGATCCATGTGTAACGTGCAGGAATTTAAGGAAAATTTCCATGATCACAAGTGATTAGGGTATCCCAAATCATTGTGAGCCATTTGGAATGAAACCCAAGCAAAGCATCATTAGGAAGTCTACTAAAATATATGTTGAGAATATTATTGCCTTAATGTCGATAATAAAGAAGATGTTCAATGGAAAGTTCGTTGCTGAACGTTAATGAGTGTAGGTTGTCAAGTTGAAGGTCTCAATCATGAAAATGAGTGGGAGCCATCACTTCGACAATAAATCCTAAATCACATATAATCCATGACACTCTCAAATTTTATCATCTTATTATGAAAGTGATCAGTAATGAAGATGCTAAGATTAGCAAAGTAGTAATAACTAAATCTATGCAATAAGTGAACGACAACATTCACAATTGCATGAAAGAAATCAAGCATATTAGATATGGGTGTGATTTCTATAGATGTTTTATAAAGAGTGATACTCTTAAAACATACGGAAAAACCATTTATCATAAGATGAACCATTCAGGTTTTGGAGTAATTTAAAATTTCATGCAATTTTTATCACTCCGTTTGCTATTTAATTGTGGTTTAGAATTAAATAATGAGTTCATTCGATTCTTGGAATATTCAAAATAGGGTATCAAGACTAGTATTGGTAAGGAAACACCTATTAATTGAACGTTGAATATTATAATCGAAAATTATCCCTAATCGAGGTCATTTAAACGATAGACGATTAATGACCAATTGAGATTAGTGTGTAGCCTGATTTATAGCACCATTTCTTGTGCTACGAGGACATGATTGTCATAAATCATTTGCACAGGTATTGGTTTAGAACCATATTGGATCGACCTATGAGAATACTTTAAGAGATTAAAAATCGTCATAAGTATACTTCTCATTATGGCTATCGGAACCTATTTCCTCGACCATGAGTATTGTGAGTTCTCTTGTTTGAGTACTAAACCACTTTGATATTGTCAAACGTCTGCCGTAATAGGGGATTATAACGGCAATACTCGGGCGGCTAGGTCTTCTCATTAAGAGGAGCTACATTACAAGACTGGGAAAGTCCCCCTACTAAAATAGGGAAGATGTCTTTGTTGTATACAAGGCCTCTCGTAGAGCGAGATTGTGAAAATGCATGGCCGTGCTCGGATGGATTTTAGAAATCATCTTTTTATTGACAGTCGGATTCGGAATCAAGAAAAACTTCTGGACGTAATAAGAATGATAAAATAATCTTTCCTTATAGTTCATGAAGAGACATTAAGCGACATAGGAAAAAGGTTGTACACTAAATGCACATTTGTCCGGAAGGACAAGTGGGAGATTGAAAGGAATGGTGTCCTTCGAACAAGTGTACTATTCCGTTAGTGGGTTCAGAATTATTAGAAAGCTAATATATTCAGTAAGGTCAAGTGATCGGAATGCCTAGGTGGAGGCCGCTTCCGATTAGTAATATTAATGCATAATTAATATTACAACTCAATCTTGACTGAATCCTTCAGGTCACACCCTTAGCAGTAAATGAACCAACTTAACGAATTAATTCGGAAGAAATTAATTCGTCGCCCGAGTATTAAATATTTAGACGTCGGCAATTCGAGCTTGGAGCGTCAGAGAATCTCAAATGTGGAGCCAAAATTTAGGATTTGGGGAGACAGGAAAATGTTTTAAGTAACAAGTAAAATCCTAGCTACTCGAAAGGCTAGGAAAGCGCTAAATAGGAGCGTGCCACGTGGAAGCACACATGGAAAAACTCCATGTGGCAGCACATGTGGCAGCCGCCACGTTGGCAGCCACCTAGTGGCAGCGTGCCACATGGCAGCGCACCATGGTGGCAGCGCGCCACTATGGCGACACATGTAGCAAGGGACGTGGACCCGAGGTGATGGATCATGGACACGATCCAAAATAAAATGGCCCAACCGAACCCAACTTGGGGCTCAAGGTTGGGTGACACATGGTTAGTTCACATTACATGTGAAATGCCTTGGGGACCAAGTGGGAAAGTGGTCCTCACCTAACCATGTGACACTTGTTACTTGTTCCTTAGTTTATTTAACTAAGGATTGAATCCATTAATCTTTCCATGTTGGATATTTTTGTGAAAAGTCCCACATTGAAAGATGAGTGGAATTCACAAGCTATCATTTTTTTATAAATAGCCAAAACATGGCATGAGAATTGCTTGCTTGAGTAGGAGTTCAATAGAGCATTGCATTAGCAAAAAATCTTAAACTCATATAATACACGGGTTTTGGTCGGACCTCGCTAACCTCGAGGTAACGAACGTAAATGTCGCTAGTAGTTTTTGCGGGTGGATTTCCGTAGGAGGCTGGCGTATTTTTAGAGCTTAAGCTTTCAAGTAAGAGCCCGACTTTGAGGGCGAAACACGCTTCAAAGGTAAATTCCGATTTCATCCTTTTATGTTTATTTGTTATGCTTTATGGTTTTATTAATTACGAGTGGTTCTTTGGGTCGGGGTTGTTTCCGCGGTGAGTCTGACTCACCAAACCCCAACACGTTGTTAGCTCCAGCCCCTATTCTGTCTGAGGAGGCAGCGATATGATTTATATCTCTTATCTTTTTTCTAAGTAGCCCCCAAGTGATATTTTATTCACTTTTTTTTTGCCAGACTGAGCCTACTGAGTTTGTTCCCCCTCATATGTCCATCCACTATCAGGGGACATACGAGCCTATTGAGGAGATGATCCCTCCGGCTCCCTAGGATCAGCACTTTGTTAAGCGATCTATTCCTCGCCACCTGTAGACACCCATTTGTGTCTCCCTAAAACAAAACCTAGTGATGAGTACCTTTCACATCGAATCATAATAGAATGAAGTGAAAGTGTGGAAAGTCTAGTGTTGCGGATAATTTTTATTAAATATCTCTTCTTTCTGTTTTTGAAAACCTATTTTAAAGAAAACATCTAATCCAGTTTGTTTTAGTCCATGGCAAGGGTCCAATAGTAGTTTAGTTGGGTTGGGTTCGAAAAAGAGCTTTCCAACGATATACTATAAGCCCAATTCCGAAGAATAATGAGGAAGTTATGGCCAAATTACTAAATTGGGCCCGGTTTGATATTTATATGCGGCCCAATGATTTAGAGGAGGGCTTATTATTTATTTGTCATTCCTAATGCTATTAGAATTGATTTTAGTCTTATAGATTCTTGTAGAAGGTTCTTTTCATTACTAATTTAATTAGCATTGATAAATTGACTTTAGTTGACTTTTTAGAGTTTTAATCAGAATAAAAGAAGTTTTTTCAAGGAAAATACGTTTTTACCCTTCTGTACGGCTAAATTTTATCAAAATTAAGAAAGTGCGTGAAGATGGTTTCTAGCGCCTGGCGCTAATGTCTGGCGTCTGGCGCTATGTCGTTTTATTCTCTTCGAAACTCTGATTTGTTTTTCTATCCATCTGGCTGATTTTCTCTATAAATAGCCTCCTAAAACCTCCGTTTTCAAACATCAAATATCATCAAATATCTTCAACAACTATCAATTTTCTAATTCTCTCATCAAGATTCCCTTGATCTTTCTCTCTCTCTTTTCTAAACTAGCCTTTTGCATACAAAATTCCGCATTCACAAGATCTAGAAACACCTAGCCGAGTTTGAATTTGCCTTTGCCCTAGACATGAAAGGTTTTAATTTCTGAGGGTTTGGTCCCAAATTTCTATTTCAATTATTTAATTTAATTGTTTGATTTTATTATTTTCCTTGAAGTTATTAACGTGTGTATTTTGTTATTAGAAAGAGATGCGAGACATCCAAGTAAGTTCTTTAATTGTTTGCATTGTTATTATGATATAGAAATCATGTCTAGGTTGTTATTATAATTCCTAATGTCATGTTAGGGTGTTTTGATCTTCCTAGTATCATGTTTAGGGAAAAGGTTATAATATCAAATATGGTTATTATGATTCATGCGATGCTTCCTACTTTCTTTCCTAATATTCATGTTAGGGCTATATATTTGATCTTTATTGTTTAGTGACATGCTAGGGTTTGTTATTAATCTTGTTAGTATCATGCCTAGGATCTTGGTATTGTTATTATGTTTTAACATGATTTTTTATTATTATTATGATTATTATTATGTTGCTTGATTTTATTTATTGCTATTGCTTGATCACTTCTTTTATGCATTTTTAAAGGGAATTGGTACTTGTAATCACGCTTAATAAGATAATTAATAATCTTGTTTAGGTTAATTTGATTATAATTCAAGTGATCGCCAATAATAGATTTATTTGTGCATTAAATTCAACTAACATAGATAAACAGGTGTAGGTTAATCCTATTGATTGCATGTTAGTCAGAAAGAGCACATGAGTACGATCAGAATAAAGTAGAGGCCTATTATTAGGGCAGGTTCAATCTCTTTTAGGTTGGATTTGTACCTTCATCCCCGAACTTCCAGTCATGGTTCCAGACCTATTGGAGTTAACGATCTCTTGGATCGTTAAGGGGTGTAACCTTCACCCTGTGAACGGTTTACAAGTTCCTAAAACTTGTTGGCGACTCTTTTGCTCTAGATTCCTTCCCTTTGGACGCCATCGTACTTTAGTGTATGATCACAGTGGGGTTCAAGTTTGGGGTAATGCTTGAAATATTCCCTACAGTTTTTTGGCGACTCCACTGGGGAAGATTTCTATTTTAATTCCTTAAATTTATTATGGCAATGATTTAGAATGAGTGGATGAGACTCGAAAAGTTCTAAGTATTTCATGTGCGCAATTTTGATTAACATTATTGTCATATGCATAAAAAAGATCTCATTAGAAAGACCATCCGTAATGAGTTAAAACGTAGGATTTTTACACGTAGGAAATTTGAGGAATATCTTTCACAACTAGGATCGAAATAATGCTGCGCGAAACTGGAAAATTTTATCGAGCACAGAAAGCTGCTGAGGCATGTTGGAACTAGCGTAAGAAAACAAAGTCTAGCGCCGATGATTTGATTCTGGCGCCAGGCGACAGCTCATGTCTCCAGGTGCCAAAGCCAAATCACGGTGCCAGCCTCTGTTCGCTGGCGCCAAGCTCTTCCAATATTGAGCCAAAAATATGCGTTCTAATTTTGACCAGTTTTTAGCACTGTTTGCTCGATCCTACTTCCTGATTGAGTTTTTTTCACTTTTCTGAAACCCATATGTGTTGTACATATGGACATAACCCTCTGGGAATTCATGCTCCATCTACTTGATTGAACGCACTATGCAACACAGGGTATATCTGAGAATGTTGAACTCACCAAACCATGGAAGCGAGTTTTTAACTCGCGGTGTCCCATCCACTCGCGCCAACCCTTCAAAAGGTAAGGCTTCCGCGCGGGACAAGTAACCATGGACCCTCTTTGACGAACCCATATCCCGAAATTTAGAGAAATAGAGCCATGGTTAGGGTGCAAACTCATTGCATCATGTTGTGACTACTTGACTACTTGTGCATCTCTTACTTGTGCATACTTATTATGTGACTAAACTAACCGTTTGGTTTGACTTGTGTTTGTAAATAAGTCTTAATAAACTAATTAATGACTAAAGGAATTTGCTTAATTAATTAATTAATTAATTAATTTGAACTAAACTTACAATCGAGTCATAGTCCATTTAAGTCAACCCGAATTTTTTATTCCCGTATACTGCACAAGCGTCAACGTGTTTTGGTCATAGCCGGAGTTCTAGAAAGAACTACGAGTCGCAAAACCAATGGATTTGTAGCCCCGAGCTTTATATTTAATTTTGCATTGGTTTCGTCCCAATCAGAGTCACAAATCAAAAGTTATGACTAAAATACCACAGCCTGTCCAGTTTAATGCATATACGTGAGATCTTAACTTAGTCTTTGTTCGAGTCTAGTCACATACTCTAGCCACATGGTCATGGCACGAGTCTTAACATGTCACTTGCACTCACAATAAAGCACCCAATAATATGTATATACACCATGACCATGTCTTAGGTTCATGCATGGGTCGGTTTTTTCCGTCATTTGAGTTGGGGTACATTCTATTCCTAATTTTTCATATCTCTCCATCCACATCATCTTTCTCCATATCACAATATTCATTCTTACTATCTTCTTCCATCTATGCATGTTGAATAGAGTTTGAGTCAAATAATTAACAATAAATATCCTTAATTTCCCTTTCCACAGTATTTGGTCAAGGAGAGAAGGGCGATTAATCAAGAATAACCTATGTGTTCAAGTCTTACTTTTTGATAAACCGATTCGCCAAAAGAGGAAAGCTAAAAAGATAATGGCAACACAAGAGGAAGTTAATGAACTTAGGAATCAATTGACTAATGTAACCGAGGTGTTAAAGACTTTAACCCTTCAAATCAATGACCCAGTGAAGCAACAACAAATGGAGCTCATGCAAGAAAGCTTGAGCAAGCTATCTAGTGACTACAAGTGTCAGGGAATCAGTTCGCAAGGGGTCTTGGTGGACAAGGAGCTTAGAAGTTCAATGCCACTGAAATCCCTAAATTCAAGGCAACAGATAATCCTTATCTTCACTTAAGAGCCTTTGAAACTATAATGAACATTAAGGGGATTGATAGGAAAGTCTTTCATTCCTTGTTTTCTTTATCTCTTGAAACCATTTGTCAACAATGGTTCTTTTCTCTTGATAAAGAGAAAACCTCTACTTAGGATGCTATTGTAAACACTTTCATTAATAGATATAAGTGTAATATTCAAGTCGAAACCGATTATAGACAACTCGAGATGCTAAGACAGAAAGAGAATGAAGGCTTTACTTTTTTCTTCAATAAGTGGAGGAAAACTTCCGCTAAGATGATTGAGGTTCCCACTGAAAAAGAATCCGTGGGGATGTTTATCAAGAATCTCCAAGAGAGGTATTTGAAGCATTTAAAATATCAACACAATATGAATACTTTCAAGGCCGTTTATGACATCGGAATTGAAATCGAAGATGACCTCACAAAACAAAAAGCTACTAACAATAGTAACCATAGTGGCTGGAAAGGAAAGAAAAACGACAATCTTTCTTCTTCCGAAAACACCCACTCTAGTAATAATGTTAGTACCTTTGACCATAATGGTGTCTTAGCCATGGACAATCAAGGATCTAAAAGGAAACCCAGAAGAGATTTCACACCCATTGAATGACCTACGATGCTGCTTTTGATAGTCTCTACGATCGAGGATTAATCAAACCTATTGGCCCTACCGAGGATCCAACGCCAGAAAATCGATATTCGAGATGGAATCCCAACTCTTATTTTAAGTACCATCGAGGACGCGGTCATACTACTGATGAATGCTACAGGTTTCAAAATCTCATTCAAGATCTCATAGAAGCTAATAAGATCCCATTGCCTCTAGCTAACGAGAAGACCAGGTGATGATGGAACAAACAACACAAGACAAGAGGAAAGTTGCAACGACAAGATTTCATGACCTTTTTTCTATTTCTTTTTTATCGCGGGTTAGATAGGTCGTTAAGCTACTACCCTAACCAAATTAATCATTTATAATACCTAAACCTACAATAAACTAGTTAGTGACAAGTAAAGGGTCGAACAACTAGGGAAGCACGCTAACTCAACATCAAATATCACTAATGCAAGAGTGAAAAGGGGATCGTTTTTGTTGGTTTTGTTGAGTAAGAACACTAAAGCTACAAATAAGCAAGAAAATGATGATTAAAATTAATAGAAAAATGACGCTAGGGATACGGGGGTGTCCAATATTATTAGAAAGAGGAGAATAATAGTGATTATCATGAAACATATGCCAAAGAACACAAGATTCTACCGAAACAACTCATTCTCATGCAATAGTCTAGGAAAATCAATGAAAGAGGTCTACACTAATAAGGATCATTCTCATGCATCCTATTAGTTACAATCAAATCAAGAGAATAAAGAAGCACAATCCATAAAAACTCCACTTTAATAACTCATTCTCATGCAATCATTAAAATAGAGATGATCCTAATCTAGTTCAAATCACTTTCATGCATTTAAACTAGAAAACATCAAATAGAGTGCAACAATAATCCTAAGCTAATAAAAATCATGTCTTTCATCAATATATGGCATAAGTTCAACCAAACCATCATCATTCATCCAATATCAAATCATATCTTCCACCCCCTTCCTCTAGCTAAAAGATTAGCCTAGATAAGGGAGATTAAACATAAAAACTAAACAAAGTAAGGAGGGAAAATAAACAAGGTAGAACATGAAAATCAAACTAACAAGAACAAATGGGCAAGTAATAAATCAACAAAACAAAAGGCAAACTAAATGAAAGCAATAAACTAGAGTAAAGAGATAGGGAAGAAAAGATTACTGAATGAAGACTTGAATTAACAAAGCATGAAGAAGATCCATGAGCAACAATGAAGAAAATCACATTCTAACCCTAAGAGAGAGAAGCTCTCCTAAACTCCTTAAGAAAAATAGAATAAAAGAGCCTCTCTTTAATTACCCTAAAAAATGGGTCTTTTTACTTAGCTAAATAAAATAAAAAGAAAAGAGAACCAAAAGAAAAGAAAATAAAATAATGAAAATAAAAGGAAATAGAAAAAGAAATAAAATAAATAAAGAAAATAAAACCCATTCTCCCCCCAAACCGTCAGTTTCCTCATCTTCTTCTATTTTAATTTGGCTGCTCTTGAATCATCATCACCACCGTTTGATCGTCTTCATCAATTATCACCAACCATTTTCATCTTCAATCAGCACCGCTCATTATCATCATTAATCATTAAGCTCACGTGCAAATCACATGAGAATTGACAAAGATAAGACCCACAACAGAGCGGCCGCACAAGCCAAATCAGAGCGTTCGCTTCGTAAGAAAGAGCGCTCGTTCTAGTGGGTGTCGAAATTGGGGCTGATTTGGAGTGAATTTGCGGGCTTCTCATTCGGGCTTTGAGGTGGCTGACGGTGGTTCTGGTGCTGCAATTGTTGCGCGGAGAGGTGCATTGCGGTGGCAGCTCAATTGCGGCTGTGAGGGAGCAATTGAATTGTGGGTTGGTTGGTGGTTGCTGGGGGTCAATTGTGGCGGGTTGCTGCTGGTGCTGGTGAATTCGGCTGTTGCTCGGGCTTTATGGTGGCTGTGGGGTTGTGTGAAGTGGATGAAATGGGGGTCTGATGGTGTGTGTTTGTTGCTGTTGCTGGTTGTGTTGGGTGGATGTGGTTGAGATGGTGGTGCGCTGGTGAATGTGGTTTGCGTGAGGTTGGAGTGCAGGGGCAGCGTTACTGCTGTAATTGGGATTGTTGCTGGCGGTTTTGGCGGCTGTGGGGGCTGAGATTGGTGGTGGTTTGGTGAGTGTGTGACGGTGCTGCGGTTATTTGACGGTGGTTAGTTGTTGTTGTTTGTTGGTGAATTGGGAGCAATTTGGCTGGTGTGCGTGGTGTTTGCGTGGCTAGAGGTGGTTGTTTGGGTGGTGTAGGATAGTTAATGGTGTGGTGAAGGTTTAGGTGGCAGCAACTATGATGGCTTGTAAGGTTTTGAATTGTGAAATTTGACACATGACTCAATCCCGAACACCAAACTTGATTTGAACATGAAAACGGAGCATCAACCTGAACACACCTACAACAAAAAATAATCACGAGGGTAGATTGACATATAAAATAAAAATAAAAATAAAGTAAAACAAAGTAAAATAAAATGCTAAACTAAAATAAATAAGAAAAAGAGAAAAGCTAGAAATTTATTATATAACAAGAACTAAAAACTTAAAATATAAACATAGAAAATAAGAGAATTTAAATAAATTAAGAAAATAAGCTAGAAACTATTAAAAACTACTAAAATACATAAAATAGAGATCAAATAAGGAAAAATAAGAAAAAGAGAGAAATAAAGCGTAAAACTAGGGAAATTATTAGAAACTAAACCGGAAAATAAGCATAAAAATACCCTAAAAGTGACATAAAAGTCACTTATCAAACTCCCCCAAGCTAAACTTTTGCTCTTCCTCGAGCAAATTAACATGAAACACAAGAGAAGGAGAGTGAATTATTCACGCAAAGCTAAGACACCAAAGGAGATAAGAATGTACACTAACTTACTTTCGTAGGAATCATGGTCAATTTTAGCAACTAAAGACAAGCCCTTTAAACCCCTAGATCGCCCTAGAGGACGAGTATGCTCTCGTGAGGGTTTCGTAAGAGCATAACCCACAACTCTAGACAAAAACCAAGGCTTAACAAAAAGAAAAAGAAAAGCAAACACAAAAAACAAACACAACGATGACCAACATAACATAGCAAGGTTTAGGAAAACCAATCAAGTTCAAAGGCGGAAAATACTCCATTTGGATTCAAAAAGAAGAGACATGCACCAAAGAATACCCACCTTTCTCAATACAATGAGGGAAAACACGTTCTAAGATGCTCATTGTTGAAAGAGACAAACCTAAGCTAAGCATAGAGAACTAGAGAATTCATTCTCCGCCCTAGCCCCATATAAGACGGTCCACGTTCTCTCCACTAGCTTCAAATCACCCCCTAGTTAGCTCCTCATGATTCCACGAAGGAACCGGAAAAAGATTCAATTTGGGGAATTAGTGGGTCATCCCGACATCTAAACTATGCATACTCTCTCCATAGGGTAAAAATCTATCTCCCTCCACCGGAATTCGACCTCACCCCTCCAAAGTCTAAGGGTCTTAACTAGGGTTGTAACGTAAGGCAAAGGGTTAAGGCGGGGTAAAAATTTGAAAATTTTGGTGATATTTCCTAAGTGAAGCAAAAGGGTGATCAAACCTCAAAAACAAACTCAAGAAATCACCAAACATCAAACAAAAATACCAATAATGTCATCTCCCCCAAGCTTACTCAACACCACATTCCATAAAAAAGAAAACGAAGTAACGCTCACTCCCCCATGCTAGAACGAAGCATTGTCCTCAATGCTTAACTTAGGGAAGGAAACGAAACCTACTCTTTTTTTTTTTTTTTTATATCCTTGCCTTTTTTAACTAAGGATGGCTTTTTTCGGGATGAATTTTCTTTATTACACACAATATATAAAATTTACTTTCTTGCTTGGTACAAAGAGCATAATACTTTCTCATTTTCATTACAACACAAAACAAACTCTCAAACCGAAATGCTTCACAAACTAAGGGTTAGGGAAACAAAAGGTCATAAGGCTTGCATTATGGATCATAATAAAGAAAGGGAATAGGCTCAAAGGGTTGGCAAGAGAAGCAAATTCAAAATAAAAACAAAATATGTAACAAAACAAAAAGAAGATAAAGAAAAATAAGAAAAGGGTGCCCTTTTCCTCCCCTAGAGCTGCTTGGTCACGATCTTGGGAGTTAGAGGACAATACAAGGATTAAGATATGCATAGTCAAGAATCCTAAGCTCTGCTCAACAAAATTGATGGAGGCTTGAACAATTTAAATCTCACAAGGGATGGGAAGTAAGCAAATACTAACTAAACAACTTCAAATCCACTATAGAGAGCAACACCATCTTACCACTTTTCCGTGAAATAAGGGTTCAAACGTCCTCAATAGTTCTTAACCTTGCTACCTTAGCTTAAAATTTGTCTATCTCAACCATAAGAACTCTCAAACCATGTAGGCCATCATCAATTAGGAAGAAAAATATTCTTTAGCACATTATCAAAGCCATCAATTCCAAATGCATGAGCGAATTCCAAAACAAATTCATTTAATCTTGCCATACTCATGTTTGCCACAAAAAAAAAAAAACAAAACAAAAGAAAGAGAAAGAAATCAAAAAGGTTCACAAACGAGGCATATAAACCAAATAAGTCCCAATCGTCAAACAATTGATCGTTCGATAAAAATATCAACGATCCCAGGTTCCATAGAACCAATGCAAACAACCTCTAACCATTCAACTTCTTCCTAAACTAGTCCTGAACTAAGCACTCAAAGAAAGAGTAAAATAGTAAAAATAAGAAAGGTCTCACCGGGAAGTTAGCTTAAAAGAATTAAGGAGCATAAAAAAGAGTTCACCAAATGTCACTCCGCTCCAAACTTCCAAAAAGTAACCTACAAGGCAAGACAAGACACAAAAGAAAACATTAAAAGAGAACAAAGAAATAAAACAAAAAGAAAAAGAAAAAGAAAGGAGGGGGAGAAAAAAGGGTTAGAATTCCTCCGGGTTGCCTCCCGGGAAGTGCTTGTTTATGGTCTCTAGCTTGACCCTTCACCTCATTCAAGGTGGATTAAAGAACATCACCCTCATCAACTTGAGGATTGAATCAAAGATGCCCCCAAGATTGAGAACTAGAACTCCTTGAGGTCTCACATCACCACAAGGAAAAGGAGGGAATGAATCAAGAGCCAATGGTGGCTCATCTTTTCTCTTTCCCTTCTTCTTATTGATTCTTCTTCATTTTTCACTTTTCTTTATTTTCCTTCTAAAAGGGGGATCGAGCTTGGAATCCTCAATATTAGGAAGGGAAACCTCACCTTCCTCAAGAGAGCCTTCAAACCAAGCGGGAACTTTAAGGAAGTCATCATACCTCATTGTCACCTTATCATCACGTGGGGGTAAGCTCTCATTAGCCATCACATCATCGACCACATCAACTGTACATAAGCTCACCGCCATAGGGCTCTTCAAAACGACATTCTCAACTAGCCTATAAGGAAAGGGAACCGGGCCTTCAAACTTGTTTGGTTCACTAAAATCAAATGGCTCCTCATTTTGTTCTTGAACCTTCTTCTCAACCACATCATCTACAACCTTGTCCTCCTTGCAAGTTTTGGGTTGATAAGTATGTGAAGGGTTAGTAGATGATTGTAAGGAGAGTTTTGTGGTTAAATAGAGAGAAGAATTTTTTTTTTGGGGTTTGGTGATTTTGACTCACCGCGGAAACAACCCCGACCCAATGAACCACTCGTAATTAATAAAACCATAAAGCATAAATAAATAAACACAAGAAAATGAAGAAAGAATCATACCCTTGAAGCGAGCTTCGCCCTCTCAAAATGGGCTCTTACTTGAAAGCCTTGAGCACCGCAAATGTCGTGCCTCCAACGGTATCCACCCACAAAGGACAAACACGACTTTTTAGGTCCTCTACCTTTGAGTTAGCAAGGTCCGACCAAAACCCAAGTGTTAATGGAGTTTAAGAGTTTTTCCCAAAATATGGAATGCTCTTTCTAACTCCCACTCAAGCACTTTACTCCAAATCCCAAGGTTGGTATTTATAGAGGAAAGTATGAGTGGGAATTTCTATCCTATCAATGTGGGATCATGAAATTCCACAAATTAATTTAAAGCTAAATTAAATTAAAATTGCAAACTAATAATAAATCTTCAAGTGGCATTACCATGTGAAATGGGTTGGTGAGGACCACATGGAGAGTAGGGGACCATACTTGCTCCCCACTCAATACTCTCCTTGTGCCACATGTCCTTACTCACTTTCTCCCATATTCCTCAAGCTTCCCCATAGCGACCGGCCCTATGGCCCAGCCCGAGCCCAGCCCTGCACCAAGATACGGGCTGCTGCTGTGCGCGCAAGCCATGCACTTGGTGCGTGATTGCTGCTGAGCGTGGCTGCTAGTAAGTGCGTTGCTAGCACGCCTAGCTTGCGGCAGCTAGCTGCTTCACGCACCACGTGCATGCAGCTGCTAGCTGCTGCTGTGCGTGGCTGCTAGCATGGTTCGCTAGCACGCACCTAGCCAGCCATGCTAGGCTCGGCTTGGTGCGCTTGCTAGCCATCTATGCTTGGACATTTTTGCCCCTAGCATTCGGATGCTCGGGGCACTCCGATGCCAGGGGTATTTTGGGAATATGGTCGATTTATTATTATTTTGCGCGTCTCGTCTTTTTATTATTTTTTACTCGACTTCCGACGATCGGTTTCGACGCTCCAAACTCGAATTACCGACATCTAAATATTTAACACTTGGGAGACGAATTAATTTCTTCCGAATTAATTCGTCGAGTCGGTTCATATATTTTGCTTGGGTGTGACCCGAAGGGTTCATTCAAGATTAAGCTGTAATATTAATTATATTAATATTACTAATTGGAAGCGGCCTCCACCCAAGCATTCCGATCACTTGACCTTACTGAATATATTAGCTTTCTAATAATTCTGAACCGGCTATCAGAATAATACACTTGTTCGGAGGACACCATTCCTTTCAATCTCCCACTTGTCCTTCCGGACAAGTGTGCATTTAGTGTATAGCCCCTTTCCTATGTCTCTTCATGTCTCTTCATGAACTATAGAGTAAGATTACTCGTCATCTCTGTTACGTCCAGAAGTGTTTCTCGAAATCCGAGTTTGACTGTCAATAAGCAGATGATTTCTAAAATCCATCTGAGCACGACCATGCATTTTCACAGTCTCGCTCTTCGAGAGGCCTTGTAAACAACAAGACATGTCCCCTATTGTTAGTAGGGGGACATTTCCAGTCTTGTAATGTAGCTTCTCTTACTAAGAGGAACTAGCTGCCCGATATCTGTCGTTATTCCCTAGTTACGGCAGACGTTTGGCGGATACCAAAGCGTACTAGTACTCAAACAAGAGACCTCCCATTACTCATGGTCAAGGAAAAGAGTTCCGATAGTAATAACGAGAAAAATACTTATGACGATTTTAAATCTCTTAAAGTATTCTCATAAGTCGATCCAGTATGGTTCTAAACCAATACCTGTGCAAATGATTTATATCCTCATAGCACAAGAAACGGTGCTATAAATCATACTACACACTAATCTCGAATGGTCATTAATCGTCCACAAATATATGACCTTGATTAGGGATAATTTTCGATTAAATTATTCAATGTTCACTTAATAGGTGTTTCTTTATCCAAGCCATTGACTTGATACCCTATTTTGAATATTTATTAAAATCGAATGGACTCATTATTTACTTCTAAACCACAATTAAATAGAGACGGAGTGAATTAAATTGCTTGAAAAATTTTAATTACTCAAAAAACTAAATGGTTCATCATAGTCCTTTTCTATGGTTTAAAAAAAATCCTCAGAACTTTACTTGGGATGATTGCCTAAAAAAATAAATAATAAATAAAAAATAAAAGAGTATGATACAAAAAAAATATTATTCTAAAAAAAAGAGGGAAGATAATGAATGATAAAACCGAAAAAATAATTAATTATTTCTTGGATTTTAAGCAAATAGTAAAATATTATTCTTTAAAGATTAGAAATATGAGAATCATAATTTAAAAAAAAAAATTGATATAGATCTCTATTACAATCTAAGTGATAAAAAAATACCATAGTATATTTGATCATTTTAAGGAGTATGTTCGGGTTGATTAATATTCCTAAAATTTGATGAGCGTTTTCAATCCAACTTTCTTGTCTTTCTCTTCTACCTTTTTCGAAAACAGTTCATTTAAAGTAAAATCCTTAGATGATTACCTTGTTGAAGTCACCACAAATCATGACATTCCATTAATGATTGTTCGTGAATTTTTTTTGACATTCTTCATCAACAAACTTGCTTAAAGTGAATTTGTATTACAAGGATTAAAAAAAAGAAATAAAACAATCATTTTGACTTTGGTTCATTGTTTGAATGCTTGGCAGAAAAGGTTTAAGTGAATGCGCTCAATTTCTCCTGATACACATTACTAGATCATCTTCCACATTGTCATACTAGTCTAATCATGGGTGACAAAGCAGCATTGGAGAAACTTAAAGAGGAACTCCAAAACCTAAGGGCCCTACGAGAAGAAGAAGCCCAAATGAAGGCTCATAAAAAAAGCAGAAAAGGCTAAAATAAAAGCAGAAAAAGAAAAAGAAAACATTTTGCAAGAAAAAGCAAGAGCCGAAAGAGTAAAGGCCTTGGAGAAACTTGTCCTTCGAGCTAACTCAGGGAATAAGTACTTCAATTATGAGCTTGCACCACAACCTAGTGGCAAGACTCTCCCAGAAAAGTTCTTGACTACAGATTTGCCAACCTTTAAGGTTACAGACAATAATCCTGGAACTCGCTTAATGAGCTTTATTGGAATTATGGCATTGAAAGGGGTTGAGCCAAGCCTATATGCATGTACTTTTCCTCTTTCATTGGACCCAACTGCTAGATCATGGTTTTATAACCTCGATGCAAAACAAGCTTCCACTTGGAGTGACGTTGTAAAAGCGTTTTTAACCCAATATGGAGATAACATCGAGCTCACAACTACCTTGCGCGATCTCGAATTGCTTAAGCAAGGGGAAGAGGAAGGCTTCATTGACTTCTTTTCCAGGTGGCGATCAAAGGTTACTCTTATTCCACAAAGACCTCCGGATCATGAACTTGTCCTAAAGTTCATAGACAACATGTCTCCACCATACAAGTGCCATTTACAATACCTTGGTTTAGACACATTTCAAAAAGTCTATATTGTGGGAACATTAATTGAAAGGGACTTGATAAATGAAACCATGAATCATATAGATGGACTTGATTTTTAGAGAGGATTTCACCTACGTTGGAAACAAACAAAGAAGATGCGATCTCAAGAATTTGTCAACAATTCAAGATGTAGCACCCTAGGTCTTATTTTATTTTTTTCCTTTGTTTTTTATGATAGACTAAGAGATTCATGTTGTCGAATCTACTTATTTTGTACTCTCGTTAATTAATGAATAAAATATATATTTTCAAGTACGTCTATCTTGTTCTCTTTTCAATCTCTTTATTGTTATTGACTTGAATTAAATAAAATGTATACATACAAACAGGCAATATCAAAAGGCATACATACTCAACACTTTAAGAATCTTGATAAGCTTTGGCTTACAAGATATATTGAATGAAAAGAGGCCCATCTTAGGTCCACAAAGAAAGGATATGATGATTTCACCAACAAAGGAGACAACTTGAAACTTCATAAATATAATCCCATGTTCTTAACCTTAGAGAAAATCCATCTTTTTGGCAGCCCTTTTGAGCCTCGTCAATTAAGCCTTAGTTATTCAACCTACATTATTCCATACCTTGGGATGAGAATGGTGCAAAGATGCAAATAGGAAGTTGGGGGAACGAAACATACGAGGGGGACACAAAGTTAGTCTAAACCCAAAAGGAAAAATCAAATGCAAAAGAAAAAAAGAAAAAAAAATCGTTCTAAACCCAAAACAAAACTTGTCAAAAAAAAAAAAAAAAACAAACAAACAAAGAAAGAAAGGAGAGATGACAAGGAAAAGGCACCTAATGTAGGAGTTGTCACACAAAGAAGAAAGGTTCTAATTTGATAAGCACCAAAAGTAAAGGATTTTGGGAGTATACTTGATCCTGTCCATTGTTTATAACCCCAAGCCTAGCCACGTTACAAACTTGGACAGACCCTCCTTGAGGTAGACCATAACCATGTACCAAAATCATCATTCCATGAAAACATGACCAACCTTAGGCCTTTGCACATATGAACCTACTATTGAATAGTCATGCCCATATATAAAATGCATGAAGTGTTGAGTTACGATTACAAAATCATATATAAAAAAAAATGATTTAGATGATTTGATAGCCATTGGCTTGATGACACAAAATTAGTAAAGCAATCGAATCAAGCTAAATTCGATGTTTTCCATATCTTTTGCCAAGAAAAATGAGATGACTATCACTCTGAAAAAAACAATCATCTTATTTTCTTTAAATAATAGGGCTTTTTATTACCAAGGTAATTCAAGTTCTATATACATTGCCTAGAAAGAAAAAGAGTTAATACAATAAATTGATTTGATATATCGACAGCCTCGACGTCAACCCTAGATGTCTTTTACAACTCTTGAGAATTGGTCTTCTCACTTATACGTCCGCGTGCGTGGAATATCTCCATCTTCTCTAAGCGAGGAACGTTGATTGAACATGATTGCTACATGAAAAAAATGATCGTTATCACTATTACACGTATACCTCACTGCCAAGTCATCACGATGATTCAAATATTAAGTCAATAATCCTTGCTTTTCGAAAACATGTCTAATTTTCTTTCTTTACTCTTCTATGGGAAAGTTGGATTCCTCTTCCTTTATATACAAATCCGTCTTTTTTGATCATTTATTTTTTAGGGGGTAAGTCGGGACGATCCCTCCTATTTGGCCATTAAACAGGTTACATACTCGAGCCATTTTCAAATTCAACTTCAAAAACTAATCTTAGTGTATAATTGTTGTTTCAATACTTCAATTTACTCTAGAGATTATAGAGTATGACTAGTATAGAGCAAAAGAAACAAAACCATGATACATACTTGCTCATATAAAAGTTTAGTACTCAATCATTCATCATGAAAATAGTATCAAGACACTTTATTAACATAAGACAAACAATTTCATGAGTTAGAATGTAAACAAAAGACTCCTAAATTCTAAATTAAGGATTCTTCATTTAAAAATTATTCTCCATTGTCGCACACATTGGAATTTCGCAAGGAGGATAACATCTACTTTCTCGAGATTCAAAACAGCGACAAATTTTGAACTTAAAAGAAAGAATTTAAAAGTAGCAAGAATAGACGAAAAATTTGAAAAACATTTCAATTTTACCCTTACTTGTTCTAATGAATGACCAATATTACTAGACTTAGCAAATTTCTTTGTTAAAACTATGAATTGTCAAAAAACGGTTTAAACAAACTAGTTTAATCATTTCCAAGATCCTAGTTGTTATCATAATAAGACGAAACACGGGATTTGTAGACCCATTTCAAGCAACATGAAATGTTCTAATTATTGACAACAAGCAAATCATCGAAGTCACCCAACAGTGGGGGCTACAACATTCAAAAATGTAAATTGGGGGCTTACGAACCCGAAATATAACCAAGCTACACCAGTTAGATGATCTCTTCAAGAATTTCCTAAACTAACTAGTTTTGTGCAAATCTTGAAATCACGGTTTTATAAGTGAATAATAATAACCATCGGTTATTTTTATCATTGATAAAGCCAATTTTACAACTTACGCATGAAAAAAAATTGAGTCGCAAGAACAAATTCATGCTATTATAAAAGTTCAAAATATCATTTATAATTTTAATGCATAATTGTTTTTCTAAACACTTCAATTTACATTAAAATTAACAAGTATAGTCTATGTGAGCAAAACAAAAGAGAAATAAAGCTCAAGCACAAAGTCAAAATTAGAAAAAAAAACACATATATGCTTGACATGCTCATACAGGATCGATACTTTATCACTTCACATGAAATTTGTTGCAATATATTTCTTAAACATGTCACAACGACAAACAAACAGATTCATGAAAACAAATCGAATCAAAAACCCCCCAAATTCAAACTTGGGGTTTAACGGTTCGAAAATCGCCCAAATTCAGCCAAGAATGAACGAATTATGGCAAATATGAATAAGGTATGAGATCTACTTCCTTTAGCTTTAAAAACAAAAAAATCCAAGATCTTTAGAGAGAGAAAGAAGCGAAAATCGTGAAGGAAGGAGAGAGAAAGCGAAATGAAAAATCGCGCTCAGCGATTCTCTTTTTGCTGACTTAAATGTCGCGCGCAACTGAATTAGTTGCGCGTGACAGACCAACGCAACTCAAAAAGATGCGCGCGCCTGGCCTGCGCGACCCACAGAGTTGCGCGCGGATACTGGTCACTAAAATGACCGGTATCCGGATTTTTATCTGTCTAATCATTTTTGAATGATTTTTGCTCATTATTAGACATAATGGCACACAAATTATCAAAATCTTTTAAATTGCTTTGCATTCTGTTGTTTATTTCCTTCTTTGTTAGTTTTTTGCATCATATTGCATGCACACCCTGCTTTGTGCCTTCCCCAAGCATACGTTTTGAACGTTTTTCGTATGAGTGCCTTAAGACGTTCCGTGGTGGTGCTTTACGTAAAAGCACCCATAGACAGGTTTGTCATTTTACTGTACTGCGTTACAAATGTCCGAGTTTTCTTCTTTTCCACGTCTGAAGCAAAAAGGAAGGCGTTTTCATGTAGCGTAAAAATGCAAATAGTGTATCGTACGGCGCAAAATTGTACGACGTAGGTGTTGCGTAAAATTTCACTTCAGCCCAAGCTTTGCGAGATCTAACTCTCGGGACTAAAAGGTAGAGAATTCCTATAGGCGTTAGCTCACGAATCGACAGGTGCGCCGAACCTTCAAGAACAGGAACTTCTTAAATGGGAGCAAATACGGTAGTTAGTGCTCTTTCTAATTTACCGGACAGTTGGGGTGTCGAAATCATCTCCTGTATAAAGAAGCGACGAGACGATGTCGCGCCTATGTAGTAACGTGCCCCCAGTCCTAAGACACGTGTACTCATCTTGTGGACAAAACTGCTGAGAGAGTTGCTGACTTTATTCCCTCTCACTGGATTTGGATATATGCCTCAGTCCTGAGACATGTATTTCTATCTTGTGGACTTTAGGCTCGAATACCAGACCATTTCTGCTCTAATACCGAAAACCCTTTTTCATCTTTTACTTTATTAAAGTCAGGATAAAGTTTCAATGACATATCGAGGGACTTTAGACCAACGATGACAAGATTGAGAGGAAATCTTCCCCTTTTATGCTTTTAAAACCGATCTCTTCTCATGACTTGACATCACCCAGAACACCTTTACTTGTAAAAGTGTTCTATAGTTGCAAAGAATCAATCTATATTCTTTAGCGCGTTAAGACTATGAAAAACATTTTCTAGCCTTATTAGCTACTTGTTTCACACACTTAGCGAACCAAGGATCATTTCGACATCCTTAATATTTCTGAAAGATTCTCAATTCTTAGGGTACTTCACATAATGAGTCTCAGATTTATTTCCTTGACTACTTTAATCATAGTCTATTCTAGACTCAATCAAAGTGGGGGCTAACTGTAGACACCTGCTGTAGGCGTCGTTCGAAGTGCGCCTACGTTAAAGCATGTGGTGAATATGCTTGGCACTCATAGGAAGTGGGAATTGACATATACGATTAGGGACAAGGAAAGTAGGGAGCCGCCAACAAGTTTTTAAGGAACTTGTAAAAAGTTCACGGATCATAAAAGGCAACCACGATAAAGGACAACGATAGGCAACAACGATTGACCCGTGAAGGTTACACCCCATTCATAATCCATGAGATTACTAACTCCATATGGTTCAGAACCACGAAAGGAGGATCGGGGATGATGGTACGAAGTGAGTCATGGAGTCACATTCGCCCGTATTAGCCTCTACTCGATTCTTATAGTGAAAAGTGATTCCTGCGATCTCAAAGGCATACAAACAAAATATTCAATTCTCTCTAAACTATTATTAAGCTAAATTGGTTGAATATTAATGCAACATATAATTCTAAAATATTAGTGATCACTTGATTTAACAACAAGATTAAAAAGGAACCTAAGTTGGTTGTCCAAATTATCTTATTAGGCGTGATTTTCAATTACCTATTCCCTTTAACATGCAATATGGTGATAAAAAAAATAATAGAATTATCATTAATATTGGAACCAATTCATCAATAAATTGTTAGTCAAATCAAATATAAATAAACCTAATCATGATACTAGCAATATTAAAATAAAATAAGAGTAGTTAAATTAATTAATTACTCACATTTCGCGCGATTCTTTAAATTGCTACATCATGAATAAACTGTTAGTAATTTCAATTAAAATATAAATCAAATGGAAATTAAATTAAATAAATAAAGATTTGATTTGGTCCAAACCCTCATTTAATTATACCTATCACGCCTTGGTTAAAGTATAGAACTTCAGGTATTGTATGGACTCCTTGGAGTGTTTAAGGGGAGAATGGTGTAATTAGGAATATAGGTTTAAGGCTTAGAATACAAGAGAGAGAGAAGAAAAATGATTTTTGGTGTAAAATAGAGGAAGAGAGAAGGATTTGATGATCAATATTGTTGATGATTAATAAAGGGGTGATATGACCACTATTTATAGAGAAAAAAAAAAAGAAGAGTCGAAGAATTAAGATAAGATCCGAATTAAATCGGAAATAACTCGATAGACTGCAGTTTTTGCGGTTTTTGTTTTTATCATATCTTTTGATACAAAAATCGGAATAAGATGAATAAGATATAGTTAGAAAGATATTGAAGTCTAATTTCTAAACCAATTAGAATCAGATTAAAATATTTTGTATAATAAAAGATATAGCCGAAATAGTGAGATGGTGTCAGTTTTGGATAGAGTTTGACATTTAATTCATATCTTTTTTGTTATAGCTCGGAATTGATATTATAATATATCATTGGAAATATATTTGTAAGGGCTATCCAACCATATAAAATTTGGATAAAAAATATGAGGCACGAAAATAATATATGTCTATCTTTGAACATCTTTCAATTCGAATAAAAATTAGGACTTTCAAAAAGAAAAGTTTTATTCAATTTCAAACTCTTTAATCTTATCTTTTTAAAAATGATGATTAAGATATTTTAGAAACATATATAAGCTTCCAATTAATCCTAATTAGTTTAGGAATGGGATTAAATCATTTGAACCCTCCACATGATCATTAGGTCGTAGGTAAGGTGGGCTTAGGTTCGGTTTGGGCTCAATTTAATATTTTGGCCATAACTTATTTGTTACAACTCGGATTTGGGCTTATAATATATCTTTTGAAAGCTCTTTTAAATCCCCATCCAACTATTCAATCATTGGACCCAGATTATGGACCAAAATAAACTGGATTGAACGATTTTATAAAAAGGACACGAAATGAATGACTGTAAAGGACACGAAATGAATTATTTTGGGTTTAAAGGCACGAAAAGAGGAAAATAAGTTATGGTTTGGGGAAATGGGATAGAATTTGGGTTGGTGAATATGGATTTAAGCACTCCAAGATTAAATACTCAACCCGACCAATAATGGCGGTGAAAGATTGTTCATCATCGGGTTTGGTTTTACACAAACTTTTAAATAAAACGGATGTTCAGTAAATTATTGAACATCCGTTATAAAGTGACAATAAAATGTGCAAAAGTTACACTAAAACGCACAAAAGTTACCGTGACATATATAAGAGTTATTTATGCTTTATTGATAAATTTGACAAAAGTGACACTAAAGTTGACAAAAGTGACACTAAATCTGACAAAAGTATACCCGACGTACAGTAAATTACTGAAAACCGGGTGTATACAAAAGTTTTCCTTGGTTTTGGGAGACATTTTTAGGTGTCAACAGAATCCCCCACTTTGACTGAGTTTGCAGAAACGTCAGTTTTGAAAACGACAGTCAAAGTAGTTGATAGGGACGGAGAATGATTTAAGACTTTCGGCGATCCTAAATCACTCTGTATACGCCGATACCTGCGAAAAAATGTTAGTTCCACAGATAAAAGAGTAAAGGAATAGAATGCTTATCTGACACCAGTGTATCGGTGACAAGTGAATTTGGTAGTTTCCTATGCTTGAAGGAATCCACCGTATGACTTTTGTTGAAAAGCTTTCCATGCCTGAGGAAAGCCGACTGACGAGTTTGGTAGCTTTCTATGCTTGAAGAAATCTACCGGATGATACTTTCCATGCTTGAGGAAAGTCGACATATGAATTTGGCGGTTTTCTATGCTTGAAGAAATCCACCGGATAATACTTTCCATGCTTGAGGAAAGTCGACAGATGATTTTGGCAGCTTTTTATGCTTGAAGAAATCCACCGGATAATACTTCCATGCTTGAGGAAAGTCGACCAATGAGTTTGGCAGCTTTCTATTCTTGAATAAATCTACCGAATGATACTTTCCATGCTTGAGTAAAGTCGACATATGATGTAATCGCTGACTTCTTCGCTTTTAGAGATGACAACAACCGACAATTTTCCATGCTCGAGGAAAAACTTGTCTAAAAAGATTAAAAGTCTCTGTGTATCGAGAACCTTGCGCCATGAAATGATAGTGGTTCAATTGTCCCCGAACGTGGGTTGTAGATGGTCCGCTTGTCCCCGGACGTGGGCTGTAGTTGGTTCGCTTGTCCCCGAACGTGGGCTGTAAATGGTTTTCTTGTCCCCAAACGTTGGCTGTAGATGGTCCGCTTGTCCCCGGACGTGGGCTGTAGATGGTCCGCTTGTCCCCGGACGTGGGCTGTAGGTGGTCCGCTTATCCCCGTACATGGGTTGTAGATGGTCCGCTTGTTCCCAGACGTGGGCTGTAGATGGTCCGCTTGTCCCCGGACGTGGGCTGTATATGGTCCGCTTGTCCCCGGACGTGGGTTGTAGTTGGTTTGCTTATTCCCTAACGTGGGTTGTAGATGAGAAAGCAAACGAAGATGCAAAAGCAAAATTTTTCCGTCAATTTTTGTCATGAGTGGAGGGTACCGACTTTCTCCCGAAAAAGAAAGATGTGAAAACTGAACTTTTATTTTCGAACTTCCCTCGATGAGAAAATTTTGAAAAAGTTTTTTTAAACTTCCCCAAAAGAAAAGACGCGAAAAGAAAAGAAAGAAGTTTTGAACTTCTTCGTTGAGCAAGACAAAATGAATCGCATGGATTAAATTGCTTTTCTTGAAAGTAATGTATGCATGATGCATGTCCTTAGGCCAGGAGGCTGAGGACAATTACATCATGTGACACGATGAATGAACTTAGGTCATGGAGCTAAGCATCATATATGGTGTAAAGAAACGATCTTGAACGTCACTCAGGTGTGGAAGCTAAGCACGTATACAGATGAAGTGATTATTGCATAACGAACGTTGCTTAGGTCAAGGAGCTAAGCACGATATGCTTTGTATGATTAAAAATCATTGATATATAAATGTTTCTCAGCACATTATGCGATGCATGAAACAATAAATATTGCTCAGGTCAGGAAGCTAAGCAAGTATACAATGTTTCTTCTAATGAATGTTGTCTTTAAATATGATGAAACATGCACAGTGTTGAAACAAGATTTCATGATAAAGGGCTCTTAAAAGAAAGGATGATTGATATGGATATTGATGTGTGAGTGAAGTGTGTGAATGTGATAAGGCTGGCTGCAAGGGTTATGGCGATGGAAAGAGATGTGAGAACAGTCAAAGATGATGACTCTTTAGGCTAGGTAGGTAAATGATGTAGGTTCAAGCCCCCAAGTCTAGATATAAATGGGTAGGGGTAAGCGTTGGATATTCTTTGACTCGATCATGCATGGATATGAATATTGAATGTGGCCGCACCTCGATGTGAGGTTACCTACGTATCCGTTAGGAATCAGGCCGAACGTAGCTCTAACCGAACTTTGCACAAGTGTGTGTACACCTCAAAGAGGTCTTTCAAGGGTTGTAATGTGGTTAAGCTGAAGGTTTAAAGAAGAAAGGGGTAAAAGGCTCAAGACCCAAGAGAAGCCCCCAAGATATGCAATTATGTACTTCCTCCGTTCTTTTTTACTTGACCTTCTTTGACTTTTACACTATTCACCACCCTTCCTTTGACCGTGTTTTGTGAATAATATATAAGGAAAAACATATTTATGTTGGATCATTTTGAATTCGTCTCAATAAGTACTATCATAATATATAACTTTTATATTTTTTAATTATGGAGAAATAAAGTTATTAACCGATTTAGTTTTGCATTGGCAAGCATGATAAAAGAAACAGGTCAAGTAAAAAAGAACAGAGGAAGTATTAGACTTTGCAAGTTTTATTTTTCATATTTTTTTTTTGTTTTGAATTTTTTTTTCTTTTTTCCATTCTTGTGAATCAATGTAGGCAATCTCAGATCATGCGGTCCATCACTCACTTAGCATTCATGTTTCTCAGGCACGGTACCAAGGACTCGATGAGAGACACAATTTGAGACATGTTCATATCGGAGACATTGGAACACTTGCCTTTAGACGACATTGTTTTTTTTTTTTAATTTACTTATTCTTTTCCCTTTTATTTTTTAATTTGAACTTGCTTTCTGATTGTTACACAAATTGCACACCTTCCCATCCTAGGGTTAAGTGAATGTGGGATGAATAAATAAGGTCAATCGTTAGACGAGGCTCAAAGTGGTTGACGAAGAAATGGATATGTGATTAAATGGTTAATAGGGAATGACGGGGTTCCAAAGGTGCCTCAAGTCATTGGTGTACCTTGTGTTTAGTTCGGCAAATTTTTTATTTTTGCTAATTACGTGATTGAATGTAAGAAAGAGATGCTCATTTATGAAGAAGGTAAGAAATGTGACACATAGACACATGGATAAGGAGAACCTATGCTAGACTTTTAGGGGGAAGGGTTTGAAACAAAAGAAGAAGAAAACATGAAATCTTGGTGAGAAGCTTGCATTATGCTTTATCTTCATGGCTGTTTATGAGTAACTTCTTGCCGCCTGGTGAGGAAAAAAGTTTCTTGTTGTTGATGCTTTGATTGGAAGGAAAGAAGGAAGGAGTAATGTTCCCCTTATTCTTCCAACTATTGCCTAGTGATTTTAGACTCAAGTACTGTGTAAGGATGAACTCACTTAATGCATTCACTCAATACTCGAATTGGAAAGGAAGAGTGTATGAAACAATTTTGAAAACTGATGGGAAATACTCCACTCATTCCTATTATGACGGAAAACGATGCATGCATGGTCCTAGTATACGATCATAAACAATATAGTACATTACTCGAAGAAAAAGTGCGTGCAATGACTCAACAAGTGAGATTAGGTGAGTTTATTAAGACTCGTGGTATGATCGCATGGCTAGACATGAGGACGTTATGAAAAACAAAGGACCCAATGACCAAATAGCACGGAAGACTGAAAGACAAACTAACTTGATTAATTTTGTCCAATTTTAATGTTTATGCTATTTACTAGGTGAAAATGGTCCATTGGCAATCAGTAGTCATAAATAAGATCAACCACAATCAAAGACAAAGAACACATGTTAAGGTTAGCACAAAAATTCAATCACATGAAACTAGGAAGAGGACTAGAATTCAAGAAGAGTTAGGACTCAAGGGTATAAAAATAAAAAAATAAATAAAAATAAAAATCTATAATCCTATGTTATATGAGTTTACATGGATCAAAGGACTTGGCTAAGACTAGCTTGACACGAAAAGATAAAAAAAAAAATTAAAAAAAAAAAAGAAAGTTGACGTTAAAAAGACACCTAAACTTGACAGGCTGTAGTATATCAGTTATAACTTTTGATCTGTCACTTGGATTTGGACGAAACCAACTCTAAATCAAAGATAAAACTCGGGGCTACAAATCCATATGTGGTACGAGACGTAACTCTTTATAGAACTCCGTCTATGACCAAAACACGTTGACTCTTGTGCAGGATACGAGAATAAAAATGCGGGTGACTCAAAAATAAAATAAAATAAAATAAATCAATGACTCGACTCTAATAAAAAAAAGGTTTGATAAGAGAAAAAAAAAATAATTAAAAAAAGTCAATAAAAAATGCACATATAAGCTTATCGTCACGCATGATGCAATGAAGTTCGCAACCTAAAGTCAAGTTCTATGTTCGACTATGGTCAAGCTTTTTGGTGACAAAGGGTACCATGGTTAAGAGTTTGGACGCGTTAGCAAGGCAGCCTCCCTTGAGGGTGTATGCCAACGGGCGGCTTTGCAAGTTCTTGATGAAATCGAACTCGACTCCATGATTTGGGTGGATTTAAAAACTCGGATGAACCCTTATTGCCATGAGCGTTTTCGGGGTGATTTGCATAAATCCCCTGGGCTAGCCACATACGTAGAACACGTACTATTGTGGAAAAATAGGTAAGCTAAAATGCATATGCATATGTGACAATGCCAATTAAATCGCAGGAATACAATTCAAGAATCTTTCAAGTCTCATCCACTCATCAAAATTAAATACCGATCACTCAAATCGATAAATAACGAAGAATCCTCACCAATGGAGTCGCTAAATTGTAGGCGTCATTCGAAGTGCGCCTACGTTAAAGCATGTGGTGAATATGCTTGGCACTCATAGGAAGGTGGAATTGACATATACAATCAGGGACAAGGAAAGTAGGGAGCCGCCAACAAGTTTTTAAGTAACTTGTAAAACGTTTACGGATCATAAAAGGCAACCACGATAAAGGGACAACGATAGGCAACAATGATTGACCCGTGAAGGTTACACCCCATTCATAATCCATGAGATTACTAACTCCATATGGTTCGGAACCACGAAAGAAGGATCGGGGATGATGGTTCGAAGTGAGTCATGGAGTCAATTCGCCCGTATTAGCCTCTACTCGATTCTTATAGTGAAAAGTGATTCCTGCGATCTTAAAGGCATACAAACAATATATATTCAATTCGCTCCAAACTGTTATTAAGCTAAATTGGTTGAATATTAATGCAACATATAATTCTAAAAAATTAGTGATCACTTGATTTAACAACAAGATTAAAAAGGAACCTAAGCCGGTTGTCCAAATTATCTTATTAGGCGTGATTTTCAATTACATATTCCCTTTAACATGCAATATGGTGATCAAAATTAATAATAGAATTATCATTAATATTGGAAGAAATTCAACAATAAATTGTTAGTCAAATCAAATATAAATAAACCTAATCATGATACTAGAAATATTAAAATAAAATAAGAGTAATTAAATTAATTAATTACTCACATTTTGCGCATTCCTTTAAATTGCTACATCATGAATAAACTGTTAGTAACTTCAATTAAAATATAAATCAAATGGAAATTAAATTAAATAAATAAAGATTTGATTTGGTAAAAAACCCTCAGTTAATTATACCTATCACGCCTTGGTTAAATTATAGAATTTCAGGTATTGTATGGACTCCTTGGAGTGCTTAAGGGAAGAATGGTGTAATTAGGAATATAGGTTTAAGGCTTAGAATATGAGAGAGAGAGAAGAAGAATGATTTTTGGTGTAAAAGAGAGGAAGAGAGAAGGATTTAATGATCAAGCTTTTTGATGATTGATAAAGGGGTGAAAGGACCTCTATTTATAGGGAAAAAAAGAAGGGTCGAAGAATTAAGATAAGATCCGAATTAAATCAGAATTAAACTCGATAGACTTCAGTTTTTGCGGTTTTGTTTTTATCATATCTTTTGATTCAGAAATCGGAATAAGATGAATAAGATATCTTTGAAAAGCTCTTGAAGTATAATTTCTAACCCAATCGGAATCAGATTAAAATATTTTGTATAATAAAATATATGGCCGAAATAGTGAGACGGTGTCAGTTTTGGATAGAGTTTGACATTTAATTCATATCTTTTTCGTTATAGCTTGGAATTGATATTATAATATACCATTGGAAAGATAATTTCAAGTGCTATCTAACCATATAAAATTTGGATAAAAAATATCAGGCACGAAAATAATATCTGTCTATCTTTGAACATCTTTCAATTCAAATAAAAATTAGGACTTTCAAAAAGAAAAGTTTTATTCAATTTCAAACTCTTTTCCAATTAATCCTAATTGGTTTAGGAATGGGACTAAATCATTTGGACCCTCCACATGATCATTGGGTCGTAGGTATGGTGGGCTTAGGTTCAGTTTGGGCTCAATTTAATATTTTGGCCATAACTTATTCGTTATAACTCGGATTTGGGCTTATAATATATCGGTGGAAAGCTCTTTTAAGCCCCATTCAAGTATTCAATCATTGGACCCAGATTATGGACCAAAATAAACGGGATTGAACGTTTTTATAAAAAGGACACGAAATGAATGATTTTAAAGGACACGAAATGAATTATTTTGGTTTTAAAGGCACGAAAAGAGGAAAATAAGTTATGTTTTGGGGGAAATGGGCTAGAATTTGGGTTGGTTTATAAAATTGAAATATGGATTTAAGCACTCCAAGATTAAATACTCAACCCGACCAATAATGGCGGTGAAAGGTTGTTGATCATCGGGTTTGGTTTTGGGGAGACATTTTTAGGTGTTTACACCTGCTTTTGGCCTCTTGTCCCGAAAGGAAGTGTGATGATGTTACAAAAATCCGTTCTTTATGTTAGATCAAAGTTAAAATATTTATGGACTATGAAAAGAATTATGAAGTAAGTTAAAACTCATATTTGAGACCAATATGTTAGAGCCTTGTCTGATTACTAATTAGGCCTAAAACGTGTTCATACATGTTTAAACTTTATTAATAACATACCCAAATGCGTCAAATGCAATGATTGGATCCAATGGAACCTACATTGTTGAAAACCAAGCCAAACAGATAAACCCAGCATCAAATTCCCATGAAATGCAGATTCATATAGATAGCCCTTTCAAAGAGATTTCCAACGGTATATTATAAGCCCAATTTCGAGCCAAAACAAAGAAGTTATGATAAAAACACTAAACCAGGCGCAAAACTGACACCCTTGCACTCCAACGGCCATAAATTTTGATCCATAACATATTTTAACCTAATTCTAACGGAATTAGAAAGTAGACGTTCAGATCTTTCCAATGATATCTCAGCACCTTAATCCGACTCAGGAATCAAAAGTTATGGAAGTTTTAAAAACGCATTTTCGTACAAGGCAAACCGCAAACCAGCGCAACTCAATCAGTTGCGCGCGCCTTGCTCGCGCGACTCATTGAGATGTTCGCGGCACCAATCGCGACTCAAAGATTTGTGCGCGCCACCTAACGGCGCAACTCTAAAAAACTAAACCTAGATCCCTACACCTATAAATAGGGGTCTTCGTTCAGCATTACGGGGACCGAAAAAATCAGAATTAAAACCCTAGTATTCTCAAAACCCTAATCTCTCAACTTCTCTGACTATCATACTACTTTTTCTTCTCTCTTCCCAAATTCTTTCAAACCCTAAATGATTCCATTGAAGTCCTTGGAAGTACGAAGAAGAAAGAAAGTCCATAAACACTTTAAAACGGAGATTTAACATAAAAGAAGAACGGTTAGTTTCCTTAGCACTTAGATAAATCACTTTTCTTTTATTGTTTAAATACTTTAATTGATTAATTAGTGTTGTTTGATCACTTTAAACATACTATTATTTAATTTATTCACATAGTACTCTTTCGTTAATCAACACTAGAATTTAAATAATTAATTGATGTTTTATCACTTAAGACAAGGCAAATCTTGTTTATTTATTGTTTTTTCACGAATATTGATTAAACAAAGAATAATGACTTTTACAATGTAAATCCTACGTGATTAATGCTTGTAAATAAAATCAACTAACTTAGTCTTTAGGTATCACGTTGCATATATTATTTGGTAATGAAATTGTGAAAAAGGAAGAGCTAGTAGAGGCCGTACTAGGGCTAGAATAGCGATTCCTCCCTAAAAGGAACGTTATTTTAGTACCCTCGCTCCCGAACTCATTTCTGGTTTATATAGACCAATTTGGGCATGGGTAAACTTATAATTCGTGCTAATTATTCCATGAACTCCACATGGAAGAAAGGCATGAACGAGGTTTATGAGTTTTCCTAAAACTCATTGGCGACTCCTACTTGTTTCTTACAAAAGAGCATGATGAAAGTATCATTTTTTATTCAAGGTCTCCCAAACACTCAGGAATTCAAATCCTAATACACCCTAACAAGTGTAAAGTCCTAGGCTTATAAAGGGCCAATATGCATTTAAGGAGAGTACCCCTTACGATGGGATCACCCTCCTTACACCACTGATAACACTTTCCATGCCTGAGGAAAGCCGACAGATGAACTTGGCGGTTTTCTATACTTGAAGAAATCCACCGATAATACTTTCCATGCTTCAGAAAAGGCGACAGATGAACTTGGAGGTTTTCTATACTTGAAGAAATCCACCGAATAATACTTTCCATGCTTAAGGAAAGTCGAAAGATGATTTTGGAAGTTTTCTATGCTTATAGGAATCCACCGATTGAGATACTTTCCATGCTTGAGGAAAGTCGATAGATGATTTAATCGCTGACTTCTTCGCTTTGAGAGGTGACAACGACCGACAATTTTCCATGCTTGAGGAAAAACTTGTCTAATGATGAGATTGCAAGTCTCTATGTATCGAGAACCTTGCGCCATGAAATGACGTAGTTTGCTTGTCCCCGAACGTGGGCTGTAAATGGTTCGCTTGTCCCAAAACATGGGCTTAAATGGTCCGCTTGTCCCCGGACGTGGGACGTAGTTGGTTCGATTGTCTCCAAACGTGGGCTGCAGATGGTTCGCTTGTCCCCGAACGTGGGTTGTAAATGGTTCGCTTATCCCCTAACGTGTGCTGTAGATGGTTCACTTGTCCCCGAACGTGGGCTGTAAATGGTTCGCTTATCCCCGAACGTGGGTTGTAGATGGTCCGCTAGTCCCCAAACGTGGGCTGTAGATGGTTCGCTTGTCCTCGAAGGTGGGCTGTAAATGGTTCGCTTATCCCCAAACGTAGGCTGTAATTGAAACCTGCAAAACAAAATTTAATTAGCTAAGGGACTCGTATAAGCTATGATTGATTTGACCAACTGACTTGACCAAGCTTGACTTTACATGACATGTGTATAGCTTGTGGTATTGTATGTATATAGTGTGTGTGTGTGCAAACACAAGCAACAGAAAATGCAAAAGCAAAAATTTTCCGCCATTTTTATCATGAGACGAGTGGAGGGTACCGACTTTGTCCCGAAAAAGAAAGATGTGAAAACTGAACTTTTATTTTCTAACTTCCCTCGATGAGAAAATTTTGAAAAAGTTTTTAAACTTTTCCAAAAGAAAAGGAAAGAAGTAATCAACTTCCTCATTGAACAAGACAAAATGAATCGCATGGATTGAATTGCTTATCTTGAAAATAATGTATGCATGATGCATGTTCTTAGGCCAAGATGCTAAGGACAAATACATCATGTGACACGATAGATGAATGAACCTAGGTCATGGAGCTAATCCTCATATATGGTGTAAAGAAGCGATCTTGAACGTCACCTAGGTCTAGATTCAAAGCACGTATATAGATGAAGTGATTGATGAGTATTGCATAATTTCTTAGGTCAAGGAGCTAAGCACGATATGCGATGCATGAACAATGAATATTACTCAGGTCAGGAAGCTAAGCAAGTATACAATGTTTTAATTTGATGAATGTTGTCTTCAAAGATGATGAAACATGCACGGTGTTGAAACAAGATTTCATGAGAAAGGGTTATTAAAAGGAAAACTGATATGGATATTGATGTGTGAGTGAAGTGTGTGAATCTGATACTAAGGCTGGCTGCAAAGGTTATGGTGATGGAAATATATGTGAGAAGAGTCAAAGATAATGAATCTTTAGTCTAGGTAATCTAATGTGATGTGGGTTCAGGCCCCCAAGTCTAGCTCTTAATGGGTAGGGGTAAGCATTGGATATTCTTTGAATCGATCAAGCATGGATATGAAAATAAATGTGAATATGAATGTGGTCGCTCCTCGATGTGAGGTTGCCTACATATCTGTTAGGAATCAGGCCAACATAGCTCTAGACGAACTTTGCACAAGAGTGTGTATACCTCAAAGAGGTCTTTCAAGGGTTGTAATATGGTTAAGTTGGCGGTTTAAAGAAGAAAAGGGTACAAGGCTCAAGACCCGAGAGAATCCCCAAAATGTGTAATTGTGAATTTGAATTTTGCATGTTTTTTTTTTGTGCTTTTAGTTTTTTTTTTTCATTTTTTAAAATCAATGTGGGCTATCTCAGATCATGCGGTCCATCACTCACTTAGCATTCATGTTTCTCAGGCACGGTACCAAGCACTTGATGAGAGATGTAATTTGAGATGTGTTCATATCAAAGACATTGAAACAGTTGCCCTTAGACATTGTTTTATTGTTGTTGCTTTGCTTCTTTTTTTTTTCTTGCTTTTTGAATGTTACACAAATTACACATCTTCCAATCCCAAGGTTGAGTGAATGTAGGTTGAAAAAATGAAGGTCAAACGTTAGACGAGGCTCAAAGTGGTTGATGAAGAAATGGAATGTGTGCTTGAATGGTTAACGGGGAATGACAGTGTTGCAAAGGTACCTAAAATCATTGGTATACCTTGTGTTCGGTACGACGATTGATTTTTTTTTTTATTTTGTGAATGACATGATCGAATGCAAAGGAAACTAATTCTCATTGATGGAACATGGCATATAGACATAAGGATAAGGAGAACCTATACTAGACTTATTAGGGGAAAAGGGTTGAAACAAAAGAAAAAAAGCATGAAATCTTGGTGAGAAGCTTGCATCGTGCTTTGTCTTCATGGCTGTTTATGAGTTACTTCTTGCCGCCCGGTGAGGAAAAAAGTTTGTTGTTGTTGATGCTTTGATTGGAAGGAAAGAAGGAAGGAGTGACGTTCCCCTTATTTTTCCAACTATTGCCTAGTGATTTTAGATTCAAGTACTGTGAAATGATGAAATCATCTAATGCATTAACTCAATACTCAAATTGGAAAGGAAGAGTGTATGAAACAATTTTGAAAACTGATGGGAAATACTCCACTCATTGCGATTACGACGGAAAACGATGCATGCATGGTCCTAATATACGATCCTAAACAATATAATGCATTACTTGAAGACAATGTGTGTGCAACGACTCAACATGTGTGATTAGGTGAGTTTATTAAGACTCGAGATATGACCGCATGGCTAGACATGAGACATTGTGAAAAACAAAGGACCCAATGACCAAATAGCACGGAAGGCTAAAAGACAATCTTAAATGATTAATTTTGTCCAATTTTAATGTTTATACTATATACTAGGTGAAAACGGTCCATTGTCAATCGTAACTCATAAATAATATCAACCACAATCAAAGACAAAGAACACATGTTAAGGTTAGCACAAAAATTGATCACAAGAAACTAGGAAGGGGACTAGTTAGGACTCATGGGCATACAAAATAAATAAAATAAATAAAAAATAAAATTCTATAATCCTATGTTATACGAGTTGGAACGGATTAAAGAACTTGGCTAAGAGTAGCTTGACACGAAAAGATGTAAAAAAATATTAAAAAAAAAGTTAACGCTAAATAGACACCTAAACTAGACAAGCTGTAATATATTGGTTATAATTTTTTATCTGTGACTTTGATTGGGACAAAACCAACTTCAAATGAAAGATAAAACTCAAAGGCTACAGATCCATAGGTGGTACGACACGTAACTCTTTCTAGAACTTCGGTTATGACCAAAACAAGTTGACTCTTGTGCAGAATATGGGAATAAAAAAACCAGGTGGACTCAATTTAAAAAAAAAATCTATGACTTGAATCTAAAAATAAAAAGAGTTGATAAGAGAAAAATAATAATTAAAAAAAGTAAATAAGAAATGCACATATAAGCATATCGTCACGCATGATGCAATGAAGTTCGCAACCTAAAGTCAAGATCTATGTTCCACTATAGTCAAGCTTTTGGGTATCAAAGGATACCGTGGTTAAGAGTTTGGACGCGTTAGCGACGCAGCCTCCCTTGAGGGTGTATGCCAACGGGCGGCTCCGCGATTTTGTGATGAAATCGAACTCGACTCCATGGTTTGGGTGGATTTAAAAACTCGGATGAACCCTTATTGTCATAAACGTTTTCAGGTTGACAGAGCTTAAATCCCCCGGGCTAGCCACATACGTGGAAGACGTACTATTGTGGCAAAATAGGTAATCTAAAATGCATATGCATATGTAACAATGCCAATTAAATCGCAGGATTACAATTCAAGAATCTTTCAAGTCTCCTCCACTCATCTCAATTAAATACCGCTCACTCAAATCAATAAATAACCAAGAATCCTCCCAAGTGGATTCGCCAAATTGTAGGCGTCGCTCGAAGTGCGCCTACGTTAAATAATGTGTAAATATTCTTGGCACCCATAGGAAGTGAGAATTGACATAATACGATTAGGGACAAGGAAAGTAGGGAGCCGCCAACAAGTTTTTAAGAAACTTGTAAACCGTTCACAGATCATAAAAGACAACCACGATAAAGGGAAAATGATAGGAAAAAACCATTGACCCGTGAAGGTTACACCCCATTTATAATCCATGATATTACTAACTCCATATGGTTCGAAACCACGAAAGGAGGATCGGGGATGATGGTACGAAATGAGTCATGGAGTCACATTCGCCCAAATTGGCCTCTTGTAGACACCCATTTGTGTCTACCTAAAACTAAACTCATTGATGAGTACCTTTCACGTTAAATCATAATCGAATGAAGTGAAAGTGTGGAAAGTTTAGTGTTACGGATAATTTTAATTTCTTTTCTCTTCTCTTTGTTTTTTGAAAACCTATTTTAAGAAAACAACAAATATAGTTTGGTTGGTCCATGATATGGGCCCAATAATAGTGTAGTTGGATAGGGCTTGGAAAGAGCTTTCCAACGATATATTATAAGCCCAATTCCAATGAATATTGAGAAAGTTATGGCCAAATTACTGAACTGGGCCTGGTTTGAGCCTTATATGCAGCCTAATGATCTAGAGGAGGGCCTAATATAGATTTATCATTCCTAATGCAATTAGGAATGGTTATAGTATTCTAGATTCTTCTAGAAATTTCTTTTCATTCCTAATTTAATTAGCATTGATAAATTGACTTTTGTTGACTTTTAGAGTTTTAATCAGAACTAAAAATGTTTTTGAGGAAAATACGATTTTATCCTCCTGTACGGAAATTTCTATCTGATTTTAAGAAAATGCGTCAATAATTAAGTTAGCGCCAAACGCCAGCATTAGCGCCTGACGCTAAGCTTGGCGCCTGGCGCTAATGTCAGCGTCTGATGCTAATCTGGTTTTACGCATCAAAACTCTGTTTTGATTTTTTATCTTTTTGGTTTATTTTCTTTATAAATAGCCTTCTAAAAACTCCGTTTTTATTCACCAATTCTCTCTATTCATTCACCAAATCTCATTAAGATTTTCTTGATTACTCTCTCTCTCTCTTTTCTAAACTAGCTTATCACAAATACAAAAATTCCGCATTCGCAAGACTTAGAAAAACCTAGCATAATTCGAAGTTGCCTTCGCCCTAGACGTGAAAGGTTTTAATTTCTGAGGGTTATGTCCCAAATCTCTCTTTCAATTATTTAATTTAATTGTTGTTTATTATTTTTCTTGAAGTTACTAACGTGTGTATTTTGTTATTAGAAAGAGATACGAGGCATCTAAGTAAGTATTTTAATGGTCTCTATTAATGTTATTATGTAGAAATCATGCTTATCTTGTTATTATAATTCCTAGTATCATGTCTAGGGTAAATTTAATACCAAGTATGATTAAAAGTATGATGCTTCCTACGTTCTTCCTAATATTTATGATTGTTAGTACGATCTTGCTAACGAGCGCCCCGGGGCGTTAGTTAAGGATAAATTATATTGGTTGAAATGGTATTAAGTTAGGAATTCATGACAAAATCACGCGTCGTTTGGTGTAATTAATGTTAATTTTACTCTAATATTTGCACTTTAATTCTCTTATCTAACTCCCCGAGGGCGCTCATTATCTTTTGCCTTGTTAGTATCATGTTAGGGTTAAAGTTTTGATCTTTATTGTTTAGTGACATGCTAGGGCTTGTTATTAATCTTGTTAGTATCATGCCTAGGATCTTGCTAATATTATTATGCTTTAACATGATTATGATGATGATGATGATTATTATTATTATTATTATTATTATTATTATTATTATTATTATTATTATTATTATTATTATTATTATTATTATTATTATTATTATTATTATTATTATTATTTATGCTGCTTGATACACATATTTATTGTTATTGTTTGATCACGCCTTTTATGCATGTTTAAAGGGAATTGGTACTTATAATCACGCTTAGTGAGATAATTAATAATCTTGTTTAGGGTTAATATGATTATAATTCAAGTGGTCGCCAATGATAGATTTATTTGTGCATTAATATTCAACCAACATAGATAAACAGGTTTAGGTTTAATCCTATTGATTGCATGTTAGTCAGAAAGCGCACATGAATATGATCAGAATTAAGTAGAGGCCTATTATTAGGGCAGGTTCAATCTCTTTTAGGTTGGATTTGTACCTTCATCTCCGAACTACCAGTCATGGTTCAAGACCTATTGGAGTTGACGATCTCTTGGATCGTTAAGAGGTGTAACCTTCACCCTATGAACGGTTTACAAGTTCCTAAAACTTGTTGGCGACTCTTTTGCTCTAACTTCTTTCCCTTTGGACGCCACCGTACTTTAGTGTATGATCACAGTGGGGTTCAAGCTAGGGGTAATGATTGAAATATTCCCCACAGTTTTTGGCGACTCCACTAGGGAGGATTTCTATTTTAATTCCTAAAATTTATTTCGGCAATGATTTAGAATGAGTGGATGAGACTCGAAAAGTTCTAAGTATTTCATGTGCGTAATTTTGATTAACATTATTGTCATATGCATAAAAAAAGATCTCATTGGAAAGACCATCCATAATGAGTTAAAACATAGGATATTACACGTAGGAAATTTGAGGAATATTTTTCACAATTAGGACCGAAATAACACTGCACGAAACTGGAAAATTTTATCGAGCACAGAAAACTGTTGAGGCATGTAGGAATTAGCGTCAGCGAACAGAAGTTAGCGCCAATCCTTTTACTTTAGCGCAAGACGACATATCTGTCGCCAGGCGCTAAAGCCAAAAGTTAGCGCCAATCTCTGATTGCTAGCGTCAAATTCTTCCAATACCGAGCCAGAAATATGTGCTCTAATTTCGACCAGTTTTTAGCATTGTTTGCTCGATCCTACTTCCTGATTGAGTTTTTCTCACTTTTCTAAAACCCATATGTGTTCTACATATGGACATAACCCTCTGGGAATTCATGCTCCATCTACTTGATTGGCGCTCTGAGCAACAAAGGGTACATCCGAGAATGTTGAATTCACCAAACCATGGAAGCGAGTTTTTTCTAAAAACTCGTGGTGTCCCATCCACTCGCGCAAACCCTTCACGGTTAGGCTTCCGCGCCGTGCATCTGGACAATTAACCATGGACCCTCTATTGACTAACCTATATCCCGAACTTTAGAGAACTAGAGCCATGGTTAGGTTGCAAACTCATTGCATCATATCGTGCCTACTTGACTAATTGTGCATTATTTGTTGTGCATATAGTATATGTTTTTCTTAACCGTTTGTTTGTCTTGTGCTAAGATTAAATAAATTAATGACTAAAAGAACTTTGCCTAATTAATTTGAGTAAGTAAAGTCTAATATTTTAATCAGAATTGACCTAGTACGACTTTAGGCATACCCCTGTTGATTAATAATACCGAAAAAAATCTCAGATCGAAGCTCCAGCAATGGCGCCAAAGTTTGAACTGTAGCGCCGCTCTGTGGAGTGTGGTGCCTGGCGACAATTATGTCGTCTGGCGCTACACTGCAAAGAGAGGCGCTAGTCTTGTCGTTTTGACAACAGTTCGGATTATTGATCGAGTCATCACTTTGCGTCTAATTAACCAGTTGGCTAAGTAATCCGGTTAAATTCTAGTGTCAATAATACCCTGTTAAGTCATTAATTGAGTCTAGTCACATGGTCATGACACGAGTCTTAACATGTCACCTACACTCACTAGTATTAGCACACACTTTGAGTACGTATCACCATGACCATGTCTTAGGTTCATGCATGTGTCGGTTTTTCCGTCATTTGAGTTGGGGGTACATTCTATTCCTAATTTTCCACATCTCTCCATCTACATGCTTTCTCCATATCACCACCCTCATTTTTCTACCTTCTTCTATCCATTGCATGTTGAATAAAGTTTGAGTCAAATAATTAACAATGAACATCCCCAAAATTCATTTTCCACAGTACCTGGTCGAGGAGAGAAGGGCGATTAATCAAGGACAACCTCTTTATTCAAGTCTCACTTTTTGATAAACCAATTCATCAAATGAGGAAGGCTAAAAAGATAATGGCAACTCAAGAGGAAGTTAATGAACTTAGGAGTCAATTGACTAACTGACTAAGGTGTTAAAGGCTTTAACCTTCAAAATTGATGACCCTATGAAGCAACAACAAATGAACTTTATGCAAGAAAGCTTGAGCAAGCTATCTAGTGACTATAAATTTCAGGGCATTAGTTCACAAGGGGTCTCGCTGGACAAGGAACTTCTTGTGCATAAGTTCAATGCCACCGACATCCCTAAATTCAAGGCAACAGATGACCCTTATTTTCATCTAAGAGCTTTTGAAACCATAATGAACATTAAGGGGATTGATAAGAAAATCTTTCATTCTTTGTTTCCTTTATCTCTTGAGACCGTTTGTCAACAATGGCTCTTTTCCCTTGACAAAGAGAAAACCTCTTCTCGGGAATCGGTAACAAACGATTTCATAGATAGATATAAGTGCAACATTCAAGACGAAACAGACCATAGACAACTTGAGATGTTAAAACAAAAAGAAAACGAAGGGTTCACTTCTTTTTTCAACAAATGGAAGGAAACTTCTGCTAATATGGTCAAGGTTCCTACCGAAAAAGAACCTGTGAGGATGTTTATCAAGAATCTCCAAGGGAAGTATTCAAAGCACTTAAAATACCAACACAACTTGAATACTTTTAAGGCTGTGTATAATATAGGAATTGACATTGAAGATGACCTTCTGAAAGATAATAGTGCGAGAGGAAAGAAGAACGACCATCCTTCTTCTTCCTCTCCCATTAATGAGGTACATGCTACGAACGCCTCTATATCGCGAATCCAAAGGTCAAAAAGAGTGTTCACTCCACTTGGTATGAGTTATGAAACGGATTTCGAGAAGCTTCATCAAAAAGGACTAGTCATGCCCATAGGGCCTATCAAAGATCCAGATCTAGAAGCCAGGCCACCCAAGTGAGACCCTAATAAGCACTGCAAATATCACCAAGGAAAGGGTCACGACACTAAGGAGTGTTGGAAACTCAAAGAAGCTATTCAAGATCTGATCGATAATAATGAAACTTCCAAAGTTCTAGTCATTGCAGAGAATCAAACATCCTTCGATCCTTCACTCCTTATCACACCTGTAGGTGAGCCCATGATCGAGACAGCTTATATAACCTCCCTTGATGAAGTGGCCATGATTGAAGAGGATGAAAGTCTTTTCTTAGATAATACTAGGGAAGACTCGTCAAGTCTAAAAGAGGACATTCAAAAACTGCAAGATGTCGTTGCCATGCTCTTGAATGTGGTACAAGGACTAGCAAATCGGGTGATGGTTATCGAACAAAATTCTCGCCAAGGATTTAACGAAGAACTCAATGCTCTTAAGCCACGGGCAAAACGGACCATTGATGAATACACACCATTAGGAATGACTTACAATGAAGCTTTTGACTGTCTTCACGATCAAGGTCTTATTCACCCCATTGGTCCAGTCAAGACCCTCCGCATGAAAAACGGTTTCCCAATTGGGATCCAAATTCTTATTGTCGATAGAGGTCATGGTCACACCACCGAAGTATGTCTCACCCTCAAATATCGTGTTCAAGATATCATTGATTCAAATCTCCTTCATGTTCCTCCGTGCGACAAGAAGGCCAAGATTAGTAACAATAACAATAGTGGATGTAAAGGAAAGAAGAACAACTATCCTTCTTCTTCCGAAAACACCTACTCTAGTAACAGTGTTGGTACTTTTGACCTTAATGAAATCTTAGCCATGGATAATCGAGGATTTAGAAAGCAAGAAAGGATTTCATCCCTATTGGAATTAACTACGATGATGCTTTCGATCGACTCCATGCAAAGGGACTCATCACTCCTATTGGACCCATTAAAGATCCCCCATTTGAGAAGAGATTGCCTAGTTGGAATCCAAATGTACGCTGCAAGTACCATCAAGGTAGGGGTCATACTACTGAGAGCTGTTGGAAGCTAAAGGAAGCAATCCAATATTTGATCAACAATAACGGGCTTCCAATACCACCCGTCAACAAGAACACCAAGTGATGATAAGCCAAGGGACAAGAGGCGAGCTTCAACGATAAGATTTCATGATCTTTTTTCTATTTTTTTTACCCTTTCTCCAATAAGTCTAGCATAGGCACCTTTTTATTCCCCTTAGATTTATTTTGTAGGATCATTATTTCTTTTCCTTTAATAAAAATGAGCATTTATTTTCTTTCATATGATCACTTCATTACATTAAAAAAAAAAAAAATTCCATGTCAAACTAAGCACAAGGTATACCAATGATTTAAGGCACCCCTTGTACCCACATCATATTGCCTTTCACCTTTCTAATTTACAATCCTTTCTTCATAAACCAGTTTGAGACTCGTCTAACGATAGACCTTTCATTTTTCAACCTACATCTACCTAACTTTGGGATGGGATGTATGCAACTTATGCAATTTTCAATTTCATAAAAAGCTTGAGTGATTCAAAAATTAAAATAGCAAAAAATAAATAAAAATAAATATAAGTGTAAAAAAGAGTAAGTGTTCCAATGTCTTTGATATGAAAATATCTTTGATATGAACACGTCTCAAATTGCGTCTCTTATCGAGTGCTCGGTACCGTGCCTGAGAAACATGAACGCCAAGTGAGTGATAGACCGCATGATCGGGATTGCCCACACTTATAAAAATAAAATAAATGCTAAAGCAAGAAAAGAAAGCTAAAAAAGAGTAGAAACTCAAGCATAAAAATATAAAGATTCAAAAGCAAGGTTGCACACCTTAGGGGCTTATCTAGGGTCTTGAGCCTTTATCCCTTTCTTCTTCAACCTTTAGCATAACCACGTTACAACCCTTCAAAAGACCTTTTTGAGGTATACACACTTGTGCGAGGTTCGGCTAGAGCTACGTTTGGCCTGATTCCTAACGGATACGTAGGCAACCTCACACTGAGGTGCGGGCGTAATAAACATGCATTCATATTCACATTCACATTCACACATCATGGTCATATCAAGGGATCTCCAATGCTCATACCTATTCATGTAGAGCTAGACTTGGGGGCTTGATCCCTACATCATTAGTTACCTAGCCTAAGAGTCACCACCATTTGACTCTTTTAAAAAATAATATCTTTCACACACTTAGCCCTTGCGGCCTAACTTTAGTGTCACCTTCACACACTGCACAGATACATGACCAAATATACTTTCCCTTAGGAACCCTTTGTCATGAAATCTTAACACAACGTTGAAGCATGTATTGTCATATCAAAATCAACATCACTCATAATCATCATTTCATATCGAAGTACGAAGTGCTTAGCCTCCGCGCCTAAATTACCTAAATACTTTCATTATCGAGTCAACTAGGATAGTCTAAGATGTTACAATCCTTGTACTGTGAGAAACAACATTTGACTAAACTCATTCAACATGCATCTTCAAAACTTCGCTTCGATTCTTTTTCGCGTCTTTCTTTTTCGGGAGAAAGTCGGTACCCTCCACAAAAATGACGGAAATTTTTTTATCTTTTTTGCATTTTCGAGTCACATGTGTCATTTCACTTTGAGTCGAGTCAACCTTGAGTCAATCACAGCAAGTCGAGTTTATACCTTGAGTCGTGTCAAGTCTATGAGTCAAGAAATGCTAAGCCTTAGGTCAACCCTAAGATAATTAAAGAAATTAGCAAAGTCCTATAGTCAAAAATAAATACAGGTGCAGCAGAATAAGGAAGACCCTACTCCAGCGCCAGACGAAAACATCTGGCGTTTAGCAACAGATTTCAGCGCCTGGCTCTAGATCCCAGCGTTTGGCGACAAAATCAATTCTTGGCGCCAGAGATATTTCAGCAGCGACAGAGCTCGAAGCCTTTCAGAAAGGTGATTTCAACCTCTTTCAGCAATTTCGGGTTCCTTGGTACGCCAGTTAACCCCTATAAGCAATTTGACATGATCAAGTAGTCAGCTTGATTACAATCGCAATAAGTGATCGACCTGACGAAAGATCGTCTCACTTAGCTTAAAGCGCCTAAGCATTTGATCATCGCAGAGACACCGACGTACTGGTTCATAAATAACAGAGACACCGGCATACTGGTTCATAAACAGCAGAGGCACCGACATAATGGTTCATAAGCAGCAAACCGCCGACGTACTAGCATAGCGGAAGCAAAGTTCAAGCGAGCTTTAGAGATCGACAAGCGTTGGTCTTTGGAAAAAAATTTTCGGAATATTATCGCATTAAACATTCAAGCTCTTTTGTTTACAGACGCGTGGACATTTCTTTCAAGCTCTTTTGTTCAGAGACGCGTGGACATTTCTTTTAAGCCCTTTTGCTCAGAGACGCGTGGGCATCCTGTTATCAAGCTCTTTGTTCAAAGACGCGTAGACATATCATCAAGCTCTTTTGCTCCAGAGATGCGTGGGCATATCATTCAAAAGCTCTTTGTTCACAGACGCGTGAATATATCCAAAAAGCTCTTTGTTCAGAGACGCGTGAACATATCCAAAAAGCTCTATGTTCAGAGACGAGTGAACATCAAAACAGAAGATGGTGTTCCCTAGATTGTGGAGAGTTATCACAAACAACTGAAGGTAATTTCAAGCGAAGTTGTCTTCGATCATGTTCCCTAATATGTGGAAGATGGTTACAAAGCGGAAGAGGATCGTTTCAAGCGAAAAAATCTTCGATAGTGTTCCCTGGCTTGCAGAAGATTATCATGGCGGAATTGAAGGCAGTTACAAGCGTAGCAGTTTTCAAGCGGGATGGCATTCTCTAGCTTGCAGGAGGTCATCAAAACAAGGATACGACAGCAAATCGGTTACTTTCAGAGACGTGTGCTCGACGGTGCAAGATACGCGTTTCTTAACTCTCTTATCTGTTTAACTAACACTAGTTTGCAGGTATCGACGTTACAAGAATGATTTAGGATCGCAAAACGTTCTGAATCATTCTCCGTCCCTATTGATACTTTGACTTTTGTTTTTGAAATTGTGTTTCTCCAAACTCAGTCAAAGTGGGGGCTTCTGTAGACACCCATTTGTGTCTCCCCAAAACCAAACCTAGTGATGAGTACCTTTCACGTCGAATCATAATCGAATGAAGTGAAAGTGTGGAAAGTTTAGTGTTGCGGATAGTTTTAATTTCTTTTCTCTTCTCTCTGTTTTTTGAAAACCTATTTTAAGAAAACATCCAATACAGTTTGTTTGGTCCATGATATGGGTCCAATAATAGTGTAGTTGGATAAGGCTTGAAAAGAGCTTTCCAACGATATATTATAAGCCCAATTCCGATGAATATTAAGGAAGTTATGGCCAAATTACTGAACTAGGCCTGGTTTGAGCTTTATATGCGGCCCAATGATCTAGAGGAGAGCCTAATATAGAGGAGGGCCTAATATAGTCTTCTAGATTCTTCTAGAAGGTTCTTTTCATTCCTAATTTAATTAACATTGATAAATTGACTTTTTTTGACTTTTAGAGTTTTAATCAGAACAAAAGAATGTTTTTGAGGAAAATACGATTTTATCCTCCTGTACAACAATTTCTATCTGATTGATTTTCTTTATAAATAGCCTTCTAAAAACTCCGTTTTCATTCACGAATTCTCTCTATTCATTCACCAACTCTCATCAAGATTTTCTTGATTACTCTCTCTCTCTCTCTTTTCTAAACTAGCTTTTCACAGATACAAAAATTCCGCATTCGCCAGACTTAGAAACACCTAGCATAATTCGAAGTTGCATTCGCCCTAGACGTGAAAGGTTTTAATTTCTGAGGGTTTGGTCCCAAATCTCTCTTTCAATTATTTAATTTAATCGTTGTTTATTATTTTTCTTGAAGTTTGAAACGTGTGTATTTTGTTATTAGAAAGAGGTACGAGGCATCCAAGTAAGTACTTTAATGGTCTTTATTGATGTTATTATGTAGAAATCATGCTTAGGTTGTTATTATAATTCCTAGTATCATGTCTAGGGTAAATTTAATACCAAGTATGATTAAAAGTATGATGCTTCCTACGTTCTTCCTAATATTTATGATTGTTAGTATCATGTTAGGGTTAAATTTTTTATCTTTATTGTTTAGTGACATGCTAGGGCTTGTTATTAATTTTGTTAGTATCATGCCTAGGATCTTGCTAATATTATTATGCTTTAACATGATTATTATTATTATTATTATTATTATTATTATTATTATTATTATTATTATTATTATTATTATTATTATTATTATTATTATTATTATTATTATTTTTATTATTATTATTATTATTATTTATGTTGCTTGATACACATATTTATTGTTATTGTTTGATCACGCCTTTTATGCATATTTAAAGGGAATTGATACTTGTAATCACGCTTAATGAGATAATTAATAATCTTGTTTAGGGTTAATATGATTATAATTCAAGTGATTGCCAATGATAGATTTATTTGTGCATTAATATTCAACCAACATAGATAAACAGGTTTAGATTTAATCCTATTGATTACATGTTAGTCAGATTGCGCACATGAATACGATCAGAATAAAGTAGAGGCCTATTATTAGGGCAGGTTCAATCTCTTTTAGGTTGGATTTGTACCTTCATCAACGAACTACCAGTCATGGTTCAAGACCTATTGGAGTTGATGAGCTCTTGGATCGTTAAGGGGTGTAACCTTCACCCTATGAACGGTTTACTAGTTCCTAAACTTTTTGGCGACTCTTTTGCTCTATCTTCTTTCTCTTTGGACGCCACCGTACTTTAATGTATGATCACAGTGGGGTTCAAGCTAGGGGTAATGCTGGAAATATTCCCCACACCTCTACTCGATTCTTATAGTGAAAAGCATTCATGCGATCTCAAAGGCATGCAAACAAAGATTCAATTTGCTCCAAACTATTATTAAATTAAATAGTTTGAATATTAATGCAACATATAATTCTAATATTAGTGATCACTTTAATTAGCAACAAAGATTAAAAAGGAACCTAAACCGGTTGTCCAAAGTGTCTTATTAGGCGTGATTTTCAATTACATATTCCCTTTAAACATGCAATATAGTGATCATAATAACAATAATAAAAATCAACATTAATACTGTAAACAATTCAACAATAATAACGTTAGTTAAATCAAATATAAATAAACCTAAATATTATACTAGAAACAAGAATAAAAATAAGAGTAATTAAGTGAATCAATTACTCACTTTTCCGCGTTTCCTTAAATTGCTACATCATGAATAAACTTTTAGTAACTTCAATTAAAATATAAATCAAAGTGAAAGAATTAAATTAAATAAAAATTAGAGTTGATTTGGTCAAAACCCTCAATCAATTATACCTTTCACGCCTTGGTTTAAGTACACAACTTTGGGTATTGTATGGACTGCTTGGAGTGCTTAGGGGAAGTATTTTGAGAGAATAGGGTGGCTAGTATTTAGGCTAAAGAGGGAGAAGAGAATAATTTTGTGATCAACCTTGTTGATGATTGAAAAAGGGGAGATATGACCTCTATTTATAAGGAAAAATAAGGGTCGAAGAATCAAGAAAAGATAAGAATTCGAATCGGATAAAACTCTTGCGATAGACAGCAATTTTTGCGGTTTTTTGTTTTTATCATATCTTTTGATCCAAAAATCGGAATAAGATAAATAAGATATCGTTAGAAAGCTCTTGAAGTATAATTTCTAACCCAATTAAAATCAGATTAAAATAGTCTGCAGAATAAAATATATGGCCAAAATAGTGAGATGATGTTAGTTTTGGATATAGTTTGATATTTCATTCATATCTTTTTCGTTATAGCTCGGAATTAAATTATAATATATCATAGGAAATATAATTTCAAGAGCTATCCAACCATTTAATATTTGGATAAAAATTTTAAGGAAAAAAAATAATATTTGACTATCTATGAACGTCTTTCAATTCGAATAGAATTAGGACTTTCAAAAAGAAAAGTTTTATTCAATTTCAAACTCTTTAATCTTATCTTTTTAAAATGGCTAATTAAGATCTTTTAGAAACTTATAGAAGCTTCTAGTTAATCCTAATTGGTTTATAAATGGGATTAAATCCTTTGGACGCTCCACATGATCATTGGGTCGTAGGTAAGGTGGGCTTAGGTTCGGTTTGGGCTCAGTTTAATATTTTGGTCATAACTTATTCGTTATAACTCGGATTTGGGCTTATAATATATCGTTGGAAAGCTCTTTTAAAGCCCCTTCCAAATATTCAATAATTGGAACCATATTATGGATCAAAATAAACTGGTATATACGTTTTATAAAAAGAACACGAAATGAATGATTTTAATGGACACGAAATAAATTATTTTGGGTTTAAATGCATGAAAAGAGGGAAATAAGTTATGGTTTGGGAAAATAGGCTATGAATTGTATTGGTTTATGAAATAAAAATATGGATTTGAATATGGATTTAAGCACTCCAAAGATTAAATACAAAACCCGACCAATAATGACGATGAAAGGTTGTTCATCATCGGGTTTGGTTTTGGGGAGACATATTTAGGTGTCTACGGTAATTCACTTTTTATTCAGCGAAAAAGCTGGCTTTTAAGCCAAAATGAAAAAGCTGCTTTGAGTAGCATTTTTGTTGGCTTTTGGCTTGTTGGACCACAAATTATCTAATAAATAGCCAACAATTAATTTACCAAACACTTTTATAAACAACCAGCTTAAACAACCAATACCAAAAGCCAACACTTTTGGGTTAGCTTTTGGATTTTATGTGGTCAAACAGCCAAAAAATGTGTTTGGTAATTGGCTTTTTAGTCAGCGAAACAGCTAGCTTTTAAGCCAAAATAAAAAAGCTGATTTGAGTATTTTTTTTTTGGCTTTTGGCTTGTTGGCCCACAAATTATCTAATAAACAGCCAAAAATTAATTTACCAAACACTCTTATAAATAGCCAGCTTAAACAACCAATTCCAAAAGCCATTATAAATAACCAAACATTCCAGCTGGTCAAACAAGCCAAGTGAATCAGCCAATAGTCAGCCGCTAGCAGCCATTTGCCAAACAAGGTCTTCGTCTAGTAATTCTATATTTTTTACTTTTGTGTTTTTGATTCAAAAGTATATTTCAATTTGAGGGTCAAATTCTACGGGAATGGAGCAAGAAGACAATTATTCTCAATTGCTAAACATCGCCCGCGAATCTCCACATAAAGCCCACAAAATTAGAGTGAATTGTCACTTTTGCCCTCAAAGTAAAAAACACAATTTCTTCTCTCAATTCTCTACTTCCACTTTCTCTCTCTAAAAAACTTTCCGAGCGATGTCGAGGCGGCCCGGCAAGGAAGTGGCGGCACAGGCGGCGGGTGGACAGCGGTTTTCCGGCGAGAAGGTATTTTTTATTAATTTTGTGTTTAAAAATTAAAAAAAAAAGGTCGGAGGCGGTGGTGGCGCCTAGGCCAGACGCCACCACCACGGCGGCGGCGTCTAGCCCAGACGCCACTACCACGGCGGCGGCGCCTAAGCCAGACGCCGTGACGGTGGCGGTGGCGTCTGGCCCAGGCGCCAGAACCACGGCACCGGCGTCTGGCCTAGGCGCCGCCGCCGTGGTAGTGGCGTCTGGGCTAGACGCCGCCGCCACCGTCACGGCGTCTGGCCTAGGCGCCGCCGCCTTTTTATTTTTTTTTTTAATTTTTTTTTTGGTTTTAAATTTGAAATTTAATTTTCGAAAATAATTATTTTTTTTTTTGATTTTTTTTTAAATTTGTTTTTCTTTTTTTTAATTTTAAATTTTATGTTTCTGATTTTTTTTTTATTTTGTTTTAAATTTTGTTGGTTTTTTTTTAAAAAAATTTTATGTTCCTCTTTTTTTTTTTTAATTTTTAATTTTATGTTCTTGTTTATTGTTCTTGTTTTTTTTTTTTTTGAATTAGTTTTTTTACTTAAAAAAAATTTTATGTTCCCTTTTTTTTGTTATAAATTTTTTTTAAAATTTTGATGTTCTTCTTTTTTTAAGTTTTTATAATTTTATATTTTTCACTTTGTTATTGATGACTGCAACAGGCAGAGCTGTTATTGATGAACTGCAACAGGCAGAGCTGTTATTGATGAACTGGAACGGGCCCTTGAGCAGTGGCAGTGGGCGTCACAGAGAGATTATTGATATGTCGGCAGTGCATTTATAAAACATTTTCCTAGTTGTTTGTAAAAGTTAACATTATCTGTTCTTATAATTATTATTTTAAGTTCTTAGAATTTGACATTATATTTTTAGTTTTTATAACTTTTATTTTAAGTTGTAATTAGTGGGCATACGAAAACTAAATACAGGTTCACATTTAAATGGGAAAACTAAATACGAAAATTAGAATCCGAAAATTAAATAAATGGGAAAAACATAGCAATAGCAATATTAGGTCACATAGAAAAGGCAACTAGATTGTTCCACTGCTGCACCCGGTCATGATATAACGCATCCCAGCCCTCTACGCTTGCTGTACGAATGGTGTACCACGTTGGTATAATCGGTGGGACCGGAAAATCGGGTGACAGGTCCAGTCGGATGAAATGTCTGTATGACGGCCCCAGAAATCCAATAGCAACCTCTCTTACCGGTCTGGTGACGGTCTCACGCGAACACCAAGGCAGAACCGTGGTACACGGATAGTAAGCTCGACCATGCAAACCAAGGCCGAAATGCATCACTGCACACTTGTAGATGTTTGCAACGGCGAAGAGATCAAGGGGCGCGTCGAACCAATGATTTTGACCGCAACGTCCTCCTCCCCACCGGATACGCTGCAGAGACCTATCCAAGTCCTGTCCGTACACGTGGCGATAAACAGCTCGGTTTGAGGCGATTTCACTGTACATCAACTGACGCACTAAACCGTAGTTGTCTTCACCCATCTGAAACACATCAGCCACAACCCGAAATCCACAGTTACCATCTGCAACCACATCATTCCACCCGTCCAGGAACGGCATCATGATGTTAGGGATCCTGTCTTTATATGGAAAATGTTCAATGTCCATTCTGCCTGTTGCACACATCAAAAAACACAATTAACAAGTTAGCAGAAAACTAAACAAAAACTCTAAAAAGTAAATTAAACTAAAGTACCGTACCGGTGCCGGGCATATTCACCGACGAAGATGTTTGACTACCACTTGATGACGATGTACGACCACGGCACGTGGCGATAAATGAAGAACTTGGTTTGTCCAATATTTGACAAACTTTTCCCTCTGAGGCACCCACTGCTGCATCACATAGTCTACGATTGCCGGGCACCATTGGTATGCATCCTTGAAGTTATCCAAGGCTCGGTCGTACTCTGCCTCCGTGGTAGCTTGCAGGATCTTCCGCCACTTACCATTTACCAATCTCTCTGCTGAATCTAAGTTCTTGTTGAAAAGGTTGTAGGCTTTGACTTTCACGCATTTGTTGATGTGCCATGTGCACAGTAAATGGCTCGACTCCGGAAACAGCTCCGCTATAGGGGCAAAGAGACCTCCCTCACAATCGCTGACGATGGCCGATGGCTGAACACTTGGGCCGATGTAATTTCTCAACTTCTCCAACACCCAACGGTAACTCGCAACCGTCTCATCCTTCATAACTGCATAACCAATCAAAAAGTTCTGGTTCGTTGGAGTCATCCCAACCATCTCAACCAGTGGAAACTTATACTTGTTTGTCTTGTACGTTGAATCGATCAGAATCACAGATGGCCAAGACGAAATCATATCAGCACAATCAGGATGCACAAGGAACAAATGAGTCACCTCCGATGTGTCTTCATCAGATTCAAACCAGTACAGGTAACCACGTGCTTGTGCCTGGTGTAGAAGCTGCTGTATAGGGTTCCTTCCCTCTGACCGTTCAAACCTCAATTTATGTCTGACGTTGTAGATGTGTCTTCGGTTTGGCTGGTCTTCAGGAAATTTCTCCAACACAGATGCTAATATTTTAGCAGGCTTCACTTGAGCATCACTCATTTCTTTTACAATTAGTTTCGCAGCAGGACTTAGGCCACTTAACTGTCGATGACCCACTTCATATGCGATCATCTCATGGTTGTGATACCCCCATTTACCGTAACTCTTCACTTCCCAACCGTCACCCCTTTGCTGTTGTCGAACCTTTACTCTGAACTGACACCCACAACCTTTCCGCTTTGTATCAAACCGAATCGCTTGACTGAAATCTCGTTCCTCCCTTTTGCGATAACGGTCGCATCTCAAAATGTGATCCATTCTACCATCCCGTTGAGATTTATGAGTTGCTACTACTAAACAAAAACCTGATCTAATTGCAACCTGTTTCGCCCAATCAACCGCTTGTTGAGCATCTTCGAACAGACCATCGTGTACAAAAATCCCACTATAATCATTTCCGTCTCCACCATAATCCTGCAACAATAACATATAAATATAATCACATAAGAGTAGATTAAATTAATACATTTGACACAACATTAGCACAAAAGCAAAAACAATAATAAATTATAAACAACAAACAAAGAAATAAACAAAAAGTATTCAAAAAAAAAAAAAAAAACAAAACACAAAAATAAAAAACATAAACAAAACTTTAGATTAAATAAATAAAAATAAACCAAAAAAATAAAAACAAAAAAAAAACATAAAACGAAAAAAATTGTAAAAAAAAAAAATAAAAAATAAATAAATTAAAAACAAAAACAAATTAAAACAATTAAAAACAAAACAAAAAAAAAACCAAAAAAAAAAGAAAAAAATTGTAACACAAAAAAAAAAAAATAAACAAATTTTAAATTAAATTAAAAAAAAAAAAAAAAAAATAGTGGTGGCGCCTAGCCAGGACGCCGCGACCGTAGTGGTGGCGTCTAGCCAGGACGCCGCCACCGTGGCGGTGGCGCCTGGCCAGGACGCCGCCACCGTGGCGGCGGCGTCTTGGCCAGACGCCACGGCCACGGTGGCGGCGTCCTGGCCAGGCGCCAGAGCCACGGTGGCGGCGTCCTGGCTAGGCGCCACCACTACGGTCACGGCGTCCCGGCAGGACGCCAGCCGCCAATTCGTGGTTTTAGATGGCTTCGTACCTCCTTTTCCGGCGTCAACGGCGTCTCTCCGGTGCATCTACCCGACGTTGAGGGCTCTTCGGTTTCACTCGGCGATCCAGTCCTGCTCCACATTTTTTATGAGTGAAAAATTTTATTTTCGGTAAAAATTAAAACAAGGGCAATAATGTCAACATTTTTAAAAAATGTGGGCTTTATGTAGAAAAACGCGGGCGATGTTTAACAAATCCCCAATTATTACATCACTTGCAAAACAACAAAGCAGTAAACCAGCACCTAGCAACATTAAATGCAAACATAAAATTCATCTTCTACCGTCAATCAAGTAACAACCCCTATAAGTAACAGCAGCGAGCGCTGTTTACAAATTATATGCCAATGTGTATAGTTCGATTTCTGACTCGCCTGCTGAGTTAACATCAACTTACTCCAATTTCTGACATGGCATAAAAGATTGACGAAGTTCGTTAATCATGAAGATTAACTGGGCAGCTCCCATTAATTAATCAGCTAAATAATTTGTTATCGCCATTGGACTATGGCTCAAATTTTCTCAGGCGAAATGCTACTTCATGCAATCATGTACAATGGATCGTACAAAGTAAAAGATTGAACAATTGGTAATTTGGTATTGAGAATTGATGACAACTATAGGTAATATTTCAAACATTACCCCAAACTTAAACCCCACTGTGATCATACACTTACGCATGGTGGCGTCCAAAGGGAAGGAAGCTAGAGCAAAAAATTCGGCAACAAATTTTAGGAACTTGTAAACCGTTCATAGGGTGAAGGTTACATCCCTTAACGATCCATGAGATTGTTAACTCCAATAGGTCTGGAACCAAGACTGGAAGTTTGGGGATGAAGGTACAAATCAAATCTAAGAGAGAAAGAACCTGCCCTAATAATAGGCCTCCACTTTATTCTTCTCGTATTCATGTGCACTTTCTGACTAACATGCAATCATTAGGTTAACCCTAAACCAGTTTAATCTATATTAATGCACAAATAAAACTATTACTGGCAATCACTTGAATTATAATCATATTAATCCTAAACAAGATTATTAATTATCTTATTAAGCGTGTTTAAAAGTACAAATTCCCTTTTAACATGCATAAAAGGTGTGTCAAGCAATAACAATATCAAGAAACATAATAATCATAATCATAATCCAAATCATAATCATGTTTATCATAATCATGTTAAAGCATAATATTAGCAAGATCCTAGGCATTATACTAACAAGATTAATAACAAACCCTAGCATGTCACTAAACATTAAAAATCAAATTTTTAACCCTAACATGATACCAACATGAATATTGGGAAAGGAAATATGAAGCATCATAATAAGCATAATTAATATTAGGAACTTATTGTTGTCACCCTAACATGATACCAGGAATCAAAATAACAACCTAAGCATGATTTCTATATCATAATAACAATGAAAACAATTAAAACACTTACTTGGAAGCCTCGTATCTCTTTCTAATAACAAAATACACACGTTAGTGTAGGGAATATTTCAAGCATTACCCCAAACTTGAACCCCGTTGTGATCAAACACTAAAGTACGGTGGCATCCAAAGGGAAAGAAGATAGAGAAAAAGAGTCGCCAACAAGTTTTATGAACTTGTAAACCATTCACATGGTGAAGGTTACACCCCTTAAAGATCCAGGAGATCATCAACTCCAATAAGTCTGGAACCATGACTTGTAGTTCGGGGATGAAGGTACAAATCCAACCTAAAAGAGATTGAACCTACCCTAATAATAATAGGCCTCTACTTTATTCTGATCATATTCATGTGCGCTTTCTGATTAACATGCAATCAATAGGATTAACCCTAAACATGTTTATCTATGTTAGTTGAATTTAATGCACAAACAAAACTATTATTGGCGATCACTTGAATTATAATCATATTAACCCTAAACAAGATTATTAATTAACTTATTAAGCATGATTACAAGTACAAATTCCCTTTAAACATGCATAAAAGGTGTGATCAAGAAATAACAATATATATATATATATATATATATATATATATATATATATATATATATATATATATATATATATATATATATATCAAGAAACATAATAATCATAAAAATAATTATTATAATAAACATCATAGTAAAAATAATCATGATAATCAAAATTATAATAATCATCATAACAATTATAATGATAAAAATAATCATAATTATGTTAAAGCATAATAATAGCAAGATCTTAGGCATGATACTAACAAGATTAATAACAAAACCTAGCATGTCACTAAACAATAAAGATTAAAGCTTTAACCCTAACATGATACTAATATGATATTAGGAAAGAAAATAAGAAGCATCGCAGAAATCATAATTGATTTAAGAAACTTATTGTTTACCCTAGACATGATACTAGGAAGCATTCTTTCAATCATACTTGATATTAGAAATTACCCCAAACATGATACTAGGAATCAAAATAATAATCTAAGCATGATTTCTATATCAAAATATCAATAAAGCAATTAAAGTACTTACTTGGATGCCTCGTACCTCTTTCTAATAACAAAATACACGCGTTAGTAACTTCAAGGAAAATAATAATCAAACAATTAAATTAGATAATTGAAATAAAGAATTAAGAAAGTTTAGACTAGATTTGGGACCAAACCCTTAGAAATATCAAACCTTTCACGTATAGGGCGAAGGCAACTTCGAACTTGGCTAGGTATGTTTAGATCTAATGTATGAGAAATTTTGTTTGTAAAAGGTTATGCTTAGAAAAGAGGGAGAGAGAAACAATAAATTCGTGATGAGATTTGGTGAGAAGAATTGATTATAATTGATGATTGAAAACGAAGGTTTTAGGAGGCCATTTATAGAGAAAATCAGCCGGATGTGATAAAAAAACTGTAGGGAATAATTTCAAGCCTTTAAAATCCCACTAGCTTGAACCCCACTGTGATCATACACTAAAGTACGGTGCCGTCCAAAAGGGAAGAAGATAGAGCAAAAGAGTCGCCAACAAGTTTTTAAGGAACTTGTAAACCGTTCACGAGGTGAAGGTTACACCCCTTAACGATCCAAGAGATCGTCAACTCCATAAGGTCATGAACCAAATAAGGGTTCGGGGATGATGGTACAAATCTGACCTAAAAGAGATTGAACCTGCCCTAATAATAGGCCTCTACTTTATTCTGCTCGTATTCATGTGCGCTTTCTGACTAACATACAATCAATAGGATTAACCCTAAACCTGTTTAATCTATGTTGGTTGAATTTAATGCACAAATAAACTATTATTGGCGATCACTTGAATTATAATCACAATTAACCCTAAACAAGATTATTAATTATCTTATTAAGCGTGATTACAAGTACAAATTCCCTTTAAGCATGCAATAAAGGTGATCAAGCAATAACAATATAAAATAATATGTATCAAGCAACATAAATAATCAACATCATTCATAATAATAATATCAATCATAATCAATAATAATAATCACGTTAAAGCATAGCAAGATCCTAGGCATGATACTAACAAGATTAATAACAAACCCTAGCATGACACTAAGCAATAAAAATCAAATCTTTAGCCCTAACATGTTACTAACATGAATAAATATTAGGAAGAGAATAGCAAGCATCACAACAATCATATTTAATATTAAAGCTACCCTAGACATGATACTAGGAATCAAAATAACAATCTAAGCATGATTTCTACATCATAATATCAATTAAACCATTAAAGTACTTACTTGGATGCCTCGTACCTCTTTCTAATAACAAAATACACACGTTAGTAATTTCAAGGAAAAATAATAATCAAAACAAATAAATTAAATAATTGAAAGAGAGATTTGGGACCATACCCTCAGAAATTAAAACCTTTCACGTCTAGGGCGAAGGCAACTTCGAATATGGCTAGGTGTATCAAGATCTTGTGAATGCGGAATTTTGTATTAAAAAGAAAGAAAGAATTGAATGCTAAAGAATAATTGAAAATTGATGAATGAATAAAGAGAATTAATTAAAAGCCTTGATGAATGAAGAGAGTTGATGAGAATTGATGTAGATGATGAAGGAAGTTGGTGAATAAAGAGAGTTGATGAAAAATCAGGAAAATTGGTGAATGATGATTGTAGATGATGAAAACGGAGTTTTTAATACGATATTTATATAGAAAATCAGCCAAAAAAGATAATTTAACATAACAGAGTCTGAAGATCGCAAAACAACCTTGGCGTCAGACCTGGCTAATTGGCGCCAAGACCTGTGGCTAGCGCCTGGCGCCAATCCTGGTTCCAGGCACCAAGGCCTGGGGTTGGACGCCAAAGTGGTTTTCAACGTGTATTCGAAAATCTGATAAATTTCCTGTACTGGAAGATAAAATAATATAATTTCATCGAAAATGCTATTTGATCTTGATTAAAACTCTGAAGAGTCCTAATTGAATTAAGAATGAAAAAACCTTCTAGAATGTTCTAGAAGACTAAAACCACTCCTAATTGCATTAGGAATGTTAAATCATATCAGGCCCTCCCCTAGATCATTGGGCCGTACATAAAGCTCAAACCGGACCCAGTTTAGTAAATTGGCCATAATTTCCTCAATATTCATCGGAATTGGGCTTATAATATATCGTTGGAAAGGTCTTTGCAAGCCCCATCCAACTACACCACTATTGGACCCATATCATGGACCAACCAAACTGGATTGTCTGTTTTCTTAAAATAAAGTTTTTCAAAAAAAGGAGAAGAGAAAAGAAATAAAACTTTCCGCAACACTAGACCTTTCCACACTTCGTTTCATTCGATTATGATTCGACGTGAAAGACACTCATCACCAGGTTTGGTTTTGGGGAGACACAAATGGGTGTCTACAGAAGCCCCCACTTTGACTGAGTTTGGAGAAACGCAAGTTTCGAAAACGAAAGTCAAAGTATCGATAGGGACGGAGAATGATTCAGAACGTTCTGCGATCCTAAATCAATATTGTAACGCCGATACCTGCAAAACTAGCATTAGTTAAAAAGATAAAAGAGTTAAGAAACGCGTATCTTGCACCGTCGAGCACACGTCTCTGAAAGTAACCGATTGTTGTTGTACTGCGGTTGTTTTGATGACCTCTTGCAAGTTAGAGAATGCCATCCCGCTTGAAAACCGCTACGCCTCGTAACTGCTTCCAAATTAGAAGATTGCTTCGCCTGAAACTATCCTCCTCCGCAATGATAATATTCCACGTCCAAGGGAACACCATCAAAAATTACTTCTCTTGAAATAATTCTCATCCGCATTGATCATCTTCCATGCCTCAGGAACTATGATCGAAGACAACTTTGCCCGAAATTACCTTCAGTGGTTTGTGACAACTCTCCGCGAGCTAGGGAATGATGCCGAAGACATCTTCTCTTGAAGTCATCTTCATTTGATGCGATAATTTCGCAAGGAAAATACCGAAGATCCACGCCTGTCAATCTTTAAAAGTTTGCCTGAACTTGCCTTTGCTATGCCTGTATGTCGGCGCTCTTTTGCTTTGAACCTGTATATCAGTGCCCTATGCTCTTGAACCTGTGTGTCGGTGCTTTTTGCTAATGAACCTATATGTCGGTGCCTTTTTCTCTTGAACCTATATGTCGGTGCCTTTTGCTAATGAGCCAATGCTTAGGCGCTTTAAGCTAAGTGAGACGATCTTTTCACCAGGTCGATCACTTTACGTAATCAAGCCGATTACTAATCATGTCAAATTTCTTAGAGAGGCTAACTGGCGTACCAAGGAACCCAAAATATGTTGCAGAAGGCTAGCACAACCCCAACAGGTGGCTGGTTGCTTTGGCGTCGCTGAAAATCGATCAGCGCCAGCCTAAAGGCATTAGCGTCAGGCGCTGACGTTGGCATCAGGCGCTAAGCAAAGAATGTGACGCCAATGCCTAGGGACTGGCGCCAGCACGAGAATCTCCTTAAATTCCCGTTTTCGTTCATTTTCTTGCTCTGGTTTGTCGCGAACGCTGCTCGAAGAAACCGAAAACTTCATTTGATCATTGCTCACTCGTTTTTCAACCGAATTCGCTCAAATTTGTTGCAAATTAAATCTCTTTTCATCTATATTCCTGATCTATGTAAGTTCCCTCAAACTCACACCGGTTTTTATGAATTCTTGGCATGTATATTCACGAATTTCATGAAAATTCAAAATTTATAATGCTCAATTTGCTTTGTTTATCAAGTTTTATGCCATGAAATTGCTTGTTTATGCTTGTATATTTCCTTAGAAGTAATTTGAGACTTGTTTGACTCAATTTGGTGAAGAAATGAGCAATCTTCCATTGTTGGACCTCTTAAGGTCGTGAAGAACAATGTAGTTTGTTCTTGATGTTTTTGCTAGCAATTCTTGTTCAATTTGTCACAATAATCACTATAGTGTTGCAAGAAATTTTTTTATTGCTTGAAAAATGCTGTCATGCTCAATTTGCATTTGTGCTCTGTTTTAGTACTACGTACTCTGTGTTTTTTTTTTTTTTTTTTGCGAACATAGTATCATGCGGCTAAGATACTATAAAACCTTAGATACTATAGAACCTTAATTTATGATGATTCTGCACAATGTAGCATGGCTGGACAACGAGGCTCGGGTTCATGGTCCCGAAACACTAGACGGGAGCATGAGCCCGTGGAGGACGACACCACACCGTCCACTTCGCTTGGTCGGTTCCCGGAGTGGGATGAGCAGACTTTGTTCTTTGCCCCTGTCCACCACATTTCTGAGAGGGTGAGACGGGGAACCGAGCCTGGGAGGACACGGCATCACGGCTCTGGCTGTGATGGTCTAGGCGATTTGTATAGGATGCACATCGCCAGAGACCGCGAGACGAGACTCCTATGGGAGTCCTGCGGACTAGTTGCCTTTTTCGAGACCTCCGAGGCTATGGTCTCCTCCAGCGGGGGTCACCACGTAGTACGCGCTTTGGTGGAGTTCTTCTAGGACACCACCAACACTTTTCATTTTCCATGGGGCGAGATGATGGTCACCCTTACAGACTTCAGTCTCATCACAGGACTGGAGTTTACTTCTGTGCCGCTGCCGTTCGACAGCGGGATCGACGTCTTTTCTCCAGAGGTCGAGGAGCTGTTGAAGCCGATTGTTGTTCGGGCTCGAGCTGAGGTCGAGACAACTCAGTTCAGTGCTAGAGGGATTCGCCGCTCGACGCTGGCAGCGGCTCTTGATGACAATGCGACCACACGAGAGCAGCGGGTGCGCATCTTTGTGCTGATGTTGTTGTCAGGGACATTCTCCCCTGACAGGGGTAGTAGAGCATTGCTTTACTACCTCCCTGCTGTTCGCGATCTCCAGCGGATCGAGACTTATGATTGGGCCAGCTTGGCCTATACTAACTTCGTTCGCGCGCTGAGGGACTCATGTCGCCACCGGTCCTTTAGGACGAACGTCGCTTTGTCTGCTTTTTGGAAGATCGTAGAGGTAAACATTATTCCCTATGAAGTTTAGCCCTACATGTTAGTTAGCATTTACTCACGCATTTAACTTTTTGTAGATCTGGTTCTACGAGTACTTTCCTTCCATTGCGCCGGCGAGACCATCGCCGAGGGGATATCCGGTGAGCGCCTCTTGGAGCGGCCACCATGTGGACATGTCTACTGCACGTGTCCGAAGTCGGATCATCTCGGTACGATTTTTAGTGTTTATCTTGCTCTTCTGCGATGTTTTAGACATGTTCTTATGTGATTGGTGCTTTTTATAGGGACTTAAGGTAGTATACCGACCGTGAGGTGGTTGGACAGTCCGTGGATTAGCCGCACAGTACTCTACTGAGCACCGCTACTTTCTGGGGACCTATGGAGCGGTTGTATACTTAGGGGAGAGAGTTGCTAGACAACACTCTTCCGATGTTTTCGTTATTCCTGCTCCTCCGCCACGCCACATGTTCGACGAGGGAGAGTTGTCGAGCATAGCTGAGGGGTCTGGTTCCCTCTGGCGGTCCCATGTGATCCTTGGGCGGAGTTATGCTGAAGAGCTACTTCCTTTGTTGGCTCCAGCCCCTGTACCGGCCGAGGATGTGAGGGTAAGATCTTTAGCTTTTATCTTTCGCTGAGTAGCCCCCAAGTAACACCTTGTTGATTTCTTTCCGTCTTATCAGGATGGTCCCACTGAGTTCGTGCCACCCCGTATGTCCATTCACTACCAGGGGACGTACGGGCCGATCGAGGAGATGATTTCTCCGGCTCCTGAGGGCGAGCGCTTCGTGGAGCGGTCCATTCCTCGTCACCAGACTAGGGTAAGTCTAGTTTTAATTTAGAATCTTGTATTCAGTTATCATGTGTTTTCACTGACTTATTTTCTTGACAGTTCCAACGCGAGGTGGTTTCGGCCATGGCACGATGTATAGATGCCTTCCGGAGCCAGCTCGTCCGGATGAGGAACGCGGCTACCTGTCGTCGAGACGACGCTGTCCGAGAGGTAACTTTTCTTCTCTCATTATTTCTGCATTATGGCTTCAGTTTTACCTTGTTTCTGATTTAATTATTTTTGCATGGTCAGTCGATCGCTTCTCACACCCGTACGAGGCCTGAGGGGCAGAGAGATCCGGCGAGGTCTATCTCGAGACGTTGTCGTACTTCGTCCGGAGGTAGAGGTGGTCGTTCTGAGGCTGCTCGAACCGACGTTGCTGAGGGCTCAGGGTCTTCATCTGAGGGTGCTCCTGCTGCACCGGTAGGAGAGGCTACCTCGGCTTTCAGAGGTGGTGGGATGTACTAGGTGGGCTCGTCATCGCAGCAGCCTCCGCGATCTCAGCCTCAGGTTGATCTTGGCTGGAGCGGTCCTGTCTTGAGTTTTCCTCCTCCTACGAAGACTAGAGCTGGTGCTGAGGCCGAAGCTGGTGGAGAGGTGACTCCTCGGACGGCGCAGTTTTATGGCATGATGGGCCTACGTCCTCCGGCGCTGTAGTTTGTTTCTGTATATGTATTTTATTTTGACTTTTTATTGAACTTTGCCTTTGACTCATTATTTAGACACTTTGTACTTTATGTTATTGTAAATTCATTATTATCTATTATTATGTTAGTGTATGTTAGTGTGTGCAAGTGTGATAACAATTTTGCGCAAAAATTCCGTCATTTGTATTATTGATGGAGGGTATAATCCGACTCTCTCCCCCAAAAGAAAAAATAAAAAGGAAAAATAAAACGGAGAAAAAGCTGATTTTTTGAAAATTAATATAAAATCCAAAAAAGAAATAAAAGTGATTAAAAATAAATGCTATATTTAATTAATTAATTAAGAGAAAGATAGAAAAAAAATATTAAAACGGGGCCATAAAGTCATTAACCGACTCGAGTTTAATATCAAAACGCAACTGAACACGCGCAGGTTCTCCGCTGACTTGGCGCCAGCTGGCGCCAGCCTGTGGTGCGTGGCACCAGGCGCTACACTTAGCGTGTGGCTCCAAGCATTTATGGGTGACACCAATGTTGGGATGGTGACGGCAATTGACGCTGACTCCGTATTTCAGTCAGATTGAAATTCTTCTTAATTTGTACATAAATAGCCCCCTCCTTAGCCGATTCTTTTCATAATTCCAGCGAAAAAATTATTCTCCTCCTTAGAGAAAAAATAATAACCATGTCTTTAGTCACTAAAACCTTCACCCAATATTCTCATGAATGGTGTCGATCTCTTAATGCTAGAGAAAGAAAAGAATTGGATTTATTTCACTTGGGGGGAATTTATGGCATCAAAGGTGTAGATTTAGACATAGAATTCGTACATACCGCTTTAGAATTTTGGAACGTCGATACACGTTGTTTTAGAATAGGGTATGATGAAATTAGCCCTTTGCCAGAGGAATTTGGTGCTATTTTAGGCTTCCCTGCAATAGACCTGGTAGTAATCCCTAGGGTAGATGCATATTACTATAAGGATTTTGAGCGCTTCTTTAATTTGAAGGAAAGGGATTTATCAAAAATAGTAGATGGCAATGTAGTGAACTTGAAAGAATTCGCACGCTATTATTTTGATAAACCTCTTTCTGAGTCTTTTCACATATATAGAAGAAGGGCGTTCTTATTCTGCATGCTTAATCAATATTGTCTTAGTAGTGGTAAAATTAATGAGGGTCAATCAATTATAACCACTGTGTTAGAACAAATTGAATCAGGGAGAAATCCAATGCCATTGATAGTTGGAGAGACTATGATTAGTCTAGATGAATTGAAAAGGGACCCAAAAGCACCTCTTCGCGGCTCTCCAATTTTATTACAGGTAGAAAAATAATATTTTTAATTACAGAAATCAAAAAATATATTTTTGTATTGTAATATTAATTTATTTGCATTGCAATTTTTTTACAGATGTGGCTAATGGAGAGGCTAGGATTAATTAGCCCTCCGGACGACATTGAAAATTATACTCCCACTTGCTTTGTGATAAGGAAGAAGCACATCCCTAAAATTGGGCGTCATGGGTGGAGAGAAGTCTTTGAATCACGTGATTTTGCTATCAAGTGGGTCATCCCATGAGTGGAAAATAAAAAGGATGGTTGGTGTTAACAAGCAACCTTTTTGTCGTCTCCCAAGCTTGTCTTGCGTAACATATTATTATCCCTGCAGAGTAAAGAGACAGTATGGCTTGCTTCAAAATATTCCTTCCGGGGATCTTCGTCCTCCCTATGAGTACCTCGTATCTCAAGAAGTAGATAAATTTGACACTTACTGGAGCACTAGACCTTTATGGGAAGTGATTACCAAAAAGGTTCCCCCTTATTTACCTAATGATGTAAAGAAGTGGTTGTTGAAGAAGTCTTCAACTGATCAGGGTAGAACCGATGTGAAGAATCGTCTAGGTGACAGGGTGACACCGGCTTAAGAACGCTTAGGTGCAAGAATTGAATTCAAAACACCTACAATGCCTAGGAAGAAGAATTCTACTAAAGACAAGGGGAAAAGGAAAGCTACCACTACAGACAAAAAGGTTTGGGTGGAAAAGAAGCATGGGGTGCTAGCGGAAGGGGAAACAATCCATTCCAAAATTGAATGTAGGTCCTCTAAAGGGTGCCTACTAGCTAAAGTAATGGATGAAGAGGAGGAAACAGAAAAGAATTGGTAAAAAGCTAAAAAGGAGAAGAAAGATTAGAACATTGCTTAGCTTTAGATTTATTAGATTATTAATTTTTATTTAAAGTTAATTTTATTTCAACCTTGTTTGAATTCCATTAACAATGTAATTTTATTTTATTAATGAAATTTCAGCTTTCAATTAAATTGTTACTTTAAATATATTTTATTAAAGCAATGAAAAACCGAAAAAAAAATTAATTTTCCAGAAATTCTTCGAGTACGAAAGTTGAAAATTTTCCGAAAAACATCAAAATTCGCCCAGATTGTATTACTGAATTGGCGCCAGTGACTGCAGTTTGGCGCCAGCTATTGAGGTCTGGCGCAAGGCGCCAATACCATCGTTTGGCGCTAATGGCTTGTGGCTGGCGCAAGACTCTGTTCTGCGACGCCAGTAATTTTCTGACTTTTGTTGACTTCTAGTTGATTCTGGAACGCGGAGATGTCGAAAAATAAAGTGGTCGCACCCGTAATGGGTTGCCTACGTATCCTTTCCCAAGGAATCAGGCCGAACGTAGCTCTCTTGAGTGTCCTACTCAAGTAATTATGGGTAGTATTTTTTAAGTTGGTCAAGATTGGTCATGTTTGAGAATTCATTGCCATCCATGTCAGTTAATTTTGTTGCACCACCTGACAGGATTGTTTTGACAACGTAGGGGCCAGACCAATTAGGTCTAAACTTTCCCCTTGGATCTAAAACATTTTTCCTTAGTGCTTTTAATACCAAATCTCCTACTTTGATATTTCTTGTCTTGACCTTCTTATTAAAATGTCTAGCCAAACGAGTTTGATAGCACTGAGTGTAATGTAGATCTTCTAGTCGTTTCTCGTCGAGTAGGATCAATTCTTCATACCGTGCTCTAGTCCATTCGACTTCATCAAGTTTACTCTCTAGCGCATTGCGTAGAGATGGTATTTCTAGTTCGACAGGTTGTACGGCATCCATTCCAAATATCAAAGAAAATGGTGTATTTCCTGTTGACGTACGGATTGACGTGCGATAACCCCACAGTGCAAAGTGGGGCTTGTCACGCCAATCTTTATAATTTTCTGTCATCTTCTCTATGATAGTCTTTAAATTATTATTAGCTGCCTCGACTGCTCCGTTTGCTTGAGGTCTATAAGGGGACGAATGATGATGTTGGATACCATATTTATGTAGCAACTCTTCACATTCGGCTTGAAAGTGAGTTCCATTGTCACTTATCATTTCATGCGGGACTCCATATCAAAAAATGATATTTCTCTCGATAAAGAGTGCTACATGTCTTGCAGTGAGTTTAACGTATGATTGCGCTTCGACCCACTTTGTAAAGTAATCAATTGCTACTAGAATGAATTCATGGCCTCCTGTCCCTGGAGGAGTGATCTTGCCGATTATGTCAATTCCTCATGTAGAGAATGGCCATGGTGATGTGTAGGTGTAGAGCAAAGATGGAGGAACGTGTTGTAAATTGGCATAAATTTGACACTTAGGACATCTTTTCACGTATTGATGGCAGCCCCTATTCATGGTAGTCCAATAATACCCTTCTCGCATTATTTTCTAGACTAACATTTTGCCATTTACATGAGTTCCACAGATTCCTTCATGGACCATTCTCATTATTCTTTGTGAATCCGCCTTTCCTACGCATAGGAGATCTAGACCCTTAGGTACCCTTTTATGTAGCTCGTTGTCTATGAGTACATATTGAGAAGCCAAAAGTCTCAAGGCTCGTTTTGCTCTTTTGTCAGCATGAGGAGGGTATTCTCCATTGGTGACATAGTTGAGGATATTTGTGTACCATGGTTCTTCTTCTTGTTCTTCATCTTCGTCTTGGACTGGGTCACCATCTTCTATAACCTATATATATGCTGGTTTGTGCCTTTTTTCGATAGTTAGAGGCATTTGCTCGATATTCGTGGGAATCCTAACCATTGAGGCTAATCTTGCCAAGGCATCCGCAAATTGGTTTTCTTCTCTAAGTAAATATGTGTATTCTACCTTCTCTAACTGGTCGGTAAGAGTTTCCAGATAAGTTTGGTAAGGGGCTGGCTTTCGCTCCTTACTTTCCACCTTTTAGATATCTGATTGATAATTAAAGAAGAGTCTCTGAATATCCTTAACTTCTTTACTCCCAATGCCAGGGCTGTTTCAAGGCCTACCACACATGCCTCATATTCCACAGCATTGTTGGTAACGTCGAAATCCAGCTTTATTGAGACGGGGACGTGTTCTTCTTTAGGTGATACTAGTAGCACTCCGACGCCACATCCCTTTTGGTTTGAGGCTCTGTCAAAATACAAGGTCCAAGTATCATCTTCGGTGACCATCAAATCTTCGTCTGGAAATTCATTGTCCTGATTAAAAATTATTAAAAATTTCCTTAAGGCTACTTGATGGCCTGGACGGTCCTTTGATTTCACAATCATGTCATCGACATATACTTCAACTTCTTGGTGCATCATGTCATGGAGTAAGGCAGTTGTTGCACGTTGGTAAGTAGCACCTGCGTTTTTCAACCCAAATGGCATTACCGTGTAATAGTAAGTGCCCCATGGTGTGATAAAGGTCGTTTTCTCCATGTCTTCTTCTGCCATGAGAATTTGATTGTACCCTGCATATCCGTCCATGAATGAGAGAAGCGCGTGATTTACCGTGTTGTCTACCAGAATATCGATGTGCGGCAAAGGGAAGTCGTCCTTTGGACTTGACTTATTTAGATCTCGATAGTCGACACACATCCTTACCCTTCCGTCTTTCTTTGGAATTGGGACGACGTTGGCGACCCATTCAGGGTATTCGAATACCTTGATGAAACCTACAGTTATTTGTTTTTGAACTTCTTCTTTTTTTTAAGTGCTACGTCGGGTTTCATTCGACGCAAATTTTGTTTTACAGGTTTCATTCCTGGTATTAATGGTATAGTGTGTTGAGATATTTCTCTGTTAATGCCTGGCATATCTTCATATGATCAAGCAAATACATCGATGAATTCTTTAAGCAAGTTAATTAAATCGGTTCTTTCTTGTTTATTCAATGTTAGTCCGATTTTAACTTCTCTTTTATGAGTTGAATCATTTGAGATGTCAACTGTTTCAGTCTCTTCAATTACTGGTGTTTTCTTTTCAAGTGTTTCCATTGCTTTAATAATTTCTTTATCTTTTTCATCGTTAGCTAAGCAATGTTCGTCATCTTGGGTTAGGGAAGAACACGAGGAGTAAGGAGAATAAGAGATATTATTATACTCTGAGATCATTACATCAAAGAGTGATATGTCCTCAGGGACTGGATTACTAACTATCCTAGGAGAAGAAACAGGAAGGGGAGGCATTATAGCTAAAGACTTAGAAGATTCTAAAGGTAAAGACTCTGACTCTGACTCTGACTCTGACGATTCTTCAAATATCGGCCCTTGCCCTGTCGTGATTGATATCTTTCTTCCACTCGGAGTAGTCACCTTGATAGTCTTGCGCCACCCTTGCAGCGATCCTTCAGCTGGAGTAATTAGCTTTGAAGGGTCGAAGTTTTCGCTTTGTAGGACCGTTTGAATGAGTGAGGAGTTATCTTCCTTATAATCTGGCTCATTCTTTTCTCGCCCAAACAGTAATCCCATGACGTTAAAGTCAAAGGATGGGGGTGCTTTCTCCTTATGGACGGGAGTTGGGATTTCGTCATTGAAGTAGCAATCCAAGAAAATCTCAAATCCTGGTTGTCGTATGCCATTTACAACAAATGGTTCGGGAAATTCATGGCATGGATAGTCCTCTCCTTCTTTTATAAACTGACCATTAAGCGTAAGAGGGTACTAATCCATTGGAATTGCTTTCTCTTGAATGCGAGCGTCCCTACGTGCTTTCAACTTGTCCTGGGCTCGCTTGAGATCTTTCCGAGTCGGTTTGAAACCAAGTCCGAAAGTATCTAGTTTAGGGAGGCCAGGTGACTCAATCGATTTTTCTTTCCCTTTCTTCTTTCCTAAGGTCATCCTAGGGGAGTGTCCTTGTATCTTCAGCATAGTGTTGATAATCATGTTGGAATGGGGGTCGTGGCAAAGAGATGTCCTTTCATCCTCTTGGATTAAGGAGACTTCTTCATTAAAGCCCCATAGGTCTTCATCATCTTCGTCGTGCTCCACGTTGATGATTGGATTTTCTATTGATTTGATCCTCATCGGCGAAGCGTCAATAGTGATGGGGATTCCTCCAACTATAGCTTTCACTTGTTGGTGGAGAGATGAAGAGACGGCCTTTAGATCATGGAGCCAAGGGCGTCCTAACAACAGATTGAACGAGGCTTTGATGTCTACCACTTGAAAAGTATTAGCATGTTCTATTGCTCCTACCGTCACATTTAGAGTTATTTTGCCAAGAGCTTGACGTCGAGTATTATCGTAAGCTCTTATTCCTTGTGTAGACGGAGTTAAATCCTCATCCCTTATGTCGAGCATCCTCGCAGTCATAAGTGGGCAGACATTAATAGCCGATCCATTGTCTACAAGAGTCATGGGAACATTCATCCTTTTGCAGACTACCATGAGGTTTAATGCCTTGTATTGTTTGTCACCTTCTGGGGGTAAATCTTTGTCAGAGAAGGTAATTAGATTAATTGGACTAGGGAGGTCACTCGTGAGGAAGTTAGCTAGTCCCTCAGGAGTGGTGTCAGAATCTATCCCAATTTTATCCAAGGCATTCATCACAGCCAACCTATGTTCTCGAGATGTTGCCAGAAGCTTCCATACATTCATCTCAACTTTTGTCTTCTTGAATTATTTAACGAGGTCATTGTCTTCAATGATAGGTGTTGGAACTTGTTGTACAGTAGGCATAGGTTGTGTTGAAACGGGAGGTTGCATTCTCCCGGATCTTGTGAGGACGTCTATTGATGAATCTTCTTCAGCCCAAATGTCGCCCGTGGTGTATGATACAGAAGGTGAAGGTCCTACTATGTCTTTTAGGTAGACATCTTCTTCATCACTGTCCCATACTCCATTAACAGTTATGTCCTCTTCTTGTTGAACTTGGATTAATTCCTTTTTATCAATCATTTTCTGCACCAAATCCTTGAATTTGAAGCAGTTTTCTAGGGTGTGCCCCCCTGACTGATGGTACTGACTTTAATATCTATCTGTCCTTTTTAATAATTCAAATGGTCTCGGTTCGAGAGGTTTGACCTTGCCACTCTTGGAGAGCATTTCGAACATTTGTGCATACGGGATCCCAATTGGAGTATAAACTTTATTGCTCTTCTTGGGTCTTTCGGTGACTTGTAAGGGAAAATATTTTGCCTCATAAGTCGTTTTCACTGGTGTGAATTCTCTCTTAGATTCTTCATCATATTTCTTGTGAAGTTCGTTCATAATTTTGAGAGTTTCACGTAACAATTGCGATGTCTCCCTCATAAATAGTGTGAGCAATCGTATGTCTACCTCATTTGCTGGTTCTGGAAGGTTATCTTTGACATCGAAAAAGATCTCTTCTTCTCCTTCTTCGACATTAGCTGCTTTGACCGGCTTAATGAGAGATGAGGGGTCAACTTCGCTTTCTTCATCGGAGATAGCCAAAGTATGAGCTAGAGGTGCATTGTTAATACTTGGCTTCTTACTGGCAGGGGGCAACGGCAGCTTGTTACTGTCAATTAGGTCTTGGGTAGCTTCCTTAAGCTTCCAACAGCTTTCAGTAGAATGGCCCCTACCTTGGTGATATTTGCAATGTGCGTTAGGGTTCCAGTTAGGCGACCTCTTCTCAACTGGTGGATCTCCAAATGGTCCAATGGGAGTTATAAGACCTTTTGCATTTAATCGATCAAATGCGGTGTCATAACTCATGCCAATAGGAGTGAAATTCCTCCTAAATGGTTTCTTTTGTCCTTGGTTGTTCATGGCGAGGACTTCTCCTAGATTAAAGGTGCTAACATTATTTGAGTGGGCGGTTTTGGAAGAAGAAGGATTGTCGTTCTTCTTTCCTTTCCAGCAACTGTTGGGGTTATTGTTGGCAGCTTTAGATTTAGCCAAGTCATCTTCAATATTAATCCCAATATCATAAACAGCCTTAAAGGTATGAAGATTATTTTTATATTTAAGATGTTTTGAATATTTTTCTTGGAGGTTTTTAATGAACAGTCTCACAGACTCTTTTTCACTTGGTACCTCGATCATTTTAGCTAAGGTTTCTCTCCACTTGTTAAAGAAAGCAGTGAAGCCTTCATTCTCCTTCTGTTTGAGGATTTCAAGTTCTCTATGGTCAGTTTCGACTTGAACGTTGCACTTGTACCTATCAACGAAAGCGTTTGCTATGGATTCCCAGGTAGAGGTCTTTTCTTTTTCAAGAGAAAAGAACCATTGTTGGCAAACGGACTCGAGAGATAGTGAGAACAGAGAAGGGAAGACTTTCTTATCGATACCCTTGATACTCATTATTGTTTCAAATGCCCTTAGTTGGAAATAGGGGTTGTCCATTGCCCTAAATTTTGGGATGTCATTGGCACTGAACTTCTGCGGAAGAAGATCTTTATCCACCGAGACCCCTTGGGATGTGAGTTCTTGAAACTTGTAGTCGTTGGATAACTTGCTTAGGCTCTCTTGCATGAGGTCCATTTGTTGTTGTTTCACGGGATCCTCGATCTTAAGTGCGAGAAGCTTCAGTGTCTCAGTTACAGTAGCCAGTTGGTTCTTGAGATCATTGACTTCTTCTTGAGTTGCCATTATGACTCTTGCTTTCCTCTTGCGGGCTATAGGTTTGTCGAAAATTCGGACTTGTACGAAGAGGTTATCTTTGATTAATCGTCCTTCCTTTCTTGACCACGCGCTGTAAATTAAGCCAATTTGCGTTTTAATTACTTGACTCGAATCAATTTGACTTTATGATTTTATTTTTAGAAAAAAGTATATGCATATTTTTAGGGAGCAATAATGTACATGTGTTTAGGGAACTAAGTATTATTATTTATTGGAGGATTAATATCCTACTTACCCCCCTAAAAAATGACGGAAAAAACGCGCGCATACAAGACTCTCTTAATCATGGTCAAGACATGTGCATTGGTGTTTGTTATTGAGTGTAAGTGACATGTTTGGACTCTTGTGTAAGACCATGGGAATTAGTGCCTAAACTCGATTAATTCAATTAAGCATCATTGTCGGCAAAATTAACCGAATTAAACAGGAAACTGATTAATTAGACAGTAGGTGATGACTCGACAAATAATCCGAACTGTCGGCCAAGCGACAGGACTGGCGTCACAACATAGTGATTGGCGCCAGACTTTTTAGTAAATGTCTAGCGCTACACACCATACAGTGGCGCTACAGCTCAGACTTTGGCGCCAACATTAGAGCTTTGGTCTGGGACTGTTTTCGATATTATTAGTCAACTGGGGTATGCCTAAAGTCGTACTAGGTCAATTCCGATTAAAAAGAAACTTTATTGACTCAAATTAATTAGTTAATTAATTAATTAGGCAAAGTTCTTTAAGTCATTAATTTTAATCTCAACACAAATCAACAAACGGTTAAGAGGAACATAGAATATATATGCACAACAAATAATGCACAATTAGTCAAGTAGGCACAATATGATGCAATGAGTTCGCAACCTAACCATGGCTCTAGTTCTCTAAAGTTCGGGATATGGTTTAGTCAAATAGGGTCCATGGTTAATTTTCCAGATGCACCGCGTAGAAGCCTAACCGTGAAGGGTTAACGCGTGTGGATAGGACACCGCGAGTTTTTAGAAAAAACTCACTTCCATGGTTTGGTGAATTCAACATCTCAGATGTACCCCAGGAGCGTTCAATCGGGTAGATAGAGCATGAATTCCCAGAGGTTTATGTCCATATGTAGAACACATATGGGTTTCAGAAAAGTGAGAAAAAATTCAATCAGGAAGCAGGATCGAGTAAACAATACGAAAAACCGGTCGAAATTAGAACGCATATTTCTGGCTCGGTATTGGGGGAAATTGGCGCCAGCAAACAGGGACTGGCGCCAACTTTTAATTGTAGTGTCTGGCGCCAATACTGGCGTCTGGCGCTACGGCTAAAAGTTTGGCGCCAAGCTCTGGCCCCTGACGTTACTTCCCACATGCCTCAGCAGCTTTCTGTGCTCAATAAAATCATCAAGTTTCGCGCGGTGTTATTTCAGTTCCAGTTGTGAAAGACATTTCTCAAATTTCCTACGTGTAAAACCCTATGTTTTTTACTCATTACGGATGGTCTTTCCAATGAGAACCTTTTTATGCATATGAGAATAATGTTAATCAAAATTACGCACATGAAATACTTAGAACTTTTCGAGTCTCATCCACTCATTCTAAATCATTGCCGAAACAAATTCAGGAATTAAAATAGAAATCCTCCCCAGTGGAGTCGCCAAAAACTGTAGGGAATAATTTCAAGCCTTTAAAATCCCACTAGCTTGAACCCCACTGTGATCATACACTACAGTACGTTGGCGTCCAAAAGGGAAGAAGATAGAGCAAAAGAGTCGCCTACAAGTTTTTAAGGAACTTGTAAACCGTTCACGAGGTGAAGGTTACACCCCTTAACGATCCAAGAGATCGTCAACTCCATAAGGTCATGAACCAAATAAGGGTTCGGGATGACGGTACAAATCCAACCTAAAAGAGATTGAACCTGCCCTAATAATAGGCCTCTACTTTATTCTGCTCGTATTCATGTGCGCTTTCTGACTAACATACAATCAATAGGATTAACCCTAAACCTGTTTAATCTATGTTGGTTGAAATTAATGCACAAATAAACTATTATTGGCGACCACTTGAATTATAATCACAATTAACCCTAAACAAGATTATTAATTATCTTATTAAGCGTGATTACAAGTACAAATTCCCTTTAAGCATGCAATAAAGGTGATCAAGCAATAACAATATAAAATAATATGTATCAAGCAACATAAATATTCAACATCATTCATAATAATAATATCAATCATAATCAATAATAATAATCACGTTAAAGCATAGCAAGATCCTAGGCATGATACTAACAAGATTAATAACAAACCCTAGCATGTCACTAAGCAATAAAAATCAAATCTTTAGCCCTAACATGATACTAACATGAATAAATATTAGGAAGAGAATAGGAAGCATCACAACAATCATATTTAATATTAAAGTTACCCTAGACATGATACTAGGAATCAAAATAACAATCTAAGCATGATTTCTACATCATAATATCAATTAAACCATTAAAGTACTTACTTGGATTCCTCGTACCTCTTTCTAATAACAAAATACACACGTTAGTAACTTCAAGGAAAAATAATAATCAAAACAAATAAATTAAATAATTGAAAGAGAGATTTGGGACCAAACCCTCAGAAATTAAAACATTTCACGTCTAGGGCGAAGGCAACTTCGAATATGGCTAGGTGTATCAAGATCTTGTGAATGCGGAATTTTATATTAAAAAGCAAGAAAGAATTGAATGCTAAAGAATTATTGAAAATTGATGAATGAAAGATGATGAATGAATAAAGAGAATTAATTAAAAGCCTTGATGAATGAAGAGAGTTGATGAGAATTGATGTAGATGATGAAGGAAGTTGGTGAATAAAGAGAGTTGATGAAAAATCAGGAAAATTGGTGAATGATGATTGTAGATGATGAAAACGGAGTTTTTAATACGATATTTATAGAGAAAATCAGCCAAAAAAGATAATTTAAAAGAACAGAGTCTGAAGATCACAAAACAACCTTGGCGCAAGACCTGGCTAATTGGCGCCAGGACTTGTGGCTAGCGCTAGGCGCCAATGGCTAGCGCCTGGCGCCAATCCTGGTTCCAGGCGCCAAGGCCTGGGGTTGGACCCCAAAGTGGTTTTCAACGCGTTTTCGAAAATCTGATAAATTTCCTTTACTGGAAGATAAAATAATATAATTTCATCGAAAATGCTATTTGATCTTGATTAAAACTCTGAAGAGTCCTAATTGAATTAGGAATGAAAAGAACCTTCTAGAATGTTCTAGAAGACTAAAACTACTCCTAATTGCATTCGGAATGTTAAATCATATCAAGCCCTCCCCTAGATCATTGGGCCGTACATAAAGCTCAAACCGGACCCAGTTTAGTAAATTGGCCATAATTTCCTCAATATTCATCGGAATTGGGCTTATATTATATCGTTGGAAAGGTCTTTGCAAGCCCCATCCAACTACACCACTATTGGACCCATATCATGGACCAAACAAACTGGATTGGCTGTTTTCTTAAAATAAAGTTTTCCAAAACAGGGAGAAGAGAAAAGAAATAAAACTTTCCGCAACACTAGACCTTTCCACACTTCGTTTCATTCGATTATGATTCGACGTGAAAGGCACTCATCACCGGGTTTGGTTTTGGGGAGACACAAATGGGTGTCTACAAAAACGAATCAGAGTTTCGAAAAGAATAAAACACGACCGCAGCGTCAAACATGCGCGTGGCGCCAAACGTTGGACTCTAGCACTAGATGCAAGGTCTGGCGCAGACGCTAGTCTTTGCGTCCGGCGCTGCAAATTAGTTTTTTGCGGATTTTGTTTTTATCATATCTTTTGATCCAAAAGTCCAAATAACTTATATAATATGTCTTTGGAAATCTCTTAAAGTCTACTTTCCAACCCAATTAGAATCAGATTAAAATCTTTTGTATATAAAATGATATGGCCAAAATAGTGGAAGGGTGTTAGTTTTGGATAGAGTTTCATATCTAATTCATATCTTTTTCGTTACAGCTCAGATTTAATATTATAATATATCATTGGAAATATAACTTCAAGATGTATCCAACTATATAAAATTTGGATAAATATTATGAGGTACGGAAATAAAATCTGAATATATTCCAATTCGTACAAAATAAGGATTCTAAAAAGGAGTAGTTTTATTCAATTTCAAACTCTTTGAAACATAATTATCAATCCTAAATCCATTAGGATTTAAGAGAACCTTCTAGAATATTCTAGAAGACTATAATCAATCCTAATAGCTTTAGGAATGATAATTAATAATAGGCCCTCCTTTAGATTATTGGGCCGCATATAAAAACCAAACCGGGCGCAGTTTAGTATTTTGGCCATAACTTCCTCATTACTCATCGGAATTGGGCTTATAATATATCGTTGGAAAGGTCTTTTCAAGCCCTATCAAACTAAACTCTTATTGGACCCTTATCATGGACAAAACTAAACTGGAATGCATGTTTTTCATAAATAAGGAAAGAAAAAAAATATTTTCAAAAACAGAAAGAAGAGATATTTTAATAAAAACATCGTCATCTATTGACTTTTCACACTTTCACCTCGTTCGATAATAAAATGACATGAAAGGTATCCATCACTAGGTTTGGTTTTGGGGAGACACAAATGGGTGTCTACAGTTAGTAACTTCAAGGAAAATATAAAATAAAACAATTAAATTAAATAAAGATTAAGAAAATTTAGACTAGATTTGGGATCAAACCCTCACAAATCAAACCTTTCACGTTTAAGGCGAAGGCTACTTCGAACTTGGCTAGGTTTGTCTAGATCATGTGAATGCGGAATTTTGTATTTGAGAAAAGGCTAGTATAGAAAAGAGAGAGAGTGAAAATTAAGAATTTCTTGATGAGAGTTGGTGATTGAAAACAGAGGTTTCAGGAGGCTATTTATAACGAAAATCAGCCGAATTATGATAAAAAAGTATCAGAGTTTCAAAAAGATTAAAACACGACGTTGTCGCCACACACACCCCTGTCGCCAAACGACCGAGCCTGTCGCCGCAGCGCCATGCCTGTCTGACAAGGGTTAAATCGGTCGCTACAATCTAACTCTCAATCAAACAATACTTATACGAACACCCTATAACCAAGTACAATGGCAAATAAAGGTTCGGTCCACGAGGAACGAGAGTAATTGCAAATCAATCTTAAACCTAAGCTAGTTCGAAATCAATGGAAAATGGTGTTCTAAAATACTACTAATAAGATGGAATAAATCAATAAACTAAGACACTAGGGAGAACGGGAATCCGCCTAACCATTGGTAACTAAGCAACAAGGAATCACAGAGACAAACGGGATATGCAAAGACTATAAGTCTGATCAATATCATGTGATAGGAAGACAACGGGCAATACTAAGCTTGGATTTCTCATGCACTTAACATTACTCGATACATAATCAAACCACATTCAATAATGAAATACTCAATTCACAATCTCTTGTTCAAATCAAGGATATCATGCAATCAAATTCAAGATTCTAGGTTAGCTACTCCTATTATAATGAATTAACATGCAATCGCATAGAATCAATTTAATCACAATCCGTTTATCAAAATCAATCCTCAATTACATAGATTACCTAGGCCGGGTTTCATCCCGAAACCCTAGCTAGGAGACTACTCACACATATTCATAATCAAAGCAATAATGAATTCCAAAAGCATAATAGATATAAACATGAATTCTGATTAAGGAATAATAAAGCTTGATTAATAAACAAGAATGAATAATACCAATTGTATTGATGCGAATCAATGGAAAAGTTCAGAACTTTGATATCCGTCGTCAATGAATAATTCAAAGAATCTTCACAAATCTTGCTTCAAATCAATCCAAGAACACTAAAATCGCTAGAATAATCTCTAAGAAAACTAATGAATCTCTAATACTAAGAACGTTCTCCAATAACTCTCTACAAAGGCTCTCAAAACTATCTCTAAAACTGTCTTCGGAATCCTCTTAAAGTTGGGTCTTATATACGTCTTCTAATGCGGAGAAGTCAAGCGCGCAGTTAACCCTGGATCAGCACGGCCGTGCTGTATTTGGCACGGCCGTGCTAGCTTGTTAGTAAGTAAACCGGGTTTCTTCTTCAAATTGGCACGGCCGTGCTATATATGGCACGGCCGTGCAGCTTCCTGGCACGGCCGTGCTAAAAATGACACGGTCGTGCTGAATATGCTCTAGCACGGGGCTCATACTAAAGCTGACACGGGCACGGGCAACATCTGGCACGGCCGTGCTAATGGCCTGCACGGCCGTGCGGGTGCGTGGATACTGACACGGCCGTGCTATTGGCTTGCACGGCCGTGCTGCCTTGCCTGGGGTTGCTTGCTTATAGGCAAGCACGGGTGTGCCTATGGTAACACGGCCGTGCTGCCTGTGCTGTGTAATCAATGCACGACACTTGAACTTCCTTAACTCCTTGGACTCCGGTCAAGGCTAGCTCGGTTACGCATCAAGGGCTCGGGATCCGATTAAACTCGGTTGATATTACCTGAAAACACATCAAAAACAAACCGAAAACCCGTGAAGCACGTAATATGGGGAACGTAAGCATAACAAGGTAATAATCGGCCAAAGCGGCCCCAAATACATCCAAAATAATCCTAAAATATGCTCTAAAGCGCGCCCTAAAGTGCGCTTGTCACTGTCGCATACCCTATAGTGTGGCGCAGCAGTCAGTTTTTCCACGCGTTTTCATATTTCGATAAAATTTAAGCGTACGAGGGGTAAAACTGTAATTTCATTTAAAACACTTCTTTTATTCTAAATAAAACTCTTAAAACTTAATTCTCAATGCTAATCACATTGCGATTCAAAAGAACCTTCTAGAAGATTCTAGAATACTATAATCAATCCTAATTGCATTAGGAATGATAAATCATAATAGGCCCTCCTTTAGATCATTGGGCTGCATATAAAGATCAAACCGGGCACAGTTTAGAAATTTGGCCATAACTTCCTCATTATTAATCAAAATTGGGCTTATAATATATCAATGGAAAGCTCTCTTCGAACCCAATCCAACTACACCATTATTGGACCCTTTACATGGACCAAACTAAACTGGATTGGACATTTTCATAAAATAAAGAGATTGAAAAGAATTAAAAACTAACCGCAACACTATACTTTGCACACTTTCACTTCATTCGATTATGAATTGAAGTGAAAGGTACTCATCACTGGGTTTGGTTTTGGGGAGACACATTTGGTGTTCTATAGAAGCCCCCACTTTAACTAAGTTTGGAGAAACGCAAGTTTCGAAAACAAAAATCAAAGTATCGATAGGGACGGAGAATGATTTAGAACGTTCTGCGATCCTAAATCATTATTTTAACACCGATACCTTCAAACTAGCTTTAGTTAAAACAGATAAAAGAGTTAAAGAAACGCGTATCTTGCACCGTCGAGCACACGTATCTGGAGTAACCGATTTGTTGCTATTTTAGTTGTTGACAACCTTCCACAAGCTAGGGAATGTCATCCCGTTTTTTTGATGTCGATATTTCCACGGGTCTCTGAACAAAGAGCTTTGAATGATATGCTCACGCGTCTCTGAGCAAAGAGCTTCGATGATATGTTCACGCGTCTCTAAACAAAGAGCTTCTTATTGTTTGACGATCTTCCTCAAGCTAGGGGATACCGCCTGAACACTGCTATGCTTGTAACTGCCTCCATTTCTGATGTGATAGTCTTCTGCAAGCTAGAGAACCCTATCAAAGATTGCTTCGCCTGAAACGACCTTCTAGCGCTTTGGGACCATTTTCCGCAAGCCAGGGAACATGATCGAAGATTGCTTCGCCTGAACCTATCCTCATTTGTTGCGATAATACTCTGAAGAGTATCACCAAAGACCAACGTATGTCAATCCTTTAAAGTTCGTTTGAACTTTGCTTTTGCTATGCCAGTGCGTCGGCGCTTTTGCTGCTTATGAACTAGTATGTCGGTGCTTCGGAATTGTGAACCAGTATGTCGATGCTTCTGAATTGTGAACCAGTATGTCGGTGCTTCTGCTTGTTTATGAACCATTATGTCGTTGCCTTTGCAGTGAGCCAATGTTTAGGCACTTTAAGCTAAGTGAGACGATCATTCATCAGGTCGATCACTTAATGCGATTGTAACTGAGCCGATTACTAAATCATGTCAACTTGCTTATAGGGGCTAACTGGCATACCAAAGAACCTATGATTGTTGTTTAAGGTCGAAATAATCATTTTGAGAGGCTTAGTGTTCTGGCGCCGCGATTTTACCCTGTCGCCAGGCGCTGTACTTTGTCGCTCGGCGATAGAGCTGTCGTGCGACCATGCAGTCGAAATTTTCATATAAATCCCCTTTCTTCCTCATTTTGCTGCTCCTGCTTTTCTTTTACTCGAGTTCGCCGCAAAAAACTTCAAATTGCTCATTCTTGCTCGTTTCTCAACCACATTTGCTCAAATTTGTTGCAAATCAAAGCTTTGTTCATCTAGTTTTCTGATCTATGTAAGTTTTTTCCTAACTCACTCGAATTTTGATGAACTTTGTTCATGTTTATTCACGAATTTCTTGAAAATTCAAAACTTATATTGCTCAATTTGCTTTGTTTGTCACATTTTATGCCATGAAATTACTTGATTATGTTTATATATTGCCTTGGGAGTATTTTAAAACTTGTTTGACTCAATTTGGTGAAGAAACGAACGATTCACCATTGTTGAACCTCTTAAGGTCGGGAAAACACTGTGGCTCGTTCTTGATGTTTTTGCTAGCAATTCCTGTCTAATTTGTCACAATAATTATTATGATATTGTAAGAAATTGTTTGGTTGCTTGAAAAATTCCATATATGCTTGAATTGAAATTGTGTTCTGTTTTAGTACTACTTACTCTGTTTTTTGCGAACATAGTATCATGCAGCTAGGCGAACCTTAGATACTATAGAACCTTAATTTTTATCGATTTTTCACAATGTAGTCTGGCTAGACAGCGAGGTTCTGGCTCCCGGTCCCAAGACACACAACGGGAGCACGAGCCCGTTCAGGAGGACGCTAACCCGTACACTTCTCTCGGTCCCTTCGCTAAGTGGGACGAGCGGACGCTGTTTTTTGCCCCCGAGCACCACATTTCAGAGAAGGTGCGTCGCGGGATCACTAGCGGTAGGACGCGCAGCCACGGCTTGGGCAACGACGCCCTAGGCAAGCTGTACGACAAGTTTTTCAACGACGATGAGGGGTTGCGCCTTCTTTCGGAGTCTTGTGGGCTAACTGCCCTATTTCGGGCCACGCATGCCATGCACTCATTCGATGCGAGCCACCACGTGGTTCGTGCTTTGATGGAGTTCTTCTGGGACACCACCAACACTTTCCACTTTCCTTGGGGTGAGATGACTGTCACCCTAACCGACTTCGGTCTCATCTCGGGACTAGAGTTTAGTTCGACTGCGCTGCTGTTCGACAGCTCCATCAATGTTTTCTCTCCTGAGTTTAATGAGTTGTTGGGTCCGATTGTTGTTCGGGCCCGTGTTGAGGTAGAGCCATCACGATTTAGCTCCAGGTGCATTCGCCGATCGACTTTGGCGATGGCTTTTGAGGACGATACGACCACCCGAGAGCAGCGGGTGCACATCTTTACACTTATTTTGCTGTCATTGACGTTTTCCCCTGACAAGGGTAGTAGGGTGCTGCTTTACTACCTTCCTGTTGTCCGCGATATTTAGCTGATCGGGAATTATGATTGGGCCAGCTTGGCCTATGCTGAATTTCTGCGAGGATTGCGAGACTCCTGTCGACACTGGTCTTACATAGGAGACATCGCTTTGTCTAGCTTCTTGAGAGTCGTAGAGGTATACTCCGTCTCTAGCAAAGTTAGCTCTAAGCTCTTATTAGCACTTGATGATATCTTTTATCTTTGTAGATTTGGTTCGACGAGTACTTTCCTTCGCTTGCATCAGCGAGACCATCTCCACGCGAGTTCCCCTTTGGCACCTGTTGAGGAGGTCACTACAGTAACCAGGAGGCTATTGTCCGTGTTCGAGAGCTGATCCTCTCGGTATGTGATGGGTGTCATAAATGGCACCCATTTGATGAGCACTTAGGTTTATTTCATCCTATTTTCATATCTTTCTTGCTCAATAAATGCTTAGTTTTATGCTTTGTTGCTTAGTTTTACCTTTCCTCTCTTATTTTGTAGCTTTTGTGTATTTCGTTGGTTTTCTAGCCTTTTCTCCTTTATTTGCTCTATTTCTGTGGTTGTAGGTATTGTACGAGGTTCGGGTCTTGATATTGGTGATATATAAGGTGGAGAAAGCCTTTGGAGCAAGCTCACGACATTTGGAAAGCTCAAGATGCAAGGAAGTAGAAATTCCAAGTCTTGGCTCTTACGCTCTCATGCCGTGATACCATTAAGAAGTGGTGTACCCACTAATCTAGAGCTTAAGCTACTGCCACTCCTAGTGTTCATCATCATCATAGTCGCGCGACCTTAGCGAACGCACGAAGCCGCGAGAATTTTGAAGAAACCCAATGAAGCGCGGGCGTGCGAATCTCGGGTGCGGCCGCACCACAACGTGGCGCGGTCGCACCACCCCTTGGTGCGGGCGCACCACTGGGTGGCACGGCCACACCTCCCCATGGTGCGAGCGCGCTCCCTAGGTATTTGTTGCTCGGTTTTTGGTGTTTTCGCGCCTCTATAAAAATCTTTGTAACCCGATTTTTAGGGCAACTTTAGAATAAGTTTCATATTAAATTTTGATCATATTCTTAGCTTAGTGGACAGCTTATCTCTCTAGTTTTAGGGTTAGTTTTAGGAGTATATTTTAGAGAGAGAAAGTGAGGAATTTCAATGGTGATTGAGAGATTGAAGATTCAATGGTGACAATTGTATTGGAGATCTTCTCTATTATCAATGAGCATTTCTAAACTCTATCTCATTTAATGCTTTGTTTAATATTCATGTTTGTTTGATTTGTTTTGGATTTGTTTGGATTTTGATGTTTGATCTTTGATTAGAGTAATTGATCTTGATAGATTGTTGATTCTTGTTTTATATAATTGTTTGTTGATTTGATGATGTTGTTAGAGTAGTTTGCTTGCTAGGGTGATGGTGAAGCTTATATGATGTGATGGATTGATGTAAATTGGGGTTAATTGATGGAGTTGATGATGTGATTAAATTGGTCGATTGATCATGTGCATGAGTGTAATTGATTAAAGAATGGCCAACTTTGATTGTTGCACTAGATTGCTTTGTAAGTTCACATTGATACGGACAATTGATTTGTGGCTTGCATTTAACGATTGAGGTGTCTTGTGACTTTCCTAGATAGAGTTTATCATAGTTGACGCTAATTAGACCTCTAGGAAAATAGCTTGATATGCTCTTTTGGTTGCATGATTGGTTTTCCCTTGCATCACTCGACTTAGTCAACTTCCTATCCCAATTTGCTTTGTTCATTGCTATTATATGTGATTCCTAATCCCTAACACTTTATTTGTTCGGTTTCTTCGTTTAAGTAGTTGTTAGTGTCACCTCCTTTCCTTCGTCTTCGACCTAGCTTAGGCACCTAAATTGAAAGCACTTAGGCATTACCGTTCCTTTGGGTTCGACCCTTGACTTACCTCTATACTTCTTTTAGGTTAGTTAAGTGTTTATAATTTTTTTTTGGCTTAGGGAGGATTAGTCCAACGACCTAGTTCACCCCACGTCAGTATGTTCTTTTGCATAGTTAACGTATTTGCATCGCTTTTGGTAGAAACTTTACCTTATAGGCATTCTCTACAGGAGCCTGATGTTTTATACCAGCCATGGGGCAGCCTGATTATTCCTGCGCTGGTTGCGTAGTACGCTGCTGAGCGTCGCTACTTTCAGGGGACGTACGAGGCGGCGGTGTACATCGGAGAGAGTTTTGATATTCAGCACTCCTCAGAGATTTTTGACGTCCCTGCTCCTCCGCCACGTCATATATTTCATGACGCGATGCTGCTCAACTTGTTGGAGGGGTCGCTTGCTGGTACCCCTTGGCGATCTCATGCTAGCTCGGGGCAATGCTAAAAGGAGGTCCCGCTGCCGTTGTTAGCTCCGGCCCCTGTTGTGTCTGAGGAGGCGACGGTATGATTTTTATCTTTTATCTCTTTGCTAAGTAGCCCCCAAGTGATATTTTATTCACTTTGGTTTGCTTTTTGCCAGACCGAGCCTACTAAGTCTGTTCCCCCTCATATGTCCAACCACTATCAGGGGACATACGGGACTATTGAGGAGATGATCCCTCCGGCTCCCGAGGATCAAAGTTTTATTGAGCGATCTATCCCTCGCAGCCAGACTCGGGTAAGTTATTTACTTGCTATTTGTTTATATATGTCTTGTATTGTTACTGATTTTATTTCTTTGACAGTTCTTACGCGAGGTGGTTACGGCGATGGCGAGGTGTATAGACACCTTTCAAAGCCAGCTCATGCGGATGAGGAACGTGGCTTCTAGTCGTCACGACGACACTGTTCGGGAGGTATTTTTCCTCTTTATTTCTACATTGTTTATATTTCTATTTTCTTTACTTCTGACTTGATTTCTTTTTGCATGGACAGCCTATTCCTTCCCGTACTCGGATGAGACTTGAGTTTCATAGAGAGCCGGCTAGGTCTAGCTCAAGGCGTCCCCGCACTACTTCCGGTGGTCGGGGTGGTCGATTTGATGCTGCTCGGACTGAGGTGTTGGGGGTCTTGGGTTCTTCATCTGAGAGTGCACAGGCTAGGCCGATGGGCCAAGGAGAGGCGACTTCAGCTCCGAGAGGTGGTGGGACGTACGAGGTTGGCTCGTCGTCGCAGCAGCCTCCGTAGCCTCAGCCTTTGCTGATTCATCACCAAGGCGACCTTGGGTGGACGGGTCCTGAGTTGAGCTTCCCTCCTCCTGGAGAGACCGGAGCAGGTGGGGAGTATACTCCTCGATCTGTGCAGTTCTTCGATATGATGAACATTCCTCATCATCTGCGTCCTCCAGCGCCGTAGTTGTACCTGTGTTGTTATTTATTTTGACTTTTATAGGACTTTGCCTGACTGACACATTTGTTATCTACATTTGTTAGACATATTTTGTATATACAGACTATTATCTATTATGATTGTATTATCTTTGCATTTATTTTTCATTTTTATGTGCATATGTGTGTGTGCAAAAAATTCTGATAAATTTTGCGCAAAAATTTCCGTCATTTTTATTACTAATGGAGGGTATCCGACTTTCTTCCCTAAAAAGAAAAAAAAATGAAAAATAAATTAGACTTAAAACAAACCTAAATTTAATTAAGTTTGAATAAATCCAAAAAGAAAATAGAAGGAAAATATATTGAATAAATATATGTGGGATATTTGAACAAAAGGCAAAATTGTAAAGTCATTGTACGAATTCGAATCGTAACCAGAAAAACGCAGTTTGCATAACTCGTTGAGGAAGCGCTGCAGCGCCACGTGTCGCCACGCTTTTAGCGCTATCGCCAGGCGACAGGCTTGTCGTTTGGCGCTGCAGTGCGCTGATTCCGAGTCCTTTCCGGAGCCAAACTGCATCGATTTTGTAAATAAATAGCCCCCTAATCTGCCAATTTTCTGTATAATTTGAACAGATTAATTGTAATCTTAGTTTCTCAACAAATAATCATGTCTTTAGTTACTAAGAGTTTTAGCAATTTCACTCGTGAGTGGTGTCGGTCTTTAACTGCTAAAGAGAGAAAAGAACTCGACTTTTTTCACATGGGAGGTATTTATGGTGTTAAGGGGGTAGATCTTGATATAGATTTTATTCATACTGCCTTAGAATATTGGGACACAGATACACATTGCTTTAGACTAGGGTGTGATGAAATTAGCCCTTTACCGGAAGAATTTGGAGCCATCGTAGGCTTCCCTTCATTAGATCTTGCGGTATCCCTAGAATAAATGAATATGATTATAAAGATTTTTAGCGCTTCTTTAATTTGAGAGACAGAAATCTGAAAAATATTGTACATGGTAGTGTATTTAATCTAAAAGAATTTGCACGCCACTACTTTGATAGACCTTATTCTGAATCTTTTCATGTTTATAGAAGAAGGGATTTTCTCTTTTGCATGTTTAATCAATATCTTCTCACTCGTGGTAAAACTAATGAGGGTCAAGCAATTATATTAATTGTTTTGGAGCAAATTGAATCTGGAAGAAATCCATTGCCATTAATTGTTGGAGAGATCTTGATGAATTGAAGAAAAATCCAAAAGCACCTTTTCGGGGCTCTCCAATTTTATTACATGTAGAAAAATAATATTTTTAATTACAAAAATCAAAAACATATTTTTTGTATAGTAATACTAATTTATTTGCATTGAATTTTTTGCAGATATGTCTAATGAAGAGACTACAATTAATTAGTCCTCCTGACAATATTGAAAAATATACTGCAAATTGCTTTGTGAGGTGAAAGAAACGCTTCTCTAAGATGGGGCGCCATGAGTGGAATAAAGTCTTTGCCTCTGACAACTTTGCTATCAAGTGGGTCGTCCCCTGGTGGAAAATAAAGAAGATGGTTCGTGTCAACAAGTAACCCTTCTGCCGTCTTCCTAGCTTAACCAAGATGACTTTTTATTATCCCTGCAGGGTAAAAAGGCAGTACGGTCTACTTCAAACAATTCCTTCTGGGGATCTCCGTCGTCCCTATGAATTCCCTGTTTCACAAGAAGTAGAGAAATTTGACACATATTGGAGTGCTAGGGCTTTATGAGAAGTGCTTACCCAAAAGGTTCCTCCTTCCTTGCCCAATGATGTGAAGAGATGGCTTCTTAATAAGCCTTCAAAGGACATGAAGAAAAATCAGAGTAGAACCAATGTGAAGAATCGTTTATGTGACAAAGTGATTCCTGTTAAGGAACGCTTGGGTGAAAAGATTGAATTCAAAACACCTGTGATGCCTAAGAAGAAAGACTCTACAAAGGATAAAGGGAAAAGAAAAGTTGACACTTCAGGAAAGAAGGTTTGGGTAGAAAAGAAACATGGAGTTCTAGCTAAGGGAGAAACCATTTACTCTAAAATTGAAGGTAGGTCCTCTAAAGGATGCCTACAAGCTAAAGTCATGGACGATGAAGAGGATGCAGATAAAAATTGGAAAAGGGCAAAGAAAGAGAAGAAAGATTGAAGCATTGCTTAATTTCCAATTTATTAGACTAGTTTAAATTTAAAGTTAATTTGTTTTATTAAGCTTTCATTTAAATTCCATCAATAATGTAATTTTTATTTTATTTTATTAATGAAATTTCAGCTATTTAATTAAATCAACTTCTTTAAATTTAATTTATTAAAGCAATGAAAACAAATTATATTATTTTATTTTCTAGAAATTTTCGAGTACGGAAGTCGAAAATTTTCCTAAAAACACCGGAATTTGCCCAGATATTCCCAGAAAACGGCGCCGCCGTTTTGCAGCTGTCGTTAATCTTTTCTGTCAGTCACCGAGCGACAGGTGCTGTCGCTTTGCGCTGCAGTCTGTCGGCCGGCGACAGACCTCTATCTGTGGCGCTGCTATTCTATCGAATGTCTATTGCTTCTGGGATGCAAGGTTTTCAAAAATTAAAGTGGCCGCACCCTGTAAAGGGTTGCCTACGTATCCTTTCCCAAGTAATCAGGCCAAACGTAGCTCTCTTGAGTATCCTACTCAAGTAATTATGGGTAGTACTTTTGAAGTTGGTCAAGGTTTGTCATGTTTGAGAACTCATTGTCATCCATGTCAGTTAGTTTTGCTGCACCTCCTGATAGAATGGTTTTGACAATATAGGGTCCGGACCAATTAGGTCTAAATTTGCCTCTTGGGTCCAAAACATTTTTCCTTAATGCTTTTAACACCAAGTCTCCTAATTTGATGTTTCTTGTCTTTACCTTCTTATTAAAATGCCTAGCCATACAGGTTTGATAGCATTGGGTATGATGTAGAGCTTCTAGTCGCTTTTCATCAAGTAGAACTAGCTCTTCATACCTTGCTCTAGTCCATTCGACTTCATTGAGTTTACTTTCTAATGCAATGCGTAGATATGGTATCTCTAGCTCTACAGGTTGTACGAAATCCATTCCATAAACCAAAGAGAATGGCGTATTTCCTGTTGATGTGCGAATTCACGTGCGATAAACCCAAAGTGTGAAATAGAGTTTGTCAGGCCAATCCTTGTAATTTTCTGTCATTTTCTCGATGATATTATTTATATTTTTATTAGCTGCCTCAACTGCTCCATTTGCTTGAGATCTATAGGGGAAGAATGATGGTGTTGAATGCCATATTTTTGTAACAATTCTTCACATTCAGCTTGAAAGTGAGTTTCATTGTCACTTATCATCTCATGTTGGACTCCGTATCGACAAATGATATTCCTTTTGATAAAGAGTGCTACATGTTTTGCAGTGAGTTTAGCATATGATTATGCTTCGACCCACTTTGTGAAGTAATCAATTGCTACTAAGATGTATTCGTAACCTCCTGTCCCAGGAGGGGTAATTTTATTAATAATATTAATCCCCAATGTAGAGAATGGTCACGGTGAAGTATAGGTGTAAAGTATAGATGGAGGAAAATGTTGTAAATTGGCATAAATTTGGCATTTAGGGCATCTTTTTACATATTGATGACAATCCCTATTCATGGTAGTTCAATAGTACCCTTTCTCGCATTATCTTTTGGACTAGCATTTTGCCATTAACATGGGTTCCACAAATGCCTTCGTGGACTGTCCTCATAGCTCTTTGGGCATCATTTTTCCCTACACATAAGAGAGCTCGACCCTTAGGTACCGTTTTATGTAACTCGTCGTCTATGAGTACGTATTGGGAAGCCAAGATTCTTAATGCTCGTTTTGCTCTTTTGTCAACATGAGTAGGGTATTCTCCTTTGGTGACGTAATTAAGTATATCCGTATACCACGGTTCTTCTTCTTCTTCATCATCATGGACCACTTCATCATCTTCTATGGCTTGAATGTAAGCCGGTTTATGCCTTTTTTCTATGGTTAGAGGCATTTGCTCGATTTCCGTAGGAGTCCTAACCATTGAGGCTAGTCTTGCCAAGGCATCAGCAAATTGGTTTTCCTCTCTAGGTAGATAGGTGTATTCTACCTTTTCCAGCTGGTTGGTGAGAGTTTCCAGATAAGTTTAGTAAGGAGCCAGACTTTCACTCCTTACTTTCCATCTTTTAGAAATTTGGTTGATGATCAGTGAAGAGTCTCCGAATATTCGTAATTTCTTCAGTCCGAATGCCAAAGTTGTTTCAAGGTCTACCACGCATGCTTCGTATTCGGCAACGTTGTTGGTAACGTCGAAATCTAGCTTTATAAAGACTAGAATGTGCTCTTCTTAAGGTGATACTAATAATACTCCAACGCCACATCCCTTTTGGTTTGAGGCTCCATCGAAGTATAAAGTCCAAGTATCATCTTCCATGACCATCAAATATTTGCCTGGAAATTCATTGTCACGTACCATCTTCTATTGGGAAATCCGCTAGGAAATCCGAGACCACAGATCCTTTGATAGCCTTTTGAGGCATGAATCTTACATCGAATTGGGCTAAATTGACTATCCATCTTGATATGCGCCCATTGAGTGTAGACTTTTCGAATAGATACTTAAGTGGATCCATTCGAGAAACTACAAAGACTGTGTGCACGAGCATATAGTGTTTTAGCTTTGTTGTGGCCCACACCAATGCGAGACACAATTTTTCAAGCGGTGTATAGCGCACTTCATACTCGAGCATCTTTTTTCTTAGATAGTAGATTGCATTTTCTTTACCTTCTACTTCTTGTGTAAACATATCCCCCATTGTCTCCTTAGTGACTGTTAAGTACAACCTAAGAGGAATCCCTGTGAGCGCTGGTGCTTATACGGGAGGATTTGCGAGATAGGCTTTGATTTTTTCAAAGGCTTTTTGACTCTCGTCATCCCATATTACTGGCACATTCTTTTTAAGCTTCTTGAATATTGGTTCGCATATCATTGTTAGCTTCGATATGAACCTACTTATATATTGCAACCGGCCAATGAATCCTCGAATTTATTTCTCGGTTATGGGCGGTGGCATTGACATGATCGCCTTGATCTTGGTTGGGTCTATCTCTATTCCTCTAGAGCTTATGACATATCCCAAGAGCTTGCCTGAGGTGACTCCAAAAGCTCACTTATATGGATTCACCTCATGTAGTATTTTCTTAGCCTTTCGAAATATTTTATTAAGGCTATTTAATGTCCTGGGCGATCTTTTGATTTCACAATCATATCTTCTGCATGTACTTAAACCTCTTTGTGCATCATGTCATGGATTAGGGCTGTAACACCCCAATAAGTCTCCCTTTTCCAAACCACTTACTTTAAATAAAAATAGAGGAGAACCATTGGCATGTTACCGCCACGTGTTAAAACGTTAAGGCTTTATCAAAGTATTGCAGCGGAAATCCAACTTAAATATTAAAATAATATAATTCTCGTTCCTTGGCTTCTTAAAGTTACCTTGGTCACTCGAATTCCCAAAATCCTTACGCTTTTCTCCAATACTCCCACTCTCAAGTGCACTCCTGACATTCAAGCTATACAGGTGCGCTGCTCTCCCATACACCTTATCAAGAGTCTTAAAAGTCTTTCCAGCCAAGTCCTTTTGTAACTGCTTAGTCAAACCTTGCTCAAATCTTTGAGCCTTCAACTCCTCAGTAGGCACTACTTCAGGAGCAAACCTCGACAAGTTCATAAACTTGTTATAGTACTCAGTAATCGACATATTGTTCATTTGCAGATTGATAAACTCTTGAGCCTTTTGCTTCCTTAAGAATGGTGGATAGAACTTATCCCTAAGTTTGGTTTTGAAAGTCTCCCAACCAAAATTAACCTCAGCACGAATCACGTTTCCATTATCCCTCCACCAAATATCTGCCTCTTCCTTCAAATACATGGCAGCTTGATCCACTCTCATATTCACAGGACAATTCAAAGCAGCAAAAATCTTATCAAACTCCCTAATCCAATTCTCTAGAAAAGTTGGGTCTCCACCTCCCTCAAAGTATGGTGGCTTGACTTGTGCAAGTTTCTTAAACATCTCACCAGCAAGATCGGGATTATCATTGCGGTTTTGGTTCAAGTTCTCAACTAGGAGCCTAATAGCATCAGCTAAAGCATCGTTGTTAGCCATCCTCCTTCTCTGCCTAGAAATGTAACACACTCTCAGGCCGACATCAACACGAAAGAACTCACTTGCTCAATAAATCACATTCATATTCATCAAATATATATTCAGGTAGAAGGGTGGACACGGCCACACAATTACCCCTAATAAATCACTTTTAAAGGAAATGATTATTTAATTTTAATCATTCCTACGCACACAAAAATTAAATAAAATAATTCCCTTGATTAAATCCCTTCCAAAATCCAAGCATTAAGTAAATAATATAATTAAATAAACACATTATAATAATCACATAATTACATGCTTCACATAAAGTTAATTTACACATATCATATGGCACAAATCATCACATATAAGTTCCATATTACATGCTTTAAACCTTAAACATGATACTAGGTGATCACAATTAAGTAGCAACTTTAGATAAAACATACACAATTAAATAACTTGCAGAATCACTTCATACAATAATTAAAAGACAAAAGAATTAATTTCAATGCATATAGAAAGAAATAATCTATCCTATACGCCCTTTCTAAAGCTACCCAAATCTCACCGATAAAATGAAACAAGCAAGGAAGTTAAAAAAATAAAATAAATTAATTAATTAATTTTATTTCAAAATAAATAAATAATTTGAAAATTAGATAAAATAAACAAATACTTTTTTTTTATAAATGCCGAAATAAATGTAATAGAATAGAACAATTTTTTTTTTGAAAACTTAAGTTAACTTTAAATAAGGTAGTTAAATAAAACTCATTAAATTTAAAACGTTAGGCGCCTAAAAACTTTAAAATTGGCTTTAGTGGGAATTAAATCTAACCTAAGCTCTGATACCACTTTGTAACACCTCAATAATTCTCCCTTTTCCAAACCACTTACTTTAAATAAAAATAGAGGAGAATCATTGGCATGTTACCGCCACGTGTTAAAATGTTAAGGCTTTATCAAAGTATTGCAGCGGAAATCCAACTTAAATATTAAAATAATATAATTTAGAAACCCAATAAGTCAAAGCTTACAAATTGGAACCATAAAAGCCCTTTTTAAAACCAAACCAATAATCAAAGTCCCAAAACATAATTGAAGTAGTAAGACATAAATAAGTTCAACACAAAGAACGAATACTCTCAATCACACCAATCACTTGACAATGCGTATGTCAAATCCCCGAACTTCACATCATCAAGCTAACCTGTGCAATACTGCTCCCCAATAATACAAGTGTAATAATTGGATCATCACAGGGTCATTGAAAGGCGAAGGCCATGACCAAATAAAGACACACAAAGCACGCAATCAGCAAAGCTGAGTACATACAAGCTACAACGCACAAAACCTAGCATGCTCAACTAATTAAAATAAATAAACATATACACAAATTAATTAATCAAGACACCACACTTAAACAATTCAGTTGACTCAACATACTTCTGACCATTTCCAAACACTCGACTCTTTATATTTAATTTAATTAATTTAATTTGGAGTAAGCAATAGACGAGGTTGTCCAATCCACCAAATCATTTTGGTCCTAAATGACCATTTAAAATAAAAGTTTAGCGTGATGCAAGAATGAGCGCGACTCCATTCTCACAAAGTTAGTCTAGGATCCCATCTAACTTTCATTATAAAATAAAATGTAAATACCAAAAGAAAAGAGGACATGTTGATCAAACAAACCTCGGAAAGCCACGGGCTACCACCGTGTACCCAAACCCATAATTGTCAATACTCTAGAAGTGCACGCTTTCCAGAGTTTTATTGCTCATCCATGTTTCACTTTACGTGATTACAAATTTAAATAATAGCCGACTCAATCAAGTAGAACATACATAAAAAAAAATCATACATCAATTCACTTTTAATCTTATTTAGGACAATGGTGATCACATCACAAATTGACCTTTAAATCCATTAAACTTCCAAATTATCCAAATTGTTGAACATAGTCAACCCACCTAGCTATTTCGGCTTAATCCACTTTTACTCAACATACTAACAAGTCATGCTCGAGTAATAAATAAAATAATAATAACCTTGTGGAATAATTAATAAATTTATTCCACTTAAACCATTCAATTCCAATCCTTTAATAATCCAAATGTGGTTAACAAACCAGTCCAATAAAAATATGCTTGTATCAACATTCCATACAAATAATTAATCCAATATAATTCAACATACTTGCACCCATAATTCCATACAAGCATAATTAATTCAGCAAAACATGCATCATAAACATAAATACATGAATTAATTAAATATATAACCAAACAATTTTCATCCAAGCGTTCTCTAATCATGAAACTAAGTTCTTTTCTTTGGTACCTAAACATGATACTACTTACAACGAAGTAGACATGTACGTACCTCGTATAAACAATCCTTTGTGCCACTTTTAATCACTTAAAAGTCTCCTAAGAAATAATCAATTCCTAGAAAACAACCAACAACAATAAATTAATACTTAACCAAATTTCCAGCAACATAATTTAGATTAAAATTCCTTAAAAGTCCATTAAAAACATGTTTTTATGGTTAATTAATCGTTATAAATACAATAGGAACCAAAGCCCCAAATTAATTGCTCATTAGAACCCTAAAATCCCAATTTGATTAAATTAAAACCCTAGGTTTATAAATTATAAAATCTGAAAATTATAACAACCATTATAATTTGAAATTATTAGTTTAAAACATCAAAATAAGATTTTAATACTAAAAATATAAACTTTATACTATAAAATCAAAACCCAAAACTAATTAATCAACATTAAGCATAAATGAAATAAAACAAAGGAGAGAGAGAGAGAGGGCGGCAGCCACGGTGGTGGTTGGGCTGGTGGATCGCCGGCGGCGGGCGGTAGTGTGGCAGCGGCGGCAAGCGGCAGCAGCACTTGGGGGCGGCAGTGAGGTATTTCTCACGTGAAGGAGGAAGGAAAGAAAGAAAAAGAAAGAAAAAGAAAAGAAAGAAAAAGGAAAAAGAAGGGGAAAAAAATAAAAGAAAAGAAAAATAAAGGGAAAATAAGAGAAATAAAATAAAGAGAAGAGAGTTTACTAACCTTTTTGTGTGGGGAAAAATTTGGGGATGTATGGGGTATTTATAAGAGAGAGAGTGGTGTAGGGTAAATTGTAAGATTGGGCCTCATAAAATTAATGGGCCAATCAAGTATGTAAAGTGAGATTGGCTTTGATTGTTTGGACATAAATATAGAATGAAGGTATGTATATAAATTTGTACCAAAATAATTTTTGACCCAAAATTAAAAATTGAAACTTTTGAAATTAAATTCCGGAAAAATACAAATAAATATTATAAATAATATATAATTTCATTTATAATATATTTTAAAAATATGGGGGATTACAAGGGCAGTTGCTGCTCGTTCGTAAGTAGCACCCGCGTTTTTCAACCCAAATGACATTACCGTGTAACAGTAAGTACCCCATGGTGTTATGAATGTTGTTTTCTCCATGTCTTCTTCTGCCATGAGAATTTGATTACATCGCGCGTATCCATCCATGAATGAGAGAAGCGCATGGTTTGCTGTATTATCTACTAAAATACCGATGTGTGGTAAAGGGAAGTCGTCCTTTGGACTTGCCTTATTTAAATCTCAATAGTCGACACACATTCTTACCCTTCCATCCTTCTTTGGAACTGGGACCACATTTGCCACCCATTCGGAGTATCTGGATACCCTGATAAAACCTGTATTTATTTGTTTTTGAACTTCTTCTTTTATTTTAAGAGCTACGTCGGGTTTCATTCGACGCAGATTTTGTTTTACAGGTTTCATTCTTGGAATTAGTGGTATAGTGTGTTGAGCTATTTCTCTATTAATGCCTGGCATATCTTCATATGACCAAGAAAATACATCGATATATTCTTTGAGTAGATTAATTAAATCGGTTCTTTCTTGTTTATTAAGCGTTAATCCGATTTTAACTTCTCTTTTAATGGTTGAATCATTTGAGATATCAACCGTCTCAGTATCCTCAATTATCGGTGTTTACTTTTCAAGTGTTTCCATTGCTTTAATAATTTCTTTGTCATTTTCATTGTTAGTTAAGCAATGCTCATCACCTTAGGTTAATGAAAAACACGAGGAGTAAGAGGAAGAAGACATATTATTAAATTTTGAAATCATTACATCGAAAAGAGAAATGTTCTGAGGGACTTGATTACTAACTATCCTAGGAGTAAAAATAGAAGAAACAGGGGATGTTATAGCTAAAGAATTGAAAGACTCTACAGGAAAAGACTCTAACTCTGACTCTAACTCAGACGACTCTTCAAACATTGGTCCTTGCCCCGTTGTTATTGAGATTTTTCTTCCACTCGGAGTAGTCATCTTGACCGTCTTGCGCCATCCTTGGACTAATCCTTTCGCTGTAGTGATGAGCTTCGAAGGGTCAAAGTTCTCGCTTTGTAGGACTGTTTGGATGATCGATGAATTAAAGTCAAAGCATGGGGGTACTTTCTCCTTGTGAATAGGAGTTGGGATCTCATCTAGAAAGTAGCAATCCAGAAAGATTTTGAACCCAGGTTGCCTTATGCCATTTACAACAAAAGGTTCAGGAAATTCATAGCATGGATAGTCCTCTCCTTCTCTTATGAACTGTCCAATGAGAGTAAGAGGATATTGATCCATTGGGATTGCTTTCTTTTGGCTGCGAGCGTTCCTACGCACTTAGACCTTTCCTGGGCTTGCTTAAAATATTCCTGAGTCAGTTCGAAACCAAGTCCGAAAGTATCTAACTTAGGGAGGCCAGGTAATTCCATTTGTTTTGCTATCTCCTTTTTCTTTCCTAGAGTCATTCTAGGAAAGTGTTCCTGTCTCTTGAGAATAGCATTTACTGTCATATTGGACTGGAGGGCGTGACAAATAGGGGTCCTTTCATCCTCCTTGATTACGGAGACCTCTTCATTAAAGCTCCACAAGTCTTCATCATCCTCATCGTGCTCCACATTAATGATCGAATTTTCAACAGCTTTAATTCTCATAGGTTAAGCATCGATTGTGATGGGGATTCCTCCAACTATGGCTTTTACCTGTTGGTGAAGAGATGAAGGGACGACCTTGAGGTCATGAAGCCAAGGGCGACCCAACAATAAGTTGAAGGGAGCCTTAATATCTACCACTTGGAAGGTAGTGGCATGTTCTATTGCTCCCACCGTTACATTCATAGTGATTTTTCCAAGAGCTTGGCGACGAGTATTGTCGTAGGCTCTTATTCCTTGTGTAGACGGGGTTAAGTCTTCATCCCTTATGCCTAACATCCTCGCAATTCTGAGTGGACAAACATTAATTGCCGATCCATTGTCTACAAGAGTCATTGAGACGTTCATTCTCTTGCAGACTACTGTGAGGTTCAGGGCCTTGTAATTCTTGTCACCTTCTAGACGTAAATCTTTGTCAGAAAAGGTGATCAAGTTGATAGGACTAGGGAGATCACTCGTAAGGAAGTTAGCCAACCCCTCAGTAGTGGTGTCGGAATCTATTCCTATCTTATCCAAGGCATTCATTACCGCCAACCTATGTTCTCGAGATGTAGCTAGAAGTTTCCATACGTTCATTTCGACTTTGGTCTTCTTGAATTGTTTGACAATGTCATTGTCTTCTACAATTGGTATGGGAACTTATTGTACAGTAGGAATAGGTTGTGTAGATATGGGAGGTTGCATTCTCCCATATCTTGTAAGGACGTCTATCGGTGAATCTTCTTCATCCTAAAAATAACCTATTGAATATGACATTGAAAGTGGAGGTCTTCCATGTCCTTAAGGTAGACGTCTACATCACCGTTGTCCCAAACCCCATTAATGCTAATGTCTTGTACTTGTGGGATTTGAACAAGCTTCTTGTCATCAATCATCTTCTGAATTAAATCTTTGAATTTAAAACGGTTTTCAATGGTGTATCCCCTTGATTGATAGTATGGACAGTAGAACCTATCTGTCCTCTTTAGAGATTCAAATGGTCTCGGTTCGAGAGGTTTGACCTTACCATTCTCGGAGAGCATTTTGAACATTTTAGCATAGGAAATCCCAATTGGAGTATAGAGTTTATTAATCTTCTTGGGTGTGTCAATAACTTGGAAAGGGAATGCTTCCTTCTTCATGGGTGGAACTTTAGCATACTTTCTTTGAAGTTCCTCTCCTTGTTTCTTTGCTAATTCAATAGCTTCACGTAGTAAGTCTATTCCCTCCCACGTTGACCATATAAGAATCCGTACTTCTTCCTTAGTTGCAAGTTCTTGTTCGGAAGGGAAATCATCCATGGCATCGAAAAAGGTTTCCTCCTCTTCTTCGATAGCATGAATTTCTTCAACAGGTTTGATAAGAGATGAGGGATCAACATGATTTTCCTCATTAGAGATAGCAAGGAATCGGAGAGAGGTGCATTGTTGATGCTTGGCTTCTTTCTTGTAGGGGGCAATGGTAGCTTAATGTTATCAATCAAATCTTGGATGACTTCCTTAAGCTTCCAAAAATTCTCAGTGAGATGACCCCTACCTTGGTGATATTTGCAGTGTGCATTGGGGTTCTAATTAGCTGTTCGTTTTTCGACTGGTGGGTCCCCAAATGGTCCAATAGGAGTTATAAGACCTTTTGCATTCAGTCGATCGAATGCGGTGTCATAACTCATACCAATGGAGTAAAGTTCCTCCTAAATGGTTTCTTTTGTCCTTGGTTGGTCATATCAAGGACTTCACTCAAATTAAAGGTGGTAACATTATTTGAGTGGGTGGTTTTGGAAGAAGAAGGATTGTCGTTCTTCTTGCCTTTCCAGCCATTGTTGGAGTTATTGTTAGCAGCTTTTTGTTTAGCAAGGTCATCTTCAATGTTAATCCTAATATCATAGACGACCTTGAAGGTATGAAGGTTGTTTTGATACTTAAGATGCTTGGAGTACTTTTCTTGAAGGTTCTTGATAAACAACCTCACATATTCCTTTACGCTCGGTACTTCAATCATCCTAGCAGAGGTTTCTCTCCATTTATTGAAGAAACAAGTGAACCCTTCATTCTCTTTCTGTTTAAGTATTTCAAGTTCCCTAAGATCAGTTTCAACTTGAATATTGCATTTTATATATACCTATCAATGAAAGTGTTTACGATTGATTCCTAAGTAAAGGTTTTTTGTTTGTCAAGGGAGAAGAGCCATTGTTGGAAAACGGTTTCAAGAGATAAGGAAAATAAAGAGTGAAATACTTTTCAATCGATACCCTTAATATTCATTATTGTTTCAAAAGCTCTTAAATTAAAGTAAGGGTTGCCTTGAATTTTGGGATGTCGTTGGCATTGAACTTCTGTATAAGAAGCTCCTTGTCCACCGAGACCCCTTATGAACTAATGCCTTGGAACTTGTAATCATTAGATATCTTGCTCAAGCATTCTTGCATGAGCTCCATTTGTTGTTGCTTCACAGAGTCATTAATTTGGAGGGTTAAGGTCTTTAATAGTTCAGTAACACCAGTCATTTGCTTCTTAAGCACATTAACTTCTTCTTGACTCCCCATTATCTTCTTGGCTTTCCTTTTCCGACCGATTGGTTTGTCAAAAATCTGTACTTGAACGAAAAAGTTGTCTCTGATCAAACGCCCTTCGTTTCTTGACCACACGTTGTAAATTAAACCATTTTTTATTTTAATGACTTGACTCAAATTGACTATAACTTTACGGGTTTATAAAGAGAAAGAAAAAAAAAACAAAAATAGGGTGTATAATTTTTGGGAATCAAGTAAGTGTATGGGTTGAAACAAGTGGTTTAATTGGAGGATTAATATTCGACTTACCCCCCTAAAAAAATGACGGAAAACACGCACATACAAAACTCTCTAGACATGGTCAAAGTGTATATACATATTAGTGTGTGCTTTATTTGTGAGTGCAAGTGACATGCTTTGACTCTTGTGTAAGACCATGGGACTTAGCGCCTAGACTCAATTAAGGACTAAACAAAGGTATTGTTATAACAAAATAATCGAACTGATTAGCAAACTGTTTAATTAGACTCGTCGAGATGACTCGAGAAAAATGTTGAATTGTCGCTAAAGCAATAGGATTGTCGCCGCACACTGCAGTGCAGCACTAGACGACAGTGTTGTCGCTCGGTGTTGCACAGCAGCATGTGCAACTGCAGTCCAAATTTTTGCGCCATTACTGGAGCATTAATCTGGGACTGCTTTCAGTATTTTTACTCTTCGGGACATACCTAAAGTCGTACTAAGTCAATTCTAATTAAATTATTAAACTTAAATTACTCTAATTAATTAATTAATTAGGCAAATTCCTTTTAGCCATTAATTAGTTTATTTAAAGCTTAAACACAAGTCAAACAAACGGTTAGGAAAAACACATAGAGTATGCACAAATAATGCACACTTAGTCAAGTAAGCGCAATATGATGCAATGCGTTTGTAACCTAACCATGGCTCTAGTTCTCTAAAGTTCGGGATTTGGGTTAGTTAAAAGGGGTCCATGATTATGAGTCTGGATGCAACGCGCGGAAGCCTTACCTTTGGAAGGGTTGGCGCGAGTGGATGGGACCCCGCGAGTTACACTCGCTTCCATGGTTTGGTGAATTTAACATTCTCGGATGTACCCTTTGTTGCACAGAGCGTTCAATCAACTAGATGGAGCATGAATTCCCAGAGGGTTATGTCCATATGTAGAACACATATGGGTTTCGGAAAAGTGAGAAAAACTCAATCAGGAAGTAGAATTGAGCCCACAGTGCTAGAACTGGTCGAAATTAGAACTCATATTTCTAGCTCGGTATTGGAAGAACGCAGCGCCAGCCAACAGGAACTGTCACCGTGATATAGCCTTGTCGCTCGGTGATAGATCCATATCTTCGGCGACAGGCTCTGTTTGCTAGACACCAGTTCCTACATGCCTTAGCAGCTTTCTGTCGCAACATTATTTCGATCCTAGTGTGAAAGATATTCCTCAAATTTCCTACGTGTAAAAAAATCCTATGTTTTTAACTCATTACGGATGGTCTTTCCAATGAGATCTTTTTTATGCATATGACAATAATGCTAATCAAAATTACGCACATGAAATACGTAGAACAACAAAGCAGTAAACCACAGCCTACCAATATTTCAAGAATTACCCCAAACTTGAACCCCATTGTGATCATACACATAAGCATGGTGGCGTCCAAAGGGAAGGAAGCTGGAGCAAAAGAGTCGCCAACAAGTTATAGGAACTTGTAAACCGTTCACAGGGTGATGGTTACACCCCTTAACGATCCATGAGATCGTTAACTCCAATAGGTCTGGAACCAAGACTGGAATTTTGGGGATGAAGTTACAAATCCAATATAAAAGAGAAAGAACCTGCCCTAATAATAGGCCTTTACTTTATTCTTCTCATATGCATGTGCGCTTTCTGACTAACATGCAATCATTAGGTTAACCCTAAACCTGTTTAATCTATATTGGTTAAATATTAATGCACAAATAAAACTATTATTGGCGATCACTTGAATTATAATCATATTAACCCTCAACAAGATTATTAATTATCTTATTAAGCGTGATTACAAATAAAAATTCCCTTTAAACATGCATTAAAGGTGTGATCAAGCAATAACAATATTAAGCAACATAATAATCATGTTTATCATAATCATGTTAAAGCATAATATTAGCAAGATCCTAGGCATGATACTAACAAGATTAATAACAAACTGTAGACACCCAAATGTGTCTCCCCAAAACCAAACCCGGTGATGAGTACCTTTCGCGTCAAATCATAATCGAATGAAGCGAAAGTGTGGAAAGTTTAGTGTTGCGGATAGTTTTAATTTCTTTTCTCTTCTCTCTGTTTTTGAAAACTTATTTTAAGAAAACAGCCAATCCAGTTTGGTTGGTCCATGATATGGGTCCGATGGTAGTGTATTTGGATGGGGCTTGACAAGTGCTTTTCAACGATATATTATAAGCCCAATTCCCATGAATATTGAGGAAGTTATGGCCAATTTACCAAACTGGGCCCAGTTTGAGCCTTATATGCGGCCCAATGATCTAGGGGAGGGCCTAATATGATTTATCATTCATAATGCAATTAGGAATGGTTTTAGTCTTCTAGATTCTTCTAGAAGGTTCTTTTCATTCCTAATTCAATTAGCATTGATAAATTGACTTTTGTTGACTTTTCAGAGTTTTAATTAAAATCAAAGAGCATTTTTGAGGAAAAGATACGATTTTATCCTCCAGTATGGCAAATTTATCTGATTTTCGAAAACGCGTCAAAAACAGGACTAGCGTCTGACGCCAGGCATTGGCGCCTGACACTAGGGCCTAGCGCCTGGCGCTGGAGTTGGCGCCTGGCGCCAATTAGCTGGTGCTGGCGCCAGCTCTGTTTTAGGTGCGCCAGCTCTGTTTTCTATGCGCCAATACTCTGTTTTGTTAATTTTATCTTTTTGGCTGATTTCTCTATAAATAACGTATTAAAAACTCCGTTTTCATTCATCAACAACCAATTTTCAATTATAATCACCTACAATCAGTTTTCATTCACTAATTCTCATCAAGATTTCCTTAATCAATTCATCTTTCTCTTTCTTTTTTCAAAAATTGTTTTTCACATACAAAATTCCGCACTCACAAGATCTAGAAACACCTAGCCATATTCGAAGTTGCCTTCGCCCTAGACGTGAAAGGTTTAATTTCTGAGGGTTTCGTCCCAAATCTCTATTTCAATTATTTAATTTAATTGTTTTGTTTATTATTTTCCTTGAAGTTACTAACGTGTGTATTTTGTTATTAGAAAGAGGTACGAGGCATCAAAGTAAGTACTTTAATGGTTTTTATTGATGTTATGATGTAGAAATCATGTTTATATTGTTATTATGATATTCCTAGTATCATATCTAGGGTAACTTTAATATTAAATATGATTGTTACGATGCTTCCTATGTTCTTCCTAATATTTATGATTGCTAGTATCATGTTAGGGTTAAATATTTGATTTTTAATGCTTAGTGACATGCTAGGGTTTGCTATTAATCTTGTTAGTATCATGCCTAGGATCTTTCTATTATTATGCTTTAATATTAACATGAACATGATTATGATTATGATTATAATTTATGATGATTGTGAATATTATTATTATTATTTTGATGATTATTATTTTATAATGATGATTATTATGATTAATATGATTGTCATTATGATGATGTTTATTATTATTATGTTGCTTGATATTATTTATTTTTATTGCTTGATCACGCCTTTTATGCATGTTTAAAGGGAATTGGTATTTGTAATCACGCTTAATAAGATAATTAATAATCTTGTTTAGGTTTAATTTGATTATAATTTCAAGTGATCGCCAATAATAGTTTATTTGTGCATTAATATTCAACCAACATAGATAAACAGGTTTAGGGTTAATCCTATTGATTGTATGTTAATTAAAAAGCGCACATGAATACGATCAGAATAAAGTAGAGGCCTATTATTAGGGCAGGTTCAATCTCTTTTAGGTTGGATTTGTACCTTCATCCCCGAACCCTTATTTGGTTCAAGACCTTATGAAGTTGACGATCTCTTGGATCGTTAAGGGGTGTAACCTTCACCCTGTGAACGGTTTACAAGTTCCTAAAACTTGTTGGCGACTCTTTTGCTCTATCTTCCTTCCCTTTGGACGCCACCGTACTTTAGTGTATGATCACAGTGGGGTTCAAGCTAGGGGTTAACGCTTGAAATTATTCCCTACACAAACCTTAGCATGTCACTAAACATTAAAGATCAAATATTTAGCCCTAACATGATACCAACATGAATATTAGGAAAGAAAATAGGAGGCATCATAATAAGCATAATTAATATTAGGAACTTATTGTTGTCACCCTAAACATGATACTAGGAAGCAATCAAAACATCCTAACATGATACCAGGAAACAAAATAACAATCTAAGCATGATTTCTATATCATAATAACAATGAAAACAATTAAAACACTTACTTTGATGCCTTGTATCTATTTCTAATAACAAAATACACACGTTAGTAACTTCAAGGAAAATATAAAATAAAACAATTAAATTAAATAAAGATTAAGAAAATTTAGACTATATTTGGGACCAAACCCTCAGAAATCAAACATTTCACGTTTAGGGTGAAGGCTACTTCGAACTTGGCTAGGTGTGTCTAGATCTTGTGAATGCGGAATTTTTTATTTGAGAAAAGGCTAGTTAAGAAAAGAGAGAGAGAGAGAAAATCAAGAATTTCTTGATGAAAGTTAGTGATTGAAAACGGAGGTTTTAGGAGGCTATTTATAACGAAAATCAGCCGAATTATGATAAAAAAGAATCAGAGTTTCGAAAAGAATAAAACACGACGCTGTCGCCACAGACGCCCCTGTCGCCGCAGCGCTAGGCCTGTCGCCAGGCGACAGCCTGTAGTGTGGCGATGCAGTCAGTTTTTCCACGCGTTTTCATATTTTGATAAAATTTAAGCGTACGATGGGTAAAACTGTAATTTCATTTAAAACACTTCTTTTATTCTAAATAAAACTTTAATACTCAATTATCAATGCTAATCACATTAGGATTCAAAAGAACCTTCTAGAAGATTCTATAAGACTATAATCAATCCTAATTGCATTAGGAATGATAAATCATAATAGGCCATCCTCTAGATCATTGGGCCGCATATAAAGATCAAACCGAGCCCAGTTTAGAAATTTGGTCATAACTTCCCCAATATTCATCGGAATTGTGCTTATAATATATCGTTGGAAAGCTCTTTTCGAACCCGATCCAACTACACCATTATTGGACCCTTTTCATGGACCAAACTAAATTGGATTGGCCATTTTCATAAAACAGGGAGATTGAAAAGAATTAAAAACTAACCGCAACACTAGACTTTCCACACTTTCACTTCATTCGATTATGATTCGACGTGAAAGGTACTCATCACTGGGTTTGATTTTGAGGAGACACATTTGGGTGTCTACAGCAACCAATTTAAAACTTTACATAATATTTGATTCAAGAAAAATAAAATACTCATAATACTAACATTTCCGGGCTACCCGTAATAAAATCAATTCTTTTATAAATTTCTACGAGCAGCAAGAGTTCCAAGCTAGTAATAATGTTGTACTCTAATTGAGTCTAAGTAAGGCAAAAAAAAAGTACAAAAATAGCAACTCTAATTGATTCCTAACTAAACTACATAGACCTATCTGATAAATATCTAGCTAATGTCTAAACAAATATATTCTCAGTCTTGACCAAGACAACAACACAGCTAAAAGATTGGTTGAATTATTCACCACATAATCAAGAGATGGTTGTTAGACTATAATATCTGCAATAGTGAGTCAAGAACTCAATATATGTACGAATGTACACCTCCGACCCATGACTTTGTCTTTACTTGAACATAAGAAGTAACAAATCTTCGTCACAAGACATACACAAGTTGTCAGTCAATCTAATGGAGGCTTATATTGTTGGATAATCAATATTGAGCAATTCGGGTCAAATTCCGATGAAGCCAAGAGATCACCCACATTGCCAAGTTCCGGGCATTCTTCCCAATCACTCATTCCAGTAGTTATGGGTGAATTTCGGCGTCCCCCATTCCCAACTACAAACAATTGGTACATATCTATAATGTCTCTCAACGCAGTCGCTGTTTGAGCTCCATTCTTCACATGCTTCTCTATGTATGCCACTTGACCAGAAGTAACATACCTAATAACCAAATATTGCCAAAATAAATACACAATTAATCACCTTCATGCTTTAAATTTACATGTGTGCATATGAGTAATATGTCTATTGTCTATAATGAAGGTCATGTCATGATGAATAAGATGAAAAAAAAAAAAAAAAATCATAAAGCTTCACACACAATACCTGTTGTAGAAATTCTCTAGAAAGGCATCATCGGCCTCATCTTGAGCTCCACGACTTGGCATTGCCATTAATATTTGCTCCTTATCATGTGATGCAATATTGATCCTCTCTGGAGTGTTTTCATTCGAAGATGTTTGGAGAAACCTAATGACTGTAAGGTTCATGCCGAGATGCATTGCAATGTATGTACTAAGAGACAATGCTTCACGATCATCAGGTCCACCAAAAAACAAAGCTGCAACATGTGGCTCTGAGTTTAAATTAGCTGATTGCGAGCACCCCATAAGTCCACGATCAACAAGAATGGCAACTGTGCAAGGGGCATGGCGTAGCACTCTTTGATTAGTTGTTCGTATACCCTCCTTACCGCTTTCCATTTTTCCATCTATTCTCTGATGCTTATGAAAAGGGAGGATTAGAATTGATGCTCGTAAATCTTCGGCTACGTCACACACATCCTCAAACATTTTTGATATGGATGAGACAACCTTCAATTGGCGAATAAATATTCCTGTCTCATGTATGAAGTCATCTACACCATCATTGATTTCCACTGCATCATTTCCACCATAGGTATCATCATCACTTAGTTCGTCATCCTCTAACTGGTGATACATCTTACTCGTTCTCTTCTTTGGAAGAAGCTCAACCAAGTGCATAAGGTAAGCACATAACGGTAAATCTTTTGACCAATTTAACCATCCGATAACTTTGACCATAGTTGAAACATTACGAGGACCATGAACACATGCCAGCACCCGTAGCTCTGTTTCTGGATTCTGTTGCTCAAGGGGTACTGCCCTATAAGCGAAGGTATGACTGTCCTTCAAAACAATAAAAGTAATGGCGATTCCTGAAATTAGCGTATTCAAGACTATTGTTATTAACATTACCTCAACGAAGTTATTATTCCAATCCTGCAGAGTCAAAGTGAAGATCAATTAGGTGTAACATTAAATATTAGATTCACAAGAAATCTATATAATGAATTTAAGAAACTTTTAACAATTTTGCCAAAACGATACATGTACATTATGAGTGCAAGTATAATCTGTCTTAAGAGCAGGTATGCTTACCGTTTTCAATCTTATAGCGCTTAAGATAATGACGTCAAAGTGACCTTTAAGATTAAGTAGCAAACCAAGAACAATCCCTTCTTTCAATGGAATCTTCAATCGATGACAAGCAATGAGAGTGCCCGAAATCTTGCCACCAATGCTTAACAATAAAACCACCACAATGCCTATCAAATTCTTAGGGATAGTAGCATCTTCGATGTTAGCTTGAAAACCAGTGTAGCCAAAGTAAATAGGGAGCACAAAGGTATACACAGAATAAGATAACTTGTGGCTCATTGTTCGAGCAGTTTTTCCTTTGCGAGGGAAAGTCATTCCAAGAACCAATGCAGCTAACAAGCTATTAGCAGATCCCCATCTATCTACAACACTTGCACTAAGAAGGACTAAAAGAAACAAAGGGGCAATTTGGGTATTTTTTAGATACTGACTATCAGGACTTAACTTGTTAAGCAAAATGGCTATATGTCTCACTACAAAGCTAACAACGGCTGTGAAAAGCAAAGACCAAACCCATTCACCCCACTTAAATCCACGACCTTCAACAGTCTTCATAACAAGGCCCCCGCATAAGATACACGCGATGTCATTAACCAATGAAGCACATACAGCTAAACGGCCAAAGTCAGAAGTTCCTAGCTTTAATTCGGCTATAAAGCGAATAACAAGAGGAGAGGCCGAGTTAGCTACTGCTAACATAAAAAGGAACATAAACGATGGAAAACTTTCATGTTTCTTTATAAAATACTGAAACATCAAGTATGAGATAGCTCCAGCTATGAGAATACATGGTAATGCAGCAGCAAATGCAATAATACTCGCAGCACGTAGGTGACGCTTCATATAAGATAGATCTAGCTCAAGACCAATTAAAAATACAACACACGTTCTACCAAAAAACGCCAACACGTTATAGTAGTCAGATGAGTTCGAACGGAGGAGGTATTTTTCAAACGGCTTTATCTTAGCCAAAAGTGATTGATTGATCAACAACCCAGCCTGTTTTAAGAAAAATAGCATTAATTATTCTTAGAATCAATAATTACTACTAAAAACATCTACTCCCTTCGTCCCATAATACAGTTCCTATTTTGAAGATCCAAAATATTGTTCTTGTTTCTGTTAAGTTGTATTTAATACAATTGTATAGAAGATATTTATATGCCGACTAGGATTAGTTTGTTATACTTGGAAATGATATTGGCATACCCCTATGTGACAGCATAGTTTTTAATGCTCCTCTCACATACAGGTGTGCCATTATCAATAAAAGGGTGCCAAAATCAATTTTTCTTTTTGCTATGCTCAAAAAGTTTGTTACATATATTTTTTGTAATAATTGTTGTATTAGTAGGCTGTAATACATCATTATCAATTTGAGTTATCATTACATAAAATATTTCTTCCTTGATTTTCTCTCTTCTCTCTCTAAGAATCTTCTCAGTGTCTAATTTTAAATAACATGTAAAGACGATTATACCATCACTTTTTTTACTTTACTCATTATAATTCCTAATTTACCTTTGAATTTTACACATATCATGTACTTTTTTCACTTTGTCTCTCTAATTGTTGCCTATAATTATACTTTTTACTTTTATTAATCTATTTCATCCACTTTTTCTTCCTATTTCTTAAATACCGTGAAAAAACACAAATAAGAATTATATTATAGGATTGAGTAGATATTCCAGAGTATTTTTTTTCTAGCAACCAAACACCAAAATCTATTACTAGGATTTTTTTGTCCTTTTTATTTTTTTGCCAGAATATATTACTAAGCTTAAAATACGTTTTAGAAATTGCACAAATGTAAAATGACTAAAATATAAAAAGATTAAGAGGAAATAGAATGGACGTACAGTAATTTGAGGAATAGGCGTTGGAATGCCAATAGACTTAACACCAATTTGAAGAAGGTGAGAAACAGAAAGAAGTAGGGATGCCTGCAAACCCATTGCTATTACTGGGTTAAATAAGTCATTCCCACATAATACTTTTCGTGTAACATCCATTTTCTAGTTTTATCCCACAATTTATTAATCTTTTACTAGTTTTTAATTTTTATTAAAGATGAATGAAAATGGCTATAAAATTGAATTTGTAACAACAATGCTTAAAAGCGATGAGAGTACTGGGAATCTCTTTTCTCCCATCTTCTTGTATAATTCCAGCGGCCAAGTGTGTAGACAAATTTTGAAAAGTACGAAAATTTCAGGTGTTATTGACATTGAAGATGGGGCGAGTTGGAGAGAGAAAGGTTTTGTTTGCATGTTAATTTTTCTTTTCCTTCTTTTCCTATTTTCTATTCAATTGCTTGGTTTTTTTGTGTATCTTTGATGGAAGACCAACTTTTTAGGAATTTATTTAGGAAAACCCTTCAAAATAAATTCCACTCACACTTTTAATTACTTGCATTTTTTTTTTGTTATGATATAAACAACTCATAATCACATTAAATATGTTTTAAAAGTATTATTATATTGTTCAAATATATGACAAAATTATGCATTGATCAATACTCCAATATTCATGCTTAATCTTTTTTTTTTGACACATTATTCTTGCTTAATCTTACTTAAAACTTTCTCTTTAATATCTTAGTCCCAATTTATTAGATAAATTGAAGCAATGAGAGAATTAATAGAAAGTATACCTTTTTTAAACTTTTTAAGGGACGAAATAAAAAGTTGTCCGATGTTGTTACAAAATACTTCCTCCTCCACACCGACTCATTATTAATTATATGTTTCTCATTCCTTATTATTTATGATGAAAACTAGGGATTACAATGCGTGCGATCTATATAGCCCTTGTATCGGTGACCTTTATGTCATATGTTTGTTTGTATGATATTTTATAATAATTATTTTATGTCATATGTCTGTTTGTATGATATTTTATAATAATTATTTTATGTCATAGGTCTGTTTGTATGATATTTTATAATATAGGCAATAAATGTGGAGGAAATTACTTAACCCAAAAATTAAAACTTAACCAAAATTAATTATTTGAATTGAAATTGAGCTAATAATCAAAATAACCGACTCATATTTTGACTTTAACCAAAAATATTTGAACTAAGATTGAACTGAATCTGAAATGACCTGATCTAAAGTCTATAGATGAACCCATTTTAACTCAAATAAATGAGGTTAGATCTAGATCCAGGTTCACCTAAACTCGATAGGTCTTGACCAAAATCCGATTTGTATCCGTTCATAATTAGACCCAACTTTGTCCCAGGTAAACGTGACTCGAGTTGATTTAATTTGTCAAGTTATTTAATGACCCGTCATTACTCAATTCAAATTATCCCAACCCGTCGTGGGTCAATTGAATCTCTTGAAGTGCTTGATTTGAGATAGCGCGCCATGTTCAACTAATTAGCTGTAAAAAAAAAAAAAAACAAATACTTCTTCTGTTTTTTTTAGTTAACACCGGTTGACTATTACACTATTTACACATTACACTTTGATTCGCTTTTGTTATTTAAAAAAAACGATAAAAATATAATCATGTGAAATTTTGTTTGAATCGTCTATATGTATATTTTATTAAATTCACTTTTTATAATTTACAATGTTGATAACTGAAGTTATTAAGAGTTAAAACCATGCGTTGGCAAGCATGGTAATAGAAAGGTGTCAATTGAAATTATGTTTTTCTTAATCTAATTATGTTTGCAAAATAAAAATCGATTTGGATTTATTTATTAAGTAGATAAATTCTAAAAAGCAAATTTACTTTTTTTTTTTTGAAAGAGCAAATTTTCTAAATTTAGAAAAGAACAATTCCGTACATTTTTTTTTACAAAATTCATTTCTCAATTTTTTCAGGAAAAAAAAAACATTTTTCTAGAATTAAAAAGTAGATAAATGATTTGTGACTCAATTAATAATTTTTTGTTTTAATATTAGTAAAACAATCTTAGAAAAATAAGTAAATTTACTCTTCAATCAATGCGAATGGATATCTATCTATTGAGCTTGATCAAACCACTCAACTCAAGTACAACAGCAGTACACAGAAGAAGCGCGACTTTCATCCCAATTCACCACCATTATCAAACCTCCAATTCCAATTTTCAATTTCCCTCTTTATAAACCCTAGGATTTCAATTCCTCCATTTTCAAATTCGAATGCTACAGTAGTTCATCCAATCATCCCTATTATGTGACAAAATTCATTCATCATCTTCTACTGTAAATACATGAAAATGGCGGCTTCGTTTTGCCGGCAATATCGCGATCAATTATCTGACCGTTGCTTAAACTGGTTTCCTTGTCTTTCTGATCCAGGTTATTTTCTTCTTTCTCTCTCCTCTTTTTCTCCGCTTTTAGTGGGATTTCTCAAGGTTTTGACTTTGTTCTTCTTTTTTCAGGTCGAAGATCGTCAATATGTTTGAAAGTTGCTTTGGTTATGATTCATCTCATTTATCTGGGTGTTTTATTGATTGCTGATTCAAATAATCTCATCCAAACTGCTAAGATAAACCCTTGGTATTTTTTTGTTGCGAATTGTATTTATTTTCATTAATTTATTTTATTTTTTTTGGAATTTTGGGTAATTAGAAATTGTGGCAGTAATTAAGATGTTTATTTGCTTAGCTGGGAGGATACAACGCATTTTAGCTTTTGGTGTTTTTTTTCCGAATTGTGGGTTTTTAGAATTGTATGATAATAGATTCATATATTGTTCGATTTTGATTTTTAATACGAAGTATATAGAGTTTGGGATTACAAGTTTACAACTGCAATCATATTTTGTTCATTGGATATTCAATCTACAAAGGATCAAACGAGGTCAATGATGTATCGAGTATAGGGCTTGGTGATAGTAAAATCTGAAGTTTGTGTTCGAGGGAGGTGCGAAAGGGTAGAGGGGGTGGGGGGGGGGGGGATGTATCACTGAGGACTTGAAATGTATTGTTGAGCTATCATTGGTTAACACATATAGAGCAAACTTTAATCTATTCATGATTCTGTTGCTTACCACTTTAGATTATCGAGGGATTTTATGGTGTAATCACATATATATTTTTTAATTTCTTAAAATTATTTATTGTAAACTTGGCTAATTCACCTTATTTAAAGGTGTTTTGGTCCAGATCTTTTGGTAAGGAGATTAAAAAGAGTTGATACATGTGCTTTTTTTCTTTTGTGTCCTTGGCTCCTTGTCATGTGATGGAATTGCTTGCCTTGTTTTACTATAGCAAATCAAATTTGCTGGAACCAATGATTTGTGATACTTGCATTCATTTGTTATTGTTGAACATACATGGATTTTTAGTATCTTTTGTGCATGATTTCTTGTGGTACTTTCTTCCAGGTACATTGGACTATATCTTTTACTTTTTGTAGCAACCTTGATACAATATTTTGTCACTTCTGGTTCTTCTCCTGGGTAACTTACTAAATCCAATTGCTCTACTGTCTTTATAATACGTCAAATTGAGGAATCTAAATTATTTTTTCTAAACCTGTTTTTCAAGTTATGTGATTGATGCCATGAGGGCTGCTAATGAAGGATATTCCTTTAGGGTACTCCGTATAAACTCAAAGTAAGTGCCAAACCAATTTCAAGTCACCTGCTTAATGACTTTGTCTTATACTATTGTCCTGTTGTCATTGTAATTGTCCTGGTTTTGTTTTGTGCTTGAATTTAACATAAGCAACTTAGTGAGTAGTGGTGTATAAAAGATGTGTTAGTGAGACATACAATATTGAGTAATTTCTAACTTTTATTTAAATATTACTCGTTTATGATGATCAAGCAAAGACAGCCTGCTACGAGTAATAATGGGAATATAGTTATTCCTGTGGATGCTAATACTATTGGAAGAAGCTTCCTTGGAAGTAATGCACCACCCTGGACCCAGCTGGTGATGGAGATGTATCCTCCTGGAACCTCGACAAGGTATGCCAATATTTTTTTTTTGTCTGTCCATTTCCTGTGATTTTATCTGTAGTTGCATGTACTGTGTTTGTGCTTATGGTCTTAAGTGGTAATTATTATTTATCATTAATGGACAGCTTAGTTATGTGAATTGCAATACAAAAATACAGTACAATTTAATTGCATGTTTCCATGTTGTCAGAAGTTTTTGTGGGCTGCAATGCTCTGGCCTTTTTTTTTTTAAAAAAAAAAAAAATTAATGAAACTCCACTGTTATTTGGCACATCAAATTATGGCAAATCTAATGGGACTCATGACAAAATCTTAGTCTGCTAAGTTACGTATTTGCTGCATTTCTATAAGCTCTATACATGGAACTTAGTGTAATGTGTTTTATGTTTGGTGATATTTGTTCTTATTTTGTGTTTATCCTTTTTCTTGGCAGACAGTTGACCTGCTCATATTGTAATGTTTTACAGGTAAATATTGTCTTGTTCTGTTAGTCAGTATACGTTACATAAGTTGATATTAGAAAAATTGAAACTCTTAGATGCTTTTTTTTTGCCACTTTTATTTCTTTTTTGTTCTTGTCAATGGTGTTTAGAATTATTAGAAGAAAAGTAGTTAGCTGTCTCCTATATAAGTCTCTGGAAATTGACTTTTTAAAATTATGCTTAGCGCATGATTTATCTCAGCACAACTTAAGTTGTGGTTTTGAATAATCAGAAGTTTCATTGTCTTAGTCAATGTTAACTAGCTTAGCTGGTGAGATCTGTTGGTGGTTGTACTGGTGGCCTCCATTTATACTTATTTTTATAATTTTCTTGCTTGTATAAGAGTCTTATAGTTTTTGGGATAGGTGTGGAGCTGGGTGCCTACTTGTTGCTAATTGGCCAAGACCATTTAACAATCAAGACCCTCCAATCTGAAGTTATAAATAAGTCAGATTTGAATTCTAAGCATAGGCTGGAAAAGAGGGTTAGATATCAATTTAGTTAGCTCTACATTCATTACTTTAGTTTAACTACTGAATCTGCAATGTGTTTCATTGTATATTTTTTTCCCTACTTCTATTATTGGTATGGCTGATTCTTATTGTTGTGGAACATATATGCAGCCTCCTCGAGCAAAGCATTGCCATGATTGTGATAAGTGTGTTCTTCAGTTTGACCATCATTGTGTTTGGCTTGGAACATGCATTGGCCAGGGTAATCATTGTCGTTTTTGGTGAGTAAAAGGTCTATAATATGTATTAAATATTATTGTTGTCTGTGTTACAGATACCTGGGAATACTTTATATATATATATATATATATATATATATATATATATATATATATATATATATATATATATATATATATATATATATATATATATATATATATATATATATATATAATTTGATCCATGATCTTAATTTTGCTGCTTGCTAGATAGAAACAAGGTAGGTTGATTATTGTTGTCAAGGTTATTCCATTTAAAGCACTTATATTTTGGTTAGTGTAAGTAAATAAATTAAAGGGAATGGTATTAAGGTTGCAACTTGCAAGTGTTTTAAAATTCAAGGTTGTGCATCCGCATTTATATTATGCACTCTCTCTGTCCCTGAATGTTTTGCTCACTTATTATGGCACAATGGCACATAGTGTTAGGTGTTTGGTAAACTCATGTTATATTGATGAACAAATAGATGTGATTTGAGCTAGCGGAGTATTTTTATTTTGGATGTCAGAGAGTTTGAGACCTTGGTTCTAATTGGGAAAATAAAGGTAATTATGAAAAAAAGTTTTCCATTGCAATCTCTAGCACTGTGCAAATTAATTTGGGAAAAAAGGAAAGTAAGGAAAATAATGTTGGGATGAAGTGAATATCTTTCATTAATTTACCTGGAGATGGGTATGAGTAACACATGTTTGCTTGTAGAGATGCATTGCCTATGTGAGATACTCCTTTCAAATTACCCTTAAAATCATGCCGTTCTGTCTTACTTCTTACCTTATTCCAAAATAGCCGCTAGGAACTTGTCTTGGCTTGTGGAAAACATCATATAAAATTTTGGCTCTCATAATCAGATGTTTTTCCCCCGTAGCTGGGATCATTCTACCATGTCATTGTTATCTAATTCCTTTTTACTGTAATTAAATGGTGTCAACTTGTTGACTTGCATGGCATCAGTCCTCTTCCAGGTGCTGCTGCCATCATAAATATGCTTTATTTATGTTAGAAAAAGGGTTTAACATGTAATATTATATACTGTTTGGTAGTTTTGAGGTAATTGAATGTATGAATGTTGTCAAACTGTTAAAGGGCTGCTTGTAATTTACTTCTTACACAAGGGAAAGCATATGTACTTTCTATCTTAGAAAAAATAAACTAATTTAGTTTTAGTTTGCATTCTTTTCTTATCCCACATAGTCCGTCAATTTTCTATAACATTATACTTGCTGTACTGAGAAATTTTTGCTTGAGTTCTACATTTAGTTGAGGTGAACAAATGTTGGGACAAACAACATGAATGTTGTTTTCTTTACTTCATCATTTGCCAATGTTGACAAGTATGATGACAAAATGCTCTTTACTTTTCCATATTCTTTATGTGGGACTTTCTACTATGTTCCCGACCTTATATTTGTTACTATTGTAGGTGGTACATTTGTGAAGAGACAGCATTATGCCTTTGGACTGGGATTTTGTACGCTTCGTATCTCAAGGCTAACATATCTAGATCTTGGTATTAACTTTTTTCTTTACTACCTTTGTTTTGGTCCCACTTTATCCTTGTACATCTGCTTTTACATTACAAAACAATATAAAAGTATGTGAACAGTTTAAAAGTTGAATTGTTGCAATTTAAGGGAAACATATGAAGTTTAATTCTGTGTTTTAGTTCATTTTTCTCTATATGATCTTATCTATCTTTTGTCAGGTGGATGGATGCAATCATGATAGTATTGCTCATCACTTTGTCAATATCTTTGGTCTTTCTGGTGCTTTTGCTTTTATTTCACAGGTAATTACTATGTATTTGCATATCATCCTTATTTTTGTGTTTTCACTTTACACTGACTCTTGATACTTTCATGGTATTCATTTCGACATGCTCCTGGTACCGTCCTTGTGAAGCATGCTATTGTAATGCTTTGTGCAAAAAGTCCATTTTGAATCAGGTTTTTGAAGTATGATAGTAGCAGTTATTTATTTGAAGTTTTGAACAGCATAATGTTGCCTCTGAGTATTCAAGAAGTAGTGACTAAAAAAGCAATTCAATTATCCAATTAATGTATTTAGGAAAGGGTGGGGGAAATATATATTGTGTTTTTTAGCATCACTTGCTGAAGCTGGATTTTCTATCCTTAGTTAACCTAAGTCATTAAGGAAAGAGTTGTCGTTCTTATGTGTTTTTATATTTAATCTTTCTTTTCCATCATGGGCTTATAGCCTTCTATTCTAGGCTCTCAGATGAATGAGTGGGCCAGAAGTGTTCTTTCTTCTGAGGCAAACAAGGATAAAAGACATTAGGCTTGTTGTATCAATGATTATGTCCCTTTGTTGCATGTCTATTACTCTTATGTAATAATTGTCTATAATACTTGTAGTATGGGATATATGGAGCATGTGTATAATGGATGTCTAATTAAAGTACTTTGTTGGAATGGCTGTATCAGATTTTTATTTGTTATAAGAGGGAATATTTTATTCTATGATTTTGAACAATCTTTGTAATCTCAGACAATTTTATTGTATTTTCAACTGTATCCAACATTTTATCCAATAATCTGGTGTTTGTGACTATCTCCCCAGTGGTTTATTTTTGAGAGGCATCTCCTCATATTAATTATTTGTTAATGATTATTTTAGCTATCAGGTTATTATTTTTAGTAGTTTCTGATATTGCATTATGGTGACATATCTCTGCAGTTATCTTGCTTTAACAAATCAAACTACATATGAGCTTGTAAGACGTAGGCGAATCCCATACATGCGGTCAGTGCACTTTTCCTTTAAAGTGTCTATATTCATTTTAATTGAATGATTGTTTACGTTGTCAAAGCTCTATTTGGTTCTAACTTTTTTGTCTAAATAAATTATATTATTTGAATTCATCAGAGCTTAATCTGTTTGACTTGAGACAACATGAAATAAAATAAGTCGAAACTAACATACCCTATATGCTACTATGATATTGGTGTGAGGAAATTAATAATTTGTATGATTACTATTTACATTTACTACTATACTGTCTTTTTTGTCACTTATTATCCCCCTCACTCCTTTGTGCTTTTTAGCACGATGAGTTGTTGCTAGGTAGTTGCGGTGATCTTGTGATATCCCCTTTTCCCCTATGGCTGATAAATTTGTGAAAGAAGTAAGGAGAAATTAACAACGTAACCTTTTTTATTTTATTTTTTATATTTTTTTACTTTTTCTTCCTATCGCTCTTGTCCTGTTTTTCTTGTTAGCTGACCTGTTGTTGTAAGAAAGCTGATTAATTATGTCACGAGAAAAAGGCATACTCCCTTTGTCCCAGAAGCTCTCTTTACTTTGGTATGCTCTGAGTTAATATATCTTTGAACTGAATTTAGTAATTAAATGAGAAGAATTAAGGAAGAAGATGAAGAGAATCATTTATAATAATAATTAAAAAAAAAAAAACACACACACACACACAGGATAAGTTAGAACACACACACACAGGATAAGGTCTTCTAGAGGCTTGCTCCCTCCCAAGATGTACACCAAACTATTGTAACTACTCACTAATGTTCAGCATAATAACCTCTCCCTTATCTATTCTTATATATTGAATTACTCCTCTAATTAACTCACTCATTTTCCTTCTCGGGATACAATTAACATTAGTATATTGCACTACCTTTTTTACCCCTCCCAAAATACCATTTCATAGCAAGGTGATAAATAGTCCTTTGATTGCTGATTTGTCATTTTGCTGATAAAGTGTGTTTTGCTAGGCCTTAGTGGAATTAAACTGTTTATCATTCTGTATGAGGGTGTGGAGGTCAAGCTTGGTTGTGGGAAAAGAAAAGTGTTAAAATGTAATAAAAGGGGTCATTCCTTGAATAGAACCTTAAATGAAAACGTAAGTATAAATCACATTATGAGTTTTTTTATTTTTTATTTTTTATTTTTTTTTTTTTTGGGGGGGGGGGGTCCTTGAATAATAGAACCTTAAATAAAAATGGAATTATGATCAAATTATGAGATAGGGTTATGGACTTATGGGGGGACCGGGGGAGTATAAAGAGAATGTTATGTCAATATTATATGACGACGCCTCTTATATCAAGTTAACAAACATAATGAGGCTGTCAATTTACCAAGCTGTGTTCCAATTGTTGATTTTGAGCTACTAAAAACTATTTTTAGCACCTTTTAACAATTGCTAAAAATTAATTAGTGCTACTAGCATCATGTTTAGTTGCTCCTCAACCAGTTGAGAGCAAAGAAAGAAAAATGTTTGGCATCGTTTTTTGTTTTTAGTTTTCTGTTTTTTTTTTTTAAACCAAAAACAGGAAACAAGAAAAAGGTGTTTCCACTTTTCTACTGTCAGTTTTCAAAATTATCATGATTTTAATCAGTTTGACTAATTTTTAATTCGTTATATGACATATATCATAAGATTTTAAAAAAACAAAAAATCAAAAACAGAAAACCACAGTGATGCCAAACGAACCCTAGCTTCTTGATTTTGCTATCCTGATTAACCCCGGCTTGTTTTTGTTATAAATTAACCCTAAAAGCAAATTTAATCTCACTTATGGCATTAATGATGCATAATTGAGTTAATGTTTCATTTAAATGTTAACCATGGTTAACATAACTAAGTAAATTCCTTAATTGCCCTTGCTTCCCTTTTCCTCTCCCTCTCGCTATTATTCTGCCTTATGAATTGCTGTCTTGAACAACCATGCCCACTCCGTACTAAACCGCACTTAATTGCTGGGGAAGCACCGCAGGCTGCCCCCCTTACTTTTCCTTTCTCATTATCTCCTTTCTTCTGCCCTTTGTGGCTGCAAGGGCTGCTTTGCTCTAAATTGTCTTCTCAATCTCCTTTCTTCATCCTATGCCACCCACTCCTTTTTAAACCCCAACGTCTGTTTCCGTTGCCTTCTCCATGGTAATGTACACATCCCACCATGTAGTACACCACGATGGTGCACCCCTTCCCCGTAGCCAACTAAAAAACCAAGCTGTGTGCAACAAATTGCTGGAAAACTGCACTTTTGAACCCCCCCCCCCCCCCTCTTTTATTTGGATGGAATGCTACAAAAGTAGGTGAATTATATACGGGAACCTGTAGTTAGTGCAGAATTTAAACAAACACTATCAGGAACATGAAGCGCAAGAAAGATTTTTACGGGGAGTCTTTTTGGGAGGGATTCAACTAACACTCTTCTCTATAATAGAGCAGCAGCACGGTTACAAACCTATTAGACACAAGGCCTAACTTGATTACTTCTAAGAACTCAAGTTCCCTATTGCAATTCTCTCTATTCAAAAAAATAGTGCTCTTTCTTTAGCTTCTACTCCAAATTTATTTCTCTAAGACTTCACTCAAAGCATACACAACACAGGGAAACCACAACCCGATACAAGTATTAGTAGATTTATTGCAGTATGTAGGCCATAGATTGCAGAGAAGCAGAAAGAACAACGTCCAGTATTAGCAGATATATTGCAGTGCTTTATTGATTAGTACCTTGCAGAACAGTTAAGCTAATGACTTGATGCTTCCAACCTATCCACATCTATCGCTTAGAAGATGAGTAGTTTGTCTTGCAAAGCCAACTACCACCAAACTTCTTTTTAATTTTTTCATTGTTACAACTGTTCCTTTTTTTAGTATCAAAACAAATATTCACTGGGTCATTAAGACCCTTGATATTCCAACTATATATTATTAGGTAGTTGATGTGTAAAAACACTTAATCATCTTCCATATTTCTTTCTTCCTCTATGTCGATATCCATAGGTCTTTTAACCTTCCATTATCTGCTATGTAGATTAGTTATGACAGAATATTCTGGGGTGGTTTTGGTTTGAACACAGCTCTAACAGATAATCACAATTAATTCCTAATTGCATACTCTTATGAAAGAATGGAGTTTCATTATACGCATTCCTGTCTTGATCTCCAACATTAAAGACTCAAGCTGAGGCTTTGTTACATCAATTTCAACAAGAGTTCCAGCAAATGAAATTTTTAATTGTCTAGTTGTACACTCGCCAGCACAAATTAGCACCCTAACAATTTAGAGGAAGGAGGAACTGCTCTGAAGGATTTCATGCCAAATCAAAATTAGGAGCCCATGATTGGTAGGTATAGGTTTATCCCCCTTAACCCTTATCTACTTAAGTTGGTTATTGGTATGTGCATACCATATGTGCTCTATTTAACTTGGTGTATAGAGACTAGAGAGCCACATAGGGCAGATGATGTAGGCATGATTTAATTTGTGGTATTTGGTGATATCATATTATTTTTAGATTTGAATGTGTAATATGTGGTGTGTTGAAAAACTTGTGCCAATATCAGTCATGCTACACTTTTATTTATTTTTTATTTTTTTTAATAATGCGACACTCATTAGAGAATATTCAAATGAATTGCAGAGCGATTCCTGAAAGAGTATATCCTTTCAGCAACGGCATGTGCCAAAATTTTTACAACTTCTGCTGTGCTCAAATTAGCATATATAATCTGGAACGTTTGCCAACAGCTAGAGATCTTGAAGTCAAGAGCCAATCTCTTGCATGTTCTGATATTTTATGCTGCCGCTGTTGTTGACATTGTGCCTGTAGTGCTCAAGAATCATAGTATTAATTCGTTAGTTTGGCCACCTTGTAAAAGTCCATGGACATATGTGGTTTTTGCCTGGGTTATAAATTACTATCACCGTATGCCAGAAATGACATTGTGTGCCCTTTCTGGTGTATTTTGATGGGATTTGAGTTGTTGCATTGCTTCTGATTGGATCAGAATGGTGACAACACTAGTAAAAGTAATGCGCAAAATTATTCCTGGTATTGATGAATTAGGTAGTTGTGCAATTACTCACATGGAAATGATTTTGACACCCATTATGAGAGCAGAAATTTCCATATTCCTCTTTTAAAGGTGTGCTAAAATCCATAATGGATTGCCAAAATCAGCATCCTTTCTCGAAGGCTATACTTGGAAATTAGTATGATAAGAAATATCTAAAATGTCTTCAAAAAAAAAAAAAATATCTAAAATGATTCTCGATTTGATCGGTAATTTATTTTTTTTAAAACACAATTTGATTGGTAATTAGGTCTCATGTAGGTCATTCAATTCATGGATTAGATACGCTATCATGCTTACCTAATTTGTGAGTACAAGGTTGAATCCCAAGCCTAATAGGTTTTTCGATCTAGCATTTGCGGGCTATACATATACTTGGAAGTAAGAGGATTGTCACCTCCAATTATCATCATTTGGTAGGATTAGATCCTAACTTTAGAATCTAAGGAAAAACTCTACTAAGGTGTTGTTTGGTTGATATAGGATTTTATTTTCCATAGGCAATTGCATTTCATTGGAATTAAATTCCCACATTCAATTTCCTAATAATTGCATAAATTTATTTGGTTGCTATAAAGGACATTGTAGTTCATGGGAATTTTGAGTTACCAAGGGGGGCCTTGGTAATTTATTTACCACATTTTGTAGGAATTGAAGCGAAACAACAAAGGAAAAGGAGGAAGACGAAAGCCAGGAAGTTGCAGGCCGGCGGCCGCTCAACTGTTCGAGCGGTCCTTCCGGATACTGTATTTGAAGCAGTTGTTCGAATTCCTTATGATATGCAATTAAAACAAGTTCTTGCTAATGGCAAAAAGGGGGGTTAAAAATTCCCATGAATTTGCAATTCCTACATATTTCACTTTTTATAGCCAATTAAACAAACCCTCAATTTCTAAATTTCCATGATTTTTCAATTCCTCCATTTTTTTTTTGTTCAACCAAACAAGGCCTAAGTGTACCAAGTTTGTACAATACTGTATTTTTTTACCATAATTTTGAGAGAATTCAACTAAAGTTCCAATAATGACTACCTACAAATAAGTTAGTTTCTTATACGTAGTCTTATATATAAGGAGCTAAAAATAGAAAAATCACGCAAATATATAACATTAATTACATTGATTATTACGTGATATTTAAATTAATATGAGTACTATTCTAAATCTTATGGGCTAAATATAGCATTACCCAAAAAATTACTTGCATAATTTTTGTTGCATGTGTCTGTAGTTATTTGGCACAATCATTGGATCAATTACGGCACAATCGTTGGATCCTTAATCAAATCTAATATATATATATAGCATTACCCAAAAAGGGGATTTTCCCCGAGTTTTTAGAGAGCCACGTAAGATGTAATTTTTTAGCGCGTCATGTATGATTATAAATTTACGTTGTAGCCAATTAAAAAAGAGAATATTAATTTTTTTTACAATTAAATAATTCAAATGCCACGTAAGCAAAATTGACGAATGAGATTTTAAATTAATTAAATACTAAATATTATCTTTTGAGATTAGGAATTATATCTAAGATTTTAAAACTAATTTAATATAATAACAATTTTAATGACATAAATGTGAAAAATATTTTTTTAAAAAAATATTAACAAACCGTGCATCGCACGGGCTTCATCTAGTAATAATATAAGTGAAACCAAAATAGTATTGTAAATAGTTTATATATATGAAAAAAATGAATACAATTTTCATAGAAGTTATAGCTGTAAAATTAAAATGGTAAAAATAAAAATTATACTTATTGAATAAAAATTGTCACCGTAAAGTATCTTATACACATACGACTTTCTTTGAGTTCTTCGAGTGATTGCCCTAAATAATGCTAAAATATAAATTATTCCCTATATAAGCCAGTTTAAAAACTATTTTTAACAATATTGTTCACATAAGATCAAGGCCGACTAAGGACCTTGCCAAACATACCCTTAGCACAGGGCCTCATAAATTGGAGGGCCCAAAATTTTACAGCCCATTTATGAAAAAAATATAAAAAATGACGTTGTTTCTCATGCAATCACATCATCATTCAATACAGAAGAAAATCAACTTTCCAAAGTTCAAGATTTCCATATTTACGTCATCAATCTTGCAATTTCCCATAAAATTTGTATAACCTTTCTATTCCAGTCATCTTTAAATTTTCATTAACTCTTAATTTGCCAAATTCCCATTAAAACCTCTATTCTTCTCCTTCTCAATCAGCCAAATACAATATGAAATTTCTGAATTATAACTTCTTAACTCTTGAATTATTTTCAGTGAAAAAAAATTATATTCTCGTTAATTAAATCATACTTTGTATGAAATATAGTTTTCCTAGCTAACCCAATATCTTTTTTCTTCTGTAACAAATGAAAGGAAAAAAGAAAAAAAAAATTTGCTTGCTTGCTCATTGCTGGATATATGGGATTACGATTATCCATTATCCAAGGTATACTTTTCCTTTTTAATTATAAAATATAGGGAAATTCCCATTGTTACACCCCTGGTTCTGATTTTTCCTAGTGGTACACCACTTAATTTTTGACTTCTTAATGATACACCCCAGGTTTATGCTTATTAACCAACGTGATTAATCTGTTGATCAAACGTTAATAAACCTATAACTTTGAGGTTTAAGCTAAAAAAAAGTAAAAAGACTAAGCTACCCCCTTTTAAACTTTTCCCTCCAACTTTTCTCACCTTTTTTTATAATCCCTCCAATTTTCAACGAATTTCTCCCCCTTTATATACTGCAAATCTGCAATACCCCTTGCTTCTCACCACCCATTCCTTTCATTTCTGTTTTCATTTGCTCAAAATCCATGGCTTCGTTTTGTAGGGGGAAGGGCAGGGGCATGTGGTTTAGACGCATATGCAGCAACTGTGTTCCTGCTAGGGTTGCTGATTTTCGCTTTTTTGACACAATATCAAATCCAGGGAGGCCTTATTACAAGTGTAGGCATTGTGGTATGTTCTTATGGGTTGATGAAGACAAGATTATAAGGGAAACAGAGCTTAGTTCTGCTAATCTAGATGAATTGTCGTATGTGAAAGTGATGAGAGAAGAGTTTTGTTGAGTTCACATAGAAGGCAGAAGAGTTTGCAGCGTATATTCACAAGGTTGTTAGGAATTCTATTGTAATGTATGCGATTGTATTGGTAGTTTCCCTAAAATAAGTCATGTCAGTGTTTGAAGTTTATGTATGGAATATCTTGTATTACCTTATGAGTATTTGAATAAGAAAATGAATGAGTTTTGCTATTTAAATTATTGCACTCTTTAATACATTTGCCAAAACTGATCTGAGACACATGAAATTCAATAAAAACTTGAGTTTAATTGCTTCAATACAGGTTCATTACAACCAATTCAAAGTGTAGCATAAAAAGCTTACTAATATGCTCAAAGACTAATTAAGAGTTAATCATCTCAGCATCAAAAACTAAGTGTTGTGTTCAAAATCAAGCTCACTACATTCAAAAACCAGAGTTTGCAAAAAAAAAAAAAAAAAAAAATCTTCACATTGTCAATGACTAAGCTTATTTTGACAAAAAAAAACATTGTCATTGACTACTTTCTTCACATATGAGTCCGAGACTGAGAAAATGGTTGACTTTGTAGCTGTGAAGCATTCAATTGTGTTGCAGCTTCAAAGTTTTTGCCTTTCCTTCCTCTAGCTTTTCTGAGCAAACTGCTTAGGTTGATTTTCTTTCTTCTAAGCAGGCTCTTTGTCTTTCTTCTGAACAAGCTGAATTCTCTTCTTCTGAGTGGACTAATTTTGCTTCCCTTTCCCTTTGTTAGTGGCAGCCTCACCTTTTTTTTCTACTGCCCTAGCTGCCTTTGCTGCATTAGACCGATCTCTCACTCTTGGGTTCTTGATTACAACAGGCTCATCTGTTCCTCTTAACTCTTTTCTAGTTAGACCCCCTTTGTATGTTCTCATATTTGTGACAAAAACATCCACAATTTTGGCATTTGACTGTCCTTGAGCTTTTTCCTAGTTTCGCCTCTCCTTCTTCTCTCTTTCTATTATATTCCTACTAGGTCTGCCAATCCCTCTCTTCATTTTTGGAGGCAATACAAGCTGAGGTGAGTTATCTTCTGGCCATTGTTCTGTATCAGGAATAGGGTTGATATGAACACTATACGTCTGTCTATAAGTCTTCACATAAAACCAGGATCTGACATAGGCATGGGGGTCTAATTTTGCATCTATCAGTGCTCTTACTGTATGCCTGCAGGGTATCCCTGATAATTGTTAACCCCCACAAGAACATATCTTGCTTTTAAGGCTCATAGGGAACTGTGACTTTAATTCATGGATCTCATATTCCCCTGTTTTTTACTTGAAAGCCTTACATGATGAGTTTGCCTTGCCAATTTCCTTAACCATTTTTGCAATTTTAGGGTAGAAATCATCTTCTTTCCATTTTAATCCTTTTTATGCCTGACATTTTCATGCCTAGTTGCAATCCTAACCATGCATACCCTTCTTATCCCTGCATTTTGCAAACATTGCATCAAGGTTATCTTTTCATATTAAGCTAGTTAAAATGACAAACAAAAATTATTTCATACCTTTAAGCAATGTTAAAACTGGCCTACATCTGTCAACTCCTAGAGTAGAGTTGAAGCTTTCCACAAAGTTTGAAGTGTTTGCATCATTTCAAAAATTTAGGTCAAACTTGTGCTTATTCCACTTGGATTGATCTCCCAAATCTGCAAACCACTTCATCAGATCTTCCCTAGCTTCCTTCTTCAACCTTTCCATAGCCTTTCTGAAAGTGAAGGCACTTGTGGCATTACAAGCCCTCAAAAACAGTATGTACATCAAAGGGCCAGGAAACACTTTCTTGTAGTTCCTGCTTAGATGCCTACAACAATATCTCCTTTTTGTTTCTGGCCATAATTGCTCAAGTGCCAAATCAACCCCCTACAACATTCAACATATAGTATAGGTAAAAAATAATGCATGTTTGAAAATAAAAATTGGAAGTGAATGTAAGAGTGTTTACCTTTTGTCTATCAGGAATGATAGTCCAGTCTTTTTGAATTCAACTTGCAACAAACCCTAGAACTTTTTGAATGGAACAGGGGAGAGTTTTCTTCAGAGAAGTCTAATCGACATAAATGATGATGTAATTGTGTTGAATAAAGTAGTTGGAGGGGAAGGGTTTAGGGGAGAGTTTTAAAAATGGGTAGTTTAGTCTTTTTATTTTTTATTTTTTTAACTTAAACCTCGAAATTATAGGTTTATTAACGTATGATTAACAAATTAATCACATTGGTTAATAAGCATAAACCTGGGGTGTATCATTTAAAATTCAAAAATTAAGTGGTGTACCATTGGGAAAAGTCAAAACCCAGGGTGTACCATAGGAATTTCCCTAAAAAGGCTAAAATATAAGATATTTTTAGGTTGTTATTTATGGCTATTGTATGAGCTTATTATTGAATTGATTTGAAGGTAATAATTAAGAGAAACATTAATCTTACAGAGCATTCTCTTATGAGTACTAAAATGTAATTTGAAATTATGAGTTGAACCATGCATTTTAAAGGATTGAAAATAAAAAAATGTTCAATCAATAAATTTTTTGGTTACCTGATAATTGGCATCTAATTGAATTAATTATATATTAAATTGATTTTTAGATATTTTTAATATATAAATTTAATAGAATTTTCGTATAATACGTAAATTGCACACATTTTTTTAAATAGGGCCCAATATTTAAAATTAGAACAAGGCCTCCAAAATATTTGAGACACCTCTGCATAGGATTGGAATTTGGCAGTATAGAACCGCCAATACCAATAGAGGTTCTATATATAGATCCACTAATACTATTAGGGGTTCTATAATAGAACCGCTAATACCATTAAAGGTTCAAAAATAAAACTGCTAATACCATTAGAGGTTCTATGGATAGAACCTCCACTTTAGCTTTCACTAGAGCCTCTTTATATAGAACCGCTAATGGTATTAGAGGTTTTACGTAAAGAACTACTAATAGCAATAGAGGTTCTATGCATGGAACCTCTAGAACCGCTAATACCAATAGAGGTTCCATGCATATAACCTTTTATACCATTAGAGGTTCTATATTAGTTAAAACCGCCAACAATGTTAGCGGTTTTATACTTACAAAAATCAAACGTTGAAACCGAGCCTACGTGAACGGTATTTTGAGAAATAGTTTTAAAACTAATTTATATAAGGAATTAATTTATATTATTATATTTTTTTGGTTCTTCCTCTGCTACAGAGTCAGAGAGCACCACTCAAAATCTTATAAAGTCACAAACTAATGAAATATTTCTTAGCCAAGCCGAAATTAGTTATCTTTTATCTACAAAACTAGATATTCTTAGCCAAAATTTGATTAGATATTATTTTAATCTTTTCGTTATGTCGTAGCCTTTTTTTTTTTTTTTCCTTCTCATCTTTCACCTTTTAACTAAGAATAACTTAGATAAAAATGGGTAAATAAAAATTTAGAAAAATTTCACTTTTGCTATCACTTAAACACCCCCTACTTCACTTTTGCTACCCATCAAACGCTTAATTTATTTTTGCTACCACACAAAATCACATAATTTTAATTTTGTTACCACTTTACACTTTCAGTTACAATTTTCGTTAGTGAGATCAACAACCCTCACTGCCACCCCTCCCTCCTCAGACATCTTCGATCCACCATGATTTTTTTTTTTTTTAAAAAAAAAACACCCAGCCACCATCGCTGCCAGCAACCCCTCCTCTCTCGTGCCGAACCGGCGACAGCCCACCTCCCTCCCTTATCCCCCTTCTCGCTGCCCCAACCCCTAACTTGAAACCGAAAAAAACCCCTCACCACCCCCACTTGAATCGCCCCCCTCCCCTTCCCCCACCCTGAATCGACCCCATTCCCCTTCCCCCACCCAAAACAGCAACCCCTAACTCTTAAACATCAGGTCGACACCACCATAAATGAAACCCTAAATCCCGTTTAGGGTGGTTTCGACCTGGTGTTTTAAGGGTTAGGGGTGGCGATTTTGGGTGGGGAAGGGGAGGTGGACCGAATTCGGTGGGGGGATGGGGAGGGGCTTGGGCAACAAGAAGGGAATAGGGAAGAGGGTGGGGCTGCATAGGTGGAGGAAGGGGAGCGTAGTCACCGGCATCGGGTGACATTTTGGGCGCCGACAGGAGGAGGGTGGCTGACGGGAGGTGGTTGGCAGTTGAAGGTGGTGGCTGGGTTTTTCTTTTTTAAAAAAAAAAATTAAAAAATTTCTTTAATTTTTGAATAAACTTAACGGATTCTGTTAAGTGGTCGCAATTCCAACAAGGAAAAGTATTGTGTAGAACGGACTCATGTGAGTCCAATCATACCCAAAAAAAATTAATTGTTAGAATTTAGATAATAATGGTAAGATATTAGATAATAAATATCAGGAATTAGATAATAAGTGTCAGAAATTAGATATTATTGGCCAGATATTAAATAATAAGTATTAGAAATTAGATATTATTTGTCAAGTATCAGATAATAAGTATCAAAAATTAGATAATATTAGTCAGATATTAGATAATAAGTATCAGAAATTAGATGCTAAGTGTCAGAAATTAGATAATATTGGTCAGGTATTAGATAATAAGTATCAGAAATTAGATAATAATGATCATGTATTAGATAATATTGGTCAGAAATTAGATGTTTTTCTCTACCTACCTCGTGATCAATTGAATGTCCCTGACATTCTAAAGTGCAACAAAAGCCTTGTGAAATTGGATTTAAGTGGATGCTATCTTCTGAAAGATTACGAAGATGACTTGGAGTCAGAGTTCTCAGTCTTAGAGAAGTTGATCTTGAGATATTCGGATATAGACGATCAGATGCTTACTAAGTGGGGGGAGGATCTGCCCCAGATTGAGCTACCTGAATCTGCAGAAACCAGAACGTGACAGAAGGGCTAAAGAAAGTGGTGAAATCGTGTAAACGACTGAGATCCTTGTCCTTATGTTGTAAGAATACGAATATCAATGTAATAGCATGGAGGGGGAGGGGGAGGGTCGCCGGCCGCCAGGAGGGGAGGGTCGCTGGCCGCTGACAGGGGACTAGGCAGTGGCATTGGGAGGGGGATGAATGTGTGCATTATAAACCGGACTAACGTGAGTCCGTTCTACTCAAAACCTTCTCTTTTAACAAACTTGTTTTTTTTTTAATGGCAGTAAAATAAAATAAAAAATTTTCCCAATAGCAAAAGTGAAAATTTCCAAAAATTTATGGTCATAGTTTTCTTCCTACTCGGATACGACACTCATGACCCTGTTTATGCTTTAACAATATACTTTCTGTGTTTCTTTAGTTGATATATTTCTCTAGTCACGTTTACCAATGCACATATCCAACCATTAATATTTTAAATTACCGACAAGCAAACATTATAAAAAAAGGTTTATATTTTCAAAATATATATCGTGACAAATCTAACTAGATCGTACATGTCTATATTTTTCATTATTTATAAATCAATAAGCACGATCGAAGAAAAGTGTGAATAATACTAAAGTCAAAACATGTCAACTAAAAGAAACAAAGGTAGAAGGAAAAAATAGTTTGATAGATAATATAATTTGAATAACATTGTCTATAAATTTATAATGACAAAATAGCCAAACAAAGTAGGTAACATGTATCCCTATCAGTTTAATTTTCTCCTCAGGAACCACTAGACCATATATACCTTCTAAATATCGTCATAAATAGAACTTTAATCTTCTACAATCACAGTAATCCACATTGATGCATCACAACATAATTAATTTGACCAAATGAATATTGTTTGAAAAGAATCACTTTAGCTATATATGTATATATGTAACAAAACATTAAGATTTATATAATGCCAAACCCTTTCTGGCTACTGCCTCATGTAATGGCTTTTATGTTTTGCGATATTTTAGAGCTTCAAAACGAGCACTGAGAGCATCATAGTCCGGCAACTTGGGATGAATAGAAGGAGTCCCAGGTTTACCATGCATGCCACTGGGAGGCTGTTGTTCCATCTCGATATCTTCATCACAATCCGATTCATCAAATTTAATATCAGTATGTGTATGACGAACATTGTAGCTGTGCCATCTTACTACGTTAAAATCCATATCATCTGAGTTCATGTCAGTGTTGCTGTGGCAATTATTTGCAGCTCCTCCTAAACTGAAAGATCTGTATTCCCTTCCTTGGGTTCCCAAATTACCCTCTTGGTTCACATGATGTGGTGGTGGTGACTGATTACTTGTAGTGTTGACATCATAAGATGTCTGAGCTAGTTGGGCAGCAGCTTGGGCAGCAGCAACAGCGTCTTTTGCAGAATCAGCAGCTGCTTTTGCTGCTGATGCTGCATCTTGATAGTTTGCAATACCCATCTCATTACCACCACCACTTGATAATCTGAAATACGGCCAGAAAGAGATATTAAGGTTTACGGACCTGATTGTATATAATTCAGCTTAAACAAGCATTGATAATTAGTACTTGGAAGCTCACAGACCTGGTCGTAGGCTTCTGAGCTTCAGCAGATAGAGGTGCTCTTCCAGAATTCAATGGCAGGCTTCCAGCACTAACAAATTTTCGTGGTCCCTCCTAATCAGCGAAAGAACATAAACTTGTAAACAAAACAATTTAGAAAGATGAATTAAGATAGTTGCATATTAACTTCTGGGTAAAGTGGTAAACCATTCCCTATTTTCCTTTCTTGATCCATGTCGAATGCTTCCTGACAAAGTTCAAATTTGAACAAGGATACGTTTTTCACATAAGGGTGTAAATTAACAGTAACTAAAGGACCCAGAGTGAAATTATATACATTGCTAATTTAAGTTAGCATGTATAGCAGCTATCCAGCAAAGATTGAAAAGACTTTCTTATCAACATTAATTGTTAAGAATTTTTAATATATTTCAAAATTGTTAAAACAAGTATTGTAATTAAGATATGAGAAACTCCAACCTAAAGGGAAAAAAAATAAATAAATAACTTGAGGCCCAAAATTCCAATAGCCTTGGGATAGATTGAAGTAGCCAAAATCACAATAGAAAAAAAAAAAAAAAAACAAAAGAAAACGGAGCCTAATCAGTGATATTAATATATAAGCCCCTTGTGTTTTTACAAAAAATATATCAGCTCAATGTGATAGCAGCTCAAAGCTTAATAAAATTCTCTAAGGATCTCCACATGAAAGTTTGGAATTTGACATTCAATTAAGATAATTGGTTTTTGAAGGCTGACAGAATATCAGTGATATGGAAGCCAAAAAAGCTTGGCAGCTAGACAAGCTACATAGGCTCAGGAAGCTGAAAACAACAACAACAACAACAACAACAACAACAACAACAACAACAACAACAACAACAACAATAATAATAATAATAATAATAATAATAATAATAATAATAATAATAATAACAATAATAATAATAACAATAACAATAACAACAACAATAATAATAATAATAATAATAATAATAATAATAATAATAATAATAATAATAATAATAATAATAATAATAATAATAATAATAATAATAATAATAAGAATAATAATAATAATGTTACAAGTGTAACTTGGAAGGAACAAACCTTACCTGGATTCCAGTAGCTATGACCAAAGAAGCAAATTGAAAAATTCACAGTTGATTTCATCTCACTAGCAAATTGAAAACTACAAGTAGAAGCTAGCTGCTGCTAACACATACTAATCACACTGATTTCATCTCACTAGCTAGTAGCAAATCAACTAAGGAAAAGGCTAAAGTAACCTTTCTTGCTGTTTAAGTCAGTAATTATCTGATTGTTAGGTATTACTTCCTTTCATTAGCTGTCTAATTGGATCTCGCTTGAGCTGATGAATGAATCTAAGAAGCAAAAGATATTAACTTTGAATCACTACAACATGGTTTGTAATTCAGAAGATCAACAGTCTCTGATTCTATGTTTTTGTACCATGAGCTAAATTTGTACATATATTAGCCTTTAGAAAATTCAAAATGTACCCAGTCCATTAATCCAAAAATCAGAGCAGAAAGCATTTTATCATGCACTAATTTGTACCAACGAAGAAATTTAAGTTTGAAAGACAACAGCAGAGAATTAAAAAGTCGAATGACAAAGACAAACATACAATGCGTTCCTCTGGAGGCTTGAGAAGCTCTGTCTCTGTCTCAGTTGTATCCCATTGAACCTGGTACTCCTTCGCTATTTCCTTCATGATCTTGAGCTTTAATTCTCCAGGAGGGTTTAAAGCAGAGAGCTTTTCAATTAGCTGCAAATGAAGGGATCAAACATATATGCATCAAATACTTAAAAGGGCTAAAAAAAATATTAAATTACATCAGTACAAATCAGTACAACATATTTTAAGGATGATCATTCTCAAAGGTAATTATGGAAAATTCACCACCATCATTGAAATAGGAAACTGATGGGAATGATATGCAATTGCAACTGCAACAAAATACTTACGAAACAAAGTCATTGTTATCGAGTAGTCTCATATTAACTAAAGACTTAGGCGTGCAGTTTTGTTACTTAACACATTTTATCCAAAGCAACAAAAAGAATTTCAGCAAAATCATATACCAAACGATTTACACCACTGTCAGGACGCAAGTCTGTAGCTGAATCTACAAAATCTTTTCCATATTTTTTCTGAAATATATCCTGTATTGCTAGAAGTTCTGGAATGTCTGAGCATCTTGGTCCTGCAAATATTAAACTAGAGATGGCTTCCTTCAAGTCCGAAGGGCAGTCCCTACAAGTAAAAACAAACAAAATAATTGAGAATGTCTATTTTTTTTAACAATAACACAGGTTCAAATTTGGGAATAAGATCGTACCTCTGCTTTGCAACTATAGAAAGTCTTGTAACTAGCCTTTCACAGAAGAGCTCAAGAATCTCATTTGCAGCCATCATATTTTGCTCCCGGATGACATGTTCAACCTACAGCAGAAGATAAAGACCCTTCAGCTACTCAACAGTTCAAGCTTCAGATAAATCTGCAACTGACTCAGTGTAAACACATATATATAACAAGTTTATGGAGGAAAGTGCAGTTAGGCAAGTATTCCCACAAAAAGTTAAAAACTCTATGTAGTTAAGAGTTTATTTAAAGCAATGGCAATGCTTCTACTATTACACTTCCCTAAGTTGAATGCGTCAATAAGCTACTCAATAATTCTCATTTTGCTTCTGAAGAGTAATATTATCAATGTTTTTGCAAATATAAAGAGTATGGCTAAAAGATTGTCGCAATTTTTTATAGCTTCAGATTGGGAAGCTATAAATAAATTGTACTATGAAGCAGTCCAGTACTTTGAGGTAATGGTCAAAGGGCTGTCACTCTGCCTTGTTCAAGACATTGAGGCAATGATTAAATATTGTATCTTATGTGCAGAAAATTACTTCCTCTGTTTCTTTGATACTGCAACATAGAGGGAAATTACCAGCAAGTTTAACGTCACTCCAATACAAGCAATATATTATGTTCTCTAAGATAGTACACCAACAATATCAACGTATAAAATGCAACAATATAGCAATTGAACAACCGTAAACAATCAAGCAAATGACACACAATGTTTATGTGGAAAGCCCCTATAAAAGTAAAAACCACAGCATGATGAGGGATTCTACCCAATTGCTCTTATTTGTTTGTTTTTTTCTTTTTTTTTTTATAAAAAAATAAAAAAAAAAAAAAAAGAAAAAAAAAAAGAAAAAAAAAGAAAGAAGAATGTTAGAAGACAAGGTACAACAGCAATTGAGAACTACTCTGCGAAGGTAATAATTAAGATTTGCCACAAGAAACAGGGTGGTATAGGAGCAATATCTCACAATTACTCGCAACAAACAACAATTATAATGGTGAAGATGAAATCCTTGATGTCCCACACAAGTTGTCAACATTTGAGCAACATCGGTCTACGGATGAACTACGATTGGAGGTGATTCGTGAGACTGCTCTTTGAGAAACATGAAATGGCTACACTAAAAATCTGTATTTTACTATCTGGTTTCACTGATTTTCTCCCTCTCTTTTCTCCTCAATTTAGACACACCCCTACGCCTTTTGGTGCTCCCCCAGTACATGAAAACTGCACACCAAAAGTCAGAACTTAAGCTGAAATTTACACAACTTGCCCCAAAAATAACATTAAGGAATATGAGTTTCTTCTTATAGGAATGGACCCATATCCTAACAAATCTTCCCCTCCCAAATATATAGAGGTGGTTTCCACTCTGACAATCGAATAACAAGTCTAAAACTTGCCTCTTGGCGGTACTTTTTGCATCATGTCGGAGTAATTTATCATCGGTATGGATTTACTCAAGCTCAAGAAACTTAGCATCAAGAACATCTTGTATCCAATGATAGCTCACATCAATGTGTTATGGCTTTGCATAAATGGAAAAATAACATTAAGGAATATGAGTTTCTTCTTATAGGAATGGACCCATATCCTAACAAATCTTCCCCTCCCAAATATATAGAGGTGGTTTCCACTCCGACAATCGAATAACAAGTCTAAAACTTGCCTCTTGGCGATGCTTTTTGCATCATGTCGGAGTAATTTATCATCGGTATGGATTTACTCAAGCTCAAGAAACTTAGCATCAAGAACATCTTGTATCCAATGATAGCTCACATCAATGTGTTATGGCTTTGCATAAATGGAAAAATTCTTAGCAATATGAATAGCAATTTTACCATCACTATACATCACACATCTCTTTTATGTAAACCTAAGTCGATCACTTACATGCCTCTCTTTGAACTCTAATTGAATGATGGATAATGCCACACAAATCTATAACCTCATGCAAAAGTGATCAAATAACCCAAAGTAGACTTCCTCGACTACTCTTTCTACATTGCTTGTGGAGATCCCCTAAAGCTTAAGAGGAACTTTGAGTTTTTTTCAAACTTAAAAGCACCCTTCTATAATATTTTAATTTTTTTGTTGAGTAGTTTAAAAATAGGTTAAAAAAAAGAGGAGCCAAGTAATATCACCCAACAAGTTAGAACCAAAATACTCAAAAAGTATAGGCTTATCGCTAATACCTTGTAGATATCTCATAATACATTTCGTATTATTCCAATTCTTTATCCCAACCGCAAACAACTAACTACACACAAGCTATATCTAACCCAGTGCAAACCATCAAACTACCCATGACTAAAGAATATGGGATATGCAACGTGCTTTCTCTCTTCCATAGAACTTTGGCTTGAATTCAGCCTATGATGCAAAGCAAAAGGAGAATTCATTGGTTTGCTTACTCCAAACCTTCTAAACATATGCTTTTTGTGAACATATGTTTTGTGTGACAACCACAACCTTGAACCCTTATAATCTGAATCATGATTGATCCGCTTGCCTAAAATGTTCTCCTAAAATGTTTTTTGCTAGCCTAAGTTTCGTCATATGATTAGTGTTATTCATCAAATAAAAATGATGAATTGTTTACATTAATGTTCGAACCCATGACCTCATGCTAATTATACTTATTTTTAACCACTATTTCAATAACACATCTTATGTTCAAAACACTTAACCATATTCATAAACTTGAACATTAATGTTTAATTTTATACATAGATATTCAAAAACAAGCTATAATAACAAAAAATAATCTAATTTATTTAATTTTCTCTTACATAAAATAAAACTATAGCTACTTTTCATACATGTATCCCTAAATATGTATTGATTTTTAATAGTGATTGGAAAAATATATTTCAAATAATACGAGTACTACACTATATGTAACTAATTAATTTCATCACATAATTTTAATATGTAAAAAAACTCATTTTTAATATATATTATATAATGACCTAGCCTGGCCAAAAATAACCCTTTTTAGCATGTTACCAACATTTGTAGCAAAATTATAAAATCTTTGTCACATTATTTCTTAAAGGCGCAAAGCGATCACAAAAGGTCTACTTATAGCCTTTGTCCCCCCCCCCCCAACAGACACCCACCCACCCACCGCTTAAGGCAATATAAGATCATCTTGAATCTGCACACTTTTCCTTTGCATTGTATTTGAATCCCTCCGGTTGTTCAAATTGCTTAATATCCATTAGGCTATGAGTCCTTTCTTATGTGGAGAGGCCCATTTTAGTTATATTAAGGAAAATTTACACTTTGGTGTCCCAACGTTTAGGTAAATTCCACTTTGGTGACCCATGGTTTCAATTTCCAGTCATTAGATAATGGTTCAATATTAGTGCCTAATAGTTAATGGTTTTAAATTCTCCGTTAACAAAAAAAGAAAAAAAAAACTTAAAGCTGTATAATTAATTAGTTATATTAGGGTCTAGTTTTCCCCCAAAACCATTTTACCTCATCTCTCTCAAAATTTCCCTCTAACTTCTACGCCTCTAGGGTTCTACACTTCTACTCAACTCCATAATTCATCACAAACTAAGTATCTCCTCTAATCAAATAAAATATGTCTCATTCATTGGTAAAGATAATGCCGAAATCGTAAAACTCAATCCAAGCAAAGTAGCAAACAAGCAATTGCGGTGCAAATGAAGGTAATATTTGTTAAATTATAAAATAAAGTAGATTTAAGGTTGGTATCTCTTAGTGGAATTTGTCATAATTTATCAATTACATACATAACTGTTGATATCATCATGAATTTGTTTGGGAACTTCAATTTGTGAGTTTAAAATTATATTTATATGTGTACAGTAAACAATTTAATGGTTTTGAAGTGATCGATATTAGTGGAAAAATCAAAGTAAAATGTAATCTATGGCATTAATATCAATGTCATTCGTTGATGTTTAGTTTTTTTATGCATGATAACATGCTTGATTATTGAATATGATTGTATATTGTCTAGGATCATAATTTGTTTATTTAATACTCTGCTTTGTACATTGCAACAGCATAAACTTTTGTGTCGTTATTACGAGAAATGTTTTATCATACAAGGAGTGGATCCCGATAAATATTCAGTGTGGATTTGCTTATTGATGTTGTGGATCCCGATACAAGCAGCTAGCCAAATTGGGCATGATCCTAAGTCTCCAAAAGTTATTTTTAAACAAGGGATTGACAATTATTCGACAATAGATTGTGATAAAAATTTGATGATGGTGTTTAGCTTGTGTGAAAATAAAGAAGAAATTAATCTGATTATAGAGGAGAGTGAGTCATCTTCATTATATTTTGAAGGAGCAAGAAGGGCTTATGAGGAATGGAAGAAAATACATGATAATGAGAAGATTGTTGAGGAGGTGTCGTGGCCTAAAAATGGTTATATGCATGAGGCGGAAGTTCATGAGATTCCTATAGAGCTACTATGGCCTACTGAACAAGAGCTTACATGGTTCGCTAAAGATACTGAGGTTGATAGTAGTGGGGTTCAAAGTGAGCCTATGTCATTAGTAGTTGAAGATCATGTTCCCATCTTAGAAGCTCCAACTCTGATAGCCCCTAAAAAAAGACATTGTATCGATATCAAAAAACCTGTACCAACTCACACACCTAATAAACACCATATTTTAAGTAAACAAAAGAGAGGCAAAAGGTTTTTTAAGGATGATGGAAGTATAATTGTACGATCTCATAGCGATGTGGTTGATTTGGGCGGATATTCATTAGTTAGTACCAGGGATGAGTGGGATTCATGGGATTCAGAGTGTGAGGATGAACCCCAATCTAGCGAGTATGAGGGAAATGAGGAAGATATACATTTAGATGATACGAGTGATGATGGTTGGGATGATGAGAAGTCTTATGTAAGTAATAGTGAAGGAGAAACAGATAATATTCCTAAGTTTACGAAGAATGGAAAGTGGTTTTCTTTGAAAGATGACAGTACCATAAAACTTGAAGTCGGCCAAATGTTTGAGAATAAGGCTAAGTTTCTAAGTGTACTTCAGTCTTATGCAATACAAGAGGGATTTTGTCTTGAAAAAAAAAGAAGCACTAAGGTCAAATTTTGGGCCACTTGTAAGAAAATTGTTTTTGATATGATCTTGAAGATAATAGAATAGGAAACAAGATTAAGGGTTCATGTCCATGGAGAGTATATGCAAGTTTATTGGCTGATGGTATTACATTCCAAAGCAAGACCTTTCGATCTGAGCACACTTGTGTGAGGCTTGATAAGAACCCTACAATAAAATCTCCTTGGATTGCTGAATCTCTAAAGGATGATTTTAGGGCCAACCCTGAAATCACGGTCAAGGGAATGAAAGAATTGATTATACAAAGACATGGGATTAGGTGTAAGAATAGTCAATTATATAGAGCAAGGAGCATATTAAAGGATATGATGGATGGGTCTCATCAGGAGTCTTATGCTAGGTTAACCACTTACATACAAATGATCATAGAGAGTGTCGTGCAATTTGTGGGATTACATGGAGAACGCCTGAAGTGCCTTCTGCAAATCCTATGTTCAAGAAAATTTTCATTAGTTTTGACGCTCTTTATAATGGGTTTCTTAGTGGTTGTAGACCTTTCATAGGTGTAGATGGTACACACTTGCGGGGTAGATATGGGGGCTCTCTACTGGTTGCTGCATCTTTAGATGGTGACAATGGGATTCTTCCCATTGCATATGCGGTGGTGGATAAAGAAACTAAAGAGAATTGGTCCTTTTTTATCATTTAAAGAGAATGGCGGATGAGGAAACTAGAAAGACATGGGTGATCATGAGTGACAGACAAAAGGTAACGACCTATAATATTTTTATCAATACTTTTTATTAAATTTTTTTCTTAACGTTTTTGCATCACTTACATATGATGTTAGGGGTTAGACATTGCGTTGGATGAACAATTGAAGTATCAAGGAGGGTTTGTGCAAGGCATTTGTACGCCAATTTTAAGCAGCAATGGCCAAGAGATTTAATGAAGAACTACTTTTGGGTAGCCACAAAAGCACACTCTCCATATGTATTCCTTAAGGCAATGGCACAAATAAAAAAGAATAATACAAATGCTTATAATTATTTGAATGACGTACCTTTGGAATTATGGACTAGACATAACTCAAGGTATCAAATTTATTAAACTCAAGTATTTTTTTTTAATTGTTTTAATTTCTATATTTTTATCATTTTCATCCAAATTCCATGAACATAACCCATTCTTATAAATATAGGTTCCAGAATTGACTAGCAATTTTGTCGAGTCTCTTAATGGAAAAATTAGAGAATTGAGAAGCCAACCTATTTTGACAATGCTTGAGGGACTTAGAAAACGATGTATGAAGAAATTGGAAAAAAAAGAAGGTTTGCACTGAAATGGGATGGCAAACTGTGCCCTAGAGTAAAGAAGATGGTAGATTCGGCTTGGGGTGATGGATATTTTTGTAAACCAACTGCTTCCGGCTATGGAGTATTTGAAGTCAAAGATATGCATGTTTACTTTTGTGTGGATTTGAATAAGTGGACTTGTATGTGTCAGGCATGGCAAAATGTGGGAATCCCTTGCAAACATGCTGCATTTGCTATCAGGTATCTAAGGAAGGAGATTACTGATTTTGTGCATTTTTGTTACTCTAAGGAAGCCTATTTAAGGACTTACAAAGGTTTCATACACCCAATTCCAGACATAAATATGTGGCCAGAAGATGATCAACCACGACTTACTCATCCCGAGTTGACTAGGAGAGCTGGGAGACCTAAAACTCAGAGGCACAAAGAAAAAGGTGAGACTCCTAATATGAAAAGGTCCACAGTTGTTCGATGTAGCATTTGCAAGTGTCTTGGACACAAAAAAAGAGGTTGTCAAGGAGGAGAAACTAAAAAAAAAAAAAAAAAGTCGAGCAAGCTAAACAACAGTGGGAATCAGACGAGAACCTGAACAAATCAAGATCTTACAACAGTTGTATCGTCGCAATACACCAAGTTCCTCACTGAACAGTAGTATTCTAGTTTTTTTTTAAAATTATTAATATTACTTTTTGGGCATTTAGTCATGAAATTTTTTGGGTTACAAACAATGATGTTGAAAGTGCAGTACATTGACTTTTTAATTAATTTATGCATGACTAAGGATATATTTTTGTTTTATTAGCTGTAATCTTAGTTTCATGGCCTCTTAGTTTCATGAGGAGAAAAAAGTTCCACTACTATTGGTTCATGTACATATATATGGACATCTTATATATATATATAATGGTCTGATTACGTTTTTATGCTAATATGTGGCTTTATTGCTTTAGTTTAATAAAAAAAAAATTATGATATTTTTCATAAAAAAAAAATTTAATGGAGAATTTAACACCGTTAACTATTAGGCACTAATATTGAACAATTATCTAATGACAGGACACTAAAGTGGGAATATTGAAACCATGGGTCACCAAAGTGGAATTTACTTAAACGTTGGGACACCAAAGAGTAAATTTTCCTTATATTAATTTAGGGCACCTTGTGTAATTTTCAACCCAATATCTAAAACTTCTTTGAGAAGCTTCTTTATAGACTTTTGGTGTGCTTTTGCTATGTTTTGGAGAGCAATACAATGAGAAAATGTAAGGATGAAATGAGCTAGGAAAGAGAGAAAAATACAAAATGATGAAAGTAAAGCCATATTATCAATGTCTAAAGTTATTAATTGAAAAAAATTACAATAACTTAACGAGTTAATATAAGGAAAATATACATTGAGACGAATCAAACATACCCTTGATGTATAAATACTAGTATATATTTATAAATCACGGAACAAAGTCGGAGTAAATCATGAAAATAGTGTTAAGGTCAAAATGTGTCCAACAACAAGCAACAGGGGAAGTACAAAGCTAATCAAGGCTCAATGCTCTAATTTCAAACAAACCAATTCCATATATAGAAAATTTCTAATTAACACTAATCAAGAACAAAACTCATCAAATTCGTAACCCCAAAATAAACCCACCAAAACCCTTAAAAATAGAAATTCAAAAATGGTGAAAAATTACCCGAATTCGAGCAGTAGCATCCTGACCCGATTGAAGAAGCAACGCAACATCCCGTCTCATTTGGCGAACCACCGTCTCTCTCTTATTCCGCAACAGCTTAATTCGAGCCGTCGTCATCCGAGCCCATGTCTTACTATAATAACCCAACAATTCAGAAACCAAATTCAATTCAATCAAATCAGAATAAAACAGAGAAAAACAAAATAAAAGGGGTAAATACCATTTGGAAGAATTGAAGTCTCGTCGAAAATAAGCCCCCAATTTTGCGAGTTTCTTGCAATGGGTTCTCACTGCATAAGCAACAGACATTATTTTCTCTCTCCTACTCGTACTCACTCACTGAGTCACTGACTCGGTTTCGCAGTGAACGGAGAGAAGATGAGTAGAGAATAAGAAGAGAGACAAAAATGGGAGAAGCTGAAGAGGTTCAGTCAATTGATTAAGTTATTTAACGGTTAGTTTTGTTGGGGTGTGTTGTCTCTAAATGGAAATGGAAATGAATTACCTTAAAGCTGGAGTGCAATGGGAAGAGGCGTTGAGAGTGTGATCTTAGAAAAAAGAGCCGTTATGTTGTGATGGGGAAATGTGGGTAAAGGGGACTTTTTTTGCCGACTCAATCGGGTAATGGAATCCTATGTGGCTTTTTTCCATATATATATATATATATATAGGAAGAGGATCATGTAAAAACAAGATTAAATCTAAAAACTGAAAACGGACAATCTCCATCGTCCATAAAAATCAACGGCTGAGATTAGAGGAAAAAAAGTTATGCTGACATTCTATCTCCTTCTTAGGTCCTTTTTCTCTCTCTTCTCTTTAAGTTCTTCTCATTCTCTTTCTAAAAAATTCACAATTTCTGGCTGATTTCCAATAGGTTCGAGCTCCGATCTTCGATCTTCCTCTGGTTTGATGTCATCTTCATCTTCTTACTCTATCAATTTTAAAATCAAAATTTTGTTGTTTCAATTCTAATATTGATTAGAATATAAATTTGGAAATTCTTGATCGAGTGAGCAGACGAGTCGAAATTCGAAAAATGCGAATGTTTATCGAGGCTTACTGAGCAATAATTCTCACATATTTCTCTCGCACTCGTTCTCGAAACGATCCTTGATGAGAGAAAATGCTGCTAAAGCCTTTGTTCGAGGTCAGTCTATCAATTGCCTGCTAAGTGTTTGTTAAAATGTCAATGAGAATTTCTTGCGATTTTAGTTCAAGAAAAACTGGATTTCGTTGAATTTTTCTGCAATTATGAACATCTAAGTGTTAATTATACTGTTAATTGGGGATTTCGGTTGATATGATTACGTTATAGTTTTTCTGTAGATTCTAGGGTTTGTGCTGTGGAAATTTGGTAGAAGTTTCAATTTCTGTTTTGAGTTATTGGTGATGGCGGATAAGGAATTAGGGTTTGTAAAGCCGAGTGCACCAAACTTAAAGGAACAACTTGCTAGGAAACCCTTAAAGAATGTTAGATTGCAGAGGCATACATTATTGATCTTAGAGAAGATGGGAAGCGATTTATATTTTTCTGTACCTTGTGTTTGGCGCCGTGTTATAGCGATTTATATTTTTCTGTACCTTGTGTTTGTCCACCTTTTATCGTTTGTCAATCTGTCATCATTTATCAGGTGTTGAGGTTATATAAAACAAAATGAATTTCGTTACTGATTGTATATTATACTTGGTGTTCTTTTATCTATAGTGTCAATATGCTGCAGTTGCATACTAACTTTTGGAGATAGAGTTGGGGTATTTTTTTTCTTGCGCGACTAATATCTAACAACTTTGAAAACACATTTCTGAGAGAGTTTTATGGCAGATCCTTCATCCATATTGACTGGGATAATTTGTTTGCTATTGGAATTGAGCATTTATTATTGAATTGTCTCTATTGCGAAGATTGTGTAACAATGTGAGATGGTTGTTGTTTCAGACAATTGAGAAATAGAGATGTCGCGATGAGATCAAGGGAAAGGAAGAAGATGTATGTCAAGGATTTGGAGATAAAGAGTCGGTATATGGAAGCGAAGTGTAGGAGATTGGGGAGTGACCTTTGTGTAAATGTGGTCAAAATAGATAGTTATCTTATTTTTGTAAATAGTGACTTCTTTATAAATGTGGTCAATGTTGTCAAAATTGATATAATTACCTTATTTTTATATATAGTGACCTTCGTCATTTTAATATATAATGGCCTCTATATAAATGTGGTCAAAATTGATATAGTTACCTTATTTTTGTATATAGTGACCTTTATGTAAATGTGGTCAAAATTGATATAATTACCCTATTTTTGTATATAGTGACCTCTAAGTAAATATTGTAAAAATTGATATAGTTACCATATTTCTATATATAGTGACCTCGGTGCAAATGTCATCAAAATTAGTATAATTTGATATAATTACCTTATTTTTGTATATAGTGACCCCTGGGTTGTTTTACACCATCAGATTATCTAGTGAACATCCAATGGCTAAGATTGCTTGTTTTTAGTTTTAGTTTTCACCATAAGCTCTGTTTTTAGCGGAACCTCCCCGTATATATATATATATATATATATATATATATATATATATATATATATATATATATATATATATATATATATATATATATATATATATATATATATATATATATTGCAAAGAACCGCTAACGGGGGAAATGATTTTGGCACACCCCTATGTGAGAGCACAGTTTTCTATGCTCTTCTCACATAGGGGTGTGCCAAAATCAATAAAGGGTGTGCCAAAATCAATTTTCGCTAACGGTGATAGCGGTTCTATAATTATAAAATCGCTAATGTCGTTAGCGGTTCCTGTATTAGGTTCTTGTATGAAAAAACATCACGAGTTAAAACTTAATATAAGAACCGCTAACGACGTTAGCGGTTTTATAACAAGTATAGAACCGCTATCACCGTTAGCGGTTCTTTGTTTAAAAAAAAACTTCTTCCAATCCTACGTGGACAATGTTGTGGGAATAAGTTTTTAAACCGACGCAAATAGGGGATTAATTTACAATTCAACAATTTTTATGGAAATCGTTCTATTTTTTTTAAAAAAAAAGATTAAGGCCAAATTACCAAATTGGTATAAAAAAATATATACTCCCTCTGTCCCTAAATTACATCCTAGTTTCTATTTTGGGTATTCCAAAATTACATTTCTCCTTTTCATTTTTAGTATTTTTTTTTTCTAAATATTCCAAATCAACTCTCTCTTTCTGTTGTATATTTAATGATTTCTCACTCTTACTATCCTAATCTCACTCATATTTTCTGTCTCCATCGTTTTTCTCAAGTTTATACTTTTTATAACTAACCTAATGAATATGATTGGTTCTTAATTTTCAATTAGAAGCATGTTATTGGTCCTTTTTTTTTGCAAAGGATTGATGACATGACATCATACATCATTAATCTATCTTTGTTTTACTCAAAGACATTATTTAATGTTTTGTATTTCCCATTGAAATATTTCATTATTGCTATTTGTATTATTTTTTTCCTCCTTAATTCTCGTGTAATTTTACAAACATGAATGTAATTTAGGGACGGAGGGAGTAGTATTTACCACATTGGTATATTAAAAAGTTTTAACCAATTTAAGGTATTTAAAAAAGAAAACTTTGCCAATTGAGCCTATTTTTGTAGTTGGGTTACATTATATGCAGTGCGTGAGTTCATTTAATCATATGCGTTTGAGATATACTTCCTCCGTTCTTTATTACTTGACCTGTTTTGACTTTTACACTATTCACCATCCCTCCTTTGACCGTCTTTTGTGAATAATATGTAAGGAAAAATATATTCATGTATGATCTTTTTGTATTCGTCTCAATAAGTACTATCATAATACTCCCTCCACTTCATGTTACTCGCAACAAAGGACATGTTTGCGGAGGCCGAGGCAAAAGATTGAAAGTAGATAAATTAAGGTGAGGGGTATAGTATTAGGAGAGATAAATTGGTGGGAAAAGTAGTGGTCTCATATTTAGCTTTACCACCCATGTGGGTGGGGGGGATCTTTTTTAGTGGGAAATATCCCACCCTAACTCTGCATCACATGAAAGGGAATGTGAGTTTTTGGAGAGTAAATTTTTCCCTCCCTTATTTTTATATGAAATTTCAATTTTTTTGCCAAATTCACCCAAATTCAAAAGTTTTCATAATTTTCAGCCAAAATGACCCCTTTATAAGGTGGCCTCCCCTTGAAATGAACCCTTTTTTTTGTTAATTTTCAAACTCAATACCTGGGTTGGGGGGCGGGGAATTCAAAGAGTAACAAAAAAAAAAACCAACACATTATTTCTTCAAAAGATACAAGTAGCCCTAGTAAATTACTTTTCCCTGCAATTAGTTGTTAATAATCCTAATTTCTAAATGCTCTGTTAGAACCAACAACAACCATATGTATTGAAATTAGGCTCCATTGAAGACCGCAAAAAAAAAAAAAAAAAAAAAAAAAAAAAAAAAAAAAAAAACTACAGCCACCCTTTCATCACCTTCACCTGCTCTGCAAAAAAAAGAAAAAAAAAAAAAAGGGTCTCATGGAATTCTTTGAATCTGATTGTTTTGGAATGCATCGACTGTATGAAGAGGAACAACAACATTGGGATTATTACAACATGGGACTTCATGATGAAACATACCATGATGAATCAGACATAACAAACCAGGAAGTACAAAATGAAAATTCAGATATTGGTTATGATGCAGATGATGATGATGCACAAACAGGGGAAGAACAAGAGGATGGGACTCCACAAGAACAACAAGGTCATAGAAGGGCCAACAGAGAAATGTCACTAGATGAAAAAAGGCAACTTGATGAAATCTTGGTGAACATGGAGGGGGACTCATTGCCTTTTGGATTTTTATCCAAGTTGGCCAAGAAACACAAAGTTCACATATCCACAACAACAAGATGGTTCCAGGTAATTAAGAAACACTTAGGGGAGGGGATTGTTATTGATGCTAGGACCAAAAAACTTGGCAAAACAGGCCCCAAACTCAAAGTCTATTTAGATGAGTGGTTGGTCTCTGTCCCATTGTATAAGAGGACAACTGAAAGGAGCTATGCTGCTGCCCTTCATGTGTCTTCCTCAGTTATTCATAGGTTAAAAAAAGGTAGGCTTAGAACACACACTTCAACCAATCACCCTGCCCTGACAGACAATCACAAAATTGCTAGATTGAAGTGGGTTCTAAGCTTTATGAACCCTATTCCAGCTGTAGGGGACCCTACATTTAGAGACATGCAGTACACAATCCACATAGATGAGAAATGGTTCTACTTGAACCCAGAAACCAGAACCTTTTATCCGCTACCAAATGAACAAGATCCATATAGAGCACAACAATCTAAGAGATTTAAACTTAAGGCTATGTTCATGGGTATGGTAGGGAAACCACTGTATGATAACAACAAGAACCTTTTGCATGATGGGAAGTATGGGTTGTTCCCTTTTGTCAAGTATGAAATAGCAAAGAAAAAAAGCAAGAACAGAGATAAGGGAACACTAGAACACAAAGGCAGTCCAGTGTGTTAACAAGGATGCTATAAGGGACATGCTCCTCAATCATGTTATTCCAACTATACATGAGAAATGGCCCCCCAATTACCAAAGGATATCATCATCCAATGGGACAATGCTAGGCCACATCAAGTACCTAAAGATACAGAATTTAAAGCAGCATGTGAAGCATATGGGTTCAATATCCAGTTTGTGTATCAACCAGCACAAAGTCCAGACTTAAATGTGTTAGATTTAGGCTTGTTTATGGTGATACAATCAATTCAATATCAATCATTCCCTACAAACATTGATGAATTACTTCAAAAAGTGAAAGAAGCATGGGAGGAATTTGATCTAACAGTGAACAAGTATACATGGATTACCCTACAGTCTGTCATGCTTGAAATTCTAGCAAGGAAGGGTAACAACAACTTCTCTCCCCCCCCCCACACATGAAAAAAGACACTTGGACAGGCTAGGCCTACTTCCAGACTTGCTACAGGTAGACAAGGAGCTTTTGAACACAGTGATACAGTATTTGGACACAATAGAAGTGGCAACAACAAATAGCAACCATCATGAAGAAGCCAACATGGAGGTGGATGCAGACTAGGCAAACTTGGAACAATGAAGATGCTTTTGGGACTCACAGACAGCCACACATAACCATGGTACCCTAAACTCTTTTTTTGTTTTAGTTTAAGTGTTGGTTATGTGTATTTTGGTAAATACTTAGCCCTCATTTATAGGCAGTCATGTATTAAGGCTCAAAAGACTATTGTCCTAACTTTTGTAAGTAAAACAATTTTTTGAACGAATGAAAAAATTAAAGTAGTCCATCAGACAGGGTTATTTGTCACTCAAAGCAATCTTGACAGTGGGTACCTCAACAACAACTACAAAAAGAAGTCACTAGAGCATTCACACTGAACAATGAGCTATCAGTTGAGTCCCTTCATCATTTAGAGGTAAGTGTCAGTGATGCATTACATGTTTTGGGACTCAATGCATCTAAGGGGCCTATTTGGGGACTCATTTGCCAATACACATACATACACATATCAGGCAACAACAAGAACACCCACTCAAATCAACATTCTACAGGTAGCCCATATAAACAACAATCCACCCTAAATCAGTCCACCCAATTAAGGTAAGAACCAGCACAGCCAACTAAGGTAAGAACCAACACAACCAACAAAGGCAAGAACCAACATAGCCAACACATCCAAGTAAAGTATCAACCAACAAAGCCAACACAGCCAACTAAGGTGAGAATCAAAACAGCCAACAACAACAGGAATTACCATCACATCATCAAGCCAACAAACAGAGGGTAATACGCCAAACCAACACAATAGACACAACATACAGAGGAGCAGTGTCCTGTGAATAGCTTAATCAAATGAAACAGGATTATAACAAATGAACTTCAAAATCTAATCACATCCTAAAAAAGGACTCAAACAACATACATAGCCAATTATCACCCAGCAATGTAGCCACTTATCAAACTCAAACAAATGAATATATGCAAATAAATTGAATTTAGGGTTTAAGAGATTACACTTCCCAATTAGTTATGGGGATTTGAGTACTGGGGATAGTAGATCTAGTGATAAGTCATGTACACGTCGTCCGGCTCCTAACCAGCAGGGAGCCCAGACCTTATGCGCTTTGCACTAGAACTAGGCCCAACATCTATCACAGTCATCATGGGGTAGGACTCAGGTGGCCGGAGAACCTCCTCAGCAGTTAATTCAACGGGTTCAGACTCCCCAGTCTCAGATTCGGTGTCTGGAACCCCAGCAGCAGGTACAACGACAACAGAAACATCATCTTCGGCAGGTTTTTCAATAGGATGAACGACGACGATAGGTTGTGGGTCCAGATCTTAAACTCGGAAGGTGGAGCAGGCCTTTTAGATCTAGAAGAAACCACTGGTTTCTCCTCCTCGTTGCTGGAAAACTCAGCCAATTTAGCACTTATGATCCTCCTACGCGCAATTATGGAAGCGCGGCGTAGTGGTTTCATCACACCAGTACCCCGTCGGGGGATGTAGGTCGTAGCAAAAGAAGGACGAGGATTCGACCTTTTTGTAGCAGCATAAAGGGACTCATACCCCATCAGATCTGGGTTTTCATCATCTGAGGAAGCCATTTTTAGTGAAAGATTGATACAGAGAGAGAAGAATACGAAGAAATGAGGAGAGAGAAAGGAGAAAACTCAGTAGAAGTAGAGAGAGAGAGCGCGCGTTGGGAGAGAGAAAGAGAGAGAGAGATTGGGGGTATATGAAGAACTAGGGTTGAGTGTGAGTTTTGGAAGTTTCAAACCCAGAATTTAATTCATCCAACCACATTCATCTTCAATTAAATGCTGATTCATTGAATGAAGGTAGTTGGGAAATTGTAATTTTAAAAAAATTTGGGTAAATATGGTGGGAATGGGTAAGAAAACTAAAGTTAGGTTAATTCTCCTAAATTTAGATTAACAGTAATAAGATGGAGTTATAAAAAAAATAAGGGTAAATATGTCAATTTGTATGAAAAAACCTACTAAAAAAGGAAAAAAAAGAAGTTGTTGCAAGTAATGTGAAGCACCCATTTAAGGAAAGTGTTGCGAGTAATTCGAAGCGGAGGGAGTATATAACTTTTATAATTTTTACTTACGGAGAATTTAAGTTATTGATCGTTAAATTTTGCATTGACAACTGTGATAAAAGAAACAGATTAAGTAAAAAAGAATAGAGGAAGTAGTATTTATTACTCCGTAACTTAATTACCCGTAACTACATTTTCATCTCTTTGTCTTCAAGACTCCAAAGTCCCAACTACCTTTTGTTTCCTTCTCATCCTTTCACCATCTTCCATACGAAATACAAGTAATTGAAATCTTAATTTTGTTCTTATTTCTTTATTTTACTGCTCATTTCATGTTTATCTTCGTCATTTATGTTGTTAGTCAGATTGATCGGTAGCCACTAATTTCTGGCCAAAGATTTACAAATGGAGCATGTAGATTTAATTGATGGTTCATGCTTGATAGTTTTGTAGATCTACAATTTTTGGGTAAGATTAAGGGGATTTGTTTTCCCTTTTTAATTAACTAATTGAAGATACAATGTGCTGGACTTAAGGGGAGAATATAATTCAGTAGGAGAGATTTGTTTTCCATTGTCATGTAAGGCCTCTTTAATTAAATTTTGGTGAATTTAATTTGTTTATATGAAAACTACTTAATTGATGAATTACTTCTTTTTAAATTGTTAAGTGAGCAATTTAATTTTAAATTGTTAACTGAACAATTTAATTTTTAGTACTCTCTTTACTGATATGTGAATGAAGGTATTGGTTTTGAAATATTTATGGATAAATGTTGTCCGAAAGGTTGAAATGTTAATACTTCAATAGCTGAAAGTAATTGTTCATACAGTCACACTACAATAGCCCAAATTAATTATTAATACTCCAATATCTCAAAGGAACTTGTTAATGCTAATTTGAGTTGTTGAGGGCCACGTGCATTAGAGGTCTTTGGTCTTGAGCATAGTGTGGGGCACTAATGCATATATATATTTCACCTTGATCACCATATGTGACGCCAACACCAGCCGAGGTTTTGTTGGTTTCACTCTTTTTCTTTGCTTCTCTCTTGTTCATTCCTCCGGTAGACACCTAAAAATGTCTCCACAAAACCAAACCCAATGAACAACCTTTCACCGCCATTATTGGTCGGGTTGAGTATTTTATTTTTGGAGTGCTTAAATTCATATTCCCATTTCATAAACCAACCCAACTTCTAGCCCATTTCCCCAAACCATAACTTTTTTTCCTCTTTTCGTGCCTTTAAACCCAAAATAATTCATTTCGTGCCTTTAAAATCATTCATTTCGTGTCCTTTTTATAAAAACGTTTGATCCATTTTATTTTGGTCCATAATATGGGTCCAATGATTAAATAGTTGGATGGGGCTTGAAAAGAGCTTTCCAACGATATATTATAAACCCAAATACGAGTTATAACGAATAAGTTATGGCCAAAATATTAAACCGAGCCCAAACCGAACCTAATCTCACCTTACCTACGACCCAATGATCATGTGGAGGGTCCAAATGATTTAATCCTAATTCTAAACCAATTAGGATTAATTAGAAGCTTCTATGAGTTTCTAAAAGATCTTAATTATCCTTTTTGAAAAGATAAGATTAAATAGTTTGAAATTGAATAAAACTCTTTTTTTTGAAAATCCTATTTATATCCGAATTGAAAGACGTTCAAAGATAGAAAAATATTATTTTCGTGTCTTATAGTTTTTATCCAAATTTTATTTGGTTGGATAGCCCTTGAAATTATCTTTCCAATGATATATTATATTATCAATTTCCGAGCTATAACGGAAAAGATATGAATAAAATGTCAAACTCTATCCAAAACTGACACCGTCTCACTATTTCGGATATATCTTTTGTTATAAAATAAATTTTAATCTTATTCTAATTGGGTTATAAAGTAGACTTCAAGATCTTTCCAACGATATATTATTTATCTTAATCCGATTTCGGGATCAAAAGATATGATAAAAACAAAAACCGCAAAAACTGCTGTCTATCGCAAGAGTTTTATCCGATTCGAATTCTTATCTTTTCTTGATTCGACCCCTCTTTTTTCCTTATAAATAGAGGTCATATCTCCCCTTTTTCAATCATCAACAAGCTTGATCATCAAATCCTTCTCTCTTTCTCTCTTTTACACCAAAAATCATTATCTTCTCTCTCTCCCATATTCTAAGCCTTAAACCTATATTCCTAATTACACCATTCTTCCCTTAAGCACTCCAAGGATTCTATACTAAACCCGAGGTTCCGTTTTAAACCAAGGCGTGAAAGGTATAAATAACTGAGGGTTTGGACAAAATCAAATCTTTATTAATTTAATTTAAATTTCATTTGCTTTTATATTTTTATTGAAGTTACTAACAGTTCATTCATGATGTAGCAATTTAAAGTAACGCGCGGAATGTGGGTAATTAATTAATTTAATTACTCTTATTTTATTTTAATATTGATGGTATCATGATTAGGTTAATTTTATATTTGATTTGACTAACGCTATTATTGTTAAATTGCTTCCAATATTAATGTTTATTATATTATTATTATGATCACCATATTGCACATTTAAAGGGAATATGTAGTTGAAAATCACGCCTAATAAGATAATTTGGTCAACCGGCTTAGGTTCCTTTTTAATCTTGTTGTTAATTTAAGTGATCACCAATATTTTAGAATTATGTGTGCATTAATATTAAATCAATTTAGTTAAATAATAGTTTGGAGCGAATTGAATTATTGTTTGTATGCCTTTGAGATCACAGGAATGCTTTTCAATATAAGAATCGAGTAGAGGCCAATACGGGCGAATGTGACTCCATGACTCACTTCATACCATCATTCCCGATCCTCCTTTCGTGGTTCCGAACCATATGGAGTTAGTAATCTCATGGATTATGAATGGGGTGTAACCTTCACGGGTCAATCGTTGTTGCCTTCGTTGTCCCTTATTCGTGGTTGCCTTTTATGATCCGTGAATGGTTTACAAGTTCCTAAAAAAACTTGTTGGCGGCTCCTTACTTTATTTGTCCCTAATCGTTGTCCCTGATCGTAATGTCAATTTCCACTTCCTATGAGTGCCAAGCATATTCACACATGCTTTAATGTAGGCGCACTTCGAACGACACCTACAATTTGGCGACTCCACTGGGGAAGATTCTTGGTTATTTATCGATTTGAGTGATCGGTATTTAATTAAGATGAGTGGATGAGACTTGAAAGATTCTTGAATTGTATTCCTGCGATTTAATTGGCATTGTCACATATGCATATGATTTTTTTTAGGTTACCTATTTTGCCACAATAGTACGTGTTCTACGTATGTGGCTAGCACGGGGGATTTATGCTCTATCAACCCGAAAATGCTCATGGCAATAAGGGTTCATCCGAGTTTTTAAATCCACCCAAACCATGGAGTCGAGTTCGATTTCATCACGAACTCGCGGAGCCGCCCGTTGGCATACACCCTCAAGGGAGGCTGCCTTGCTAACGCGTCCAAACTCTTAACCATGGTAACCTTTGACACCCAAAAGCTTGACTATAGTGGAACATAGATCTTGACTTTAGGTTGCGAACTTCATTGCATTATTCGTGACAATGTGATTATATGTGCATTTTTTGACTTTTTATTTATTTATTTTTTTTATCAAATCTTTTTTTTTATTATTAGAGTCGAGCCATAGATTTTATTTTTTTTTAATTTTTGAGTCAACCCGGATTTTTAATCCCGTATACTGCACAAGAGTCAACTTGTTTTGGTCATATCTGGAGTTCTGGAAAGAGTTACGTGTCGTGCCACCTATGGATCTGTAGCCCCGAGTTTTATCTTTCATTTGGAATTTGTTTCGTCCCAATAAAAGTAACAGATCAAAAGTTATAACCGATATACTACAGCCTGTCCAGTTTAGGTGTCTTTTTAGCGTCAACTTTTATTTTTTTATTTTATTTTATTTTATTTTGTTTTATTTTATCTTTTCATGTCAAGATAGTCTTAGCCAATTCCTTTAATCCGTGTCAAATCGTATAACATAGGATTATAGATTTTTTTTTATTTTTTTCATTTTTTTTTATACCCATGAGTCATAAATCTTCTAGATTTCTAGTCCTCTTCCTAGTTTCTTGTGATCAATTTTTATGATCGTATACTAGGGCATGTGTTCTTCGTCTTTGATTGTGGTTGATCTTATTTATGAATAACGATTGCCAATGGACCGTTTTCACCTAGTAAATAGCATAAACATTAAAATTTGACAAAATTAATCAAGTTAGTTTGTCTTTTAGTCTTCCGTGCTATTTGGTCATTGGGTCATTTGTTTTTCACAACGTCTTCATGTCTAGCCATGCAATCATACCACGAGTCTTAATAAACTCACCTAATCACACATGTTGAGTCATTGCACACACTTTGTCTTCGAGTAATGCACTATATTGTTTATGATCGTATACTAGGGCCATGCATGTATCGTTTTCCATCGTAATAGGAATGAGTGGAGTATTTCCCATTGATATTCAAAATTCTTTCATACACTCTTCCTTTACAATCCGAGTATTGAGTGAATGCATTAAGTCAAATCATCCTTACACAGTACTTGAGTCTAAAATCACTAGGAAATAGTTGAAAGATAAGGGGAACGTCACTCCTTCCTTCTCTCCTTCCAATCAAAACATCAACAACAAGAAACTTTTTTTTTACCAGACGGCAAGAAGTTACTCATAAACAGCCATGAAGACAATGCACGATGCATGCTTCTCACCAAGGTTTCATGTTTACTTCTTCTTTTGTTTCAAACCCTTCCCCCTAAAAGTTTAGCATAGGTTCTCCTTATCCATTGTGTCTATGTGTCACATTTCTTACCTCCTTCATAAATGAGCTTCTCTTTCTTACATTTGATCCCGTAATTATCAAAAAAAATTTCCAAACTAAACACAAGGTACACCAATGACTTGAGGCACCTTTGGAACCCTGTCATTCCCTATAAACTATTTAATCACATATCCATTTCTTCGTCAACCACTTTGAGCCTCGTATAACGTTTGACCTTATTTATTCAACCCACATTTACTTAACCCTGGGATGGGAAGGTGTGCAATTTGTGTGACAATCAGAAAGCAAGTTCAAATAAATAAAAAAAAAGAAAAGAATAAGTAAATAAAAAAAATGTCTAAAGGCAAGTGTTCCAATGTCTCCGATATGAACATGTCTCAAATTGCGTCTCTCATCGAGTGCTTGGTACCGTGCCTGAGAAACATGAATGCTAAGTGAGTGATGGACCGCATGATCTGAGATTGCCTACATTGATTCACAGGAATTGGAAAAAAGAAAAAAAAAAGAAATTCAAAAAAAAAAAAATATATGAAAAATAAAACTTGCAAAGTCTAATACACAATTACATATCTTGGGGGCTTCTCTTGGGTCTTGAGCCTTTTATGCCTTTCTTTCTTAAACCTTCAGCTTAACCACCTTACAACCCTTGAAAGACCTCTTTGAGGTGTACATACACTTGTGCAAAGTTCGGTTAGAGCTACGTCGGCCTGATTCCTAACGGATACGTAGGCAACCTCACATTGAGGTGCGACCACATTCATATTCATATCTAAGCATGATCGAGTCAAAGAATATCCAATGCTTACCCCTACCATTTAGAGCTAGACTTGGGGGCTTGAACCCACATCATTTAGCCTACCCAGCCTAAAGAGTCATCATCTTTGACTCTTCTCACATCTCTTTCCATCGCCATAACCCTTGCAGCCAGCCTTAGTATCACATTCACACACTTCACACATCCATATCCATATCAATCATCCTTCCCTTTAAGAGCCCTTTATCATGAAATCTTGTTTCAACACTGTGCATGTTTCATCATATTTAAAGACAACATTCATTAGAAGAAACATTGTATACTTGCTTAGCTTCCTGACCTGAGCAATATTCATTGTTTCATGCATCGCATAATGTGCTGAGAAATATTTATATATCAATGATTTTTAATCATACAAAGCATATCGTGCTTAGCTCCTTGACCTAAGCAACGTTCATTATGCAATAACCACTTCATCTATATACGTGCTTAGCTTCCAGACCTAAGTGACGTTCAAGATCGTTTCTTTACACCATATATGATGCTTAGCTCCATGACCTAAGTTCATTCATCTATTGTGTCACATGATGTAATTGTCCTTAGCCTCCTGGCCTAAGAACATGCATCATGCATACATTATTTCCAAGACAATCAATTCAATCCATACGATTCATTTCGTCTTGCTCAAGGAGGAAGTTCAAAACTTCTTCCTTTTTTTCATTGTTTTCTTTTGGGGAAGTTTAAGAAAAATTTCAAAATTTTTATCGAGGGAAGTTTGAATATAAAGTTTCATTTTTCACGTCTTTCTTTTTCGGGAGAAAGTCGGTACCCTCCACTCATGACAAAATTTGACGGAAAATTTTTGCTTTTGCATCTTCGTTTGCTTGTGTCTGCACACACACATATACACACACACACACTCACAAGTCATACACATGTCATGTCACATCAAGTCAAACTTGGTCAAGTCAGTGGTCAAGTTAATCACAATATATACGAGTCCATTGGCAAATTTATTTTTGCAGGTCTCAACTACAACCCACGTCCGGGGACAAACGAACCAACTATAACCCACGTCCGGGGACAAGCGGACCATCTACGGCCCACGTCCGGGGACAAGAGGACCATCTACAGCCCACGACCGGGGACAAGCGGACCATCTACAGCCCACGTCCGGGGACAAGCGGACCATCTACAGCCCACGTCCGGGGACAAGCGGACCATCTACAACCCACGTCCGGGGGACAAGCGGACCATCTACAGCCCACGTTCGGGGACAAGCGAACCAACCACAGCCCACGTCCGGGGACAAGCGAACCATCTACAACCCACGTTCGGGGACAATCGAACCACCATCATTTCATGACGCAAGGTTCTCGATACACAGAGACTTGCAATCTCATCATTTGTCGACTTTTCCTCAAGCATGGAAAGTATTATTTGGTGGATTTCTTCAAGCATAGAAAATCGCCAAGTCGGCTTTCCTCAAGCATGGAAAACGTTATCAGTGGATTTTTCTTTAAGTATAGAAAACCGCCAAGTCGGCTTTCCTCAAGCATGGAAAGCGTTAATTTTTCTTCAAGTATAGAAAACCGCCAAATAGTCGGCTTTCCTCACGCATGGAAGGCATTATCGGTGGAATTTTTCAAGCATAGAATGACACCAAATTCATACGTCGACTTTCCTCAGGCATGGAAAGTATCATCCGGTAGGTTTCTTCAGGCTTAGAAAGCTACCAAATTCCTCAGTCGGCTTTCCTCAGGCATGGAAAGCGTTTCAGCAAACGTCATCCGGTGGATTCCTTCAAGCATAGGAAAATACCAAACTCATTTGTCACCGATACACTGGTGCCAGATACGTATTCTATCCTTTTACTCTTTTATTTGTGGAACTAACATTTTTCTACAGGTATCTACGTATACAGAGTGATTTAGGATCCCAGAACGTCTTAAATCATTCTCCGTCCCTATAGACTACTTTGACTATCGTTTTCGTAACTGACGTTTCTGCAAACTCAGTCAAAGTGGGGGCTTCTATAGACACCTAAAAATGTCTCCCCAAAACCAAACCCAATGATGAACAACCTTTCACCGCCATTATTGGTCGGGTTGAGTATTTTATTTTTGGAGTGCTTAAATCCAAATTCCCATTTCATAAACCAACCCAACTTCTATCCCATTTCCCCAAACCATAACTTTTTTTCCTCTTTTCGTGCCTTTAAACCCAAAATAATTCATTTCGTGCCTTTAAAATCATTCATTTCGTGTCCTTTTATAAAAATGTTTGATCCATTTTATTTTGGTCCATAATATGGGTCCAATGATTAAATATTTGGATGGTTCTTGAAAAGAGCTTTCCAACGATATATTATAAACCCAAATACGAGTTATAACGAATAAGTTATGGCCAAAATATTAAACCGAGCCCAAACCGAACCTAAGCTCACCTTACCTACGACCCAATGATCATGTGGAGGGTCCAAATGATTTAATCCCAATCATAAACCAATTAAGATTAATTAGAATCTTATATGAGTTTCTAAAAGATCTTAATTATCCTTTTTGAAAAGATAAGATTAAATAGTTTGAAATTGAATAAAACTCTTTTTTTTGAAAATCCTATTTATACCCGAATTGAAAGACGTTCAAAGATAGACAAATATTATTTTCGTGTCTTATAGTTTTTATCCAAATTTTATTTGGTTGGATAGCCCTTGAAATTATCTTTCCAATGATATATTGTAATATCAATTCCGAGCTATAACGGAAAAGATATGAATAAAATGTCAAACTCTATCCAAAACTGACACTGTCTCACTAGCGCGGAATGTGAGTAATTAATTAATTTAATAACTCTTATTTTATTTTAATATTGATGGTATCATGATTAGGTTAATTTTATATTTTATTTGACTAACGCTATTATTGTTAAATTGCTTCCAATATTAATGTTTATTCTATTATTATTATGATCACCATATTGCACGTTTAAAGGGAATATGTAGTTGAAAATCACGCCTAATAAGATAATTTGGACAACCGGCTTAGGTTCCTTTTTAATCTTGTTGTTAATTTAAGTGATCACCAATATTTTAGAATTATGTGTGCATTAATATTAAACCAATTTAGTTAAATAATAGTTTGGAGCGAATTGAATTATTGTTTGTATGCCTTTGAGATCACAGGAATGCTTTTCAATATAAGAATCGAGTAGAGGCCAATACGGGCGAATGTGACTCCATGACTCACTTCGTACCATAATCCCCGATCCTCCTTTCGTGGTTCCGAACCATATGGAGTTAGTAATCTCATGGATTATGAATGGGGTGTAACCTTCACGGGTCAATCGTTGTTGCCTTTGTTGTCCCTTATTCGTGGTTGCCTTTTATGATCCATGAACGGTTTACAAGTTCCTAAAAAAACTTGTTGGCGGCTCCCTACTTTATTTGTCCCTAATCGTTGTCCCTAATCGTAATGTCAATTTCCACTTCCTTTGAGTGCCAAGCATATTCACACATGCTTTAACGTAGGCGCACTTCGAACGACGCCTACACTCCCCTACAGTTCTCTCTAGCCAAGTTGTAGAGCTCGTTGGAACGGAAGGATCAACATTTGTTGATTTCTTTGAAGGCCTAAGTTGTTGTAAATATTCATCACGTGTAGGTACGTTATTTCGTCCTACTCTATTCTTACTACCCTTAGCTTTTGCTCTCTTCTTTTCTGAGCCTCCTTCGGAAACTTGTTGTAAAGGCTTAAATAAAAAAATAAAAAAAAAGTTAGTAGACGACACAATTAATGATTGAATTAACCAAAACATTAAACAAGTTGTTATGAAACTTAGTTGAAGTGTGGGTCGCATAGGTTGAGAGCATTTCCTTTTGTTGTGACCCTGGGATCCACAATTACTACACTTAGTTGGTATTCCATTTCTAATGTAATTCACCTTATTTTTTAGAGGTTCATCTGCACCCCTTCTCCTTGCTATTTTCCTCATACCTGCTTTAGCTTTTACAATGTTAGGTGGTAAAACCATACCTTCCCCTTCATGGTTCTAAAATGTAAATCCTAGAACTATTGTTAGCAAAACAGAATATGTCTTTTTGTATGTGTCAATGGTATACCAATGAGCCAAGAACCTTTGAGGTTGGTGTTTCATATACAAGAGGGCACTCATGCCGTGACAAAGGAACCCCTGTCAAATCCCATCCTCTACAAGAGCAAGTTCTTTTCTCAATATCAACAGCCATGGCCAACCCCTTTCAAATGAACCTCAAACCAAGTTTGAGAGTCTTCCCTATTCCACTTGCACTCACATTTAGCTTGTTCATTATAAGCCTCTTCTAGTTTCAAACTAATCCTTGGGGACACACCAGCCACAAATTTCCCTTCTATTCTTTTCTCTCATTCTTTCCATCAAAGCTAGCCTTATATCTTCTAGCATGGAAATTGACAGGGTAAAGTCGTATCCCCTAATCAAAAGTAATACCTAAATCCTCTAACTAATGTAGATAGGGAAGTAGGGCCGAATCCACAGAGAAACGAGTCTTTCTATTCCTAATTAACTAAAGTAATCTAAATTATAAAATAACCAATATGTGAATTTGAATATGAAAATAAACTACGAGGATTAAGAATAAGGAGAAAATAATATATAAAAGGATCTAAGGCATAGGTTCACCAATAAATAATATTCCAGGGTAGAATATAATAATCATTCATCAATGCATACATTAATCAGATTATAAAGGGCTTTCGCTACGTATTATAATCACACAATTAATTTACCGGTATTAAATCTCATCTTTCGAATCTCGACTTAACCATTTATAAATTAACCTGCCTATTGAAACTAGACCTAAACATCAATTCTCATCTGTCGAATCTCGAATCAATATTGTCAAACTCATGCATAAAAGATCAGGCCTAATTTAGTCACATAACATTAAATCAATCAATAGGAAATTAATCTAGAATTGACAATCAACAACAATAAATTACCCCTTCATATTATTTATGAATCCCCACAAACCCTAGAAGTAGAACTACTCACACATAATAAAAACTAAACTAATCAAAGCAATAAAACAAGACATGATCAAAGTAATAAAATAAACAACTAAGATTAAGAGGAAAGAAATCGTTACCAAATAAATCTGGAATGAAGAGTAGATTAAGAACAAAGGTATAAGAGAGAGAAAACCTAAGAAAATAATTAAGAGAGTAAAGAAAAAGTAAAGAAAGTCAGCCGATCCTAAAATCGTTTTACGGAGAAGTATTTATACTCCGTACGAATCCTAAACTAAAACAAACTTAAACGACGAAATTAACCCCTAATGATTACACGCGCCCGATCGGACGAGGCACCGCCCGATTGGGCGCGCCTTTTGCTCTTCAGTACACTTCTCGCGCCCGGCCGAGCGCGTCACCGGGCTCCGACCTTTGCTTCTCCCGCCCGGCCGGGCGCGCCTCTGGGCGCCAGCCTTTTTGGTCGGGCGGCTCTCTTGGGCCACTATTTGGACTACGATTGAGCTCCAATTCTTCGGGCCAATCTGGGTTTCCTCCTCGGGTCTTGAATACTCGATCCAAATGCCCCGGTATCACACATACCGAGCCCTTAATCACCGGTTCGATGACTCTAATCGGCCCTGGGCTATAAAATCTGGTCGTGCTTCTCCAATGCTCGTGATTGCTCCATAATATCTCGGGAAAATGCTCCAAAAGTGCAAATCCCTGCAAAAGTCAACCAAATCTACAAAAACACTAGAAAACACCAATTAGTAATAAAAGTGACTCTAAAGAGCCAAAAACACTACTAATTATGACCAAGGGATGGGGGTAAAATACTATATAAAATAGACACATCAAACTCCCCCAAGCCAAACCTTTGCTTGTCCCTAAGAAAAGATCTCATCAATGAATCAATAAATATACTTCACCCCAAAAAGTAAAAATCAAGCACAAACAATTCAGGGTAAATCACATAAACATGCTTTAAAATCAACCAATCAAATCCATCCAATTACCTTTCCTCTCTAACAATTGTCAAATAGAGCAAACCACAAGAGTATATAGAATTCAAGACTAGTGCTCACACACTCAACTCTCATATATGTGGCGAGTAAAAGATGTACTCGATCGCTCTCCAACCAACCCCTTTATGTGAACAATGCCTTCCCAACTCACACTCTCGTGCACTACTAGAAAACACCTTAATTGCGACGGAAAACGTTCGTCGTAAACTATGTAAATTCTGTCGTAAAGTTGGTTTACGACGGAATTCCGTCGTAAATGGTTGTCGGAATACCCTTTGTAGGAAAATGGCCATTTTATGACGGAAATTCCGTCGTAAACCAAATTTACGACGGAAATAATATCGTCGGACTTGGAATTGGCCTTTGATGAAGTTTCGTCGCAAATTTGCGACGGAAAAAGTTCCGTCGCAAGGCTACATTACGACGGAATTTTCCCTCGCAAAATATAATTTGCGACAGAATTTTCCCTCGCAAAACACAATTTACGACGGAATTTTCCATCATACAAATATACATTGCGACGGAATTTTCCGTCGTAAATTATATTTTGCGACGGATAATTCCGTCGCAATGTATATTTGTATGATGGAAAATTTCGTCGTAAATTGTGTTTTGCGAGGGAAAATTCCGTCGCAAATTATATTTTGCGAGGGAAAATTCCGTCGCAAATATGTAAATTACGACGAAATATTCCGTCGCAAATTGTATTTCCAGCCCAAAACAAATTTTTGTAATTTTTTGCATTTTCAAACCTGAATTTTTTAATCATAAATCGACAAAAAAAAAAAAAAACTAAATATTGAGTCCTAAAATTGTTGTTTTAAAAAAATTAATTACCGGCCTAGGAAATTAGGGTTATGTACATATATATATAATAATTATGTCGTAGTACAAAAGATAGTCCACATTTTGGTATCTATACCAAACAAAAGCTAGGTTAGAGTGATTCTATGCTACACTAAAGTTAAGCTACGCAATCGACTGGAAACCCTGGCCTGCTCCACCACCACCCGGGTCGTTCCTAGGGTCTCGATGCTGAGGATGAATGGTGGAACATAAGTCGTTGTTGTTGAGACGACTCATCATCTCATCGAAACTCTCCTTGTATCTCCTCTCCATTTCAGCCATTCGGGCTTCCATTTGAGTTTGGAGAGTTTGCACCCTGTGTTCCATCTGGTCTTGCATTTGAGAAATGACAGACGGCGTGTATTGCTGTGAAGAACGGGAACCTCAACCCTGTTTGCCATAGTAGAGCTCTGCACTTTGGCCAAGTCCCTTCACACGCCCCTTCTTATTGCGCCCACCCACCGACTCCCAGTACAACTCATTGGAACTCTTCTGAATCCCCTGACTCATTGTTTCTTCGAGCTTCTTCTAGTAGGTGTCCTACAAAATATTGAAGATAAAATAAAATATTGTTAAAAAAAAACCAACAATATGGAGTTATATAGCATACTTTTAGGTGCCTAAGGATAGAAATTAAGAAAATTAAGCACATAAGTCAATTTTCAACCCTCACTTATCCAAAATCATCCAAATTTGGGCTATATCGCTAAAACCATGCCTATTTTCTAATTTTTCAAGCAAATGGACTCGTTCTTTCTTCTAACATTTCAATATCAATTGATTTTAAGTGCCTAGGATAGAAATTAAGAGAAATAAGCACATATGTCAATTTTCAACCCTCACTCATCCAAAATCATCCAAATTTGGCCTATATGGCTAAAACCATGCTTATTTTCTAAGTTTTCAAGCAAATGTAAGGTTTCTTTCTTCTAAAATTCCAATATCAATTGCTTTTAAGTGCCTAAGGATAGAAATTAAGAGAAATAAGCACATATGTCAATTTTCAACCCTCACTCCTCCAAATTCATCCAAATTTGGCCTATATGGCTAAAACCATGCCTATTTTCTAAGTTTTCAAGAAAATGGACTCGTTCTTTCTTCTAACATTCCAATATCAATTGCTTTTCAGTGCCTAAGGATAGAAATTAAGAGAAATAAGCACATATGTCAATTTTCAACCCTCACTCCTCCAAAATCATCCAAATTTGGCCTATATGGCTAAAACCATGCCTATTTTCTAAGTTTTCAAGCAAATATAAGGTTTGTTTCTTCTAGCATTCCAATATCAATTTCTTTTAAGGCCTAAGGATAGAAATTAAGAGAAATAAGCACATAAGTGAATTTTCAACCCTCACTCTTCCAAAATCATCAAAATTTGGCCTATATGGCTAAAACCATGCCTATTTTCTAAGTTTTCAAGCAAATGGACTCGTTCTTTCTTATAAAATTCCAATATCACATACTTTTAAGTGCCTAAGGATATAAATTAAGAGAAATAAGCACATATGTCAATTTTCAACCCTAACTCATCGAAAATTATCAAAATTTGGCCTATATGGCTAAAACCATGCCTATTTTCTACGTTTTCAAGCAAAAGGACTCGTTCTTTCTTATAGCATTCCAATATCACATACTTTTAAGTGCCTAAGGATAGAAATTAAGAGAAATAAGCACATATGTCAATGTTCGACCCTAACTCATCTAAATTCATCCAAAATAAGCATATATTGAGTTCTACTTTGCTAATTTGCCATATTTCAACTCATATAATAAGTGTTTACCGCAATCCTTTTTGCTTTGTTGTTGGCAGCCACTTGGCCTTTACCAGACACTTCCTTGAAGTGTGTCTTCAAGAAAAGATCATGGGCATTTGGTAATTGGCCTTGGTTTTTTGCAGCCTTTATATGTACATGCAGAAAATCAATGAAAACATGGTAGCCCACCAAAATTCATTAATAGACAAATGACATAATTGTTACTGGACATATTATAGGAACCTTACCATCTTTTTAGCATGTTGTACAGATGACATTGAACCTTGAAAGTGGGTCAGTTCAACGACATTTTCCACGGATCCGCCTCTTCGGTTCTTCTTGTTTTGTTCCGACCGCTTCTGATATTTTGGATCGGTGGCAACAATTTTCATCATGCCTTCGTGGACATCCTTATTAAGCCATCTTGGTTTGCGACCATTCAGCCTGTGTGTGATGTTGTAGAACGTGTCACGTAGGCGATTTGCAAACTTTTCTTCGAAAGTGTCCTTCACTTGGTTGTTTAACTTAGGTGCCCACTTGAATTTTTTCTGCAAATCAAGAAAATGTATTTATTACAAAATTCAACTCCATCAATATAATTTATAAAACATGTATTATGTTAGGTTAAAGTTATCATACGTTGAACAAGTTCCAAAAGTGCTCTCTCGAATCTTCATCAACCTCTCCATAATTCCTCCAAGGCTGAACATAGTAGGTGGTTAGCGAGTCGGAGAGCACATTCTTCACCGGCCTATCATCAAACCTATAATAAAGGATAGACATTCATGTAAGTAGATAATCAACAAAAAGTGAACAAAACATGGTTAAAGTAATACAAATTCACTTTATCAAAGTAAATACGAATTTAAGGATATTTCATTATACAAATACATACGCACCAAAGTGTGGAAGGGTCCAACTCTAGCAAGTCATTAGGATGCGGGTCCTATAGCTCATGTTTCTGAAGCTGCTGTTGCTCCTGTTGCCCTTGTACATTTCTGACGATTTCTTGAGAGGCCCCCAAATCATGTGCCTCCGCTTCCTCCATTGACTCATCCTCGTCAACACGTACAACCGGAGATTTCCCCTTAGACTTTCTCCTCTTGGACGTTTCTCCTTTATTTCCTCCTCCCATGATGACCACCTGAAAAAGTTATTAGTACCATAATCGCACATTGTAAATTCATAAATTAGATCCATAAGACATTAAAATAATAAAATGAGACCAAAAATGTAATGCAATATTACAAATCCGAGTAGTCATTAAAAACTAAACATTCGAAGACAATAGTAAAAGGAGTAACTACATATTCTCCTCTTCATTACTCTTATCACCACTACCACTATCATTATCACTATCATTATTACTATCACTAGTGTCATCTAAAAATACATCGATGTCCACTTCTTCGTCACTGTCACTGGAGCCAATGCTTTCTTCTTCTTCTTCATCGCTTGAGATAATAAAGCCATCGTCATCATCATCATCATCACTATCAAGTTCATAGTCTGGAATGTCATTTGGTGGACAAAGCGTTGCATGTACTTGTGGGGAAGGACCCTACAAAAACTCTAAATCCATCGGAGCATCAATCACCGACCTTGCTTGAGTTCTAAATACAGCCCACCATTGAACCCGATCACGTTTAAGGCTAGGGTAAGATGCATAATACACTTGAGACACTTGGTAAGATAAGACAAATGGATCATACTTGGGATACTTCTTAGTATGATTTACTTCGACAAGCTTGTATTGTTCATGAATGTTCATTCCTTTACCACAATCCATCCAACTACAACTAAACAAAATAGTCTTGTACTCTTTTTCGGGACCGGTGTAGACAAGTTCAATTATGTCGTTTAAAATGCCAAAGTACTCTCCACCGTCCTCACTTGAGACACACACCCCGTAATTCATCGTAGATTTGTGTTTGCCATAGGACTGTGTGTGGAAATTAAAGCCACCGACAAATATCTGGTTCCAAGTTCGAACACGCTTGAAAGGCCTCATAGACAATGCTCGCAACACATCGGAACTTGGTTTTTGTTCTCTCACCTAGAACCGTTACGAATACAAGCGTCACAGTAATTGAAATGAAATATATTATATTATATTATCACAAATTAATCGAGATGCAATGTTCGAAAGGTATTATCACCTTGTGATGAAACCAATCAGGGAATTCACTTTCGCATTTCTCCATGACATCTTCTCGACGCAAATAAGTTCGAGTACTAAGAATGTAGTCCTCAAACTGCCTAATAGATTAATGACACATGGTTAATCATTGCAGCAATTATATTAAATTTAAGGGATTTTCAAAAGTTTATCGTAAACATATATACCTTTCGTATTCACCAAGAATGCCGGTATTTCTTAAAACGAACAAATGAGCACGTTCGAGTTCCTTGTCATCTAAATACCGAGTTTTACCCAAATTTGACACACGACCCTTATCCACCGTGAACAACTCTGGGATTTCATTGTTGTCAGCCGGGGATTCCACATCAGCATTCACATTTCGACTTAGATCTCGTGTTTTTGTGTCAATTGAGGGCTGAAAGTAATTGGAGCAGAAGTTTGATATCTCTTCAGTGAGATAAGCGTTGCATATGGAACCTTCAACACGAGCCTTATTACCAATTTTTCGTTTCAGGTGATTGAGGAACCTGTAATTATGTTTATGTAGCCGTAGAAGTTTAAGTAACGGAAATCAATAAAAGAGATGAAAGTAAGAGTTGAGAAAGGACCTTTGATTTACCTTTCGAAAGGATACATCCACCGATATTGAACAGGTCCACATAACTTGCCCTCATATGGCAAATGAATTGGTAAATGCTCCATGGAGTTGAAGAAAGATGGGGGGAAAACCTTCTCAAGCTTGCACAGGATCTCAGCTATGTTTTTTTCCAATCGCTCCATGTCGCTAACTGTAATTGTGTAGCAACATAAATCGCGAAAGAATTGGCTTATCTCTGTAATTGCATTCCATATATGGGTAGGGAGCAATTCTCTCAAAGCAGTGGGCAAAAACCTCTCCATGAACATGTGACAATCATGACTTTTCATTCCATGTAACTTACCTGATTGCAAATCAACGCATCGGCTCAAATTGGAAGCGTAACCATCAGGAAACCGCAGCTGTTTGACCCACTCACACAAAACCTTTCTCCGAGCCTTGTCAAGAGCAAATGGAGCCTTTGGCATGAATTCTTTTCCTCTATCATCCTCTTGAAGATGTAGCTGGGGCCGTTTACAATATTTAGCAATGTCATTCCGAGCTGATGGGGTGTCACAAGATTGCTTTTTCACGTCCATTATAGTGTGAATCAACTGATCAAAAAAGTTTTTTTCAACGTGCATGACATCTAAGTTGTGACGAACAAGCAGATGTTTCCAATATGGAAGGTCCCATAGAGTGCTTTGCTTGAACCACCCTTTTTTGCATTCTTGACACGTTTTAGTGCCTCGGGGCCATCTGTTGCTTTCGGGAGGTTTTTCACACATTCCCAAAGTTCCTCTCCTGACATGATGTGAGGTGGTGAACCTTTTTCGAATTTGTTTTTACAAAATGCATTTTTACTATTTCGAAAAGGATGATTTGTCGGAAGGAATTAACGATGGCAGTCAAACCAAGAAACCTTACCACAATTTTCGAGCCAAAATGCTTTGCTTTTCTCCATGCAATATGGACAAGCCTTCTTACCGGCCGTGGTCCAACTAGATAACATACCAAAAGCCGGGAAGTCACTAACGGTCCATAGGATGGCTGCTCGAAGATTGAAATTTTGTTTTCTCGAAATATCGTAAGTATTTGCCCCAACTTCCCACAACTGTTTCAACTCGTGTATGAGCGGCTGCATGTAAACATCCAAGTTGCCCTTAGGGTTTTTAGGACCAGGAACGAGTAACGAAAGAAACATGAACTGTCTTTTCATACACATTGACGGAGGCAAGTTATAAGGGGTCAAAATGACAGGCCAACATGAATACTGTCCCACAAACTGACCATGTGGAGCAAATCCATCCGTACATAGGCCAAGTCAAACATTATGAGGTTCAGAGGCAAACTCAGGAAAGCAACTATCTAGGTGTTTCCACGCTTCACTATTGCTAGGGTGTGCCATTGTGCCTTGAACTCGAGGATTTTTAGCATGCCATGTCATTTCCTCAGAAATGTTTTTAGTTGCAAAAAGCCTTTGCAACCTAGGTGTGATAGGGAAATAAAATAGAACATCCAAAGGCACTAAGCTACCTTTAGAAGTCTTCTTGTATCGGTCGCTGCCACACACCCTACATGTAGATTATTGAGCATCATCTTTCCAAAACAACATACATCCTTTCGGGCATGCATGAATCTTTTCATGGGGCAGCTCTAACCCCTTAACAATTTTCTTGACCTCATATAATGTCTCGGCCATGTGGTTGTTGTTAAGAATCGCTTTATTAACCAAAGAAGCAAATCCATCAACACATCTGTGCGGCAAATTATACTCACACTTTAGGATAGTGATTCTAGAATCCATCTCTAACACAGACAATGAACTCCCTTCGTACAACGGTTGTTCAGAAGCCCTTAACAAATCAAAAAATGGCTTGGCTTGTGCATTAGGCTCCTCCTCTAATGAAACAGGTGGCTCTTCGGAATGGCCTTGATCTTGAGACTGACCAAAGGCATCCAAAACCATTTCATGATATTCATTTGACTCCCTTCTACGAGTTCCTGGAAACCCTTCCCCATGACACATCCACTCGTAGTAATTAGGTAAAAAACCGCTGCGATACAAATGAAGTTTGATCGTATCTGGATCCCAGAGACGTTTGTTTTTGCATTTAAAACATGGACACCTAACTTCATTCGGGTTGCTACTCTCGGGATGATCTTCCACATATTTAAGGAATTCATCTACCCCCTTCAATAACTCAAGATTAATAGAATTCCCAACCTTCCTTTCGTACATCCAGCTACGTTCTTTTTGTTTCATGATTACAAGTTCTACACAACTAACACATATGCCATTAATCACATTAGTCATAAAGCACAATATATATTCATTGTAGATCAAACTGTTATGGAAATGCAAATGAGAAGAGAAATGATTTCCAAGGGTCCTTATCACTCCAACCTAACCCATCCTTGTACGTTCAATCTCACTAGTGAATGTATGCCAGAATTTCAATTCTATGGAAAATCCGGCAGCATCTCCCTACAGTTCCCCGAGTACACAATATAGGCGATTAGAAACACCTATATATGTACCTAGAGAACATTGTAGAGAAATGACAAGCAAGGATCTTCCTTAGAATTAAAACAAAGGAATACATTCACCAACTAAGTGAGAATAAACGTACAAGGACAGTCCCAACCGGGGACTATTCAAGACATATTCCTAATGTGTATGCCTTGAACGGGTATCTAGGCATATGATTATGCAAATGATTTTTGTAAAAAATATATATACTTAACTAACATACATATTATTAAACAAATATATCAAGATTAAACTAAACAAGAGAAACAAATCAAAACAAACCAAAGTAAACTAATATATCATGTTAAACTAAACCAAATCAAACTACTGTTTTATATATTAAATTAAACTAACATATTTCTAAAAAAACTAAACTAAATTAAGATACTTTATATTAAAATAAATTAAACTACAACACATTATATTAACATAATATTAACTAAGCTACATTATGTTAAACTAAACTAAACCAAACTAACATTGTTTATTTTAAAGATCAAGGGAGCAATTAATTAATTATAAGATTTATTTAAAAATATATATACTTAACTAACATACATAATATTAAACAAATATATCAAGATTAAACTAAACAAGAGAAACATATCATAACACCATACTATTAATATAAACAAAACTAATGCCTATTTTTAACCAAATAACCTAACATACATAATTAAAATAAACTAAACTAAACTAACAAAAATGTTAACATTATAAATTAACATGTATAATTAAACTTGATTTAACAAAGTTAATATTTTTATTCAAAATAAACAAAACTAATGCCTATTTTTAACCAAATAAACTAAACTAACATATTTCTATATACAATTAAATTTATATATTTCACTAACATGTTATTCATCAGCTAAACTAACAATTTTAAGTTTTATAATGTCATTAAACTCTAGATCTACCCTTTTTATTGACAATTACACCAAAAAAATCCACACTTATAACAAATAAATTTAATTGACATATAATTTAGAGTGTGTAATGTGAGATTCAATTAATTAAAGTGTTTTACAAAATAAAAAAATAAAAAAAACAAAAAAAAAACTGAAAACAACCACAAAACTTACCACCTACGCACAGTGGCCGGAGGTTGTGGTGGTGGTTGTGGTCGTCGACCCAAAGGTGGCGCCTGTCAACCCAAAACTTCTAAGGGTTAGTGTTTAAAAAAAAAAAAATTTATAAAAACCACAATTCACTTACCGTCGGCAGGCAAGCGGTGGTGGTAGAAGGGAAAGGGGCGGTGGTGGTAGCAGAGAAACCACAGGGGTCGGTGGCTGGACATAGTTAGGGTTAGGTTCTTCAAAAATTAAAAAAAAAAATAAAATAAAAAAAACAAAGTGCGGCACTTACCTCAAGGCGCACCGACGGTGGATGAAGGGGAGAAATTCCGGCGCCTCAGGGCGGTGGCGGTGGCTGGACATAGTTAGGGTTAGGAACCTTAGGGTTCTTCGAAAATTAAAAAAAATAAAAAAAAACCAAGGCACTTACCTGAGGTGCGCACCGACGGCGGACGAACGGGAGAAAGCCCGGCGGTGGCGCGACGGTCTTCCTCTTTCTCCCTTCTCTTCCCCTTTCTTTCTCTCTCTTCTCTTCCCCTTTCTTTCTCTCCCCTCTCTTCTGTTCTGTTGCTAAGGCACGAATTTTGGTGCTTTGTGTTAAATATTTTCTAACGGAATTTAATTTCCTCGGAAAATTTATATTGCGACGGAAATTTCCGTCGAAAACCAATTTTCGACGGAAAATTCCGTCGCAATTTAGTTTTTGCGAGGAAATTTAATTCCGTCGGAAAATTTGCGAGGGAGTTTCCGTCGGAAGATCTATTTTCCGACGAAATAATACGAGGCACACATTTCCGTCGTAAATTTCAAACTTTCCGGCGGAAATTAAGGTCTGTCGGAAGGAATCCGTTGGAAATAAGGTGTTTTCTAGTAGTGGTGTGTATAAAACAATGAACGCTCAACCTACTAGTCGACTCGAAATATGTCAAATCATAACTTGCATTGATAAACAACACTTTCACATTCATACAACTCTATGCACAAAGGTCGGAAGGTCTTTAAATCTTGTAATGTAAGGCTAGGGTAAAGGGTAGGAATCATTTGGGAACAAGTGAGAGAAAAGCTATGCTTAAGGGAGCAAATCCTAATAAAACCCATGATCAAATTAAATAATGATCAACAACTCCTACATAACCAACTCTAATAAAAATCCACCAAACATACTCCTAACATAATAAACAATCCCAACTCTTACAATTTCACTCATAAGATATAATAATGAAGAAGTGGAGTGAATAAACAAACTTTATTTTCCAAACTTGAATTTTTCATTAAAGCTCAATTTTTTTTAATCAACCTCCAACTAGAACATTTGAACATTTTTTTTCCTTTTATTTTTTTACTTTTGAAGTTCACTTATTTTTTTTCACTTATTTTTTTTGAACTTCTCTCTTTTTTTTTCATAACATCATGACTTATTTTTTCTCAAGAAAATATAACTTTCAAACTCATCAAAATAAATATGATAAAAAACAAAACAACTTCTCAAATCCCTCCCAAATTGTGCAAATAATAAGCACACTACAAACTCCCTCACCTCACTCACTAATAGCTCCCCCAAGCCAAACTTGGGACTAGTAACCGATGGGGAAAAATAGGCTTGTAATGTGGCTAATAAACAACAAAAAGTCAAGGCAACAACATGAGTAGCAAAAAGAGAACAAATTTGTCTAAAATCATCTGGAAGCTATCTAAAAGAATGAACGCCTTCGTCCTCCTCAATGTGCATAATAATGAATCATATAAACATTACTTATAGTTGCAAACCAATACTCAAATTCATTGACATACCAGGAACTATCACACATTCCTAACCAAAACAACTAGTCAAGCACTATATTCACAGGTAGTTGGACAAAATTGACGCATGTTAAGATTTTAAGGCGATCAAACATCAATTCATGATCAACTTATCCACAATGCTTATCATCAATAACCAAGAATCAAAACAAATTTTATCAAGTATGGGGCACAAGGAAGCATGATTTACAATTCATTGGAACGTATTTTTGGATTTTTTATTTTTTAATTTTTTTTGTATTTTTCATGTATAAGAAAGCAATAAAACTAACCTAGAAAGAAATAAATCTAAATAAGAAAACACACCAAAAATAAAAAGAAAAGAGAAAAAGAAAGATACCTAATCCAAAACCTCCCCCAAGCCAGAATCAGACAATGTCCTCATTGGCTCGGGAACTAGCCCAACATAGCTAGTCTTGATCATCCTCATCCATGTGGCCGAACCCTGCACCTCCACTGCCACCTGCACCAGAAGAGCTACCACCAAAATAGTCAGCATGAAAAGTCTTCCCCGCCGGTCCCCCGAAAGGAATGTCTTGGCCGTACCCATGGAAGGCAGAATAGTCAAAGTATAGGCAGTGGGATCCCTATCGTATCCCTGGGGTGGAGGCTGAAACCAGTCAGGGTAAATAGCATCGTCGGGAATGTTGCCCCGACGAGCATAATCATCGTACATAGGGTAGAGAGCTCTACCCTGGTTCCTCTTCAGGTACCCTAACCTCTGGTCTATAGAGCCTACCATCCTCCTAAGGTCAAGGTGAGAATGCTCGATACGTCCTAAGGCCTGACCTGTACTCTGAAGGTCCCAAACTAGGTCAGAGTCAACATGAGGGACGGAGTGAGACATGCGAGGTGGAGAAAACGCTACCTCGGGCTGAGGCTGGGGTGGTGGAACTGGAGGTGCTTGCCCCCTAGCGTTTGCAACTAAAAGGTCATACGTGTAGGATGGTTTCCCTGGGGGAAAGGCGGTCAAGTCAAGACTAGGTAGGGGAAAAATGGGCAAAGGCTCTCGGTCCCAGTCCTAATAAACCAGTGGGGTGTCTGCTCAATATCCGGTCATACCCACCCCAACTCCTCAAAATACCTAGCAGTCATATAGGTATCTGGTCCACAGTTGGTCAGTTGGTGGGGTCCATCCTCAACAAATTTGGCCTTTTTCACTGCTATTATAGTGATAAGGCCTCCTATACGAATGGGGGTGCGAGATTGGGTACTGGCCGTGGCATGTCTGCTCAAATGGTGAATAATGTACCTACCTGTGTTCAATTTCCCAAACCCAGACACATAGTGACCTATAACAGCTAGCTCATTAGTTTAGGCGTTATGGGGCTAGTTCCTACCTAAAAAACATAAACCCGCAAATCTTTGCCAGATTTTTGGGACATGGTGATGAATAGGTTTGGTACTAGCATGTTGGGGGTCGGGAGTAGGCAAACCAGTCAGAGCATGATAAATGTCACCCATTTTGTAATCATCATGCCATTGGAATGGTAATTCAGAATTTAATCCAAATAATTTACAAAATTCCACAAATGTTAAACTAATATTTCTATTGTTCAACCTAAAAATTAAATTCGGTCCATTTCTACTATTTATAACTTTTAAAGAAGACAAGAATTCACAAGTCAATTCATGGTTTGTAGGATAGTGCATATCAACAAATTTTCTCATGCCTATGTCATTCAAAAATCGTTTCACAAAATTATACAAACCATACGATTCTAAAGTAGGGCGGTGTAACCACCGTGAAGGAATCACCTCACGCCCGACTAGGTGTTCTAGCCGCTCCTTTTGCTCCTGGCTAGCGATACGGATCGTCGTCCAGTACGGGAGTTGCAAATCCGGGTCATACTCCTCCCTCGAGCTAGAACTCCTACCGAAAATAGTTCGAGCCCTCTTTGAAGCCATGGCAGAAATGGGTATGAAAATTAATTTGAAAGAAATTCGAAAATTTTTATATAGAAATGTAGAGGATGAAGAGGGGATTAAAGATATGTAAAAAGTTTTGAATTTGGTTGAGTAATGAAGGAGAAAACTTAGAGAGAAGTTAGAGGAAATTTGAGTTTTAGAGAGATAAAGTTATGGAGAAAAGAGATTGAAATGAGAAAAAGCCGAAAAAAGGAAGAAGAAGAAGGGGGTCGGTGCGTCGCGCCCGATCGGGCAATCTGATTTTTTAATTCCGCTATTCTCTCGCGCCCGGTCGGGCGGCCATCACTCGATCGGGCGATCTAAACAAACCGATTTCATATATCTCTTGCGCCCGGTCGGGCGCCCTTCGCCCGATCGAGCGATCTGATGAAAGAATTTTCGTATCTTCTTGCGCCCGGTCGGGCGGACAATTATGTCCTTATACGACGAGTTTCGCGCCCGGTCGGGCGCCCATCGCCCGGTCGGGCGAAATTACTTGATTTTGAAGCCTAACTCTCGCGCCCGGTCGGGCGAGCTTCGCCTGGTCGGACCCGAGGCTAATTGACGAATTTCTTTTTTTCTTCTTTACTTCAAATTTTGGCTAACTCTTTTCCTTCAAACCTGTATAAAAACTCATAAAACTCATTAAATTCCCTCATCTCTCCTCTCATAAGAAAAAGAAAGAGAAAATAGTCTAAAAAGCATTAAAATACGGGTTGCCTCCCGCAAAGGGCTGGTTTATCTAGGTCCCTCACGACCTTCTTACCAAGTACAATACCTAGGACCCTTGGCTTAACGCTTGATCGGGCGGTTTCTCACCCGGTCTAGCGGTGTTTTGGCCGCGACGCGGCTTCCTAACATGCCCTGTGGGACGCCAATGCACTTTGTCTGGTGGATCGTCGTTGACTTGGATTGGGAGTTCTTCAATGCTACGCATTAAAGATCCTTCTTTGATCGAGGGTTGCTTCAAATTGTCATTGCATTTAACACTTGCAACTCGATCTAGCGGAACACTTACCGTAGGCTCAATTTTCACAAATTGCTTGATTGATTCCACCTTTTCATCCTCAAAACCAAGACCGACAATGTAGAGGGCTCTTTCTATTGCATCAACTTCCTTCTGCCATTTGTCTATCTCATCTGAAAGGGATGTAACACAAGATACCGTCTCCAAGGGATCTTTTTCAAGAGCTTGGGGCTTGTTAGAATAATTGTGAACCACATTAACACTAAAGCACTTCTCCTCCGTCATGGGGCTTTTAGGGGTGTTATTAAGATTAAAAATAATTTTATCGTCCCCTACTAATAGTGTTAATTTACCACTTCTCACATCTATAATTGCTCCTACAGTGTAAGGAATGGTCTACCCAAAATAATCGAGGTTTGCATATCCTCAGCCATATCAAGAACAACAAAATCAACGGGTATATAAAATTTACCTACTCTAATGGGGACATCCTCTAAAACACCTAAGGGGTATTTGAAAGAACGGTCGACCATATGTAGAGTAATATTAGTAGATTTTAATTTACCCATATTCAACTTAGAACACACGGATAATGGCATAACACTAACGCTAGCACCTAAATCACACAATGCATTGTCAATCATTAGATTGCCTATATGACAAGGGATAGAAAAACTACCCGAATCTTTTAATTTAGGTGGAGATTTATTCTGAAGTACGGCACTACACTCTGCAGTGAAAGCTACTGTCTCTACCTCACTAATAGACCTTTTTCTTGTCAATATTTCTTTCATAAATTTTGCATATGAATGAATTTGTGTGATTAATTCAGTGAAGGGAACTGTTACCTTCAAATCTTTCACCATCTCCAGGAACTTACCAAACTACTTATCCAAATTCGTTTTTAGTTGACGATTGGGGAATGGAAGTTTGATAATTGGCTTTGGAGCATTGTTGCTCTTATCTGGAGTGGTCACCTTCTCTGGAGTCGTACCCTACAATGTAGAATTAGATATGTTAGTACTATGCTTTAGCCCTGCAGGGCTATTAACTACATTGTTTGGTTTAACGGAATCAAGATTAACATTATTTAATAAAACAGGTTCATCAACTCTGGGCATAGGGGGCCCTTCATAGTTTGAACCACTCCGTAGAGTAATTGCATAGGCTTGATCCGTAGGTCTGGTCGGCTGTGCCGTCAGAGCTCCCTGCTGGCGGGCTTGTAGAGTAGCGAAAAGTTACGCAATTTGATTATCTACAATTTTATTATGTGCTAGAATTGAATCAATTTGCGCATCTCTACTCTCCATGTGCTTCTGCATATTAACCAACATCGCTCTAATTTCCACCAAAGAAGGGTCGGAAGATGAGGTGGGTTGTTATGGTTGGTTCTTCTGGCCAGCATTGGGATGGTAATATTTCAGCTGCTGTTGCTGTGGCGCCTGTGGTTCTTGCGGTGGTGGATTTTGAACATTAGTACTCCAATAGGAAAGGTACGGATGATTCCGATACCCATGATTGTAGGTGTTGGAGTGTGGGTTATTTTGCCTATAAGCTTGAAAGGCATTAACTTGCTCCACGGAACTCCTGCAATCTTGTTCCCAATGACCTAAAATTCCACAATTTTCACAGAAAGCCTCATTAGCATTATTATTAATTGCAGAAACATTAGCTACATTAGCAGTGCTAAGATTATCTAATTTTTGGCAGATAGAGGTCAATTGAGCTTGCAAAAAGGATATAGAGTCAAAACTATGCTTCCCCTTGTTAGCAAATCCTCTAGGATTCCCATATTGGGAATTATGTATCGCCATATCTTCAATAACTTGACCTGCATCATCAACATTAAGATTCATAAATCTCCCACTAGCTGCGGAATCTAAAATTATTCTAGATGAATTTCCAATGCCATTATAGAAGGCTTGGATTAACTGCCATTGTGCTAAATTATGATGGGGGCATTCTCTTTGTAGGTCCTTGAACCTCTCCCAAGCCTCATATAAAGATTCATCGGCTTCTTGGGCAAAGTTCTGGATCGCACTCTTAGTACGGCTGTTCTCTCTGCAGGATAATACTTGTTATAAAAATTCAAAACAACAGTTTCCCAGTCAGTTATACCAAGTGCATTTCTATTTAAGCCATTAAACCACAATTTAGTTTTCCAGTCAAAGAGAAAGGAAAGAGAATCTCCCTGATTTGGTCTTGTGTGACCCCGGCTTGCCTGATGGTATTACAATATTGACAATAGTCGGCAATGTGAAGATTTGGGTATTCACCCTTAGCTCCACTAAATTGCTTCCTCTCTATCATCGTTATAAATTGAGGTTTAATCTCAAATTGTACCCCATCAAGAGCCGGAGTGGGGGTGAGATGTGGAAAATCTGTAAGCTTTGGTTGTGAGTAATCACTAAACTTCTTTGGAGCCATCATCTCTGATTCTGTATCTGATGATACCTCTGAATCGCTAGAACCAGTTGTAGGATCGCGGTAATTATTATTATCACCAGAGTCCGCCAGAATTTGCTTGTAGGAATTCTTCTGTCTATGAAAGGATCGTTCAATCTAAGGATCGGATGGGATGTACCCTGATCTGGAAAACTTAGGCATAAACAAAAAAAAAACTAAAAGCAAATATGAGATTTGCCTTAGAGAACTTTAGTTCTCTGAGACAAAAAAGAAATAACCTAGACTACAAAAATAATCAGAAATAAAAATAAAACTGTTTCCCCGGCAACGACGCCAAATTTTGACAGGGTAAAGTCGTATCTCCTAATCAAAAGTAATACCTAAATCCTCTAATTAATGTAGATAGGGAAGTAGGGTCGAATCCACAGAGAAACGAGTCTTTCTATTCCTAATTTACTAAAGTAATCTAAATTATAAAGTAACCAATATGTGAATTTGAATATGAAAATAAACTACGAGGATTAAGAATAAGGAGAAAATAATATATAAAAGGATCTAGGGCATAGGTTCACCAATAAATAATATTCCAGGGTAGAATATAATATTCATTCATCAATGCATACATTAATCAGATTATAAAGGGCTTTCGCTACGTATTATAATCACACAATTAATTTACCGGTATTAAATCTCATCTTTCAAATCTCGACTTAACCATTTATAAATTAACCTGCCTATTGAAACTAGACCTAAACATCAATTCTCATCTGTCGAATCTCGAATCAATATTGTCAAACTCATGCATAAAAGATCAGGCCTAATCTAGTCACATAGCATTAAATCAATCAATAGGAAATTAATCTAGCATTGACAATCAACAACAATAAATTACCCCTTCATATTATTTATGGATCCCCACAAACCCTAGAAGTAGTACTACTCATACATAATAAAAACTAAACTAATCAAAGCAATAAAACAAGACATGATCAAAAGAATAAAATAAACAACCAAGATTAAGAGGAAAGAAATCGTTACCAAATAAATCTGGAATGAAGAGTAGATTAAGAACAAAGGTATAAGAGAGATAAAATCTAAGAAAATAATTAAGTGAGTAAAGAAAAAGTAAAGAAGAGTCAACCGATCCTAAAATCGTTTTACGGAGAAGTATTTATACTCCGTACAAATCCTAAACTAAAACAAACTTAAACGACGAAATTAACCCCTAATAATTACACACGCCCGATCGGGCGCGCCTTTTTGCTCTTCCATACGCTTCTCGCGCCCGGCCGGGCGCCGACCTTTGCTTCTCCCGCCCGGCCGGGCGCGCCTCCGGGCGCCAGCCTTTTTGGTCGGGCGGCTCTCTTGGGCCACTATTTGGACTACGATTGAGCTCCAATTCTTCGGACCAATATGGGTTTCCTCCTCGGGTCTTTAATACTCGATCCAAATGCCCCGGTATCACACATACCGAGCCCTTAATCACCGGTTCGATGACTCTAACCGGCCCTGGGCTAAAAAATCTGGTCGTGCTTCTCCAATGCTCGTGATTGCTCCATAATATCTCGGGAAAATGCTCCAAAAGTGCAAATCCCTGCAAAAGTCAACAAAATCTACAAAAACACTAGAAAACACCAATTAGTAATAAAAGTGGCTCAAAAAAGCCAAAAACACTACTAATTATGACCAAGGGACGGGGGTAAAATACTATGTAAAATAGACACATCAGAAACTATGGGCTTATATCTTGCAAGAAGGATGAAACTATTGAATGTTTCAGCCATATAGTTATCAAAAACATCATAAGCAGACCATAATTTAAACTTTGACTTGTAAAAGGTATTGGGATCCCTGGAAATGAAATCCTTATATGCTTTCTGTGATAACTCTTTTAGTTTGGCCATTGTTGTTGCATATTCACCATCACTCGTTGCCTTAACACACTTTCAAAATTGCTTCTCAAACACCTTGCCTTATTACTCCAATTACTCCCTCCGTGATTTTTTAAGTGTTACAGTTTAACTGCCACATAATTTTTGGCAATTTAATTGAGTTAAATAAAATAAGAGGTAAGTGTGTTATTTGGAGTATTAAAAAATTGTAAAAAAAAAAGATAGTAGGGTTAATAGTTTATTGAAAAGTAATGAATGTGAGAGGAGAGATATAATAAAAAAAAGTAGTAGTGGGTTTTGGTGGGGACCATGAGATGAGAGAGATATAATATTTTAATATAGTTTTTTGCCAAAAAATAAAGTGTAACACTTATTAAAATACGGCCGGATTTAATAAGTGTAACATTTAAAAAAAACACGGAGGGAGTAGTAAATATGTGTCTTGCACCTTGTCTATGTTCAACTTCAGGCCACAATGCATGTATTGCTAGAACTAGTCCCTGGTACAAAATATAAATACACATTACTTTAAGTTTAAAGACTCAAATTTTGAAATCGTAAAGAAATTACTGTAAATACAAACTCGCTTTTTGTTGATCTGAAACCACTTTCCACCCTTCTTTATCTCCTATCTGTAAATCTTCATTAAGCAAATTCAAGAACCAATCCTATGAGCTCTTTTTCTCTTTCTCCACCATAGCCCAAGCTATTGGAAACATATGATTATTTCCATCTCTACCCACAGCACATAGGAGTTTCCCCCCACAAGCATGCTATAATAAACATCCATCCAACCCTATTATTGGTATACATGTTTCTTTAAAAATTCTCTTTAGAGCATCAAAGCATACATAAAACCTTTGGAATTGCTTTGGATGTCCATCTTCATTTGCAAGTGTCTTTAACACGCATGTGGTTCCAGGGTTTTATTTCACTAACTCGCACTAGTAAGGCTTTAGTATTCCATATTGTTTCTCCATAAGACTTTTCACAGCATTTAAAGCCTTTTCTTTAGCCCTTTGACACTTTCTATCACTTACGATGATCTCATATCTGTCCTTCATGTCTTAGATTGTTTGATCTCGATTGGCTTCATTCTTGGATTTCTTAAAATTTTGTCCAAGTACTCACTCACAAGCCAATTTTCTGTAATCAACCGGTTCTCAAAAGTTCTTACACATGAATGAACAGGTTGTAATGACTTGACTTGCCAAGCATTGTGATCCTCAATGTCAGGACCATATGTTAGTTCCCAATTACAATGAGCACACCCTAAATGGATTTGTTTCTTATTATTCTTTAAATAAATCAGATCCTTGTGTTACTGGATTGAATATGCAAGTACATCTTGTTTAAATACCTTAACGCTTTGTTTAGATAGCAAAGAAGGAAGGAAAAGAAGGGGAGGGAAAATGGAGGAAGGGAAGGGAAAAGAAAGGGAGGGGGAGGTGAGATCCATTTTCCCTCCAAATCTCTCCAATTTTGAAGAGATTATGGTTATTATAGAGAAAGGGAAAATGGATTCCTCCCTCTCCTTCCCCTTCCTTCCCCCAATCTTTTACCCAAACAAGAGATTTTGTCCCCCTCCATTTTTCTTCTCTTCTTTTCCTTTCATTTCTTCCTATCCAAACAAAGTGTAAGCGATGTAAATTTCAAGCCTTCAAATAGTTGTACATGTCCCATGTCAACCCTCTCATTAAATGAAGGATATTGCACTCTTTTTTTTCTTCCTTACAACAACCTCAACATTTTCATTGTCCTCAACTTCATCTGAATTTAATGGCCCTTCATCATCCGTATCTCTCTAGTCAGATTCATATCATCCCTCAAATGTGGTCCAATATGCTGGCCATTTATTAGAACAAGTCACTCTTGTTACTTCTTCTGCTTCCCTTACGTTTTGCACTTGATTTAGTTGATCGTTCCCCCCTCGGTGGTAAAGACATTATGTGGTTCTCCCTCACTTTGATTATGAGGTAGTCTTTGGGTTCTCCTTTTGTTTAAATTTTTCATCATACCCCAACTCTTCTCTCATAGTGTCATTTAAGTCTAATGAGTTTTCAGATTCGCCATCACATGCATGTTGATTCTCTTCTTATAACATCTTTTTCTTACCCTTGAATTGACTATTCCCCTATCACCACTTGTAGTGACTCTTTTTCTCCCCTTGCCTTTTTTTTCCTTCATATTCAATAGCTTCTTCATCGTCAAACAATTTCGGCTTGATCAATCTTACAGCTTTCATCCTCTGTCATAACATCAGTGTCATACTCACATGATTTTTGTTAATCTTCACTAGTCCCATAATTTAAAAAACCAACATCAGAAGAAAATGCCATGGTAATTGGCTCAAACAGCGGGGCATGAGTAGAATTATTTGGCCATATGAGATCAGAGTATGATTGGTCTATGAGGTCTTCTTGTTGAGTGGAGTCACTTGGCTGGTAAAAAAAACTCTTGATCAAACTGTGGGTTTTGGGTGCTAACTATGGGCATAAGGTTAGAGGATTCCATTAACCTTTTCTTTTTCTTAGGGGTTAATTTTTTCCTTGCACCCATATTAACATAATTTGATTGTCTAAATAAATCATCCATAAATCTAATATATATGAATAAAGTAGACATTTTTTGGGAGCATTTGACGAGCCACATAAGAAAAGGTATTATTTTGTCCAATGAAAAATTAGATTAATAATTTATTACTCGCCACCTAAGCAAAAGTGACGAATAAGATTTAAGAATTTTGACACATAGGTAAAAACAACGAATAGTGAATAATTTAAATTTAAATTACTTTTAAAAACCAATAATTATCTTCTCTAAAAAAAACAATTAAAAAAACTAAGTAATTATTTTTTTTTACATATATGGATGCAAATTTTTAATCTCAAATATCTTTAATTTATCCCTAGAAAATGTTGTAAAAGTCTGATTTTAATAATGTTAATTTCCCATAATATTTTATAGTTAAACGATTATAAATGAGACTAACATTTTAAACAGAACGAGTATATTAAATAAACGCATAGGCAAAAGACTTATTTTGATCAATTAAAAACGAGATTTGTCATTTCTTTTTTGAATTAAAAATTTAAATTGTCACATAAGCAAAATTAGTGAATAAGGTTTGGGATTTTAAATTCAAGCGTCAGTGCGTCACATAAAATAAATAAAACAACAAAAGATAACTTTAGTGTTAAAATTAAAAAAGTATCTTATGATATTATGAATTTTATCCATGTAACTAATGAATGATCTTCATAAATATACACAATTTTAAATTAAATAAAATAATTACTAGAATCATGCATCGCACGGGCTTACATCTAGTATGCATTTAATATGAAAACCCTAATTAATTTTTTTTTTTTTACAAATCTACATTATAAATATACCAATTGCACGAATTGCATCAAATATATCAAATAAAAGTGCAATCAAAATTATAAAAGCCAACATAAACCCTAAATATTCATTGTATTTAAATAAATTATGAAATCCCTATACATATTCCTACGAAAATAAAATTGACAAATCAACATACCTTTGGTTTCCTTGAAGTAATGTGTAATAAATATAGGGTCCTTAATGAATTTAATTGTTTGTACTGCTAGTCTGCTATGGCAATGAACTTTTGAACTTGCATTATCCTTAGGGTAAATAAAATTGAATACAAGATGAAAAGGCTAGGAATTAAATTAGTATAAACCGAAAAAAAATGAAGTGTAACTCACGCACTGCATATAATGTAACCCAACTACAAAAATAGGCCCAATTGTCAAAGTTTTCTTATTTAAATACCTTCGCATATTCTTAGGTGCACACTCATACACCTAGAAATAGGTGTAAGTGTGTAACAACAGCACAATATGAACATTAGCTTTTCAGAAAGTGAACATAGACATAAAAACTATGAACATTAGCTTTTCAGAAAGTGAACACCGGCGTTAAAATGTGTGATTTTCGATTTCTTATGTGATGACTTTGTGATTAACTTCGATTGATTAGGTTATAGTACCTCCGTTAATATTTAGTTGCAACTTTGGAGTATTATTTGAGAGACATAAAATATTCCAAAGTTGCAACTAAATGTTAACGGAGGTAGTTTATGATTTTCTTAATTCTAATGAATTGAATTTTATCTGATTTTCTGCATTTTTTTTATCAATGAACATAATTATGCAAAATATGAACATATGCATAGGTTCTCTTAAATGTGAACATTAGTTTTTCAGAAAGTGAACATAGGCAGAAACAATATGAACTTATGCATTTCAGAAAGTGAACAATACATTTCAAAATGTAAACGTAAACATTGGTTTTCTTAAAATGAATATAAGTCATGGGTGTCATAAATGGCACCCATTTGATGAGTATTTAGGTTGTTTTCTTGCTTAATAAATGCTTAGTTTTATGCTTTTTTGCTTAGTTTTACCTTTCTTCTCTTATTTTGTGGCTTTTATGCATTTCTATGGCTTTTCTAGTATTTTCTCCTTTATTTGTTCTATTTTCGTTATTTTAGTTGCTTTTCCTTTATTTTAGATTTTATAGATTAAGTTTTATTTTATTTTAGTTTATTTTCATTTACATTTCATTTTCTTTCTTTTATTTTATTTTATTTTCATTTTATTTTATTTTCTTTCTTTTCTTATTTTCATTTTCATTTCATTTCTTTTAATTTTATTTGTTGGTTTTAGTTTTATTTTACTTTATATGCTCCTCGGTTCGTTTGTGTTTTGTAGGTGATTGTTCCGAATTCAGGTCCTTGCACTCTCAAGTTGCACTCTCAAGCCGGGTAGTGTTGAACCCTGTAAAAAGGTGTTTTGCTACTGCATACTTTAGTGTTCATCAAGATCATGCTACGAGGGTGATGCTCGCGCCCACCGGCTACTCAACTACAAGCACTTCCCCTCCAAGTTCACATCACCATCTTACACCAAGCAGCAGCACAAGAACCCGAGCAGCCCACTCACAACACACCTCCAACGCCACCATCAGAGCTGCTGCCTCTGCAGCCACCCTTCGCAACACCCAACAACCACCAACCTCACGCATTTCCCCAGCAAACACAACCAGCCACAACCACCAATTCAATCCCGCAATAGATTCATTGAATGACTTGATTCCCAAAGGATGAAGGAAAACTTCTAGTGTACCCAGTTGCAGGTCATACACCGAGCTCATTCCCTTCGCTTACTGGGCCCAAAGCAGTGCAGTCTTTCCTGGCCAAATCAAGGATTTGGGGCCAGTTACTTCCACCCTGGTGGTCTCCTAAAGAAAGGGAAGTCTTTCATGGAAAAGCTTTTGAGCTCGGGTGGCTTTGCGTTTGGTCGGAACCCGATTCGAGAACTTTCTTTCATTCACTAAGTCATCGCCAGCAATCCGTTTGCGGTTGACGTTCCGGCAAAGTTTTTCCATCGACAGTTGAATGTTTTGATCTGGTTCGCACCAATTACTTCAATTATGACTGTAGACACGGAAATTTTATAAGTGTCCTACATTAAATTAAATAAATTAATTTGGGATAAATCATGTTAATGATCCATTTTAATTATTTTTGGCCCACTTAAATAAATAATCTGAATTAATTAAATACAATTCGGGTTACAAAATAAGCCAAATGGACCAGGTAAAAGACTTTTAAGTCATAAAATGGGCCAGGCCCAAACCTTCTAAGTCCATTCAAGGGGTTCTTATCTCCTATAAATACACCATTTCTCCATCAGTTGGGGGGATCCAGAAATCATTATTCCAAAAGCTCATAAAACTCAAACGAAATTCTCTCTGAATTAAGTCAACAAGCATATCAAACTCGTGCCGACTTGTTCAGATACACTGAAACATATCTGAACGGGACTAAGCTTCAAAGCCCTCGTTCAGGTGTATTCAAACAAAACTCTTGAATACAGGTTGACATCATCAAATGTCACCCTGCATTCAAACTCAAGTCGACGTCATCAAACATCAACCTACAGGTGTCACACACGTGTCACCATCAAGCTGCGGAACAAAATAAGAGGACTTAGTTTATTTTTTTATAAACTTTTATACAGAGATTGTACCCAAAAATCACATATTAATATAAATTCATTTGTTGCTTTATTTCCCGTCTTTATTTATTTAGACTCGAAATTTGTGTAAACAAATTTTTGGCATGCTCGGTGGGACTATCTCTGCCTCTCATCTCTGTTTTCGCACGTTAAAAAAAAACTTGAAATGGCCTCAAAGACCCCTGTCGTCAAAAGGATCTCTGCTACAACTCAACAAAGGGCTGCTGAGTTGGCTGAAATGCTTAGCAGCCAAACTGATGAGGGCATCGTTACTAGAGGAATGAAGCAAGTTGTTGTTGACTCCACCGCAAGAAGCTTGTGTGCCGCGTCAATCCCAACCAAAGCACGAAAAAGTTGCGCTCGTCTTGCTGCTTATGTGAGGTCTCTTACGTCCTCCACTCATGAACCCCATGAGAGTCTTGTGTTTGGTTCATTGGAGCCTGTCATCCATACAAACTCATCCTTCGATCACTCTTATGAAGGGCATGAGAATGAGTTTAGTATAAGTTCACCCGAACCTACTTTTGTTGTTGTTATGGTGACGCACACTAAGATGGTCGAACAACAATTGGCTGAAATGAGCAGTACCCTTGAACAGCTGAAGAAAGATGGGGAGGAAAAAGATGCTCAAATCAAACAGCAAAATGAACAAATTGCTGCTTTGACAAAGAAACTTGAGAAAAAAACGAGTGAGACTGAAAGCGATGACAACTCAGATGGTAGCACTAAATCGGCGGAATTAAAGCCAAACGGGGCACAAAATTTAATCACTGCTGAACAAGTTCAAGCTATGATAGTCAATGCTGTCAAGTGCCAACTTGGAGGGGGAGGTTCATATAATAGTCGACGTTATGTGAAGCCTTACACTAGGAGGATAGATGAGCTGAAAATGCCGTTTGGATACCAACCTCTAAAATTTCAACTCTTTGATGGAAAGGGTAACCCAAAACAACATGTTGCACACTTCATAGAGACGTGCAACAATGGTGGTACCAAGGGTGAATTGCTTGTTAAACAATTCGTTCATTCTCTTAAGGGAACCGCTTTAGACTGGTACACCAACTTAGAGGCTGAGTCCATTGACAGTTGGGATCAAATGGAAATGGAGTTTTTGGGGCGATTCTTCAGCACTGAGCGTGTCGTTAGCATGACTGAGCTAACTTAAACTACGCAGTGGGATGAAGAGCCAGTCATTGATTACATTAACCGTTGGCGCGCTCTAAGTTTGGAGTGTAAGGATCGACTCACTGAAACTTCCGCCATAGAAATGTGCATCAATGGGATGAGTTGGGAACTACATTACATCCTAAAGGGTATCAAACCAAGATCTTTTCAAGAGTTGGCGACGAGAGCTCATGACATGGAACTCTCGATCACCTACAACAGGAAGAAAAAAGGGCTTGCTTCAGAAGCCAAGAAAGAAAAAAAGGAGTATTATAAAAATGACAAGTCCTCCAAAAGTTCAACTAAGGAGACGTTGTTTGTGACTACTTCTTCTGCACCCATCAAAATTTCAGGGAAGAAGAAAGAAGAAAGTAAGGGTTCATCTTCAAGATTTGTCAAGAAAGATAAACCCACTTTGAAAGAGCTTCAAGCTAAGAAGTACCCTTTCCCAGACTCTGACTTGTCTGGCATGTTAGACAAATTACTGGAAAACAAAATCATCGAGTTGCCTGAGTTAAAGCGCCCTGAGCAGATGAACAAGACATCTGATCCCAATTATTTTCCATATCATAGGTTGATCAGTCATCCTATTGAAAAGTGTACAACACTTAAGGAGAAAATTATGCAATTGGCAAAGGATGGGAGCTAGATGTCGATGAGCCAGTGACATCAAATCATGCCTCGGTAGCTACTGAACCATCATTTCAGGCTCAAACTTTGCAATTTGGAAGTTTGGAGCCTATGATCATACTTGTTGAGAGTCAACCTATTCAACACGAAGTCTCATCTCAGGTTGAACACCAAACACATGTTAACTCCTGAGATGAAGATGATGACGAAGGGTGGACATTGGTGACAAGGAGAAGGCCAAGGAAACAAGTGCATAATCCTAAACCACAACCTTTTCATCGCAAAAGAAAGCAACAAAAGAAGAGGAAATCCAAGCATTCAAAGGGTAAAAAGAAATAAAAAAAGGCCAGCAAGCAAAAGGTCCTCCCTATTGATTTGCTTGAGCAAGAGTCGTTGTCTCCTGTAACTTTGGAGGAATATTTCCCGGAAGACTACTTTACTGTGGTTACGGCAAATATGGTTTCCGTTGTGGAAAGTGAGGAGGAAAAAGTTGATGATGATACATCAACAAAATCAGTTGTACAACAATCCGAGGTGATAGTAAATCCAAAAATATCTACTGTCTTGGATGCTCTTCCTTCACGCATGAGATGGAGGAAAATTTTTCATTTGCCTAAATAAATGTGTCAACAGTTATCTCTTGCACTTCAACACCCAGAGTTGTATGCCGATAAGGTGAAAAATGCTGGAGAACCTGCGGAAGATGCCACGAAATGTGTGTCGTGCAACACAGCCTTGGCGTTCACAGATGATGATTTGTTGATGGGGTCAAAACCCCACAATAGACCCTTGTTTGTGTCAGGGTACATCCGTGAACAAAAAGTGAGTCGCATTTTAGTTGATGGTGGATCTGCTGTCAACATCATGCCAAAATCCACTATGATAGAGTTAGGAATCAAGATGGATGAACTCTCTAGCAGTAGCATAGTGATCCAAGGATTTAACCATGACATTCAGCGTGCAATAGGCATAATACGCCTAGAACTCACAATGGGAGAGTTAACGTCATCAACTCTCTTTCATGTGATTGACACAAAGACGTCATACAAAATGTTACTAGGATGCCCTTGGTTGCATGAGAATGGTGTGGTAGCATCGACCCTCCATCAATGTCTCAAGTACTATCGTGGAGGAGAAAAGAAGATAAATGGGGATGTCAAACCCTTTAGCAAAGCAGATTGTTACTTTGCTGACGCCAAGTTTTTTGAAGAAGAAGAGGCGTCAAGTGAGATACTACTTTTCAAGTCCTTTCAACAAGAAAAAGAGAAGTTAAGGAGAGCATTGCTTTGATTTCAAATGATAAAAAGACATCTCTTGCTGAGGAGAAATCTCAACAAAAGGTAGATGTGGACGAAAAGAGTGTCTCTCAGCTCGTCACAAAAGAAAAGCCAAAGTTGTCAACTCCTATTTTGTGATACATCCCAAAATCACGTCGCAAAGAGGGAGAATCACCTTTTGTGTGTCGAGAGGTTAACCTTGATGCTAAGGTAGCAAAGCCAATTGATGACACTACTCTCCAAAACTTGAAGAGTAAAACAACTGTACCATTGGGTAAAGGCTTGCAAAGCCAAATTTCTAGGTTATCAACAGAGTCATCTAAGGCAAAAGATCTTAACAAAGAAAAGTTCGGCCAAAATGCATACAAGCTATTGGCAAAGGCAGGATATGACTTTGAAAACCCAACACCCATGGGTAAGGTCATAGACATTAAACCTAACGGACTCAATGATACTCAGAAGAAATTGCTTGACTATGGCTCTAGTTATCAAGAATCCAAGGCAGGCCTAGGATTTCAGTGCCCCAAACCAATCAAAATTGGTGTATGGCGTAAAGTAGACGCTTCTTCCTCACAGTACATTACCGCCGAGGAACTCAAGGAAGGTGAAGGTGAGAACGATGTTCCCACACCCAAAACTTTTGTATTTGATCGACTTCAACCATCTACTATGAGGAATCATGTCTCAGTGTTTGATAGGCTTGGAGAATGTGACCATAGGGTAAAAGAAACTTCAAGTTCTCAACCCTTAAGACAAAAAGTATCTGTCTTTAACCGCGTAGGCATGACAAATGCCTCTAGCAAAGAACAAAGACAGTCAGCTTTTAGTCGCATAAAGAAAAGGGAAGACAATGTCATGGAAAATGATGAGTTGAAAAGTGTTGTTCCCTCTCGCATGAAAAGAAAGCAAGACATAGATATCACTAAGAAACAACCTTTAAAGGCAAGAGTTCGCACTGTGGTTTTCACTAACCAAAATGAGTCGTCAGACCATGCTATAGAGGAACATAAGGAGATTGTTTCCATGAACCATGTGACAGCTGAAGAGGTGACAAATCCTGACGAGGAAATAGAAACTGATGAAGCTCCCAAGACACTTGAAGACGGGGGGCAAGCAACAGTAGATGAGTTAAAAGAGTTAAACCTTGGCACTCGGGAAGACCCACGCCCTATATACATTAGCGCTCTTCTTACCCAAGCGGAAGAACAAGAGTACTTCAAATTACTCTTTGAGTACAAAGATGTCTTTGCTTGGAGTTACAAAGAAATGCCAGGTCTTAAACCGAAAGTCGCCGTCCATCGATTAGCAATTAAAAAAGGTGTGAGTCCAAAGAAGCAATCACAAAGGCGATTCAGGCCAGAGTTGATCCCGGAAATTGAATCTGAGGTAAACAAACTCATCGATGTAGGGTTCATTCGTGAAGTCAAATACCCTACATGGATAGCAAACCTGTGAGGAAGAAAAATGGGCAACTACGAGTTTGTGTGGACTTCCGCAATTTGAATGAAGCATGTCCCAAGGATGACTTCCCACTTCCAGTCATGAAAATCATGATCGATGCCGCCACTGGACATGAAGCATTGTCTTTCATGGATTGCACAGCTAGATACAATCAAATTCACATGGCGCCTGAAGATCAAGAAGCCACGGAATTTCGCACCCCAAAAGGGATATTCTGCTACAAAGTTATGTCGTCCGGTTTAAAAAATGTCGGGGCCACGTATTAGCGTGCAATGCAAAAGATCTTCGAAGATATGATGCACAAATTTGTGGAGTGCTACGTGGACGATTTAGTGGTTAAGTCTAAAAAGAGAGAGGATCGCCTAGGTGACCTTCGCAAAATCTTTGAAAGACTACGCAAATGTCAATTGAAAATGAACCCTCTCAAATGTGCGTGCGGCGTTACCTCTGGAAAATTTTTAGGTTCATCATAAAACATAGGGGAATTGAAATTGACCAAACCAAAATTAAGGCAATTCAAGAAATGCCTGTACCACAAAATCTCAAAGAACTTCGCGGTCTCCAAGGGCGCCTTGCATATATTCTGAGGTTCATCTCCAATCTTGCAGGCAGGTGTCAACCATTTAGTCATCTCATGAAAAAGGATGCTCCATTCAAATGGGATGAGTCATGTCAAAAAGCGTTCGACAATGTAAAGAAGTATTTGTCCTCTCCGCTGGTTTTGGGGGCACCAGTTAAAGGAAAACCTCTAATCCTTTACATAGCTGCTCAAGAAAGATCATTGGGGGCAATGTGTGCTCAAGAAATTGAAGATCGCAAGGAGATAACTCTTTATTACTTGATTCGAACGTTGGTGGGTGCTGAGCTAAATTATTCACCAATTGAAAAAATTTGTCTTGCATTAATTTTTGCCATTCAAAAGTTGAAGCATTACATGCAAGCTCATACAGTCCATGTCGTCTCAAAAGCCGACCCAATCAAGTACATCCTCTCAAGACTAGTGTTGTCAGGAAGACTAGCTAAATGGGTTGTACACATCAAGCAGTACGATATAATGTTCGTACCACAAAAGTCTGTCAAAGGATAAGCCATCGCTGATTTCTTTGCCGACCATCCAGTACCACCTGAATGGGAGATGTCCGTTGATTTGCCTGGAGAAGATGTTTTTAACATCGAAATACTACCACCATGGGAAATCTATTTTGACGGGGCTGCTCGTCAAGACGGCTTAGGAGCAGGGGTAGTCTTTGTGTCGCCAGAAAAGCATGTTTTACCTTTCTCATTTGTGCTAATCAGTTGTGCTCAAACAACATGGCTGAGTACCAAGCTCTTATTATAGGTCTTTAAATGGCGGTTGAAATGGAAATTCAAGATCTTGATGTTTATGGAGATTTGCAACTCGTCATAAGTCAACTTTTAGGCGAATATGAAGTCAAGAAAGAGGATTTAATTCCTTATCACAAACATTCATCAAGATTGCTCGACAAGTTTGACATTGTCAAGCTAAGCCATGTTCCAAGGAGTGCCAACAAGATGGCTGACGCGCTTGCTAGTCTCGCAACCACTTTGGCACTGGGGGCAGAGGAAATCATGTCTGTGTCTGTTTGCAATTGTTGGGTAGTTGCATCGGAAGAATATGAAGTTGAAGATGACGAGGTCGAGGAGGTCGACATGATCACTGTCTGCCAAATTGACAAAGAAGACTGGCGTCAACAAATCATCGACTATTTGGAGCACCAAAAGTTGCCTAATGATCCACGACATCGAAAAGAAATCCATTGTCGAGCCTCTCGTTTTATTCTCTTCAAAGGGACTCTTTATAGACGATCTTTTGACAAGCTATGGTCGAGATGTCTAGAAGATGAAGAGGCAGCCAAAATAATAGAGGAATTTCATTCACGGATTTGTGGAGCTCATCAATCTGGTCCTAAGCTTCATGATCGTATCAAAAGGGCGGGGTATTATTGGCCCTCAATGGTTCAAGATTGCATAGAGTTTGTTAAAAAGTGTGAAGCATGTCAATTTCCTGCAAACTTCATTCACCAGCCTCCGGAACCACTACATCCAACTGTGACATCATGGCCATTCGAGGGATGGGGTCTTGACGTGGTTGGTCCGACCACACCAAAGTCATCTGGTGGTCACGCTTATATACTGGCTGCCACTGATTACTTTTCTAAGTGGGCTGAAGCTATTCCCTTCGTGAGGAAAATGTTGTCGATTTCATTCGCACCCATATCATTTATAGGTATGGAATTTCTCAAAGAATTGTCAATGACAATGGAAAGCCATTCGTCAACAACTTGATGGATAGCCTTTGCCAAAAGTTCAAGTTCACGCAACATAAGTCATCCATGTACAATGCTCCTGCAAATGGTCTAGCTGAAGCATTTAACAAAATGCTTTGTAATTTGCTAAGCAAGGTCGTTGCACAGTATAAGCGTGACTGGCATGAAAAGACAGGGGAAGCACTTTGGGCATATAGGACGACATACAAGAATGCAACACAATCTACCCCATATTCGTTGGTGTATGGTGTTGAGGCTGTCCTACCCTTAGAAGTTCAAATTCCATCACTAAGAATTGCCATTCAAGAGGATTTAACTAGTGATGAAAATGACAAGCTTCGATTGGCTGAGCTTGAAGCACTTGATGAGAAAAGATTACAAGCTCAACAGAAATTGCTATGCTATCAAGTTCGCATGACATGTGCATTCAACAAAAAGGTTCGACCTCGTTCTTTTCAAGTGGGAGACATGGTCCTGGCAGTGAGAAGGCCTATCATTACTTCGCGCAAAATTGGAAATAAGTTCACATCGAAATGGGATGGTCCTTATGTGGTACGAGAAGTCTACACTAATGGAGCATACAAAATTGTAGATGCTGAGGGATTGCGCGTAGGTCCAATTAATGGAATGTTTTTAAAGCGCTACTATTCATGAAGTAAAAGCCTTGTAAACTCCCAAGTAAGAGGATAAACTAACAAAAAAAAAAAGAAAAAAAAATAAAGCATTGTTTGAACTACGTTGGCTTGATCTTGCAAGATAACCCGTTTATTTAGCAAGTACGTAGGCAGCTTGAAAAAAAAAAAAAAATTCAAGTGCAGCCACATCAAAAAAGAATATCATCATCATTGTACTACTCCTGGCCCGCAAGAATATAAACTGTGTACGGCTAAACAAAAAAAATCCCTACTCCTGGCCCGCAAGAGTATAAACTGTGTACGGCTATACAAAAAAAAAATCCCTACTCCTGGCCCGCAAGAGTATAAACTGTGTACGGCGAAATTAAAAAAAAAAAAACACTCCTGGCCCGCAAGAGTATAAATTGTGTACGGCAAAGCAAAACAAAAAAAATTATACTCCTAGCTCACAAGAGTATAAACTGTGAACGACAAAGCAAAGCAAGCAAAAAAAAAAAAGGGTGTACTGTTTGACATGATATGGCACATGTATAATGAGTATGTTATGAAGTCAATCTCATATTGGAATTTCGAGTAGGCTAGTCTTAAAATGTCAAGTTCATAACGATTGACATACATGACTTGACATCTCCGATGGATTCATAACAAAGGGTCCTGACCTATCGCGATATGGGCGACTCAAATCTTCAAGTTATCAGACCTGTCTTAAAGATGTCAAGATCATAACAACTGGCATACATGACTTGACGCCCCCGATGAATTCATAACAAAGGGTCCTGACTCATCGCGACAAGGGCGACTTCAAATCTTCAAGTTATCAGACCTGTCTTAAAGACGTCAAGATCATAACGACTGGCATACATGACTTGACGTCTCCGATGAGTTCATAACAAAGGGTCCTGACTCATCGCGACAAGGGCGACTTCAAATCTTCAAGTTATCCGGTCAGTCTTAAGATGTCAAGTTCATAACGATTAATATACATGAATTGACATCTCCGATGAGTTTATAACAAAGAGTCCTGACCCATCGCGACATGGCGGCAACATATGTCTACCTTGTGAATCTGTCATATGCACAAATGCTACAAAGAAAAAACACACATGCATATACATGTAGACAAAAAGGTCGCCACTATTTAACGGCAGAGTATAATTAGTCAAGAAGTCAGGATTGATGATCATAATATACAAAGTGGCGCATCACATTGCAATAGCTACTACTTGAGTCTTCGGCCGCAGTATCTTAATATATACAAGACAAAATTGCAATTAAAAAAAAAAAAGAAAAAAAAAAGAAAAAAAAAAAAGCAAGCAAACTTACTGGACGTGAGTATACAGTATTTGTTTTCTTGAAGATATCTTGATAACCCATATAATGCAAAGTCAGAAAACTCCAAATTATTATGCTCTTATTGCTGCAAATTCATGGAGTATCATTCATAGTTGACTCATATTGATGGTAATTGATTAATTAAAAAAAAAAAGAAAAAGAAAATCAGAAACTAGGTGCTAACTACCTTTGCGACTGCGGATTCAAGAGAAGAACAAGATTGATTAATTCATCAAATTTGTGGCAAATCAAGTCAGATCATCAAGGAAGTTAGGCAATACAAAGTCAATATGCAATTGCAAATATGGATAGCCTAATTAATCACCATGTGAACGACATTGTCCAGATAAAAAAAAAAAAAAAAAAAAAAAAAAAAAAAAAAAAAAAAAAAAAATCAAGGAATTTAGATTCTTTACTCTATATGTCGAATGATTAAATAGGCGTGGAAGAGAATTGCCTAGATTTGACTGTGGAAGTTGTTTAAATGTGGTCGACGATGGTGATGAGTTGATCAAAATTTGGTCGCTCAGCAAGGAGGTGCTGTTCGACAACTAAATACGTAGTAAATTGTTAGCTACCTTAATTTATAAGTTAGGGTGGACAATGATCTTTTAGGAGATCAAAACCTAGTACAATTAGGAGTCTAACCTTGGGGCTCAAGTGTTCCCATAAACCAATCCTAGTACTTAAAAAAAAAAAAAAGTACTAGTGATTTCCAAGTCAAATAAAAGGGTCGAGACTTTGTTACGCCAAACACTTCAAATCATGTATGTGATACAGTCTTGAGGGGGCAATTTGTAGACACGGAAATTTTATAAGTGTCATACATTAAATTAAATAAATTAATTTGGGATAAATCATGTTAATGATCCATTTTAATTATTTTTGGCCCACTTAAATAAATAATCTGAATTAATTAAATACAATTCGGGTTATAAAATAAGTCAAATGGACCAGGTTAAAAGACTTTTAAGTCATAAAATGGGTCAGACCCAAACCTACTAAGTCCATTCAAGGGGTTCTTATCTCCTATAAATACACCATTTCTCCATCACTTGGGGGGATCCAGAAATCATTATTCCAAGAGCTCATAAAACTCAAACAGAATTCTCTCTGAATTAAGTCAACAAGCATATCAAACTCGTGCCGTCTTGTTCAGATACACTCAAACATATCTGAACAGGACTAAGCTTCAAAGCCCTCGTTCAGGTGTATTCAAACAAAACTCTTGAATACAGGTTGACATCATCAAACGCCACCCTGCATTCAAACTCAAGTCGACGTCACACTACAGGTGTCACACACGTGTCATCATTAAGCTGCGGAACAGAATAAGAGGACTTAGTTTATTTTATTATAAACTTTTATACAGAGATTGTAACCAAAAATCACATATTGATATAAATTCATTTGTTGCTTTATTTCCCGTCTTTATTTATTTAGACTCAAAATTTGTGTAAACAAAGACCACCAATCACCCGCAATTAGCTGCCACCATCACCACACGTCTACCTCCGCAAAGCAGCCACCGCAGCCCTCCATTTCCGCCACCAGTCCGCCGCAATCACCACCACCATTCGCACTACCTCCCTGCTTTCCCCCTGCTCTGTCGCAACAATTCACACCACCAATTCAAACACCAACAACAGCAACAATTCCGCAGCACCTACAGCCATCTTCCAACCGCAGCAAACCCGAAACAGACCACCGTTTTCACCACGCAACAACCGCAACACCAACAGCAGCAGCTCCAAACACTCCTCACGCAAGCCCAATTCGAACCTCAACAGACGCGGGCGCGCATTCTTTAATCGCGGCCGCACACTTCTGGGTTTGTTTCTCGGCCGTTGATTGAACCATGATGATGATTTGGGGTGATATTTTGTGCGTGGCAGGGGATAAATTCCCAATTTGAAGAGCAGCAAACTGAATTGAGGAGCCCGTTTTCCTTGGACTTCTTTCTTTTATTTTTCTTTTTTCTTTTTAGATTTCTTTTTCTCTTTTCTTTTCTTTTATTATTTTATTTTATTTTATTTTCTTTTTATTTTATTTTCTTTTCTCTTTTATTTTCTTTTACTCTTGTAATTATAAATACCCATTTTTGGATAGAGAGAAAGAGAATTAGAATAACAATTAGAATTAAAAGTAGATCATATTTTTCTTAACTTAGTTGAGAGCTTCTCTCGCTAATTTTAGGGTTAGTTTTAGGAGTAGATTTTAGAGAGAGAAAGTTGAGGAATTTCAATGGTGATTGAGAGAATTTCAATGGTGATTGAGAGATTGAAGATTCAATGGTGACAATTGTATTGGAGATCTTCTTTATTATCAATGAACATTTCTAAACTCTATCTTATTTTTTGTTTTGTTTAATATTCATGTTTGTTTGAGTTGTTTTGATTGGATTTTGATCTTTGATCTTTGATTAGAGTAATTGTTCTTCTTTGAGTGTTGATTCTTGTTTTCTATAGTTGTTTGTTGATTTGATGATGTTGTTAGAGTAGTTTGATTGCTAGCGTGATGGTGAAGCTTATATGATGTGATGGATTGATGTAAATTAGGGGATAATTGATGCAGTTGATAATGTGATTAAATTGGTTGATTGATTATGTGCATGTGTGTTGTTTGATTTAGACTTGATCACCCTAGTTATTCACACTAGATTGCATTGTAGGTTCACATTGATACGGACCATTGATTTGTGGCTTGCATTTAACGATTGAGGTGTCTTGTGACGTTCCTAGCTAGAGTTTATCGTAGTTGACGCTAGTTAGATCTCTAGGAAAATAGCTTGATATGCTCTTTTGGTTGCATGATTGGTTTTCCCTCGCATCACTCGACTTAGTCAACTTCCTATCCCAATTTGCTATGTTCATTGCTATTATATGTGAATCCTAATCCCTAGCACTTTATTTGTTCGGTTTCTTCGTTTAAGTAGTTGTTATGTCACCTTCTTTCCTTCGTCTTCGACCTAGCTTAGGCACCCAAATCGAAAGCAGTAGACATTACCGTTCCTTTGGGTGCGACCCTTGACTTACCTCTATACTTGTATTTAGGTTAGTTAAGTGTTTATAAATTTTTTTTGGCTTAGGGAGGATTAGTCCAACGACCTAGTTCACCCCTCGTCAAAATGGTGTCGCTGCCGGGGAACGGTGTATATGTTTGAGTGTTTTTGATTACTTGAGTCTAGGTCTTTGTATATACTTTTCTTTTATTTGATTTTTGTTTGTTTTGTGAAAAAAAATAAAAATGGCATGTCTATATTTTCCTCAATTTGACAATGAGTCTTTTTGTGAATATTTCAATAGACTTGAGGGATTTATTGACTACTATTGTTGTAGTCTTTGGGAGGCTTGTGAAATTTGTTATTTTGGTTTGAATGAACAAACTAGGAATGAAGTTGAAGGCATGCATAATGGTAGATTTAGAGCATTGTCAATTGATGATGCTTGGGATTTTTATGTTTGGTTTGCTTGGGATGTTCATAATAGGGGTAATCATGTTTCTAATTTTGATGGGCAATGTGTTAATTCTCCTAATGCTAGCATGATTTCCCATGATGTGTCACATGATCCCATAGTTAAACCTAGAACAAACGATTCCAATTCTATTTCCTCTTTTGTTCATGATAATGAGTTGCATGTTCAAGCTAACAAATCTCATACATTTGAAAATGCTCCCAATCCCCTATTTAATGAAAATGCTCATGTTTGTAATGATGATGATCCTACCTTTGGCTGTACTTCTCCTTCTCTTGTCGAGCCTCAATCTCCCACACCTTTTGAATCTCTTATTGCTACTTTGGAAACTCAAATTAGGCATATTGAGTTTGGTGACGATCTTGGGGCTAAAAAGGAGTCGATTCTTAATTCTATGAAAAGTCAATTGGAGGTGATGAAAAAGAGTGAGGAGCGTCTTGAGGAGGGAAGAAAGAGAAATGAAGAGCTAGAAAGCCAATTGTCATCTTTGATGCTTATGTGGGAAAATTTCAAATCCAATGTGTGTGTTGAAGGTGATGATGATAATTTCGAGCAACCAAGAGTGTGTGAGGATCCTATTGTTGAGCATAGGAGTTAAGGAAAGAGAGTCGAGAGTGATGATGATTTTGATGATATTTTAAGTCTAGACATCTCTTCCTTTGTTGATTGTGATGAGTCTCAAGTGTATGAATGTGACTCTTCTATCCATGAGTATTTGGACTCGTTTGAGGTTATGTTAAATGTGTTTATTGAGTGTATAAGGAATAGCCATAGCCTTTTAAGAAAGTTCATTGAGGATGCTTCATGGGAGAGAGATGATTTTGAGTTATATTTGCATCCATTCATGCATGGTTTTGAGACTCTAGGCTTTAAGGAAGTTGAGGGAGTTGTTGTTCATGAAGGTAGTGGAGGAGATTATGTGGTTCCTCTTGGGAGTTGGATGTTTGAGGGAGATGGTGATCATGAGTGTTCCTCTTTTGAGGACTCTATGATTGATTTTCATGCCCTCATTGGCGATATGGGACCTTGTGTTGAGGGAGTAGCTTACCCTTTGCCTATTTCTCATACCCCTTTCTCTCAAAAGTTTGACTACATCCCCTATTGTCCTATTTTTCTCCCTTCCTTTGTTGGTAAGCCTATTGGGGACCCTTTGGTCTATGATGATTTGTATGAGGCTCATTTGTCTCAAATTGAGGAAAAGGGTGATGTTGCCACCCAAAAATATTTTTAGGAGAGTTTGCCTTCTTTTTCTTTTCCTTTTTCTTCTTATTTTGTTGAGTTTTCTTTTGATTCTTCTTTCTTCTCTTGGCATCTCTCTCCTTATAAGTGTGCTCTATGCTTGTTGCATGCCTTATTTTTGTCATGTGCACACTTACTTTCTTATGAAATTTGTAGTAGTGCATTTGACAAGCTCTTGCGTTTGTTGCAATATTATTTACTAGAGCGGTCAAGCTTGGACCTTAAGCAAGCCTTTCTCGGGAAGTAACCCGTGTTTTATTGCTTTCATTTTCTTTTCTTTTTAGAATAGATTTTTCTCTCATGGAAATGTTTGTGTGCCTTTTTCTAGGTACATGACTTGATATATACTTTGGTGCATTGGTTTGGATCAAGAGTCAAAGAAGATTGGCACCACAATTGCTAGCATATAGAAGGCAAGATTCAATATTAGAGGTTGTTAGCTTTGAAAGGTTTAATTGGGACATTGGCGGGTATTTACACCCACCTAATATTCGGTAATATCCTTCCTTGATCTTTCTCTAGTGGATGTTGACTTGTTGGACATATGCTGGTTTGTTTGATTGATCTCCTTGTTTTCCCCTCCCATGGATTACTTGATTTATGTTTGAGTGTATTGTCTCATTCAAGCTTGGAGGAGGGTATTCTATCATGTTTGGTGGGAAGTTGATTCATATATGTTATGCACCTTTGCATATGCTTTTCCATGTTCTTATATTTTGAAAAACTCCAAAAAGATTTTTGTTTCTATCAAGGCAAATTTTCAATGTGTTTTGTTTTGTTCTTGCTTTGGACACAATAACATTTGGACTTGTATAATTGAATGTTATTCTTCTTAAATGGTAATGGTGTGCAAGGTTTGAGAGTATGTTGGGTTGATTCTAGGATAAAGCATGCTAAGGTAGTTTGTTAGAACTATTGGGATCATGAAGCCGGATTCTACTTGTTTGTGGCATGTTTGGTAGTTGCTTCCTATAGTCGATTTGACACCAATAGTGAGTTTTTGCTACATCCGTGTGAGGTACATTGTTTTTTAAGCCTTCAACATATATTTGCATGAGCGACATGGATCCTTGACTATTGCGGACCTAATATAGAATCTTGACTCATATTTCTTAAGACCAAGACCGAACTATTAGGGAGGACAAAGGCATCTTTTCGGGGTGGTAATTTTTCTTTTTCTAGGATAGTTTTCTTTAATTTTGTCCTTTTTGGGTTTACATTTGCCTACTTGCTAACCATTTGAGCCTTTTCCCTTCTTTTCAAGCCACATCTTTAGAATTTTGAGCCTTTTGTTTCTTTTGGTTCTATTTTTGGTTTTTGTGAAGCAAATGGTCATATTTTGGAGATTGTAGTATATAAATTTGGATATTGGTTCATATTTGTAAGCAAGCTTGTGTTGTGAATATTTTGTGAATAATGGCAAGTGAATTAATGAAAAAGCCGTCCATAGTTAAAAAAGGCAAGGACATAACAAGTGCAAAGTTGAAAAATCCGTCCAAAGTTAAAAGAGGCGAGGAAAAAGCACTATTAAAGAAAAAAAGGAAAAAATATTGAAAAATGAAAAAATCCAAAAATAGTTTGATGCGAATACTCTCCCTTTTGAGCATTGAGGACAATGCTCCATTTAAGCTTGGGGGGAAGCGTTCTCACGCTTTTTGTGTATATGTTTGTGAGTATAGCTTTGAATAAGCTTGGGGGTGTTAGTTTGTTTTTGTTTGGTGATTACTTGATTTTGGTGTTAAGATTTGGCCAATCTTTGCTTTACTATTAGGAAAACCACCAAATTTTAAATTTTAGCCTACCCTCACCTTGTTTCCTTACGTTACAACCTTGGGGAATGACCTTTTGACCTAAGTGGTTGAGTCATTCATCGGTGGAGAGAAATGTGAGTTTCAGCCTAAGGAGAAGGGATGCATAGTCAAGATGTCGACGCGAGTAGCCTAAAAATTCTCTTTTTCCGGTTCCTTTGAGGAATCATTGGGATGCTCACTAGAGGTTGATTTGAAGCTATTAGGAAGAACGTGGTAAGATCGTTTGGGATGAAAGTGGATTGTGAAAGCTAGTTCCTATACTTAGCATATTTATGTTTCAATCAACCTTGTATATCTTGGAACATGCACTCCCTTACTTGTTTAGAAATAATTGCATTCATTTGTGCTTGTACATTTTGAAAAGTCCTTTCATGAACATTTGTTTGCTTCTCTTGTATTTTGGTTTCTTTTCGTGCTTTGCCTTGTTTGTATTATTTTGAGAGTTTTGGGTTAAAATCTTAGGAAACCCTTACGAGAGCATCACTCGTCCTCTAGGGCGATCTAGGGGTTTAAATGGCTTGTCTTTAGTTGCTAAAATTGACCGTGATTCCTACGAAAGTGAGTTAGTGTATATTCTCATCTCGTTTCTTCTTTAGTTTGTTTGAATAAGTTCATCTATTCCATCCCTTGGTTATGTTTTGCTCGAGGACGAGCAAACGATAAGCTTGGGGGCATTTGATGGGTGTCATAAATGGCACCCATTTGATGAGTATTTAGGTTGTTTTCATCCTCTTTTCATAGCTTTCTTGCTTAATAAATGCTTAGTTTTATGCTTTTTTGCTTAGTTTTACTTTTCTTCTCTTATTTTGTGGCTTTTATGCATTTCCATGGCTTTTCTAGTATTTTCTCCTTTATTTGTTCTATTTTCGTTATTTTAGTTGCTTTTCCTTTATTTTAGATTTTATAGATTTAGTTTTATTTTATTTTAGTTTTATTTTTTTTTATTTTTTTTGAATAGTATTTTATTTTCATTTCATTTTATTATATTTTATTTTCTTTCTTTTCTTATTTTCATTTTCATTTTATTTCTTTTAATTTTATTTGTTGGTTTTAATTTTAAGTTACTTTATATGCTCCTCGGTTCGTTTTTGTTTTGTAGGTGGTTGTTCCAAATTTAGGTCCTTGCACTCTCAAGTTACGCTCTCAAGCCGGGTAGTGTTGAACCCAGTAAAAAGGTGTTTTGCTACTGCATACTTTAGTGTTCATCAAGATCATGCTACGAAGGTGATGCTCGCGCCCACCGGCTACTCAACTACAAGCACTTCCCCTCCAAGTTCATATCACCATCTCACACCAAGCAGCAGCACAAGAACCCGAGCAACCCACTCACAACACCTCTCCAACGCCACAAGCCGAGCTGCTGCCCCTGCAGCCACCCTTCGCAACACCCAACAGCCACCAACCTCATGCATTTCCCCAGCAAACACAACCAGCCACAACCACCAATTCAATCCCGCAATAGATCACCAATTACTTCAATTAAGACCACCAATCACCCGCAATTAGCTGCCACCATCACCACGCATCTACCTCCGCAAAGCAGCCACCGCAACCCTCCATTTCCGCCACCAGTCAGCCGCAATCACCACCACCATTCGCACTACCTCCCTGCTTTCCCCCTGCTCTGCCGCAACAATTCACACCACCAATTCAAACACCAACAGCAGCAACAATTCCGCAGCACCTACAGCCATCTTCCAACCGCAGCAAACCCGCAACAGACCACCGTTTTCACCACGCAACAGCCGCAACACCAACAGCAGCAGCTCTAAACACTCCTCACGCAAGCCCAATTCGAACCTCAACAGACGCGGGCGCGCATTCTTTAATCGCGGCCGTGCACTTCTGGGTTTGTTTCTCGGCCGTTGATTGAACCATGATGATGATGATTTGGGGTGATATTTTGTGCGTGGCAGGAGATAAATTCCCAATTTGAAGAGCAGCAAACTTAATTGAAGAGCCCGTTTTCCTTGGACTTCTTTCTTTTATTTTTCTTTTTATTTTAAATTTCTTTTTCTCTTTCCTTTCCTTTTCTTTTCTTATTTTATTTTATTTTTATTTTATTTTATTTTATTTTATTTTCCTTTTCTTTTATTTTCTTTTCTCTTTTATTTTCTTTTACTCTTGTAATTATAAATACCCATTTTTGGATAGAGAGAAAGAGAATTAGAATAACAATTAGAATTAAAAGTAGATCATATTTTTCTTAACTTAGTTGAGAGCTTCTCTCGCTAATTTTAGGGTTAGTTTTAGGAGTAGATTTTAGAGAGAGAAAGTTGAGGAATTTCAATGGTGATTGAGAGAATTTCAATGGTGATTGAGAGATTGAAGATTCAATGGTGACAATTGTATTGGAGATCTTCTTTATTATCAATGAACATTTCTAAACTCTATCTTATTTATTGTTTTGTTTAATATTCATGTTTGTTTGAGTTGTTTTGATTGGATTTTGATATTTGATCTTTGATTAGAGTAATTGTTCTTCTTTGAGTGTTGATTCTTGTTTTCTATAGTTGTTTGTTGATTTGATGATGTTGTTAGAGTAGTTTGATTGCTAGCGTGATGGTGAAGCTTATATGATGTGATGGATTGATGTAAATTAGGGGATAATTGATGCAGTTGATGATGTGATTAAATTGGTTGATTGATTATGTGCATGTGTGTGTTTGATTTAGGCTTGATCAACCTAGTTATTCACACTAGATTGCATTGTAGGTTCACATTGATACGGACCATTGATTTGTGGCTTGCATTTAACGATTGAGGTGTCTTGTGACGTTCCTAGCTAGAGTTTATCGTAGTTGACGCTAGTTAGATCTCTAGGAAAATAGCTTGATATGCTCTTTTGGTTGCATGATTGGTTTTCCCTCGCATCACTCGACTTAGTCAACTTCCTATCCCAATTTGCTATGTTCATTGCTATTATATGTGAATCCTAATCCCTAGCACTTTATTTGTTCGGTTTCTTCGTTTAAGTAGTTGTTATGTCACCTTCTTTCCTTCGTCTTCGACCTAGCTTAGGCACCCAAATCGAAAGCAGTAGACATTACCGTTCCTTTGGGTGCGACCCTTGACTTACCTCTATACTTGTATTTAGGTTAGATAAGTGATTATGAATTTTGTTTAGCTTAGGAAGGATTAGTATAACGACCTAGTTCACCCCTCGTCAATAAGCATTTAAAAGGTGAACATATACGTAAAAAAAATATGAACATAAACATTTAAGAAAGACAAAACATGGCATAAACAGATTAAATTAATATTTCATGAACAATACATATTTACATATGAATATTTGATTTTATATATGAACATATAAAATATTATTATGAATATAATGCATTTAATTATGAACATAAAAATTTTAAGAAATAAAAAAATATGATTATGAAACATATGCATTATAAGTATTAAATGTTTATTTTTTATTATTAAATGTTCATTTTTTTTTCTTGTTCATATTTTTTTACTAAATGTTCATTTTGTAGAGCGTAGTGTTGATTTTGATGGATCACGGATATATTGTCTAGGTTATTAATTTGGGCCACGCGTTTTGGGCCTTCCCTTGTTGTACCTATCTTAGGCGCATAAGGATGCACCCAGTAACAATTGAAATAACTTAAAGTGGTTAAAACTTTTTAATATACCAATGTGGTAAATACTGTTTTTGTTATACCAATTTGGTAATTTGGCCCCTTGATTAACCCTCAATCCTCACGATTTTTTGGTCCTATTTACGGGTTAAACACTTTGAAAGGGGAAGGGTAAGGGATCCCAACCATCAAAGTATATCTAGTGAAAATTGAACCCCCTAACGTTAAGGTTAGAAGGTACAAGTACAATCCTTATGACTAGATCAAGCTTAGCTTGGTAAGGTTTCCTATGCTATTTGCTTTTTTTTTTTTGAAAAAAAAAAGTTGAATTATAAATAAAGTCATACGACATCTACAAAGAGATTTAGATCTAAAAAATACATAATAATTGAATCAAATAAATATATTCCGTAAGCAGAGCTACGATCATTGCCGCAAATCGTACAACATACCCTCTTTCATGTCGCTGTGATTTACAACCTTCTTCGGCGAGGGGGTCTATCGAACTGTTGTACCAATGCACAAAATTTCCGTCTGATTCGTTAGATTGTAATCGAAGTATTAACCTCTTTGTTGACTCCGCACAAAATTTACCTATGAAACAACTCTATAAAACCCATGAAATAAAAAAGAAAATCCTTCCTTAAAAGAGAGAAGAAAAACCTGGTCTTTCGAATGAGCCAAATCCTCGTAAAGAAGGAGAAAAACCTTGTCTTTCGAGGGAGAAATGTTCCTCTTAAAAGAGGATGAGTTATTGTAAACCTAAAACAATAGAAAAAACACACAAAAACAAACGATTGGGGCATTCCACCGATAAAAATCGATGGAAACCCCTCCAAAATTCAACAATAGAGGCTAATATTTTAGAGACAGAAGAGAAGAAAGGGAGGCTAGGGTTTTTACTACCTATGTTATTTGCTTTCAACAAGAATTGCTATTTTTTAGATGGGTCATTTTTTTTAAAGAAGTCCCAAAGGACACTAAACTTCATTAATTAAATACATACGACATCTACAATTGACAATTAACAATAATGAAAACGAATTTAACAAAATCAAACAAGAATTAATTGGGGAAGGGCTAAGAATCCAAATACATGAATATAACAATTTGGCATATTCTCGATTTGTTGTCTCATACATCTTTTTGAGTGGATCCCTCGCTGCTTCGCAATTTTGGGAGAAAGAAAATTCTTGTGCTGGTTCCGTAACCCAGATTTGAGCCATAATCAATTGTAGCCCCGCACAACTAGAGCCAAATTAAACAAAATAAAACCTTGTCGTCTTTCGAATGAGTTCAAAAAACCTTATCTTTCGAAGGAGATCGAAAAAATCTTGTCTTTCGAAGGAGATAAACCCTTTCTTTCGAGACATAATTATAATTTAAGAAACAAAAAACTTAAAAGAAAATAAATATTGGAGCTTCCCACCGGTGAAATCCGATGGAAGCCCTTTCAAAATTGACAATGGAGGCTAGAGTTTATGAGAGAGAAGAGAGACAAGGCTGGGGTAGTCATTTTTTTATACTCCCTTCGTCCATTAGTTACAAGTCTGTATACATTAGGAATTCCCCTCATGAGGAGGGTTTCCTAATGTTTATTTCTTCTTACCTTCTAAAAAAAAGTAACAACTCTATATTCCTTTTTCGGGCTTTCAAAATTAGATGTATATTTTTATTTAATAAAAGAAAATTTTTGACAATATTTCACTCCTTTTGATGAACTGTCATTATTTTTCTTTTATTTTTTTTTGTACTTTTGACATCATTTTCTAACACTGTATCTCTCCATCTCTTATTAATTACTAACTACCTTTTATTTCCCTCTATCTCTTTCTAACCTCGCATGCATAATTTGTACTTTTCAATTATGGATTATAAGGAATCTCTAAGTTGGAAATAGACTTGGAAATAAGGAACATAGGGTGTACGTAGTAAATGAAAGTTTTAATATAGATGTACCATAACTTTTAAATTAAAAACAAAAATATGGATAGAATATTTAATTTTCACTCTTACTCGCTCCAGAAATTGTTTAGGAGTTTATGAATTCAAAAATGATGTATTTTTACTCTTTCTCGGCTTAAGAAATTGTTTAGGAGTTTATGAATTCAAAAATGATGTATTTTTCACTCTTCTCAGCTCTAGAAATTGTTTAGGAGTTTATGAATTCAAAAAAAATGTACTACCTCTGTTAAATATTAGTTGCAACTTTGGGGTATTATTTGTAAGATATAAAATAATCCAAAGTTGAAACTAAGGGCCTGTTCTCATTGACTGAAATGAGCTGAACTGAATTGAACTGAACTGAACTGAACTGAATATTATATGAGAGAAGGAAATTAGGAGCTAAACTGAACTGAACTTATTAGAGCTGAATTGAACTGAACTGAAATGAAAATAATCTGATGAGAACAGGGCCTAATATTTAACGAAGGTAGTATTTAAAAAAAAGGAGTAAGCATAAGTTTATCACATGATAAACATTTCAAATGGCAAATTGATTATCAAATAATGAAGAAATTATAAATAAATCAACAACTTGTTATTTAACAGCATCCACAATGGTTGCATAAAAGGAACTGCTTGCAATTTCTAAATAATGTAGAGCTACATAGGTTGTAGCTGAACCAAACCACATAGCTCTTTCACTCCACCCAATACACATATATTAATTTGTTTAATATTTTTTATGCATTTGCTTATTTATTATAAAATGATTTAGCCTACTGTCATAGTCACTTTAAGTCAACCTAAGCTAGGCCGTCGACCACCCTGCATAGGCGCGCAAGGCTTTCGGGTTCCCACTTGCATAGGCCGGCAAGTGCATGCTTAGTTCTAGAAGAACGAGCCAAGTGAGGCTATAATAGCTCACTACCATGTCTAAGACTCGTGAGGGTATTAGGGATAACCCCCAAGTGCTTAGGCCATGGGGCTAGGAATGACTTGGTAGCTTGGCCTTGGGCCGCCTATGGCTAGTGTGTGCGTGCGTGCATCAAAAGAAACTCGGAGTGTTTGGATGAGCAAAACTCCATAACAATCTTTGATATATATTGAGGGGACTTATAAGGACCCTAATAGATCATTCGTGGCCATACGACCAAGTTTGGGTTAAAGGCTCGGGCTGAAGAGCCCATTATTGTGTTACTATCAGTTAGGTGTTTACTAGTATGTTATGGCCAGAATAAAATAAAGCTCTATAGGGAGCGAGTTGTCACGGGTCTTATCCCTTGCCAACTAGGGTGTCATCTGTGTCACTAGGAAATATGGCATAATCGTGGCTATGGGGCTTGCCTTAGGTGAGCACTTTTCCCTATAGAGCTTTATTTAGCTTAGGTAGTAAAATCCTAGTGAACAATAACACAATAATGGGATATTTGAAGGATCAAACAAAGTCCAAATGGGCCCAAATTTGGGGGTCCACTGTATTTTTTCCCACAAAAGACCATGGTGATATCGGGTTTTTGATAAAAGGTCTCAAAGTACAAGTTTTGGCAGCAGATAGTCCGGAAAATGCGGGAAGCTTCTAGAAGGTTCCTGAGCTATCTACAAGGTTCTTTGGGAGACTATTCTAGAGTGGATGACTCTAGAATAATCAAGGAAGGTCTGGTACATAGTAAGAGTCTTCTAGATTCTTCTACATATGTACATAACTATTGTAAAGTTTTAGAATGCTCTAGTTTAGTTTTTAGCATTCTAGGTAGAGATGGCAGTGGATCGGATTTGGATCGGGTGGAGCCTCACCCGCATCCATCATTTATTCTATTTGTTCCATCCATATCCATCCATCATCTGCTTCACCCATCATTTATATTCGTCCGTCCATCATCCGTTGATGAAATGGGTGGAGCGGATGACAAATGGATGATTATTAAAGTGAAATAAAACTGACATTGTAAACACCCATTTGTGTCTCCCCAAAACCAAACCCGGTGATGAATACCTTTCACGTTGAATCATAATCGAATGAAGCGAAAGTGTGGAAAGTCTAGTGTTGCGGTTAGTTTTTATTAAAATTCTCTCTTTCTGTTTTCGAAAACCTATTTTATGAAAATAGCCAATTCAGTTTAGTTTGGTCCATAACAAGGATACAATAGTAGTGTAGTTGGATAGGGCTCGAAAAGATATTTCCAACGATATATTATAAGCCCTGTTTTGATGAATAATGAGGAAGTTATGGCCAAATTACTAAACTGGGCCTGGTTTGATTTTTATATGCGGCCCAATGATCTAGAGAGGGCCTATTATGAATTATCATTCCTAATGCGATTAGGGTTGATTATAGTCTTTTAGAATCTTCTAGAAGGTTCTTTTGAATCCTAATGTGATTAGGATTGATAATTAAGTTTTATGAGTTTTATTTGGAATAAAAGAAGTGTTTTCAATAAAATTACGATTTTACCCCTCGTACGGACTTTTACAATTAATTTTTATTTAAAAAATAGAAAATGTTTGGAAAATCGCCTGCAGCGCCGAATGCCAGGTTGTCGCCTAGTGACAGACTCTGTCACGTGGCGACAGACCTGTCGCGCGGTGATAGTGGCAAACTCCGATTATTTTTTTATCAAATCCGGACTGTTTTTATTATAAATAGTGTCCTTAGACCTCTGTTTTTATTCACCAACTCTCATCAAGAAATTCTTGATATTCACTCTCTCTCTCTTTCTAAACCAATGACAGGCTCAAGTCGTATTCACCTAATAAAAAATAAAGCCTAAATCCACTAACTATGTAGATAGGGAAGAAGGGTCGAACCACAAGGAAACAAGTCAATTTACTCCTAATTAATTAAATGCAATCTAAATTATCAAGTAACAAATTGTTGTAAAAAGGTAATTAAATACTACAAGGTAAGAGTAGGAAGGGAATAAAAAGGGTATAAATCAATGAAGGGAAAACCTAGGGCATAGGTTCACTAATAAACAATATTCTAGGGAAAATCATAATAAGAAATCCTCAAGCATCAATTAATCAAATTATAAAGAGCTTTCACTACGTATTATAATCACAGAGTTAATTTACCGGTATTAAATCTCATCTCTCGAATCTCGACTTAACCATTTATAAACTAATCCGCCTATTGAAACTAAGCCTAAACATCAATTCTCATATGTCGAATCTCGAAGTAATATTGCTAAACTCATACAATTAAATCTGGCCAAACCTAATTGCATAGCATTAAATCAATCAATAGGAAATTAATCAAGCATTGATAATCAACAATCACACATTACCCCTTCATATTATTTATTAGATCCCCATAAACCCTAGAAATAAAACTACTCAAGCATAATTAAATCTAAACTAATCAAAACAATAAAGCAAGACATAATGAAATAATTAAATAAAATAACTAAAATTAAAAGAGAGAAATTGTTACCAAAAGAAATCTGGATTAAGGAATGAAGTTAAGAACAATAGTTGAGAGAATTTTAGAGAGAGAAAATATTCTAAGTAGAGAGACAAAATCTAAAAAAGAAGGTCATCAAAATTACGTACAAAAATCGTACTTAAACATCCCTAAAACAAATCCTAATTGAAAACTAACAATCTCGACCATCAGGTCTTCCAAAAACACGCGTCCGATCGGGCGCGCCTTTTTTCCTTCGTCTTTCCTGGTGCGCCGCACCCGATCGAGCCTACGCTCACCCGATCGGGCGCGCCTTTTTGATGCTGTTTCTTTGTGCGCACCCGCTTGATCGGGCGCTGTAGGGAATATTTCAAGCATTATCCCTAGCTTGAACTTCACTGTGATCATACACTAAAGTACGGTGGCGTCCAAAGGGAAGGAAGATAGAGCAAAAGAGTCGCCAACAAGTTTTAGGAACTTGTAAACCGTTCACGACGTGAAGGTTACACCCCTTAACGATCCAAGAGATTGTCAACTCCAATAGGTCTTGAACCATGACTGGTGTTCGGGGATGAAGGTACAAATACAACCTAAAAGAGATTGAACCTGCCCTAATAATAGGCCTCTACTTTATTCTGATTAACATGCAATCAATATGTTTACCCTAAACCTGTTTATCTATGTTGGTTGAATATTAATGCACAAATAAAACTATTATTGGCGATCACTTGAATTATAATCATGATTAACCCTAAACAAGATTATTAATTATCTTATTAAGCGTGATTACAAGTACAAATTCCCTTTAAACATGCATAAAAGGCGTGATCAAGCAATAACAATAAATATATAGCAACATAATAAATAATCATAAAAATAAATAAATCATCATAATAATATTAATAATTAAAATAATCGTAATCATGTTAAAGCATAATAATAACAAGATCCTAGGCATGATACTAACAAGATTAATAACAAACCCTAGCATGTCACTAAACATTAAAAAATCAAAGCTTTAACCCTAACATGATACTAACATGCTATTAGGAAAGAAAATAAAAGGCATCGTAGGAATCATGATTGATATAAGCAAATCACCTTAAATATCATACTAAATAAAGCATCCTAACATGATACTAGGAACATCCTAAACATGATACTAGGAATCAATAAAACATCCTAACATGATACTAGGAATCAAAATAACAATCTAAGTATGATTTCTATATCATAATATCAATAAATCAATTAAAGCACTTACTTGGATGCCTCGTATCTCTTTCTAATAACAAAATACACACGTTAGTAACTTCAATGAAAATAATAAAATCATAGAATCAAATTAAATAATTGAAATAGAGATTTGGAACCAAACCCTCAGAAATATCAAACCTTTCACGTCTAGGGCGAAGGCAACGTCGAACAATGCTAGGTGTGTCTAGTGCTAATGTATAAGGAATTGTGTTTGTAAAAGGCTAGGCTTAGAAAGAGAGAGAGAATCAATAATTTCTTTATGAGAGTTGGTGAGAATTGATGATTGAAAAAGGGGAGAGATGACCTCTATTTATAGGAAAAAAGAGAGTCGAAAAATAAAGAAAAGTATCCAAATTCGAATCGAAATAGAACTCGGTGGACAACAGTTTTTGCGGATTTTGTTCTCATCATATCTTTTGATCTATAAGTCCAAATAAGGCATATAATATGTCGATGGAAATATATTGAACTATAATTTCTAACCCAATTAAAATAAGATTAAAATCTTATATAAATAAAAAGATATGGCAGAAATAGTAGGACGATGTCAGTTTTGGATAGAGTTTCATGTCTAATTCATATCTTTTTCGTTATAGCTCGGATTTTATATTGTAATATATCATTGGAAAGATAATTTCAATATCTATACAACCATATAAAATTTGGATAAATATTATGAGGCATGAAAATAAAATCTGAATATATTCTACTTCGTACAAAACAAGGATTCTAAAAAGAAGTAGTTTTATTCAATTTCAAACTCTTTGAAACATAATTATCAATCCTAACTCTATTAGGATTTAAAAGAATATTCTAGAATATTCTAGAAGACTATAATCAATCCTAATATCTTTAGGAATGATAATTAATAATAGGCCCTCCTCTAGATTATTGGGCCGCATACAAAAACCAAATCGGGCCTAGTTTAGTATTTTGGCTATAACTTCCTCATTATTCATCGGAATTAGGCTTATAATATATCGTTGGAAAGGTCTTTTCAACCCCATACAACTACACCATTATTGGACCCTTATCATGGACCAAACTAAACTGGAATGCATGTTTTTCAAAAATAAGGTAAGAAAAGAAATATTTTCAAAAACAGAAAGAAGAGATATTTTAATAAAAACATCCTCATCACTAGACTTTTCACGCTTTTACTTTGTTCGATAATTAAATGACATGAAAGGTACTCATCACTGGGTTTGGTTTTTGGGAGACACATTTGGGTGTCTACAGGCGCAAGCTTGCCTGATCGGGCCCGACTTCTTCTTCGAGGCTTGGACTTCGATTGGGCTTGATTCTTCGGCCCAATACGGATTTTCTCTTCGGGTCTTGAATACTCGATCCAATTGCCTCGGTATTACATACCGAGCCCCTAATCACCGGCTCTCACCGGTCTTGGGCTCCAAAAACGGTTGTGTCTTTCTAATGCTCGTAGTTGCTTCGTGAAAAACCCGGAAAACGCTCTAAATGTGCAATTTCCTACAAAACTCAATCAAAACTACAAAACACTAGAAAACACAAATTAGTAATAAAAGTGGCTCTAAAGAGCCAAAAACACCACTAATTATGACCATGGGACGGGGGTAAAACACTATATAAATTGGATATATTAAACTCCCCCAAGCTAAACCTTTGCTTGTCCCTAAGCAAAGATCTCATCAATGAACATATAAAACATGCTTCATCCCAAGTAGAAAAAAATCAAGAACAAACGATTCAAGGCAAATCTAATGAACATGCTTCAATGTCAATCAATCTCATTCATCTAATCATCCTTCCTCCCCAACAATTGTCAAGTAGAGCAAACCACATGAGCATATAGAATTCAAGACTAGTGCTCACACACTCAACTCTCATTTATGTGGCGAGTAAAAGATGTACTCAATCGCTCTCCAACCAACCCCTTTATTTGTGAACAATGCCCTCCCAACTCACACTCTCGTGTGTTTAAAACAATGTACACTCAACCTACTAGTCGACTCGAAATTTGTCAAATCATAACTTGCATTGATAAACAACACTTTCACATTCATACAACTCTTATGCACAAAGGTCGGAAGGTCTTTAAAGCTTGTAATGTAAGGCTAGGGTAAAGGGTAGGATAAATTTAGGAAAATGTGAGAGTAAAGCCATGCTTAAGGGAGCCATATCCTAATAAAACCCAATGTCAAAAATAAGTGATGACCAAACCTCTCCAATCACAACTTAACTCCACAAAAATTCACCAAACAATCATATACACAACACAATCCCAACACTTACATATTCACTCACAAAGTATGATAATATGAAATAGAGTGAATTAAAACAAACTTTGAACTACTTATTCTTTTTTTTTCTTTCTTTTTTTTCAAACTTGAACCTTTTTTTTTCTTTTGAATTTTTTTCTATTTTTTTTCTTGAGCAGCTTTCAAATAGAACATTTGAACATTTGAAACAACTTTTTTCTTTGCTCTTATTTTCCTCTTTTTACCTCATATTGGAAATTTTCAACTTTGAAACACAAAACATCAATATTTTCCTATAAAAATATCAAAGAACAATCACTCTCCTTTTATTCCCACATTGCAAATGGTATGCACACCACAACTCCCTCACCTCACCAACTAATAGCTCCCCCAAGCCAAGCTTAGGACTAGTAACCAATGGGGCTCATATAGGCTTGTAATGTGGCTAAATAAACAATAAAAAGGGCACAAGCAACAACATGGGTAACAAGAAGGGAACAAATGTATTTAATATCGTCTGAAGGCTACCTAAGAGAACAAATGCCTTCGTCCTCCTTAATGTGCATAATATTGATCCATACAAACATTACTAATAGTTGGAAATTAAAACTTAAATTCCTTGACATACTAGGAATTATAACACATTCCTAACCAAATCAACTAGTCAAGCACTATATTCACAAATAGTTGGCAAAATTGACGCATGTTTAAGAATCCAAACAATTTAACTTCAAATCATGATCAACAAATTCACAAAGCTCATTATCATGTACCAAGAATCAAAACAATATTTTCAAAGTATGGGACACAAGGAAGCATGATTTACAATTCATTGAAACGTATATTTGAATTTTTATATTTTTTAATTTTTTTGTATTTTTTTTTTCAGAAAGGAAAGCAATAAAAACTACACTAGAAAGCAATAAAAACTATACTAGAAAAGCAATAAATAGAGCAAAGAGAGAAAGAGTTACCATATATACAAGAAATCTCCCCCAAAGCAAAATCAAGCAATGCCCTCATTGACTTAGGAGGGTAGCTAGGAGAAGCTACTCCTCATCATCATCCATCCTCTCGTAGCCTCCTCCATAACTCGAGCCGACACCACCCTGGCTCGTTCCAGCACTACCGTAGCCCGAACCACCTACAAAGTAGTTAGGGTCTACATTTTCCCCCATACCCCCAAAAGGAGCATCACCTCCATATCCATGGACTGAAGAGTAGTCCACATAAGTACCAAAAGCTCCGGGGGTGGAATACCCTCTTTGGGGGTATTGGAACCAATTGAGAACTAATGCCTCGGGGGGAATAGCCCCTCGGCGTGCATAGTCATCGTACATCAGGTATAAACCCCTCCCGAGGTTCCTCTCTACATGACCTACCCGCCTATCCAAAGTGCCTAACCTAGAGTCTAGGTTTTGCACCATGCCCTCGGCTCTCCCTTGCCCCCTCTCTATGCGATCAAGTTGGCTCCGAAAAGTCGAAAAGTTATAAGGGGCATGGGGGTCGATGTTATAATCGACGGAGGAGGTGGGTATGTCATAGGTGTAGGGTTGGGGTGGTGGTGGTTAGGGTGAATGGTGTTGGGGGGAATGGTGGGGTTGTGGTGAAAAGTGAGGTTCTTGAACCTCGCCTTGACTGTTTATCTCAAAAGTGTAAGAAGGCTGCCTCTTCTCAAATTTGGTCAAGGCGGGGTTGGGTAGTGTAAATGCTTGGTCTCTCCTACCCGATTCCCAGTAGACTATCCACTAAGTCTCACCGCCCATAGGTTGCACCCAGTTTAGGCCTCCTAAGTAAGCTAGGTCCATAAGGGTTGAACCCTCCACTTTCCTATGCCCGGTTGGGTTACATCCTAGGTGTTTAACAGCAATATGGGTCACCAACCCCCCAAAGTAGATAGGCGCCTTAGACCTACTCCCCTCGGCCGCATTGGCCGCCCTTTGAAAATGTTGGGCTATCCTATGTGGTATGTTTAGTTTCTCAGCGTTAGGAATCATATAGGAAGCCAACAATTCAAGTTCATCCCTCCTAACGTTTGCCGGTTCATGCCTCCTAAAGATTGTGAGGCCGACAAACCTTTGCCAAAACTTTGGGACGGGATGTTGAATCCACGTCCCTTTGGCATGTTGGAGGTTAAGCAAACCCTCCCCGATGAGCCTCTTATAGACAACGACAATGTGGTCTTGGGAGGGTTCGATAGGTTTGTCCGATTTAAGCTTAAACAATTTACCAAATTCTTTTAGAGTTAATCGCACATCATTGTTTAGCAATCGGAATTGTACATGAGTGATTAAAGCATTCATTTTAATAACATTGAAACTAGAAATAAATTCTAATTTCAAATAATCATAGGTATCATGATGCATTTGGAAAAAACCATTCATTCCTATACCCTTAAACAATTTCTCTACGGGTTTATCAAGACCTAGACTAGACAATGTAGGATGATGAACGAAACAAGTAGAGATTACCTGCCTCTGGATGAGGTTGAACATCCTAGGCCGTTGTTCCATTGAGGTGATAAAAACCTCCTCCCATCCCGGTATTTGAAGCTCCGGGTCGACCATCGGTTGTTGTTGCCTAGAACTTTCACCCCTTTGTTGTCTAGATCGTTTTGAAGCCATTTGTAGTGAAACATTTGGGTATTGAAGCTTTTTCTCTCTAAGGGTTTTTAGAAATCTTGAGAGAAACTGGTGAAAAGTTGGTGGAAAATGTAGAGGAAGGTGTGGGGATTAAGAATATGTAAAAAAATTTAGGTTTTGATTAATGAATTTGAGAAGATCTTGAAAAGAAAGTGAGTTTGGAGTTTGAAAATGGAGGTTTTAGAGAGAGAAAATGAGAATGAAGAAGAAGAAATAAGAAAGAAAAAGAAAAGAAAGGAGGAGAAAGAGATTATAATGCCCGGAATTTAGGCGCGCCCGATCGGGCAAGCCTCGCCCGATCGGGCAAATATGTGCCTGGCAGAAATGTGAAACGCGCGTCCGATCGGGCGCGAACTCGAATTTTGGAATCGCCAAATTGCTCGCCCGATATTTCTTTTTGTTTCACTCGATTTCTCCAAATTTTCGCCCGATCAGGAGGCCTCGACCGATCGGGAAAAATTACCCTTGATTTTGTTTCCTCCTTGCGCGCTCGATCGGGCGATTTAATGCTTGATAAAATCCATGTTTCGCGGTTGATCGGGGCTCCTTGCCCGATCAGGCATATTTTGCTCGAATATTGACCTGTAAGTGAGCGCCCGATCGGGCGAGCCTCGCCCGATCAGCCCCGTACCGAATCTGAAGCTTCTCTTTTTCTTCAAACTTTTTCTCTTGAAAAATCCTTACTTTATGATCTACAACCTATATAAAAACACTTATGAAAGGTAAAATTTCACTCTCCTCACCTCTCTTAAAAAAATAAAAATAAAACTTGATGAAAAACTAGTCTAGAAAGCAAGATATACGGGTTGCCTCCCGCAAAGCGCTGATTTATCTAGGTCCCGCACGATCCTCTTACCACATTGAAGCTCAAAATGAATCGGAACCGCTTAGGTGAAGTAATTCAATTGCACCAATCGTAGCCCCCTCATGATATAGCTTGAGTCTTTATCCATTAACCTTGAACTCGTTACCATGTTCATCGAAAACCTCCACAGAACCGAATTTATTGGCCCTTTTTACAGTAAAAGGACCCGACCATCTTGACCTCAACTTTCCTGTGAATAGTTTAAGTCTAGAGTTGAACAACAACACTTTATCACCCTCTTTGAGTTCTCTCGGAAGGATCATCTTGTCGTGTCATCTCTTTGTCTTCTCATTGTAGACACGAGCACTATCATAGGCCGTCAACCTAAATTCATCGAGTTGATTAAGTTGAAGTAACCTCTTTTCTCCCGCTAATTTGGCATCCAAATTTAGCTCCTTAATAGCCCAATATGCCTTGTATTCTAATTCGACCGGGAGATGACATGCTTTACCGTACACGAGTCTATATGGAGTAGTACCTATTGGGGTCTTAAACGCAATTCTATACACCCAAAGGGTGTCATCCAATTTATCGCTCCAGTCTTTCCTTGACTTTGCCACCACCTTCTCTAGAATGGCCTTGATCTCACGGTTAGAAACTTCAACTTGGCCACTAGTTTGGGGATGGTAGGCTAAACCTGTCCTATGGTAGACACCATACTTTTTGAGGAGGGTATCTAACTTCCGCTCATGAAAGTGAGATCCTCCATCACTGATTATTGCTCTAGGCACGCTAAATCTTGGAAAGATAGTCTTCTTAAAAAGTCTATGGACCACCTTGGCATCATTAGTAGGAGTAGCGATGGCCTCAACCCACTTGGATACATAGTCGAAAGCGACAAGTATATATCAGTTCCATTTTGAAGAAGGGAACAGTCCCATGTAATCAAAACCCCAAACATAAAAAATTTAAACTTCTAAAATTCCAGTTTGAGGCATCTCATGCCGCCGCGAGATGTTGCCAGTCCTCTGGAAAGAGTCACAAGCCTGCACAAAAGTGTTAGCATCCTTAAACATTGTAGGCCAATAAAAACCTGACTCATTGATCTTGGCCACCATTTTAGTGGGGCCATGATGTCCTCCATATGGTGAGGTGTGTCAAATAGTAAGCACACCGTGGACTTCCCATTTGGGAACACACCTGCGAAATAATCCATCTGCACACTCACAAAACAAAAAAGGATCATCTAAAAAATAATGTTTAACATTAGAAAGGAATTTCTTTTTTTGTTGGTAGGACAAGTTAGGAGGTAGAGTACCACCCACTAAATAATTAGCAAAGTCGACATACCATGGGTGTTTCTCTACAACTGCATATAGATTGTCATAAGGGAATTTGAATCATCTATAGGAAGAGAATCCTTACCCTCATCATACCTGATACGAGACAAGTGGTCTGCCACTACGTTCTCTACTCCCTTTTTATTTGTTATTTCGATATTAAAATCTTGGAGCAAAAGAACCCATCGGAGTAGCCTTGGCTTTAATTCCTCCTTAGCTATCAACTACTTCAACGTTGCATGGTCAGTAAAAACAATGACTTTAGAACCAATAAGATATGATCTAAATTTTTCTACAGCATATATAACAGCAAGAAACTCCTTATCCGTAGTGGCATAGTTGACTTGGGCTTCATCCAAAGTTTTTCTTGCATAATAAATGGCATGCAAAACCTGGTCCTTTCTTTGTCCGAGCACGGCTCCTAGTGCAAAGTCACTTGCATCACACATGATCTCAAAAGGGAGATTCTAATCGGGAGCACATATGATGGGTGCTTATATCAAAGCCTGCTTCATCCTGTTAAAAGCCTCAAGACACTCGTCAGTAAAAATAAAAGGGGCATCCTTGAGCAAAAGCTGAGTCAGTTGTTTAACAATTTTAGAAAAATCTTCGATAAAGCGACGATAAAACCCCGCATGACCCAAGAAAATTCTAACTCCCTTAACATTAACTGGGGGAGGTAATTTCTCAATAACTGAAATCTTAGATTTGTCTACTTGTATGCCCTTGTCAGATACAATGTGACCTAGAACTACTCCCTCTGTCACCATAAAGTGACATTTCTCCCAGTTTAGAACTAAGTTGCATTCTTTACATTGTTTTAAAATTTTAGCGAGATTTATTAGACATGAATCAAATGAAGAACCATACACGCTAAAATCATCCATAAAGACTTCCATAATATACTCTATGAAATCAGAAAAGATGCTCATAATACAACGTTGAAAGGTAGCGGGAGCATTACATAAACCAAGGGTATTCTACGATATGCAAAAGTGTCATAAGGTCATGTAAAGGTTGTCTTTTCCTGATCTTCAAGGTGAATCGGAATTTGGAAAAATCCCGGATACCCATCCAAATAGCAAAAGAACTTATGGTTAGCTAACCTCTCAAGCATTTGATCTATAAAGGGGAAGAGGAAGTGGTCCTTTTTAGTGGCGATATTCAGTCTACTATAATCAATACACATACGTCACCCTGTTACAGTTCTAATGGGAATTAATTCATTTTTTTCATTAGTGATCACAGTCATCCCACCTTTTTTAGGCACTACCTGCACAGGACTTACCCACTTGGAGTCAGAAATAGGATAGATAATACCTGAATCAAGTAATTTTATAACCTCTTTCTTGACTACTTCCTGCATGTTAGGATTCAATCTTCTTTGGGGTTGAATGCAGGGCTTATAGTTATCCTCTAAATGTATCCTGTGCATTAAAAAATCAGGGCTAATACCCTTAAGATCATCAATACTGTACCCAATTGCTTTCTTATGGGTTTGAAGAACCCCTAGAAGTTGGGAAGTTTGTAGGTCATTAAGTTCAATATTGATGATCACGGGGTATAGTTCTTGTTCATCAAGAAAAATATATTTTAAATGAGAAAGGAGAGGTTTTAGTTGTGTCCTTGGGGTCTAACTCTTTTAAGGAAATAGCTCTTTCAATATCCTGTACTTCATGCATTACCCCAAATGCTTGCATTATCTGCAGATAATTTCCCACAAAGAATTTCCTCTAGGGGATACCTTGCAAGAACCTGTGGCAAGCTATCATCACAAATATCGTCCATTATATTAATTACATCAATATAACAACAATTTTCCTCTAGCATAGGCCCTTTCAAAACTTTCCCTAAATTAAAAGTAACATTTATCATCACCGACAAAAAGGGTTAGTTTACTATTTTCACATAATAATGGCTCCTGCCGTATGGAGGAAAGGCCTACCTAATATAATGGGTATTTGTGTATCCTCTGCCATGTCTAAAACAACAAAATCAACAGGAATAACAAATTACCAACTCTGACAGGGACATCCTCTTAAATACCTAGGGGGTATTTTACAGAACGATCTGCCATTTGCAAAGTTATATTAGTAACTTTTAATTCTCCCATATTAAGTTTAGCACAGACAAACGATGGCATAGCACTGACATTGGCACCCAAATCACTCAAAGCTTTATCAATTAAAACATTCCCTATATGACAAGGGATATGAAAAATACCGGGATCCTTTAATTTAGGAGGGGATTTATTTTGCAATAAGGCGATACACTCCTCTGTAAAAGCTACAATTTCTACCTCATTAAAGGCCCTTTTGCTAGTCAGAATGTCTTTCATAAATTTAGCATATGCAGGAACCTGAGTGATTAAATCAGTGAAAGGAACTGTTACATACAGGTTTTTCACAACCTCTAAGAACTTACCAAATTGTTTATCAAACTTACTCTTCAATTGTCTATTAGGGAACGGTAGTTTGATAACCGGGCTCTGCACATCTCCTCCCTTATCATGAGATTTACCCTCCAAAGAAACATTAGAAGGGTTAGTATCTGTTTGTAGCCCTGCAGGGTTAGCAGGATTATCGTTTGGTATAGAGGAATCTGGATCAGGAACTGGTACATCTTCCTGTGGCATAGGACGTCCATCATAATGTGAACCACTCCTTAGAGTGATTGCATTGGCATGGTCTGTAGGATGGATAGGTTGTGATGGTAGAGCTCCCTTCTGACGGGATTGTAGGGTAGATGAAAGTTGTGCAATTTGATTATCCATGATTTTATTGTGGGCTAAAATAGAATCAATTTGCGCATACCTACTCTCCATATGCTTTTGCATATTAGTAAGCATTGCTCTAATTTCTGTCATGGCAAGGTCAAAAGATGATGAGGGTTGTGCTTGGCTTTTCTGACCAGAATTTGGATGGTAATATTTCTGCTGTGGTGGGAGTTGCTGTTGTGGTTGTTGTGGAGGTTGAGGGTTTTGTACATTGGTGCTCCGGTACGAAAGATATTATGGTTTCGGTAACCAGGATTATAAGAGTTGGAATATGGGTTATTCAGCCTATAGGTTTGGAAGGCATTAACTTGTTCCATGGAAATCCTACAATCTTGCTCCCAATGCCCTACAATTCCATAATTTTCACAAAAAGCTTCATTGTTAGCAACAGCAGAAACATTAGCTACAGAGTTAGGAGTAGTAGTAAGATTATCTAATTTTTGACAAATAAACGTTAATTGAGCTTGCAAAAAGGATACAAAATCGACATTATGCTTTCCTTTATTTGCAAACCCTCTCGGATTCCCATACTGGGAATTGTGTATTGCCATATCTTCGATAACCTGTCCTGCATCATCCACATTTAAATTCATGAATCTCCCACTAGCTGCAGAATCTAGAATTGATCTAGATGAATTTCCAAGTCCATTGTAGAAAGCTTGGATCAATTGCCATTGTGCTAGATTGTGGTGGGGGCATTCTCTCTGTAGATCCTTGAACCTCTCCCAAGCCTCGTATAAAGTTTCGTCGGCCTCTTGAGCGAAGTTCTGAATAACACTCCTTAGTACAACTATTCTCTCTGCAGGATAATATTTATTATAGAAATTCAAAGCAGGAGTTTCCCAGTCAGTAATACCAAGTGCAGTTCTATTCAAACCATTAAACCATAATTTAGCTTTGCCACATAATGAAAAGGGAAAAAGAATCTCCCTGATTTGGTCCTGCGTGACCCCGGCTTGTCTAATGGTGTTACAATATTGGCAGAAATCTGCAATGTGAAGATTAGGATCTTCACCCTTAGCTCCACTGAATTTCTTCCTCTCTATCATAGTGATAAATTGGGGCTTGATCTCAAATTGAACTCCATCTAGAGCCGGAGTGGGAGTAAGGTGCGGGAAATCTGTGAGCTTCGGCTGCGAGTAGTCACTGAGCTTCTTTTGGGCCGTCATATCTGATTATGAATCTGAAGGAATTTCTGCATCGCTAGAATTAGAGGGAGGGTCTCTTCGATTATTGTCTTCCTCAGAACCCGTTAGAATTTGTCTTTAAAGGTTCCTTTGCCTATGAAACGAGCTCTCGATCTCAGGATTGAATGGAATGTAACCTAATTTGGAACACCTGGGCATAAACAAGGAACTAAAAGACAAATATGAGAATTGTCTCAAAGAACTAACGTTTTCACCTAATCAGAAAATAAAAATAAAACCATTTCCCCGGCAACAGCGCCAAATTTTGACAGGCTCAAGTCCTATTCACCTAATCAAAAATAAAACCTAAATCCACTAACTATGTAAATAGGGAAGAAGGGTCGAACCACAGGGAAACAAGTCAATTTAATCCTAATTAATTAAATGCAATCTAAATTATCCAGTAACAAATTGTTGTAAAAAGGTAATTAAATACTAAAAGGTAAGATTTGGAAGGGAATAAAAAGGGTATAAATCAATGAAGGGAAAACCTAGGGCATAGGTTCACTAATAAACAATATTCCAGGGCAAATCATAATAAGCAATCATCAAGCATCAATAAATCAGATTATAAAGGGATTTGGCTACGTATTATAATCACAGAGTTAATTTACCGGTATTAAATCTCATCTCTCGAATCTCGACTTAACTATTAATGAACTAATCCGCCTTTTGAAACTAAGCCTAAACATCAATTCTCTTCTGTTGAATCTCGAATTAATATTGCTAAACTCATACAATTAAATCTGGCCAAACCAAATTGCATAGCATTAAATCAATCAATAGGAAATTGATCAAGCATTGATAATCAATAATCACAAATTACCCCTTCATATTATTTATTAGATCCTCATAAATCATATAAATAAAACTACTCAAGCATAATTAAATGTAAACTAATCAAAAAAATAAAGCAAGACATAATGAAAGAATTAAATAAAATAACTAAAATTAAAAGAGAAGAAATTTTTACCAAAAGAAATCTGGATTAAGGAATGAAGTTAAGAGCAATAGTTGAGAGAATTTTAGAGAGAGAAAATATTCTAAGTAAAGAGAGAAAATTTGAAAAAAGGTCATCAAAATAACGTACGATAATCGTACTTAAACATCCCTAAAACAAATCCTAATTGAAAACTAACAATCTCGATCATCAGGTCTTCCAAAAACTAGCGCCCGATCGGGCCCACCTTTTTTCCTTCGTCCTTCCTGGTGCGCCGCACCTCATCGAGCCTACGCTCACCCGATCGGGCGCGCCTTTTTGGTGCTGCTACTTTGTGCGCGCCAGCCCGATCGGGCGCAAGCTTGCCTGATCGGGCCTGGCTTCTTCTTCGAGGCGTGGACTTCGATTGGGCTCGATTCTTCAGCCCAATCCGGATTTCCTCTTCGGGTCTTGAATACTCGATCCAATTGCCCTGGTATTATATACCGAGCCCTTAAACACTGGCTCTTACCGGTCCTGGGCTTCAAAAACGGTCGTGTCCTCCTAATGCTCGTAGTTGCTTCGTGAAAAACCCGGAAAACGCTCCAAATGTGCAATTTCCTACAAAACTCAAGCAAAACTACAAAAACACTAGAAAACACAAATTATTAATAAAAGTGGCTCTAAAGAGCCAAAAACACCACTAATTATGACCATGGGATGGGGTGAAACACTATATAAATTGGACATATCAACCAACTTTTCACGAACAAAATTCCGCATTTAAAAGATCTAGACACACCTAACATAATTCGAAGTTGCTTTCGCCCTAGACGTGAAAGATTTGGTATTTCTGAGGGTTTGGTCCCAATCTCTATTTCAATTATTTAATTTAATTGTTTAATTTTATATTTTCCTTGAAGTTACTAACGTGTGTATTTCGTTATTAGAAAGAGGTACGAGGCATCCAAGTATGTAATTTAATTACTTTATTGATATTTTGATATATAAATCATGCTTAGATTATTTCATTGATTCCTAGTATCATGTTAGGATGTTTTATTGCTTCCTAGTATCATGTTTAGGGTAATAACTAAAAATTTCTAATATCAAGTATGATTAAAAGAATGCTTTCTATTGTCTTTCCTAATAATATCATGTTAGGGTTAAATCTTTGATTTTTATTGCTTAGTGACATGGTAGGGTTTGTTATTAATCTTGTTAGTATCATGCCTAGGATCTTACTATTATTATTATGCTTTATTGTTAGCATGATTATTATGATGATTATTATTATTGTTATTTTGATGATTATTATCATGTTGCTTGATTATATTTATTGTTATTGCTTGATCACACATTTTATGCATGTTTAAAGGGAATTAGTACTTGTAATCACGCTTAATAAGATAATTGATAATCTTGTTTAGGGTTAATTTAATTATAATTCAAGAGATCTCCAATAATAGATCTATTTGTGCATTAATATTCAACCAACATAGATTAAATAAGTTTAGGGCTAAACCTATTGATTGCATGCTATTCAAAAAGCGCACATGAATACGAGAAGAATAAAGTAGAGGCCTATGATTAGGGCATGTTCTTTCTCTTTTAGATTGGATTTGTACCTTCATCCCCGAACTTCCAGTCTTGGTTCCAAACCTATTGGAGTTAACGATCTCTTGGATCGTCAAGGGGTGTAACCTTCACCCTGGGAACTGTTTACAAGTTGTTGGCGACTCCTTTGCTCTAGCTTCCTTCCCTTTGAACGCCACCATGCTTAAGTGTATGATCACAGTAGGGTTCAAGTTTGGGGTAATGCTTGAAATATTCCCTACAATTTATGGCGACTCCATTGGGTAAGATTTCTATTTTAATTCCTAAAATTTATTTTGGCAATTATTTAGAATGAGCGGATGAGACTCGAAAAGTTCTAAGTATTTCATGTGCGTAATTTTGATTAACATTATTGTCATATACATAAAAAACGTTCTCATTGGAAAGACCATTCGTAATGAGTAAAAAACATAGGATTTTTACATGTAGGAAATTTGAGGAATATCTTTCAAAACTAGAATCAAAATAATGTTGCAAAAAATTGGAAAATTATAAGAACACAGACAGCTGCTGAGGCATGTAGGAACTAGCGTCTAGAAAACAGAGCCTGTCGCCGAAGATGTGGCTCTGTTGCCGAGCGAAAATTCTGTTGCTAGGCGACTGGGCTCATATCCCAGTGACAGTCCCTGCTGGCTGGTGCTTCATTCTTCCAATACCAAGCCAGAAATATGCGTTCTTGTTTCGACTAGTTCTAGCATTGTTGGCGCGATTCTACTTCCTGATTGATTTTTTCTTACTTTTTCTGAAACCCATATGTGTTATACATATGGACATAACCCTCTGGGAATTCCTGCTCCATCTACCCGATTGAATGCTCTGCGAAACAAAGGGTACATCCGAGAATGTTGAATCCACCAAACCATGGAAGCGAGTTTAACTCGCGGGGTCCCATCCACTCTCGCCAACCCTTCCAAAGGTAAGGTTTCCGCGCGGTGCATCCGGACTCATAACGGTGGACCCTCTTTGACTAACCCATATCTCGAACTTTAGAGAACTAGAGCTATGGTTAGGTTGCCACTCATTGCATCATATTGTGCCTACTTGACTATTTGTGCATTATTTGTTGTGCATACTCTATATGTTTTTCCTAACCGTTTGTTTGACTTGTGTTTAAGCTTAAATAAATTGATTAATGACTAAAAGGACTTTGCCTAATTAATTAATTAATTAATTTGAGTAATTAAATTTTAATAAATTAATCGAAACTGACTCAGTACAACTTTAGGCATGTCCCGTAGAGTAAAATACTAAAAGTAATCCCAGACTACAGTAAAAGCTCGAAAATTTGGGCTGCAGCGCCAAACGCTGTTGTGCAACGCCGTGTGACTACTCTGTCGTTTGGCGCTACAGTGCAGTGTGCGGCGACAATTCTGTTGCTTTGGCGACAATTCAGATTTTTGCTCGAGCCATCACGACGAGTCTAATTTAACAGTTTATTAATCACTTTGGTTATTTTGTTAATGGTAGTAACCTTATTTTGTCCTAAATTGAGTCTAAACACTTAGTCCCATGGTCTTACACAAGAGTCAAAGCATGTCACTTGCACTCACAATTAAAGCACACACTAACATGAATGTATACTTTGACCATGCCTAGAGAATCTTGTATGCGTGTGTTTTCCGTTATTTTTTTAGGGGGGTAAGTCAGATATTAATCCTCCAATTAAACTACTTGTTTTAACCCATATACTTGATTCCCAAAAATATGCACCCTATTTTTGCTTTTTTCTTTTTTTTTTTTTAACCCGTAAAGTCAAAGTCAATTTGAGTCAAGTCATTAAAACAAATAAAATGGTTTAATTTACAGCGCGTGGTCAAGAAAGGAAGGGCGTTTAATCAGAGACAACCTTTTCGTTCAAGTACAACTTTTTGATAAACCAGTTAGTCGGAAAAGGAAAGCTAAGAAGATAATGGCGAGTCAAGAAGAAGTCAATGAGCTCAAGAAGCAAATAGCTGGTGTTACCGAGATGCTAAAGACCTTAACCATCCAAATCAATGACCCTGTGAAGCAACAAAAAATGGAGTTCATGCAAGAGAGCTTGAGCAAGATATCTAATGACTACAGGTTCCAGGGTATTAGCGCACAAGGGGTCTCGGTGGACAAGGAGCTTCTTCCGCAGAAGTTCAATGCCAATGACATCCCAAAATTTAAGGCAACTGACGACCCTTATTTCCATTTAAGATCCTTTGAGACTATAATGAATATTAAGGGGATTGATAGGAAGGTCTTTCATTCTTTATTTTCTTTATCTCTTGAAGCCGTTTGCCAACAATGGTTCTTTTCCCTAGACAAAGAGAAAACCTCTACTTGGGTATCTATTATAAACGCTTTTATTGATAGGTATAAATGCAATATTCAAGTTGAAACTGATCATAGAGAACTTAAAATACTTAAACAAAAAGAGAATGAAGGTTTCACTTCTTTCTTCAATAAATGGAGAGAAACCTCTGCTAGGATGATTGAAGTACCAAGTGAAAAGGAATCTGTGAGGATGTTCATTAAGAACCTCCAAGAAAAGTAGTCCAAACATCTTAAGTATCAAAACAACTTGCATACTTTCAAGGCCGTCTATGATGTTGGGATTAACATTGAAGACGACCTTGCTAAAAAAAAAGCTGCTAATAATAATAACTCCAACAGTGGTTGGAAAGGTAAGAAGAATGACAATCCTTCTTCTTCCAAAACCACCAACTGAAATAATGTTAGAACCTTTAATTTGAGTGAAGTCCTTGCTATGAACAACCAAAGACAAAAGAAACCATTTAGGAGGAACTTTACTCCTATTGGTATGAGTTATGACACCGCATTTGACCGGCTGAATGGAAAAGGTCTTATAACTCCCATTATATTGGACCATTCAGGGATCCACCTGTTGAAAAGAGGACAGCTAACTGAAATCCCTACGCACATTGCAAATATCACCAAGGCAGGGGCCATCTCACTGAAAACTGTTGGAAGCTTAAGGAAGCTATTCAAGACTTGATTTACAGCAATAAGCTTCCATTGCCCCCTGCAAGCAAGAAGCCAAGCATTAACAGTGCACCCCTCTCTGATTCTTTGGCTATCTCTGATGAAAAATACCATGTTGATTCTTCATCCCTCATCAAACCAGTTGAAGAAATTCATGCTATCGAAGAAGTGGAGGAAACCTTTTTCGATGCCATGAGTGATTTCCCTTTAAGACAAGAACCTACAACCAAGGAAGAAGTATGGATTCTCATACAATCAATGTGGGAGAGAATATACTTGTTGCGTGCAGCTATTAAACTCGCGAAGAAACAAGAAAAGGTGGTTCAAAGAAAGCATGTTAAAATTCCACCTATGGAGAAGAAATCATTTTCTCTCCAAGTAATTGACACACCCAAGAGGAGTAGTAAGCCTTACACTCCAATTGGGACTTCTTATGCTAAAATATTCAAAATGCTCTCCGAGAGTGGTAAGGTTAAACCTCTCGAACTGAAACTATTTAAGTCATTAAAAAGGACAGATAGCTTCTATTGTCTATATCATCAATCAGGGGGACATACCATCAAGAATTGTTTTAAATTCAAAGATTTAATTCAGAAGCTGATTGATAACAAAAATCTAGTCCAAATTCCACAAGAACAAGATATTAGCATCAATGGGGTTTAGGATAGCGATGATGTAGAAGTCTATCTTAAGGATATGGAAGAACCTCCACTTTCAGTAATATACCCAATAATAGATTTTTGGATGAAGAAGATTCACCCATAGACGTCCTCACAAGATCCGGGTGAATGCAACCTCCCATCTCTACACAACCTATTCCTACTATGCAACAAGTTCCCATACCAATTATAGAAGACAACGATGTTGTCAAACAATTCAAGAAGACTAAGGTCAAAATGAATGTATGGAAACTTCTAGCTACATCACGAGAACATAGGCTGGCGGTAATGAACGCCTTGGACAAAATAGGGATAGACTCCGAAACCACTCTTGAAGGGTTGGATAAATTCCTAACGAGTGATCTCTCTAGTCCCATTAACTTGATCACCTTTTCTGAAAAAAGATTTACCTTCAGAAGGTGACAAGCATTACAAGGCTCTAAATCTCAAAGTAGTCTGCAAGAGGATGAATGTCCTAATGACTCTTGTAGATAATGGATCGGCAATCAATTTGTGTTCAATTAGAACTGAGAGAATTTTAGGAATAAGGGACGAAGATTTAACCCCGTCAACACAAGGAATAAGAGCCTACAACAACACTCATCGCCAAGCTCTTTAAAAAATCACCATGAACGTAGCGGCGGGAGCAATAGATCATGCCACTACTTTTCAAGTAGTGGATATTAAAGCTTCCTTCAACTTATTGTTGGGATGCCCTTGGCTTCATGACCTTAAGGCCGTCCCTTCATCCCTTCATCAGCATGAAAAACCATAGTTGGAGGGATTCCTATTACAATCGATGCTTCACCTATGAGGATTAAAGTCGTTGAAAATCCGATTAATAATGTGGAGCACGATGAGAATGATGAAGATTTTTGGGGCTTTAATGAAGAGGTCTCCTTAATCGAGGAGGATGAAAGGACCCCTCTTTTCCATGACCCCCACTCTAATATGATGGTAAATTCTATTCTCAAGAAACATGGACACTTTCCCGGAATGACTCTAGGAAAGAAAAAGGAGATAGCAAAACAAATGGAATTACCTGGCCTCCCAAAGTTAGATACTTTCGGACTTGGTTTCGAACCGACTTGGGAAGATCTAAAGCGAGCCCAAGAAAAGTCTAAAGCGCGTAGGAACGCTCGCACCCAAAAGAAAGCAATCCCAATGGACCATTCCTCTTACTCTCAATGGACATTTTATAAGAGAAGGAGAGGACTATCCATGCTATGAATTTCCCGATCCCTTTGTTGTAAATGGTATAAGGCAACTGGGGTTAGAAATCTTTATGGATTGTTACTTTCTAGATGAGATTCCAACTCCTATCCACAAGGAGAAAGCACCCCCATGTTTTGACTTTAACGTCATGGGACTCCTCTTTGGGCGCTAGAAGGATGAGCCAAAATATATAGAGGATAACTCCTCGCTCATTTAAACGGTTCTACAAAGCAATAATTTTGACCCTTCGAAGCTCATCACTTCAGCAGAGGGTTTAGTGCAAGGATGGCGCAAGACGGTCAAGGTGACTACTCCGAGTGGAAGAAAAATATCAATAACAACAGGACAAGTACCAATGTTTGAAGAGCCGTTTGAGTTAAAGTCAGAGTCAGAGTCTTTTCCTGTAGAGTCTTCTAAGTCCTTAGCTGTAACACCTTTTTCTTCTTCTCCTTCTTTTATTTTAGCATCTACTCCTAGGATAGTTAGCAATCAAGTCCATGAGGACATTTATTTATTCGATGTAATGATTTTTGAATTTAATTACATGTCTTTTTCCTCTTACTCCTCGTGTTATTCCTTAACCCAAGATGACGAGCATTTCTTAAATGACAAAGAAATTATTAAATCAATAGAAACACTTGAAAAGAAAACACCTATAATTAAGGATACTAAAATGGTTGATATCTCAAACGATTCAACCATTACAAGAGAAGTTAAAATCGGATTAATACTAAATAGAGAAGAAGGAACCGATTTAATTAATCTACTTAAAGAATTTATCGATGTATTTGCTTGGTCATATGAAGATATGCCAGGCATTAATAGAAAAAAAGCTCAACACACTATACCACTAATTCAAGGAATGAAACCTGTATAACAAAAACTATGTCGAATGAAACCCGACGTAGCTCTTAAAATAAAAAAAGAAGTTCAAAAGCAAATCACTGTATGTTTTATCAAGGTATCCAAATACCCCGAATGGGTAGCAAATGCGGTCCCAGTTTCGAAGAACGATGGAAGGGTAAGAATGTGTGTCGACTATCGAGATTTAAATAAGGCAAGTCCAAAGGACGACTTCCCTTTACCACACATCGACATCTAAGTAGATAATACAACAAATCATGCGCTTCTCTCGTTTATGGATGGATACGCAGAGTACAACCAGATTCTCATGGCGGAAAAAGACATGGAGAAAACAACATTTATAACACTATGGGGTACTTACTGTTACACGATAATGCCATTCGGGTTAAAAAACGCGGGTGCCACTTACCAACGAGAAGCAATTGCCCTACTCCATGATATGATGCACAAAGAATTTGAAGCATATGTGGACGATATGATCGTGAAATCAAAGGATCGCCCAGGACATCAAGCAGCCTTAAGAAAATTCTTCGAAAGGCTAAGAAAATATAACATGAGGTTGAATCCATCCAAGTGTGCTTTTGGAGTCACCTCAAGAAAGCTCTTGGGATATGTCATAAGCTCTAGAGGAATAGAAATAGACCCAACCAAGATCAAAGCGATTATGTCAATGCCACCGCCCAAAACCGAGAAACAAATTCGAGGATTTTTTGGCCGGTTGCAATATATAAGTAGGTTCATATAGAAACTAACAACGATATGTGAACCAATATTCAAGAAGCTCAAAAAGAATGTGCCAGTAATATGGGATGACGAGTGTCAAAAATCCATTAAAAAGATCAAAGCTTATCTCGCAAATCCTCTCGTATTAGCACCAGTGCTTCCAGGGATTCCTCTTAGGTTATACTTAACAGTCACCAAGGAGACAATGGGGGCTATGCTCGCACAAGAACTAAAAGGAAAAGAAAATGCGATCTACTACTGTAGGCGTCGCTCGAAGTGCGCCTACGTTAAAAGCATGTGATGAATATGCTTGGCACTCATAGGAAGTGGGAATTGACATTACGATTAGGGACAAGGAAAGTAGGGAGCCGCCAACAAGTTTTTAAGGAACTTGTAAACCGTTCACGGATCATAAAAAGGCAACCACGATAAGGGACAACGAAGGCAACAACGATTGACCCGTGAAGGTTACACCCCATTCATAATCCATGAGATTACTAACTCCATATGGTTCGGAACCACGAAAGGAGGATCGGGGATGATGGTACGAAGTGAGTCATGGAGTCACATTCGCCCGTATTGGCCTCTACTCGATTCTTATATTGAAAAGCATTCCTGTGATCTCAAAGGCATACAAACAAAATATTCAATTCGCTCCAAACTATTATTTAACTAAATTGGTTTAAAATTAATGCACACATATTTCTAAAAATTTGGTGATCACTTGAATTAATAATAAGATGAAAAGGAACCTAAACCGGTTGTCCACATTATCTTATTAGGCGTGGTTTTCAATTACATATTCCCTTTAAACATGCAATATGGTGATCAATTAAAAAAAATAAAATCAATATTAATATTCAAAACCAATTTAATCATAATTCCAACAACATAAAATTCGTTAGAAAAATAATAATAATAATAATAATAATAATAATAATAATAATAATAATAATAATAATAATAATAATAATAATAATAATAATAATAATAATAATAATAATAATAATAATAATAATAATAATAATAATAATAATAATAATAATAATAATAATAATAATAATAATAAAAAGAGCATGATCCTTACTTTGAATCTGTTTGCTTGCAACTACAAAATAATAAACGAGTTAGTAACTTCAAGGAATAAATAAAACAATAACTAAGTTAAATTAAATGAAATAAGGTTGATTTTGGGGCCAAACCCTCAAACGATTCTACCTTTCACGCCTTGGCTTAAGGACAGAACCTCGAGTAAAATATGGACTCCTTTGAGTGCTTGAAGAAGGAATTTTGAAGTGAAAAGGGTAGGCTAGTGTTTAGGTTAATAGAATAAAAGAAAAAAAATAAGAATAATAAAATTCTGGTTGCCCCGTACATCAGAAATGAGGGGGGTATTTATAGGGAAACGTGCTGAGGGAGCACACGGAACCCTAAAATGATAAAAACACTTAAAAAGTTTCCCGTGACACGGTCAGACTGTACCGTGACACGGTCAGACTGTACCGTCAGACGGTACACTTTCCCGTGACACGGTACAGTTTTGGAGTGACGCGGGAAATTTTCTGAAAACGGAATGAAAAACGCGTTAAGGGTTTACGCGGAAAGGACACGAAACATCCCGTGTCACGACAGACCTCCTGTGTCACGGGAAGTCCCACCGTCAGACGGGAATGGTTTCCGTGACACGGTCAGACTGTACCGTGACACGGTTAGTTCCAGTCCATTTTTGCGTCTAAATTCATTTTTAACCCTAATTTCTTTTGGCTATTTAAGTGCCGATTGATAATTTCGGGCTTTTTTCTGACTTTTATTATTCGGACTAAGATAAGAAAATAATAAAATAAAAATGAATAAAATGTTTGGGCCAAAAATAAATAATAAAATAATAAAATAAAAAGGTTTGGGCTTAAAATTAATTAATAAGTTTGGGCTAAAATTAAAACTATGCTTTTACCAAACACCAAGACTGATCCATAGACCTTTCAAAAATAAGAATTTAATAAAATACAATTTTTAAGCACTCTCGGGATTAAATACTAAACCCGACCAACAGTGGCGGTGAAAGGTTATTTATCATTGGGTTTGGTTTTGGTGAGACATTTTTAGGTGTCTACAGAAGCCCCACTTTGACTGAGTTTGTAGAAACGTCAGTTTCAAAAACGATAGTCAAAGTAGTCGATGGGGACGGAGAATGATTTAAGACGTTCTGCGATCCTAAATCATTCTGTATACACCGATACCTGTAGAAAAATGTTAGTTCTACAGATAAAAGAGTAAAGGGATAGAATGCGTATCTGACACCAGTGTATCGGTGACAAATGAGTTTGGTAGCTTCCTATGCTTGAAGGAATCCACCGGATGACGTATGTTGAAACGCTTTCCATGCTTGAGGAAAGCCGACTGAAGAGTTTGGTAGTTTTCTAAGCCTGAAGAAAGCTACCGGATAATACCTTCCATGCCTGAGGAAAGTCGATGAACGAATTTGGTGTCATTCTATGCTTGAAGAATTTCACCAATAATGCCTTCCATGCTTGAGGAAAGCCGACAAAAGAATTTGGTGGTTTTCTATACTTGAAGAAAAATCCACAGATAACGCTTTCCAAGCCTGAGGAAAGTCGACTTGGCGGTTTTCTATACTTGAAGAAAAATCCACCGGTATCGCTTTCCAAGCCTGAGGAAAGCCGACTGATGAATAAGGTGTCATTCTATGCTTGAAGAATTCCACCGATAACGCTTTCCATGCTTGAGGAAAGCCAATTTGGCGGTTTTCTATACTTGAAGAAAAATCCACCGGATAACGCTTTCGAAGTCTGAGGAAAGCCGACTGATGATGAGATTGCAAGTCTCTGTGTATCGAGAACCTTGCGTCATGAAATGATGGTGGTCCGCTTGTCCCTAGACGTGGGATGTAGAGGGTCCGCTTGTCCCCGGACGTGGGCTGTAGATGGTCCGCTCGTCCCCGGACGTGGGCTGTAGATAAGACCTGCAAAAATAAATTTGCCAATGGACTCGTACATACTGTGATTGACTTGACCACTAACTTTACCAAGTTTGACTTGATGTGACATGACATGTGTATGACTTGTGAGTGTGTGTGTGTGTGTATATGTGTGTGTGCAGACACAAGCAAACGAAGATGCAAAAGCAAAAATTTTCCGTCAATTTTTGTCATGAGTGGAGGGTACCGACTTTCTCCCGAAAAAGAAAGATGTGAAAACTGAACTTTTATTTTCGAACTTCCTTCGATGAAATCTTGGAAAAAGTTTTTTGAACTTCCCCAAAATAAAATAATGAAAAGGGAGAGAAGTTTTGAACTTCCTCCTTGAGCAAGACGAAATGATTCGTATGGATTGAATTGTTTGTCCTGAAAATAATGTATGGTGCATGTTCTTAGGCTAGGAGGCTAAGGAAAATTACATCATGTGACACGATAGATGAATGAACTTAAGTCATGGAGCTAAGCATCATATATGGTGTAAAGAAGCGATTTTGAACGTCACTTAGGTCTGGAAGCTAAGCACGTATAGTGATTATTGCATAATGAACGTTGCTTAGGTCAAGGAGCTAAGCACGATATGCTTTGTATGATTAAAAATCATTGATATATAAATGTTTCTTAGCACATTATTCGAAACAATGAACATTGCTCAGGTCAGGAAGCTAAGCAAGTATACAATGTTTCTTCTGTTGTCTTTAAATATGATGAAACATGCACACTGTTGAAACAAGATTTCATAATAAAGGGCTCTTAAAGGGAAGGATGATTGATATGGATATGGATGTGTGAGTGAAGTGTGTGAATGTGATACTAAGGCTGGCTGCAAGGGTTGTGGTGATGGAAAGAGATGTGAGAAGAGTCAAAGATGATGGCTCTTCAGGCTAGGTAAGCTAATGTGATTTGGGTTCAAGCCCCCAAGTCTAGCTCTAAATGGGTAGGGATAAGCATTGGATATTCTTTGACTCGATCATGCATGGATATGAATATGAATGTGGCCGCACCTCGATGTGAGGTTGCCTACATATCCGTTAGGAATCAGGCCGAACGTAGCTCTAACCGAACTTTGCACAAGTGTATCTACACCTCAAAGAGGTCTTTCAAGGGTTGTAATGTGGTTAAGTTAATAGTTTAAGGAAGAAAGGGGTAAAAGGCTCAAGACCCGAGAGAATCCCCAAGATGTGTAATTTTGAATTTGAAAATTTTAAATTTTTCAAGTTTATTTTCAACTCATTTTTTTTTTTGTGCTTTTAACTTTTTTTTTTTTTTTATTCTTGTGAATCAATATAGGCAATCTCAGATCATGCGGTCCATCACTCACTTAGCATTCATGTTTCTCAGGCACGGTACCGAGCACTCGATGAGAGACGCAATTTGAGACGTGTTCATATCAAAGACATTTGAACACTTGCCTTTAGACATTGTTTTATTTTTGCTTTGCTACTTTTTTTTTTACTTGCTTTTTGAATGTTATACAATTACACATCTTCAAATCCCAGGGTTGAGTGAATGTGGGTTAAAGAAATGAAGGACAAACGTTAGACGAGGCTCAAAGTGGTTGATGAAGAACTGGATATGTGATTGAGTGGTTAATGGGGAATGACAGGGTTGCAAAGGTGCCTCAAATCATTGGTGTACCTTGTGTTTAGTTCGACAATTGATGATTTTTTTTTTATTTTTATCACATGATCGAATGTAAGAAAGAGATGCTCATTTATGAAGAAGGTAAGAAATGTGACACATAGACACATGGATAACGGGAACCTATGCTAGACTTATTGGGGGATAGGGTTGAAACAAAAGAATAAAAAAAAGCATGAAATCTTGCACGAAGGATCTATGTGCCTTGTATTCATTACTTCTTGCCGCCTGGAGGGAAAGGAAGTTTATTTGCATCCATCAAGTATTGAATGACGTCCTTCAAATTCCAACATTGCTCTGTAGTGTGGCCCCTTCCTTGATGGTACTTGCAATGGGCATTGGGATTGCATTTGGCGCTCCTTTCTTCAGGTTTTGGCTCTGCAAATGGCCCATTAGGTGTGATCAGGCCTTAACTGTAAAGGCGATCAAAGGCCGCATCATAAGTCATTCCTAAAGGAGTGTAAGTTCTTTTCTTCCTGGGCAATGGAGTAAGAGCTAACACTTCATTGAGATCAACTTGGCTTATATTGTTGGTAGTATTTTCGTGCTTAGAAGACGAAGAAGAAGGATGGTCGTTCTTCTTGTTTCTCCAAGTGTTATTATTGTTACTACCAGCAGTCTTTATTAGCTCATCCTCGATATTGATGCCGATGTCGTATACAGCTTCGAAAGTGTTCAGTGGAAGAAATTTGAGATGTTCCCTATATTTATGAGTCAGATTTTTAATAAAGAGGCGAACCGTCTCTCTTTCTTTGGGGGGATCTACCAAGAGTGAAGCTGTTTACCTCCACCTGTTCAGTAAGCGGTGAAGCCTTCATTCTCTTTCTGTTTGAGAATGGAGAGTTCACGTTCAGAAGTTTTAGTTTGAATGTTACACTTGTAACGATTCATGAAACTTTCGGTGACATCTTGCCAAGTCGCAGTTACGCTTGGAATCTAGGGAATAGAACCATTGTTGGCAAGCATGTTCTAAGGAGAGAGGGAACACCGTAGGGAAGAGTGTTACGTCCAATCCCTTAAGAGCCATGGTTGTGCAGAGAACGCCTTTAAATGGAATATTGGATTGTCAGTAGGCTTGAACTTTGGAATATCAGCAGTGGAGAACTTTTCAGGGAGTCTGTCCTTCACATTCAAAGGAGTGGGAGGCCGTTCCACATAAGTGAAATCCTCAGAAATCTTACTCATTTGTTCCTTCAGTTTGTCAAGGGTGGAAACAGTGACCTTGTTTTGTTCCATGGTAGTGACCCTAGTGGTAAGGGTTTGCATCATGGAAGACAGTGCCTCAATGGATTTGTTGATGTTCTCAATGTCTTCTTTAGTGGCCATTGAAAGGTGATGAGTAACGGAGATGACAAAGTTCTCTTTGAACGCCTATTAGATCTGAGAGATTGTTGCGGTAATGGCTCGAACCTTATTGATCTATCTCTGTTCCTTGAACAAGTACTGTGAAATAAAACAATTCACTTAATTGTTTGACTCATTGCTCAAGATAGGAAAGGAAGGAAAAAATAGACATTTGAAAACAGGTGAGAAAACTCCACTCATTTTTTTATTATGACGAAAAAAGGGTGCATGAACCTAATATACGATCATAAACGACCTGGTGCACGACTGGAGTCGGAACATAAAGAAAGTGTGTGGACTATATTTGACTCGTGAGTTACTAAGTGATATTATAAGACTCGTGGTATGATCGTATGGCTAGACATGTGAACAGTAACCAAAATGACTGACGCGAGGACCAAATTAACACGGAAGACTAAACTAACGCTTTTTTTTTTTTAAAAAAAAAAAAAATTCCACCGTGTCACGGTGCAAATTTGCCGTGACACGGTAGGGTTTCTCGTGGCGCGGCAGCCATTCCCGTGCCACGGTAGATGCTGACGTGGCACTTTTTTTTTTTTTTTTTTTTTTTTTTTTTACTAGGGGTTGACGTGGCACGAGACACTTCTCCCGTCAGACGGGATAAATTCCCGTGTCACGGCAAAATTATATATATATATATATATATATATATATATATATATATATATATATATATATATATATATATATATATATTTTTAAAAAAAAAAAATTTGAAACGTTGCTTGTTTATTTTTAAAGGGAGGATACCATCCGACTTACTCTAAAAAAAAAGACACAAAAACAAGACTTCCCTAAAATACGGTCAAAAAAGTGGTGCACGACTTAAAGCAAAAAAAGTGTGTGAACACGACATGTGAGTGATTAAGTGAGGTTATGGACGCATGTTTTGACCGTATAGCTAGACACGACTCAAAACTAGACACAACATTCGCACAAAAATCGAGAACAAGACTAACAAGACACTTTCCTGGGCACCGTGTCACGGTGCAAACTGTCGTGACACGGTGCAGTCTACCATCAGACGATAGACTTTCCTGTGTCACGGCACTGTTCACCGTGACACGGCAGAACATGCCGTGACACGGTGCGCAGTTCCAGGTCAGTTTTGTGATTTTTCAGATTTTAATCGATTTTAAGTCCGTACTAATTGTTATGTGAGAATAAAAACCCTCGGTCATGGGTTAAACAAAAAGAGCAAACACATGAGGGTTAGCACCAAACAACCACATAGAATTTAGGCACGATGATGTAAAAGTTCGCAACCTAAAGTCAAGATCTATTTTCAACTACTGGTCAAGCTTTGGTCGTCAAAGGGTACCATGGTTAAGAGTTTGGACGCGTTAGCAAAGCAGCCTCCCTTGAGGTTGTATGCCAACGGGCAGCTCCGCGAGTTCGTGATGAAATCGAACTCGACACCATGGTTTGGGTGGATTTAATAACTCGGATGAACCCTTATTGCCATGAGCGTTTTTGGGTCGATAGAGCTTAAATCCCCCGGGGCTAAGACGCATATAGAACACATACGTTTTTTCAGAAAAATCGAAGAAAGCCGACTGTGAGAAAAGAAAATAGGCCACCGGACTGATTTTAGGACTGCCGTGACACGGCAGAAATTCCCGTGTCACGGTACAGTGTACCGTCGTACACTGTACCGTGACACGGCAGACTCTGCCGTGACACGGCAGTCAGAAAATCTGACTGGTGCCCTGTTTGCTTTTGCGCGCAACTAAGTTATCCAATTTTTCCTACGGGACAGACCTGAATGCGACGTTAAAACGTCTATGCAGATGCAAAAATGCCAAATTAATCACAGGAATATTTTTCAAGAATCTTTCAAGTCTCATCCACTCATCTTAATTAAATACCGATCACTCAAATCGATAAATAATTAAGAATCCTCCCCAGTGGAGTCACCAAATTGTAGGCGTCGCTCGAAGTGCGCCTACGTTAAAAGCATGTGGTGAATATGATTGGCACTCATAGGAAGTGGGAATTAACATTACGATTAGGGACAAGGAAAGTAGGGAGCCGCCAACAAGTTTTTAAGGAACTTGTAAACCGTTCACGGATCTTAAAAAGGCAACCACGATAAGGGACAACGAAGGCAACAACGATTGACCCGTGAAGGTTACACCCCATTCATAATCCATGAGATTACTAACTCCATATGGTTCGGAACCACGAAAGGAGAACGAGGATGATGGTACGAAGTGAGTCATGGAGTCACATTCGCCCGTATTGGCCTCTACTCGCTTATTATACTGAAAAGCATTCCTGTGATCTCAAAGGCTTACAAACAAAATATTCAATTCGCTCCAAACTATTATTTAGCTAAATTGGTTTAAAATTAATGCACACATATTTCTAAAAGGAACCTAAACCGGTTGTCCAAATTATCTTATTAGGCGTGGTTTTCAATTACATATTCCCTTTAAACATGCAATATGGTGATCAATAAAAAAAATAAAATCAATATTAATATTCAAAACCAGTTTAATCATAATTTCAACAACATAAAAATCGTTAGAAAAATAATAATAATAATAAAAAGAGCATGATCCTTACTTTGAATCTGTTTACTTGCAACTACAAAATAATAAACGAGTTAGTAACTTCAAGGAAATAATAAAACAATAAATAAGTTAAATTAAATGAAATAAGGTTGATTTTGGGGCCAAACCCTCAAACGATTCTACCTTTCACGTATTGGCTTAAGGACAGAACCTCGAGTAAAATATGGACTCCTTTGAGTGCTTGAAGAAGGAATTTTGAAGTGAAAAGGGTAGGCTAGTGTTTAGGTTAATAGCATAGAAGAAAGAAAATAAGAATAATAATATTCTGGTTGCCTCGTACATCAGAAATGAGGGGGGTATTTATAGGGAAACGTGCTGAGGGAGCACACGGAACCCTAAAATGAAAAAAACCCTAAAAAAGTATCCCGTGACACGGTCAGACTGTACCGTGACACGGTTAGACTGTACCGTCAGACGGTACACTTTCCCGTGACGCGGTACAGTTTTGGAGTGACGCGGGAAATTTTCTGAAAACGGAATGAAAAACGCGTTAAGGGTTTACGCGGAAAGGACACGAAACATCCCGTGTCACGACAGACCTCCCGTGTCACGGGAAGTCCCACCGTCAGACGGGAATGGTTTCCGTGACACGGTCAGACTGTACCGTGACACGGTCAGTTCCAGTCCATTTTTCCATCAAAATTCATTTTTAACCCTAATTTCTTTCAGCTTTTTAATGCCGATTGATAATTTCGGGCTTTTTTCTGACTTTTATAATTCGGGCTAAGATAAGAAAATAATAAAATAAAAATAAATAAAATGTTTGGGCCAAAAATAAATAATAAAATAATAAAATAAAAAGGTTTGGGCTTAAAATTAATTAATAAGCTTGGGCTAAAATTAAAACTATGCTTTTACCAAACACCAAGACTGATCCATAGACCTTTCAAAAATAATAATTTAATAAAATACGATTTTTTAAGCACTCTCGGGATTAAATACTAAACCCGACCAACAGTGGCGGTGAAAGGTTATTTATCATCGGGTTTGGTTTTGGGGAGACATTTTTAGGTGTCTACAACTACTTAAGCAAGAAAATGCTCGAGTATGAAGTACACTACACACCACTTGAGAAATTATGCCTTGCATTAGTGTGGGCCACAACCAAGCTAAGACATTACATGCCCGTGCATACGGTCTTTGTAGTTTCTCGAATGGATCCACTTAAGTATTTGTTCGAAAAGTCAACGCTCAATGGGCGCATATCAAGGTGGATAGTCAACTTAACCCAATTTGATGTAAGATTCATGCCTCAAAAGGCTATTAAAGGATTTGTGGTCTCGGACTTCTTAGCAGATTTCCGAATAGAAGATTCGACGCCAATACATGACAACGAATTTCCAGATGAAGACTTGATGGTCACAGAAGATGATACTTGGACTTTATACTTTGACAGAGCCTCAAACCAAAAGGGATGTGGCGTTGGAGTATTATTAGTATCACCTAAAGAAGAGCATGTTCCAATATCCATAAAGTTAGATTTCGACGTTACCAACAACGCTGTTGAATACGAAGCATGCGTGGTAGGCCTCGAAATAGCTCTTGCATTGGGAGTAAAGAAATTGCGAATATTCGGAGACTCTTATTTGATCATCAATCAAATATCTAAAAGATGGAAAGTAAGGAGTGAAAGTTTAGCCCCTTACCAAGCTTATCTGGAAATTCTCACCAACCAGTTGGAAAAGGTAGAATACACCTATCTACCTAGAAAGGAAAATTAATTTGTTGATGCCTTGGCAAGAGTAGCCTCAATGGTTAGGATTCCTACGGAAATCGAGCAACCTTTAACCATAGAAAAAAGGCATAAACCGGCTTACATTCAAGCTATAGAAGATGATGAAGTGATCCAAGATGAAGAAGAAGAAGAAGATGATGATGATGATGAAGAAGAAGAAGAAGAAGAAGAAGAAGAAGAAGAAGAAGAAGAAGAAGAAGAAGAAGAAGAAGAAGAAGAAGAAGAAGAAGAAGAAGAAGAAGAAGAAGAAGAAGAAGAAGAAGAAGAAGAAGAAGAAGAAGAACCATGGTACACATATATACTCAATTACGTCACAAAAGGAGAATATCCTCCTCATGCTGACAAAAGAGAAAAACGAGCATTAAGACTCTTGGCTTCCCAATATGTACTCATAGACAATGAGTTACAAAAAAGGGTACCTAAGGGTCGAGCTCTCTTATGTGTAGGGAAAAAGGAAGACCAAAAGCTATGAGGATAGTCCACGAAGGTATTTGTGGAACTCATGTTAATGGTAAAATGCTAGTCCAAAAGATAATGCGAGAAGGGTATTATTAGACTACCATTAATAGGGATTGTCATCAATATGTAAAAAGATGCCCTAAATGCCAAACATACGCTAACTTGCAACATGTTCCACCATCTCTACTCTACACCTATACTTCATGATGGCCATTCTCTACATGGGGAATTGATATTATTGGTAAAATTACCCCTCCTGGGATAGGAGGACACGAATATATTCTAGTAGTAATCGACTACTTCAAAAAGTGGGTTAAGGCATAGTCATATGTTGAACACACTGCAAAACATGTAGCACTCTTTATCGAAAGGAATATTATTTGTCGAAATGGAGTCCCACATGAGATGATAAGTGACAATGGAACTTACTTTCAAGCAGAATGTGAAGAATTGTTACAAAAATATGGTATTCAACACCATCACTCCTCCCCTTATAGACCTCAAGAAAATGGAGCAGTTGAGGCGGCTAACAAAAATCTAAAGACTATTATCGAGAAAATGACAGAAAATTACGAGGATTGGCCTGAAAAACTTCATTTTGCACTTTGGGGTTATCGCACGTCAATTCGCACATCAACAAGAAATACGTCATTCTCCTTAGTTTATGGAATGGATGTCGTACAACCTATAGAGCTAGAGATACAATCTCTACGCACTGCATTAGAAAGTAAACTCGATGAAAAGCGACTAGAAGCTCTACATCACACCCAATGCTATCAGACCCGTATGGCTAGGCACTTTAATAAGAGAGTTAAGACAAGAATTATCAAAGTAGGAGACTCGGTGTTAAAAGCTTTAAGGAAAAAAAATTTGGATCCAAGAGGCAAATTTAGGCCTAATTGGTCTGGACCATATATCGTCAAAATCTTCTTGTCAGGAGGTGCAACAAATCTAATTGATATGGATGGCAATGAATTCTCAAATATGACAAATCTTGACCAACTTAAAAACTACTACCCATAATTACTTTAGTAGGACACTCAAGAGAGCTACGTTTGGCTTGATTCCTTAGAAAAGGATACGTAGGCAACCCTTTACAGGGTGTGGCCACTTTAATTTTCGCAAACCTCGCATCCCAACGTCAATAAAAATCCAACGCAATATCAGCGCCTAAGAAAGAAATTTGTCTCCAGACGACAGACTGCAGCGCAAGGCGACAAAGCCTGTCACCCGGCGACAGAGAGCAACGTCTGGCGACAGACGAAAAATAGCGGCGCCGATCTTCTGCGAATATCTGGGCAAATTTAGGTGTATTTCTGTAGACACCCATTTTTTGTCTCCCCAAAACCAAACCCGGTGATGAGTACCTTTCGCGTCGAATCATAATCAAATGAAGTGAAAGTGTGGAAAGTCTAGTGTTGCGGATAATTTAATTTCTTTTCTCTTCTCTTTGTTTTGGAAAACCTATTTTAAGAAAACAGCCAATCCAGTTTTGTTTGGTCCATAGCAAGGGTCCAATAATGGTGTAGTTGGATGGGGTTTGAAAAGAGCTTTCCAACGATATATTATAAGCCCAATTCCGATGAATAATGAGGAAATTATGGTCAAATTACTAAACTGGGCCCTGTTTGATACTTATATGCGGCCCAATGATCTAGAGGAGGGCCTAATATGTATTTATCATTCCTAATGCAATTAGAATTGATTTTAGTCTTCTAGATTCTTCTAGAAGGTTCTTATCATTCCTAATTCAATTAGCATTGATAAATTGACTTTGGTTGACTTTTTAGAGTTTTAATCAAAATAAAAGAGTGTTTTTAAGGAAAATACAATTTTGCCCTTCTGTACGGCTAAATTTTATCAGAATTAAGAAAACGCGTGAAAATAATTTCTAGCGCCTGACGACAGGGATTAGCGCCTGGCGGTAATGCTTGGTGCCTGGCCCTAGCCTTAGCGCCTGGCGCTAATGTTTAGCGTCTGGCGCAAACTTGTTTTATCCTCGTCGAAACTCTAATTTGTTTTTCTATCCGTTTGGCTGATTTTTCTCTATAAATAACCTCCTAAAACCTCCATTTTTCAATCATAAAATATAATCAACTCCCTAGTCTTCTAATTCTCTCATCTCTCTAAGCTAAAGCTTATTCTCTCTCTTTTACTAAACCAACCCATTTTCCATAAAAAATTCCGCATTCACAATATCTAAAAACACCTAGCCAAATTCGAAGTTGCCTTCGCCCTAGACGTGAAAGGTTTTAATTTCTGAGGGTTTGGTCCCAAAGCTCTCTTTCAATTATTTAATTTGGTTGTTTGATTTTATTATTTTCCTTGAAGTTACTAACGCGTGTGTTTTATTATTAGAAAGAGGTACGAGGCATCCAAGTAAGTACTTTAATTGATTTTATTGATATAATGATTTAGAAATCATGTTTATGATGTTATTATGATTCCTAGTGTCATGTTAGGGCGTTTTGATCTTTCTAGTATCATATTTAGGGTAACAACTATAATTTCTAATATCAAATATGTCAATTATGATTATTATGATGCTTCCTATTCTCTTCCTAATGTTCATGTTAGTATCATGTTAGGGTTAAAGCTTTGATCTTTAATGTTTAGTGACATGCTAGGGTTTGTTATTAATCTTGTTAGTATCATGCCTAGGATCTTGCTATTATTATGCTTTATTTTTAACATGAATATGATTATGATTATTATTTTTATAATTGTTATAATAATTGTTTTGATTGTTATTATGTTGCTTTATATTTATTATTTATTGCTTGATCACACCTTTTATGCATGTTTAAAGGGAATTTGTACTTGTCATCACGCTTAATAAGATAATTAATAATCTTGTTTAGGGTTGATACGATTATAATTCAAGTGATCGCCAATAATAGTTTATTTGTGCATTAATATTCAACCAACATAGATAAACAGGTTTAGGGTAAACCTAATGATTGCATGTTAGTCAGAAAGCGCACATGAATACGATCAGAATAAAGTAGAGGCCTATTATTAAGGCAGGTTTAATCTCTTTTAGGTTGGATTTGTACCTTCATCCCCGAATTACCAGTCATGGTTCCAGACCTATTGGAGTTAAGGATCTCCTGGATCGTTAAGGGGTGTAACCTTCACCTCGTGAACGGTTTACAAGTTCCTAAAACTTGTTGGCGACTCTTTTTTTCTATCTTCTTTCCCTTTGGACGCCACCATATTTAAGTGTATGATCACAGTGGGGTTCAAGCTAGGGATAATGCTTGAAATATTCCCTACAATTTCGGAAATTTTCGACTTCCGTACTTGGGAAAATTTCTGGAAAATAATTTAAGTTGTTTTCATTTTTTTAAATAAATTAAATTTAAAAGTTGATTTAATTAAAAAGTTGAAATTGCATTAATAAAATAAAGTAAAAATTACATTATTGATGGAATTTAAATAAAAGCTTAATAAAATAAATTGACTTAAAATTTAAACTAGTCTAATGAATTGGAAGTTAAGCAATGCTTCAATATTTCTTCTCGTTCTTTGCCCTTTTCCAATTTTTATTTGCATTCTCTTCATTGTCCATGACTTTAGCTAGTAGGCATCCTTTAGAGGACCTACATTCAATTTTAGAGTATATGGTTTCATCCTTAGCTAGGACTCCATGTTTCTTTTCTACCCAAGGTTTCTTTTCTGAAGTGTCAGCTTTTCTTTTCTCTTTACCCTTAGTAGTGTCTTTTTTCTTAGGCATCACAGGTGTTTTAAATTCAATTTTTTCACCCAAGCGTTCCTTAACAAGAATCACTTTGCCACCTAGACGACTCTTCACATTGGTTCTACTCTGATTTTTCTTCATGTCCTTTGAAGGCTTATTATGAAGCCAATTCTTCACATTATTGGGCAAGGAAGGAGGAACCTTTTAGGTAATCACTTCCATAAAGGCCTAGCACTCCAATATGTGTCAAACTTCTCTACTTCTTGTAAAACAAGGAATTCATAGGGACGACGGAGATCCCCTGAAGGAATTGTTTGAAGTAGACCATATTGCCTTTTTACCCTGCAGGGATAATAAAAATTCATCTTGGTTAAGCCTGGAAGACGGTAGAAGGGTTGCTTGTTGACACCAACCATCTTCTCAATTTTCTACCATAAGACGACCCACTTGATAGCAAAGTTGTAAGAGGCAAAAAATTTACTCCACTCATGGCGACCCATCTTAGAAAAACACTTCTTTCGCCTCACAAAACTATTTGGAGTATATTTTTCAATGTTATCGAAAGGACAATTAATTCTAGTCTCTCCATTAGCCATATCTGCAAAAAAAATCAATGCAAATAATTAGTATTACTATACAAAAATATGTTTTTGATTTCTGTAATTAAAAATATTATTTTTTTACCTGTAATAAAACTGAAGAGTCCCGAAAATGTGCTTTTGAATTTTTCTTTAATTCATATAGACTAAGCATAGTCTCTCCAACATTTAATGGCATTGGATTCCTTCCAGATTCAATTTGCTCTAAGACGGATAATATGATTGCTTGACCCTCATTAGTTCTACCACTAGTGAGAAGATATTAGTTAAGCATACAAAAGAGAAAAGCCCTTCTTCTATAAACATGAAAAGACTCAGAATACGGTCCATCAAAGTAGTGGCATGCAAATTCTTTTAGATTAACTACGCTACCATCTACAATATATGTTAGATCTCTATCTTTTAAATTGAAGAAGCGCTCTAAATCTTTATAATAATACTCATTCACTCTAGGGATTACCGCAATATCTAATGAAGGGAAGCCTAGGATGACACTAAATTCTTCCGGTAAAGGGCTAATTTCATCATAACCTAATCTAAAGCAATGTGTATCTGTATCCCTATATTCTATGGCGGTATGAATAAAATCTATGTCAATATCTATACCATAAATACCCCCCATATGAAAAAGTCGAGTTCTTTTCTCTCTTTAGCAGTTAAAGACCGACACCATTCACGAGTAAAATCGCTAAAACTCTTAGTAACTAGAGTCATGATTATTTGTTGAGAAGCTAAGGTTATAATTAATCTGTTCGAATTATACAGAAAATCGGAAGATTAGGGGGCTACTTATTTACAAAATTGATGCAGTTTGACTCCAGAAAGGATTCGGAGGCAGCGCACTGCAGCGCCAGACGACAAGCCTGTCGCCTGGCGACAGAGTCAGCGCTCGGCAACAGCGCGAAGCGCGTGGCGACAAGTTGCGCTGCGATGCCACCTCAGTGTGCTATGAAAACCGCATTTTTCTGGCTATGATTCGAATTCGTACAATGACTTTACAATTTTGCCCTTGCAATTACCCCATATATATTAATTTAAATTATTTTTTTCTTCTTTTTCTTTTTGGATTTATTCAAGCTTAATTAAATTTAGATTTGTTTTAAGTCCGATTTATTTTTCATTTTTTCTTTTGGGGGAGAAAGTCGGATACCCTCCATTAGTAATAAAAATGACAGAAATTTTGCGCAAAATTAATCACAAATTTTTTGCACACACACATATGCACATAAAAATGAAAAATAAAATGCAAAGATAAAGCAATCATAACAGATAATAGTTTGTATATACAAATATGTCTAATAAATGAGTCAGTCGACAAAGTCCTAAAAAATTCGGAACAAAATAACAAAACAGGAACAACTACGGTGCCGGAAGGCGCAGATGATGAAGGATGTTAATCATGTCGAAAAACATCACAGACCGAGGAATATGCTCCTCACCAGCTCCAGACTCGCCAGGAGTCGGAAACCTCAAGTCAGGACCAGTCCACCCAGTCTCACCCTAGAGGCTGCCGCGACGACGAGCCGACCTTGTACGTCCCACCACCTTCCGGAGAAGTCGATGTCGCGCCTCCTTGGCCCATCGCCTCTGTACGTGAACCCTCAGAGGAAGAACCCGATCCCTCTACTGCCTCGGTCCGAGCAGCATTAGATCGGCCACCTCGGCCACCAAAAGTAGTGCGGTAACGCCTCGAGCCAGACCGAGACGACTCCCTCCTAGCCTCAGGTCTCGTCCGACTACGTGAAGGGATAGTCTTTCCTTGTAAAAGTAAATCAAGTTAGATGTAAAGAAAGCGGAAGGATAAACAATGCAAATAAAGAGGATACCTCCTGAGTAGCATTGTCACGACGACAGGATGCTACGTTCCTCATCCTCACCAGCTGGCTCCGGAAGGCATCTATGCACCTCGCCATCACCATCGCCGTCACCACCTCGCGCGAGAACTGTAAAAAGACAAAGTCAGTAACAACACAAGCAAGTATAAACAAATAGCAAGCAGGTAACTCACCCAAGTCTTGGTGACAAGGGATGGATCGCTCTACGAAGCGCTGATGGATATTGATATGTACATTTTATGTAGTATTTTACTCCCGTCCCTTAGTTGTAATTAGTAGTGTTTTTGGCTCTTTAGAGCCACTTTTATTACTAATTGGTGTTTTCTAGTGTTTTCGTATATTTGGTTGACTTTCGTAGGGATTTGTATTTTCGGAGAATTTTCCTGGGATTTTATGGAGCAATTACGAGTAGTGGAGATGCACGACCATCCTTCATAGCCCAGGGCCGGTTAGATCCATTTAACTGATGATTAAGGGCTTAGCATTTGAGATTCCGAGTCAATTGGACCGAGTATTCAAGACCCAAGGGGGATATTTGGTTTCGGCCGGAATTACGAGCCCAAACGAGGAGATCATTATAGCCCAAGTGGCCTTGCCCGGCCATTAGGGGTCCCGCCCAAAGGCGCGCCCGGTCGGGCGGGATAAGTGAAGCTGGCGCCCGAACTCGCGCCCGGCCGGGCGCGAGAGATACACCTGAGAGTTAAAAGGCGGGCCCGATCGGGCGCGTGTCAGCATTAGGAGATAATTAGCGTCATTTAAGTTTGTTTTAGCTTAGGATTCTTGCTTGATATAAATACTTTTCCGTTAAGCAAGTTGAGCATCTTCTTTTTACTCTTTTTGAATTCTTCTTTTAGATTTTCTCTCTCTAATTAGCTTTTAGTTTAGTTTATCTCTCTACAACTTTGTTCTTTACTCAATCCTTAATTCAGTTTATTTGGTAATGATTTCTTCTACTTTAATCTCAGTTATTTACTTTAATTCTTTCATCATGTCTTATTTTATTAATTTGATTAGTTTAGATTTAATTATGTGTGAGTAGTTTTATTTCTAGGGTTTGTGGGGATCCTTAAATAATATGAAGGGGTAATTTATTGTTGTTGATTATCAATGCTAGATTAATTTCCTATTGATTGATTTAATTCTCTGTAACTAGATTAGGCCTGATCTTTTATGCATGAGTTTGACAATATTGATTCGAGATGAGAATTGATGTTTAGGTCTAGTTTCAATAGGCAGGTTAATTTATAAATGGTTAAGTCGAGATTTGAGAGATGAGATTTAATACCGGTAGTTTAATTCTGTGATTGTAATACGTAGCAAAAGCCCTTTATGATCTGATTAATCAATTCATTGATGTTTGATTATTATGCTTTACCCTGGAATGTTATTTATTGGTGAACCCATGCCCTAGGTATTTTATTCATTGATTTCCTCTATTCTTATTCTTCCCTACTTTTACTCTTATAGTTTAGTTATCCTTTGATTATAATATATTGGTTACTTTATAATTTAGATTGCTTGAATTAATTAGGAATAGGAAGACCAGTTTCCCTGTGGACTCGACCCTACTTCCCTATCTGCATTAGTTAGAGGATTTAGAAATTATTTTTGATTGGGTGATTACGACATTAGCCTGTCATAATTTGGCGTCGTTGCCGGGGAGATGGTTTTATTTTTATTTCTGATTGTTTTTGTAGTCTAGGTTATTTCTTCTTGTCTAAGAGAACGTTATTTTTTTGAGGAAAGTCTCATATTTGCTTTTAGTTCTTTGTTTATACCCAGGTGTTCCAGATCAGGTTACATCCCATTCGATCCTGAGATCGAACGATCCTTCCATAGAAAAAGAATTTTTACAAGCAAATTTTGGCAGGTTTTGGTGATAATAATAATCACCGAGACTCTCTAACTGATTCTAGCGATTCAGAGGTATCTTCAGATCCAGAATCAGAGATGGCGGTACCTAAGAAGCTTAGTGATTATTTGCAACCAAAGCTTAAACACCAAAGTTGTTGATGGGGTACAATTCGTGATTAAACGCCAATTTATCACGATGATAGAAAGGAAGCAATTTAGTGGAGCTAAGGGTGAAGACCCAAATCTTCATATTACAGACTACTGTCAGTACTGTAATACCATCAGGCAAGCTGGGGTCATATAAGACCAAATCAGGGAGATTCTCTTTCCTTTCTCCTTATGTGGAAAAGCTAAATTATGGTTTAATGGATTAAATAGAACTGCACTTGGTATAACTGACTGGGAAACTCTTGTTTTAAATTTCTATAATAAATATTATCCTGCAGAGAGAACAGCTGTGCTACGGAGTGCAATTCAGAACTTTGCCCAAGAGGCCGATGAAACCTTATATGAGGGTTGGGAGAGGTTCAAGGATCTACATAGAGAATGCCCCCACCATAATCTGGCACAATGGCAGTTAATCCAAGCCTTTTACAATGGGATTGGAAATTCATCTAGAATAATATTGGATTTTGCAGCTAGTGGGAGGTTTATAAACCTTAATGTTGATGATGCAGGTCAAGTTATTGAAGATATGGCAATAAATAATTCCCAATATGGGAATCCCAGAGGCTTTGCTAATAAAGGGAAACATAGTGTCGACTCTGTATCTTTTTTACAAGCTCAATTAACCTCTATCTGCCAGAAATTAGATAATCTTAGTACTGCAAATGTAGCTAATGTTTCTGCAATTAATAATAATGCTAATGAGAATTTCCGTGAAAATTGTGTAGGTCATTGGGAGCAAGATTGCAGGAGTTCCGTGGAGCAAGTCAATGCCTTTGAAGCTTATAGACAGAATGACCCGTACTCCAACACCTACAATCCTGAACCGGAATCATCCATATCTTTCCTACCAGAGCACCAATGTTCAAAATCTACCACCTCCACAAGAATCACATGCGCCACAACAAACTCAACAAAAATATTACCACCCCAATGCCTACCAGAAGAACCAACCACAACAACCCTCCTCATCTTCCGACCTTGCTTTGGTAGAAATTAGAGCGATGCTGGCTAATATGAAGAAGCATATGGAGAGTAGAGATGCCCAAATTGATTCGATCATAGCACATAATAAAATGGTAGATAATCAAATTGCGCAGATTTCTGCTACTCTATAAGCCCGTCAACAGGGAGCCCTGCCAGCACAGCCAACTAGGCCTACAGATCAAGCCTATGCAATTACTCTAAGGAGTGGTTCATACTATGAAGGGCCCCCTATACCTAGAGAAGATAAACCTATTTTAATAAATAATGCTAATCTTTATTCCATTAGACAATGTAGCTAATAGCCCAGCAAGGCTAAAGAGTAGTACTAATATTTTTGAAAATACATTGCAGGGTACGACTCCAGGGAAGGTAGCAGCTCCAGATAAGAGCAGTAATATTCCAAAGCTAGTTATCAAACTTCCATTCCCAAATCGTCACTTGAAAACAAATTTGGATAAGCAGTTTGGTAAGTTTCTGGAGATGGTTAAAGATTTGCAGGTAACAGTTCCCTTCATTGAATTAATTACACAAATTCCTGCATATGCAAAATTCATGAAGGAAATATTGACAAGAAAAAGGTATATTAGTGAGGTAGAGAAAGTAGCTTTCACTGCAGAATGTAGTGCCGTACTTTAAAATAAATCTCCACCTAAACTTAAAGATCCGGGTAGTTTTTCTATCCCTTGTCACATTGGCAATATAATGATTGATAATGCATTATGTGATTTTGGTGCTAGCGTCAGTGTTATGCCATTGTCTGTGTGTTCCAAGCTAAATAAGGGTAAATTAAAAGCTACTAATATTACTCTACAAATGGCCGACCGTTCTTTTAAATACCCCTTAAGTGTTTTAGAGGATGTTCCTGTTAGAGTAGGTAAATTTCATATACCTGTTGATTTTGTTGTTCTTGATATGGCTGAGGATATGCAAACCCCAATTATTTTGGGTAGGCCATTCCTTAACATTGTAGGAGCAATTATAGATGTGAGATGTGGCAAATTGACACTATCAGTAGGGGATGATAAAATTATTTTTAATCTTAATTATACCCCTAAAAGCCCCATGACAGAGGATAAGTGTTTTAGTGTTGATGTGGTTCAAAATTATTCTAACAAGCCCCAAGCTCTTGTATAAGATCCCTTGGAGGCAGTATCTTGTTTTGCATCCTTTAAAGATGAAATAGAAAAATGGCAAAAGGAAGTTGATGCAATAGAAAGAGCTCTCTACACTGTCGGTCTTGGCTTTGAGAATGAGAAGGTGGAATTAAACAAGCAAGCTATGGAAATTGAGCCTATAGTAAGTGTTCCGCCAGATCGAGTTGCAAGTGCTAAATGTAGTGACAATTTGAAGCAACCATCGATCGAAGAGGGATCTCTAGTGCGTAGCATTGAAGAACCCCCATTCCAAGTCAAGGAGGATCCACCTGATAACGTGATTTAGCGTCCCACGAGGTATGTCAGGAAGGCGCGTTGTGGCCTAAACACCGCTCGACCGGGTGAGAAACCACCCAACCTAGAGTTAGGGTACGAGTCCTAGTTCTTATACTTGTTAAGAAGGTCGTGCGGGACCTAGATAAACCAGCGCTCTGCGGGAGGCAACTCGTATTTTCTTGCTTTTTAAACTAGTTTTTCTTTCTTTTTCTTGTGTGCTGGGGTTTAGTAAGTCCAACTTACCGTGGAAACGACCCCGACCCAAAGAACCACTCGCAATTAATAAAACCATAAAGCATTACAAATAAACATAAAGGATAGAATCGGAATTTACCTTTGACGCGTGCTTCGCCCGACCTAATGGGCTCTTACTTGAAAGCTTTAGCTCCGAAAATACCGAGCCTCCAATGGTATCCACCCACAAAGGATGAACACTGAATTTTAGGTCTGTTACCTTGGAGTTAGCAAGGTCCGACCAAAACCCGAGTGATTAAATGAGTTCAAAGGTTTTCACAATGGTGATGCCTTTTTCAACTCTCACTCAAGTGATTTTCCCAATACCCCAACTTGGGTATTTATAGGGAAAACAAGAGAGTGAAAAGGCTCTCCCATCAATGTGGGAGAATTTGATTTTTCCATTTTATTTTAAAGCTAAAATAAAATTAATAATCAAACTAGTAATAAGTCAATAAGTGGCAAGATTATGAGAGAGGTTAGGTGAGGACCATTTGGAGGAAAGGGGGACCAAACATGCTCCCCACTCCCTCTCCAAAAACCGCCCAACTCATCCCTCAAGCCTCCTCTTACAATGCGCCACATTGCACCACACTTGGGCACCAAGGCACCCAAGGTGGGCTGCCAGCGGTCCCAGCACAAGCGTGCGGGCTGCTAGGCGCTGTTGGCCAGCAAGCCCAACACGGCTTATGCGGGCTGCTCGTGCTCTCAGCCAACAAGTCGTGCATCAAGGATGTGGGCTGCTGCTCCTTGCGCACGTTGGCCAGCGTTGCTAGCATGCGATGCTAGCATTGGTGCGCTAGCACGCACCAGCCAGCCTAGGCTCGGCTTGGTGCGCATGCTAGCCACCATGCTATACCAAATGCCCCTAGCACTCGGTTTACTCGGGGCATTCCGATGCTAGTGGTATTTTGGTCTTGTTGATTTATTATTTTCATGTCTCGTCTTTTATTATTTTGACTCGACGTCCGATACTCGGTTTTGACGCTCTAAGCTCGAATTTCCGACGTCTAAATATTTAATACTCGGACGACGAATTAATTTCTTCTAAATTAATTTGTCGAGTCGGTTCGTATATTTTCTAGGGTGTGACCCGAAGGGTTCAGTCAAGATTAAACTATAATATTAATTATACATTAATATTACTGATCGGAAGCGGCCTCCACCTAGGCATTCTGATCACTTGACCTTATTGAATATATTAGCTTTCTAATAATTCTGAACCCGCTATCAGAATAATACACTTGTTAGAAGGACACCATTCCTTTCACTTTAAACTTGAAAACAATTAATATTGATCCCCAAACCTCATACAATACCTACAACCAAAAAAAGAAGAGAAATAAAGGAGAAAACACAAGAAAAACCCTAAAAACACAAAACAAGAAAGAGAAGGGAAATAAAGAGAAAATGCATAAAACTAAGCATTTATTAAGAAAGAATGCTATGAAAAGAAGGTAAAAACAAGCTAAATACTCAGGAAATGAGTGCCAGGGTGTCTTAGATCATTAATGGGTATCCATACCTTGTTAGGGTATGATAAAAAAGGGGGTTGATCCCAATAAAATGCAATTTTTTTTTGTTTTTTTTAAATCATTCTTACAAGCAACGACACCTTTATTGATTCTAGATAAGTTCTACTAAAACTTTTCACATCATGAAGTGATATAAAAAAATAATAATAAAAAAAGGAAGTAAGATTAATTTGCCAAAAATCAATAAAAATGGAGGATAAAACTCATTCGATCATGTAGCATAATAATGATTGTCATCTATGTTTGACAAGTATATCTCTACTCTGTATTTAATACACCACTCCTATTGTATTTATTAGATCTTTATTTAGACATCCATAAATTTAATTTATTAATACACAGAATGAAAATGTTTTTTTTTTATTAAGGTTATATATTTAGACATCAGTATATATTGGTCGTTGCAGCTAACCAAGGGCTTATTACTTATGCGTTCGTATTTAATATAGATAACTTGAACTCAACTACACAGGGCTAATCTTGCTCTTATATTTCTTAGTTTATTTTACTAATTTTTTACTAAACTAGAAATAAATTTACTAAATTGCACTTATTTTTGTTACGTTGAACTGAATTATTTTTACTAAAGTAAACTGATGCCATGTTCACTTCACATTATTTTTGCTGAACTGAAATTATTTCATTAAATTTAAATTATTATTGTTGTACTTGAATTAGTTATAGTGAACTAAAATATTTTTGTTAAATTGAAATTATTTTTATGATTCTCTATTATATTTCTTACTTCTTTATAGTTAACGAGTTTTTACTAAACTGAAATTATTTATTGTTATTGTTACTTTATAGTTATTTATTATTTGCTTAACCCAAATATTCTTTACACATTTATAGTTACTTTTTTAAAAAAAAATTTGGGACTACCTAATATTTATTTAGGCTTCCTAATTCATTTTATGTGAAATATTTCATTTTTCAACTCTTTGACAAAGCATTTGCATTTATTCATTTTAAGTTACACGATGTATTTTCAAATCAATTACTTTTTAATAATATTGATGTTAAATAATATTCCAATTTAAAATCTCAATCTAAACAAGGATCGTTGTGTAAGGTAATGTTTTGGGCGAGCAACTATTTACAATGTTTAAATTTGTAATTTCTACTTTACCAAGAACTAATGATGATTATTCTAGTAAGACCTTTGGTTAGATAGAGTGACAATAAATTTACTCAATAGTACTAAAAATAAATGTGATTATCTGAAATAACCATAAACTTCTATATTTTATATAAAAAAAATAATAAATAAATTGAACCACTTCGTTTTTGGTACGCCAAAGTACAACTTAGGTATACCCGGCTGTACCGTGGTCAATCTCTTAATCAATTTTTATCTTTGTCAATCGTTCTGATTAATTAATAAAATTTGAATTTTGGGTATTCTTAAAATTCAATTGGAGATATCTAAAATAAAATTTATGCTGTGAGAGTCATAAGTTTTGTTCTATGCCAGAGTAATTTATTGCAAAAAATAGGACTAATAAATGAAATTACTATGATTCTTGCATGTATGAATTTCGATAACTATCCTTTAATTAAAGGAAAACTAATCTTTAGCTATTTATTTCGGGACTAACTAGTAGTCTTTTCAGATCACATAATTTTGTTATTTGTTACGTAATATGTATACTCAAGTACATGTTTTCGGGTATCCTTAAATTAATTTAAAATAAGGGATTTGTCCATATAAACAAGGATCATTATGTAATAGGTAATGTTTTGTCCAAGCAACTATCTTCAGCATTTAAAATCGATTTGTTTATTTTAATAAAAATCGTGATTAAGATAATGAGACCTTGGTTAGATAGAGTTGCAATAAAACTAGTCAAGAGTGCTAAAACGGATTTGATTATCCGAAATAACTTTATACTTTTGTATTTTTTTTGTAAAACGAAAAGTAATTCAAACACTAGCTTTGTTTTAGGTATGCCCAAATATAACTTATGCATACCCGAATTGGGAAACATTTCATATATTCCGTGATTGATGTATGTTTTAATCATGTCTTATTCAATCATTCTGATTAAATAAAAATCCACTTTTAGGTACGCTCAAAATTAAATTTGGAATATCTAAAACTGAAATTTAAGTATGTATGCGTTATAGGGTTGAGAGTTTTTTTCTTTTTCTCCTACAAAGAGTAATCCTCCATCGGGAACAATAGGACTAATACTCGAATTTTTTAGGATTCTTGTGAAGTATAAAATTTTGATAATCATCGATCCTTTGATTAAAGACAAACTGATATTTAACGTTTTATTTTGAGAATAACTAGTAGTCATTTGGAATCGCCTACTTGTGTTCATTATTGTTAAGTACAACGTGTCGGGTTTTAGGTACTATAATACAAGATTTAACGAATCATATTTGTTCACACCTAAAGTGGATCTACAAGCATAACACATAAAAAAATCATACAATACATACCTTTGACGAGTGATTTCCACGTTGGAATTGACTATCAATTAGGGAGAGAATAGAGCCCCAACCGTGACTCCTCTACTTAGTCATCGGGTTTCGAATAAGCCGTCCACCAATAATAGATTGGTCGAGTTGTATACTTAAAATGTAATTAAATAAGAAACAAAACTCCTAAATTTAAATAAGAAATTGTGAACATCGATATATTGATAAAAAAAAGGAAGCACGTTATGTATGTAAAATATAAAGCACTAAAACTTACCTACGGAGCCTTGGTAAAAGTGAAAAGCCTTGATACAATACAAAATTACTGCTACTGCTCATTGATTCCCAATAGTCAAATTGATAAAAATAGAGATTATAATTTGCAATTTTAACTTTGCTACTTCCCGAGGACCTAGGGTTTATTAATAAAATATTAAGGAAAAACTAGGAAATCTAGGAAATAAAGTAGGTAAGAAAGTTAACACTGGCATATTGGGTCTTTGATTATAAATACACGGTGAAAGCTTAAAATATGGGCCTACATGTACTTTTTTAGTGGGCTATATATATCACTTAACTCATCTTATTACTCAATTTTTTTTAGGCTGGTACCAGGGGCTTGGCCCTTGATAGCCCCCCATGAAAATCCGCCATTGCCATCATGCTAATTGAATGATGCCAGGAAATATGTAATGTTTATTTTGAACAAGACAATCATACTTTTAATGTCAGGCCATATATATATTTTGTATGTATTCAAATTGCAGCTAACAAATAATATTTTGTAAAACAATTGGTGTACTTGTTTGTACATCAACTTATGTTATGGTATTTATGTTCCATTATGTTTTAACCAATGTCATTGCTTCAATTTCTCTTACATAGTGTGCATGTTATTGTTGCTTCAACATTTGTGACTGATATTTATAAATCGAAACATGAAGTGAGTACACAAGAGGGCAAAAATAGAGTAGACACAAAATCATATTGCATTTTTATTTCATTAATAACAGTCCAAGATACACAAAAAAAAAATCTTTCCTTCCTAAACATAAGTAAGAAAGAAAAGACTTACTATCTTTGGGATTTGATCCTACACCGCCGCTCAAAACCTCAGTCTTAGTGGATCGACTCTATTACATAAGTTAATTCCTAACTTTTTCTATCTTATATTTCTATATAAGCATAAGTAAGCAGTTTTTTTCTTAATGTATTGGACCAAAACTTCATTAATTGATCTTTACGGTGCTTCCTCTCTATCAAATAGATCTTTTTTTTTTATCCATAGATATAGAAAAAAAGTATCTAGGCATATTTTTACTTTTATTAGTATGAAGTTTTTTTCTTTGCTACAGCTCAAATAAATCGCCGTTTTGGACGATGCATTTGTAGCGATCCTTTTTAGTATTTACTAGAAAGCAACTTCTACATAGCTAAAACCCCTCACATACTTATTTTAAGCCCGCATATTTACCAATCTAAGCAATCTACTACCTGATGCAATCTAATTTCCAAAATATCCCACAGCCTTAGCATTCTACCTACCCAAACATTTTCATCAACATCACACTAACAATCACAGAAATAACAACACATATTCCAACTTGCTTAAACCCACATGATGTATCTCTGGTACATTTCCTCTTTGCATCCCTCTTTACAGATGGTTGTGATCTTCTAGGCTAGCAAGCCTGTCCTTGACAATACTTAATTATTCGATTTCCCTCATGTGCCTCTCAGTTAGTAAAACATTAATCACTTCACACTGCCACTCCGTCTCTAGTGTTGTGGTTGTACTTTCAGCAAGCCTCAAACCTTCTTCCTAGATTTTAACGAGTCCTGGAACGTCGCTTCGCACAAGGTAATTAAACCACATGCAAAATTCACCATTTCACCTACAAAATTTGCAACAACAACACAAGTATTAGTAAACAGACATAAACGCACAACCACATACGAATTAAAGAAGAGAGATGAACAATAATGAACCCTTGCAATGGTGAATTCATCACTTCATTTATTGAAGATATGAAAGAAGAACCCTAATTTACCTTTCCTTTTATCTGCTTTGGGTGAAAATTTTGTCTAATTTTTGATGGAACGAAGGGGAGGCTTGCCCTAGAATATTTATTTATAGGGGGGAAATAAGGGAGCCAAACAAAAAAGGAGGAAAAAAAACATAACAGTGGGCTGCAAGAAGAAAAAGAAGTGGGTGAACGCCTGAAAGTTTTAGTCAATGCCGGAAAAGAGGGTCCAGGTTTCATTCAACAAAAAAAGTGATCGTGGTTTTTTTGTTAACAAAGAAGGCTTTAAAAGGTTTTTTCTTGCAAAATGAGTTATTTAAAAGCTTTTTTCTGACAAATTTTCCTAATTTATATAATAGATACACCAATTTGGTGAAAAGAAAAATCTAATTAACATAATTTTAGACCATACAAGTATACAATTATTTTAGGTAAAGATAAATGAAGATAAATTTTATCCTAAAAAAACAAAATTATCCTCAATTCACTACACTTAATTGACTGCAAGTCCTTTTTTTTCTTTTTTCTTTTTTTTTTATTTATTTATTTACAGGCTACTGTATTATATCTAGAGCTTCAGTTTCCATCAATGGTGATTAAGATTAACCAAAAAAAAAAAACTACTATCAAGTACTCCTTCATTTACCAATTGGATGTTGGTGTAATGGTGATTGATACTACACTTGGTAGGAAGGACTTATGTTTGATCTCCCGCAACAACAATTGGGAGGAGACTCGAATCCAACCACCCATAGCTGAACCCTGAATCCAAATTAGCCCAAAGAATGAATCGGGTGGAACACCAAATAAAAAGTACTCCTTCATTTTAGACCATTTAATTATTGTACATAAAAATGATACATGAGTTTTGAATCAGTTTTTTTTAGAAGTTACATTCAGATTTATATAATTATCCCTTGAGATGTGATTCAAATAAATTGACTAATTTGATTTTTTATGAAATAAAAATGCAGACTTAATTGTGATAATTTGACATTACTTTTACAAGATTTTCATAGATTTTCGTAATTTAGGGACTATTTTTGTGAAGGATGAAGGTAAATAATGAAGTCAGACATTAGGGGTAAAACGTTAATGTTGACAATGGAGGTTAAAAATAGAGATGAATCATGATGAAGGATTAAGATGATTTTTTTTTACCGATTTTTTATATTTCCAAATTTGTTAAATAATAGTATAATTTAATCAATATTACATTAATACTCTTAATAAATCGGCCGTAGTATAGATCTAACATTTTTAGATCTACGAAGAATGATGAATGTTTTGGTTGAAGATGAAGGTTTAGGATGAAGATGATGGTTTAGATTGAAAATGAAGTTCAATTTAATTCATAAGGTTAAAGATTTTTTTATATTTTATTTTACAAAATTATAAGGTTAAAGATGATATATAGAGGTTGAGATAAAATATTTAAAAATTGATATATTTTCTTTCCAATTTTTATCAAAAAAATACTATGTGTTAAATAGAAAAAAAAATAACCAAACAATCCCTTGATGAATGTGCAACATAGGTGTAGGATTGGACAGCTAAGATTACGCGAATGATAAATCAACAGTTCAAATTTTATATCTTATTGTAGTCGACCATAGTCGTCAGTAGTCAACAACTATACTAGAATTTTTATAAATTATCAGAACTAGGCAAAGTGGAGTTTTTTGTTTTGTTTTTTTTTCTTTTTGGACAAAGTGGAGTGTATAAATAATGTAAAAATGAAAGTGTTGCATTAAAAGAAAACGGGAAAATACAAGTTAATCTGCCATATAAACAAATTTTTGTTAATATGATGGCATTTTTATAAATATATTGAAAAAGCAAGGTTATTTATTCAATACTTTTGGTGAGCTGTCCAATTTCTGTTTGCTTTTTTCTTTTACTATTGGGTGAGGAAATTACATATATACCCCTAAACTAGTACATGAAAAGACGCACATACCCCTCCACTGCTACTTGAAAAGACAATTATACCCCCAGATAAACAAAATTTGTTTATATGGGAATTGACTGGGTATCCCTCAAAGAAAACTAAGGAAGTATATAGTGTAGATAGTATATAGTTGTAGGGAATATTTCAAGCATTATCCCTAGCTTGAACCCCACTGTGATCATACATTAAAGTACGGTGGCGTCCAAAGGGAAAGAAGATAGAGAAAAAGAGTCGCCAACAAGTTTTAGGAACTTGTAAACCGTTCACAAGGTGAAGGTTACACCCCTTAACGAACCAGGAGATCGTCAACTCCAATAGGTCTTGAACCATGACTGGTAGATCGGGGATGAAGGTACAAATCCAACCTAAAAGGGATTGAACCTGCCTAATGATAGGCCTCTACTCTATTCTGATCGTATTCATGTGCGCTTTCTGACTAACATGCAATCAATAGGTTTACCCTAAACCTGCTTAGTTTATGTTGGTTGAATATTAATGCACAAACAAAATTGTTATTGGCGATCACTTGAATTATAATCAAATTAACCCTAAACAAGATTATTAATTATCTTATTAAGCATGATTACAAGTACCAATTCCCTTTAAACACGCATAAAAGGTGTGATCAAGCAATAATAATAAAAAAATAATATCAAGCAACATAATAATCAGAATAATCATTATAATTAAAATAACAATCATAATAATTAAATTAATCATGTTAAAGCATAATATTAATAGCAAGATCCTAGGCATGATACTAACAAGATATTAATAACAAACCCTAGCATGTCACTAAACAATAAAAACCAAAGCTTTAGCCCTAACATGATAATAACATGAATATTAGGAAAGAATATAAAAGGCATCATACTTTTCATCATACTTTATATTAAAGTTACCCTAGACATGATACTAGGAAGATCAAAACGCCCTAACATATCACTAGGAATCATAATAACAATCTAAGCATGATTTCTACATCATAATATCAATAAAAACCACTAAAGTACTTACTTGGATGCCTCGTACCTCTTTCTAATAACAAAATACACACGTTAGTAACTTTAAGGAAAACAATAAACAACAATTAAATAAAATAATTGAAAGAAAGATTTGGGACCAAACCCTTAGAAATTAAAACCTTTCACGTCTAGGGAGAAGGCAACTTCAAATAATGCTAGGTGTATTTAGGTCTTGTGAGTGTGGAATTTTGTTTGTAAAAGAGGGGTAGGTTTAGAAAAGAGAGAGAGAAGCTTTAGCTTAGTGAGAGAATGAATTAAAGAGTATAAGAATTGATGATCGTAGATGATTGTAGACGGAGTTTTTAGGAGGCTATTTATAGAGAAAATCAACCAAAAAGATAGAAAATAGAACCAGAGTTCTGACGTGAAAAACAGAGTTAGCGCCAGACGCTAACATTAGCGCCAGGCACCAAGCTTTGCGCCAGGCGCTAATGTTGGCGTTAGGCGCTAACCAAGTTTTTGATGCAAATCAGATAGAATTTAACCGTACAGGAGGATAAAATCGTATTTTCCTCAAAAACATTCTTTTATTCTGATTAAAACTCTAAAAAGTCATCAAAAGTCAATTTATCAATGCTAATTGAATTAGGAATGAAAAAGAACCTTCTAGAAGAATCTAGAAGACTAAAACCTTTCCTAATTGCATTAGGAATGGTGAATCCATATTAGGCCCTCCTCTAGATCATTGGGCCGCATATAATGTTTAAACTGGGCCCAGTTTAGTAATCTGGCCATAACTTCCTCATTATTCATCGGAATTGGGCTTATAATATATCGTTGGAAAGCTCTCTTCAATCCCTATCTAACTACACTATTAATGGACCCATATCATGGACCAACCAAACTGGATTGGATGTTTTCTTAAAATAGATTTTCAAAAACAAAGAGAAAAGAAAAAAAATTAAAACTATCCGCAACACTAGACTTTCCACACTTTCACTTCATTCGATTATGATTCGACGTGAAAGGTACTCATTACCGGGTTTGGTTTTAGGGAGAGGCAAATGGGTATCTACAGAAGCCCCCACTTTGACTGAGTTTGGAGAAACGCATGTTTCGAAAACAAAATTCAAAGTATCAATAGGGATGGAGAATGATTCAGAACGTTCTGCGATCCTAAATCATTCTTGTAACGCCGATACCTGCAAACTAGCGTTAGTTAAACAGATAAAAGAGTTAAGAAACGCGTATCTTGCATTGTCGAGAACACGTCTCTGAAGGTAACCGATTTGCTGCTGTATTCTTGTATTTCTATAATTTTTGACGACCTTCTGCAAGCTAGAGAATGCCGCCCGAAGACTGCTACGCTTGTAACTTCCTCTAATTCCGCCATGATAGACTTCTGCAAGCTAGAGAACCCCATCGAAGATTGCTTCGCTTGAAACGACCTTCTAACATTTCATGACCACCTTCCGCAAGCCAGGGAACACGTTCGAAGACAACTTCGCTTGAAATCACCTCCAGTTGTTTGTGACAACTCTCTGCTAGCTAGGGAATGCTGCCAAAGATATCCTCGATTTAAGCTATCCTCATTCGTTGGGATAACATTCTGAAGAAGATTACCAAAGACCTTTGCTTGTCGGTCTTTAAAAGCTCGCTTGAAATTTGCTTCCGCTATGCCAGTACGTCGGCACTTTTGCTGTTTTTGAACATGTATGCCGGTGCCTTTCCCTGAATAAACCAGTATGTCGGTGCCTTGCTGAATGAACCATTATATCGGTGCTTTGCTGAATGAACCATTATGTCGGTGCTTTGTAATGAGCCAATGCATAGGCGCTTTAAGCTAAGTGAGACGATCATTCATCAAGTTGATCACTTTATGTAATTATAACCAAGCCGATTACTAAAATCATGTCAAATTGCTTAGAAGGACTAACTGGCGTACCAAGGAACCCAAAAATATTGCAAAAGGTTGGAACAACCATGCCAATTGGCTGAACAGACTGGCGCCGCTGAAATATTTCTAGCGTCACATATTTGGCTGTAGCGCCAGACGTTGGTACTAGCTCTAGGCGCTAAGCCTTATCAACTGATGCCAAGGTCTGAAGCTTGGAGCTAGAGTCGAATTTTCCATAAATACCCTTCTCTTCATCATTTTCGCTGCTGCTGCTCGCGTTTTTGCTCGAGAATTGCTCAGAACTTCATTTGGCTCGTTCTTGCTTGTTTCTCAACCGAATTTTCTCAAATTTGTTGCAAATCAAATCTTATTCCATCCATTTTCCCGATCTATGTAAGTTTCAATCAAACTCACGCCGGTTTTAATGAATTTTGCATGCATTTGTTTACGAATTTCTTGAAAATTCAAAATTTAAAATGCTAAATTCTCTTTGTTTGTCAAATTTTATGCCATGAAATTGCTTGATTATGTTTATATATTTCTTTGGGAGTAATTTGGTGAAGAAACGAACAAATCACCATTGTTAGACCTCTTAAGGTCGGGAAGACAATGTGGCTTGTTCTTGATGTTTTTGCTAGCAATTCTTTTCCAATTTGTCACAATAATAATTATAGTATTGCAAGAAATTGTTTGAATGCTTGAAAAATGCCATATATGCTCAATTTGAATTTGTGCTCTATTTTAGTACTACGTACTCTGTTTTCTGCGAACATAGTATCATGCGGCTAGGCGAACCTTAGATTCCATAGAAACTTAATTTATGATGATTTTGCACAATATAGTATGGTTAGAAAGCGAGGTTAGGGTTTGCGGTCCCGAGGACGGGAGCATGAGCCGGTAAAGGACGACGCTGATCCATCTACTTTACTCGGCCGACTCCCTGAGTGGGATGAGCGGACTTTGTACTTCTCTCCCGTCCACCACATCTCTGAGAGGGTGAGACGGGGCATCACATTTGGGAGGACGCGCTGCCATGGTTTCGGTTGCGACACCTTGGGCGACCTGTACAAGATGTACATTGCCAATGACGATGAGGCGAGACTTCTATAGGAGTCTTGCGGACTGACTGCAATCTTTGAGACCTCAGAGGCTATGATTGCCTCTAGCGGGGGTCACCATGTAGTTCGTGCTCTGGTAGAGTTCTTTTGGGACACCACCAACACTTTCCACTTCCCTCGGGGTAAGATGATGGTCACCCCAACCGACTTTAGTCTCATTACGGGACTGGAGTTTAGCTCTTTAGCGCTGCCGTTCGACAACAAGATCAGCGTCTTTTCTCCAGAGGTCAATGAGTTGTTGGGTCCGATTATTTTTCGGGCTCGATCTGAGGTGGAGTCGACTCAGTTCAGCGCGAGGGGGATTCGCTGCTCGACTCTAGCAGCGGATTTTGATGATGGTGTGACTACCCGAGAGCAGCGGGTGCGCATCTTTGTACTTATCTTGCTGTCAGGGACGTTTTCCACTAACAAGGGTAGTACGACGCTGCTTTACTACCTTAATGTTGTCCATGATCTCCACCGGATCGGGACTTACGACTGGGCCAACTTGGCCTATGCTGACTTCACTGAGCGTTACGGGACTCGTGTCGACATCGGTCCTTCACGGGGAACATTGCTCTATCCGGCTTTTGGAGGGTGGTATAGGTATACTTTATTTCCTGTAAAGTTTAACTCTAAGCTTTAGTTAGCACTCGTTGATAATTTTTGCCTTTTGTAGATCTGGTTGTACGAGTACTTTCCCTCAGTTGCGCCGGCTAGACCGTCGCCGCGCAGGTTTCCAGTGAGTGCTTCCTGGGGAAGCCGCCGTGTTGGGATATCCACTGCTTATGTCCGATATTGGATCATCTCGGTATGGTTCTTTACATATTTGAACATCTTGTGATACCTTTGATAGATTCTTGTCTAATAGGCGCTCTTTGTAGGAGCCTGACTGTAGGCGTCGCTCGAAGTGCGCCTACGTTAAAGCATGTGGTGAATATGCTTGGCACTCATAGAAAGTGGAAATTGACATAATACGATTAGGGAAAAATAAAGTAGGAAGCCGCCAACAAGTTTTTAAGGAACTTGTAAACCGTTCACGGATCATAAAAGGCAACCACGATTAAAGGGACAACGATAGGCAACAACGATTGACCCGTGAAGGTTACACCCCATTCATAATCCATGAGACTACTAACTCCATATGGTTCGAAACCACGAAAGGAGGATCGGGGATGATGGTACGAAGTGAGTCATGGAGTCACATTCGCCCGTATTGGCCCATACTCGATTCTTATAGTGAAAAGTGATTCCTGCGATCTCAAAGGCATACAAACAGAGATTTAATTCGCTCCAAACTATTATTAAGCTAAATTGGTTTAATATTAATTCAGCATATAATTCTAAAATATTTGTGATCACTTGATTAAACAACAAGATTAAAAAGGATCTTAAACCGGTTGTCCAAATTATCTTATTAGGCGTGATTTTCAATTACATATTCCCTTTAACATGCAATATGGTGATCAATAAACATAATAGAATACCATCAATATTGGAAGCAATTTAACAATAATTCTAACAATGCAAAATCGTTAGAAAAATAATAGAAATAAAAGGAACATAATTCTTACTCTGATTCTATTTGTTTGCGACTACAAAATAATAAACGAGTTAGTAACTTCAAGGAAATAATAAAAAAACAATAATTAAATTAAATTAAATTAATTAGAGTTGATTTGGGGCCAAACCCTCAAACAGTTCTACCTTTCACGCCTTGGCTTAAGGACAGAACCACGAGTAAAGTATGGACTCCTTGGAGTGCTTGAAGATGGAATTTTGAAAGAAGAACGGTAGGCTAGTGTCTAGGCTAAAGCATAGAAGAGAGAAAAATAGACAATTAATTGATGCCCCGTACATCAGAAATGAGGGGGTATTTATAGAGAAAATGTGCTGAGGGAACACACGGAACCCTAAAATGATAAAAACTCTAAACAAAAGTATCCCGCGACACGGAAAACTGTACCGTGACACGGGAAGTCCCACCGTCAGACGAGAATCATTCCCGTGACACAGTGCAATTTTTGAGTGACGCGGGAAATATTTAGTAAACGGGGAAGAAAACGCGTTAAGGGTTTACGCGGAAAGGACACGGAAATTCCCGTGTCACAGCAGGTTTCTCGTGTCACAGGAAATCCCACCGTCAGACGGGAAATATTCCCGTGACACGGTGGAATCCTGCCGTGGCGCGGGAATTTTCAGTCCGCTTTTCCGTCTAAATACATTTTTAACCCTAATTTTGTTCAGCATTTTAAGTGCCGATTGATAATTTTGGGCCTTTTACTGATTTATTATTATTTGGGCTAAAATAAGAAAATAAGCAAATAAAATAAATAAAAGATTTGGGCCAAAAATAAATAATAAAACAATAAAATGAAAAGGTTTAGGCTAAAATTAAATAATAAGTTTGGGCTGAAATTACAACTATGCTTTTACCAAACATCAAGACTAATCCATGGACTATTCAAAAATAAGAATTTAATCAAATACAATTTTTTAAGCACTCTCGGGATTAAATACTGAACCCGACCAATAGTGGCGGTGAAAGGTTGTTCATCATCGGGTTTGGTTTTGGGGAGACATTTTTAGGTGTCTACACTAACGTGATGTACCGACCGTGGGTTGACTTGGCTGTCCCTGGGCTAGCCGCGCATTATTCTGCTAAGCGTCACTATTTCTTGGGGACATATGGAGCGATTGCGTATCTTGGAGAGAGGGTTGCTATTCAGCATTCCTCGGACACTTTTGTTGTTCCTGCTCCTCCACCGCGTCACATGTTTAACGCCGCAAGGTTGGTGAGCATGTCAGAGGGAGCCGGTACCCCATGGCGATCTAACATGATCCCTGGGCGGTGCTATGAGGAGGAGCATTTACCGTTGCTAGCTCAAGTCCCTGTACCGGCTGAGGAGGTGGCGGTATGATTTTCAGTTTTTTACTTTTTGTTAAGTAGCCCCCAAGTAATACTTTACTGATTTTAACTTTCTTCAACAGGGTGGACCTGCTGAGTTCGTGCCACCTCGTATGTCCATCCACTATCAGGGGACATACATACCGATTGAAGAGATGATTCCTCCGGCTCCTGAGGGCGAGCGCTTTGTGGAGCGGTCGATTCCTCGTCACCAAACTCGGGTAAGCTTATTTATTTGTAACTTTTGTCCATATATGTTACGCATGTTTACTGACTTTCTTCTTGACAGTTCTCACACGAGGTGGTCTCGGCGATGGCACGATGCATAGATGCCTTCCGGAGCCAGCTCGTCCGGATGAGGAACGTGGCTACATGTCGTCGAGACAACGCCGTTCAGGAGGTAGCTTCCCTTCTTATGTTTTTGCATTACCGTTTCTATTTTTCATATTTCTGATTTTGGTTTCTTTTGCAGGGTCAGCCCATTCCTTCTCGTACCCGTACGAGACTTGAGGTGCGGAGGGAACCGGCGAGGTCTAGCTCGAGACGTCACCGCACTGGTTCGGGTAGTTAGGGCGGTCGTTCTGTGGCTGCCCGTGCCGAGGCGGTAGAGGGCTCAGGCTCTTCATCTGAGGGTGCACATGCTGTGCCGGTAGGCCAGGGAAAGACTACCTCAGCTCTTAGAGGTGGTGGGATGTACGAGGTTGGCTCGTCATCGCAGCAGCCTCCGCAACCTCAGCCTCAGGTTGATCTTGGGTGGACGGGTCCTGTGCTGAGTTTTCCACCTCCCGAGGAGACCAGAGCTGGAGCTGGTGGGGAGGTTACTCCTCGTACGACGCAGTTTTATGAGATGATGGGTGTACGTCCCCCGGCGTCGTTGGTTGTTCCTGTGTTTTTTATTATTTTATTTTGACTTTGTATAGAACTTTGCCTTTATTTAGACTCATTATTTCGACATGTTAGTATATACATACTATTATGAGCTTATTCATCATTTATCGTTGTTTTCATTTTTTATTTTTATGTGCATGTTTGTGTGTGCAAAGAAATGTGAAAATTTATTTTGCGCAAAAATTTGTTGTTTTACATTTTTTCATTTTATTATTGATGGAGGGTATCCGACTTTCTCCCCCAAAAGAAAAATGAAAAAAATCAAAAATAAAAAAATATTGGAGTTGTAAAAACTTGGAAATGAAAATCCGAAAAATAATATAATTAATATAATAGTTATATTAATGAAATTTAGAAAAAGATATAAAAGAAGAATAAAAAAAACCGTAAAGTCATTGGTCAGACTCGAATCAGGCCAAAAAACGCGGATTTGGAAAGCTCGTAAAATAAGACATGCTAGCGCCACCTGGCGCCATGCATTTTGGTGTAGCGCCAGGCGCTACACTTAGCGTTTGGCGCTATGCCTTGGCGTCAGGCCCCAATGTTTGGCAACTGGCGCTGATGAGCGTTGACTCTGAATCCTTTCTGGAATAAAACTGCTCCGATTTTGTGTATAAATAGCCCCATGCCCAGCCAATTTTCTTCATAATTTCAGCAGATAAAATATATTTTTAGCTTTTAGCAAAAATAACAACATGTCTCTAGTCTTTAATAGTTTTACCAACTTCACTCATGAATGGTGTCGGTCTCTTAATCCCAAGGAGAGAAAAGAATTGGATGTGTTTCACCTGGGGGGTATTTATGGTGTCAAAGGGGTAGATCTTGATTTAGATTTTATTCATACCGCTCTAGAATATTGAGATGTAGATACTCATAGCTTTAGATAAGGGTATGATGAAGTTAGCCCTTTGCCGGAAGAATTCCGTGCTATTTTAGGCTTCGTTGCACTAGATATTGTAGTAATCCCTAAAATAAACGAATATTATTATAAGGATTTTGAGCGCTTCTTCAACTTAAAAGACAAAGATCTAACAAAAATAGTATATGGTAGCATAGTTAATTTGAAGGAATTTGCTCGCCATTATTTTGATAGACCTTATTCTGAATCTTTCCATGTTTATACAAGAAGAGCTTTTCTCTTTTTCATGCTTAATCAATATTTTTTCACTGGTGGTAAAAATAATGGCGGTCAGGCAATTATATCTACTGTTTAAGAGCAAATTGAATCTGGGAGGAATCCAATGCCATTAATAGTAGGAGAGACTATGCTTAGTCTTGATGAATTGAAGAAGAATCCAAAAGCACCTTTCTGGGGATCTCCAATTTTATTACAGGTAGAAAAATAATATTTCTAATTACAGAAATCAAAAATATATTTTTGTAAAGCAATAATAATTTATTTGTATTGAAATTTTTTTTTACAGATGTGGCTAATGGAAAGACTGGAATTAAATAGCCCTCCAGACAATATTGAGAAGTATACTCCAAATTGCTTCGCGAGGAGGAAGAAACGCTTCTCTAAGATGGGGCATCACAAATGGAAGAAGGTCTTTGAGTCTTACAATTTTGCCATCAAGTGGGTCATTCCTTGGTTTGTGTCAACAAGCAGTCTTTCTGCCGTCTTCCAAGTTTGTCCCGAAGGACTTTTTATTATCCCTGCAGGGTAAAAAGACAATACGACCTACTTCAAACAATTCCTTCCGGTGATCTTCGTCGTCCTTATGTGTTCCCTGCCTCTTAGGAAGTAGACAAATTTGATGCTTGAGCGCTAGACCTTTATGGGAAGTGATTACCCAAAAGGTTCCTCCTTCCTTGCCCAATGATGTGAAAAAGTGGCTTATGAAGAAACCTTAAAAGGACGTGAAAAAAATCAGAGTAAAACAGATGTGAAGAGTTGTCTAGGTGACAAAGTGATTCCTGTTAAGGAACGCTTGGGTGAAAGAGTCGAGTTCAAAACACCTACAATCCCTAAGAAGAAAAGTTCTGCGAAAGATAAAGGAAAAAGGAAAGCTGACACCACAGAGAAGAAGGCTTGGGTAAAAAAGAAGCATGGGGTCCTAACTAAGGGAGAAACTATTTACTCCAAGATTGAATGTAGGTCCTCTAAAGGATGCCTACTAGCTAAGGTTATGGATGAGGAAAAAGACGCAGATAAGAATTAGAAGAGGGCTAGGAAAGAGAAAGAAGATTAAGAGCATTGCTTAATTTTCAATTATTTGACTTAGCTTTTAAATTCAAAGTTAATTCATTTATTTAAATTCCATCAATAATGTACTTTATTTTATTAATGAAATTCCAGCTTTTTAATTAAATTGTTTACTTTGAATTTAACTTATTAAAGCAATGAAAACCGAAAAAAACTAATTTTCCAGAAATTTTTTCGTATACAGAAGTCGAAAATTTCCAAAAACACCGAAATATTCCCAAATATTTTAAAGTAAATTGGCGCCATGATTCTGCGACTAGCTCCATCTGCAGTCTGGCGTCAGGCGACGGAGGCTGTCGTCTGGCGCTAATTTTCATCGGCTGGCGCCAGGATCTTTTCCGTGACGCCAATGTGCGTCGATCTTCTGTTGATTTTTTTATTAAGTCTAGGATGCGAGGTTTAAAAAAAGAAGTGGCCGCACCCGTAAAGGGTGCCTATGTATTCTTTCTTAAGGAATCAGGCCAAACGTAGCTCTCTTGAGTGTCCTACTCAAGTAATTATGGGTAGTATTTCTTAAGTTGGTCAAGATTTGTCATGTTCGAGAGCTCATTGCCATCCATGTCAGTTAATTTCGGTGCACCTCCTGACAGGATTGTTTTGACAATGTAGGGTCCAGACCAATTAGGTCTGAATTTTCCTCTTGGATCTAAAATATTTTTCCTTAATGCTTTTAACACCTAGTCTCCTACTCTGATGTTTCTTGTCTTGACCTTCTTATTAAAATGCCTAGCCATACGAGTTTGGTAACATTGAGTGTGATGTAGAGCTTCTAGTCGTTTTTCATCAAGTAGAATTAGCTCCTCATATCTTGGCCTAGTCCATTAAACTTCATCGAGTTTTCTCTCTAATGCGATGCGTAGAGATGGAATCTCTAGCTCGACAGGTTGTACGGCATCCATTCCATAAACCAAGGAAAATGGAGTATTTCCTGTTGATGTGTGAATTGACGTGCGATAACCCCACAATGCGAAGTGAAGTTTGTCACGCCAATCCTTGTAATTTTCCGTCATTTTCTCGATGATAGTCTGCAGGTGTAGAGCAAAGATGGAGGAACATGTTATAAATTAGCGTAGATTTGGCACTTATGGCATCTTTTTACGTATTGATGGCAATCCCTATTCATTGTAGTCCAATAGTATTCTTCTCGCATTATCTTTTGGACAAACATTTTTCCATTTACCTGAGTTCCATAAATTCCTTCGTGGACTATCCTCATTGAACTTTGGGCATCCTTTTTTCCAACACATAAGAGAGATCGACCCTTAGATACTCTTTTGTGTAGCTCGTTGTCTATGAGTACGTATTGGGAAGCCAAGAGTCTTAATGCTCGTTTTGCTCTTTTGTCAGCATGGGGAGGGTATTCTCCTTCGGTGACATAATTGAGTATATCTGTATACCACGGTTCTTCTTCTTCTTCTTCTTCTTCTTCTTCTTCTTCTTCTTCTTCTTCTTCTTCTTCTTCTTCTTCTTCTTCTTCTTCTTCTTCTTCTTCTTCTTCTTCTTTATCCTGGATTACTTCATTGTCTTCTATAGCTTGAATATAGGCTGGTTTGTGCCTTTTTTCTATAGTCAGAGGCATTTGCTCGATTTCCGTAGGAATCATAACCATTGAGGCTAGTCTTGCCAAGGCATCAGCAAATTGATTTTCTTCTCTAGGTAGATATGTGTATTCTACCTTTTATAATTGATTAGTAAGGGTTTCTAGATAGGTTTGGTAAGGGAATAGACTTTCACTCCTTACCTTCCACCACTTGGAGATTTGGTTGATGATCAATGAAGAGTCTCCGAATATCCGTAAATTTTTTACTCCCAATGCCAAAGCTGTTTCAAGGCCTAGCATGCATGCTTCGTATTCAACAGCGTTGTTGGTAACATCGAAATCGAGCGTTATGGAGATTGGAATATGCTCTTCTTTAGGTGATACTAGTAATACTCCAACACCACATCCCTTTTGATTTGAGGCTCCGTCGAAGTACAAGGTCCAAGTATCATCTTCATTTACCATCAAGTCTTCGTCTGGAAATTCATTGTCGTGTATTGGCGTCGAGTCTTCTATTGGAAAGTCTGTTAGAAAATCCGACACCACAGATCCTTTGATAGCTTTTTGTGGCATGAACCTTACATCAAACTAGGATAAGTTGACTATCTATCTCGATATGCGCCCATTGAGTGTAGATTTCTCGAATAAATATTTGAGTGAATCTAATCGGGAAACTACAAAGACTGTGTGCACGAGCATGTAATGTGTTAACTTGGTTGTGGCCCACAACAAAGCGAGACGCAATTTCTCAACACAACTAGAAAACTGTTGTTTCCGACGGAAAAAATCCCTCGAAAAAACGTTGTTTTCCGTTGGAAAACCTGTTTCCGTCGGAAACTGTCGTCGGAGAACCCTTTGAAGGAAAATCAGCCTTTTCCGTTGGAATTTCCGTCGGAAACACTTTTTCGACGAACATTCCGACGGAATCCTTTCGTCGGAATGCATTTTTGGGCACTAGAAAAGTCCGTCGGAAAATTCCGACGAACACAAATCCGTCGGAAACTGATTTTAAGAAATTAAAAAAAACACACCACGCCACCAGGGGCGCGGCGCTTCACCACCTCAGAACACCACCAACCCTAAGCCCAAACCGCCACTCCCTAAACTAACCAAGATCCATCCACCACCACCACCAAACCCTAACCCAGACCCACCCAAATCACCCACTTATCATAATCAAACCCTAACCCAGATTCACTAACCACCACCACCGCACCCTAACCCAGATTCACCAATCACCACCACCGCACCCCAACCCAGATTCACCAACCACCGCCACCGCACCCTAACCCAGATCTTCCCAAACCCTCTTCCCCAGCCTTACCTTAACCGCACCACCACTCACCCTAACCCAAACCAGACCCACCCCCTAATCCTAAATGACCATTTCCACCACCCTAACCCACCCAAATCAATATCTAACACCAAAACAAACCCAGATCTACAACAAATCCAGCCGTACCACCACCGCCAAAAACCACGAATTTCAACCAAAAAAACAAAAAAAAACCACGAATTTCAACCAACAACCAAAAAAACAAAAAAACAAAAAAAAAATTAAAACCAGAAAACATACCTTACCAACCGAAGCTTCCAATTTCAACCCGAATTTGGTTTAATACGGCTAAATTCGACCCTGAAACCTCTAGATCTAGAGGTTTCAGGGTCGAATTTGGCCGTATAAACCATTAATATGAAATAGCAAGATAACTAAGGCGCGGCGCCGGTGAGAATTGAGAAAGAGGAGAAGGAAAGAAGATGAGGAGAAAAAAAAATAAAAGAAAAAAGGGAGAGAGGAGACCGGAGAACTAAGAAGTGAGGAAGAGGAGAGGAGAGAGAGATAGAAACTCAGAGAAGATGGGAACTCAGAGAGATAGAAACTAAGAGAACTGAGAAGTGAGGAGAGGAGAGGAGAGAGAGATAGAAGAGAGGCGGAGTGAGAAGAGAGGAGAGAGAAAGAGAAGTTTGAATATATATGGTGGGAGGGGCGCCGTTTTTAATTAGGGTTTGGGGGGTTTTTTTTTTTTTTTTTTAAAAAAATGAATTTCTGTCGGAAACTTATAATATTCCGTCGGAAATTTTTCGACGGAATATAATTCCGTCGGAAACTTTAATTTCCGACCAAATATTCCGTCGGAAAACACTTACTTTACGACGGATTTTCGACGGAAATTCCAAATTCGTCGCAAATTTCCTACGGAAAATAAATCCGTCGGAAATTAAGTGTTTTCCGACGGATTTTCATGTCCGTCGGAACCGTTCCGTCGGAATTAGACCATTTTCTAGTAGTGCAAGTGGTGTATAGCGTGCTTCATACTCCAGCATCTTTTTGCTTAGATAGTAGATCGCATTTTCTTTGCCTTCTACTTCTTGCGCTAGCATGGCTCCCATTATCTCTTTAGTAACTGTTAAGTATAGCCTAAGAGGTATACCCGGGAGCGCTAGTGCTAATACGGGAGCATTTGCGAGATAGGCTTTGACCTTTTCAAATGCTTTTTGACACTCGTCATCCCATATCACTGGTACATTCTTTTTAAGCTTTTTGAATATTGGTTCACATATTGTTGTCAATTTTGATATGAACCTATTTATGTATTGCAACCGGCCAATAAATCCCTGAATCTGCTTCTCGGTTTTGGGCGGTGGCATTGACATGATTGCCTTGATCTTGGTTGGGTCTATCTCTATTCCTCTAGAGATTATGACATAACCCAAAAGCTTGCCTAGGTGACTCCAAAAGCACACTTAGATGGATTCAACCTCATGTTGTATTTTCTTAGCCTTTCGAAGAATTTTCTTAAGGCTACTTGATGGCCTGGGCGATCTTTTGACTTTACAATCATATCATCCACGTATACTTTAACTTCTTTATGCATCATATCATGGAGCAAGGAAGTCACTGCTCGTTGGTAAGTAGCACCCGCGTTTTTCAACCCGAATGACATTACCGTGTAGCAGTAAGTATCCCATGGTGTTATGAAGGTTATTTTCTCCATGTCTTCTTCTGCCATGAGAATCTGATTATAGCCCGCGTATCCATCCATGAACGAGAGAAGTGCATGATTTGCTGTGTTATCCACCAGAATATCGATGTGTGGTAAAGGGAAGTCGTCCTTTGGACCTGCCTTATTTAGATCTCAATAGTCGACACACATTCTTACTCTTCCATCCTTTTTCGGAACTAGGACGACGTTGGCGACCCATTCGGGGTATTTGGATACCTTGATGAAACCTGCAGTTATTTGTTTTTGAACTTCCTCTTTTATTTTAAAAGCTACGTCGGGTTTCATTCGACGTAACTTTTGTTTTACAGGTTTCATTCCTGGAATTAGTGGTATGGTGTGTTGAGCTATTTCTCTATTAATGCATGGCATAACTTCGTATGACCAAGCGAATACATCGATGAATTCTTTAAGAAAGTTAATTAAATTGGTTCTTTCTTGTTCATTAAGTGTTAGTCCGATTATAACTTCTCTTTTATTGGTTGAATCATTTGAGATATCAACCGTCTCATTTTCTTCAATTATCGGTGTTTTCTTTTCAAGTGTTTCCATTTCTTTAATAAGTTCTTTGTCTTTTTCATTGTCAGTGAAGCAATGCTCGTCATCTTGAGTTAAAGAAGAACACAAGGAGTAAGGAGAAGAAGCCATATTATTAAACTCTGAGATCAGTACATCAAAGAGTGATATGTCCTTAGGGACTTGATCACTAACTATCCTAAAGGAAGAGATAGAAGGAGGGGGTGCAACAACTAAGGACTTAGATGACTCTATAGGGAGAGATTCTGACTCTGACTCTGACTTAGACGACTCTTCGAACATCGGTCCTTGCCCCATTGTGATGGAGATCTTCCTTCCACTTGGAGTAGTTACTTTGACAGTTTTGCGCCACCCTTGTAGTGATCCTTCCGCAGGAGTGATTAGCTTTGAGGGATCGAAGCTTTCGCTTTGTAGGACTGTCTGAATGAGCGAGGAGTTATCCCCTTTGTATGTTGGCTCATCCTTTTCTCGCCCAAATAGTAATCTCATGACATTAAAGTCAAAGCATGGGGGTGCTTTCTCCTTATGGACAGGAGTTGGGATTTCGTCTATGAAATAGCAATCTAAGAAAATTTCAAATTCCGGTTGCCTTATGCCATTTACAACAAATGGTTCGGGAAATTCTTAACATGGATAGTCCTCTCCTTCTCATATAAATTGTCCATTAAGGGTAAGAGGATACTGATCCATTGGTATTGCTTTCTTTAGAATGCGAGCGTCCCTACATGCCTTTGACTTTTCCTGGGCTCACTTAAGATCTTTCCAAGTCGGTTCGAAACCAAGTACGAAAGTGTTTAATTTAGGGAGGCCAGGTGATTCCAGCGGTTTTGCTATTCCTTTCTTCTTTCCTCGGGTCATCCTAAGAAAATGTCCTTGCTTCTTCAGAATGGCGTTCACGATCATATTGGAGTGGGGGTCGTGGCAGAGAGGGGTCCTTTCATCCTCCTCGATTAAGGAGACCTCTTCATTAAAGCCCCACAAGTTTTCATCGTCTTCATCATGCTCCACATTAATTATTGGATTCTCTATAGCTTTAATTCTCATAGGCGAAGCATCGATCGTAATGGGAATTCCTCCAACTATAGCTTTTACTTGTTGGTGAAGGGATGAGGGGACGACCTTTAGGTCATGAAGCCAAGGGCGTCCCAACAATAGATTGAATGAAGCTTTAATATCTACTACTTGGAAAGTAGTAGCGTGTTCTATTGCTCCCGCCGTTACATTCATAGTAATCTTGCCAAGAGCTTGACGACGAGTGTTGTCATAGGCTCTTATTCCTTGCGTTGACGGGGTTAAGTCTTCATCCCTTATGCCTAACATTCTCGCAGTTCTAAGTGGACAGACATTAATGGCTGATCCATTGTCTACAAGAGTCATAGGGACGTTCGTTCTCTTGCAAACCACTGTGAGGTTTAATGCCTTATAATGCTTGTCACCTTCTGGGGGCAAATCCTTGTCGGAAAAGGTGATAAAGTTGATGAAACTAGGGAGATCACTCATGAGTAAATTAGCCAACCCCTCAGGAGTGGTGTCAGAATCTATCCCTATTTTATCCAAGGCATTCATTACGGCCAACCTATGTTCTCAAGACTTTGCTAGAAGCTTCCATACGTTTATTTCAACTTTGGTTTTATTGAACTGTTTAACAATGTCATTATCTTCTATGATAGGTATGGGAACTTGCTGTGTGGTTGGCATGGGTTGTGTCAAAACAGGAGGTTTCATTTTCCCCGATCTTGTGAGGATGTCTATTGATGAATCTTCTTTAACCCAAAAGTCATCCATGGCATATGACACCGAAGGTGGAGGTCCTACCATGTCTTTCAAATAAACGTCTTCTTCGTCGCTGTCCCAAACTCCATTAATATTTGCATCTTCTTCTTGTGGAACTTGGACTAGCTTCTTATCATAATCATTTTCTGAATTAAATCCTTAAATTTAAACAATTTTAAGTAGTGTGACCCCCTGATTAATGATATTGATAGTAAAATCTATATGTCCTTCTTGATGATTCAAATGGTCTCGGTTCGAGTGGTTTGATCTCGCCACTCTAGGAGATCATTTTGAACATTTGTTTATATGGGATCCCAATTAGAGTGTAGAGTCTATTACTCTTCTTGGGTTTATCGGTGACTTGTAAAGGAAAGCGTTTCGCATCATAAGTCGTTCCCATGGGCGTGATCTCTTTCCTAGGTTTATTTTTCGAGAGTGGAACCTCGTCATACTTCTTCTGAAGTTCTTTTACAACTTCGAGGGCTTCACATAGCAAATGCGATCCTTCCATCATAGACAGTGTAAGCAATTGCATATCCTCCTTACTTGCTAATTCTGGAAGGTTATCCATGGTGTCGAAAAATATCTCCTCCTCTTCTTCGATATCATGGATTTCTTTGACAAGTTTAATGAGAGATGAGGGATCAACCTCGTTTTCCTCATCATAGATGGCCAAGGAGTGAGCGAGAGGCGCATTATCAATACTTGGCTTCTTACTGGCAGGGGGCAATGGTAGCTTGTTGTTGTCGATTAACTCTTGGATAGCTTCTTTAAGCTTCTAAAAGTTCTCGATAAGATGACCCCTACCTTGGTGATACTTTCAATGTGCATTGGGGTTCCAGTTGGCCGTTCTCTTCTCGATTGGTGGGTCCCCAAATAGTCCAATAGGAGTTATAAGACCTTTTGCATTTAATCGATCAAATGCGGTGTCATAACTCATACCAATAGGAGTAAAGTTCCTCCTAAATGGTTTCGTTTGTCCTTGATTATTCATATCAAGTTTTCACTTAAGTTAAAAGTGCTAACATTGTTTGAGTGGGTGGTTTTGAAAGAAGAAGGATTGTCATTCTTCTTGCCTTTCCAGCCACTGTTGGAGTTATTTTTGGCAGTTTTCAACTTAGCCAGGTCGTCTTCAATATTAATTCCAATGTCGTAGACGACCTTGAAGTTATGGAGATTATTCTGATATTTGAGATGCTTGGAGTAATTTTCTTGAAGGTTTTTTATGAATAACCTTACGGACTCTTTTACACTGGGCACCTCAATCACCTTGATCCTTGCCGGATATGCTTGACTGTCTCCCATAATACGCTCACTTGGGGACTTCTTACTTAGCTGAGGTTTCTCTCCATTTGTTAAAGAAGGAGGTGAAGCCTTCATTCTCCTTCTGCTTGAGGATTTCAAGTTCCCTATAGTCGGTCTCAACTTGAATATTGCATTTGTATCTAGCAAGGATTTCAAGAACCATTGCTCGCAAACGGTTTCGAGAGATAGTGAGAACAGAGTGGGAAACACTTTCTTGTCGATACCCTTAATACTCATTATTGTTTCGAAGGCTCATAAATGAAAGTAAGGGTTATCAGTTGCTTTGAATTTCGGGATGTCGTTGGCATTGAACTTCTGCGGAAGAAGATCCTTATCCACCGAGACCCCTTGTGAGCTAATCCCTTAAAACTTGTAGTCGCTAGATAGCTTGCTCAGACTCTCTTGCATGTGGTCCAACTGTTGTTGTTTTACAGGATCATCAATCTTGAGGGTTAGAACCTTTAACGCCTCAGTTACGGTAACAAGTTGGTTCTTGAGCTCATTGGCTTCTTCTTGAGTTGCCATTATTGTCCTAGATCTCCTCTTACGAGCGATGGGTTTGTCGAAAAGTTGGCCTTGTAAAAAAAGATTGTCTTTGATTAAATGCCTTTCCTTTCTTGACCACGCGCTGTAAATTAAACCATTTTTTGTTTTAATTATTTGACTCAAATCGACCTTGACTTTACGGTTTTAAAGAGGAAAATTATAAAAATAGGTGCATATTTTTAGCAAAAATAACAAATATATTTTGGCAAAAATAAGGTATATATTATATATTTTTGGGAATCAAGTATGGTATTTAATCAAATGGTTTAAATTGGAGGATGAATATCCGACTTACCCCCCTAAAAAAATGACGGAAAAAACGTGCATACTAGACTCTCTTAGACTTGGTCAAAGTGTGTATTAGTATGTGCGTTATGTGGTGAGTGTAAGTGACATGCTTTGACTTTTGTGTAAGACCATGGGACTTAGTACCTAGACTCAATTATTGACTTAACAAGGTATAATTAACAGTAAAAATTAACCGAATTAATTAGCAAAACTGTTTAATTAGACACAAGGTGATGACTCGAGCAATAAACCGAACTGTCGTCAAAATGATAGGACTGGCGCCTCTTTTTGCAGTGTAGCGCCAGACGACAGGATTGTCGCCAGGCGCTACACTCCACAGAGTGGCGCTACAGTTCAAACTTTGGTGCCATTGATGGAGCGTTGATATGAAAATGTTTTCAGTATTATTACTCAACAGGGGTATGCCTAAAGTCGTACTAAGTCATATCTAATTAGACTTTATTTACTCAAATTAATTAATTAGTTAGGCAAAGTTCTTTTAGTCATGAATAAATTTATTTAATCTTAGCACAAGTCAAACAAATGGTTAGGAAAAATCCCATAAAGTATGCACAACAAATAATGCACAATTAGTCAAGTAGGCACAATATGATGCAATGAGCTTGCAACCTAACCATGGCTCTGGTTCTCTAAAGTTCATGATATAGGTTAGTCAATAGAGAGTCCATGGTTAATTGTCCGGATGCACCGTGCAGAAGCTTAACCGTGAAGGGTTGGCGCGAGTGGATGGGACACCGCGAGTTTAGAAAAACTTGCTTCCATGGTTTGGTGAATTCAACATTCTCGGATGTACCCTTTGTTGCTTAGAGCGTTCAATCAGGTATATGGAGCATGAATTCCCAAAGGGTTATTTCCATATGTAGAACACATATGGGTTTCAGAAAAGTGAGAAAAACTCAATCAAGAAAGTAGGATCGAGCAAACAGTGCTAAAAACTAGTTAAAATTAGAACGCATATTTCTGGCTCGGTATTGGAAGAACTTGGCGCCAGCAAACAGAGGCCAGCGCCACTTTTTGGCTTTAGCGCCTGGCGACAGAGGCTGTCGCCTAACGCTAACGTCAAAACGTTGGCGCTAATCTTTGTTCGCTGACGCTAGTTCCTACATGCCTCATCAGCTTTCTATGCTCGATAAAATTTTCCAGTTTCGCGCAGCGTTATTTCAATCCTAGTTGTGAAAGATATTCCTCAAATTTTCTACGTGTAAAATCCTATGTTTTAACTCATTACGGATGGTCTTTCCAATGAGATCTTTTTTAGTGCATATGACAATAATGTTAATAAAAATTACGCACATGAAATACTTAGAACTTTTCGAGTCTCATCCACTCATTCTAAATCATTGCCGAATTAAATTTCAGGAATTAAAATAGAAATCGTCCCCTGTGGAGTCGCTAAAAAACTGTAGGGAATATTTCAAGCATTATCCCTAGCTTGAACCCCACTGTGATCATACACTAACGTACGGTGGCGTCCAAAGGGATAGAAGATAGAGCAAAAGAGTCGCCAACAAGTTTTAGGAACTTGTAAACCGTTCACAGGGTGAAGGTTACACTCCTTAACGATCCAGGAGATCGTCAACTCCAATAGGTCTTGAACCATGACTGGTAGTTTGGGGATGAAAGTACAAATACAACCTAAAAGAGATTGAACCTGCCCTAATGATAGGTCTCTACTTTATTCTGATCGTATTCATGTGCGCTTTCTGACTAACATGCAATCAATAGGTTTACCCTAAACCTGTTTAATCTATGTTGGTTGAATATTAATGCACAAACAAAACTATTATTGGAGATCACTTGAATTATAATCAAATTAACCCTACACAAGATTATTAATTATCTTATTAAGCGTAATTACAAGTACCAATTCCCTTTAAACATGCATAAAAGGCGTGATCAAGCAATAACAATAAAAAAATAATATCAAGCAACATAATAATCAGAATAATCATTATAATTAAAATAACAATCATAATAATTAAATTAATCATGTTAAAGCATAATATTAATAGCAAGATCCTAGGCGTGATACTAACAAGATATTAATAACAAACCCTAGCATGTCACTAAACAATAAAAATCAAAGCTTTAGCCCTAACATGATACTAACATGAATATTAGGAAAGAATATAAAAGGCATCATACTTTTAATCATACTTGATATTAAAGTTACCCTAGACATGATACTAGGAAGATCAAAATGCCCTAACATAACACTAGGAATCATAATAACAATTTAAGCATAATTTAATTTCTACATTATTATATCAATAAAAACCACTAAAGTACTTACTTGGATGCCTCGTACCTCTTTCTAATAACAAAATACACACGTTAGTAATTTCAAGGAAAACAATAAACAACAATTAAATTAAATAATTGAAAGAAAGATTTGAGACCAAACCCTCAGAAATTAAAACCTTTCACGTCTAGGGCGAAGGCAACTTCGAATAATGCTATGTGTATTTAGGTCTAATGAGTGCGGAATTTTGTTTGTAAAAGAGGGGTAGGTGTCGAAAAGAGGGAGAGAGAAGCTTTAGCTTAGAGAGAGAAAGAATTAAAGAGTATAATAATTGATGATTGTAGATGATTGTAGACGGAGTTTTTAGGAGGCTATATAGAGAGAAAATCAACCAAAAAGATAGAAAATCAAACCAGAGTTCTGACGTGAAAAAACAGAGTTAGTGCCAGACGCTAACATTAGCGCCAGACGCTAATGCTAGTGCTAGGCGCCAAGCTTAGCGCTAGGCGCTAATGCTGGCGCCAGGCGCTAATGCTGGCGTTAGGCGCTAACCAAGTTTTTGACGCGTTTTCTAAAATCAAATAGAATTTAACTGTATAAGAGGATAAAATCGTATTTTCCTCACAAACATTCTTTTATTCTGATTAAAACTCTAAAAAGTCAACAAAAGTCAATTTATCAATGCTAATTGAATTAGGAATGAAAAGAACCTTCTTGAAGAATCTAGAAGACTAAAACCATTCCTAATTGCATTAGGAATGATAAATTCATATTAGGCCCTCCTCTAGATCGTTGGGCCGCATATAATGTTCAAACCGGGCCCAGTTTAGTAATTTGGCCATAACTTCCTCATTATTCATCGGAATCGGGCTTATAATATATCGTTGGAAAGCTCTCTTCAAGACTCATCCAAATACACTATTAATGGACCCATAGCATGGAACAACCAAACTGGATTGGCTGTTTTCTTAAAATAGATTTTCAAAAAACAGAGAGAAAAGAAAAGAAATTAAAACTATCCGCAACACTAGACTTTCCACACTTTCACTTCATTCGATTATGATTTGACGTGAAAGGTACTCATCACCGGTCTTGGTTTTGGGGAGACACAAATGGGTGTCTACAATAGTATATAGAATACAATGTAGAATTTTATTATTGAGTTCGAACACCTCTTGTACTTACTGGAAAAAAAAAATTGTTACATTTTTGTTGTACTAGCTTGTTGATTAATTATATCATGAATATTCTTATGCTAGCTAGTTATCATTGAAGTAAATATGGGTTGAAAAAGATTGAAGTTTGAAGGAATGTTTGAATTCGAACACCTCTTGTAATTACTGAAAAAAATCAAGTATTGACTTGTTGTTGACCTTATTTTTTGATAATATATAGTGGAGGACTTACACGTGTGCACACTGAGTCACGTGACTCAGCAGTGCCAAAAAAAAGGAAAAAAAAAAGAGAAAACGGCCTAAAGGCCCAAAACGCGTGGAACTGAAACGGAAACCTCACAACCCTAAATCGCTCTCCCAAATCAGCCGCTACAACGCTACTTGCCTACTTCGCCGGCGACGTCAACCACGCTTGAGGCCAGAGTAGCCAAAGTTTAGTAACTTAGTCAGTCGTTCGACGCACAACGCCAACAACTCGAGGCCTTTAGTCCCTCAACTTCAAAAGCCCATCTCGACTACTATCCTTCAAGGCTTCAACTCGACCGTCGTGCCGCCCTCGAAATCTACGCCACCGAGCAGTCGTCAGTCGAGCATGGAGCACCGAGCCACTGTGAATTGAGCAATTGAGCAAGTAGCCAAGCAACAAGGTATTTATACCTTTTAAGTTTTAAGTTTTAATTTGTTTTGTTAATTATAATTTGTATAATGTTAGTCATTTGTTTGATTAAATTGAAATGAATTGTTGATTTTTTGTTCATTATTGATTTATTGTGTTAATTACTTAATTGATTATAATTTCAGTCATTTATTGATTTATAAATTATAATTTCATAGTCTTGAAAATTTGTAATTGATAGTTAGTTTGTTGTAATGTTGTTCATTGTCACATTGTGGATTTGACATTTGTGGTGTTGAATTGTTGAAATGCAGAATTGTTGAGTAGTCTTGAGTACTATTGGACTATTGGTACTTTGTAGTTTGTAGCCTTTCGTGCATTCAAAAGCTGCCCATTATCTGCATATATCGTTTGCAAAGTTGTCCAAGTGATGATATTTGAATGTATCATGTGTATTCAAATGAACTGATTGATATTTGGGTCAGAGTAGTTGATTAGTTGGTTATTTGATTCAGATTTGATTGATATTTGAATGTATTACGTGTATTCAAATGAAATGAAATTATGTATATATGATTGTATAAATGAATTGCTGAATTTTTTGTAATTGTTTATTTGCTTAATTTATTTTCAGAATGAAGCGGAAACGTACTCCAAATAAAATGCAAAATATCGCTAGTTTCTTCACTCCACATCATATTAATGAACAACATACCTCTCCCACACACAATTCACCTCAAATTTCCCCTTAAATATCACCTCAAAATTCCACTCACAACTCCCCTCAAAATGAAGTGGAACACACTAGTCCTCTTAATGCTTCGGGAGATGGTGTTAGATTAAGTGAAAATGATCTTGCCAATCTTCCTCACGACCCAGGATTGCGAAGAAAGATGAGTGATTTCCATCCTGATGATAGAGACATAGTGAGGAGAACTTACATTCAAAAAGAGCCATGCCAACCTAAAAACCATGTATTTCCTCAAAGACTCATTGCTCCTAAAAAACGCCATTTTTGTGTGAAGTGGTTTGAAACTTGGGGTTCTTGGCTTGAATATAGTATGGAAAAGGATTCTGCCTATTGTTTCATTTGTTACTTATTCAAGGATGAAAATGCATTTGGAGGTGATGCATTTGTTATCGATGGTTTTCGATCTTGGAATAGATTAGACATACTAAAAGCTCATGTTGGTAAGCACATGAGTGCTCACAACAATACCGTGTTAGCTATGGATATGTTAAAGAAACAAAAGTCAAGCATCACCACTGCATTTTCAAAACAAAGCAAGGAGTCTATGAGTAGCTATAAGAAGCGATTGGAAGCATCAACTATTTCTGTACAATGGCTTTTAGTTGGAGCATTGCCTTTTTGAGCTCACGATGAAAAAGAAACTTCTTCAAACAGAGGTAATTTTCTTAGACTTTTGACTCTTGTTTCAGACTTACATCCTGGTTATTCAAAAGTTTTTTTGAAAAATGCTCCTAATAATTGTCAACTTACTTCTCCGATTGTTTAAAAAGACATCATAAATGCACGTGCAAAAGAAACTACTAAAGCAATACTTGAAGTTCTTAATGGTGGTGTTTTTGCTATTCTTGCTGATGAGTTGGCTGATATTTCTGATAAGGAACAAATGGCTATTTGTTTGAGATATGTAAATAAAGAAGAAGTGTGTGAGCATTTACTTGGTATTGTGCATGTTGGGGATACAACTTCTTTAACTCTTAAGGTTGCTATTGAGTCATTATTAATTAACCGTTATTTGTCTTTCTCTCAAGTAAGGGGTCAGGGTTATGATGGGGCTAGTAATATGCAAGGTTTGATTAATGGCCTTAGAACCTTAATAGAGAAAGAATGTAAACAAGCATACTTTGTTCATTGCTTTGCTCACCAACTTCAGTTGACTCAAGTTGCACTTTCTAGAAAGAACCCTGATTGTGCTTGGCTTTTTAGTGACATGCTTGCTCCTCTCTTGAATTTTGTGGGTTGCTCGCCAAAGAGGAAAGAATTTCTTCGTGAAAAACAAGCTCAAGCAGTTGTTGATGTGTTATCCTTAGGTGAACTTGAAACAGGTCCGGGTTTAAATCAAGAACGGGGGTTAGGAAGACCTTGTGACACCCGTTCGGGTTCCCACTTTAAAACACATGTTAATGTTCTTGATATATTTCTCCTTCAAGCCTTGGCTCACTTGATGAGATTGCTAAAGCTGCCGAAGCAAAAGCACAAAGTATTATTGGTTGGTTAATGACTTTTGATTTTGTGTTTGTGGCTCACTTAATGGTTACTATGTTTGCAATTACAAATGAGTTGAATGTGGCTTTACAAAAACATGATCAAGATATTGTTAATGCAATGGCCATGGTTAACGTAACCAAGACTAATTTGCAAGAGTTGAGAGATGAGGGATGGGATTCCCTTATGGAGAAGATCTTGTCTTTCACAACCAAATATGAGATTAAGGTTCTAGATATGAATGCGACATATGTTGTTCCCGGGAGAAGGATGTTTAGAGGTAAGCGTCTGGGAGTGTCAAATCTTCATCATTTTCGAGTTGAGGTGTTTATAAGTGTCATTGATCTTCAGTTACAAGATCTTGAAAATTGATTTCCCGAGATAAGTAAATAACTTTTTGTGTGTATGTCTTGTTTTATTTCAGTTAATCGATTCTCTTCTTTTGACAAATTTAAATTGACCAAGCAAGCAACATTCTATCCAAATGAATTTTCAAACTCTGAATTGATTTACTTTGAACACATTTCAAAATTTCTTTGTCACTGTTAGAGATGATGAAAGTTTTTGGAATTTGAAGAGTCTTAGTGAGTTATCAAAATTAAAGAAACTCGTTGAGACGGGATTGTCCGAAACTCATAGTAGAGTATACTTGCTTTTGAAGTTGGTGTTGGTTCTCCCCGTTACAACTGCAAGTGTTGAAAGAGTATTTTCTGGTATGACGATCGTGAAATATAAATTGCTTAATAGCATAGGAGATCAAATGTTGAATGATTGTTTGATTACTTTTCTAGAAAGTGATTTGTTTTCGAATGTCAAAATAGATCACATTATTGATCGATATCAAAATATGAAAACTCGTCGTGAAAAATTGTAATAGTTTATTGTACTATGTGCTTGTAATATATTATTTGTAGTACTTTCAGTTTGTAAGATGAATTATTTAAGTACTATTTGGTTGTAGTATGAATTTTTTTTTTGTTTTGGTTGAAATGAAGGTGGTTGTATCCAAAAATAGAATTTTGTTAATATTTTTGGATTCGAAGTTTATTTATACTTTTACATGTGATCAATTATTCAGGGTGACTCACAAGTTTAGAAATCCTGGATCCGCCACTGAGAATATATCTTGAATATATTGTCATCATTGAAGCAAACATGAGATGAAGAAGATGAAAGATTAAATGAAAGTGGAAAAGTGATTACAAAAAAAAAAAAAAAAAAAAAAACAACAACAACTAGTGACTAGTTAGAATGGAGTCATTTAATTTGTAATGTGAAGTTGGTGCACCCAGGTGCATCATGCGCATGGTGAATCCGGAAAGAACATTAGTTATATTTAAAAGAACATGGGCGAAAAAAGAACATTATAGATATTTATAAAGAACGCGAGCATAATATGTTCTTTAAGTTTGATTATTATGTTCATTGAGTTTATGTTCTTTACAATATACAATATGTTCTTTAATGTATGTACATAAAAAATAAAAATAAAAAAAACATAGAAAAAATTTCTAAAAAAAGTTAACCCAAGTAACCCGGATAAAGAACATGTTCTTTAATATATTATCATGTTGTTTTTTGTAAAGACTTTATAATCTTTGGGCACTAGAGGTGATCAAAGTTAGACCGGCCCGGCCCGATTTTAGACGGGTTTTGGGAAGAATTTTTTCGCCCCCAAAATTGGGTCGGTCCCGGCCCGTAATTTAATTTTTTGAGCCGGTTTGGGAATGCATATTTATGAATTTTAGTTGATTATTTTTTACTCGACTAGAAAAGCCCGCATGGCCGGACCATTTTAGGCGGATTTGGGCACAAAAATTTCGACCCAAAACTTCGCCCGACTCGATAAATGAGCTGATTTTTTAATCTAGGCCCGACCCACCCAATGATCATCTCTATCTTTGTCAAACACAAGCATGTTCTTTTTTGTCAAATGTAATGTTCTTTTTCAAACACGTTCAACTACTCGAGTAACCATGAAAAATAACATAATGTTATTTTTTAAAAGATTTTATGTTCTTTGTAATGTCATATTCTTATCAAACACAAACATGTTCTTTTGCTAAACACAGTTATGTTCTTTTTCAAACACTAGAATGTTCTTTTTTTGGCCCATGTTCTTTAAAATATGTCTAATGTTCTTTCCGGGTGCACCATCAGTGGCGGATGTAGAATATTTAAGGTGGAGGGGCACTAAATAAAAAATAAAAATAAAATGCTTGTATAAAGACTTGAACCCAAGACATTTAATTCAAATTCAATGCACTATCACTATGGCAAAGCTAATTTGAAGTTTTTTTATTGCATTAAAATTGTATTTAACCTATAAATTTACACCTGTTACTTAATAAAATTTTAAAAAATAAAATAATGGCGGGCCGGTGCCACCCAGGCCCCTTCATAGCTCCGCCATTGGCACCATGCGCATGGTACACCCGGGTGCACTATACTATTTTCATTAATTTGACAGTATGTCAATATGTCATTTGTGGGATAGAAGATTTGTACCCATGGAAGGGTGAGAAAGTACGTAGACAGAATAGAGAGGACAATATTAGATCATACATGAATGAGAATATTCGGCGTACACTAAAATTAGAGCATATATAGGGGATAAAATGAGCTGAAATACTTAAAATTCCAACAAACATAACACATACACACAACTGAAAACATAATTAAGAAGCGTCACTTCATCACCAAGACACCAAATGTGTCAATTTGTCTTCATTTCTTCCCTCTCATACTAAAATTTTAGGATGTTACAGAATTAAAAACTTATACACGCATTATTTTCATAGCAACCATAGTACACTAAATGTTGCATCCTTTCCAGCATAAAGCACAACACCTACCAAACGGATATCAAATTGCATGATAGGGCAGTGAACATTAATAAACTCAGTTATTAATTTGTTCCTTTGGTGGATAGTGACCGCCATGGCCATGGCCATGACCGTGACCTCCATGACTGTAACCATAACCTCCATGGCCATAACCATAGCCCTCTGGGTTCACATTACTTTCCTCTTTCTTTGGCTGATAATGACCATGTCCATGTCCATGACCATGGTCATGACCCTGAGGATATCCGTAACCTTCAAGGTTAACTTCATCCTTCTCCAGTAGACCATGCCCATGCCCATGACCGTGACCATAACCTTTAGGGTTAACATCATCCTTCTCTGATAGGCCATGACCATGACCGTGACCGTGACCATGATGATATCCATAACCTTCAGGGTTAACCTCTTCCTTCTCTAGGAGACCATGACCATGGCCATGCCCATGCCCATGACCATGATGATATCCATAACCTTCAGGGTTAACTTCTTTATTCTCTAAGAGACCATGACCATGTCCGTGGCCGTGACCATGACCATAACCTTCAGTGTTAACTTCTTCACTCTCTAAGAGACCATGACCGTGACCATGTCCATGGCCGTGACCACGACCATAACCTTCTGGGTTAACTTCTTCACTCTCTAAGAGACCATGACCATGACCATGTCCGTGGCCATGACCATGACCATAACCTTCGCGGTTAACTTCTTCCTTCCCTTGGAGACCATGACCATGGTGATAACCATAACCTTCAGTGTTAACTTCTTTCTCATCTTCTATAGGCCCATGACCGTGGCCATGACCATGACCGTGTCCTCCATGATACCCATCCGTAGATTTTACTTCTGCGCGCACAAATAAAATAAATAAGAAACATATTAAAACACAAATCAATGTATGCTTAATTCTAATATATTTACATAAGAGCATTTTTTGCACCCATTAATTCGTCACACAACATGAATTTCAGGAAGAGGGATACATGAATGATATATTGCATTACATTATATTGTTAAATATTTTCCTATAATTTAGTACAGTAGCAAGGTTATTGGACATATAATTTGCATACGAAATGCCACCACCTTTGTCTTAGAGTAATCTAACTTTTAATGGGATAAATAAATCCAAACGTAGATTGTATAAAGTATAAACATCGTTCATCTTATATTTGAATATCTTCAAAGATAAGTGAAAGAGAACAACTTACGAGTAGTCTCAGCTAGCTCACGAGCAGAAACCTCGGAAGAAATAAATAGAAAAGAAGCAAAAACAAGGCAAAAAACAACAAAGGGCATTGAGGAAGCCATCTTAGAAATTGTAAGTAAAATTGTTTGAGGTTATAAAGCTATGGAGTAAACTAAACTCTATTTATAGATAGTTTACACCCCAAAGTTGGGGCTACACTTTGAAATTAATACGAGTATTGCTTCACAAGGGTCAATATTAAACCAGATTTTTTTTTTTTTTTTTTTTTTTTTTGAAAACCTATTAAACCAGATTTTGTCGTGTAGATATGCTATTAACCAAAAAAATAAATAAATAAATAAATAATCCTGGTAGGTAGAGAAATGAAAAGCTACTAAATACTTAGTAGGTGTTTTATTGATTAGTTGAATTATGCTAAGAACTTTTAAAGGTGAATAAAATTTTCTAAAATATGAGTTTGAATAATTACACCTGTTATTAAAATTTTTATTTACTAACAAAGTGTTGAGTCGCTTGTTATAGTTCTTAACTTTATATTTGTTTTAGTCATAGTCCGTAAATATTGGACTGAAAAATACCTTGAGGTTAAGTTGAGGTATGATAGATCAGGATTCCTCCATATCAATTTCAAAAAAATTAAGCAATATATTATTATTATTATTATTATTATTATTATTATTATTATTATTATTATTATTAAATAACAAAAACCTACAAAGTCAAAAGATTTACAAGAAATTAATGGGGAGCCGAGATACAATCTGGGCCCCCACCCCTCTAGCTATAGCGAACCCAATCCTGTTAAAGATGTGAGCAGCCGCACGAGCTCCAATATCCTGAGTCCTAGCGAACGCCTGAACCCGCTTCAGCAACGCAACGGCATCCTTCTCTAATTCCCCCAATGAAGAAAAGGAGAAAGGAAGAAAACCATAGCCAATAGTCCTGCAACGCGCCCCATACTTGTCTCGCTTCCGCTGAGCCGCAACCGACATAACACGACCAGGAACGAAGTCAGACAACCCAGATTGAGTCAATGGAGAAGACCCCGTCAAGAATTTTTATTATTATTATTATTATTATTATTATTATTATTAATTTTTTTTTTTAATAAAAATCATCAAGAATTTTTCTTATGTTAACGCTTGGTATCATATTGTAATTTAAGGCCAACTTAATCAAAATTTAAATTATGGTTTAAGCACTAAGCACATCATGATTGATTTTACATTCTATAAATAATGTATGGTAAAGTTAAAAAGTATAAGTTGGAGACATCATAGTAACAATAAATGAATTCATTAACCGCAAAATTCTAAACATGCAGCAAAATATTGAAAGATTGTTTGGTGTCGGTAGTATTAGGTAAGAAATTAAAACTTTGCCTTTACTTTGGTAGTATTTGGAGTAAGAAACGAAGGCAGATGACTAGATCAGGGGAGCTCCCCTCTCAAATTAAAACTTGGGAAATTCCCATTGGTACACCTGTGGTTTTGACTTTTCCCGTTGATACACTTCAAAATTTTTGCCTTCTTATTGGTACACCCATGGTTTGGTCTTTTTCCCAACCGTGACTAACACCGTTATAAAGTATTTCATTAAGTTAAAATAATTAAGGAAAAGATTATAATACCCCTTTTAAACATCTAATGTCTCGATTTGCGTGTCGAAAATTGTTCGGTTTAAAATTTTGGGAGTCCTAGTCGTTAAGGATCCAAATTAACCTCGAAATTAGCAAAGAAAGTAACGCGAATGTCTCATATGCGTGTCAAAAAATATCTCGATTTGCGTGCCATTACTTTTTTGTGATAATAATTGTTCGGTTAAGGTTTTAGGAGTCATTTTGATCCTTTATGGATCTAAATCGAACTCGAAATTGTCAAAAAATTAACAAAAATATCTCATTTTGCACGTCAAGATATTTCTTTTTTGTTTTGTCATGATACGCAAAACGAGACATTTTCGTTAATTTTTTGACAATTTCGAGTTCGATTTAGATCCTTAGAGGATCAAAATGACCCCTAAAACATTAACCGAACAATTACTATCACAAAAAAATAATAGCACGCAAACCGAGACATTTTTTAACACGCACATGAGACATTTGCGTTATTTTTTTTTTTGCTAATTTCGAGGTTTGGATCCTTAAGGACTAACATGACTTCCAAAACTTTAACCGACAATTTTCGATACGTAAATCGAGACATTAGATATTTAAAAGGGTAATTATAGTCTTTTTCTTAATTATTTTAACTTAATGAAATACTTTTTAACGATGTTAGTCACGGTTGGGAAAAAGACTAAACCATGGGTGTACCGATGGGAAGACAAAAAATTTGGAGTGTATCAATGGGAAAAGTCAAAACCACGTGTGTACCAATGGGAATTTCCCTTAAAACTTTGCCTTTACCTTTTTTAACCATCCAAGATCTCGTAAAATTGAAAGGGGAGGTCTAACAACTTGAGAACTTGTCACTCTCATTATTTGTATATATGTATTTAGGTAGTGGTAAGAAAGAGTAAGATGATATATTGATATTATATACTCTCATTGTCCCAAATTTTGCCCCATTGCATAAACACTATTCCGACTGAATTTTCCATTGTGAGACCATTTCCGACACCGGCGAATTCTGTCGGAAATTTCCGTCTGAATTTATAATTCGGTCGTAAATTTTCGACGGGAATTCCGTCGGAAACCATTTTTGGGAAGGAAATTTTGTGAAAAACCACCCACTTAAAACACATTTTTGTGAAAAACCACCCATAATAAAAAAAATGTTGTAAAAACCACCCAAACTAAAAAAATGTTGCAAAAAGCCACCCACTGCCAGAAACAGGTTGTTGATCATATTTTCCGGTGTTGACCGCCCTCCCTTGGTGTTGGCCACCCGTCCCATCCTCTTTAAAACCCCTAGAATTCACCGGAAAACGTCCGATCTCCCTTCCCCCTCCCCCTTGAAAACCTTTAAAATTCACTTGAAACAATGAAAAACCTTAGACCACCATCGGAAAATGTGGTCGGAGTGATTTTCGAGGTAGAGGGGGAGTGAATATTAGGGGTTTTCAAGGGGGGAGTGAATGTTAGGGGTTTTCGAGGGGGAGGGGCGGCCAAACTTTTCCGGTGAATTCTAGGGTTTTCTAGGGGTGGGGAGTGTGGTCAACGCCGGGGGAGGACGGTCAACGACTTGTTTTCAACAGTGGGTGGCTTTTTGCAATATTTTATTAGTTTGGGTGGTGCTTTACAACATTTTTTATTGTGGGTGGTTTTTCACAAAAAAGTGTTTTTAGTGGGTGGTTTTTGACAAAATTTCCTTTTGGGAAATTAAAAAAAACACGTCGTGCCACCACCGGCACAGCGTATCACCACCTCCAATCACCCATAAAGCCCCTGTAAACCCCAACCAAACCCACATCACCACCACCACCACCAACCACATCAAACCACCACCACCGCCACCCACTGCCACAGCAGACCACCACTAAACCATAACCAACTGCCACTACAGACCACCACAAAACCTAAACATCAGACCACCACCACTACCACCCACTGCCACCACCACTCAAACCCTAACCCAAACCTTAACCCAGACCTGACCAAACCCTAACTAAACCTAACCCAGACCCAAACCCTAACCCTAACCCATACCTGACCTAAAACATCCCATTTCCCTAACCTAGACCCGACCGTACCCACCCTTAAACTGACCCAGACCCACCCAGACCATGACCCTAAAACTGACCACCCTTAAACTGACCCAGACCGCGACCAAATCTTAAACCACGAGTCCACCCGCCACCGCCACCGCCCACGAGTCTACCATCATCGCAATTCAACCAAAATCACCATAAAATAAAAAAATAAAAAAAATCGCAAAAACCAAAAATAAATAAGAAAAAATATAACATACCTTGAAATTCACCAACAAAACTCCGAAATTGGCGTGTTTTTGGGTTTTAAACGTCGATATAGAGTTTTCATGGTCAAATTTGACATGAAAAACCTTAATTTATTCAAAAACATTAAAACCCCATTTGAGTTCAATGTTCATGTGTGAGGGGAGAAGAAAAAACTAAAAAAGAAAGGGGAAAAGAATGAGAAGAAAAAACTAAAAAAGAAAGGGGAAAAGGTGATAAGGGGTGAAGAAGAAGAGGAGGCAGGATGAGAGGAAGAGAGGAGAGGAGAGAGAGTGAGAAGAGAGGCAGAGTGAGAAGAGAGGAGAGAGAAAGAGAAATTAGAATATAAAGAGGGAGGGGGTTTCGTTTTATATTAGGGTTTGGGGTCTTTTTTGAAAAAACAATAATTAAATTCCGTCGGAAACAAATTTCAGACGGAATTTAATTCTGTCGGAAACAAATTTTCGACGGAATTTAATTCTGTCGGAAGCTTTAATTTCCAACCGAATATTCCGTCGGAAATTTCCTACGGAATAAAATCCGTCGGAAAACACTTAATTTACGACGAAATTTTATTTCCATCATAAATTTTCGACGGAAATTCCAAATTCATCGCAAATTTCCTACGGAATAATTTCCGACGGATTTTGTCGGAACGCTTCCATTGTAATTAGACCTTTTTCTTGTAGTGAAATAATATTAAAAAAAAAATATTTTGTATAAATTAATAAGTTACTTTTTAAGATGAATCAAATGATCTCAAGATACTATGTAATACTCCGTAATGTTTTATTTGAGTAACGTAGAATGCTCTCATTCTAGGAATAGTACCAAGATTTCAAATGGGAAGAATTTGTATAACAGATAAGGGACTTATCAAATATGTCACATCGTTCATTACATACCAATCAAACAAGAAAAAAAAAGGAGGGAAAACACTTGGTGCTAGCACAAGAGGTTGCTCGTATCCTTAAGGGAGGGCTTCCAAACGAAGGGGTGTGAGACTGTGAGACAATAAAGCTATGCCTTGTCAGGGCAATGTAAACATTTCAAGCATCATTTTAGAGAAGTCTCATTGAGCTGTCGATTAGTACCACTAGAGCTTCAGTGATACAAATTACACACTCAACGGTACAAAATATAGGCTCAGTGGTACTCAAAAAATCCATCTGAAAGATTCAATGGAACAAAATATAGATTCAATGATAGTGGTTCCTATAACTTTTTGTTTGTTTTGCAAGTGAATATATATATGTCTGAAAAGTATTAGTGGAGCCCATACACCTTTTTCATTCTTCCTATCTCTCTCTTCATTGTACTTTTTTAATTTGTTTTTATAGTTGTGAAACATTTTACTGTGTCTCACAACCCTCCACTTACACTTTCTCCTTAAGATGCAAAGTTTGATCCTCATCAACAACATATCCCACCCTTACCCATTATAAAAAGCAACAAAAAAAGGAGTAAAAAAGGCAACCCAGATCAAGATATGTGAAAAAGATTTTAAATCAATGATTACACAATGAAAAAAATGGCTACTAACTTCAATTATATCTTAGCATGAGAAAAGATTAAATATGCGAGACAAAAAAAAAAAAAAAAAAAAAAAAAAAAAAACAAACAAAAAAAAAAGTTACAATCATTTTCATTTTAAAATAAGCGAATAAAATATGCACAATAAAATTGTATGGAAATTTAAATTAATAGTCACACAAGAGAAAAAATAACCAAATAGAAAGAACAAATCAGATCAATGGTCGTGCAGTAGAAATAAAAAATGTAGGATGAAAAGTAAAAACGGAAGGAAAATGACAAGGAAAAAAAAAAAAGAAGAAAATTCATTCCAGGCATGACCAAAAACTAACACTAACTTTTATTGTGTCATTATAGCAGGGTTACTCCCTCCGGTTTTATTTAAGTGTCACATAGTGATATACTTCCTCTGTTTTTTTTTAGATGTAACACAACCTTTAGCGCGGTAATCAAGAAAGATAGAGTTTCCATCAATTACATTATATTAAAGGCGAAACTTAGAGAACACTTGCTAAAATATTGTAAAATGTTTTCCCTCCAAAACCACTTACTAAAAAAACTTATTGTAATTAAATTATGACTTTTAGTTTGTATAAAATCTAAAATAAAAAATATCCTTAAATATCAAATTGCCCATTATAACTATTATATGTTTAATTAATTTCTTTCACAATATTCACACTTTTTATTACTAAGTCTATTTATAATATTTATATCCATTATTTTTGGTCAAATTTATTGTCATTAGAATTATTTAACAACCGTGCATTGCACGGGATTTAATCTAGTGATATAATAAACTTTAAAATAGGATGAGTGGTTGTTAGTAATGTAATTTAGGCCCTGTTCTTTTGAGCTTCTGGGCAGAGCAGAGCAGGGCAGAGCAGGGGCAAGCAGAGCAGAGCAGATTTCAGCAGAGCAGAGCAGATTTCAGCAGAGCAGAGCAGATTTCAGCATTATTTTTATTAATATTAATACAACTATTATTATTAATTTTATTATTATTATTATTATCATTATTATTATTGTTATTATTATTATTATTTTTATTATTATTAATTTTTTATAATTTTATTTTATTATTATTTTATAATTTTATTATTATTATTATTACTATTATTATTATTATTATTAATGTTGTTACTATTTAATTTAACTACTATTACTATCATTATCGCATTGTACTACCATTATTATTAGTAGTATTAGAATTATTTTTTAATTATTGTTATTATTATTATTATTATTATTATTATTATTATTATTATTATTATTACTACTACTACTACGACTACCACTACTACTACTGATTAGGGGATTTTTATCCACCAAGCACCGTTTGACAAGTGGACCAACCAGGTTCCGCCACGCGTCCTCCATGGACCACTTAAGACACGCCACGTGTCCACCCATGCCAAATGGGACAACCGGCCATCAAGGCCCATTTCAGTCTAGAAGCCCGATCGGCCCTAGGTTTACCTTAAACCTAGAGAGTTGCACGCTTCCCAAGGCTATAAATACTCGATTAATCCTCATTAATCAGGGACCGAATAATTTACGGAACACACTAATAACCGGCTGATCTCGCTAGCAAAGCAGATTACCTACATTAAATACTCTCACCTAGAGAGACCTTATTACTTTAATTTCTGTATTAATTACTCCTTAATCAGGTACTAACTTGACCGTTGGAGGCGGAGCTCTCAGGAGTCTCCGTTATTTTGCAGGTACAGGCGTCCGGTTCCAGTCTCGGAATTGTAACTCTCCCGCAGGACATCAGAAAACCCCGAAACATTTGGCGCCGTCTGTGGGGAGAGTACTTCAGAGATGGCATCCAAGTCTGTACCGACCCCAGAAGAGAGGCGTCCCCTAGACGACCCTCAAGTTCAGTCAGACCATGATACCGAAAGTGAATTTGAAGTTGAAACTCATACAGCTCCAGACGGGACCCTAAGGGCCCGCCGTACCCGTCATACTGAAATAAGGGAACGGGAGTATCTTCAAACAGGAAGCGAGCCAGCAGGCGCACCGCTTGCTCGGCAACAGCCGACTGATGGGTCTGCTCCCATCACAAGGAACGAACTCATGACCTTCATGAGGGGATTCAAGGGAGAGATCCAAGAGTTGATCAACAAAAAACCGCCTGCTTCAGTCAAAGAGCAGGCGGCCAAAAAACCTTCCACTTCACTGAAGAGGAAGCCAGTTCAAGGGCGAGAGGCGACTCCCCATCCTAAATCTAAGAAGCGGGAGCCGTCTGCTCTTGATTTCACAAAACTCCGTTATCCTACGGGAAATAGGAAACCGGTTCGTCATATTCAGGCGGATGGGTCAAAGCAAACGTTCACAGATGCTCGGCACCTGCTAGAGCAGAAGAGGAGTGACCGATTATCAGAGTCGGCTTCTACTTCAAATTTTCAGGACAGTTTGCGAAATGCCTCGATGAGGCCAACTCAGTCGTACCATGAGAGTCAGTCAGGCGGCACCTCCCGACAGTCTGGCTTTCATAGTGCGCAGGCGGTACCAAATTTGCCATTTGTGCCGCAACAACAATATTTTATGCAGCCACCTCCATTTGGTGGACCTGCAGCAAAAAACGTCCAACCTATGGACTGGCAGCTACGGCTGCTTAGACTTGGTGAACAGCCGTCGGCCTTCTCCAAGGAAATTACTGAAGCCGCTCAGCCGGCCAAAGTAAAAAATGTTTTAGTAGGCGCCTATGATGGCACTACTAACCCGGAAGACCATCTGATGGCATTCACCAACCTGATGTACCTTCAAGGGTTGGATGATCCCACTTGGTGCAAGTGTTTCCCAGCAACTCTCAAGGGAATTGCACAGCAATGGTTCGGCAACCTGCCGACTGGTTGTGTAAACAGTTTCAGGACGCTTGCTTACTTATTTGCCTCCAACTTTGCAATGAACATCCCTGCGAAGAAAACGACCCTTGATTTGGGAACAATTCAGCAGGGTGAAAAGGAGGGGCTTCGTTCCTACATCAGGCGGTTCAACCTGATGAGAATACAGATTCAAGGGTTACCGGATGAGGTAGCTTATACTGACTTTTTTAGAGGTCTCAAAGACGGGTCTACCTTCAAATTTGATTTAGTTCGAAAAAGGGTGGCTACTCTTCAAGAGGCCTTGATTGAAGCAGAAGCCTATATACAGGCGACTGATCTGTGTACAATGAAACAGTCGGACGGGAAGAGGTTCGACAATAGAGAAGGACGACAGAAACAGTCGTCCAACAAAGATGAAAAAAGAAAAGGGGTCTGGGCGGCTGATTCCTCTAAACAGCCGGCCAAGAAGAAAAAGGAATTCAAACCATACTCCCCAAAGTATGTGTTTAACAAGGATAACCAGTTTATCCTAAAAGAAATAAAGGGACGGCTCTCAATTGAGAAACCGCTCCCCATGAAGGGTTCTGCGAGCAACCGGAACCAAGACAAAATCTGTGCTTATCATGATGACATTGGTCATCACACCAACGACTGCATTAGTCTCATGCGGTACCTAGACCGCTTGGCTGATCAAGGTGATCTTGACACTTATGTCGAGAAATCTACGGGGAATACTTCCTCAAAAAAGCAGTCGGCCAAAAAGAATCAACAGGCCGACAGTTCCGATACAGATGATGCAGTCGTCTACACCATTGCAGGCGGCTTCTCAGGAGGCGGCCCCACTATTAGGGGCAACAAAGATAATATAAGGCGGTTAGATGTAAATTCCGTTCACCAAGAACGACCGTCCAAATATACATTTCCTGAGATTGTCATCACTGAAGAGGATCTAGGAGGAATAAGGGGGCCGCATGACGACCCTCTCGTTATTGAATGTAAAGTGGCCAACCAGAGAGTTGGTCGAATCCTCATAGATACTGGGAGCTCTTCAGATCTCATCAGCAGCAAATGTCTGTCAAAACTGAAATATCAGACGGACTGCATACATCCGGCCTCCCACCCTTTAATAGGGTTTGGAGGAGGAGTCGTCCACCCACTGGGACGAGTTGATCTACCCGTCCGCCTGGGCGAAAAAGGGGAAGGACGACACATGGTAGTCCGATTCCTAGTTGTAGAGGAACTCTCTGCCTACAACATGATTCTGGGTCGCCCAACCCTGAATAGTGCCAAGGCTGTTATAATCCCGTCACTTATGCTGCTTAAGTTTGAAAGGGACAATGGAACAGTCGGCTCCCTAAGGGGAGATCAGAGGATGGCCCGAGAGTGCTATCTCTCGGATGTCAAACCCACTGCTAAGGCCACTGGGTCAAGTGGAGAAAAAACAGACCTTGACAATGTCAAGGAAAGGGCGCCTGTTCAAGAAACAGGCGACAGAAAAAGAAAGGCGTCCCAGACAGAGTCCGCCAGAAAGGCAAGAAAATAGCAATCATTGGCAGAGGACCGGCCGGATGAGTTCCGCCCTCAACCGGCTGGTGAGCATACGGACTTGATATTAGACGACTCCCGCCCTGACCGAACAGTCAAAGTTGGGACGACTGCTCTGAGAAACCTTGGTGATGACTTTCACAACCTGTTGAAAGAATACAAGGACATCTTTGCATTTGAAGTCCATGAAATGCCAGGCATTAGTCCTGATCTGGCAGTACACAAACTCGCTGTGGATCCGAAAAAGAAGCCGGTACGGCAAAAGAAGCGGAACCATGGTGAAGAAAGAGGTCAGGCGGCCGCCGCCGAAGTCAAAAAATTACTTGATGCAGGGTTCATTCGGCAATGTTACTTCCCAGATTGGGTTGCAAATGTGGTACTTGTTAAAAAGCCGAATGGCACCTGGCGAATGTGTGTAGACTACACAGACTTGAACAAGGCGTGCCCCAAAGACAGTTACCCTCTGCCAAAAATTGATAACCTGGTCGACTCAACAGCCGGCCATGCCTTGATGAGTTTTATGGACGCCTATTCGGGTTTTCATCAAATTCCTTTGTGGAAGAAAGATCAGGAGAAGACGGCCTTCGTCACTGATCAGGGATTATACTGTTATACGGTCATGCCGTTTGGTCTTAAGAATGCCCCGGCTACATTCCAACGAATGATAAACACAGTGTTCTTTGATCAGATTGGGAGAAACGTCGAGGCATACATTGATGATATGATTGTTAAGACTAAACTTCAGAAAGATCATCTGACGGACCTCCGAGAAACTTTCGCCACACTCAGGCGGCACCATGTCATGCTCAATCCCAAGAAATGTGTATTTGGAGTTGAGTCTGGGAAATTTCTCGGATTCCTTATCAACCAGAGAGGAATAGAGGCGAACCCTGAGAAGGTACAGGCGGTCGTTGACATGCAGTCGCCTCGTACCGTCCGAGAGGTTCAGAAGTTAACAGGTTGTCTGGCGGCCTTGGGAAGATTTCTAAGCCGATCAGGCGACAAATGCCTATACTTTTTCCAGGCAATTAAGAAAAAGGCAAGGTTTGAATGGGGGCCGGATGCTGAGGCCGCCTTCCAGAAATTAAAGGTTCACTTGCATTCCTTGCCAAGGCTGGTCAGCCCTTTGCCCAAAGAAAATCTCTACATGTACCTGGCCGTCTCTGATCATGCGTTAAGCGCGGTGCTCCTTGCTGAAAGGGACGGCTGTCAACTTCCGGTCTACTTTGTCAGTCACGTACTGAAAAATGCCGAGTTGAGGTATCCCCTAGTGGAGAAATTTGGTCTTGCACTCTTCATGGCTGTTAAAAAATTGAAGCCCTACTTTCTGGCACATGCAGTCGTCGTGTATACCGACCAACCGATCAAACGGCCCCTTACCACCATGGAGTCCTCCGGACGAATGATCAAATGGGCCATAGAAATGCAGAGTCTCGAAGTTACTTTCGAGCCTAGAAAAGCAGTGAAGGGGCAAGCCTTTGCTGACTTTATTGTAGAGATGACTCGTCCTCCTGACTCTCAAGTTCCAGACCAAGTCTGGAAGGTATATGTGGACGGAAGCTCTACTTCAAACGGTTGTGGAGCAGGCGTCGTATGTCAATCTCCAGAGGGCGACAGGTTCGAGTATGCTCTACGCTTCAGTTTCCAGGCTTCAAACAATGAGGCAGAATATGAAGCTTTACTAGCCGGGATCCGCATGTGTAAGGCGGCCGGGGCAAGGAAAATAGACGCCTGTTCTGATTCACAACTGATAGTGAGTCAGTACAATGGCGAATACGAAGCAACACATCCGGCCATGATCAAATATTTACAGGCGGTCCGACAAGCAGTCGGCTCCCTTGAGGATTTCCATCTGATCCAAGTACCGAGATCAGAAAACAACCAGGCAGATGCACTCTCGAAATTAGCATCATCCGCCTCCTCCGATACTCCTCGAACTGTGTTTTGGGAAGTAATGGAGAAGAGAAGCATCGAGGAAAATCCTATTGGAATTCTAGACAGAAGCTCAACCTGGATGGATTCAATCAGGGCATATCTGACAAACGGTACACTGCCGGATGATCCTCAACAGGCGGCATCACTGAAAAAACGAGCCTCCTGTTTTGAAATGATACAGGGGGAACTGCACAAGAGGGGGCACCTTCAACCCTTCTTAAAGTGTGTTACTCCTGAAAAGGGACGAGAGATACTAGATGATCTTCACTCTGGTTTCTGTGCTTCCCATATAGGTGGTAGGATGCTTGCTCAAAGGGCCAGGCGGCAGGGCTACTTTTGGCCTACTTTGGAAGCAGATGCAATGGAGATGGTGAAAAAATGTGACAAGTGCCAAAGGTTTGGCAAATTAATTCACCGTCCGGCTACTGACCTCACTACCATTCACAGCCCACTACCGTTTGCTAAGTGGGGCATGGACATTCTGGGTCCATATACGCCTGCTACAGGCGGCAGAAGGTATATACTTGTTGCCGTTGACTACTTCACTAAATGGGTAGAGGCGGAGGCTGTAAAGGGAATCAAGACGAAAGATGTAATTTCATTCATTTGGAAAAACGTCATCACTCGGTTCGGGGTTCCCATGTCTATGGTTTTTGATAATGGTCCCCAATTTGAGACGCCTGTTCTCAAAAGCTGGTTGGGAGACCAAGGAATTGGACATTACTTTGCATCTGTCGGCCGTCCACAAGCAAACGGCCAGGTAGAAGCCTTTAATAAAATCATCTCAGACGGTCTCAAGAAAAAAATTGAACGAGCAGGCGGCCTATGGGCAGATGAACTACCACATGTTCTTTGGGCCATTAGGACGACTGAAAAAGGGGCGACTGGAGAAACTCCATTCCTCCTAACTTATGGTGCAGAAGCTGTTCTTCCAATAGAACACTACGAGCCGACTCTTCGAGTAATGCTATATGACGAAGAGGCAAACTGGGAAGCTATGCGCCTGGCATTAGACTCACTTCCTGAAAAGAGGGGCAATGCTGTTTTGCGCCATGAAATCTACCGCCTGAGAATGACTAGATCATACAACAAAAAAGTGCACAGGCGTCCACTCAAAGTAGGGGACTTTGTACTTAGAAAAATGGAAGCAGTTGGTAGGGCTAACGAGTCTGGCAAACTAACTCCCAACTGGGAAGGACCCTACCGAATCTATGCGGAAGTCAGGGACGGTACCTACCGTCTGGAAACACCAGACGGACAACCGTTGCCTCGAACTTGGAATGTAGATAACCTTAAGAAATATTTCTTTTGAATGATGTAAAGTAAAGAGCTACTTAATAAAGTTGGCACTTACTATTCAATTTTGTATTACGAGGGGCATGCCGTCTGTACCTTTACAGTCGGCTACTCTCCATTGAGTTTTTTCACTATCTTCAGAGGGGCATGCCGTCTGTACCTTTACAGTCGGCTACTCTCCATTGAGTTTTTTCACTCTATCTTCAGAGGGGCATGCCGTCTGTTCCTTTACAGTCGGCTACTCTCCATTGAGTTTTTTCACTCTATCATCAGAGGGGCATGCCGTCTGTACCTTTACAGTCGGCTACTCTCCATTGAGTATTTTACTCACAATACTTAGCTAAAAAGATTAGGGCCTGGCCGACCCTGTGCCTAACAGGCGGCTACCCTTCTTTGACTTAGCACCTACGTTCACCAAGAACTTACCAAGGCCACCGGCCGAATGATCAGACCAGGCGCCTAGTCAACTGATCTAACTTTTAAAAACTAATCCGACCTGTCCCAACATTATAGCAGGCGTCCGGCGGCATCCATTCGGATGAAATTCGTCGCAGAGAGCAGCTCCCTTTTGGGTGGAACATTGTTCTATAAACTAATTACACGGCACCTATACGACTGTCCCAAAGGGCAACCACGTAGCCGTTTTTGAGACAAGGATAACTCTATCACTAACCAAACCAGTGGTAGCAGTTGACATCTGAGTCAGATGACCGCCTGTATTACTTGGGATAAATGCAGGGGGTACCTATTGAGATAATAGCCAACAAACATTGGCGAATCAAGGGGTCTAGCCGGCCTACGCCGCCTGGTACCTCTACTTCTCAAACAAAAGTGACGGCGACTGAGTAACTCCAAAGTTAACTCATAGTCACTCCTTCAAATTTGGTATGGAACCTAAAAAGTTTGAGTCGTCCGCCTGTTTTATACAAACAAGGGCACTCGAACCCCTATTCCTACTGGATAACCTATTGAGTAAATAGCCAACAAACATTGGTAAATCAAGGGGTCTAGCCGGCCTACGCCGCCTGATACCTTTACTACTCAATCAAGATTGTGACGAAGACTAAGTAACTCCTATGTTAACTTAATAGTCACTCAAACTTAGTACTGAGCCTAAAAGGTACGAGTCGTCCACTTGTTTTTAATAAACAAAGGCTCTCAACCAATACTCTTGCTAGGTTAACAAATAACAAATTAGAGGCCAACATTGGCAATAAAGGGAAACAACCGGTACCCGCCGCTTGTTTTCCTACTTAAATTCCTTGGCTACTTGGTAATTCTATTTACTTGGTCAAATTGAATAAAGAGTTCGAATACCGATTGATTAAATGGCCGACTGATCATCTATCCTGGAAACAGACAACCAGTCGTCCAGGGGCATAGGCGGCATACTTACTATTTGTACCTGTCTTAACGTTCGGCCATACACAACAGTCTGTCTAGTGAGCAAATTTCAAATACTTAGACAAATTTGAACAAAAACAAAAAATTTGATTAAAATGAGCCGGCCATAAAGACCAGCAGAATATTCAAAACCCCGGCCCCCTGGCCGGGTAATTACAAAGCAAACGGCACGCAGGCCGTGGAAAAAAAAAAAAAAAAGAAAAAATATACTTAAAGCTTAAGAAGGGGGCAGTTCAGTATCAGCAGCAGCCGCCTGGTCAGCACTCTTCTTGCTGGACTCGGCCTTCGCTGCATCATCTTTTGATGCCTTTCCCCCAAGTGGCACAAGCGCCACAACCGGCTCTTCCTCCTCCAACGCAACGTCCATCGCCTCTTCTTCAGCAGCCGCCAGGATCTGTTGATTATATATTTCCGAACACTGGCGGTACGTTCTTTCCCATGAGGCAAAGTCGGCACTGGGGAACAGTCGTTCCCAGGTCATGCGTTGGATTTGGGCGGAGTCTTCCACCATCTCCCGGACGAGCTCTTGTTTTTCTTGCTCGGCCTTGTCCGAGAGCTCTTGGGTAAGACTCTTCTCCTGGTTCACCAGGCGTTCTTTTACGTTAGCCAAAGATTTCTCCATGGCTTCGTAAGAGTGCATTTTCTGACGAAGGGGCTTCAGCTCGGCTTTAAGTTTGGTGACGGTCCCCTCCAGCTCGTCAACCTTCTTTTGGGCCGCCTCTAGCTGAGCCCGAACAGCGGCGGTCGCCTGCGCCTGATAATAAAGAAGATCAATGGTCAGTACTTCATTTTGGGCAATTTGAAACATTGCTTTATCACAGCTGGAGGCGGCCATAGCCTTTGCGGCCTTTACCTCTTTGTTTTTCCGATCAATCGGCTTGCGAAGGCTGTTGACTCGGAGCAGGGCCTAAGTACAAAGAAAAACAGGCGTCAGTTTCCAATCATAAGGGTTAACAGGCGTCCTGGAACTTCAAAAGGGTATACCTCAGCTAGGATCCCCGAAATTCCATCGAGGTCAAGGGTGCCGGCACCCTTGACCGCCTCCCTGTCAGAGGGAGGAACTACTTTAACCATTGACTTGGCTACCTCAACCAAGTCAAGTCCCTGGGGGCCGGCTGCATTAAGCAGAAGGAAAAACAAGTTAGACCTAATCAAGAAGGAAGCAAGAGTGAGTTTTTACAAGCAAGTGTCCATACATCTAGGCGGCCCCGCCTGGGTTTTTGAGGAAGTGGCCGGCTGCTTCTCAGCCGCCACTGTTTTCCTGGAAGACCCAGGAGAGCTTGCAACAGTCGTTCTCCGGGCCTTGGGGTCCGGCTGTTGCGAGGAAGAAGCCCTTGGAGTGCCAGACTGAAAACAAAAAGAGTTAGTATATGCATAATACAACTAAAAGGAGAAGAGTTTTCAAAGCTTACCAAGGGTGCCTCCTTGCTGGGGGAGTCGGCATACGACTGCTTCATTAGCGAGACCCGCAGCATGGCCGCCGCAGTCTTAGATGCTGTTATTTTACTCATGGCGTCGGCTGAAAGAAATAAACAGCAAAGTTAGTAAAAATCCCAAGTAAACAAGGCGTGAAAAAACAGAGTATTCGTCAGGCCGGCTACCTCTAGAGCACCGACTGCCGAGGCCACAGGCGGCCAAGAAGTACTCATCATAGAGCCACTTGAAGCTCGGGACGCAGTGTAGGGGTACTTGCTCTCGTACCCCTGAAGTAGAGTTCACCCTAGTCTCTACTTTGAAGAGTCCTTTGTCTAGGATCTCTCTTTTAGCCTTTGGGGGAACAGGCGGCATGCTGCGGCCGCCTGCAAGAAGAGGCGGATCCCTGTTCCACTTGTTAAAACGTTTGTTCAGCCCCGTGTCTGAACTCTCGATAATAAGGAAGGTGTTCCGCCAATCCTTCCATTTGTTTGCCTTACCTCTCGTCATGAGGTAACCCCTGTGGCTTGTTAGTTGATACCAGCCGGTACCTCCCGACTTAGGGGTCCGGCTGAGATAGTTCATGTGGGCGAAAGCCTCAAAACTTGGCTCCACCCCGTTCAGTTCGCACCCGGCCACATAGCCGAGTACGTTTACCCAAGAGTTGGGGGCTAACTGCCATAACCCCAGATCATACCCATCTAAAATCCGCTGAACAGCCGGATGTAATGGGAAGCGCAGACCAGCTTTGATGGCCGCCACATAGCAGCCAAAACAGCCGTCACCATAGCTGGTACCAGCCGGCCAGACGACAGTATCTTCTGGATCCGGCACAAACAGTAAATACTCCGGGCTCATTTTGTGGTTAGCAATAAAGCTCGCCACGTTGTCTCGCATGGTTGCGATCCGGCCCCGGGGCACCCTGCAGTAGTAGGGGGTGTTTTCCTCTCTGTAAGAGGCGGACGGCTCTGCCCAATTATCCCCCTTCTCCACTGCATGGGAACTTCTCGCCTCTTGTAGGCGGTTATGTTTTTCTTCTGAGTCAGAAGAACTATGGTCAGAAGAGCTGGAATCGGACTCGTCCCCTGACGAGTCCGAAGAGGACGACTCCTCCCCTCTCCTAGAGGGGCCCGCCTCCTCTCCCTTAGAAGGAGCAGAAGGTAAATTAGACATGTCCACGGTTAGATGAGAAGGGAACACCTTGGTCCCTCTCTCAGAACTGTCAGCTTGACAGTCGCCTCGTTCCACATCTGGCGCCTGGTCAGATGTTTCGCTAAGGAGTACCCTTTGGGAGGAGCCGTCTGAGTTTGATATTCTAGCAGTCTTTTTTGTTCTGGCCATCACGTTCTGCATAGACACAGATTCAGTCGGACTTTGTATAAAGGGCAAAGATGGGTCCAGAAAAGGGCAGGCGGCACTCCTAGTCCTAGATTCAGCCGTCCCCGGTGACCGGCTGATCACTAACTTAGGGCGTGTCGTGTGCTTCCATGGTGCCATTTCAAAAAATAAAAAGAAAATTAAGAGTAAGAGAACTGAGTTACCTGAATGGATGACAGTTGATGAAGTCCTGAAAGTTCGGGTCAGTCGGCTTGACAGAACAGGCGGTAGGCAGAAAAAGTCCGAAAATGTCAGAGCAAGTTCAGGGGTCCGAATGTTCTCGCAAAAATTCTCAAATGTGAAAATGACCGAAGTCAGCACTTCCTTTTATAGGCAAAATGAGAAGGCGAAGGGTCGCTTCCGAATTCAAATTTGGGCGGGAGAATCTCCCGGCCGTCTGCAAGGTGACACCTGTAACGGGCCGTCGCCTGTCACCGTGCGACGCCTGTCACAGGCGACACGTGACCAGTCGCGTGCCACCTGTGAGGGGCAAATGATTAGGGGATTTTTATCCACCAAGCACCGTTTGACAAGTGGACCAACCAGGTTCCGCCACGCGTCCTCCATGGACCACTTAAGACACGCCACGTGTCCACCCATGCCAAATGGGACAACCGGCCATCAAGGCCCATTTCAGTCTAGAAGCCCGATCGGCCCTAGGTTTACCTTAAACCTAGAGAGTTGCACGCTTCCCAAGGCTATAAATACTCGATTAATCCTCATTAATCAGGGACCGAATAATTTACGGAACACACTAATAACCGGCTGATCTCGCTAGCAAAGCAGATTACCTACATTAAATACTCTCACCTAGAGAGACCTTATTACTTTAATTTCTGTATTAATTACTCCTTAATCAGGTACTAACTTGACCGTTGGAGGCGGAGCTCTCAGGAGTCTCCGTTATTTTGCAGGTACAGGCGTCCGGTTCCAGTCTCGGAATTGTAACTCTCCCGCAGGACATCAGAAAACCCCGAAACAACTACTACTACTACTACTACTACTACTACTACTACTACTACTACTACTACTACTACTACTACTACTACTACTACTACTACTACTACTACCACTATTATTATTATTTTTACTACTACCACTATTATAATTGATGGGTGAATGAAAACATAAATAGATGTGTACCACGTTAACATATGTTTATACTGAATAGATAAAAGACGATAATGGTTTAAAATATTCAAATTATTACATATTCAAATTATTAAAACATTGTGGTGAATTAACCATCTACTTCCATATGATCTTCATTTTCATCATCTTCATTGTCATCTTGATCTTCATTTTCATCATCTTCACTGCCATCTTGATATTCATTGTCATCACCTTCATTGTCGCTTTCCGAGCGATTAGCCCTCCAAATTCGGCGTGCTATACGATGTCGCACTTTGACCATACTAACTTTGCGCCATTGTGCATACATAGTTGAATCTGCTACTCCTATACTTGCGTCATGTTGAATGATTGGTATGTCAATCTTATGCATCCGAATAAAATTATGTAGTGTGCAAGTGGCTATAATGATTGACATTTGACTCTTTTGTGACACTTGTGGCATGTTATGTAGTATCCTCCACATTTTTTTTAACTGTCCAAATGAACATTCCACCTTCATTCTTAGCGATGAATGAAGCTTATTAAAGTGTTCTTTTAGTCCTCTAGGTGGCAGTATTCTAAAATCAGGCATATGTATCCTTACTCCCCCGAAGTATGGCGTCATATATCCAAGAGTATTTGGATATGCCGAGTCCGCCAAATAATATTTTCCTGAAATATATATATTTAAGAGTACTTTACACATAATAAATGAAAATATATATTTAATACGTAATTGAAGAATCAGAGTTTACCCGGAGGTGGATGAGGGAAATTAAATTTTGGATCACCCAAACTGTGAATTTTTAATTGTTATAATTTACTTTTTTATTTTCTTTAAATAAAAAAAAGGTAACAAATTAGTAAAATATCTTCCTTTTTATATCATTATTTTTCACTATTATTATAATAATGTAGTATTATTGTTCCCAAAAAAAACATGTATTATGTGTTATTATAAAGATCAATATGTATTTAGAAATTGTTAGACATTATTATTAATAAATAATAAAAAATCTGTATTGTGAATTTTTAATTGTTATAATTTTAAAAAATGTACTTTAATTATTATGTAATTTAATTATTAAGTATTATTAATTATTGGTTTATTGATATTATTAATTGATATTAACCCAGAGTAGAGCAGATTTCAGCAGAGCAGATTTCAACAGAGCAGAGCAGAGCAGATTTCAGCAGAGCAGAGCAGAGCAGATTTCAGCAGAGCAGAGCAAGGCAGAGCAGAGCAGCTCTAAAGAACAGTGGGTCATGTGCTTTAAATAAGGTAAATAGTATAGTTTTTTCCTAAAGTAAGTTTCCTTTTATAGTATGTTGCAAGTATTGTGACAATTCTTTTTTAGAGAAGTGTTGCAAGTAAAACGGAGGAAGTAATACATATGTCGATGCAAAACTTTGAATAATAATATCTTTAATTATCAATAATAATAAATTATAACAATTGAATATTCTACCTCCGCTTCTTTTTAATTGACATGTATTACTTTTTAGGAATTGTTTTTTTAGTTGGCACGTTTCCTTATGGGGTAAAATTTTTACCTTGCATTTACAAGCTACCCCACTTGTTTTTTCATTCTCTCTCACTCCCTCTCCTCTCCTTAATATATGTGCCTAAATCAAATGCGTCAACTAAATAGAAACGGAGGAAGTATTAATTATATACTCGTGGAGGCGATTCTAACGATTACCGATAACACTTTTTTTTTTTTTTTTTTGGCTTATGTATAATTCAAAAACATTGGTCAAAGTACGTTTTGTAAATAATGGTAAAATCCTCAATGGGAAACTTAAAAAGAACGGAGGGAGAAACTTAATTAGTTATTTTAGAAATTACTCTGTCAATATTATAGGAGTCACATACTCCATTAGTGTTATAGGGATTACTATGTGATATAAGGGTTACTTAAATATAATAAGGGGTTACTTTGTCAGAGTACAGGAGTTACTCTACTTTTTTATAAGCGGTCACAAGGTGTGGCCAGTCGTAGAGAAACACGTTGAATAACTAAATAATGAACCAAAAATTTAAAAGTGCTTTATATTTTTTAAGGAAAAATAAATTTTTAAGTTTTAATTTCTTTTAATAATAGTTAAAATTAATTTCATACCAAAATTGTGGGTATAATATTAATAAAATTATAAAGTTAGATAATTAAATTCAAGAGCATTTCCTAACTTTAATAAATTAAAAACCGATTATAATAATAATCGAACATTTGATAACTAACTTTTAATGTACTAATATAGTAGCTAATCAGAAAAAAAGTGTACTAATGTAGTTTATATACTAGTGGTTAATTACCCAAATAAACAAATGTTACGTTCATGAATCAATATGCAAACTTGTTGTTGCCCTTAATATCGGTATAGTGAATTACTGACGTGAAAAAGACATTCTTATAAAAACCCCAACTTATTTGATTACTTGGAGGATATAATCTTTCCCCATTCGTGGAGGTTGTTTTCCTCATCAAAAACAGTTTTTTAGCTTCATATAAATCTCTCTATTAAGTGTTATTTACTTATATCGAATTTTCAACTCCTTTCTTCCCTTATTTTTTGTTCTATGAGGGTATTATTACTTTGTTAATTTTTGGTTGGGAAAAAATTATAAGAAAAAAGAGTGGTAGGGTTAATGGGGTGGTCGTGAGAGTAAAGTTATGGTCCCATATATGTAGAAAAAGAATGGGGTAAAAATAAAGGAACGGACTATAAAGGAAATCAAGGCAAAAATAAGAGATAGAGGGATTATTAAGTTTACGGTCATAAGTAAATGATTTAAGAGTGAAGAATGAAGAGAAGCTAACATACGAAATAATATGATTGTGATTAGCAGATGGATAAAGTAAGAGAGTATGAGCGAAATGACATGATAAGTTAGTATTATAAACGTTATGAAACAATGGTATCACTTTTATAAACGCTACTATAATACGAATGCTTTTTTTTTTTTTTTTTTTTTTTTTTTTTTTTTTTTTTTTTTTTAGGAATAATAAGAAAGCTTTTGTATTAGTGTATTACCCTAATTACTAAGATATCAGAAATTTAGATAAAGTATATAAGTAGGCTTTGACTGAGTAAAACTTTAAGTACTAACTACTAATATTAACTAGTCATTAAGCACTTGATTATTGCTGTCTACCCACTCACCTGAAATAAAAGATATAATACAAATTGTACAAGCAATAGTCGTTTTTTATATGAAGAAAGCAAATAGAGAATCCAAGCAAACGTTAAAAGATCAAAATAAACAGGCCGCCATATTTGAAATTTTGATACACAAAATAAGCTTTTGAGTAACATTTCTTGCATGAAGACATCATAATAGACTTTTTATCATGTATATTTGTAATAAAAATAACTTTTTTGAGTCGTTCTCGAGTTTTCATCTAATTAAGCATTTGAGCTAATTGTTTTGGTGATCTTGCAATCTAATAATGCTTATCCTTTATTAGATAAAGTTGCATTGTCCATGATTGCAATTATTATTAATGTTAATAAATGATAAGAAAAATGTATTCTATGATATTGCTCTTGTTCAAAAATATGGGTTACTTTGGAACAAATAAAAATAAAAATATTTGGGTACTTCTTTAATCGATGTCGATCATTTGTCGTTTCCTATTATTATATATTAATAAAAAATTGGAAAGAAAGAGTCATATAAATCTATTATCAATGTAGTATATAATAATAAAAAAATTATTATATATAGCTGACCACACTGTGTAGAGACTAATCCTCATGGGGGTTACTTTGTTATTGTTACTAGGCTAGATCTCATGCCATGCACAGTAATTTATAGTTATAAAACAAATTAGCCCCGTGCGATTAATGATATATAAAAAATTTCAAACCATTAATTGCACTGATATTTAGATCTAAATAATTTTGAAGATAGTAAAAATTTAACCAAATTATGCAATACAGAGTACTCTTAAATCGGGAGTTAATATATTTGGAAGCCAAATAATTTTTTTTTTTATTTTTTTATAAATCCATAATAATGCAAAAAAAAAATAAAAAATAACATACTTCGTAATATAATAATTATCTTCAAAAAAATATACACCCGTAGATATTTTAATAATTTAAGGTAAAAAATAAGAAGGTTTAAAAAAAAGTAAAAATAAAAATAGAATATGATGTCAGCAATTGATTTAGGCGGGAAATTTTTTTACCACAATTTGACATCTGTACAATTTAAATAGGAGATGATGTCAGCGGTTGTTACTTTAGTCATATTTATAGATAGGAGTGCCTCAGTTAATGTTATAAAGGATACTTTATCAGTGTTATAGGGGCGCGCTACTCAGTTAGTGTTTTACGGGCATTCATTCAGTATTACAGGGGATTACTTGGTCAGTATTACAGGGGTTATTTGTTCTTTTACAAATACGTGGTCATACGGTGTGACTAAAAGTGAACTAAACATGCTAAGAAATAAATGTAGATTTTATTTTTTAAAATAACATCCATCTTTCAATTAGAGCAACTTTTTTTTAACAACATCTAAATAACTTTCACCGCTAGTTTTTTCCAATAACTTTCAGTTCTACTATTTTTTTCTTGACATACATTTATCTTAAAGAATAGCACGGGTATACTTTAATAAAAAAATTATGGTCAAAGCTAATACATAAATAATGTAAAATGTCCAACGTCCCATGCAAACATTTTGGGATGGATGGAGTAGGTGTGAGTGAAAATATCGGGTATTCGAAATTGAAACCAGAACCAAAATATTCGTGGTTCTTATTTTAGGTAATGAATTAAGAAAAAGGTTGCAATAAGTTCCAATCAGTAACGGATCAAGGATTTTATAGAGTGTTACGAAATTAAGCTTAAGAAAAAATCAAAGTAATATACTTGTATGGAGTATTATCATTTTTTACCAACCAAAAATTGGGCTGTTAATTAATTTCACTACTATTGCATTTGTCTTTGTGGGTAGGTATTCCATCCTTGTTCAGTTTCAAGATCTACAAATGAGTAAATAAATATACAATATTTTTGTGTGGAAAATAGAATTATCTAAGAGATCAATTTTATGTAATAATGTAGACAACCATTTGTGTCTCCCCAAAACCAAACCCAGTGATGAGTATCTTTCGCGTCGAATCATAATTGAATAAAGTGCAAGTGTGGAAAGTCTAGTGTTGCGGATAGTTTTTTAATTCCTTTTCTTTCTCTCTGTTTTTGAAAACCTATTTTAAGAAAACAGCTAATCCAGTTTGGTTTGGTCCATGGAAAAGGTCCAATAATGGTGTAGTTGGGCCGGGTTTGAAAAGAGCTTTCCAACGATATATTATAAGCCCAATTCCGATGAATAATGAGGAAGTTATGACCAAAATATTAAACTGGGCCCGGTTTGGTCCTTATATACTTCCCAATGATCTACAGGAGGGCCTAATATTGATTTATCATTCTTAATGCAATTAGAATTGATTTTAGTCTTCTAGATTCTTCTAGAAGGTTCTTTTCATTCCTAATTCAATTAGCATTGATAAATTGACTTTGGTTGACTTTTTAGAGTTTTAATCAAAATAAAAGAGTGTTTTAAAGGAAAATACGATTTTGCCCTTCTGTACGGTTAAATTTTATCAAAATTAAGAAAACGCGTGAAAATAATTACTAGCGCATGACGACAAGTATTAGCGCCTGATGTTAATGTCCAGCGTCTGGCGCTAACTTGTTTTATTCTCGTCGAAACTCTTATTTGTTTTTCTATCTGCCCGGCTGATTTTCTCTATAAATAGCCTCCTAAAACCTCCGTTTTGAATCATTAATTAGAGTCAACTCTCTAGTTTTCTCTTCTCTCTGAGCTAAAGCTTTCTCTCTCTTTTCTAAACCAACCCTTTTGCATACAAAATTCCGCAGTCACAAAACCTAGAAGCACCTAGCCAAGTTCGAAGTTGCCTTCGCCCTAGACGTGAAAGGTTTTAATTTCTGAGGGTTTGGTCCAAAATCTTGTCTAAAATTTCTTAATTCTTTATTTCAATTATTTAATTTAATTTTTTGATTTTATTATTTTCCTTGAAGTTACTAACGCGTGTATTTTGTTATTAGAAAGATATATGAGGCATCCAAGTAAGTGCTTTAATGGTTTTATTGATATTATGATATAGAAATCATGTCTAGGTTGTTATTATGATTCCTAGTGTCATGTTAGGGCGTTTTGATCTTCCTAGTATCATGTTTAGGGTAACAATTATAATTTCTAATATCAAATATGATAATTGTGATTCCTGCGATGCTTTCTATTTTCTTCCTAATGTTCATGTTAGTATCATGTTAGGGTTAAAGCTTTGCTCTTTATTGCTTAGTGACATGCTAGGGTTTGTTATTAATCTTGTTAGTATCATGCCTAGGATCTTGCTATTAATATTATGCTTTAACATGATTATTTTAATCATGATTATTTTAATTTATTATTATTATGATGATTATTATGATTTATTATGTTGCTTGATATTTATTGTTATTGCTTGATCACGCCTTTTATGCATGTTTAAAGGAAATTGATACTTGTAATCACGCTTAATAAGATAATTAATAATCTTGTTTATGGTTAATTTGATTATAATTCAAGTGATTGCTAATAAAAGATTTATTTGTGCATTAATATTCAACCAACATAGATAAACAGGTTTAGGGTAATCTTAATGATGCATGTTAGTCAAAAAGCACACATGAATACGATCAGAATAAAGTAGAGGCCTATTATTAAGGCAGGTTCAATCTCTTTTACGTTGGATTTGTACCTTCATCCCCGAACACTAGTCATGGTTCCAGACCTATTGGAGTTGACGATCTCCTGGATCGTTAAGGGGTGTAACCTTCACCTTGTGAACGGTTTACAAGTTCCTAAAACTTGTTGGCGACCCTTTTGCTCTAGCTTCCTTCCCTTTGGATGTCACCATGCTTAAGTGTATGATCACAGTGGGGTTCAAGTTTGGGGTAATGCTTGAAATATTCTCTACAACTTTTTGGCGACTCCACTGAGGAGGATTTCTATTTTAATTCCTGAAATTTATTTCGGCAATGATTTAGAATGAGTGGATGAGACTCAAAAAGTTCTAAGTATGTAATGTGCGTAATTTTGATTAATATTATTGTCATATGCATAAAAAAATCTCATTGGAAAGACCATCTGTAATGAGTTAAAACATAGGATTTTTACACGTAGGAAATTTGGGGAACATCTTTCACATCTAGGATCGAAATAATGCTGCGCGAAACTGGAAAATTTTATCGAGCACAGAAAGCTGCTGAGGCATGTAGGAACTAGCGTCCGAAAACAGAGTTTAGCGCCACTAATTTGACTCTAGTGCCAGGCAACAGTTTCTGTCGTCAGGCGCCAAAGCCAAATTGTTGGCACCGACCTCTGTATGCTGGCGCCAAGTTCTTCCAATACCGAGCCAGAAATATGCGTTCTAATTTTGACCAGTTTTTATCACTGTTTGTTCAATTCTACTTCCTGATTGAGTTTTTCTCACTTTTCTAAAACCCATATGTGTTTTACATATGGACATAACCCTCTGGGAATTTATGCTCCATCTACCTGATTGAACGCTCTGTGCAACAAAGGGTACATCAGAGAATGTTGAATTCACCAAACCATGGAAGCGAGTTTTTAACTCGCGGTGTCCCATCCACTCGCGCCAACCCTTCAAAAGGTAAGGCTTCCACGCGGTGCATCCGGACAATTAACCATGGACCATCTTTAACTAACCCATATCCCGAACTTTAGAGAACTAGAGCCATGGTTAGGTTGCAAACTCATTGCATCATGTTGTGACTATTTGACTACTTGTGCATCTCTTACTTGTGCATACTTTTTATGTGACTAAAACTAACCATTTGGTTTGAATTGTGTTTGTAAATAAGTCTTAATAAACTAATCAAAGACTAAAGGGCTTTGCTTAATTAATCTATTAATTAATTTGAGCTAATAAATATGTCTAAAATCGAGTCATATTTCCTTTGAGTCAACCCAGATTTTTATTCTCGTATACTACACAAACGTCAACTTGTTTTGTTCATAGCTGGAGTTCTAGAAGAGTTACGGGTCGTACAACCTGTGGATCTGTAGCCCCAAGTTTTATCTTTAATTTGGCGTTAGTTTCATCCAAATCAGAGTCATAAATCAAAAGTTATGACTAAAATACCACAACCTGTCCAGTTTAATGCATATACGTGAGGTTGAACTTAGTCTTTGTTCGAGGCTAGTCACATAGTCTAATCACATTGTCCTGACATGAGTCTTAACATGTCACTTGCACTCACAATATATATCACACACCTTATACATGTCACCATGACCATGTCTTAGGTTCATGCATGAGTCGGGTTTTTTCCATCATTTGAGTTGGGGGTAAATTCTATTCCTAATCTTTTCATATCTCTCCCTCTACATCACCTTTCCATTTTCTAAATGATCCCTTCATATCAAACCTTCATTCTTTCTACCTTATTCCATCCATTCATGTTAAATAGAGTTTGAGTCAAATAATTAACAGTCGATATCCTTAATTTCCCTTTCCACAGTACTTGGTCAAGGAGAGAAGGGCGATTAATCAAGGACAACCTCTTTATTCAAGTCTCACTTTTTGATAAATCGATTAGTCAAAAGAGGAAAGCTAAAAAGATAATGGCAACTCAAGAAGAAGTCAATGAGCTTATGAATCAATTGACTGATGTGACTGAGGCGTTGAAGGATTTAACCTTCAAAATCAATGACCCTATGAAGCAACAACAAATGGAGCTCATGCAAGAAAGTTTTAGCAAGCTATCTAGTGACTACGAATTCCAAGGCATTAGTTCACAAGGATTCTAGGCGGACAAGGAGCTTCCTCCGTAGAAGTTCAATACCATTGACATCCCTAAGTTCAAAGAAATAGATAATCCTTATCTTCACTTAAGGGCCTTTGAAACTATAATGAACATTAAGGGGATCGATAGGAAAGTCTTTCATTCCTTGTTTTCTTTATCTCTTGAAACCGTTTGTCAACAATGGTTCTTTTCTCTTGATAAAAAGAAAACCTCTACTTGGGATGCTATTGTAAACACTTTCATTAATAGATATAAGTGTAATATTCAAGTCGAAACCGATTATAGACAACTCGAGATGCTAAGACAAAAAGAGAATGAAGGCTTTACTTCTTTCTTCAATAAGTGGAGGGAAACATCCGCTAAGATGATTGAGGTGCCCACTGAAAAAGAATATGTGAGGATGTTTATCAATAATATCCAAGAAAAGTATTCAAAGCATTTAAAGTATCAACATAATTTGAATACTTTCAAGGCCGTCTATGATATCGATATTGAAATCGAAGATGACCTTGCAAAGAAAAAAGCTACTAACAATAGTAACCACGAGCATTGGAAAGAAAGAAGAACGACAATCCTTCTTCTTCCAAAAACCCCCACTCTAGTAATAATGTTAGTACCTTTGACCATAACGATGTCTTAGCCATGGACAATCAAGGATATAAAAAGAAACCCATGAGAGAATTCACACCCATTGGAATGACCTACGATGCTGCTTTCGACCATCTCTATGATCGAGGATTAATTAAACCTATTGGCCCTACCGAGGATCCAACGCCAGAAAATCGATCATAGATGGAATCCCAACTCCTGTTGCAAGTACCATCGAGGAAACGGTCATACCACTGATGAATGCTACAGGTTTCAAAATGTCATTCAAGATCTCATAGAAGCAAACAAGATCCCATTGCCTCTAGCTAGCGAGAAGACTGGGTGATGATGAAGCAAACAACACAAGACAAGAGGCGAGCTGCAAAGACAAGATTTCATGACCTCTTTTTATATTTCTTTTTCATTTTTTGCTTTCCCCAATAAGTCTAGCATAGGCACCTTTCACTTTCCTTAGATTTATTTCGTAGTATTTTTTCCTTTTTTCCTATAATAAAATGAGTTTTTATTTTCTTGCACATGATCATTTCATTACATTCCACACAAAAAAAAAAAAAAAAAAAAAAAAAAAAAAAAGCATTGTCGAACTAAGCACAATGTATACCAATGATTTGAGGCACCCATTGTAGCCACATCATATCACCTTTTCACCCTTCAAATATGCAATCCTTTTTGATAAACCACTTTGAGCCTCGTCTAACGATAAACCTTTTATTTTTTAACCCATATCTACCTAACCTTTGGATGGGATGGTGTGTAAATTATGCAATTTTCAAAGAACAAAAGCTTGAGTGATTTCAAAAGATCAAAATAAATGAAAAAGCAATAAAAAGTAATAAAAGTGTAAAAAAGGGCAAGTGTTCCAATGTCTTTTATATGAACACGTCTCAGATTGCGTCTCTTATCAAGTGCTCGGTACCGTGCCTGAGATGAAAGGAATGGTGTCCTTCGAACAAGTGTATTATTCTGATAGCAGGTTCAGAATTATTAGAAAGCTAATATATTCAATAAGGTCAAGTGATCGGAATGCCTGGGTGGAGGCCGCTTCTGATCAGTAATATTAATATAATTAATATTACAGCTTAATCTTGACTGAACCCTTCGGGTCACACCCTTCGGAAGAAATTAATTCGTCGCCCGAGTGTTAATATTTAGACGTCGGTAATTCGAGCTTGGAGCGTCAAAACCGATCGTCGGAAGTCGAGTCAAAAATAATAAAAAGACGAGACGCGCAAAGTAATAATAAATCGACTATATTACCAAAATACCCCTAGCATCGGAGTGCCCCGAGAATCCGAATTCTAGGGGCAAAAATGTCCAAGCTTAGGTGGCTAGCAAGCGCACCAAGCCGAGCCTAGCATGGCTGGCTAGGTGCGTGCTAGCGCATCGTGCTAGCAGCCACGCACAGCAGCAACTAGCAACCGCGTGCACGTGGTGCGTGCAACAGCTAGCTGCCGCAAGCTAGGCGTGCTAGCAGCGCACGCACTAGCAGCCACGCTCAGCAGCAAGCCCGCACCAAGTGCGTGGCTTGCGCGCACAGCAGCAGCCCGCATCTTGGTGCGGGGTTAGGCTCGGGCTGGGCTCGTGGCTGGGCCATAGGGCCGGTCACTATGGGGAAGCTTGAGGAATATGGGAGCAAGTGGGTAAGGACATGTGGCACAAGGAGAGTATTGAGTGGGGAGCAAGTATGGTCCCCTACTCTCCATATGGTCCTCACCAACCCATTTCACATGGTAATGCCACTTGTAGATTTATTATTAGTTTGCAATTTTAATTTAATTTAGCTTTAAATTAATTTGTGGAATTTCATGATCCCACATTGATGGGATAGAAATTCCCACTCATACTTTCTTCTATAAATACCAACCTTGGGATTTGGAGTAAAGTCCTTGAGTGGGAGTTAGAAAGAGCATTCTGTATTTTGGGAAAAACACTTAAACTCCATTAACACTTGGGTTTTGGTCGGACCTTGCTAACTCCAAGGTAGCAGACCCAAAAAGTCGTGTTCGTCCTTTGTGGGTGGATACCGTTGGAGGCACGGCATTTGCGGTGCTCAAGGCTTTCAAGTAAGCGCCCATTTTGAGAGGGCGAAGCTCGCTTCAAGGGTATGATTCGTTCTTCCTTTTCTTGTGCTTATTTATTTATGCTTTATGGTTTTATTAATTACGAGTGGTTCCTTGGGTCGGGGTTGTTTCTGCGGTGAGTCGGACTCACCAAACCCCAACAACGGTATCGGAGCCCCGCTCGTTTATTTTTATAATCATGTTTTTAAAGGTTTATTTTGGCTTTTAAGTTGCTAATTAGATTAGTAGCTCGGTTTTATTTATTTTAATCCCGTTTTTAATGTTGAATTTGGCCCAGAACCCAGATTTTCACCCAAAAATAGTGAATTTTGGGTGGAAAAGGTGTTCTGGAAAGGTTTTTTTCCCAAACGGTCTGTGATTTTAGCCAAATTCTGACAAGAAATGCCTTTTTCGAGGGATTTTTCGTTTTTGACGAAAAGTTTTAAGTCTTTCTAACCTTGAAATTAATGACATAACTTGTTGATTATGTGGTTGATTATTTGCATTATTTTCTTCATTTTTAAGTCCCCTTAAAGCACACGTACTTGGTAGTATTTGATGCTTAAAGGTTGATTTATTTTCACATAATTGCAAACTAATTGCTTTTTAGTGTGAAATTTTTTGTTTTGAGGCTTCCTAAGTGTTAAAGATTCAATCTTTATTTGTAATAAGTGATTGAAACTTTAAAACCACTAAATTCCATGTTATTTTGTGTTAAACTTTGTTGTTTTAATCATTTAGAGTTGATTGGAAACATAAAGTTTCAATTTTTGTGATAGAAATTTGGTTATCTTCATGTTGGAAGATATAATTTTCAAGGATTCACAAAATTTAGATGTTGGAATTTTCATTTGAACATTAAAGTTCATATTTTTCCAACTTCCCCTTACTTTGTCAAATTCTCAAGTTTAATTTAAATTGATTAAATTAAAAGTGAGAAATTGCCTCAACTTTGTTATTGACCAAGCTAAACCAATTTAATTAAGAATGGTTCTTGGAATTATTTTGGTTATTTGCACTTTGAAATTTTATTAAGTTAGATTTGTTTAAATTTTTTTTTTCTCATTAAGTTAGTTATAAAATTAATTTAGAATTAATTAATTATGTCTCACGAAATGGGATCAAATCCCGAGGCCATGGCACGCAAAACGAGGCAAAAAACCACCCTTGGCTAGCCGGGCTGCATAGCAGCCCGCATGTGGCTGCCAAGGTGGCTGCCCCGCCTTGCGTGCAGCCACACGCGGGGCAGCAGCACACGGCCGCAGCAGCCACGCACCAGCAGCCATGGCTGTGCGTGCGCGTGCGTGCGGCAGTGGCAGTAGCCCATGGCTGCTTGCCGCGGGCCGTGTGTGCGGAGTTTTTTTGTGTGTGAATATGCTTGCTGCGGTGAGGTGAATAGCCGTAGTATGCTTGGTTTGCATGAGCCGCGATTATTCGAGTTTCCTTGGCAAAACGCTTAAAGCGAAAGCCACTTGAAATGCGGTTGGCTTAATATTGCTTATTTTGCCGTTTTATTTATTTTAATTAATTTTGTTTATTTTAATTAAAATTTTGGGAGGCTAGGCCTCGGTTTTGAGCGGCATTGGCAAAATTTTATTTTGACAAGTTTGGGTGCTACCGACTTAATTAATTGGATTAATTAAGGGAAATGCGGAATTTAGTGGGAGCTTCAATTATTTAATGACGTCAAATTACATAATCGGTTAAACAACTTTGACTAGTTTTAATTAGGCGTGTTAATCGGATTAACCACCTAGATTAGTTACTAGTGCGCGTGTTGTTTAAATGCATTTTACTTGTTTGATATTGTAAATTGCATGGGCCATTCACAAATAGTGAATGGATGAATGGAATATATATTCTCTCTCACAGGTTTTATGAAATGGCAACTAGTGGGACCACATTAGGATAGAAAATACGGACTACGTGCCGTTATGTATTTTTGTAAATCTAAATACGGTCTACGCACCGTTAAGTATTTTTGTACCTTAATATTTAGATTATTCCTAGTCGTAGACACTAGTATTTGCATAGTTTGGTTAAGTCTTGAAGAAGGCGTATCTTGGAAGACAAAACCTTGAATTGCAAATGAAGACCTTTTGAAGATTTGAAGAATTCAAGGGGTCATGCTAGTTGCCAATATGCATCTATAATTTCGCTTTATATTTTATGCTTATATATATACATGCGAATTATTCGTTAGATGCATGTTTAGGTTTTCTTTATGTTGCGATGATTAGTTAAGTTCACTTAAATCAACCAACATAGAATTCCTAGTAATATTGAGTCAAACTTGCCTTTCCAAAACAACACTTACCAACCGAACGAGGGTGATGGTAGGCTACGCCAAAGCGAGGTGTCATCACTTCTCCAAGGCTCATAAGGCACACCGGGTGTGCACGTTGGTTTTGGTTTAACTCATCGGTATGAGTGAGGAGTCCTCACATACCGTGGCAAAAGAGAGACATCGTCAAAGATGCATAAGATGCGATGATTGAGCCATTAGCAAGGCAATGCTTACCCTAGAAGATTGAGTGTTAAGACAAGCCAAAGCATGCTTAACCACTCTTTGTTTCTTCAGATCTTGGAATCGCCTTATTTTCACAAAATAGGGACAATTTTACGTGTAAATAAGACATTAATAAGTATTGAAAATTTGCATGAATAAAATTCAATCTTATTTAAGTAATTTTGAATGGTTTCATTAAAATTCTTTCAATTGTAGAATCATGTCTTCAACCTCAAACAACCAGTTTTCATTCCGCTCAATTCTCGACAAGGAGAAGTTGAGTGGTACAAATTTCCTTGATTGGCAAAGGAATTTGCGCATCGTTCTTATGCAAGAACAGAAAGAGTATGTCCTTAATGAAGAAATGCCCGAGGCTCCCAATGAGGAGGTAACTCAAGCAGCCCTTAACCAATGGCAAGTAGCCGATCGGGATGTCAAGTGCGTAATGCTAGCCACTATGTCTCCTGAACTTCAGAAAACCTTCTTCGAGAAGGAATCGGCCTTGAGATTATTTCTGAGTTACAGAATATGTTTCAAGAACAGGCTCGAACAGAATGGTTTGAAACCCACAGGCAGATCCTTGAGACTAAGCTTAACAAAGGAGAGCTAGTCAGCCCACATGTGCTCAAAATGATCGGATTATTTGAGAACATGGGAAGGCTTGATGCGGGGTATTCAACTGAAATGGCTATTGACATCATTCTCCATTCCCTTCACAAAGGCTATGACCAGTTCAAGATGAACTACAATATGCATAACATGGAGAAAACCCTCACCGAGCTTCATGGGATGTTGAAGCAAGCTGAGCAGACGCTCAAGGATGAGGGAAGGCATGATATGCTAATGATTAAGAAGGGAAAGCCATTCAAAAGGGCGGGTAAAAAGAAGAAGGGCTTCAAGGGGAAAGGATTGAAGAACTTTCCGCCTAAGCCGAAAGCTACCAAAGACAACAAGGAGAAAAAGGTAGCATCTTCTAAGTCTGATTCCGAATGCTTCTATTGTAAGAAGAAGGGACATTGGAAGAGAGACTGCCTCAAATTCAAGGAAGATAAGACGAACGGAACCGTTGCTTCTACATCAGGTATTTACGTTATAGACTTTAACTTCACTAGCTCGGCTTCATGGGTATTAGATACCGGATGTGGCTCACACCGTTGTTCCGATTCACAGGCACTAAGGAACACTAGGAGGCTAGCGAAGGGAGAGATCGAGCTCCGGGTAGGAAATGGAGCAAGGATTGGTGTTGTATCCGTAGGATCTCGTAGTTTGTCTTTGCCCACGGGGCTAGTTTTGGAACTTGACAATGTTTATTGTGTTCCCAACATTACCAAAAACATCATTTCAATTTCGGCGTTGGACGCCAAAGGTTTTGAATTTCGAGTTAAGGACCAATCATGTTCATTTTATCTCGATAATGTTTAATATGGTATGGCACATTCAGAAAATGGTCTTTATGTGTTATCTCTAGACAAAGAAATTTATAACATTAATAATCCTGCAAAGAAAGCTAAGACTACACCGTCTAGTCAAACTTACTTGTGGCATTGTCGTCTTGGCCACATTAACATCAAACGCATCAAGAAGCTTCTTCAAGAAGGTATTCTTGACTCATTTGATTTAGAATCCTTTGAGAATTGTGAAGGATGTTTATTAGGCAAGATGATAAAGCAACCATTCTCCAAGTTGGGAGAAAGGGCCGGTGACTTGTAGGGACTAATACACACCGATGTATGTGGGCCAATGAGTACACCCGCAAGGAGTGGTTATCGGTATTTCATAACCTTCACGGACAACTATAGTAGATATGGTTATGTCTATCTAATGTCGCACAAATCTGAATCGTCTGATAAATTCAAGGAATTTTAGAATGAAGTTGAAAACTAACTTGGTAAGAAAATCAAAGCGCTTTGATCGGATCGAGGTGGCGAATATTTGAGCCAAGAATTTGATGACCATCTGAAAGAACATGGAATACTTTCAGAGTTGACACCTCCGGGAACTCCTCAATGGAATGGAGTATCTGAAAGGAGGAATCAAACCCTGTTAGACATGGTCCGATCGACTATGGGTCTTAGTGAACTTCCAATCTCATTCTGGGGACATGCACTTTTAACTGCAGCACTTACATTGAATCGTGCTCCGTCAAAAGTAGTGGAAAAGACTCCAAATGAATTATGGACAAATAAACCTCCAAGGTTGTCTTTTTTCAAGATTTGGGGATGCGAAGCATATGTCAAGAAACTCATTTCTGACAAACTTCATCCGAAATCTGACAAGGTTTACTTTGTGGGTTATCCAAAAGAAACCAAAGGGTATTACTTCTACAACAAATCCGAGAACAAAGTGTTTGTTGCTCGTGATGGTGTCTATTTGGAGAAGGAGCATCTCTCCAAAATGACAAGTGGGAGGAAAATCGAACTCGACGAAGTTCGAGAGGACAAACAACAAGGACAACTTGACAATCAAAGTGCTCACGAAGCATCTGTTGACATTGGTCAAATTCAAAATATGGAAAGTCAAACCGACAATGCAAATGCTCAGTCCATTACCCTACGTAGGTCAACTCGGCCAAGATCTCAACCTGACAAATATCTCGGTGTTGTATTAACTGAAGATTAGGACATCCTAGTAGTGGGTGGAGATGAGCCGGTAACCTACAAGTAAGCTATGACGAGCCCCGACTCTGCAAAATGGCTAGAGGCCATGAAATCCGAAATGGATTCCATGTTTGAAAATCAAGTATGGGACTTGGTTGATTTACCCGTAGGTTACACACCTATCGGATGTAAATGGATTTTCAAGATGAAAACCGACAAAGATGGAAATGTATTCATTTACAAGCAAGGCTGGTAGCAAAAGGTTACAGGCAAATTCACGGCGTTGATTATGATGAAACCTTTTCTCCAGTAGCTATGCTTAAGTCCGTTCGAATTCTTCTAGCGATTGCTGCATATTACAATTATGAAATATGGCAGATGGACGTCAAAACCGCCTTCCTTAATGGAATTTTCGAAGAAACTGTGTACTTGACACAGCCTGAAGGTTTTGTCGACCAGAACAATCCTAAGAAGGTATGCAAGTTTAAGAAGTCCATTTATGGATTAAAGCAAGCAAACAGAAGTTGGAATCTGCAATTTGATGAAGCCATCAGTAAGTTTGGTTTTATCAAGAATCCAGATGAGTCTTGTGTTTACAAGAAGGTCAGTGGGAGTGACATTGCCTTCCTAGTCTTATATGTCGATGACATTGTGCTCATTGGAAATAGCATTCCGTTGTTAAAGTCTGTAAAGGCTTGGCTCGGGAAATGTTTTTCAATGAAAGATTTGGGAGAGGCTCAGTACATACTAGGCATCAAGATCTATAAGGATAGATCAAAGAGGATGATAGGAATGAGTCAAAGTACTTACATCGATAAGGTTCGATTCCAAATGGAAGGAGCCAAGAGAGGGCACCTACCCATGTCACTTGGCATAACCTTAAGCAAGAAGCAGTGTCCAAAGACACCTGATGAACGAGAAAGGATGAGTCGTATTCTATATGCTTCGCTTATTGGATCGATCATGTATGCCATGATATGTACTAGGCCGGATGTATCGTATGCCTTGAGTGCTACGAGCCGATACCAATCAGACCTAGGAGAGGCGCATTGGACTGCGGCCAAGAATATTCTGATGTACCTAAAAAGGAACAAGGATAAATTCCTGGTCTATGGCGGTAAAGATGAATTGGTTGTTGAGGGATATACCGACGCAAGCTTCCAGACAAATAGAGACGACTCCAAGTCACAATCCGGATACATATTCTGTCTCAATGGAGGAGCGTTTAGTTGGAAGAGTGCAAAGCAAAGCACAACTGTTGATTCTACAACTGAAGCCGAGTACTTGGCAGCGTCTGAGGCAGCCAAGGAGGCAGTTTGGATTCGCAAGTTCATTGATGAACTTGGTGTTGTACCCTCCATCAAGGGTCCAATAGACCTCCATTGTGACAACAATGGAGCTATTGCTCAAGCTAAAGAGCCACGAGAACATCAGAAGGTCAAACATGTCAAGAGGCGATTTCACATGATTCGAGAATGGAAGACAGAGGGTGAAATCAGAATTTTCAAGGTGGGAACGGATGACAATGTAGCCAATCCACTTACTAAACCCTTGTCTCAAGTGAAGCACAACAAACACATTGAGGCAATGGGAATCAAGCATGTCGCGAACTGGCTTTGATTTCCATATTATAGTGTTTTAATTAAATTTTGGACAACGTTAATGTAAATCACTATGATGAACCATTCAGTTTTTGGAGTAATTAAAATTTTTCATGCAATTTAATTCACTCCGTCTCTATTTAATTGTGGTTTAGAGTTAAATAATGAGTCCATTCGATTTTAATAAATATTCAAAATAGGGTATCAAGTCAATGTCTTGGATAAATAAATACCTATTAAGTGAACATTGAATATTTTAATCGAAAATTATCCCTAATCAAGGTCATATTTTTTGTGGACGATTAATGACCATTAGAGATTAGTGTGTAGTATGATTTATAACACCGTTTCTTGTGCTATGAGGATATAAATCATTTGCACAGGTATTGGTTTAGAACCATACTGGATCGACCTATGAGAATACTTTAAGAGACTTAAAATCTTCATAAGTATTTTTCTCATAATTAATATCGGAACTCTTTTCCTTGACCATGAGTAATGGGAGGTCTCTTGTTTGAGTACTAGTCCGCTTTGGTATCCGCCAAACGTCTGCCGTAACTGGGGATTATAACGACAAATATCAGGCGGCTAGGTCCTCTTAGTAAGAAAAGCTACATTACAAGACTGGAAATGTCCCCCTACTAACAATAGGGAACATGTGTTGTTGTTTACAAGCCCTCTCGAAGAGTGAGACTGTGAAAATGCATGGCCGTGCTCAGATGGATTTTAGAAGTCATCTTCTTATTGACAGCCAAACTCGGATTTCAAGAAACACTTCTGGACGTAACAGAGATGACGAGTAGTCTTACTCTGTAGTTCATGAAGAGACATAGGAAAGGGGCTATACACTAAATGCACACTTGTCAGGAAGGACAGGTGGGAGATTGAAAGGAATGGTGTCCTTCGAAAAAGTGTATTATTCTGATAGCGGGTTCAGAATTATTAGAAAGCTAATATATTCAGTAAGGTCAAGTGATCGGAATGTCTGGGTGGAGGCCGCTTCCGATCAGTAATATTAATATATTAATATTATAACTTAATCTTGACTGAACCCTTCGGGTCACACCCAAGAAAAATATATGAACCGACTCGACGAATTAATTCGGAAGAAATTAATTCGTCGCTCGAGTGTTAAATATTTAGACGTTAGTAATTCGAGCTTGAAGCGTCGAAACCGATCGTCGGAAGTCGAGTAAAAAATAATAAAAAGACGAGACGCGCAAATTAATAATAAATCGACCATATTCCCAAAATACGCATAGCATCGGAGTGCCCCGAGCATCCGAATGCTAGGGGCAAAAATGTCTAACCATAGGTGGCTAGCAAGCGCACCAAGCCGAGCCTAGCATGGCTGGCTAGGTGCGTGCTAGCGCACCGTGCTAGCAGCCACGCACAGCAGCAGCTAGCAGCCGCGTGCACGTGGTGCGTGCAGCAGCTAGCTGCCGCAAGCTAGGCATGCTAGCAGCGCACACACTAGCAGCCACGCTCAGCAGCAAGCCCGCACCAAGTGCGTGGCTTGCGCGCACAGCAGCAGCCCGCATCTTGGTGCGGGGCTGGGCTCGTGGCTGGGCCATAGGGCCGGTCACTATGGGGAAGCTTGAGGAATATTGGAGCAAGTGGGTAAGGACATGTGGCACAAGGAGAGTATTGAGTGGGGAGCAAGTATGGTCCCCTACTCTCCATGTGGTCCTCACCAACCCATTTCACATGATAATGCCACTTGTAGATTTATTATTAGTTTGCAATTTTAATTTAATTTAGCTTTAAATTAATTTGTGGAATTTCATGATCCCACATTGTTGGGATAGAAATTCCCACTCATACTTTCCTCTATAAATACCAACCTTGCGATTTGGAGTCAAGTGCTTGAGTGGGAGTTAGAAAGAGCATTCCATATTTTGGGAAAAACTCTTAAAATCCATTAACACTTGGGTTTTGGTCGGACCTTGCTAACTCCAAGGTAGCGGACCTAAAAAGTCGTGTTCGTCCTTTGTGGGTGGATACCGTTGGAGGCACGGCATTTGCGGTGCTCAAGGCTTTGAAGTAAGAGCCCGTTTTGAGAGGGCGAAGCTCGCTTCAAGGGTATGATTCGTTCTTCCTTTTCTTGTGCTTATTTATTTATGCTTTATGGTTTTATTAATTACGAGTGGTTCCTTGGGTCGGGGTTGTTTCTGCGGTGAGTCGGACTCACCAAACCCCAACATGAGAAACATGAATGCCAAGTGAGTGATAGACCGCATGATCGGGATTTCCCACACTTATAAAACAAATGCAAAAGCAAAAAAATAAATAAATAAATAAATAAAGAGAGAACAATAATAAATAAAGCAAAAAAAAAAAAAAAGAGAACTAAACCTCAAGCATGAAAATACAAATATTCCAAGAGCAAGGTTGCACACCTTGGGGGCTTATAGAGGGTCTTGAGCCTTTTATCCCCTTCTTCTTTAACCTTTAGCCTAACCACGTTACAACCCTTAAAAAGAACTTTTTGAGGTATACACACACTTGTGCGAGGTTCGGCTAGAGCTACGTTCGGCCTGATTACTAACATGCATTCATACGTTCGGATGTGTGATAGTGACATCGAGGTGCAGCCGTAATAAACATGCATTCATATTCACATTCACACACTTACACCATGATCATATCATGAGATCCCCTATGTTCACCCCTATTCATTTAGAGCTAGACTTGGGGACTTGATCCCTACATTATTAACTTACCTAGCCTAAGAGTCACCACCATTTGGCTCTTTTCAATATATTTTTCCACACACTTAGCCCTTGCAACCTAGTTTAGTGTCACTATCACACACATCACAGATACATGACCAAATATACTTCCCTTAGGAACCCTTTGTCATGAAATCTTAACATAACGCTGAAGCATGCCTTGTCATGTCAAAATCGCTCATCAATCATCATTGCATCACAAAGTATGAAGTACTTAGCCTCCGTTCCTAAGTTACCTAAATACTTTCATTATCGAGTCAACTAGGATAGTCTAAGATGTTATAATCCTTGTACTATGGAGAGACAACACTTGGCTAAGCTCATTCAACATGCACCTTCTCAAACACTTCGATTCTTTTTTCGCGTCTTTCTTTTTCGGGAGAAAGTCGGTACCCTCCACAAAAATGACGGAAAATTTTTGCTTTTTTGCATTTTCGAGTCGCACGACACATTACAATGCACACACGAGTCACATATGGTAAGTCGTCTTACCTTGAGTCATGTCAAGTTAATGAGTCAAGCAACACTAAGTCGTAGGTCAACCCTAAAGAAAGATGAGCAAAGTTCTATAGTCAAAGATATAAATGCAGGTATATCCCAGCAAGCGAAGACACTCCTGGATTTTTTCGAAAAAACTGCGAATATGACACAAGAGATTCCTCCAAGATAAGAGGAGTTACATTGTTCAGTAAATCAGAGATGAAGAACTTTAATTTACAAAATATTTTAGCAGATTTAGTTGAAAAAGAAACGACCAAGTTCAAAGTTCGAAGCGAAACCGATCAATGAACAACGGCAGCAAGAGTAGAATAGGGAAGACCCCACTCCAGCGCCAGACGACAAGGCTGTTGCCTGGCGACAACATCTGTCGTTTGGCGACAACATCTGTCGTTTGGCGACAACATCTGTCGTTTGGCGACAACATCTGTCGTCTGGCGACGAAGTTCAGCACCTAGCGCTAGATCCCAGCGTCTGGCGACAGAGCTTGAAGCCTCTCAGAATGGTTATTTCAACCTCATACAGCAATTTCAGGTTCCTTGGTAAGCAGTTAGCCCATATAAGCAAATTGACATGATTAGTAGTCGGCTCGATTACAATCGTAGTAAGTGATTGACCTGACAAAAAATTGTCTCACTTAGCTTAAGTGCCTAACACACTGGCTCATTACAAGCACCAACGTATCGATTTAAAAGCAAGCACTTAAACGACGATATTTCCAAATATGGATTGTTGCGCATTCTTCTTAAACGACAATATTTCCAAATGTGGATTGTCGCGCATTCTTCCTGAACGACAATTTTTCCAAAATTGGATTGTCATCCCCAACTGACAATATTTCCAAATATGGATTGTCGCGCATCTTCTTCAACGACAATTTTTCCAAAATTGGATTGTCATCTCTGGCAAAGTTTCCAAGCGTGGATTGTCGTGCTCCTTCTCTGTTTGGCAATTTTTTCAAGTTTGGATTGTCATCTCTGGCAAGTTTTCCGATATTGGATTTTCATACACCTAGTTCTCTATGGCAAAATTTCCCAAAGGATTGTTGTAGGTCTCTATTCATCATAAATATCGGCAAAGGTTCCTCAACGTGGATTGTCATTCATTTTAGTAAGTGGAAAATTTTCCCGAAGTGGATTGTTGGTCGACTCTTTTTTGCAAATGTTCCAAGACGCGGATTTTCAATAGTGGCAATATTTTCCCAAAAGAATTGTCGCATAGAATTGGCAAATTTCCAAGGTAGATTGCTTTCAAGTGTTATATTCCAAGATGTGGATTGTCGATCGTAGCAAAGTTCTTATGACAGATTGTTACGAAGCATTGGAAACTTTTCCCAAAATTGGATTTTGGCAAATTTTCCTAGATACGGATTGTCGCTTCATCGTGGCAACATTTCCAAGGATGGATTATTACGTGGATTTGACAACTTTCCCTAAATCGGATTGTCATACATCATACAAGAGTTGTGTATTGTCATCACAGCAAAGAAAAGAGGATTGTCATCATAGCAAAAGCACCGACATACTGGTTTATCAATAGCAAAATTCAAGCAGCATTAAGGATCAACAAGCAGTGGTCTTTTCGAAGATTTTCATGGAGGAGATTGGAGGCATTTACAGGCGTAACAGTCTTCAGGTGGTATTCTCTAGCTTTCAGAAGATCGTCAAAAACAAACGGCATGATGGCATTCCCTAGCTTGTGGAAGGTTTTCACAACAACAACAAATACAGAAATGCAGCAACAAATCGGTTACTCCTTTAGAGACGTGTGCTTGACGGTGCAAGATACACGTTTCTTAACTCTTTTATCTGTTTAACTAACGTTAGTTTTGCAGGTATAGACGTTACAAGAATGATTTAGGATCGCGGAACGTTGGGAATCATTCTCCGTCCCTATCGATAATTTGACTTTTGTTTTTGAAACTTGCGGTTCTCTAAACTCAGTCAAAGTGGGGGCTTCAGTAGACACCCATTTTTGTCTCCCCAAAACCAAACCCAGCGATGAGAATTTTTTGCGTCAAATCATAATCGAATGGAGTGAAAGTGTGGAATGTCTAGTGTTGCGGATAGTTTTTTAATTCCTTTTCTTTCTCTCTGTTTTTGAAAACCTATTTTAAGAAAACAGCCAATCCAGTTTGGTTTAGTCCATGTAAAAGGTCCAATAATTGTTTATTTGGGTCGGGTTTGAAAAGATCTTTCCAACAATATATTATAAGCCCAATTCCGATGAATAATGAGGAAGTTATGGCCAAAATACTAAACTGGGCCCGGTTTGGTCCTTATTGATCCGTGCCATTTATGGCACCTTTAGGCTATGTTTTCTTTATATTTCTATGCTCGTTTTTAGTCTTTTAAGTCGTGTTTTTAGGGAATAATGCTTGATTTGCGTGTTTGTGTGTTAGTTTAGTGAAATGCGTGCTTTTAATGGTTTTCTTATTATTTTATTTATTTCTCGGCTATTTCCCTCGCTTCTCCGTTTGTTTGACTTGTTTTGTAGGTGTGTCGAGCTTCCCCGGATTTAATCATCAAGGAGGGAGCTCAAGTGCATTCAAGGAATTTAACCGAGCCAAGTTAGGGAAGCCAAGCACACAAGTCAAGCCAATCCAAGAAACAAAGGAAAATAAAGGCTTGCAAAGTATCAAAAAGGACCTTTGTGCATTGATTCGGCCATATCTTGAGTTTTACAGATTGGATTGAGGTGATTCAAGTTGAGTTGGAAAATAGACTTGGAGAGCTTTCCAATGATAGGTTTCATGCTTTCATAAAATTCTTAGAATAAGAGTTACAACCTTCCAAAGTTGGCCCTGCAAATCTGCCGCAACCTATTTCTGCCGATTTTGGGCAGTAAGTCCCCGAGGGCTGGCCGCAGGCTCCCCGTGGGCGCGAGCCTTGGCCCCGCGGGCGCGGATTCCGGTGTGTCCGCTCCCCTCTATGGGCGTGGCCGATTTCTCCAAGGGCGCAGGCTTCTGGGTCTTTTACGATTTTAAGCTTCTTTTCTCCTTTTGTTTATAGATAGTTTTTGGGGGTTTTTATTATCATTCATTCATGTAATTCTTAGTTTTACAATAATGTTCTCTCTCTTAGGTTGAGATCTTCTCTGTCTAGATCAGGCTAGATTAGGAGTAGTTTTAGAGAGAGAAAGTGAAGGATTTCAATGGTGATTGAGAGATTGGAGATACAAGGGTGACAATTGTGTTCAAGATCTTCTCTATTATTAATGAGCATTCTTAACTCTTTCTCACCTTAATGCTTTGTTTAATTTCATGTTTTTTTGGATTAACTTTGATGTTTGATGCTTTATTAGTGTAGTTATTCTTGATATATTGTTGATTCTTGATTTTCATAGTTGTTAGTTGATAGATGATCATTCTTGAATAGTTGTTTGGCTAGGAATTGGGTGAAACTTGTATGATTGATTAATTGTGATTAATTTGGGAATTGTATTGATTGATTGTTGAGATTAAAGTGATTAATGAAGGCTTTCATGTGTGTAATTCGATTAGGCCTCGAGAATTATGCTAGATTGCATTGTAATTGCGAATGACACGAACAATTGATTTAGTAATTACAATTATCGATTGGTTTTGATTGTGATTCTCTTAGTTTGTTATTCATAGTGAACCCTAGCTTAACAATTAGGAGATATCTCTTTGATTCTAATTGATTGCTCTTATCATTAGTCTTCACAACCTTTGATTGACTTGATCTTTCCAAGTTGTTGTAATTGACATGATTACTTGTTGATCCCCGTTCCTAGTGTTTTATTACTTTGGTTACTTGTTTTGTTAGTTATTAGTATTCTCCCTTTACCCTTTGATTTCGACCTAGCTTAGGCGCATAATTGAAAGTGCTTGAACATTGTTGTTCCTTTGGGTTTGACCCTTGACTTGCCTCTATACTCGTATTTAGGTTTGTTAAGTGTTTATAAATTTAGTTTGACTGAGGGAAGATTAGATAACGACCTAGTTTTCCCCTTGTCAAAATGGTGCCATTGTCGGGGAATGGTGTTTATGTTTGAGTGTTTTTTATTGCTTGAGTCTAGGTCTTTGTGTATACTTTTATTTTATTTGAATTTTGCTTGGTTTAAAAAAAACAGAAAGTACCTCGATTTCTCAGTTTGAGAATGAGCTATTTTGGGTGTACTTTAATAGAAAAGAGAACTTCATTAGTTACCATGGTTGTGATATTTGGGAGGCTTGCGAGATTTGTTATCATGATTTGAATGAGCAAACTAGAGACATTGTTGAAAGCATGTTTAATGGTGGATTTCGGGCATTGTCAATCGATGATGCTTGGGACTTTTATGTATGGTTTGCTAGAGATAGTTGTGATCGTGGTCATTGTTATTCAAATGCTTCCATTGATGATTGTTATGGTCCATGTTCCATGAATGATGAATCTTGCAGGCCTACTTGTGCCCCCATTCCCCAATTTGATGATGCCTCTCATATCTCTAATGTTGATCCTTGCATGCTTGCACATAATTCTTTCCCCCATGATGCTCCTCAATGCTCTTCATCCTTCCAATCTTTAAACCCTACCTTTGAGTCTTCTTATAATCAAATTGGTGGTTCTTTAAGAAAATTGGAGATGAATTCTAATTTGGAACCAAATGAGATGAGATATTTGGAAATTGTGAAAATCCAAATGGAAATGTTTAAAATGTTGGAAGAGAGTAACACTAGTAGAAAACTAACCTCAAGTAACACCCAAAATGTGTTACATAAAGTGGTAAAAGTGTTACTATAGACAATAGGTAACACTTTATTGGGTGATACTTCCGCCCATGTTACCTAAGGTCTTATGTAACACTTCGGGTAACTTATGGTAACACTTTTAAAAATGATACTAGAAATCCTCTTATGTACCACTTTTTATATTATTAGTATGATTTTTAAAGTGTTACTTTTTATTTCTTATGTAACACTTACTTATTTCTAGTAACATTTTTCAATCATAAAGTATCACTTTATCCAACATTATGTACCACTTTTTTGAACTAATGTAACACTTTTTTGATTGTTAGGTAACATTTTTCATTCATATTTTGACATATAGTAGCATTTTATTCGACATTATGTATCACATTTTTCAATCAAATTATAAAGAATTAACATATACAATGATCACAAATGTGAAATTAACATATAAGATATACCAAAATGTGAATGGATATAATTTTATAGTTTCTTAAAAAAAACATCCATAAACACCAATTATTTTTTACCAATAGAAACTTGAAGATATACATTTTTTTTTATTTTTTTGAAAATAAATAACTTAAAGCAACAACAGCAGATGCTCTAGCAAAGGCTGAATGTGAAGTAGCATCCCAACAGCAGAACGTGAAGTAGCAGACTAGCAGAGCAGAACGTGAAGTAGCAGGGGCATCAATGTCATCAGTCAGTGGCGGACTTGGGCTTAGACCTGGTGGGTCAAGTGACTCACCAGGCCCAAAAAAAAATTTTAAGTTATTTTTTTTAAAAAAAAAAAAATAAAAAAAAAATAATAAAAAATAAAATCAGTTAGAGGAGACTTCAAGGCTTTCAAGCCCTAGCCTCTTCGTGCTCTTCATTCTTCTCTTCGTGAATCGTGACTTCGCCTTCTCCGCCTAATCGCCTCCATTCTTCTCTTCGTGAATCGTGACTTCGCCTTCTCCGCCTAATCGCCTCCATTCTTAATCGCCTCATCTCCATTCTTCTGTTCGTGACTTCGCGTGAGTGCGTGACTTCGCCTCTTCGCTCATCTCCATTCTTCTCTTCGTGACTTCGCCTCTTCGCTTCGCCAGGCAGCCACCGTTCTCTTCGCCTAATCGCTTGGTAGTCGGACGTCGGTGACTCGGTGGTCGTGACTCGTGGACTCCGTCCTCTTTGTGAAATCGCTACTCGAAACGTCGGTGCTAGTAAGTTGATTTCTAATTTTTATTTTTAATTTCTAATCTTCAAATTAATTCAGTCTAATTTGTTAATTTTATTAAACTTTGGTTTAAACTTTGGTTGATTTGTTATTTTACTGTTGGCTGTGCTGCTGATTGCTGAATTGGCGAATTGCTTAAAGTCGAGTGATCTACTTACTCCTATTTTGAATATCTTTCAGTGGCTTAGCTGCTTTTATTCTTTCCTATTCATTATGCTGTCTTTTATTGCATCGGCCCGTTCATAATCGAGCTATTAAAGACTATTGATCTTTGTTATTGTTGTAACAACTGATTTGCTAAGCTGGATGATGAAATGTGGTTGTCTGATGTGGTTATTGCTGTCGCATGTGCATAAACAGCAGTTTCTGTCTCTTTCTTTGCTTATCTGTTAATTACACTCCTGCTCCTGTGATCAGGAGAAACCCTGTTGCCTGTTTCTATCTACAATCTACTTGCTCATATTTGTATTTTATGCTTTGAGGATGTCACTGCAGAACTCAGTGGGTATCATCTTATCAAATGATCATAAATTATCAATTTATCAGCCTTCTTGGTTAGATCTTGCTATTATCTGGTATCCACATTTTTGTACGAGATTTCTCTTAGTCGAGCCAATTTAAGCTGCCATAAATCATGCTATTCATTTTAGAGATAAAGGGGAAGAGAGTTTAATGTTTACTATCTAGATTCCCCAACCAATTTAGCTTCAGGATAGCTAGAATATCACTGGTAATATGTTTGTGGATGGTGACCTTAAGTATGTAGGTTTTTAAGTAAAGTCTTAATTCATGTTTGCACTTTTTACATCATATTTTATCATATATACTGTAAATTGGTCTCTTCTCAGAACAGTTATTACAGCTATCCACAAACCTTAGAGTTAACTTTTTTGTCTTGTGTTGCTCAACTGGAAGTTTTGTTTTGCTAGGCATTGAAGCAAGAGGTTTTATCTTTGGTCCCCCTATTGCCTTGGCTATCGGAGCAAAGTTTGTGCCATTGAGAAAGCCAAGAAAGTTGCCCGGTACTTACTCCCAAAACTTACGCCACTGGAGACTTGAGTGCTGCCGACTGCCGACTGCCTAGCAAGGTAGGTAATCAACTAATCATCAATTGATTTTTTTTGTGAAATCTGTTTTGTGTAATTGTGTTTTGTGTAATTGTGTTTTGTGTAATTGAAATCTCTTGAACTTATTAGTTATTACTTATGTGAAATCTGTTTTGTGTAATTGTGTTTTGTGTAATTGTGTTTTGTGTAATTGAAATCTCTTAAACTTATTAGTTATTACTTATGTGAAATCTGTTTTGTGTAATTGTGTTTTGTGTAATATGTTTATGTGATTATGTCATTATGTGAAATTGCTTGATTTAGACCATTTAGTTGAATATTTATTCAAATAATTTTTCTGGGGAATATTGCTTGATTTAGTTCAATATTTATTCAAATTTCAGAATGAAGAGAAAACATACTCCAAATGAAATGCAAAACATTACTAGCTTCTTTGCTAAAAAAAAATCCTACTCCAACTTCTCTTCCACATCCAACACAAAATGAACAAACTATAACTCCACCTCAAGAAAGTGAGCAACTTTCATCTCCATCTCATTATTCAACTCAAAATTCCCCTCAAAATGAACAAGGCCAATGTTCTCCTAATGCCCCAATCTTTGGAGAAAGATTAAGTGAACATGAATTTGCTAATCTTCCACAAGATCCAGGAAAGAGGAGAAAAATGAGTCAATTTCATAAAGATGATAGAGATTTAGTGAGAAGAATTTACATTCAAAGAAAGCCTTGTCAGCCCAAAGACTTTACATTTCCTCAAACTTCTATTTTTGGCAAAAATCGTCGCTTTTGTGCTAAGTGGTTTGATACTTGGACTTGGCTTGAGTATAGTGTGGAAAAGGATGCTGCCTATTGTTTCCCTTGTTATCTATTCAAGGATGAAAATGCCTTTGGAGGTGATGCTTTTGTTAGTGATGGTTTCAAATCATGGAATCGATCGGATTTAATAAGAAAACATGTCGGTAAACACTTGAGTACACATAATAATGATGTTTTAGCTATGGATTTGTTCAAGAAACAAAATTCAAGCATCACACAAGCCTTAACAAAACAAACCGCTGATAGTACAAATGCATATAGGACGCAACTTGAAGCTTCAATTGAATCTATCCAATGGCTTTTACTCCAAGGGTTGCCTTTCCGTGGTCATGATGAAAAAGAAAGTTCCTTAAGAAGAGGTAACTTTCTTTCACTTTATCCCTTATTTCCAAAGGTAATCCTGAATATTCTAAAGTTGTTTTCAAAAATGCTCCTAGTAATTGTCAACTTACTTCTCCTAAAGTCCAAAAAGATATCATAAATGCATGTGCAAAAGAGACCACTAAAGCAATGCTTGAAGATATTGATGGTGGTTTATTTTCTATCCTTGCTGATGAGTCCGCTGATGTTTCTGACAAGGAACAATTGGCTCTTTGTTTGAGATATGTTAATAGAAAGGGAGAAGTGTGTGAGCGTTTACTTGGTATTGTGCATGTTGTAAACACTGCTTCTTTGGCTCTCAAAACTGCTATTGAATCCTTATTAATGGAGCATTCTTTGTCTTTCTCTCAAGTACGGGGTCAGGGTTATGATGGGGCAAGTAATATGCAAGGTTCTATTAATGGCCTTAGGACTCTTATAGAGAATGAGTGTAAAGAAGCTTATTTTGTCCACTGCTTTGCTCACCAACTTCAATTAACTCAAGTTGCACTTGCTAAAAAGAATTCAGATTGTGCTTGGTTATTTGTTGATGTACTTGCACCTCTCTTGAATTTTGTGGGGGGTTCACCAAAAAGGAAAGAGTTTCTTCGTGAAAATCAAGCTCAAAGAGTGGTGGATGCATTGTCTCTAGGTGAACTTGAAACGGGTTCAGGTTTAAATCAAGAACGTGGATTAGGTAGACCTTGTGATACTCGTTGGGGATCTCACTTCAAGACAATCTTGAATGTACTTGATTTATTCCCTGTAATCCTTGGTTCTCTTGAGGATATTGCAAAAGTATCTGATACAATAGATTCTAATAGAGCTCAAACACTTACAAATCTTCTGATGTCCTTTGATTTTGTGTTCGTGGCACACTTGATGGTTAGTATATTTGCGATAACAAATGCTTTGAATGTGGCCTTACAAAAGCACGATCAAGACATTGTGAATGCAATGGCCATGGTTAATGTAACCAAGACTAATTTGCAAAAAATGAGAGATGAAGGATGGGATTCTCATATGGAAAAGGTAATTTCTTTTATTGGTGACTATGACATTGCAGTTCCAATGGAGGCTAAATATGTTGTTCCCGGGAGGAGGTTGTTTAGAGGTAAATGCCCACAAGTGTCTAATCTACATCATTTTCGAGTTGAAGTTTTTTTTGGTGTCATTGATCTTCAATTGCAAGAACTTGAAAATCGATTTCCCGAAATAACTAAAGAACTACTTGTGTGTATGTCTTGTTTGAGTCCTGTGGATCGTTTTTCAAAGTTTGATAAGGAAAAATTGATTAAGCTTGCAAAATTCTATCCTAATGAATTTCCAAGTTCAGAATTGATAGTCTTTGGTCATACACTTGATAGTTACATTTGTTCTGTTAGAGGAGATGAAAGGTTTTGGAATTTGAAGGGTCTTAGTGATCTTTCAATCAAATTGGTTGAAACGGGATTGTCTGAAACTCATGATAGGGTCTATTTACTTTTGAAGTTGGTGTTGCTTCTTCCTGTCGCAACGGCAAGTGTGGAAAGAGTATTTTCTGGCATGAAGCAAGTGAAAGACAAACTACGAAATAGCATGGGAGATCAAATGTTGAATGATTGTTTAATTACTTATTTGGAGAATGATTTGTTTTTGAATGTTAGCATGGAAGATATCATGAATCGATATCAAAACATGAAAACTCGTCGAGAACTATTTTAATAAGTTTGCATTACTATTTAGTTGTCTTTTGTAGTATTATATGAACATTTGGTTGTATTTTGTACTGTTTGAATATTTGGATGTATTTTTTAGTACTATTATTTGGTTATTTGGTAAAAAAAAAATTTTACATATTTGATTATCGATTGTGACTCACCAGTCGGAAAATCCTGGGTCCGCCACTGTCGTCAGTAGGAGGGAAGTAGCAAGGCAGCAACAAAATCTCACTAAGTAGGAATCTTTAACCTCTTGAACCGTAAAAGGCCGATCCTTTGAAGATGCAGACATAAAAATTGTCAACCATGATATGATAAGAAATGTTGTTGAATGACAACGCTGGCACTACAGCTCCTGCATTAAGAGGAATATGACATATAAAACCATTTCCATGCATTTAAGAATACATTTCCATAAGATATAAAAATAAAAAATTCTAATGTTATATGACTTATATCATAAAGGTACAAACGATGCAAGAATGAAAAACATTAAAAAAAAAATAGTAATGTGCATGCTTTCAGGACCACATAGGAAGATTGGTTAAACGGAGTCAATACAAGTATGGTCAAAGTACCTTAAAGTAGCCATAATCATTGAGGTATATTATTGAAAATACTCTTTAATGAACAACTCAAAGAAAAGATCATTGAAACAGACATATCACATGGATTCTACGATGCAAGTTAGATAGAGTTGTAAATATCAACATCAAAAGCAAGAGTTAGGGAGCCTGGGATGTACAAGTACAAGAATAAACAAAGATGTAGTAGCAGCATAAAATCCAACTTATTAGAAAGCTTAACATAGCCATTATAAGAATACTTAAAATAAAATACGGAATATGAACAGAGGAAGGCAACTAAAAACAGTGGCAAGACTGGCAACTGTATACTAATATGGTTATGAATGATAATGTCGTGAAAGTACAAATACATAGCATATCCAAAGAAACTTTAGTAGCAAGAATAAACTTGGGCAAGACATTAATACATATCATATATAAACAATATTGAGATGTGGTGATAAAACTAAAGCAAGTACATTGAGAGATGTTGTGATAAATTTAAAGTAAGTACATCAAGTAGGATATAGAAAATATTTCAACTACCAATCTCATCAGTCATCATAGTAGAAGTGAGTGAGTAATGTGGAAAAACCTGAAGAACCATTATATAACTATTTCAAAACAGCCTTAAAAAGGAAGTAAACCAATTACTAACACTAGTAGAAAAAACATTATAGGAAGCGGTTCAAAACCCCAAATGGGAAGCGGTTCTGAACCGCATGGGTTTAGGGGGCTTGCCAATTGCCATGAAAATGGCAAGCGGTTCAGAACCGCTTCCCATTTGGGGGAAATGGAAAGCGGTTTGGCGCCAAAACCGCTTGCCATTTGCACTTCACATAACATTATGTCCAGTGCAAATGGCAAGCGGTTTTGGCGCCAAACCGCTTCCCATTTGTAATATTTTTTTTTTTATATATATAATAATTAATAATAATAAGATTACTAGTGACCTATTTTGATATGCACATTAATTTGTAATTTTAAAAATTATTATTATTATTAACTAATATTATTAATTAATATTAATAATTAATTAAAAATATTACAAATTTTGGAATAATAATAATTCAATAACAATAAAATGCATAATAATAATAACATATATAAAACTCATAAATAATGTATAGTACTAATTACAAATAAGTAATATAATGTACATATGGATTTAATAAAAATAAAAAAGATATAGTAACTAAATATTAATTGTTCATAAATAAAAAAAAAAACTCAATCTCATTCATTATCTAACTAACACATATACATTATATTTCTACCTAGATGCCATCAAATGTCACAAAAAAAGCCCACATGTCGCGAATTTCATCAACTTCTTCCTTTGTCAAAGGGCCTTCCCTTTTAATCTTACAAACCTTTGAAAAGAAAAAAATACCAAACATTAAACATCATTTATATATTACATAAAATTAAAACTAATAATTAAAAAAAAATAATGTATATATGTTAAATATTTCAAACATCATTCTAACTTGCCCGATTTAGCATTCTACTAAGTTTTAGGACGGCTTTTACCAAAAAAGCCTATTTCACTACTACTTTGCCCGATTTCTACATTTCTTATCTAATGAGCTATTTATCTATCATAACATGTCAATTACAACTAGTCTTAGGTGTGTAATGCTTGAAATCATAGCAACTTAGCATTCTACTAAGTTTTAGGACGGCTTTTAGCCGAAATCACCTATTTCACTACTACTTTGCCCGTTTTCTACATTTCTTATCTACTGAGCTATTTATCTATCATAACATGTCAATTACAACTAGTCTTAGGTGTGTATTGTTTGAAATCATAGCAACTTAGCATTCTACTAAGTTTTAGGACGGCTTTTAGCCGAAATCGCCTATTTCACTACTACTTTGCCCGTTTTCTACATTTCTTATCTAATGAGCTATTTATCTATCATAATATGTCAATTACAACTAGTCTTAGGTGTCTAATGTTTGAAATCATAGCAAATTAGCATTCTACTAAGTTTTAGGACAGCTTTTACCCGAAATTGCCTATTTTAGCACTACTTTGCCTTTGCATTTGAGTTTCACAATGTGAATCACCTACAACTTCGGTAACCACATTATCATCAATAGGTGGGGCAGTTTCAGCTATACGCTCAAATTCAACAAGCTTATGTTGGAACTCGTCATAAGCTTGGTCTTCCGGTTCCCCCATATCCGTCTCCTTATTAACATAATACAACTCGTCATCATCATCATCATCCATATCCTCATCAGAATGAAGGTTCTCATTAGGATCCATGATATGTGCACACCTATAGTAAACAAGCAAATCATGTTGTTAGTCATCAGTAATGGCAATCAAATCTGAGGCACGAAGAAAGACAAACACTTACCCAACTTCTTTGGTTTCATAACAAATTCACATATAATCCTCTATATAATTCATATATTTAGTTCATATTACATGCTTATACGTTGAAAATACAAAAAAATAAAACACTTCCCGAAATAAACAAAGTTGTTGGAGCATAAGATATTTAGTAAATAAAACATGCATTAATAAAAGTACCTCATTCGTATATTCCCTCATTGTGGTCAGATCGAATATAAGATCTATCATCATCTACATCAGTTGCTACATCAAGTGTAGGAGCAGTGAAAGGGGGAGAATCATCAAATGCATCATATTCTTCCTCGTCCTCAACCTCTCCAACCCCTAACATTCTCTTTTTGCCAGCCAGGATGATGGACCATCTTGGATCGGACGGGTCAGTTACATAGAACACTTGCTTAGCTTGAGATGCAAGGATGAATGGTTCAAGACTATCCCGCAAGTGGCCAATATCTACAAGAGTGAAGTCATCATTTCTCACGTTGCGCCTATTATTATCGACCCATTTACACTTGAATAGACCAACCTTGAAGTCACGGTAATCTAGTTCCCATATTTCCTGAATTCGTCCATAGTACGATAATAGTTCGTCAACTGGTGATGTATCCTTTTCACTTGAAAACTCTCTTGATGAAGCCACAAGAGTGACACCACTATTTTGAGTCGATGAGGATTTCTGATCCCGACTTTCAGTCCAAAATTTGTACCCATTTATATCATATCCCTCAAATGAATTAACATCTTCCTTTGAACCATAAGCTAGCCACTTTATTGTATCAGACACAGTCTCATCCAATTAACGCATCACACGATCATGGAACCACTTCACAAACATCTTATTATGCAACTGCATTAGTGCTCTTTCCCCTTTTTATGGATATTCAACACGCAAACTATCCATGTGCTCTTCTAAATATGGGTGAACCTCCGCAATATGATGAAGCACAAATAGGTGAGCTTGCATGATTTGATCTCGAGCAGCCCAGATCCTTTTTGACCCGATTGTGCCATGACCATCAAGTCTCCCTTCATGTCGGGAAGTGGGAAGCCCAATAGGTTCGGTAACGGCAACATACTCTGCCACGAAATTCCCAATCTCCTCGGACACAATTCCTTGTATCATACTGCCTTCCGGTTGGGCTGGATTTCTTACTTTATCTTGCAGTGTACCCATGTGTTGTTCAAAAGGGTAGCACCACCTCATAAATAGTGGACCGCACAACTTAGTCTCACGAACCAAATGCAGAATCAAATGCACCATTATGTCAAAAAGTGAAGGTGGGAAAAACATCTCAAATTTGCACAAAGTTAGCACAATAGTCGCCTGGAGAGCATCAAGTGTAAAGGGATCAAGAACTTTGCTGCAGATATTATTGAAAAAACCCACAGAGGCTTGTTATAACTTCTCTCACGTTCTTTGGTAAAATACCATTAAGTGCAATCGGTAGGAAAACTTGCATCAACATGTGACAATCATGGGATTTCATACTTGTGAACTTCAATTCTACATTCAAGGAAACAGACCTTTTCATGTTTGACGAGAACCCAGATGGAAGCTTAATGTCATACAAACAAGCACAAAACCTCCGTTTTTCTTCCTTTGATAATGTGTAGCAAGCTGGAGGTAAATACACCTTTTGGTTCTTTCCTTTTCCATCACCTTTCTTCTTTGCGATACCCGTGGCCTTTTCCTTGCGCTTCCCCTTACGGTTTTGACCACCATCTTCGTTTCCCTTTTCCTTAACCATCGCCATCCCTACCTTAGCTTGAACCCACAACTCCGGACAAACACCCCACTCTTGCAAATCTAACCGCGCACTCTTGCCATCCTTCGTTTTTCCGGGAATGTTCATAATTGTCCCCAGAATTGCATCACAAACATTCTTATCTATATGCATCACATCGAGACAATGTCTAACATCATGTTCTTTCCAGTACTCAAGCTTCCAAAAGATTGATTCCTTTTTAAAGAGAGTGTGTGGGTCAATTGGTTTCGTTGTTTTACCAAAAACACATGGAATACCCTTCACTCTCTCATAAACCTCCTTTCCACTTAATGGCCTAGGCGCAACCCCCTCCTCAACTTTCCCATCGAAGGCCTTTTTCTACTTACGATACGGGTGATCGCGCCTAAGAAATCTTCGGGTCCTCACGTACACATCTTTGCCATAGTGGTCAAGGTACACGTTCGGTGTGTCATCAATACAAAGGGGACATGCTTTATGCCCTTTGTTCTTGTACCCGGACAGATTGCCATATGCAGGAAAATCATTGATGGTCCACATAAGGGCAGCACGCAAAAGAAACATCTCGTTCTTATGGGCATCATAAACGGTAACACCTTCGTCCCACATCTTTCTCAAATCATCAATAAGGGGCTCAAGGTAAACATCAATGTCGTTTCCAGGTTGCCTTGGCCCCGTTATCAAAAGTGAAAGCATTATATATTTCTGTTTCATACACAACCACGAAGGCAAGTTGTAAATCACTAAAAGTACCGGCCATGTGTTGTGTTTAGTACTAAGAGTGCTAAATGGATTCATACCGTCCGTGCACAACCCAAGCCTTAAATTTCTGACTTCACCACCAAATGCCCTAAACTTCATATCGATGTTCTTCCATTGTGGAGAGTCAGCAGGATGCTTCAACAAACCATTTTTCTTTCTTCCCTCAGCATGCCATCTCAGGTTCTTGGCGTCTTTTGGTATTGAAAATAGACGCTTTAACCTTGGAATAATAGGAAGATACCACAACACCTTGGCAGGAGGTCCTTTACTACCAGCATTGCAGCTTGATCGCTTGTAACGCGACTTACCGCAACGTGGAACTCCTCCAACTCTTCATATTCATTTCGATAAAGAACACAGTCATTAGGATATGCATGTATCTTTTTATACTCCAAACCAAATGGACACATTAGTTTCTTTGCATAATAATAGGAATTAGGAAGTTCATTCCCATCTGGCAACATATCACATAACGCAGTCAACAAAGAAGTGAAACTAGTGTCACTCCAGTTATGCTTAGACTTAATGTTAAATAGTGTAAGCACGACTGAGAGTTTTGTGTATTTTTTGGACCCGGGATACAAAGGCTTTTTGGCAGCCTCTGATAATGACTCAAATACATCAGGTCGGTCACCAAATTCACCTTCAATATCACGCATCATCTCATCCAAGTGATCATCACCACCACCATCCTCGGTGTCATCCCCTTCACCACCATCATCATTCCCATTTTCTTCTTCAACATGAATCTCGGCACTTTCAACATGCGTCTCATTGCCAACAACATTCTCCCTATACGATCCCTTCTCACCATGCCAAACCCAAACATGATATTGAGGCCTAAACCCATAACATTGTACATGTGCCATGATGGTATCCACACTATTGACCCTTATGACATTATTACAATTGACACAAGGACAATAAAGGTAATTGACACCCGTTCTAAGCTGATACTATGAAGCACTCTTGCAAAACTCTTGAACCCCATTAAAAAATTCCAATGTATCACGTCTACCATACATCCAACCGCGATCCATTGACGCTTTAAATTGCCTTTAAACATACCAACACATTTCAAACAATGATAAATGTAACATATATTATGTAATCAAAGTACATAGCATATATATCATCCATATATCGTAAAAATGAATGCTCCCAAAAGGTCCTTATCACTCCAACCTAACCCATCCTTGAATGTCTAATCTCACTAGTGAATGTATGTCAACTTTTCAATTTTAAGGAAAATCCGGCAGCATTTCCCCCCAGTTCTCCAAGTACACGATGTAGGTAATAACTTACCTACATATGTATCCAGAGAACATGGTGAGAAAATGAGAAGCCCGGATATTCCTTAAAATCGAAAAAGAGACATACATTCACTACCTAAGTGAGATTAAACGTCCAAGAACAGTCCCAACTGGGGACTATTCAAGACTTTCTCTTATTGATAAAGACTCGAACGGGTATCTAGGAAAATGATGATGCAAGCATTCAATTATTATTTGCATTTATTTGACATTCAACAATAAACAAGTTCATTCATTTAAATAGGGCTAATAATTAAATTAAATAAATACAAAATCAAACTAAGTTTACTTATATATATAAATATATATATACATATATATATATATATAGCAATCCATTATATTCATACATTGCAATTTACTAACCACATTTAACAAACTAAAATGTTAACTAATATATATTCTATTCATAAATTTCATTTAAAGCTACTCAAATTCAAACAATATATATATACATATGAAACTTGGATTAACTACTTGAAACCCTAACTTGAAATTTTGGAATAACAAACAATTAATACTAATTAATACATATGAAACTCAAATTTAGCAAGAACTCACCCTAATTTGAGAGTGAGAAAGACAAAGATTGAAGATTGAAGAATGCGTGCTTGGGCTCGGTTCAACAACACCCTCGAACATGCACCACCACCAAACACCAGCAGCCTCGAGCAACCACCAGCAAACTCGACCAACCAGCAGCAGCCTCGACCCACCACCTGCAGCAGCCTCGACCCACCACAAGCAGTAGCCTCGACCCACGACCCCCAAACACAGCTTCAATACCCAAATTTAAAAAAAAATGAATATGAATGGAGTGGTGGTGGTGGTGGCCGGAATCTGAAGAAGTGAGAAGAGAGGTGAGGACGAGGGAGACACAAGGGAGGAGTGAAGGCGGGGAAGCTCAAAAATTTTGGAAGAGAGGAGAGGGTGAATTGAAATTACAGGGAGGGTGTACTGTATATCGAGCCCACTTTTTTTTTTTTAAATGGTAAGCGGTTCAGCCTTGAACCGCTTGCCAATTTAACAAATGGTAAGCGGTTCAAGGCCAAACCGCTAGCCATTAGTTAAAAGGCAAGCGGTTCGCGCCAAAACCGCTTGCCATTTCACTTCCCTCTTTTTTTTTATTAATCTAATGGGAAGCGGATTTTGTAAACCGCTTGCCTATAACCGCTTCCCATCACATTTATTCTACTAGTGTAAAGAACTACATACCACTTCTTACTAGGGTTTTCTTGGTGTCAAGGATCTAATCCTGCAACAAAAATAATATGACCTCTGTTGTTAAGCACATAAACACAACCTTATTGTAAAGGCCATTTTCAGAGCATCAGAATCAGAAAAACCACGTTCAAATTTGATTAGTAGAATGCAGTTCAGCTATGTCAAATTGTCAGTTCAAATTTCTAAGGACTGTAAGGCAAATGAATAAAAAAATTCTAAAATTGACATATTAATGATCTCATATTCCATGAATAGCTGATACCAAAACTCAATCATAGTTTGCAAGTAAAAGTTAAGACTTAAGATAGAGTGATGATTTTTTTTTTTTTTTCAAATTCTTGCTTCCTTATATTAAACTACCAAGGTGGTTTGTCAGAGGGTCGAATCATGCTGCGTATACTATCAGATCAACTCTTGCCATTATCATAATAGCAAGACAGATGATTTCTAATACATGCGAAATCACGAAACAAAAACTCAAGACCAAAGATACCCGAGTAAGGTAAAGCAAAGCCCCATAATACCCATCCTAAATCAAAAGTTTAGTTGTGATATTGTTAGATCATTACTGTACTAGTTTAGTCTGACTTGCACTATCTTATTGACAATAAGATTCGAATAATTAAGATAACATACATCAGATTAACCGCCCGACCATTTCATAAACTCTCCACCAAATACATGGAAAACTGACAATCAAGTATTTAAATACTGAAAGCAGGAAAACTAGAACTTTCATAAGTAGACCCTTTTCCTTTCTAAATTTAACACATCCTATTAAGATGATCAAGTTTAAGATTTCAAAACTAGTTTCAATCCTTCACAACAATATAGCACAAAAAACCAACTACCCAAGTATCAGAATATATATCTAACAATCATATTTCATTATTCAAGTGAATAAGCTAACAAATCAAAACTTTCACACAAATCAATCAGCAATCAGCAAAGTTTATACCTTTCTCATAAAAATATAACGAAGAAGATCCAAGATCAGCTCCTAATCCTAACAAATTCACAACAGCATTCAGCAAGAAATAAAAAGCAAGTAATTGCAAAACAAAAAAAAAAAATCCCAAATTCACAGAACTGTCGCCGTTTGTACTGTAAAATAAAAAAAAATCCCTAAAAACAAAACCCTAAATCATAAATTAAAATAATTAAATAACCCTAAATCGAAATAAAGAAAAAAAAACTTACAATTAGAGGTGGTGTTGATGGCGCGGTTTGCAGGAGAGCAAAAGAGGTGGTGGTGCGGCTTCAGCTTATGGTAGAGGTGGTGATGGCTGCACGACCTAGGCTTGAGTGCGGTGGTGGATGACATTCTTCACCTTCGCTGCAAAGAAAGACAAAGAAAGTGAGGGGTGTCGACTGTCACACTAGATTGAATGAAATATACAAATCTAAATTAAGTAAAAGAGTCCTTTCAAAAAAAGAAAAAAAAATTACTCTTAGCAGTATTTGAGAACTTTTTAATTAAGACTAGTTTTTTAGCAAGATTTGAGAATTGATACCTTTCTTTGGATGCATTTTTTCTTTTCTAAGTAGTAGTGGACTAGTGGTTGCTGCTTTTTTACATTTTTCTACTAGTCAGTGCTACTTCATATTAAAGTGTTAAAATCAAGTGTTAAAATCAAGTGTTACTTAATATTCATGTGTTACAATCAAGTGATACTTAATATCAAAGTGTTACAATCAAGTGTTACATAATGTCAAAGTGTTACAATAGTGTTACTTATAAGTTAATTAAGGTTCTATCCTTAAAAGTGATATCATGTGATGTTACCTTAGGTCATTATTGTAGTAGTGTAATGAGGGTGTTTTTAGGAAGAATGAGGAGATGGAGAGTCAATTGTCATCAATATTGAATGTAAATGAAGTTTCTACCACATTGGTAGGTATGGAAGACGATGATGATGATTGTTTTGAGAGCTCCAAAGTTTGTGAAGAGGATGTTAGAGAGCTCATGAGTGAGGAAAAGGGTGTAGAGATGGATGTTCCTAAAGAGAATTTGCATTTTGAACCTCCTTCCAAATTTGAATTTCGTTCCATTGAGCCTTTAGATGGAGTTGAAGAGAAACTAAAAATGTTGGCTTCTCTTAATTTTGAGGAAATGGTAATTCAAGTTATGAAGGATGGAACATTGCAATTTTTAAAGCGTGAAGAAGTTGTGAGGAAAGAGAGTAAGGACGAGGAGGATGAAGTAGTCTACATGGGAAATTGGATATTTGAGGGTGATGAGGACCAAGAGGTTTAAGTGTTGAAAAACCAATTGGTGAGTCAATTCTCCCACCCACATCCCTTGATTGTGATTTCATTCCTCCATTCCTTAATTTTGAAAACCAACCTTCTTCCACCCCCATCTCCTTTGATTAATAAACCATGGTTGCTTTGAGGGTGAGGCCTTGAGCTTAGACGATTTTGATGAAGAAAAGGTCCCTTATGATAAGGTTGAGGAGTTAGAGCCTACTTTTGATGATTGTGAAGATGAGAGTGAAGTGTTTGGTGAGGTTGAGTCTCCAACTCCTATCTCAAATCTTAAACCATTGTTTTCTTCTTTCACCTTTGATGATCCTTTCTCTTCTACATTTTCCACCATTGAGAATGGTGAGGCCTTTTTTAGAGGGAGATTTTACTTCTCTTGTTTATTTTGAGCTACCTCCCAAGTTTGACCCTCAACCCTTTGATGAGCTTCCTTTGAACCTTGATGATGATTTGAAGATTTTGAGAGCTCATTTAGGGTGTGAAGTTTATGAGGAGGGTGTGATTGAGAATGAGCTAAATTTGAATAATGACGAGTTGGAGGAGAGCCCTTTGGATGTGAGTTCATTGAATGAGAGAGATTGTGTTTCAATAGATAGTGGTGTAAGTGAACAACCAATTCCTATTTCTTTACCTTGCACCTCATTTTCAAGAAAGCTTGATCTTATTCCCTCCTATCCCATATCATTACCTTCTTTTCTCATATCCCCTCCTCTTGAAAAGCCTTTAGTCCCCCAAGTGCCTCATTTGATGACTTTTGAGGACGATAGTGGGATTTCCAACCAAAAATATTTTGTTGAGAAGAGTATGCCTTCTTCCTTTTCTTTTATTTCTCTTCCTTTTTCTTATATTCTTGTTTTTCCCTTCTCTCTTTCTTCTTCTTGGAATACTTCTTCTCAACTCCATAAGTGTGCACTAAGCTTGTTGCATGCCTTTATTTTGTCATGTGCATACTTACTTTCCTATGAAATGTGTAGTAGTGCATTTGACAAGCTCTTAGGTGCGTTGAATTATTATTTTCTAGAGCGGTCAAGCTTGGACCTTAAGCAAGCCTTTCTCGGGAAGTAACTCGTGCTCTAGATTAGATTTTATTTTCTTTTTAGATTAGATTTTCTCTCATGGAAATGTTTGTGTGCCTTTTGCTAGGTACATGACTTGATATACTTTAGTGTTTCGATTTGGATCAAGAATCAAGGAAGCCTGACACCTATTTTTTCTAGCATATGGAAACAAGGTTCAATTCTAGAGAATTTAGCTTTGAGAGGTCTAATTGGGTCATTTGCGGGTATTTACACCCACCTAAAATCCGGTAATATCCTTCCTTGCTCTTTCTCTAATGGTTGATGCCATGTTGGATATATGTTGGTTGGTTGGATTAATTTCCTTGTTTTCCCCTCCCATGGATTATTTGATTTATGTTTGAGTGTATAGTCTCAATCAAGCTTGGGGGAGGGTATTCTATCATGTTTGATGGGATGTTGATTCATATATGCTATGCACCTTTGGATATGCTTTTCCATGTTCTTTTATTTTGAAAAACTCCAAAAAGATTTTTGTTTTTATCAAGGCAAATTTGCAATGTGTTTTGTTTTGTTCTTGCTTTGGACATAATAACAATTGGACTTGTAAACTTGAATGCTTTTCTTCCTGAGTGGTAGTGGTGTGCACGGTTTGAGAGTACGCTTGGTTGATTCTAGGATAAACCATGCTAAGGTAGTTGTCTAGAAATAGGGGGATCATGAAGTTGGATTCTACTTGTTTGTGGCATGATTGGTAGTTGCTCCCTATAGTCGATTTGACACCCATAGTGAGTTTTTGGCTACATCCGTGTGAGATTCATTATTTTTCAAGCCTTCAACATTTACTTGCATGAGCGGCATGGATCCTTGAGTATTGCGGACCTAATCTAGAATCTTGACTGATGGTTCCCAAGACCGAGACCGAACCACCTAGGGAGGACAAAGGCATCTTTTCGGGGTGGTAATTTTTCTTTTCTAGGATAGTTTTCATTTTCTTTGGTTTTTGGGTATACATTTGCCTACTTGCTAACCCTTTGAGCCTTTTTTCCCTTCTTTTCAAGCCACATCTCTAGATCTTGAGCCTTTTGTTTCATTTTCGTTTCCGTTTTTGGTTTTTGTGAAGCAATTGTTCATTATTATTGGAGTTTGTGGTGGAGGAGTTTGGATATTTGGTTCTCTTGAAAGCAAGTTTGTGTTGTGTATATTTTGTGAATAAATGAAAAAGTCGTCCAAAGTAAAAAAAAGGCAAGGACAAAGCAAGTGCAAAGTTTAAAAAGCTGTCCAAAGTTAAAAGAGGCGAGGACAAAGCACTAATAAAGAAAAATGAAAAAAAAAGGTGAAAAATGCAATAATATTTTTATGTGAGTATTTTTCCTTTTTGAGCATTGAAGACAATGCTCCATTTAAGCTTGGGGGAGAAGCGTTCTCACGCTTTTTGTGTATATGTTTGTGATCTTAGCTTTGAATAAGCTTGGGGGTGTTGGTATTTTTGTTTGGTGATTGCTTAGTTGTGGTGTAAAGAATTGCGCAATCTTTGCTTCACAATTTAGGTTAACCACCAAGTTTTAAATTTAGCCTACCTTAACCCTTATTGCCTTATGTTACAACTTTTGGTTTGGACCTAGGGGTTGAGTCATTTATTAGTGGAGGGAATCATGGGTTATAGCCTAAGGAAAGGGGATGCGAAGTCAAGACGTGGAGTAGCCATAAATTTGATCTTTTTCTGGTTCCTTCGTGGAACTTATGAGATGCTCACTAAGGGGAGATATGAGATTAGTAGGGGGAACGCGGTAAGACCATTTGGGATGAAAGTGGAGTGTGATAACTAGTTCCTATGCTTAGCATATTTATGTTTCAATCAACCTTAGGTATCTTGGAGCGTGCACTCCCTTACTTTTTTAGAAAGATTTGCATTCATTTGTGCTTGTACATTTTAAAAAGTCCTCTCATGAACATGTGTTTACTCTTCTTTTCTTTTGATTTACTTCTTTATGCTTTGCTTTGTTTGTATTATTATGAGAGTTATGGGTTAATCTCTTAGGAAACCTTTACGAGAGCTTCACTCGTCCTCTAGGGCGATCTAGGGGTTTAAATGGCTTGTCTTTAGTTGCTAAAATTGACCGTGATTCCTACGAAAGTGAGTTAGTGTATATTCCCATCTTCTCTAGTTTTCTTGATTCTTTCTTTGCTTGAATAATATCTTCATTTTTCCCTTGGGTTGGATTTTGTTTTGCTCGAGGACGAGCAAAAGTTTAGCTTGGAGGAATTCGATCCGTGCCATTTATGGCACCTTTAGGCTATGTTTTCTTTATATTTCTATGCTCGTTTTTAGTCGTTTATGTCGTGTTTTTAGGGAATAATGCTTGATTTGCGTGTTTGTGTGTTAGTTTAGAGAAATGCGTGCTTTTAGTGGTTTTCTTATTATTTTATTCATTTCTTGGCTATTTCACTCGCTTCTCCGTTTGTTTGACTTGTTTTGTAGGTGTGCCGAGCTTCCCGGGATTTAATCAACAAGGAGGGAGCTCAAGTGCATTCAAGGAATTTAACGGAGCCAAGTTAGGGAAGCCAAGCACGCAAGTCAAGCCAATCCAAGAAATAAAGGAAAATGAAGGCTTGCAAAGTATCAAAAAGGACCTTTGTTCATTGTTTCAGTCATATCTCAAGTTCTACAGATTAGATTGTGGTGGTTCAAGTTAGGTTGGAAACTAGACTTGAAGAGCTTTCCAATGATAGGTCTCACGCATTCATGCAATTCCTAGATTGAGAGGTACAACCTTCCAAAGTTGGCCTTTCAAATCTGCCACAAACTATTTCTGCCGATTTTGGGCAGTAAGTCCCCGAGGGCTGGCCGCAGGCTCCCCGCGGGCGCGGCTTATGGGGTGTCCGCTCCCCTCCGCGAGCGCGGACGATTTCTCCGAGGGCGCGGGCTTCCGGGTCTTTTACGATTTTAAGCTTCTTTTCTCCTTTTGTTTATAGATAGTTTTTGGGGGTTTTTATTATCATTCATTCATGTAATTCTTAGTCTTAGAATAATTTTCTCTCTCTTAGGTTAGGATCTTCTCTGTCTAGATTAGGCTAGATTAGGAGTAGTTTTAGAGATAGAAAGTGAAGGATTTCAATGGTGATTGAGAGATTGAAGATACAAGGGTGACAATTGTGTTCAAGATCTTCTCTATTATCAATGGGCATTCTTAACTCTATCTCACCTTAATGCTTTGTTTAATTTCATGTTTGTTTGGATTAAATTTGATGTTTGGTGCTTGATTAGTGTAGTTATTCTTGATATATTGTTGATTCTTGATTTTCATAGTTGTTAGTTGATAGATAATCATTCTTGAATAGTTGTTTGGCTAGGAATTGGGTGAAACTTGTATGATTGATTAATTATGATTAATTTGGGAATTGTATTGATAGATTGTTGAGATTAAAGTGATTAATGAAGGTTTGCATGTGTGTAATTCGATTAGGCCTCGATAATTATGCTAGATTGCATTGTAATTGTGAATGAACGAACAATTGATTTAGTAATTGCAATTATCAATTGGTTTTGATTGTGATTCTCTTACTTTGTTATTCATAGTGAACCCTAGCTTAACAATTAGGACATACTCTTTGATTCTAATTGATTGCTCTTATCATTAGTCTTCACAACCTTTGATTGACTTGATCTTTCCAAGTTGTTGCAATTGAAATGATTACTTGTTGATCCCCGTTCCAAGTGTTTTATTACTTTGGTTACTTGTTTTGTTAGTATTAGTATTCTCCCTTTACCCTTTGATTTCGACCTAACTTAGGCGCATAATTGAAAGTGCTTGAACATTTCCGTTCCATTGGGTTCGACCCTTGACTTGCCTCTATACTCGTATTTAGGTTTGTTAAGTGTTTATAAATTTAGTTTGATCGAGGGAAGATTAGATAACGACCTAGTTTTCCCCTCGTCACTTATATACGGCCCAATGATCTAGGGGAGGGCCTACTATGTATTTATCATTCCTAATGCAATTAGAATTGATTTTAGTCTTCTAGATTCTTCTAGAAGATTCTTTTCATTCCTAATTCAATTAGCATTGATAAATTGACTTTGGTTGACTTTTTAGAGTTTTAATCAGAATAAAAGAGTGTTTTAAAGGAAAATACAATTTTGCCCTTCTATACGGCTAAATTTTATCAAAACTAAGAACATGCGTGAAAATAATTACTAGCGCATGACGACAGGGATTAGCGCCTGGCGCTAATGTCCAGCGTCTAACGCTAACTTGTTTTATTCTCGTCGAAACTCTGATTTGTTTATCTATCCGTCCGGCTGATTTTCTCTATAAATAGCCTCCTAAAACCTCCGTTTTGATTCATCAATTAGCATCAACTCTCTAGTTTTCTCTTCTCTTTGAGCTAAAGCTTTCTCTCTCTTTTCTAAACCAACCCTTTTGCATACAAAATTCTGCAGTCACAAGACCTAGAAGCACCTAGCCAAGTTCGAAGTTGCCTTCGCCCTAGACGTGAAAGGTTTTAATTTCTGAGGTTTGGTCCCAAATCTAGTCTAATATTTCTTAATTCTTTATTTCAATTATTTAATTTAATTTTTTAATTTTATTATTTTCCTTGAAGTTACTAACGCGTGTATTTTGTTATTAGAAAGAGATACAAGGCATCCAAGTAAGTGCTTTAATGGTTTTATGGATATTATGATATAGAAATCATGACTAGGTTGTTATTATGATTCCTAGTGTCATGTTAGGGCGTTTTGATCTTCTTAGTATCATGTTTAGGGTAACAATTATAATTTCTAACATCAAATATGATAATTGTGATTCCTGCGATACTTTCTATTTTCTTCCTTATGTTCATGTTAGTATCATGTTAGGGTTAAAGCTTTGATCTTTATTGTTTAGTGACATGCTAGGGTTTGTTATTAATCTTGTTAGTATCATGTCTAGGATCTTGCTATTAATATTATGATTTAACATGATTATTTTAATCATGATTATTTTAATTATTATTATTATGATGATTAAAATTATGATGATGATTATTATGATTTATTATGTTGTTTGATATTTATCGTTATTGCTTGATCACGCCTTTTATGCATGTTTAAAGGGAATTGGTACTTGTAATCACGCTTAATAAGATAATTAATAATCTTGTTTAGGGTTAATTTGGTTATAATTCAAGTGATCGCCAATAATAGATTTATTTGTGCATTAATATTCAACCAACATAGATAAACAGGTTTAGGGTAATCCTAATGATTGCATGTTAGTCAGAAAGCGCACATGAATACGATCAGAATAAAGTAGAGGCCTATTATTAGGGCAGGTTCAATCACTTTTAGGTTAGATTTGTACCTTCATCCCCGAACACCAGTCATGGTTCCAGACCTATTGGAGTTGACGATCTCCTGGATCGTTAAGGGGTGTAACCTTCACCCTGTGAACGGTTTTCAAGTTCCTAAAACTTGTTGGCGACTCTTTTGCTCTAGCTTCCTTCCCTTTGGACGCCACCATGCTTAAGTGTATGATCAAAGTGGGGTTCAAGTTTGGGGTAATGCTTGAAATATTCCCTACAGATAACGAACCAGTCTTTTTGATAAATAAATACTTTCTTGATCGAGACTTAATATCCCAAAATTTACAATTGCGATTGAAGTTGATATCCATTAAAATCCAAATCAAAGTGGTATCAGAGCCGTCAAAATTTTTCTTAAGAAATATCATGATCTAAACCCGATTTGTGTATTAATTTGTTTTGCCTCATTTTCCCTTAACTGAGCTCATTAAAAAAAGACTTTTTTTTACTATTCTTTTTTTTAAAATATGGATATTTTTCTTCCAACTTTTCACCTGTAAAATTTCATAATATTTGAGATGGCTTGTTGTTAAATTGTGCGCATTTTTGTTAAGAGGTCTGTTTATTTTCATACCAGTTTTGCATAGTAGAAATTTTTAGTTCATACATGGAGTTCTACATGGAGCTTTTGCACGATTTTCTTTTCTTTTCTTTCTTTAATTTTTTTTTTTGCGTTGGATTCTAAAAATTTTAAATTTTATCACGTAAATTTTAAGGTATTTTCACTAAGCAACAAAGTCACAGAAACAACAAACTTTTCACAAACCCATTCGACCAAGTTATTAGGTTGAAGCAACTAGGAAGAATAAAATTCGTTTGAATAATATATGGAAAATAATGGTGTCCTTCGAACAAGTATTATTCCAATTGAGGGTTCAAAATTAATTATGAAGCTAATAGTGGCGAATTCAGGGTTTTATAGGTGTTGGGTCATCGACATTCACTGATTTAAGAGGTTGCTATTATGGAGTTAATATGGAATTGAATAAATAAAAGCAATTGCGGATTCAAAAATTTTCCCTTATGGGTTTAATTGAACTCTTGAAATTATCTAACATTACATAAGATTACTTAAATTAGTAAATTGATGTACATAATAGGGAGAAAATAAATCTACGTACAAAACTAAAGTATGATTGTGTAAAATAATATATACAATAATAATAATAAAATGAAAAACAAATTATAAAATTTGTAAAATGTCAAGTAAAAATATAGTCAAACAAAAAGTTAATTATGGTATGCGAATTGATTTGCATTCCCCCATGCCAAGTTAGAAAGTTTTCAATTCATGCACTTGAATACTTGATCACTAAACCATGGAGATGTATATGAGATATAATTGCTTTCATTTCTATTTTAACCCCTTTATTTCCTGGGTCATGTGAACTACCTTGAACAAGGTTGGGTCTGTCACTAGAGCTAATTATTTAGTGAAGTTAAGTGATTAAAAAGCCTAACACTACAAGAAAACAACCGATTTTCGATGGACACATAATTCTGGCTGAAAAGTCGAACTTTTCAATGGATTTATATTACATTGGATATTTATGACGAATTCAAAATTCCCGTTAGAAATATTCGATGAAATATAAATTCGTCGGAATAAATGTACTTTCCGAAAAAATATTCTGTCGGAAATTAAAATTAAAACAAAACCCTAAACACTATTATTTTAACCTAAACCTACACCCCCCTTATAGCAGTGCTTTCTTTAATTTCTGTCGTGCCTAGCTCGAGGCCTTGCCGCATCATGTACATTCTTAGCCTTGTTAAGGTTTAAAGCTCATATAGCTTAGTGTTTCTGTTGAGTAATAAGATTTTGATGATTATAAACTATTGATGATTATCTATCTAACATGTTTGTTTAGTTGTACATAGAAAGAACAAGTTATGCTAGAACAGGGCACAAGAAACATGAGTAATGACAGGTATATATATATATATATATATATATATATATATATATATATATATATATATATAAAGGGAACTTGAGCAATATTGAACAAGAGAGAAATGATGAGAGATGGTTAATGAACATGATGATGGTGAAGGAAACATGAAGGTAACTATGTAAATAGGTGTTTACATCTGTTAGCTTCACGAGGTAATTAAGTATTCTATGCATATATAAGTCATGTATTTGTAGGAGTCTTTTAATTTAGTTTAGTTTTCCAGTTTGCTAGCTTTAGCTTAGTTTGGTTTTGTTTTAGTTTTCTTTATTGTTTTTATAAATAAAAATAACCTTCTGTTTTATTCTGTTATCCTCAGAAGTTTGCTCAATTTGTCATCATAAAAAAAGGGGAAATTGTTTACCCTGATTAGGTCTTGATGATGATGTTAATGATTGAGCAAACTTCTATCATATCTAATAAGAGTCTTTTAGTGTTTTGATGTTTGCAGGATAAGTAAACTCTAGGGGTTGAAGTGAGGACTGAAACAGAGGAACTTTAGAAGACTAAGAAAGACAAGTAAAGCAGAAGAAGAGTTCCAGAAATGAAACTTCAAGGAGTTCCCTAACTGAAACTTCGCAACGGGTTGTAACGACCTGGTTCCGGTGTAATGCTGGGGCAAAACCAGAGATCCAGAATACATCAAGAGTACAGGATTCTAGAACAAGAGTCTTAGAGAAGCAACATGAAGATGGAGAAATAGGAGTATATTGCTTTAGGATTCATGTAAGTATGTTGGACATAAAAGTCGGTCTGGAACATATTTATATAAAACCAAGGTGAACTCCAGACAGTCAATGAAATTAGAGTTACTGACTTGTCAGGAACTCAGAGACTGTCAGAGTTCTGAACCTAATAGAAATTTAAGTATACAAGTCTTTAAAAGTCGGTTTTAAAGATATATATTTACCTAATATGTGTATATCTTTTAGGGATTCGGTTTTACTGAATAAAAATATTTATTTCTAATAAATCCCTTTTGGAATAAGATAAGTTTGTTTAAAAAGTTTTTTGTAAACAAAAAGATAAGTTTTGAATAAAATTTGATTTTATATTAACTATATCTTATTATCATTGAAAAATTTTATTCTTAACAAATAGATATATTTTCGGAAAACTTATCCTTTAAACTTATCTTTTCAAAGTGAAATGAATAATTCGAATATACTATAAATATGCTCATATGTATTCATTTAAAGTTGAGGCTGACGAAGTGTAGTGGTCGTGCTTAATGGTTTTATCCTTCACCACGAAGCTAAGTCAGTCCTTTTGTTCAAAGTTCCTATCAGGTTTTGGTTATAGTACGTCCAGTTAGTTCCAGACAGATTTCGAGTATCCAACATATTAGTTTTATCTCTTTATTCATATATATGTATTTAGAGTTATTCAATGAGATCTGTAATGAGAAAAAGGGTTTGAGTATGTTGGGTATTGGGGTGTGATGAGTTTGAATTCTCTAAAATTCATGTATGAGTTTGAATTCTCTAAAATTCAAGTGCTAGCTGTGAGTGCACAGTGAGTGAAAGGAACCTGAGTGTGACTTGGGTCAAGTGAAAGGAACCTGAGAGTGTCTTGTGTCAAGTGAATGGAACCTGAGTGTGTATATGTGTCTTGGGTCGGTAGGATAAGTTCCTATCAGGTAGCAAGTGTCCTTGGTAGAACTTATGAGAAAGGTCCGTGTATAATAGGATGTAACTAGGTGTTTCGCCCTATTATAGTGAAATGGTTGTGTTGAAAATCCCTTGGTGGGTAGAGGTTTTACTTCCAGTTGGGCCCTAGAAAGTTTCCTTATAAAATCTGCTTTGCACTTTTTAAGTTCCTAACTATAAGTATTTTATATTCCGCGAAAATTAAGCACTAGGAACTTACTACAATTCACCCCCCTCTTGTAGTATATCATCTGAAATAACAGTTTCTTGATCGAGCGAGATTCAAGAGCTCAAAACCTTTCAATTACGATTACAAGTTATATCCATTAAATTCGATCACATCAACTGCGTATTTTATAACTTAAATATTTTAAGTTGCATATATTGTTGTGAAAATTATTAAATATTGATATTATGAGAGTACATTCTAACACAGATTTAACATAACGTGTAAATCACAAAACACAATTAATGAAGTGTGTGTTGATAGCTAGTGTAAAACCCCTCCCTGGGTTTTCAAAAAAAAAAAAAAAAAAAAAAAAAAAAAAAAAAAACTAGTGAAAAATTCCAAACGTGGCGATCAAATATATTGAGGAATTTTTAGACTTTATAGTACTTAACAAAGGAGGGTGCATATATATAAACGACATGCTTATTAACGTTACATAAATCTAAAGAACCTTAATTGCATTTTATGTATGCATGCATGTCAATTACAAGTTTATAACGCAAACTAGACAGGTCTTTTTTGAAAGAACGCAAACTAGATAGCTTCATCTCTATTTTATTTGTTGATTATTTCTTTTGGTGTGTAGTGACCACCGTATCTGCCGTCTCCGTATCCACCCGTAGAACCATCATACCCACCTTGACCATATCCACTGTCTCTGTATTCACCGCTGGAACCACCATACCCACCTTGACCATATCCACCATTAGAACCACCATATCCACCATGACCATATTCACCCGTAGAACCGCCATATCCACCATGACCATAGTCACCCGTAGAACCGCCATACCCACCATGACCATATTCACCCGTAGAACCGCCATACCCACCATGTCCATATTCACCACCAGATCCACCATACCCACCGCTTGAACCACCGTATCCACCTTGACCGTATTCTCCATGATCATATCCACCTTGGCCATAACCACCATCATGGCCATAAACCTCTGGCTCTACTTCATCCTTTACAGCCATCACTTCTTTTGGTGGGTAGTGCCCGTAGTGAACACCATGTCCGTAGCCACCATGTCCATAGCCATAGCCTCCGTGTCCATCTAACACCTTTGGCTCTTTTGCGAATTCTGCAAGCACCAAGAGCAATATTAAAAAATAAATAAATAAATAAATGCATATCTTTTCTAATCAAATACTTCTTCCTTTTCTTTTTATTTAACACGTTTCTTTAGTCACGTTTGCCAATGCATAAATTCAATTATTAATATCTTTCATTATTAATAAGCAAAAATTATAAAAGGTTAATATTTTGAAATTATACATTGTAACGAATCTAGCAAGATCCCACTCAGCTTAATTTTTCTTCATATGTAATTCACAAAACATGCATGGTCAAAGGGAGGTGTATATATGAATAGTGCTAAAGTTAAAATGTGTCAACTAATAAAAAACGGAGGTAATCTTGTTTTACATACCGGGAAATTTAGGTTGAGCTTGCGCACTTTTTTAATAATTATTATTGCATTAAATTGTTGTCAAAGAAACAATTGAAGTAATTAGAAGGTTTAATTAATTGTTAAAGCCTAGGGTTGGTCTGACATTTTATTAACGATATTTAGTTGTAATATAAAAACGAACCTTTGTTTTTAAGTCGCTACCTTTTTTTCTTTTTCAACAAAAAAAAAAATATATTTATAAGTTTAGAAATTACTGAAGCTTGCTAAACAAAAACTTCTTGTACATTAAAGATAAAACTAAAAAGAAAGAAGAAAAAAACTTACGAGTCGTTTCTGTAGTAGAGGCAGATTCGGTAAGTTGGCGAGCTGAGACCATAGACGAGAAAATCAAGATAACAAAAGAAAGAAGCCCGAGAAGGAGAAAACCCTTAGAGTAGGCCATTTTCATGAAATGCTCACAAGTTAACACTCAAATTTTTCTTGATGAGTTGCTTTGATATGAAAAGTGCGCTAAGGTAATTTCTATTTATAAGAGAAAATAGTATGCAATGTAAAATAATGTTGACAATTCCTCAATTCATGTAAAATGGTGAAATGCAGTTATTGTTGGAAAATGCTTCAAAAAATATCTTAAGCATTATTAGTCAATCCACCGAAGTGTTAGTACCTAAATATTCTCCTAATTAAAAGTACCAGTTTATAACTTAGTTGTAGTGCTTGAGTTAAGTCAGTATTAGTGGAATAAATCATGAAGCATGTTTATCCCCCTAGTATTAGTGTTTACTAAGCTACGTCGTACAATTTACGACATTAATAAACAATTATAAGACAAGTGTCTGACTTCTCAAGTTGTTATAATGTACTCCTTCCGTGTTTTTTTAAGTGTTACATTTGACCAACACATAATTTTAGGCAATTTAATTGACTTGAATAAAATAAGAGGTAAGTGGGGTACTTGAAGTATTAAAAAATTGTAAAAAAAGATAGTGGGGTTAATAGTTCATTGAAAAGTAATGAATGTGAGAGGAAAGATATAATAAAAAGGTAGTATTGGGTTTGGGTGTGAATCATGAGTCGAGAGAGATATAATATTTTAATGTAATTTTTGCCAAAAAAGAAAGTGTTAATACTTAAAAAAAAACACGGTCGGAAATGAAAAGTGTAACACTTAAAAAACACGGAGGGAGTAGTTCTTTTCTCCAGGTTTTATTTATTTATTTATTTATTTTTAAAAGACACAATCAATTCATTATAAAAAAATCATGCGACATTTACAAATGAAATCTAAATTAAAGAAACACAAAATATTGATGAATCAAAAAAAGATTACCCTTCATCAAAGCTACAATCTATCGTTAAATGGATCTTGTACTGTGGTACAACTCTTGCATACATCGCCGGAATGCACAACCTTTTGTTAGATAAGACGGTCTAACATTATGTTGTACTCCCTTCGTCCCCGATTGATAGTCACTTATGCCATTTTTGGGCTTCCAAAATGTTAGTCACATTTGCTTTTTTCAAGTACCATTAATTTTTTTTTACCAAATTTTCTAACATTTGCAAAAATATTTGTGCAAATTTAACTTTCCAATGTAAATTTACTTTCCCATGTACTTTAATTACTCTCTTTCTATTTTTTTGCATACCCAATGTAAATTTACTTTTCAATGTACTTTCTTTAATTCTCCTTAATTCCCGTGATTTTTCTTCAAAAGTGACTATCAATCGGGGACCCAGGGAGTAGTTGTAAGGATGGTTTTCATCTGATTTACCAAATATATTTGAAAATTTGACAACCAATGCAACCTTGAAATCTTCACCAACGAACTGATAATAAGGTTAAGATGATCACCTTTTTATTGATAAACCCTAACACATGAAAAACCCCTGAACATTAGCAAAAAACAAAAACATAAATGAACAACTCTACCATGGATAGAGAGACGGACCAACACCTACACTATGTGTGTAGATTTATTGAAACATAAATTATAAAACTAAAAAAATTATGGAAATATGGTCGAAACTATTTTCAACCTAAATGGCAAAAATATATAAAACCCTAAAAGAGAGGAAGACAAAATAGGAGAGGAGAGTAGATTCGTAGATTTTTTTTTTTTCATTGTTACTAAGCTTAATTGTTTTAGGTGAATTCAAATGTAATCAAATAATTTTTTCTAAACCAAGTAAAGTGTGACAGTTTGCATCTCATAATCAAGAGGTTGTAGGACCAAATCTCACTAGAGGCACTTTTGGGTGAGGATTCCCATACCCTTCTCCCTCACCTTCAAAGTTCCTAGCCTACTAACCCGGATCCAGAGGACCTGTGAGAAGTTCCAACCTCTTCTCCTTACCAACAAAAAATAAAATAAAAATTGCTATGCTTAACTTGTATATGCTGATCAAAATTAGTTTTTCTTGATTCCCCATTATTTTTGTTTTAAAGTTACTATTTTTTTCAAAACATAACTTATTTTTTACTTGCTCAAATATATTGATGAACTTAACTTTTTTATAAAAATAAATAAAAATTAGTAGGGCTCAAATTATTTTAACTCGATATCCGAAGAAAATAATACGAAATAGGTTTTTTTTTTTCTTTAGGGAATATATGAAGACATATGATATAATGGTTAAAATGGATTGAATAAATGCATGCTCCCCCCCCCCTTCTCTCATCTCATTAAAACTGAGTTATGCCCAGTTTATCTTCCAGATAAACAAAATGGGGTAAAGTAATCTTTTTAAGTACTAGTTGAGAGGTACATGTGTCTTTTCATGTACTAGTTTAGGGGTGCATGTGTAATTTCCTAAATACAAGTTGCAAACAGTAATTGAACATCTCATCAAAAGTATTGAATAAATTACCACACTTTTTTAATATATTTACAAAAATTGCCATTATTCGTTAATCTGACATATAAACTTCTATTTGCCCATTAAAAAGGTATTTGAGACATGTTTTGGGTGTTTTTGTCCCTCGGGAAAGTTACGTCACTAAGATTGGTCCGGCTGAGTTCTACCTGCAAAAGCAACAGAGACTCCGGGTGGTTGGAGCTCCGCCTCCGAAGATCAAGTTAGTAACTTGAAGAGAGATAAATGGACGGAAAATTAAATGGGATCTTCTCAGATTCCGACATTAGGTTTTCTTTGATGAGAGAGAAAGTAAGTGTAATAAATGATTGAATGTGTCCCAAAATGGGGAAATATCTCCCTATTTATAGGGTCGTTGGGAAAAGTGCCCTTCCCTAGGTCACTCTGACCTAAGCTTGATAGGCTGCGCCGCAAAGTGCGGATTTCTTGGGAATTGGGCCCTTGAAAGCCGAAATTCTGATTGTTATCTGAGGTAACCACATGTCAGCTGGTGAGTGGCCTTCGACGACCTACCAAGGCTTGACACGTGGTCTCTCATTGGTCCACATATCTAGGGTATTTTTACCCTAAACATTTGCCCCTCACAGAGGTCACGTGGCGGGCTACGTGGTGCCTGTGACACGAGTCCACCTGTGAGAGATGAACAGTAAAAAGGTTATTTTAGATTTTAACACCTGCTAAAAACCCAAAAATGGTTTTTAACACCTCAAAAAAAAAGATTATAACACCATCCAAATTTAAAAAAATTGGGTATTACCACCACGTCACTGATTCCGTTTACAAATCCGTTAAGTAGGCCATAAAGACATGTGTTGCTTTGTTATTGGCCAAAAAATAAAAAATTAAAAAATAAATTAAAAAAAATTAAAAAACAAAAAATAAAAAATAAAAATTTAAAAAAAATTAAAAAAAATAAAAAAACCTAAAACTACCCCAGCCACCCCAGCCCCACCACCGCGCCACCAGCCTCGTCCCCTAACCCACCCACTGCCGGCGTCCCAGAGAATCACCCTGCGCCGGCGACCCCACCCCCCTTTCCTCCACCTATGCCCCCCACCCCTTCCCTTTCCCCATTTTCGTTTCCCGACCCACCACCCCGAAACCACCCTAAACGCCCCCTCCCCCGGAAAACGCCCCTCCTCCCCCGGAAACGCCCTCCCTCTCCTTTCCCCCTCCCTTAATCGATTCCCTACCACCCCAAATGTGCCCCCTCCTCCGGAAAACGCCCCTCCTCCCTCGGAAACGCCCTCCCTCTCCTTTCCCCCTCCCTTAATCGATTCCCTACCACCCCAAACGAAACCCTAAAACCCGTTTAGGGTGGTTTCGGGGTTGTGGGTCGGGAAACGAAAATGAGGAAAGGGAAGGGGTGGGGTGCGTAGGTGGAGGAAAGGGTGGTGGTGGGGGTGGGGTCGCCGGCGCCGGGCGATTCTCTGGGACGCCGGACATCGGCAGACGGTTTGGGGACGGCGCTGGTAGCGCGGTGGGTGGGGCTGGGGTGGCTGGGGTAGTTTTAGGTTTTTAATTTTTTTTAATTTTTAATTTTTTTAATTTTTTTTAAAGAAATAAAATAGTGACACGTGTCACTGTGGACCACATTTAACGGAATTTTTTAACGGAGACCGTTAAGTGGTGAATACCAAGTTTTGGAAATTTTTATGGTGTCAATACCCATTTTTTTGTAGGTGTTAAAAACCATTTTCGTGTTTTTAGCAGGTGTTAAAATCTAAAAAAATCCAGTAAAAACGGCTAGTAAATCTGGGGTATGACGGGGATGCCCCCGTTTCACCCCTTTATAAATAGGGCTTTACCCCCCCCCCCCCCCTCTCTCACTATTTTCATCATTTTGACTTTCTAAAGAGATAAAGAGAGATTCTTAGAGAGAGATACTCTGAATCCGTCTGCGTCATATTTTCAAGATTTGGGAGTGCGTACTTTGACAATACCCGGTCACCAGTCTGTAGCAGTTTTCAAAAAATTCATAATCAAAGTAAGGTAACCGCCTGTACCCTCTTTTAACTTTTTCTTATTATTCATCTATATACATTCTTGTTTCGTCTGTATAAATAGTCTTTAAAAATAAAAATGAACTCTCAATCCACACACTCGGCACTGCCTAGGACATTCAGCCGGTCTCCCGGTACGGCTTAATCTAGAACAGGGGGGTGCCTTTTCTGGACTGTCGGAACTGTTGTGCTCATCCCCGAATTCCTCCATCTCTGTGTCTGTGCAGGACACATTGGATAGAGTTAAACAAATGACTATTAACCCAAGAAGCCGATGCGCTAGGGAAATGCCCACGAATGAAGTTGTTCCGGATGGGGAACAAGAGGAATTGGAGGAGAAGGGTGGTTCCGATTATGAGGCTCCCTCATCCTCAGATAGTTCAAGCGTGAGGGAGGTAGGCGGTGAAGAGGCCGCCTCCTCTCATGGATCAAGGTAGGAGGCAGGCGGCAACGATGCCGCCGAAAGATGGGGGGTCGAAGCATCTGGCTCTGATCAAGACGATTTTGTGGCTTACTACCAGCAGTTGGATAAGACCTCTGCTAACCCTGACCAGAAGAATAAACGATGCTTCGGGTGATATAGCCTTGTTGAAGAGCGGCTTCAAGGCCTTCAAGGAAAAACACCCCTTTGGAAAGGGGTGGGATATTATTGTTCCGCCAAGGGATGCTGTCATGGCCTGGGAGGATAACATTGAAAATGCAAATAACTACTTTGTTTTCTTCGAGGCGGTAATAGAAGTCAGCCTCCGGTTCCCCTTCATACTAGAATAAGAAAAATCCTCAAGGGGTACGATATGGGCGTCTGGCAGCTCACTCCAAACTCGTGGGTGAATATATTGAGTTATATTGTCGCCTGCGAGCTCCAGAATACAGACCCCAGCTTTTCTGCCTTCGCTTATATGCATTATCTGAGCAAGGCCCCGGGCGGTCATGGGGCGTGGTATACTCTCACCACCTTGCCCCAATACTAAATGACTTTAGACAAGGTGTCCAAATGGTCCTGATGGAAGGAGAAGTTTTATTTGATCTCCTCCCCCACACTGAAACACAACCGGACACTGCGGCGACATAATAAAGAATCGGCTCTCCTGGGCAGAAAATGTGCTCTTCCTACACTCTCTTCTAGAGCTCAGGAGCAAATAATGGACCCAAGTTTTTTCGAAACCACAACTGAGCCCTTGGGGGATGGGACTCAGATTATCGTGCCAAAGAACTAGATCCCCCATCTGGACTTTTTCAAGGATGAAATATTCCTATCCGCCTGCAGGTTAAGCACCATGTTTCCCAAGGGTAGATCCACTTTGCATCCGACAATTTTTCCTTCTTTGTTTTTGTACTTCCAACTTTTTATTGTTTTGACTAATTTCCCGTTTGGCCCTTGCAGCCGACGCCTTGAAAATGGTAGACCCGGAGAAAACCTCGGCCAAATCTGCTGCGCAACTGCGCAAGGAGAGCCTACTTTCCAAATGAGCAGCCGTTGAAGCCAAAGAGGCTAAAAAAGGCGGGGCATAACCGCCTGACCTATCGTATTTTCTTTCAATTTCTACTAAGTGTTGTTGCCGGCTTGTAACTTTTTTATCTTCCCTTTGCAGGGTGCCAATAAAAGCGTTCCTCACTCCATCTCTAAAATTATCAAAAAACAGGGTGATGAGCTGGATAAATCTCCGGCTGCCAAGGCCGCGAAGAAGAACCCTTCTTAGTCAACTTCCTCTGCCAATCCGGATCGTCCTAAGACCGGCGGCAAGTCACCTTCCGTTATGAAGGCGCTGAGTGAAAGCTCAGAGCGTTCGAGGAAGAAAGCGTTGGATGCCTCTACGGCATTGAAGGGTGGCCATCCACCCAATGTTGCAGCCGGTGCAGCAACGGCTGGGGAGGAGGATGCCTCAAAACCCCAACCTCAAACCCAAGGTAAGAATAAGATTGAACTTCCTTGGCCACTTGACTTTATGCGAGTCAAGACTAAGGTCGACCCATCGGGAGGTTCAGTCAGTAGCCAACAACAAATGAGTGCCCACTACGCTGCATCCCTCTCACCAAGTACTTCTGATGGTGTAGATCTTACATCCGACGAGCCGGATCAACATGGGTTTGTGAAACGGATGGCGAGGACCCTCACCCAGTCAGAGAAGAACTCCGTACCTGATCTGCATGTAGTGGATTTTGACTGGATAATGGGCCAGCTGGCGGAGGTAAATCAAACTCAACTCTCCACTGATATTTTTTCTTCTACTTTTATTAATATTTCATATTCTGGTTGTCTCTCTCTAGGTTATGCTGAGAGTGGATGGGCTCCGGGGCCCCTTTAGGCGGAAACAAGAAGAGGCAAATGACGCAAAACGGAAGGCCACTCAAAACCTCAACTCTGCTGAATATGCTAATTATATGTCTTAATTAAAGATTAAAGTAGTAGAGTTGAAACAGGAGGAGCTGATTCAAAATCTGACGGCTACTAATGATGCTGCCAACAACCAGGAAATTGACCTTGAGCTAAAACTGAAGAATGCTCAATCTAATCTAAAGGCATTGGAGGACGCTGATAAGGAGAAGTCAAAGCTCTGGGCGGACGTTGCCCGGTTGGGGGTGGAGCTGGTCAACCTAAGGAACTAGCAGCAGGATGAGATTGCTAAGGAGCAAACCCGGCTGGTGGAGGAGAATGAGCGGGACAATGCGGCTCGCCTAAAGATAGCCTGGGGGCTCCTCTATCCAGACATAGATTTTGAAGTCTACAAACTTTGGTATGATTACGCCACTGCGGTGTTTGATGCTCATGTTCCGGGGGAGGCAGCTCCGCCTCGCTATAAAGACTGGGCTGCTGAGCTGAGATATGAGGTCTCAAATAATGAGGAGGAGCCGGCGGAGGGCCAACAAAACCAAGAAATCCAGCCTCAAGCGGCTGAAGATCAATTAGGAGCCCTCCTTGCCAGTTAGGACTAGCCGGAGCAGCAGCTACCCCCACAACCTTGAGTCAGCCATTCCAACTTTTGCGGCAGTTTGCCATTTACTTTCTTTTCCAGCTTGTAGGCCGAGTATCTTTGTACTTTACCGATTATGGGGTCGGGTAACATTACTCTTATTTTCTCTCTACACCGGATGTGTTTCCGGTTAACAATCTTGTTTGGCCTTCATGCCAATTTTAATTTTAATTTGATGAAATATACCGACTCAGTCGGTTTTAAACATATTTGCATTTGTGTTTCAATTTTAATTTTGATATTTTGCAAGTCTTCATATTTTTGATATTTTGCCTAACTTATGAAAAGCACGGGGCAGATTGTAATCTGGCTGCTCTTGCCCCTGGACGACTGTGTGTTTGGTTTTGTTCCAAATTGATTGATTGACTTGAAAACATTTGATACTTTGAGAAGTATGGGATGTTTTAGGCCAATCAATCACAATGGTGATTTCCCCAAACCAAGTGCACAGCCTGCCATTAAAACGGGCGCTTCCAGCCTCTTACCCAAGCGGTAAACTACCGTTTAGGGTAGTTGCATAGCCATTACACAAAACTCATTAATCCCTTTAGGGGTAACTGTGAAATTTTGGAATAAATAATCTAAGTAAGAACTCCGGTTGATAGCCGGTTGAGTATACGAGGACATTCGGTTCCTTAGATTATTCTGGTCAGACGACTATGAGTAAATTTTGTCATTCAATCTTTGTCGTCTGTGTGTAAACGTAGAGCAAGCTATAGAATGTTCTCTACAACGATTGTACCCGGAGGGGTGTCGCCGGACGCTAAGTTTCATACGGGAACAGGCGATTTTGTAAAAATGAGCAACCATCCGGCCATAGGTCTCTCGTCTGAATCAAGACCGGTTGTGTAGCCACTAAGCCTTTTTGTGCTTAGTTTGTTATGGTGTCGAGTTTCAAACTCAACTTTTCAAATTAATCATTAAAAGTCCGGCTATGCATTGCCCAGACAGCATAAAGACAAATAATAATGTAATTGAAATAAAAAGCAACTTTTCATTCATAGAATTCCGGTTTAAAAAAATTTACAAACCTTAGAATTAGTACTTTTGTAAGTTATCTACATTCCAAGTTCTAGGCAAGCGTTTGCCGTCTGGGGTTTCCATGCAGTAGGTGCCATCCCTAACTTCCTCATAGATCCAGTAAGGGCCTCCCAATTAGGAGTCAGCTTTCCAAGCTCATTGGCCCTATCGGTTGCCTCCCATTTTTCGTAACACAAAGTCGCCAACTTTCAAAGGGCGCTTGTGCACTTTCTTGTTGTAGGCTCTCGTCATTCTCAGACGGTATATCTCATTACGCAAGGCAGCATTTCCCTTGCGTTCCGGGAGGGAGTCCAATGCCAGCCGCATAGCCTCCCAATTTGCCTCTTTATCATTTGCCTCTTTCTTGTTGTAGGCTCTCGTCATTCTCAGACGGTATATCTCATTACGCAAGGCAGCATTTTCCTTGCGTTCCGGGAGGGAGTCCAATGCCAGCCGCATGTCCTCCCAATTTGCCTCTTTATCATAAAGCATGACTCTGAGAGTCGGCTCGTAACGTTCGATGTGCAAGACGGATACAGCACCATATACCATGAGAAATGGGGTTTCAACGGTTGCCCCTTTAGCAGTTGTCCGGATGGCCCACAGGACATGAATTAATTCCTCTGCCTATAAGCCAACGACTCTTTCAATTTTCTTTTTAATGTCGTCTGAGATGAGTTTGATGAAACTTGGAAGTTTGCTTGGGGGCGTCCGACTGATGCAAAACATTGTGGGATCCCTTGATCTCCCAACCAAGTCTTGAGGTGAGGCGTTTCAAACTGAGGGCCATTATCAAACACCATAGACATAGGTACCCCAAAACGGGTGATGATGTTCTTCCATATGAAAGACTTGACATCCTTTGTCTTGATGTTCTTGACCGCTTATGCCTCCCCCCACTTGGTGAATTAATCCACAGCCACCAGAATATAGCGTTTTCCGCTTGGTGCAGGCCTATAAGGACCTAGAATGTCCATGCCCCATTTAGTAAACGGGACTGGGCTGTGGATTGCCGTCAAATCAGCAGCCGGGCGATGGATAAGTTTGCCAAACCTCTGACATTTGTCGCATTTCTTCACCAGCTCTTTGGCATCTGCCTCAAGGGTAGGCCAAAAATAATGTCGCCTGGCTCTAACAACTAGAGATCTGTCGCCTATTTGGGAGGCGCAATATCCCGCATGCAGCTCCTCGAGAACTTCCTTCCCCTTTTCAGGGGTAATAGACTTCAATAAAGGTTTAAGGAAACCAGCCTTAAAGAGCTCTCCGCTTCTCATCTCGAAGTTTGCTGCTCGCTTCTTCATGACGACTACCTCATATGGTGAATTAGAGAGTGTGTCGTCTGTTAAATATGCCCGGATGTCTTCCATCTAGGTAGAGCTTCGATCCAGGATTCCAATGGCTTCTTTATATATACTTCTTTTTTTCAGAACTTCCTAAAAGGCTGACCGAGGCGTATCACAGCAGGGGGAAGATGCCAATTTGGACAATAATGCATCCTCCTGGTTGTTGTCTGACCTGGGCACCTGACTTAGACGGAATTCTTCAAGTGCCCCAACCTCTTCTTTGACTGCCTGAAGGTATTTGATCATAGCCGGATGAGTTGCTTCATATTTTCCCTCATATTGGCTTACGACCAACTGCAAAATCAGAACAGGCGTTAATCTTTGTCGCCCTTGCCGCCTTAAACATGCGAATTCTAGCTAGCAAGGCCTCGTATTCCGCCTCGTTATTCGAGGCCTGAAACTTAAACCGTAGTGCATATTTAAATTTGTCCCCCTCAAGAGACTCATATAATTCCTGCACCACAACCGCTTTTTGTCGAGCTCTCGTCTTCATACACTTTCCAAACCTGATCAATTTTATCCGAAGGAACCGGCCGTGTCATTTCGACAATGAAGTCGGCAAATGCCTGACCTTTCACTGCCTTTCTTGGTTCGTAAGTGATTTCAAGACTTTGCATATCAATAGCTATAGACACCCATTTGTGTCTCCCCAAAACCAAACCCAGTGATGAGTACCTTTCACGTCGAATCAAAATCGAATGAAGTGAAAGTGTGGAAAGGCTAGTGTTGCGGATAGTTTTTATTTCTTTTCTTTCTCTCTGTTTTTGAAAATCTATTTTAAGATAACAGCCAATATAGTTTGGTTTGGTCCGTGGCAAGGGTCCAATAATAGTGTAGTTGGGTCGGGTTCAAAAAGAGCTTTCCAACGATATATTATAAGCCCAATTCCGATGAATAATGAGGAAGTTATGGCCAAATTATTAAACGGAGCCCGATTTGATCTTTATGTGCGGCCCAATGATCTAGAGGAGGGTCTAATATTGATTTATCATTTCTAATGTTATTAGAATTGATTATAGTCTTCTAGATTCTTCTAGAAGGTTCTTTTCATTGCTAATGTTATTAGCATTGACAAATTGACTTTAATTGACTTTTTAGAGTTTTAATCAGAATAAAAGAAGTGTTTTTAAGGAAAATACAATTTTACCCTCTCGTACGGTTAAATTTTATCAAAATAAGAAAACGCGTGGAAAAGTGGATTCCAGCGTCTGGCGCCACGTCTGTCGTTTGGCGCCAGGTCCTGTGTTTTGTGTTGCGATCGTGTTTTATTCTTTTCGAAACTCTGATTCGTTTTTTATCATATCCGGCTGATTTTCTTTATAAATAGCCTCCTAAAAACTCCGTTTTCAATCATCAACAACAATCAATTCTCATAACCAACTCTCATAAAGAAATCTTGATATTCCCTCTCTTTTTTTCTAAACCAACTTTTTACAAACAAAATTCCGCATTCACAAGATCTAGACACACCTACTCAAGTTCGAAGTTGCCTTCGCCTTAGACGTGAAAGGTTTAATTTCTAAGGGTTTGGTTCCAAATCTCTCTTTCAATTATTTAATTTAATTGTTTATAATTTTCCTTGAAGTTACTAACGCGTGTATTTTGTTATTAGAAAGAGATACAAGGCATCCAAGTAAGTGCTTTAATGGTTTTATGGATATTATGATATAGAAATCATGCCTAGGTTGTTATTATGATTCCTAGTGTAATGTTAGGGCGTTTTTCTTAATTTGATGTTTTGAATGACAACAATGAGTTCCTAGTATCATGTTTAGGGTAAAGTTATAATATCAAATATGCTTATTATGATTTATGTGATGCCTTCTATTGTCTTTCCTAATATTCATGTTAGTATTATGTTAGGGCTATATATTTGATCTTTATTGTTTAGTGACATGCTAGGGTTTGTTATTAATCTTGTTAGTATCATTCTTAGGATCTTGCTATTAATATTATGCTTTAACATGATTTTGATAATAATGATTATGATTATGATTATTGTTGTGTTGAATTATATAATTTAACGTAATTTGTTAATTTACGAATTATTTCATGTTATTTGTTAACTGACGGATAACTTATATATAATTTATTATTATGTAGCTTGATGCTTATTATTGTTATTGTTTGATCACCCCTTTTATGCATGTTTAAAGGGAATTTGTATTTGTAATCACGCTTAATAAGATAATTAATAATATTGTTTAGGGTTAATATGATTATAATTCAAGTGATCACCAATAATAGATTATTTTGTGCATTAATATTCAACCAAAATAGATTAAACAGGTTTAGGGTTAATCTTATTGATTGCATGTTAGTCAGAAAGCGCACATGAATACGATCAGAATAAAGTAGAGGCTAATTATTAGGGCAAGTTCCATCTCTTTTAGGTTGGATTTGTACCTTCATCCCCGAACTTCCAGTCTTGGTTCCAGACCTATTGGAGTTAACGATCTCCTAGATCGTTAAGGGGTGTAACTTTCACCCTCTGAACGTTTACAAGTTCCTAAAACTTTTTGGCGACTTTTTTGCTCTAGCTTCCTTCCATTTGGACGACACCGTACTTTAGTGTATGATCACAGTGGGGTTCAAGTTTTGGGTAATGCTTGAATTATTCCCTACAATATCCCATTTAAACATTCTGCTGGATGACTCCAAGGTGGACATTGGCCGCTTGAGGGGCTTATCGATGTAGATCACAACCGGATATGCCAAAAAATAAGGCTTCAGCTTTTTGAATGCCATATATAAAGCAAGTCCAAATTTTTCAACCATGGGGTAACGGAGTTCAACATTCTTTAGCACGTGTCTAATAAAATAGACCGGGAGCTGGATGCCGTCTCTCTCATCAAGGAGAACAGCACTGAGAGCATGGTCTGAGACGGCTAGGTACATGTATAACGTCTTTTTGGGATGAGGGCTAACAAGCCTTGGCAAAGAGTGTAAGTGTTCTTTCAACTTCTAAAAGGCCGCCTCAGCATCATCCCCCCATTCAAATCTAGTCTTCTTCCTGATTGCTTGGAAGAAGTAAAGGCATTTGTCACCTGACCAGCTGAGGAACCTCTCCAATGCCGCTAGGCAACCAGTTAGTTTCTGTACTTCCGTAACAGTGTGGGGTGACTTCATGTCAATCACCGCCTATATCTTCTCAAGGTTAGCCTCTATCCCCCTTTGATCAAACAGGAATTCGAGAAACTTCCCAGACTCAACACCAAAGATGCATTTCTTGGGATTTAACATAACCTTATGCAGCCTGAGTGTGGTGAAGGTTTCTCGAAGATCAGCAAGGTGATCCGTCTGCTGTTTGGATTTAACTATCATGTCATCAATATATGCCTCTACATTCTGCCCAATTTGATTAATGAAGACTGTATTAATCATCCGTTGAAATGTAGTCGGTGCATTCTTCAAGCCAAACAACATCACAGTATAACAAAATAACCCCTGATCCGTGACAAAGGCCGTCTTTTCTTGATCGTTTTTCCACAGGGGTATCTGATGGAAGCCGGAATAGGCATCCATAAAACTCATCAAGGCATGACCGCTTGTAGAGTCAACCAGACTGTCGATCATTGGAAGCGGATAAATGTCCTTTGGACATGCCTTGTTGAGGTTTGTGTAATCAACACACATACGTCAGGTACCATTCAACTTCTTTACAAGCACAACGTTCGCCACCCAGTCGGGGAAATTACATGGCGGAATGAACTCAGCATTCAGCAGCTTTTTTACTTCAGCAGCTACCGCCTGACTTCTTTATTTGCCGTGATTTCTTTTCTTTTGCCGGATAGGCTTCATTATTAGATCCATGGCGAGTGTGTGGACAGCGAGATCCGGGCTGACGCCTGTCATCTCTTCCACTTCAAAGGCAAAAATGTCTTTGATTATTCCAGCAATAGGTGCAAATCTGCACCCAATTAAGCATAAGCAGCCGTCCCAACCTTAAAAATACGCTCTAGACGGCTGTCATCCAGAGGTATTTTAATACGTTCACCAGCCGGCTGGGGACGCAACTCATCTGATCGTTCACCGGTCAGTGGTTGTTATTTTTTCTCTTTCTTCACCTCCAGCAGTTGATAAGCCTTTCTTTTCTTTCCGGCTGCTGGTGGGGGTGGGCTGACATCCTTGACATTGCCAAGGTCTATTGGTTCCTATCCTTAGTCGTCTCAGGCCACAGTGGACTTGATGGTTGTGAGATAACACTCTTGGGCAGTCATCTGATCCCCATTAAAGGAACCAAAAGAACCATCATCCTTCTCATACTTGATCAGCATAAGGGAATGAATTATTACCGCCTTGGCCTCGTTGAGAGTCGGTCGGCCTAAAATAATGTTATAGCCGGTTAGCTCCTCAACTACCAAGAACTTGACGACCAGGTGTCGTCCTTCTCTTTTCTCTCCCAGCCGAATGGGTAGATCAATCCTACCGACTGGGTACAATATCCCCCCTCCAAAACCAACCAGGGGGTGGTATACCAGGTGCATGCTGCTGTGCTTATACTTCAGCTTCTACAAGCACCTCTGACTAGTGATGTCTGACGAGCTGCCGGTGTCAATAAGTGTAGACACCCATTTGTGTCTCTCCATAACCAAACCCGGAGATGAGTACCTTTCACGTCAAATCATAATTGAATAAAGTGAAAGTGTGGAAACTCTAGTGGTTGCGGATAGTTTTAATTTCTTTTCTCTTCTCTCTGTTTTTGAAAACCTATTTTAATAAAACAGTCAACCCATTTTGGTTGGTCCATGATATGGGTCTGTTAATGGTGTCGTTGGATAGGGCTTGAAAAGAGCTTTCCAATGATATATTATAAGCCCAATTCCGATGAATATTGAGGAAGTTATGACCAAATTACTAAAATGGGCCCGGTTTGAGCCTTATATGCGGCCTAATGATCTAGGGCAGGGCCTAATATGGATTTATCATTCCTAATGCAATTGGGAATGGTTTTAGTCTTCTAGATTCTTCTAGAAGGTTCTTATCATTCCTAATTCAATTAGCATTGATAAATTAACTTTTGTTGACTTTTTCGAATTTTAATTAGAATAAAAGAGTGTTTTTGAGGAAAATACGATTTTATCCTCCTGTACTGTTAAATTCTATCTGATTTTAGAAAACGCGTCAAAAACCTGATTAGTGCCTAACGCCAGCATTAGCACCTGGCACTAAGCTTGGCGCCTGGCGCTAGCGTTAGCATCTGGCGCTAATGTCAGCGTCTGGTGCTAACTCCGATTTTTCACGTCAGAACTCTGGTTTGATTTCTATGTTTTTGGCTGATTTTCTCTATAAATAGCCTCCTAAAAACTTTGTTTTCAATCATCTACCATCATCAATTCCTTAGTTCTCTAATTCTTTTCTCTCTTGAAGCTAGAAGCTTTCTCTCTCTCTCTCTCTATCTTTTCTAAACTAACCCTTTTACAAACAAAATTCCGCAATCACAAGACCTATATACACCTAGCCAAGTTCGAATTTGCCTTTGCCCTAGACGTGAAAGGTTTAATTTCTGAGGGTTTGGTTCCAAATCTCTATTTCAATTATTTAATTTAATTCTTTTATTATTATTTTCCTTGAAGTTACTAACGCGTGTATTTTGTTATTAGAAAGAGGTACGAGGCATCCAAGTAAATGATTTAATTGTTTACATTTTTATTATGATATAGAAACCATGCTTAGGTTGTTATTATGATTCCTAGTGTCATATTAGGGTGTTGTTATCTTCCTAGTATCATGTCTAGGGTAACCTTAATATCAAATATGATTAAAAGTATGATGCTTCCTATTTTCTTCCTGGTTTTTATGATTGTTAGTATCATGTTAGGGTTAAAACTTTCATATTTATTGTTTAGTGACATGATAGGGTTTGTTATTAATCTTGTTAGTATCATGCCTAGGATCTTGCTATTATTATGCTTTAACATGATTTATGATTATAATTTTATGATATTAATATGATTATTTTTATAATTGTTATTTTTATTATTATTTTGCTTGATATATTTATTTTTATTTCTTGATCACACCTTTTATGCATGTTTAAAGGGAATTGGTACTTGTAATCATGCTTAATAAGATAATTAATAATCTTGTTTAGGGGTAATTTGATTACAATTCAAGTGACCGCCAATAATAGTTTTGTTTGTGCATTTATATTCAACCAACATAGATTAAACAGGTTTAGGGTTAAATCTATTGATTGCATGTTAGTCAGAAAGCGCACATGAATACGATCAGAATAAAGTAGAGGTCTATTATTAGGGCAGGTTCAATCTTTTTTAGGTTGGATTTGTACCTTCATCCCTGAACTACCAGTCATGGTTCCAAACCTATTGGAGTTGATGATCTCCTGGATCGTTAAGGGGTGTAACCTTCACCCTAAGAACTGTTTACAAGTTCCTTAAACTTGTTGGCGACTCTTTTGCTCTATCTTCTTTCCCTTTGGACGCCACCGTACTTTAGTGTATGATCACAGTGGGGTTCAAGTTAGGGGTAATGCTTGAAATATTCCCTACAGTTTTTTGGCGACTCCGCTGGGGACAATTTCTATTTTAATTCCTGAAATTTATTTCGGCAATGATTTAGAATGAGTGGATAAGACTCGAAAAGTTCTAAGTATTTCATGTGCGTAATTTTGATTACATTATTGTCATATGCATAAAAAAAGATCTAATTGGAAAGACCATCCGTAACGAGTTAAACCATAGGATTTTTACACGTAGGAAATTTGAAAAATATCTTTCACAACTAGGATCGAAATAATGCTGCGCGAAACTGGAAAATTTTATCGAGCACAGAAAGTTGTTGAGGCATGTAGGAACTAGCGTCAGCGAACAAAGATTAGCGCCAACGTTTTGACGTTAGGGCCAGGCCACAGCTTCTGTCGCCAGGCGCTAAAGCCAAAAGGTGGCGCTGGCCTCTGTTTGCTGGTGCCAAGTTCTTCCAATACCGAGCCAGAAATATGCGTTCTAATTGTGACCAATTTTTAGCACTGTTTGCTCTATCCTACTTCCTTATTGAGTTTTTCTCACTTTTCTGAAACCCATATGTGTTCTACATATGGACACAAACTTCTGGGAATTCATGTTCCATCTACCTGATTGAACGATCTGAGCAACAAAGGGTACATCCGAGAATGTCGAATTCACCAAACCATGGAAGCGAGTTTTTCTAAACTTGCGGTGTCCCATCCACTCACGTCAACCCTTCACGGTTAGGCTTCCTCGCGGTGCATCTGGACAATTATCCATGGACCCTCTATTGACTAACCCATTTCCCGAACTTTAGAGAACTAGAGCCATGGTTAGGTTGCAAACTCATTGTATCATATTGTGCCTACTTGACTAATTGTGCATTATTGGTTGTGCATACTCTATGTGTTTTTCCTAACCGTTTGTCTGACTTGTGCTAAGATTAAATAAATTAATTCATGACTAAAAGAACTTTGCCTAATTAATTAATTTGAGTAAATAAAGTTTAATATTTAATCAGAGTTGACTTAGTACGACTTTAGGCATACCCTATAGAGTAATAATACTGAAAACAATTTCAGATCGACGCTCCAGCAATGGCGCCAAAATTTGAACTGTAACGCCACTCTGTGAAGTTTAGCACCTGGCGACAATCCTGTCGTCTGGCGCTACACTGCAAAGAGAGGCGCCAGTACTGTCGTTTTGACGACAGTTCGGTTTATTGCTCAAGTCATCACCTTATGTCTAATTGAACAATTTTCTAGTCAATTCGGTTAGTTTTTACTGGTAATTATACCTTGTCAAGTCATTAGTTGAGTCTAAACACTAAGTCCCATGGTCTTACACAAGAGTCAAAGCATGTCACCTACACTCATTACATAAAGCACACACTAATACACACTTTTAACCATGTTTAAGGGAGTCTTGTATGCGCGTTTTCTCCGTCATTTTTTTAGGGGGGTAAGTCGGATATTAATCCTCCAAATAAATCAACTTGTTTAAACCCTATACTTAATTGCCGAAAATATATGCACCTATTTTTTGCTTTTCCTCTTTTAAACCGTAAATTCAAGGTCAATTTGAGTCAATTAATTAAAAAAAATGGTTTGATTTACAGCGCGTGATCAAGAAAAGAAGGGCGTTTAATCAAAGACAACCTTTTTATCCAAGTCCAACTTTTCGACAAACCCATCGCTTGTAAGAGGAAAGCTAGGACAATAATGGCAACTCAAGAAGAAGTTAATGAGCTCAGGAACCAACTAATTACCGTGATTGAGGCGTTAAAGGTTCTAACCCTCAAGATTGATGATCCTGTGAAACAACAACAGATGGACCTCATGCAAGAGAGTCTGAGCAAACTGTCTAGCGACTACAAGTTTCAAGGGATTAAGCTCACAAGGGGTCTCGGTGGACAAGGATCTTCTTCCGCAGAAGTTCAATGCCAACGACATCCCGAAATTCAAAGCAACTGATAACCCTTACTTTCATTTAAGAGCCTTCGAAACAATAATGAGTATTAAGGGTAACGACAAGAAAGTGTTTCCCTCTCTATTCTCACTATCTCTCGAAACCGTTTGCCAACAATGGTTCTTCTCTCTCGATAAAGAAAGAACCTCTATTTGGGAGTCCATAGTAAATGCTTTCATTGATATATACAAATGCAAAATTCAAGTTGAGACCGACTATAGGGAACTTGAAATCCTCAAGAAGAAGGAGAATGAAGGTTTCACCTCTTTCTTAAACAAATGGAGTGAAACCTCATCTAAGATGATTGAGGTGCCAAGCGAAAAAGATTCTGTAAGGTTATTCATCAAAAACCTTCAAGAAAAGTACTCCAAGCATCTCAAATATCTGAATAATCTCCATACCTTCAAGGCCGTCTACGACATTGGAATTAATATTGAAGACGACCTGGCTAATTTGAAAGCTGCTAATAATAACTCCAACAGTGGCTGGAAAGGTAAGAAGAATGACAATCCTTCTTCTTCCAAAACCACCCACTCAAACAATGTTAGCACTTTTAACTTAAGTGAAGTCCTTGCTATGAATAATCAAGGACAAAAGAAACCATTTAGGAGGAACTTTACTCCTATTGGCATGAGTTATGACACCGCATTTGACCGATTAAATGCAAAAGGTCTTATAACTCCTATTGGACCGTTTGGGGACCCACCAGTCGAGAAGAGGACGCCTAATTGGAATCCCAACGTACATTGCTAGTATCACCAAGGTAGGGGCCATCTTACTGAGAACTGTTAGAAGCTTAAGGAAGCTATCCAAGACTTAATTGACAATAACAAACTACCATTGCCCCCTGCCAGTAAGAAGCCAAGTATTGATAATGCGCCTCTCGCTCACTCCTTGGCCATCTCTGATGAGGAAAACGAGGTTGATCCCTCATCTCTCATCAAACCTGTTGAAGAAATCCATGTTATCGAAGAAGAGGAGGAGATCTTTTTCGATGCCATGGATAACCTTCCTGAATTAGCAAGTAAAGAAGACATACAATTTCTTACACTGTCCATGATGGAAGGGTCAAACTTGCTACGCGAAGCCCTCAAGGTTGTGAAGGAACTTCAGGAAAAGTATGACGAGTTTCCACCCTCGAAAAATAAACCTAGGAAACAGTTCACACCCATGGGAATGACCTATGATGCGAAACACTTTCCTTTACAAGTCATCGATAAACCCAAGAAGAGTAATAGACTCTACACTCCAATTGGGATCCAATATGCACAAATGTTCAAAATGCTCTCTGAGAGTGGGGAGATAAAACCTCTCGAACCGAGACTATTTGAATCATTAAAAAGGATAGATAGATTTTATTGTCAATATCATCAATCAGGGGGTCACACTATTGAAAACTGTTTTAAATTTAAGGATTTAATTCAAAAAATGATTGATGATAAGTGGCTAGTCCAAGTTCCACAAGAAGAAGACGTAAATATTAATGGAGTTTGGGACAGCGACGAAGAAGACACTTATTTGAAAGACATGGTAGGACCTCCACCTTTGGTGTCATATGCCATGGATGACTTTTGGGTTGAAGAATATTCATCCATAAATGTCCTCACAAGATCCGGGAGAATGCAACCTCCTGTTTTGACACAACCCATGCCAACCACACAGCAAGTTCCCATACCTATCATAGAAGATAATGACTTTGTCAAACAGTTCAAGAAAACCAAGGTTGAAATGAACGTATGGAAGCTTCGGGCAATGTCTCGAGAACATAGGTTGGCCATAATGAATGCCTTGGATAAAATAGGGATAGATTCCTACACCACTCTTGACGAGTTGGCTAATTTCCTCATGAGTGATCTCCCTAGTCCTATAAATTTGATCACCTTTTCCGACAAGGATCTACCTCCAGAAGGTGAAAAGCATTATAAGGCATTAAACCTCACAGTGGTTTGCAAGAGAATGAACGTCCCTATGACTCTTATAGACAATGGATCAGCCATTTATGTCTGTTCACTTAGATTTGCGAGGATGCTAGGCATAAGGAATGATGACATAACCCCGTCAACGCAAGGAATAAGAGCTTGTGACAACACTCGTCATCAAGCTCTTGGTAAAATTACTATGAATGTAACGGCAAAAGCGATAGAACACGCTACTACGTTCCAAGTAGTAGATATTAAAGCTTCGTTCAATCTATTGTTGGGACGCCCTTGGCTTCATGACCTAAAGGTCGTCCCCTCATCTCTCCACCAACAGGTAAAGGCCATAGTTGGAGGAATTTTCATTACAATCGATGCTTCACCCATGAGAATTAAAGATATAGAGAATCCAATAATTAATGTGGAGCACGATGAAGACGATTAAGACTTGTGGGGCTTTAATGAAGAGGTATCCTTAATCAAGGAGGATGAAAGGACCCCTCTCTGCCACGATCCCCACTCCAATATAATCGTGAACGCTATTCTGAAGAAGCAAAGACATTTTCCTGGGATGACCCTAGGAAAGAAGAAAGAAATAGCAAAACCGCTGGAATCACCTGACCTCCCTAAGTTAGACACTTTCGGACTTGGTTCGAATCGACTCGAAAAGATCTCAAGCGAGCCCAGGAAAAGTCAAAGGCACGTAGGGACGCTCGCATCCAAAAGAAAGCAATCCCAATGGATCAGTATCCTCTTACCCTTAATGGACAATTTATAAAAGAAGGAGAGGACTATCCGTGCTATGAATTTCCCGAACCATTTGTCGTAAATGGCATAAGGCAACCGGGATTCAAAATTTTTTTAGATTGCTGCTTCATAGACGAAATCCCAACTCTTGTCCACAATGAGAAAGCACCCCCATGCTTCTACTTTAATGTTATGGGATTACTATTCGGGCGAGAAAAAGATGAGCCAACATACAAAGAGGACAACTCCTTGCTCATACAAACAGTCCTACAAAGCGAAAGCTTCGATCCCTCAAAGCTAATCACTCCAACGGAAGGATCACTACAAGGGTGGCGCAAGACCGTTAAGGTGACTACTCTAAGTGGAAAAAAGATCTTCATCACAACGGGGCAAGGACCGATGTTCACTGAGTCGGAGTCAGAGTCTCTCCCTAGAGAGTCTTCAAAGTCTTTAGTTATAGCACCTCCTCCTTCTATCTCTTCCCCTAGGATAGTTAGTGATCAAGTCCTTGAGGACATATCCCTCTTTGATGTAATGATCTCAGAATTCAATAATATGGCTTCTTCTCCTTACTCATTGTGTTCTTCTTTAACCCAAGATGACGAGCATTGCTTAACTAACAAAGACAGGACAAAAAACTTATTAAAGCAATGGAAACACTTGAAAAGAAAACACCGATAATTGAAGAAACTGAGACGGTTGATATCTGAAATGATTCAACTAATAAAAGAGAAGTTAAAATCGGACTAACACTTAATGAACAAGAAAGAACCGATTAAATTAACTTGCTTAAAGAATTCATCGATGTATTCGCTTGGTCATATAAAGATATGCCGGGAATTAATAGAGAAATAGCTTAACACACTATACCATTAATTCCAGGAATGAAACCTGTAAAACAAAAGTTACGTCGAATATAACCCGACGTAGCTCTTAAAATAAAAGAAGAAGTTCAAAAACAAATAACTGCAGGTTTCATCAAAGTATCCAAATACCCCGAATGGGTCGCCAACGTCGTCCTAGTTCCGAAAAAGGATGGAAGGGTAAGAATGTGTGTCGACTATCGAGACTTAAATAAGGCAAGTCCAAAGGACGACTTCCCTTTACCGCCCATCGATATTCTGGTGGATAACACAGCAAATCATGCACTTCTCTCATTCATGGATGGATACGCGGGCTATAATCAGATTCTCATGGCGGAAGAAGACATGGAGAAAACAATCTTCATAACACCATGGGGTACATACTGCTACACGGTAATGCCATTCGGGTTGAAAAACACTGGTGTTACTTACCAACAAGCAGCGATTGCCTTGCTCCATGACATGATGCATAAAGAAGTTGAAGTATACGTGGATGATATGATTGTGAAATCAAAAGATCACCTAGGCCATCAAATAGCCTTGAGAAAATTCTTCGAAAGGCTAAGAAAATACAACATGAGGTTGAATCCAGTTAAGTGTGCTTTTAGAGTCACCTCAGGCAAGCTTTTGGGTTATGTCATAAGATCTAAAGGAATAGAGATAGACCCAACCAAGATCAAGGCAGTCATGTCAATGTCACCGCCCACAACCGAGAAGCAAATTCGAGGATTTATTGGCCGGTTGCAATACATAAGCAGGTTCATATCAAAATTGACAACAATATGTGAACAAATCTTCAAAAAGCTTAAAAAGAATGTACCAGTGATATGGGATGACAAGTGTCAAAAAGTCTTTGAAAAGATCAAAGCCTATCTCGTAAATCCTCCCGTATTAGCACCAGCACTTCCGGGGATATCTCTTAGATTATACTTAACAGTCACCAAAGAGACAATGGGAGCCATACTCGCGCAAGAAGTAGAAGGCAAAGAAAATGCGATCTACTATCTAAGTAAAAAGATTCTCGAGTATGAAGCACACTATACACCACTTGAGAAATTGTGCCTCGCATTGGTGTGGGCCACAACCAAGTTAAGACATTACATGCTCGTGCATACAATCTTTGTAGTTTCCCGATTAGATCCCCTCAAGTATTTATTCGAGAAATCTACACTTAATGGGAGCATATTGAGATGGAAGGTCAACTTAGCCCAGTTCGATGTAAGGTTCATGCCACAAAAATCTATCAAAGGATCTGTGGTGTCGGATTTTCTAGGAGACTTTCCAATAGAAGACTCGACGCCAATACACGACAATGAATTTCCAGACAAAGATTTGATGGTCACTAAAGATGACACTTGGACTTTGTACTTCGACGGAGCCTCAAACCAAAAGGAATGTGGCGTTGGAGTATTACTAGTATCACCAAGAGAAGAGCATGTTCAAATCTCCATAAAGCTTAATTTCGATGTTACCAACAATGCTGCTGAATACGAAGCATGCATGGTAGGCCTTGAAACAGCTTTGGCATTGGGAGTGAAAAAGTTACGGATATTCGGAGACTCTTCATTGATCATCAATCAAATCTCCAAAAGATGAAAAGTAAGGAGCGAAAGTCTAGCCCCTTACCAAACTTATTTAGAAACCCTTACTAATCAGTTAGAGAGGGTAGAATACACATATCTAGCTAGAGAAGAAAATCAATTTGCTGATGCCTTAGCAAGACTAGCCTCAATGGTTAGGATTCCTACGAAAATCGAGCAAATGCCTGTGACTATAGAAAAAGGCATAAACCGGCCCATATTCAAGCTATAGAATATGATGAAGTGACCCATGAAGAAGAAGAATAAGAATAAGAACCGTGGTATACGGATATACTCAATTATGTCACCAAAGGAGAATACCCTCCCCATGCTGACAAAAGAGCAAAACGAGCATTAAGATTCTTGGTTTCCCAATACGTGCTCATAGACAACGAGCTACACAAAAGGGTACCTAAGGGTCGAGCTCTATTATGTGTAGGAAAAAAGGATGCTCAAAGAGCAATGAGGATAGTCCACGAAGGAATTTGTGGAACTCACGTAAATGGCAAAATGTTAGTCCAAAAGATAATGCGAGAAGGATACTATTGGACTACCATGAATAGGGATTGCCATCAATACGTAAAAAGATGCCCTAAGTTCCAAATCTACGCTAATTTACAACATGTTCCTCCATCTTTGCTCTACACCTACACTTCGCCATGGCCATTTTCCACATGGGGAATTGACATCATCGGCAAAATCACCCCCCAGGAACAGGAGGTCATGAATATATTTTAGTGGCAATTGATTACTTCACAAAGTGGGTCGAAGCACAATCATACGCCAAACTCACTGCAAAACATGTAGCACTCTTTATCGAAAGAAATATTATTTGTCGATATGGAGTCCCACATGAAATGATAAGTGACAATGGAACTCACTTTCAAACCGAGTGTAAAGAATTGCTACAAAAATATGGTATTCAACATCATCATTCTTCTCCTTATAGACCTCAGGAAAATGGAGCATTCAAATCATCTATTAAAAATTTAAAGACTATCATCGAGAAAATGACGGAAAATTACAAGGATTGGCCTGACAAACTCCACTTCGCATTGTGGGGTTATCGCACGTCAATTCGCACGTCAACAGGAAATACACCATTTTCCTTGGTTTATGTAATGGATGTCGTACAACCTGTCGAGCTAGAGATTCCATCTCTACTCACCACATTAGAGAGCAAACTTGATGAAGTCGAATGGACTAGGGCAAGATACGAGGAGCTAATTCTACTCGATGAAAAACGACTAGAAGCTCTACATCACCCTCAATGTTACCAAACTCGTATGGCTAGGCATTTTAATAAGAAGGTCAAGACAAGAAACATCAAAGTAGGAGATTTGGTGTTAAAAGCATTAAGGAAAAATGTTTTAGATCCAAGGGGAAAATTCAAACCTAATTAATCTAGACCCTACATTGGCAAAACAATCCTGTCAGGAGGTGCAGCAAAATTAAATGACATGGATGGCAATGAGTTCTCGAACATGACAAATCTTGACCAAATTAAAAAGTACTACCCATAATCACTTGAGTAGAACACTCAAGAGAGCTACGTTTGGCCTGATTCCTTAAGAAAGGATACGTAGGCAACCCTTTACGGGTGTGGCCACTTTATTTATCAAACCTCGCATCCCAGACTTAATAAAAAATTCAACAAAAGATCAACGACACATTGGCGTCACAGAAAAATTCTAGCGTCAGTCGATGAACCTTAGCGCCAGACGACAACCCCTATCGCCTGACGCCAGACTACCGCAGCAGGCGCCAGTCGCAAAATCGCGGCACCAATGTTCTGAAAAGTATCTGGGAATATTTCGGTGTTTTTTGGAAAATTTTCGACTTCCGTACTTGAAAAAATTTCTGGAAAATTAAATTTTCGGTTTTCATTGCTTTAATAAATTAAATTTAAAGTAAATAATTTAATTAAAAAGCTGGAATTTTAATAATAAAATAAAATACATTATTGATGGAATTTAAATAAAGCTTAAATAAATTAACTTTGAATTTAAAAACTAAGTCTAATAATTGAAAGTTGAACAATGCTCTTAATATTTTTTCTCTTTCTTTGCCCTCTTCCAATTCTTATCTGCGTCTTCTTCCTCATCCATAACCTTAGCTAGTAGGCATCCTTTAGAGGACCTATATTCAATTTTTGAGTAAATAGTTTCTCCATTAGCTAGGACCCCATGCTTCTTTTCTACCCAAGTCTTCTTCTCTGTAGTGTCAGCTTTCCTTTTTCATTTATCCTTCGCAGAACTTTTCTTCTTAGGCATTGTAGGTGTTTTGAACTCAACTCTTTCACCCAAGCGTTCCTTAACAGGAATCACTTTGTCACCTAGACGACTCTTCACATCAGTTTTACTCTGGTTTTTCTTCATGTCCTTTGAAGGTTTCTTCAAAAGCCACCTCATTGGGAAAGGAAGGAGGAACCTTTTTGGTTATCACTTCCCATAAAGGTCTAGCACTCCAATAAGTATCAAATTTGTCTACTTCCTGAGAGACAAGGAACTCATAGGGACGACGAAGATCCCCGGAAGGAATTGTTTGAAGTAGGCCGTACTGTCTTTTTACCCTGTAGGGATAATAAAAAGTCATTGTAGACAAGCTTGGAAGACGGCAGAAAGGCTGCTTGTTGACACCAACCATCTTTTCTATTTTCCACCAAAGGATGATCCACTTGATGGCAAAATTGTAAGACTCGAAGACCTTCTTCCATTCGTGGCGCCCTATCTTAGATAAGTATTTCTTCCTTCTCATGAAGCAGTTTGGAGTATACTTCTCAATATTGTCTGGAGGGATAATTAATTCCAGTCTTTCCATTAGCCACATCTGGAAAAAAAAATTCAATGCAAATAAATTATTATTACTATGCAAAAATATATTTTTGATTTCTGTAATTTAAAATATTATTTTTCTACCTGTAATAAATATGAAGAGCCCCGGAAAGGTGCTTTTGGATTCTTCTTTAATTCATCAAGACTAAGCATAGTCTCTCCAACTATTAATGGCATTGGATTTCTCCCAGATTCGATCTGCTCTAAAACAGTGGATATAATTGCTTGACCCTCATTAGTTTTACCACTAGTGAGAAGATATTGATTAAGCATGCAAAACAGAAAAGCCCTTCTTCTATAAACATGAAAAGACTCATAATAAGGTCTATCAAAATAATGGCGAGCTAATGCTTTTAAATTAACTATGCTACCATCTACTATTTTTGTTAGATCTTTGTCTTTTAAATTAAAGAAGCGCTCAAAATCCTTATAATAATATTAGTTTATTTTAGGGATTACTACAAGATCTAATGCAGGGAAGCCTGAAATAGCACCGAATTCTTCCGGCAAAAGGCTAATTTCATCATACCCTGATCTAAAGCAATGAGTATCCACATCCCAATATTCTAGAGCGGTATGAATAAAGTCTAAATCAAGATCTACCCCTTTGACACCATAAATACCCCCCATGTGAAAAACATCTAACTCTTTTCTCTCCTTGGCAGTAAGAGACCGACACCATTCATGAGTGAAGTTGGTAAAACTTTTAGAAACTAGCACTACAAGAAAATAGATCAAAGAGAGCGATTTTATTCTGACAAAAAGGGCGACTTTAATTTTGCCTTCTTAAACACCATGAAATAGGACATATAGAACTCGCCCTATTATATTGTTATCAAAAAGGGCAAAAATTTGGTCGTTGCCTTATAGCTGATCAATAAGGGCGACTAAATAAAATTCGCCCTCTTTGATCAAACAATAAGGGCGACTTAAACAATCGCCCTCTTTGATAAACAATAAGGGGGCAAATTAATAGTAGTTGTCGTCTTTGCTTGCACAAATAAACAAATACTTCTACTGTACTCCGTAAAACAAACCCCAAAATCAAAAATTGTAAAACCCCTCTCTCTCCTCACAATGCGATAACTACACTTCGAATTCTCCATTGAAGCGAGTTTGAGCTTTCTCGATCCTCCATTGAAGCGAATTTGAGCTTTCTTGATCCTCCATTGAAGCGACTTTGAGCTTTCTCCTCCATTGAAGCGGCTTCTCAGGTAGTATTAAATTATGGCCTAGACTATCAATTTCACAATGTAGGGTTTAATGCTAGTTAATTACTCGAATGTTTTTGTTATTGAAATTTAAATTGTTGCTTGGATTCGAAATTTGTTGTATAGCATGCTACTTTTGTCGAGTCAAGCAAGCTTTCGATTTTGCCTGTTAAAAAATTGATGAAATACCTATAATAATCATACTTAAATAATCCGGAATGGTGCAAATATAGTGTTTGATGAAATGCCTTAAAGAATCCAGGAAAAAAGAAAAGTTTATAGTTTTCAAATAGTGCAGATAAAGTGTTTGATGAAACGCCTCAAAGACTGTTGATTAAAAAATAATAATAAAATTGTTTTGTATGAACAGGTGTTTATGATGCATGATCATTGGAGATAAGTATATGATTAATTACCTCATTATCTGATTTCAAAATGTAATGTATAATAGTAGTTGATTGCAGTTTGATTATAGATTACTTATTGATTGTGAAGCTCTTTTAGGTATCCATGTTATGTTCAGAGCTAGTTTATGATTTGGTACTTTTCATTAATAAACTCATAATCTTTAACCTGTAATCTTTAAGCGTTCATGTCTTAAGTTTATTGGACTAAATTAGGGCTTGTTTGTCATTGTTTTTGGTTTTCAGTTTTCTATTTTTTTGAAAACAAAAAACCAAAAACAAGAAACAAGAAAAAGGTGTTTTCACTTTTCTGTTGTCAGTTTTTAAAATTATCATGTTTTTAATAAGGTTGAATAATTTTTGATTCATTTTATGACATGTATCATATGATTTTGAAAAACAAAAAACCAAAAAACAGAAAACCACAACAATGCCAAACGAGCCCTTAGTTTTCGGTTTTGAAGATTGTGAATTAGTTAGTATTATCCAACTTTTGGATTGTAATGGACTAGATTATAATTTTTTATCAAACACATTGTGCTTCTTATTTATTTAGAAAGGATAGACAGGCATTGATTATGCAGTGAGTCGGTGAAAGGTCTATCAGTAATAGCTTCGCTGTCATTTGAGGGATAGACAAACATAGGAAGTTGTGCTGAAGATGATCATATAGTCATGGTGTACGAGTTTTTAGAAGGCGGAAGCTTAGCTGCATTATTAGATGATAAAAATTCCAGTTAAACTGGTCTATTAGAGCTTCTATATGTCTTGGCATTTCTTGTGGTCTTGAATGTGTTAATGTTTTTTTTTGTTGCATCGCGACCTTAGCCCTACCAATGTACTTCTTGACAATAGTTTCAATTCTAAAGTTGTTGGATTTTGGGATTGCACATGTATTAACTGACTATGCATCAGATGCTATGACAGAATATTCCCAAAAACATAGGTTATATTGGTCCAAAATACATGTTTTCGGTGCAACACTCAAAACATTCCTAGTCCAGCACTTCAAATGAAGTCAAACAGTTGCCATCTTGGTGAGCATTTTCAGCAATTACTTCATTTTTTATTCCCCTTTTTGATCAGTGATGATGCTTTGAGTAATCTCTTAATTGACTTTGAGGATTCTGAAGGTGCCAATGAACATAATTAACTCATATGTACTACGCATTTGATTAAGAATAAGCTTGCTTTATGTGCATATTGTCAATGCTATAAAAGAAAATTGTGGACAGATTACTTGTATGAAATGATTTTTGACAGAAGAGTTGCAATCCACTTCTGCCTATCTTTCGTAACAATTACGGAGTATGAGTACATGAAAGCATATTTATCTTGATGTTTTCGACAGTCTTGTAATTGTCGTGCTGTGTTTTAATTATGTCCACATGTATGCAATTGATCATGGTAGATTTTTAAAAACATAGAGCTTACTCATTAATGTATGTTTGACGTGTCTCATTAGCTTATTAGAAGATAAACATGTGATCTATGTAGGACCTTTTTTTTTAACACTAGTGTGTGACAATCTAGAACAGATATACTGAAAATTACAAGAACCCCTATTAGAAATTCAACTAAGAATAATCGAAAAATCAAATTAAATATTCAGAAGAGATCCTCTCAATCAAGATTTTTTGTCATTTGATTATGCAGTGAGTGGCATAGAATTATAACCCATGTTTGTGTTCCCAGGTTGTCCGTTGAGGCACCTGTTTCAGGGTATACTTCCGTATTGCTCGATTATCGGGTAGGTTGGGACATCTTACGACATACTCCCCACAAAAAGTTAAAAAGCTACTCTTTGGCCATATGAAATCTGATGATAGTGTGCACATCATGAATTGTTAGGCACTGCGTTTCCTTCAAGGGCATGTTATATAGATTATCTGATTTGGGATTAGCTTGAGACTAATTAACTTTAATGTAATTATGAATTATGATGCTTATGCTGAGAATTGTAGTGTTTAGTTACATTCCTGAAGCATATTGTAGTCAGTCCTTGATTTCTTCTAGAAAGCTTGGTTGCACTTTCCTGTTAGTCCTTGAGTTTAAATGTTTTTCAATATGGTTGCTTCACCTTATGCTAATAGAATTTCATATATGCTTCATAGACATGGCCATTGTTGCTATAGGCTAGTCACAGATAACTGCTTTAATTTTTCCCATTTTGATCAAATAATGATTGCAACACAAACTCCTAGTTGAATTAAACTCCTGATTGTCCTTAATTATTCATCCTACTTGTGCACTGAATTTATAACCTTCTTGTTTCTCGTAGCCTGAAGAGAGTTCTTTATATCTTTTTTTTTTAGGGATGGGTTCTTTATATCTTTTATTCCTTTTATCTTCAGTTTATATTTTCATATACAGCTACGTTTATCTTTTCTAATGGAAATCCTTCTGTTGTTTTTTGATCTTCCTGGTATTATGTATGCATGTAATTTTCTAGGAATAACTACAAAATGAAAATAATATGCTGCGAGCTGAATTGGAAGTTTCTAAGAAGAAACAAGATGACCTAGAACAAAAGATTCGGTTAGTCGTGGAGAAGATTGGCCTTGATGCTTGATAGAGGTAATATTTTCTAGCTTACTCTTTACATAAAATTGTCATGTGGATGCATTTTCATGCCATGGTTATGTTAGCTTATTATGTTAGAGGAATCTTGGATAGGTTCTTATATAATTCAGTAGGTATAAGACATGGTGCTCAGACCGATGCTTTTCTACATGCTGTTACTTTGGCAGTAGTCCATCAGTCCATCTAACATTCCATTTTAGTATCTTATTTTTGAACTTGAATTTTGTGAATTGTAACTTTCCCTTTCTTCTTGAAGAGGATTAACAGTCACATTAAAACCTGCAGGACTCAAAACTGTTTCTTACCTGAATCTGTCAAGTTTGCAGTCAGGGGATCAAGTCAATGTGCTGATGTTTTGGGGATAAACACCAAAAGGCGGGTTGCATTACAGATGGAAAAAAAAGGGGATGCTAGAAGCTGCAAGAATGAGAAGTTGCTTGATAGTTCATGTCCTAGAAAAAACATTATTAAATTTTAGTACTCTTTGGATTAGCTATTTGCTATTTATAAATACTTGATTAATACTTTTGTTTATATTCCTATTAAGACCTTTTTTTTTCCTAAATGTACCCTCCCAAAATTCTTTTTTTTTTAAAAACTAAAAAATGAACAAAGAGGGCGACTTTAATTCTGCCCTTAGATTTTAATCAAAGAGGGCGAAAATTTTTGTCCTCTTAGATTTTGATCAAAGAGGGCTAAATTTTTTGTCCTCTTAGATTTTGATCAAAGAGGGCAAAAAGCTTTGTCCTCCTTGATTTTGATCAAAGAGGGCAAAATTTTTTGCCTTCTTTGATCTTTAACAAAGAGGGGGAAATTTTTTGCCTTATTTGATCTTTAACAAAGAGGGCGAAATATTGTAGTTGCCTTTTGAAGCTAATAGGAAGAAGCTAAAAGGGCAACTTAGGGGCGATTTTAAAATCGCCCACTTTGCCTAATAGGGCAAAATTGTAACCTAAGAGGGCAATTTAAATCGCCCTCTTTGGTCTTATTTGTTATAGAGACATGATTGTTATTTTTTCTAAAAACCAAGAATATATTTAATCTGCTGAAATTATGAAGAAAATCGGCCAGACAGGGGGCTATTTATACACGAAATCGGTGCAGTTTTAATATGGGAAGGATTCGGAGTTAGCGCTCATTAGCGGCAGGCGCCAAACATTGGCGCCCAATGCCAAGGCCTAGCGCCAGAATATTAATCTCATCGATATCATCGATCTCATAAGTATCATACCAAATCCCATCAATCGAATCACTTTTTCGAGAAATACGAGACATCTAAGTCATACAAGTAAAGAGATCTATTCATTGATAAGAAAAAGAAAAAGGGTGAACGGTGATTGGATTGATGATAAAATCGAATCCTGGGTCGCAAGCAAGGACTATGTTAGCACTCTTTATATATAATAGAAGATTAAAGGCTAAGGAAGGAAATGACGCCCTTGCCTAAGAACCTTTTGAATTCGCTATACGGAAGGTTTGGAATTAACCCTAAAAGCACGATAACCTTGATCTGCGATGACAATAAATAGAACATATTTTTGAAGAAGGATTCATTTATAGACGGTCATAAGCTTAAAGAAAACAATTGGGTGTTATGGTACCATAACAATATGGAGGAAGCATGTTCCCCTAACCCAACCCGGGAACGGACCGGAGGGAACCGCAGCATGGAGAATGTCCGCGTCTCGTCGCAAGGCTCATTTTTTGTTTTGGGTCATAGGACGGGCTTCGAGCGGGCAGCTTTTTCTGATCAAAGGCCGGGGCACAAGGGTCCTGGTACTATCCAGGTGCGAAGAACCCCGGAGGTGACTGCAATGAGCAGAAATCTCACTCACCGGCCTAAACGACGAGCAAACACTCGAACGTGAGAGCAAGGGATCACCCAACGAATGGACGAGCTCCAAGAGGTCAACCAAGCGTACTAATCGCGCATTTCAGATGGTGGTAAAGTGAAACTACATAAGGAGCTCTTCCTCATTCAGTTATCTACCCTTAATGGCACTAGAAATTCCTCCTTCAAGGGCAATATAAGGCACTACTACTACGGATGATGCACTCCTTGGGACTTATCCGCATACTCCAAAAATGGAGACTGAGACTGCTACTCTTGGAATGCCATTACTGGAACTTGAAGATACTGGATTGCATTTCCCCTACTGAAAATGGGAGTGTCATGAGCGTATCCCATACCCATAGCCGTTCAATCCAAGGTGAATTGCACTATCGACTCTTCGTACTTGAGTTTCAAAGGAGCTTGTTAAGCATGGTCATCACTACAGAGAACTTCACCAAAAACCTCTTTTCCACGAAAGAAGGGATGCCTCCCTTGAAAAAGAGAAAGCGAGGACTTTTTTTTTTAGCTGCTGGCCTAAACAAAAGAGATTAGTCTCTTGATCGATCGATTGATTGGATCGAAGTACGAAGAGGTTTATTGAAGTGTGAGATCAGCCCAAGACTAAGGCCGAGCAACTAGCTGCTGCAAGATTGGACGTCTATCTATCTTACCCCGCTCTCCTACTCTTTAAAAGGCCGGCGGAAAGAGTGCTCTGCTCATCTTTCTTACGGCTCGTTAACGCCCCCTTCGGCTTCTTCAATTCTAAAAGGTAGTGTCAGTGTTGATCAACGAGCTTGGAATCTTTGACCAAGGTCTTATTTCTTTCACACCTTCTGTCCTTTAAGACAGTTCAAGCAAAGCAAGGTAAGGCAGCAATGAAACCTCTTCTTTCTCGCTGGTGTCGTCGCTCACAGTCCAAGAAAGGTAGTCCTTTCATTGGCTAACGGGATTAGGCCTAATGGGATAGACCGATCTGGAATTGGGCCAATACGATTGATAGGTAAGGTAGTCGCCTCTTTCGGACTTGGCCGATGAACAACTAACGTTGCCTCGATTCTTCCCGAGAGATAGGCCTGACGCAAGGAGATTTCGCACGGAAAGGCGGATTAGGTCTGATAATCGAGACTTCTTTGACAGGCCTTTTGACCTCTCCCGTTGTTCGAGCTACTTCGTAACCTCTCCTTCAAGGATAGAAGCTAGAAGCAGATAGCAGCCGTCTTAAACCCGTTGCTAAAGCTAGTAAGCATACTCCAGCTACTAAACAGCTTGTCCCTTCTTCTGGTTTATGTGGATGATAATGAGATCCGGGCTCAGCCCTTTTGTAGTAAACGCAGCGAAAAAACATTTCATTACGACCCGGACGAAAAAAGAGTAGCAGTCCCTTCTCCAGCTCTCGCAAGAATTGTATGGGAGTCACCTCCTCACAGGCAGCCAAAGATGGGCGAGGAGAGCTAAGGAAGCGATGGCCAGCAGCTAAAAAAAAAAGTCCTCGCTTTCTCAGCAGGCAAATAAACGTCTGAACAGCTGGCGTTGACCTCTGTAGATCTGCTGAACGCAAAACTCTGAAAACACCCGATCCCATTCCGACCTCGATATGTGGACCGGAACCGACCGAATCACTGTAGCAAACCCTCCCTTTACTCAATAGATAGCGCTTATCTTCTTTCTTCTATTGAGGGGATAACCTGGTAAACGAACAAATAGGTGGTCTTTCCAACAAACCTCTCAAGCAAAAATAACTTAAAATCTTTTTGCTTAAAAATAGAATAGATGTGTGTGCTCTTTTGGAAACTAGAATTAAAGAACCTAAAGCTGGCAGAATTTTCAATAATATTTGCAAAGATTGGAGGATGATGAATAATTAGAGTGATGCTCCTAATGGTAGAATTTTGGTTTGTTGGAACCCAAAGAAGGTAGTCGACATTCTATTCTTCTTAGTCGTAGGTGCTCGTTCTATTTTGATTTGAATGGGCCGAGCAGATGATTTCACTCTAACAACAGATATGGCTAAAGCACCGGTAAGACCAAGAGCAGAAATGAAGACAGCTTCGGATATTGATCGGTCTTGGTTTGACATGGTTTACGCGTTATTGGTTCCCGGCGATCTAGGAACAAACTACCAAAGAAGAAGAAGAGCCGGCTTGGCGTAACTGAACAAGCGAGTGAGTGACAGAGCGCGAATTAGAGCAATAAATAAGAAGGAGACCTTCCAACTCCCACCATTCCGAAATATAATGATGAAAACATCATCTATGCCCTCAATAGCAATAGTCAGGCTTTGGGTAAGTAAAAGAAAGGCTTTTCATTCCCATCTCGAAATGCGGAGTTCGCTACCTACTCACTGAGAAGTGAAACCCTGTGACTAGATCGTCCTGAAGACGGTTGCGACGGGAAGAAGTGGCATTTGGATGGCAACTTGGAATGAAAGGATCTCGGGTATACTGACCGCTTAGTTTTATGGCAAATGGCAGTTCAGCTGGGATTCTGGTCGATGGCCTAGGCGATAGGCGTCTCGTCTCGGACGTTCTTCGCATTGAACCCTGTAGACCATCCCCATGGGGGTGGTGAAGGGAGGGCCCCAATTGGGAGAAAAAACCCCACAACCCCTTGGGGTTATCCTGCACTTGGAAGAAGAAGTAGAAAAAGGAATAAATATAGTGATAATTTTATTATTCGTCGACGTAGTAAATAGGAAAGAAAATGAAAATAGAATTAGTTTCTTCGTTTTTACATAAAAAAATATAGGAGTAATTAGCTGTGACACACTTCGAATTTCGGACCTCAACATCCTGCTGCTCACCTGCTTTTCATCGTAAGATGATGAGAGCGAGGTAGCTCGTCATTCACGCAATTTCCTCGTCCATCGATCGATCGCGCGAGTACGCATCCAGTCAGCACATAGCGAACGAAAAAAGCGTTCATCCTGGATTATTTTCCTGAAGATAAGCACGCCGCCCGCCTGCTGGCCGGGCGAATCGAAGTTCTCTTCCGGTCAACTGTCCACCCAGTCAAGTGCAAAAAAGCGGGAGCCAGGGGGAAGGCCTTTAGGCCGCTGGTGGAACTCCCAGGGAATGGCTTTCTACTAACTAATAAGAATCTCTTTATAGAACCACACTAAACAAACTATCTATAACCTCAGGGGCTATAATAGGAGTAGCTAGTTTGCTTGTTCTGAAGAAGGAAAAACGTTGCCAGCTCTTCTTTCCGATCTTGGTTGCTTCCTCCTAATAAGCCACCGGACTCAGGTAATGGTACTGGTGCTTGGTCTAATCTGTTTAAGGGTAGTTTGACTGCTAAGGGTGTTTCTTTGGGATTTGTTGTTGCTAAGATTGTTGATGGTAAAACGGTTGCTCATTTAGATCCGACACTTCTAACTGTGTCTAACGCCATTATTCAGCAGCCCGTAGGGCCCCCGTTGAACAGAGTTATCGGCTCGTTGGGGAACCGTAGATCTGTAAGTTCCGCCTTCCCGCCTTCGTTGTACTTTAACATAGCCCAAGGGCCGAGTTCGTTCCTCTTCCTTGAGACCTTGACAGGAGGATCTCTTCCTTCCATAGGACGGTGTGCTTGGCCACCTTGCGCCTTCGGCTCGTTGGGGAACCGTAGATCTGTAAGTTCCGCCTTCCCGCCTTCGTTGTACTTTAACATAGCCCAAGGGCCATACCAAATCTCTCAATCCAGGAACGTCCATAACGTTGGCGTGATTCGGCGCGAAGCAAAAAGAAAGGTCCCCCTTCCCGGCCCCCCCTAGCCACCTACCTACTCGTGCTCGTAGCTCGATCGGAGGTCAAGAGTGTGGTCCGGCGGAAAAACAGAAGTCGTCCGTATCAAGTGATACGTGAATTGCTCAGTAGTGCTTCGCCACTACCGTAGCTGGCGGAAATAGCTTAATGGTAGAGCATAGCCTTGCCAAGGCTGAGGTTGAGGGTTCAAGTCCCTCCTTCCGCTCCTGGCTTCGTCGTTTAGTGGTAAGGAGTGGAGTAGGCGGCGAGTAGAGTGCATAAACGCTAAGTGTAGCGCCTGGTGCTAACCCAAAACGTGTGGCACCATGTGGCGCTAACGTGTCTTATTATACGCGCTTTCTTAAAACCGGGTTTTCTTGCTTGAGTCAAGTCTGACCAATGACTTTACGGCCTTTTATTCTCTTTTTTATACTTTTTTCTAATTAATATATCTATTATATTAATTATATTATTTTTCCGATTTTATTTAGACTTAAATTCTAAGTTTTTTATAAATCCAATATTTCTTGACTTTTATTTTTTTATTGTTTCTTTTCGGGGGAGCAAGTCGGATACCCTCCATCAATAACAAAAATGACGGAATTTTTGCGCAAAATTAATTTTCACAATTCTTTGCACACACAAACATGCACATAAAAATAAAAAAATGAAAAACAATAAATGATGAATAAACTCATAGTAGTATGTATATACAAGCATGTCTAAATGAAGAGTCTAAATTTTTTTTTTATGAGGAAAAAATGAAGAGTCTAAATAAAGGCAAAGTTCAATACAAAGTCAAAATAATAAAAAGCACAGGAACAAACTACGGCGTCGGGGACGTACACCCATCATCTCATAAAACTGCGCCGTACGAGGAGTAACCTCTCCATCAGCTCCAGCTCCAGCTCCGGTCTCCTCGGGAGGTGGAAAACTAAGCACAGGACCCGTCCACCCAAAATCAACATGAGGCTGAGGCTGCGGAGGCTGCTGCGATGATGAGCCAACCTTGTACATCCCACCACCTCTAAGAGATGAGGTAGCCTCTCCCTGGCCTACCGGCGCAGCATGTGCACCCTCAGATGAAGAGCCTGAACCCTCTACCGCCTCGGCACGGGCAGCCTCAGAACAACCGCCCCGACTACCAGAACCGGTGCGGCGACGTCTCGAGCTAGACCCCGCCGGCTCCCTCCGCACCTCAGGTCTCGTACGGGTACGAGAAGGAATGGGCTGATCCTGCAAAAGAAACCAAAATCAGAAACATGCAAAATAGAAGCAGTAATGCAAAAACATAAGAAGGGAAGCTACCTCCCGGGCGGCTTCGTCCCGACGACATGTAGCCACGTTCCTCATCCGGACGAGCTGGCTCCGGAAGGCATATATGCATCGTGCCATCGCCGCGACCACCTCGCGCAAGAATTTTCAAGAAAATAAATTCAGTAAACATGCATAACATATATGGACAAAAGTTGCAAATGACTAAGCTTACCCGAGTCTGGTGGCGAGGGATCGACCGCTCCACAAAACGCTCGCCCTTAGGAGCCGGAGGAATCATCTCCTCAATCGGGCCGTATGTCCCCTGATAGTGGATGGACATACGAGGTGGCACGAACTCAGTAGGTCCAGCCTGACAAAGCAATTCAAAATCAGTAAAGCATTACTTGGGGGCTACTTAACGAAAGGTAAAAGCTGAAAATCATACTGCCACCTCCTCAGCCGGTACAGGGACTGGAGCTAACAACGGCAGTAGCTCCTCCTCATAGCACCGCCCAGGGATCGTGTAAGATCGCCAAGGGGTACCAGCTCCCTCTGACATGCTCACCAACCTCGCGGCGTTGAACATGTGACCCGGTGGAGGAGCAGGAACGACAAAGGTGTCCGAGGAATACTGAATAGAAACCCTCTCTCCAAGATACGCGATCGCTCCATATGTCCCCAAGAAATAGCGGCTAGCCCAGGGACAGCCAAGTCGACCCACGACCGGTACAGCACGTCAGGCTCCTGCAAAGAACGCCTATCAAACAAGAATCTATCAAAAGTGTTACAAAATGTTCAAATATGTCAAGAACCATACCGAGATGATCTAATCTCGGACATAAGCAGTGGACATCCCAACACGGCGGCTTCCCCAGGAAGCACTCACTGGAAACCTGCGCGGCGACGGTCTCGCCGGCGTAGTTAAGGGAAAGTACTCGTAGAACCAGATCTACAAAAGGCAAAAATTATCAGCGAGTTCTAACTAAAGCTTTGAGCTAAACTTTACAGGAGATAAAGTATACCTCTACGACCCTCCAAAAGCCGGATAGAGCAACGTTCCCCGTGAAGGACCGATGTCGACACGAGTCCCGTAACGCTCGGATGAAGTCAACATAGGCTAAGCTGGCCCAGTCGTAAGTCCCAATCAAGTGTAGATCACGGGCTGCAGGCAGATAGTAAAGCAGCACTCTACTACCTTTGTTAGGGGAGAACGTCCCTGACAGCAAGATGAGTTCAAAGATGCGCACCCGCTGCTCTCGGGTAGTCGCATCATCATCAAAAGCCGCTGGTAGAGTCGAGCGGTGAATCCCCCTCGCGCTGAATTGAGTCGAATCCACCTTAGCTCAATCCCGAACAGCAATCAGACCCAACAGCTCCTCGACCTCGGGAGAAAATACGCTGATCTCGTTGTCTAACAGCAGCGCAACAGAGCTAAACTCTAGTCCCGTAATGAGACTGAAGTCGATCGGGGTGACCATCATCTCACCCCAAGGGAAGTGGAAAGTGTTGGTGGTGTCCCAAAAGAACTCCACCAGAGCACGAACCACATGGTGACCTCCGCTAGAGGCAATCATGGCCTCTGAGGTCTCAAAGAGCGCAGCTAGTCCGCAAGACTCCCAAAGAAGTCTCACCTCTTCGTCGTTGCTGATGTACACCCTGTACAGGTCGCCCAAGGTATCGCAACCTGAAACATGGTAGCGCATCGTCCCAACTGTGATGCCTCGTCTCACCCTCTCAGAAATGTGGTGGACGGGAGAGAAGTACAAAGTCTGCTCATCCCACTCAGGGAGTCGACCGAGTGAAGTGGACGGATCGGCGTCGTCCTCTACGGGCTCGTGCTCCCGTCGAACGTCTCGGGACCGTGAACCCGAACCTTGCTGTCTAACCATGCTACATTGTGCAAAATTATCATAAATATAGTATCTAAAGTTCGCCTAGCTACATGATACTATGTTCGCAAAAAAATAGAGTACGTAGTACTAAAACAAAGCACAAATTCAAATTGAGCATATGCGGCATTTTTCAAGCAATCAAACAATTTCTTGCAATACTTTAGTAATTATTGTGACAAATTGGACAAAAATTGCTAGCAAAAACATCAAGAACAAGCCACATTGTCTTCTCGAACTTAAGAGGTCCAACAATGGTGATTTGTTCATTTCTTCACCAAATTGAGTCAAACAAGTCTCAAATTACTCCCAAAGAAATATATAAGCATAATCAAGCAATTTCATGGCAAAAAATTCGATAAACAAAGAAAATTAAGCAATTTACATTTCGAATTTTTAAGAAATTCGTGAACAAATACATGAGAAATTCATTAAAACTAGGGTGAGTTTGAAGAAAACTTACATAGATCGGGAAAATGGATGGAATAAACTTTGATTTGCAACAAATTTGAGCGAATTCGGTTGAGAAACGAGCAAGAACGAGCCAAATGATGTTCTAAGCAATTCTCGAGCAAAACACGAGCAGCAGCAACGAAAATGAAGAAGAGAAGGGTATTTATGGAAAATCCGACTCTAGCGCCAAGCGACAGAATTTAGCACCAGTCGATAAGGTTTAGCGCCTGGCGCTAGTGCCAGCGTCTTGCGCTACAGTCAAATATGCGGCGCAACATTTTAGCGGCGCCAGACTGTCCAGCCACTTGGTGAGGTTGTTCCAACCTCTTGCAATATATTTTGGGTTCCTTGGTGCGCCAGTTTTCCCCTCTAAGCAATTTGACATGATTTTCAGTAATCGGTTTAATTAGAATTACATAAAGTGATCGACCTGATGAATGATCGTCTCACTTTGCTTAAAGTTCCTAAGAATTGGCTCATAGCAAAGCACCGACATACTTGTTCATTCAGCGAAGCGCTGACATACTAGTTCATTCAGCGAAAGGCACCGACATACAGGTTCAAAAGCAGAAGAAGCGCCGACGTACAGGCATAACGGAAGCAAAGTTCAAGTGAGCTTTTAAAGATTGACAAGCGTGGGTCTTCGGTAATTTTTCTTCAGAATATTATCTCAACAAATGAGGATAGCTTCAAGCGAGGATATCTTCGGCAGCATTCCCTATCTTGCGGTGAGTTTTCACAAACAACTGAGGGTGATTTCAAGAAAAGTTGTCTTCGATCGTGTTCCCTGGCTTGCGGAAGATGGTCACAAAATGTTAGTAGGTCATTTCAAGCGAAGCAATCTTCGATGGGGTTCTCTAGCTTGCAGAAGTCTATCATAGTGGAATTGGAGGCAGTTACAAGCGTAGTAGTCTTCAGGCGGCATTCTCTAGCATGCAGGAGGTCGCCAAAAATACAGAAATACATCAATACAACAACAAATCGGTTACTTCCAAAGACGTGTGCTCGACGGTGCAAGATACGCGTTTCTTAACTCTTTTATCGGTTTAACTAACGCTAGTTTGCAGATGTCGACGTTACAAGAATGATTCAGGATCGCAGAACATTCTGAATCATTCTCCATCCCTATCGATACTTTGATTTTTGTTTTCGAAACTTGCGTTTCTCCAAACTCAGTCAAAGTGGGGGCTTCTGTAGACACCCATTTGTGTCTGCCCAAAACCAAACCCAGTGATGAGTACCTTTCACGTCGAATCATAATTGAATGAAGTGAAAGTATGGAAAGTCTAGTGGTTGCGGATAGTTTTAATTTCTTTTCTCTTCTCTTTGTTTTTGAAAACCTATTTTAAGAAAAAAGTCAATCCAGTTTGGTTGGTCCATGATATGGGTCCGTTAATGGTGTAGTTGGATAGGGCTTGAAAAGAGCTTTCCAACGATATATTATAAGCCCAATTCCGATAAATATTGAGGAAGTTATGACCAAATTATAAAACTGGGCCCGGTTTGAGCCTTATATGCGGTCCAATGATCTAGGGGAGGACCTAATATGGATTTATCATTCCTAATGCAATTAGGAATGGTTTTAGTCTTCTAGATTCTTCTAGAAGGTTCTTATCATTCCTAATTCAATTAGCATTGATAAATTGACTTTTGTTGACTTTTTGGAATTTTAATCAGAATAAAAGAGTGTTTTTTAGGAAAATACGATTTTATCCTCCAGTACGATTAAATTCTATCTGATTTAGAAAAAGCGTCAAAAATCTGATTAGCGCCTAACGCCAGCATTAGGCGCTAATGTCAGCGTCTGGCGCTAACTCCGTTTTTTCACGTCAGAACTCTGGTTCGATTTCTATCTTTTTGGCTGATTTTCTCTATAAATAGCCTCCTAAAAACTCCGTTTTCAATCATCTACAATCATCAATTCCTTAGTTCTCTAATTATTTTCTCTCTTGAAGCTAGAAGCTTTCTCTCTCTCTCTCTCTTTTCTAAACCAACCCTTTTACAAACAAAATTCCGCATTCACAAGACCTAGATACACCTAGCCAAGTTCGAAGTTGCCTTCGCCCTAGATGTGAAAGGTTTAATTTCTGAGGGTTTGGTCCCAAATCTCTATTTCAATTATTTAATTTAATGCTTTTATTATTATTTTCCTTGAAGTTACTAACGCGTGTATTTTGTTATTAGAAAGAGGTACGAGGCATCCAAGTAAGTGATTTAATTGTTTACATTGTTATTATGATATAGAAATCATGCTTAGGTTGTTATTATGATTCCTAGTGTCATGTTAAGGTGTTTTGATCTTCCTAGTATCATGTCTAGGGTAACCTTAATATCAAGTATGATTAAAAGTATGATGCTTCCTATTTTCTTCCTAATATTTGTGATTGTTAGTATCATGTTAGGGTTAAAACTTTGATCTTTATTGTTTAGTAACATGCTAGGGTTTGTTATTAATCTTGTTAGTATCATGCCTAGGATCTTGCTATTATTATGCTTTAACATGATTTATGATTATAATTTTATGATATTATTATGATTATTTTTATAATTGTTATTTTTATTATTATGTTGCTTGATATATTTATTGTTATTGCTTGATCACACCTTTTATGCATGTTTAAAGGGAATTGGTACTTGTAATCATGCTTAATAAGATAATTAATAATCTTGTTTAGGGCTAATTTGATTATAATTCAAGTGACCGCCAATAATAGTTTTATTTGTGCATTTATATTCAACCAACATAGATTAAACAGGTTTAGGGTTAATCTTATTGATTGCATGTTAGTCAGAAAGCGCACATGAATACGATCAGAATAAAGTAGAGGCCTATTATTAAGGCAGGTTCAATCTCTTTTAGGTTGGATTTTTAACTTCATCCCCAAACTACCAGTCATGGTTCCAGACCTATTGGAGTTGACGATCTCCTGGATCGTTAAGGGGTGTAACCTTCACCCTGGGAACGGTTTAAAAGTTCCTAAAACTTGTTGGCGACTCTTTTGCTCTATCTTCTTTCCTTTTGGACGCCACCGTACTTTAGTGTATGATCACAGTGGGGTTCAAGTTAGGGATAATGCTTGAAATATTCTCTACAATAAGAATCCGCCCAACCAGCTGATTGGCGACCTTACATTCAATGACAACCGGGTTATCATGCGGGCGACGGACGCTGCCCCTGTCCTTCACAGTGATTAAAACGTCTGGGAAGGTGGAGCTAGCTGACGCCTGCTCATCATCATCATTGTCCATCTTTTGAAGATGTCTCTTAGTGCCTCAGATAGTTGGGCCACCACATGAGAACCCGCCTGCTATAGTGTAGACTAGCTCTTTATCAGTTTTCGAGCTACTAGCAGGCTGGGGGTCTTAGATGACAGCCCCGGGTTCTTCTCATTAGTCCCTTTGGACATAGAAAATGTAGGACTTTAACATCCCCTTGTCAGCCAGACGGTCAACGCCCGCTGAAGGCTGAAGCAGTCGTTGGTGTCATGGCCAACTTCCTCATGGTATTGGCAGAATTTATTTTTGTTCCTTGATTGAATGGAATTTTTCATTGGATTTTCCTTCTCAAGAGACAGCCGGTATTTGATCTCCATGAGGATGGAGGTGCAGTCCTTGTTAAACTCGTACTTGGGGACGTACGGTTTAAACTCTTTCTTTTTCTTCTGGGACGGCTGGTCAGAATAACTTATCGCCCATACTTATTTTCTCTTTGCCGGCTGAGCAGGCCAGCTGTCTTTTTGTTTGTCAGACTTCTTGGAGTCCGACTAGCTGCCAGGCGAGCAGAGGTCAGTTGCTTGAATGTAGCTTTCCGCCTCCCTCAGGGCCGCCTGTAGGGTAAATGCCCCTTTTCTAACAAGGTCGAACTTAAAAGTTGACCCGTCTCTCAGACCCTTAAAGAAGTCTGTGAAAGCTACCTCGTCAGACAGTTCCTGAATCAGAATTCTTGTCAGATTGAACTGCCTGACGTTGGAGCGTAATCCTTCTCTCTCTCCCTGCTTAATGGTGCTCAAGTCAAGACTTGTTTTCTTCGCAGGGATGTTCATTGAGAAGTTGGAAGAAAATAAGAAGGCAAGTTTCTTGAAGCTATCAATAGAACCGGCTGGCAAGTTGTCAAACCATTGTTGGGCAATAAACTTCAATGTAGCCGGGAAGCATCGGCACCAAGTGGCATCGTCCAACCCCTGTAAGTACATGAGGTTGGTGTATGCCATGAGGTGGTCTTCCGGGTTGGAGGTACCATCATAAGTACCTACCAACACGTTTTTAACCTTGGCCGGCTGTGCCGCCTCGGTTATTTTCCGGGTGAACGCAAAATCTTGTTCACCCAGGCGGAGCAGACAAAGCTGCCAGTCTAGTGGCTAGATATTGTTGTATGGCGCCTGACCTCTGAAGAGTGCTGGCTGCAAAAAATGAGGAGAATACGGGCCGTAGACCATAGGCGGTACGTACGGTGCATTCCCAATCATCTGAGGGCCAGAGTGGACGGTATTACCGCCTATATGGCTCTCATTCAAGGATTGTGCATTCCCTGCAGATGTATTTTTAAAGCTGTCTGGAAAGCTTGAAGTTGAAGCTGACTCAGACAACTGTTGATTCCTCTTGCGGGTGATGATCTCCCAGGCATCAAGAGTTCATTTTTTGTTTCCCACCGGCTGTTCACCCCGGCGAGTACTTTTGGTATACGTCTTGGACAGAAGAATCTTGGACAAGTCAAGGGTTCCGGCTGCCTTGTCCTTTGGATGTTGAGTTGGCTGCCAGTCCTTGACTGGCTTCCTCTTTTTTGGACGAGTCTTTCTTGTTGACTGACCCTTACTTTGACCAGTTCGGCTCTTGGTAATCAGATCCTTGATTTCACCCTTGAAACTAGTCATGAACTTAATGAGTTTGTCCCGGGTGACTGGGGCGGATCCACCTGCCATATGGGTTTCCCCTTCCGGCTGACCAGGGGGTCGGCTTGTACCCGCCTAGCTTGCACCCCATTCCAGAGTGTCCCTAGGACGGATGCGCTTGGTTATCAGAGAGCCATCCTTGGCTAGATAGGTTTCGACTTGAGGATCATCGTCCTCTTGGTCAGTAAAGACCTCCGGCTGATCAACCGGCTGGTCTGTATGTGGTACAGACTCTTGAACCATCCTTGAGGTACTCTCCCCACAGACAGCGCCAAATGTTTTGGGTGTTTTTGTCCCTCGGGAGAATTACGTCACAAAGATTGGTCCGCCTGAGCTGTACCTGCAAAAGCAACGGAGACTCCGGGTGGTTGGAGCTCTGCCTGCGAAGATCAAGCTAGTAACTTGAAGAGAGATAAATGGACGGAAAATTAAATGGGATCTTCTCGAATTCCGAGATCAGGTTTTCTCTGATGAGAGAGAAAGTAAGTGTATTAAATGATTGAATGTGTCCCCAAAATGGGAAATATCTCCCTATTTATAGGATCGTTGGGAAAAGTGTCCCTCCCTAGGTCACTCTGACCTAGGCTTGGTGGGCTGCGCCGCAAAGTGCGGATTTCTTGGGAATTGGGCCTTAGAAAGCCAAAATTCTTATTATTATTTTAGGTATCCACGTGTCAGCTAGTGAGTGGCCTTCGACGACCTGCCAGGGCTTGACACGTGGAGCTCTCTCATTGGTCCACATATCTAGGGTATTTTTACCCTAAATAAGACAAATTAGGGATATTTAATGAGTACATTAAAAAGAAAAATCAAAATCATAAACAATGACTAGTACGGTAGTGCCTATAGAGGTGCTACGATAATAATATGTTGTCATGCTGGTGAAGTGGTGATAAAATGCATCAACAAAATTGTGTGGGTGATGAGACTGTGTGTCACATGTAAAGAGTCTACATGCATGTTGTGCATGAAATTCCACAAAAAAGTACATCAAAAATCATATCATATAACTAATATATAAACTTTTAGTCATGTCACGAGACAACAACATTTAGCGTTCCAGCTTTTCACCAAGTGTCGCACTACGTTGGATTGATTTAAATAAAATTTCTTAGATAAAAAAAAATTTAGTTTAGAATTCTGTTTGGATAGAATTTTAGTTTAAAATTATTAGTTTAGGGTTTTATTTTCGATAAAAAAAAAAAAAAACCAATATATTAGATTTACAAATTGAATTATAATTTTATTCAAAAAAATTATTAGATATAATTTTAAAAACTTATCATATAAATTTATATTTTATATCATAATATTTTTTAAAGCGAAGGAAATAATTCAAAGTGTAAAACATACATTTATAATATATACTAATTGGTTAACATAATATACTTCAAAATCTAATAGAATTTTATTACTATGTAGACTCAATTAGCGTTGGGTTATGATTCATATCGGATTGGGTCACTTTAGGTTACGAGTTAAGAAATGTTCAACTCTTGCCCAATGTTTTGAGCCTGGGTCAATCCAAAGGGCTTTGAACATATATATTTAATTTAATTTATTTTTTTTTCTAATTATTAATTTTTTCAATATATTAAATCGAACATTTCTATCAACATTATTATTAGTCTTTACATAGCTATTAATCGTCACAAAATCACATCAATTCCTAACTAATTTTGTGTCAATGATATATTTTAAAATTTGATATATAGATTAAAAATTTATCTTAAAATTCAATAAATAACCCGGACATCGCACGGGGGCACAAAACTAGTAATTAATAAAGTGAATATAATTGACTAGTTGTGGTAATGGAAGAAGCACTTTCCATAAATGTAATGAGTTTGAGCAAATTAAACCAATTATTATTTTCTCAAATGTGGAAGATAGCAAGCTCTTCTTGAAGAGTTGTTCTATTTTTTTTATTGGAAGCAACGGGGTCATCACGGGGTGTGTTAGAAGTTGCTTCCAAAATATTAGCTTAGTCAATCTTTTAATGTGCTAGTGTTTGTTTATTCTCTTTAATAAAATTATTACTAGTTCATAACTTATTAGTATTAGTGACTGAGTTAAGTCGGTAGGTTAGTGGAGTAAATCATGAAGCATGTATATCCACCAAGTTTTAGTAATGAGATTAATAAGACACTTGTTGGCTAATGTTAGGCTTGTTAATTTGTTAGGTTTTTTTCTTTAGCTTATGTAAAGTCATATAAGATGTAAGTTGTTAAAGTGAATTGATTACATTTATGTTTTTCTTTCCACAATCTTATCTCATTATATTTTCAAAGCGTATCCATGTTTGTGATCTTTGGAGATAAAAAGTCAGTAGGTAGTCAAAAGATATGTATAAAAACAATATAAATATATATATTTTAATAATTTCAATTTTATGCAATTCGTTTTGATAATTTTCACTTTGGATTATTCTTTACAAATTGGAATTTTAAGGGTTATTTGCTTCTTTTGTTTTAGACGACCGATGGTGGGTTATTTTTTTTTCCCTATTTGACAACAACCACCAGCCTGGCACCCTTTGACCACACCAACATCATTGAGACCACCGTTAGGGTAATTTTTGACGGTGGGGTAAGAGGAGGTAAGAGAATTCTTGTTCTGGTGGTGGAGGAAGGATAATCAGTGGCTGTCGAGGGTGGCAGAAAGAGGGGAGTGGGGGTAGCTAGTATTCTGTAGTGGGAGAAGGGAGTGTGCGTGCGATGCGTGGTTTTCGTGGGTGATGGAGGGGAGCTGAGTGGAGTGGTTTTCAATGGTGAGGGAGGGGAGTCGAGTGGTTTGATCGAGGTGGAGTGGAAGGTGAGAGGAGAATGTAATTTTTTTTGTATTTTTAAAAAAAGAAACAAAAATAAATAAATAAATTTAGTCTTATGTATTGATACGTGGCAAGGAACCCAATACAACATGCTTGGCCAACAAAAGCAAACATTATTCTTTTTCAAAAAAAAAAACACTACTCAAAGTGTTATAAAATGTGTTAATGGATCGTCATTATAGCTTATAACTATCCCTTTTATGACTATCTTAAGTGTGGTTGTAATAGCATCCTTATAATCCTCCTTTGTTATTAGTTCACATTAACCCTCTCATGAATGGACTCTTCATTGTCCATATAGGTTACAATGTTCTATCATGTATATATATAGGTGACTCATGAAATGGATTAATATAGACAATACAATTACCATCTATATCTCTCTCAAATCTTCTCTTTTTCCCCTTATTTTATAATACGTTATCAGCACCATACTCTAAACGAAACTATTACATTGATCACTCCTGAAATATGTCGAATCTTGCCAAGCTTGAATTTGTGGCCCTTGATATTACCGGAAAGAATTATCTATCATGGGTGTTAGATGCTGAAATACACCTAGATGCTAAAGGCCTTGGTGAAACCATTAAGGAGGGTAATGAGGTAACACCTCAAGATAAGGCTAAAGCCATGATTTTCCTTCACCATCACCTCCATGAAGGGCTCAAAAATGAATATTTAACTGTGAAAGACCCACAAATCCTTTGGAGTAATCTAAAGGAAAGGTATGACCACCAAAAAAACAGTGATACTCCCTAGAGCTCATTATGATTGGTTGAATTTGAGATTGCAAGATTTTAAATCAGTTAGTGAATATAACTCAGCTATGTTTAAAATACCTTCTCAATTGAAATTATGTGGAGAAAATATTACTGATGCAGAAATGCTTGAAAAGACATACTCCACTTTCCATGCTAATAATATTGTCCTGCAGACACAATATAGAAAAAAAGGTTTTAAAAAAATATTTTGAATTAATATCTTGTCTTCTTGTGGCTGAGCAAAATAACGAGTTGTTAATGAAAAATCATGAATCACGTCCTACTGGCTCTACTCCATTCCCTGAAGCGAATGTGACAACCCATAACGGGAAAGAAACTAAAAACAGAGACCATTCCAGCAGTAGTGGTCGAGGTAGAGGTCGTGGTCGCGGTCGTGGCCAATGGTGTGGTCGCGGTCGTGGGCGTGGTTTTAGTGGATATGGTAGAGGTCGTGGAGGTCATTACACAAATTCTCATTCCCACCAGAAGTGGGAATATAGGGATGATAAAGAGAAAACTGAGACTAATATATGTTACCGTTGTGGAGGAAAAGGCCATTGGTCTCGGGTTTGTAGAACTCCAAAGCATCTTGTTGAACTTTATCAAGAATCATTGAAGAAAGGAAAGAAAGTTGAGGCAAACCTTGTTCTTGAAGATGGTGAAGGTGATTTTAATTTTGGCAATGCAAATCATTTCGATGTTGCTAATTTCGTCCTTACTTCCCCGAAAGGGAATAATTTTGATTTCGGCTGTACAACTCATTTAGAAGTTGGTGATTTCTTCAATGCCCCGGAAGGGAATAATTAAATTTATATTATTTTATGTCAACTTTAAGTATTAGACTTTATCTCGTTATTTACTTATGTTATTTTCTATGGTTGTAATAAGGACTTTATATGCTTTATGAATTTATGAACTATTTGGGTGTTTTTATTGATTTATTTATTTTATCATCTTTATTTTTATGCTTAATATTTTGACATATATTTTATTTCACGAAGAACATGGATATTACTCAAGTTCAGTTTGCAATGAATGGTGAAGAATTATGTCTTGCTGACAGCGCAACTACTCATACAATACTTAGAAATAAAAAATATTTCTCTCATTTGATGATGAAAAGGATTAATGTGAGTACCATATTGGGTAGTACGAATATCATTGAGGGCTCCGGAAGAACCACTATAAAATTTCCATGGGGAACTAAAATTAAAATAATTGATGCTTTATACTCCCCATTGTCTCAAAGAAATTTATTAAGTTTTAAGGATATTCGCAACAATGGTTATCATATTGAGACAATCAATGAAGAAAATAAGAATTCCTTCAAATCACAAATATAACTCAAGGCACAAAACATGTTTTGGAGAAACTCCCTACATTCTCCAGTGGTTTGTACTACACAAAAATCAATACTATTGAAACTCATGCTATAGTAAACCAGAAGTTTACTGATAATTTTGTTGTTTGGCATGACCGGTTAGGCCATCCCGGTTCAATAATGATGCGAAAAATAATTACGAATTCATGTGGACATTCTTTGAAGAGCCAGTAGATTCTTCATAATAATTTTTCATGTGCTGCTTGCTCAGAAGGCAAGTTAATAATTCGCCCATCACCAGCTAAAAATAATTTTGAATCAATTAGTTTTCTGAAACGTATACAAGGAGATATTTGTGGGCCCATACATCCCCATGTGGACCATTTAGATATTTTATGGTTTTAATTGATGCATCAACTAGATGGTCACATGTGTCCTTGTTGTCAACTCGTAACCTGGCGTTTGCGAGATTACTTGCCCAATTGATTAAGTTATGGGCACATTTTCTAGATACTCCTATTAAGACTATTCGACTTGATAATGCTGGTGAATTTACATCTCCATTTTTCAATGATTATTGTATGTCCATTGGGATAAATGTTGAACATCCTGTAGCTCATGTTCATACACAAAACGGTTTGGTCGAGTCATTAATTAAACGTCTTCAATTAATTGCTAGACCATTGCTCATGAAATCCAATCTCCTAATTTCTGCTTGGGGACATGCTATATTACATGCAGCAGCACTAATTTGCATTAGGCCAACAAGTTATCATAAGTTCTCCCCATTACAATTAGTTTATGGTCAGGAACCAAATGTTTCCCATCTAAGAATTTTTGGATGTGCGGTTTATATTCCGATAACTCCACCACAACACTCTAAGATGGGTCCTCAAAGGAGGTTGGGAATATATGTTGGGTTTGAATCCCCATCAATAATTAAATATCTTGAGCCTACAACAGGGGATTTATTTACGGCTCGTTTTGCAGATTGTCATTTTAACGAGTCACTTTTCCCAACATTAGGGGGAGAAAAGAGAGAGCTGGAAAAAGAAATTAAATGGAATGAATTATCATTATCTTATCTTGATCCTCGAACTAAACAATGTGAACTAGAAGTTTAAAAGATAATTCATTTACAAAGTTTAGGAAATTAATTGCCAGACTCGTTTGCTGACCCAAAAAGAGTGACCAAGTCACATATTCCAGCTGTAAATGCTCCATTTAAAATAGATGTCCCGGAAGGACAAAATAAATTTTCTAATGAGTTTAAACCACGTCAGAAACGTGGAAGACCAATAGGTTCCAAAGATAAGAATCCTCGGAAAAGAAAAGGAGCATTGATTGATGATGGTCAAATTGAAGAAACAAATTTCGAAGGATCTCCAGAAAATAATTTAGACATGATACAAGAAGAAATTCAGGTGCCTGATAATGAAGAAATTTCAACAAATTATATCATGTCTGGAATTACATGAAACCGAAATCAAATTGACATCGATGATGTTTTTGCATGCAATATAGCATTAGATGTTATGGATAATAATGAGGATCATGAACCAAAATCCATTGAAGAATGTAGACAAAGAAATGATTGGCCAAAATGGAAAGAAGCAATTGAAGCAGAATTAAAATCTCTTGGAAAAAGAGAAGTATTCGGACCTGTAGTTCGTACACCTGAAGGTGTAAAGCCAGTGGGACATAATTGAGTCTTTTTGCGAAAGAGAAATGAAAAGGGTGAAGTTGTAAGATATAAGGCACGCTTAGTTGCACAAGGATTCTCACAAAGACTTGGTATTGATTATGAGGAGACATATTCTCCTGTGGTGGATGCAACTACTTTTAGATTTTTGATTAGTCTGGCAATAAGAGAAGGACTTGACTTACGTTTGATGGATGTAGTCACAGCTTACTTATATGGCCCACTGGATAATGACGTTTACATGAAGCTCCCAGAAGGATTCAAGCTGCTAGAAGCAGCAAAATCTAGTTCTCGAGAACATTTCTGTATTAAATTGAACAAATCTCTTTATGGATTAAAACAATCTGGGCGTATGTGGTATAACCGTCTAAGTGAGTATTTGTTAAAGGAAGGTTATAAGAATGATCCTATTAGCCCATATATTTTTATAAAGAAATTTGGATCAGGATTTGTTATAATTGCGGTGTATGTTGATGATTTGAATATCATTGGAACTCCTGAAGAGATTTCAGTGACTGTCAATTATTTAAAGAAAGAGTTCGAAATGAAAGATCTTGGAAAGACAAAATTCTGCTTGGGGTTACAAATAGAGCTCCTAGAGAATGGAATCCTTGTGCATCAATCAAAATACATAGAAAAGGTTCTTAAAAGATTTTCTATGGATACAACACATCCATTTAGCAGCCCTATGGTTGTAAGATCACTTGAAGTAGAGAAAGATCCATTCCGACCTCAGGAAAATGATGAAGAAATTCTTGGTCCTGAAGTACCATGTCTTAGTGAAATTAGAGCACTAATGTATCTTGCAAGTCATACACGACCCGACATATCATTTTCAGTTAATTTATTAGCAAGGTTTAGTTCATGTCCAACTCGGAGGCATTGGAATGGGATTAAACACTTACTTCGTTATCTTCAAGGTACGAAGGATATGGGTTTATTTTTCCCAAAGTTTTCCAAAGAAAATTTGATTGGTTTTGCAGATGCAGGTTATTTATCTGATCCTCGTAATGGTCGATCACAAACTGGATAAGTGTTCATGTATGGTGGTACTGCCATTTCTTGGCATTCCATGAAACAAACCATTGCAGCTACTTCTTCCAATCATTCTGAGATTTTAGCAATTCACGAGGCTAGTCGTGAATGTGTATGGTTAAGGTCGGTAATTCAACACATAAAAGAAGCTTGTGGTTTATCATCTGGGAAAGAGGCACCGGCAACTCTATATGAGGATAATGCAGCAGGTATTGCTCAACTTAAGGAAGGATATATCAAAGGTGAAAGAACAAAGCACATCTTACCCAAATTTTTCTTCACTCATGATCTTCAGAAGAATGGAGACATAAAAGTATTGTAGATTCGTTCAAGTGAAAATTTAGCAGACTTATTCACTAAGGCTCTTCCGATAGCAACATTTAAAAAGTTTGTTTATCGTATTGGATTGCGTCGTCTCAAAGATCTTCAGTGATATAATAATGAGGGGGAGTAATTGCGCGCTGCACTCTTTTTCCCTTATCCATGGTTTTTTTCCCACAGGGTTTTTCCTGGAAAAGTTTTTAATGAGGCAACATATATGCGCATTAAATATATTTTAGATAATGCCCATCCAAGGGGGGAGTGTTATAAAATGTGTTAATGGATGGTCATTATAGCTTATAACTATCCCTTTTATGACTATCTTAAATGTGGTTGTAATAGCATCCTTGTAATCCTTCTTTGTCATTAGTTCACATTAACCCTCTCATGAATGGACTCTTCATTGTCCATATAGGTTACAATGTTCTATCATGTATATATATAGGTGACTCATGAAATGGATTAATATAGACAATTCAATTACCATCTATATCACTCTCAAATCTTCTCCCTTTTCCCCTTATTTTATAATACAAAGTTCATTATAATTTTTTTTTATTTTGAGGGAAAGTTCATTATTACTTAAAATATAAGTACATTGGTATCAAAGTTTTATGGGAAGCGAAAAGGTGAAGAGTGTATGGTTCTTACATTATTATACTCCCTTCGTTTTCTTCTATTTGCAATAAATACACCCTTATGACACACACTTTGAGGAAGAAATTTAATAAATTTGATGGACAAATTAAATTAATTAAAATAATTTACACACGTTATACTTATCTCTTCTTTATTCCCAATATTAAAATTATTTTGATAAATTCGTTTATTTACTCATTTTAATACCTTCTAAAAATATGTGTTCAGAAGCTATACTGCAAAAAAAAAATTAAAAAAGGTATTTGATATTGCAATCATGGCCTTCTTATCTCAAAAATAATTAAAATATATTGCCCTACTTATTCAAAAATTTGTGATGTAGCCAGTGGTGATTCTAATATGGCTTCTGCTGAACCCATACTGAATCCTGAAAAAATTTGATCAGTTTAATTAAAAAATTAATATAGCTTACATACATTACAATGCGCTATTTTATATTGCTTTCTCCTGCAGCCCAGTGGTAGTTACTAGGAATATCTTTACATTGGTCGTGGGTTTGAAACCCGCAGCACCCATTATTTGCTTTTGGCCTTTTACTTATCTGATGGTTGATAATCCTCATACCCAAAATTATTTTCTTCCTTCGAACGGTAAAATATGTAGACTCTTAATCAAAAAAAAAAAATGTACACTCGATGAGCTCAATTGTAATTAAAATTGTGTTTTTATGTTTGTGCCCACCCAAATTATTAATTTTATTTGTATTTTAAATTATGGTACTTGATATCATTATATGTATTTAGACTCTGAACCCATAACGCAAAATTCTTGGAATCGCCACTGGATGTAGCTGCATTTGTAAACCACTTTGTAATTAGTTGTTTAATTTGTAAGAAAATAACTTAATAGTGAAATGGGGGTTTATTATTCAATACTACTTATCAAGTTATCGCTTTGGGGAATGGGGGATATGTTTAAGAATATAACTCAATGTAAACTTAATAAACACTTACTCTTTCACATATACATTTTATTATTAAGAAGTGAATTTCCGTACGTGCTGGTCCAACTTATTATGGTTATGGCTGTTAGTTGAACCTCAAGCTCGAACTTGGTTAGGATTAAATCGTGATTGATGTACAACATTGCGTAGTACTAAAAAAAGCAACAAGACTTTATATTACTTGACAAAGGAGAGTACATTTAGACGACATGCTTATTAACATTACATAGAAGCTAATATATCATGCATGCATGTCAATCACAACACAAACTAGATAGCTTCATCTACTTAGTTGTTGATTTCTTCTTTTGGTGGGTGACGACCGCCATATCCACTGTGCCCGTACCCACCATGTCCATAGCCACCTTGGCCGTAACCAACCCTAGATCCACCATACCCACCTTGACCATATACACCCCTAGAGCCACCATACCCACCCCTTGAACCACCGTACCCACCTTGGCCGTATCCTCCACGACCATACCCACCTTGGCCGTAACCACCACGACCATAACCCTCTGGCTCTACATCCTCTTGTACATCCATCTCTTCTTCTTCTGGTGGGTAGTGGCCACCATGTCCACCGTGTCCATAACCACCACCGTGGTTGTATCCTCCATGGCCATATCCCCCATGTCCATAACCACCATGTCCTTGTCCGTAACCACCATGACCGTATCCGTCCAACTCCTTTGGCTCTTCAGTGGATTCTGCTAACACCAAAAGCAAAACAAAAAAAACATATAGGGGGTGTTTGGTATCAAATTAGTAATTGTAAGGGAATGGAAACAAATTAGGAGGGGAAAGGGTAATATATAGTGTTACCCTTACTACTTGTTTGGTATTACTAAGGAAACGTAAACAATGATAACCAATCCCTTTCTTCTTGTTTGACATAGATAACTTGGAAACAAATACCTTTCCTTCTATTTTTTGTTATCTTGGCTAACTTTTGCTAAACATTATACAATGTAGAGCAACACTAATTACCATAAAATATATATATATATATATATATATATATATATATATATATATATTTTGAACCGATTACCATAATATATCATATGCTAGATATAGGCAAAGTCACATAAATTGTTGATTACAAAAGCATTGAAATTCTAGTATTCTAAAAAAAAAAAATTATATAAAAAAAAACATTCAAAAACCATTGAAACATTAACTCCAATAACAACTTAGGACAAAACTTTCTACTTCTTCTTAAGAAGATCAATTGCATATTGTTTCTTCATATTAGTTGGGGCTTGATAGAAGAAGTGAAGCTTATGTTCTTCGGCCATGAGAATTGTAGCAACCTCCAAAGCTTCGGATGGAGAAATTCCATCTAACTTCATCACCTCATCCAAAACCTTGTTCACTTTTTCATCTATTATTTGCTCTCTTTCTTCCGCTTTAGACCATGCACTAGCCATAGTCCCAAGATTAACATTGATATTTTCAAATATCTTCCCAAAATTGTTAGATACATCATGGAGGGAGGCCACCAAATCATCATCATCATTCCTACACAAACTCTTCAAAACTACTTTGTTCTTTCCCTTCACCTTAGCCTCCTTTGCCTTTGTAAAACGTTTTCCGGATTGAGTAGTGGAATCACTTGCGGAAGAATGAATCGTAGAAGCCTTCACTTTTGCCATTTTTGAAGGAGTTGAATGATCATCCTCTATCTTCCATTTTCTAGATTGACTTGTAGAAGAATAAGTGTCCGAATGAGTAGAATTCACATCATCTTCTTCATCACTCTCGACATTCAATGGTTGCTTATCAATCTCTTGATCCAAATCTTCTATAGCATCAACAAACGACTCATTTGCATCTCCGGTAGCTTTGTCTTTTGCATAAATTTCTGCTAGAGTGTCATAATGAACGAATGGAACTCCAAACAACCCCTTACCCCTTAGCTTTCTTATGAGTCTGCCATATAAGAGATAAAAAAATTAAATTAAAATTTTTTATGCATATACTAGACCTTCAATTCTGCTAAAATTTCTGATCTAAACTATCTTTTTAAAATTCTGACATAAACAGGGATAAATTGAAGTAGTTTAAATTAGATGAACAGATGCAGCATCAACACTGATTTCCGTGCTACTATGAACCTATGAATCAATAAACGTCAGAACTGTTCAATAATGACATGCAAGGGTACCCTTTAAGAAAAAATATTTCCAGCATTTGGATCTCTTTATTAACATTTCATTCGAGTCATTAACTCCACTCATGTCAAATAACATTGCAACTAATACAATTTGCAAGTAACAAAACTACAGTAAAATACTGCAGTCCTCCTTGATACAGCAAGTCTCTTCATGAGTTAATAATTAAGTACCAGATTTCAAGCATAAGCTAGCTAGCTGAATGAATCAATTGAAAGTCAAATTACTTCATTTTCAATACAATATAAAGGAGGCATTAATGTAATAAAAATAAATTGGTAAAATTTTTAATGAGCAAAATTTTCTCATTAAAGTATCCCCTTTCTACTCAGTTTCCAATTTGAAGTGTTTTTCCCCTTCTCCCCTATTCTATATTTATGTTCTTGGAAAACACCTTTTACCATTTGATTAACCCTAGTTATCCCCTTACCACATAATACATACACATAACACATTTGTAATCTCTTACTCTATCCAACTTTTCTTCCATCCACCCACCTATTTACTCCATCTATCTTTCTATCTTACATTATCATCCATTTTTACACCCATTCACCTTTCTCAGTATTACCTATGTAAAAAGAATCTACGATAAGAGGAGAAAAAAAAAATATATCGGAAGGTGTATATCTAATCCAGTTGTTGAGAAAATCAGTAAAATCAGTCTTGAGCTGTAAACTCATTAAAAATTCAGGTAATGAGAGAATATATAAGGCATAATGTAAGGGGGATGCAGCAAGGTAGCAACAAAATATACATTGACTACAGAAGCAGTTAATACAGAAGCAGTTACCACAGAAGCAGATAATACAGAAGCTGATACTACAGAAGCAGATACCACAGAAGCAGTTCATACCTTTACCCATCCGTCGAACACCGACTTATCAACTTGTAGAATCTTCTCAGCATCCCATCCAAATCCTGAGGTGGATAACATTTCCGCCAATGCACTATATTTCTCCGACCAATGCTTGATCCTTGACTCAATGTGGGGAACCGCTCTCAAGCCGCAATTAGGAAGTACACGATTGATCATCTCTTCCAACTTATTCATGTAACCATTCTTAAACCCATTCTCACACTTCCACTTCGGATCACAACTCAACTCATGCAAATATCTTATTAGAACCGCGTCTTCTTCATACGTCCAATACCTTTTATTTTTGCCTCTTCCTCGATTGCTTGCCTCACCCTTAGCTTGACTAGCCTCCATCTACAAAAAAAAATTAGGTTAAAAGGCACATTAGAACTCAACATAACAAATTACAAGGCTAATTACAATAGAACATATCATACATAACAGATTATAAGGCATATTTGAACTGAACAGAACATAACATATTATAAGGCATATCATACTTTTTGTGTTATTGACCATGTCTACCTCTCGCCCTCCAATCGTTAAACATATCTTGGGCTAATGTGTTTCTAAAATTGGTCCAATGATCTGAAGTAGCAACACTTGTAATAAACTCCCTCTCATCATCAGAATCACTCTCGGAATCATCATCGGATTCACTCAATTCATCTTCTTTTATATCATCCGTAGGCATGAATTTTCTAATTAGATTATGCAATAAGCAACAAGCCATCACGATACGTCCATGAGTTAGAATAGGGAAAAATGAAGGACTTCTAAGTATACTCCATCTTCCTTTAAGTAGGCCAAAACATCTTTCAATCACATTTCGCGCCCTAGCATGTTTCATGTTATAGAATTCCTCGGCACTTTCAGGTTGTCGATCCGTCCATTCTTTTAAATGGTATCTTTGACCTCTATATGGAGCAAGAAAACCCTCACAATTCGTATACCCCGCATCAGCCAAATAATAATTACCTTCAAAGTTATTAAACAAAATGATTACTACCTACCAAAACTAACAAAACATATATAACTCACAAAAAAAAAAAGACCTTCACTTACCTCGAGGTACCCTAAAACCGTTTGGTCTAGAAAGAGCATTTCTAAGTACACGCATATCATGGGCCGAACCTTCCCAACCAGGAAGAACATAAATAAATTGCATATTAGGTGCACAAACACCCAATACATTCATAGCAATTGTTCCTTTTCTTGTTCTATACTTTGTTCGTTCTTGTGAAGGCACATTTACATTAATGTAAGTCCCATCTAATGCCCCTAAACAATTCTGCAAAAATAGGAAAAAATATTACTTACAAACAAGCAAAAGTAAGAAAATCCTAGCAAAACGTAGGGGCTTTGAAAATACCAATACCTTGAATGATTTCCACCTTTCATCTTCACAATCATCCGATATTAGTGTGGGATTGTAAAGTAGTACTTCATGCAACTTGAGAAAAGCCCTTAGACAAAGGTGAAATTGTCGGCTCACGGTTTCTCCACTTCTAAAAAGGTATTGTCCAATAGACCTATTCTTCTTATGATGAGCCAACGTGTATAAAAACATGGCAACTATCTCTTGAAGCGACATGTTTTTTGTTCCACTCAAACCCCCAATGTTTCTAAGCATCTCACAAATAATATTGAAAGTTCTTCTATTAACGCGAAGCTCACTCTTGCATTTCACATCACTCTCCCTATAAAGCCCTCTCAATACTAACATTCGTAACAATTTTTTGTTTCTTTTCCTTTCTTTTATTTGAACCCCCCTTATTGTAACAACGCAAATTATATACCACATCCAATACATCATCAACATAATAATAACCATTGCAATTACTAATTGTATTTGTTTTAGTTTTTTCTTCCTTATAGAACGCATAAGTCGAGCCATTGTACAAGAAACACAACAAATGGAAATTGAACCTGACAAACGGCAAAATTTTCATGATACGTTAGAGAACGAGATGAATGTCACATATTCTATTAGCCAAGATTACAGTCAACTGCATAAAGATTGCGTTACAACACATCGAGAACTTGAGTATGGGATGCTTTCCCAAGGAGATTAGTAATCATGAGCTAGTTTATTTGAATATTTCTCTTATGATTGACTAATAATATTAACTATCTACTCCTTTCCTGCATCTGATTTTCATCAAGCACCCACAGAAGAAGTCATATGGACCAAAGCTGAGGGTCTGTATAATTGGTTTTATTTTTATTTTAGCTTTGGTGTGGTATCTATTGTTAAAGCTGCCTAAATCGTTGCAAAGGGGATATTCTGGCTTACCTAGTGCAAATATGGACTTGTAGTCCCACCACTCAATGTTTCTGTCAAGTCTCAGTCATATTTTTCTTAACCAATCTGAACAATTGGACTATACTTTGATTATGATTTCATGAATTCAAGGGAAGAATATTATTGCAATTGCTTAAGCTTTTAGAAATCATTAGAAGAAATCAAAATTCTAAACAAGAAACTTCCTAATGCACTTAAAATCCAAAAAAATCCCCAACTATACAATCAACCCACCAAAAGTAAACCAAAATCATGGAAAAAATTGGGGGCGTAACACAAAATAACCAGCAAAAAAATGCAGCAGTAGAAATCCTAAGACATCTGTTTGTATTACTAGTAAGCATAAAATCAAATTTGGGGGAAAAGAAGCCAAATAATAATAGCATAAAATCAAAATTTGCAGAACAAAAAAATTAGTAAGTATTATTTCAACAATACTGATAAAAGAAGCCAAATAATAACAGCAAATTATACCATCTAATTTAAGCATAAATCGAAATTTGGGGGAAAACACAAAATATACAACAATTACATGCAATAATAGCTATATATACCATCTAATTTAAGCATAAAATCGAAAATTGATATCATGTTAGCAATAATGTCATGAAACAAAAAGCAGGTGATTCAATTGAGAAAAATAAAACTCAAATAAAAATGAAAAATTAGGACAGAAAACCCTAGAAATTAACACCATAAATCGAAAATAGCAATCAACACAAACAAAAAATATGGATCGCAAATCAAATTAAGAGCATGAATCGAAAATACCTCCTAAATAGCAATCTTTTGATATACAGTAGAAAAATCAAAACACAATCAATCAAACAAATTTTATATAAATTCAACACAAACTCAACATCTAGGGTTCTTAATCAAAAAAGTGAGAGATCAAACCTTGAGATTGTGGATTTCTGGGAAATTTGAAGTACAAAAATTTAGGGTTCTTCAGCGAAATTGTGGCTTCGATCGATCAAAGTTGAGGATTTTGAGGGGTGATCTGTTGTATGACAGGAGAGAGAATAGATAAAGGAAAGAAAGGGGATTTGTTTCCCCAAATTTTACAGTGGAAACAAAGTAATGGAATGGGTTAGAGGAGGGAAACGGTTTCAATTACTTAACTCTTTAACCAAACATCTTCTAACGGAAACGGTAACCCGATTTCGTTTCTATCCCTATAAAAAGCCCATACCAAACATGCTCATAGTGTTAAGCATATCTCTCAAGACTATCAAACTATCAACTAGCCAACTAGGGCTAGGGGAAATCCAAGTGAATCCTCCTGTTTGCTCTAGTTGCAAACTAAAGAGTCTTTAAGTCAATTATTTTTTAACAGAATTTATAGTTTATGTGAATTTGATGCATTACATTGTAGCCGATTTGTAAAATAATTAAAGTGATGCATCTAATAAGAAATGAATATAGTATATTTCCCTGATACCTCCTACAACAAATACTTGCATGATTTTATTAGAACTTATGAGTGGTTTCTGTAGAGGTAGACTCAGTAAGTTGACGAGCATAGACAACAAAGAGAACAAAAGAAAGAAGCCCAAGAATGAGAAAAGCCTTAGAGTAGGCCATCTTAATAAAATGATCACAAGCTAACACACTTAATGAAAATCTTATTAGAAGCTAAGGTTGTTATTTAGTTGAAGAGTTGCTTTGATATGAGAAGTGAGCTAAGTTGATCTCTATTTATAGGCATGTGATCGTGTAAAGACAAATATAAAGAAGGACAATAGTAGGTGAAATAATGTTGAAATTTGGTGTAAAATGTCCAAAAGTACCTATAACCATGTTTTTCAATGATCTTAGGGAGACAAAAAATCAAAATTGCTAGTCAAAAGATGCGTTACAAGTAAAGATATATAGATTATATTAAAGCTTATGGGAAGCGGAAAATAGATTGAATGTTATCCGTTGATATTGTGATAACACTACATGCATGTTACTTCTTATTTACTTCGAACGTATCTATTGGAAATGCGTGGCGTTATCTAAGACCAACCAAACTACCACTTATGACTTGTGCATTTATTAGTGTCGATAAGTTGATATTTGAGTAGCTAGTTAGTGAGAATAAGTGTAGGGTCTTGAGTCTGAACTCGAGACCATAATGCTCATCGCATTAAAATTAGAGCTAAATTTCATCAACCAATTCATTTTCATTTAAATTGAGAAATATTAATAAGTAAGATCGATAATTAAATTGGGACTTGACGTTAGTGATAATCAAGGCGGGTGGATATTTGGTAGCCTCAGCCATGAGAAGTTGCAGCGGAAGAAGAGAAAAAAAAATGAGAAAAGGAAGAAGAAGATGGGCCGTATGAGAGGAGATTAGGATCGAAACAAATCTGATACCATGAAAGATTATGATCGTTGATCATTTTCATTAGCTGTGTAAAGTATATATACAAAATACATCGTAGCAATCCTCGGCTACAATTATGCTAACAACCTATAATTATGCTAATAAACTAGGAAAGGATATATACTAAAATATACACTTAACTAACTAGGATAAATACAAGAATATATTAACATATATTCTAACAGCGAGTCCAATTTCACCTTAATATTGATGAGGTGACTAAACTAGATATTGAACACGCACCAAACCGATAAAATGTGTTTCATATACTGCAACCTAACCCATTCTTATCCTTGGTGAATGACCGATTTTAAATGTACATATCTCTATACATTAGTGATCTTGAGGTGATACAGTGGGAGGAAGTATCTTGTTTCAAGAGCTTTCCGACGATAGGTCATAATTATGCCCAATTTCGATTAGAAACGATAAAGTTATGGCTGATTTATGTAGAACTTTAGAAGTTGAGAACTTTTTGAAGCATGTTCATGTGTATTTTGAGTGAAGGCATTTTTTGTTTCCTAATTTCAGGGTATGATTATGACCGATATTTCTACTGTGTCATTTTTCAAAAAATGACACCATAACATGATGATGTGTCATGTTATGATTGGTCCATTTTTTATTTATTTTTAAAAGCCTAAATATACTATACATGTATGTATTATTGAAAATACATGTATTTTTTTAAAGAATAAGTAGTTATAGGTTTTTAAAATATATTTTTTTTCTTATTAAAATCATTTTCCAAAATTAAATTATAATTAAAATCTAGAAATTAAAAAAAAAATTCATCATTGTTCATTATCAATATTCATTCATGATAGTAATTAACCCACTCCCATAATCTTGTATTATCTATTCGCAACGAAGATCAAAATTCTGACCAAAATTCCGTCCAAAATCCCGTCCGAATTCGTTTACAAATTTTGTTTCAGGGTTCGATTAATTATTTTGATTAATGTAAAAAATCATATTATTTAATAGTTTTGAGAATGAAAAAAGCATTAGGAACGTGTATTATGATGATGTAAAATGCCTATCTTTCATTTTTTAAAACGATGAATGGATAACGTGGGTTTGCTCTTCGATTTAGAGTTTGAGTTTTTTTTCGCACTGTTTAATCTAGAATCTTGTTTTCCGATTTTTGTAATCTGATTGTGGTTAGGTAATCACCTATATTTAGTTAGGTCATTACCTTAAAAATTTAGTTTTACTTTCGTAGTTGGAATCAACTTGTACGCTAATCGTATAACAAAAAAATAATTTATGGAATTTTTATCATATAATTTTAGCAAAAAAAATTTTTGGGTTTATCTTATTATATTTTGAAAAAAAAAATATTTTTGGAATTTTAATCATATCATTTTAGAAAAAAATATTTATGGGATAATTATATTATTATATTTTGGAAAAAAATATTTTTGAAATCTTGACATATAAATTAGTGGCTATAATATTGGGATATTCCTAATTAGCTTTTATTCACCTTGTTTTTTTTGTTATTAGCAATATATTAGATAATAATAACTTTCTTAAATTACATGTTGTATGGTCGTGTATATATAATAATAACTTTCTTAAATTACATGTTGTATGGTCGTGTATATATATATATATATAAGTATATATATATATATATATATATATATATATATATATATATATATATATATATATATGTATATATATATATGTATATATATATATGTATGTATATATATATATGTATATATATATATGTATATATATATATATATGTATATATATATATGTATATATATATAGATATATATAAGTATATATATATATAGATATATATATGTATATATATTGCTTACAAAGTTATACAAATATGATTTGCCCGTTTATTTAGCAATTTTATAGAGAAATATTCTCTCTTAAATCATTAATGACATTTAAGAGAATATGTTTTAAGAAAAAATCCAAAAACCTTCATATATAAGAGTTTACCAAAAAAAAACAATTAAAAATTAGCTTTTGTTGTTCTCCTTTTTTTTTTATTAGCTTTTATTCACGTTGTTTTTTTTTTTTTTTGTTATTAGCTATATATTGTTCTTTATCAAATCTTATGTAATTACCAAAGATAGTTTAAGTCATTACCTAACCCACAAACAATTTCGGGAAAACTTAATTACATTTATAAGATCAAACTGGGGTTGCGGTATGTAAAAAAATTCGACCCACTTCATCTTCTACAAACTTGTTACTTCTTGTTCTTTGACAAAATTGCACAATTTGAGTCCACATAAATCATATTTTAGAACCATTTAAAGCGGAATTTTTCCTTTGCAAATACTTATAAATGAGATTGTTATTGAGATTTTTTTACGAACGAAACACTAAAATAAAAAAATGCAAAAAAAAAAAAACAAAATACAAACACACAATTTGTTTTTGAATTTTTATCATGATTTTAGTTGGGATTTGCGAATTTATCAACAACTAACATTGAATTTGGGAATATGGGGTTAATTTATGACATAATTCATGAACAATGATGAACGATATGATCGAACAATGATGAACAATATGATCGAACAATGCTGAACGATGGGTCATCGAACAATGATGAACCATGATGATGAACGCATACCAACAAAGATCGAACAATGATGAACGATAATGATAGAACAATGATGAATGATAATGATTGAACAATGATGATGATGAACGATGAACAATGATGAACAATTCTTATCACGATGATTTCTAATTATAATTATAAATTTGAAAATTAATTTATATTATAAAAATACTAAAATTAATTATGTACTTTTGTAAAAATGCATGCATTAAAAATAATACAAAAAATAATACATATACAATTTTAATACAATGTGGACATTAAAAATAATTCAAAATAAAAATAAAAATACAAGATATAGGCCAATTGTATTTTTCCACATCATTAAATTGTGGTGTCATTTTAAAGAATGACATTGTAGAATTTTTAATGATTATGATGGATATTGATGTTATTCCTTGGGGAATGATTTAAGGTTTCTTTTAGGATTTTTCATAGGTTATGTAAGGAACCATTGGGTGGACAATTATTAGTGTTCAAATTCATAAACTAGCTTGCCAATTCATCAAGCCAATATGTAATTTCACATGAGATAGTTTGAGAGTTGTATTTCCATTGTTATATCACTTGTTTATCCTCCATGAAAGTGTCTAAGAAAATATTATCTCTTACCATGTGGATGTAGGTCATATATATACATACATATATACACGCACTACTAAAATTAGGCTAAATTGCGACTGTCTTTAACGGTCGTAAAAAATAGCGAAAACGGTCGTTAAAAGTAATTGCGACCGTAAATGGTCGTAACGTGGCGGTCGTTAGTCGCTATTCCTTTGGTCGCAAAAAAATATAATTACGACCGTTTGACGGTCGCAGATTTATTGCGACCGCTTTTATTATTTTCAACGACCGTTCAGAACAACGGTCGCAAATGTTAATAATTGCGACCGGCTTATGAACGGTCGCAAATCTAAAAAATAGCGACCGTCATAAGCGGTCGCAAATTAGCGATCGTACATTTGCGACGGCTTTAGGCGGTCGCTAATTGTTTTTTTTAAAAAAGAAAAAGAAAAAAGAATCAAACGCAACCAGCAGCTACATTCCACTGGCCTGCATACTTTTACACTTCAAACCACCTTACCCACCACCACTGCCATCCCTAAACAACCTCTACACACCACCGTTAACCATAACTACCTTGTCATCTCTGCTTCGCTCTAGGCAGCATCTCCGAAAGACACTAACCCACAAAAACTAAATCCACCAAAATTAAACCCACATCCCAAACATACCACCAAACACATGAATTTATATATATATAAAAAATAAAAATAAAAATAAAAAAAATCCCTCAAAACTAAATCAACAACACTGGCACAAAAATAACAAAAAATCGTATAAACATCAACAAAACTCAAACCAAAAAATCGAAAAAACAAACCCAAAAACCGAACAAAAAAAATCAAAAAAAAATCAACAAAAATCTAAACCACAAATAACAAAAATCAAACATAAATTCGAATGAACATCAACAAAAATCAAACAAAAAATACGAAAAAAAAATCAAACAAATTCATATGAATATAAATAGACAATTAAACAAAAAAATGAAATAATTACAAAACCAAACAAAATTTTCAGAAAAATCAACATACCTTATCAAATAATTCATCCTCTTTGTGTTTATATGGTCATATTCGACCATGAAAATACCAGATCTGGAATTTTTATGGTCAAATTTGATCAAAAACACCATATTTATTGGTTTGTAGACGAAATTAAACACCCAAGTTGACGAAATTTAGAAGAAAAAGAGAACGAAAATGGGGGAGAAAGATGCGAATTAACACCAATGATGAGAACAAACAAGAGACGTGAGAAGAAAAAGAAAGGAAAGAAAAGAAGGAGAAAGGAAAGAGAAGGAGATGGAGGGGAAAGAGGAGAGAGAAAGGGGAAAGAGAGAAAGAGCGAGGAAAGAAGCGACTCAATGAATGTTAGGTTAGGGTGAAGTGGGCACCTTTAAATACCCTATTTTTTTAAAAAAAAAATATAACCGTATCGCAATTTGTGAAATTTGCGACAGTTTATAAAACGGTCGCAATTTTTTATATTTGCGACCGTTTATACGGTCGCAATTTGTGAAATTTGCGATCGTTTATAAAACGGTCGCAATTTGTGAAATTTGCAATCGTTTATAAAACGGTCGCAAATTTCACAAATTGCGACCATTTTGACGGTCGTAATAGATTATTTTTCTTTTACAATTATTTTACACATGTATTTTTTTTTTATAAAAAATTGTTCAAATACTCTTGCGACCGTTTTTTTAGCCAAAAACGGTTGCAATTTTGTGACCGCTTAAAAAACGGTCGCAATTTGTGACCGTTTGAAAAATGGTCGCAAATTGCAATTTTTGCGGCTGTTTTTATGGCGGTCATAGATAAATGGTCGCAATTTGACCGAATTTTAGTAGTGAGGGTCGTCTCAAATATTTCAGGGCCCTGTTCTAATTTTAAATATTGGGCCCTCTTTACAAAAATGTGTGCAATTTACGTATTATACGAAAATTCTATTGAATTTTTATATTAAAAATATCTAAAAAAATCATTTTAGTATGTAATTAGTTCAATTAGATGCCAATTATCTAGTAACCAAGAAATTTATTGATTGAACATTTTTTTATTTCCTTTAAAATGCATGGTTTCTGTTTCGGGGTTTCCTGATGTCCTGCGGGAGAGTTACAATTCCGAGACTGGAACCGGACGCCTGTACCTGCAAAACAAACGGATGCTCCGGATGATTGGAGATCCGCCTCCGACGGTCAAGTTAGTACTTGATTAAGGAGTAATTAATGCGGAAATTAAAGTGATTGGGTCTCTCTAGGTGAGAGTGTTTAATGTGTGTAATCTGCGTTTTTTAGCGTAATCCCCCTTAATGAGGATTAAGGGAGGTATTTATAACCTCGGGAAACGTGTCAATCTAGGTTTAGGTTAACCTTGGGCTGATTGGGCTTCCCACGGAAGTTGGGCCTAGGTGACCGGTTATCCCAAGTGTCATGGGAAGGACACGTGTCGTGTCGTAATTGGTCCATAGTGGACGGATCATTCCTTGACACGTGGCAGGCTCCTATTGGCCCATGTGACGGACACATGGCGGAACCTGATTGGTCCACTTGTCAGATGGTGATTGGTGGGGAAAAATCCCCTAATCATTTGCCCCTCACAGGTGGCACGTGACTGGTCACGTGTTACCTGTGACAGGTATCGCCCTGTAACAGGCGACGGCCTGCTACAGGTGTCACTCGGCGAGAGGCCGAGAGATTCTCCCGCCAAAATTTTGAATTCTGGAAGTGACCCTTAGCCTTCTCACTTCGCCTATATAAAGGAGTGTTGACTTCGGTCATTTTCACACTTGAAAACTTTGTGAGAGAACATTCGGACCCCTGAACTTGCTCTGACATTTTGGACCCTTTCTGCCTACCGCCTGCTCTGACAAGCCGACTGCAATGGATTTTCAGAACTTCATCAATCGTCACTCGTTCAGGTAACCGTCGGTTCTCTTACTCTTAATTTTCTCTTTACTTTATTCTTTTTTGAAATGGCACCACGGAAGCACACGACACGACCTAGGTTAGTGATCAGCCGGTCACCGGGGACGGCTGAATCTAGGACTAGGAGTACCGCCTGCCCTATTCTGGACCCATTTTTGCCCTTTATACAAAGTCCGACTGTATCTGTGTCTATGCAGAGCATGATGGCCAGAACAAAAAAGGCTGCCAGGATCTCAAACTCAGACGGCTCCTCCCACAGGGTGCCGATTAGTGAAACATCTGACCAGGCGCCAGATGTGGAAGTGAAACAAAGCGGCTTGAAAGCCGACAGTTCTGAGGGAGGAGTCAAAGTGACCCCTTCCCATTTTACAGTTGACAATTCTACATTCTCTCCTGCTCCTTTTAAAGGAGAGGAGGCGGGCCCCTCCGGGAGAGGGGAAGAGTCGTCCTCTTCGGACTCGTCAGAGGACGATTCCGAGTCTAGCTCTTCTGGCCATGCTTCCCTGGACACAGAAGAGAAAAACAGTCGCCTACAAGAGGCGAGGCTTTCTCACGCAGTTGAGAAGGGGGACGATTGGGTGGAGCCATCCGCCTCTCACCGAGAGAAAAATACCCCCTACTACTGCACGGTACCTCGGGGCCGGATCACGGCCATGCAAGAGAAAGTGGAGAGCTTTATCGCAAACCACACAATGGGCCCCGGCTTTTTAGTGTTCGTGCCGGATCGAGAAGACACAGTCGTATGGCCGGCTGGTACCAGTTATGATGGCGCCTGCTTTGGCTGCTACGAGGCGGCCATCAAGGCTGGGCTGCGCTTCCCACTACATCCAGCTGTTCAGCGGATCTTGGATGGGTATGAGTTGGGGTTATGGCAGTTAGCCCCGAACTCCTGGGTCAACGTACTCGGCTATGTGGCCGGGTGCAAACTGCACGGGGTGGAGCCGAGCTTCGAGGCTTTCGCCCACATGAACTACCTCAGCCGGACCCCTAAGGCAGGCGGTATCGGCTGGTATCAATTGACGAGCCACAGGGGCTACCTCATGACGAGAGGTAAAGCAAACAAATGGAAGGAATGGCGGAGCACCTTCCTCATCATTGAGAGTTCAGACACAGAGCTGAACAAGCGCTTCAACAGGTGGAACAGGAATCCGCCCCTTCTTGCAGGCGGCCGCAGCATGCCGCCTGTTCCCCCCAAGGCTAAGAACGAGATCCTAGATAAAGGACTCTTCAAAGTAGAGTCGAAGGTGAACTCTACTTCAGGGGTACGAGAGCAAGTACCCCTGCACTGCGTCCCGAGCTTCAAATGGCTCTACGAAGAGTACTTTTTGGCCGCCTGTGGCCTCAGCAGTCGGTGCTCAAGAGGTAGCCGGCCTGTCGAATACTCTGTTGTTCCGTGCATTTCTTGTTATGACTTTTATTAACTTTGCTATTTGTTTTTGCAGCGGACGCCATGAGCAAAATTACCGCCTCCAAGACTGCGGCGGCCATGTTGCGGGCCTCCATCATGCAACAGTCTTCAACCGACTCCCCCAACAAGGGGGCACCCTTGGTGGGCTTCGAACCTTTCACCCTTTTTTTGGAGTTGTGTTTATGCATATACTGACTCTTTTCTTCTTTTTTAGACGGGCGCTCCAAGAGCTTCTTCTTCCCAACAGCCGGACCCTAAGGCCCGGAGGACGACTGTTGCGAGCTCTCCTGGTTCTACCAGGAAACATGCGGCGGCTGAGAAACAGCCGGCCACTTCTTCTAAAACTCCAGCTGGGCCACCTAGAAGTATGAAATTGTTCTTGTAAATTTTAGACTTGCTCCCTCCTTTACTAGGTCTAATCCGTTTGTTTATGCTTGATGCAGCCGGCCCTCAGGAGCCTGACTTGGTCAAGGTGGCCAAGTCTATGATCAAGGTCGTTTCTCCAGCTGAAAGGGAGGCGGTCAGGGGTGTCGGCACCCTTGACCTAGACGGGATTGCAGGGGTCCTTGCTGAGGTATACTTAGCATATTTTTGAGTATTTGAATTCCAGGACGCCTGTTTTCTTTTTGTTTGGAAACTGACGCCTGTTCCCCTTTTTACTTAGGCCCTGCTCCGAGTGAACGGCCTTCGCAAGCCGCTTGACCGGAAGAACAAAGAGGTAAAGGCTGCAAAAGCTATGGCCGCCTCTGACTGTGATAAGGCAATGTTTCAAATTGCCCAAAATGAAGTTCTGACCATTGATATTCTTTATTATCAGGCGCAGGCTACCGCCGCTATCCGGGCTCAGTTAGAGGCGGCCCAGAAGAGGAATAGCGAGCTGGAGGCGACAATCAACAACCTTAAGGCCGAGCTGAGACCTCTTCGCCAAAAGATGTACTCATACGAAACCTTGGAGAAATCCTTGGCGAGCGTAAAGGTACGCCTGGTGACCCAGGAGAAGAGTCTTACTCAGGAGCTCTCGGAAAAGGCCGAGCAAGAAAAGAAAGAGCTGGTCCGGGAGATGATGGAAGACTCTGCTCAAATCCAGCGCATGACTTGGGGCCGCCTCTTCCCCAATGCCGACTTTTCCTCATGGGAAAAAACGTACCGCCAGTGTTCTGATAGATATAATCAAGAGATCCTGGCGGCTGCTGAGGAAGAGGCGTTGGAGGAGGAGGAGGAGCCGGTTGTGGCGCTTGTGCCGCTTGGGGGTAATGCATCAAAGAAGGATGCAGCTGAAGCCGAGTCCAGCAAGAAGAGTGCTGACCAGGCGGCAGCTGCTAATATTGAAGATCTGCCCCCTTATTAAGCTTTATGTCTTCTTTCCACGGCCTGCGTGCCGTTTGTTTTGTATTTACCCGGCCAGGGGGCCGGGGCTCTGAATATTTTGCCGGTCTTTAAAGACCGGCTTCTTTTTAATGAATTTTTTATTTTGCTTCAAATTTGTTTAAGTATTGAATATTCTGATATCCAATTGTACATTATACCGACTGTTTTACATGGCCGATAGTTGCAGACAGGTAAGGATAGTTAGTCACGCCGCCTATGCCCCTGGACGACTGGTTGTCTGTTTCCAGGCTAGACGATCAGTCGGCCATTTATCCAATCGGTATTCGAACCATTTTAAAGACTGGATCCCCTTTAGGCAGGCGGTTCTGTCATATAAAATTAACCAAGTAGGAAAGTGGTTTCCTACTTGTCATGTTTTTAGGCTAGAGACTTTAGGCCGTCTAGGCCGACTGTTCCCCGCCATATTTAATCTAGTGTGAACAGGTGCTGTATGAACACCTTTTTAGTTTCATACTAAATTTTTAAGGAGTGACCAAGTAAACATGATTGTTACCTAGTCGCCAAGTAACTGAGTAGTAGAGGTATCAAGCGGTGGGTACCGGTTGTTCCCCTTTATTCGCCAATGTTTGTTGGCTTTTAACTCATAGGTTGTTAACCTAGCAGGAGTAGTGGTTGAGAGCCCCTGTTTGCTAAAAACAGGCGGACGACTCATACCTTTTGATTCGCCAATGTTTGTTGGCTATTAACTCAAGAGGTACCCCCTGCATTTATCCCAAGTAATACAGGCGGTCATCTGACTCAGATGTCAACTGCTACCACTGGTTTGGTTAGTGATAGAGTTATCCTTGTCTCAAAAACGGCTACGTGGTTGCCCTTGGGGACAGTCGTATAGGTGTCGTGTAATTAGTTTATAGAGCAATGTTCCACCCAAAAGGGAGCTGCTCTCTGCGACGAATTTCATCCGGAGGGATGCCGCCGGACGCCTGCTATGATGTTGGGACATGTCGTATTAGTTTTGAAGATTGGATCAGTTGGCTTGGCGCCTGGTCTGATCATTCGGCCTGTGGCCTTGGTTAGTTCTTGGTGAACGTAGGTGCTAAGTAAAAGGAGGGTAGCCGCCTGTTTAGGCACAGGGTCGGCCAGGCCCTGATCATTTTTAGTTAAGTATAAGGGGGGGTGGCTGTGTGTTTGGAACCAGTCGTCCCTCTTCTATGGAGAGTAGCCGACTATATGTCCAGACGGGGTGCCCCTATGGTGATAGAGTAAAATATTCAATGGAGAGTAGCCGACTGTAAAGGTACAGGCGGCATGCCCCTCTGAAGATAGAGTAAAATACTCAATGGAGAGTAGCCGACTGTAAAGGTACAGGCGGCATGCCCCTCTGAAGATAGAGTAAAATACTCAATGGAGAGTAGCCGACTGTAAAGGTACAGACGGCATGCCCCTCTGAAGATAGAGTAAAATACTCAATGGAGAGTAGCCGACTGTAAATGTATAGGCGGCCTGCCCCTCTTAAGTAAGAATAAAAACTATGGAGAGTAGCCGACTGTTTGTTAGTAGGCGTGCCCCTCTTAGTACAAAATTGAATATTAAGTGCAAACTTTTATTAAGTAGCCCTTGACTATTTACATCATTCAAAAGAAATATTTCTTAAGATTATCTACATTCCAAGTTCGAGGCAACGGTTGTCCGTCTGTTGTTCCCAGACGGTAGGTACCGTCCCTGACCTCTTCACAGATTCGGTAGGGTCCTTCCCAGTTGGGAGTTAGTTTGCCAGACTCATTAGCCCTACCAACTGCTTCCATTTTTCTAAGTACAAAGTCCCCCACTTTGAGTGGACGCCTGTGTACTTTTTTGTTGTATGATCTAGTCATTCTCAGGCGGTAAATTTCATGGCGCAAGACAGCATTGCCCCTCCTTTCAGGAAGTGAGTCTAATGCCAGGCGCATGGCTTCCCAGTTTGCCTCTTCGTCATATAGCATTACTCGAAGAGTCGGCTCGTAGTGTTCTATTGGAAGAACAGCTTCCGCACCATAAGTTAGGAGGAATGGAGTTTCTCCAGTCGCCCCTTTTTCAGTCGTCCTAATGGCCCAGAGAACATGTGGTAATTCATCCGCCCATAGGCCGCCTGCACGTTCAATCTTTTTCTTGAGACCGTCTGATATGATTTTATTAAAGGCTTCTACCTGGCCGTTTGCTTGTGGACGGCCGACAGATGCAAAGTAGTGTGCAATTCCTTGGTCACCCAACCAGCTTTTGAGAACAGACGTCTCAAATTGGGGACCATTATCAAAAACCATAGACATGGGAATCCCGAACCGAGTGATGACATTTTCCAAATGAATGAAATTACATCCTTCATCTTGATTCCCTTTACAGCCTCCGCCTCTACCCATTTAGTGAAGTAGTCGACGGCAACAAGTATGTACCTCTTTCCGCCTGTAGCAGGCGTATATGGACCCAGAATATCCATGCCCCACTTAGCAAACGGTAGTGGGCTATGGATGGTAGTGAGGTCAGTAGCCGGACGGTGAATTAGTTTGCCAAACCTTTGGCACTTGTCACATTTTTTCACCATCACCATCGCATCTGCTTCTAAAGTAGGCCAAAAGTAGCCCTGCCGCCTTGCCCGTTGAGCAAGCGTCCTACCGCCTATATGGGAAGCACAGTAACCAGAGTGAAGATCGTCCAGTATCTCTCGCCCCTTTTCTGGAGTAACACACTTTAAGAAGGGTTGAAGGTACCCCCTTTTGTGAAGTTCTCCCTTTATTATTTCAAAACTGGTTGCTCGTTTTTTCAGTGCTGCCGCCTGTTGATGATCATCCGGCAGGGTACCATTTGCCAGATATGCCCTGGTTGGATCCATCCAGGTTGAGCTTCTGTCTAAGATTCCAATAGGTTCTTCCTCAATGCTTCTCCTCTCCATTACTTCCCAAAAAACAGTTCGAGGAGTATCACAGGAGGCGGATGATGCTAATTTTGAAAGTGCATCCGCCTGGTTGTTTTCTGATCTCGGCACTTGGGTCAGATGGAAATCCTCAAGGGAGCCGACTGCTTGTCGGACCGCCTGTAAATACTTGATCATGGCCGGATGGGTTGCTTCGTATTCGCCATTGTACTGACTCACTATCAATTGTGAATCGGAACAGGCGTCTATTTTTCTTGCTCCTGCCGCCTTGCACATGCGGATTCCGGCTAGTAAAGCTTCATATTCTGCCTCATTGTTTGAGGCCTGAAAACTGAAGCGTAAAGCATACTCGTACCTTTCGCCCTCTGGCGACTGACATATGACGCCTGCTCCACAACCATTTGAAGTAGAGCTTCCATCCACATATACCTTTCAGACTTGGTCTGTAACTTGAGAGTCCGGAGGACGAGTCATCTCAACAATAAAGTCAGCAAAGGCTTGCCCCTTCACTGCTTTTCTAGGCTCGAAAGTAACTTCGAGGCTCTGTATTTCTATGGCCCATTTGATCATTCGGCCTGACGACTCCATGATGGTCAGTGGCCGCTTGATAGGTTGGTCTGTATACACGACGACTGCATGTGCCAAAAAGTAGGGCTTCAATTTTTTAACAGTCATGAAGAGTGCAAGACCAAATTTCTCCACTAAGGGATACCTCAACTCGGCATTTTTCAGTACATGACTGACAAAGTAGACCGGGAGCTGACAGTCGTCTCTTTCAGCAAGGAGAACAGCGCTTAACGCATGATCAGAGACGGCCAGGTACATGTAGAGTACTTCTTTGGGAAAAGGGCTGACCAGCCTCGGCAAGGAATGCAAGTGAACTTTCAATTTCTGGAAGGCCGCCTCAGCATCCGCCCCCCATTCAAACCTTGCCTTTTTCTTAATTGCCTGGAAAAAGTATAGGCATTTGTCGCCTGATCGGCTTAGAAATCTTCCCAAGGCCGCCAGACAACCTGTTAACTTCTGAACCTCTCGGATGGTACGAGGCGACTACATGTCAATGACCGCCTGCACCTTCTCAGGGTTCGCCTCTATTCCTCTCTGATTGATAAGGAATCCAAGAAATTTCCCAGACTCAACTCCAAAGACACATTTCTTGGGATTGAGCATGACATGGTGCCGCCTGAGTGTGGCGAAAGTTTCTCGGAGGTCCGACAGATGATCTTTCAGAAGTTTAGACTTGACAATCATATCATCAATATATACCTCGACATTTCTCCCAATTTGATCAAAGAACACAGTGTTTATCATTCGCTGGAAAGTGGCCGGGGCATTCTTAAGACCAAACGGCATGACCGTGTAACAGTATAACCCCTGATCAGTGACGAAGGCCGTCTTCTCCTGATCTTTCTTCCATAAAGGAATTTGATGGAAACCAGAGTAGGTGTCCATAAAGCTCATCAAAGCATGGCCGGCTGTTGAGTCGACTAGGTTATCAATTTTAGGCAGAGGGTAACTGTCTTTGGGGCACGCCTTGTTTAAGTCTGTGTAGTCTACACACATTCGCCAGGTGACAATCGGCTTTTTAACAAGCACCACATTTGCAACCCAGTCTGGGAAGTAACATTGCCGAATGAACCCTGCATCAAGTAATTTTTTAACTTCGGCGGCTGCCGCCTGACTTCTTTCTTCGCCACGGTTCCGCTTCTTCTGCCGTACCGGCTTCTTTTTCGGATCCACGGCCAGTTTATGTACCGCCAGATCAGGACTAATGCCTGGCATTTCATGGACTTCGAATGCAAAGATGTCCTTGTATTCTTTCAATAGTTTGTGAAAGTCGTCACCCAGGACTCTCAGAGCAGTCGTCCCAACTTTGACTGTTCGCTCAGGACGTGAATCGTCTAAGATCAAGTCCGTATGCTCACCAGCCGGCTGAGGGCGGAATTCATCCGACCGCTTCTCTGCCAATGATTGCTATTTTCTGTCTTTTCTTGCGGCCCCTGTCTGGGATGCCTTTCTCTTCTTGCCGCCTGCTTCTTGAACAGGCGCACTCTCCTTGACATTGTCAAGGTCTATTTTTCCACCACTCGACCCAGTGGCCATAACAGTGGGCTTGACATCCGAGAGATAGCACTCTCGGGCCATCCTCTAATCTCCCCTTAGGGACCCGACTGTTCCATTATCCCTCTCAAACTTGAGCAACATAAGAGATGGGATTATAACAGCCTTGGAATTATTCAGGGTTGGTTGTCCCAGAATCATGTTGTAGGCCGAGAGTTCTTTTACTACCAGGAACCGGACTACCATGTGTCGTCCTTCCCCTTTTTCGCCCAGGCGGATGGGTAAATCCACTCGTCCCACTGGGTGGACGACTCCTCCTCCAAACCCTACTAAAGGGTGGGATGCCGGATGTATGCAATCAGTCTGATATTTTAGTTTCGACAGACATTTGCTACTGATGAGATCTGAGGAGCATCCAGTATCTATGAGGATTCGGCCAACTCTCTGGTTGGCCACTTTACATTCAATAACGATAGGGTCGTCATGCGGCCCTCTTACCCCTCCTAGATCTTCTTCAGTGATGACAATCTCAGGAAATGAATATTTGGAGGGCCGTTCTTGGTGAACGGAATTTACAACTAACCGTCTGATATTGTCTTTGTTGCCCCTAATAGTGGGGCCGCCTCCTGAGAAGCCGCCTGCAATGGTGTAGACGACTGCATCATCTGTATCGGAGCTGTCGGCCTGTTGATTATTTTTGGTCGACTGCTTTTTTAAGGAAGTGTTCCTCGTAGATTTCTTGACATAAGTGTCAAGATCACCTTGCTCAGCCAGGCGGTCCAGATACCGCATGAGACTGATGCATTCATTGGTGTGATGACCAACATCTTCATGATAATCACAGAATTTTTCTTGGTTCCGGTTGTTTGCAGAACCCTTCATGGGGACCGGCTTCTCAATTGAGATCCGTCCCTTGATTTCCTTTATGATAAATTGGCTATCCTTGTTAAACGCATACTTTGGGGAGTATGGTTTGAATTCTTTTTTCTTTTTCTGGGCCGGCTGTTTAGAGGAATCAGCCGCCCAGACCTCTTTTCTCTTCTCGTCTTTGTTTGACGACTGCTTCTGTCGTCCTTATCTTTTGTCGGACCTTTTCCCGTCTGACTGTTTTACCGTACTACAAAGATCAGTCGCCTGTATATAGGCTTCCGCTTCAATCAAGGCCTCTTGAAGAGTCGCCACCCTCTTTCGGACCAAATCAAATTTGAAGGTCGACCCGTCTTTGAGACCTCTAAAAAAGTCAGTATAGGCTACTTCATCCGGTAACCCTTGAATCTGTATTCTCATCAGGTTAAACCGCCTGATGTAAGAACGAAGCCCCTCCTTCTCGCCCTGCTGAATTGTTCCTAAATCAAGGGTCGTCTTCTTCGCAGGGATGTTCATGGCGAAGTTGGAGGTGAATAAGTAAGCAAGCGTCTTGAAGTTATTTACACAACCAGTCGGCAGGTTGCCGAACCATTGTTGTGCGATTCCTTTGAGAGTCGCTGGGAAACACTTGCACCAAGTGGGATCATCCAACCCTTGAAGGTACATCAGGTTGGCGAATGCCATCAGATGGTCTTCTGGGTTAGTAGTGCCGTCATAGGCGCCTACTAATACATTTTTCACTTTGGCCGGCTGAGCGGCTTTAGTAATTTCCTTGGAGAAGGCCGACGGCTGTTCACCAAGTCTAAGCAACCGTAGCTGCCAGTCCATAGGTTGGACATTTTTTGCTGTATGTCCACCAAACGGAGGTGGCTGTAAAAAATATTGTTGTTGCGGTACAAATGGTAAGTTTGGTACCGCCTGGTCGCTATGAAAGCCGGACTGACGGGAGGTGCCGCCTGACTGACTCTCATGATACGACTGAGTATGCCTCATCGAGGTATTTCGCAGACTGTCTTGGAAGTTTGAAGTAGAGGCCGACTCTGACAATCGGCTACTCTTCTTCTGCTCTAGCAGTAGCCGAGCGTCTGTGTATGTTTTCCTCGACCCGTCCGCCTGAATATGACGAACAGGTTTCCTATTTCCTGGAGTAGGAAAACGGTATTTTGTTAAATCAAGGGCAGGTGGCTCCCACTTCCTAGATTTAGGATGAGGGGTCGCCTCTCGCCCTTGAACTGGTTTCCTCTTCAGTGAAGTGGAGGGTTTCTTAGCCGACTGCTCCTTGTCCAGAGCAGGCGGCTTCTTGTTGATCAACTCTTGAATTTCTCCCTTGAAGTCCCTCATGAAGGTCATGAGTTCGTTCCTTGTGATGGGAGCAGACCCATCAGTCGGCTGCTGCCAAACAGGCGGTGCGCCTGCTGGCCCGCTTCCAGTTTGAAGATGTTCCCGTTCCCTCCTTTCGGTATGACGGGTACGTCGGGCCCTTAGGGTCCCGTCTGAAGCTGTGTGAGGTGCAACTTCAAATTCATTCTCAGTATCGTGGTCCGACTGAACTAGAGGGTCGTCCAGGGGACGTCTCTCTTCAGGAGCCGGTACAAACGTGGATGCCATCTCATAAGTACTCTCCCCACAGACGGCGCCAAATGTTTCGGGGTTTTCTGATGTCCTGCGGGAGAGTTACAATTCCGAGACTGGAACCGGACGCCTGTACCAGCAAAACAAACGGATGCTCCGGATGATTGGAGATCCGCCTCCGACGATCAAGTTAGTACTTGATTAAGGAGTAATTAATGCGGAAATTAAAGTGATTGGGTCTCTCTAGGTGAGAGTGTTTAATGTGTGTAATCTGCGTTTTTTAGCGTAATCCCCCTTAATGAAGATTAAGGGAGGTATTTATAACCTCGGGAAACGTGTCAATCTAGGTTTAGGTTAACCTTGGGCTGATTGGGCTTCCCTCGGAAGTTGGGCCTAGGTGACCGGTTATCCCAGGTGTCATGGGAAGGACACGTGTCGTGTCGTAATTGGTCCATAGTGGACGGATCATTGCTTGACACGTGGCAGGCTCCTATTGGCCCATGTGACGGACACATGGCGGAACCTGATTGGTCCACTTGTCAGATGGTGATTGGTGGGGAAAAATCCCCTAATCAGTTTCAACTCATAGTTTCAAATTACATTTTAGTACTCATAAGAGAATGCTCTGTAAGATTACTGTTCTCTCTTAATTATTACCTTCAAATCAAATCAATTCAATAATAAGCTCATACAATATCCATAAATAATAACGTAAAAATATCTTATATTTTAGGGAAATTCTCATTGGTACTCTCCTAGTTTTAACTTTTGCCATTGGTAAACTACTTAATTTTTGACTTCTTAATGATACACCCCAGGTTTATGCTTATTAACCAACGTAATTAATATATTAATCAAACGTTCATAAACCTATAATTTTGAGGTTTATGTTTAAAAAAAAAGGAAAAAGACTAAACTACCCCCTTTTTAAAACCCTCCCCAAAACCCTTCCCCTTCAACTACTTTATTTAACCAAATTAAATCATCATTTATGTCGATTAGAGCTCTCTGAAGAAAACACTCCCCTGTTCCATTCAAAAAGATCATCTAAAACTAATTTCTAGGGTTTGTTGCAAGCTGAATTCGTGAATTGCGTCAAGATCCAAGGAAATTCAACTCTCTTATCAGGTAATTCATAACCCTTTTCTTGTTTTGTTTTTGAATTTCGATGTTATGGATGATGATTTCTAGTTAATTAATTGTTGTTTGATTGATGATTATGTTGAGAATTTATTGATAAAGCATGATGATGATAGAAAAATAGAATCTTTGTGGTTGGTTGATGATCTGAATTGTAAATGATGAAGTGTTGATTGATGATGTGAATTTTAAATGATGATGATGATGATGATAGAAAATTAGAATCTTTGATTGTTGTACTTATTTTTTTATTATGGATTGGTGCAGTTGTAAGAGTTTGGATGTTCTCTTGTTTTGTCGAATAGGTGACAGTAATGTGGTGTTCAGATTTCATTATATTGGAAAAGATATAGATATTAATTTGGATGTGGATACTTGTTGTCTGTTGGATTTGGTGATTGAATACGAGGATTGTGCTCTTAATTTAGTTCCTCCACTTGATCTCCTTAACCCCACCTTTTATTATCCTATAAAGAGAGACATTGGCCATTGTTAAATGATGGAGACTTGTTGAAAATGTTTAAGTGTTTCTCTAATGATGACATTATTCATATATGGGTTGGCACTACTACCAAGCCTAGTAAATTGTATAAGTATGTGTTAGAGTTTAGGAAATAAAAAATAATAATAATAAAAAAAAAAGACCTGGTAATGAACCACCACCACCAGTTTCTAACCCTGTGCAACCACAAGTTGGTTCTTTGCACCACCAAGGCAAACACCAACTTCTAATCCTATGCAACCACAACCATCCCAACCACGCCATTGACCAAACTTACACCTAGGAGGACAGTTGAGGAGTTTTCTGAGATGGCATCAGGTTCTAATGCTCAATCTCTTAATGAGATCAATGTGAATGAATATGATTATTACACTATGATTGATTATACTTGGGCAGATACGCAACATGAATATAATGAAAATATTGAGAAACAGTCTAGAGAGGAGTAAACTAAGGGTAGGAAAGAATTTGAAGCATTTGAAGCTAGTTTGAAAAAGGGAAAAGGCAAGAGTACGTAAGACCAAATCTACTGTTAAGTAGCCTATGGTTCCTAAATGAACTTACCTCCCTCACCTAAATCACCAAACACGGTCTTAAAAACTTTAACCCTTAGAAGGAGTCCAAGATTTTCTCCGACTATCACTATTCCTGCTGCCCCAGTTAGTAAGCCATCTGAACCCTCTTTATTCAGAAGAAGAATCCCTAAAAGCACATATATTAGGAAGGGTATATGGGTTGGTTATAAAAAAAAAAAAAAAAGGAGAAACAAGATGAGTGTAGTAGGGCAGCTGCCCATGCACCTGTGAGTAGAAAGATGAATTTTGTTGTTGATGATGGAGATGATCCAGATGATGGTGATGGTCCAGATGATGGAGATGATCTAGATGAGGGAGGTGATCCAGATGAGGGAGGTGATCCAGAAGTTGGGTATGATCCAGAAGATGGGTTTGACTCAGATGGGGAAGTGATACCATCTGGAGATGTTCTAGCTGATGAGTTGGAGGGTATTAGAAGAGTTCCTAAAGTGAGGGATAGCTGGAAACCTAGAAAATGATATGAATTCATAAATAATGACAATGATGATGACTACTTTGATAATTTATACAAAAATGGTGAGATGTATGAAGATAGGGAATTTGGCAAAATAAAACTAAGGCCATGGATGTTGTTCACTGACAAGGCACACTTCAAGGATACTCTCAAGCACTATGCTGTGCAGGAAGGTTTTGCTATCACAGTGGTATTTGCAGACAATAGGAGGTACACACTGCCATATACTCTTCAGAAGCCTATGAATGGAGGATAAATGCAAGCAAGTTGCCAGATGGAAGGACTTGTGCTATATATAAAATTGGCCTAAGTTTCACACATGCAGGGGGTTGGAAACTTATAATCCCATATGTTATGTGAAATGGGCATCTGAAAAGGTTATGGAAGACATTAGAGCTAACCCAGACATTCCAAGTAAAGCTTTGATAGAGCTTCTCTTTCTAAGATATGGTATTTATATGAAGCAATCAACTCTGTATAGATTGAAGAGTTATGTGATTAATGAGTTGTTTGGTGGACATGATGAATCTTATTCTAAGTTAGTTGCCACTTTATGCTAAAGTTATTATGCTTACTAATCCAGAATACAAGGCTTTTTGTGCTTGGTATGAATTACAAATTGTTGAGAAGCCTAGAATTTTTAGTAGCATTTTCATTTATTTCACTGGTCAATGGAAAGGCTTTCTAAGAGGGTGTAGGCATTTGATTGGTGTGGATGGAACACACCTAAAGGTAACTATGGAGGGATCTTACTCTTAGTAGTGGGGTTGGATTCCAATAATGAGATATACCCCATAGCTTATGCAATAGTTGGGGTAGAAGATAAGGAGAGTTGGTCTTTCTTCTTTTGAAATTTGTTGAATATTGTTAAAGGCTCTTTAAGGAAAGAATGGACTATCATTTCTGATAGACAAAAGGTAAACACTCTTACTTTCACTTTTAATTTTTATTTTCAAACATGCATTATTTTTTTACCTATACTATGTGTTGAATATTGTAGGGGGTTGATTTGGCACTTGAGCAATTATTGCCAGAAGCAAAAAGGAGATATTGTTGTAGGCATCTAAGCAGGAACTACAAGAAAGTGTTTCCTGGCCCTTTGATGTACATACTGTTTTGGAGGGCTAGTAATACCACGAGTGCCTTCACTTTACGAAAGGCTACGGAAAGGTTGAAGAAGGAAGCTGGGGAAGATGTGATGAAGTGGTTTGCAAATTTGGGAGATCAATCCAAGTGGACTAAGCACAAGTCTAACCCAAATGTTTGTAATGATGCAAACACTTCAAACTTTGTGGAAAACTTCAACTCCACTCTAGGAGTTGACAGATGTAGGCCAGTTTTAACATTGCTTGAACGTATGAAATACTTTTGTTTGTCATTTTAACTAGCTTAATATGAAAAGATAACCTTGATGCAATGTTAACAAAATGCAAGGATAAGAAGGGTATGCATGGTTAGGATTGCAGTCAGGCATGAAAATGGATTAAAATGGAAAGAAGATGATATCTGCCCTAAATTTGCAAAAATATTAAGGAAATTGGCAATGCAAGCTCATCATGTAAGGCTTTCAAGTCAAGACCAGGGGAATATGAGATCCATGAAGGAAAGTCACAGTTCCCTATATATGAGCCTTAACAGTAAGATCTGTTCTTGTGGGGCTTGGCAATTATCAGGGATACCCTGCAGACATGTAATAAGAGCACTGATAGATGCAAAATTAGACCCCATGACTATGTTAGCTCCTGGTTTTATGTGAAGACTTGTAGATAGATCTATAGTGTTCATATCAACCCTATTCTTAATACAGAAAAGTGGCTAGAAGATGACTCGCCTTAGCCTGTATTGCCTCCAAAAATGAAGAGATGGATTGCAGGCCTAGTAGGAATAGAAAGAGAGAAGAAGGAGGTGTGGAACTAGGAAAAAGGTCAAGGACAGTCAAATGCCAAAATTATGGATGTTTTGGGCACAATATGAGAACATGCAAAGGGGGTCTAACTGGAAAAGAGTTAAGAGCAATAGATGCGCTTGTTGTAATCAAGAATCTAAGAGTGAGAGATCAGTCTAATGTAACAAAGGCAGCTAGGGAAGCAGCAAAAGAAGTTGAGGCTGCCACCAACAAAGGGAAAGGGAAGCAGAATCAGTCCACTCGGAAGAAGGGAAAGCAATTTGATCAAAAGAAAGACAAAGAGCCTGCTTAGAAGAAAGGAAATCAACCTAAGCAGCCTGCTCAGAAAAGAGGAAGGAAAGGCAAAAACTCTGAAGCTGCAACACAGTTGAATGCTTCACAGCTACAATGTCAACCATTTTCTAAGTCTCAGACTCAGATGTGAAGAAAGTAATCAATAACATGGTTAACCGGTGGGAATAAATTAATATGCCACCGTTTAACCGGTGGCAATACTTTTACTTCTCTTTTTTTTTTTGTACTAAATCTAATTACCACCGGTTAACCAGTGGCAAAACATGGTTTTTTTTTCCTGCAATAATAATAATAATAATAATAATAATAATAATAATAATAATAATAATAATAATAATAATAATAATATAACATCAAAATCAATATAACAGAAGCAAAAGACAATAAAATATAATCACATTAAATTCAACAGTAAATTGTTTTTGTACAAAAAAAAAAAAAAAAAAAAAGAAAAAACAATGAATTATAATTAGACACTGAAATTCAAAGTTAAATTGTTATTGTACAATACAAAAATAATAAAAAAAAAAATTACAACATCAAAAATACTTTTCCAAAATCAAAGTCTTGAATCCTTGTTGCATCAATGAACACCTGTATCAATTAAAACCCATAAATTAAAAAAAAAAAACTCACAAAAAAATGCGAAAAAAACCCAGAAAACTCATGCATATGAACATAAACTCGTGAATTCAGAAATGAATGAAAGAGAAAGAGAAAGAGAAAAGGATGAACAAAAAAATGGCCTAATAAAACCCAGAAAATTCACGAACTCAAAATAATACAATAAAAAAGCCCAGTAATCTCCGAAAAAACCCAAAAATTTCGAAAATCAATTAACTCCAAAAATTTCGAAAATCAATTAAACCCAGAAAAAATTTCGAAGTCAATTAAACTCTGAAAATTTTCAAAAATCAATTAACCCCAATAAAATTTTGAAATCAATTAAACTCCGATACCTAGAAAAATCAATTTCGAAAATTAATTAAACACAAAAAAAAAATACAAAATTAATTAACCCCGGAGAATTCCAAAATCAATTAAACCCATCTATTTGAACAATACAAAAAAATTAAGTCATTTAACATAAATAATTAAACCCGAAAACCCTAACCTCGAATAATTAAACCCAGAAACATGTAATAAACTCGAATTTGACCTAAAAATAAGCGGAGGGTGTTGTTGTTGATGTCGGTCTTGGTGGCGGCGGTGGTTAGTGGCGGCAGTGGTGGTGAGCAGAAGACAGAAGAGAAGGCGGAGAAGAGAGGTCGGAGAGAGAGGACAGAGAAGAGAGGGGAAAGAAGAGGAGAGAGAGGACAGAGAAGAAAGGTCGTCGAAGAGAGAGGATGCCATAGAAGAGAGGTCGGAGAGAGAGGAGGAGAGAGGAGAAGGAGGAGGGAGGTCGTAAAGAGGATCCATTTAGGGTTATAGTTTATAAAGGGGGTGTTTTTTTTAAGCACTGGTTCAAACCGGTGGGATTATTATTTTTCCCACCGGTTCGGTTTGAACCGGTGCCAATACCTTTCCCTCAAAATCCCGCCTATTTTTCCCCATATTTTCCCCACCGGTTTTAAAAAGTGGTGGCCTTATTAGCTGGGTGCTAATTTTCATTTTCACCTAGTGTTAACTCTTAATTAGTCTTTGGGCATATCAGTAAGCTTATGCTACACTTTGAATTGGTTGTAATGAACCTGTTTTGAAGCAGTTAAACTCGATCAAGTTTTATTGAATTTCATATTTCTCAGTTTTGGAAAATGTATTAAAGAGTGCAGTAATTTAAATAGCAAAACTCATTCCTTTTCTTATTCAAATACTCATTAGGTAATACAATATACTCCATACATAAACTTAAAACACTGACATAACTTATTTTAGGGCAACTACCAGTACAATAACATACATTACAATAGCAATCCTAACAACCTTGTGGATATAAGCTACAAACTCTTCTGCCTTTTGTGTGAACTTTACAAACTCTTCTCTCATGACTTTCACATACGACGCTTCATCTAGATTAGAAAAACTAAGCTTCGTTTCCCTTATAATCTTGTCTTCAGCAACCCATAAGAACATACCACAATGCCTACACTTGTAATGGCCTCCCTGGATTGATATTGTGTCAGAAAAGCAAATATCAGCAACCCTAGCAGGAACACAGTTGCAGCATATGCGTCTAAACCACATGCCCCTGCCATTACCCCTATAAAACGAAGCCATGGATTTTGACCAAATGAAAACAAAAATGAAAGGAATGGGTGGTGAGAAGCAGGGGGTATTGCAGATTTTCAGTATATAAAGGGGGTAGAAATTTGTTGGAAATTGGAGGGATTATAAAAAAAAAAGGCAGGAAAGTTGGAGGGAAAAGTTTTAAAAGGGGGTAGTATAGTCTTTTTACTTTTTTTATTAACGTTTGATTAACATATTAATCAAGTTGGTTAATAAGCATAAACCTAGGTTGTATCATTAAGAAGTCAAAAATTAAGTGGTGTACACTAGGAAAAGTCAGAATCAGGGTGCCAATGAAAATTTCCCTATCTTTTATAATTAAAAAAAGCAAAAGTATACCTTGGTTAATGGATACTCGTAATCCCATATATCCAGCAATGAGCAAGCAAGCTGATTTTTTTTTTCCTTTTTTCCCTTCATTTGTTACAGAAGAAAAATGATATTAGGTTGAAATTTATAGGGAAACTATATTTCATACAAAGTATGATTTAATTACCGAGAATATAATTTCTTTTTCACCGAAAATAATTCAAGAGTTAAGAAGTTATAATCCAAAATTTTCATATTGTATTTGACTGATTGAGAAGGAGAAGATGAGAGGTTTTAACGGGAATTTGGCTAATTAAGAGTTAATGAAAATTTAAAGATGACTGGAATAGAAAAGGTTATACAAATTTTATGGGAAATTGCAAGATTGATGGCGTAAATATGGAAATCTTGAGCTTTGGAAAGTTAAATTTCTTCTATATTGAATGGTGCGTGATTACGTGAGAGAGAGCGTCATATATATATATATATATATATATATATAATTATAATTATAATTTTGGGCCCTCCAATTTATGAGGCCTTGTGCTAAAGGTCTATTTGCACATGCCTTAGCTGGCCTTGCACACGCGCGCGCGCACACATACGAAATCTCTAACAACTAACATTTCAAATAAGTAAGAAGAAAAATGCCATTAAATATTTAGAAATGCAAGTATTTTTATATACTTGTGATGTAATTGTGACAAGTTACATTGAAGAGTGAAGACACTTATTATAAGTAAAGTAGCCTAAGTAAATAATACACTTTGGATCAAAATCTAAGGGGGGCCAAGCTCGCCTTGCCCCTTAGAATATCTGCTACAGAATATAGGGCACTTACAAAAACCAGAGGGAGTATGGGTGTTAATTTCATCAATTTTTTACTTTTTTTCTCCAATTGACATTTTATATATTTTTGTCTATATTTCGTGCATTTCAAACACATTAACTAAATCAATCGGTCCTTATTAAGGGCTTGTTCACATTTACTGAACTGAAGTGAAATGATTGGAGCTGAACTGAACTTAACTGAACTTAGAGCTGAAATGAATATTTTATGTGAGAAAGAAATTAGGATCTTAACTAAACAAAACTAAAATGAACTGAAGTGAACTTATTACAACAGAACTGAACTGAACTGAAATTATGCTGAAATGAATATGCCCTAATTTCCTAAAAAAACTAACCCAAATCAATTTTAGTACCTACATTAGAATTGTGTGCTAGCATGGCAATTAGTAAATCTTAGTTTGTTAGGGAAATGGGCCTGGTTGAAACGAATTCATCTAGTCGGCCGGTGGGTTTAGGTCAACTAAGTGAGTAAGTGACTATTGAAATAGAGGTTAGGAGTAATTCAATTAATTTTTGGTTGGTTTGTAATCGAAACATGTTATATTTGGTTTTATATGACACAAACGGTTTGTAAACAGGTTAAGTAAGTTTTGATAGAAAAGATGGCCGAGTCTTAAACAATTCGGTATTTTGTTAAAAAAATATCAAGCTTCAAGAACTTCGATATCAACTAGGTCGTTGAGGTTGGTAACAAATAGTTTCCCATTTTGGTTTAGTAATAATAATATCAATACGCTATTAACTCGCAATCTACTTTATTTTGACACATCTAACCCCTTACAAAGATGATCCATGTATAGGTACTAAGACTTGATCTGCTACTAACCTATATCCAGGGGTGGATCTACATGTGTACACACTGGTGCACGTGTTGGTTAAAAAAAAATAATAATAATATATAATAATAATAATAATTAAAGTTCAATTTTTTTTTAAGAAAAAACCAATAGCGTTGTCTCCCAATACCTTTTCCTTTATGCTACCTGTTTTCTCTTTTAATTAAAAGAGACCAATGGTAGCAATATGCTTCCTTGCTGCTTTCTTTTTAACTTCCTCCGTTTTTAAATACTTGATTCATTTCTCTTGGACACGCATGCCGATGCTAATCTTTGATCACTAATATTTTTAATTATCAATATGTATAATTTCTAACAATTGAAAATTAATAATTTATTCATTGAAATGATTCCAACAAGTACTCACACGACTATATTTTTTCTTATGTATAAATCACAAATATTAATCAAAGTAGGATAAATGAATAGTGCAAAAAAATAGAAATAGAGCAAGTATTTAAAAACGGAGGGAGTAATTAAAAGAGACCGGTTATTCTAACGATCAGTCTCTAAAGGTCATTTTACTTCTTTTTTTAATTGCTTTGCTAATATTAAATGTAATGGGTGTGTAATATTTGTTTTTACTCCCTCCGCCCCATAATATAATTCTTGTTTGTGTTTTTTTACGGTATTTATGAAATAGGAGAAGAAAGTGGATGAATACATTAATAAAAGTGAAAAGTACAATTATATACAAAAGTTAGAGAGAAAAAGTGGAAAAAGTACAAAGCATGTGCAAAATTTAATGGTAAGTTAGGAAGTCCAGTGAATAAAGTTAAAAAAGTGAGGGTATAATAGACTTTATATATTATCCAAAAATAGAAACATGAATAACATTTTGGATCTCTAATATTGGAAAACAAGAACTATATTATGGGACGGATGGAGTATATGTTATTTGTAGTACTTTCGGCTTAAAAGATGATTTTTTTTAATTAATATTGGTTGTAGTATGAAATTTTATGTCCTGTATTTGGATTGAAGTCAAATCGATCGTAATATGATTTGGATTAAAATTAATTATGAACTAGTTCCAAAACAAATTATTTTCACATGTGATCAATAACTTGCTGACTCGGAATTATAAGGTCTACAAATTATTTTCACATGTGATCAACCTTCTTTTCTCTCTTCTCTCTCCTAAACCTAGTCTCCATTGTCAATTTTAAAGGGACTTTCATCGGATTTCACCGGTGAAAAGCCCCAATCTTTATTTTCTTTTAAGCCCTTTTGTTTTAGGTTACAATAATGTCTTCATCGAAAGAAAGGGTTTATGTCCTTTAAAAGTCAAGGTTTTTTCAATCTCTTTTGAAAGACAAGGTTTTTCGTACTCCTTCAAAAGACAAGGTTTTATTTGTGCTTAATTTAGTCTCCGATTGTGCGGGGCTCACTAGAAAAAATAAGAAATTTAGCTACCACAATAATTTGTTGCTAAACAACAATTATTGGTTGCTAAATAGTTAGCAATCAATTTGGCTACCAATCACATTGGTCATAAAATAGTTGGTCGCAAGCTTTAAATAAAGACTAACTATTTCATTTTTTGGTTGCTAATTTAGAGTCGGTTTTAAAATCCGTCACTATATTTTAGTGACCAAAAAACTAAATTTTGTTGCTAAAATATGTTGCTAAAATAACAACCATAAATTTATATTTCGTTGCTATACAAAGAGATGATTATATAATTAATTTAGTGGTATAGTGACAAAAATTAATATTTTGTTGCTACAATTAGGTACCAAAAATGAAATTTTATGGTTAACATTAGCGATCAAAATTAATTTTTTGTATCTAAAGTTAGCAACCAAAAATAAAATTTTGTTGCTCCACTTAAATTAGAAATAATATTATTATTAATACTTCAATTGAATTATGTTGTGTATCATTACACTCCAACCTACTAACTAATAATACTGACAAACTATTGCAAAATATACTTCATTACTTAACAAAATGTAGTGGTGGCACATTACAATTGTAAAAACTTCATAGCATAATTATATGCTCACTAAAAAAAGCATACCCACAAATTTCAATTCAAAAGTACATGGCTACAATGAACATGTTCAAACTAAAGATCATGTATCATTTGCAAAAAAAAAAAAAAAAAAAAAAGGTCCTTACTACATCATATATGTGCATATTCAGCAATGCAATTGTATGCCAAAATGACCCCTTCGAAGTAATGTTCCCATGATTCCACTAAAAATTAGTCCTCAAGTCAAATACCAATGTTTATAGTTTAGATGGAGCAAATATTAAGACTGACGGGTTTGTGATGAGGACAAACCAAGATCATTTAAAGTATAACGGTCATTTATAATAAGCTGGAACTGTTCCTTAGAGTCTTTACATTCTGGTTTGTTGCATCAAGCTTCTCGGTTGTAACACCTAGCTTTTGAGTTGTTGCATCAAGCTTCTCGGTTGTAACACCTAGCTTTTGAGTTGTTGCATCAAGCTTCTCATTAGCAGCATCAAGCTCTTTTCTTAGTTGCAAATTCTCCGAGTTTAGTTGCTCAACGTGGCTTTCCAATTGATTAACATGATCAATTCGTGCTTTATTAGCATTGTTATCTTTTTGAGACTTATCAAAAAATGTAGTTGCTGCCAAACCAAGACCATATATCCTCCCTTTCTTCCACCCTCCTAAAGCCTCCAACAACAACTATCAATAGCTCTATGAGGGATGTTATATTCACATTTGATATTTGTGATTTTTGCCGCAACAGAAAGCAAAGACATGTTAGATCCATTGTATAGAGGTTTCTCAGCAGCTGCCAACATGTCAAAGAATTTTCTTTGCTCTGGAGGTGCGTCCTCATCTACAACATCTTCTGTAACGTATTCATGACCAAATGCATCCATTACCATGTCCTTGTAGGGGTTAGACTCATCTGGAGTAGTGGTGAAACGACTACTTAAAGTTATATTTTGAAAGTAGTCTTCCCGCGACATGTCCAACGATAGTAATCAGTTTGAAAGCCATTCTTGTAAAGATGTAATTTGATGGTGTCTACACTTTGTTATGGAATATTTTCACATTTTGAACAAGGGCACTTCATTAAGCCATCTATCAATACATTTTCTTGGATACTAGCAAAATCAATGAATTCACCAACTTTGTTAACAAAAATTGAACTAAGAAATTTTTCAGCATAAAGTCTCTTATACATCCAACCTCGATCTGAACTCATACGACTGCAAATTACTTTTTGTTAGTTTGTTCTTTTTTATTTTAAGTGTTATAATTGTTTACTCATGTTTATTAAAGCAAACTAGAAATTAAAACTATACTTCTACTAACAAAGTAGCTAGTTACTTTGATAAGTCGCCATAAGGTGTGGTTAGATATAATAGTTGGTTCGTAGTATATCATTGACTTATATAATAGGTAGTATATAAATGTTTACTCGTTATCCGACTTAAAGTGGTGAAAAGATTAAACTTGTTGCAAAGTTATGATTTGTATATTGTAATAGAAAGGATTATTATAATGAACTTGCAAATTAGTGCCTTGTGACATAGTAGTCTTACGCATTATGTCAACGATTGGATTATTCTAAAGATTTTTTTGTAAATTACCACCCTAAAATTTAACATGTGTTGAAATAACCACCCATTTTTATTGAAATTAAAAATAACCACCCATATTTTACAAAATTATATGTTTTACCACCCCTACCTATACTCCGCAAGTTTTCTGAGCATGTGCCCCACAATTACATTATGAAGAACCCTAATTTTCAATTCAAGTTAAATTGAATGAATCAAACAACGATTACATCATTAAATTCATAATAAAACACATTCCATACAAAAAATTTCGTATAACTTGGATTCTAATTCATTAAAAGATGGCAAAATAAAAAATAAAAATAAAATATTAAGTGCGATCTTCAATTACCTTGCTGTACAAATTGGTGTAAAAAAAAAAATTTAAGTGCGTTTTTCAAAGGATTCGCTTGTCAATTTGCAAAACTTGAAGTAAAAATTGGTAGAATTTGTGGAAAAAATGAAGAATTTTAAATTTGGGAGTAGTTTGTAAAACAAGGGAGGAAATAAATTGAGAAACAACTTTTTTTTTAAAAAAAAAAAACCGCCGTTATGTGGGGCCGATGCTCGAAAAACTTGTCGGGGTATAAGTCGGGTGGTAAAACCTACAATTTGTAAAGTATGTGTGGTTGTTTTTAATTTAAAAAAAAAATGGGTGTTTATTTCAATACATGGTACATTTTGGGGTTTTACAAAAAAAAAAAAAAAAAAAAAGTCTTATTCTAATGGTGTATAATAAAGTAAGCTCACTAAACACATCTAGAACCATACGGAAACCACCTCATTATAGAAATCAAACTTTGACTTGCTATATTCCAATTATATATCAAGAAATAAACAACATTTTGACTTCAGGTGTAAAAATAGCAAGCTAAAGATCTACTCTATAAATGAAACTCCCAAATGAAAAGTAAGATATTTTCCTATAACTAAGCAGGTTCATGTATGCCCAGAACAAAGCAAAGACTATCTATAAGCCATTTATCTTTGTAAATTAACAAAATACAATCGCATAAAATCTATAGCAATTAAATTAATAACAACACTTGAATAGCGAATTTAAAGATTGTGACCAATTATACTTCACACAGTATTGTAAATTAACAAGCAAAACTACTTTCATATGATATGTCACAACAAAAACTACGCACAATCAACCAATATAGCACAATTGATGTGTACAACAAAATAAAATTAGTCCAGAAAAATTAAGATACTATATCACAAACAATTGCTAAATTGTTTAATTTTATCAAAATTCAAATAAATAGAGGCTAGAATACCTGAAATTGCTAACTAATGGACGGTGAAATTAATACGACGATGTTAACCCTAATTCTCCATCTTAAGCATAAATCGTTTCGTAAAAGCAACCATAATGCTCATCAAATTGTAAGTCTTTTGCTGAATTGGGATGATCTGACCATGAATTTTGCAAAAAAAATAAAAAATTAGGGAGAAATTGAGTTAGGAGGCAACAACTAGCAACTATGCACAGTAGAATGTAAAGGGTTTGTAATGTTGGAGAGAGAAGCTACTCAGTACTCATTAAATGCTTTTGGTCCTTTTGTTATTTCAAAAAGTAAAATTTTCATTCTAAAAATTTTGGGCTCCGCCAAAATTTTAATTTTTGCGCCGTAATAAAAAGGATTTTTTGTAAATAACCATCCAAAATGTACCCTGTATTGAATATACCACCCGTTTTTTTCGAAATTAAAAATTACCACCCATTAATGTCAAAACATGTAGATTTCACCACCCTTTTCCATTTCCGGCCAGTTTTCTGACTTAGAGTACATGTGTCACTACATAATTGCTCAAAAGAAAAATCAAAATTAAAAAAAAATCCCCTTAACCTAGCCCTTGGCAGCTCTCCCATCTCCTGCCATTCCACCCAAATCAACAACCTGACACACCACCCTCACCCGAACCAACCACCACTTCTGCCGGTGAACCTTACCAAGCCCCACCTAGCCTCCACCCCTAACCCCTACCCACATCGCCTCTTCACCACCAAACCCCACCCACTTTGTCACTTCCTCAAAATACCCCTACCCATATCGCCATTTCCTCACGAAACCTTCACGTTGCCGCTTCCTCACGAAACCTTCACGTTGCCGCTCCCTCTGCTCATTCCAAGGTTGATTGCATTCTTCAATTTGTTTTTTAATTTAATTTTCGATTTTTATGGTTTTGATTTGTTGGCTTGATAAGATTGTTGAATTAATTCAATCAACAATGGATTTAAAGCATGTACAAACTTCTAAAATTTTCAAGTGAGTAGCTTGTAATTTATTGAAGAGAAGGAGATTTAGAGAGTTGGCTGATAATTCTAGAATATGGGTTGACATTGGTAACTATGGATAGAACTATATAAGAGATTAAGAGGTGGGTTGTGGTGGTGGTGAGATTGAGGAGTGGAGGATATTGAAGGAATTATGGATGTCGAAAATAGAAACGGGGAAAGGGAGGGGTGCCGGAGGTGGCAGAGCTGCCGCCTTCCAGAGGTGGTAGTGGTGGGTTTGGTTTGTTTTTTTTTTTTTTATATAATATAATTTTGATTTTATATTTTGTGGGCCCTAAGTCGAAAAGCTGGCTGAACTAGTCGGAAAACTGGCCAGAATTGAAAAAGGGTGGTAAAATCTACTGGTTTTGACATCAATGGGTGGTAATTTTTAATTTCGAAAAAAATGGGTAGTAAATTCAACATAGGGTAAATTTTGGGATGGTTATTTACAAAAAATCCTAATAAAATTTAGTGACCAATTTTTAAATTTTTTTTTTCTTTTTCTTTTTAATAATGTGTTCAATGAATAGATTTTAGCAACCAATAAGATAAATATTTGTCTCTATATATTTTAGCAACCAAAATTTGAATGGACAAATTGGGATTTGTAGAATAGCAACCAATATACTCCCTCCGTTTTTAAATACTTGCTCCACTCTTCTTTTTCGACTGTTTTTAAATACTTGCTCCATTTTCTTATTTGGAAAGTTTTTACAATATTTAACTAATTTCTCTCACCTAGTGGACCCACCACATATTTTCTCTCCTCTAATCCTCTCCACTACTTTTGCTTTTTATAATTTTTTATTCTTCCACTTACCCCACTACTTCCATATATTATTATTTTCTCCAATTTCTCCTAAAACTCTGCGCATGGAGAAATGGAGCAAGTATTTAAAAACGGAGGGAGTATTATAGTTGTAGCTATCTTAGCTACCAATTATATAAATGTAGCTATTTTTGGTAGCGAAATTTCCCTATTTTTGTAGTGACTACTATTGATTATGGCTCGGATTCGGGTTACGAAATCAGCACAAGAATTTATTTTCTCACAAAATTGTGAAGCGATGACGGATCCATGCAAAAAGTTGTATGAGACAACGAATCGAGAATATGCCGAATTGTTGTATTTATGTATTTTGATTCTTAGCCCTTCCCCGATTAATTCTTGTTTGATTTTGTTAAATTCGTTTTCATTAACGTTCATTGTCAATTGTAGATGACGTATGACTTATATTAATGAAATTTAGTGTTATTTAGGACTTCTTTAAAAAAAAATAAAAAAATAACTGATGCTAACTCACCATCTCAGAATTCTTGGATCCGTCACTGTCTATGTCAACCTTGACTCGACCCGGACAATGTCAAGGCCTACGCACATATATTATATCCTAATTCCATAGCAATTAGCAAGTATTGTAGCCCAAGAATTAGCTTTAGCTGCAGCCAGCCAGCCACCTTAGCATCCACCTCTGGTCGATGACATGCTGTTTTCCAAATTTCAAAGTTTCCAACATGCTAAAACAAGCAAGAGAGAATGCATTGGGCCAGATATATATGGTTTATTATTTTGTGGGCTTGACGCTAGTATTTTAGCCCAGTATTAATTTTGTTGGGAATTTCAATTCAAAAGAATCCACCTATTTGGGTGGAAGAACGCGAATTTTAGCCACAACGGTTAGGTAAAACACAATTTTAATACTCCCTAGTCCCTCCAATCTATATAACTGCATGCTAACACAATGTTCATACGTACATATGTCGTATGTATATTTATTGGAGGTTCAAGTGATGTGGTTATAGTAGTAAAAGTTTAGAGATGAAGTTATTAAAAACATGAAAATTTTGTAAATTGCAGTCATTTAAAATTAGTAATTTACAAATTGCAGTCCTTTAAAAAATTACAAATTGTAGCCCTTAAGCTTTTATAAATTGTAAATTGCTTCCTGATTTAACTTTTTCATCGGTTTACGTATCGAAAAGTGTTTGGTTAAGGTTTTAGGGGTCATTTTATCTTTTAAGGTTCTGAATTGAGCTTGAAATTAGCAAAAAAATAATATAAGTGTCTCGTTTGTACATCAAAAAATAGTTGTCAACAGTTCTATACATTTTTGTTATGCAAAACGAGACATCTACGTTATTTTTTTGCTAATTTCAAACTCAATTCGAATCCTTAAGAACAAAAATAGCTCCTAAAAGTTAATCGAATATTTTTTGACAAGTAAAACAATGGAATTGTTGAATTGGACATCAATTTACAACTTATAGAACTTTTGGGCTGTAATTTGCAATTATTTTTTAAATGACTGTAATTTGCAAAATGCAAACTTTAAATAGATGCAATTGTCAATTTTTTTTTTTTTTTTAAAAAATATATATAATTACTCCATTCAAGAATTAGAATGTTGTGATTAGAACTCGAACAATGACTCTAAAATTATATAATAATATGCCTAAATCTATGTGAACAATTAATTGAAGATTGAGGGAGAAAGCCTATTAGTATTACAATAGCTTCTATTTCAAACCTTGGACCTCTTCTTGAATCATTACACGATTTAAATTGCCACAACTACCCTCCCTAATTTAATTTTATTGTTGCACCTACCAAAATCATTATCTAATCTTGTTCTTCACTCACAGGTTTTATCTTCAACTTTTTCGGATTTTCCATAAATTAACCAATTCAATTTCATGCTTATTTCAATGACACTTCATTATTTAACAGTAAGACTTCTCTTAACACTTATCATCTCCGTTTCTGAATATTGCTAACACTTTTTGTAACCTTTTGTTGCACAAAGTTTTAAACACGCAATTTCTATAAATTTAATTATCGAATAACTCCATTTACTACTAATTCCATCCGAAAATATTTACACATTTTCACTCACAAAAAGTGGACTTAATGGCAAATACAAAAAATTATAAACTAGTAGCTGCGTTATTATATCACTTCTTGTTAATTAGCTTCTGATGTTATTTAGCTTCGTAAATATTAATTAGATCCACTTCGTCTTGTATGTGGCTGACCATACTGTGTAGCCACTTATGAAAGAATAAAGTAATCCCTATAAAACTAACCAAGTAACCCTTGTAATACTGACAGAATAACTCCTATAAAACAGACCGAATAACGCTATAACACTGACGAAATAACCTCTTTAATACTAACCAACCAACCAACCCCTATTAGACTAATGAAGTAATCCTTGTGATTGCTAGTCACATGGTAAGGATTAATTTCTACCTCACTTGATGGAAAGTGTAAGGGTTTTCACATGCTACGGAGTGTAGGGATTTAGTTCAACTACTACTCCTAAAATCTAACGAGTGACTAGAATTGCTTGTCAAGTCTTAAAAACAAAACACAAAACAAATTTGAGTATATACTCCCTCCATCCTTTAATTAGATTTCCTACTTCTCTCTATTAATTGAGGAATAAATACTTGTCAAATTTTAGGGCTCAAAGCTTAAGTAGTTCTTCTCATTCATCCCAAATCATATATAGAGTACATAGCTTCCTAGAATACAAAAGATAATATCATAAGATATTATACAGATTATCTTGTGTCAATCCAAGGCTATACTACATATTATCTTGTGTCAATCCAAGGCTATAATTAAGGAAACTATAATATATGATAATTATAAATAATATTGTCCTAACTGAAAGGAATGGTGTCCTTCGAACAAGTGTATTATTCCGATAGCGGGTTTAGAATTATTAGAAGCTAATATATTCAGTAAGGTCAAGTGATCGGAATGCCTGGGTGGAGGCCGCTTCCGATCAGTAATATTAATATAATTAATATTACAGCTTAATCTTGACTAAACCCTTCCGGTCACACCCAAGCAAAATATACGAACTAATTCGGAAGAAATTAATTCGTCGCCCGAGTGTTAAATATTTAGACGTCGGTAATTCGAGCTTGGAGCGTCGAAACCGATCGTCGGAAGTCAAGTCAAAAATAATAAAAAGACGAGACGCGCAAAATAATAATAAATCGACCATATTCCCAAAATACCCCTAGCATCGGAATGCCCCGAGCATCCGAATGCTAGGGGAAAAAATGTCCAAGCATAGGTGGCTAGCAAGCGCACCAAGCCGAGCCTAGCATGGCTGGCTAGGTGCGTGCTAGCGCACCGTGCTAGCAGCCACGCACAGCAGCAGCTAGTGGCCGCGTGCACGTGGTGCGTGCAGTAGCTAGCTGCCGCAAGCTAGGCGTGCTAGCAGCGCACACACTAGCAGTCACACACAGCAGCAAGCTCGCACCAAGTGCGTGGCTTGCGCGCACAGCAGCAGCCCGCATCTTGGTGCGGGGCTGGGCTTGGGCTGGGCTCGTGGCTGAGCTTTTGGCTGGGCCATAGGGTTGGTCACTATGGGGAAGCTTGAGGAATATGGGAGCAAGTGGGTAAGGACATGTGGCACAAGGAGAGTATTGAGTGGGGAGCAAGTATGGTCCCCTACTCTCCATGTGGTCCTCACCAACCCATTTCACATGGTAATGCCACTTGTTGATTTATTATTAGTTTGCAATTTTAATTTAATTTAGCTTTAAATTAATTTGTGGAATTTCATGATCCCACATTGATGGGATAGAAATTCCCACTCATACTTTCCTCTATAAATATCAACCTTGGGATTTGGAGTAAAGTGCTTGAGTGGGAGTTAGAAAGAGCATTCCATATTTTGGGAAAAACTCTTAAACTCATTAACACTTGGGTTTTGGTCGTACCTTGCTAACTCCAAGGTAGCGGAGCTAAAAATTTGTGTTCGTCCTTTGTGGGTGGATACCGTTTGAGGCACGGCATATGCGGTGCTCAAAGCTTTCAAGTAAGAGCCCGTTTTGAGAGGGCGAAGCTCGCTTCAAGGGTATGATTCGTTCTTCCTTTTTCTTGTGTTTATTTATTTATGCTTTATGGTTTTATTAATTACGAGTGGTTCCTTGGGTCGGGGTTGTTTTCGCGGTGAGTCGGACTCACCAAACCCCAACACTAACACCCCCACTTAAGTTGGAGCGGATGGACTAAAGATATCCAACTTGTGAAGAAGGTGATCAAACTGAGATTTTCCCAATGCTTTGGTGAAGATGTCGAGCAGTTGGGCGTGAGTAGGAATGTAAGAGGGAGCAATAAGACCATCCAAGATAGCATCCCGAACGAAGTGACAATCAATTTCAATATGTTTCATTTGTTCGTAAAAACCTGGGTTCTTTGCATTGTGCAACACTGACTGACTATCACAGAATAGCTAGATAGCCTTGGGATGATGAACACTTAAGCTAAAAAGAAGACCCTTAGCTTCTTCCACTTTAATTAACAAGTGATAGCTGCCGTGGAGTGATACTCTACTTCTGTCGAACTTGTTCAGGTTGTGTTATGCTTTTTGATCTTCCATGAAATATGAGAATGGCCTAGGAATACTAGCCATTCCGTCAAATATCTGAGTGTTAAGGGACATGTGGACTAATCTAAATCACACCAACCTTGCAGAGTTAGGTCACTGTCAGATCGTAACAAAATACCTTGACTTGAAGTGCCTTTCAGATATCTAACAACTTGTGTATTTGCTTCCTACTGTCTTGTTTTTGGTTCATGAGACAAAATATGAACCGAATAGGCTAAATCCAGCCTAGTAACTGTAATATAGATCAACATGCCGACAAGTCTGTGACAGGATTTAGGATCAGAAAGTACGGGACCACTTACTAGACCAAGCTTGTGGTTTTGCACCATAGGAGAGTCGACGGGCTTGGAACCCAATAATCCGGCCTGAAATAATGTCAAGAGTGTATTTTCTCTGACACAGAAACATGCCTGAAGAGCTACGAACAACTTTTATGCCCAAAAAATATTTTAGAGTACAAAGATCCAGTCACTGAGATATGCTTTGAATGCCCTTAAAGTAGCGGAATCATTTCCAGATATAATAAGATCATCAACATAGATAAGAACATTAATTTTTACGACCCCAGATGTGTAAGTAAACAATGAATAGTCATAATATGACTGAAAGAAACCATATTTTGTCAAAGTAGAGACAAGTTTGGGAAACCAACATCGTGGTGCCTGTTTTAGGCCATACAAAAACTTCTGAAGGCAATATACCTTATTTTGATGAAATGATTTAAAACCCGGGGGAAGCTTCATGTAGATTTCCTCTTCAAGATCCACCATGTAGGAAAGCATTGTGTACATCCATCTAAAGAAACTCCCAATTTTTAGAAGCTGCAATGCAAGAAGAGCTCGAACGGTGACCATTTTAGCCACTGGTGCAAAAGTTTCGGAGTAGTCAATGCCCTCTTTTTGATGATTTCCAGAAATGACATATTTGGATTTTAGTTGTTCAATGCTTCCATCAGAATTTTATTTGATTTTGTACACCCATTGACACACAAGAGCTCGTTTGTTGGGGGGAAGATTCTCCATTGTCCATGTTCCATTTTTTTTTTCTAGAGCCTGAATTTCATTTTGCATTGATCATCTTAAACGTGCATATTTCATGGCCTCCTTAAAATACTTTGGCTCTTTTTCGGAAGTAATAGCTGTAGTAAAATTTCGGTAATGTGGAGAAAAACTATCACAAAAAATATAATGCGCTTTAGGGTAAGGAGTACTTGAGGGATGCTTTGGAGATGGAGTGTTAGAAGATGTGGACAATGGACTGTTAGCAAGGACCGTATGAGTCACAAATTCCCAAAATAGAACATTGGGAAACTTCTCATGCATACCTCGACCCAACTGCCCCTCATGTTCATGTACTGCTGTTTCGTGCTGATTTATTGGAGAAGGAATGCTGCTTGCTTGATGGTCTGGGGTGTGAGTTGTAGAAGAAGATGTCTCCTGAAGATGTCGTGGCTGGCTAGTGGAAGCAGAGCCTCATAGCTGCTGATCCGTGAGCTGTTGCCTGGGATAATCAGTGCACTCCATAACCTCCCTACAGTGAACATCAGTTTGCCGCAAGGTGCCTGCGGATTGGGCTACCTTTATGTTTTCTTGCGATGTTGGCACATGATTCTCCTCCCCATTATTAAATTCAGGCACATTGTCGGCATTCACCTCATTACCCCGACTATAATTTACATGATTGTCCATAGAAAAATCAACAAAATCAAAGTCAACATCCAGATCCATGGGCACCATTTTTTTCTAGTACAATGTTGGATGATATCTGATCAAGGAATGGGAAAACATCCTCAAAAAGTTTAACATCTCTCGACAAAAAAAATTCTTTTGAATCAAGGTCAAATAAATTCCAACCTTTCTTCCAATAAGGATAACCTACAAAAACACATTTATGACTCCGATTTGCAAATTTATCTCCCTTAGATTTTTTATTGTGAGCAAAGAAAAGACACCCAAAGGACGAATGGTGGCGTAAGTGAGAGGAGTGCCAAACAAAATTTCATAAGGATTTTTGTTATGTAAGAGAGGAGAGGGAGTGCGATTAATAAATGAGCAGTAGCAACAACACTTTCCCCCTAAAAATAAATCGGCAAATTAGCCTGAAATCTTAAAGCTCTCCCTACATTGAGAATGTGTTTATGTTTTCTCTCAACCTGACCATTATTTTGTTGTGGAGTTCCCACACACGAGGTTTGAAATATTATGCCAGTTGCATTAAAAAACTCTCTCAAACAATTAAATTTAGTGACATTATCCACCATTGCCATAAATGACTTAAACATACGAAATACCTCAGTTTTATCAACAAGAAAATATATCCAAACACCACGTGAAAAATCATCCACTATTGTTAAAAAATACAGAGCACCACGTGAAAAATCATCCACTATTGTTAAAAAATACAGAGCACCACAAGACAAAGCATATCTATATGATCCCAATAAATCACAGTGTATCTTTTCAAAAATTCTAGTAGTTTTATTCTCACTTAAAGAAGTTATCTCTAGGATATTTAGCACGAAAATAACCTTCACATGCTTTATTTAAACTACCTTTACAATTATGAACGGGAGAGAGGAGTTTGACTACTTTTTTCGAAGGATGACTATTACGCTTGTGGCACAGTTCTAATAAAGCAGATGAATCAGATGTAGCCACATGTTGAACTAATGCTCCTCCTTCAAAGTAAAAAGTCCATCTTGCCTAACACTTGTTCCAATAAGCTCCTTCGACTAGTCCTGTATAGCACACATAAGAGAGTTAAATTGGACAGTTTAATTCGTATCATTGATTAATTGTGATACCAAAATTAAATTGCAACATAAATAAGGAACAAATAACACATGCTTAAGGACAATTTTTTTACGATAACCGAACCAAGCGTTCCTTTGTGGCGTAAACTGTTTTTCCATTTAGAAGGCCAACTGAACAATGAGAGATGAGGTGAGTATCAAAGAGCCACTTGTCATCGCAAGTAACATGTCTAGAGGCACTTGTGTCAACAACCCACAAGGCGTTATCAAACTCACCATTCAAATGGTCATCGGGAGTTTTTGTGTTACCAATAAAGCCAGCAATAGCCTTCCATTGTTTTGTTGTAAATGCTTGAGAAGAACTCCCATAGAGTCAACGTTGCTGATACTAGATGCAGACCCAACAATAGTCACATTTGCTCAAGCCGGACCATGTTGGGCCCGTATTAACATACGACCTAGTATGATTAGGGAAACAATCCAAGATCAAGGATTCATCAAAATAAGAAAGAACAGCTTTATTAGAGTAAACAAGGAAAGCAGCATCAAGAGTATCAATCAAGAGGATACTTGCCAAAGATACACCTACAGAACAGGGAACAAAATAAATCAAGAGGATCTTCTACATTTCGAATATATTATGAATATCTATGTAAACCTTAGGGATTCCTAGGTATAAATAAGAAGAATTAGGCATTATAACGCTCATGTACGCTCACATATAATTCAATATAAACAATTTGCTCTACTTTTATCTACGGAACTGCGTCCCTGCTGAACAAGGAGGCTTGTCCTTACTCAGTATTGTATCTCTAAACTCATCTTCTTGATCTTATTGAATACTTACTGCTTACTTATTAATTATTTAATGCTTTATTATCGTTCTTATTTACTTTATATATTATTGGTGGAATGATTGTTATTACCCCTCAAAACCTAGCAAATTCTTAGATGTCCTAGCTGAGATTTGGCTAAACAATTTGGTGCCCACCGTGGGGCTGATAATCAATTAACCTACCAATTCGCCAAAAACCAAAACAAACACCATGACTGGACAACCAGTACCCTTTACCATTGCCGAAATCAATGAGGGAATGAATGCATTCCGTCAAACCTTAGACCAGCAGAAAAGCCAAATCGAAACACTGTTGGCCCAAAAGGTCCAAACTGAAGCCAAACTCACCAGTCTTACCAAAAAAAATGAAGCCCTCCGCAGCCAAATACAATCAGTCGCATCCAAAACTGTTAACACCAGAAAGAGCACTGAAAGTATAGCCATGCAGCTTGACATGTCCGGAACCTTTCACACCCCTAACGGGGAAAAAGGATCTAACAGCAGGGAAACGACCCTGGCTCTAGACTTTTTGGATGCAGGAACCCTCAAGAAGAACAATCAGGAAGGAGCCGAAGAGGGAAAAATGGAAAAGATGGTTAAGGAGTACCTCAAGGCAATTGAGGCCAAGATCGCCAAAATTCCTGGAATGCGAAAACCCATGGAAGAAGAAGCAGCAGATGGGTATATAGAGTCTCCTTTCTTAGAAGAGATTGCCATGGTAGAAGTTCCGAAGAGGTTCAGCACACCCAACATGACTATGTATGATGTAACAACAGACCCTGATGAGCATGTGTCCCTCTACAAGCAGAAGATGATGACAAGCTCAATCCCTAGAGACATCAGAGAGGCTATCATGTGCAAAGGCTTTGGAGCCACACTATCAGGTCCAGCTCTAACTTGGTTCATTAATTTAGATAATGGGACAATTCGATCTTTTGCAGGAATGGTGAACCTATTCAAGATCTTGTTCGCTAACAGCAGGAAAATCGAGAAGCAGTCTTCAGATCTGTACCGTGTTGTACAAAGACATGGTGAATCCTTGAGGGACTATCTTAACAGGTTCAACAGGGAAAAGATTGGGAAACACAAGTGTGATGCTCCTATAACAATCGAAGCATTCAGAAGAGGACTGCTAGACCATAGTGAGCTCTACAAGGAGTTGACCAAATATCCCTGTACAACCTATGAAGATGTGCAAGCCAAAGCTATGGCTCAAGTCAGATTTGAGGAAGATACCTATGCAAGAAAGACTCCCGAGCCAGATCGCCAGCCAAGAAGGAACAATAACTTTTCCAGAAGAGATCATCGATTTAAAACATATCAGCGTTCCCGCTTTGATGCAGGATCAGTCAATGCTATCGAAGGAGAATTCTCCGATTGGAGGGAAGATTCTGAACTCCCACCTAAATTACATGAATATTGCTTCAATGTTAACCCTGCAGGAGTAATTAGGACCCTGAATAAGATGGGAGATACTGTGCAATGGCCCAGAAAGAATGATAGGCCTGGAGAGAAGAAAGATCCATCCAGATGGTGTGATTTCCATTCAGATATTGGTCATACAACCGATGAATGTGTTGCGCTCAGAAAGGAGGTTGCTTACCTGCTGAAGAAAGGTTACCTCAAAGAACTCCTGTCAGATAGATCTAAAGCTCCAGGGAAGGAAAGAGAATCAAAGCAGGGAGGTCCTCCACCTCCGCCTCCATTTGTCAAAACCATTTGTTTCACATCAGGAGGGTCAGAAGTATGCGGTTTAACATACTCAGCAGCAAAGCAACACGCAAAGGAGAGCAATAAGGATCAACCCGACAGAAGGGAAAAATCCAAAATAGACATTCCCATCATGTTTGAAGAAAGCGATGCAGTAGAAGGCCATCATGAAGGTCTAGTGATTTTACTCCCAGTTGGAAACTGCATGATCAAGCGAATCCTTGTTGACAATGGAAGCTCTGCAAACATCATCATGCTTGATACTCTGAAACATATGAACATAGACGAAAAAAACATCATCAATAAGTCAATAATGCTAGTAGGACTCAGTGGGGAAACCAAGAAGACAAGCGGGGAGATCACATTAGCTACCTATGCAAAAGGAGTCAACCTACAAGTCAAGTTTTAGTGATTCACACTCTGTCCTCATACAATATGATCTTAGGCAGACCCTGGATACATGAGATGAAGACTATCCCCTCTACGTACCATCAAGTCATTAAGTTCCCTACCAGGTGGGGTATTCAAGAAATTAGAGGAGATCCTAAGGAGGCTAAGGAATGTTAAAAGATCGCATTAAAAGCAACATCTGCAGAAAAGAGTTCAGCATAGCAATTAGAGGGTCAATTGGGCCAAGAGAAGTTGAGCATAGCAAAAGAACAAGAAGCCACAAAAGTCCAGTTGAATCCCAAGCACCCAGATCAAAAGGTCAGAATAGGGTCAGAATTGAAGTCAGATCTCCGACAACAAATATATGACTTCTTAGAAGAAGAAATGGATGCATTCGCTTGGACCCATGAAGACATGAAAGGCATCTCTTCAGATGTAATTACTCACAAGCTGAATGTAGACCCAATGCATACACCAGTAAAGAAGAAGAGAAGGAAATTTACGCCAGAAAGGAACAAGATTATCAATGAGGAAATCAGAAACCTTTTGAAGACTGGAAAGATTAAAGAGGTAAAATACCCAGAATGGCTTGCTAATGTAGTGGTAGTCAAGAAGAAGAACGGAAAATGGCGAATCTGCATAGACTTCACAGATATAAACAAGGCATGCCCAAAAGATCCGTTCCCCCTACCTCACATTGATGCCATGGTAGACGCCACGGCAGGACACGAGCTGTTATCCTTCATGGACGCGTACAGTGTTACAATCAAATCCTCATACACAAGGATGACCAGGAGAAAACCGCTTTTATTATTAGTCAAGGAATATATTGCTACAAGGTAATGCTTTCGGATTGAAGAACGCAGGAGAGACATATCAAAGGTTGGTGAACAAGATGTTTGAAGAACAAATAGGGAACACAATAGAGGTCTACATAGACGACATGGTAGTTAAATCCAAGAAGGCAGAAGATCACGTCAGAGACCTTAGAGAAGCATTTGCCATCCTGAAACAGTACGACATGAAGTTGAATCCCACAAAATGCACATTTGGAGTATAGTTAGGAAAGTTCCTAGGATATATGATTACACAAAGAGGAATAGAAGCCAACCCAGACCAAGACAAAGCCATCCTAGGCCTAGAACGACCAAAGTCAAAGAAGGATGTACAGAGCCTAACAGGGAAAATTGCAGCACTGAACAGGTTCATTTCAAAATCTTCAGACAAGAACTGAGCCTTTTACGAAGTACTGAAGAAAAACAAGGAATTCAAGTGGGAGCAGGAACACGACGAAGCATTTTAGAAGTTAAAAGAGTATTTGGCCAACCCGTTGATTCTCTCTAAACCTAAGGAAGGAGAGCCCCTCCAGTTGTACCTCGCAGTGTCTGAAGGGACGATCAGTGCAGTCCTCACAAGAGAAGAAGACAAAGAGCAATTCTCAATCTACTACGTAAACAAAACCCTACTCAGTGAGGAAACGAGGTACGCATCCTTAGAGAAATTATTTTATCTCTAGTTACTGCTTCAATAAAGCTACGCCCATACTTTGAAAGCCATTCCATATGAGTTCGCACCAACTATCCCATCAAAGCTATCATGAGAATGCTAGAAATGTCAAGAAGGATGGAGAAATGGGCCTTACATCTGAGCAGGTACGATATACAATACGAGCCCGTGACTACAATCAAATCACAAGCTTTGGCAGACTTCGTAGCAGACTTCAGTCCAACCCTTGAGGAAGAAGCACAAAAAGAAGTATTGGCATTACAGGAATCAAAGGTTACACAGAAATGGATTTTCCATACGGATGGCACAGCAAACATACGCGGTGTAGGCCTAGGAGTAGTAATGACATCACCCCAAGGAGACAAGATAGCACAGGCAATAAGATGCAACTTCAAGGCCTCCAATAATGAAGCTGAATACGAAGCACTGATCACAGGGTTAACCGTCGCAAGGGATATGAAGATACAACATCTAGAGGTAATTTCAGACTCCTTACTCATGGTAAATCAGATCAATGGAGGATATGCAGCAAAGGATGCCAGGATGATAGCCTACCTAGAAGTCACAAAGAAACTCATTAAGGAGTTCAAGGAATTCAAGATAGACCAGGTACCTAGAAACTTGAACACTGAAGCAGACGCCCTGGCAAACTTGGGATCAAATATTAATCCAGAAGAATTTGGAGCTATCCCCCTAGTACACGTACTCTCTCCAGCCACGGAGAAAGAATCAACCATGAACGTCTACGAAGTTCAAGCAAGCCCTACAGGGAAAGAAGACGACAGCTGGACAACACCACTGAAAGAATACCTCTTGGACAAGACAGTACCAACAGGGAAAGTAGCAGCTCAAGCACTCGCTCTGAAAGCCTCCAAATATTGCCTAATCTGCAACGTACTCTTCAAGAAGTCTGTAGCAGGTCCCTTCTTACGATGCTTAGAGAAAGAGGAAGCACAGCAGGTCTTATAGTCCCTACACGGCGGGGAATGCGAAAATCATTCAGGAGGAAGGAATTTAGCAAACAGAGCACTCAGAATGGGATACTATTGGCCCAGCATGAGAAAGGACGCTGCAGAGTTCGCCAAGAAATGCTTAGCATGCCAAAGACACGCACCTTTGACACACAGACCGTCAGAAGAGTTACATCTAACGCTAACACCTTGGCCATTCATGAAATGGGGAATGGATATAGTGAAGCTACCCCCGTCATCAGGGCAGAGAGTATACTTCTTAGCAATGACAGACTACTTTTCAAAGTGGATCGAAGCAGAAGCGTACAAGGAAATCAAGGATAAACATGTCATCCCGTTTATAAAAAGAAACATCCTAAGTAGATTCGGAGTACCAGCAGAGATCATTACAGATAATGGATCCCAATTCATCAGCAATAAGACCACAAAGTTCTGTAAGGAATGTAACATTTCTCTCATCACGTCTACGCCTAGATATCCACAAGCAAACGGACAGGCATAATCAAGTAACAAGGACCTTATAGGCAACACGAAGAAAAGGCTAGAAGGAGCGAAAGGGAAATGGGCAGATGAATTGCCCAACATACTATGGGCATACTGTAGGCGTCGTTCGAAGTGCGCCTACATAAAAAGCACGTGGTGAATATGCTTGGCACTCATAGGAAGTGGGAATTGACATAATACGATTAGGGACAAGGAAAGTAGGGAGCCGCCAACAAGTTTGTAAGGAACTTGTAAACCGTTCACGGATCATAAAAGGCAACCACGAATAAGGGACAACGATAGGCAACAACGATTGACCCGTGAAGGTTACACCCCATTCATAATCCATGAGATTACTAACTTCATATGGTTCGGAACCACGAAAGGAGGATCGGGGATGATGGTACGAAGTGAGTCATGGAGTCACATTCGCCCGTATTGGCCTCTACTCGATACTTATATTGAAAAGCATTCCTGTGATCTCAAAGGCATACAAACAATAATTCAATTCGCTCCAAACTATTATTTAACTAAATTGGTTTAATATTAATGCACACATGATTCTAAAATATTGGTGATCACTTTAATTAATAATAAGATTAAAAGGATCCTAAACCGGTTGTCCAAATTATCTTATTAGGCGTGATGTTCAATTACATATTCCCTTTAAACATGTAATATGGTGATCAATAAATATAATAGAACAACGTTAATATTAAAACCAAATTAATCACAATTCTAACAACATAAAATCGTTAGAAAAATAATAAAAATAAAAGGAGCATGACTCTTTCTTTGATTCTGTTTGTTTGCAACTACAAAATAATAAACGAGTTAGTAACTTCAAGGAAATAATAAAACAATAACTAAATTAAATAAAATAAAGTTGATTTTGGGGCCAAACCCTCAAACAGTTCTACCTTTCACGCCTTGGTTTAAGGACAGAACCTCGAGTAAAATATGGACTCCTTTGAGTGCTTGAAGAAGGAATTTTGAAGTAGAGAAGGGTAGGCTAGTGTTTAGGCTAAAGCATAGAAGAGAGAAAATAAAATAATAGAATTACTCGGTGCCCCATTCATCAGAAATGAGGGGGGTATTTATAGGGAAAATGTGCTGAGGGAGCACACGGAACCCTAAAATTATAAAAACCCTAAAAACGTATCCCGTGACATGGTCAGACTGTACCGTGACACGGGAAGCTCCACCGTCAGACGGTACACTTTCCCGTGACACGGTACACTTTTGGCGTGACGCGGGAAATTTTCAGAAAACGGGATAGAAAACGCGTCAAGGGTTTACGCGGAAAAGACACGGAATGTCCCGTGTCACGGCAGACCTCCCGTGTCACAGGAAATCCCACCGTCAGACGAGAAGGATTCCCGTGACACGGTAGGTACCTGCCGTGGCGCGGGAAATTCCTGCCTGTTTTTCCGTCTAAATACATTTTTAACCCTAATTTCCTTCGACATTTTAAGTTCCGATTGATAATTTCGGGCCTTTTCTGACTTTTTATTATTCGGGCTAAAATAAGAAAATAATTAAATAAAAATAAATAAAGGGTTTGGGCCTAAAATAAATAATAAAACAATAAAATAAAAAAGGTTTGGGCTAAAAATTAATTAATAAGTTTGGGCTGAAAATAAAACTATGCTTTTACCAAACATCAAGACTAATCCATGGACTGTTCAAAAATATGAATTTAATAAAATACGATTTTTTTAAGCACTCTCGGGATTAAATACTAAACCCGACCAATAGTGGCGGTGAAAGGTTGTTCATCATCGGGTTTGGTTTTGGGGAGACATTTTTAGGTGTCTACACAGACAGAACAACTCCAAAAGGCGCTACAGGCCACACTCCATTCTCATTGGTGTACGGATGTGAAGCAGTGATCCCAACAGAGGTAGAAGTCCCCACATCAAGGTACGGGTTAATGACAGAAGGAAGGAACCAAGCTGAACTAATTCACAACCTGGACACAGTGGAGGAACTTAGAGAAGACGCAAAAATGAGAATGGCAGCATATCAGCAAGAAGTAGCAAGATCCTTCAACAAGAACGCTAGGACAAAAGTCTTCAAATTGGGAGATTGGGTTCTCTAAAAGGTGTACGAAAATACCAGAGAGGTAAACGCAGGGAAATTAGCACCCAACTGGGAAGGACCCTCCGAGATCATCAAGGTAGTAGGTAATGGAGCCTACAGACTCAGACATGCGGAAGGAAAAGAGGTACAGAGAAGCTGGAATGCAGCACATTTAAAGCTCTATCATTTCTGAAGAACGAAGGTACGTAGTTATCATTTCAATTTCGTTACTTTTTACAAAAAACAAAAACAACAAAAAAATAGGAAAACAAGCAAAAAATCCAAAAAAAATGTCAAAAAAAAAGAAGAAAAACAGAAAAAAAACAAAAATCTCCAACAGCCAAAATCAGCACGGAATTACTCCTCTTTACTTACACTTTGTCAATTCAATTTATTTTCACTACGAGTACTGACTTTGGCATCGGAGGGCCGTTGGGGAAACCCACGGCCACCCCTCACCCAATTCTGTTTTGCAAGGACAACACCTACACTGCTAGGCAAAAGCACAACAAGACACTATAGAGCAATGCTTATTCGTCCCTACAAGGAACAAACCAACTGTCCCCGCAGAATAAGCAAATACATGTAAGCAATATTACATCCATATTATAACTGTAATACAACTGTAATACAACTGTAATACGACTGTAATACAACTGTAATACAATTGTAATACAACAACGATACAGTAAGAAACATAAACACAGTTCAACATAGCAAAAGAGGCAGAATTACTTAGTTGCAAAAGCAACAAAGTAGACAAATCATCCAGCTACAAACAGTGCAGCATAAAAACAAAATAAAATATCCAACTGCACTAAGGCAGTAAAAACAAACATTCTTTAAAGTTAAAAGTATTTAAGGTGACGCAGCACCATTGAAACTAATTTTCGCCCATGTTATCAGCAGGGACCACCTCCTCAGCAACAAGCTTCATACTCTCTGGGACGTCCTTGACCTCATTGTTATGAGGAGAGTTCACTTCCTTATCAGCAAAGCTCAGCAACAATGAGCCAGGAGCAGCAGTCCCTTCAGGAAATGCCTTCTCAAAGGCAGCCTTATCAGCATCGTAATCCCAGGCCTCATGCTTTCCTTGTTGAAACTCATCCATCATTTCATGACGAGCCTTCCCAAAGTAATACGCTGTAGCGTCAACAACCTTGTTCCCAGCCTCCTTCAAGGTGCTCTTCACCCCATCACGATCAGCAATGCATTCCCTATGCTTAGTCCGTTCAGCCTTCAATGCATCAATAGCAGCCTTGTATTTGTCAGAAAGGGCATCACGTTCCTTCTTCATAGCCTCATACACCCGAGTAAACTCTAACATTTTGCCTAGTACGACCAGGCAAGATTGAAGGCTCTGCAAAGTACGGAATTAAGTAAGAGAAACGTAATTCAGTAATGTCATTTTTATTAAAAAAATTTTTTGGGAGTATACCATACCTGGAAAGACTGCACAGCAGCCTCTTGAGAAAGGTCAGCGAAAGTCTGCGAGGACTGACGATCGTTGAAGGATGGAAACATTAGAGTATCCACATGTGGAGCCAAGGAATCAAAAGAGAAATCAGCAGCATCAACATCAATAGGCATCTCCAGCTTCCTCTTGAGGTTAGTGCGAGGCGAAGGTGGAGGAGGACCACTCTTTGGAACAACCATCTTGATAGGAGCACTCTCTGAAGTTTGAGGAGAAGAACAAGATTTAAGGCGACCTAAGAGAGAGGACGAGCTAAGAAGGTCATGAGAACTTAGTGACCTCGTAGTATCTACAAGGAACATGGCAGGATTAAAAAGGAATACAACAGATAACACAACAGCATACTCGGCAGGGTACATAACCAACTCAGAAAGGACAAACAAACTAGAAACCAATTAAACTCACAACAAAGGCAAAACAGAATTGCAGCAACTGAATACATCTACAAGGATTGACACAACAATAAACATTACAAGCATATAATAGAAAGGAAGAAAAACAAACCTTGAGACATAGTTGGAGCAACTTTCTGCTCAGAATCAGAATCGTCCAAAGACTTGATCTGAACAACCGCTTCAGGCTGCGTCAATTTAATGAAGGATCTCTCGTCTGCACTCAACCCGTACAACTTATTTATCAGGGACGGAGACTGAGAACGCTGCTTCAATTTACTCACTGCAACCATCAAGCAAATAAGCCCGAATCAACAAAGAAGGGAAGTAAAACACAGGAAAATAAGAAAACAGAATACCTTCAACCTCAACAGTGTCAATAAAAAAATCACAATCATCACCCAACGAATCAATCCTCACAAAAAAGAACTTGTGATACCACTTCTTGTCAAACGCCTTCTCCAAGTCAGTCACCAAAGGACCAACACCATCTTTCAATCGAAGACCAACCCGACCCTTACCACTGGTCCTAATAGTATAAGGATAACATAAATCCCTCACATCAAGTTCTATACCCAATTTCGCACTTAGCAAATCCAAAATTCTCAAAACCCTCCAAGTTTGGGGCAATAATTGACAAGGTGAAACACTAACCTTAGATAGAAATTGACGAACAAGAGAAGAAAAGGGGAAAGTATGAGCAATTGCAAAGGGGTACTCAAAGAAGCACACCCAACCAGGGGCAATCCAGTCAGCCCTCTCCCTAGAAGACGGGATTTTCACCACAACCCCATCAGGAAATCGCGTAACAGCAGCGATATTCTAAACTTCCTCCTTCGTTACAGTAGAAGGATAAACATCTTTAGCAGGGAAGACGTTTTGCGCGACCAAAGTCGGCTTCTTCACACCCTCATCCACCCCAGCAAACACCACTCTTACAGGATCATCCATCACAAAATAAAAGAGAAAGCAACGAAGTGAAGGAACAGAGAAAACAGAGAAGAGAGAGAAAATACCTGATGAAAATCGAAATTGAGGCAAAGAGTAAAGTGACTAGACAAGAGCCTACACACCCAATAAATACTGAAGAAAGAAATAAACCGCCCTTCACTGTTACCGAGGAAATTGCCTTAAAACTGCCACCACGTTCCTTATTTTTGTTAGCCATTGAAATAATTTCTGAAAATTCGAAAATCCTTCTAACGGCTTCTTTAGGTAATTTTCACTTCCAATACTTGAAAATAAAAATTAGGGGCAATTGTTGGGCCCGTATTAACATACGACCCAGTATGCTTAGGGCACCGATCCAAAATCAAGGATTCAGCAAAATAAACAAGAATGGCTTGATTGGAGTAAACAAGGAAATCAACATCAAGAGTATCAATCAAGAGGATATTTGCCAAAGATACACTTACAGACCATGGAACAAAATAAATCAAGAGGATCTTCTACATTTTGAATATATTCTGAATATATATGTAAACCCTAGGGATTCCTAGGTATAAATAAGAAGAATTAGGCATTATAACACTCATGTACGCCCACATATAATTCAATATAAACAATTTGCTCTACTTTTATCTACGGAAGTGCGTCCCTGCTGAACAAGGAGGCTTGTCCTTACTCAGTATTGTATCTCTAAACTCATCTTCTTGATCTTATTGAATACTTACTGCTTACTTATTGATTATTTAATGCTTTATTATCGTTCTTATTTACTTTATATATTATTGGTGGAATGATTGTTATTACCCCTCAAAACCTAGCAAATTCTTCCATATCCTAGCTAAGATTTGCCTAAACAGACCACACCCTTTAGTCCCTGCCTTGCCCCATTCAGAAGCATTCGACCACTAGTCTAGGAACCCATCTAATTCGAAGCAACCAAAAATCAAATGGCATGTTTTCTTGTAATGAGAGCAGAGCATGCCCCACTTGTTAGTTTTGTCATCAAGTCCTGACTGCTTCCCCTTCCTTATGCTTGCAGTGTTGCTGGTTCAGAGAGCAAAACCTGTCGCATCACGTGGTTTTTCCTCCGGAATATGTTTGGAGATGCAGACTCGTTCATCTTGCAAACCAATTGATAGGCCCTATCGAGAGTAGGCAACGGGTCTTGAGAAAGAATGTTGCTACGAGTCTGAGAGTAGTAATCAGTACACAATCCTATTAAAAACTCGTAGAGACGAGAATTATATAGACGTTTCTCATATTCCAAACCTGCGGTGTATTTCTCACAGCAAGAAACAAGTAATAATAGGTTAATGGTTGTTTATTTCCTCCCTCAAGGCAGATAATTTACCAAAATATGAGGCCACTGACATAGACTTGGTCTACTCATATCGTGCAATCGAAGACTTCAATTGTTGTATCTGTGGTCCATTGATGAAAGCAAAGCGCATCTTAAGAGTATCCCACAAGCGCTTAGCATCCTTGTACTTCGACAAAGTACTCTTCACTTCGGGGTCAATAGTGTTCATAAGCCATGAAATTAGCATGGCATGAATTGTGTTCCAATCCGTTTGAGTACACGGAGAGGAAGGTGTAGTGATTGTTCCATTGAGGAAAACAAATTTATTACGTGCCTCCAACATGGTTTGAATATCACCGGCCCATTCATCATAATTTTCTCAACGAAGTCGGGTTGAAGTGATTAAATCACCGGTGTAATATCGATGCGCGGTGGTGGATCGGAGGCGGTGGTGTATCATCACCAGCCATGATGTTGATTGATTTGTGTTTGTTTTTGCTTTTTGTTTTTTTTTTTTCTGATCGATTAATTTCGATCCCTTGGCGACTAATACCATGTCATATTTTAGGGCTCAAAGCTCTTCTCATCATCCCAAATCAAACATATGGAGTTTGTTACATTATAATTTCACTTGTAATCATTGAAATTCTAGTGTAGTCTTATGACTTTTGACTAGCACAATTTTTTTAAATAGACGGTTTAGATTGTTTTATTTATTTATTTATGTTTAATAAGTAATTTGAAGTAAAAATTATTTTCCAATTATTTTATTTTTTTTATTTCCAGAATTTTTAAAATATTAAAAAAAAATTCAGAAAGATAAAAATATATTTTAAATAATTAAAAGTTTTTTTAAAATTATTTTTAATTAAAACTACTAATTAAAAATAAATTAATTAAACAAATAATCTCAATATTTCATTTTTAAAAATTATAGTAGTCAAAAGTCGTAAAACTATAATATAATCTTCTTTGTAATCATACAAACTCTATTCATTCTTCTAGGTTCAAAATTATCACCAATACCTCATTACTCCCTCCATCCCCAAAAATTGGCTCGTCTTGTGTGCGGCCGGCCATACCGTGTGACCACTTAAAGTAACCCCTATAACATTGATCAAGTAGCCCCTGTAATACCAATCAAGTAACCCCTATAACATTGACCGAGTAACTCTATAACAATGATGAAGTAACCCCTTTAACACTGATCAAGTAACCCCCATTACACTAGCAAAGTAAACCCTATAGTGGCTGGCCACACTATGTGGCCAGCCACATATAAGACTTTGTGTTACAACAATATTTGTGCAAAATTAGCTTCCCAATATAAAATTTTGTTTTTTCATGTATTTTTAATACTTTCTCAATCTACTTTTTTAAATTTATTTTTCCAATATACTTTTACTCTTTTTTATTAAACTTTCTTAATACCCGTAAATCAACCTAAAAGAGTCGTTCTTTGGGGACAGAAGGAGTATTATATATGGTAATTTAAGATGCATGAGAATACGAACGTATCTTTAAAATTCTTGATTATTCATTTTTATATGAAATTTATCCTAGAAAATACAACATATCTAGACATAAAGAATCGGTTTGTAATCTCTTTCTATACAAATTTAAAAGATGCTCTATCAAATATGAAATCTACAATATTTAATTTGGTCCTAATTTATTCTTTCTAAATTATGATTATTTCTTTTTTTTTCAAGAGATTTTTTTTTGTTTTTTTTTTTTATGAAATTTATTAACATGGGATTAACTCTCATGAATTATGTCTAATTGAATTTCTACATTAGCTTTTAAAACAGTAAACCTTATCTTTGTCATTTATATCAAGCAATCATCCAAAAGGATGGGTAATGTTTTCTCCTACCTTTGACCATACATCTCTTTGTCACTGAAATAATGTTATGGGCAGTTTTTAGGTCCGACCTGACTAACGACAAGTCGCGCGACCTAAAAGGCGAGGCGAGCACCGAGCATAACAGAATTCCCTTAAAGGGCGGATTGACCAAGTCTTAGGCGGATGTTCATTCACGCGCGTCAATCTCTAGAAACCAAGATATTTTCCTTAAAAGATAAGTCTGAGACCAAGTCCAAGCAACGACTCCCTACTCTCAAGGAAGATGTTAGACGACTCTAACGGCTATAGGAGTAGCATAGTTAACCTAATTTGTTCTATTATAAATAGGGAAGAAATTGTATCACATAGGATCATCTCACATCTAGCTTTTCAGAAGAAAAACTCTACTACACTCGTGTTAGTTATTATCATCATTGTAATCATCAGTCTTTCATAGTAAATCGGTGGTCTTGCACCCACCCGCAGTTTTTCCCGTGTTTGAGTTTTCTGCGTCATCAAATACCTTGTATTTTATTGCTTAATTTGCATATCACACATTTCATAGTCTAGTCGTCGTACGTCCCAGCCTTAGGTTGCCCTAGGCGAAATTTGGCATAAACAATTTGGCGCCCACCGTGGGTCGACGACTAGATAATCCGCCATAAAAAAAACAAACTCACATACACAGCCTTCCACATCGACCAGTCATCTCGTCACCATGGTTTCATCCGAAGACAACCCGACCATCGACCAACTCATGGAACAAATCCGCAAGACGCGAGAAGAGCTCGAGCAACAGAAAGCGGAGAACGCCAGAATCGCTGAAGAAAGTCAGAAGACCGCGGAGACACTCAAAAAAGAGTTAGATTCGGTCCGTAGCAACAACCGCCATCGCCATCGTCCTACCGATGACATTCCCGTCATGATGGACTTAGACACCGAAGGGGAGGACGAAGACGAAGAGGATGAAGAGGACCTCGACGACGAAGAAGGAGAGGGTGAGCCAGACCCTATAGCCTAGAGGTTGAGCATGATCGAGGCCCAGAACGCCAAGCTGATTCGCCTGCTGAAGAGGCTACCTGGAGCGCCCGTCCCGACGATTACCGAGGAAGCAGACGGTTTTGCCGCGTCGCCGTTCGTGGACGAAATCGCATTGGCAGACGTCCCCCGAAGACTCAACATCCCTCCTCCCGCGTCGCTCTACGATGGAAGCACCTGCCCGCTGGAGCATGTCAACCATTACAAGGAGCGAATGTGGCAGTACTCCATCCCTCGCAACCTGCTCGAGCCAGTCCTATGCAAATCTTTCGGAGCTACCCTTACCGGGCCCGCGCTTGAATGGATGTGCGACATCAAACGCGGCTCTATTGCTAACTTTCAAAATTTGTGTAACAGGTTCTACAGTAAATTCAATAACAGTTGCAAAGTTGAAAAGCAGACCAGCGACCTCTATCGCGTCATACAAACAAATGGCGAAACTATCAAATCTTACTTTAGCAGGTTCAACAAAGAAATGATCGGCATCAAAGGATATGACGTCCGTATAGCCATCGAAGCCTTCAAGAGAGGACTAACGGACGACTCAGAGCTATACAGGGAGCTGACTAAATATCCATGCACGACCTTTGAAGAAGTCAGAACCCGTGCCTTAGCACAGATGCGACTAGAGGATAATCTCGCCATCCGGAATGGCGTCCAACCGTTGCCAATCCCTAACAACGACAGAGTCTCTAGGAAGCATAACGACAGAAAGAACTGGCGTCATAGAACATATGACAAGCCAGGTCAGGTGAACGCAGTCAATAATGTTAAAACTAACGTTTCTCATGATTCTGCAAATAGTTCCCAGAAACAGGATGCCGACGCATACCCCGACATTGCTGAATATGGATTCTGCGTCGACATCGGGGGCGTGGTGAATGCCCTTCATTCTTTAGGAAATGTCGCCCGTTGGCCGAGGAAGAGCGACAGACCAGATGAGAACAAAGACAAATCCAAGTGGTGCGACTACCGTGGTGATCATGGCCATCGTACCGAAGATTGCAACGCCCTGAGAAAAGAGATAGCTTTCCTCTTGAAGAAGGGTCATCTCAAGGAGCTGCTAGGAAAAGGCAAATCAAGCAGCAAGGAAGCGACGACCCAGCAGCAAAAAGACCCTCAGCAGCCGCCAAAAGGACCAACGGTCACAAAGGTAGTCAATGTTATTACTGGTGGTTCTGATATTTGCGGACTAACCTATTCTGCAGCTAGGAAAATAGCAAGAACAGGTAATCCCGAAGAAGTCGTCCCCATGGACGCAAGATCGAACCAAGACAAAGCCCTAGAAGCAATGGTCCTCGCCTTTGACGAGTGTGACTTGGGAGACTATCGAGAAGAGCATCATGACTCTCTAGTGATATCTTTGACCATTGGCAATTGCCTGCTGAAAAGAGTGCTGGTCGACAGAGGAAGTTCATCCAATGTCCTTTTCAAAAGCACCCTGGAGGACATGGGTATCGATGCTAGAGACATCGTCAGAAAATCTACAGTCATCGTAGGTTTCAGTGGGGAAGCTCTCAATACAAGCGGAGAGATCGTGCTGCCAACCTTTGCTGGGGGCGTTAATCTTTCAACGCATTTCAACGTCGTAGATTGCCCGTCAGCCTACAATGCCATCATCGGTCGCCCCTGGATCCACAGAATGAAAGTCGTCCCGTCGACCTATCATCAAGTTATAAAATTTCCAACCAAATGGGGCGTGCAAATTATCAAGGGAGAAAGGCAAGAAGCTAGAAGATGCTACAGTTCTACATTGAAGACATCCAAAAGGACGGTATAGCAATTACAGAAAGGACCAGCGTCAGAAGAGCCCAACGAGCAAGCAATAGACAAAGTGGCGCTGGATCCCAATAAGCCAGAGCAGACTGTCCGAATTAGGGTGTCGCTCGACCTAGGTATAAGGACTAAACTTATTGAATTTCTTAAAGCTAACAAAGACTGCTTCGCTTGGTTGCATGAAGATATGACAGGTATCAGTCCCGGCATGATTACTCACAAGCTAAACGTCAATCCCAATCATAAGCCAATCAAGCAGAAGCGACGTAAGTTTGCGCCAGAACGAAATCAAGTGATCAACGACGAGGTACAAAAGCTGATCGAAACAGGGAAGATAAGAGAAGTCAAGTACCTCGACTGGTTAGCAAACGCCGTGGTAGTCAGCAAGAAAAACAAAAAGTGGAGAGTCTGCATAGACTTCACTGACTTAAACAAAGCCTGTCCTAAAGACCCGTTCCCTTTACCATATATCGATGCAATGGTTGACGCAACCTCTGGACACGAGTTACTCACGTTCATGGGCGCGTATTCTGGGTACAACCAGATACTGATGCATCCAGACGACCAAGAAAAGACAGCCTTCATTACGGACAAAGGGATCTATTGTTACAAAGTTATGTCGTTCGGACTGAAGAACGCGGGAGCGACTTACCAAAGGCTCGTCAACAAGATGTTCAAAGAACAGTTAGGGGACACAATTGAAGTATACATCGATGACATGCTATTAAAATCCAAGAAGGCGGAAGATCATATCAGCCATCTCAAGCAATCCTTCGATGTCCTAAGGCAATATGGTATGAAACTAAACCCCACTAAATGTTCTTTTGGAGTGTCCGCAGGAAAATTCTAGGGATATGTCGTAACTCAAAGAGGGATTGAAGCAAGTCCCGATCAAATCAAAGCAATCATCAACATCTAATCCCCTAGAAACGTCAAAGAAGTGCAGAAGTTGACAGGACGCGTCGCAGCACTCAACAGGTTCATAAGCAAGTTGTCCGACAGATGTCGCCCGTTTTACAACGTCCTTAGAAAAAACAAAGACTTCCTATGGACAGAGAAACACGAGAAAGCCCTACAAGACCTCAAAAAATACATGGTGTCGCACCCTCTACTGTCCAAACCAAAAGAACACGAGACACTGCAATTATACTTGGCCATCAACACGACGTCTGTTAGCGCAGTATTATCAAGGGAAGACGATAATCAACAACTGCCTGTGTACTACGTCAGTAAGTCTCTGCTCGACGCAGAGACCAGGTATTCCGCCCTCGAAAAATTAGTACTTGCTTTGACAACAGATGTTAAAAAGTTGAGACATTATTTCGAAACCCACCCGGTGGTGGTACGCACTAATTTTCCTCTTAAGTCTGTATTGCGCAGCCCCGATCTGACAGGCAGGTTAGGCAAATGGAGCGTCACTCTCAGCGGATACGATATCAAGTACCAGCTAAGGACGGCCATAAAGTCCCAAGCCCTTGCGGATTTCGTGGAAGATTTCAGCCCATAATTAGAACCCCTGGCTACCCAGGAAGTCAAAGAAATCAACAATGCTCAGAAGGAAGCGATATAGACGATGTTCTGCAATGGCTCGTCGAACCAGAGAGGTGTCGGGCTAGGTGTCGTGCTAAAATCGCCACAGGGTGACATGATAGTACAATCCATCAGCTGCAACTTCAAAGCGACAAACAACGAAGCAGAATACGAAGCTCTAATTACAGGCATGACCATCGCACTGGACTTAAGCGCGACGGGCTTAACCGTTTACAGTGACTCGCTATTGATCGTCAGCCAACTGAACGGGGAATTCGCAGCCAAAGATTCAAAATGATGGCTTACTTAGAGGCCGCCAAGAAAAAAGCTAAGCAGTTTAGCCCGTTCACAATCAAGCAAATCCCAAGAGACAAGAACACTCAAGCTGACGCCCTAGCCAACCTAGGTTCGGCCCTCAGAAAGTCGCCCTTCAGCACCATCCCTCTGGTCCACCTTCAAAGGTCGTCGGTCGACACATCACAGATACCCGATGTAGCAACAATAGACGCGACCCCAAATTGGACGACGCAAATCATCCAATACTTGAGAAACGATGTTCTACCTAACGATCCTCTAGAGGCAAGAAAGATCAGGTACAAAGCCTCTAGATATACCATCAAACATGATGTATTGTTCAAAATATCATCTACAGGTCTTTAGAAAAGGTGTCTCGCCGGCGACGAGCAACAAGAAGTCCTACAAGAGCAACACGACGGAGAATGCGGCAACCACTCTGGAGGTCGCAGTCTAGCAAACAAGGTCTTGCGAGTGGGTTACTTTTGGCCGACTCTGAAGAAAGACGCTGAAACCTATGTAGCGAAGTGCGAAGGCTGTCAAAGATTTACCGAAGATTCTGCGACAAGTGGAACATCAAGCTTTGCACGTCAACACCTCGGTATCCACAAGCGAATGGCCAAGCTGAGTTAAGCAACAAGACAATCATCCAATCGCTCAAGAAGCGACTTAAGAAGGCCAAGGGAAAGTGGGCAGAAGCCCGTCGATCCTGTGGGCAAATAGGACGACCCCAAGAACGTCAACAAGACAGACGCCATTCTCACTCGTCTATGGATGCGAAGCAGTCCTACCATCTGAGATACGTATTCCAACCGCAAGATATGGTCTCATGACAGGCGAACAAAATAACATAGAAATGTCATCCAACCTCGACACATCAGAGGAACTAAGAGAGGCAGCATATTTAAGGATGGCAGCACAGCAACAAATCGTCGCATGAAGCTTCAACAAGAACGTCAAAGCCAAAGTGTTCAGAATCGAGGACTGGGTGCTAAGAAAAGTCTTCCAAAACACCAAGGACCCAGCAGACGGAAAGCTAGGCCCGACGTGGGAAGGACCATACCAGATCCTCGATGTCGCAGGCAAAGGAGCATACAGACTCATGACCAAGGAAGGTAAGGTCGTTCCTCGAAGCTGGAACGCGACACATCTCAAACTTTACCACTTCTAAGTAAAGGCAAAGGTACTTAAACGCCCGATCTTAAGTCTTAATTCCATTCACTTTTTTCTCTTTTTTGAATTAAGTATTCTGACTTAGGCGTCGGAGGGACGTTGGAAAAAACACTAACGGCCAGTCCTAACGCATGTTTTGTAGAAATAACACAAGGGAATTGAGACACCAGTTCTGGGATAAGACGCGACAGAAAGGTCAGTCGAAACCTAGAGGATTGGACGAGACACGACAGAGAGTTAATCACAACCCAAGACAGCCGCGGCAATAAAATATCTTATCAACGACGTCAAGTCTGGCCAACTGACGTGCAATTTCAGATATTGGGGGATCACCTCCCATGTATACAAACGTATAAGCACTTAAGCCTACTCAGCAAAAATAGCTGGAAAAATCCTCATTACGTTTTCAAATACAAAGAGCATTTTGGATAAATTCCTAAATTTTTTTTACTTGGTACTATCAACATACCTTTCAAGCTTGTATCTAAAGTTCAAATGTACGCAAGTCATGCACAAAGTCAATAAAACATGAAGCATTTTTTAGCATAAACATACGAGTCTAAGTTTTTGCAGGAAACAAAAGACTAACTGTCCCACGATAGCCAGTAAAAGCAGCATCCAAAAGCACAAACCTGGTCGCCCCATGACGACTAGTAAAATAAACTAAAATTCAACAAAGGGAAAGCAAGTTCAAAAGTTCAACAACAGGAAGAGACAACAGAAGTCAGGCGTCGACTTCTTCGACGTTATCCCCAGTACCGTCTCCTGGAGCAGCTTCAGCCGCGACATTGGCAGGGACGTCAAGGACCGAATCAACAAAGGTATCTTCGAGAGTCTTGACGCCAGACACAGCACCTTCCAACATCTCCTTGGAATCAGCTGTAGACTTTGCTTTGTCCCTTGGGGCATCATCCTCGGAAACCAAATCAGCCTCAGTGCCAAGAGAAGACAAGCATTTATCTAGCTCGTCCTGAGCAGCTTCCACAGTTAGTCGACCGGACTAGAAAAACTTCAATAGCTTAGCACGAGCCGTCAATTGATCGAGACACTTGGAGTTCACAACATCTTCACGAACCTCGACCAATGAAGCTTCCAAATCAACAATCTGCTTATCCTTCTGTTGAACCAAACCCTCTAAATCAGAAACGCGTTGTCCTCGTATCTCTAAAGCAGAAATTTGCTTGCCCTTCTCGTAGACAAGCTTCCTTAGCTTTTTCACCTCTTCCTCAGCCGCGCGCTTCTGGGTATTAATGGTGCCAACTGAAGAGCGAAGGGAAGTCATCTCCTTCTCATTTGAGATAAAATGTCCCCGAATAGCCAACAAATCTTGCAGGGACTATAAGAACGAATGAGTGAGAAAAAAAGATCAGAGCAAAGCAAGCCAAACTAGAGGAAGCGACAAGAGACAAGACAACTTACGTTCAGTTGAAGTGACACAGCCTCACTAACAATTTGCGCAGGGGACATCTTCTCTAGACACCTCTCAGCGCTAGGGAAAAGCAACCTCTCTGCAGACGGCCAAATTGACGCAGACATAGACGTGCCAGCAAGGAAGTCAGCAGGGACGCGAACCACGTAGTCGGATTCCTTGGGGCTTTCGGGATCTCCTTAGTACGAGGGCTAGACATCGTCTGAAGAGGATGCACGTCCAAGACCTCGTCAGCACCTCCCGCAGCTTGCTCCCTCTTCTTCGACGCACGTTCAAGCATCTCAGCATAGGACATCTTCTTGGACTTGCCAGATTGGGACTCTAAGAGAAAACAAACGCTAGAACACAATCCGTAAACACCCAAAAGACGCAATATGACTCAGGCAAAAGCAAAATCACCCAAAAAACCAATACCTGCAGCCATCCTTTGCGAATCTGTTTCCACGACGACACCTCCTACAGCGCTAGAAGAACGACCAAAAGATCGCTGAATAACAGGAATGCTCAGTACGGCTTCAACCTTCCTCAAACTCTTCTTTCCCGGAGAAACCACAACAACGTCGATATCTGCGACAAAGCATGCCATAAGAACACACGTCAAAACAAAGTGAAAAAATTAGGCGACAAGAGATATAAGAATACCTCCGTCGCGCCAACCACAACGAATCCAACTAGCTTCTACACCCAAGGATTCCTTGTCAACGAACATATAACGCGATTTCCAGCCCCGATCATTTACCCCCGCTCGCTCGACGAGGGCAGGATGTCCTCTCTTCAACACTACGGTACACCTATTCTTCTTAGTAAGGCACAACTTGTAAGCATAGACCAGATCTGAGAGATCAAAGGGATCCTCCCAGTCCTGGGTTACCTTCTCCAATGTATGGGAAACCCTCTAAAATTGAGGCATCACTTGCCCCGGGCTTATGTCCAATATCTCCATCAACGACCTCGCCAGGCGGCCAACTTGGATGGAGTATCCCAGCTTGATACAGCACAATGTGCCCCTCTGGATAGTCTTCTGGTCTTTCCTCTTCAGAAGGAATCTGAACCAAGGTACATTCGGGCAATCCGGCTAAAGCAAGAAAAGCCGAAACTTCCCCTTCACCAAGGTCGCTTGGAGGATCATCGTTTTCAGCCATGTCACCAACAACTTCACTTTCGCCCCGCTCTAAAACCCTAAGAGAAAATCTTGTTCTTCGAGCCAAATTCGACTTCCTAGTCATACGCTAGAGCTACAAATTGAAGAAAAAACGAGAGTATGAAGTACGAAAGTTACCTGGAAGAGCAGCAAGAACTATCAGAGAAGTTTGAATCAACGAGCAAGAAGAGAAAAAGTTTGGGAATTTTTAGAGACTTAAAGGAAGAATGTGGAAATGGAAGAGAGCGCGGTTATTTATGCAATAATTAGGTAAGAGAAGTTATTACCGTTTTTGAAATATAATGGGTTAGTGGGAAGTTAGTTGTTCCCCTGATCTGCCCATGATCAGCTCAACAATTGGGGGCAAACTGTTATGGGCAGTTTTTAGGTCCGACCTGATTAACGACAAGTCGCGCGACCTAAAAGGCGAGGCGAGCACCGAGCATAACAGAATTCCCTTAAAGGGCAGATTGACCAAGTCTTAGGCGGATGTTCATTCACGCGCGTCAATCTCCAGAATCCAAGATATTTTCCTTAAAAGATAAGTCCAAGACCAAGTCCAAGCAATGACTCCCTACTCTCAAGGAAGATGTTAGACGACTCTAACGGCTATAGGAGTAGCATAGTTAACCTAATTTGTTCTATTATAAATAGGGAAGAAATTGTATCACATAAGATCATCTCACATCCAGCTTTTCAGAAGAAAAACTCTGCTACACTCGTGTTAGTTATAATCATTAGTCTTTCATAGTAAATCGGTGGTCTTGCACCCACCCGGAGTTGTTCCCGTGTTTGGGTTTTCTGCGTCATTGTCTTTTATTGCTTAATTCGCATATCACACATTTCATAGTCTAACCGTCGTACGTCCCAGCCTTAGGTCGCCCTAGGCGAAATTTGGCATAAACAAATAAAATAATTTTTTCTAGCTTATTTGGCTTAATTCCTTACATATTTAATTTGACACTTGTTGAGTAATGGTTGTCAATTTGGCAACATGCATGGATATATTTTCAATCCTTTTAATGGATTTCACATTTGTATGTTCTAATAATCTAAAAATAATTAATAGACTCGACAAAATAAGTTGGAGAAGCAGATGCATTCATATCAACCAGAATGTTACACCCCTACTAAAAATGTCTTCGTGTGCTCTACATGAAATAAAAATATTGGAAAGGATTGCAAACAAGCATTTGATATATTTGCTAACATATTACTCTCTTCTATACTATATGTTTTTCATTATTTTTGACATATTTGTCAATACATATTAATAATTATAAAAGTTAATTAATATTAAAATTATTGATCGAGACGAATCAAACACGACTCAATTGACCATGCTTTTTCTTATATATTAGAAATAATTTGAAAGACTATCTCAAGTTGTAATACATATGAAGATCATTAAGAACCGACAGGAGTATATTACTTTGAAATGCATGCATCATTTTTTTGTGCAATGGAATTCATGCTATGCGTCACTTGTTTTTACGAAATGAATGATTGAATGCGTGATTGTTTTAAAATTGTTCATTTTTACTTCCGCATTACGACCCATACTTACAACCTATACGTTACATGTAAGACATCAAGGAAATTATTAGAAACATGACTCACGAGGCGAGAAGGATAAGTTCAATCTTCACTAGTCACTAGGGTTGTATGCATTTAATGTGTTTTGTCCAGATATTCAACAAGAAACGAAAGTGATGCAAGTAGTTGGCTAATAAGCTAATGAGTAGGCGAGTAGCTAGTACAAAGAATCAACGTTGGACTACGAGATGGTTCTACATTTCAAAATAAACAAATGTTGACAAAAGTAACATTTATTACATGTACTTGGACGCTCTAATCGACTGTCCATGAATTTGTGACACACCTAAGGATATTTGTTTAGAAGTTGACACATGAGTTTGAAATAATCCCAAAATTTTTGATACTGATCACCGATTGCGATATTACAAAGTGTTGAATTTTGATACTCACCGATTACGATATCACAAAAGTGTACTGTTGATTTTTTTTTTTCTTTTTTTTTTAAATTTGTTTTTTATTTTTTTACAAAGGATACAAATCGATTACATATTACTATTAAAGCAAATAAATAAACTGCCACTTCCCTAGCTATTTAATGAGCCATATGAACACGATGACGATCCGTCTTGTGAATACCACAATAGTGAAGAGTAGATCCAAGCAATTTAATCTTACGAATGAGCCAAAGATAAGCAACGTTGCCATGACCATCCCCCCGCAGAATGGAAACTAGATTGTAGGAATCAGTAAACACCGTAAGAGAATGAAACCCACGATCAATCTCCCACTGTAACCTATACAAGCAAGCCACAGCCTCTGCATGTAAAGCCGAGGTACAAACCCCAAAATTACTTTTACCAAAGATCCGGTCTTCCAACGGGTCAACATTATCCACGCACCATCCCATCCCAGCTTGTAGAGAATCTTTGAACCAAGACCCATCAATTTGAAGAGAAAGGGAAGCTAACCCATGATTTTCGAGGCCAAGCTGAGCTATGTAAAAACCGGGCGGAGGGCAGGCACCCCCATTACCCCCCACAGCATAGGGAGTGTTCGCAGAAGCTTCAGTGTTGACAAAGATTGTATGTACTTCCATCACTTCCACGAACTGAGAATCAAAGGTTCATGAAGTAGTCGAATCCCTAAAGATTCTGGAATTCCGACACAACCACAGACTCCAAAGCGTACCCACGAAGGTACCTAAGCGAGTACTGGACTGGCCATCATGACTAATAAAAATTCGGATATACTCTTGTATCCAATCTGAGAGAGAAAGGTCTCTATTAAATTCTGAGCGGGTACCGGGGCATCCACCCCTCCAAACCGTTCGAGCATTAGAATATACACATTTTAAAGATATGTTGTAAATGCTCCGGTTCTGACCTACAGAGGTCACATAACACATCTTGAATCGGAACACCACTATGATGGAGTTCCACCTTCACTGCAAGAGCACGATGTAGAAGTTTCCATAAATACAACTTCCGTTTGGGTTGGAATTTCTAAGCTACGTATATACTCATTATAATAGTAATAGTTCCATTTGGTTGTTGGTAAATAACGATGTATGTCCGGCCACGTTAATGTTATTCTATTGGAATAGGCCTTTTAAGTATCACAACTTGTAAATGTCCCACATTGATTGAAAAAGAGAGAGTTAAATACTCTATAAGGTTAAGGGGCTACTCCTCATATAGCCACATGATTTTGGGATGGAATCTCTTCTGGACTTGTGAAGTGGACTCTCTTTCTTGATTGCGTGTGTGGCCCAAGCCTGTATTTAACATGGTCTAAGAGCCTAATTGTTGAAACCTACACCCCCCCTAAAGCCATCATTGCCTACACCCTCCCCCAACTAAATTACCATAATACCTACAACCCCTCTCTTTTAGTTTCCTACATTTTCTCTCTTCTTTTATAATCATTTTTTTTATCATATTTTTTTGTTCATAATTTTACTACTCCCTCTGTCCCCAAAACTTTGACCCTTTTGGGTTGATTTTGCGGTTATTAAGAAACTTAAATAAAAAGAAATAAAAATATATTGGAATGATAAATTTACATGGGGTTTGTAAAAAAGTAGAGGGATAAATGATTAAAAATACTTGAAAAAACAAAATTTTATATAAGGAAGATAATTTTGCACAAATATTGTTGTAAATTGGTGTGTATTTTAATACAAATGGGTCAATCATTTTAGGACTAAATTTAGGCCAAAAGGGTCGAAGTTTTGGGGAAGGAGGGAGTAACATTTAATATTTCTCCTTCCTCATAATTTTACCACTTTCAATTCTCTCTCCTACTTTACAAAAAGCTTCTAAATATTTCTTGAAAAATAAATGAAATGCTCTTAGATCTTTACTTGTAAAAGAAAAAAACAAGAAATCGAAAAAAATTTATACAAAAGAACGACCATCAATCAAATTATAAGTTGATGATTTTGTTTATTTTTCGAAAAAAAAGTCAAACCCTAACTTTTTATTTGCCTTATTCTTCAATAATATGAAATTTCAATAGCAGTAGTTCATGATTTCTTATAGTTTTACTTGGTAATAATGATTTCTTAAGATTATAGTATAATGATGTTTATTTACTCTAATATAAGTTGATTTAAATTGGGGTGTGTGTTATTAGCTTATACAATTACTAGACAAAAAAAAAAATTAAAATAGATTTCTATTGCCCTTATATATATAATGAATAATTTGATTTATTTCGTAGAATTATAGAAATGTAAATTTAGTTCGTAATGGATTTTTTTTAATGAGTGTTCATTTTTATTTTAGTAAATTTTCATTTATATACTAGTATATGTCCATTTAATAAATAATCATTAGAATTCTTCACATATCTAATAAGAATTTCAAATAGATTTTGTGATTCCTCATAGTTTTTAATGGAGGTGATTCTTATTATAATAATTGAATCATGTTATAAAAATTTTCCATAATTATATTATAATTTAAATAAGATAATTGTTAATCGGTGAATTTTTACTAGTACATTTATTCTATATTAAATGTTCATTTTAGATGGACTTTATGTTCATTTGTAGAAGAATTAATATTCAAATTATAACTGCAAAAAAAATATACAAATTATAAATTTATAATAAATAAAATTAAAACAAATTATCAATTTGATTTATGAAATTAAAGCATAAATTATTATTTAATATTACTTATTTTGTAACTAAAAAGTACTATTTGACGAATTTTTTCTAGTATCTATCATGAATGTTCCTTTTAGATGGAAGAAAAATTATCATTTTAAATGGAATTCATATTCATTTAGGATCATTTTCATATTAATATATATTTATTTAAATTTGATACATGTTCATTCTGGAGAGATGTCCATTTGCATAATACATTATTTATTTTTATATCTAAGCATATTCATTAGTTTATACTTTTTCATTCTCATATTAAAAGATATTTGTTTCAATTTTTAATGCTTTTTTGTTATTATATCTTTAAAAAATACTTAATCGAAATTTTTTTATTTGTTCATTCGCGTATTGAAGATGTTCATTTGACTTTTGATGTATGTTCATCTTTATGCTGAAAGATGTTCATTTAGACATCAATATTTGTTCATTTTCTTGCAATGTGTTCAAATTTGTTTTTGTAAATGATTAATTGTCATATTTTGTTTAATGGAAGTGATTTAAATGTTCATTTAGAATACAATACATGTTCATTTAGATCTATTTTCCTTCTCATATATTGAAAGATTTTTATATCTTTATAGTGTGTTCATTTCTAAATTCCAATTGTTATTCATGAGTAAATGTTCAATTTTGAATTCTTAGATTTCACATATTTTTTTGTTTGGAATGTGTTGTTGTTATTATTATTTTTTTTTGAAAAACTTGATCGATCTCTCATTGTAGAGGATAATCAAGTAAGGAAGTTGTAGGCAACATATATATTGTGCTCAGATTATACATTTCATGGGAAACACACAAGTATATGATTAGAGTTGTAACAAAGAGGATATATATATGTATATATATAGGACTAGGTTATAATGAGAACCAATCCTATAATAGGAACTATGAACTAATCTGGACCATTAGATCTAAGACAAAAAAAGCCAGGCGATTGACGACCCAGATTAAATCACTCACTTTCAATTCATTTTCACGCACTTTCTCTCTCCTCAACCATTTTCTCTCTCCTCCATTGCAATGAGCTTTCTATATCAAATTGGGTATAATTTGCCGCAAAATCATCTAATCTTGCTGAAATTGCTTCAAATTCGTCAAGATCTTGTTGGAAATTCAATTTTTCTTGTTTAATTTGGTGAATTCAGGTCAAATTTCTTCTGCGACTCTGAATTTTGAGCGGCATTAGAGGTATGTTTTTTTCTTTTATTTCTTAAATCAATGAGCTTCATCATTTCATAGAGAAAATCGAATTTTAATTTACAATTTGAGGTTATGATTGATTATAAATTACTTTTAATCGTTTCATAAAAAGTTTAATTTCTTTATTCTTATTGCAATTTTAGTTCAATAAGCAGTATTATTTCTTGGTTTTTAAGCTAGCTAGCTTGTGATAATTCTTTGAAAATTCAACTGGATTGTGCTGCAAATATCACTCGATTTGGTAGTTCAAAACATAGTATTGCTTTTGCTAGGAACTTTGTTCTCATTATTTATTTATTTTATTTTTATTTTTTTTATTTTTTTTTTGTGAAATTTGGTTAGTTTTGAACGAATTGACTTTAAGTTCATTCTTGTACCAATTTATTATTATGGAGTATGTGTGATTTTTGGAATGATTTTAGGTGAATTTGCCAAGGTTTGGGGGATAGAGGATAGGTTGGTGCGTATAAATTTTTTGAGTGCACACAAACTGTTTGAGAAAATGCATCAATGAATCTTATTTGTCAAGTAATAAGATCAGTAAGTATATAAGGTTTCATCAATGAGCTTCTTGGGCATGTTTCGAGTCAATCTGATCATAGTTACAATGTCCATCATCACAGACATGAGACAAGTGACTAAATGGCTGCTGAATTTCTGATTAGAACCCTCAAAAATGTTTTTTATGGTAAACAACCTGTAGTTTTAGGAAGTAAATATCAGTAACAGAATTTCAAATCTTTAACTCTCCTAAAAATAAACATGCTTTAGTTACTAATTTAATACAAGTATTACAGGATGTATCTGTTAGGAAGAACAAAGTAACAACAAAAAAATATATATATTTTTTGCCCCTGTCTTAAATCCTTTCTCTTTGGATGCACGTCCATTAATAAAAGTAGACACACATCTGGCAGAATTTCATGTGAAGAGGGCAGAGATGCCGATACCTTTGGTCATGGCCAGCTTGTTCATGTTGATACCAACAGGTTTGCTGCATGATTTTTCCATGTCCTTGTCCATTATTGGGATGAAGTTGTCATATGGGAAGGAACTAGGTGCATCTTTGCACATAGGTTTCTGAAAATAGTAGACACAAAAGTAAATTAAAAATAACACAAAGTAAATCAAATTGTATCAAAAGTAAATAGAATATTTTCTCTTTAAACAAAACAATTTTCTTCTATTATTTGATTTGTTTCCTCTTTTCATTTTTTTGAATGCTACTTTGATTTGTTTCCTCTTTTCATTTTTTTAAATGCTACTTGTATAATTTTGGTGATTAAAATGCATTAAAAGTAAACTAAAATTGTTTAATAGTAAATTAAATCACTTTAAAAGTAAAATAAAATTGTGTATGTATGTGCATAAAACTAGGCTGTATATACTCTACATTCTTGATATCATGAGAAATTTCTAATATGATATATCCATCGCTTTATTTTTTTCCCAAGATTTAAAGTGTGCCATGGAGTACTATGTTAATTTTTTGATGTCATTAATTGAAAATGTTGGATGAATATAATATTCCATCACTTCAAGTTTTTGTGCCTCTAGATGATCTAGTTTCATATGGGTGTTGAAAAATGCATCACTAAAGACAAAAGCATGGCTTCATGGTATTATTTTGCTTTTAGTGATATTTCTTTATAATGTAACATAACATTAGCTGCCAAGTTTTCGTCTGATCCTTGTTCGTTTATGTGTAATTGTAGACGTTGGATACAAGGTGTATTCTATGTCAAGTCAATGGAAAATGATTTGAATCTAAGTAAGAGCACCATTGATGGAGGAAGTTCTGAAATTGAAGTGAAGGAAACTGCCACTGACTCGGTGCCTCTTACAGTAGAATTTGACATGTCAGAAGGCTTGGCTGCACAAATGTTTGGTGTTTCACCTTTTAATGATGAGGTAAACCAAGATTTTAGAACTCTGATTTTGGTTTGTGATGACTTATGTGTGATTGACCCTGTAAAAACTCAACTATAACAAAACTTTAATCTTATTATGTTTATTAAATAACTTTAAAAGTAAAATAATCACTTTAAAACATGCTTAGTGGGGATGTCCCAAAATGTATTGGCAACTTGACTGAACTGAAAAGTTCTTAGGCATTGATTATTGGTTGTTGAACGTAAGTGTCCCATTTGAAATAGATAAGCTAAAGAAATAGGAGTATTAATTTGCAACATATCGCTCTTATGAGTCCAATTCCAAGAGAGATTATTAGTGAATGTGAAAAGCCAACTATTTTCAAATCTATTACCTCTCTAAATGGAATATGAAATTAAATGATATAGAAGGGAAACAAATAAGAAGAAGTAGACAAAATTTTAGTAAAAGTAAATTAAACTTCTGAAATAGTAGACATGAAAAGTAAAAGTTGAGTATTTTGTTAGCTAGCTTAAGGTAAATGTTATGTGCATGTACAACTAGATTAATGAGAACCAAGGCTATTGACCTGAAAATGTAGGTATCCTAAACTTTGTATTCTATTTACTTGAGAGCAATGTTGTGAAAGATCTTATTTCTATTGCAAGTTCACATTTAGTGTGCTGAGAAAGCTAAGAGTTAATAGCAACTTATGGCTGGAAAATATTGTTTCAGAACGAGTTATGGGTTGAGATGTCGAAACAATTCTATTGTAGTTTAGACAAAACTGTAAAGTTTGCTTTGGGGAGGCGTAGCCCTTTATATTTACACAATCACAATTGGGTATTGTAGACACCCATTTGTGTTTCCACAAAACCAAACCCGGTGATGAATATATTTCACGTCGAATCATAATCGAATGAAGTGAAAGTGTGAATAGTCTAATGTTGCGGATAATTTTTATTAAAAATCCTTTTTTTTGTTTTCGAAAACCTGCTCTATTTTATGAAAATAGCCATTCAAGTTTAGTTTGTTCCATGGAGTCTAATAATGGTGTAGTTGGATTGGTCTCAAAAAGAGCTTTCCGATAATATATTATAAGCCCAATTTCGATGAATAATGATAAAGTTATGGCTAAAATACTAACTGGCCCCGATTTGATTCTTATATGCGGCCCAATGATCTAGTGGAGGCCTATTATTTGTCATCGCTAAAGCTATTAGGATTGATTATAGTCTTCTAGAATACTCTAGAAGGTTCTCTTAAATCCTAATGGAGTTAGGATTGATAATTATGTTTCAAAGAGTTTGAAATTGAAAAAAACTACTCCTTTTGAGAATCCTTGTTTTGTACAAAATGGAATATATTCAGATTATATTTTCTTACCTCATAATCTGTATCCAAATTTTATATGGTTGGATATATCTTGAAATTATCTTTCCAATGATATATTATAATATTAATTCCGAGCTATAACGAAAAAGATATGAAAGGAATACAAAACTCTATCCAAAACTGACATCCTTCCACTATTTCTGCCATATCTTTTATCTACAAAAGATTTTTATCTTATTCCAATGGGTTTGGAAATTAGACTTAAAGAGCTTTCCAACAACATATTATATGATTTATTTGGACTTCTGGATCATAAGATATGATAAAAACAAAATGTGCAAAAACTGTCTTGCATCGCTTGACGACAGATTCGTCGCCTGGCGACAAGTTCGCGCCTGGCGACGAGCTCTGTTGTTGGCGACATGGGAGTGTTTTATTTCTTTTCAAACTCTAATTCTTTTTAATCAATTCTTGAATATTTTCTTATAAATAGGGTCCTTGGTCCTCCGTTTTCAATCATCAACTCTCAACCAGAATTCTCTAATTCTTCTATCTCTAAGCTAAAGCTTATTCTCTCTCTCTTTCTAGCCTAACCTTTTACAAACACAATTCCTCATATATTAGCACTAGACACACCTAGCCAAGTTCGAAGTTTCGCTCGCCCTAGATGTGAAAGGTTTGATATTTCTGAGGGTTTGGTCCCAAATCTCTCTTTCAATTATTCTTTAATTTAATTCTTTGATTTTATTATTTTCTTTGAAGTTACTAACGCGTGTATTTTGTTAATATAAAGAGGTACGAGACATCGAATTAAGTAATTTAATTGTTTTATTGATCTTTTAATATAAAAATCATGTTTAGATTGATATTTTGATTCCTAGTATCATGTTAGGATGTTTTATTGTTTCCTAGTATCATGTTTAGGGTTAATTAAGTTTCTAATATCAAGTATGATTAAAAGAATGCTTCCTATTTATTCCTTATATCATGTTAGTATCATGTTAGGGTTAAAGCTTTAATCTTTGATGTTTAGTGACATGCTATTGTTTGTTATTAATCTTGTTAGTATAATACCTAGGATCTTGCTATTATTATGCTTTAACATGATTATTTTAATTATGATTATTATGTTTCTTGATATATATTTGTTGTTATTGCTTGATCACACCTTTTATGCATGTTTAAAAGGAATTTGTACTTATAATCACGCTTAATAAGATAATTAATAATCTTGTTTAGGTTAATTTGATTATAATTCAAGTGATCGCCAAAAATAGTTTTATTTGTGCATTAATATTCAACCAACATAGATAAACAAGTTTAGGGTTAACCTAATGATTGTATGTTAGTCAGAAATTGCACATAATTTCGAGAAGAATAGAGTAGAGGCCTATTATTAGAGCTGGTTCTTTCTCTTTTAGATTGGATTTTTACCTTCATCCCCGGACTTCTAGTCTTGGTTCAAGACTTATTGGAGTTAACAATCTCTTGGATCGTTAAGGGGTGTAACTTTCACCCTGTGAACGGTTTACAAGTTCCTAAAACTTGTTGGCGACTTTTTTGCTCTAGATTCCTTCCCTTTGGACGCTGCCATGTTTAAGTGTATGATCACAGTGGGGTTCAAGTTTTGGGTAATGCTCGAAATATTCCCTATAGTTTTTGGCGACTCCATTGGGGAGGATTTCTATTTTAATTCCCAAAATTTATTTTGGCAATGATTTAGAATGAGTGGATGAGATTCGAAAAGTTCTAAGTATTTCATGTGCGTAATTTTGATTAACATTATTGTTATATGCATAAAAAAGGTTCTCATAAGATTTTTACACGTAGAAAATTTGAGAAATATCTTTCACAACTAGAATCGAAATAATACTGCAAAAACTTGAAAATTCTAAGAGCATAGAAAGCTGCTGAGGCATGTAGGAACTAACATCAAGAAAACAGAGTGCGTCGCCTGAAAAATAGCCTCACCGCCGGGCGACAATTTTTTCGTCTGGCGACGGAGCAATTTTCTGGCGACGGACTCTGTTGTCTGGCGCCAAGTTCTTCCAATACCGAGCTAGAACTCTGCCTTCTTGTTTTGACTGGTTCTAGCACTGTTGGCTCGATTCTACTTCATGATTGAGTTTTTATCTCTTTTCTGAAACCCATATGTGTTCTATATATTGACATAACCTTCTGGAAATTCATGCTCTATCTACCCAATCGAACGCTCCTGGCAACAAAGGGTACATTCCAGAATGTTGAATTCACCAAACCATGGAAGCGAGTTTAACTCGCGGGTTCCCATCCACACGCACCAACCAATCCAAAGGTAAGGCTTCCGTGCGGTGCATCCAGACTCATAATCATGGACCCTCTTCGACTAACCCTTATCCTTGGACTTTAGTGAACTAGATCCATGGTTAGGTTGCAAACTCATTGCATCATATTGTGACTACTTGATTACTTGTGCATCTCTTACTTGTGCATACTTATTATATGACTAAACTAACCGTTTGGTTTGACTTGTATTTGTAAATAAGTCTTAATAAACTAACCAATGACTAAAGGGCTTTTCTTAATTAATTAGAGTTAAAAAAAATATACCTTAAATCAAGTCATAGTTCGTTTAAATCAACCTGGATTTTTATTCCCGTATACTGCATAAGCATCAACTTGTTTTGGTCATAAACGGACATCTAGGAAGAACTACGAGTCATACAACATATGGATCTGTAGCCCCAAGATTTATCTTTTGTTAAGCGTTGGTTTCGTCCCAATCAGAGTCATAGATCAAAAGTTATTATTAAAAAACCACAGCCTGTCCAGTTTAATGCATATATGTAAGGTCTTAACTTAGTCTTTGCTTGAGTCTAGTCACATGGTCATGACACAAGTCTTAACATGTCACCTACACTCACTAGTCTTAGCACGCACTTTGTATATGTCACCATGACCATGTCTTAGGTTCATGCATGAGTCGTTTTTCCATCATTTGAGTGGGGGGTCCAATCTATTCCCATTCTCTTCCACATTCTCTTCCATGTTGAACAAAGCTTGAGTCAAAATAAATAAAAATAAAAAAAAATTATCCCTAATTTCCTTTTCCACAGTACTTGGTCAAGGAGAGAAGGGCGATTAATCAAGGACAACACCGTCGTTCAAGTTCAACTTTTTAATAAACCGATTCGTCAAAAAGGAAAAACTAAGAAGATAATGGCAAGTCATGAAGAAGTCAATGAGCTTAAGAAGCAAATGGTTGACATGATTGAGGTGTTGAAGGCTTTAACCCTTTAAATCAATGACCCTGTGAAGCAACAACAAATGGAGTTCATGCAAGAAATCTTGAGCAAAATATCCAATGACTTTAGATTTTAGGGCATTAGCTCACAAGGGGTCTTAGTGGACAAGGAACTTCTTTCGCAGAAGTTCAATGCCACTGACATCCCTAAGTTTAAGGCAACATATAATCCTTACTTCCACTTAAGGGCATTCGAGACCATAATGAACATTAAGGGGATTGATAGGAAAGTCTTTCATTCCTTGTTTTCTTTATCTCTTGAAACCGTTTGTTAACAATGGTTCTTTTCCCTTGACAAAGAGAAAACCTCTACTTGGGATGCCATTGTAAACGCTTTCATTGATAGATATTAGTGTAATATTCAAGTCAAAACCGACTATAGACAACTTGAGATGCTAAGACAAAAAGAGAATGAAAGCTTTACTTCTTTCTTTAATAATTGGAGGGAAACTTCCACTAAGATGATTGAGGTGCCCATCGAAAGAGAATATGTAAGGATGTTTATCAAGAATCTCCAAGAGAAGTATTTGAAGCATTTGAAATATCAACATAATTTGAATACTTTCAAAGCTGTCTATGACATCGGTATCGAAATCAAAGATGACCTCGCAAAGCAAAAAGCCACTAACAATAGTAACCACAGTGGCTGGAAAGGAAAGAAAAACGACAATCCTTCTTCTTTCGAAAACGCCCACTCTAGTAACAATGTTAATGCCTTTGATTTTGATGAAGTCTTAGCCGTGGATAATCAAGGATCTAAAGAAACCCCAAAAGAGAACTCACACCCATTGGAATGACCTATGATGTTGCTTTCGATCGTCTCTATGATCGAGGATTAATCAAACCTATTGGCCCTACCGAGGATCCAACGCCAGAATAGCAATCTCTAAGATGGGCTCCCAATTCTTATTGCAAGTACCATCAAGGAAATGGTCATACTACCGATGAATGTTGCAGATCCTAAAATCTCATTCAAGATCTCATAGAAGCAAACAAGATCCTATTGCCTCTAGCTAGAAAGAAGACCGGGTGATGATGAGCACAAGAGACAAGGCGAGCTTCGACAACAAGATTTTATGACCTCTTTTTATTTTTCTTTTCCATTCTTCCTTTACCCAATAAGTCTAGCAGAGGCACCTTTTTTTTTTCCTTAAATTTAATTTGTAGATTTTTTCTTTTTCCCTTTTAATAAAATGAGCATTTATTTTCTTGCATATGATCATTTCATTACATCGCTAAAAAAAAAAGAAAAAATCATTGTCGAATTAAGCACAAGGTATACTAATGATTTGAGGCACCCCTTTGTAGCCACATCATATTACCTTTCACCCTTCAAATATAAAATCCTTTATTGATAAACCACTTCAAGTGTAACACCTCTAAATCTCCCTCTACGGAAATACTAGCATAATACGTATAATTATACCGTAGAGATATACTTGGGCGTATTACCGCCGTGTGATTACGCAAGTCTGCTAATCAAAGTACTTAAATCAACTACAAAACTTGTAGCGGAAACTCAATTTTCTTTTATTAATACTGATAAAAATAGTAACATTGTTATGAGTGCTCAAAAATAAAGACAAGACCAACATTCCTAAACTAGGTGAAGCAAATCCCTGGACTCCCATACGCTCATTCATGACTCCACATGAAAATAGTCAACACTGCTTACCATTACGGTAAATAGGGCGAACCAAAACAAATAAAAAATACGGATTAGCAAAATATGCTAAGTACGATAAGTGCAAGATAGTGTAAACTCAATTTATTTGCAAACGTGCTTTTAAAACCAATTCCAATAATTAATCCAATAGATTCAGAACTCATTATTCCAAAACCGATTCCAATGATTCAATATTCAAAATAATAATTAATAAAACCAATTCCTTTATTAAGAATTAATTCCTTTTAATCCAATTCCTCACCTAAGTGTGCACACCCCCAAGCTAGTCTCCTTATATTACAAGGCTATTCTTGAGGAAAGACCCGGTCATACAAAGTCCAAGGCCTTATTAATAAACCAAATCCGCATAGTGGGATTACTAGCTAACATGCTTATAAAGCATTAATAATAATAATTCAATGGTTCAATAAATCCTTTTAATATCCAATAGTTCCCAATATTATTTAAACACGATAAGTAATCCAAATCATTCAAAACATGATTTAAAAATCAATCATTCAAATACTTATATTAAAATAAATACCTTCAAACAAAATTTATTTCAAAATCAATTTAATTCAATCACCAATCAAATATATTTATATTTATATATATGTTGTCATTTCAATATAAATGTTGCTATAGATGGCAACATAGATATTAATGTTACATTTTTCAAACAATAGTTTTGTTATTGTTATCTTTTCATGCAACAATTATTATATTTGTTGTCTTAGACAAGAAAAAGGTAACACTTTAAGCGACTATTGCCTTATATAGTCTAGAGCAACACTTTTTTTTTTCTGTTACTTTAGTTCAAGGTAACAAATAAGTATTGTTGCATTAGATTATTAAGAGTAACATTTCTGTAAGTGTTGCAATCTTAAGTGTTGCCTATTCTCTTTTTTTTTTGTAGTGTCGGAATATTATCGCAAAACTGAAGGTGGCTGCACGCGGAGTTATCTTCGACAGTGTTGCCTAGCTTGTGGAGGGTTGTCACAAACAACTAAGGATGGCTTCAGGCGAAGCAATCTTCGATCATATTCTCTGGTTTGAGGAAGATGGTCACAAGGCTATAGAAGGTCGTTTTAGGTGAAGCCATCTTCGACAGTATTCTCTGGCTTGCAGAAGACTATCACAGCGGAAATTGGAGGCATTTACAAGCGTATTAGTCTTCCGGCGGTATCCCCTAGCTTGAGGGAGATCGTCAAAGCTCTTTGTTCAGAGACAAGTGAACATCAAAACAGCAAGATGACGTTCTCTAGCTTGTGGAAGGTTGTCAACAACAACAAATGCAACAACAAATCAGTTACCCCTAGAGACGTGTGCTTGACGGTGCAAGATACGTGTTTCTTAACTCTTTTATCTGTTTTAACTAACGCTAGTTTCCAGGTATCGGCGTTACAAGAATGATTTAGGATCGCAGAACGTTCAGAGTCATTCTCCGTCCTATCGCTACTTTGACTTTTGTTTTCCAAATATAAGCTTCCCCAAACTCAGTCAAAATGGGGGCTTCTGTAGACACCCATTTGTGTCTCCCCAAAATCAAACCCGGTGATGAATACTTTTTGCGTCGAATCAAAATCGAATGAATTGAAAGTGTGAAAAGTCTAATGTTGCGGATGGTTTTTATTAAAAATCCTTCTTTCTGTTTTCGAAAACCTGCTCTATTTCATAAAATAGTCAGTCCAGTTTAGTTTGGTCCATGAAAGGGTCCAATAATGGTGTAAATGGATTGGGCTCGGAAAGATCTTTCCAATGATATATTATAAGCCCAATTCCGATATATAATGAGGAACTTATGGCCAAAATACTAAACTGGGCCCGATTTGATTCTTATATGCGGCCCAATGATCTAGAGAAGGACCTATTATTTGTCAATCCTAATCCTAAAGCTATTAGGATTGATTATAGTTTTCTAGAATACTCTAGAAGGTTCTCTTAAATCCTAATGGATTTAGGATTGATAATTATGTTTCAAAGAGTTTGAAATTGAATAAAACTACTCCTTTTGAGAATCCTTGTTTTGTACAAAATGGAATATATTCAGATATTATATTCGTAACTCATAATATTTATCCAAATTTTATATGGTTGGATATATTTTGAAATTATCTTTCCAATGATATATTATAATATTAATTCCGACCTATAACGAAAAAGATATGAAAGGAATACAAAACTTTATCCAAAACTGACATCCTTCCACTTTTTCGGCCATATCTTTTAAATACAAAAGAGTTTAATCTTATCCCAATTGGGTTGGAAAGTAGACTTAAAGATATTTCCAACAACATATTATATGACTATTTTGGACTTCTGGATCAAAAGATATGATAAAAACAAAATTTGCAAAAATTGTCTTGCACCGCCTGACGACAGATTCGTCGCCTGGCCACGAGCTCTGTCATCAGCGACAGGGGAGTGTTTTATTCCTTTTCAAACTATGATTCTTTTTAATCAATTCCGGACTATTTTCTTATAAATAGGGTCCTTGGACCTCTGTTTTCAATCATCAAATCTCAACCAGAATTCTCTAATTCTTCTCTCTCTAAGCTAAAGCTTATTCTCTCTCTCTCTTTCTAGCCTATCCTTTTACAAACACAATTCCTCATACATTAGCACCAGACACACCTAGCTAAGTTCGAAGTTGCCTTCGCCCTATACGTGAAAGGTTTGATATTTCTGAGGGTTTGGTCCCAAATCTCTCTTTCAACTATTCTTTGATTTAATTATTTTCCTTGAAGTTACTAACGCGTGTATTTTGTTATTAGAAAGAGGTACGAGGCATCGTAGTAAGTTCTTTAATTGTTTTATTGATCTATTGATATAGAAATCATGTTTAGATTGTTATTTTGATTCCTATTATCATGTTAGGATGTTTTATTGCTTCCTAGTATCATGTTTAGGGTTAATTAAGTTTCTAATATCAAGTATGATTAAAATAATGCTTCATATTTCTTCCTTATATCATGTTAGTATCATGTTAAGATTAATGCTTTAATCTTTGATGTTTAGTGACATGCTAGGGTTTGTTTTTAATCTTGTTAGTATCATGTCTAGGATCTTGCTATTATTATGATTTAACATGATTATTGTAATTATGATTATTATTATGATGATTATTATGTTGCTTGATATATATTTGTTGTTATTGTTTGATCACACCTTTTATGCACGTTTAAAGGGAATTTGTACTTGTAATACGCTTAATAAGATAATTAATAATCTTGGTTAGGTTAATTTGATTATAATTCAAGTGATCGCCAAAAATAGTTTTATTTGTGCATTAATATTCAACCAACATAGATAAATAGGTTTAGGGTTAACGTAATGATTGCATGTTAGTCAGAAAGCGCACATGAATACGAGATGAATAAAGTAGAGGCCTATTATTATGGCAGGTTCTTTCTCTTTTAGATTGGATTTGTACCTTCATCCCCAAACTTCCAGTCTATGTTAAAGACCTATTGGAGTTAACGATCTCCTAGATCGTTAAGGGGTGTAACCTTCACCTTGTGAACGGTTTACAAGTTCCTAAAATTTGTTGGCGACTCTTTTGCTCTAGCTTCCTTCCCTTTGGACGCCACCATGCTTAAGTGTATGATCACAGTGGGGTTCAAGTTTGGGGTAATGCTTGAAATATTCCCTACAGGTATGCAAGTATAAAGAACCAAGTGACATTAATGCCAAGAATGTCATCCTTAAATTCAGGATAGGAAAAGCCAGACATTCTAATCCAATAGAAATGAGAAACATAAAACACCGTTTTGAAAGGAAAGATGCTTACTGATGATACTGGTGATAGAAGTCGGACAATATCCTTATGCAGGATACCTCCCAAACCGGCCTACTATAAGCAGGAGTTTCATGTCTCAGCCATGCACTCCAAAATATGTTGAGTTCGAGTCTGATTTAGAGCTTTTATGAAAACAATAACAACCCAATTTCAGACACTCCTAAAAGTTTCATTAATAAATTTTTTTTCATGTCTCTCTATAGATGAGATCTACCTTGTACAATGGGATACCCCTAAGTGGACTTCTATTGCTGAACTACTTGCTGTATTCCAGAGATTTTCGATGATGCTATCAGATATTGAATAGAATAACACAGAAAGGATCAATGACAAGATACTTAAAAATTGTAATGGACCAGTTAAGGTTCCATATACTTTACTGTATCCAACACATCTGATTAGCTCAAGTGGTATTTTATGTGAAAAAGTAAATAAAAAAGACACTGAAGTGAATAAAAAAGACTTTAAATTAAACCTATTAGCTGAAGTGGTAGAGCACTATGCGGATGCATAGAGGTGTAGGTTCGATTCCTACATAGGTTATTATCTATAAAAGTAAATATAAAACACTCTAAAGTTATTCAAAATAAATAAAAAGTAAATATCACATCAATAGAAGTATATGTACTAGTAAATAAGCTACATGTCAAAAACTAATCTCGATTTCAACTTTTAACAATCTCACCTTTATCTAATATCACAAATAAATGATGCATACAAAAGATATTGACTAGTTAGAATTATTGTCTACATAACATTCGAATGTAAATAAAAAAATCCATAACGTAAATCAAACTATCTTAAAAGTAAATAGAGAAAATGAAAAGTAATTCAAAAAACACCTCTAAAGTAACTTGAAATAGCTCGAAAAGAAATCAAAAGTAAATAATTATATCTCAAAAGTAAATCATAATCATATAAAATTAAATAAAAAAATCTGGGCTATCGGTGGCTAGTGGTTAGTGGTGGTCGTGGTCAATGGTGGTCGTGGTTAGTGGTTAGTGGAGGTCGTGGTTAATGGAGCTGGGGTTGAGGTGGTGGGGTTAATGGTGCTAGGGGTAGTTAGTCTATACTCAAAAGTAAATTATATTTACTTAAAAGCAAAAATAAGGGTCAAATTAGAGCATGTGACAACGACAACTATTCAGTCTAGGGCGAACATTATTGCTGAGAAAAAAAAAGTGGGGTATTAGTTTACCATCATGTTTCTATCTTTAATCCTTAGATAAGTGAGCGAGCTTGAGTTTCAAGTAATAAAAGTAGATACAAAATAAGTTATAGTAAATAAAATATTTATTAAATTAAATAGAAATGAAATTCACCTTCTCCACTTCTAAAATCAGGATATTTCTAAGAAAAAATTCTTATTGATAGTCTCTAATTGCTATGAATGCTTAAATATGTAGTAAAAGATTATAAAACCTTCTGTCATACCTTTAATCCTTGGATAAGTGAGCTTGAGTTTCTTAGTAATAAAAGTAGATACAAAATGAGTTGAAGTAAATAAAATATTTCTTAAAGTACTAATGAACCTACGTGGGATTCGAATCCACATCTTTTGTGCACTTGCACAATGCTCTACCTATTTAGCTAGTAGGCTAGTGTATATTAAACAGTAAATAAAGAAAATTAATTCAAAAGTAAATAAAACTTTCTCAAAAGTAAACAAAAAAAATATATATAATCTGATTTATAACTGTGAATTATAAAGGTTTTTATCAAGGTTAGTTAATGCATTGATGCAAGATGCAAAAATTTCATTGTTGGGACAAAATCAATACTTTTCTCATGTTGAACTCTCACACTTGTTGTATGGATGCAAAAAATGATTTTAAATAATATTCAAAATGTATGGAAGACACAATTTTACCTTCTCAGATATGCACATGAACTGGAGGGAATTCCATGTCCTCGTAGCTGTGATGTTGTCTTCTAGTCCAGGGTACTGTAGACACCCATTTGTGTCTCCCCAAAACTAAACCCGGTGATGAGTACCTTTCACGTCGAATCATAATCGAATGAAGTGAAAGTGTGGAAAGTCTAGTGTTGCAGATACTTTTAATTTCTTTTCTCTTCTCTCTGTTTTTGAAAACCTATTTTAAGAAAACAGCCAATCCAGTTCGGTTGGTCCATAATATGGATCCATTTATAGTGTAGTTGTATGGGGTTTGAAAAGAGCTTTCTAACGATATATTATAAGCCCAATTCTGATGAATATTGAGGAAATTATGGCCAAATTACTAAACCGGGCCTGGTTTGAGCCTTATATTCGGCCCAATGATCTAGAGGAGGGCCTAATATGGATTTATCATTCCTAATGCAATTAGGAATGATTTTAGTCTTCTAGATTCTTCTAGAAGGTTCTTTTCATTCGTAATTCAATTAGCATTGATAAATCGACTTTTGTTGACTTTTTTGGAATTTTAATTAGAATAAAAGAGTGTTTTTGAGGAAAATACGATTTTATCCTCCTGTACGGTTAAATTTTATCTGATTTTAGAAAACGCGTCAAAAAACTGATTAGCGCCAAACGCCAGCATTAGCGCCTGGCGCTAGCGTTAGCGTCTGGCACTAATGTCAGCGTCTGGCGCTAACTTCGTTTTTTCATGTCAGAACTCTGGTTCGATTTTCTGTTTTTATGGCTGATTTTCTCTATAAATAGCCTCCTAAAAACTCCATTTTCAATCATCAATTCCCATCTCTAATCTACAATCAACAACCTCTAATCATCCCTATTCTCTTCTCTCTCGAAGCTAACCTATCTTTCTCTCTCTTTTCTAAACAACCCTTTACACAAAATTCCGCATTCACAAGACTTAGAAACACCTAGCAAAATTCGAAGTTGCCTTCTCCCTAGACGTGAAAGGTTTGATATTTTTGAGGGTTTGGTCCCAAATCTCTCTTTCAATTATTTAATTTGTTATTTAATTTTATTATTTTCCTTGAAGTTACTAACGTGTGTATTTTGTTATTAGAAAGAGGTACGAGGCATCCAAGTATAGTAAGTGCTTTAATTGTTTACATTGTTATTATGATATAGAAATCATGCTTAGGTTGTTATTATGATTCCTAGTGTTATGTTAGGGCGTTTTGATCTTCCTAGTATCATGTCTAGGGTTACTTTAATATCAAGTATGATTAAAAGTATGATGCTTCTTATGATTAATATTCATGTTATATCATGTTAGGGTTAAAGCTTTGATTTTTATTGTTTAGTGACATGCTAGGGTTTGTTAAATCTTGTTAGTATCATGCCTAGGATCTTGCTATTATTATGCTTTAGCGTTAATATGATTATGTTAATTATGATTAATTTTATTTTTATGATTATAATTATTATTATTATGATTATTGTTGCTTGATGCTATTTTTATTGTTATTGTTTGATCACGCCTTTTATGCATGTTTAAAGGGAATTGATACTTGTAATCACGCTTAATAAGATAATTAATAATCTTGTTAGGGTTAATATGATTATAATTCAAGTGATCGCTAATAATAGTTTTATTTGTGCATTAATATTCAATTAACATAGATAAACAGGTTTAGGGTTAATCCTATTGATTGCATGTTAGTCAGAAAGCGCACATGAATACGATCAGAATAAAGTAGAGGCCTATTATTAGGCCAGGTTCAATCTCTTTTAGGTTGGATTTGTACCTTCATCTCCGAATTACCGGTCATAGTTACAGACCTATTGGAGTTGACGATCTCCTGGATCGTTAAGGGGTGTAACCTTCACCTCGTGAACGGTTTACAAGTTCCTAAAACTTGTTGGCGACTCTTTTGCTCTATCTTCTTTCCCTTTAGACGCCACCGCACTTTAGTGTATGATCACAGTGGGGTTCAAGCTAGGGATAATGCTTGAAATATTCCCTAAAGTTTTTTGGCGACTCCACTGGGGATGATTTCTATTTTAATTCCTGAAATTTATTTCGGCAATAATTTAGAATGAGTGGATGAGACTCGAAAAGTTCTAAGTATTTCATGTGCATAATTTTGATTAACATTATTGTCATATGCATAAAAAACATCTCATTGGAAAGACCATCCGTAATGAGTTAAAACATAGGATTTTTACACGTAGGAAATTTGAGGAATATCTTTCACAACTAGGATCGACATAATGTTGCGCGAAACTAGAAAATTTTATCGAGCACATAAAGCTGTTGAGGCATGTAGGAACTAGCGTCAGCGAACAATGATTAGCGCCAACATTTTGACGTTAGCGCCAGGGGACCGCTTCTATCGTCAGGCGCTAAAGCCAAAAAGTGGCGCTAGCCTCTGTTTGCTGGCGCCAAGTTCTTCCAATACTGAGCCAGAAATATGCGTTCTAATTTCGACCAGTTTTTAGCACTGTTTGCTCGATCCTACTTCCTGATTGAGTTTTTCTCACTTTTCCGAAACCCATATGTGTTCTACATATGGACATAACTCTCTAGGAATTCATGCTCCATCTACCTGATTGAACGCTCTGAGCAACAAAGGGTACATCCGAGAATGTTGAATTCACCAAACCATGGAAGCAAGTTTTCTAAACTTGCGTTGTCCCATCCACTCACACCAACCTTTAACATTTAGGCTTCTGCGCGGTGCATCTGGACAATTAACCATGAACCCTCTATTGACTAACCCATATCCCGAACTTTAGAGAACTAGAGCCATGGTTAGGTTGCAAACTCATTGCATCATGTTGTGCCTACTTGACTAATTGTGCATTATTGGTTGTGCATACTCTACGTGTTTTTCCTAATCATTTGTTTGACTTGTGCTAAGATTAAATAAATTAATTTATGACTAAAAGAACTTTGCCTAATTAATTAATTAATTATTTTGAGTAAATAAAGTTTAAAATTTAATCAGACTTGACTTAGTATGACTTTAGGCATACCCTGTAGAGTAATAATACTTAAAACAATTTCCGATCGACGCTCTAGCAATGGCGCCAAAATTTGAACTGTAGCGCCACTCTGTGGAGTGTAGCGCCTGGCGAAAATCTTGTCATCTGGCGCTACACTGCAAAGAGAGGCGCCAATCCTGTCGTTTTGACGACAGTTCGGTTTATTGCTCGAGTCATCACCTTATGTCTAATTGAATAGTTTTCTAGTCGATTCGGTTAATTTTTACTGGTAATTTTACCTTTTCAAGTCATTAATTGAGTCTAAGCACTAAGTTCCATGGTCTTACACAAGAATCAAAGCATGTCACTTAAACTCACCATATAAAGCACACACTAATACACACTTTGACCATGTTTAAGAGAGTCTTGTATGCACGTTTTTTCCGTCATTTTTTTAGGGGGGTAAGTGGGATATTAATCCTCCAAATAAATCAACTTGTTTAACCCTATACTTGATTGCCAAAAATATATATACCTTATTTTTGCCAAAAATATGCACCTATTTTTTTCTTTTCCTCTTTTAAACCGTTAAGTCAAGGTCAATTTGAGTCAAATAATTAAAACAAAAAATAGTTTGATTTACAGCGCGTGGTAAAGAAAAGAAGGGCGTTTAATCAAAGACAACCTTTTTATCCAAGTCCAACTTTTCGACAAACCCATTGCTCGTAAGAGGAAAGCTAAGACATTAATGGCAACTCAAGAAGAAGTCAATGAGCTCAGGAACCAACAAATTACCGTGACTGAGGTGTTAAAGGTTTTAACCCTCAAGATTGATGATCTTGTGAAACAACAACAGATGGACCTCATGCAAGAGAGTCTGAGCAAACTTTCTAGCGACTACAATTTCAAGGGATTAGCTCACAAGAGGTCTCGGTGGACAAGGATCTTCTTCCGCAGAATTTCAATGCCAACGACATCCCGAAATTCAAAGCAACTGATAACCCTTACTTTCATTTAAGAGCCTTCTTAACAATAATGAGTATTAAGGGTATCGACAAGAAAGTGTTTCCCTCTCTGTTCTCACTATATCTCGAAACCGTTTGCCAACAATGGTTCTTTTCTCTCGAGAAAGAAAGAACCTCTACTTGGGAGTCCATAGTAAACGCTTTCATTGATAGATACAAATACAATATTCAAGTTGAGACCGACTATAGGGAACTTGAAATCCTCAAGCAGAAGGAGAATGAAGGTTTCTCCTCTTTCTTTAACAAATGGAGAGAAACCTCAGCTAAGATGATTGAGGTGCCAAGTGAAAAAGAGTCCGTAAGGTTATTCATCAAAAACATTCAAGAAAAGTACTCCAAGCATCTCAAATATCAGAAAATCTCCATACCTTCAAGGCCGTCTACGACATTGGAATTAATATTGAAGACGATCTGGCTAAGTTGAAAGCTGCTAACAATAACTCCAACAGTGGCTGGAAAGGCAAGAAGAACGACAATCCTTCTTCTTCCAAAACCACCCACTCAAACAATGTTGGCACTTTTAACTTAAGTGAAGTCCTTGCTATGAATAATCAAGGACAAAAGAAACCATTTAGGAGAAACTTTACTCCTTTACAAGTCATCAATAAACCCAAGAAGAGTAATAGACTCTACACTCCAATTGGGATCCCATATGCACAAATGTTCAAAATGCTCTCCGAGAGTGGAGAGATCAAACCTCTCGAACCGAGACCATTTGAATCATTAAAAAGGACAGATAGATTTTATTGTCAATATCATCAATCAGGTGGTCACACTATTGAAAACTGTTTTAAATTTAAGGATTTAATTCAGAAAGTGATTGATGATAAGAGGCTAGTCCAAGTTCCACAAGAAGAAGACATAAATATTAATGGAGTTTGGGACAACGATGAAGAAGACGTTTACTTGAAAGACATGGTAGGACCTCCACCTTCGGTGTCATATGTCATGGATGACTTCTGGGTTGAAGAAGATTCATCAATAGACGTCCTCACAAGATCCGGGAGAATGCAACCCCTTGTTTTGACACAACCCATGCCAACCACGCAGCAAGTTCCCATACCTATCATAGAAGATAATGACATTGTCAAACATTTCAAGAAAACCAAGGTTGAAATGAACGTATGGAAGCTTTTAGCAACGTCTCGAGAACATAGGTTGGCCGTAATGAATGCCTTGGATAAGATAGGGATAGATTCTGACACCACTTCTGAGGAGTTGGCTAATTTCCTCACGAGTGATCTCCCTAGTCCTATCAACTTGATCACCTTTTCCGACAAGGATTTACCTCCATAAGGTGACAAACATTATAAGGCATTAAACCTCACAGTGGTTTGCAAGAGAATGAACGTCCCTATGAATCTTGTAGACAATGGATCAGCCATTAATGTCTGTCCACTTAGAACTGCAAGAATGCTAGGCATAAAGGATGAAGACCTAACCCCGTCAACGCAAGGAATAAGAGCCCATGACAACACTCGTCGTCAAGCTCTTGGTAAAATTACTATGAATGTAACGGCGGGAGCGATAGAACACGCTACTACATTCCAAGTAGTAGATATTAAAGCTTCGTTCAATTTATTGTTGGGACGCCCATGGCTTCATGACCTAAAGGCCGTCTCCTCATCTCTGCACCAACAGGTAAAGACTATAGTTGGAGGAATTCCCATTACAATTGATGCTTCACCCATGAGAATTAAAGCTATAGAGAATCCAATAATTAATGTGGAGCACAATGAAGACGAAGAAGATTTGTGGGGCTTTAATGAAGAGGTCTCCTTAATCGAGGAGGATGAAAGTACCCCTCTCTGCCACGACCCCCACTCCAATATGATCGTGAACGCTATTCTAAAGAAGCAAGGACATTTTCCAGGGATGACTCTAGGAAAGAAGAAAGGAATAGAAAAACCACTAGGATGGCCTTCCTAAATTAGACACTTTTGGACTTGGTTTCGAACCAACTCGGGAAGATCTCAAGCGAGCCCAGGAAAAGTCATAGGCGCGTAGGGACGCTGCATCAAAAAGAAAGCAATCCCAATGGATCAGTATCCTCTTACCCTTAATGGACAATTTATAAAATAAGGAGAGGACTATCCATGCTATGAATTTCCCGAACCATTTGTCGTAAATGGAATAAGGCAACCAGGATTCAAGATTTTCTTAGATTTCTACTTCATAGACGAAATCCCAACTCCTGTCCACAAGGAGAAAGCACCCCTATGCTTTGACTTTAATGTCATGGGATTACTATTTGGGCGAGAAAAGGATGAGCCAACATACAAAGGGGATAACTCCTCGCTCATTCAAACAGTCCTACAAAGCAAAAGCTTCGATCCCTCGAAGCTAATCACTCCAGCAGAAGGATCACTACAAGGGTGGCGCAAGACCGTCAAGGTGACTACTCCAAGTGGAAGGAAAATCTCCGGGAAAATCTCCATCACAACGGGGCAAGGACCAATGTTCGAAGAGTCGTCTGGGTTAGGGTCAGAGTCTCTCCCTATAGAGTCATCAAAGTCTTTCGTTGTAGCACCCCTCCTTCTATCTCTTCCCCTAGGATAGTTAGTGATCAAGTCCCTGAGGACATATTCCTCTTTGATGTAATGATCTCAGAATTTAATGATATGGCTTCTTCTCCTTACTCCTTGTGTTCTTCTTTAACCCAAGATGACGAGCATTGCTTAACTACATGAACAGGACAAAGAACTTATTAAAGCAATGGAAACACTTGAAAAGAAAACACCGATAATTGAGCAAACTGAGACGATTGATATCTCAAATGATTCAACCAATAAAAGAGAAGTTAAAATCGGACTAACACTTAATGAACAAGAAAGAAACGATTTAATTAACTTGCTTAAAGAATTCATCGATGTATTTGCTTGGTCATATGAAGATATGCCAGGCATTAATAGAGAAGTTGCTCAACACACTATACCATTAATTCTAGGAATGAAACTTGTAAAACAAAAGTTAAGTTGAATGAAACCCGACGTAGCTCTTAAAATAAAAGAAGAAGTTCAAAAACAAATAACTGTAGGTTTCATCAAGGTATCTAAATACCCCGAATGGGTCGCCAACGTCGTCCCAATTCCGAAAAAGGATGGAAGGGTAAGAATGTGTGTCGACTATCGAGACTTAAATAAGGCAAGTCCAAAGGACGACTTCCCTTTACCACACATCGATATTCTGGTGGATAACACATCAAATCATGCACTTCTCTCGTTCATGGATGGATATGCGGTCTATAATCAGATTCTAATGGCGGAAGAAGACATGGAGAAAACAACCTTCATAACACCATGGGGTACTTATTGCTACACGGTAATTCCATTCGGGTTGAAAAATGCGGGTGCTACTTACTAACGAGCAGCGACTGCCTTACTCCATGACATGATGCATAAAGAAGTTGAAGTATACGTGGACAATATGATTGTAAAATCAAAAGATCGCCCAGGCCATCAAATAGCTTTGAGAAAATTCTTTGAAAGGCTGAGAAAATACAACATGAGGTTTAATCCATCTAAGTGTGCTTTTGAAGTCACCTCTGACAAGCTTTTAGTTACGTCATAAGCTCTAGAGGAATAGAGATAGACCTAACCAAGATCAAGGCAATCATGTCAATGCCATCGCCCAAAACCGAGAAGCAAATTCGAGGATTCATTGGCCGGTTACAATACATAAGCAGGTTCATATCAAAATTGACAACAATATGTGAACCAATCTTCAAAAAGCTTAAAAAGAATGTACCAGTGATATGGGATGACGAGTGCCAAAAAGCCTTTGAAAAGATCAAAGCCTATCTCGCAAATCCCCCCGTATAAGCACCAGCACTTCCGGGAAGACCTCTTAGATTGTACTTAATAGTTACTAAAGAGACAATGGGAGCCATGCTAGCGCAAGAAGTAGAAGGCAAAGAAAATGCGATCTACTACCTAAGAAAAAATATGCTCGAGTATGAAGCACGCTATAAACCACTTGAGAAATTGTGCCTCGTATTGATGAGGGCCACAACCAAGTTAAGACATTACATTCTCGTACATACAGTCTTTGTAGTTTCCCGATTATATCCACTCAAGTATCTAGTCGAGAAATTTACACTCAATGGGAGCATATCGAGATGGATAGTCAACTTATTAGCCCAGTTCTATGTAAGGTTCATGCCACAAAAAGCTATCAAAGGATCTGTGGTGTCGGATTTTCTAGCAGACTTTCCAATAGAAGACTCGACGCCAATACACGACAATGAATTTCCAGACGAAGATTTGATGGTCCCTGAAGTGACACTTGGACCTTGTACTTCGACGGAGCATCAAGCCAAAAGGGATGTGGCGTTGGAGTATTACTAGTATCACCCAAAGAAGAGCATGTTCCAATCTCTCTAAAGCTTGATTTCGACGTTACCAACAACACTGCTGAATACGAAGCATGCGTGGTAGGCCTTGAAACAACATTGGCATTGGGAGTGAAAAAGTTACGGATATTCGGAGACTCTTCATTGATCATCAATCAAATCTCCAAAAGATGGAAAGTAAGGAGCGAAAGTCTAGCCCCTTACCAAACTTATCTGGAAAACCCTTATTAATCAGTTAGAGAAGGTAGAATACACATATCTACCTAGAGAAGAAAATCAATTTGCTGATGCCTTGGCAAGACTAGCCTCAATGGTTAGGATTCCTACGAAAATTGAGCAAATGCCTCTAACTATAGAAAAAAGGCATAAGCCGGCCTATGTTCAAGCTATAGAAGATGATGAAGTGACCCATGAAGAAGAAGAATAAGAAGAAGAAGAAGAAGAAGAAGAAGAAGAAGAAGAACCATGGTATACAGATATACTCAATTATGTCACCAAAGGAGAATACCCTCTCCACGCTAACAAAAGAGCAAAACAAGCATTAAGACTCTTGGCTTCCCAATACGTACTCATGGACAACGAGCTACACAAAAGGGTATCTAAGAGCCGAGCTCTCGTGTGTGTAGGAAAAAGGGATGCTCAAACAGCAATGAGGATAGTCCACAAAGGAATTTGTGGAACTCACGTAAATGGCAAAATGTTAGTCCAAAAGATAATGCGAGAAGGATACTATTGGACTACAATGAATAGGGATTGCTATCAATACGTAAAAAGATTCCCTAAGTGCCAAAATGCTAATTTACAACATGTTCCTCCATCTTTGCTCTACACCTACACGTCGCCATGGCCATTCTCTACATGGGGAATTGACATCATCGGCAAAATCACCCCCCCAAGAATACGAGGTCACGAATATATTTTAGTGGCAACTAATTACTTCACAATGTGGGTCGAAGCATAATCATACGCCAAACTCATTGCAAAACATGTAGCACTCTTTATCGAAAGAAATATTATTTGTCGATATGGAGTCCCACATGAAATGATAAGTGACAATGGAACTCACTTTCAAGCCGAGTGTGAAGAATTTCTACAAAAATATGGTATTCAACATCCTCATTCTTCCCCTTATAGACCTCAGGCAAATGGAGCAGTCAAAGCAGCTAATAAAAATTTAAAGACTATCATCGAGAAAATGACGGAAAATTACAAGGATTGGCCTAACAAACTCCACTTCGCATTGTGGGGTTATCGCACGTCAATTCGCACGTCAACAGGAAATACGCCATTTTCCTTAGTTTATGGAATGGATGTCGTACAACCTGTCTAGCTAGATATTCCATCTCTACGCATCGCATTAGAGAGCAAACTTGATGAAGTCGAATGGACTAGGGCAAGATATGAGGAGCTAATTCTACTCGATGAAAAACGACTAGAAGCTCTACATCACACACAATGTTACCAAACTCGTATGGCTAGGCATTTTTATAAGAAGGTCAAGACAAGAAACATCAAAGTAGGAGATTTGGTGTTAAAAGCATTAAAGAAAAATGTTTTAGATCCAAGGGGAAAATTCAAACCTAATTGGTCTAGACCCTACATTGTCAAAACATTCCTGTGAGGAGGTGCAGCAAAATTAACTGACATGGATGGCAATGAGTTCTCGAACATGACAAATCTTGAACAACTTAAAAAGTACTACCCATAATCACTTGAGTAGGACACTCAAGAGAGCTACGTTTGGCCTGATTCCTTAAGAAAGGATACGTAGGCAAACCTTTACGGGTGCGGCCACTTTATTTTTTTTTTCAAACCTCGTATCCCAGACTTAATAAAAAATTCAACAGAAGATCGACGACACATTGGCGTCACAGAAAAAATTCTGGCGCCAGCTGATGAACCTTAGCGCTAGACGACAACCCCTGTCGCCTGATGCTAGATTGCAGCAGCTGGCGCCAGTCGCAAAATTGCGGCGTCAATATTCTGAAAAGTATATGGGAACATTTCGGTGTTTTTCGGAAAATTTTCGACTTCCGTACTCGAAAAAATTTCTAGAAAATTAAAATTTCAGTTTTCATTGCTTTAATAAATTAAATTTAAATAATTTAATTAAAAAACCGGAATTTCATTAATAAAATAAATTGCATTATTGATGGAATTTAAATAAAGCTTAAATAAATTAACTTTGAATTTAAAAACTAAGTCTAATAATTAAAAGTTAAGTAATTATCTCAATTTTTTTTTTCTCTTTCTTTGCCTTCTTCCAATTCTTATATGCATCTTCTTCCTCATCCTTAACTCTAGCTAGCAGGCATCTTTTAGAGGACCTACATTCAATTTTGGAGTAAATAGTTTCTCCTTTAGCTGGGACCCCATGCTTCTTTATTTTCTACCAACCATCTTTTCTATTTTCCACCAAGGGATGACCCACTTGATGGCAAAATTGCAAGACTCGAAGACCTTCTTCCATTCGTGGCGCCCCATCTTATAGAAGCGTTTCTTCCTTCTCACAAAGCAGTTTGGAGTGTACTTCTCAATATTGTCTGGAGGGCTAATTAATTCCTGTCTTTCCATTAGCCACATCTGTAAAAAAATTCAGTGCAAATAAATTATTATTACTATACAAAAATATATTTTTGATTTCTGTAATTAAAAATATTATTTTTCTACCTGTAATAAAATTGGAGAATCCCGAAAAGGCGCTTTTGGATTATTCTTTAATTCATCAAGACTAAGCATAGTCTCTCCAACTATTAATGACATTGGATTTCTCCCAGATTTTATCTGCTCTAAAACGGTGGATATAATTGCTTGACCCTCATTAGTTTTACCAGTAGTGAGAAAATATTGATTAAGCATGCAAAAGAGAAAAGCTCTTCTTCTATAAACATGAAAAGACTCAGAATAAGGTCTATCAAAATAATGACGATCAAATTCTTTTAAATTAACTTTGCTACCATCTACTATTTTTGCTAGATCTTTGTCTTTTAAATTAAAGAAGCGCTCAAAATCCTTATAATAATATTCGTTTATTTTAGGGATTACTACAAGATCTAATGTGGGGAAGCCTAAAATAGCACCGAATTCTTCCGGCAAAGGGCTAATTTCATCATACCCTAATCTAAAGCAATGAGTATCCACATCCCAATATTCTAGGGCGGTATGAATAAAGTCTAAATCAAGATCTACCCCTTTGACACCATAAATACTCCCATGTGAAAAACATTTAACTCTTTTCTCTCCTTGGCAGTAAGAGACCGACACCATTCATGAGTGAAGTTGGTAAAACTTTTAGAAACTAGAGACATTATTGTTATTTTTTCTAAAAGCTAAGAATATATTTAATCTGCTGAAATTATGAAGAAAATCGGCTGGGCAGGGGGCTATTTATACACAAAATGGGCGCAATTATAATCTTGGAAGGATTCGGAGTCAGCGCTCATTAGTGTCAGACGCCAAACATTGGCGCCCAACACCAGAGCCTGGCGCCCAAGGCCAGAGCCTGGCGCCAAACGCTACGTGTAGCGCCTGACGCTACACCAAAACGCGTGGCGCCAGGTGGCGCTAACGTGTTTTAAAATACGAGCTTTCCAAAACCGCGTTTTTAGGCCTGATTCGAGTCTGACCAATGACTTTACGGTCTTTTTATTCTTCTTTTATATCTTTTTCTAAATTTCACTATTATATTAATTATACTATTTTTCGGATTTTATTTTCATTTCCAAGTTTTTACAACTCCAATATTAATTCTTTTTGGGGGAGAAAGTCGGATACCCTCCATCAATAGTAAAAATGACGGAATTTTTGCGCAAAATTAATTTTCACAATTCTTTGCACACACGAACATGCACATAAAAATAAAAAAATTAAAAACGATAAATGATGAATAAACTCATAGTAGTATGTATATACAAGCATGTCTAAATAATGAGTCTAAATAAAGGCAAAGTTCTATACAAAGTCAAAATAATAAAAAGCACAAGAGCAAACTACGACGCCAGGGGACGTACACCCATCATCTCACAAAACTGCGCCGTACGAGGAGTAACCTCTTCATCAGCTTCGGTCTCCTCGGGAGGTGGAAAACTCAACACAGGACCCGCCCACCCAAAATCAACCTAAGGGTGAGGCTGCGGAGGTTGCTGCGATGACGAGCCGATCTCGTACATCCCACCACCTCTAAGAGCCGAGGTAGCCTCTCCCCGGCCTCCCGGCGCAGCATGTGCACCCTCAGATGAAGAGCCTGAGCCCTCTACCGCCTCGGTATGGGCAGCCTCAGAACGACCGCCTCGACCAACAAAACCAGTGCGGCGACGTCTCAAGCTAGACCTTGCCGGCTCCCTCCGCACCTCAGGTCTCGTACGGGTATGTGAAGGAATGGGCTGACCATGCAAAAGAAACCAAAATCAGAAACATGCAAAATAGAAGCAGTAATGCAAAAACATAAGAAGGGAAGTGTAGGGAATATTTTCAAGCCTTTAAAATCCCACTAGCTTGAACCCCACTGTAATCATACACTAAAGTACGGTGGCGTCCAAAAGGGAAGAAGATAGAGCAAAAGAGTCGCCAACAAGTTTTTAAGGAACTTGTAAACCGTTCACGAGGTGAAGGTTACACCCCTTAACGATCCAAGAGATCGTCAACTCCATAAGGTCATGAACCAAATAAGGGTTCGGGGATGAAGGTACAAATCCAACCTAAAAGAGATTGAACCTGCCCTAATAATAGGCCTCTACTTTATTCTGATCGTATTCATGTGCGCTTTCTGACTAACATGCAATCAATAGGAATTAACCCTAAACCTGTTTAATCTATGTTGGTTGAATTTAATGCACAAATAAACTATTATTGACGATCACTTGAATTATAATCACAATTAACCTAACAAGATTATTAATTATCTTATTAAGCGTGATTGCAAATACCAATTCCCTTTAACCTGCAATAAAAGGTGATCAAGCAATAACAATATAAAATAATATGCATATCAAGCAACATAATAAATAATCAACATCATAAATATTAGGAAGAGCATAGGAAGCATCATACTTAATCATACTTAATATTAAAGATACCCTAGACATGATACTAGGAATCATAATAACAATATAAGCATGATATCTACATCATGAAATCAATTAAACCATCAAAGCACTTACTTGGATGCCTCGTATATCTTTCTAATAACAAAATACATAGTAACTTCAAGGAAAATAATAATCAAAACAATTAAATTAAATAATTGAAAGAGAGATTTGGGACCAATCCCTCATAAATTAAAACCTTTCACGTCTAGGGCGAAGGCAACTTCGAATATGGCTAGGTGTTTCTAGATCTTGTGAATGCGGAATTTTGTATTCAAGAGCAAAGTATTAAAGGAAGAATGAATGAAGAGATGAATGAATTCAAAGAATTTGATGAATGATTGAGAGTTGATGAAGACTTAAGAATAGAGAGAATTGGTGAATGATAGATGTAGATGATGAAGATAATTGATGAAGACTTAAGAATAAGGAGAATTCGTGAATGAAAACGGAGTTTTTGATACAATATTTATAGAGAAAAACATCCAAAAAAGATAATTTATCAAAACAGAGTCTGAGGATCGCAAAACCACCTTGGCGCCAGCCTTGGCTCATTGGCGCCAGGACCAGTGGCTAGCGCCAGACGCCAATGGCTAGCGTCTGGCGCCAATCCTGATTCCAGGCGCCAAGGCCTGGGGTTGGACGCCAAATTGGATTTCAACGCGTTTTCGAAAATCTGATAAGTTTCCCGTACTGGAAGATAAAATAATATAATTTCAGTCGAAAATGCTATTTGATCTTGATTAAAACTCTGAAGAATCCTAATTAAATTAAGAATGATAAGAACCTTCTAGAATGTTCTAGAAGACCAAAACCATTCCTAATTACACTATGAATGATAAATCATATTAGGCCCTCCCCTAGATCATTGGGCCGTACTTAAAGCTCAAACCGGGCCTAGTTTAGTAAATTGGCCATAACTTCCTCAATATTCATCGGAATTGGGCTTATAATATATCGTTGGAAAGGTCTTTGCAAGCCCCATCCAACTACACCACTATTGGACCCATATCATGGACCAACCAAACTGGATTGGTTGTTTTCTTAAAATAAAGTTTTCAAAATCAGAGAGAAGAGAAAATAAAACTTTCCGCAACACTAGACCTTTCCACACTTTCGTTTCATTCGATTATGATTCGACGTGAAAGGCACTTATCACCGGGTTTGGTTTTGAAGAGACACAAATGGGTGTCTACAGGAAGCTACCTCCCGGACGGCGTCGTCACGACGACATTTAGCCACGTTCCTCATCCGGACGACCTGACTCCGGAAGGCATCTATGTATCGTGCCATCACCGTGACCACCTCGCGTGAGAACTGTCAAAGAAGTAAAGTCAGTAAACGTGCATAACATATATGGACAAAAGTTGCAAATAATTAAGCTTACCCGAGTCTGGTGACGAGGGATCTACCGCTCCACGAAGCACACACCCTCGGGAGCCGGAGGAATCATCTCCTCAATCGGCCCGTATGACCCCTGATAGTGGATGGACATACGAGGTGGCACGAACTCAGTAGGTCCAGCCAGACAAAGCAAGTCAAAGTCAGTAAAGCATTACTTGGGGGTTACTTAACGAAAGGTAAAAGCTAAAAATCATATCGCCACCTCCTCAGCCGGTACAGGGACTGAAGCTAACAACGACAATAACTCCTCCACATAGCACAACCCAGGGATCGTGTAAGATCGCCAAGGGGTACCAGCTCCCTCTGACATGCTCACCAACCTCACGGCGTTGAACATGTGACGCGGTGGAGGAGTAGGAACGACAAAGGTATCCGAGGAATGATGAATAGCAACCCTCTCTCCAAGATACGCGATCGCTCCATATGTCCCTAGGAAATAGCGACGCTCAGCAGTAAACTGCACGGCTAGCCCAGGGACAACCAAGTCCCATGGCCAGTACAGCGCGTCAGGCTCCTGCAAATAACGCTTAACAGATAAGAATCTATCAAAGGTGTTACAAAATGCTCAAATATGTAAAGAACCATACCGAGAGGATCCAATCTCGGACATAAGTAGTGAACATCCCAACACGACGGCTTCCCCAGGAAGCACTAACTGGAAACCTGCGCGGCGACTGTTTCGCCGGCACAATTGAGGGAAAGTACTCGTAGAACCAGATCTACAAAAGGAAAAAATTATCAGCGAGTGCTAACTAAAGCTTAGAGCTAAACTTTACGGGAAATAAAGTATACCTCTACGACCCTCCAAAAGCCGGATAGAGCGACGCTCCCCGTGAAGGACCGATGTCGACACGAGTCTCGTAACTCTCGAATGAAGTCAGCATAGGCCAAGCTGGCCCAATCATAAGTCCTGATCAAGTGTAGATCGCGGACTGCAGGCAGATAGTAAAGCAACACTCTAATACCCTTGTCGGGGGAGAACTTCCCTAACAGCAAGATGAGTACAAAGATGCGCACCCGCTACTCTCGGGTAGTCGCATCATCATCAAAACCCGCTGCTAGAGTCGAGCGACGAACCCCCTTCGTGATGAAGTGAGTCGAGTCCACCTCAACTCGAGCCCAAACAGCAATTGGACCCAACAGCTCCTCGACCTCGGGAGAAAAGACATTGATCTTGTTGTCGAACGGTAGCGTAACAGAGCTAAACTCCAGTCCCATATTGAGACTGAAATCGGTCGGGGTGACCATTATCTTACCCCAAGGGAAGTGGAAAGTGTTGGTGGTGTCCCAATAGAACTTCACCGGAGCACGAACCATATGTTGACCCGCGCTAGAGGCAATCATGGCCTCGGAGGTCTCGAAAAGCGGAGCTAGTCCGCAAGACTCCCAGAGAAGTCTCGCCTCTTCGTCGTTGCCGATGTACATCTTGTACAGGTCGCTCAAGGTATCGCAACCTGAACCATCGCAGCGCGTCCTGCCAACTGAGATACCCCGTCTCACCCTCTAAGAAATATGGTGGACGGGAGAGAAGTACAAAGTCTGCTCATCCCACTCAGGGAGTCGGTCGAGTGAAGTGGATAGATCGGCGTCATCCTCTACGGGCTAGTGCTCCCGTCGAACGTCTCGGGATAGTGAACCTGAACCTCGCTGTCTAACAATGCTACATTATGCAAAATTATCATAAATTAAGGTTCTATAGTATGTTCGCCTAGCCGCATGATACTATGTTCGCAAAAAAACAGAGTACGTAGTACTAAAATAGAGCAAAATTCAAATTGAGCATATGCCGCATTTTTCAAGCAATCAAACAATTGCTTACAATATTATAGTAATTATTGTGACAAATTGGACAAGAATTTCTAGAAAAAACGTCAGGAACAAGCCACATTGTCTTCCCAACCTTAAGAGGTCCAACAATGGTGATTTGTTCATTTCTTCACCAAATTGAGTCAAACAAGTCTCAAATTACTCCCAAGGCAATATATAAACGTAGTAAAGCAATTTCGTGGCATAAAATTGACAAACAAAGAGATTTAAGCCAATTCTAGTTTTGAATTTTCAAGAAATTCGTGAGCAAACACATGCAAAATTCATTAAAATCGGGGTGAGTTTGAAAAAAACTTACATAGATCGGGAAAATGGATGGAATAAGCTTTGATTTGCAACAAATTTGAGCGAATTCGGTTAAGAAACGAGCAAGAACGAGCTAAATGAAGTTTTGAGCGATTCTCAAGCAAAATCCGAGCAGCAACATCGGAAATGAAGAAGAGAAGGGTATTTATGGAAATCCCGACTCTAGCGCCAAGAGACATACCTTAGCGCCAGTCGATAAGGCTTAGCGCCTGGTGTTTTGGGTATTTATGTCCCTCGGGAGAGTTACGTCACAAAGATTGGTCCGGCTGAGTTGTACCTGCAAAACAACGGAGACTTCGGGTGGTTGGAGCTCCGCCTTCGAAGATCAAGTTAGTAACTTGAAAGGGAAAAAGAGTACGAAAATTTAGGTGGGGATCTGCTTAGATTCCAAGCTTAGGTGTTTCTCTGATGAGAGAGAGTGTGGGTGTAATAAATGATTAAACTTGTCCCCAAAGTGGGGAAATATCTCCCTATTTATAGGGTCTTGGGAGAATGTGCCCCTATCTAGGTCACTTGACCTAGATTTTAGTGGGCTGCGCCATTTTACGGCGCTTCTAGGGATTTGGGCCCTTGAAGGCCGCCATTTCAGAGGTTTATCCAAGGGGGCCATGTGTCATGAGAATATTAGGCCACGTGGGCCATCCTGAACTCGACACGTGGCCTCCTCTCATTGGTCCACGTGTCTAGGGTATTTTTACCCTAAACATTTGCCCCTCACAGGGGTCACGTGCGTATCACGTGGGGCCTGTGACACGTGTCCACCTATCAGAGGTGAACAGTAACGGATAGTAAAATTTAAATTTCAAACAGGAATTTCCCCCGTTTTCACCTTCTATAAATAGAAGTTTACCTCCCCCTTTTCCCCTCACTTTATTCTCATTTGACTTTTTAGAGAGAGAAAGAGAGGTTTTAGAGAGAGATTCTTTGCCTCCGTCTGCGTCAAAGTATTTTCGAGTTTCCGCGTGCTAGCAGTTCAACACCCGGTTTACCGGCTATAGCGGTTTTCAGATTATTCAGAGTTAAAGTAAGGTAACCGCTTGTACCATTTCAACTTTTCTCTTTTTCAACTTGTATACATTCTTTCTCCGCCTGTATACATAGTTTTAGAAAATAAAAGTGAGTTCTCAATCCACACACTCGGCACTGCCTAGGACACTTAGCCGGTCCCCCGGAACGGCTGAGTCTAGAACAAGGGGTGCCCTTTCTGGACTGTCAGAACCAATGTTCTCATCTCCGAATTCCTCCCTCTTTGTGTCTGTGCAGGACACAATGGCCAGAACGAAACAGACGGCCAGAAGGTCTAAGAGTCGGCGCACTATATCAGCGCCAGCCGATGAGGTTGTCCCAGACGGGGAACAAAGAGATTTGGAGGAGAGTAGTTCTGATGAAGAGGCTCCCTCTACTTTCGGGAGCTCGGGTGTACGAGAGGTAGGCGGCGAGGAAGCCGCCTCCTCTAACGGAACCGGCGATGCTGAGGTCGGCGAAGGGTCAAGGGCCGAATCTTCTGGCTCTGACCAGGATAACTTTGCGGCTGACTATCAGCAGCCGCCTAAGGTCGCCGACAACCCAAACCCCAAACGGACTAGATTGCTTCCGAGTAACATTGCCCTACTAAATAGCGGCTTTAGGGCTTTTTAAGAGAAGCACTCCTTTGGAAGGGGCTGGGATATCATCATTCTGCCTGCTGACGCAATAATGGCCTGGAGCGATGACATTGATAATGCAAACCGTTACTTTGTCTGCTACGAGGCGGTCATCGAAGCCGGCCTCTGGTTCCCCCTCCATACCGGGATTAGGAAAATCCTGAAGGGGTACGATTTAGGAGTTTGGCTGCTCACCCCCAACTCGTGGGTTAACATTCTAAGTTACATCGCCGCCTGCGAGCTCTAGAATATAAATCCTTGCTTCTCCGCCTTCGCTCATATGCATTATTTGAGCAAGGCCCTAGGCGGTCATGGGGCATGGTATACTCTTACTACCTTGCCCCAGTATTTGATGAGTTTGGACAAGGTGTCCAAGTGGTTTGGGTGGAAGGATAAATTTTATTTGATTTCTTCCCCAACTCTGAGACATAATCGGACACTACGTCGGTACAACATAGAGCCGGCTCTTCTGGGCAGGAAATGCCCTCTCCCAGAGCTATCTACTAAAGCCCTGGAACAAATAATAGAGTCGGGATTCATCGAGACCACAACCGAGCCCATGTGGGATGGGACTCACATTATAGTCCCAAAAACTGGATCCCCCATCCGGACTTCTTCAAGGACGAATGCTTCTTGTCCGCCTGCGGGTTAAGTCCCATGTTTCCCAAGGGTAGATCACCTTACATCCGGAGTATTTGTTATTTTATTAATACAAACTTTCCATAATTTCTTCTAACTTGAATTCTATTCATGCAGCCGACGCCTTGAAGATGGTTGATCCGGCAAAGACTCCGGCTAAATCGGCGGCGCTGTTGCGTAAAGAGGCTGCAATTGCCAAGAAAGCAGCCGTCGATGCAAAAGAGTCTAAGAAAGGCGGGGTAAGACCGCCTGACTTTATATATATATATATATATATATATTTAAGCAATTTACCGGTTGGGTATACTTAACCTTGTTCATTTCTCAGGACTCTGTAAAGCGAGTGCCACGATCCTTCTCCAAGCTTCTCAAAAAGTTCCGGCTGCGAAGGCCGCCAGAAAGGACCCCCCTCCCCGGACAAGCTCTACTTCCAAATTCGATCGTCCAACGACCGGAGGCAAATCTCCTTCTGTTATGAAGATTCTGAGCGAAAGCTCGGAACGTTCGCAACAGAAAGCGCCGGATGCCTCAACGACATCGAAGGGTGGCTTGCCACCTAATGTTGCAGACGGTGCGGCAACAACCGGGGAGGAGCAGACGCCTACGCCCCATCCGGACAACCAAGGTAAGGGAAGGATTGAAATACCTTGGCCACTTGACTTCATGAGAGTCAAGACTAAGGTAGACCCCTCTTGGGGTTCAGTCAGCAGCTAGCAACGGATGAGTGCCAACTATGCTGCCTCTTACTCACAGAGTACTACTTTTGGTGCAGATCTGACATCCGACGATTTGAATTTTGTAGGTTTCGCAAAACGGACGGTGAGGACCTTCACCCGGTCAGAGAAGAACTCCATACCCGATTTGCAGGTAGTGGACTTCGACCGGATAATGGGCCAGTTGGCTGAGGTAAATAATCCCAGAACCCTGATATCTTTTCTTTTAAATTTACTAAGTAAATCATAATCCGGTTGCTCTTTTCTCAGGCTGAGGGTGGACGGACTCCGGGGCCCCTTTAGGAAGAAGAAGGAAGAGGTAAATGACGCCAAACGGAGGGCCCTTGAAAACCTCAACTCTGCTGAATATGCTAATTATATGTGTGATTTAAATATTAAAGAAGTAGAGTTGAAAAAGCAGGAGCTGATCCGGAGCTTGACGGCTACCAGCCGAGTTAATGACCTTGAGGCAAAGCTGAAGGATGCCAAATCTGAGATCAAGGCATTAGAAGATGCCAACCTGGAGAACGCCCAGCTCCGGGTAGACGTCTCCCGTCTGGGGGCTGAGATCGTCAATCTGCGGAACAAGCATTTGGACGAGATCGCCCAGGAGTAGAAGCGGCTGATGGAGGAAAATGAGCGGGACAATGTAGCCCGCATGAAAATCACTTGGAGACTCCTCTACCCGGATATATACTTTGAGGTCTATAAACTTAGGTATGATTACGTCACTGAGGTGTATGATGCCCAAGTGCTGGGTGAAGCTCCTCCAGCTTGCTTCCAAGATTGGGCTGCCGAGCAGGGTTACGAAGTTTCGGATGCTGAGGAGCCGGGAACGGATGAACAAAATGAGGGCCCAACTGGCCAGGATCAGCCAGAGCAGCAGCCTCCACCTCAGCTCTAGGCGAGCCTCCCCAACTTCTGCGGCAGTATGCCAACTACTTTCTTTGTCGGCTTGTACGCCGTGTAATATTGTATCTTTACCAACCATGGGGTTGGGTTAACAATTTATTTTTTGTTTCTTCACCGGATGTAAATCCGGTTAACACAACTTCTAGCCTTTGTGCCATTTCAAATATTAATGAATTATTCCGACGCAGTCGGTTGTTTATACCTGTTTGTGTTTGAAATTTTCAATGAGTTTGCGTATATTTGCAATTCTTTAATATTTTTCCTAACTTAAAAAAGCATGCGGCAACTTGCAATCCGGGTGCTCTTACCCATGGACAGTTGTGTGGTTGGTTTAATTTCAAATTGATTGATTGGCTTGAAAACACTTGATACTTGGAGAAGTATGGAGTGTTTTTAGGCCAATCAATCACAATGGTGATTGCCCCAAACCAAGTGCGTAACCGGCCATTAAAGTGGGTACTTTGAGCCTTTTACCTAGGCGGTAATATTCCGTCTGGGATTATTACATAGCCATTATACAAAATCTTTTGCCCTCAGTTTGGGAGAGTGAGTGTAACTTTGGAATAAATAACCTAAGTAAAAACTTCTGCCGGTAACCGACTAATGCCTCGGGGCATCCAGTATTTTGTAACTTAACCGTTCCTCATAGATTATTCTGGTCAGTCGGCTATGAGTTGACCAATTCGGTCTTTCAATTTTCGTCGTCTACATAGGTACGTAGAACCGACGAATAGTCTAATCTCTGCGACGATTGCACCCGGAGGGGTGTTGCCGGATGCCTTTGTCCATGTTGGGACAGGAGGTTTTATAAAATAAGCAACCATCCGGCCATTATGGCCTTTGGTCTTGTTTGAGTCCGGTTGTATAGCCACTAAGTGTTTTTGTACTTAGTTTTTTAAGCTGGCCATTGGCCACACGATATCATATTTGTATTAAATGTTAATTTAGTTGATTAATTATTTTGTCCGTCTGGGTATTACCCAGGCGGATTGGTGAATATAACATTAAATTACACTAAGTATCAAACTTAGTTGATTAAACTGGTAATCCGCCTAAGTATTACTTAGGCGGTTAGATAATTATATAATTGAATCTACACTAAGTGTCAAACTTAGGCAGTCAAACATGAGTTCCGTCTTAGGGTATCCCAGGCGGGTAAGTAATAAAAATAGCAAAACAATTCCGCAAACAAAGTCTGAATTCTTATTAATTGACTTACTGTTTACAAAAATTTACATTTCTCAGAAGTAGTACTTTTTTAAGTTATCTACATTCCAAGTTCTAGGAAGACGCCGGCCGTCTGGGGTTTCCAGACGGTAGGTTCCATCCCTGACTTCTTCATAAATCCGGTAGGGGCTTTCCCAATTAGGGGTTAGCTTTCCAGCTTCATTGGCCCTACCGGTTGCCTCCATTTTTCGTAACACAAAGTCGACGACTTTCAAAGGACGCTTGGCACTTTCTTGTTGTAGGCTCTAGTCATTCTCAGACGGTAAATCTCATGACGCAGGGCAGCGTTGCCCCTACGTTCCGCTAGGGAGTCCAATGCTAGCCGCATGGCCTCCCTGTTTGCCTCTTCATCATAAAGCATGAATCATAGAGTCGGCTCGTAATGTTCAATGGGCAAGACGGCTTCAGCACCGTATACCATTAGAAATGGGGTTTCACCAGTTGCCTCTTTGGAAGTAGTCTGGATGGCCCATAGGACATGGATTAACTCTTCTGCCCATAGGCCACCGGCTCTTTTAATTTTCTTTTTTTATGCCGTCTGAGATGAGTTTGTTGAAGGCTTCGACTTGGCCGTTTGCTCGGGGTCGGCCGACTGATGCAAAACAATGTGAGATACCCTGATCTCCCAACCAAGTCTTAAGATGAGGGGTTTGAAACTGAGGGCCATTATCAAACACCATAGACATAGGTACCCCAAACCGGGTGATGATGTTCTTCCAAAAGAAAGAGATGACATCCTTGGTCTTGATGTTCTTAACCGGCTCAGCTTCTACCCATTTGGTGAAATAATCCACAGCCACCAAAATGTAGCGCTTTTTGCCTAGAGTAGGCGTATAAGGACCCAAGATATCCATGCCCCATTTAGCAAACGGGACTGGGCTGTGAATTGCCATCTGATCAGTAGCCGAGCGATGAATAAGCTTGCCAAACCTCTGGCATTTATCACATCTCTTCACCAACTCTTTAGCGTCTGCTTCAAGAGTAGGCCAAAAGTAATGCCGCCTGACTCTGACGCCTAGGGACCTGCCGCCTATATGAGAGGCACAGTACCCAGCATGCAATTCTTCAATAACTTCTTTCCCCTTTTCTTGGGTAACACACTTCAATAGAGGTTTAAGGAAACCCGCCTTGAAGAGCTCTCCGTTTCTCAACTTGAAGTTTGCTGCTCGCTTCTTCATGACGGCTGCTTCCTGTGGTGAATCAGGAAGTATGCCGTCTGCTAAATATGCCCGGATGCCATCCATCTAGGTAGAGATTCGGTCCAGAATTCCAATGGGCTCTTCATATATGCTTCTCTTTTCAAGAACTTCCCAAAAGACCGACTAAGGCGTATCACAACAGGCGGATGAAGCCAATTCGGACAACGCATCCGCCTGATTGTTATCTGACCTGGGCACCTGATTCAGACGGAATTCCTCAAGTGCCCTAGCCTCCGGCTAGCAGGGCTTCATACTCCGCCTCGTTATTTGAGGCTTGAAACTTTAACCGCAGTGCATATTCAAATCTGTCCCCCTCAGGGGACTCATATATAATTCCTGCACCGCAGCCGTTCTTCGTCGAGCTCCCGTCTACATACACTTTCAAAACCTGGTCGATGTTATCCGGTTGCACCGGTCGTGTCATTTCAACAATGAAGTCGGCAAACGCCTGACCTTTCACTGCCTTTCTAGGTTCAAAAGTGATTTCAAGACTTTGCATTTCAATAGCCCATTTCAACATTCTGCTGGATGATTCCAAGGTAGACATTGGCCACTTGAGGGGCTGGTCGGTTTAAATTACCACCAGATGGGCCAGAAAATATGGTTTCAATTTCTTGAAAGCCATATACAAGGCAAGGCCAAAATTTTCAACCATGGGATACCGAAGCTCAGCATTTTTTAGAACATAGCTAATGAAATAGACCGGGAGCTGAATTCCGTCTCTCTCAGCAAGGAGAACAACACTGAGGGCATGATCTGAGACGGCTAGGTACATGTATAACAACTCTTTAGGCAGTGGACTAACAAGCCTTGGCAAAGAGTGCAAGTGTTTTTTCAGCCTTTGAAAGGCCGCCTCAGCATCATCCCCTCATTCAAATCTGGTCTTCTTCCTGATTGCTTGGAAGAAGTAAAGGCATTTGACACGTGACCGGCTGAGGAACCTCCCAAAGACCGCCAGGAAATCGGTTAGTCTTTGAGCTTCCTTGATAGTGCGGGGTGACTTCATGTCAATTACCGCCTGTATCTTCTCGGGGTTAGCCTCTATCCCCCTTTGATCAATCAGGAATCCGAGAAACTTCCCAGACTTAACACCAAAGACGCAATTCTTAGGATATAACATAACCCTATGCTGCGTGAGTGACGAAGGCTGTCTTCTCTTGATCTTTCTTCCACAGGGGTATTTGATGGAAGCCGGAGTAGCCATCCATGAAACTCATCAAGGCACGCCCGGCAGTCGAATCGACCAGACTGTTGATCTTAGGAAGCGGATAACTGTCCATGGGACATGCCTTGTTGAGGTCTGGGTAATCAACACTCATACGCCAGGTACCATTCGGCTTCTTTACAAGCACAACATTTGCCACCTAGTCGGAAAAATTACATGGCCGAATGAACACTGCGTCCAATAGCTTTTTTACTTCGGCAGTTGCCGCCTGACTATTTTCCTCGCCGTGATTTCTTTTCTTTTGCCGGATGGGCTTCTTTTTAGGATCCACGGCGAGTTTGTGGACAGCAAGATCCGAGCTAACGTCTTCAACCTCTTCCACTTCAAAGGCAAAGATGTCTTTGAATTCCTTCAGCGGGAGGTGCAGATCTGCACCCAATTTAGCATGAGCAGTCGTCCCAACCTTATCCGTACCCTCTGGACGGCTATCGTCCTGAGGTATATCAATATGGTCACCAGCCGGTTGGGGACGAAGCTATGCTGACCGCTGTCCGGTCAGTGATTGCTATTTTTTCTCTTTTTTCACCTCTACCAGCAGCGGTGCCTTTCTTTTCTTTCCGGATGCTGATGGGGCTGGGGCTGGGGCTGGGTCGGCATCCTTGACATTGTCAAGGTCTACTAGTTCCTGCCCTTGGCTATCTGGGGCCACAATATCTTTGACGGCTGAGAGGTAGCACTCCCGGGCCCTCTTCTGATCCCCATTCAAGGAACCAAAAGAGTCGTCATCCCTCTCATACTTGATGAGCATGAGGGAAGGGATGATTACATCCTTGGCTTCGTTGAGGGTTGTCCGGCCCAGAATAATGTTGTAGGCGGTCAGCTCCTCAACGACCAAGAACTTGACGACCAGGTGTCGCTCTTTTCCCTTCTCGCCCAGCCGGATTGGTAAATCAACCCTTCCGACTGGGTAACCGGATGCATGCTGCTGACATTGTATTTCAGCATTTGCAAGCACCGAACACTGTTGATGTCTAATTAGCGGCCGGTGTCAATAAGGATTCGCCCAACCAACTGGTTGGCAACCTTACATTCAATGACGACCGAGTCGTCAGGCGGACGGCAGACGTTGCCCCTGTCCTTTTCAGTGATCAGGATGTCTGGGAAGGAGGAGCTAGCAGACGCCTACTCATCATCATCTTTGTCCATCTTTCGAAGATGGCTCTTGGTGCCCCGGATGGTAAGGCCACCGCATGAGAACCCGCCTGCTATGGTGTAGACCGAGTCTTTATTAGTGTCCGAACTACTAGCAGGTTGTGGTGTCTTAGACGACTGCCCAGGATTCTTCTCATTAGTCCCTTTGGACTTGGTGATATAGGACTTTAACATCCCATTGTCAGCCAGACGGTCCAACGCCCGTTGAAGGCTGAAACAGTCGTTGGTATCATGACCAACTTCCTCATGGTATTGACAGAATTTATTTTTGTTCCTTGATTGAATGGAACTATTCATTGGATTTGGCTTCTCTAGGGACAGCCGATCCTTCATTTCCATGAGGATGGAGTTGCAGTCCTTGCTAAACTCGTAATTAGGAACGTACGTTTAAATTCTTTCTTCTTCTTCTGAGACGGCTGGTCTGAATCAGTAACCATCCAAACTTCTTTTCTTTTCTTGCTCTCTTCTTTCTTCTTGGCCGGCTGAGCAGGCCGACTGTCATTCTGCTTGTTAGACTTCTTGGAGTCCGATTGATTACCAAGCGAGCAGAGGTATGTTGCTTGAATATAGCTTTCCGCCTTCCTTAGGGCCACCTGTAAAGTGAAAGCCCCTTCTCTGACTAGGTCGAACTTAAAAGTCGACCCGTCTCTCAGACCCTTAAAAAATTCTGTAAAGGCTACCTTATCAAACAGTCCTTGGATCTGAATTCTAATCAGATTGAACCGCCTGACATAGGAGCGCAACCCTTCTCTCCCCCCCTACTTAATGGTGCTCAAGTCAAGACTTGTTTTCTTAGTAGGGATGTTCATTGAGAAGTTAGAAGCAAACAGGAAAGCAAGCTTCCTGAAAATATCGATGGACCCGGCTGGCAGGTTGCCAAACCATTGTTGGGCAATGCCCATCAATGTAGCCGGGAAGCATCGACACCAAGTGGCATCATCCAACCCTTGTAAGTACACGAGGTTGGTGTATGCCAAGAGGTGATCTTCCGGGTTGGTGGTACCGTCATAGGTACCTACCAACACATTTTTAACCTTGGTCGGCTGTGCTGCTCGATTATCTCTCGGGTGAACGCAGAAGGTTGTTCACTCAGGCGGAGCAGACGGAGCTGCCAATCCAATGGCGGGACATTGTTGTATGTCGCTTGCCCTCTAAAGAAGGTCGGCTGGATGAAATAAGGAGGATACTGACCGTAGACCTGAGAAGGTACATATGGTGCAGTCCCAATCATCCAAGGGCCAGAATGGACGGTATTACCGTCTGTCTGGCTCTCATGCAAGGAAGGTGCATTCCTTACAGAGGTGTTGTTGAAGCTGTCTGGAAAGTTCAACATAGAAGCCGACTCAGACAACTGTTGATTCCTCTTGCGGGTGATGATCTCTCGGGCATCAAGAGTTGATTGTTTGCTTCCCACCGGCTGTTGAGTCCGGCGGGGATTGTTGGTATTCCTCTTAGGGAGAAGAATTTTAGACGAATCAATGGTCCCGGATGCCTTCTCCTTTGGATGGGGAGTTGGCTGCCGATCTCTGACTGACTTCCCCTTCTTCAGTGGGTTTTTTTTGCCGCCTGACCCCTACTCGGGCCAACCCGGCTCTTAGAGATCAGATCTTTGATTTCACCCATGAAACTTGTCATGAACTTCATGAGTTCGTCTCGGGTGACGGGAGCTGATCCACCTGCCGTGTGGGTTTCCCCTTCCAGCTACCCAGGAGGTCGATTTGTACCCGCCTGGGTGGCACCTCGCTCCAGAGTGTCTCTGGGCCGGATGCGCTTGGTTATCAGAGAGCCATCATCGGCTGTATAGGTTTCAACCTGAGGATCTTCATCCTCTTAGTCTGTGAAAACTTCCAAGTTATCGCCCAGACGCTTAGGGGGTGGTACAGACTCTTGAACCATCTTCGAGGTACTCTCCCCACAAACGACGCCAATGTTTTGGATATTTTTGTCCATTGGGAGAGTTACGTCACAAAGATTGGTCCGGCTGAGTTGTACGTGCAAAACAACGGAGACTCCGGGTGGTTGGAGCTCCGCCTCCGAAGATCAAGTTAGTAACTTGAAAGGGAATAAAGAGTTCAGAAATTTAGGTGGGGATCTTCTTGGATTCCAAGCTCAGGTGTTTCTCTGATGAGAGAGAGTGTGGGTGTAAAAAATGATTGAACGTGTCCCCAAAGTGGGGAAATATCTCCCTATTTATAGGGTCTTTGGAGAATGTGCCCCTATCTAGGACACTTAACTAGATTTTAGTGGGTTGTACCGTTTTACGGCGCTTCTAGGGATTTGGGCCCTTGAAGGCCGCCATTTCAGAGGTTTATCCAAGGGGGCCATGTGTCATGAGAATATTAGGCCACGTGGGCCATCCTGAATTCGACACGTGTCCTCCTCTTATTGGTCCACGTGTCTAGGGTATTTTTACCCTAAACACCTAGCGCTAGTGCCAGCGTCTGGCGCTATAGCTAAATATGCGGCGCTAGCAATATCTTAGCGGCGCCAGACTGTCCATCCACTTGGTGCGGTTGTTCTAACCTCTTGCAATATATTTTGGGTTCCTTGGTACGCCAGTTAGCCCCTCTAAGCAATTGACATGATTCAAATCGGTTTTAATTACAATTACATAAAGTGATTGATCTGGTGAATGATCGTCTTACTTAGCTTAAAGCGCCTAAGCATTGGCTCATTATAAAGCACCGACATAATGGTTCATGTAGCAAAGTTATTGAAGCATAAATGTTTTGATGATGAGGAACTTAAATTAAAGCAAACTCAACTAATAAAGGTTTTCAAGTGTTTTGATTAGTTTAGGTAAAGTTGATCGTGGTGATGGAAGAAGTAGCTGGAACTAAGAATACATGAAAAGATTTTTATTGAAGGAGTTAAACAAATATGAAGAAGAGTTCTCTAACAAGAACTAGTTCTCTAACAAACTGAGTTCCCTAACAGGAACGTTCCCTAACAGGAACTTGAAGACAGCAAGCTTAAGTTCTTTGGTGGAACTTAATAAGCTTGGAGCCCAAGTAACCTACCTAAACAAAAGCGCGGCGCAAAAATTATATTTAGTTAAGGTTTTTATCTTCTAGATTATTGTTAATATGATAAGTATGTTATTACACGGAATTTATTAAAAGCGTGACAAGTGGGCTTGGTAAATAAAATGATATGGAAAATATAAAAGACAGATTTTAAGAAAAGATTTTCTAAAAAGATTATTTTCTTTAAATTAGTTTGTTAAAAAGATAAATCTTTTTAACAAATATCTTTTTAATATTATTTTCCGAAAAATATTTTATTCCACTTGATTTACATAAAACCGTGTTTAAAGATAAGTTAAGTTAACTTATTTATCTTTTATAAAACCTACTTTCTATACGAGTGATACTTGTATAAATAGTAGAGAGAAAAATGGTTTAGGTTTTTGTGAGTTTATGCATGGAAAAATCACAGTGCTATAATTGAGTGAGTTTACCAAGCTTTTAACTTGTCATATTAGTTTCGGATTTAGTCCATTGCTTACCTATGATACTAGGTGTCGTACACTTGTATTGGGTTGGGTTATTTGGGTGAGTTTATTATTTGCTTTACATACAGTTTTGTAAGCTTCTAGGTGAGGCTGAGAGTTCTGTACTTAGGTGGTGCAAGCAGTTTGTACTTTGGCAGTACGTGTAGTACTTTGGTGGTACGAGTGAATCTAAGCTAAGTGTGGTACTTAGGTTGGGTAGGATAGGGTCCTATCAAGTAGCAAGTCCAGTGAGGATCTTGTGAAAATAAAGGTCTGTGTCTAATAGGTTGTAACTTGGTGTTTGCCCTATTATAGTGAAGTTTGTGTGTTTGAAATCACTAAGGCAGGGTCGAGGTTTTACTTCTAGTTGGGCCCTGGAAGGTTTCCTCATAAAATCTGTGTGTTCTAGCAAGTTCCTATATGTATTATTTATTAATCCGCAAAAAGTAGTCATTAGGAACTTAATACAATTCACCCCCCTCTCTTGTATTAATCGTCTCAACTAACAATTGGTATCAAAGCAAGGTTCTCATGTGTAAGTAGATAACTTTGCTGAGTAAGTTCCTGGAGAGATGAATTACAAGGAGAAACTTGAAGAAGGGTATTCCACCAAGAGTCCACCCATGTTCAATGGTAAGTTTTACACCTACTAGAAGAACAGGATGGAGATCTTTATCAAGGCTGTAAAGTTCCAGGTTTGGCGTGTTATTGAAACTGGTGATTTTGAAATAACTGCAACCAATGATAAGAACGAGGTAGTTCCTAAACTTATTTCTGATAATGATAAGGAAGATTATCATAAACTTGAATTGAATGCTTTAGCTATAAAGTATTTGCACTATGGACTTGGACCTCATGAACATAATCGTATCATGGGATGCAAGGTTTGAAATGTAATAAGGAATCTATAGAGGAAATGTTTACTAGGTTCAATGATATTATTAATGAATTGAATTCCCTTCGCAGACACATTCCTATTGATGAACAGACAAGAAAGATCTTAAGGAGCCTACCACAAGATGAGCGATGGAGATCCAAGGTTACCGCCATGCAAGAAGCCAAGGACTTCACGAAGTTTAACATGGAACAACTAGTTGGATCATTGATGACTCATGAACTTCACCTGAGTTCCAATATTGAAAGTTCTAAGAACAAGACTCTTGCTCTTAAGGCTCAAGACTCAGAGGAATCGGAAGCTGATGAAGAAGAAATGGCAATGCTAGTTAGAAAGTTTAAAAGGATGATGAACTACAAGAAGTTTGATAGGAACAAGAAGTATGCAAGTTCCAGAAACACAACTTGTTTCAAATGTGGGTCTAAAGATCACTTCATCAAAGATTATCCACTACCAAATGGTGAGAAAGGAAAGACAAAGGGCAAGGATCAATCCAAAGAGTCAAGAGTCTATAAGCCTTACTTCACCAAGGACAATGTGTAGAAAGCCATGTTGGCTGCTTGGGGAGATTCGGATTCAGAAGAAGAGGAAGATCAACCGCCAGAGGAAACTGCGCATCTATGCTTGATGGCAAAAACTGATGAAAAAGAAAAACTGAAGGAACTAGAATCTGAGGTATGGTTTTCTCAAAAAGAACTTAGACATTTCTCTAAAGAAAACTTAATATTTGCTATTTTAGAAATTCAAGAAGAATTGAAAGAATTGCATAGAGCTAAACAACAAAGTGATGAAGCTTTGGTAACTTTTAAAGAAAACAGTGAGTGGGTTGATAATTTGAAATTTGATATTCAATATAGATTCTTTAGTCTATTTGATGATAATAATTATTTGAAAGAAACTATAGACAGGTTGAAACATGATAACATAATGTTAAATGTGGAACTATCCTTGATGAAACTCTGTCTTGATAGTCCTGATTCTGAAGTTCCCCCACTTGCTTAATATCCGAATTTTAAAAAACTAAAATCTGATTTGGAAGATATAAAACGGATAAGGTAAGACTTGAGGGGGGAACTTGAGAAAGCTAGGAAAGGTAAACAACCTGTAGGATACAGAGTTCCAGATTGGATCACTAAAGTTCAAACTAAAAGAACAAAAGGTTTTGGTTTCAAAAAGAAGTTCCAAAAGGAAAAGAAGTATGTTGACCTACCTAGTAGTATTGTTTGTTATTTCTGTGGCAATACTAGACACAAACAGGTTAAGTGTCCTAAGAAAGAAAATAGTACACAGAAAAATGAAAAACATGTAGAACAGATTTGGATCAAGAAGAATGATGAACCTGCTGCTGTTACACAGGAACCCAAGGAAACCTGGGTTCCTGAAACTAACATTTGATTTCTCATGCAGGTTCCAGTGAGAAGGAACAACACTTGGTACCTCGAAAGTGGTTGTTCTAAGCACATGGCTGAAGACAAATCTAGATTTCTCTCACTGGATGCCTACTATGGGGGAACTGTGACCTTTGGTGATAACATGACAAGAGATAGAGTTGTTATTGGAAAAGTAGGAAGGTCAAGTTCCCATGCTATTGATAATGTATTTTTGATCGAGGGCCTTAAACACAACTTGTTAAGTATTTCACAATTTTGTGACAAAGGTAACTCTGTAATCTTTACTTCCAATAAGTGTAGAATCATTCACAATGACACTGGGAACATTATTTTATATGGAACTCGTAAAGGAAACACATATGTTGTTGATCTTAACGAAGTTCCTAATAGCAGTTTAACATGTCTTAGTGTCATTGAGAATGATCCTCTATTATGGCACAAGAGATTTGGCCATGAAAGCTTTACTTTACTTGATAAATTGAGATCTAAGGAACTAGTGGATGGACTTTCTTTCATTAAGTTCCTATATGACAAAGTGTGTGATGCTTGTGTTAGAGGAAAACAGACTCGAGTTTCTTTTAAGTCTAAGAAAATGGTAAGCACCAAAAGACCTTTGGAACTTTTTCATATGGATCTATGTGGTCCTATGAGAATCCAAAGCAGAAGTCGTTAGAGATATGTTATGGTTATTGTTGATGACTTTTCAAGGTTTACTTGGGTTTTCTTTCTTATTAGTAAAGATGAAACGTTTGATGAATTTATAGCTTTTGTAAAGAAAGAACAGAGAAGAACAAGTAATCCACTGATTCACCTCAGATTAGATCATGGAACTGAATTTGAAAATTCAAAATTTGATGAATTTTGCACTGAGCATGGAATGGATCACAACTTCTCTGCCCCAAGGACCCCACAACAAAACGGAGTGGTGGAACGCAAGAACAGAAGCCTTGAAGACATGGCCAGAACAATGCTGATCTCAAGTGGTATGCCTAGGAACTTCTGGGCAGAAGTAGTGAATACAGCATGCTATATTCTTAATAGAGTATCAGTTAGAGCCATCACTAACAAAACTCCTTACGAGCTAATCAAAGGGAGAAAGCCTAATATTTCTTAATTTAGATCTTTTGGTTATAAATGCTTTGTTCATAAAAATGGTAAAAGGAACTTAGGAAAGTTTGATGAACTTAGTGATGAGGCAGTATTCTTAGGATACGCTTCTAATAGTAAAGCATACAAAGTTTATAATAAAAGGACAATGTGTGTTGAGTAATCTGTACATATCATATTTGATGAAACTGAACAATTGTTTGATGTACTGTGATGATGATTTTGAAATTGGACTTGTACGCAAGACAAATCCAGAAGAAGAATCAACATCATTGAAGAAGCAACAAGTTAAAATTACTGAGAAAACAAATCCTGAAGCAAATGAAGATCAAGAAATGGAGAATGCACCAGGAACTCCTCCTCAAGAACAGAATCAAAATCAGAATGAGGAAGATCCTGTTGAAATTCCAACTAAGACTCAAGAACGAGTTCCTACAGAAGAACCAGTCAACAATGATCAGGAAAGATTGTATCCAGTAAAGGACTTTACACCTAAGCGATGGAAATATCATAAGTCACATCCTGTAGATGCAATCATGAGTGATATTACAAAAGGAACTCAGACCAGATCTCAGCTTAGAAACTTCTGTGCATTCTATGCATTCCTTTCTTCTATGGAACCTAAGAAATATGTTGAAGCATTAACTGAAGCAGACCGGATTAATGCTATGCAAGCTGAACTAAATGAGTTTGAAAGAAATAAAGTCTAGCATCTGGAACCTAGACCCAAGAATAAGAAGACTATAGGTTTAAAGTGGGTGTTCAGAAATAAGCTAGATGAGCATGGGATTATTATCAGAAACAAAGAAAGACTTGTTGTACAAGGTTTCAATCAACAAGAAGGAATAGACTATGAAGAAACATTTGCTCCAGTAGCCAGCTTAGAGGCTATTCATTTACTTATTGCTTTTGCTGCTTATATGTCCAGATGGATGTTAAATGTGCATTTTTAAAAGGATTTCTAAATGAAGAGGTCTATGTGGAACAACCTCCTGGATTTGAAAATCCAGAGTTCCCAAACCATGTCTACAAGCTTGACAAAGCTCTTTATGGGCTAAAACAAGCTGCTAGAGCATGGTATGAAAGATTGTCAAAGTTCCTATTACAAAATGGTTTTAAACGTGGTAAAATAGATAAAACTTTGTTTTTAAAATCAAATGGAACTGACATATTAGTTGTACAAATTTATGTTGATGATATTTTATTTGGTGCAACTAATGAATCTTTGTGCAAGTATTTTGCTGACCTTATGAGTGGAGAGTTTGAAATGAGCATGATGGGAGAGTTAAATTTCTTCCTCGGATTACAAATCAGGAAATCTGAAAAAGGAATCATGATCCATCAACAAAATTATATCAAGGAACTGATAAAGAAATAGAAGCTTGAAAATTCTAAAACCAATGATACTCCAATGGGTATAGTAACTAGATTGGATGAAGATCCATCTGGAACTTGTGTTGATCAACCTATGTATTGAGGTATGATAGGATCTTTACTTTACCTAACAGCTAGTAGACCTGACATATCTTTTCAGTGTAGGTTTGTGTGCCAGGTTCCAAGCTAACCCAAAGGAGTCTCACCTGAAAGCAGTAAAGAGAGTCCTTTGATACTTGAAAGGAACTGATGACTTGTGTCTCTTCTATCCTAGAAGTGACTCATTTGATTTAAATGGCTTTATTGATGCTGACTATGCAGGTGATTTGGTTAATAGGAAAAGCACTTCAGGTATGGTACAGTTTTTAGGACCTTGTTTAGTTTCTTTGGGTTTCAAGAAGCAAAACACAGTTGCGTTATCTACAGCTGAAGCTGAGTACGTGGCAGCAGCAGCATGTTGTTCATAGGTACTCTGGATAAAGCAACAGGTTAGAGATTTTGGTCTTATTTTTGAATGTGTGCCTATTTACTGTGATATCACAAGTGCTATATGTATTTCTAAGGATCCAGTTCAGCACTCTAAGGTAAAACACATCCACATTAGGCATCACTTTCTAAAAGATAATGTGGAACAAGGGAATATGAAATTGGAATTTTGTAGTACGGAATATCAACTTGCAGATATTTTGACCAAACTCTTGAACAGAGAAAGATTTGAGAAATTGAGACTGGAACTTGGGATGATAAAGCTGAATTGATTGCTTTTGAAGTTCCAAGATATGGAAAAGCCGAAATATTGGAAATAGAGCAAAAAGAGCATTTAGCACAATTATGGTGTGCTAAACATAGCTGAAGTGTCACCGTTGTTAATTACTAAAGGTAAGTTCATTAAATTGCTTAACTGTGTAAGTTATTAAATATGTACATTGCGCATATGTAAAAAGCGTGTTCAAATAATGTATTTATAGAAAGTTTCTTTTAAATTAAATGAATTTGGAAAGAAAAGTATTTTGGCAAATTCATCTTGTGAATTTAAAATTGGAAAAATTAATTGAATTTATTCAATTAATGACTGAATAATGAAATCTTTTAAAGTCCCTCACATCGCTTCATTAATTATAAAAGCTTATTTCACCTACCTCTTTCACCTCAATGTCAAATCAATTAACCCCTTTCCAGTAAAAAATCCTCTTGAATTTTAAAACCATCTCTAGAACAACAATGGTCATCATTGCTGAAATCGTCTCATCAGAAAACTCTCAAAGCTTCGAAAACACCATTCAAGAGGAAACATTGCCTTTAGCCATGGTGAACCACAAACCTTCTTCAACTTCAACCAAAACCCCTGAGAATCCTAAAACCTCATCTCAAAAACCTAAAGAAGTGGAAAGTAAGATTAATCAAGAAGAGTCATTTGTTTCAAGTGTCCTTCAAAGGCTGAAAGAGTGGAAAGAAAAGAAACAAAGAGGGAATTCTTTTGAGGAGCAAATTGAATAAGTTGACGAGTTTGCTCAAGAGAAACATTCAAAAGAGACGAAAGAAGATGACGAAGAAGGAGGAGATATGAGTGAGGGAGAGGAAGATAAAGAAGATCCCAACATTTCATAAAAGGAAGAATCAGAATAGGAAGATGAAGAAGATGAGGTAATTGATCAGGCCGAACTTGAGTCACAGGCAGGGAGGTATGTTGTAGGACATAGTATTGATCTAGATTGGTGTAGGAAAGCTAGATTCCTAGAGTTTCTTGATTTTATTAAGTTTCAAGGCTGGGAATACTTGTTGTCAAAAGTTTCAGCAAACTATTTGTATCCAATTTCTATGACCGAGTTCTGTCAAAATTTTCAAGCAAAATTAGGGGTAATTTCTAGTGTAGTTGATGGTGTAAAATTTGAATTAAATGTTGAAACCCTAGGTAAAATTCTGAAAACTCCGACAGAGGGGTATGAAACATACATTAAGGGAAAAGCTAGTGTCAAAGTAGGAAATTACTTGACTGGTGACATTGTTGAAGCCCTAGGTGGTCAAAGGGGGAAGAAGATCATGAGTCACAATGATTTGAACCCGTTAAACAAGCTGTTGTTCAACTTAGTTAAGAAAACCATCTTGCCAAGAACTGCAAAGAAGGGAGAGGCATGCTTGATGGATATGGCAGTAATTTTTTGTATGTCTAAGAAAATTAAAGTTAATTTCCCTGCATTGATGTATCAGCACTTAGCACATTGTGTTCCAAGTAGGACAAAAGTGGGCTATGGAGCCATTTTGTCAACTGTGTTTGAAAATGCTAGAGTGGTTCTGAAGGGTAGGTATGGTGCTCTGGCTGAGAAGCCAAAGAATGTCCTAAATGAGGAAACACTAGCTGAACTGAGTCTGGAGGTAGTAAAAGGAAAAATTCAAAGAATAGAGAAGGGAGAGAAAAAGAAAGAAAAGGTGACAGGGAAGAGAAAAGAGAAAGAGGTGTCTGAGCAACCTGCAAGGAAGAGCAGGAGGATATCTGCCAGTTTTGTTCCTCAGACAAGCATGGAATAGCCTCTAGAGTTGGATGTTGAGGAGGGTATCCTCGATGGGCAAGTTGCAAAATTAGTGGACATGATTGAAAGAGTTGAGAAGAAAATGAAGGATTCTGCTGGAAAACTTCAGTTGTTAACTTTGGAAAAGCTAGTGTAGGAGCAGGGAAAGGAGTTAAAAGAGCTCAAGAAGCTGGTGCTGAAACAGGAAAAGGAACTTTAAGAGCAAAAGAAGTTTAAGAAAGAACAGGACAAGGCTCTACAAGAACAAAAGGAGGAGTTCCTTCTGAAACTCAAGAGTCTTGAAGATAATCTGGAAGCTTCTTCGTAACAAACAAAGGAGGACTACAAGAAAATTCTGGAGTTCCTTGAAACCTAGCCTATCATACCCTTTCTAGCCTATATCCAAGCCTAGCCTATTTTATGTTTCTCTATTTCAGTCATGAACAATTTTAATTTCTGTTTTAGTGTTTGAACAATTAATTTTGGTTGTAAATTTTCTAAAATTGTTTAACATGAAAATAGATCTTTTGGTTTTAATGAATAGTTGGAACTTTGCTTATAGTTGTGTTGATAAGTGACTTTTATGTCACTGTTAGGGTGTTTATTGAGTCGTTTTCCGGCTTATTTTTCCAATAATTTAACCCTATTTATCCTTTATTTCTTTTATTCGCTTATTTTCTTATTTTCCTTATTCGTTCTCTATTTTGAGTATTTTTGCATTTTTATTAGTTTTTAGTTTATTTTTGTAGTTTTAGTTAATAATTTCCCGCTTCTCTCATTTTATTTATTTTCTTTTAGTTTTTAGTTTGTTTTATTTTATTTTATTTTATTTCTTTTTATTTTATTATTTCTTTAGTTTTAGCATTTTATTTTACTTTATTTATCTTGTTTTATTTTATTTTAGTTTTTGTCCCTATTTCTCTCGGTTTTCTTGGTTTGTGTAGGATTGTGCTCGGAGGTCCAAGGTTTGAGGTTCAATATTCGTGTCACAAGTTTTGAGTCATAAATGGAGTCTCGAATTCAAGCCAAGCATCATTCACAAGCTGCTGCCCCTAACCAACCTACTGCTGCCAACTTATCATACACCCCACTAGCACCTAAACCTACACCACACACTCTTCACCTCAATTCCCCTGCTCCCAGCTTCCTCACGTATTCCCACACCTCCAATCACCACCACGCAAACCACCAGCCTCCTACAGCAGCCCTGCTGCCAGCCGCAACTCATACCAGCCCACCTTACCACCACCGCGTAACAGAGCAGCCACCTCCAGCCACCAACCCGTCAATAACAACAACATCAACTAAATCCACCACTCTCACCAGCCACCAAAATCACAACCACATTCATCCACCCTTAACACCATTCCCCTGCTCCCATAAACCGCACCTTCCAAACATAGCCACCGTCACAATCAACCACCCAAACCACCGTCCACCAAAAGCCGTATCAACCAACATCAACACCCCACATTCCCTCACATCAACCACTCTCACAACCGTGCACATCACCACCAATTACCAACCTATCCGCAGCGCAACTCGAACCACCTCACCTCCAACTCACCTCAAATTCATCTCCATTCACCACCTCCAACTCACCTCAAATTCATATCCATTCACCACCTCCAACCAAACCCACGCAAACACCACCCACGCTGCTCCCAGACACCACAATTACCTCGCCTCCAGTCCGCCACATACAACACCACCTACCAATAAAAGAAGCCGCTCCAATCGAACCTTCGAATTCGCCCAAATTAGCATCTGTAGCAACCCAGACCACCGCGGGCGTGCAGCCCTGTCAGAAGGCGCACAAATTGGAGTCCAAAATCGAGTTGAGGCAGTAGCTTTGCGCGACCTGTGCGGGCGCACAATTGTGGGTTAATCACGAGCTTTTCACGTGATTTTTATGAAAATTGGACGACCACGATTTCTTCAATTAATCCAAAGGCCAAGAATTTGGTGATGCTAGATGATTGTGGTTGATGAATGGTGGTGATTGAGTGATAATTATTGATGATGATGGAGTATGAACGGTGATGATGATGCGTGAATGGAGGATGAAAGTTCAGAGCAACCATGAGAAAGGGGGAATTGGGGGGTCTGATGAATCATGGGTTTGGGTTGGAATTTTGGGGGTTTTTTGTGTTTTGTTTTCATTTTTATTTCCTTTTTATTTATTTTAGTTTCGTTATTTTAATTATTTTATTTAGTTTCATTTTCATTTTATTTTCTTTTGTTTTATTTTAAGCCTTGTATTATAAATACCCCTTTTGGGGTTATTTTCTGAAAACTTTCAATCAAAATTTTATTTTAGATAGATTAGATTAATTTTGCCTAATTTTATTTTCTCTCTCTTAGGGTTAGTTTAGGAGTAGTGTAGAGAGAGAAAGCTTGGATTTCCATGGAGTTTTTGAGAGGTTGAAGAAGCAACTTTGTAGAACTTCTTCTCATTTATTCAATGAGCACTTTCTAAATTTCTCTCATCTTTATTTCTTTGCTTAATTATTAGTTTTATGCTTTTTGTTTGTTGATTTGAGTAGATTAATTAGTTTTTTTGTTTAATCTTGTTTTTATTCTTATTTTACCTTGTTTTCCATGTCTTTCTTCATTATGTTAGCTTAGGTCTTGTTCTAGGGAATTGGATGAAGGTTATATTAATGAATTGAATGATTGATTGTGATTAGTATGAAATTGTTTCTTGATTATTGTGTATGGGTGATTCTTTTATGGATTAGAATCTTTCTAGCTAATCGATTCTATGCTCTTAATTGTGCTTTCAATCAATTGTGCGAGAGTGAGTTGGTTGAGAGCCCTAAATTCTTCCATACCTTTGCTAGGCTAATTGCACGAGAGTAAATTAGTTTAGTAGGATAATTAACATGCTTAATTGTGCGAGAGTGAGTTAAATGTGTTGATATTCCTAATCAAGGTCATTTTCATCTATTTGTATGATGTTGTTTAATATATTGGTGTGATTGGATTCCACTTTCCCTAGTTTTAGTTAATTGCTCTTAGTAGTGTTTAGTTTAACCTCTCTCTATCTCACAACCTTTCCTACTAGTCTAGTTAGCACAAATTAATACACTTAGTCCTTTTGGGTTCGACCCTTTACTTGCCACTAACTAGTTTAGTGTAAGTTTAGGTATTATAAATTTCTAATTTGGTTAGGGTTAGTAGTCCCAACGACCTACTTTTACCCGCGATCATGTGTGTATATGTATGTAATGAACACTTATACAGGAAAGTTGAACTTGCTTAAGGTAACTTAGCAGCGCTGCCTTCAGTTTCCCAAACTCGATGAATTGCTTGTGGGGCTGTGGCTAGATGCTCAATAACTTGTTAAACAGGACTTTTTGATAATGCCAAAAGGGGGGAAACGAAGAAGCAAACTTGGAGGCTAAAGTTGTTCTTGGTTCAGGTTGAGAAAGTATCAGAAATTTCTCTGATATGATGCTGTAGTAGTTTTGTTCATTTCTGTTTTGTTTGCTTTGTTTATTTTTGTTTTGTTTTGTTCTTTCTGTTTCTGTTTTTATTTCAGTGTGTGTTTACTTTTAGTCAATAAACCAAAAACACAAAAATACGACCTTCTATTTTGTTTAACTTGTTTCTAGAGTTTGCTTAAGTTTGTCATCATCAATAGGGGGAAATTGTTGAAGCATAAAGGTTTTGATGATGAGGAACTTAAACTAAAGAAAACTCAACTAATAAAGGTTTTCAAGTGTTTGATTAGTTTAAGTGAAGTCGATCGTGGCGATGGAAGAAATAGCTGGAACTAAGAAAACATGAAAAGATCTTTATTGAAGGAGTTAAACAAATCAGAAGAAGATTTCTCTAACAAGAACTAGTTCTCTAACAAGAACCGAGTTTCCTAACAGGAACTTGAAGACAGCGAGCTTAAGTTCTTTGGTGGAACTTAATAAGCTTGGAGCCCAAGTAACCTACCTGAACAAAAGCGCGGCGCAGCAATTATATTTAGTTAAGGACCCGGCTGGCAGGTTGCCAAACCATTGTTGGGCAATGCCCATCAATGTAGCCGGGAAGCATCGACACCAAGTGGCATCATCCAACCCTTGTAAGTACACGAGGTTGGTGTATGCCAAGAGGTGATCTTCCGGGTTGGTGGTACCGTCATAGGTACCTACCAACACATTTTTAACCTTGGTCGGCTGTGCTGCTCGATTATCTCCCGGGTGAACGCAGAAGGTTGTTCACTCAGGCGGAGCAGACGGAGCTGCCAATCCAATGGCGGGACATTGTTGTATGTCGCTTGCCCTCTAAAGAAGGTCGGCTGCATGAAATAAGGAGGATACTGACCGTAGACCTGAGAAGGTACATATGGTGCAGTCCCAATCATCCAAGGGCCAGAATGGACGGTATTACCGTCTGTCTGGCTCTCATGCAAGGAAGGTGCATTCCTTACAGAGGTGTTGTTGAAGCTGTCTGGAAAGTTCGACATAGAAGCCGACTCAGACAACTGTTGATTCCTCTTGCGGGTGATGATCTCTCGGGCATCAAGAGTTGATTGTTTGCTTCCCACCGGCTGTTGAGTCCGGCGGGGATTGTTGGTATTCCTCTTAGGGAGAAGAATTTTAGACGAATCAATGGTCCCGGATGCCTTCTCCTTTGGATGGGGAGTTGGCTGCCGATCTCTGACTGACTTCCCCTTCTTCAGTGGGTTTTTTTTTGCCGCCTGACCCCTACTCGGGCCAACCCGACTCTTAGAGATCAGATCTTTGATTTCACCCATGAAACTTGTCATGAACTTCATGAGTTCGTCTCGGGTGACGGGAGCTGATCCACCTGCCGTGTGGGTTTCCCCTTCCAGCTACCCAGGAGGTCGATTTGTACCCGCCTGGGTGGCACCTCGCTCCAGAGTGTCTCTGGGCCGGATGCGCTTGGTTATCAGAGAGCCATCATCGGCTGTATAGGTTTCAACCTGAGGATCTTCATCCTCTTAGTCTGTGAAAACTTCAAAGTTATCGCCCAGACGCTTAGGGGTTGGTACAGACTCTTGAACCATCTTCGAGGTACTCTCCCCACAAACGACGCCAATGTTTTGGATATTTTTGTCCATTGGGAGAGTTACGTCACAAAGATTGGTCCGGCTGAGTTGTACGTGCAAAACAACGGAGACTCCGGGTGGTTGGAGCTCCGCCTCCGAAGATCAAGTTAGTAACTTGAAAGGGAATAAAGAGTTCAGAAATTTAGGTGGGGATCTTCTTGGATTCCAAGCTCAGGTGTTTCTCTGATGAGAGAGAGTGTGGGTGTAAAAAATGATTGAACGTGTCCCCAAAGTGGGGAAATATCTCCCTATTTATAGGGTCTTTGGAGAATGTGCCCCTATCTAGGACACTTAACTAGATTTTAGTGGGTTGTACCGTTTTACGGCGCTTCTAGGGATTTGGGCCCTTGAAGGCCGCCATTTCAGAGGTTTATCCAAGGGGGCCATGTGTCATGAGAATATTAGGCCACGTGGGCCATCCTGAATTCGACACGTGTCCTCCTCTTATTGGTCCACGTGTCTAGGGTATTTTTACCCTAAACACCTAGCGCTAGTGCCAACGTCTGGCGCTATAGCTAAATATGCGGCGCTAGCAATATCTTAGCGGCGCCAGACTGTCCATCTACTTGGTGCGGTTGTTCTAACCTCTTGCAATATATTTTGGGTTCCTTGGTACGCCAGTTAGCCCCTCTAAGCAATTGACATGATTCAAATCGGTTTTAATTACAATTACATAAAGTGATTGATCTGGTGAATGATCGTCTTACTTAGCTTAAAGCGCCTAAGCATTGGCTCATTATAAAGCACCGACATAATGGTTCATGTAGCAAAGTTATTGAAGCATAAAGGTTTTGATGATGAGGAACTTAAATTAAAGCAAACTCAACTAATAAAGGTTTTCAAGTGTTTTGATTAGTTTAGGTAAAGTTGATCGTGGTGATGGAAGAAGTAGCTAGAACTAAGAATACATGAAAAGATTTTTATTGAAGGAGTTAAACAAATATGAAGAAGAGTTCTCTAACAAGAACTAGTTCTCTAACAAACTGAGTTCCCTAACAGGAACGTTCCCTAACAGGAACTTGAAGACAGCAAGCTTAAGTTCTTTGGTGGAACTTAATAAGCTTGGAGCCCAAGTAACCTACCTGAACAAAAGCGCGGCGCAGCAATTATATTTAGTTAAGGTTTTTATCTTCTAGATTATTGTTAATATGATAAGTAGGTTATTACACGAAATTTATTAGAAGCATGACAAGTTGACTTGGTAAATAAAATAATATGGAAAATATAAACGATAAATTTTAAGAAAATATTTTCTAAAAAGATTATTTTCTTTAAATCAGTTTGTTAAAAAGAAAAATCTTTTTAAGAAATATCTTTTTAATATTATTTTATGGAAAAGATTTTATTCCACTTGATTTACATAAAACTGTGTTTAAAGATAAGTTAAGTTAACTTATTTATCTTGTAGAAAAACCTTCTTTCTATATAAGTGATACTTGTATAAATAGTAGAGAGTAAAATGGTTTAGGTTTTTGTGAGTTTATGCATTGAGAAATCACAGTGCTATAATTGAGTAAGTTTACCAAGCTTTTAACTTGTCATATTAGTTTCGGATTTAGTCCATTGCTTACCTATGATACTAGGTGTCGTACACTTGTATTGGGTTGGGTTATTTGGGTGAATTTATTGTTTGCTTTACATACAGTTTTGTAAGCTTCTAGATGAGGCTGAGAGTTCTGTACTTAGGTGGTGCAAGCAGTTTGTACTTTGGCAGTACATGTAGTACTTTGGTGGTACGAGTGAATCTAAGCTAAGTGTGGTACTTAGGTTGGGTAGGATAGGGTCCTATCAAGTAGCAAGTCCAGTGAGGATCTTGTGAAAATAAAGGTTTGTGTCTAATAGGTTGTAACTTGGTGTTTGCCCTATTATAGTGAAGTTTGTGTGTTTTAAATCCCTAAGGAAGGGTCGAGGTTTTACTTCCAGTTAGGCCCTGATAGGTTTCCTCGTAAAATCTGTGTGTTCTAGCAAGTTCTTATATGCATTGTTTATTAATCCGCAAAAAGTAGTCATTTCGAACTCAATACAATTCAGCCACTCTTGTATTAATCGTCTCAACTAACAAAAGCACCGACATAATGGTTCATAATGGTTCACAATTTAGAAGGCACCGACATACAGGTTCAAAATTCAGCAAAAGGCACCGACATACAGGTTCAAAAGCAGCAGAAGCGCCGACGTACAAGCATAACGGAAGCAAAGTTCAAGTGAGCTTTTAAAGATCGACAAGCGTGGGTCTTCGGTAATTTTCTTTGGAATATTATCGCAACAAATGAGGATATCTTCAAGCGAGGATATCTTCGGCAGGATTCCCTAGCTTGCGGAGAGTTGTCACAAACAACTGAAGGTGATTTCAAGCGAAGTTGTCTTCGATCGTGTTCCCTAGCTTGCAGAAGATGGTCACAAAATGTTAGTAGGTCGTTTTAAGCGAAGAAATCTTCGATGGGGTTCTCTAGCTTGCAGAAGTCTATCATAGAGGAATTGGAGGCAGTTACAAGCGTGGCAGTCTGCAGGCGGCATTCTCTAGCTTGCAGGAGATCGTCAAAAAATATAAAAATACGGTAATACGGCAATAAATCAGTTACTTTCAGAGACGTGTGCTCGACGATGCAAGATACGCGTTTCTTAACTCTCTTATCTGTTTAACTAACGCTGGTTTGCAGGTATCGGCGTTGCAAGAATGATTTAGGATCGCCGAACGTTCTGAATCATTCTCCGTCCCTATCGATACTTTGACTTTTGTTTTCGAAACTTGCTTTCTCCAAACTCAGTCAAAGTAGGGGCTTCTGTAGACACCCATTTTTGTCTCCCCAAAACCAAACCCGATTTAGGGAAAGTTGTCAATGCTTCGTAACAATCCATCCTTGGAAGTGTTGCCACGATGAAGCGACAATCCATATCTCGAAAAATTTGCCAAAATTCAATTTTGGGAAAAGTTGTCAATTCTTTGTAACAATCAGTCATAAGAACTAAGCTACTATCGATAATCCACATCTTGGAATATAACTCTTGAAAGCAATCCTCGGAAATTCGCCAACGCTATGCAACAATTCTTTTAGGAAAATATTTCCACAATTGACAATCCGCGTCTTGGAACATTTACAAAAAAGAGTCGGCCAACAATCCACTTCGGAAAAATTTGCCACTTATTGAAATGAATGACAATCCACGTTGAGGAACCTTTGCCGTAATTTATGATGAATAGAGACCTACAACAATCCTTTGGGAAATTTTGCCATAGGGAACTAGGTGTATGACAATCCAATCTCTGAAAACTTGCAAGCGATGACAATCCGAACTTGGAAAAAATTTCCAAACAGAGAAGGAGCACGACAATCCACGCTTGAAAACTTTGCTAGAGATGACAATCCAATCTTGAAAAAGTTGTCGTTAAAGAAGATGCACGACAATCCATTTTTGGAAATATTGTCAGTTGGAGATGACAATCCAATCTTGGAAAAGTTGTCGTTGAAGAAGAAGCACGACAATCCATTTATGGAAATACTGTCATTTGGATATGACAATCCAATTTTTGGAAAAATTTTTGTTTAAGAAGAATGCGCGACATTCATATTTGGAAATATTGTCGTTTAAGTGCTTGCTTTTAAAGCGATACGTTGGTGCTTGTAATGAGCCAGTGTTTTAGGCGCTTAAGCTAAGTGAGACAATTTTTTGTCAAGTCAATCACTTACTATGATTGTAATCGAGCCGACTACTAACCATGTCAATTTGCTTATAGGGGCTTATTGGCGTACCAAGGAACCCGAAATTGCTGAAAGAGGTTGAAATAACTGCTCTGAGTGGTTGAGCGTTCTGTCGTCGCTGCAATGCCTCTGGCGCTGCGATTTGGCTCTGTCGCAAGACGTTGGGATCTAGCGCCAGGCGCTGAAATCTGTTGCCAGACGCTAGATGTTTTCGTCTGGCGCTGGAGTAGTGTCTTCCCTATCCTTCTACACCTGTATTTATCTTTGACTATAGGACTTTGCTAATCTCTTTAATTATTTTAGGGTCGACCTAAGGTTTAATGTCGCTTGACTCATTGACTTGAAACGACTCAGGGCATGAACTTGACTTAATGATGACTCACTTCGTGTGACTCGAGTCATGTATACATTGAGTCATGTCGTGTTATCACATTGAGTCATGTCATGTTATCACATTGACTCGTGTGTGCATAGTGTTGACTTAATGTGATAACACGACATGACTCAATGTATACATGACTCGTGTGTGCATTGTTATGTGATCGTGCGACTAGAAAATGCAAAAAAGAAAAAAATTTCCGTCATTTTTGTGGAGGTTGCTGAGTCGAAGTGAAGTTTTTTTAATGGTGCATGTTGAATGAGCTTAATCCGTTAATGTTGTCTATCACAGTACAAGGATTGCAACATCTTAGACCATCCTAGTTGACTCGATAATGAAAGTATATAGGTAACTTAGGCGCAAAGGCTAAGTACTTCATACTTGATGATGCAATGATGATTGATGAGCGATGTTGATATGACAAGGCATGCTTAAGCGTTGGGTTAAGATTCCATGACAAAGGGTTCCTAAGGGAAGTATTTTTGGTCAGGTATCTGTGTAGTCTGTGAAAGTGACACTAAAGTTAGGCCGCAAGGGCTAAGTGTGTGGGAAAATATTATTTCAAGAAGAGTCAAATGATGGTGACTCTTTTGGCTAGGTAAGCTAATGATGTAAGGATCAAGCCCCCAAGTCTAGCTGTAAGTAGATAGGGATGAGCATAAGGGATCCCTTGATATGATCATGGTGTGAGTGTGTGAATGTGAATGTGAATATAAATGCATGTTTATTACGCCCGCACCTCGATGTGAGGTTGCCTACGTATCCGTAAGGAATCAGGCCGAACGTAGCTCTAGCCGAACCTCGCACAAGTGTGTGTATACCTCAAAAAGGTCTTTATAAGGGTTGTAACGTGGTTAGGCTAAAGGTTTGAAGAAGAAGGGGATAAAAGGCTCAATACCCTAGATAAGCCCCCAAGGTGTGCAACTTTGCTTTTGAAATATTTGTATTTTCATGCTTGAGCCTTTTTACTCTTTTTTTTAGCTTTATTTATTTTTGCTCTCTTCTTTTTATTTTTTTACTTTTGCATTTTTTTATATTTATAAGTGTGGGCAATCCCGATCATGCGGTCTATCACTCACTTGGTATTCATGTTTCTCAGCCACAATACCGAACACTTAATAAGAGACGCAATATGAGACGTGTTCATATCGAAGACATGTTCATGTCAAAGACATTGGAACACTTGCCCTTTTGTATACTTTATTTATTTTTTATTGCTTATTTTTTTCTATTTTAATCATTTGAAATTACTCAAGCTTTTTTTTTTAAAAAAAAATGTACACTACAAGAATCGGGTCAAATAACGACGAACCTTTTCCGACGGACCTAAAAATCCGTCGGAAAAATCCATATTTCCGACGGATTTATTTTCCGTTGGATAATTCTGACGAATTTAAAAATTCCGTCGGAAATCCGTCGGAAATTTCCGACAGAAAATAAATCCGTCGAAATAATTGGACGTTTCGACAAAATACTCCGTCGCAAAAGGTCATTTCCGACGGAAAAATATTCCGTCGGAAATTTTCGAGGGAAAAATCCGTCGGAACATGTAATTAAAAAAAAAGGAAAAAAAATATAAATTTACTGCCTAGCCATAATCTTTTCTATCCGCCCCTTTTCTTTTTCCCACACTTCTCTTTCCTCTCTTTCTCTCTCCTCATCCCCCTCCTTTCCGTTCTTCTCTTTCTCTCTCCTGCGTCCGCCCCTTCTCTCCTTCTTTCCTCTCTTTTCGATCATCTTCTCTTTCTTCATTTTCATCACTTCTTTCTTCTATCACCACCAACAACAACATCACTGCCATCACCACCACCAACAACCAACATCACTACCATCACCACCACCAACAACAACAACACTACAACCACCGTGCAACAACAACGACGACTGCAACAACACCGGCGACCACAACAACAACGGAGACCACAAGAAGAACGACGAGCACTACAAGATCTATTTTAATTTGGTTTAGGTTGTAGATCTAGTTAATTTTTTTTTATGTAATTGTAATGTTAATTTACAAATTTTATTAGATAATTTTATAATTATAAATTCCTTTAATTTTTGTGGTTTAATTATCGTTTTTTGGAATTTTCGTTATCAAATTCTTGTTTAATATGTAGATTTAGTGGTTTTGATTTATTTGTGTGGTATTTTTCGATTTTATTGTCTCAATTTTCATTTTTTTGGGTTGATTTTCGATTATTGGGGTTATTTTTGGTTTTTTTTTCGCTAAGTTGTGTTTTTGGGGTTCATTTTTGTTGTGGTGGTGGTGTTTGAAGGTGGGAAGGGGCTGGTGTGGGTGTCGGTGGTGGTGTTTGAAGGTGGGATAAGGGCTGGTGTGGGTGTCGGTGGTGGTTGGTGTCGGTGTAGTGGGGTTTGGTGGTGTGGGGTGGTTACTGGTGATGTGGGCTGGTGGTGGGGGTGGTGGGAGGCTTTTTTTTTGTTTTTTTAAAATAATTTTCCGACGGAAATTCTGTCGCAACATACCGACGGAATACAGTCCGCCGAAAACTTGCGACGGACTTTATCGGGCCTAGAAATCACTTTCTACGGATTGAATTTTGTCGGAATAGTGTTTCCGATGGAAATTTTGTCGGAAAAGGCCCTTTTTCCTACAACATGTATTGCGACAACTAGTTCCGACGGAATACAGGGTGTTTCCGACGGATTTTTTCCGTCGTTATTTTCCTGTTTTCTAGTAGTGGCATAAGTTATACACCATCCTATCCCAAGGTTAGGTAGATGTAGGTTGAAAAATGAAAGGTCTATCGTTAAATGAGGCTCAAAGTGGTTTATGTAGAAAGGATTGTAAATTAGAAGGGTGAAAGGTGATATGATGTGGCTACAAGGGGTGCCTCAAATCATTAGTATACCTTGTGCTTAATTTGACATGGATTTTTTTTTTTTTTTGCAATGCAATGCAATGATCATATGCAAGGAAATAAATGCTCATTTTATTTAAAAAGTGAAGGTGTAAGGAATATTTCAAGCGTTAATCCCTAACTTGTACCCCACTGTGATCATACACTAAAGTACGGTGGCTCCAAAGGGAAAGAAGATAGATCAAACGAGTCGCCAACAAGTTTTAGGAACTTGTAAACCGTTCACGAGGTGAAGGTTACACCCCTTAACGATCCAAGAGATCGTCAACTCCAATAAGGTATTGAACCAAATAGGGTTCAGGGATGAAGGTACTAATCCAACCTAAAAGAGATTGAACCTGCCCTAATAATAGGCCACTACTTTATTCTGATCGTATTTATGTGCGCTTTCTGACTAACATACAATCAATAGGATTAACCCTAAACCTGTTTAATCTATGTTGGTTGAATATTAATGCAAAAACAAATCTATTATTGGCGAGCACTTGAAATAATCAAATTAACCCTAAACAAGATTATTAATTATCTTATTAATCTTGATTACAAGTACAAATTCCCTTTAAACATGCATAAATGGCGTGATCAAGCAATAACAATAAAATCATCAAGAAACATAATAAATAATCATAATAATAATTAAAATAAATTATAACAATAATAATTATATTCATGTTAATATTAAAGCATAGCTAGATCCTAGGCATGATACTAACGAGATAAATAACAAATCGTAGCATGTCGCTAAGCAATAAAAATCAAAGCTTTAACCCTAACGTGATACTAACATGAATATTAGGAAAAGAAAATAGGAAGCATCATAGAAATCATAATTAATATAAGCAAATCACCCTAAATATCATACTAAAGAAAGCATCCTCACATGATACTAGGAACATCCTAAACATGATACTAGGAATTAAAATAATAACCTAAGCATGATTTCTATACCAAAAATATCAATAAATCAATTAAAGCACTTACTTGGATGCCTCGTACCTCTTTCTAATAACAAAATACACACGTTAGTAACTTAAAGGAAAATATAAAATCAAAGAATTAAATTAAATAATTAAAAAAGAGATTTGGGACCAAACCCTCAGAAATTAAAACCTTTCACGTCTAGGGCGAAGACAACTTCGAATATGGCTAGGTGTATCTAATTCTAAGGAATGCGTAATTTTTATATTTGAGAGAAGGCTAGTTTAGAAAAGAGAGAGAGAGTGAGTAATCAAGAGAATCTTGATGAGAGTTGGTGAAAATTGGTGAATAGAAAGAATAAGAATGGATGAGAATTGATGAATGAAAACGAAGTTTTTTACGACGCTATTTATAGAGAAAATCAGCCAAAAAGATAAAAAACCAAAACATAGTTCTGACGCTGATAAAAACTGATTAGCGCCAATGCCGGCCATTGGCACCAGACGCCAACATTAGTGCCAGGCGCTAACGCTAGCGCCAGGCGCTAATGTCTGTCGTTAGGCCCTAATCCCTTTTTTGATGCGTTTTGTAAAATCAGATAGAAATTGGCGTACAGGAGGACAAAATCGTATTTTCCTCAAAAATGTTCTTTGATTCTAATTAAAACTCTAAAAAGTCAATAAAAGTTAACTTATCAATGCTAATTGAATTAGGAATGAAAAGAACCTTCTAGAAGAATCTAGAAGACTAAAACCATTCCTAATTGCATAAGGAATTATAAATCCATATTAGGCCCTCCTCAAGTTCATTGGGCCGCATATAAGGCTCAAACCGGGCCCAGTTCAGTAATTTGGCCACAACTTCCTCGATATTTATGGGAATTAGGCTTATAATATATCGGTTGAAAGCTCTTTTCAACCCCTATCCAACTACACTATTATTAGACTCATATCATGGACCAACCAAACTGGATTGGCTGTTTTCTTAAAATAGGTTTTCAAAAAACAGAGAGAAGAGAAAAGAAATTAAAACTATCCACAACACTAAACTTTTCACACTTTCACTTCATTCGATTACGATTCGACGTGAAAGGTACTCATCAGCGGGTTTGTTTTTGGGGAGACACAAATGGGTGTCTACAGAAGCCCCCACTTTGACTGAGTTTGGAGAAACGCAAGTTTCGAAAACAAAAGTCAAAGTAGCGATAGGGACGGAGAATGATTCAGAACGTTCTGCGATCCTAAATCACTTCTTGTAACGCCAATACCTGCAAACTGGCGTTAGTTAAACAGATAAGAGAGTTAAAAACGCGTATCTTGCACCGTCAAGCACACGTCTCGGAAAGTAACCGATTTGCTGCCGTTTTACTGCTGTGATGACCTTCTGCCAAGAGAATTCCATCCCGCTTGAAAACCGCTACGCTTGTAACTGCTTCCAATATTGAAGATTGCTTCGCTTGAAACGATCCTCTTCCGCTTTTGTGACCATCGTCCACGTCTAAGGTAAGATGATCGAAGACAACTTCGCTTAAAATTACCTTCAGTTGTTTGTGACAACCCTCCACAATCTAGGGAACGCCATCTTGCTTGTTTTGATAATCACTCGTCTCTGAACAAAGAGCTTCTTTTGGATATGTTCACGCGTCTCTGAACAAAGAGCTTCCTTTTTTTTGTTGGATATGTCCACGCGCCTCTGAACAAAGAGCTTCTTTTTCTAATATGTCCACGCATCGCTGAACAATAGAGCTCGAAATACATGTCCACGCTTCTCTGAACAAAGAGCTTAATTTTTGATATGAAATTCTGAATGATGTGTCCACGCATCTCTGAACAAAAGAGCTTTGAATGATATGCCCACGCGTCTCTGAACAAAGAGCTTGAATGATATGCCCACGCGTCTCTGGAGCAAAAGAGCTTTAATGATATGTCCACGCGTCTGGAGCAAAAGAGCTTTGATGATATGTCCACGCGTCTCTGAACAAGGAGCTTGATAGTATGTCCACACGTCTCTGGACAAAGAGCTTGATTGTTTATTGCGATAATATTCTGAAGAAAAATTTCCGAAGACCAACGCTTGTCGATCTCTAAAGCTCGCTTGAACTTTGCTTGCGCTAAAACCAGTATGTCGATGTCTCCGTGATGAGCCAATTCTTAGGCGCTTTAAGCTAAGTGAGACGATCTTTCATCAGGTCAATCACTTATTGTGATTGTAATCAAATTGACAATCATGTCAAATTGCTTAAAGGGGCTATTTGGCGTACCAAGGAACCCGAAATTGTTGTATGAGGTCGAAATCATCTTTCTGAGAGGCTTCGAGCTCTGTCGCTGTTGAAACATCTCTGGCGCCAAGAATTGGCTCTGTCACCAAACACTGTGATCTAGCGCCAGGCGCTAAACACTATTGCCAGACGCTAGATGTTTTCGTCTGGCGCTGGAGTAGGGTCTTCCCTATTCTGCTGCACTTGTATTTTTTTTTACCATAGAACTTTGCTAATTTCTTTAATTATAGTAGGATTGACCTAAGGTTTAATGTCGCTTGACTCATTAACTTGACACAACTCAAGGTATAAACTTGACTTGCTGTGATTGACTTGAGGTTGACTCGACTCGAAGAGTTTGACATAATGTGTTAGACTCAAATCAAAGTGATATGACACGACATGACTCATGTGTGCATTGTAATGTGATCGTGCGACTCGAAAATACAAAAAAAGCAAAAAATTTCCATCATTTTTGTCGAGGGTACCGACTTTCTCCCGAAAAAGAAAGACGCGAAAAAAAAAGAATCGAAGTGTTTGAAGGTGCATGTTGAATGAGCTTAGTCAAATGTTGTTTGATACTATCTCTCAAGGTGCAAGGATTAATCTATCCTAGGCTATTCAAGTGGTTGACTCAATGATGAAAGTATTTAGATAACTTAGACACAGAGGCTATGCACTTTATACTTTGTGATGCAATAACGATTATGATTGATGAGGGATGTTGATATGACAAGGCATGCTTCAACGGTGTGTTAAGATTCCATGACAAAGGGTTCCTAAGGGAAGTATATTTGGTCATGTATCTGTGACGTGTGTGAAAGTGACACTAAAGTTAGGCCGCAAGGGCTAAGTGTGTGGAAATATACTGAAAAGAGTCAAATAATGGTGACTCTTAAGCTAGGTAAGCTAATGATATAAGGATCAAGCCCCAAAGTCTAGCTCTAAGTAAATAGGGATGAGCATAGGGAATCCCTTCATATGATCATGGTGTGAGTGTGTGAATGTGAATATGAATGCATTTTTATTACGGCCGCACCTCGATGTGAGGTTGCCTACGTATCCGTTAGGAATCAGGCCAAACATAGCTCTAGCAGAACCTCGCACAAGTGTGTGTATACCTCAAAAGGTATTTTTAAGGGTTGTAACGTGGTTAGGCTAAAGGTTGAAGAAGAAGGGGATAAAAGGCTCAAGACCCTCGATAAGCCCCCAAGGTGTGCAATCTTGCTTTTGAATCTTTATTTTTTTATGCTTGAGGTTTCTCACTCTTTTTTTTTTATTTCTTTTTGCTTTAGAATTTATTTTATTTTAATAAGTGTGGGCAATCCCGATCATGCGGTCTATAACTCACTTGGCATTCATGTTTCTCAGGCACAGTACCGAGCACTCGATAAGAGACGTAATCTAAGACGTGTTCTTATCAAAGACGTTTTCATATCAAAGACATTGGAACACTTGCCCTTTTGTACACTTTTATTATTATTTTTATTTTTTGAAATCACTCAAGCTTTTGAGATTGCATAAGTTACACACCATCCCATCCCAAGGTTAGGTAGATGTGGGTTGAAAAAAGAAAGGTCTATCGTTAGACGAGGCTCAAAGTGGTTTATGAAGAAAGGATTGTAAATTAGAAAGGTGAAAGGAGATATGATGTGGCTACAAGGGGTGCCTCAAATCATTGGTATACATCGTGCTTAGTTTGACATGATTTTTTTTTTTTTTTTTTTTTATGTAATGAAACAATCATATGCAAGAAAATAAATTCTCATTTTATTAAAAAGGGGAAAAGAAAGAATCTACAAAATTAATCTAAGGGAAAAGGAAGGTTCATATGCTAGACTTATTGGGGAAAGGGTAAATAAAGAAAAAGAAAAAAGATGTCATGAAATCTCGTCGTTGAAACTCGCCTCATATCCTGTGTTGTTTACTTTATCATCACTCGCTCTTCTTGTTAACTGGAGGTATGGGAAGCTTGTTATTATCAATCAAATGTTGGATAGCCTCCTTTAGCCTCCAACAGCTCTAAGTAGCATGAACCCTACCTTGATGGTACTTGCAGCGCGCATTTGGATTCCAACTAGGAAATCTCTTCTCAAGTGGGGGATCTTGAAGAGGTCCAATAGGAGTAATGAGTCCCTTGGCATGGAGTCGATTGAAACCATCATCGTAGCCAATTCCAATTGGGGTAAAATCCTTTTTTTGTTGCTTTCTAAATCCTCGATTATCCATGGCTAAGATCTCATTAAGGAAGAAAGTATCAACACTGTTACTAGAGTTGGTCTTTTCGGAAGAAGAAGGATAGTCGTTCTTTTTCCCTTTACAACCACTGTTACTATCTATCGTTACTAATCTTGTCCTTCTTGTCGCGCAGAGGAACATGAAGGAGATTTGAATCAATGAAGTCTTGAACACGATCCTTGAGGGCGAGACACTTTTCGGTAGTGTGACCGCGACCTCTATGGTATCTACAATAGGAATTTGGATTGCAATTAGGAAAACGTTTTTCATGTGGAGAGTCTTGACTGGGACCAATGGAGTGAATATGACCTCGATCGTGAAGACAGTCAAAAGCTTCATTGTAAGTCATTCCTATTGGTGTGTATTCTCCAATGGTCCATTTTGCCCGTGGCTTAGGAGCATTGAGTTCTTCATTAAACCCTTGGTGAGAATTTTGTTCAATGACCATCACCCGATTTTCTAGTCCTTCTAGCACATTCAAGATCATGGCAATGACATCTTGCAGTTTTCGGACGTCCTCTTTTAGACTTGACGAGTCTTCCCTGGTATTATCTAAGAAAAGACTTTCATCCTCCTCAATCATGGTCACTTCATCGAGAGAGGTTATATAAGCTGTCTCAATCATGGGCTATCCTACAGGTGTGATAAGAAGTGATGGATCGAAGGATTTTTGATCTTCTTAGATGGCTAGAATCTCGGAAGTTTCATTGTTATCGATCAGATCTTGAATATCTTCTTTGAGTTTCCAACACTCCTCAGTATCGTGACCCTTTCCTTGGTGATATTTGCAGTGCTTATTAGGGTCCCACTTGGGTGGCCTGGCTTCTAGAACTGGATCTTTGATGAGCCCTATGGGCATGACTAGTCCTTTTTGATGTAGCTTCTCGAAAGCTGTTTCATAACTCATACTAAGTGGAGTGAACACCCTTTTTGACCTTTGGATTCGTGATTTAGAGGCGTTCGTGGCATGTACCTCATTAATGGGAGAGGAAGAAGAAGAATGGTCGTTCTTCTTTCCTCTCGCACTATTATATTTCAGAAGGTCATCTTCAATGTCAATGCCTATGTTATACACAACCTTGAAAGTATTCAAGTTGTGTTGGTACTTTAAGTGCCTTGAATACTTCCCTTGGAGATTCTTGATAAACATCCTCACAGATTCTTTTTCAATAGGAGCCTTGACCATATTAGCGGAAGTTTCCGTCCATTTGTTGAAGAAAGAAGTGAATCCTTCGTTTTCCTTTTGTTTTAACATCTCAAGTTGTCTGTGGTCTGTTTCGTCTTGGATGTTGCATTTATATCTATCTATGAAAGCACTTGTTATCGACTCCCAAGAAGAGGTTCTTTCTTTGTCAAGGGAAAAGATCCATTGTTTACAAATGGTCTCAAGAGATAGTGAGAACAGAGAGGGGAAAACCTTCTTATCGATACCTTTAATGCTCATTATGGTTTCAAAAGCTCTTAGATGAAAGTAAGGGTTATTTGTTGCCTTGAATTTTTGGATGTAAGTGGCATTGAACTTATGCGGAAGAAGTTCCTTGTCCAGCGAGATCCCTTGTGAACTAATGCCCTGAAATTTATAGTCACTAGATAGCTTGCTCAAGCTTTCTTGCATGAGGTTCATTTGTTGTTGCTTCACAGGGTCATCAATTTTGAGGGTTAAAGCCTTTAACACCTCAGTTACGTCATTCAATTGATTCCTAAGTTCATTGACCTCTTCTTGACTTGCCATTATCTTTTTAGCCTTCCTCTTTTAACGAATTGGTTTATCAAAAAGTGAGACTAGAATAAAGAGGTTGTCCTTGATTAATCGCCCTTCTCTCCTCGAACAAGTACTGTGGAAAAGGAATTTGGGGATACTCATTGTTAATTATTATTTGACTCAAACTTTATTCAACATGCAATGGATGGAGGAAGTGAAGAAAGATTGGAATAAAATGTCAAGAAAAATGATGTAGATGGAGGGATATGAAGAATTAGGAATAGAATGTACCCCCAACTCAAATGACAAAAAAAAACCGATTCATGCATGAACCTAAGACATGGTCATGGTGATATGTACTCAAAGTGTGTGCTAAGACTAGTGAGTGTAGGTTACATACTTGGACTCGTGTGTAAGACCATGGGACTTAGTGCCTAACATCAATTAATGACTTAAAAAAGTATTATTGATAGTAGAATTTAACCGAATTAAATAGCAAACTGGTTAATTAGACACACAGTGATGACTCGATTAATAATCCGAACTGTCGTCAAAACGACAGAGCTGGCGCCTCTCTTTGTAGTGTAGCGCCAGACGGTAGAGTTGTCGCCAGGCGCCACACTCCACTGAGTGGCGCTACATTTCAGGCTTTGGCGCCATTACTGGTGCTTCAGTCTGAGACTGTTTTCGGTGTTATTAATCAACAAGGGTATGCCTAAAGTCGTACTAGGTCAGTTCCGGTTAATATATTAGACTTTATTTACTCAAATTAATACATTAATTAATTAATTAATTACGCAAAGTTCTTTTAGTCATTAATTTATTTAATCTCAGCACAAGTCAACAAACGGTTAAGAAAACATAGTATATGCACAACAAATAATGCACAATTAGTCAAGTATGCACAATATGAAGCAATGAGTTTGCAACCTAACCATGGCTCTAGTTCTCTAAAGTTCGGGATATGGTTTAGTCAATAGAGGGTCCATGGTTAATTGTCCAGATGCACCGCGCGGAAGCCTAACCGTGAAGGGTTGGCGCGAGTGGATGGGACACCGCGAGTTTTAGAAAAAACTCACTTCCATGGTTTGGTGAATTCAACATTCTCGGATGTGCTCTTTGTTGCTCAGAGCGTTCAATCAGGTAGATGGAGCATGAATTCCCAGGGGGTTATGTCCATATGTAGAACATATATGGATGTCAGAAAGGTGAGAAAAAACTCAATTAGGAAGTAGGATCGAGCAAACAATACGAAAAACTTGTCGAAATTAGAACGTATATTTCTGGCTCGGTATTGGAAGAATTTGGCGCCAACAAACATAGATTCGCGCCAGGTTTTAGCTGTAGAGCCTGGCGACAGAACTGTCGTCTGGCGCTACAGTTAAAAGTCCGGCGCTAATACTCTGGTCTCCGACGCTAATTCCTACATGCCTCAGCAGCTTTCTGTGCTCGAAAAAATTTTCCAGTTTCGCGCAGTGTTATTTCGGTCCTAGTTGTGAAAGATATTTCTCAAATTTCCTATGTGTAAAATCCTATGTTTTAACTCATTACGGATGGTCTTTCCAATGACATCTTTTTAATGCATATGACAATAATGTTAATCAAAATTACGCACATGAAATACTTAGAACGTTTCGAGTCTCATCCACTCATTCTAAATCATTGCCAAAATAAAATTTAGGAATTAAAAAACAAATCCTCCCCAGTGGAGTCGCTAAAAACTGTAGGGAATATTTCTAGCGTTAATCCCTAACTTGAACCCCACTGTGATCATACACTAAAGTAAGGTGGCGTCCAAAGGGAAAGCAGATAGAGCAAAAGAGTCGCCAACAAGTTTTAGGAACTTGTAAACCGTTCACGAGGTGAAGGATACACCCCTTAACGATCCAAGAGATCGTCAACTCCAATAAGCTCTTGAACCAAATAGGGTTCGGGGATGAAGGTACAAATCCAACCTAAAAGAGATTGAACCTGCCCTAATAATAGGCCTCTAATTTATTCTGATCGTATTCATGTGCGCTTTCTGACTAACATACAATCAGTAGGATTAACCCTAAACCTGTTTAATCTATGTTGGTTGAATATTAATGCACAAACAAATCTATTATTGGCAATCACTTGAATTAATCAAATTAACCCTAAACAAGATTATTAATTATCTTATTAATCGTGATTACAAGTACAAATTCCTTTTAAACATGCATAAAAGGCGTGATCAAGCAATAACAATAAAATCATCAAGCAACATAATTAATAATCATAATAATAATTAATATAAATTATAACAATAATAATAATTATATTCATGTTAATATTAAAGCATAGCTAGATCCTAGGCATGATACTAACGAGATTAATAACAAATCCTTGCATGTCGCTTGTAATACCCCGTATTTTTAATGTATTTTATAAATTATTTATTTAATTATAAAATATATTTTGGGTCAAACTATTTTAATTATTTATATTTGGGTCAATAAGTATTTAATCCAAACGTAGCCCATCTTTATTATGAACCCAATCATCCTATTTTTACTTTTGGGCCACCTACTTCATCATTTAAGTCCATTATTTTTATGAAGCCCAAACCTACCCTAACCTACTCTACACTATAAATACTCTACTTATCCCCAAAATTTTACCACCCAAAAAGGTCAAATGGTCAAAGTAAGCTATTTTCTTTTTATTCTTTCTTTCTTCTTTTCCTTTTTCCTTTTCTTATTCTTTCTTTTTCTTCTTGCATTTACGTGGGTTTTGGGTGACATAAACCCACCCAAATTTCAGCCTTTTTGCTGCCACATCATCACACCGACCACCACCTGCCGGGCTCTGTCGACTACCGCCGGCGACGTGGCTGCCGCGCGCCCAGTCGGCGTTCCATCCTCCACTTCTTGATTTCTCTCTCCTCTTCTATTTAAATGGTGGGTTATAATTATATATGTGGGTTTTTGATTTTAATAGTTCTAAATGTGTTTATTAGTATAAAAAAAACATGTTATAATGATTTAAAACTATAATTTCAGATTTTTATTATTGACATTATTTTCAGATTTAATAAATTATAAAGTTAGGGTTTTTAATTCATTCGAGACTTGATTTTTAGGGTTTTTTATGAACAATTGATTTAGGGCTTTTATAGTAATGATGTTTTGAAATTTTGGTGATTATAACTACTTATTAGTTTAAATTAATTCCAGATTATTTTGAACACGTAAATTCATATTTTAATTATTAGATTTCCGTTCGTTAATATTAATCCCGTTTTAATCCCGATCAGGTTCTAAACTCCTCCGATTTTGATAAAAAAAAGTAGCGTTTTTCGAGTGGAAACAGCGTTTTAAGAAAGACTCACTACTTTTGGTAGTGAGCACTACCCTTGGTAGTGAGCACTACCCTATCGTGGCCAAATTCAGCCTCTAAATACGATTTTCAAGCAGTTTTTGATTTTTAACGAAGTTTTTTTATGCTTTAAATTTTATCTTTGAGTTTAAAAGGGGTAAGAGATAATTTATTGTTTCTATGGATAATTTAAGTATAAAGATGTATTTTGATGAAGTTTTAAAGGATTTTTGATTAGTTTAAAATGTTGGAATTTTATTTAAAGTAGTATAATTGTGATTTTTAATAAAAGGGTGTGATTATCCATTAAAAAGGAGTTTAATTAGGGGTTTTTAAATAATTTTCAGATTATTATAAGTTATTTAAAGTGAGTTTAAGTTGCTGGAAATTGTGTATACAAGGGTAATTTCCCTTTATGTAGGAGACTTGGTTCGAGAATTGTTGTAGAGTACTCAGTTATTTTAAGAGCTTATTTGAGGTACGTACGCATACTTCGCATATTTTGGTGATGTAGAATCATGCTAGGTTTGATTTCAATTAATTACAAGTAGTATCATGCTAAGGTTTATGTATGGAATTGTGAATTTATGATGTTTGTGATTGAATTGGGAAGAATGAATTATTTGTGATGGTTATAGATTGGAAGATTATATTTTGGGCATGTTATGTTTGAACCACATTTTTATTTATGGCATGTTAGAAGGTATGATTAATTAAACTACATGTTTAATTATGTTTGAAATATTGAAAAGGAATTTTATTATGGTTCAAATAATTTTTATTGATGCTTTAAGCATGAGGAAGGAGCTGTATAAGTGTCTATGTACACAAGGAATAAATAGTATGTTGGTGTCTTTGTGCACTTAAGGTGTTTTTAACACCGAGGGATAGGATTTTTGGCGCATTATGCGTTTAAGGTGTCTTTCACACTGAGGTAGAATTAAAAAGGGTTCAACAATAAATAATATGTGGTCACTAATTATTCAAGAATTAAATTGGTATGTTTGTTTGATTGTATAATTATTGTTGATTGACTTATTATGCTTTGAGAGTCATCACCAAGTCTAATAATCTGTAAATAACGTAAAGTGAAAGAGATTACGCACCAAAACTCTTGGAACGTATATACCTTGAGTATGAACAATGGGAGGAGTTATGGGGTTTTATATTTAACCATAACTTCCAATCGAGTACAGGACGCTGTATATTCCCTTTTTATTATTTATTATTATGCGCAGGAATTCCGCCACCTTTGTGTGTTTTTGTCGCTGGTACGGTTAGCTCCCGTGCCAGTTAACCTCAAATTTATTTGGGGGAGGTTAATAGGTGGAAACCCGTTCGATGCGTAATCAATGCAAAATGAATTAATTAGGGTCTAGTCATTGTGTTGTGTTGATTGGTGTGTTTGTGAACAGGTGCAATGAGATAAGTGTGTGTGTTGATAGGTGAAAGCATGTTACTGAGGCTATTCTACGCTTATGTACTTAGCTTTGCTGATTGTGTGTGTCTGTGTTTTTGGCCATGTCTTTATCTTGGCCCTACGATGACCCATTTTTAATGGAGAGTAGTGGAAACAAATAAAGATAAACTTTTCAGGTATTGAAGCATGATCATGATGGGGCATGAGTGAAGAGTGAATCCTACTAGTTTTCATTAGATTACAATGTGTTTTATGCTTTATTTATTTATGATATATATGATGTGTGGACTAACATAAAGGTTTGATTTGGGAACGGTTTTTGAATAAGGGCCTTTAATGGTTCCAACTTGTAGTTTGATTTTATTTGACTTGTTCGTTTGGTTTTAAACTTTATTTTCGTTTGGTTGACTTTGGGTTGACTTGTTTAATCGGTTTTTAATTTTGAGTCTTCCGCTGTGTATCTTTGATAATTTCCTTAGCCGTTTTCACGGTGGTGGTAATGTCGTAGTTATTCCTAAATCGTATTTTTTATAAGAGTAGAATGGGTATTTAAAGGAAAGGAATTTCTAGGGTGTTACATCGCTAAGCAATAAAAATCAAAGCTTTAACCCTAACAGGATAATAACATGAATATTAGGAAAAGAAAATAGGAAGCATCATAGAAATCATAATTGATATAAGCAAATCACCCTAAATATCATACTAAAGAAAGCATCCTAACATGATACTAGGAACATCCTAACATGATACTAGGAATTAAAATAATAACCTAAGCATGATTTCTATATCAATAAATAAATTAAAGCACTTACTTGGATGCCTTGTACCTCTTTCTAATAACAAAATACACACGTTAGTAACTTCAAGGAAAATATAAAATCAAAGAATTAAATTAAATAATTGAAAAAGAGATTTGGGACCAAACCCTCAGAAATTAAAACCTTTCACGTCTAGGTCGAAGGCAACTTCGAATATGGCTAAGTGTATCTAAGTCTAAGGAATGCGGAATTTTTATATTTGAGAGAAGGCTAGATTAGAAAAGAGCGAGAGAGAGAGAGTAACCAAGAGAATCTTGATGAGAGTTGGTGAAAATTGGTGAATAGAAAGAATAAGAATTGATGAATGAAAACGAAGTTTTTTACGACGCTATTTATAGAGAAAATCAACCGAAAAGATAAAAATCCAAAACAGAGTTCTTACGCGGATAAAAATTGATTAGCGCCAACGCCGGCCATTGGCACCAGACGCCAACATTAGTGCCAGGCGCTAACGCTAGCGCCAGGCGCTAATGTCTGTCGTTAGGCTCTAATCCCTTTTTTGATGCGTTTTGTAAAATCAGATAGAAATTGGCGTACAGGAGGACAAAATCGTATTTTCCTCAAAAATGTTCTTTGATTCTAATTAAAACTCTAAAAAGTCAACAAAAGTCAATTTATCAATGCTAATTGAATTAAGGAATGAAAAGAACCTTCTAGAAGAATCTAGAAGACTAAAACCATTCTTAATTGCATTAGGAATGATAAATCCATATAAGGCCCTCCTCTAGATCATTGGGCCGCATATAAGGCTCAAATCGGGCCCAGTTCAGTAATTTGGCCATAACTTTCTCAATATTCATCGGAATTGGGCTTATAATATATCGTTGGAAAGCTCTTTTCAAGCCCTATCCAACTACATGATTATTGGACCCATATCATGGACCCACCAAACTGGATTGGCTGTTTTCTTAAAATAGGTTTTAAAAAACAGAGAGAATCGAAAAGAAATTAAAACTATCCGCAACACTAAACTTTCCACACTTTCACTTCATTCGATTACGATTCGACGTGAAAAGTACTCATCACCGGGTTTGGTTTTGAGGAGACACAAATGGGTGTCTACAGAAGGGTAAAAATAAAAATCTAAGAAATAAATCCAAGAAGGATGAAGGGTACCTATGCTAGACTTATTGGGGAAAGGGTTTGAAAAAAACAAGAAGAAAGCATAAAATCTTGGTGAGAAGCTTGCCTTGTGCATTTGTTTCATCATTACCCTCATTTTTTAATTTTGTTTGTCAATCACATGACTCAAACTCGATTCAACATACATGGATGAAAGAAGGTAGGAAGAATGAAGGTTGGCTAGACTATGTGACTAGACTCAAGCAAAGACTAAATTAAGACTTCACGTATATGCATTAAACTGGACAGGCTGTGGTATTTTAGTCATAACTTTTGATCTGTGACTCTGATTGTGATGAAACCAACGCCAAATTAAAGATAAAACTCTAGGCTACAGATCCATAGGTTGTACAACTCGTAGTTCTTCTTAGAAAACAGGCTATGATCAAAACAAATTGACGCTTGTGCACTATACGGGAATAAAAATCCGGGTTGACTTAAAGGAACTATGACTCGATTTTAAACATATTTATTAGCTCAAATCAATTAATTAATTAATAAAAAAATTCCTTTAGTCATTAATCAGTTTATTTAATCTTAAAACAAGTCAAATAAACGATTAGGAAAAACACATAGAGTATGCACAACCAATAATGCACAATTAGTCAAGTAGGCACGATATGATGCAATGAGTTTGCAACCTAACCATGGCTCTAGTTCTCTAATTTTCGGGATATGGGTTAGTCAAAGAGGGCCCATGGTTAATTGTCCGGATGCACCGCGCGAAAGTCTAACCGTGAATGGTTGGCGCGAGTGGATGGGACACCGCGAGTTTAGAAAAACTCGCTTCTATGGTTTGGTGAATTCAACATTCTCGGATGTACCCTTTGCTGCTCAGAGCGTTCAATCAGGTAGATGGAGGATGAATTCCCAGGGCGTTATGTCCATATGTAGAACACATAAGGTTTGAAAAATGAGAAAAACTCAATCAGGAAGTAGGATCGAGCAAACATTGCTAAAAACTGGTCAAAATTGGAACGCATTTCTGGCTCGGTATTAGAAGAACTTGGCGCAAGCAAACAGAGGCCAGCGCCACTTTTTGGCTTTAGTGAATGGCGACAGAAGCTGTCGCCTGGCGCTAACGTCAAAATGTTGGCGCTAATCTTTGTTTGCTTACGCTAGTTCCTACATGCCTCAACAGCTTTCTGTGCTCGATAAAATTTTCCAGTTTCGCGCAGCATTAATTCGATCCTAGTTGTGAAAGATATTCCTCAAATTTCCTACGTGTAAAAATCCTATGTTTTAACTCATTACGGATGGTCTTTCCAATGAGATCTTTTTTATGCATATGACAATAATGTTAATCAAAATTACGCACATAAAATACTTAGAACTTTTCAAGTCTCATCCACTCATTCTAAATAATTGCCAAAATAAATTACAAGATTTAAAATAGAAATCCTCCCAGTGGAGTCGCCAAAAAACTGTAGGGAATATTTCAAGAATTACCCCTAGCTTGAACCCCACTGTGATCATACACTAAAGTACGGTGGCGTTCAAAGGGAAAGAAGATAGAGCAAAAGAGTCGCCAACAAGTTTTAGGAACTTGTAAACCGTTCACAGGGTGAAGGTTACACCCTTAACGATCCAGGAGATCGTCAACTCCAATAGGTCTGGAACCATGGATGGTAGTTCGGGGATGAAGGTATAAATCCAACCTAAAAGAGATTGAACCTGCCCTAATAATAGGCCTCTACTTTAACCATGACCTCTCTCTTTCTGTCTCTAACTTGCTTTTACATTCAAAATTCTGCATTCACAAGATCTAGAAACACCTAGCCATATTCGAAGTTGCCTTCGCCCTATACGTGAAAGATTTAATTTCTGAGGGTTTGGTCCCAAATCTCTATTTCAATTATTTAATTTAATTGTTTGTTTATTATTTTCCTTGAAGTTACTAACGTGTGTATTTTGTTATTAGAAAGAGGTACGAGACATCCAATTAAGTGCTTTAATTGATTTATTGATATTATGATATAGAAATCATGTCTAGGTTGTTATTATGATTCCTATTGTCATGTTAGGGTGTTTTGATCTTCCTAGTATCATGTTTAGGGTAACAACTATAATTTTAATATCAAATATGACAATTATGATTATTATGACGCTTCCTATTCTTTTCCTAATATTCATGTTAGTATCATGCTAGGGTTAAAGCTATGATCTTTAATGTTTAGTGACATGTTAGGGTTTGTTATTAATCTTGTTAGTATCATACCTAGGATTTTGTCTAGTACTAATGTATGAGAAATTGTGTTTGTAAAAGGGCTGGTTTAGAAAGAGGGAGAGAATCAAGAAATTCTTGATGAGAGTTGGTGATATTTGAGAATATTTGATGATTGAAAAAAGGGATATATGACTTCTATATATAGAGAAAAAAGAGAGTCGAAGAATAAGAAATGAATCCGAATTCGAATTCGAATCGAAATAGAACTCCATGGACAGCAGTTTTTGAGTCCAAATAAGGCATATGATATGTTGTTGGAAATCTCTTGAAGTATAATTTCCAACCCAATTAGAATCAGATTAAAATATTTTTTATATAAAAAGACATGGCCGAAATAGTAGGATAGTGTCAGTTTTGGATAGAGTTTCATATCTTTTTCGTTATAGCTCGGAATTAATATATTATAATATATCATTAGAAAGATAATTTCAATATCTATCCAAACATATAAAATTTGGATAAATATTATGATTCAAGAAAATAAAATCTGAATATCTTTGAACATCTTTAAATTCGAATAGAATTAGGATTTAAGAAAAAGGAAAGTTTTTATTTAACTTAAATTCTTTAATCTTATCTTTTAAAAAAGGATAATTAAGATATTTTAGAAACTTATAGAAGGTTCTAATTAATCCCAATTACTTTAGAAATAGGATTATACTTTTGGACCCTCCACATGATCATTGGGTTGTAGGTAAAACCGGTTTTGGTCCGGTTTAGTATTTTGGCCATAACGTCCTCATTATTCATCGGAATTGGGCTTATAATGTATCGTTGGAAAGGTCTATTCAAGCCCCATCCAACTACACCATTATTGAATCCATAGCATGGACCAAACTAAACAAGAATGCACGTTTTTCAAAAATAGGGTAAGAAAAGAAATATTTTCAAGAACAAAAAAAAAGATATTTTAATAAAAACATCCTCATCACTAGACTTTTCACACTTTCGCTTTGTTCGATAATCAAATGACATGAAAGGTATACATCATTGGGTTTGGTTTTGGGGAGACACATTTGGGTGTATACAGCCCTAGACGTGAAAGGTTTGATATTTATGAGGGTTTGGTCCCAAATCTCTCTTTTAATTATTTAATTTAATTATTTTATTTTATTATTTTCCTTGAAGTTACTAACGTGTTTATTTTGTTATAAAAAAGAGGTACGAGACATCCAAGTAAGTGCTTTAATTGTTCACATTGTTATTATGATATAGAAATCATGCTTAGGTTGTTATTATGATTCCTAGTGTTATGTTAGGGTGTTTTAATCTTCCTAATATAATACCTAGGGTAACTTTAATATCAAGTATGATTAAAAGTATGATGCTTCTTATGATTAATATTCATGTTAGTATCATGTTAGGGTTAAAGCTTTGATTTTTATTGTTTAGTGACATGCTAGGGTTTGTTATTAATCTTGTTAGTATCATGCCTAGGATCTTGCTATTATTATGCTTTAGCGTTAATATGATTCTGTTAATTATGATTAATTTTATTATTATGATTATAATTATTATTATTATGATTATTATTGCTTGATGCTATTTTTATTATTATTGCTTGATCACGCCTATTATGCATGTTTAAAGGGAATTGGTACTTATAATCACGCTTAATAAGATAATTAATAATCTTGTTAGGGTTAATATGATTATAATTCAAGTGATCGCCAATAATAGTTTTATTTGTACATTAATATTCAACCAACATAGATAAACAAGTTTAGGGTTGATCCTATTGATTGCATGTTAGTCAGAAAGCGCACATGGATACGATCAGAATAAAGTGGAGGCCTATTATTAGGGAAGGTTCAATCTCTTTTAGGTTTGATTTGTACCTTCATCCCCGAATTTCCAGTCATGGTTCCAGACCTATTAGAGTTGATGATCTCCTGGATCGTTAAGGGGTGTAACCTTCACCTCGTGAACGGTTTACAAGTTCCTAAAACTTGTTGGCAACTCTTTTTCTCTATCTTCTTTCCCTTTGGACGCCACCGTACTTTAGTGTATGACCACAGTGGGGTTCAAGCTAGAGATAATGCTTGAAATATTCCCTACAGGTACCAAATCAATCTTTTCCACCATCTCATCACAAACTACACATTTGTGTGTTGAAGTACCCACTGCAGCAATCCTCATGGATACAACCTTTCAATTGCCTTTCTTGAGGCTATTCGCTTAGTCCTAGACCCATAAAAGAAAAGGAGATATTTTAAAGGTTGAATTGAAGAGAGCTGTTAATGTTATGAAATGTTAGAGATCTTACATCGTAGAACTTGAGGCTCTTAAGGAAGTACACTTGTTTCCTCTTCCGAGCAAGGGCCTCCAAAATCAAATGTTTTCTCCTGCATTGCTCATCTGGTACCTTGAGGCCACCAATCCCAAGCCATGTTTGATCAAGAAACATAGGGTCTGGTTCCAAAACTGCAGTAGCTTGGAATACTCCAGAGGTAATGTAACACTACGACGAACTATTTCTGTCTTTCCACAAACTTCTTTCACAACAGTAACATCAAGACTTTTCTCAAAAGTCTTATCAGAATGAGTATCACAGTCTGATTCTTTTTTGGTCCGACCAAAACTACCACAAGTGATGCCTCGCTCAGACTGATATCCAATGCCGTTGCAAGAGTTGTAAGGAAAATTGTAAAAGGCATAGGCCATCTGTATTATTAGGCATCAGATAAGTCAATTCTATATTGCTAACAGTCTAGCAGTAACATAAACTTTTACAACTATAAGATTTAAAAAATGACATTAAGTCATCCATCAGTCTACTAGTTATTGAAAGAGACTACAACACACAACATGCCCTTCCAGTTCCAAATAAAATGATATGTGTAGATTAACCATATTTTTGGGGGGGAAGATGAATTGGAGGGATATAACGGGGTTTAGAGGGAAAATGTCATGGGCTGGTTCGCTGGCCGGAGTTAGACCAGTCAAACACCACTTTTGGTAGCAACACCTTGTAACCAATAATTAACCCCAATCTTAAGATGAAGTATATTTCACAATAATTGACCCCTCTTGTCCACACCCCCAGTTCCTTCGGGAATAATAAGAAAATGAAGAAAATGAAATATCAACGAGATCTAAAAGTTAAGGTGTTAGAACGTCATTGTAGATGCCTTTGAGACCTAACATTTAGGTATCACTAGAGGTTATTTTGACAAACAAGTACTATGTACTTTCAAGGCCTAACATCCCTGCCATTTGCTTAACAAAGCTAGGGTTCCTAATGCCTAACTATTTCCAGGTATAACCATTTTCAATGAGACACTGGTATAACTGTAGACATTTTAAGAGTAATAAGGGAGTAAAGTCATACCTAGATTTGTTCCTACGAGAATTATTAGAACACCAGTGCATAATGCCTGAGCATAGGAATCCACTAAAATAGGAATAAAAAAATCCATGAGCTAATTAAAATAGCACAACACCAATTCATGTGGTATAAGCCACAAATTGAGGGAAGAGCAGAATAATGAAGTAGTCTCACTTTTTTGGCAAAATTTTCATAATTAGCTTTGCTAATCAACGAGAACGCTAAAATTAAAACATCAGCTCCACGATAGCTCAAAGGTCTCAGTCTATTGTAATCTTCTTTCCCTATAACACACAATTACAATACAGTCAAACACACTTGTCTTAATACTCATTATCTAAAATCATAATAACATTTTGAGGAAAGGTAAGCGAATACGAATAATAGGAAAGATATGAAAATCATAGAGGGGTAGCAGCATGTGGTGTACCTGCACCCTAGGTTGACTGTGTTCCCATCAACGACAACATTAGCACTGAAGTTATCAAAAAATGTAGGTACATAGTCATGTTTTAATCGAGAAATCAAAAGGTGAACATGTAGCCAAATAGACCAGGGAAACAACTAATTTGTAAGAGGCAGAATACAACAGGGGACAAGAAAAATTGGAGCAATATTGTCTAAAAAAGGTGAACATTTAGCACTCTTGCACACAGAACCCCCGTTTCGATCAACTCAAAGAAATCCGAGAAAAGCACCTACATACAAATATGGCACTTTCAATTCAAAAGTACTTAGTTAAATAGTTAGCAATTAAACATAGACCTTTTAAATTTTCACTAATCTTAGACAAGGGAGTTTCCTTTGGAGAAGCAACCTAAGACTTCATAGAAGCTGCACTCTTAACAAAACCCACAAAGTCAGACCTTTTGAGATACAATTTGCCCCTGTAAGCAGCAAGGTGAACATAAAAAGAGATGCAGCTCCTAGAAGTATAACAAAGTGATTGAATCAAAAAAACCAACTGAACACAACAACATACCACTAATTTAGAGAAATCAAACAAAATAAAATACAAAACACTAATTCAAATAGATAAAAACGAAGACCTCATATGAAATAATACAGAAAATTCGAATCACATCAAAATCACACAAATTATTATCACCAAAAATGAAAGTAGAGCATAAAATTACCAAAATAATGAGTAATCATTATCTTGATTAAAAAAACGCAAAATTACAACCAAAAAATAACAAAAACAAACCCTAATTATTTCAAACTCAAAAATCAAGATTTCAAAAAACAAAACCCTGATTGAATAAAGAGAACAAAGAAAAACAAATCAAATATCTTACTTGATCAGAAATATCATGGAACGAAGATCCAAGAACAAAATTTCAAAGAAATTAATGTGCGAAGAATAAAAGATAAATATCACAGTAAGAGATCGAAGTTAAAGAGAGAAAATGTGGAAGAAGAGAAAGAAAGAAAATGAAGCGGCGCCTGAAAAAGAAGGGAGGTCATTCAACTAACAAAATTACAAAAATACACTTAATGAAATGGAAAAAGGCGGGTGAAGCATCAGCCGTTGGATTAAGAGCGATCAACAGTCACGATGAGTTTCTATTATAGGACTTGGTTCTCACATGATCTCGATTATATATATATATATATATATATATATACTTTATAAAAAGTGGAAAGTTGTTCTTATAAATGCTCGGACCTACCTTTAAAATTGTTTTTTTACCTTATTACCCCCTTCAACTTTCTTTGTCCTCTCCATGTGTCTTCATCTCTGTTGAAATTGCCGACCAAAAGTAAGCTAAATTCTACAATTCTCAAATTTAATTTCACATTTTCAATTGATTTCAAGAAAAAATGATACCAAATTGGCCAACACAAGTTGATATGAGCTCCAATGAAGTGCTGAATTTTTATTTTACATTTTCAATTCAAGAAAAATTGATACAAGAAATGAAGCGGTCGTAGAATAATTGGCCAACAAAAATTGATATGAGCTCCATTGAAGTGCTGAATTTTTATTTTACATTTCAATTCAAGAAAAATTGATACAAGAAATAAAGTGGTCGGAGAAGGTGGAGAATGGTGCGCGGTGGTCGTGCTGTGGCTGGTGGCTTAGGGCGGTAGATTGGAGTGGCGATTGGTGTTGGCTGTAAGAAGAGGTGATGCGATGTTGTTATTGTGGGTTGCGGATGGTTTAATGGTGGGAATGCGAGGTGGCTGTGAGTTGCAATTTGCGGTGTAAAATATAAGAAGGTCCATTCAAATTGGGTCCTTGAGAAGTTGATAAAAGAAATGACCTCAAAGCAGCATTTCGTGGTCCATCCGTTGGTGTCGACCACGGTGAGGAAGGGGGTAGGACAGCATAGCCTCCTGTCGAGGGGGAGGCGGGGGAAGATGACGGCCGGACTTTATGGGAGGTGGGTCACCGGTTTCTCCGGCAACTCTTTCTCTCTCCTCTCGATATAGTGCAAAAATACAAGGTTTGTACTCCTGCACTAACAAAATATTAGTTCTGAATTGTGGCCTAGAGTTGGTTTAGTATTGATTTATACTCACAATTTTACCACCAATCAGAGATGGAGTATGTTCTTCTTTTCATAGTTTAGTATTGATTAAGAGTAATTAGTTCATAAATAATTGAATATGGCTTTTTAATCGCATTGGTGTAATTATATGTGATTTTTGGTTTATATGGACTAGTTTGGACTTCCCCTTTCTCTCTTACTCCGGTTATGCATGTCTTGGCCATGATAATCTCTATGGTCAAGAAGCAAATTGATGCGATTTTTGAAAAAGGTGATATAAGAAGCTCTTGAAACTTTGGCTCTAATCTCCCTTTAACTATCAGTAATTTGCTCTGATCTCTACTGTCTTGCATTTTGTTTTTACTTGAACTTTGATTTTTTAAAAATAAATAGGTTTTGATTATTAGTCATATGTGTTTTTTTTCTTAGTCTTTAGATTTTAAAAAACTTAATTGTAGCTAAAAAACTTTGATTTTCACATTTGCTACCACCTAAAACGCCTCGCTTCAGATTTGCTATCTATTAAATTTTTTTTTTTTTCACTTTGCTACCACCTAAATCAGACTTTGTTAAAAAACACTACTACTTAACGGAATCCGTTAGGATTTCCGTTAAGTTTATTTAAAAAAAAAAAAAGAAAAATTAAAAAAAAAATAAAAAAAACCAGCAACCCCACCCACCCCCTCCCCTAATCTGCCACCCTCTCCCTCCCCTAACCTGCCACCCTCCCCCTCCCCCCTTCCGGCGGCCGGCGCCTAAAGATTCGGCCGGCGCCGGCGACCTCACCCCCTCCCTTTTCCCCACCCAAAATTGACAATCCTAAGCCGACACCCCCAAACCCAGACCACCACCGCCACCGTAACCCCCAAAACCCATACCAACACCACCGTAACCCCCTTTCCCCTTCCCTCCACCGGAAATCGGCCCCCCTTCCCTGATTCCCCCACCGAAATCGACCCCCTCCCCTTCCCCTACCCTTTTCGGCCGTCCCTAACCCTAAACCACCACCCCAAAACCACCCTAAACGAAAACCACCCTAAAACCACCACAACCAAAACCCTAAAATTCGTTTAGGGTGGTTTTGGGTGGTGGTTTAGGGTTAGGGACGGCCGAAAAGGGTAGGGGAAGGGGAGGGGGTCGATTTCGGTGGGGGAATCAGGGGAGGGGGGTCGATTTCCGGTGGAGGGAAGGGGAAAGGGGGGGATTGGATGCGCATAGGGTAGGGGAAAGGGAGGGGGTGGGTTCGCGCGGCGACGCCGGCAGGGGGAGAGGGGAGGTGAGGGGTGGCTGCAAGGTGGTTGGAGGGGTGGCTAAACGGTGGAGTGGGCCCACTAACGGAAATAGTAACAGAATAAGGCATGTGGTAGTGATTTTTAACAAACTCTGTTTTAGGTGGTAGTAAAATAAAATAAAAAATTTAAACAGGTAGCAAATGTGAAGCGTGGTGTTTTTAGTGGTAGCAAATGTGAAAATTTCCTTGTGAAAAATCAAACATATCAAAACTTAGATTTCTTAGGAAATCTAAAATTCAATGATACTTGGTGAAGGCATAAGGCTGATCGAAGCTAATGAGCAAAGAAATATGGTATGGAGGGAATATTATGTTACTCTATAAGCTACACCACATACTTCTTTGATACTCTCAGAATTTGTCAACAGCTGTGCCATATTTAGAAGGATGTCCTTCACATAACATGAATAATTGATGAGTACTTATATTTTAAGATATTCCTTAATTGAATTTCCAAACTTTATATTAGTATGTCATCTTTAGGTACTCTAAGAAATACTATAGGAATTCTAACAATAGAATTTTCCAGATTTCTTGCTCTGTCAAACAGTATTAATAGATTAGTTTGATCAGTCATCTTAAGAGACTACTTAATTACTTCTTCTGTCAAACAGATACATATATACAAAGTATGTAGTCTGTTAAAACTATAAATAAAAATAAAAATAAATGTTTTATAAAAATGTTAAATACAAGATAGAAATTCACCTTAAATTTGATTTACATGGTATAGTCTCCTCAGCAATGTAATCTCTAGACCTCTTGTGATATGATCATATGATTTTCTGTGTCAGAAACAAAAATTCTGCATACAAGTCAATTGTTTAATAATGTGCTGAAAATCAATTATATGTCAACTATATTGGAAAAAACACAGTTTTCTGTGTCAGAAACAAAAATTCTGCATACAAGTCAATTGTTTAATAATGTGCTGAAAATCAATTATATGCCAACTATATTAGAAACGTTTCTATGTCAACTATATTGGAAAAAACACAGTTTTTTTTTTAAAAAAAAAATATACAGATTTGAACCACTGTATTTCCTTTGTGTAACTGTATCTATGTCTTTTCCCAATGCCGGGCTGAAGTTTTATTTGGAGTGTTTATTTTTCCCTTCATTCATAAATATGTTTAAAAAATATGTATTTGTGTTAGTTCATGAAAGAATAGAAAACTATTTTGTTGGAGTTGACTATGAAATATAATGTTATTTTTCCCAAAAAAAAAAGTACCATGCCAAACGAGTTGGCAAATTCTTGTTATCCAATGTCTTCTCTCTCTATTTTCCTTTGCATAAACTTATTGAATTGGAGGCATTTGTTGTCTTTGTATTATCTGCTGGTATTGAAGCACATCACTTGATTGATGCTTAGTTATACATATGAAGTAGGACTTTTAGTTCATAGTTGTGTATATCAATGGCATGTTTGTCAATTAGTGTGAACCTTTTGTCCAATTTTTATGTGTAAAAGTACATCATTTGGTTTCATAAGTGAAGGCTTTGGGTAAACTAAATGCTTAGATAAATTCAAATTCTGATATTAAACGCTTACATCATTTGGTTTCATGTAGCGGCTATATAGAGTGCCTTGATATACACAAAGTCTGATATTGTTTTCAAGGTTAATTGAGTACTAAATTTCTATCCTCCCTTCATCAAGCTTCTGTCACTACGTGACAAAAATGTGTGATTTCAAGTTATTTATTGTCACGGCTTTTTTGCCTCTGTGATGTAGATTGGACTCCACAAAGGATCTAGCTCTTTTACTGAGGCACGTGCTGCTGGGTTCAGTGAAGAGAATAACACTTTAGGTGAGATGTGGGAGACTATTTTCGAAAGTGATCTTCTGATGCTGCTGATTTCTGACTCTGCTCAGGTTTATGTCTCTCTGCAATCTTGCTCCTCCAGCGTGGAAGCTTTATTTTTCACATTTCTCAATTGCATATTTGAATTAGTTCTCTGTTATTTATGAACTTGTACTGTAAATCGTATCCGTGGTTTCAGCTGAATGTTTTATGATGGTTAAATTAACTTTACCCTTTCCTTTGTCTACATTTCAGGCTGACAACTATGAAAAGATTTTCTCCCACATGAAACCAAACATCATTCTTAAGTTGTCTTATAGATTTCTTTTGGGGCATCTGCAGTCTTTGGGAAAGGACTTTCCCAAGAATTTAGTGTGATTACTGTATGCCCAAACGAAATGGGGCCTTCTGTAAGGAGGTTGTATGTCTAGGGTAAAGACGTCAATGGTGCTGGAATAAACTCTAGCTTTGTCGTTCACCCGGTTTGGGTCTTTTTTTTTATTCTTGCTAATGCATTGTTGGTGGTCTGCCTTTCCTAATGCTTGAATTTGCACTCGCTATAATTAGAATTTACTATTTCTTTGCTTGTAGGATGTCGATGGTAAGGCTACAAATGTAGTACTTGGCTGGTCAGTTGTACTATTCTTTTCTATCAAAGAAGATAAATTATCTACAATTTTTCAGTTATTGTTAATTTTAACTTCTATCTATAATTGGTGACTCAGTTAAATGGATGAATTTGAAAGGTCTACTCAATTAATAAGTAATTAAATGAGAGATAGAATAATTCCATGACAACATTAGTTACTGCCTACTGAAGAACCAAAAGGTTGTTGATGTAGGAGTATGGTACAAAATAACTACGGTGAAAGGTGGAAGAAAGAAAGAAGGAATTCAAGGGAATAATCAAAGGTTAAAAGAAAGCAAGAAAGCAAGAGTACAAATCGGAGCCATTTACAAGCAGCAGGTTCCCGAATTGACTCTCTTTTTACTTGTCCAACAACTGAAATTATAATTTCTATATGTGATGGGTAAGCACAATTTTTCTTTTACCCCATGAATTCCCTTTTTTTTAAATCGAGAAACTTCATATTACTTAAATAAGGTCGTTTCATATTGTAGCAAATTTCCTAGATATCCTATTACATCAAAGACAAGAATGTGTGCTAAAAAACGGGCGATTTTGGGGATTCCAAAACCTAAACGCCAAAAGCAATCAAAGGCAGGTGAATCTCTCTAAATAATAAGCTATGCATTTGTCTGAGTTTTTAAAGAATTGTTTCGACTGAATGTTTATTTAAAACTGTTTATAGCAGGTGCTGCAATAAATGTTTGCCAATCGCTGCCTACTAAGTCCATGGAGTTGTCTGCCCCTCATTTTTGTGATAAGTGTCGTGCCAAAAAGCTAGCCTTTGAGTCATTGCATTTTTTTGCTGTGATGGTGAAGTTGAAATTGCTTCTAATGCTTTACCCCCTGAATTAGATAAACTTTATACTTCTAATGACGATGATTCAGATCATTTTCAGACATATTCTCGCCTTTATAATAACCTCGTTGCTTTTAGCTCAATTGGTGGATCAATGGATGGGGATATTCATAAAGGAATATATGCTTTGAAGGTTCATGGCCAAATTTATCATAATATTCCTGACCTGTTGCCTGATAATGAACCACTAAAATATATACTACTTTACTTCTACGATGCTATGTTTGAGGCAGAAAATAGATATAGTCTTTTTCCAAACTTACGTCCGAGTATAATTTCCTTGAGCATGGCTATTATGCTTTTGAATCCATATGCCAAGTTTTTCATGTCTCTTCGAGAGATTGAAGTCACTAAAGAGACTGAAATCAGGCTTAATAAACACCCCGTTCTTGATCAACGTGTTTACAATGCTCCGACGTCCGAAGAAGTAGCTGTGATATGGAGTGAAGGTACTTAATTTAGCCAAAGCAACAGCCCACATATCATTGTTCATGGGAAATCAAACAAGACCCATAGGATATATCATTATTATGGATGTTACGATTCGCTACAATACCCGCTTCTATTTCCTTTAGGTGACTGTGGGTGGCATCACGGTTTACTAAAAATGTCTGACGGAAGACTGTCCCAGGTGGAAGACCTTTCAAATATTTTCATTTCAGATAATGTTCAAGAGGCATCTGATTTGGTAACTGAAGAAGGTTCTGGTAAGACAACAAATTGTGACTAATTACACCAAAAATATGTTATTTAATTTATGTCATTCCCATATTAATATCATCTAAATGTAACTATTTTTATAAAAACTAATGGAATTGCAGCTGCTGCTCGGGGAAAGAAGGGCAAGCTTATTTCTTGCAGGGAGTACTATGCATACAAGTTTCAAATGCATGCTGGAAATTTCATCCTATGGGCTGGGCGGCTGTTCTTGCAATATATTGTAGACATGTATGTGAAGATAGAGAATACTCGGCTGGATTTCTTTAGACAAAATCAGTCACAAATTAGAGCTGAGCTATATCAGGGTTTAGTATATACACGTGAAGGCAGTGAAGCAAATGCATCGAATGTAGGTTAGTGTGTTATCCTCCCTCCTTCCTTTTTTGGGGGGCCTCGTGATATGCAACGGTGTTATCTCAATGCTATCGCTCTTGTACAACGTTTTGGGAAACCGGACTTATTCATAACAATGACCTGCAACTCAAATTGGCAAGAAATCAAAGCAGAGCTGGCACACGGGGAAAAAGCACAAAACCGACTCGATCTTCTCGCTTGTGTTTTTAGAGAAAAGCTTATAGAACTGAAAAAAATAAAAGAAGAACAAGGGTTTGGAGAGGTGGCTGCATTCATATGTAGTTGAGCTCCAAAAACGTGGCTTGCCACATGTCGTATGCTCATTATTTTAAAGCCGGAATTTAAGATAAAGCATCCAGAATTATTTGACAAGTACGTGTCTGCCAAAATTCCTCCCCATGAAAACCCACACTAACGAAAAGTGGTCTTAAACCATATGATACATGGCCCATGTGGGAAGGATAACCCTGAATGCCCATGCATGAAGCATAGAGGAATGGAAGGGAAGTGCAAATACGACTAACCTAAGTCTTGTTATGATATTACAACAAGCCATGAATGTGGGTATCCTGAATACAGACGCTGGGACACAGGTGAGTCTATTGTGATTAGATTGAAAAGGTTGGAAAACCGTTGGGTCGTTCCATATAACCCTTATCTATCTGCCTTATTCGACTGCCACTTGAATGTGTAGGTATGTTCAACAATTCAAGCAGTTAAGTACCTTTACAAATACGTTTATAAAGGACATGATCGGGTATCATATAACGTACAAGCTTCATCAGGCCCTGTAAATAAGATTGAGCAATTTCAAGCAGGCCGTTGGGTATCCCCTTGTGAAGCCGCATGGAGAATCTTTGGGTTTGACCTGTTTGAAATGAGCCCCCCAGTAGTAACACTGCAAATTCACCTGCCTAATCAGGACAGTGTGAGTTTCTCTCCCAATGAACAACTAGCCTCTGTTGTTTCAGATAGGCACCGAGCCCGTACTTCATTAACTGAGTTCTTTAGAATGAACAACACAATCCCAAACATACCAAAATACACATATGCAGAATTTTGTGAGCATTATGTGTGGAATCATGCTACAAAAACATGGTCTAAGCGGGCTAATTTGCGAACTGCAATAGGACGTCTGACTTTTGTGGCTCCATCCGAAGGGGAAAGATATTTTCTCAGGCTGCTACTAATCAATGTAAGGGGACCAAAATCCTTTGAAGATTTACGAACGGTCAACGGCCAACTTTTTGCAACATTTTAGAAAGCAGCCTTGAAACTTGGTCTTCTGGCAGAAGATGACGCCGTTGATAAATGTATGGAAGAGGCTGTTACTGCACATATGCCAAAATCTTTGCGTAAATTATTTGCTACAATATTGATTTTCGGAATGCCAAGAGATCCCCTAGCCCTTTGGCAGAAGTACTACATTCATTTGTCCGAAGATATCAGGCACCAAAATCCAGGAATGGAAGACAAAGTGAAGGCTCTTACTGTGGAAGAGGTAGAGCGTTTCTTAGAAGAAATGGGGAAAAATTTGGAAGAATTTGGCCTAGGGGTGTTGATAAGCAATGTAGACTCCGGACTACGGTAAACAAAGGATATTGCTGATGCACTCAATGCCACAATACCGGTTGAATACATTGAAGCCATTGACAAGCTCAACCTTGCCCAACGCGATGCCTTTGATTGCATCATTAAACATGTGCAGCTTAACAAACCCGGTTCATTTTTCGTTGACGGTCCGGGAGGCAATGGCAAGATATACCTTTACTGTGCATTGTATGCTGCTGTTAGAAAAATGGGCAAAATAGTTCTTCCAACATCTACGTCCGGAATTGCTGCCTCAAACATAGTGACTGGGAGGACAGCCCATTCGCATTTTAAAATCCCCCTTAATCATATAGCTTCCATGTCTTGCAATGTATCTAAATAAAGCAGCTTAGCTGGTCTTCTACGAGAAAGCTCCTTGATTATTTGGGATGAAGCATCAATGGCAATCAAGGAAAATGTAGAGTTATTAGACTTAGGGATTTATGTGATAGGCGTACAGCTTTTGGTGGCAAGGTTGTCGTCTTCGGTGGGGACCTTCGGCAAGTATTGCCTGTGGTACCAAAAAAATCACAAAAAGAAGTCGTACAAGCAAGCTTAGTCTCTTCTTATCTATGGCATGGTTTCAAACGAATACGCCTGAGTCAAAACATGCGAGCCCGAACAGATCCTGCATTCTCTAATTTCTTGCTTGCTTTAAGGGACGGTCGTATGCAAACAGAAGAGATAGCTAACATTCATCTACCAAGACAACTGGTTGTGCCATTTGAGGATGAAAACTACTCTCTGGACTAGCTTCTCAGCCAAATATTCCCGGAACTTACCGCAGGTGGTTTCAGTTCCAGCATCTTCGCTGAATGTGCAATCTTGGCTCCCCTCAATGATGATGTTGATGATATAAATACTTTGCTAATTGCAAAACACCCTGGTCAGGCTGTAACCTACAAGAGTTTTGATGTGTTAATTGATGAAAATTGCAAAATTTACAAAACTGAATTCCTAATCGCTTTATGCCCCGGAGGAATGAGTCCACATGCATGAATGGGTTCTAAAGGAAAATTGCCCCGTTATTCTGCTGAGGAACCTTGTTCCAGCCTCTGGCTTATGCAATGGGACACGACTCATATGCAAAAGATTCTACCCCAACATGATTGAGTGTGTAATTGCAACTGGCCATCATACTGGTGAATATGTATTTCTGCCACGCATTGACTTGCGGCCCTGTGCCTCAACTAATTACCCGTTCTAGTTCCAGCGAAAACAATTCCCAATCACTTTTTTTTGCTATGACAATCAACAAGGACTAGGGACAAACACTCACTCAAATAGGGATATACCTTAGACGACCTTGCTTCTCTCATGGACAATTATATGTTTCCTTTTCTCGGGCCTGGAATTCTAAACATGTAAGGGTACTGACCAAGCCTACAACTGAAGATCAGCAGGTGTACAGTGCAAAAAATGTTATTTCGTTTGAGATCTTACTACGATCAGGTGTTACACAGCAATCTCCTTCAAGGTCAGTATAATTATAGCCTCTTGATTTATATTATTTTTTATAATGCATGTTGTTCACCAAATGTGTACTTGCTAAAGTGAAACCCATTCTTTTATGACAGGAACAACTAAAATAGGAACTTCGGTCTGCTTATCTGCACGATGTCCCCTAAACAAAATTTCAGTCAATTTAAAATTTCAAATGAAGGAGAATATTTCAATAAACTTAGTTCAGCTTTAAATTAAACAAAATGTTATTGTTTCTTGAAACAACCTATTACTTCTTTTTCTGAAAATGACAAGCAACTACTTCCTAATTGGTGTGTGTTTTGTTAAGATTTCTACTTGGAATGATATCTACTTGTGGTTATGATGCAAATCAGTTGAGATGATAAACACAAATACTGGTAGCCCTACCTTTTTGGCATAAAATGTCGGGTTAGCTTTAGTTGCAGCTTGTGGATTTGTTGTATCAGAAGTAAGGTAAAATCTGGGGAAAGGTAGGAATTACATGAGAGTATAGCAACTACTCGATCCTCTAAGCAAAGCAATAGGCCATTTGATCCAATATTTGAGAGGAAATTCTCTTATGTTTTCTTATTTCACAGTTTTCTTTCCCCGTAAAATATATAGCTTCGTGCTTCTTTTCCCTCAAACGTTCTGTCAAAATTTAATAGTATCAATGATCTTACGCTTACAAATTTAAAAGCTAGAGCCTAAGCCCTAGAGGTTATGAAGATAAGAAACATATACTTAACCACTTGTAATATCTTCCTTTATATATAACCAACTTCTCTAGCTGAAAATTTGAACATTTTGACACATTTATTGTTGAGGACGATTTCAGTTTCATTTCTCAGAATGGACTCACTACTGTCATAATTCCTGTAGGATGGTGGATAGCCACTAACCCGACACCCCCTAAGCCTTTTGTGGGAGGGTCTTCGCAGGCCTTGGACAACGCCTTCACTTGGGCACATTATGTCTTTTTCTGTTTTTCCCTTCTATGTTCTGTTCACAATGATTTACTAATTTGTGAATTAGGTACTTATGGTGTTATTTGCGTGTATCGAACCTGCAGAAAATATGGTATCCAGGTTATAGTTTACCTGCACGCAGCACCCGGTTCACAAAATGGGAATGAACATAATGGGACTACAAATGGATCTCTTGAATGGGGAAAAACTGATGCTACTGTACAGCAGAGTGTTGCTGTTATCGACATCTTAGCTTCCAGGTAGTTTATCAAAACTGGAAGGTTCAGATTCTTATATTATAATTTCCACTTTTGAAATCCTGTTTACATATACATATAGCCATTGTCTAACTGCACAATCTCATTTGACTTCAGATACGCAAAAAACTCTAACTTGCTAGCAATTGTGGTTAGGGATTGTTTGAAATTTGTTTGCTAAATGTTTATAGAAAGCTCACAGAGAAATACCCATCCTTGAGAGAGAGATCAGAGACAACTTATCTTATTGTGAAAATTTCCTTGCAGCCTTGGGAAGCATTTCGCACTGATAGGGTTATAATATTTTCTGACATACTCACTCCTCTTCCTGCTGCTTTTGGGGTTCCTTTTGACATAGAAGAAGTCAGAGGCCCTGTCATCCAGTCACCTATTCGTGATGAAGATGCCTTGAAAGAATTGCATCCAATTGACTTGGAAAAGCTTAATTCTGTTGGCGAATCTCTTAAAATTTTGCGCAATGAGGTGAATGCTATTTTCATCATGACCCTTATGTAAATCCCTCGTGATGTATGGATCTCTACTGTTACTAAATGCACTGCCTTCTCCTTAGGTTGGTGACAAGGCTGCTGTTCTGGGTTTTGTGGGTGCACCCTGGACTATAGCAACATACATAGTGAAAGGGGGTACTACTCGCACCTACACCACAATAAAAAGTATGTACCACACATCACCTTATGTCCTCGAGACTCTTCTGTCACACATAACGGAGGCAATTACTGACTACGTGATTTACCAAGTTAAGTATGGAGCTCACTGTATTCAAATATTTGATTCATGGGGTGGAGAATTACCACCACATATGCGGGAACACTGGTCTAAGCCTTACATTAAACAGGTAAGTCTCCAGTCTGTTTTCTACAATTTATCAGTTTATGACTAGATCATTATTCATTTGTTGGCTTGTGCTTTTGAACTTTTTCTATTTTTTTACACCAAGAGACTTGGATTATTGTTTAGAAGTTTTTTTCTAGGGGTGATTAACTCTTATTTATCTGCTAAGCCAGAAAAATTTGATGTTGGCCTTTATACTGTCTTTAACCGATTAATTTTTTAAAGCTAAACAAGATAAGAACTTTTGTCAAATCTTAAGCCCACGTCCCACTGATTTGTAAACCTATGTAGATTATGTATATTTGTTTAACAAAAGCTTTAACATGACTTGACAAACATTTACTACCTCCTCATTCCTTCTTTTTACAGTCATTTTTAGTATCATGGAAGCATCCTATGCTTCAAGTATGTGCAATTTGATCCTTAATCATCAATGTAGACTTTTTAGAATAACTGATCAATGTAATTGATGAGTAGACTTTAACCAATTTAAGGTTCATATAGTGGGAATAGAAAAAGTCTGTAGATTTATGCTATTCCATGTCTTACAACGTTTTTTTAGCAAAATGTCACACAACCAGAACTGCCAACCATATAAACCATTAGGCTGTTAAATTGAGAGGTTATAGTACATTTATTGCGCAACATCTTCTGTTAACAACCAGTCAAAGGAAGCTTCCAATACTACTGAAACATAATTAGCAATAATTAGTCCTAATTACAAATTACTACAGTACAATTATTTTCAAATTCTGAGCATTTACTTCCTATTATCAATACAATTAAATTCTAATTAAAACCAAGGTCAGGAACCGCAAAAGTGTGAAACTGAAACATTGGTCTTAAACAACACCATATATCTATATATATGTGGTTTATTCTTTGTCATTTCCACCAACGCCATCCAAAGTCTCCTTCACTTTTAAAAAAGGTCAGTATTGTTCAATAAACAAGTATTATATCACATTGGTCAGATCCATATCGTTTCATAACTTACACTTTCTGTTTTGCAATGTACATATATGTTGATGTAGAGTTTAATCATGAAGCTTGAACAAACTTCACTCGGGAAACTAACTCCAAGCACCAAAGCATACAAAGTAAGAGCCAAAGTGATAGAAAAGTCACAGCCACAACAATCACCAAACAAGCTTCCAACGCCTTGTAATTGAGGATACTGAGGTATGTTCACTTTATTACTAGGCACTAAAAGCACTAATATAAAATTTACAATTGCTTGTAATTCTGCTATCTGCTATAAAACAAAAAAAAAAAGAGGAAATAAAATCTCATTCACAGATTTAATCAACAACCAAATTACAAAAAAAAAAGGGCAACTCACAAAAAATCACTTACATATTAATAGGTAGAATATATATATAAACAATTCACATAACACTACTGTAAGCTATGCAGGGTAACCATCTTGGAGGTACTCTTTTTGGTGATGAAATAGATACTTTTAAGGACGTCCTACAACTAGGGAAAGAATATGAGATCGCAAATGCTCCACTGAAACCAATAGATCCAAAGTACCAAAAAAGAGAAAATGACTGCCAGATGACATTCGGCGATGCCAACTGCGGGTCCATTTCTGCCAAATTATATCTTCATCAACTCAACTCCAAAAACCAGCTTTAAAAATGAATGCTTCGGTAAGTAAAGTGCAAACCCACATCAACTTTATTAGTAACGACACTTTATGTAGCACTCACTAACCGTATGTAACCTGTCACACATATTTGCTCGCTGTTGTCCTTTACATAGAAGAGGTCAGGAAAGTACCAACATCAGGAGGAAACATGATGGATGTACATGAAATCATAGTCACTGACCAAAGGTACATAAACAATGACAATAATAACCTAATATAACAATGTATTCCACCACTTATACAAAACTCCAAAACTATCCATGACTCTATATGGCATGATAAACAACACTGAACAACCGCTCACCATCTCAATGTGGGGAGGCCTTGCTGTTATTGACACTGAGAAGCTGGCAGGTGGGGTGCTAAGCCCAATAGTTGCAGCCTTCACTCACTTACGACCCACCACATATAAAGGTAGCCTATCATTTCTTCTCAAATTGTTAACATACCTTAACACACTGCATAATTTAAAACCTTTAAACATGTAGGGTTCTCCCTTGCAAGCTCAATGTCAACTACTATCATCTCAGATCCTACGGGGGAAGAAGCATATGCTCTTTGAACATGTTAAGCAATGAAAAACTCGATGCACTTACAATATGTAATGCTAATCAACTGTACTAAATTTGTTTAAAACATCCTAGGATGAAAGAAAAACAAGAAATGCTTCTTGACCAAGCAATAAAAATACTGCACATCAGAACACCATCAAGAACAACAGCAGCCAAAACTATTAGTGAAATTGAGCAGAAAAATGTAAGGACAACAACCCTTACCCCGCTACATAACCAATACCTACCTATTAACAGATAACTGATGCATTTTCATACATCGCAGGCTGGAAACACAATGCAAGAAGAACGCCATTAGATACATGCCACTATCCCTGATGCTCAGTTGGAAAACCTGATTGCTTACCAAGGATGTAACAACTGTGGAAAGCATTGCCAAGAAGCAAGGGACACAACCTTCAAATGCCTACACTGCTCAAAAAAAAAAAATTACCGCCACAGTCAGGTAAGAATCAATTTTAATCAACCAAATCTACAACAACAATAACCAGAATACTAATGTCCCTTTACACACAGGGTAAATTTCACAATCGATGTGAGTGACGCCACTAGGACTCTAAGACTCACTGCTTTTCGCAACTGCTTTTGCTGAAGACTGCGAAAAGCTCATTGGTCTCCCTAATTTTGAGATATATGAGAAGAAATACTCAACAAAAAACATTACCTTCATTATCAGACAGGGTGATTGGCCGGAATTTGAAGAAATAGCTACCAACCTGAGGACGAAGACCATACATTTCCAAATTGCACCAACAATTTCTCTCACTAGAATCGGGGTCCTCAAATGGGCTACAAGAAGATCGAAATTTGACTAAACATGCAACGGCTACAAGAAAAAAGCAACAAGCAGTTGTTTCTCCTTAAACAGCCCCTTATCCTTAGCTATATAATTATATTGCTTTAGTACTACCAAGGAAAAAAAAAACAAAGAACGTGTCCTATAAGGACACTCTTTGCAAAACATTATATATATCTATGTACTTAGTAATATTAGGCTTCAACTAAATTTATGTGCCATGTAAGAACTCTTTTATTGACATCAAATAATAAATGGCAAGTTAGGCTATTATACAACAACACCTTTTGTAAGCTCAATTACAAGATCATTGCACCACTCCAACATGATAGTCAGAACACCAACTTAACGCACCAAAAACATACAACTTTGGTTGTAATATACTATACAATTCACACACACAACTAATTTACAATTGCCTTTACAAAACACCAACACACACCCGATTGATTTAAAAAGATAAAATCTAACAGAAAATGTAAGTATTAAGCCAATAACAAACAACACAATATAAACAAGAAAGGGCAAGCCGCTTTGCGCGCATCGCGTGCATTGGCTCCCCTAGTATATATATACATATGTGAGAACCAAGGTGAATAATAGGAAATAGGAACTAATTTCATCCATTGATCGCACTCCATCTCATGACTCACGTTGCACCCGCTCTAATTAATGACATTCTCGTAATTTTGCAGTTTTCAAACTTTTTTCCAGTTTTCTTTATCTTTTAAGGCAATTTCATTTACTTTAAGACTAATTTCATTTAATTTTACTAAATTTTCATTTACTTTTGAGGAATGAAACTGGAAACTACTTTATAAAGTTAAAATATTACAAAAACGTCATTAATAACACAGGAAGCATGTGAGCCATCCGATTATTATTATTATTATTATTATTATTATTATTATTATTATTATTATTATTATTATTATTATTATTATTATTATATACACTTATATATATAATAATAAATAGTTAAAGATCATTAATCCGTAGTAAAAAATCACTTATCAATAGTCAATAAATAGTTCTGTTCAGTTTAGTTCAGCTCTTATAAATTCAGTTCAGTTCAACTCTAATAAGTTCAGTTCAGTTCAATTCAATTCAGTTCAATTCAGCTCAGTTCAGTAAATCAGAACATGCCCTAAGACTGTATTTTTGCTATGTCTAACATGGACAAATATGGATACGTACACTTCCATGTCACAAACTCAATTTAATATTAATTTAATAAACAGAGTTTGCAAGAGAAACTAACGTTCGTTTTCTCCATGTTGTTCAAATATAATGAACTAAGTTGAACTGAACTAAACTGAACTGATTGGAGCTGAATTGAACTGAACATAACTGATTGGAGCTAAACTGAACTGAACCGGCTGAACTAAATAGAGCTGAACTGAATATTATATGAGAGAAGGAAAATTAAGAGATGAACTAAACTGATTGGAGCTAAACTGAACTGAATTGAACTAAAACTAAGCTGAAATGAACAAGCCCTTAAGTGTTGCTTCCTCATCCTCCATTGAATCTCCCTCCTCCTTCCACCTCTATTGAAGCTTCCTCCTATAGCCTCCTCCGTGTTATTCTTTCCCGATCCCAATAATATTTGACATCATCTTCGAAAATCAATTAAAGAAAAATGCTTCAATAGAAGACATGGTCACCTTGTTATTTGGGTTGTTTATCGATGGTGAGGGAGGGGTGGAGTGTAGTTTTTCAATGGTGAGGGAATGGAGGGGCTTAGTTTTCATCAATAGGAAGAAGGGTTTCTCGATAACGGTACGACGAAGGAGATGTAAGAAGTGGTTTTAGTGGTGGGCCGGGGGAGGAGAAGGGGCCAAGGGAGAGATTGTAGGTCCTCCCAAAATTTGAATTATTTTTAAAAAATTAAAGTTAAAATCAAGTGGGCAAAAAAGTAGGGATTAATAAAATTAATTTTTCTAATAAAATAAATAAATTTACTTGACTTTTTTTTTTTAAATATAACATTTATCCACTATTGTTAAATCTCATTGTTTTTATAGAAATAAACAATTTTTTTCTCCGTTTTCTAAAATTCATTTAATTTGTTCACCTTTATAAAAAACTAGGTAGTACGCCCGTGCAATGTTCGGAATGTTTGTTAACTCAATACATCTATATTAAAATATATGGATATTATATAAATTTAGTATCCAAACTTAGTAATTTAAATTACAATTATTTTACTATTTAGTAATTAGCTATAATATGAACATCATCACCGTCCGAAAACTTGGGAGAGAATGTATTAGTACCAACGATTTCTTCACATACGCCAAAATTTTAGAACCCTTTGAATAAAAAATTCAAATGAATTAAACTTGTTTCATATATATAATAGGCAAAAACTGATAAACGCCCTGGGACGTTGGATAAGATAATTAAAAGTAGAAATAATAACTTGAGATAAACATTAATTACAATGATGAACACGTAAATTTGGCATGTATTCCCAATTAATATCATTTTAGTAAATATTTTAAAGGGGTATCCAACAGCCTGGGAGCATTCGTTAGAGAGAGTGAGCTACGTAGGATTTAATTTTTTTTAGCGCGCCATGTAGGATAATAAATTTTAGTGCTAACCAAATAAATACAAGATTATTAATTTCTTTTAGAATTAAATAATTTAAATGACATGTAAGCAAAATTGGCGAAAGCGATTTTCTAGTTTAAATTAGGCAAAATTGGTAAAAATCACCTTTTTTGTCCAACTTTTTTGAAAAAAACCACCTTTTATGTTTTTTTATTTACTAAAACACCTTTTAAGTACCTAAATTCTTGATTGCACCACCCCTAGTTCAAATTTTGACGAAAAATTTAACTAAGACGTCAAAGGGGGCCCACAACTTGTGCTTTTCGCTCCTAAATCATGTATTTTTTTCACTCCCAAAAATATTTGACCCTTCCCTCTATATAAATGCATGACTAAATTGAGTAAAGCTCTAAAAAACCAAACTTAATTTTGCTATAAATATTAAATTGTAGTATTTGTTTATTCTCAAATACTAAATTGAGGTAAATGAAGTGATGGTTGAGATGAAAGGGAAGGTTTTGCTATGGTTGATGATTTGGAAGTGGATGGTCGAGATGCAATCTATTAGATTTGAAATATGGGTGGTGCAATAAAAAATTTAGGTACTTAAAAGGTGGTTTAGTAAATAAAAAAACATAAAAGATGGTTTTTTTCAAAAAAGTTGGACAAAAAAGGTGGTTTATACCAAATTTACCAATAAATTAATTAAATATAAAATTTTATCTTTTGATATTAGTTATTTTATTTAAATATATAAAATATTATCACATATATATAATATTATTTTAAAAAATTCAAACAAACCGTGCATCACACGGGATTTATCTAGTGTAATATTAAAATAAAATATCCACTTTGTGATAATTAATAATGATAATAAAAAAGAAATCATCAACCTTTTGGTCCATTGAGGTCCATAAATGAATTACTCGTACATTAACCTTCTGATTTCCTTCATGGGTGTTAATTTCTTCAATAAGATTAATAGTGGAATCCATCTCCTTTGAATTTTTTTTTTTAAAAAAAGTTAGTGTTAATATATTCGGATTCTTTATTACTTGAATATAATATCAACTGAAAAATGTAGTTTTGGCTAGTATAATACAATAGTAATATTTATAAAAATATACTTTTTTCGTTTTTATTTAGTTGACACGTTCAATTTAGATACACATATTAAGGAGATGAGAAAAAGTGAGAGAGAATGATAAAGCAAGTGGGGTACACTTAAAACGCAAGGTATAAAACTTGAAACATTAGTGTAACAACTTTGATTGGATAAACTTGAATAGAAAACTAACCAACCAGATGGTCCCCAAACAAATAGGGGAGGTGAAAAAAAAAAAAGGACGAAAATGGGTGAGATTATTAAGCTTTTGGAGTAAAAAAAAAATGTATACTTGCTCCATTTATCCATGCGAGGAATTTTAGGAAATCGGAGCAAGTAATAAAATATGGATCAGTGGGGTAGGTGGAAGAATAAAAAATTGTATAAGAAAAAATAGTTGAAAGAATTAGAAGAAAGAGAATATGAAAACAATAAAATATGGTTTATATTGGGTCTACTAGTTGAGAGAAACGAATTAAATAGTTTAAAAGCATTCAAAATAGATGGGCTAAGAATTTTAAAACCACTGAAAATAGAAAGTGTAACAAATATTAAAAAACTGAGGAAGTATCACTTTACTATAGACATATAGTATATTTCTTTATACAAATGTACCAACCCTTGACATAATTCAATATTAGTAAAGGTGTCAATTAGAGTGTTTGGATCTGGTTTGGTAAGTCTGAACGAATTGATTTTATTTCAAACTTAAGTCGTGGTATATTATTATGTTCATATAATTCGAAATTTGAATGGGGTATTTTTCGGATTGATTTCTAGTTGAGTCGATTGGGTGAGGTTTTGATACCTCTTTCTACATACAATTATTAACTATTCTCTCCGTCCCTTATTTTTTAGCTCATTTGACTTTTTACGGTCTCCAATACGTGTCTTCAAATGTATATATCAGTAAAGGCTATACATACAATTGTTATATGTGGTCTCTACATATAATTTTAATTTGTCATGTTTTTATTGGCTAGAATTATGGGCCCAAGTTCCGTTAAAATTCAATTTATATTTGACTCTTAGAGTATCCACAATGGCTAGCAACATGTGTTTGTAGCTAGTAATTGTCACATCATTATTTTCTTAATTATAATAAGCTAGCATCTAAGCTACAACCTTCGCAATTATTATCTATTTATTTTTGTAATTGGGAATAATAATAATAAACCAAAAATAAAAACAAATTAAAAATAAACATAAACATATACATACAAATATTAATTAAACAAATCAATATAAGTGCATTGGGTGGAGCAAAACCTTGTAGCTCCATGGAGCTACAAAGTTTGGCCTTAACTACAACCAGCTCTACAATGGTGAGCATGTATCTCCACAATGGTGAATATGTAGCTACAACTATTTATAAATTGCTAGCAAGTCCTTTTATGCTACCACCGAGTATGCTCTTAGTTTCTCCCTTCTTTTGATGATATGTCAAATTTATAATGGTGTTGTATGTAGGGACAACATACAATGGTTATATGTGCATCAGTCTATCAGCTCTCATATATATATATATCCAATTCTATACACATACAAATTATAAAAATTTAATATTAATAAAATTTATAATGATATAATTCTAACAAGATTTCACTTAAATATTTATCACTTATAACTTATCGAGAATTCATAGTCTAAGTAATAAAAATTTGACCCATATTTTACAATGGTGCAAAATTAAGGGATAAAATGAGTACTAAAGCCCTATTTGATTCACCTTAATTTTGCTAAACTGAAATTATTTTTACTGAACTGAAATTATTTTTACTTAACTGAACTTATTTTTACTCAACTGAACTTAATTTTACTGAACTGATATTATTTTTACTAAACTTAAATTATTTTTACTGAACTTAAATTATTTTTACTGATTTTCTATTATAATTCTTCTTTAAGAAAACTGAATTTTGCTGAAGTGAACTTATTTTTACTGAACTGAAATTATTTTTACTGAACTGAAATTGATTTTACTGAAATGAACTTATTTTTACTGAACTGAAATTATTTTTACTTAATATTATTTTTTTAAAATGAAGAGAACATGGCCTAAGTCCATAATTTTTAGTTTATCGAGTATAAAAAGGCATTGGACAAAAGACAACATAATTGAGAAGTAAATTCTAAATTTGCATTGTAGAGAAGGATTGAACTAGAAGTTCTGTCAAGAAGAAGAAAAAAAAAAAAAAAAAGTGTCTAACTACGAAAACCCCTTTGGCGCCACTTCACATATGTCTAACCTCTGATGTTGATATGCTATTAATTAATTAGGAGTATTTCGTTATCATAATCTTATGAATTATTTTGTCTGTATTTTTAGTTGATTGTCACTTTCAAATCGATTAGCCACAAACCTTTTGGATTCCTAATGCAACAGTGCAAGACCACATGTTCTTGATTTTAGTTTATTTAATTTTATTTATTTTTTTATTAAAAAGAAAAAAATTATTTTATTTATTTATTTATTTTAGAGTTCTACTTTCACTGTTAAAATTTTCAGAGTAGAAATCAAATTAAGGGCTTGTTATCATTGACTGAACACATTTTAACTGAACTGAATTGAAATGAACTGAGCTGAACTGAACTGAACTCAACTCAACTGAGCTGAACTTAACTTATTAATTAGTGATTTTTAACTACGAATTAGTGATCTTTGATTATTTAATATTATACATATGTGTATATACAAATATACATATTAAAATATTTAAGAAAAATATACCATATAATAAAAAAACCAGGGGTTCGTTTGACATTGTTGCGGTTTTCAGTTTTTTGGTTTTTTGTACTTCCTCCGTTTTTCTTTATTGCATCATAGGGTTTTGGAGGCAAAATTTGGTAGTGGAAAAAAGTAAGAGAGAGAAACGTAAAAATACAAAATTGTCCATGTAATGTAAGATAAAATAAAAAGTAAGGATATGTTGGGTATTTGCAGTGTGAACATAGATATTTTTTATCCTAAAAAGGAAATGATGCAATAATAAGTAAACTTCCTAAAGTAGTAAGTGATGCGATAAAAAAAAACGGAGGAAGTATTTTAAAAGTGTATGATATACGTCATATAATGAATAAAAAATTAGTCAAACTTATTAAAATCATGCTAATTTTGAAAACTGACAACTGAAAAGTAAAAACAAATATTTCTTGTTTCTTGTTTTTTGTTTTTTGTTTTAAAAAAAACTGAAAACTAAAAATAAAAAACAATGTCAAACAAGCCCCTAGTTTTTTATTGCAGTGAAGTTATTATTTTTTTTTTCATTGAATTTGTTATGATGATTGCTAATTGGATTTGTGAGAAATTGATACCATGAGAAATTGATAAACTTTGGCTTACCTTTCAATAGCACTAATCATCAAAATATATAATACAAGCACTGGTCTCCTAAGCTACACTAAAAACGTGTACTACTAAACTTAGGAAACTAAAGATAATACTTGGTAAAACTATCCTAGTGAATCTAAATATTCACCAAATCAAATATCCTCAAATATATCTTAATAAATTTTTTTGTTGATGAATTGATTGCAAATATTATTATTATTATTATTATTATTATTATTATTATTATTATTATTATTATTATTATTATTATTATTATTATTATTATTATTATTACTACTACTACTACTACTACTACTACTACTACTACTACTACTACAATTATTATTACTACTACTACTACTACTATTATTATTATTATTATTATTATTATTATTATTATTATTATTATTATTATTATTATTATTATTATTATTATTATTATCTAAAAACCTATAAAGTCAATCAATTTACAAGAAATTGGTGGGAAGCCGAGATACAATGTGGTCACCCACCCTCTAGTTATAGCAAACCCGATCCTGCGAAAAATGTGAGCAGCTGCACGAGCACCAATATCCTGAGTCTTAGCGAACATATGAACCTGCTTCAGCAACACAATAGCATCCTTCTTTAATTCCCCCAACAAAGAAAAGGAGAAAGGAAGATAACCATAGTCAATACCTCTACAACGCACCCCATACTTGTCCAGCTTCCGCTGAACCGCCGCCGACACAACACGACCAGAAACGAAATCAGACAACCGTGATTGCGTCATTGTAATCATCATCATCATCATCATCATCATCATCATCATTATTAAAACCTACAAATCCAATCAATTTACAAAAAATTGGTAGGGAGCCGAGATACAATCTGGACCCCCACCCCTCTAGATATAGCGAACCCGATCTTATTGAATATGTGAGCAGCTGCACGAGCACCAATATTCTGTGTCTTAGCCAATGTTTGAACCTGTTTCAGCAACGCAATAGCATCCTTATCTAATTCCCCTAACGAAGAAAAGGAGAAAGGAAGAAAACCATAGCCAATAGCCCTGCAACGTACCCCGTATTTGTCACGCACCAATTATTATTATTATTGTTGTTGTTGTTGTTAAAAAATGAAATTTGGCTTTATATCATAAACAATATCATTAGACTTAAATTAAAGTGAACTAAACTGAACTGATTAGAGATGAAAATAAACGTATGAGAACAGACCCTAAAAATATGTTTAATTACATTTTAACGTCCTTTTCTATATCTTCCACTTAACACTTCCCCTATCATATGTACAAAAATAAAATAGTAATATCGTAGTAATAAAAAAACATTGATTTTACCGTGTCCGGTGCATAGAAAACTGCCTTCGGTCATGAATAATATATTCCACGCTTAGTACAGGTATGCTCTAGTATTATAGAAGTTGATAATAAAAAAATTATAATACATTAAGATAATTAGTGGCGGATCAGAAATTAGGAAATGAGGGTACAAAAATGAAGCCCATTAAATACTGTATTTTTATTTGCCTTTTAAACTTTGAGGTTTCCCCATCCCCCACCCCAAATAATAATGAAAATTGATAATGTATATTGAGGCAAATAAAAAAAAAAGCAATTAAATCAAGTACTCAATATAATTAATCACACCTATATTTCTTAGGTAGCATTGTAGTTACTAGTTAGTAACATATGTGTGAAGTATATTAGATATTAGGTTACTCCCTCCGTCCCTAAATTACATTCCTCCTTTTCATTTTTGGTATTCCAAAATTACATTCCTCCTTTCTATTTTTGATAAGTGTTTTTTAATAAATCAAATCTCTTTTTCTGTTTTATATTTAATACTTTCTCACTCATCCTTACCTAATCTCAGCTCACTCATAATCCTTGTGCCAAATTACAATGAATATGATTGGTTAAAAATTTTCAATTAGGAGCATGTGATTGTTCCTTTTTTTCGCAAAGGATTGATGACAAGTCATGAGTAATAACTAATCTTTCTTTGCACTTCCCATTGCATTATCTAATTATTGTTATTTGTCTTATTCTTCCCTCCTTGATTCCCTTGTAAATTTCCAAAGAGGAATGTAATTTAGGGACGAAGGGAGTAGTATTTTTTAATAATTATCTTTAAATTAACATTATATGATTAAATATACATAATTATAATCGATTATATTATAAAAGAGCTTATTTGCCAAAAAGATATTCTAAAATACACATGTGATTGTATATCTATACTATATATTAAAAGGCGTTCCTTTTAAAGGAACGGTGCCATGTGGCACTCTTCAAAGTATGTGTGCTATGTCTTAATGTCACATCATCATCCAAAGTATATGTGTCACATAAGCTAGCCACTTCAATTAACAAAATAAAATATGCTTTGAACAATATTTGAACCCATAACTTCCAATAAATATAGATAATACATTTACCATCTCAACCAACTATCATTAATGTTTTAAGTTTGACATAATATTATATATTCATTTCAATTATTAAGTAAATTAGAGGTAATATAATCCATTTATTTTTCAGAAGATTAATACAGATGTAAAAAAATGACGTTTGAAGCAACGCCCGAAACACTACACACTAATTATACAAATAGTCGAACATAATTAAGTACACAAGCTAGCAACCCGGGGCATCGCCCGGGGTACACACTAGTTGTTCTATGGAAAGCTTGTAAGTTTAAAGTTGACAATATATATTGACATTGTGGATTGATATATCAAATCTTTTATTTATGTATAATAATTGTTCATAGATGGAGTTTTTTTTTTAAAAAATAAAAATTAAAGACACACCAGGGAATGACACGTGTCATTGTTGGTGTGTCTTTTAATATATTGTTATTGATGATTTACAATTTAGTATTGATCGAGATAGTCTTTCATTTGTAAGGAAAAAATTAAAGTATACCGATGACCATCATAAGTTCGTAACATATATAATTTGTTTATGAAATTCAAATTTTTTAAGAGCCATTTTGTTACAATAAGATCTACAGAAAAGAAATTACTGAATACCTCATAGTATTGTTATACATAGAGTACTAGTCCATTGAAATAATATACGAAATGGCATATATATAATACGTACAATTTCATAAGGCAGTGTTCGGAAACAATAATTTCATTTTAAATTCTATATTTCAATTTCGGAAATTGAAATCCTTGCTTTCAATTCCAATTTACTTGTTTGAGAAAACAATAATTTAAATTCATAATTTCAAAGTATCCATTGTGTTTGGCAATACTTTAGAATTTTAATAACAAATTAATTAATTTAATTAATAACCAGTGTATAAAAATCCTCAATTTTTCAGTAACCAAAACAATAACCTTCATCATCATCATCAATTACAAAGAACTTCTACTCACTTCTTATCCAAAAAAATGGTTAATCATATCCAGACTTGAGATTTTGTAGCCCCAAACCCACTGCTTTACATAAGATCTGACGATTTCATTAACCCGTTGTCGAAGCCACCGTCATTAAAGGCGAAGGTGGTGGAGGAAAGATAGAGACTGCTCAATGGAGGAGAGAGAAAGAAAGTTGATGATAGTGCGATAAATGTTTGACGAACTTGACGAGCTTTTGACGAACATAAATATTATCATCATCATGAAGGAAAGGATTTTGATGAAAGGGATGAAATAGGATTAAGTATATACGATAGGTGTTTGAGTATTGGGGCTGGGTTAGGTTGGGAATTCCAAGTGACAAGTTTTAACTTATTATTTCAAATTTTTAGTTTTATGAAGTTTTCTTAAATATTTCAGAATTTGGGCTACATTCAGATTTCAAATTCCAACTCATCCAAACACTATAATTGACCCAATTCCAGAATTTCAAATGAAATTTAGGTATCCAAACAGAGCATAATAGGAATTGAAATTCTCAACGATGACCCCCAACTTATGGTATGTACCAACAGTGACCTCCCTTTTTTTATTATACAAAATGACCTTAGTTAAAAATTTGATCTCACTCATAATCTTATTTCATTAAAAATTAACTATGGTTAGAATTTTATTTAAAGAAACAAAAGAAAAATAAAAAAAAAATAAAACCAAACAACCTAAAACTAGCCGCCACCTGCCAGCCACCATCTCCCTTCCATCGACACTACCCTAGGATCCATCAATCGCTGACAATGCTACCCAGACTCCCCCGATTTCCCGAATACCGCCAAGACAGTGAGGTTCAAATGCTCGACCTTGTTACCATCTTGAATTCGTGTCATGAGTCTTCATTTGGAGCTTTTCACTCACTGTTATACTGTACCTCTCTCTCCTGCATTTAAGCATATTCCTAGGTTCCCTTGAAACGGATTCTGATCATTCTCTTCTCTATTGAATCATCTCAATTAAGATTTAGTTTAATTATTAATTATCAATTACAAAATCCAGGGTTTATCGTTGATTTATTTCTTCAAATTGGGGTTTTCCAAAGGTGGATTGTTTAACTATTGATTGTGTTTACTGAAATTATGAAATTTTATAAAGAGTCTTTTTGTTGATTTTCTTATGTTAGAAGTACTTTATGTGATTTCCGGAGCTTAATTTGATAATTGAGTTAAATTGGATTGCCAAGGTGTAGCACCATTTTTTTGGCTGCGGCAGGTCAACGTTTCAAATGAGGGGGTTCAGAGGATCCGGTCAGGGTGGAGGTGGTGCTGACTACATCTGGTGGGGATGACGGTGAAGGTGGTGGATGGGTGGTTGTTTTTTTTAAAAAAAAAATAAAAAAATAATCATAGTTAGTTTTATTTTAAATCAATAACACTCATTAATGTCATATGTGAGATAATTTTTTTAATTAGGGATATTTTGTATAATAAATAAAAAGGAGGTCACCATTGGTGCGTAGCAGAAGTTGGGGTCACCGTTGAGAATTTCCGTTTCATAATTAGTTTGATATTTAGTATGATACAAAAGTGAAGATGCAAAACGTGGGTAAACAAAGGAGATGAAAATGGACATTAATTGATAAAGAAGAAAAAAATTGGTAAATAAAAGAGACCTAATATTACACATAACTGGTGTTTATGCTAATTTTGGTTAAGTGGGATTGAATAACAAAAATAGGCTACAGATCAACTAAATAAAACCGTGAATGAAAATAATGCAAAAATAAAGAAATGATACAAGGAATTGGTGATGCGGAAAACCCAAAGAAGGTAAAAACCGCGGGTAGAATGTGGTTCTACAAAACTTTCACTATGATAAATATCGAAGGAATGAAGTACAATGTATGCTTAGAGTGTTTGAGCAGCTAAGTTTTTTGATGTGTCTCATGTCGATGGAGCTTGGCCTTTTATAGATGAAGATTAGGGCAAATTCTAGCCGTTTTGAAGTGATTAGGTGCCTCCCTTCTTCCTCAGAACTACCTTTCAAATATCTTTCTTCTGTTGAGCCCACTAAAAGCCGAGCTGTGGATAAACCTGGTCTTCCATAATTATCGCTTTCTAGAAAAGGGGAACAATTATCGTGCCTTTCGTCCATCGGAACTGACTTATCTTCGTTGAAACTTGGTCTTCGTCGTTGACATTAGTGGACTTTCATGGAATTTAACTTACAAAATTTTAGCTATAACAATTTGCCCCTAACTTTTAAATATGGATAGCTATATACATTTTTGGAAATTATTATCGAAAATAAGTAAAAAGCAGGAAGAAGAAAAATTTAAAATTGTAAATTCAAAAAAGAAGTTACTTGGGGGAAGATTTGTCATTGCGCTGAGTGCACTATCTTAAGGAGTCATTTTAACTTCTCACTCTCCATAATCGTCACTTCTTCCCCTTTATTACTACTACACGTTTCCTGCCTCCCCAAAATTACTACACCTTCTCTCTCAATACTCTGGTGATTTCCAGTGTAGGTGGTTAAGGTAGAGTACCTGCTGGTTTTCTGACGAGTTTAGGGGAGGGGTTAGGGTTTTGTAGTGGAGGGAATTTTGGTAAGGCAGTGAACAGTGGTGATTCTCGTTTCTGTGCTTTTGTTAGCTTTAATTGGCAGGTAATTACTTCAATTCTTTGATTTTGTAGTTCAATTTAGCGAATGTCAAGTAAAATTCCCAAAACTAGGTCTAGGTTTTCACTTCGAATTGTTAAAAAAAGATGGTCAATTGTTTCAGAAATAAAAATGGTGACTAAAGCGGAGTAATTAGTGACGCTGCTCTGAAGGATGAGTTGGTGAAGATGGCCGGGTTTCCTGAGAGTGTTTTTTCTCATATTCCTATAAAGGGTAAAAAGGTTGAACATTGCCCCAAGGGTTTCGTCGTATTTTTTAGGTATCCATTCATGGAGACAAGGGCTACGTTTCCGTTCAAACCTCTGACTCGATCTTTCTTTGAATTGTTGGGGCTAAGTCCTAGGCAATTACGCCATCTAGGTGGAGGATTTTGTTAGTTATATAGGAGGTTACCAAATATTGGGAGGATCCATTTACTTAGGAGGATTTTGTAGAAGCTTATGATATAAAGATGAGGAAGGATTGTTTTGTGAGTTTGTTTAAGAAGGGGGAACCTCTAGTGTTTAATACTGACTATAATGACAGGGGTTGGGCTATCATTTTATCTATTAAAAAAGATTTCACTAGGTGTTGACAGAACGTGACTGACGGATGGATGGTCGGAAAATGGTAATTGAATTTTCTGGTACTTTTGTTTCTCATAATTGGAGTTTTATGAATGTTTGATATTTCTTTTAATTGTGCAGAGCTCGGTCTTGATTTTCTTGAACTGTTAGAAAAATTTTCAGCCAAGGTTTAGCGATTCCTCGAAGTCAAAAGGGCAAAAAGGACCTTTGAGAGGACGAAGCACCAATTGTCGGGTCAAAGGCATAGAGGTTCACTAAACGTGTCTCAGAAAGTCGAGGATTTTGAGGAAACAATGTCTACTCATAAGTTCTGACTTACTTTTGTCGGTCATATTATCGTTGTCATTATCCATTTTGTTTATTCGTTGTTCCAGAATCTGCAGCGCAGGGTCTTCGTTGGGGGCAAAACATTTCACAGGTAGAACAGGATGCTTGGATGAGGAGGAAACGAGGACTACCTATGGAGGCTTCATCCCCGCTGTCGGTGGTCGATAGGACGGAACAGCTTCATGCCTTGTCGCCACAAAGAGCAAGTAATGTGCCTGAAACGATATTGTTGTCGTCATCCCCTCCGTTGATGCAACGGAAGGTCGATGACACTCCGGCGGTCTCCAATGTGGAAATGCGCTTTCCTGCCAATTTTCTCCACCTTTGTAAGATGAATCGTCCACTTATGTTTCCCCAACTTAACTAGTTACTTTTCCCTTGTTTCCGAGAACATTTGGCTGGGATGTCTACTCTGGACATTGCGTCGGAAGCTGCCTCTGTTCATATCTACGTATGCTTTCCTTCTCTTTTCTTTTTGATTGTTGTCACATGCGTTGATGTATGATCTTTGTTGGTATTTTTTGTTTTGGGGAGTGTTTGTGAAACTCTTTGGTTTTGGGGAATAGGGTGATAGGAATGGCCAAGGATATGAAAAGTTTGGACAATGATGCAAAGAATCAGGAGGCCAAGACGAAGATAACGACGAGGCAGTTCGTCACTGTGAAGGAGGAGTTAGATGAAATGAAGTTAAAGGTGTAGAATTTGGAGAGTAAGTTGGAGGGACATGAGAGTAAAGTAGAAGAGTAGTCCCAGTAACTATTGAACCCAGCTAACCAATTGTAGGAACAAGCCCATAAAATAGAGGGCAAGGTCGAAGTTATTCGAAGTAAGGAGGACGCTTTGTCGAAGTTACTAGATGATCTTTCTTCGGTTAAGAAAGAGTTGGAGGATGCTTTGGACGACGACACAGAGTTGGAGATAAAGCTTAGGGCTAAAATGATGAAGGAATACCTTGTGGGAAAAGCTTCAGAGTGGTTTCCTCAAGAGGAGATTAACTGTTTTTTGGCCAATGGGGGGACTCTTGTTGAGCTTCGAGAGGATGCTGCAATAACGTTGACTTTAGATTCGGAACCGTCCTTGCCGAACGTTGTCTCTATACTTGTGGTCATCGCCAAAGTCCCGTTGGCAGTCCACAAAGGCTCTCTCTAGATTGCTGAAGGTACCGAGGGGCCGTCTTTGTTGGACGAAGGCGTCGACGACAATGCTCGGGTTGATAAGGTTATCAAGGAGGACGTCGATGATTTGAATGTTGACAAGGTAGATGCTGATGCTTGAAGGCCATCGCTTGTGACGGTTATGCCTTTGCTTAGGTACTTTTGAATATCTTTGTTTCGTTTGAAGACTTTTATTTGTTTTGTACTTTGTTTCCCGTGTTTTGTTCCACTTGACGACAAGTTGTTCTTTTGAACATCTTTGTGATTTTATCGCTATAATTTTCTATGGTACTTCATCTTTTGCTTTTTTTTTTGTCGTCGTATGTATTTGCGCTGCATACGCTGTGTTAATGTGGACCAAAATCATTTTGTAAAAAACAACTAAGTTAAAAATTATATTAAAGGTAGGCGTCGTAAAAATGATAAACTTTCTTTATTTATTATAAATGTACTTAAACACAAAAAAAGATAGAAAACTTAGAAAAAAGATTTTTTTTTTCCTGATTGTTTACTCTAATCATAAAAGGTATTCGTTGAAGGTTGTGTACTCATGTGTTTAGGCCTTTCGTTGTTGCCAATAGCCCTTGCGTCCCAGCGTCAATGCTGAACACTAAAGATTAAGTTCGTAGTTGAGGTATCGGGTTTTTAGCGTCAGATGTTAAGGTCAGATTTGCCCGGGCTAAGGTCAAACCTCTCGAAATGAGACCATTTGAATCTCTAAAGAGGACAGACAGGTTCTACTGTCCATACCATCAATCAAGGGGACATATCATTGAAAACTGTTTTAAATTCAAAGATTTAACTCAGAAGATGATTGATGATAAGAAACTAGTTCAAATCCCACAAGAACAAGACATAAGCATTAACGGGGTTTTGGGGCAACGATGACAAAGACGTCTATCTTAAGGACATGGAAGAACCTCCACTTTCAATGTCATATTCGATAGGTGATTTTTGGGATGAAGAGGATTCACCCATAGACGTCCTCACAAGATCCGGGAGAATGCAACCTCCCATCTCTACACAGCCCATTCCAACCGTGTAACAAGTTCCCATACCTATTGTAGAAGACAATGACATTGTCAAGCGATTCGAAAAGACCAAGGTCGAAATGAACGTATGGAAACTTCTAGCTACGTCTCAAGAACATAGGTTGGCGGTAATGAATGCCTTGGATAAAATAGGGATAGATTCCGACACCACTCCTGAGGGGTTGGCTAACTTCCTTACGAGTGATCTCCCTAATCCTATCAACTTGATCACTTTTTTTTGGCAAAGATTTAACTCTAGAACGTGACAAGCATTACAAGGCACTAAATCTCATAGTAGTCTGCAGGAGGATGAACGTCCTAATGACTCTTGTAGACAATGGATCGACAATTAATGTCTGTCCACTCAGAATTGCTCGGATGTTAGGCATAAGGGATGAAGACTTAACCCGGTCAACAAAAGGAATAAGAGCCTACGACAATACTCGTCGCCAAGCTCTTGGAAAAATCACTACGAATGTAACGACAAGAGCAATAGAACATGCCACTACTTTTCAAGTGGTAGATATTAAGGCTTCCTTCAACTTATTATTGGGACACCCTTGGCTTCATGACCTCAAGGTCGTCCCTTCATCTCTTCACCAACAGGTAAAATCCATAGTTAGAGGAATCCCTATCACAATCGATGCTTCACCTATGAGGATTAAGCTGTTGAAAATCCGATCATTAATGTAGAGCACAATGAGGATGATGAACACTTGTGGGGCTTTAATGAAGAGGTCTCCTTAATCGAGGAGGATGAAAGGACCCCTCTTTGTCACGACCCCCACTCCAATATGACAGTAAATGCTTTTGTCAAGAGGCAGGGGCACTTTCCTGCAATGACTCTAGGAAGGAAAAAGGAGATAGCAAAATAAATGGAATTACCTGGCCTCCCTAAGTTAGATACTTTCGAACTTGGTTTCGAACCAACTCGAGAAGATCTTAAGAGAGCCCAGGAAAGGTCTAAGGCGCGTAGGAACACTCGCACCCAAAAGAAAGAAATTCCGATGGATCAGTATCCTCTTACTCTCAATGGACAGTTCATAAGAGAAGGAAAGGACAATCCATGCTATGAATTTCCCAAACCTTTTGTTGTAAATGGCATAAGGCAACCTGGGTTCTAAATCTTTTCGTATTGCTACTTTCTAGATTAGATCCCAACTCCTATTCACAAGGAGAAAGAACCCTTATGCTTTGACTTTAATGTCATGGGACTACTCTTTGGGCATGAAAAAGATGAGCCAAAATATGTAGAGGATAATTCCTCGCTCATCCAAAAGGTCCTACTAAGCGAGAAATTTGACCCTTCGAAGCTCATCACTCCAGCGGAAGGATTAGTGCAAGGATGGCGCAAGACGGTCAAGGTGACTACTCTGAGTGGAAGAAAAATCTCGATAACAACAAGGCAAGGACCGATGTTTGAAGAGTCATCTGAGTCAGAGTCAGAGGGTTTTCCTCTTACTCCTTGTGTTTTTCATTAACCCAAGATGATGAGCATTGCTTAACTAACGATGAAAATGACCAAGAAATTATTAAAGCAATGGAAACACTTGAAAAGAAAACACTGATAATTGAGGATACTGAGACGGTTGATATCTCAAATGATTCAACCATTAAAAGAGAAGTTAAAATCGGATTAACGCTTAATAAACAAGAAAAACCGATTTAATTAATCTACTCAAAGAATTTATTGATGTATTTGCTTGGGCATATGAAGATATGCAAGGAATTAATAGAGAAATAGCTTAACACACCATGCCACTAATTCTTGGAATGAACCCTGTAAAACAAAAGGTGTGTCGAATGAAACCCGACGTGGCTCTTCAAATAAAAGGAGAAGTTCTAAAACAAATAAATGCAGGTTTAATCAGGGTATCCAAATACCCCGAATGGGTAGCCAACGTGGTCCTAGTTCCGAAGAAGGATGGAAGAGTAAGAATGTGTGTCGACTATCGAGATTTAAATAAGGAAAGTCTAAAGGACGACTTCCCTTTATCACACATCGATATTTTAGTAGATAATACAGCAAATCATGCGCTTCTCTCATTTATAGATGGATACGCGGGATACAATCAAATTTTCATGGCAGAAGAAGACATGGAGAAAACAACATTCATAACACCATGGGGTACTTACTGTTACACGGTAATGCCATTCGGGTTGAAAAACGCGGGTGCTACTTACCAACGAGCAGCAACTGCCTTACTCCACGACGTGATGCACAAAGAGGTTGAAGTGTATGTAGACGACATGATTGTGAAATCAAACAATCGCCCAGGATATCAAGTAGCCTTAAGAAAATTCTTTGAAAGGCTAAAAAAATACAACATGAGGTTGAATCCATCAAAGTGTGCTTTTGGAGTCACCTCAGGCAAGCTCTTGGGGTATGTCATAAGTTCTAGAGGAATCGAGAAAGACCCAACCAAGATCAAGGCAATCATGTCAATGCCACCGCCCAAAATCGAGAAACAAATTCGAGGGTTATTGGCAGGTTGCAATATATAAGTAGGTTCATATCAAAATTAACAACAATATGCGAACCAATATTCAAGAAGCTTAAAAAGAACGTGTCAGTAATATGGGATGACAAGTGTCAAAAAGCCTTTGAAAACACCAAAGCATATCTCGCAAATCCTCCCGTATTAGCGCTAGTACTCCCAGAGATCCCTCTTAGGTTGTATTTAACAGTCACCAAGGAGACAATAGGGGCTATGCGTGCACAAGAAGTAGAAGGTAAAGAAAATGCAATCTATTATCTAAGCAAAAAGATGATCAAGAATGAAGTACGCTACACACCGCTTGAGAAATTATGCCTCGCATCGGTATGGGCCACAACCAAGCTAAGACATTACATGCTCGTGCATACAGTCTTTGTAGTTTCTCGAATGGATCCACTTAAGTATATATTCGAAAAGTCTACACTCAATGGGCGCATATCAAGGTGGATAGTCAATTTAGCCCAGTTCGATGTAAGATTCATGCCTCAAAAGCCTATCAAAGGATCTGTGGTCACGGATTTCCTAGCGGATTTTCCAATATAAGATTCGACGCCGGTACATGACAATGAATTTCTAGACAAAGATTTGATGGTCACAGAAGGTGATACTTGGACTTTATAATTTGATTGAGCCTCAAACCAAAAGGGATGTGGCGTTGGAGTATTATTAGTATCACCTAAAGAAGAGCACGTTCCAATCTCTATAAAGCTAGATTTCGACGTTACCAATAACGCTACTGAATACGAAGCATGCGTGGTAGGCCTTAAAACAACTTTGGCATTAGGAGTAAAGAAATTACGAATATTCGGAGACTCTCCATTGATCATCAACTAGATTTCTAAAAGATGGAAAGTAAGGAGTGAAAGTCTAGCCCCTTACCAAACTTATTTGGAAACTCTCACCAATCAATTAGAAAAGGTAGAATACATATATCTACCTACAAAGGAAAACCAATTTGTTGATGCCTTGAAGAAGAAGAAGAAGAAGAAGAAGAAGAAGAAGAAGAAGAAGAAGAAGAAGAAGAAGAAGAAGAAGAAGAAGAAGAAGAAGAAGAAGAAGAAGAAGAAGAAGAAGAAGAAGAAGAAGAAGAAGAAGAAGAAGAAGAAGAAGAAGAAGAAGAAGAAGAAGAAGAAGAAGAAGAAGAAGAAGAAGAAGAAGAAGAAGAAGAAGAAGAAGAAGAAGAAGAAGAAGAAGAAGAAGAAGAAGAAGAAGAAGAAGAAGAAGAAGAAGAAGAAGAAGAAGAAGAAGAAGAAGAAGAAGAAGAAGAAGAAGAAGAAGAAGAAGAAGAAGAAGAAGAAGAAGAAGAAGAAGAAGAAGAAGAAAGAAGAAGAAGAAGAAGAAGAAGAAGAAGAAGAAGAAGAAAAAAAAAAAAAAAAAAAAAAAAAAAAAAAAAAAAAAAAAAAAAAAAAAAAAAAAAGAAGAAGAAGAAGAAGAAGAAGAAGAAGAAGAAGAAGAAGAAGAAGAAGAAGAAGAAGAAGAAGAAGAAGAAGAATATCCTCCTCATGCTAACAAAAGAGTAAAACGAGCATTAAGACTCTTAACTTCCTAATACGTGCTCATAGACAACGAGTTACATAAAAGGGTACCTAAGGGTTGAGCTCTCTTATGTGTAGGGAAAAAGGATGCCCAAAGAGCTATGAGGATAGTCCACGAAGGCATTTGTGGAACCCATGTTAATGGCAAAATGCTAGTCCAAAAGATAATGCGAGAAGGGTACTATTGAACTACCATGAACAGGGATTGTCATCAATATGTAAAAAGATGTCCTAAATGCCAAATTTATGCCAATTTACAACATGTTCCTCCATCTCTACTTTATATCTACACTTCACCATGGCCATTCTCTACATGGGGAATTGATATTATTGGTAAAATTACCCCTCTTGGGATAGGAGGTCACGAATACATCCTAGTAGCAATTTATTACTTCACAAAGTGGGTTGAAGCACAATCATATGCTAAAATCACTGCAAAACATGTAACACTCTTTATCGAAAGAAATATTATTTGTCGATACGGAGTCCCACATGAGATGATAAGTGACAATGGAACTCACTTTCAAGCTGAATGTGAAGAATTGTTACAAAAAAATGGAGCAGTTGAGGCAGCTAATAAAAATCTAAATACTATCACCGAGAAAATGACAGAAAATTACAAGGATTGGCCTGACAAACTCCATTTCGCACTCTGGGCTAATCGCACGTCAATTTGCACATTAACAGGAAAAACACCATTCTCCTTGGTTTATGGAATGGATGTTGTACAACCTGTAGAGCTAGAGATACCATCTCTACGCATTGCACTAGAAAGTAAACTTGACAAAGTCGAATGGACCAAAGCAAGGTATGAAGAGCTAATTCTCCTTGACGAAAAGCGACTAGAAGCTCAACATCATACCTAATGCTATCAAACCCGTATGGCTAGGCATTTTAATAAGAAATTCAAGACAAGAAACATCAAAGTAGGAGACTTGGTGTTAAAAGCACTAAGGAAAAATGTTTTGGATCCAAGAGGCAAATTTAGGCCTAATTGGTCCGGACCCTATATTGTCAAAACCATCCTATCAGGAGGTGTAGCAAAACTAATAGACATGGATGGCAATGAGTTCTAAAACATGACGAACCTTGACCAACTTAAAAAGTACTACCCATAATTACTTGAGTAGGACACTCAAGAGAGCTACGTTTGGCCTGATTCCTTAGGAAAGGATACGTAGGCAACCCTTTACAGGGTGTGGCAACTTTAATTTTCGCAAACCTCACATCCTAGAAGGAATAGAAATTCGACAGAATAGCAGCGCCACAGATTGAAGTCTGTCGCCGGCCAACAGACTGCAGCGCATAGCGATAGCGCCTGTCGCTCGGTGACAGACAAAAACGCCAGGCGATAGCTTCAAAACGGCGGCGCCGTTCTTCTGGGAATACCTGGGAAAATTTCGGTGTTTTTCTGAAAATTTTCGACTTCCGTACTCGAAAAATTTCTAGAAAATAAAATAATTTAATCTGTTTTCATTGCTTGAATAAATTAAATTTAAAGATCTTGATTTAATTAAAAAGCTGAAATTTCATTAATAAAATTAAATAAAAATTACAGTATTGATGGAATTTAAATAAAAGCTTAATAAAACAAATTAACTTTAAATTTAAACTAAGTCTAATAAATTGGAAGTTAAGCAATGCTTCAATCTTTCTTTTCTTTCTTTGCTCTTTTCCAATTTTTATCTGCATCCTCTTCATCATCCATGACTTTAGCTAGTAGGCATCCTTTAGAGGACCTACATTCGATTTTAGAGTAAATTGTTTATCCCTTAGCTATGACTCTGTGTTTCTTTTCTACCCAAACCTTCTTTTCTGAAGTGTCTACTTTTTTTTCCCCTTTATCCTTTGTAGAGTCTTTCCTCTTAGGCATCATAGGTGTTTTGAATTCAATTTTTTCACCCAAGCATTCCTTAACAGGAATCACTTTGTCACCTAGACAATTCTTCACATTGGTTTTACTCTGATTTTTCTTCATGTCCTTTGTAGACTTATTAAGAAGCCATCTCTTCATATCATTGGGAAAGGAAGGAGGAACCTTTTGGGTAATCACTTCCTATAAAGGTCTAGCACTCCAACATGTGTCAAATTTCTCTACTTCTTGTGAAACGGAGAATTCATTGGGACGGCGGACATCCCCAAAAGGTTGAAGAAGACCGTACTACCTTTTTACCATGTAGGGATAATAAAAAGTCATCTTCGTTAAGCTTGGAAGACGGTAGAAGGGTTGCTTGTTGAAACCAACCATCTTCTATATTTTCCACCACGGGACGACCCACTTGATAGAAAAGTTGCAAGAAGCAAAGACTTACTCCACTCATGGCGCCCCATCTTAGAGAAGCGTTTCTTTCTCCTCACAAAGCAATTTAGAGTATATTTTTCAATATTTTTAGGAGGGCTAATTAATTCTAGTCTCTCTAAAAAAAATCAATGCAAATAAATTAGTATTACTATACAAAAATATGTTTTTTGATTTCAGTAATTAAAAATATTATTTTTTTACCTATAATAAAATTGGAGAGCCTCAAAAACGTGCTTTTGGATTTTTCTTCAATTCATCAACACTAAACATAGTCTCTCCAACAATTAATGGCATTGGTTTTGTTTCAGATTCAATTTGCTCCAAAACAGTTAATATAATTGCTTGACCCTCATTAGTTCAACCACTAATGAGAAGATATTGGTTAAGCATGCAAAAGAGAAAAGTCCTTCTTCTATAAACATGAAAAGATTCATAATAAGGTCTATCAAAGTAGTGGCGTGCAAATTCTTTTAAATTAACTACGCTACCATCTACAATATTTGTTAGATCTTTGTCTCTTAAATTAAAGAAATGCTCAAAATCTTTATAATAATATTCATTTATTCTAGGGATTACCGCAAGATCTAATCAAGGGAAGCCTAAGATGGCACCAAATTCTTCCGGTAAAGGGCTAATTTCATCACACCCTAGTCTAAAACAATGTGTATCTGTATCCCAGTATTCTAAGGCGGTATGAATAAAATCTATATCAAGATCTACCCCCTTAACACCATAAATACCTCCCATGTGAAAAAAGTCGAGTTCTTTTCTCTCTTTAGCAGTTAAAGGCCGACACCATTCACGAGTGAAATTGCTAAAACTCTTTGTAACTAAAGACATGATTATTTGTTGAGAAACTAAGATTATAATTAATCTGCTCGAATTATACAGAAAATCGGCAGATTAGGGGGATATTTATTTACAAAATCGATGCAGTTTGACTCCGAAAAGGACTCGGAATCAACGCACTGCAGCGCCAAACGACAAGCATGTCACCTGGCGACAGCGTAAAACGCGTGGCGACACGTGCCGCTGCAGTGTTTCCTCAACGTGCTATGCAAACCGCGTTTTTCTGGCTATGATTCGAATTCGTACAATGACTTTACGATTTTACCTTTTATTCAAATATCCCACATATATTAATTTAATATATTTTCCTTCTATTTTCTTCTTGGATTTATTCAAACTTAATTAAATTTAGGTTTGTTTTAAGTCCAATTTATTTTTCATTTTTTATCTTTTTCGGGGAGAAAGTCGGATATCCTCCATTAGTAATGAAAATGACGGAAATTTTTTCGCAAAATAAACCACAATTTTATCACAATTTTTGCACACACACATATGCACATAAAAATGAAAAATAAATGCAAAAATAATGCAGTCATAATAGATAAAAGTCTATATATACAAAATATGTCTAACAAATGAGTCAGTCAGGCAAAGTCCTATAAAAGTCAAAATAATAACAACACAGGTACAACTAGGGCGCTGGAGGACGCAGATGATGAGGAATATTCATCATGTAAAAGAATTGCGCAGATTGAGGAGTATGCTCCCCACCAGTTGCGGTCTCTCTAGAAGGAGGGAAACTCAACTGTGGATCCGTCCACCCAAGGCCGCCTAGTGATGAACAAGCAGAGGCAGAGGCTGCGGAGGCTGCTGCAACGATGAGCCGACCTCGTACGTCGCACCACCTCTCGGAGCTGAAGTCGCCTCTTCCTGGCCAATCGGCCCAGCCGACACACTCTTAAATAAAGAACCCGAGGCCTCCACCGCCTCGGTCCGTGCAGCATCAGATCGGCCACCCCGACCACCAGAAGTAGTGCGACGACACCTCAAACTAGACCTAGCCGGCTATCACCGAACCTAAGGACTCGTCCGAGTACGGGAAGGAATAGGTTGTCCCTGCAAAAAGAAATCAAGTCAAAGGAAACAAAAATAGAAATATAAACAATGCAGGAATAAGGAAAAAAGCTACCTCCTGAATAGTGTCATCACGACGACAGGTAGCCACGTTCCTCATCCGCACGAGTTGGCTCCGAAAGGCGTCTATGCACCTCGCCGTTGCTGTGACCACCTCGCGCGAGAACAGTCAAAGAAATAAAATCAGTAACAATACAAGACAGATATAAACAAATAGCAAGTTAATAACTCACCCGAGTCTGGTGGCGAGGGATAAATCGCTCAACAAAACGCTGATCCTCGGGAGCCGGAGGGATCATCTCCTTAATAGGCCCGTATGTCCCCTGATAGTGGATGGACATACGAGGGGGAACGAACTCAATAGGCTCGGTCTGGCAAAAATCAAACCAAAGTGAATAAAATATCACTTGGGGGCTACTTAGCAAAAAGATAAAAGATAAAAATCATAATGCCGCCTCCTCTGACAGAATAGGGGCGGAGCTAACAATGGCAGCAGGTCCTCCTCGAAGCACCGCCCTGAGCTAGCATAAGATCGTCAAGGGGTACCAGCAGGCGACCTCTCCAATAAGTTGAGCAGCCTCGCGTCATGGAACACATGACGTGGTGGAGGAGCAGGGATGACTAAAATATCTTAGAAACTCTCTCTCCTATATACACCGCCTCCTTATACGTCTCTTGGAAGTAACGACGCTCAGCAGTGTACTGCGCAGCCAGCGCAGGAATAACCAAACCGCCCCATGGCCGGTATAGCACGTCAGGCTCCTACAAAGAATGCCTATAAGATAAAGCTCTATCAAAAGCAATACAAAGATGTTAACTATGCAAAATAACATACCGAGAGGATCAGCTCTCGAACACGGGCAATAGTTTTCTGGCTACTGTAACGACCTCCCCAAAAGGCGCCAATGGGGAACTCGCGTGGAGATGGCCTCGCCGGGCAAGCGAAGGAAAGTACTCGTAGAACCAAATCTACAAAGATAGAAGATATCAGCAAGTGCTAATAAGAGTTTAGAGCTAATTTTTAAGAGATAGAGTATACCTCTACGACTCGCTAGAAACCAGACAGAGCAATGTCTCTTGTGTAAAACTGGTGTCGACAAGAGTCTTGCAACCCTCGCTGAAAGTCAGCATAGGCCAAGCTAGCCCAATCATAAGTCCCGATTAGCTGAAGATCATGGATAGTAGGAAGGTAGTAAAGCAGAACCCTACTACACTTGTTAGGGGAAAACGTCCCTGACAGCAAAATTAGTGCAAAGATACGCACCCGCTGCTCTCGGGTGGTTGCATTGTCCTCGAAATCCATCACCAGAGTCGACCGCCGAATACACCTGGAGCTAAATCATGATGGCTCCACCTCAGCACAAGCCCGAACAGCAATTGGACCCAACATCTTGTCGACCTCAGGAGAGGAAACGCTGATGGAGCTGTCGAATGGCAGCGCGGTCGAACTAAACTCCTGTCCCGAGATGAGACTGAAGTCGGCTGGGGTGACAGTCATCCCACCACAAGGAAAGTGGAAAGTGTTGGTGATGTCCTAGAAGAACTCCACCAAGGCGCGAACCACGTGGTGGCTCGCGTTAAAAGAGTACATGGCCTGCGTGGACCAAGGTGTCGTTGCCCGAACCATGGTAGTGCGTCCTACCGCTAGTGATCCCGCGACGCACCCTCTCTGAAATATGGTGCTCGGGGGAAAAGAATAGTGTACCCTCGTCCCACTCATGGAAGGGACCAAGTGAGGTGGATGGATCGGTGTACTCCATAACGGGCTCGTGCTCCCGTCGTGTGTCTCAGGATCGAGAACCAAAACCTCGCTGTCTAGCCATACTACATTATGCAAAATTGACAAAGTTAAGGTTCCATAGTATCTAAGGTTCGCCTAGCCGCATAATACTATGTTCGCAAAATTATAGAGTACGTAGTACTAAAACAGAGCACGATTTCAATTCAAGCATGTATGACATTTTCATGAAACCAAAAAATTTCTTGCAACATTATGATAATTATTGTGACAAATTGGACAAGAATTTCTAGCAAAAAATCAAGAACGAGCCACATTATTTTCCCGACCTTAAGAGGTTCAACAATGGTGAATCGCTTGTTTCTTCACCATAAATACTCCAAAGGCAATATATAAACATAATCAAGCAATTTCATGGCATAGAATTTGATAAACAAAGCAAATTGAGCAATGTAAGTTTTGAATTTTCAAGAAATTTGTGAATTAACATGAACAAAATTCATCAAAATTCGAGTGAGTTAAGAAAAAAATTACACAGATCAGCAAACTAGATGAATAAAGCTTTTATTTGCAACAAATTTGAGCAAATTTGGTTGAGAAACGAGCGTGAATGAGCAATTCAAAGTTTTTTCGCGGCGAACTCGGAAAAATGAAGCAGTAGCAGCAACACGAGGAAGAATGGGGATTTATACGAAAATCCCAACTGCAGCGTCGCACGACAGATCTGTTGCCGAGCGACAGAGTGCAGCGTCTGGCGACAGGGCAAAATCGCGACGCCAGTGATGCTGCAGCGGCGACAGAGCTCGAAGCCTCTCAGAATGATTATTTCAACCTCGTACAACAATTTTGGGTTCCTTGGTATGCCAGTTAGCCTCTATAAGGAACTCGACATGATTTAGTAATCGGCTTGGTTACAATCACATTAAGTGATCGACCTGATAAATGATCGTCTCACTTAGCTTAAAGCGACTAAACATTGGCTCACTGCAAAGGCACCGACATAATGGTTCATAAACAACAGAAGCACCAACATACTGGTTCACAATTCAAAAGCACCGACATACGGGTTCACAAACTGCAAAAGCACCGACGCACTGGCATAGCAGAAGCAAAGTTCAAGCAAACTTTAAAGGATCGACAGGCGTTGGCCTTCGGTGATACTCTTCAGAGTATTATCACAACAAATGAGGATAGTTTCAGGAGAAGCAATCTTTTATCGTGTTCCCTGGCTTGCAGAAGATGGTCACAAAGCGCTAGAAGGTCGTTTCAGGCAAAGCAATCTTTGATAGGGTTCTCTAGCTTGTAGAAGACTATCACAGCAGAAATAGGAAGCAGTTACAGGCGTAGCAGTCTTTAGGCGGTATCCCCTAGCTTGAGGAAGATCGTCAAACAAAAAAAAATCTTTGTTCAGAGACGCGTGGACGTATCAACATCAAAACACCAAGATGGCGTTCCCTAGCTTGTGGAAGGTTGTCACAACGACAAATGCATCAACAAATCGGTTACTCCCAGAGACGTGTGCTCGACGGTGCAAGATACGTGTTTCTTCAACTCTCTTATCTAGTTTGCAGGTATTGGCGTTACAAGAATGGTTTGGGATTGTAGAACGTTTTGAATCATTCTCCGTCCCTATCACTACTTTGACTTTTGTTTTCGAAACTTGCGTTTCTCCAAACTCAGTCAAAGTGGGGGCTTCTGTAGACACCCATTTGTGTCTCCCCAAAACCAAACCCGGTGATGTGTACCTTTCACGTCGAATCATAATCGAATGAAGTGAAAGTGTGGAAAGTCTGGTGTTGCGGTTAGTTTTTAATTCTTTTCTTTCTCTTTGTTCTCGAAAACCTATTTTATGAAAATAGAAAATCTAGTTTAGTTTAGTCCATGGAAAGGGTCTAATAATAGTGTAGTTGGGTCGGGTTCGAGAAGAGCTTTCCAACGATATATTATAAGCCCAATTCCGATGAATAATGAGGAAGTTATGGCCAAATTACTAAACTGGGCCCGGTTTGATTTTTATATGCGGCCAATTGATCTAGAGGAGGACCTATTATGATTAATCATTCCTAATGCAATTAGGATTGATTATGGTCTTCTAGAATCTTCTAGAAGATTCTTTTGAATCCTAATGTGATTAGCATTGATAATTGAGTTTTAAGAGTTTTATTTAGAATAAAAGAAGTGTTTTAAGGAAATTACAGTTTTACCCTTTGTACGCTTAAATTTTATCAAAATATGAAAACGCGTGGAAAAACTAACTGCAGCACCGCACTACAGGGATCACACCTTTTATGCATGTTTAAAGGGAATTGATACTTGCAATCATGTTTAATAAGATAATAAATAATCTTGTAAGGGTTAATATGATTATAATTCAAGTGATCGCCAATAATAGTTTTATTTGTGCATTAATATTCAACCAACATAGATTAAAAACGTTTAGGGTAAACCTATTAATTGCATGTTAGTCCGAAAGCGCACATGAATACGAAAAGAATAAAGTAGAGGCCTATTATTAGGGCAGGTTCAATCTCTTTTAGGTCGGATTTGTACCTTCATCCCCGAACTTCCAGTCTTGGTTCTAGACCTATTGGAGTTAACGATCTCCTAGATCGTTAAGTGGTGTAACCTTCACCCTGTGAACGGTTTACAAGTTCCTAAAACTTGTTGGCGACTCTTTTGCTCTAGCTTCCTTCCCTTTGGACGCCACCATGCTTAAGTGTATGATCACAGTGGGGTTCAAGTTTTGGGTAATGCTTGAAATATTCCCCACACGTAGGAATTTAGGTTCAGGGTTTAGAGCCACGGCGTCAGGTGGCATGTGCAACACTCAAAGTCGCGCTTGGTGCAGCACGCCTCCTAATGACTTGTGCGCGCCAGGTGCGCGCAACTCACTGAGGGGGTGTGGTTTGCCTTATATGAAAACGAGTTTTTAAAACTTCCATAACTTTTGATTTCAAAATCGAATTAAGGCATTTGAGATATCATTGGAAATCTTTGAATGTCTACTTTCAAATTCCGTTAGAATTAAGGTAAAATCTATTATGGATCAAAAGATATTGCCGTTGAAGTGCAAGGGTGTCGGTTTTAGGGCCTGGTTTAGTGTTTTGATCATAACTTCTTCGTTTTGATTCAAAATTGAGCTTATAATACACCGTTGAAAAAAAACTTTGAAATTCTATCCATCTGTATTGGTAAGTTGATGGTTGATTTATCATATTGGCTTGGTTTTAACAATGTAAGATCCATTGGATCTTATCATTGCATTTGACGCATTAGGGTCCTTTATTGATCAAGTTTAATCATATATGAGCACGTTTTAGGCCTAATTATTAATCTAAAAAGGCTCTAAGATATATTGGTCTCAAATATAGGTTTTTACTTACTTCATAATGCATTTCATGGTCTATTAACACTTCAACTTTGATCTAGCATAAAGAATGGGTTTTTGTAACATCATCACATTTCCTGTTAGGACATGAGGCCAAAAGTAGGTGTGTACACCCGCGCACACAAGCTGCACACCCGCGCCCTTAGATCAAGGCATCCTTCTCGTTTGTTCAATTCGTAGATTGAATCCGTGCTCTCCACTTGATAAACCTTAGGTATGGAAGTCTCAAATCTTGCTGACGGTGGGTTCAACATTGCTTCTTTATGCAAGCGCATCATGAGAGCGCATGCTTGAAGACTTGGAGCTAGCACACCTTGACTTATGAGCTACAAAACAACGATTATCTTGCATCTTGAGCTTCTGAAAACCCAAGGAAAATCCATTGAGAGCCTTGGGCACCATCTATCTCCTAATAACAAAGATAATCAAACAGATAAAAGAGAAAAAACTATATAAACTAAGAAAATGCAAGAAATGGGAAAATAACTAAGAATGAACAAACTAGAGAAATAAAGACTAAAACTAGAGAAAAAGACATAAAAAGAGCTATAAAAACAACTAAGAATCACCCCAAATGAATCTAAATGAGTGCCATAAATTACACTCATCAATAATCTGGTATGGATTTAAATAGAATTTCATATGGAGTTTTATTTTTTAGAAAATGAGTGGGAAGCCTATTGATCAAGTGGAGTGCAGTCATAGCACACTCACCCCAATGATTCAAAGAAATACCAGCTTGAAACCTCAATGCTCTAGCAATTTCAAGAATATGGCTATGCTTCCTTTCAACTCTAGAATTCTGTTGTGGCCTGTCAACACAGGATGTCTAGTTAAAAATTCCAAGATTGATAAAGAAATCTTGACAGCACTAGTCATGAAATTCCAATGCATTATCTGACCTGAGAAACTTTATCTTGTAGTTTAAGTGTGTTTGAGCATAGTTTGAGAATTCCTTGAGTTTCTCAAGAGATTTAGATTTTTGCTGAAAAAGATACACCCATGTTGTTCTTGAGAAATCATCAACTGTGGTCGGGAAATATCTTAATTTTCCTCTTGTAAAGACTTTTTTAGGGCCCTATATGTCCATATGAATCAACTCAAATGGTTGAGATGCATGAGAAGTGCCCAAATCATATAGCAGCTTTGTGAATTTGGCCATAGGACAAGTTGCACACAATTGACTATTTTCAGTGATACTTTTCTTCGCACAAGCAATATGTTAAAGTTTTCCCAATGATGCATGACCCAATTTGTGATGCCACACTCCAAATGGCACTTCTATCTTGTCAAAGTGAGTTGACAGACATGTATGAGAAAGCTGAGTAAGATGAGTGTTACTATCAATACTTTGCAGATCAGACTAGGCATCAAATGATGTGTTCACCAAATAGTACAAGCCATTTCTTGCTCTCCCTACACCTTTAACTTTCTTTGTCACCGTGTCTTTTATCACACAATGAGAATTGCTTAAAACAATCTCACACTGTGAGTCTTTCATCAGTTTGTGCACTAACAACAAGTTTTGCTCAAAGTTGGGAACCACCAGAACACTTTTCAAGTAAAGTGAGTTAGGCAACTCTACCATACCTGTGTGATATACTCTAGCTGTAGCACCAGTAGGTAGATTTATCCTGAGATTTTCTTGAAACTCTTTAGGTTTAGTGAGAAATTTTAGGCAGGAAGTTATATGATATGAGGCTCTAGAGTCTGTAATCCATTCTTCAATTCCAGCAGCTACAATATTACAGGAAGATGTCGTCCTAGAAAAAATGTTCATATGGACATGGCTCTTAAGGACACGGAGGATATGGTCACGGTGGGCATGGTGACCACAATCCACCCAAGGAAGAGGAAGATAATGATCAAAAGAATGATGCTATAGAACCTCAACACTATGGTCATGGCGGATATGGTGGCGGCTATGGTCACGGTGGTGGTGGTTATGGTCATGGTGGTTATGGACACGGAGGTTATGGACACGGAGGTTATGGCCATGGTGGTTATGGACACGGAGGTCATGGTGGTTATGGTCACGGTGGATATGGCCAGGGTGGTTATGGTGGTCACTACCCCCGTAAGGAGACAAAGACTACCAAGGAGCAAAAGGGTAACTAAATACGTTAAGACTTTAAAGGAAATAAACTATATGTGTGTATTCTCCTAGTTATATTATAGATTAAAAGGACGTGGTTGTTGGGAATTAAGGTTGTTTCTTATTATGTTTTTAGACCAGAACTTTAATGTAATGATTATCAGACCATGTACTCTGATAAATATTGGTTCGTATAATCATATAATGTAATGTTGTGATCAGTGGCGGATCCAGGAATTGGACCTAGGGGGTTCGAATTTTATCAAACACCCGATATCCAAATGCACGGATATAAATCGGGTATACAAGTATAAAATAGAATGTTCAAATAAATATCAATACACAAGTAAACAACAAAATAAGTCCAAATTTCAATAAAATTGCAAAATAAAATGATCCGATACAACAATACATAACTTCAATTAAATGTCAAAAAAAGATGCAAATTACAAAAGCATTCTTCGAGTTTTCATACTTTGAAAACGTTCCAATACATCATTGTCACTAACGTTAGCAAAAAGATCTCTTTCAAGAAATGTGACTAAACAATTCATTAGTACTACATCTACTGCAAATTAATTCATAATTCATTTAACAATCAAGTATCTAAGTGAATCAACATATTATGATATTAACAATTAAGAAACTCAAAACTCAAAATTAAAACTCAAAAACAGAAATTGAAAAGAAAAAACAGAAATTGAAAAGAAAAAACAGGGATTAAGTGAGAGAATGTTACCTCGAGTAGATCGTCGGCGTCGCCCTCGACCCTCGTGGCCTCATCGGTGAGCAGTGGCGACAGGCGTGGACGTGTCTCGGTGCGGCGGCTTGAGAAGTAAGAAAAAATGGAGAAGAAAGTTAGGGTTTAGCAAGCAGCAGTGTATGAGAATTAAGAAAAGAAAGGGAACAATTGAATAGAACAAAGAACGAAAGTTACAGGGAATAAAAGGGAGAAAAGAAAAAAGAAAAAAATAAAGTTGCGCGTCCTGGGTTTCGACCCCGCGATCTGTGGTACAATTTGAGAGTCACTAAACCAACTGAGCTAGTGCCTGACATAGTAAACAATTGTTTAAGATATTTTATTTATAGGTTTTCTTTTTTTTTTTATAAATAACTTTTAATTTTTTTTCCCAGATCTAACGGGGTTCAGTTGAACCCCCTGAACCCTCGCTAGATCCGCCACTGGTTGTGATTCTGTCTTATAATAAATTTGAAAACCAAAAGTGCGAGTTGCATAAAAAGATGCAGTTCTATTGAAAAGAATTTTGAAGGGGGTTTTATTTTGATGTAATGGTGTTGGTGTGCAGTTTATTAAATGAGCAGCAGCAAGAACACACTCTCCTCAAAAATAAAGGGAAATTCCTTGTTTCTCACGGTGAGAAACAAATTTTTTCATTATTGTGGGCTTCACAATTGAATAAATTTGTTGATTTATTTACGAAAATGCCATATGAGAAACAAAATTTGTTTCTCACCATGAGAAAGTGGGGCATCTTTATAAATAAATAGGCAATTTGGCTTGAAATCTCAAAGCTCTTCCAACATTAAGAATGTGTTTATGTTTTCTCTCAACTCTCCCATTTTGTTGTGGAGTATCAACACATGAAATTTAGAAAATAGTGCTCGTAGCAACACAATAATCATGCAAACAATTAAATTCAGTAATTTTAATGGTTTGAGAAAATTGTCTATCAACCATTGAAATAAACGCCAAAAATATTCTAAAAACTTCAGATTTATCAACCAATAAATAAACCTAAACTGCCCTATAATAATTATCCACACTAGTAAAAAAAATAACGAGCTCCACATGACAAAATATGCCGATATGGACCCCATAAATCACAATGTATTTTCTCAAAAATCCTAGAAGCTCTACTATCATTTGAAGGAAACTTGTCTCTATGATGTTTAGCACACATACATACTTCTCACCCTGTATCAAGAAAATTATAGTTACTACTAACAAGAGGAAGCAACTTAACTACTTTCTCGGAAGGATGACACATTCAACAATGCCACAACTCCAAATTTGAGATTGCTTCACCAACGTGGTTCACCGAATCCGTTTTGCTAAAAGAGTATAATCCTTCCCTCCTAGCTCCTATTCCAATCAGCTCCTTCGTTTGGGCCTGTATAGCACATAAAAGAATTAAATTGGACAATGCAATTAAGATCATTGGTAAGTTGAGATACAAAAAGCAAATTACAAATCAATTGAGGAACAAAAAGAACCTGTTAGATTTATCTTGTTCGACAAACAAATAGAACCAACCAAAGAGGCCACCACAATATCACCATTAGGTAAACCAACAGGAAATTCAAAACTCTGAGTATCGAACAACCAAGATTGTTCGCCGGTAACATGATGCGTTTCTTTTGTGTCAATAATCCAAGAAGTAACATCAAACTTACCATTAAGTGGGTTTCGGGATCATTTGCATTACCAAACACTCTCGTAATAGCCTTCCATTGCTCGCTTGAGAATACTTGACTAGGAAAAGATGAGCTGCCGGTAGAAACAACAACATTTGCTCTCACCGTACCCTGTCCACGGCTAGACGAGGCTTTCCCCCCTAGTTGGCATCTTTCAGGGGAGGTCTGCCATGTAGCTCAAAACAGTTGGCCTCCACGTGGCCTTTTTTTTTTTTTGCAGTAGTTACAAATTTTATCCGACCAATGGTTTGAGGTTTCATGCCCCACTTTCTTGCACTTAGCACACACGAAGCGATAGCCTTCATGACTACGGTCAGACCCTTCATTAGACCGACCTGCTGCTGCATAAACCGCGAAACCAAAAGCCTCTGCAGGCTGTTGTTCGTGGTCCTGCCTTGTTGTATGAACCTGTTCTTCATGCACCACCAATTGGTAGGCACAATCCAGGGTAGGGAGTGGGTCTTGAGACAATATATTGATACAATCCCATCAAAAAAATCATGCAAGTTATTCTGTTCATGCCTAGCTTCATGTAACACTCAGCCGTACAATTCAAACAACAATTACACGAAACTGAAGGTTCATGGTGGTCTAATTCTTGCCACAAAGCATGTAATTTTCCATAATAAACTGAAACAGGCATTGAACGAGTTTGCTCACACCTAGAAAGGGATGGTTTTATTTATTGAATCCTAGGGTCATTAGTTTGAGCATAACGCTTCCTAAGATGTTCCCACAACAATCGAGCTTCACGAAATTTAGAAAGCGAAGAACGTACCTCTGGATCAATAGTATTAGATATCCAAGAAATCAAGATTGCATTGATGGTCGTCCAATCGGGCTTGTTGCACGGTGGAATAGATGCCGTGATTGTTCCATCCAAAAACACAAATTTTTGCCTCGCCTCCAAAGCTGTTTGCATATCAGCAGCCCAATCATCATAGTTATCATATTTAAGACGAGTGGGAGTAATAAAATCCCTGAGTCGATCTTGAGACCCAAGGTATAAAGGGGAGTTTGGTTTGAGTTCTATTGGAGGGGGTGGCGGTGGCGGAAACTGATCGTCTCCGGCCATGTTTGTGATAAAAAAAAATAAACATGCTCTTGATACCATGCTAAGTATTGAATAGAACACATTGACTTGATTTTATTGATGACTTTCATCCCACATATATAATTCTTCCTCCGTTTCTTTTTAGTTGACGCGTTTCTTTAGTCACGTTTGCAATGCACAAATTCAACCGTTAATATCTCTAATTCTCGATATATAATAATTCTAAAAAGTTAATATTTTGAAAATATATACCGTGACAAATCTAACAAGATCCCACATGATTATATATTTCATTACGTATAAATAGCAAAACACGGCCAAATTAAATGGAAGTGAGTGAATAGTGCTCAAGTCAAAACGTGTCAACTAATAAAAAATGGAGGTAGTACAATTTACCCTAATTTGATAGAATTAGGAAACTACCAAAAATATATCCAAAAGATATTCTAGGCATAAGATACGATACAAAATATATCCTATGATTTTCCCAAAATATATGAAGAGAAAATAGAAGTTTATCTTGATGAGAAACAAAATTTGTTTATCTAATGGCATTTTCGTAGATAAATTAACAAAAAATTTCAGTAAGCATGGCATTTTCTTAAATAAGTCAACATTTGTAGGACCCGCATATTAATAAAAGTTGTTCACTTATTTACAAAAATGTCATGCTAACTGGGATGAATTGTTGATATATTTACAAAAATTAAATGCCATTAGATAAACAAATTATGTTTATCATCAAGATGAATGGGGCTCCCTCTATATGAGAAAACAGAAACCAATGGTCATGACTCGTGGTCATGTATGTTATGGTAACGTTTAAACTTTTTTGAAGTTCAAGGCATGCGTTTTCATAAGAAAGATGTTATGAAACTGGTTATATTGTGTTTGTTTTTTGATGAACAATAGCCAATGACTTAACAAAAGATGAAAACACAACAAAGACCACAAACAAAACGCAAAGGGGGTGTTAAATACCGCCAACAAATTTTATCAAAATCGCCGACATTTAAGATGAATAGACACCAATACCCTTACTATACCCCCACACATCTTCCTTTTTTCTTTTTTTTTTCTCACTCATCACCCGTAACCACCATAACCACCACTACCCAACCACCATCAACCGCAACAACATCAGATGAAGAGAAGTAGTGGTCCAACGGAAGTACATCGGAGGTGGAGCTAGCGTAGGGGCAGCGATCGGAGGTGAAAGGGCAGTACCTCTGATTTTTTTAATCAAAACCAATTAAACACCACGGTGATTGGTTTTGGATGCCGGTCAACCTGGTTAATCGGCATGAAAAACCGGTAACCCGGTACGGTAACCGGTTTTGGATGCCGATTACCGTGGTCAACCAGCACTTGAAACCGATTGCAGTAGTGGGTTGTCGGTTGTGCTGGTCGCCAGGGTTTAAAAAATCACCTTCCCGCACGACAGGGAAGGTGGTGGGTCGTCATTATTCCGATGGTGGTTGACTGACTCGCTGTTGTGGTTGCCGGAAATATAAATTGTAACTTAAAAAAATTTGGTACCTCTAGTCCTTTTGGTTATTGTGGGCAGCGATGCTGCAGTGGGTGGTGGTGGTTATGGGAGGTGATGGTGCATTAGTGAGTGGTGGTGGTTGTGGGCGGTGATGGTGCAGTGGGTGGTGGTGGTCGTGGTGGCGTCTGTGGTGGTTGACGATTGAGGTTGAGACTTAATGGAATTAGGAGAGAGAAAACAAAGTAAGGATGAGTAAGGGTAGTTTTGTCTCTTCATCACTTTTTGTTGGCGGCTTGATAAAAAACGTGGGCGATATTTAGCAATCCACTTACTAAAACCTAGTTCATAGCTTTTCCAAAGGACAAAAAAACCAAGAGGATTACAAGGAGTCTTTTTATAATATGGCTTAACCAAAATGACAACCCAAAAGTTTCAATTAAACCATAAAGAAACTAAAAAACCCTAAAAATTTCCAATAACCATCATAAGCTTGTAAAAAATTTATTTGACATCGTTGTGGTTTTGAGTTTTTTTTTTCACGTGATATATATATCATAATGAAAAGTTAGTCAAACTTATTAGATTCATGTAACAACAAATAGTGGAAACATATTTAACTTGTTTCCTGTTTTTGGTTTTTTGTTTATAAAAAAACCCTGAAAGCTGGAAAAAAAAAATGTCAAACAAGTCCGGTACAAGCAACCCTAACCAAGATCTTCGTGCAAACGATTAATGGTTTGGGAAAAGCTAGCAAAGAAGACTTAAAACAAAAAACTAACGTAAAGAGTTTAGGGCAAACCTGCCGAAATCCCCAAGGTTCGTGCAAACGATCAACTGTTTGGGCAGAGTGGCAAACAGTGTGGTCATTTTTCTAGTTTCAATAGTCCTTTATAAAACCGGAATCCGCTGTTTTTTTAGTGCTATACTTTGACCAACGCATAACTTTAGGCAATTTAATTGATTTATAAATATATATATATAAAAAAAGAGGTAAGTAAAGTAGTTGGAGTATTAGAAAGTTGTAAATGAAAGACAATAAGGTTAATAGCTAATAAGAACTAATAAATGTGGGAGAAAAAAAATGAAGTTGTGGGTTTAATTGCGGGACCATAAGAGTATATAAATATCATATTAAAATATTTTTTAAAACAGTTGCAACACGCGCTTTTCACGATATTTTAGAAAAGTTGGTCTCACAAGCATGATTTAATATAGTTAAAACTAGTGTATAGCCCGGGAGATGCCCCACGTTACTAGTTTTTTAAGTTATACAACTATTAATTAATTTTTTTTCAAATGACATTTAATAGTTTGAATGTGTTTTTAATACTTTTATAGTATAACATAAATTTGTGTGCAAAGGTATAATATAACTGACAATTACTTAAATGGTTAAACAATGATTTTTCTTCTTAGAGGTTGAATGTTAAAACCTCTCCATCCACATATTTTTTTTTAATTTAGTTGAGGTATCATATAGTGTTATTGTTGGTTGCATGGGTGACGTGGCGTTATGAGGAATTGAGCTGGTGAAATGGCGCATTGAAGAATTGAGTATATGACGTGGAGCAATGAGGAGTTTATGTGGCACATAAACGTTTTTAGAAATGTCTTTTAATATTTTAGTATAGATGGGGGTGAGAGATTAATTGAAGAATAATTTTGTAGGTCATGAGATTAAAATAAGGCTAGTAATTGAATTTAAAAAATTTTTTTGTGAAAAAAAACTTCCCTATCAAGGCCCATTCTGATTTAATAAACTGAGCTGAATTGAACTGACCTGAACTGAAGTGAACTAAACTGGTTGGAGTTGAAATATAATGAGCTGAAACTGAATATTTTATAAGAGAAGAAAATAAGGAATTGAAGGAAAATGAAAATAAGCCAAAAAGAACAGACACTTAGTGTTGCAATTTGAATATATAGTGACATTATATATTAAAACATTGAGAAGGTAGCTTTTTACTAATAAAAGATGTCCAACCCTTAAAAAAATCGCCTCTTTGTTAAACGTAACACTTAAAATATAAACGGAAAAGAGCATATGACCAATTATTGTAAAGTTATCAAAACAACCAATTACATCCAACTTGAATCAACTTAGCATCATTTTAAGTTTAGAGTTATGTGCATTTTAAGTTAGTTCCTTGATATTCTTTACTGATTTCGAGGAACAATTAACAATTCTCATCCTCAACTTAAAATTCATTAAACAAAAATACTATGAAATAATGATCAGCATGATTAACATACTTGAACCCTCCACCTTTATTGAAATAACATATTCCTACTAACTTTAGGCAATCAAAAATGGTAATCCTCCACGAAATGTTGAATACAAAACCATTACCATGTATGGTATTTAAAAAAATTAAGTCCCGAATTGAGAACATAATGTCACAATGCCAAGCATTACACAAATTGATTAAACTCTCTTCAAACATTTTTTTTTCATAATAAAACCATGCAGTCTACTGCGGTTTTCTATTTCTTGGTGTTTTTTTTTTCATAATCACATGATTGTCATATAATGAATCGAAAATTAGTCAAACATATATTAAAATCATGATAATTTTAAATACTGACAACTGAAAAGTGAAAACACCTTTTTCTTGTTTTCTGATTTTGATAACACAGAAAACAGAAAAATGGTGTCAAACAATTATGGAAGGAAAAAAAAATACTATTTAAGGATTTTTTTTGTCAGAAACTACATATACCTAATTACATCTAAATTTTGTGAGAAACTATCTAAAAAAAAACGGTAAGAAACTACCAAATAAAAGGTTAAATGTTGTAAGATACTCTTACTACCTTTGCAGAATTTCCACCATTGACCTAATTTTAAAGTGTTGACCCATCTCAGAACATCCTTGAAACCACTACGGGGGTTGGTTTTAATTTTTTCAAGGTGGTAAGGTTATATACAGGGTGGTTGCAGGATATTCTGAGTTGGCCCAGTGAGGAAATTGCGTGTTTCAGGATGGTGGTTTGCTATTTTTATGTAAGAGGTGGTGGTTTAAGGGTTCGAGGGTTTTTTTGGAATGGTGGAGGCACTTTCAAGCATGTTGTATTTGTGTTTGGGGACAAAAGTGGTGATATCGGGATTTTTTTAGGTGGGGCAACAGTAGAAATTCGACATATATATGAGTAATATTTTACATCATTTTGCCTTTATTAGGTAGTTTAAGCCCCAAAAAACTTTTTAATTGCTTTCAATAAATAAATACCATCTTTATGATGAGGTTTATTCAATTAGGCTTATGTTTTTTGTTTGTTTGTATGCTAAACATTGAAGATTTAGGGTTTCATCGTCTCCGAGAGTATCTAGAAGGCCATATGAGTTTCTTCACCCAAACAACTACTCATCTGTGGATCTCAAGCCGAATTAGAACTAACTCACAGATTGTATTGCTTCAGATGAAGTTTTTTATTAAGGAGATCGTCAATTAATCTGCGATATAACTAGTTTTAAGGTGATTTGTACTTGTATTGGAATTCTAGATTTTCTAGGAATTGTTTGTAAGTGTCGTTTGGCTATCTTTCATTAATGAATTTTTTTTCTTGTAAAAAAAATGTAGTTTATTACAATATTTTGCCTTTTATTAAGTAGTCTTTTTAACAAAAGATATGTGTTTTACTCCCTCTGTTTTTAAATACTTGCTCCATTTCTCCATGCACGGAGTTTTAGAAGAAATGGGAGAAAATAATACTCCCTCCGTTTCAATATGATAGTCACATATGGAATCAATCACATAAAATAAGAAATGGATAATATTTGGAATCTAACATTAAATTAAAAAACAATTCATAAATAGTTTTGCCTTATTTAATTTTTTTGATTTTTTTTAGGAAAGTTTTAGTCATATTTGCATACATCATTAGAGTCATGTCACTAATTCACAATCAATTAATCTAACCAAACAGAATTTAATATGAATAAAATATGAAATAAAAACTAAGTTAAAAGTGGAATACCTTCAATATGGGGTTTTTTTTTTTTTTTAAAACGCCCAAAATAGTATATGGGACTAACAAATTGAAAGAGAGGGAGTAATATATGGAGGTAGTGGGATTGGTGGAAGAATAAAAAATTGTAAAAAGCAAAAGTAGTTGAGAGGATTGGAGGAGAGAAAATATGTGGTGGGTCCACTAGGTGAGAGAAATTAATTAAATATTGTAAAAGCTTTTCAAATAAGGAAATGGAGCAAGTATTTAAAAACGGCCGAAAAAGAAAAGTGGAGCAAGTATTTAAAAACGGAGGGAGTATTAGGTATTTTCAAACAAAAAAAAATAAAATAAAATAAAATAAAATCCTTTATTAAGACATGAAAGTTGACAAGTGGCTAAATGAGATAAGAAATATAGAACAGTATCTGGTACACAACCAACTAAGATTTTATTTTGGATTTTTTGGATTTATCACTATTAATAACCACCTTTTTTTTCTTATGTTTTACTTAGGTTGTGTTCTATTCACCTGTTTACTTATATGAACTTATTAAATTTTATTTTAGTTGTAATTTGAAGTTGAACAACCCTTATTAAAAGTATTTTTTCCTGATCATAAATTATCTAAATTTATAGTTCGTATGAACTTAACTGAAATTATTAAACAAGTGAAAATAAGATGAAGAGAACGGACCGTTAGGCAACTAAATAAAAGACAAAAAAACTTCTATTAAGAAAATTGCTAATTTTTATTTATTGAAAAAATAATCTTCAGTCTTTTATTTGTGGTACTCTTCAGTCTTCACTTGTAAAAAACTTTTTTCTTTTTTTTTTTTTTTTTTTTTTTTTTTTTGTTTAAAGATTTAGTCAAGCGGTCTTAATTGACTTTCAATTCAATATCTTTTTATCATTGATTATTTTGATGTAAATATCAAGGCCAATCAATTAATTAAGTTACTGGAGACTGGAATACAGAGCAGGCTGAAGCAGGGTGACTCTATGAGGTTTTTGGACTGTAACTCTCGTATCTCTTTGGATGGCGTGGCGTGGAACGGAGTGTGAATGTGTGATGCGAGTAATAATGTTGTTAAATATTTTGGACAAGCTAATCTCTCTAATCTCTATTATACGGAGTATTAGATAGCGAATGTGCTTAACATTCGTAATATTCTCATATAGAAGGGCAGGAAATTCCGTAGCATCTCTTGACTCTTGTTGCAAGATGGAACACAAAGAGTTTCTAGTTAGGTTTTTTCACCGATCACCAAATATCTTTGAGTTTTTTGTTTGAAAAATTTGTTCAAAACCATCATATAAAAACTTAATTTTATTGAAAACAGTCTTATGAAATTTTTTTGGCCAAAACACACCTGTTTAAATTTTTTTTAAGACAAAGCACACCCCCACCATTCCCCCGAATTCCGTCTAATTACTTAAATTTACGGCATTGATTAACTTGTGCATCTCACGTGACCCACTTAACCCTACTTTTCTTTTATTCCCCCCTTCCTTTCCCTCAATTCATCCCCCTCTTCGTCACTCCTCTTCATCATAATTTGGTTTTTATAGTCTTTTACAATTGCATGGGAATGTAAGTGACGAAGGGGCCGGGTAATGAATGGAGGGAAAAGGGGGGAAAATAATAGAAAAATGGAGTTAAGTGGCATTCAGGCGAGCCGCCCGGTGGTGTGGTACGTAGTGGGTTTAGTACGCTCAGCCAAAACGGCTCCGGAGTACGGTAGAATTCCTCGGTACGGTCATTCGGGAAGTCCCTCCGAAGAGGACTCCCATACAATTCTTGCGAGAGCTGGAGAAGCGGAGAGGGATTGGATTCGAGAGTTAGGGATCCTAAACCGATAAGAACCACACCAAAGCTGGCTGGACCAAGAACAGTTGATTTAGGATGGATTTCACGTGAGGTGCACATGCTAATTATCGCCGGAAATGTCAATCAATAGTTGAAATCCAAAAAGTAGTGGTGGGTTTCAACAAAAAAAAAATTTAAATAGGTGTGCTTTGACAAAAAAAAAAAATTATAAGATGATTTTCAACAAAATTTGGTTTTTATAAGATTTTTTTTTTTTTTTTTGAAACTTGGTTTTAATAAGATGGTTTTCAACAAACTTTCCTTTTTGTTAATTCACCATATTTCACTAAACTTTTTTATGTTCTTCATATACCGCCGAGTTTTCACCAAAATACACCACATACCCTCGATGACTAATGCTTGTTATTTTCGTCAGTCATAAGGTTAACTATGACCCGATACCACCCCTTAAATACATCCCCCTACCCTCGAAACCACCCACATTTCTCCTTTTCACCCCAAACCACCCATAATTTTTTTTTATCTCATTCCCAAAACCAATCAAGAGAATATGATTATGGAGATTTTGAGTAGTTTCGGGGGTTGGAGAAAGGAAAGGAGTGGTTTCGAGGACGAGGGAGAGAGATCAAAAGTGGTTTCGATGCATAATTAACCAATTGGATTCATCTGGTTGTCATTAGGGTATAAGGTGAATTTTTGTAACAACTCAAGAGTACATGGTGATTTTGAAAATTTTTAGGGGTACATGGTGGATAAACAAAAAAACTAAGGGGTATATGGTGAAAAACCCGTTTTACATACAATGGACATACATTTATCTAATGTAAACGATATTTAATAAATAAATTTCTACACACGCCTACAAAAAAAGGAGAGAAAATTTGAATATTATGAATCCAAGATGTATACTTTTTTTTTTTTGGAACAATCAATTCATTAATAAAAAGCAATTTGACATCTACAATGAAATCTAAATTAACAACTACATAAAATTGAATCAATTAGAGTTTTCTTCATCAAAGTTATGATCGTTGAAAAAATCTTGCACTGTTGTACATATCTCGTACACATCGTTGGAATATACAACCTTTTTGGAGAGATGGTCTAACAATTTGTTGTAGCCGTCAGGATGATTCTCATCTGATTCGCCTAAACACATATGAAAACTTGAAAACCGTTTCAATCTAGAACAAATCTTTACAAAAGAACTGACAATAGGGCATAAGATGATTACCTTTTTGATGAATCCTAACACACAAACAAAGCCTAAGCATAAACAAACAACTAAACTAACAAAAACTAACGACTCCACCATAGGGAGACACAAACAAAGCCTAAGCATAAACAAACAATTAAACTAACAAAAACTAACGACTCCACCATAAGGAGACTGTCAAATATTTACACTACTTGTGTAGATTTATTGAAACCTAAAAACTAAATAAAATTAAGAAAAAAAGGGTAAAAAATAGTCTAATTTCAGCCTAAACAGCCAAGATTTTGGACAAACCCTAGAAGAGAGGATGAGAAAAAAGGAGAGGAGATCCAAGGTGTATACTTAATTTCTATGCATTTCAATAAAAAATAAAATGCCAATAAGTAAAAAAATTCTCCATCACTAACTCTCCTAAATTGCTAAGACAGATGTAATGTAACAAAATATCATAATGAACCTTAATCTATCCTTTAGAAGACGTATCTTACCGTGAAAAAAAATACTAATAATTGCTGAAAAAAAGATTCAGAATTTTAAAATATAGAAAAATAGAAATCGTAAATACATCATTTAATTTCACCAACAGTCCAACAATAATTGCTGAAACAATTAAATTATACGCTTTAATTACACTTTGGCATTTCATGAAAATATCCTCTAGCATAATCCGTGGCATGCCGACATAGATAATACGTTGATATGTTGATCACCTATGGCACTGATACCTTGAAGGCCATACCACAATATCTTCTTGCCCCTTGCAACAATCTCATCGCACCCAATTATTATTTCACACGTTGAGAAATCCTCACTTTATTTTATACTCACTTTTTCCTATATATCAATATCCATGATTTGATTTGAAAAAGTTTATCTTAGCTTATCTATTAACTATTACTAAAATAGAAGTTGCTGACATCACCTTTATCCTCGTGTCGCTTTCTTAATAAAAAAAATTACGTCGAAATGCAATGATGATGTCACTTTTTTTTTTTTATTATTATTATTATTTTTATAGAGTTATCATATTTAACATTTTTGAGATTTCAATATTGGAAACTTCTACATTACAATTAAAATCTATCAATTTATCGTTGGAAATTGAATTTTTTTTTTATTAGCACACTAATAAATGATCTCTTACATTAAACTATAAATTAGACAAAGTTGAACAGATACTATATAATAATTTTAATTAAAATAAAAAAAATTAAATTTACAAAATATATGTAAATTACAATTGGAAATTGAAACCTATCAATTTATCGTTGGAAATTGAAACCTATCAATTTATCGTTGGAAATTGAATTTTTTTTTATTAGCACACTAATAAATGACCTCTTACATTAAACTATAAATTAGACAAAGTTGAACAGATACTATATAATAATTTAATTAAAATAAAAAAAATTAAATTTACAAAATATATGTAATTCTTATTTATATTCATGTATAATAGCGATTTTTTTTTACAGTGTACAAATTAAAAATAGGCTTTATATAAACCGTGCACGGCACGGGTTCTAACCTAGTAAACCTGTATTCAATTTGTCAATGAAATTAATTAAAACTTACACTATTCACACATTTTACGTCTTTTACGATCTTCATTTTACGCAAAACAGCCGGACTCCGGAAATTTTGTAATTCATTCAAAAAAAAAAAAATTTTTTTTTTTATTTTATGTAACTTATTTTCCAACCCAATAGATGATAAAACTTTATTGATGGTAAATATATTACTAAATTGATGTGAAATATATAAAAATGGAAACAAGCTTAAAAATATCATACTGTGTAATATAAAAAGTTAAATCTTCAACCTCTAAATCGAACCTAAAATTTAATCTAGACGTATGCTCCCGTTAATCAACCTTTACTCTCAATAATTGTTTAATTATCACTTTTTTTTTTTACAAAATAATATGATGGTTTAATTGTATTGATCATGGTCAAAATAAATTTGTTTTTTTTTTTTTTGGACAAAGAATTTGAATATTTTGATTCAAATTAAAAACTTATATTATGAACATATTAGTCAATATATGCAATCTCCTGTCCGTTATTATTTTGAAGCCTTAAGGTATAGTCTGATATATCTTACAATTAATGCACTAAAAATGATCCTATTAAAAAGTTCATACTATATAATAACTGTACAGTGTTTTATAGAAAAATCAAGTTATAAGGAATTTACAAATAAACTAAACTTATTAAATTGTTGTTTTAACTTTTATAAGGGACAAGGTTATCAAAGATTGATATTCTAAGTGATAAAAAAATATTAGTAATGGTATCTTAAAATCAATAAATTAAATGAGATAAAATAAATTTGTTAATTCTGCTAAATTTAATAATATTATAATGAATAAAAATTATTTTTAATATGAAATGATAAAGTTAGCTACTTGTTTCAGGAATTGTGTGAAATTAAAATTAAAAGTATGTACTCCCTCCGTCCCCTTTTAATAGTCCCTTATGGACATTTTTCACATAAATTAATAAACACAAATAAGAATAGTTAAACTACATTGAAAAAGTAAGTTGACATTGAGTATGCAAAAAGGTAAAAAAAGAAAGTAATAAAAGTACATTATTGTTGCAAATTGGAGGGAATTTTGGTAAAAATTTAATATTAAGGGTTGTTGGAAAAAACAAATGGGGTGAACATTGTGGGACTAAAATTTATTCATAAAGAACTATCAAAAGGGGACGGATGGATTATTTAAATTTTAAGATGAACATTTGAGAAACTCGTCCGAACATTTTACTGTTTTATTCTAATTTCCAATTTACATTATTATGAGATGAAAATAGGTCAAATCTAACCATTCACGCCTATTTTTGTAGATGGATCCATATCTGGCCAAGATCATTGGGTCATCTAAAATTTTCAGTGCCAAACTGATGCATATAGCGACTTGGTTTTAAAATGGGTCTTTAGAAAAAAGAAAAAAAAAAAAAAACTGTTATAGTAAATTTATTTTATTTAGGTTAAAGTTTCTTTTTATATTAAATATAAAAATGAGTTTTTGGATCGGATCTGAGTCGGGCCGGGTTTAAATCCAAGCTTACATAAAATTCATAGAAAAAAATCAAGTGTGTAAGTAGGGTAATTTTGGTTATGTAACTTTTAAGAGTAACAAACCAATTTCAACTTTGAAAAAATCAATATTCAATTATTCACAATGCATTGCACAAAAACCTAATTAATTGCAATCAATACAGATCATTTGTTAGCAAAACACGATATTATTTCATCCAATACTCCAATAATATACACTACAAGCCAAGTATAATAATTTAACAATTAAATGTTACACAACTACTATTGGCCCTATCCCCTCATAAATTTTGTTATAAATACATGTGATACTCTTTGCCTTTTCTCATCCAACCAAAGATAAGCAAACTAATAAACCCTCAAATAAGTTTGAAGTTTCTTATTTTATGAAAATGGCCTACTCAAAGGCTTTATTTCTTGCCCTCTTTGCTATAACTCTTCTTATCTCTACTGAAGTGTTAGCTCGTGAGCTAGCTAAGTCCGAAACTGACCAGACTCGTGAGTTTCTTACTCTTTCCAATAACATCGACAGTATTGTTGCTTAAGTTACATAATAGTGTCTACATTATTTATTGCAATTTTGAATTTATCGTTTTATTGCGTGATGCATTAGGTTTATGCTACCTTCATTCTAAAATAATTGACATCAAATTTTTGCACTATCCATGTATATTGACATTGACTATATAATTTGACTAATATACAGAGTATGAAACAAAAATGTTCCATACTAGTATTTTGTAAAGTATTGTTCAATTAATTTTTTTAATAAATATTTTCATTGTATCTATTCTATAATACATAATTCTTACTTTCTTAGTAATATATATTTCCTCAATCAAGTTTACTATCCACAAGTTTACTGATTTTCATACTATCTATTTACTTATTTATAACTTTTATTATTATATTTTATATTTTTATACTACGTATTAAGTTTACTAACACATAAATTCAATGATTAATAACACAATTATATCTATAAGTTAAACTTCCAAATCACAAAATGTATGCAATATAGTATCAACCATAAAGAATGGTAAAAAGAATTGTAAAGTAGGGTTTGTAAATAATATCAAGATTCATAATGTATCAACCATAAAAGAATGGTAAAAATAATTTGTGGATTAACAATAATTTTGTGCGTGACTGTGCGACAATGGACTTATTTTATGCCGAATCAAATGGATTATAAGAGTGTAGTGCATTGATTTGACCAATAATGTTTAAATGTAAAAGGCATATGTTAAAATAACGTATCGGTTATTATAACTTTCTACATAAAAAGCTTATACTTGTACTAGTACAAAGTGATTAATTTAAGGGTTAAAGCTTTAATTAAGGGAATAGAATTTTGCAATGTTCTCATCATTCTGTTTCTTAAGGTTATATACATAATACGGGTTTGTATCAGGGAAACCAAAAAAATATATATAAGCATTGCATATCCTGACAAATTTGTTTAGACGTAAATTTTTAAAATATCAATTTTTTTTTTCTTATTATATTTACTAATACATTATATAAGATACTAATATGTAAGTAATCTCCAATCAATTCAACTATGTACTTAATAAATTCTTAAAAAAAAGGGGTCTTCAATTAAAAAATCTATTGCCGCATATTTCGTAATAGGGATTTTTAGTAACAAAAATCTGTGCGTTAAATGGATATATGGAATATATAATGTCTATGATTATGCTTTGCAGATTCTGTTGAGGAATCTAAGTATGGTCGTAGTAGAGGATATGGCGGACATGGTGGCTCCTACGGAGGTGGCTCTTATGGACACGGTGGTGGTAGTTATGGACATGGTGGTGGTAGTTACGGACATGGCGGTGGTGGCTATGGAGGCGGCGGACATGGTCATGGTGGACACGGAGGTCATTATCCACCTAAAGTAGAGGAGAACAAAGATCAAAAGAACGAAGCCGTGGAGCCTCAAGGGTATGGAGGAGGTGGCTACAGCCACGGTGGTGGATATGGTGGTGGAAACTATGGACACGGTGGTGGCAACTATGGCCAAGGTGGGGGAAACTATGGACACGGTGGCGGCAACTATGGACATGGTGGTGGTAGCTACGGACATGGTGGTGGCGGCTATGGACATGGTGGTGGCGGCTATGGACACGGTGGTGGCGGCTATGGACGTGGTGGATATGGCCACGGTGGTCATGGTGGTCACTATCCCCCACAGACGACTAAGACTGTCGAGAAACAAATTAAAGTGTAAGTGACCGAGTTGTAGCTCAAAAATAAAGTGTGTATGTATGTACATGACTTTTATTACGTTTGTGTCTTAAGGAATTGAAAAAAGAGAATATATATGAATGTTGGGAAAAATGCATTGTATTGTATAAGTTGATGTTAATCCAGCATGTAATGATTCTCTCAACCTTTGTAATGTGCTTCAGATTATGCAATGTAACGACTCTCTGTTAAGTTGTTAGTTATATCTTACATGTATGAAAGGAAGTTGTGTTAGTAGTATTACACTCCTACGTAATATGTTGATGCATCTAAATACTACCTTTCACTAGTAGAAAAATACCAAAGGGCACCGGTTCAAACCCGGCCTAAGGCATCGGTTTGAACCGGTTTCAATGTCGGGGGTGCCAATTACCCCCTTTTTACACCCGGTTCAAAACCGCTGCCATAAACCGATTTTGGCACCGGTTAACCAGTACCTTTAATTATTTTGGCCACCGGTTAACCGGTGCCTTAAATACTCGCGCACATTATTTTTTTTGGTGGCAGCTCTTTTTGGCACCGGTTAACTGGTGCCTTTTCAGTTAGTTTTTTTTCCTTTTTTCTTGCAATAATATAAAAAAAAAACCATGTTATTCCAGCAATAATAACCTGTAATTCCAGCAATAATATTAAATAAAATGATTAATAATATTATTATTATAATTACTAATAATAATAATATTATTATTAAATATTATAATAAGATACAAATAATATTAAAAACAAGAATTCATATATATATAGATATAAATATTCCCAAATGCAATACAATAAAAAAAAGTGTTATACATATATATATACAAATGATAGTAAGTAAATAATGAATAATAATATAGTTAAAAAGTTAACATAAATTTACAATTAAAATGACATTTACATGTTGAAGATGATAAAAGACGCCAACATGTCACGAACTTCATTAAGTTCCTTGATTGTCAACGGACCATCCTTTTGTACCTTGCAAAACTTGAAATACAAAAAATTATGTTAGAATTAATCAATTAGGCAAAACAATATGTATTTTATCAAATATGACCTATATGACTTCTATTTAGCCCATTTCCTACATTTCTTATCAAATGAACTATTTCTTTCTCATAACATGTCAATATCACCTAGTTTTATGTGTCTAAACCATAAAATTGAATCAAAAGAGCATTTTATTAAGGTTTAAGACTTTTTTTACTCAAAATGGCCCGAATACGGCCTATATGACTTTACTTTGCCCATTTCCTACATTTCTTATCAAATGAATTTTGTTTATCTCATAACATGTCAATATTATCTAGTTATGGGTGTATAAGGAAAGAAATCACATCAAAAGAGTATATTAACACAAAATGGCCCAAATATGGCCCATATGACTTCTATTCAACCCATTTTCTACATTTCTGTTCAAATGACCTATTTATTTCTCACAACATGTCAATGTTGGGTAAAATTAGATTTCTAAGGCTAGAACTCACATCAAAATAGCATTTTATTAAGTTTTAGGACGCATTTTACTCAAAATGGCCCAAATATGGTCTATTTGACTTCTATTTAACCCATTTTCTACATTTCTTATCAAATGAGCTATTTCTTTCTCATAACATGACAATGTCACCTATTTTAACGTGTCTAAGCCCTAATATTGAATCAAAAGAGCATTTTATTAAGGTTTAAGAGGCTTTTTTTACTTAAAATGGCCTGAATATGGCCTATATGACTTTACTTTTCCCATTTCCTACATTTCTTATCAAATGAACTTTATTTATCTCATAACATGTCAATATTATCTAGTTATAGGTGTATAAGGAAATAAATCACATCAAAAAAGCGTATTAACACAAAATGGCCCAAATATGGCCCATATGACTTCTATTCAGCCTATTTGCTACCTTTCTTGCCAAATGACCTATTTATTTCTCATAACATGTCAATTTTGGGTAATATTAGGTGGATAATGCTAGAAATCACATCAAAATAGCATTTCATTAAGTTTTAGAACGCATTTTACTCAAAATGGCCCAAATATGGCCTATTTGACTTCTATTTAGCCAATTTCCTACATTTCTTATCAAATGAACTATTTCTTTCTCATAACATGTGTCTCAGACCTAAAATTGAATCAAAAGAGTATTTTATTAAGGTTTAAGACGCTTTTTACTCAAAATGGCCCGAATATGGCCTATATGACTTTACTTTGCCCATTTTCTACATTTCTTATCAAATGAACTTTATTTATCTCATAAATTGTCAATATTATCTAGTTATAGGTGTATAAGGAAATAAATCACATCAAAAGAGCATATTAACACAAAATGGCCCAAATATGGCCCATATGACTTCTATTCAGCCATTTTCTACTTTTCTTGTCAAATGACCTATTTATTTCTCATAAAATGTCAATGTTGGGTAATATTAAGTGTCTAATTCTGGAAATCACATCAAAATAGCATTTCATTAAGTTTTAGGACGCATTTTACTCAAAATGGCCCAAAGATGGCCCATTTGACTTCTATTTAGCCCATTCCCTACATTTCTTATCAAATGAACTATTTTTTTCTCATAACATGTCAATGTAACCTAATTTTATATGTCTCAGCCCTAAAATTGAATCAAAAGAGCATTTTATTAAGGTTTAAGACGCTTTTTACTCAAAATGGCCCGAATATGGCCTATATGACTTTACTTTGCCCATTTTCCACATTTCTTATCAAATGAACTTTATTTATCTCATAATATGTCAATATTATCTAGTTATAGGTGTATAAGGAAAGAAATCACATCAAAAGAGCATATTAACACAAAATGGCCCAAATATGGCCCATATGACTTCTATTCAACCCATTTTCTACTTTTCTTGTCAAATGACCTATTTATTTCTCATAACATGTCAATGTTGGGTAATATTAGGTATCTAATGCTAGAAATCACATCAAAATAGCATTTCATAAAGTTTTAGGACTTACCTCATCAAGTTGTTGAATGTCCGTACAATGAGTCACTATGTCAAGCATGAATCTCATCACATACAAAGCACAATCAAGTCCATTTTCTTGTTGTGCGCACTAGCATATGACAAACAAATCACATCAGTGAAACATGCAAAGGAAAAATTAGCAAATATTTACTAACATAGGTTTTGATGATAATCACAATATCATGTAAATTACCAACGGTGACTTCCATGTTGGACCCTGAGGAGTACGACAATGTAGCTTCTTCATAACAATTTAGTAAATAAAGTACATTCAAATTTGATTAGCCGTTTGACTACTAAATTAGTTATTATTAGCAATAACCATCACTAGATAGCTATGTATATTTACTTTTGCAATATAGACTTCACTAGCCACTTCTCCGATGATCGAGCTGAATCAAGGTGATAAATTGTGTTATTGGAATTACAAATCACCATGAGGCTCCAATGCTCCCTACATAAGTTCACAATAGAAAAGAAAATTAATATTTAGGAGTCAACATATAATGAGGCCAAATCGATTGAATTTGACATGGTTAGACTTACTCTTTATAACATGGGGCGAATATGAACTTGTCTCCCGCACGCGCTGATTCCCTGATACACTGTTCAACATAGTACAACACGTCACGGGGGTTGTCTATGATTCTAGTAGTGGATAACTGCTCGGGGCATAACCACCCAACTTTACAAGGAGAATCAGTTTCAGTTAAGTGCTCCTATAGTGCTCTACATGCATGAACATTGAATAATTAATCACATGTAGGATAATCACCATAAATTTGAATAACTTGAAAAAAGTGTAGATTATGTGGGCATTGAAGTACCTCATGAATGTTTGAATGAGGGAAATGCTAAGCTTTGCCCCACGTAGAAATTCCTTCACATCTTCTTTGCTGATCCATGCAACTATATCCTCATCATAGTGGAACATTGCCTTAGGAAGTGCAATATCCATGGGATCGACCAAATGAAAAGCACAATTGTAAAGAAAGTTCATGTCAGCAAAGAGTGATTGAAGAACAATTGATTAGGGGATTTTTATCCACCAATCACCGTCTGACAAGTGCACCAACCAGGTTCCGCCACGTGTCCTTCACGAAGGACAACAGGAGCTTGCCACGTGTCAATCACAGATACGTCCTCTACGGACCACTTTAGACACGCCACGTGTCCACCCATGCCAAATGGGACAACCGGCCATCAAGGCCCAATTCAGTATAGAGGCCCGATCAGCCCTAGGTTTACCTTAAACCTAGAGAGTTGCACGCTTCTCAAGGCTATAAATACTCGATTAATCCTCATTAATCACAGGATCGAAGAATCACGAGATCAAGCAGAGAAGAACAGAGTTATTAACAACCGGCTAATCTCGCTAACGACGCAGATTACCAACACTAAACACTCTCACCTAGAGAGATCTCATTACTATAATTTCTGTATTAATTACTCCTTAATCAGGTACTAACTTGACCGTTGGAGGCGGAGCTCTCAGGAGTCTCCGTTATTTTGCAGGTACAGGCGTCCGGTTCCAGTCTCGGAATTGTAACTCTCCCGCAGGACATCAGAAAACCCCGAAACATTTGGCGCCGTCTGTGGGGAGAGTACTTCAGAGATGGCATCCAAGTCTGTACCGACTCCAGAAGAGAGGCGTCCCCTAGACGACCCTCAAGTTCAGTCGGACCATGATACCGAAAGTGAATTTGAAGTTGAAACTCATACAGCTCCAGACGGGACCCTAAGGGCCCGACGTACCCGTCATACCGAAATGAGGGAACGGGAGTATCCTCAAACAGGAAGCGAGCCAGCAGGCGCATCGCTTGCTCGGCAACAGCCGACTGATGGGTCTGCTCCCATCACAAGGAACGAACTCATGACCTTCATGAGGGACTTCAAGGGAGAGATCCAAGAGTTGATCAACAAAAAACCGCCTGCTTCAGTCAAAGAGCAGTCGGCCAAGAAACCTTCCACTTCACTGAAGAGGAAGCCAGTTCAAGGGCGAGAGGCGACTCCCCATCCTAAATCCAAGAAGCGGGAGCCGTCTGCTCTTGATTTCACAAAACTCCGTTATCCTACGGGAAATAGGAAACCGGTTCGTCATATTCAGGCGGACGGGTCAAAGCAAACGTTCACAGATGCTCGGCACCTGCTAGAGCAGAAGAAGAGTGACCGATTATCAGAGTCGGCTTCTACTTCAAATCTTCATGACAGTTTGCGAAATGCCTCGATGAGGCATACTCAGTCGTACCATGAGAGTCAGTCAGGCGGCACCTCCCGTCAGTCCGGCTTTCATAGTGCCCAGGCGGTACCAAACTTACCATTTGTGCCGCAACAACAGTATTTTATGCAGCCACCTCCATTTGGTGGACCTGCAGCAAAAAACGTCCAACCTATGGACTGGCAGCTACGGCTGCTTAGACTTGGTGAACAGCCGTCGGCCTTCTCCAAGGAAATTACTGAAGCCGCTCAGCCGGCCAAAGTAAAAAATGTTCTAGTAGGCGCCTATGACGGCACTACTAACCCAGAAGACCATCTGATGGCATTCACCAACCTGATGTACCTTCAAGGGTTGGATGATCCCACTTGGTGCAAATGTTTCCCAGCGACTCTCAAGGGAATTGCACAGCAATGGTTCGGCAACCTGCCGACTGGTTGTGTAAACAGCTTCAGGACGCTTGCTTACTTATTTGCCTCCAACTTCGCAATGAACATCCCTGCGAAGAAAACGACCCTTGATTTGGGAACAATTCAGCAGGGCGAGAAAGAGGGGCTTCGTTCCTACATCAGGCGGTTCAACCTGATAAGAATACAGATTCAGGGGTTACCGGATGAGGTAGCTTATACTGACTTTTTTAGAGGTCTCAAAGACGGGTCTACCTTCAAATTTGATTTAGTTCGAAAAAGGGTGGCGACTCTTCAAGAGGCCTTGATTGAAGCAGAAGCCTATATACAGGCGACTGATCTGTGTACGATGAAACAGTCGGACGGGAAGAGGTTCGACAAAAGGGAGGGACGACAAAAACAGTCGTCCAACAAAGATGAAAAAAGAAAAGAGGTCTGGGCGGCTGATTCCTCTAAACAGCCGGCCCAGAAAAAGAAAAAAGAATTCAAACCATACTCCCCAAAGTATGTGTTTAACAAGGATAACCAGTTTATCCTAAAAGAAATAAAGGGACGGCTCTCAATTGAGAAGCCGCTCCCCATGAAGGGTTCTGCGAGCAACCGGAACCAAGACAAAATCTGTGCTTATCATGATGACATTGGTCATCACACCAATGACTGCATCAGTCTCATGCGGTACCTAGACCGCTTGGCTGATCAAGGTGATCTTGACACTTATGTCAAGAAATCTACGGGGAATACTTCCTCAAAAAAGCAGTCGGCCAAAAAGAATCAACAGGCCGACAGTTCCGATACAGATGATGCAGTCGTCTACACCATTGCAGGCGGCTTCTCAGGAGGCGGCCCCACTATTAGAGGCAACAAAGATAATATAAGGCGGTTAGATGTAAATTCCGTTCACCAAGAACGGCCGTCCAAATATACATTTCCTGAGATTGTCATCACTGAAGAGGATCTAGGAGGAATAAGGGGGCCGCATGACGACCCTCTCGTTATTGAATGTAAAGTGGCCAACCAGAGAGTTGGCCGAATCCTCATAGATACCGGGAGCTCTTCAGATCTCATCAGCAGCAAATGTCTGTCAAAACTGAAATATCAGACGGACTGCATACATCCGGCCTCCCACCCTTTAATAGGTTTTGGAGGAGGAGTCGTCCACCCACTGGGACGAGTGGATCTACCCATTCGCCTGGGCGAAAAAGGGGAAGGAAGACACATGGTAGTCCGGTTCCTAGTGGTAGAGGAACTCTCGGCCTACAACATGATTCTGGGTCGACCAACCCTGAATAATTCCAAGGCTGTTATAATCCCGTCACTTATGCTGCTTAAGTTTGAAAGGGATAATGGAACAGTCGGCTCCCTAAGGGGAGATCAGAGGATGGCCCGAGAGTGCTATCTCTCGGATGTCAAGCCCACTGTTATGGCCACTGGGTCAAGTGGAGAAAAAACAGACCTTGACAATGTCAAGGAGAGTGCGCCTGTTCAAGAAACAGGCGACAGAAAAAGAAAGGCGTCCCAGACAGAGTCCGCAAGAAAGGCAAGAAAATAGCAATCATTGGCAGAGGACCGGCCGGATGAGTTCCGCCCTCAGCCGGCTGGTGAGCATGCGGACCTGATATTAGACGACTCCCATCCTGACCGAACAGTCAAAGTAGGGACGACTGCTCTGAGAAACCTTGGTGACGACTTTCACAACCTGTTGAAAGAATACAAGGACATCTTTGCATTTGAAGTCCATGAAATGCCAGGCATTAGTCCTGATCTGGCAGTACACAAACTCGCTGTGGATCCGAAAAAGAAGCCGGTACGACAAAAGAAGCGGAACCATGGTGAAGAAAGAGGTCAGGCGGCAGCCGCCGAAGTCAAAAAATTACTTGATGCGGGGTTCATTCGGCAATGTTACTTCCCAGATTGGGTTGCAAATGTGGTGCTTGTTAAAAAGTCGAATGGCACCTGGCGAATGTGTGTAGACTACACAGACTTGAACAAGGCGTGCCCCAAAGACAGTTACCCTCTGCCTAAAATTGATAACCTGGTCGACTCAACAGCCGGCCATGCCTTGATGAGTTTTATGGACGCCTATTCTGGTTTTCATCAAATTCCTTTATGGAAGAAAGATCAGGAGAAGACGGCCTTCGTCACTGATCAGGGATTATACTGTTACACGGTCATGCCGTTTGGTCTTAAGAATGCCCCGGCTACCTTCCAACGAATGATAAACACAGTGTTCTTTGATCAGATTGGGAGAAACGTCGAGGCATACATTGATGATATGATTGTCAAGACTAAACTTCAGGAAGATCATCTGACGGACCTCCGAGAAACTTTCGCCACACTCAGGCGGCACCATGTCATGCTCAATCCCAAGAAATGTGTATTTGGAGTTGAGTCTGGGAAATTTCTCGGATTCCTTATCAACCAGAGAGGAATAGAGGCGAACCCTGAGAAGGTACAGGCGGTCATTGACATGCAGTCGCCTCGTACCGTCCGAGAGGTTCAGAAGTTAACAGGTTGTCTGGCGGCCTTGGGAAGATTCCTAAGCCGATCAGGCGACAAATGCCTATACTTTTTCCAGGCAATTAAGAAAAAGGCAAGGTTTGAATGGGGGCCGGATGCTGAGGCCGCCTTCCAGAAATTAAAGGTTCACTTGCATTCCTTGCCGAGGCTGGTCAGCCCTTTGCCCAAAGAAAATCTCTACATGTACCTGGCCGTCTCTGATCATGCGTTAAGCGCGGTGCTCCTTGCTGAAAGGGACGGCTGTCAACTTCCGGTCTACTTTGTCAGTCACGTACTGAAAAATGCCGAGTTGAGGTATCCCCTAGTGGAGAAATTTGGTCTTGCACTCTTCATGGCTGTTAAAAAATTGAAGCCCTACTTTCTGGCACATGCAGTCGTCGTGTATATCGACCAACCGATCAAGCGGCCCCTTACCACCATGGAGTCCTCCGGACGAATGATCAAATGGGCCATAGAAATGCAGAGTCTCGAAGTTACTTTCGAGCCTAGAAAAGCAGTGAAGGGGCAAGCCTTTGCTGACTTTATTGTAGAGATGACTCGTCCTCCTGACTCTCAAGTTCCAGACCAAGTCTGGAAGGTATATGTGGACGGAAGCTCTACTTCAAACGGTTGTGGAGCAGGCGTCGTATGTCAATCTCCAGAGGGCGACAGGTTCGAGTATGCTCTACGCTTCAGTTTCCAGGCTTCAAACAATGAGGCAGAATATGAAGCTTTACTAGCCGGGATCCGCATGTGTAAGGCGGCAGGGGCAAGGAAAATAGACGCCTGTTCTGATTCACAACTGATAGTGAGTTAGTACAATGGCGAATACGAAGCAACACATCCGGCCATGATCAAGTATTTACAGGCGGTCCGACAAGCAGTCGGCTCCCTTGAGGATTTCCATCTGATCCAAGTGCCGAGATCAGAAAACAACCAGGCAGATGCACTTTCGAAATTAGCATCATCCGCCTCCTCCGATACTCCTCGAACTGTGTTTTGGGAAGTAATGGAGAAGAGAAGCATCGAGGAAAATCCTATTGGAATCCTAGACAGAAGCTCAACCTGGATGGATTCAATCAGGGCATATCTGACAAACGATACACTGCCGGATGATCCTCAACAGGCGGCAGCACTGAAAAAACGAGCCTCCTGTTTTGAAATGATACAGGGAGAACTTCACAAGAGGGGGCACCTTCAACCCTTCTTAAAGTGTGTTACTCCTGAAAAGGGACGAGAGATACTAGATGATCTTCACTCTGGTTTCTGTGCTTCCCATATAGGTGGTAGGATGCTTGCTCAAAGGGCAAGGCGGCAGGGCTATTTTTGGCCTACTTTGGAAGCAGATGCAATGGAGATGGTGAAAAAATGTGACAAGTGCCAAAGGTTTGGCAAATTAATTCACCGTCCGGCTACTGACCTCACTACCATTCACAGCCCACTACCGTTTGCTAAGTGGGGCATGGACATTCTGGGTCCATATACGCCTGCTACAGGCGGCAGAAGGTATATACTTGTTGCCGTTGACTACTTCACTAAATGGGTAGAGGCGGAGGCTGTAAAGGGAATCAAGACGAAAGATGTAATTTCATTCATTTGGAAAAACGTCATCACTCGGTTCGGGGTTCCCATGTCTATGGTTTTTGATAATGGTCCCCAATTTGAGACGCCTGTTCTCAAAAGCTGGTTGGGAGACCAAGGAATTGCACATTACTTTGCATCTGTCGACCGTCCACAAGCAAACGGCCAGGTAGAAGCCTTTAATAAAATCATCTCAGACGGTCTCAAGAAAAAGATTGAACGAGCAGGCGGCCTATGGGCAGATGAACTACCACATGTTCTTTGGGCCATTAGGACGACTGAAAAAGGGGCGACTGGAGAAACTCCCTTCCTCCTAACTTATGGTGCAGAAGCTGTTCTTCCAATAGAACACTACGAGCCGACTCTTCGAGTAATGCTATATGACGAAGAGGCAAACTGGGAAGCTATGCGCCTGGCATTAGACTCACTTCCTGAAAAGAGGGGCAATGCTGTTTTGCGCCATGAGATCTATCGCCTGAGAATGACTAGATCATACAACAAAAAAGTACACAGGCGTCCACTCAAAGTAGGGGACTTTGTACTTAGAAAAATGGAAGCAGTTGGTAGGGCTAATGAGTCTGGCAAACTAACTCCCAACTGGGAAGGACCCTACCGAATCTATGCGGAAGTCAGGGACGGTACCTACCGTCTGGAAACACCAGACGGACAACCGTTGCCTCGAACCTGGAATGTAGATAACCTTAAAAAATATTTTTTCTGAATGATGTAAAGTAAAGAGCTACTTAATAAAGTTTGCACTTACTATTCAATTTTGTATTACGAGGGGCATGCCGTCTGTACCTTTACAGTCGGCTACTCTCCATTGAGTATTTTTACTCTATCTCCAGAGGGGCATGCCGTCTGTACCTTTACAGTCGGCTACTCTCCATTGAGTTTCACTCTTTATCTTTAGAGGGGCATGCCGTCTGTTCCTTTACAGTCGGCTACTCTCCATCGAGTATTTTACTCACAATACTTAGCTAAAAAGATTAGGGCCTGGCCGATCCTGTAACTAACAGGCGGCTACCCTTCTTTTACTTAGCACCTACGTTCACCAAGAACTTACCAAGGCCACCGGCCGAATGATCAGACCAGGCGCCAAGCCACCTGATCAAATCTACAAAACTAATTCGACCTGTCCCAACATCATAGCAGGCGTCCGACGGCATCCCTCCGGATGAAATTCGTCGCAGAGAGCAGCTCCCTTTTGGGTGGAACATTGTTCTATAAACTAATTACACGGCACCTATACGACTGTCCCCAAGGGCAACCACGTAGCCGTTTTTGAGACAAGGATAACTCTATCACTAACCAAACCAGTGGTAGCAGTTGACATCTGAGTCAGATAACCGCCTGTATTACTTGGGATAAATGCAGGGGGTACCTATTGAGTTAATAGCCAACAAACATTGGCGAATCAAGGGGTCTAGCCGGCCTACGCCGCCTGGTACCTCTACTTCTCAAACAAAAGTGACGGCGACTGAGTAACTCCAAAGTTAACTCATAGTCACTCCTTCAAATTTGGTATGGAATCCAAAAAGTTTGAGTCGTCCGCCTGTTTTAAACAAACAAGGGCACTCGAACCCCTATTCCTACTGGATAACCTATTGAGTTAATAGCCAACAAACATTGGTGAATCAAGGGGTCTAGCCGGCCTACGCCGCCTGATACCTCTACTACTCAATCAAGATTGTGACAAAGACTAAGTAACTCCTATGTTAACTTAATAGTCACTCAAACTTAGTATGGAGCCTAAAAGGTATGAGTCGTCCACTTGTTTTTAATAAACAAAGGCTCTCAACCAATACTCTTGCTAGGTTAACAAATAACGAGTTAAAAGCCAACATTGGCGATAAAGGGAAACAACCGGTACCCGCCGCTTGTTTTCCTACTTAATTCCCTGGCTACTAGGTAATTCTATTTACTTGGTCAAATTGAATAAAGAGTTCGAATACCGATTGATTAAATGGCCGACTGATCATCTATCCTGGAAACAGACAACCAGTCGTCCAGGGGCATAGGCGGCATACTTACTATTTGTACCTGTCTTAACGTTCGGCCATACACAACAGTCGGTCTAGTGAGCAAATTTCAAATACTTAGACAAATTTGAACCAAAACAAAAAATTTGATTAAAAATGAGCCGGCCATAAAAGACCAGCAGAATATTCAAAACCCCGGCCCCCTGGCCGGGTAATTACAAAGCAAACGGCACGCAGGCCGTGAAAAGAAAAAATACTTAAAGCTTAAGAAGGGGGCAGTTCAGTATCAGCAGCAGCCGCCTGGTCAGCACTCTTCTTGCTGGACTCGGCCTTAGCTGCACCATCTTTTGATGCCTTACCCCCAAGTGGCACAAGCGCCACAACCGGCTCTTCCTCCTCCAACGCACCGTCCAACGCCTCTTCTTCAGCAGCCGCCAGGATCTGTTGATTATATATTTCCGAACACTGGCGGTACGTTCTTTCCCATGAGGCAAAGTCGGCACTGGGGAACAGTCGTTCCCAGGTCATGCGTTGGATTTGAGCGGAGTCTTCCACCATCTCCCGGACGAGCTCTTGTTTCTCTTGCTCGGCCTTATCCGAGAGCTCTTGGGTAAGACTCTTCTCCTGGTTCACCAGGCGTTCTTTTACGTTAGCCAAAGATTTCTCCATGGCTTCGTAAGAGTGCATTTTTTGGCGAAGGGGTTTCAGCTCGGCTTTAAGGTTGGTGACGGTCCCCTCCAGCTCGTCAACCTTCTTTTGGGCCGCCTCTAGCTGAGCCCGAACAGCGGCGGTCGCCTGCGCCTGATAATAAAGAAGATCAATGGTCAGTACTTCATTTTGGGCAATTTGAAACATTGCCTTATCACAGCTGGAGGCGGCCATAGCCTTTGCGGCCTTTACCTCTTTGTTTTTCCGATCAATCGGCTTGCGAAGGCTGTTGACTCGGAGCAGGGCCTAAGTACAAAGAAAAACAGGCGTCAGTTTCCAATCAAAAGAGTTAACAGGCGTCCTGGAACTCAAAAGCTCAAAAAGGTGCTAAGTATACCTCAGCTAGGACCCCTGAAATTCCATCAAGGTCAAGGGTGCCGGCACCCTTGACCGCCTCCCTGTCAGATGGAGGAACTACTTTAACCATTGACTTGGCTACCTCAACCAAGTCAAGTCCCTGGGGGCCGGCTGCATTAAGCGAAAGGAAAAAACAAGTTAGACCTAATCAAGAAGGAAGCAAGAGTGAGTTTTTACAAGCAAGTGTCCATACATCTAGGCGGCCCCGCCTGGGTTTTTGAAGAAGTGGCCGGCTGCTTCTCAGCCGCCACTGTTTTCCTGGAAGACCCAGGAGAGCTTGCAACAGTCGTCCTCCGGGCCTTGGGGTCCGGCTGTTGCGAGGAAGAAGCCCTTGGAGTGCCAGACTGAAAACAAAAAGAGTTAGTATAAGCATAAGACAACTAAAAGAGGAAGAGTTTTCAAAGTTTACCAAGGGTGCCTCCTTGTTAGGGGAGTCGGCATACGTCTGTTTCATGAGCGAGGCCCGCAATATGGCCGCTGCAGTCTTGGATGCTGTTATTTTACTCATGGCGTCAGCTGCAAGAAATAAACAGCAAAGTTAGTAAAAATCCCAAGTAAACAAGGCGTGAAAAAACAGAGTATTCGTCAGGCCGGCTACCTCTAGAGCACCGACTGCTGAGGCCACAGGCGGCCAAGAAGTACTCGTCATAGAGCCACTTGAAGCTCGGGACGCAGTTTAGGGGTACTTGCTCTCGTACCCCTGAAGTAGAGTTCACCCTAGTCTCTACTTTGAAGAGTCCTTTGTCTAGGATCTCTTTTTTAGCCTTTGGGGGAACAGGCGGCATGCTGCGGCCGCCTGCGAGAAGAGGCGGATCCCTATTCCACTTGTTAAAACGTTTGTTCAGCTCCGTGTCTGAACCCTCGATAATAAGGAAGGTGTTCCGCCAATCCTTCCATTTGTTCGCCTTACCTTTTGTCATAAGGTAACCCCTATGGCTTGTTAGTTGGTACCAGCCGGTACCTCCCGACTTAGGGGTCCGGCTGAGATAGTTCATATGGGCGAAAGCCTCAAAGCTTGGCTCCACCCCGTACATTTCGCACCCGGCCACATAGCCGAGTACGTTTACCTAAGAGTTGGGGGCTAACTGCCATAACCCCAGATCATACCCATCTAAAATCCGCTGAACAGCCGGATGTAATGGGAAGCGCAGTCCTGCTTTGATGGCCGCCACATAGCAGCCAAAGCAGCCGTCACCATAGCTGGTACCAGCCGGCCAGACGACAGTGTCTTCTGGATCCGGCACGAACAGTAAAAATTCCGGGCCCATTTTGTGGTTAGCAATAAAGCTCGCCACGTTGTCTCGCATGGTTGCAATCCGGCCCCGGGGTACCCTGCAGTAGTAGGGGGCGTTTTCCTCTCTGTAAGAGGCGGACGGCTCTGCCCAATTATCCCCCTTCTCAACTGCATGAGAACGTCTCGCCTCTTGTAGGCGGCTATGTTTTTCTTCTGAGCCAGGAGAACTGTGGCCAGAAGAGCTGGATTCGGACTCGTCCCCTGACGAGTCCGAAGAGGACGACTCCTCCCCTCTCCTAGAGGGGCCCGCCTCCTCTCCCTTAGAAGGAGCAGAAGGAAAATTAGACATGTCCACGGTAAGATGGGAAGGGAACACCTTGGCCCCTCTCTCAGAACTGTCAGCTTGACAGTCGCCTCGTTCTACATCTGGCGCCTGGTCAGATGTTTCACTAAGGAGCACCCTTTGGGAGGAGCCGTCTGAGTTTGATATCATAGCAGTCTTTTTTGTTCTGGCCATCACGTTCTGCATAGACACAGATACAGTCGGACTTTGTATAAAGGGCAAAGATGGGTCCAGAAAAGGGCAGGCGGCACTCCTAGTCCTAGATTCAGCCGTCCCCGGTGACCGGCTGATCACTAACTTAGGGCGTGTCGTGTGCTTCCATGGTGCCATTTCAAAAAATAAAAAGAAAATTAAGAGTAAGAGAACTGAGTTACCTGAACGAGTGACGGTTGATGAAGTCCTGAAAGTTCGGGTCAGTCGGCTTGTCAGAACAGGCGGTAGGCAGAAAAAGTCCAAAATGTCAGAGCAAGTTCAGGGGTCCGAATGTTCTCGCAAAGTTCTCAAATGTGAAAATGACCGAAGTCAGCACTTCTTTTTATAGGCAAAGTGAGAAGGCGAAGGGTCGCTTCCAAATTCAAAATTTGGGCGGGAAAATCTCTCGGCCGTTTGCAAGGTGACACCTGTAACAGGCCGTCGCCTGTCACCGTGCGACATCTGTCACAGGCGACCCGTGACCAGTCACGTGCCACCTGTGAGGGGCAAATGATTAGGGGATTTTTATCCACCAATCACCGTCTGACAAGTGCACCAACCAGGTTCCGCCACGTGTCCTTCACGAAGGCCAACAGGAGCTTGCCACGTGTCAATCACAGATACGTCCTCTACGGACCACTTTAGACACGCCACGTGTCCACCCATGCCAAATGGGACAACCGGCCATCAAGGCCCAATTCAGTCTAGAGGCCCGATCAGCCCTAGGTTTACCTTAAACCTAGAGAGTTGCACGCTTCTCAAGGCTATAAATACTCGATTAATCCTCATTAATCACAGGATCGAAGAATCACGAGATCAAGCAGAGAAGAACAGAGTTATTAACAACCGGCTAATATCGCTAACGACGCAGATTACCAACACTAAACACTCTCACCTAGAGAGATCTCATTACTATAATTTCTGTATTAATTACTCCTTAATCAGGTACTAACTTGACCGTTGGAGGCGGAGCTCTCAGGAGTCTCCGTTATTTTGCAGGTACAGGCGTCCGGTTCCAGTCTCGGAATTGTAACTCTCCCGCAGGACATCAGAAAACCCCGAAACAACAATGTCTTCAACAAGTGGAGTAGGTTGCATGGGTGAACCTTTCGAAGAGTGCAACTTCGACGCTTGTTCACTCTTGGACCGTTGTTCACTTAGCTTCTTAATAGGTTGATCAATGCTTTTAGGCTTCTCCACCCTCTTTCTCTTTGAAGTTTTGCTTCCATGCGAAATCTGATATAGTTTGAGAAAGAATAAGTTTATAAGTTGAGAAATGAAGAAAATAGGCATATTCTAAGTTATTTCGGCGTAAAATGGTTTTATTTTGATGAAATACACCCATAAAATTAGAAATTAGATTCTACTATGTAATTTCAACTCACAATAACTTATAAGTTCATAAGTTGAGAAATGCAGAAATAGGCATGTGAGAAGCCATTTCGGCTCTAAATGGCTTTATTTTGATGAAATGGACCCAAAAACTTAGAACTTAGCTTCTTTTATGTCATTTAAAGTCACAATAACTTATAAATATATAATTATGAGATTATTTTAGAAATAATAAGTTTATAAGTTGAGAAATGAAGAAAAGAAGCATGTTAGAAGCCAATTTGGCTCAAAATGGCTTTATTTTGATGAAATGGACCCAAAAACTTTGAAATTAGCTTCTTTTATGTAATTTAAACTCACAATAACTTATAAATATGTACTTATGAGATGGTTTGAGAAAGAATAAGTTTATAAGTTGAGAAAGGAAGAAAATAGGCAAGTGAGAAGCCATTTCGGCTCAAAATGGCTTTATTTTGATAAAATGGACCCAAAAACTTAGAACTTAGCTTCTTTTATGTCATTTAAAGTCAAAATAACGTATAAATATGTAATTATGATATATTTTTAAAAATAATAAGTTCATAAGTTGAGAAATGAAGAAAATAGGCAAGTGAGAAGCCATTTTGCCCACTATGGCTTTATTTTGATGAAATGGAGCCAAAAACATAGAAATTAGCTTCTTTTACGTCATTTCAACTCACATTAACTTATAAATATGTAATTATGAGATGGTTTGAGAAAGAATAAGTTCATAAGTTGAGAAATGAAGAAAATAGGCATGTGAGAAGCCATTTCGGCTCTAAATGGGTTTATTTTGATTAAATGGACCCAAAAACATAGAACTTAGCTTATTTTATGTCATTTTAAGTCACAATCACTTATAAATATGTAGTTTTGAGATGGTTTGAGAAATAATAAGTTTATAAGTTGAGAATTGAAGAAAATAGGCATGTGAGAAGCCATTTTGCCTCAAAATGGCTTTATTTTGATGTAATGGAGAAAAAAACTTAGAAATTAGCTTTTTTTATGTCATTTCAAGTCACATTAACTTATAAATATGTAATTATGATATGGTTTGAGAAAGAATCAGTTCATAAGTTGAGAAATGAAGAAAATAAGCATGTGAGAAGCCATTCCGCCGAGTGAGTTCAGAAAAAAAAATAATGCCTCAAAATATTTTTTTTTTTAAAAAGTGCACCTTTCGCCGAGGCCGGAACAGCCGAGGGAGCCGCCCCCGCTGCCGGAACAGCAAAGGCAGCCTCCGCCGCCCTGGCAGCCCCCGCTGAGGACACAAAAACCCCGGCAGCCGCCTACCGAGGCTGCAGCAGGCTGCCGAGGCCGAGCAGCCCCGGCAGCGGCGGCCTGGGCTGCTGCACCCAGGAAGCCGCTGCAGGGGCTGCTGCATCCAAGGCAGCCACTGTCAGGGTTGCTGCAGCCCAAACAGCCTGCTGATTTTGAGGCCGGAGCAGCCTTAGCAGCCCCGACAGCAACTGCCGAGGCCGGAGCAGCCCCGGCAGCCGCTCCGGAAGCCGAAGCAGCGCAGGGAGCACCAGCCAAGGTCGTCGCTGCCTCAGCATCGGAGATGGGGGCCGGAGAGTTTTCGGCGGTTTTATTTTAAGAGGTGTAATTAGAGAGTACCTAACGGTTATTTAACACTAAAAAAATTAAAAATAAATAAATTACCTCGTTAATCAACCTCACCCACGCACGTGGTCAATAAACGAAGCTACCTATAACTTGCCAAAGCTTTGTTATCTCAACCGCCTTTTTCGGTATGGATAATGGGATGTCTTCGAACCCCTCAACCACCGAAGCGATCCCAACCGAGTAATGATGTGGCCCCGGTTGTCGCTTGTGCACTACTATACGACACGAAAACTCAATTGCATACTATTTGCATGCCTCGGGGCTAGAAGTGCACACCGAGTGTCTCCCAATACAAGTACAAAAAGAAGTTATCTAAATAGGTCTTTTACTACACCATAGATATTATAACGAAATTCATTAAGTTAGAGGGTTACAAATCACCTGTAAATCTGGATATTCACGCGGTGTTGGATTATCAAGCTCCCTCGAGTCCGCATGTGTAGGAGTAGGAACCTACAACAGTTCATCAATCATGCCACCTAAGATCTCAATTAACTCAGTAATTTAAAACTTTAAATAACCCAATTGAAATTACCTCAGGTGGCACATCTTCTCCATGTATCTCATCTCCTCCATGTCTATCACCTTTTCCTTGTCCTTTTGGTTGAGAACATGAGTTGACTGGTGTAGTCAAAGTCGGTAATTTTTTGCCCAAGCATTGAATTCACCTACTAACTCGTTGCGTACTTGTTCCTTAATTGATGCCACCTTGGCATCCAACTCCCCCGGTGAGTTAACACTAGCTCGAGATCTACCTGATTTCGTGTATTCTGGACCCATCACCTTTTGCCATCCAAACAATGACCCTCCCAAAGCCATGGTGAAAGGGTCATTCTCCACACTTGGCACCAACTTTCCCTCCACTAGTTCTTAAGTGTGCTCAAGCTGTAGCAAAAGGAAAAAGAATGTCAGTAATACAGTTAATGGTTTGTATAGTGATTTTGATGCAAAAGAGACTTAAAATTCAACAGTTCACATGTAACTTACAAGTTTATCTGCCATTTTTTTGGTTTCCGGACCCTTGATGACCCATTTTCCGGTTTCCTTATCAAACGTATGGAGAGAAAAAAGAAATCACCAGCACGACTCACCATAGTAGTGATCGTGGAACTAGAGGTTCCTTCAATGCCACTAGAAGCGATTTAGGGTATAAACCCTTTTTGATCCACTCAGGTCTCATTTCAGCAAATGTCTTAGCCCCCATACGATGGACGTACTCCTTCATTTCTGCATTTTTTTTTATTTTGCTCTCGAAGTTCCTACATAAAAACAAATGTTAGTATCAGTACTACAAAAAGAGTCAAGCTATTATTCAATTGAGATCATCCCAAAAGGTTTGAATCAAACCCGGAGGTACTTGCCGCATTACAAGTGTTATGGGGATTTTCCGCGCACACATGCCAACATGATTAGCATATTGTCAACGCCATTTGCCCTCGGGTTGGCCGTTATTGTCATACTCCATGACCATGGGACCGTTCGGTTTCTTAAAACTTCTCGTCGGACCCCTTCCCTTGCTTTGAGTTGGTGCCTTTAACCCCCCTCCACCACCTGTGTTGTTTTGAATTTGTCCTTGGCCATGAGTTTCAGGAGTTGGGTTCTCACTAACAATCTCACATGCGGTATTTACAATAGGCGGTGCACGTTCAGCTGAAATTTTAAATTCTTCAAGCCTACTCTCAAACTCATCTTGAGCCTGATCCTCTAGCTCACCCAAGTCATCCTCCTTGTTCACATCAAAAGGATCATACTCGTCCTCATCCTCTTACTCTTCATCATACTCATCATCCTTAATGTCCTCTACACAATGAGGTTCATGATCGTCCTCCATGAGATATAAGCACCTGTCAAAACAAACATAAAACAATATTAGTGTATAGTAAAGTATTAGTACAAATATGTACACTTAGGCAATTTCAAACTACAAACATGTTAAATATAATGAATATGAGTTTTTAGAATGATTAAATGTTAATTCATACACAAAACAAATGACTTGGGTAAAGTAGAAGGTCATTTAAGCCATTTTCACCTACTTATGGTCCTATAACCTTGAATATGCATGATAATGAGTACACTTAGGAAATTTCAAACTACGTACAAACATGTTAAATATAATGAATACGGGTTGTTAGAATGATTAAATGTTAGTTCATACACAAAACAAAGGAATTGGGTTAAGTAGAAGGTCATTTAAGCCATTTTCACCTACTTATGGTCCAATAACCTGGTATATGCTTGATAATGAGTACACTTAGGCAATTTCAAACTACAAAAATGTTAAATATAATGAATATGAGTTGTTAGAATTATTACATGTTAGTTCATACACAAAACAAAGGACTTGGGTTAACTAGAAGCTCATTTAAGCCATTTTCACCTACTTATGGTCCTATAACCTTGTATATGCGTGATAATGAGTACACTTAGGCAATTTCAAACTACAAACATGTTAGTTTATATACAAAACAAAGGATTTGGGTCAAATACAAGCTCATTTTTGTCATTTATGATCATTTTTGCCTACTTATGCTCCTATATACATGATAACTAAACTATATTTGCAATGAAACCATTACTAGCTTTTAATCATACTACCTCAATATGAAATTCCTTTGTTGTGGTCTGATCGCATATAACCTGCTTCGTTGTCTATGTCATTTAGTACAACAGGTCTAGGAACAGTGAAAGGTGCAGAATCATCAAACGTATCATATTCTTCCCCATCCTCAACATCTCCAATGCCTAGGATTCTTCTTTTGCCAGCTAGCACTATATACCATTTTGAATCGACTGGGTCAGTTACGTAGAACACTTTCTTAGCTTGAGATGCAAGGATAAATGGTTCTGCACTATCATTCAAGTGGCCAAGATCTACAAGAGTAAAGTGCTCATATTTGACATTACGCCTGATATTATCAACCCACTTACACTTGAAAAGAGCAACCGTGAAGTTACAATAATCAAGCCCCCATATTTCTTGAATTCGACCATAGTATGACAACTCTGCATCGACAGGTGATTTATCCTTAGCACTTGCAAACTCCCTTGACGATGCCACAGCGTTACACCACTGCTTTGGGTGGAGGAAGATTTCAAATCATGACCCTCGGTCCAAAAAGTGTACCCATTGATATCATATCCCTCAAATGAACAAACATCATCCCTAGGACCGTATGCAAGCCACCGTACTGTATCGGTCACATTAGTATCATCCAATCGAATAATTACTCGGTCATGAAACCAATTAATAAACCTCTTATTATACAACTGCATAAGTGCCCTTTCACCTTTTGATGGAAATTCGTCACGCAAAATAGCCATGTGCTCGTCTAAATATGGGTGCACATCTGAAACATGGTGCAACACATAAAGGTGTGCTTGTAAGAACTGATCTCGGTAAGGTGACATTCGTTTCGACTCAATTGTGCCATGACCATCAAGTCTACCTTCATGTTGAGAAGTAGAAAGACCAATAGGTTGATCAAGGGTTATGTAGTCCACCTCAAAGTTACTATCTCCTCACCCACAGTCCCTTGCATCATATTTCATTCAGGGTGAGCCCGGTTCCGTACTTTATCTTGTAATGTACCCATGTGTATGTCTTTCAAAAGGGTAGCACCACCTCATGAACACTGGACCACACAACTTAATCCCACGCACCAAATGAAGAACCAGATGAACCATTATGTCAAAAAATGATGGTGGGAAATACATCTCAAATTTGCACAAAGTCACAACACATCTGCTTGCAAAGCATCTAGTGTATAAGGATCAAGCACTTTGCTACAAATTGTATTGACAAACGAACAAAGGCTTGTAATTGCTTCCCTCACATGCTTCGGTAGAATACCACGGATTGCAATCGGTAGGAATTCTTGCATCATAATGTGACAATCATGGGATTTCATACTTGTCAGCTTCAATTCTCCATTCAAGGTTACAAATCTTTTCATGTTAGATGAGTACCCTGATGGAACCTTGATGTCATACAGACATGCACAAAACATACGTTTCTCTACCCTTGACAATGTATAGCAAAGCGGGGGTAAATAATTGTTAGTTGAAACGAACACTACAAGAGGGGGGTGATTTGTAGTTGAGTTCCTATTGACTACTTTTGCAAATTATAAACAGAACATAAAAGGAACTTAGCAATGCACACAAGATTTTACAAGGAAACCTTCCATGGCTCAACTGGAAGTAAAACCTCGACCCTTCTAAGGGATTTCAACACAAAAACCAATTCACTATAATAGGGCAAACACCAAGTTACAAACCTATTATAAGATAGACCTTTGCTCACAAGTTCAAACTAGAACTTTCTATATAGTAGGAATCTATCCTACTCAATTCAAGTCCCCTGACTTAAATTCACTCGTACCCTTACAGTACAATCACAGGCTTTGATCACAAAGCCGTCTCACTTGTATGCAATATAGATTTCATACACTCACACCCAATAACCCAACCAATTACAGAAAATATAACACATAAAATATGTTAGGCAAGTAATGCACAAAATCCGAAACTAATATGACAAGTTAAAGCTTGGAAAACCTGCATGAATTAAGCTCTAAGATTTCTTCACGCATAAACTCATAAAAAACCTAATGAGATCACTTCTCTACTATTTATACAAGTATAACTTGTATAGAAAGTAGGGTTTTCAAAAAGATAAAACTTAACTTTCCTTATCTCAATAACACGGTTTAAGTAAAACATATTTTGTGAAAATCTTTTACCTGAAAACAAAGAAATATATAATTAAAAAGAATAGTATATTTTTAGCAAAACTTATTTTAAGAAACCAATTTAAATAAAATCTTTTTCTAAAATCTATTTTTTTTATCTTTTCCAATTTTATCATATTTGCCAATTTATCTTGTCACGCTTCTAATAGATTTCATGCATATCTACTTAACATATTTAACAATAAATCTAGAAGATAAAATCTTAACTAAATTACTATTGATGTGCCGCGTTTCTATAAACTCGAATTACTTGGGCTTCATGCAGACCAGGAACAAGTTCCTGCTGTCAAATGATCTCCAATCCTCAACTGGAACTTTGCAAGCTAGGTTCTTTATGGAACTTACTGTCTTCAGCTTACATCTTCCAAGTTCCTGTTAGGGAACAATCCTGTTAAGGAGTTTAGTTCTTGTTATAGAACTCTTCTTCTATATTGCTTAACTTTTCATTAAGGTCTCTTCATGTCTTCATAGTTCAAGATACTCTTCCACCACCAAGGTCAACTTCACCTGTACTAATCAAACACTTATAAACCTTTATTAGTTGAGTTTGCTTTAGTTTAAGTTCATCATCATCAAAACCCTTAAGATTCAAAAATTTCCCCCTTTTTGATGATGACAAACTTAAGCAAACTCTGTTGAAAAGTTAAAACAAATAGAAGAGTGTAGGGAATATTTCAAGCGTTAATCCCCTTAACTTGAACCCCACTGTGATCATAAACTAAAGTACAGTGGCGTCCAAAGGGAAGGAAGCCAGATCAAAAGAGTCGCCAGCAAGTTTTAGGAACTTGTAAACCGTTCACATGGTGAAGGTTTCACCCCTTAACGATCCAAGAGATCGTCAACGCCATAAGGTCTTGAACCAAATAAGGGTTCGGGGATGAAGGTACAAATCCAACCTAAAAGAGATTGAACCTGCCCTAATAATAGGCCTCTACTTTATTCTGATCGTATTCATGTGCGCTTTCTGACTAACATGCAATCAATAGGTTTAACCCTAAACCTGTTTATCTATGTTGGTTGAATATTAATGCACAAATAAAACTATTATTGGCAATCACTTGAGTTATAATCATAATTAAACCTAAACAAGATTATTAATTATCTTATTAAGCGTGATTACAAGTACTAATTCCCTTTAAACATGCATAAAAGGTGTGATCAAGCAATAACAATAAATATCAAGCAACATAATAATAATCATAATAAAAATTATAATCATTAAAACAATAATCATCATAATAACAATTATAAAAATAATCATAATCATAATTAATAATCATAAATCATGTTGAAGCATAATAATAGCAAGATCCTAGGCATGATACAAACAAGATTAATGACAAACCCTAGCATGTCACTAAGCAATAAAAATCATATACTTAACCCTAACATGATACTAACAATCATAAATATTAGGAAGAAAATAGGAAGCACCATACTTTTAATCATACTTGATATTAAAATTACCCTAGACATGATACTAGGAATTAAAATAACAACCTAAGCATGAACTCTATATCATAACATCAAATAAACCATTAAAGTACTTACTTTGATGCCTCATACCTCTTTCTAATAACAAAATACACACGTTAGTAACTTCAAGGAAAATAATAAACAAAACAATTAAATTAAATAATTGAAAGAGAGATTTGGGACCAAACCCTCTGAAATTAAACCTTTCACGTCTAAGGCGAAGGCAACTTCGAATATGGCTAGGTGTATCTAAGTCTAATGAATGCGGAATTTTGTATGTAAAAAGCTAGTTTAGAAAAAAAGAGAGAGAGAGAGTAATCAAGGAAAACTTGATGAGAGTTGGTGAATGAAGAGAATCGATGATTGTAGGTGAATGAAAACTGGTTATTGATGAAAACTGATGATTGTTGATGAAAGTTGGTTGATGAAAACGGAGCTTTTAACACGTTATATTTAAAGAAAATCAGCCTATAAGATAAAATATCAAAACAGAGTCTAGCGCACAAAAAACTGAACTAGCGCCAACGCTGGCTATTGGCGCCAGGCGCCAACATTAGCGCCAGGCGCCAAGCGTAGCGCCAGGCGCTACAGCTGGCGTTTGGCGCTGATTTAGAAAATCACGCATTTTCTTAAAATCAGATAAAAATTACCGTATAGGAGGATAAAATCATATTTTTCCTCAAAAATGCTCTTTGATTTTAATTAAAATTATGAAAAGTCAACAAAAGTCAATTTATGAATGCTAATTGAATTAGAATTGAAAAGAACCTTCTAGAAGACTAAAACCATTCCTAATTGCATTAGGAATGATAAATCTATATTAGGCCTTGGGCCGCATATAAGGCTAAATACCGGGCCCAGTTTAGTAATTTGGTCATAACTTCCTCAATATTCATCGGAATTGGGCTTATAATATATCGTTGGAAAGCTCTTGTCAAGCCCCATCCAACTACACTACTATTGGACCCATATCATGGACCAAACAAACTGGATTGGCTGTTTTCTTAAAATAAGTTTTCAAAAATAGAGAGAAGAGAAAAGAAATTAAAACTATCTGCAACACTAAACTTTCCACACTTTCACTTCATTCGATTATGATTTGACGCGAAAGGTACTCATCACCGATTTTGGTTTTGGGGAGACACAAATGGGTGTCTACAAAGAGCATATTTTTTTGTTTTTTAATTTTTTACAGAAGTAAACACAAAACAGAAATTAATCACACAAACAAATAAACAAAAACACACAAATAAGAAAAATCAAAACGAAACAGAAACAAAACAGAACTAAGCTACTAGCATCTATAGCAGAAGAAAGTTCTGATACTTTCTACACTGGAACCTAGAACAACTTCAGCCGTTTGCCTTTTCTTTTCCCCCTTTTGGCATCATAAAAAAGTCTTGCTTTTTCAAACTATTGAGCTTCTAGTCACAACCCCACAAGCAATTCATCGAGTGTGGGAAACTGAAGGCAGCGCTGTTAACTTCCCTTAAATAAGTTCCACTTGCCTGCATAAGCTTTCATAGCATACACACACACACACATGTTTCTTCTAAGTTCCAAAAGTGTTTATTAAAATCAAAAGATTAACATCCTGCTAAACAATTAAAAATGTTACAAGCCAAAATAAATTGTTTAGAAACAGAAATTAAACAAGTTCATGACTGAAGTTGAAAAACATAGAAATGGCTAGGCTAGAGATAGGCTAAGAAAATTGGGGTAGGTGAGGATGGTCTTGGTCAAGCCTGAAGGAGATCAAGAATTTTCTTATTATCTTCAATGTTCTACTTTGCATACTCCTCCATCTTGTCTTGAAGATTCTTAAGATCCTTTTGGAACTCCAGCTTCAGCAGTTTGAGACTGCCCTCAAGACCTTTACCTTCCTATCAAGTTTCTACATCTGTTCTGTGGCTGCCTTAAGCTGCTTCTCACCAATGTCTGCTCTGTCTACAAGCTCATCCACCTGCCCTGCAGTAACTTTGTCCTCATCCTCATCCTCATCCAACTCAAGAGGCTTCTCTATACTTGTTTTGTAAACCTTACTAGCTGATAGCCTCCTGCTCTTCCTTGCACCCTTTTCAGGAACTTCCTTCCCTTTTCTCTTTCCTCCCACAACCTTTTTCTCTTCTATTCTTCTGACCTTCCCATTCACTATTTCAAGGCTTATACCTTGTAGTGTCTCACCATTGATTACATTATCCGGTTTTTCCTCTAAAGCCTCATAAACTCCTTTGAACTTCACTCCTAGAAACTCAAACACTGCAGAAAGCACAGCTCCATAGCCCACTTTGTTCTTTCTCGGAACACAGTGTGCTAGATGTTGGTACATTAATGAAGGAAAATTGATTTCTATTTTCTCGGAAAGGAAGAATATGACAGCCAAGTCCATCAAACATGCCTGACTTCTCTTTTGAGTCCTAGGCAGAATTGTTTTCTAACAAAATTAAACAGCAACTTGTTTATGGGACTAAGATCATTATCACTCATAATATTCTTCCCCCTTTCTCCTCCCAAAAATTCAACAATATCACCACTAAGATAATCACCAACCTTCATAGATGTCTTGTTCTTCACATAAAGTTCATAACCCATAGTAGTTAATTTTAAAATTTTTCCTAATTTTTCAACATCAAGTTCAATTTTCTTTTTATTCACTAAACTAGTGATCTTTCCTTGCTTTACTTGGAATTTTCCACAAAATTCATCCATTGTAACTGGATATAACACATTGTTTGAAGCAGTTGTCAACAAATACTCCCACCCTTGAAATTTTATTAAATCAAGAAATTCTAAAAACCTAGACTTCTTGCACCAAGATATATCAAGTCTATGACCAACAACATACCTTTCATAACTTGCAAGAAGTTCCAATTGATCATCATCTTCTTCATCCTCTTCTTCCTCTTTCTCTTCTGACACATTTTCATCACTTTCCCCATGATCTTCTTCCTCTACCTGCTGAACCCCCTTCTCTAATTCATTAACTTCCTGCATTTGCTTCTCAAGTGTTTTTTCTTTTTCCTTCTTTTATTTCCATTCTCGAATCTGTCAAGTACACTTGATGAACCAATTTATTCTTTTTCATTCTTGCTCTCTGTTTCTTTGGGGTTTGAAGTTAATGGTTTAGGGTTTTCAGCAACCTTGGGTAGATCGGAAGTGGTTTTGGCTGTTTCAACAGAGGGTTTGTAGCTCAGCATTGCTAAGGGAGAGGTTTCTTCTTAAAGAGTGTTTTCTAAATTTGAGAGTTTTCTGAAGACACAATTTCGACAATGATGACCATGGTGTTTAATGGTGGGTTTTGAGCTTTGATGTTTTTACTGAAGTGGGTTAATTTTGATTTGACAGTGGAGTTAAAAGGTGGGTGAAATATGCTTTTATAATAATTGAAGCAGTGTAAAGGAATTGAATGGGTTTTACTGTTCAGTTAATTATTGGAACAAGTTCAATTTTGTAAAATAATTTTGGTAGGATGTATTTTCCAAAATTCATTTTCTTTCCAAATTCATTTAATTTACAAAACGTGTTTTCTTTCTTAAAACACACATAGTGGAACACGGTTTTAACACATATGCACAGTACAGTACATTATTAATTACTTACATATTTAATTGTTTAGTGAACTTACCTTTAGTAATTAACAACGGTGACACTTCAGCTATGTTTATCACACCAAAATTGCGCCAAAAGCTCTTTTCGCTTTATTTACATTATTTTTGAATCAGCCATATCTTGGAACTTCAAAAGCAATCAAGTTAGCTTGATCATCCCAAGTTCTAATCTCAATTTCTCAAACCTTTCTCTGTTCAAGGGCTTAGTTAGAATATCAGCAATTTGACTTTCAGTTTGACAAAATTCCAACTTAATATTCCCTTGCTCCACATTGTCTTTTAGGAAGTGATTCCTAATGTGGATGTGCTTTACCTTTGAGTGTTGAACTGGATATTTAGAAATAAAAATAACACTTGTATTATCACAGTAAATAGGAACACATTCAAAAATAATGCCAAAATCTCTAACCTATTGTTTTATCCATAAAACTTGTGAGCAACACGCTACTGCTGCCACATACTCAGCTTCAGCAGTGGATAATGCAACTGTGTTTTGCTTCTTGGAACCCCAAGAAACTAAACAAGGTCCTAAAAACTGTACCATACCTGAAGTACTTTTTCTATTAACCAAATCACCTGCATAGTCAGCATCAGTAAAGCTATTTAATTCAAATGAGTTACTTCGAGGATAGAAGAGACTCAAGTCATCAGTTCCTTTCAAGTAACGAAGTATTATCTTTACTGCTACGAAGTGAGATTCCTTTGGATTTGCTTGGAATCTGGCACAAAGACCTACACTAAAAGATATGTCAGGTCTACTTGCTGTTAAGTAAAGTAGGGATCCTATCATACCTCGATACATAGTTTGATCTATGTAAGTTCCAATTGGATCTTCATCCAACCTAGTTCCAATTATACACATAAGAGTTTTATTGGTTTTTCAATTGTCCATCTTGTATTTCTTGATCAGTTCCTAAATATATTTTTGTTGATGGATCATGATTCCTTCTTCAGTTTGTTTGATTTGCAAACTAAGAACGAAGTTTAACTCTCCCATCATACTCATTTCAAATTCTCCACTCATTAGGTCAACAAAATACTTACACAAAGATTCATTAGTTGCACCGAATAAAATATCATCAACATAAATCTATACAACTAATATATCAGTTCCATTTGATTTTAAAAACAAATTTTTAGCAATTTTTCCTCGTTTAAAACCATTTTTCAATAGGAACTTTGATAATCTTTCATACCATGCTCTAGGAGCTTCCTTCAACCCATAAAGGGCCTTGTCAAGCTTATAAACATGGTTTGGGAACTCTGGATTTTCAAATCCAGGAGGCTGTTCCACATAGACTTCTTCATCAAGAAATCCATTTAGAAATGCAAATTTAACGTCCATCTGGTACAGCCTAAATCCCATATAAGCAGCAAAAGCAATAAGTAAGCGTATAGCTTCTAACCTGGCTACATGAGCAAATGTTTCTTTATAATCAATTCCTTCTTGTTGATTGAAACCTTGTACAACAAGTCTAGCCTTGTTCCTAAAAATAATACCATGCTCATCTAGCTTGTTCCTAAATACCCATTTTAATCCGATTGTCTTCTTCTGTTTGGGTCTAGGTTCCAGATGCCAAACTTTGTTTCTTTAAAACTCATTAAGTTCAGCTTGCATTGCATCAATAATCCAGTCAGCGTCAATCAAAGCTTCAACATAGTTCTTAGGTTCCATAGATGATAGGAAAACATATAATGCACAGAAGTTCCTAAGCTGAGATCTGGTCTGAGTTCCTTTTGTGATATCGCTCAAGATTGCAACTACTGAATGAGACTTCTAATGTTTCCAAGGCTTTAGAGAAAATTCTTTAATTGGATACAATCTTTCTTCATTGTTGATGACTGGTTCAACTGTAGGAACTACATCTTGATTCTTAGTTTGAACTTCTTCAGGAACTTCCAAATTAACATCATTTTGTTCTGGAACTTGTGGAGTTCCTGTTGCATTCTCCATTGTAGGTTCTCCATTTGCTTCTGGATTTGCTTCATTTTCCACCTACTACTTTTGTAGTGATGTTGATTCCTCATCTTGATCTTGCTCGTGTACAAGTCCAATTTCAAAATCATCATCACAATCCTGTACATCAATCAATTGTTCAGTTTCATCAAATATAATATGTACAGATTCCTCAACACTCATTGTTCTCTTATTATAAACTCTATAAGCTTTACTATTTGAAGCATATCCTAAGAAAACAACTTCATCACTCCTTTCATCAAAATTTCCCAAGTTCCTTTTACCATTATTATGAACAAAACATTTACAACCAAAATATCTAAAGTAAGAAATGTTAGGCTTTCTCCCTTTGATGAGTTCATAAGGAATCTTGTTAGTGATGGCTCTAACAGATACTATGCTTAGAATGTAACAAGCTGTGTTGACTGCTTATGCCCAAAAGTTCTTAGGTAGTCCACTTGAGATCAACATTGTTCTAGCCATATCTTCAAGTCTTCTATTCTTGCGTTCCACCACTCCATTTTGTTGTGGAGTTCTTGGGGCTGAGAAGTTGTGATCCATACCATGCTCAGTGCATAATTCATCAAATTTGGAATTTTCAAACTCTGGTCCATGATCTGATCTAAGATGTATTAATTGATTTCCTATTCTTCTCTGTTCTTTCTTTACAAATGAAACAAACTCATTAAAAGTTTCATCCTTGCTTACAAGAAAGAAAACCCATGTAAACCTTGATAAATCATCAACAATAACCATTACATATCTCTTACCACTTCTACTTTGAATTCTCATTGGACCACAAAGATCCATATGAATAAGTTCCAAAGGTCTTTTGGTGCTTGCCATCTTCTTGGACTTAAAAAAGAAATTCGAGTCTGTTTTCCTCTAACACAAGCATCACACATTTTGTCATATAGGAATTTAATGCAAGGAAGTCCTTCCACTAATTCCTTAGATTTAAGTTTATCAAGTAAAGAAAAACTTTCATGACCAAATCTCTTGTTCCATAATAGAGGATCATTCTCAATAACACCGAGACATGTTAGACTGCTGTTAGGAACCTTGTTAAGATCCATAACATATGTGTTCCCTTTTCGAGTTCCTTCTAAGATTATGTTCCCAGTGTCATTGTGTATGATTCTGCACTTATTAGAAGTAAAGCTAACAGAGTTACCTTTGTCACAAAATTGTGAAATATTTAACAAGTTGTGTTTGAGGCCCTCGACCAAAAATACATTATCAATAGCATGGGAGCTTGACCTTCTTACCTTGCCAATAGCAGTGATGTCTCCTTTCATATTATCACCAAAGGTCACAGTTCCACCATAATAGGCATCCAGTAAGAGAAATCTAGATTTATCTCCAGTCATGTGCTTAGAACAACCATTGTCGAGGTACCAAGTGTTGTTCCCCTTCACTGGAACTTGCATCAAGAATAAAACATTAGTATCAGGAACCTAGGTTTCCTTGGGTTCCTGTGTAATATGAGTGGGATTATTTTTCATAACCCAAATATGTTCAACAAATTTTTTATTTTTCTGTGTACTTTTTTTCTTTCTTCGGACAATTGACCTACTTATGTCCTGTATTTCCACAGAAATAACAAACAATCCTACTAGGCAAATTAACATACTTCTTTTCCTTTTGGAACTTCTTCTTAAAACGTAATCCATCTGTTCTTTTGGTCTGAGCATTAGTGATCCAGTCAGGAAATCTATACTCAATAGGTTGCTTACTTTTCCTAACCTTCTCCAGTTCCCCCTCTAGTCTAGCTTTCTCCATCTTGGCATTTTCCAAATCAGATTTCAATTTTTCAAAATTGGTGAAATCAGCTAGAGAAGGGACTTCAGAATTAGGAGTGTCTATCCCAAGATTTATTAAAGAAAGTTCAACATTTAAAAGTATGTTATCATGTTTCAACCATTTTATAGTCTCTTTTAAAACAATGTTGTCATAAAAAAGACTAAAGAATCTGTATTGAATGTCAAATTTCATGTTGTCAACCCACTCACTATTTTCTTTGTAAGTAGTCAAAGCCTTATCACTTTGTTGTTTAGCTCTATGCAATTCTTTGAGATCCTCTTGAATATCTAAAACAGCACATATTAGATTCTCTTTAGAAAAATGTTTTAAGTCTTTTTGAGAAAACCATACCTCAGCCTCAAGTTCCTTTAGCTTGGCCTTTTCATTAGTTTTAGCCATTAGGCATAAATGAGCTGTTTCTTCAGGAGGTTGATCTTCTTCCTCTTCTGAGTCTGTATCTCCCCAGGCAGCTAGCATTTCCTTCTTCACATTGTCTTTAGTGAAGTAGGGCTTATACACTCTGGATTCCTTAGATTGCTCCTTATCTTTGTTCTTTCCTTCCTTGAGTGGACAGTCTTTAATGAAGTGATCTTTCGCTCCACACTTGAAACAGGTAGTGTCTCTGGAACCTGTGTACTTCTTGTTCCTGTCAAAATTTCTGTTATTCATCATCTTCTTTAATCGTTTGACTAGCATGGCCATTTCTTCTTCATCAACTTCTGATTCCTCTGAGTCTTAAGCCTTTAGTGCAAGACTCTTGTTTTTGAAACTTTCAGTATTGGAACTCAAGTGCAGTTCATGAGTCATCAATGATCCTGCTAACTGTTCCATATTGAATTTAGTGAAGTCCTTTGCTTCTTGCATGGCAGTAACTTTTGATCTCCACCGTTCATCTTGTGGGAGGCTTCTCAGGATCTTTCTAGCCTGTTCATCAATAGGAATATGCCTACTAAGGGAACTCAGCTAATTAATTATGTCATTAAATCTAGTAAACATTTCTTCTATTGTTTCTTTTGACTACATTTCAAACCTTTAATATTTAGACATTAATAAATCGATTTTAGAACGATTTACCTCATTTGTACCCTCATGAGTTACCTCAAGTAGATCACAAATCTGTTTAGCAGTCTTGCACCCCATGATACGATTATGTTCATGAGGTCCAAGACCACAGTGTAAATACATTATTGCTAAAGCATTCAATTCGAGCTTCTGATAGTCCTCTTTATCATAATCAGAAATAAGTTTATGAACTACCTCGTTTTTTGTCATTAGTTGCAGTTACCTCAAAATCACCAGCTTCAATAACACGCCAAACCTGGTAATTTTCAGCCTTAATGAAGATCTCCATTATGTATTTCCAGTAGGTGTAAAACTTACCATTGAACATAGGTGGACGTTGGGTGGAATACCCTTCTTCAATTTTTCCTTGTATTTCATTTCTCCTCAGGAACTTACTCAGCAAAATTATCTGCTTAAACGTGAGAACCTTGCTCTGATACCAATTTTTAGTTAAAACGAACACTACAAGAGGGGGTGAATTGTATTTGAGTTACTAGTGACTACTTTTGCAAATTATAAACATAACATAAAAGGAACTTAGAAATGCACACAAGATTTTACGAGGAAACCTTACAGGGCCTAGCTAGAAGTAAAACCTCGACCCTTCTAAGGGATTTCAACACAAAAACGAATTGACTATAATAGGGCAAACACCAAGTTACAAACCTATTATAAGACAGACCTTTGCTCACAAGTTCCAACTAGAACTTGCTATATAGTAGGACTCTATCCAACCCAATTCAAGTCCCCTGACTTAAATTCACTCGTACCCTCACTGTACAATCACAGCCTTTGATCACAAAGTCGTCTCACTTGTATGCAATATAGATTTCATACACTCACACCCAATAACTCCTTGGCTCCAAAACAGAATCATTGTTAGTATTAGGAGTATTAGCAATAGGAAAACTAATAGAACTACTAGTAGGTAATTCACTATCACTAGAAAGAGACAATTTTCAAGGAAAAATATTCTCAAAGAACTCAGCATCTCTGGCCTCAATGATATGGCCACCTGCATAAGAGTTGTTGTACATTTAACAAAGAGACGATAAGCTGCACTTTGATAAGCATAACCAATAAAAATAGCATCAATAGTTTTATGAAAAGTTTATCCCTCTTGAAACTAGGTATGCCTACTTTTGCTAGGCACCCCCACACTTTCAAGTATTTCAGGTTTGGCGCTCGACCCTTCCATATTTCGTATGGAGTCTTGTTAAGCTCCCTGTGAGTAAAGCTTCTTGTGAGTAACCCTGCTCAAAACATGACAAGTTGAAAGAATAGCCTCCCCCCACATTTTATTAGGAATCCCATAACTAATAAGCATAAAATTCATCATATTCTATAAAGTTATGTTTTTCCTTTAAGTTATACCTTTTTGTTCGGGTTAATAGGGAGTCGGCGTCTCATGTAAAATGCCAAGTTTCTCACAAAATGCCTTAAGAGTGTCAGGGCTGTACTCACCACCCCTGTCACTCCTAACCCTCTTAATCTTTTTATCCAATTGGTTTTCTACCTCAGATTTATATTTGAGGAACATTTCCTCAGCTTCGTCCTTAAACCTGAGAAGATAAACCATGCAAAACCATGAACAATCATCAACAAAAGTAATGTAATAATTTTTACCCCATCTACTTTCGTGATTATTAAAATCACCCAAGTCACTATGAACGAGCTCTAGTACTTCAGTCTACATATTTACTAATTTAAATGGCTTATTTGTAAATTTGACTTCAACACATATTTGACATTTCAAAAAATTAGTGTTGTTGTTTCAATGAATACTACAAGAAGGGGGGGTTGAATTGTAGTATGACAGATTTGTCAAACTTTTTGTGGAAATAAAACTAAGTAAGCTAAAGGAACAGAAAGTTAGCTAAAGGAATTAAAAGTGAAAGAGAGATTTTTACGTGGAAAACTCCTTGGCTCTAAACAAGGAGCAGAACCACAACCACAAGGGATTTTAGGAAAAGAATCTTCACTAGAATAGGGAAATTACCTATTACAAACTAAAGACTCTAACTTCGAGTTCCTCAATGAACCCAACGCCTCGAGGAACAAGTCACCCAACTTGTTACTCTTCTCTTATCATTCTCTCTTCTCACTTCTCTTTCTTACTTCTCTTTCTCTTCTCTTTCTCACAAGTAGAAGTTCACTCAAACTTCCCAATTCCCCACTAAAAGAGTTCACTCAAACCCTTACAATTTCCCCAATACAAGAGTTCACTCAAACCTTTGAACATTTCTCAAGTACATATGAAAGATAAGTGTACAAAACTAATACGTTGGACACTTTGAGGAATGTAAGGAACTTGGAACTTAAAGGAACTGACTCACCAACATGGAAGAAATAATATATTCCTCGTGAAAAACTTTTCCTCTTAAGTGAGATACTCTATGGAATGACCCTCTAAAGTCAGACAGTTTTAAAAGAGTTAAAACGTTCTATTTATAGAAGTTAGAAAACCCACTAATTGCCATGTTTCTTATGATTCGAAGTTGTCCGAATCTTTAGACCCAAAAATAGAAAACTAATTTTGATTATAAGCAACAATAATGGGTCAATTAGTTGCTCCACGACTTGCCCAATAACTTTGTTTTTTTAGGAAAACAATCAGCACGTTTTGCAAATACCAGCAACAAGTTCCTTGGGGACCAAGTCCTTGTGCTAAAAGTAGGAGTTTAAAACTGCCTTCTTTAAGAAGATAAGTTAAAATAACAAACTCGTTCATTAATTTTACTTCACATATAGACCTGATTCATTTTGTTCCTTAACAAACAAAATCTCAACAAAACTCCTACTTTTAAGGTAACCACTTTGAAAATCTTTTCCCCATGACTTTGACTACAATAAAACCAGATTTTATTTTTTAAAACTTTGTTTTATAAAATAAAATCATTTTAGAAATTAGTTTATGTGAAAACTAAAACCCTAGAAACAAAGATAAGAAGTTATCTTTTTTACTAAGAGAAAATCATATTTTATTTTAAAAACTTATCATTTATAAAATAATCTATTAAGAAATATTAATACCAAGTCAAAAATAACTTCCTATAAAGTAGGAAAACATAGTGCAATGATTATTTAACGTGGAAAACTGACTTCTAGTGTTGTGCAAACTCGTTTTCCTTCTATAAATTAATTCTAGACTGACTAGTAAGGGACTTACTGATAATCAACACTAAGTTCCATACTAACTGAAGTTCCAATGTAGTTCCTTAGGCTTGTTCCAGAACATTTCCCTTGTCCAACATACTTACATGATTCCTAGAATATTTACTCCTATTTTTCTGTCTTCATGTTTCTTTGATGAAGCTTCTACTCCAATGATTTTGTTCCTGTTAGAGAACTTCTCTTCTCTAATGAAACTTCTACTCCAAAGCTTCTACTCCTGTGAAGGAACTGCTGCTCATTCCTTGCAAAGAACATCTTCTAATTCTTCTTAAGAACTGCAGGTAAATTCTATAATACGTTTATATGTTTGGACTTCTTCTCTTTGTGTTCCCTCTGAGGAACTCAAGCACGATCCATATATTATATGTAGGAAACTGATGAGTGACATTTTTGTCACTCCTAGGATAGTATTTATGCCTTGTTTTAGCTTTTCTTAGGGTGTTTTGTAATTATTTTGTTCAAATAATGCGTGCATACATGTCTCGATATGTTTTTAATAAAATCGCGTATATTCTTGAATGCTTGCCTTCATTTCGTGTTTGCACCGTTCCCTATACCTTATTGCTTCCCTTGGTGTTTATGCTTACGTATTTGAAGTCTTGGATTGCATAGAAGAAGCCAAGGAACCATGAAAGAAGAATTGAAGAAAGCAAGGTGTAAAGGCGCGCACAATGTGCACGGGCGCGCAGTTGGAGTGTGCGGGCGCGCAGCCCTGTCAGAACCCACGCAAAAGAGGCAAAATTGCATAATCGAGGCAGAAAGTTTTGCGTGGCCTGCGTGCGACCTATGCGCGGGCGCACACTCTCTTGCGCGGGCGCACAACCAAGGCGCGTGGGCGCACAACTCAGCCAGCAAGCCCCAACCCACAAAGGCGCGGGCGAGCAGCCGCCTTGCGCGGGCGCACAGATACTGTGCGCGGGCGCACAGCTACCATGCGCACTTAGGAATTATTGGTATTTTTGTTTGATATTTTGTGACTTCTTGAGTTTGTTTTTGAGAGTAGGCCACTCTTTTGCTTCACTTAGGAAATATCACAAAAATTTTCAAATTTTTACCCCGCCTTAACCCTTAGCCTTACGTTACAACCCAATAAAAGACCCTTAGACTTTAGTGGTGTTAGGTCAAAGAACGGTGGAGGGAGATAGACTTCAAGCCTATGGAGAGAGTATGCATAGTTGAGATGTCGGGATTACCTTCTCAAAGTTTTTCATTTCTTTATCTTTTTCCGGTTCCTTCGAGGAATCATGAGTTACTAGCTTAAGGGTTTATTTGAAGCTAGTGGAGAGAAAGCGGCCCGATTGGTTGGGGCTAGGGTGGATTGAGTCCTCATTAGTTCTCCATGCTTAGCATATGTTAATTTTCAATCAACCATTGACATCTTGGAACGTGCATACATTTGTCTATATAGAAAGGTTTGCATTCATTGGTGCTTGTTCTTATCTCTTGTCCAAATATGAATTTGTGTTTTCTTTCTCTTTTTATGTTTCTTTTTCCTTTTCGTTTTATCGCCTTACCTTGGTTTTTGTATAGAGTTGTGGGTTAAACTCTTAGGAAACCCTCACGAGAGCACACTCGTCCTCTAGGGCGATCTAGGGGTTTAAAGGGCTTGTCTTTAGTTGCTAAAATTCACCGTGATTCCTACGAAAGTGAGTTAGTGTACATTCTCATCTCCTTTAGTGTCTTAGCTTTGCTTGAATAATTCACTCCCTTTCTCAGTCTTGCTCGAGGACGAGCAAAGGTTTAGCTTGGGGTAATTTGATGAGTGACATTTATGTCACTCCTAGGATAGTGTTTATGCCTTTTTTTAGCTTGTCTTAGGGTGTTTTGTAGTTGTTTTGTTGGTGTTTTGTAGTTGTTTTGTTCAAATAATGCGTGTATACATGTCTCGATGTGTTTTTAATGAAATCTCGTATATTCTTGAATGCTTGCCTTCATTGCGTGTTTGCACCGTTCCCTATACCTTATTGCTTCCCTTGGTGTTTGTGCTTAGGTATTTGAAGTCTTGGATTCCATAGAAGAAGCCAAGAAAGCATGAGAGAAGAATCGAAGAAAGCAAGGTGCAAGGGCGCGCACAATGTGCACGGGCGCGCGGCTAGAGTGTGCGGGCGAGGAGCCCTGTCAGAACCCGCGCAAAAGAGGCGAAATTGCAGAATCAAGGCAGAAAGTTTTGCGCGGCCTGCGTGCGACCTGTGCGCGAGCGCACACTCTCTTGCGCAGGCGCACAACCACGGCGCGTGGGCGCCCAACTCAGCTAGCAAGCCCCAACCCACAAAGGCGCGGGCGCGCAGCCGCCTTGCGCGGGCGCACGGTCTGTTGCGCGGGCGCACAGATACCTTTGCGCGGGCGCATAACTACCATGCGCGGGCGCACAGCAAGCCCTGTTCAGCGTTTTTTTGCGACTTCCTTTATATTTGCGAGCCTTGCTTTTGTAAAGAAAAAAAATTCATTTTTACTTTAGATCTTTTTCCCTAGTTTTAGGAGAGCTTCTCTCTCTTAGGGTTAAATTAAGATTTTCTCTCTCTAGTTTAGGAGTAGTTTTAGAGAGAGAAAGCTTGCATTTCCATGGAGTTTTTGAGAGGTTGAAGAAAAAACTTTGTGGAACTTCTTCTCATCTATTCAATGAGCATTTTTTAACTTTCTCTCATCTTTATTGCTTTGCTTAATTCTTAGTTTTTGCTTTTTGCTTGTTGATTTGTGTAGATTAATTAGTTTGTTTGTTTGATCTTGTTTTATTCTTATTTTACCTTGTTTTCCATGTCTATCTTCATTATGTTAGCTTAGGTCTTGTTCTAGGGAATATGATGAAGGTTATATTAATGAATTGAATGATTGATTGTGATTAGTATGAAATTGTTTCTTGATTATTGTGTATGGATGATGCTTTTATGGATTAGAATCCTTCTAGCTAATCGATTCTATGCTCTTAGTTGTGCTTTCAATCAATTGTGCAAGAGTGAGTTGGTTGAGAGCCCTAAATTCTTCCATACCTTTGCTAGGCTAGTTGCACGAGAGTGAATTAGTTTAGTATTATAATTAACATGATTAATTGTGCGAGAGTGAGTTAAATGTGTTGATGTTCCTAATCGAGGTCATTTTCATCTAATTGTATGATGTTGTTGAATGCATTGATGTAATTGGATACCACTTTCCCTAGTTTTAGTTATTTTCTCTTAGTAGTATTTGGTTTAATTTCTCTCTATCTCACAACCTTTCCTACTTGTCTAATTTGCACAAATTGATACACTTAGTCTTCGTGGTTTGACCCTTTACTTGCCACTAACTAGTTTAGTGTAAGTTTAGGTATTATAAATTTCTAATTTGGTTAAGGTTAGTAGACCAACGACCTACTCTTACCCGCGATCAGAAACCATCTTCAATGATGATCTAACCTGTTCTTAATCATCTTCATGCTTCATGACTTTTTCATGCTCATCTCAATACACATATTAATTAGATAATAATCATTTGTTCACAATCATCAAAACCTTACAACAAGTGTTAGAAAAAGTTGGAATCAAAATTAAGTGTTTAAGCCTTTTAATCGAATCAACATTAACGTGACCTAATCTAGCATGCCAAAAATCAATAGTCTTAGCAATATAAGCAGAAAAGGTACTAGCATTCTCATTCATAGTGTCAACTTTAACAACAAGAGTAAAAAGCCCCCCATTACAAAAGCACTTCCCCACAAATTCCCCATTGCGAGTAAGAACTAATCTATCAGAATCAAAACAGAGTTTCAGTCCAGCTTTCATGAGCAAACTGCAAGAAATTAAATTTTGGTGCATTTTTGGAACATGCAAAACATTAGTGAGAGTAAACAATTTTCCAGAAGTGAGAGTGAGAACGGTCTTTCCTTTGCCTTGGATAGAAGCAGAAGCCTTGTTGCCTATGAAGACATTTTCACCTTCAACCTTGTCATAGGTAGTGAAAATGTCTTTGTTGGCGCAGATGTGCTTGGTAACTTCAGTGTCAACAATCTACTTAGAAACATTACATGTAAAGTTAGCTTCAAAAACAACAGTAACAATAACATAAGACTCCTCAATAAGATTTTCCTGACTTTGCCCATTCTTCTTCTTGACCCTGCAATCCTTAGCCTTGTGACCAGTCAAACCACACTCAAAACAGGTGCCCTTAAACTTGTACCTCGAAACCTTCCCTTTACTCTTAAGAGAACTATTTTTGGCTTTGGATTGGTTGTTTAGTTGTGGTTCAACAAGAATGGCTTTGGCAGAAGAAGAGGAAGGAAAAACAGAAGGGCCTTTGTCTTTAATACGAATTTCCTCCTCAATTTTGAGGTGTCCTACAAGCTCCTCTACGGCAAGGTCTTTCTTTTTGTGCATCAATTGGTTACGAAAATCCTTCAAAGAAAGAGGGAATTCTCAATCAAAACAATAGCAAGGATAATATCACAAATAGATAGACCTTCAGCAGCCATATTAATACACACATTCCCATATGTATGAATCTGATAAATAATAGGCTTATCATCAAAAACTTGAAAACTTAACCACTTACTAATACAATAACATTTAGTACGAGCATCATCAGTCCCATATTTTTTTTTTCTCTAAAGCATCCGAAATATTTTTAGCATGATAAAAACCAATATAAATATCCAACAGATTATTTGACATATAATGCAACAACATGCCCTTTCTGGTTTTATCATCCTTAGCAAACTTAACATTAGTTTTAGACAAATCATCCTTATCAACAGGTTCAACAATATCATCAATGACATATGCAACATCAATTTGTTCCAAATAAAAACGCATCCTAATAGCCTAACGTTTATAATTCTTCCCATCAAGAGGTTCTAACATAGACATATCAGGAATCAAAAATTTGGAAGGCATAATCGTCTTTTAGATTGTTATTCTAATTAGCAATAAAATAGAAATTACTTATCTCTTGACGCGTGAACAAAACTGACAGTAAGTAGTCGTGTCGTGGAGAACCACCAAACTAAAAGACGATTCCGCGCTACCTCCTGGTACAGTAGACTAGAAGTGGTCGCCTTCCAAGATAAGCACGGCGCCGTAGTTTATGTGCACTCACAAACCTGACTGCAATTCAGAACACTTGCCTAGAAAATTGAAGAACATAAATCGTGTTTAGATGATTTTTAGAGAAGAGAGAAGATTGGAATTGTTGTGCATTTTTGCAAAAGAAAAACCGAGTTTATATATAGCCAACAATTGGAAAACGGCTAGCATAAGATGAGGGAAGAATCTAGCCAAAAAAATTCAATGAACTCGGTCAGTTAAGTAACAATCAGCTATAATCAAGGGATCAATGGCTGGTTAAATTCCGTAACAATAAAAAAGGAATATTTTGTCAACAAAAAAAGGAAACAAAATTTCTTCAAAAAAGTAATAGGGACCCATGGCCAAGCATTGCATTCCTTAAGACCACGAGGCCCGAGCCCGACCCGGCTCGACACGCACGCGCATGTGTGTGGTATAACATCCACCTCCCACTCACACAACTAAGTAGTGCTAAAGCACTACAATATAAAAACAAGGAAAAACACTCTTCCTAACCAATGTGGGACTTTTTCCTTTCATTTGTCTTTCTCTCTCTCTTAATTTTCCCAACTCTCTTGTATTATATCAAGAACTTCCAACAATTACAACATTTTTCCTAAGCTACAACATTCAAGTTTATTACAATGGACAAATTGTTAACGTTTTTTCTTTTCCAATTTTCTGCAAGCCTGTACGGGCCATATGGCTAGTTTACATACAATAATGTGGTAATATTATATTACAAAACTTAGTGATGTTGTTGATAAGCTTAAATAAACCTTCACGCCACAATGTAAAATACTTAATTAAAAAAATCAACATCACGTAACCGTAAAATATGTAGTACAGTAAAACTAAAGGTGTTGATTCAGATAATCGGATGGATTTTGGGTCAAGTCTATTCGGGTTGGGTCTGTTCGGGCCGAATACATATAGGTCAAAATTATTCTTTTAACTCGGATCGAGTCAAATTTGGGTCAGGTCAAATTCGGATGATGGTCTATTGAGTCCGGGTCAGATATGGCTTGGGTTAACTCCCGATCTGTTAATGTTTGGCTCGGATAAATTTGGATCGAGTTTAAAACGGGTTTAACCGGGTTAATTTTGGGTCGGATGATTTTGGGTCGAGTTGATTTTTGTTCAGATGATTTCGGTTCGGTCAAGTTTGATTTGATTAAGATAGGGTTGATCATTTGATTCATTAATTGTCAGTTTCGATTCAATTCATTTTCCTATGTTTGGCTGGATTTAAATCGAGATGACCCAATTCATATCTGTAGACACCTAAAAATGTCTCCCCAAAACCAAACCCGATGATGAACAACCTTTCACCGCCTCTAGACACTCATTTGTGTCTACCCAAAACCAAACCCAATGATGAATACCTTTTGCGTCGAATAATAATCGAATGAAGTGAAAGTGTGGAAAGTCTAATGTTGTGGTTAGTTTTTATTAAAAATCTTTCTTTCTCTTTTCGAAAACCAACTCTATTTTATAAAAATATCCAATCCAGTTTAGTTTGGTCCATGACATGGGTCCAATAATGGTGTAGTTCGATTGGGCTCGAACAGAGCTTTCCAAGATATATTATAAGCCCAATTTCGATAATATTGAGGATGTTATGGCCAAAATACTAAACTGGGCCCGGTTTGATTTTTATATGCGGCTCAATGATCTAGAGGAGGGCCTATTATGAATTATCATTTCTAATGCAATTAGGATTGATTATAGTCTTCTAGAATCTTCTAGAAGGTTCTTTTGAATCCTAATGGGATTAGGATTGATAATTATGTTTTATGAGTTTTATTTGGAATAATAGAAGTGTTTTAAATGAAATTACGATTTTACCCTTCGTACGGACTTTTACGATTTGATTTTATCAAAAAGTAAATTCCGCGTTGAAAACGTGTGGAAAAACCTTATGCATCGCCAAACGACAAACCCTGTCGCCTGGCAACAGGTCCTGTCGTTGGCGACAGAGGCGTGTTTTATTCCTTTTCGAACTCTAATTCGTTTCTATCGATTCCGGAGTATTTTCTTATAAATAGTGTCCTTAGACCTCCGTTTTCAATCATCAAAAAATAACTAGAACTATATAATTCTCTTCTCTCTCGAAGCTAAATCTTATTCTCTCTCTCTCTCTCTCTCTCTCTCTCTCTCTCTCTCTCTCTTTCTAAGCCTAACTTTTTACAAACAAAATTCCCCATACATTAGCACTAGACACACCTAGCCAAGTTCGAAGTTGCCTTCGCCCAAGACGTGAGAGGTTTGATATTTCTGAGGGTTTGGTCCCAAATCTCTATTTCAATCATTTAATTTTATTGTTTTAATATTTTCCTTGAAGTTACTAACGTGTGTATTTTGTTATTAGAAAGAGGTACGAGGATTCAAAGTAATTGCTTTAATTGTTTAATTGATATAAAGATATAGAAATCATGTTTAGGTTGTTATTTTGATTCCTCTTATCATGTTAGGATGCTTTTCTTAGTATGATGTTTAGGGTTAGAATAAGTTTCTTAATTATATCAATTATGATTGTTATGATGCTTCCTATTTTCTTTCTTAATATCATGTTAGTATCATGCTAGGGCTAAAGCTTTGATCTTCATTGTTTAGTGACATGCTAGGGTTTGTTTTAAATCTTGTTAGTATCATGCCTAGGATCTTGCTATTATTATGCTTTATTTTTAACATGATTGTTATAATTATTGTTATGATGATTATTTTAATTACGATTGTTAATTTGATTATTATTATAATGATGATTATTATGTTGCTTGATTATATATTTGTTGTTATTGCTTGATCACACCTTTTATGCATGTTTAAAGGGAATTTGTACTTGTAATCATGCTTAATAAGATAATTAATAATCTTGTTTAGGGTTAATATGATTTTAATTCAAGTGATAGCCAATAATAGTTATATTTGTGCATTAATATTCAACCAACATAGATTATACAGCTTTAGGGTTAACCTATTAATTGCATGTTAGTCAGAAAGCACAAATGAATACGAGAAGAATAAAGTAGAGGCCTATTATTAGGGCAGGTTCTTTCTCTTTAAGATTGGATTTGTACCTTCATCCACGAACTTCCAGTCTTGGTTCCAGACCTATTGGAGTTGACGATCTCTTGGATCGTTAAGAGGTGTAACCTTCACACTGTGAACGGTTTACAAGTTCCTAAAACTTGTTGGCGACTCATTTGCTCTAGCCTCCTTCCCTTTGGAAGCCACCGTACTTAAGTGTATGATTATAGTGGGGTTCAAGTTTGGTAATGCTTGAAATATTCCCTACACCTCCATTATTGGCCGAGTTGAGTATTTAATCTTTGGAGTGCTTCTATCCATGTTTACATTCAATACATTTCATAAAAAAATCCATTTCCTACCTCATTTCCGTACGCAATAACTTGTTTTCCTCTTTTTGTGTCCATATCGCAAAACCAAGAGAAACTAATATTTTGGCCTTATAATTTTGATCCAATTATTATTTGGTTAAATAGGCATTTTAATAATCTTTCCAACAATATATCATAAGCCCAATTTAAATTTAAAACGAAGAAGATATGAGCCAAACACTAAACTATATCCAAAACTGACGCCGTCTCACTACATATCTTTTATTCTACAAAATATTTGAATCTGATTTTGATGGGGTTAGAAAGTGGACTTAAACAGCTTTCCAACGACATTTTTTTATCTTATTCCGATTTCTAGATCAAAAGATATGATAAAAACAAAAACCACAAAAACTGCTTTCAATTGGGTTTTATTCTGATTAAATTCGGATTTTATCTTAATTCTTCGACCCTTCTTTTGTCATTATAAATAGAGGTCATATCACCCCTTTTTCAATCATCAACAAGCTTGATCACAAATCATTCTCTTCTTCCTCTTTATCATAAACTCTAGCCTCCCTATTTTCTCATAATACTTCCCCTAATAAGCAAGCTAAGGAGTCTATACTTAACCCGAGGTTCCATCCTTAAACCAAGGCGTGAAAGCAATTTAAAGGAGCGCGTGAAATGTGAGTAATTAATATGATTACTTATTTTATTTTTATATTTTTAGTATCATGATTAGGGTTTATTATGATTTTGATTTGACTAACAATTTATTGTTGAATATATTGCTTGCAATATTAATGTTGATTTTATTAATTTTATGATCGCCATATTGCATGTTTAAAGGGAATATGTAATTGAAAATCACACCTAATAAGATAATTTGGACAACTGGTTTAAGTTCCTTTTTAATTAATCATGTTATTAAATAAAGTGATCAAAATATTTTAGAATTATATGTGGCATTAATATTCAACCAATTTAGCATAATAATAGTTTGGAGCAAATTGAATTATTTGTTTGCATGCCTTTGAGATCGCAGGAATCACTTTTCGCTATAAGAATCGAGTAGAGGCCAATCTGATCCTCCTTTCGTGGCTCCCAACAATATGGAGTTAGTAATCTCATTAATTATGAATGGGGTGTAACCTTCTCGGGTCAATCGTTGTCCCTTAATCGTGGTTGCCTTTTATGATCCGTGAACGGTTTAATAGTTCCTTAAAAACTTGTTGGCGGCTCCCTACTTTCCTTATCCCTAATCGTAATGTCAATTCCCACTTCGTATGAGTGCCAAGCATATTCACCACATGCTTAACGTAGGCGCACTTCAAATGATGCCTACAATATCAAATAAGGTTATTTTTAAACTAGAGCTATTATTGAGTTTTTACTTTATTTATTGGGTAGGGATGGCAACGGGTCGGACTAGGAGAGGATATGCTAAATCCGACTCCGACCCGACAGGAAGTCGGAGGTTAAATCCGACATCCGACTTCGACTCCGACTTCAATATCCGACCTCCGACTTCGACTCCAATCCGACCCAACTCCGAGTTGTTTTTTCATTATTCAATATAGTTTGAGATGTTGGGCTATTTGGGCCTTACAACCCACACCCAATGCCACCATGACCCACACAAAAATCCACTATCTATTAGAGTCGGAGTCGGATAATTCGTTAAAGTCGGACATTTGTCGGAGTCGGATTTTTTTTTCTCGAATTTTTTGTAGGATCCGGCTCCAACCCTCCTCCGACTCGGAGTCGGATTATTTTAACAGAGTCAAATTTGGATTATTCTTTTCTCGGATTGTAGCGGATATTTTACCTCGGATCGGGGCGGAGTAGGGTCGGATCCGGACTAGATTGCCATCCCTATTATTGGGTCAATATCAAGTCATTCATGTATAATTTGTTTATTGAGTTGAATGAAGAGGTTTAAATTTTCAAGAATTACAAATTATTTGTAGAAAATTTTAAGTGTGACGAATATAAAGCTTAAAAAGTAATTTTATATAATTGTTATGTAAATAAAGTAAACTTGTTACTCAGGTTTAGTTCTTTGTAGTAAAAAAAAGTTAGCTTTTTAACAATTAGTAAATATAGTAGTATAAGAACTTGAATAAAAAGGTCCATAATCAATTATGGTCGGGTTAAATTCGAATTGGGTAAAAATCAAATCGAGTTAAAATTGGGTTGGATTAATATCAGTTTGGGTCAAAATAAATCGGATTAGATCGGTTATTTGTCGGGTCAATTTCGGATCGAATTGAGCTCGGGTCGGGTCAAACCGGTTCGGTTTGAGTTCAGATCGGGTAGAATAGGATTCGGGTTGAGTTTAGGTTGGATCAAATCAATTTCGAGTTTAGTTCAGATCGGATCAAGTTCGGATTTGGATTGAGTTCAGTTTGGTTAAGATCAGGTTTGAGTCTTGAATTTCTGGGATCAAACCGGATCGTTTATAATTTAAAACAGATAGTTTTTTCGAATCGGTATAGTTTTGAAACCTCTAAGTACAACCCGAAACAACTCACCAAAGTAATAGTATATTAATCGTACCAATAATCAACGAAGTACTTTTCAAGTAGGTGAATTAATATATTTGCTACCATACCTATCCACAAATTAGGTGAGATCGTTTTCAATCATAACTCTACACAAGTTGTAGCGTTTACTTGTCAAATAGTAAAATTGAAATGAAAGGTGGCAATGTAACGTACACATAATATCCACGTACTAAGTTTATGTTTTAACACCTAGATTTACATAATTGTACAAATTAAATTGATTGCCTTACTCAAATTTATCACCCTTATTCAATTTTTGTTCACCCTATTGTATAAGCTAACAGTATTTATTACTCCCTTCGTTATTTTATTACTACCTTCGTTATATGTTATGTACAACGATTATACATTTTCCCTCTCTATTTTATATCAAATCGTTGCCCATAGCCTGTAACGGTGGTAGTATATGCTTGTATTACTTTTTTGGGTCATTAAAATTAAGTGCCTATTTCTATTGTACTTTATTCTCTTTTTGATGATTTCTCATCCTTTATTTTTTTTTCTTTTTTGTACTTCGACATTAATTCTCAATACTTTCTCTCTCCTAATTCTCAACCACTTTTTTCTTTCTCTCTCCCCACATGCATATTTGTACTTCTAATTATTAAATTTAAGGATTTTTAAAAAATTTTAATTTCCGTGCAATCAACTGGAAAATAATAAGCATATCATAGAAGGACGGAGAAAGTACTATAATACTGCTAACCTACTTTGGGACCCTCATTCTTTCATATATTGCCTATAAATACATGTGCTACATTTTGCCTATCCAACTTAAAGAAGAATTAGTTAAGTCTTCACAAATAGTTGTACAAGTTGATTAGCTTGTTTCCTAGGGAAGTACTTGATAATGGCCTATTCAAAGGCTTTGCTGCTTGCTATAATTGCTGTGACTCTAGTCATATGCTCAGCTCGCCAATTGGCTGAATCTTCAACGAATGAGAAATCACGTGAGTTTCTATTGCCTTTTAATATCTATTTTTTGAGTATAAGGCATTGTTTCAAACAAATTCATAGAAAGTTTAATTTCCTATAAAAATAAGTATATGCATACTTGTTTAATTGACAATAATGTAGGAATTGAGACTTTTTAGGAAGTTTTACTTCCTACAAAATGGAGGAATTAATTTATATAGTCCCCTTTAACTAAGTGACACTTCCCATGTGAAATAGAAATTCCTACATTCAATCAAAAATTTTGAAAACTAAGAAATTAAAATTTCATAGAAATTGAGATTTCATAAGAATTTCTACTTCATATAGCTAACCAAACAAGGCCTAAGTCAGCTTGTGATGAATTTATTGTCCAACTAGAGCACCTAAAAAATCATTACAAGTACTTTTTTAAAATTAATTTTTAATAGTTTTGTACATAATTTTAAAATTAAAAGTACACATTGCAATATTGCATCATGGGACAGGTACCAGTACCATTAGTACTAATGGTTCGGGTATCCGATAACCAATAGCACTAAAAGTGATATCCATAAACCGAACCGATAAGTTCGAGTACCCGGATTTCAGGTACTCGGATTTTCGAATTGGTTATCGGGTACCCAATAAACTATGCAATAGTGATCATTAAACTTAATAAATTAGTTATTATGATATATTTTAACACTAATTAACAACAATACTACATGATCTTTACCAAATTATTAATTATATACCACATGATCTTGACCAAATTATTAATTATATTACTACAATGACCAAATTGCTTATCGGTTTGGAACGGGTAACCGTTAACTTTAAAATGATACCCAATAACCATACCCGATAACAAATTATCGAAACGGGTACCCGAACCATTATGGTTATCAGATCGGGTACCCTAATTTTCGGAACGGTAACGAAACGGGTTTTCGGGTTTTCGATTCTTCGGGTAGTTTTGCTCAGCCCTAATTGCATGCACTTAGATCTCGTTATTGCATAATCTTGTTTTGGATAATTAATTAGGGCTTTGGGACATGCATGTCTAAAGCACGTCATTTATATACTTTTTCTAAATAAAGTTTATATCTTTCTAATTTTCTAATGAGCAAATCCGATCATACGTCTTAGGTCATGTTTGGTGGTAGCGTTTGAGGTAGCGATTGGCGTTTCGACCGGTCAAAACACTACTAGAAAAAATTTGAGAGTGTTTGGCAAGGTATCGATTTTTATAGCGGTTAACGATAGAGGTAGCGTTTAGGTAGGTTTTCTCAAACGTTAAAAATAGTAGCGTTTAGAAGTAGCGGGTAGCGTTTGACAAATTTTTATTAATTTTAAAACAATATTTATATGAATTTTGATATATTTTAGCATTGTAACCGCTACTTTTGCCAAACACTCATACCATCAACCGTTACTTTGACAGTTAACCTCTACCCACTACCAATTGACCGCTACTCACTACCTTAATAGCTACCCGCTACTCGACCGCTAAAAGCTACCCGGTACCGCTAGCTTATTAGTCTTTTGTTTTTTTTTTTTAGAAATTGTAGTGTTTTTGTATTACAGCAAACTGTAAGATTATAAAAGAATGTCATTGTAGTAATAGTAATGCTTATATTTCTTATTTGCAGAGTCTGTGGAGGAGTCTAAGTATGGACACTACGGTGGCGGACACTATGGAGGACACGGTGGCAGCCACTATGGTGGAGGACATGGTGGTGGCCACTATGGTGGAGGCCATGGTGGACACGGCGGTCATTACCCACCTAAAGAAGAGGATTCCGTGGAGGAGTCTAAGTATGGACACTACGGACATGGGGGTGGTTATGGACATGGTGGCGGTTATGGACATGGTGGAGGATATAGCCAAGGTGGAGGTTATGGACATGGTGGCGGATATGGCCAAGGTGGAGGTTACGGACATGGTGGCGGATATGGCCAAGGTGGTGGTTACGGACATGGTGGAGGATATGGCCATGGAGGCTACGGACACGGTGGACATGGTGGTCACTATCCCCCAAAGGTGACAAAAACTTCCGAAGAACAAAAGGGTAACTAATGAGTAATGGCTATAAAATGTGCGGAGTGTTGATATTTATTATTATATGTTAATAATGTGTTGATCAAAGAGTTGGGTATTATTATGAATTCTGGTATGTTGGTCATGTACTGATTATCTTTTCATGTACCCCTTAGTAATTTTCAAATTATGCAATGTTAAAATAATAAAATTGGGCGTGGAGTTTGAAGTTACATGTTATATTCTTTATATTAATTACTTATTGTTTTGACATGTCTATTATTTTATCGTACGATTTAGAGTATCTATCGTCGTTCGATCTCCATGAAGAATTCTGTTGGATCTTAAAGGTTTTGATGATGATGAAGTTAAACTAAAGCAAACTCAATTGATAAAGGTTTATAAATGTTTGATTAGTACAGGTGAAGTTGACCTTGGAGGTAGAAACACTACTATAAAAAGTGGAAAAAAGACCCCTAATTAGAGATCCGTTATCTTAACCAACAGGTATGTTTGATATAAGAGATCCTTTAATAGAGATAACCGGTCTCTTATAAGCCCTTGGGCCCACAACTTTATTGATAGGGGTGAGATAAGAAACCCATTGTAAGAGCAACGGGTCTCTTACCTTCCTTTTTCACTTCTCAATTATTTATGCGTGTTGTTGTACCATCCTTTTGCTCAATCTCTCTCCTCTGCATCTCTTTGTTTATCACCGACATTCCTTTGCTAATTTTTTTCCTCAAAAACTCATTTCTCATTCACCTCCAATTTATGGCTTCATCTCCTTATTTTCCACCTTTATCAACGACTTCTTCGAGCATATGCATGCTCCTTGTATTTTGAGAAGTCTCCACCTTCAAGATCCCTCTTTGCTTATCCTCCGACGACAGTTTCAAAGTGCTTTAGTGCAATTAGATCTAGATTTAATCATTCAAGGTACAGTTTTTGTGAATTTCACTGAGGTTGTTCGAAATTTATTGTTTTTTTCTGGGTTGCTCTGGGTTAGCAATGGTGGTGGGTAGATGTTTTTGGGTTGTTTTGTGAGTTGTGTTTTCGTTTGATTTTTGGTTTGTTTTTGTGATTTGGTTTTTGTTTAATTTTCAATTTGTTTTGGTAATAATGAAAACAGGGTTGTGATTCTTTTTATACTCTCGAATTCTAATTTTCATTATATTGATTATAATCCTTTTGTTGGATCTATTGAAAGATTATGTGATTGTGTAATTTGTGCTCTAATCATTGAGATAGATCTAGAGTTTTCGAGAAAAGGTCCGAAGATCTATATAAGAAAGGTCCGAAGATCTATATCAGAAAGGTCTGAAGATTGTGCAGTAGAATTTGCAGTGTTTTTAAAGTTTTGTAGTAGTGAAAAGTAACATATACTATGAAGACATGAAGAGACCTTTGAAGAAAAGTCAAGCAAAATAGAAGAAGAGTTCTCTAACAGAATTGAGTTCTTTAACAGGAATGTTCCCTAACAAGAACTTGAAGGATGCAAGTTGAAGACAGTAAGTTTTGGAAGGAACTTAGTCTACGAAGTTCCAGTTGAAGACTGGAGAATGAGTGACAGCAGGAACTTGGTTCTGGTCTACGTGAAGCCCAAGTAATTCAGAACTACAGAGGCGCGGCACAACAATATCGATTTAATTAAGATTTTATATTCTAAATTTATTATTAAATATGTTAAGTAGATATGCACGACACTTATTAGAATCATGACAAGATTATTGGAAAATTTAACTATACGGAAAAAGATAAAAGAAAGATTTTAAGAAAAAGATTTTCGAGATAATTTGTTTCTTAAAATCTGGGTTTAACAAAAGATTTTATTCGTTTTGTTAAAATTTATCTTATCTTATTTTCCGAAAAGATTTTCTCTCTTAAAAGATTTACATAAAACTTTATTTTGTGATTTAGTTAAATTAACTTATTTATCTTTTGAAAAACCCTACTTGCTATACGAGTTAATCTTGTATAAATAGTAGAAGTCTCATTTTCATAAGTTTTTGTGAGTTTTGTGTGAAGAAATCTCTTAGCTTAATTTGTGTAAGTTTGCAAAGCTTTAGGCCTTGTTTGGTTGCACTAAATTTATGTAGGCATTCAAAATTCTCAGGAAATGTACTATTGGGGTGTTGTTTGGTTAACCAACAAAAGTGCAAAGTGTAGGAAATTGAAATTTCTAGGAATTTCTATTTCCTACATAATGTGGGAATTTATTTACCCACTTCCCCCTAGGTGACTCAAACTTCCTAGGAATTGTAATTTCCTTAATGTCAACCAAACAAACTAAGGCAATGTTGTAGGAATTTGAAGAGGGAAATAATTTCCCATGATTTGCAGATTACCATGGGAAGTTAATTCCCATTGCGACCAAACGAGCTCTTAATCTTGTCATACTAGTTTCGGGTTTCTTGCATTGCTTGTCTAACATATTCGAGGTGTTATATTTTCTGTAATTGGTTGGGTTATTGGGTGAGTGTAAGAAATTTATATTGCATACAGGTAATTTTGCTTTGAGTGCAAAAGCTGTGTATTAGTACTGTGAGAGTACGAGAGAATTCGAGTTGGGAACTTAAGTTGGGTAGGATAGAGTCCTACTGTGTAGCAGTTTCTAATTGGACCCTTTGAGTAAAGGTTTTTCTTATAATAGGTTTGTAACTTGGTGTTTGCCCTATTATAGTGGATTGGTTTTTGTCTGGAAATCCCCTAAAAGGGTCAAGGTTTTACTTCTAGTTGGGTCCTGGAAGATTTCTTGTCTGCATTGCAAAGTTCCTTTTATGTTCTGTTTTATAATTTGCGAAAGTAGTCACTAGGAACTCACCTACAATTCACCCCCCTCTTGTAACTAACAATTGTATCAGAGCTTTGGTTCTCACGTTTAAGCAGATAATTTTGCTGAGTAAGTTCCTGAGGAGAAATGAACTACAAGGAGAAACTTGAAGAAGGGTATTCCACCCAACGTCCACCTATGTTCAACGGTAAGTTTTACACCTACACTACTACAAAAAGCGTGTTTTCTTGACGCTTTTTAGGCCTTTTTTCGACGCTAAAAATTATTTCTCGACGCTGCTAAAAAGCGTCGAAAATTTTCAGGGACCCAAAAAAGCATCGAGAATATCGACGCTTTTTTGTGTCTTAATTAATATGCGAAGCGTCAAAAATTACGTATTTCGCACATTATTTCAAATGTGTGTAGTTTTTTAGCGACGTTTTTACCTGTCCACATACTCAAATTTAGCGACGCTTTTTGTTGTCTTGCGTTTATTCGTGTCAGCCTATGGTATGGCATGAAACTAGTTAAAGTTTGAAAATGTGCAAATATGTAGACACTAAAAAGCGTCCAGAATTTTTTTTAAGCTTTTTTTTTCCTTTTATTAAATTATTACCATCATACTTACATTATAGTTATTTAAATTTATCATAAATTAAATTAAATTATTAATATTAAAATAAAAATAAATAAATATTCTATATAACTAAATTAAAAAAAAAAATTAATCAACAATAATAAGAGTACGTAGTTAATTACCAAATTTATAAAAGAAAACATCAACACAATTATTTTTTATAAAAAAAAACGTCGTATATTATAGTAGCTGGTCCCTAAATAAATACATCACTAATATAAGACTAAAAACCAAAATAGATAGATGATGGCCTTATAGACGATATAGTCGCTTGTTGACGCTCCAGTGTTCCGGCTTATTCTCTTGTTGCACCTACATTGCCTTTTCCAATCTTAAAAAAAAAAAAAAAAATTACAAAGTATAAATTAGTACATTACACAATATAGGCTCAAGATTCAACATGTTGTATATTATTTAAACATAGAATTGTAAGTTAAACATAGAAATATGAATGAACATCTTTTTTTTTTTTTTTTTTTCATGTTACGCTAGTATTAAGGTTACATTACCCAAAGGGTGGACAGAGTACTAATGCTCATATTGGGAGTTGTACTGGTATACTTGTATTTTCCCAAGGTTGGTATAAAATTTTACTCTCAGGGTGACACTTCTCCACCTCTTGCTCCTTCCTTAACCACACAACAGCAGCAGCCGCCGCCACCACCAACTACTTCTTCAATTTCATAGGCAACTATTACAGAGTTACAGGACACATTTGCAACATAAAAGAATTCCTCAGAATATCTGACATTTTTTTTTTTCAATTTTCTGAACATGAAGACTACATCATTCTTGACTAAAATGTACTACAATTAACAGGTAATGATTAAAAAAAACCTTCGTGAATAAATCAGAAATCTGAAGCAAAGCTTGGGCATAATGGCAATCCAACAAGGTTCAAATCAAGTATATTCAAGATTACACGAGCAATCTTTAGTCTTTCTAAGTATCTTAGGCAAAGTCCATGGAAAAGGAATTAAGTCCACCCTGCCAGTGGAAACAACCAACCCAAGGTGTGCAATGAGAGCAACAACAGACCAATTTCAACAAAAAAAAAAAAATAGATTAGACCAAATTAACAAAGGATACTCTTATCAGGTTTATATTGATAAAAACCCGCTCACATAATTAAGCATGAGACTGCTATGGGGGTGTAGGGAATATTTCAAGTGTTACCCTTAGCTTGAACCCCAATGTGATCATACACTAAGGTACGGTGCCGTCCAAAGGGAAGGAAGCTAGAGCAAAAGAGTCGCCAACAAGTTTTAGGACCTTGTAAACAGTTCACGAGGTAAAGGTTACACCCCTTAACGATCTATGGTATCGTCAACTCCAAAAGGTGCGGAACCATGACTGGTAGTTCGGGGATGAAGGTATAAATCAAACCTAAAAGAGATTGTACCTGCCCTAATAATAGGCCTCTACTTTATTCTGATCGTATTCATGTGCGCTTTCTAACTAACATGCAATCAATAGGATTAACCCTAAATATGTTTATCTATTTTGGTTGAATATTAATGCACAAATAAAACTATTATTGACGATCACTTGAATTATAATCAAATTAACCCTAAACAAGATTATTAATTGTCTTATTAAGCGTGATTACAAGTACTAATTCCCTTTAAACATGCATAAAAGGTGTCATCAAGCAATAACAATATATATAATCAAACAATATAATAACAAAAATTATAATAATAATCATCATGAAATTATAATTATCATAATTAAAATAATCATGTTAACAATAAAGCATAATATTAATAGCAAGATCCTAGGCATGATACTAACAAGATTAATAACAAACCCTAGCATGTCACTAAACAATAAAAATCAAAGCTTTAACCCTAACATGATACTAACGATCATAAATATTAGGAAGAACATAAAAGGCATCGTACTTTTAATCATACTTGATATTAAAGCTACCCTAGACATGATACTAGGAAGATCAAAACGCCCTAACATAACACGAGGAATCATAATAACAATCTAAGCATGATTTCTATATCATAATAACAATAAAAACCATTAAAGCTCTTACTTGGATGCCTTGAACCTCTTTCTAATAACAAAATACACACGTTAGTAATTTCAAGGAAAATAATAAAACCAAAAAATTAAATTAAATAATTAAAATAGAGATTTGGGACCAAACCCTCAGAAATTAAAACCTTTCACGTCTAGGGCGAAGGCAACTTCGAACTATGCTAGGTGTTTCTAGGTCTTATGAATGCGAAATTTTGTATGAAGGGTGGTTTAGAAAAGAGAGAGAGAAAAGCTTCTAGCTTTAAGAGAGAAGAGTTAGAAAACTAAGAAATTGATAATTGTAGATGATTGAAAACAGAGTTTTTAGGAGGCTATTTATAGAGAAAATCAGCCAAAAAGATAGAAAATCGAGCCAAAGTTCCGACATGAAAAAACAGAGTTAGCGCCAAACGCTGACATTAGCGACAGACGCTAACGCTAGCGCCAGGCGCCAAGCTTAGCGCCAGACGCTAATATCTGGCTTTAGACGCTAATCAGAATTTTGACTCGTTTTCTAAAAATCAGATAAAATTTAACCGTACAGGAGGATAAAATCGTATTTTCCTCAAAAACACTCCTTTATTCTGATTAAAATTCCAAAAAGTTAACAAAAGTTAATTTATCAATGCTAATTGAATTAAGAACGAAAAGAATCTAGAAGACTAAAACCATTCCAAATTGTATTAGGAATGATAAATCCATATTAGGCCCTCCTCTGGATCATTGGGCCGCATATAAGGCTCAATACTGGGCCCAGTTTAGTAATTTGGCCATAATTTCGTCAATATTCATCGGAATTGGGCTTATAATATATCGTTGGAAAGGTCTTTTTAAGCCCCATCCAACTATACTATTAATGGACCCATATCATGGACCAACCAAACTGGATTAGCTATTTTCTTAAAATAGGTTTTAAAAAATAGAGAAAAGAGAAAATAAATTAAAACTATCCGCAACACTAGATTTTCCACACTTTCACCTTATTCGATTATGATTCGACGTGAAAGGTACTCATCAAAGGGTTTGGTTTTGGGGAGACACAAATGGGTGTCTACAGAAGCCCCCACTTTGACTGAGTTTGGAGAAACGCAAGTTTCGAAAACAAAAGTCTAAGTATCGATAGGGACGGAGAAAGATTTAGAACGTTCTGCGATCCTAAATCATTCTTGTAACGCCGATGCCTGCAAACTAGCGTTAGTTAAAACAGATAAGAGAGTTAAGAAACGCATATCTTGCACCGTCGAGCACACGTCTCTGAAAGTAACCGATTTGTTGCTGCATTTGTCGTTGTGACAACCTTCTACACGCTAGGGAACGCCATCTTACTGTTTTGATGTTCACCCGTCTCTGAACGATAGAGCTTTTTTGGAAGAAATGTCTACGCATCTCTGAACAAAAGAGCTTCTTTTTTAGGATTGTTCACTCGTCTCTGAACAAAAGAGCTTTAATAGGATGCCCACCCGTCTCTGAGTAGGAGAGCTTGAAATACATGTCCACGCGTCTCCGAACAAAGAGCTTTTTTAAATATGTCCACGCGTCTCTGAACAAAAGAGCTTTAATGATATGTCCACGCATCTCTAAACAAAGAGCTTTGATGATATGTCCACGCGTCTTTGAACAATAGAGCTTTTGATGATATGTCCACGCGTCTCTGAACAAAAAAGCTTGAAAGGATTGTCCACGCGTCACTGAACAAAAGAGCTTTGATGATATGTCCACGCGTCTCTGAACAAAAGAGCTCTAATACTTGAATGTTTGTTGCGATAATATTCCGAAGAAAACTTTCGAAGACCAACGCTTGTCGATCTTTAAAGCTCGCTTGAACTTTGCTTCCGCTATGCCAGTACGTCGGCGCTTTTGATGCTTGTGAACCATTATGTCGGTGCCTCTGTTGTTTATGAACAAGTATGTCGGTGTCTCTGCGATGAGCCAATGTTTAGGCGCTTTAAGCTAAGTGAGACGATCTTTCGTCAGGTCGATCACTTATTGCGATTGTAATCAAGCCGACTACTTAATCATGTTATATTGCTTATAGGGGCTAACTGGCGTACCAAGGAACCCGAAATTGCTGAAAGAGGTTGAAATAACTTCTCTTAGTGATTCAGCGTTCTGTCGCCGCTGCAATGCCTCTGGCGCCGCGATTTGGCTTTGTCGCCAGACGCTGAAATCTAGCGCCAGGTGCTGAAATTTGTTGTCAGACGCTAGATGTTGTCGTGTGGTGCTGGAGTCGGGTCTTCCCTATTTTGCTCTTGCTGCCGCTGGGATGCACCTGTATTTATCTTTGACTATAGGACTTTGCTAATCTCTTTAATTATTTTAGGGTTGACCTAAGGTTTAATGTCGCTTGACTCATTGACTTGACACGACTCAAGGTATAAACTTGACTTACTGTGATTGACTCGAGATTGACTCGACTCGAAGTAAAATGACACGTGTGACTCATGACCCGTTGTGCATTGTATTATGATTGTGCGACTCGAAAATGCAAAAAAGCAAAAAATTTCCGTCATTTTTGTGGAGGGTACCAACTTTCTCCCGAAAAAGAAAGACGTGAAAAAGAATCGAAGTTTTTGAAGGTGCATGTTGAATGAGCTTAATCCGTTAACGTTGTCTCTCATAGTACAAGGATTGTAACATCTTAGACTATCCTAGTTGACTCGATAATGAAAATATTTAGGTAACTTAGGCGCATAGTCTAAGTACTTTATACTTTGTGATGCAATGATGATTGATTGATGAGCGATGTTGATATGACAAGGCATGCTTCAACATTGTGTTAAGATTTCATGACAACGGGTTCCTAAGGGAAAGTATATTTGGTCATGTATCTGTGATGTGTGTGATAGTGATTCTAAAGTTAGGCTGCAAGGGCTAAGTGTCTGGAAAATATATTAAAAAGAGTTAAATAATGGTGACTCTTTAGGCTAGGTAAGCTAATGATGTAGGGATCAAGCCTCCAAGTCCAGCTCTTGGTGAAAAGGGATGAGCATTAGACATCCCTTGATATGACCATGATGTGTGAATGTTAATATGATTGCAATTTTTTATTAAGGTCGCACCTTGATGTGAGGTTGCCTACGTATCCGTTAGGAATCAGGCCGAACGTAGCTCTAGCCGAACCTCGCGCAAGTGTGTGTATACCTCAAAAAGGTCTTTTTTAAGGGTTGTAATGTGGTTAGGCTAAAGGTTGAAAAAGAAGGGGATAAAGGCTCAAGACCCTCGATAAGCCCCCAAGGTGTGCAACCTTGCTTTTGAATATTTGTATTTTTATGCTTGAGTTTCTACTTTTTTTTAGCTCTCTTTCTTTTTCTTTAGCATTTATTTTATTTTTATAAGTGTAGGCAATTCCAATCATGCGGTCTATCACTCACTTGGCATTCATGTTTCTCAGGCACGGTACCGAGCACTCGATAAGAGATGTAATCTGAGACGTGTTCATATCAAAGACATGTTCATGTCAAAGACATTGGAACACTTGCCCTTTTGTACACTTTTATTATTATTATTATTTTTTTTTTTGCTATTTTAATATTTTTAAGTGACTCAAGATTTTTTATTTTTTTTGAAAATTGCATAAGTTGCACATAATCACATCCCAAAGTTAGGTAGATATGGGTTAAAAAATGAAGGGTCTATCGTTAGACGAGGCTCAAAGTGGTTTGCCAACAAAGGATTGCATATTTGAAGGGTTAAAGGTGATATGATGTGGCTACAAGGGGTGCCTCAAATCATTGGTATACCCTGTGCTTAGTTTGACATGGATTTTTTTTTTATTGCAATGCGATGATCATTGTAAGGAAATTAATGCTCATTATATTTAAAAAGTGAAGGGTAAAAATCAAACTCTAAGAAATAAATTAAAGGAGGATGAAGGGTACCTATGCTAGACTTATTGGGGAAAGGGTTTGAAAAAAAAAAAAAAAAAAAAGAAAGCATGAAATCTTGATGAGAAGCTTGCCTTGAGCATTTGTTTCATCATTACCCTCATTTTTTTTTTTTTGTCAATCACATGACTCAAACTCAATTAAACATGCATGGATGGAAGTAGGTAGGAAGAATGAAGGTTGTGATATGGAGAAAGCATGTAGAGAATGGAAAGATGATGTAGATGGAGAGATATGAAAAAATTAGGCATAGACTGTACCCCCAACTCAAATGACGGAAAGAATCGACTCATGCATGAACCTAAGACATTGTCATGATGACATATACACAAAGTGTGTGCTAAGACTAGTGAGTGTATGTGACATGTTAATACTCGTGTCATGACCACGTGGCTAGACTATGTGACTAGATTCAAGCAAAGACTAAGTTAAGACTTCACATATATGCATTAAACTGGACAGACTGGTATTTTAGTCATAACTTTTGATCTGTGGCTCTGATTGGGATGAAACAAACTCCAAATTACAGATAAAACTCGGGGCTACAGATCCATAGGTTGTACGACTCGTAACTCTTCCTAGAACTCGGTCTATGACCAAAACAAGTTGACCCTTGTGCAGTATTCGGGAATAAAAATCCGGGTTGATTTAAAGGAACTATGACTCGATTTTAAACATATTTATTATCTCAAATTAATTAATTAATTAAGAAAAGTCTTTAGTCATTAATTATTTTATTAAGACTTATTTACAAGCACAAGTCAAACCAAACAGTTAGCTTAGTCACATAATAAGTATGCACAAGTAAGAGATGCACAAGTAGTAAAGTAGTCACAACATGATGCAATGAGTTTGCAACCTAACCATGGCTCTAGTTCTCTAAAGTTCGGGATATGGGTTAGTCAAAAAGGGTCCATGGTTAATTGTCCGGATGCACCACGCGTAGGGGTGGGACTTCGGTCTGGCGGTTCGGTTTGACCTCGGTTTGGGTCGGTTTCGGTTTGAAGCGGTTCGGATTGAAACGGTTTAGTTTAGCTGGCGGGTCGGTTTGGTTCGGTTTGGGTTAGTCACGGCTCGGTTTGGTTTCGGTTTATTTCTTTGCGGTTTAAATTCGGTTTGGGTCATAAGCGGGTCGGTTTATAAACGATTCGGATTATGTCGGTTCGGTTTGATACGGGTCGGTTAAGGGGGCGGGTTTACCCGGGTCAATGTCAGTTCGGTTTACAAACGGTTTGGATCAAGCCGGTTTGGTTTGAAATGGGTCGGTTTAGGGGCGGGTTTACCCAGGTTAATATCGGTTCGGTTTATAAACGGTGCGAATCATGTCGGTTCAGTTTGAAATGGGCCGGTTTGGTGGAGGGTTTACACAATTCAATTGGTTCGGTTTATGAACGGTTTGGATCATGTCGGTTCGGTTTATAAGCGGTTTGGGTCATGAATTCATGATTGTTTTAAAGATCGCGTCATGACCATGATTTAGTGAGTTGATACTTATAATACGATAAATCGATAATTAAGAATGTACAAGTATTCAATTAGATTGATCAATAAGTGTTTTAAACTTTTAAGTTTTAATGATCAGATATGTAAATATGTTTATCGATTGTAGTACATACCAATAATTCAATGAGGCAATGATACTTATGATAGTATGATAATGATACCAACCGTACATTCGTACGATATGATATACATAATAATTAATCTATAATTACATATACATTAACAATATCGTATTGAATCAATTTCTATTTCCAAACATTGCATTTCTTATAAATTATAACTTACACGAGATTAAATGGATTCGTTATTTAGTTTGTTACTTTATTTAGATTACTAACTCAAACAACTTAATAAGTTAAATGGACGAAATCACTAATTAAAGTGGTGATGAAATCATTATGCAATACTAATGTACGAATAGTCAAATATACAACGGTTAGATTGAATGCCCATGAAAAACAAAGGTTAGATTTTCATTACTTTATTAGTTATTAGTATTACTTATTAAGTTATTATTAGTTTATTATATATATATACTGATATACAGTCACAGACTCACAGATATATATAATATACATATAGAGATGTCAGATATTGATGTGCATTAACTCATTAAGTCATTAACTATGTCGTATTGAATCAATTTCAATTTTGAAACATTTGCGTTTCTTACAATTTATAACTTATAAGTAATAAACTAATAATAATAATAATAGTAATAATAATAATAATAATAATAATAATAATAATAATAATAATAATAATAAATTATAATAATAATTATAATAATATTATAATAATAGTAGTAGTAAACTAGTAATAATAATAATATTAACAAATAATTATACTAACAACAACAACAATAATAATAATAATAATAATAATAATAATAATAATAATAATAATCCCTCAAAATAATAATAATAATAAATAATTAAAAAAACGGTCAAAAAGGCCTAGAAAAGCACAAAAAAAATCTAGACCGTTAGATCTAGATGAATATTCTGGAATCTACAAAAAAAAAATGAACGGTTAGATGTTGAGATTGAATATGGACGGTTAGATCAACTGAACAAGTAAAACCTAAACCTAGAAAAAAAAAACCCACTCTATCAGCCATTCAGCCGTTTTACTCACTCATAGTTTCTCTCTCTAATTTCTCAGTTTCTCACTCTTTCTTTCTGAAATTCTCAAGAATCTCAAACTCAACTTCTCAACTTTTAAAAATCCTAATTAGGGTTTTTGTTTTCGTTTCATTTGTGTTTTGGATCTACATTTCTGATTTCTCGCTTTACATTCTCGTTTTTTTGTTTTTTCAAATCTTCCTCTCTTTCAATTTGAAGGCTTCAAGCCGTCAAAAGTTCAAAACTCAAGGTAATTTTTTGTTAATTTTTGTTGTTTTCGTTTTGATTTTTTTTGTTTTTGTTTCGGTTTGTTTATTTAGGGTTTTTGTTTTCGTTTCATTTTTGTTTTGGATCTAAATTCTGATTACTGACTTTTCCATTCTCGTTTTTTTTTCCAAATCTTCCTCTCCTTCAAGCCGTCAAACCTCAAGGTAATTATTTGTTAAATTTTGTTGTTTTCGTTTTCGTTGGTTTTTTACTTTTTTTATTTAGGGTTTTTGTTTTCGTTTCATTTTTGTTTTGGATCCAAAGTTCTGATTTCTAACTTTTCCATTCTCGTTTTTTTTTTTCAAATCTTCCTCTCCTTCAAGCCGTCAAACCTCAAGGTAATTTTTTTGTTAATTTTTTCGATTTTTTTCGTTTCCGTTTCGGTTTTTTATTTTTTTTATTTCAAGTTCTGATAATCTACATTCTTGATTTTTTCTTTTGATCTCCAGTTCAGGCAGTTCTCCATCTTCAAATCTCCTTCAAGCCGTCAAAGGTAATTACTTTTTCCTTTTCGTTTTTTGTAATACAGTTTTTCTGTTTTTGTATTTGATTATTGTTGTTTTTCTTGCTTGAATATAGTCGAAATATGCCTAAAATCTGTTGTTGATTGTATTTTTGTTTTTTACGGGAAAATGGTAGATTTGTGCTGTTTTGTTGTTTATTATGCTCGATTTAAAAGTAATGATGATGGGTTGTTCAGATTATGTGGTTATTGGCTTTTTTACCTAACAAAAGACCAAATTGTGTCATTTTCTGCAGTTATGTGCATAAAATAAATGCTAGTTTAGGGCTAGTAAAATAAACATCTCATGTTTATTTATAGGTTCATAATTTCATTGGAAACTTTTGAAAAAGTTTAAGCTTTTCTTATGTATGCTTTTTTCTTTTTGAGGATATAGGGGTAAACTTTTGCCAAAGAATGTTGAGGCATTGGTTACCACCCAAAATTGGTGCCGTGGTTATCAAGCGGATGTTGAGGAAGACGTCCTCCTTATTGGTAAAGAGATTGAAGCCGAAAGTGCTTCATCTGCATAACTGATATTTGTGTCTCATTGTGGTTTATTTTATCTTGAAAAATCGTAGCCCTTGTCATTTATTTTCAGACTTACTGGCAGCATTTTTCAAGACTTTTAAAATCGTTGCCCTTGTCATTTATTTTCAGACTTGCTGGCAGCATTTTTCAAGACTTTTAAAATCGTTGCCCTTGTCATTTATGTTGAGACTTAAATAGTTAAATGTATTTTGGTACTTGCTGGCAACATTTCTTAAGTTTTTGTTAAAACAACCATTGCTCAGTGATGTAAATCTGAGAGCAATTTTAAAAAAACAAAAGCTATAATTTTGAAGTTGCTTGAACTTGTTATGAGCTGCTGCCTGCTGGTAGTGCTTTTGCGTTTTGGTTGTTGTCTCTGCTGAGTTGTTATTGCCTATATTGTTGCCTGCATGAGCTACCTGCCAGCTTGAGGTGCCGTGTTGCTGCCTTTTGTGTTATGAATTTATGATAAGTTTTGTTGCTGTTGTTTCTTATGCTTGCTGTTTTAATTTTTCTTGAATCATCGTTGCCCTTGTCATTTATGTTGAGACTTCAATGTATATGTACTTGCTGGCAGCATTTTTCAAGTTTTAAGTTAAAACAGCCATTGCTCAGTGATGATACGATAAACGTAAATCTGAGAGCAATTTTGAAAAACAAAAATAAGTTCCTGCTGAGTCCCTTCTGCTTATATTATTCCTTGCTTCTGATAAGTTGTTGATCTGTTATTCCGTGTGCTGGTTCCTGCTTGTTGCTGCTATTTCCTCTGCTCTTGGGTGCTGTGCTGCTGCTTCAAGATTCTGCTTCAAGATTCTACTCCCAAATCACTCACATTCTCACTCCTCCCTTCATCTTATAATGTATCATTTTTTGCAACCCTAAACTTGATGTTTCAGTTGATAAATTTGAAATCTGTAGTGATAGTAGTTTCATTATGTATTGGTATATGTATTGTGAATTTGGGAATTTTAATCAATGAAAATGGTGACTTTTTTAATTGCTTGTTGATATTACTCTAATTTCAATGCTATTTATCTGCTGGATTTGTGGTAATGTTATGAAATAATTGTGGCTACAAATTTGGGATGCCTCCGTATTTATTAAAATTCTTTTACTTAATATCTGGTTTAATATAAGAAAAGCTAAAAAAATGTGTTTTATAAACATTTTAGTCCTCCCCTTTACAAAATATTTGTATAAGAAAGTTTTATAAAGTGATAATGTGAATGATTGTACGCCTTATTGACTAGTACAGTAATATTCTAATGCTTATGCCACTTATGTAACGCAATCTCATACATCTCCAATCTTATGTTACCTTTGAGGCTTTGAGTGTTATTGGATGATCATGAATATCAAGGAACAATGAAGATAATTTGGGTGGACTAGCATTATTACTGGAATGAAAATGATACAAATGATATATCTTGTAATTAAAATAAATAAGTAATCTAAAACGATATTAATAATGTCGTTGGCCTAGATCTAGGTGATATAAACCTTTGTATAAACCTAAGCCGTTTGATTAGATCTACATTTATTAACATTAATTAAATAGCCATTTAGGTTGTAAATAATTCAATTTGAGTTAAGCAGTTTGTAATCGGATCAGTTTAAACAGGTTGCGGTTCGAAAACAGTTCAATTTTAACGGTTTAACGGGTTATGGCAGTTCAGTTTAGACGGTTAGCGGATTATAACGGTTCGATTTATACGTGCGGTTTAAACGGTTTCGGTTCATAAACGGGTCGGTTTAAACGGTTAGCGGGTTACAAATGGTTCGATTTAAACGGTTTTTTTTTCGGTTTAAACGGTTTCGGTTTATAAACGGTTCGGGTCATTAACGGGTTTATAAACCATTCGGTTCGATTTAGTTTCGGTTCGGATTTGCGCAGTTTGGTTTGTTATCGGTTTACGGTCCGTAACGGGTTGACATTGAGCGGTTCAATTCGGTTTCGGTTTGATATTGAACGGTTCAGTTCGGTTTTCGGTTTATATTTATCGGTTTATAAACGGATCGGTCCGTGATAGTTCGGTTCGGTAACGGGCAGTGTCACGGTTCGGTTTGAAAAGTCCCACCCCTAACCACGCGGAAGCCTAACCGTGAAGGGTTGGCGCGAGTGGATGAGACATCGCGAGTTTAGAAAAACTCGCTGCCATGGTTAGTGAATTCTACATTCTCGGATGTACCCTTTGTTGCACAGAGCGTTCAATCAGGCAAATGGAACATGAATTCTCAGAGGGTTATGTCCATATGTAGAACACATATGGGTTTCAGAAAAGTGAGAAAAACTCAATCAGGAAGTAGGATCTAGCAAACAGTGCTAAAAACTGGTCAAAATTAGAACGTATATTTCTAGCTCGATATTGGAAGAACTTGGCGCCAGCAAACAGAGGCCAGTGCCACTTTTTAGATTTAGGCCTGGCGTCAGCTGTCGCCTGGCGCTAAAGTCAAAAAGTTGGCTCTAATCTTTGTTCGTTGACGCTAGTTCCTACATGCCTCAGCAGCTTTCTGCGCTCGATAAAATTTTTCAGTTTTGCGCATCATTATTTCAATCCTAGTTGTGAAAGATATTTCTCAAATTTCCTTCGTGTAAAATCTTATGTTTTAACTCATTACGGATGGTCTTTCCAATGAGATTTTTTTATGCATATGACAATAATGTTAATCAAAATTACGCACATGAAATACTTAGAACTTTTCGAGTCTCATCCACTCATTCTAAATCATTGCCGAAATAAATTTCAGGAATTAAATAGAAATCCTCCCCAATAGAGTCGCCAAAATCTGTAGGGAATATTTCAAGGGATACCTCTAGCTTGAACCCCTCTATGATCATAAACTAAAGTATTGTGGCGCCCAAAGAAAAGGAAGCTAGAGTAAAAGAGTCGTCAACAAGTTTTAGGAATTTTTAAACCGTTCACGAGGTGAAGGTTACACCCCTTAACGATCTAAGAGATCGTCAACTCCCATAGGTCTGGAACCATGACTGGTAGTTCGGGGATGAAGGTAGAAATCCAACCTAAAAGAGATTGAAGCTGCCCTAATAATAGGCCTCAACTTTATTCTGATCGTATTCATGTGCGCTTTCTGACTAACATGCAATCAATATGATTAACCCTAAACCTGTTTATCTATGTTGGTTGAATATTAATGCACAAATAAAACTATTTTTGGCGATTACTTGAATTATAATCAAATTAACCCTAAACTAGATTATTAATTATCTTTTTAAGCGTGATACAAGTACCAATTCTCTTTAAACATGCATAAAAGTTGTGATCAAGCAATAACAATATATATAATCAAGCAAAATAATAATAAAAATAATAATAATAATCATCATAAAATTATAATAAACATAATTAGCATAATTAAAATAATCATGTTAACAATAAAGCATAATATTAATAGCAAGATCCTAGGCATGATACTAACAAGATTTATAACGAACTCTATCATGTCACTAAACAATAAAAACCAAACCCTCAGAAATTAAAACCTTTCACATCTAGGACAAAGACAACTTCGAACTATGCTAGGTGTTTATAGGTCTTGTGAATGCGAAATTTTGTATGAAGGGTGGTTTAGAAGAGAGAGAGAAAAAAACTTCTAGCATTAAGAGAGAAGAGTTAGAAAACTAAGAAATTGATAATTGTATATGATTGAAAACGGAGTTTTTAGGAGGCTATTTATAGAGAAAATCAGCCAAAAAGATAGAAAATCGAGCCAGAGTTCTGACGCGAAAAAACAGAGTTAGCGCCAAACGCTGACATTAGCGCCAGACGCTAACGCTAGCGCCAGGCGCTAATGTCTGTCGTTAGGCGCTAATCAGGATTTTGACGCGTTTTCTAAAATCAGATAAAATTTAACCGTACAAGAGGATAAAATCGTATTTTCCTCAAAAACACTTTTTTATTCTGATTAAAATTCTAAAAAGTCAACTATAGTCAATTTATCAATACTAATTGAATTAGGAACGAAAATAACCTTCTAGAAGAATCTAGAAGACAAAAACCATTCTTAATTGTCTTAGGAATGATAAATCCATATTAGGCCCTCCTCTAGATCATTGGGCCGCATATAAGGCAAAATACAGGGCCCATTTTGGTAATTTGGCCATAACTTCCTCAATATTCATCGGAATTGGGCTTATAATATATCGTTGGAAAAGGTCTTTTCAAGCCCCATCCAACTATACTATTAATGGACCCATATCATGGACCAGCCAAACTGGATTGACTGTTTTCTTAAAATATGTTTTCAAAAATAGAGAGAAGAGAAAAGAAATTAAAATTATCCGCAACACTAGATTTTCCACACTTTCACCTCATTCGATTATGATTCGACGTGAAAGGTACTTATCACCGGGTTTGGTTTTGGGGAGACACGAATGGGTGTCTACAGGGGGGAACATCTTTTTTTTTTTTTTGACAGGAAGCAAATGATATTATAATTTAGGAAGCATCCAAAGCAACAACAGCAAAAACCAGGGGGGGGGGCCTCATCAGACCACACCCTCACATCCTCTAAGTCACTACTAGAGTTTGCAAGAAAATGTGCAACTCTATTACATGTTCTTCTCACAAACAAGAAGTCTAGGCTGGTAAACAAGCAATAAAGAGAAAAAATGTCATTCAAGATAATTCCCAAGGCGTTGCAAACACGAGTTCTGTTCTTCAGGTTATGGGGAAAATCTTCTTTAAAAAATACGGAGTGTTGCATCAGTAATCTGATGTTTGAGGACAAAATTTTCTATTAAGAACTATTTCCATTGTGAAAGTAAAGCGTACATAAATCACCTAAATCCAAGATAATTTGACTTGCTTGCTACTTTAACTACCAAATTCCTTTCACATGTAAGAAGCCAAAGTCCAAAATTGCCCTAGGACTAGGTCAGAAGGTCATATTGATACTATAATCGTTACTATAATACTCCATGCTCAGAAGGTCAGAAGTCATTTTGATTAATATCCTACCTTCTTAAGAACTAAGAATGTGACTGAAAAGAGCTGCATTCAAGAAGTCACTAAATTTCAGTGTCAACCTCTAGTTATAATAATAGATTAAAGATTAACATTAACATTAAGTTTATCATACCTATAACACCATTATTATAAGAGCATGCACATCTAATCTAATAACAAATTAAAAGCTACAGACCATTAAAAAAAGGCATTAAAAGTTTAAAAGATGTTGTGAAATAAAGATAAAAGACAAATCTTACTTTATCCTATTCTAATATACATAAAATCATGCACATCTAATCAACCATACACACCAATCACACAATAACAAATAAGTAATAATTGTATTAGAAGCACTACTACTAGGATTATGATAACCAATATTGGAGATTAAAGTTTCAAAATTCATAGCTTCCTAAATATTAGAAATCATTGAGCGATAGGCCAGGAATATATCAGGTGTAAGACAATAATCTACCTCGTAATCATGGATTTTTTGCAGGCCGATTCTAGATAGATGGTCTATATATAGCTGCTCCTAATTCAATTGCTTCACCAATAGCTGGTGTCTAGCCTCAAATCTGACCCAACAGAAGGGAATTTTATATAAAGATCATACATAAACAATGAAACCAGATCATTAATATTGATAGCAAGGTATATAAAAGCTAAGAATGAATACTTCATAATAAAAGCAACAAGAAATCATATCTCGCACCCCACCTAGTCACCTACTACTTATCCTATCTACCATCACCACAAATAATTAAGAACAACACCAATAAAATACAAGTACTTATCAAATAACGAGCATACATCATATGCTACACTAACAAATTATAAAACTTCCTCAACCAGGACACCAACACCAAACTGAGACATCTATTTGCTTAGCAAACCTTAATCATCTATTGCTTGTTTGACAAGAGTGAAAAATTCAACATATTATACATTTAGGCCTGTTTATAGTTTCAACTTCCAAGCAATCACATTATTAATACACTTGGTCATAAAAATCATAGGTGTTTTCAACAGACAACTGCAAGAGCAGAAATATAAAATCGCAGAGCATCCATTCACCATAAATATTGCTCTGTATGATACCAATATAGCAGATTTTGCACAAGATAAACTAAATAGAACAATAATTCACAAAATTTACAATAATTAGCAAATAGTTAAACCTAATAATATACAATAGATAAAAAAAAAAAAAAAAAAAGCAACGGAAAGTCAATTACCCATCTCTATAGTCCAACCTCTTAAACTGCAATGGAGGCTAAAAGCTGTGAAGAATATTTCTGACAAAGAAATTGGTTATACAAACCTTAGACTTTAAAATTGAATTCTAACCATAAACATGTATTTATTTCTGGGCATTGTAAACTGATATAAAATCAATGAAACCTAGATAACAAGAAATTAGAGAAAACCTTTAAAATAGAAAAATCAAAACATGAAATTAAAGAATCTTACCAGAAAACAAATCAAAACGAGTGAAGCTAAGAATAAACTACATAAATTAGAATACAAACAAAAATGGATTGTCGATCGACTTCAACAACTAGAATCGAAAATCGAGATGTGGAAAAAAAATTGCACTTGCTTGAAATTCCTTGAGAAGTACAAATCTTATGAAGACAGAAAAAATCATTAATATTTGTAAGTAGATCTTGAATTTTGAAGCAAAGAATGGGAAGAAGTTGAGTAGTGACTAGAGCGAGAGAGAGAAAGAGAAGATGAGAGGGGCGGCAGTTGAAAATAGTAAGATTGAAAAGCGATAACCCTAAGCTGCAACGTATTATCACGTGCAGTGCATGTGATTATGTTTCTGGACGCGGAAAATAGACGAGATAGTCAAAGGACGCTTAAAAGCGTCGACAAAACACAGAACTCTTAATTTAACTGTGACGGTCTTCCATAGTGTCGAAGGTAAAGCGTCGAGAATACAAGCATTTTGTAGTAGTGCTACTAGAAGAACAGAATGGAGATCTTCGTCAAGGATGAAAATTACCAAATTTGGCGTGTTATTGAAGCTGGTGATTTTGAGGTAACTGCAACCAATGACAAAAACGAGGTAGTTCCTAAACTTATTTCTGATTATGACAAAGAGGACTATCAGAAACATGAATTGAATGCTTTAGAAATAAATTATTTTCATTGTGGACTTGGACCTCATGAACATAATTGTATCATGGGATGCAAGTCTGCTAAATAGATTTGGGATCTACTAGAGGTAACTCATGATGGTACAAATGAGGTAAAACATTCTGAAATTGATCTATTGATGTCTAGATGTGAAAGGTTTGAAATGTTGTCAAAGGAAACTATAGAAGAAATGTTTACTAGGTTTTATGACATAATTAATGAACTTAGTTCCCTAGGCAGGCACATTCCTATTGATGAACCGGCTCGAAAGATCTTTAGAAGCCTTCCACAAGATGAATGGTGGAGATCCAAAGTTACTTCCATGTAGGAAGCAAAGGGCTTCATTAAGTTCAATATGGAACAGCTAGCAGGATCACTGATGACTCATGAACTACACCTGAGTTCCAATACTGAAAGTTCAAAAAACAAAAGTGTTGCTCTAAAGGCTCAAGATTCAGAGGACTCGAAAGTTGATGAAGAAGAGATGGCTATGCTAGTCAAACGATTTGAAAAGATGATGAATAACATGAAGTTTGATAGGAACAAGAAGTTCACAAGTTCCAGAGACACTACCTGTTTCAAGTGTGGGACAAAAGATCATTTCATTAAAGACTGTCCACTTAAGGAAGGAAAGAACAAAGGAAAGGAGCAATCTAAAGAATCCAGAGTATATAAGCCATACTTCACTAAGGACAATGTAAAGAAGGCAATTCTAGTTGCCTGTGAGATACGGATTCATAAGAGGAAGAAGACCAACCCATGCAGAAACTGCTCTTCTATGTCTCATGGCCAAAACAAATGAAAAGGCCAAGCTGAAGGAACTTGAGGCCGAGGTATGGTTTTCTCAAAATGATTTAAAACATTTTTCTAAAGAGAATCTAATATGTGATGTTTTAAATATTCAAGAGGAACTTAAAGAATTGCATAGAGCTAAACAGCAAAGTGATAAAGCTTTGACTACTTACATAGAAAATAGTTAGTGGGTTGATAACATGAAATTTGACATTCAATACAGGTTCTTTAGTCTCTTTTATGACAACATTATTTTAAAAGAGACTATAGAAAGATTGAAACATGATAACATACTATTGAATGTGGAAATGTCCTTGTTAAAACTTGGTATTGAAACTCCTAATTCTGAAGTTCCTTCTCTAGCTCATTTCACCAATTTTTAAAAATTAAAATCTAATGTGGAAAATGCAAAGATGGAGAAAGCTAGACTTAAGGGGGAACTTGAGAAGGTTAGGAAAGGAAAACAACTTGTTGAGTATAGAGTTCCTGACTGGATTACTAATGCTCAGGCCAAAAGAATAGAGGGATTAGGTTTTAAGAAGAAGTTCCAAAAGGAAAAGAAGTATGTTAATTTTCCTAGTAGTATTGTTTGTTATATCTGTGGAAATACAGGACATAAGCAGGTTAAATATCCTAAGAAAGAAAAAAGAACACAAAAAAATAAAAAATTTGTTGAACAGATTTGGGTTATGAAAAATAATCACACTCTTATTATAAAGGAACCAAAGGAAACCTGGGTTATAGATACTAATGTTTGAGTCTTCATGTAGGTTCCAGTGAGGGGGAACAACACTTTCTACCTCAACAGTGGTTATTCTAAGCACATGACTGGAGATAAATCTAGATTTCTCTCACTGGATGCCTATTATGGTGGGACTATGACCTTTCGTGATAATATGAAAGGATATATCGTTGCTATTGGAAAAGTAGGAAGGTCAAGTTCCCATGCTAATTTTAATGTATTTTTAGTCGAGGGTTTCAAACACAACTTTTTAAGTATTCCACAATTTTGTGACAAAGGTAATTCTGTTAGCTTTACTTCTAATAAGTGTCGGATCATACACAATGACACTGGGAACATAATCTTAGAAGGAACTCGAAAAGGGAACACATATGTTGTGGATCTTAACGAGGTTCCTAACAGCAGTCTAACATGTCTCAGTGTTATTGAGGATGATCCTCTATTATGGCACAAGAGATTTGGTCATGCAAGCTTTTCTTTACATGATAAACTTAGATCTAAGGAATTAGTGGAAGGACTTCCTTGAATTAAGTTCCTATTTAACAAAGTGTGTGATGCTTGTGTTAGAGGAAAACAAACTCGAGTTTATTTTAAATCCAAAAAGATGGTAAGCACCCAAAGGCCTTTGGAACTTATTCATATGGATCTCTGTTGTCCCATGAGGATCTAAAGCAGAAGTGGTAAGAAGTATGTAATGGTTATTGTTGATGATTTTTCAAGGTTCACTTGGGTTTTCTTTCTTGTAAGCAAAGATGAAACGTTTGATGAATTTGTAACTTTTGTAAAGAAAGAACAGAGAAGAAAAGGTAACCCATTGATTCATCTTAGATCAAATCATGGAACGGAATTTGAAAATTTAAGATTTGATGAATTTTGCACTAAGCATGGAATGGATCACAACTTCTCTGCCCCAAGAACTCCACAACAGAATGGAGTGGTGGAACGCAAGAACAAAAGCCTTAAAGACATGGCTAGAACTATGCTTATCTCAAGTGGACTGCCTAGGAACTTCTAGGCAGAAGCAGTGAACACAACATGCTATATTCTAAACAAAGTATCTGTTAGAGCCATCACCAACAAAACTCCTTATGAACTTATCAAAGGGAGAAAGCCTAACATTTCTTATTTCAGATCTTTTGGTTGTAAATGTTTTGTTCATAATAATGGTAAAAGGAACTTGGGAAAGTTTGATGAAAGAAGCTAAGTGATGAAGCAGTTTTCTTAGGATATGCTTCTAATAGTAAAGCTTATAAAGTTTATAATAAGAGAACAATGTGTTTTGAGGAATCTGTACATATTATATTTGATGAAACTAAACAGTTGATTGATGTACATGATTTTGATGATGATTTTGAAATTGGACTTGTACGCAAGCAGGATCCAGATGAGGAATCAACATCATTGCAGAAGCAGCAGGTGCAAAATGAAGAAATCCAGAAGCAAATGAAGCACCTACATTGGAGGATGCAACAGGAACTCCACAAGTTCCACAACAGAATGATGCTAATGTGGAAGTTCCTGAAGAAGTTCAAACTGAGAATCAAGATGAAGTTCCTACTGTTAAACCAGTCATCAACAATGAAGAAAGACTGTATCCAATCAAAGACTTTACTCCAAAACCTTGGAAATATGAGAAGTCTCATCGAGTGGATGCAATCATGAGCTATATCACAAAAGGAACTCAAACCAGATCTCAGCTTAAGAACTTTTGTGCATTCTATGCATTCCTTTCATCTATGGAACCTAAGAACTATGTTGAAGCTTTGACTGACGCTGACTAGATTAATGCAATGCAAGCTGAACTTTAACGAGTTTGAAAGAAACAAATTTTGGCATTTGGAACCTAGAACAAAACAGAAGAAGACAATTGGATTAAAATGGGTGTTTAGGAACAAGCTAGATGAGCATGGTATTATTGTCAGGAGCAAGGCTAGACTTGTTGTACAAGGTTTCAATCAACAAGAAGGAATCGATTATGAAGAAACATTTGCTCCTGTAGGTAGGTTAGAAGCTATACGCTTACTTATTGCTTTTGCTGCATATATGGGATTTAGGATTTACCAGATGAACATTAAATGTGCATTTCTAAATGGATTTCTTGATGAAGAAGTCTATGTGGAACAACCTCCTGGATTTGAGAATTCAGAGTTCCCAAACCATGTTTATAAGCTTGACAAAGCTCTATATGGGTTGAAGCAAGCTCCTAGAGCATGGTGTGAAAGATTATCAAAGTTCCTATTGAAAAATGGTTTTAACCGTGGCAAAATTGATAAAACATTGTTTTTAAAATCAAATGGAACTAATATATTAGTTGTACAGATTTATGTTGATGATATCTTATTTGGTGCAACTAATTGTAGACACCCATTTGTGTCTCCCCAAAACCAAACCTGGTGATGAGTGCCTTTCACGTCGAATCATAATCGAATGAAGTGAAAGTATGGAAAGTTTAGTGTTGCGGATAATTTTAATTTCTTTTCTTTTCTCTCTATTTTTGAAAACCTATTTTAAGAAAACAGCCAATCCAGTTCGGTTGGTCCATGACATGGGTCCAACGGTAGTGTAGTTGGATAGGGCTTGAAAAATCTTTCCAACGATATATTATAAGCCCAATTCCGATGAATATTGAGGAAGTTATGGCCAATTTACTAAACTGGGCCCGGTTTGAGCCTTATATGCGGCCCAATGATCAAGAGGAGGGCCTACAATAGATTTATCATTCCTAATGCAATTAGGAATGGTTTTAGTCTTCTAGATTCTTCTAGAAGGTTCTTTCATTCCTAAATCAATTATCATTGATAAATTGACTTTTGTTGACTTTTAGAGTTTTAATCAGAATAAAATAATGTTTTTGAGGAAAATACGATTTTATCCTCCTGTACGGCAATTTCTATCTGATTTTTAGAAAACGCGTCAATTTCTTAGTCAGCGCCAAACGCTGAGCATTAGCGCTTGACGCTAAGCTTGGCGCTTGACGCTAGCGTTAGCGCCTGGCGCTAACCCCGTTTTACGCGTCAGAACTCTGTTTTGATTTTTTATCTTTTTGGTTGATTTTCTTTATAAATAGCTTCTTAAAAGTCCGTTTTGATTCACCAACTCTCATCAAGATTTTCTTGATTACTCTCTCTTTTCTAAACTAGCTTTTTCTCAAATACAAAATTCCGCATTCGCAAGACTTAGATACACCTATCCATATTCAAAGTTGCCTTCGCCTTGGACGTGAAAGGTTTAATCTCTGAGGGTTTTTTCCCAAATCTCTCTTTCAATTATTTAATTTAATTGTTGTTTGTTTTATTATTTTCCTTGAAGTTACTAACGTGTGTATTTTGTTATTAGAAAGAGGTACGAGGCATCCAAGTAAGTGCTTTAATGGTTTTATTGTTATTATTATGTAGAAATCATGCTTAGGTTGTTATTATGATTCCTAGCATCATGTTAGGATGTTTTCCTTAATTTGATGTTTAGGGTGACAACAATAAATTCTTAGTATCATGTCTACGGTAACTTTAATACTAAGTATGATTAAAAGTATGATGCTTCTTATTTTCTTTCTAATATTTATGATTGTTAGTATCATGTTAGGGTTAAAGCTTTGATTTTTTTATGCTTAGTAACATGCTAGAGTTTGTTATTAATCTTGTTAGTATCATGTATAGGGTCTTACTATTATTATGCTTTAACATGAATATTATTATTATTATTTTGATTATTATTATGTTGCTTGATATTTATTTTTATTGCTTGATCACACCTTTTATGCATGTTTAAAGGGAATTGGTACTTGTAATCACGCTTAATAAGATAATTAATAATCTTGTTTAGGGTTAATGTGATTATAATTCAAGTGATCGCCAATAATAGATTTATTTGTGCATTAATATTCAAACAACATAGATAAACATTTTTAGGGTAAACCTATTGATTGCATGTTAGTCAAAAAGCGCACATGAATACGATCAGAATAAAGTAGAGGCCTATTATTAGGGCAGGTTCTTTTAGGTTGGATTTGTACCTTCATCCCCGAACACCAGTCATGGTTCAAGACCTATTGGAGTTGACAATCTCTTGGATCGTTAAGGGGTGTAACCTTCACCTCGTGAACGGTTTACAAGTTCCTAAAACTTGTTCGCGACTCTTTTTCTCTATCTTCTTTCCCTTTGGATGCCACCGTACTTTAGTGTATGATCACAGTGGGGTTCAAGCTAGGGATAACGCTTGAAATATTCCCTACAGTTTTTGGCGACTCCACTGGGAAGGATTTTTATTTTAATTCCTGAAATTTATTTCGGCAATGATTTAGAATGAGTGGATGAGACTCGAAAAAGTTCTAAGTACTTCATGTGCGTAATTTTGATTAACATTATTGTCATATGCATAAAAAAGATCTCATTTGAAAGACCATCCGTAATGAGTTAAAACATAGGATTTTTACACGTAGGAAATTTGAGTAATATCTTTCACAACTAGGACCGAAATATTATTGCGCGAAACTGGAAAATTTTATCGAGCACAGAAAGCTGCTGAGGCATGTAGGAATTAGCGTCAGCGAACAGAAGTTAGCGCCAATCCTTTGACTTTAGCGCCAGACGACAGCTTTGTCGTCAAGCGCTAAAGCCAAAAGTTGGCGCCAATCTCTATTTGCTGGCGCCAAATTCTTCCAAAACCGAGCCAGAAATATGTGTTCTAATTTTGACCAGTTTTTAGAATTGTTTGCTCGATCCTACTTCCTGATTGAGTTTTTCTCACTTTTTAGAAACCCATATGTGTTCTACATATGGACATAAACCTCTAGGAATTCATGCTCTATCTACCTGATTGAACGATCTGAGCAACAAAGGGTACATCCGAGAATGTTGAATTCACCAAACCATGGAAGCGAGTTTTTCTAAAACTCGCGGTGTCCCATCCACTTGCGCCAACCCTTCACGGTTAGGCTTCCGCGCGGTGCATCTGGACAATTAACCATGGACCCTCTATTGACTAACCCATATCCCGAACTTTAGAGAACTAGAGCCATGGTTAGATTGCAAACTCATTGCATCATATCGTGCCTACTTGACTAATTGTGCATATACTACGTGTTTTTCCTAACTGTTTGTTTGACTTGTGCTAAGATTAAATAAATTAATGACTAAAAGAATTTTTCCTAATTAATTAATTAATTATTTTGAGTAAATAAAGTCTAATATTTTAACCAGAATTGACCTAGTACGACTTTAGGCATACCCCTGTTGATTAATAATACCGAAAACAGTCTCAGATCGAAGCTCCAGCAATGGCGCCAAAGTTTGAACTGTAGCGCCACTCATTGGAGTGTGGCGCCTGGCGACAGTTCTGTCGTCTGGCGCTACACTGCAAAAAGGGGCGTCAGTCCTGTCGTTTTGACGACAGTTCGGATTATTGATCGAGTCATCACTTTGTGTCTAATTAACCAGTTTGCTATTTAATTCAGTTAAATTTTACTGTCAATAATAACATGTTAAGTCATGAATTGAGTCTAGGCACCAAGTCCCATGGTCTTACACAAGAGTCCAAGCATGCCACTTACACTCAACGCACACACCAATACACGTACTTTGTCCATGTCTAAGAAAGTCTTGTATGCGCGTTTTTTTCCGTCATTTTTTTAGGGGGTAAGTCGGATATTAATCCTCCAATGTAAATACCATACTTGGTTCCTAAAAATATATACAATATTTTTGCCAAAAAATATGCACCTATTTTTTTTTTTCCTCTTTAAAACCAGAAAGTCAAGGTCGATTTGAGTCAAGTAATTAAAAACAAAAATGGTTTAAATTACAGTGCGTGGTCAAGAAAGGAAGGGCGGTTAATTAAAGACAATCTTTTCGTACAAGTTTAACTTTTTGACAAACCCATTGCTCGTAAGAGGAAAGCTAGGACTGTAATGGCAACACAAGAAGAAGTCAATGAGCTCAGGAACCAACTGGTTACCGTGACTAAGGCACTAAAGCTCCTAACCCTTAAGATCGATGATCCCGTGAAACAACAACAGATGGAACTCATGCAAGAGAGTCTAAGCAAGCTATCTAGCGACTACAAGTATCAAGGGATTAGTTCACAAAGGGTCTCGGTGGACAAATATCTTCTTCCGCAAAAGTTCAATGCCAACAACATCTCGAAATTCAAAGCAACCAATAACCCTTATTTTCATTTTAGAGCCTTCGAAACAATAATGAGTATTAAGGGTATCGACAAGAAGGTTTTCCCCTCTCTGTTCTCACTATCTCTCGAGACCGTTTGCCAGCAATGGTTCTTTTCTCTCAAGAAAGAAAAAACCTGCACCTGGGAGTCCATAGCAAACGCTTTCGTTGATAGATACAAATGAAACATTCAAGTTGAGACTGACCATAGGGAGCTTGAAATCCTCAAGAAGAAAAAGAAGGAAGGCTTCACCTTCTTCTTTAACAAATGGAGAGAAACCTCAGCTAAGATGATTGAGGTACCGAGTGAAAAAGAGTTTGTAAGGTTATTCATCAAAAACATTCAAGAAAAATACTCCAAGCATATCAAGTATCAAAATAATCTCCATACCTTCAAGGCTGTCTATGACATTGAAATCAATATTGAAGACGACCTGGCTAAGTTGAAAGCCGCCAACAATAACTCTAACAGTGGCTGGATTGGCAAGAAGAACGACAATCCTTCTTCTTCTAAAACCACCCACTCAAAAAATGTTAGCACTTTTAACCTAGGTGAAGTCCTTGCTATGAATAATCAAGGACAAAAGAAACCATTTAGGAGGAACTTTACTCCTATTGGCGTAAGTTATGATACCGCATTTGACCGACTAAATGCAAAAGGTCTTATAACTCCTATTGGACCATTTGGGGACCCACCAGTCGAAAAGAGGTCGGCTAATTGGAACCCCAATGCACACTGCAAGTATCACTAAGGTAGGGGGCCATCTCACCGAGAACTGTTAGAAGCTTAAAAAAGCTATCCAAGACTTAATCGACAACAACAAGCTGCCATTGCCCCCTGCCAGTAAGAAGCCAAGTATTGATAATGTGCCTCTCGCTCATTCCTTGGCTATCTCTGATGAGGAAAACGAGGTTGACCCCTCGTCTCTTATCATACATGTTAAAGAAATCCATGCCATCAAAGAAGAGGAGGAAATCTTTTTCGACGCCATGGATAACCTTCCAGAACTAGCAAGTAAAGAGGACATACAATTGTTCACACTGTCTATGATGGAAAGATCGCACTTGCTACGTGAAACTCTCAAGGCTATAAAGGAACTTCAGAAGAAATATGACGAGGTTCCACTCCCAAAAAATGAACCTAAGAGAGAGTTCACACCCATGGGAACGATTTACGAGGAAAAACGTTTTCCTTTACAAGTCACCGAAAAACCCAAGAAGAGTAATAGACTCTACACTCCAATTGGGATCCTCTATATACAAATGTTCAAAATACTCTCTTAGAGTGGCGAGATCAAACCTCTTAAACCGAGACCATTCAAATCACTGAAAAGGACAAATAGATATTACTGTCACTATCATCAATCAGGAGGTCACACTATCGAAAACTGTTTTAAATTCAAGAATTTAATTCAGAAAATGATTGATGAAAAGAAACTAGTCCAAGTTCTACAAGAAAAGGATGCAAGTATTAATGGAGTTTGGGACAGTGATGAAGAAGACGTCTACTTAAAAGACATGGTAGGACTTCCACCTTCGGTGTCATATGCCATGGATGACTTTTGGGTTGAAGAAGACTCATCAACAGACGTCCTCACGAGATCCGGGAGAATGCAACCTCCTATTTCAACACAATCCATGCCAACAACATAGCAAGTTCCCATACCTATCATTGAAGATAATGACATCATCAAACAATTCAAGAAAACAAAAGTTGAAATGAACGTATGGAAGCTTCTGGCAACATGTACCTAGAGAACATAGGTTGGCTGTAATGAATTCCTTGGACAAAATAGGGATAGATTCTGACACCACTCCTAAGGGGTTGGCTAACTTCCTCACGAGTGATCTACCTAATCCCATCAATTTGATCACCTTTTTTGACAAGGATTTACCCCCAGAAGGTGACAAACACTATAAGGCATTAAACCTCACAGTAGTTTGCAAGAGAATGAACGTTCCTATGACTCTTGTAGACAATGGATCAGCCATTAACATCTGTCCACTTAGAACTGCGAGGATGCAAGGCATAAGGGATGAAGACTTCACTCCGTCAACGCAAGGAATAAGAGCCTACGACAACACTCGTCGTCAAGCTCTTGGTAAAATTACCATGAATGTAACGGCGGGAGCGATAGAACATGCTACTACTTTCCAAGTAGTAGATATCAAAGCTTCATTCAATTTATTGTTGGGACGCACTTGGCTTCATGACCTAAAGGTCGTCCCCTCATCTCTCCACCAACAAGTAAAATCTATAGTTGGGGGAATTCCTATCACCATCGATGCTTCACCTATGAGAATCAAGTCTGTAGAAAACCCAATAATTAACGTGGAGCACGACGAGGATGATGAATATTTATGGGGCTTTACCGAAGAGGTCTCCTTAATCTAGGAGGATGAAAGGACCCCTCTCGGCCACGATCCCCATTCTAACATGACCGTTAATGCTATTCTGAAGAAACAAGGACATTTTCCTGGGATGACCCTAGGAAAGAAAAAGGGAATAGCAAAACTGCTGGAGTCACCTGGCCTCCCTAAATTAGATACTTTTGGACTTGGTTTCGAACCGACTCAGAAAGATCTTAAGCGAGCCTAGGAAAAATCGAAGGCACGTAGGGATGCTCGCATTCAAAAGAAAGCAATCCCAATGGATCAATACCCTCTTTCCCTTAATGGTGAATTCATAAAAGAAGGAGATGACTATCCATGCCACGAATTTCCTGAACCATTTGTCATAAACGACATAAGGCAACCGGGATTTGAAATTTTCTTGGATTGCTATTTCACAGATGAAATCCCAACTCCTGTCCAAAAGGAGAAAGCACCCCCATGCTTTGACTTTAACGTCATGGGATTATTATTTGGGAGAGAAAAGGATGAGCCGACATACAAAGAGGATAACTCCTCGCTCATTCAAACAGTCCTACAAAGTGAAAACTTCGATCCTTCGAAGCTAATCACTCCAGCGGAAGGATCACTACAAGGGTGGCACAAGACCGTCATGGTGACTACTCCAAGTGGAAGAAAAATATCCATCACGACAGGGAAAGGACCGATGTTCGAAGAGCTGTCAGAGTCAGAGTCAGAGTCTCTCCCTATAGAGTCATCTAGGTCTTAAGTAGTAGCACCTTCCGCTTCTATTTCTCCCAGAATAGTTTGTGATCAAGTTCCTGAGGACATATCACTTTTTGATGTAATGATCTCAGAGTATAATAATATAATTTCTTCTCCTTACTCTTTGTGTTCTTCTTTAACCCAAGATGACGAGCATTGCTTAACTAACAATGAAAAAGACAAAGAACTTATTAAAGCAATGGTAACACTCGAAAAGAAAACACCGATAATTGAAGAAACTGAAATGGTTGATATCTCAAATAATTCGACCAATAAAAGAGAAGTTAAAATCGGACTAACACTTAATGAACAAGAAAGAACCGATTTAGTTAACTTACTTAAAAAATTCATCGATGTATTTGCTTGGTTATACGAAGATATGCCAGGCATTAATAGAGAAATAGCTCAACACACTATACCACTAATTCCAGGAATGAAACCTGTAAAACAAAAGTTACGTCGAATGAAACCCGACGTAGCTCTTAAAATAAAAGAAGAAGTTCAAAAAACAAATAACTGCAGGTTTCATCAAGGTATCAAAATACCCCGAATGGGTCGCCAACGTCGTCCCAGTTCTGAAAAAAGACGGAAGGGTAAGAATGTGTGTCGACTATCGAGATCTAAAAAAGGCAAGTCCAAAGGACGACTTCCCTTCACCAAACATCGATATTCTGGTAGATAACACAGAAAATCACGCACTTCTCTCGTTCATGGATGGATACGCAGGTTATAATCAGATTCTCATGGCAGAAGAAGACATTGAGAAAACAACCTTCATAACACCATGGGGCACCTACTGCTACACGGTAATTCCATTTGGGTTGAAAAACACGGGTACCACTTACCAACGTGCGGAGACTGCCTTACTCCATGACATGATGCATAAAGAAGTCAAAGTATATGTCGACGACATAATTGTGAAATCAAAAGACCGCCCAGGCCATCAAGTAGCCTTAAGAAAATTTTTCGAAAGGCTAAGAAAATATAATATGAGGTTGAACCCATCTAAGTGTGCTTTTGGAGTCACCTTAGGCAAGCTTTTGGGTTATGTCATAAGCTCTAGAGGAATAGAGATAGACCCAACCAAAATCAAAGCAATCATGTCAATGTCACCGCCCAAAACTGAGAAGCAGATTCGAGGATTTATTGGCCGGTTGCAATACATAAGTAGGTTCATATCAAAATTGACAACGATATGTGAACCAATCTTTAAAAAGCTTAAGAAAAATGTACCAGTAATATGGGATGACGAGTGTCAAAAAGCCTTTGAAAAGATCAAAGCGTATCTCGCAAATCCTCTTGTATTAGCACCAGCACTTCCCAAAATACCTCTCAGGTTGTACTTAACAGTTACCAAAGAGACAATGGGAGCTATGCTAGCACAAGAAGTAGAAGGCAAAGAAAATGCGATCTACTATCTAAGCAATAAAATGCTAAAATATGAAGCGCGTTATACACCACTTGAGAAATTGTGCCTCGCCTTGGTGTGGGCCACAACCAAGTTAAGACATTACATGCTAGTGAATACAGTCTTTGTAATCTCCCGATTAGATCCACTCAAATATCTATTCGAGAAATCTACACTCAATGGACGCATATCGAGATGGATAGTCAATTTAGCCCAGTTTGATGTAAGGTTTATCCCGCAAAAAGATATCAAAGGATCTGTAGTGTCAGACTTTCTAGCGGACTTTCCAATAGAAGACTCGACGCCAATACACGACAATGAGTTTCCAGATGAAGACTTACTGGTCACTGAACACGATACTTGGAAGTTATACTTCGACGGAGCCTCAAACCAAAAGGGATGTGGCGTTGGAGTATTACTAGTATCACCTAAATAAGAGCATGTTCCAATCTCCATAAAGCTTGATTTCGACGTTACCAACAACGCTGCTGAATACGAAGCATGCGTGGTAGGCCTTGAAACAGCTTTGGCATTGGGAGTAAAAAAGTTACGAATATTCGGAGACTCATCGTTGATCATCAATCAAATCTCCAAAAGGTGGAAAGTAAGAAGCGAAAGTCTAGCTCCTTACCAAACCTATCTGGAAACTATTACCAATCAGTTAGAGAAGGTAGAATACACATATCTACCTAGGGAAGAAAATCAATTTGCTGATGCCTTGGCAAGACTAGCCTCAATGGTTAGGATTCCTACGGAAATCGATCAAATGCCTCTAACTATAGAAAAAAGGCACAAACCAGCATATATTCATGCTATAGAAGATGATGAAATAATCCAAGACGAAGAAGAAGAAGAAGAAGAAGAAGAAGAAGAAGAAGAAGAATAAGAAGAAACATGGCATACGGATATACTCAATTATGTCACCAAAGGAGAATATCCTCCCCATGCTGACAAAAGAGCAAAACGATCATTAAGACTTTTGGCTTCCCAATATGTACTCATAGACAACGAGCTACATAAGAGGGTACCTAAGGGTCGAGCTCTCTTATGTGCAGGAAAAAAGGATGCCCAAAGAGCAATGAGGATAGTCCACGAAGGGATTTGTGGAACTCACATAAATGGCAAAATGTTAGTCCAAAAGATAATGCGAGAAGGATACTATTGGACTACAATGAATAGGGATTGTCATCAATACGTAAGAAGATGCCCCAAGTGCCAAATCTATGCCAATTTACAACATGTTCCTCCATCATTGCTCTACACCTACACGTCGCCATGGCCGTTCTCTACATGGGGAATTGACATCATCGGCAAAATCACTCCCCCGGGAACATGAGGCTACGAATATATCCTAGTGGCAATCGATTACTTAGCAAAGTGGGTTGAAGCACAATCGTACGCTAAACTCACTGCAAAACATGTAGCACTCTTTATCGAAAGAAATATTATTTGTCAATACGGAGTCCCACATAAAATGATAAATGACAATGGAACTCACTTTCAAGCCGAATGTGAATAATTGCTACAAAAATATGGCATTCAACATCATCATTCTTCCCCTTATAGGCCTCAGGCAAATGGAGCAGTCGAGGCAACTAATAAAAATCTAAAGACTATCATCGAGAAAATGACGGAAAATTATAAGGATTGGCCTGACAAACTTCACTTTGCATTGTGAGGTTACCGCACGTCGATTCGCACATCAACAGGAAATACGCCATTTTCCTTGGTTTATGGAATGGATGTCGTACAACCTATAGAACTAGAAATTCCATCTCTACGCATCGCGTTAGAGAGAAAACTCGATGAAGTTTAATGGACTAGGGCAAGATATGAAGAGCTAATTCTACTCGATGAAAAACGACTAGAAGCTCTACATCACACTCAGTGTTACCAAACTCTTATGGATAGGCATTTTAATAAGATGGTCAAGACAAGAAACATCAAAGTAGGAGACTTGGTGTTAAAAGCACTAAAAAAAATGTTTTAGATCCAAGGGGAAAATTTAGACCTAATTGGTCTGGACCCTACATTGTCAAAACAATCCTGTCAGGAGGTGTAGAAAAATTAACTGACATTGATGGCAATGAATTCTCGAACATGAAAAATCTTGACCAACTTAAGAAATACTACCCATAATTACTTGAGTAGGATACTCAAGAAAGGATACGTAGGCAACCCTTTACGGGTGCGGCCACTTTATTTTTTTTCAAATCTCGCATCCCAGACTTAATAAAAATTTCAATAGAAGATCGACGAAACATCAGTGTCACAGAAAAGATTCTGGTGCCAGTCGATGAACGTTAGCGCCAGACGACGGCACCTGTCGCCTGACGCTAGACTGCCGCAGCCGACGCCAGTTACGGAATCGTGGCGCCAATTTACAATTAAATGTCTGGGAATATTTTGGTGTTTTTCGGAAAATTTTCGACTTCCGTACTCGAAAAAATTTCTGGAAAATTAATTCTTCGGTTTTCATTGCTTTAATAAAATAAATTTAAAGTGAATAATTTAATTAAAAAGCTGAAATTTCATTAATAAAATAAATTACATTGTTTAAATAAATTAACCTTAAATTTAAAAAACTAAGTCTAATAATCGGAAATTAAGCAATGCTCTTAATCTTTTTTTTTCTTTCTTAGCCCTTTTCCAATTCTTGTCTGCTTCTTCTTCCTCATCCACAACTTTAGCTAGTAGGCATCCTCTAGAGGACCTACATTCAATCTTGGAGTAGATATTTTCCCCCTCAGCTAGGACCCCATGCTTCTTTTCTAGCCAAGCTTTCTTTTCTGTGGTGTCAGCTTTCCTTTTCCCTTTATCTTTTGCAGTGCTCTTCTTCTTAGACATTATATGTGTTTTGAACTCGATCCTTTCACCCAAACGTTCCTTAACAGGAACCACCTTGTCACCTAGACGGCTCTTCACATCAGTTTTACTCTTATTTTTCTTCACGTCCTTTGAAGGTTTCTTCAGAAGCCACTTTTTCACATCATTGGGCAAGGAAGGAGGAACCTTTTGGGTAATTACTTCCCATAAAGGTCTAGTGCTCCAATAAGCATCAAATTTGTCTACTTCTTGGGAGACAGGGAACTCGTAGGGACGACGAAGATCACCAGAAGGAATATTCTGAAGTAAGCCGTATTGTCTTTTTACCCTGCAGGGATAATAAAAAGTCATACGGGACAGGCTTGGAAGACGGCAGAAAGGTTGCTTGTTGACGCCAACCATATTTTATATTTTCCACCAAGGGATGACCCACTTGATGGTAAAATAACAAGACTCGAAGGCCTTCTTCCATTCATGACGCCCCATCTTAGAGAAGCGTTTCTTCCTTCTGACGAATCAATTTGAAGTATACTTGTCAATGTTGTCCGGAGGGCTCATTAATTCCAGTCTTTCCATTAGCCACATCTGTAAAAATTGCAATGCAAATAAATTATTATTACTATACTAAATATATTTTTGATTTCTGTAATTAAAAATATTATATTTCTACTTGTAATAAAATTGGAGAGCCCCGAAAAGGTGCTTTTGGATTAAAGGCATTGGATTTCTCCCAGATTCAATTTTTTCTAAAACAGTGGATATAATTGACTGACCCTCATTATACACCTCAGGCTCCTGCAAAAAGCGTCAATCAAGCGAGAATCTAGCTAAGGCATCACGAAATGTCAAATAAGAAAAGAAGCATACCGAGATGAGCCAATCTTGGACATAGGCAGTGGACATCCCCACACGGCGGCCGCCCCAGGAAGCACTAACTAGAAGCCTGCGCGGCGACAGTCTCGCCGGCGCAGCTGAGGGGAAATACTCGTAGAACCAGATCTACAAGAAGCTAAAGTTATTAGGAAGTGCTAACTAAAATCTAGAGCTAAACTTTATAGGGAATATAGTTTACTACGACCCTCTAAAAGCCGGATAGAGCAATGTTTCCCGCAAAGGACGGGTGCTGACACGAGTCCCGCAACGCTCGGATGAAATCAGCATAGGCCAAGCTGGCCTTGTCGTAAGTCCCGATCCGGTGTAGATCGCGGACGAGAGGAAGATAGTAAATCAGCGCTCTACTACCCTTGTCAGGGGAGAACGTCCCTGACAGCAAGATAAGTGCAAAGATGCGCACCCGCTGCTCTCGGGTAGTTGCATTATCGTCAAAAGCCGCTGCTAGAGTCGAGTGGCGAATCCCCCTAGCACTGAACTGAGTCGACTCTAACTCAGCTCGAACCCGAATAACAATCGGACCCAACAACTCCTCGACCTCATGAGAAAAGACGTCGATCCCGCTGTCGAACGGCAGCGCCACAGAGCTAAACTCCAGTCCCGTAATGAGACTGAAGTTAGTAGGAGTGTCCATCATCTCACCCCAGGGGAAGTGGAAAGTGTTGGTGGTGTCCCAAAAGAACTCCACCAGAGCACGGACTACGTGGTGACCCCCGCTAGAGGCAACCATGGCCTCGAAGGTCTCAAACAGTGCAGTAAGCCCGCAAGACTTCCATAGAAGTCTCGTTTGGTCGTCTCTAGCGATGTACATCCTGTACAGATCGCCCAAGCCATCACAACTAGAACCATGACAGCGTGTCCTCCCAACTGTGATGCCCCGTCTTACCCTCTCAGAGATATGGTGGACGGGAGAAAAGTACAAGGTCTGCTTATCCCACTCAGGGAGTCGACCAAGCGAAGTGGACGGTTCAGCATCGTCCTCTGCGGTTTCGTGCTCCCGTCGAACGTCTCGGGACCGTGAATCCGAACCTCGCTGTCTAGCCATGCTACATTTTGCAGAATTATCATAAATTAAGGTTCTATAGTATCTAAGGTTTGCCTAACCGCATGATACTATGTTGGTAAAAAAAAAAACAGAGTACGTAGTACTAAAAAAGAGCACAAATTCAAATTGAGCATGCACGAAATTTTTCAAGCAATCAAACAATTTCTTGCAATACTATCGTAATTATTGTGACAAATTGGACAAGAATTGCTAGCAAAAATATCAAGAACGAGCCACATTGTTTTTCCCGACCTTAAGAGGTTCAACAATGGTGATTTGTTCATTTCTTCACCAAATTGAGAAAAACAAGTCTCAAACTACTCCCAAGGAAATATATAAACATAATCAAGCAATTTCATGGCATAAAATTTGATAAACAAAGAGGATCAAGCAATTCTAAATTTGAATTTTCAAGAAATTCGAGAACAAATACATGCTAAATTCATTAAAACCAGTGTGAGTTTGAAGGAATCTTACATAGATTGGGAAAATGGATGGAATAAGCTTTGATTTGCAACAAATTTGAGCGAACTTGGTTGAGAAACAAGCAAGAACGAATCAAATGAAGTGCTGAGAATTCTCGAGCAAGAAATGTGAGCAGCAGCAGCAGAAATGAGGAAAAGAAGGGGATTTAAATAAAACCCGACTCTAGCGCCAAGAGTCAGACCTTAGCGTCAGTCGATAAGCTTAGCATTTGGCGCTAGCTCCAGCGTCTGGCGCTACAGCCAGATAAGTGGCGCTGATGTTATTTCAGGGGCGCCAGAACGTTCAGCCACTTAGTACGGTTGTTTCAACTTTTATGCAATATATGTTTCAGGTTCCTTGGTACGCCAGTTAGCCCCTCTAAGCAATTTGACACGATTTTCAGTAATCGGCTTGATTACATAAAGTGATCGACCTGATGAAAGATCGTCTCACTTAGCTTAAAGCGCCTAAGCATTGGCTCATCGCAAAAAGCACCGACATACTGGTTCATTCAGAAAGGCACCGACATACTGGTTCATAATTCAGCAAAAGGCGCTGAAAAATAGGTTCACAAGCAGCAAAAGCGCCGACGTACAGGCATAACAGAAGAAAAGTTCAAGCGAGCTTTTAAAGATCGACAAGCGTAGGTCTTCGGTAATTTTCTTTGGAATATTATCGCAATAAATTAGGGTAGCCTCAAGCGAGGATATCTTCGGCAGCGTTCCCTAGCTTGCGGAGAGTTGTCACAAACAACTGAAGGTGATTTCAAGCGAAGTTGGCTTCGATCGTGTTCCCTAAGATGTGGAAGATGGTCAAAAAGCGGAAGAGGATCGTTTCAAGCGAAGCAATCTTCAATAGTGTTCCCTAGCTTGCGGAAGATTATCATAGCGGAATTGGAAGCAGTTACAAGCGTAGCAGTCTTCAAGCGGGATGGCATTCTCTAGCTTGCAGGAGGTCATCAAAACAGTAGTACAGCAACAAATCGGTTACTTTGAGAGACGCGTGCTCGACAGTGCAAGATACGCGTTTTTAACTCTCTTATCTTTTTAACTAACGCTAGTTTGCAGGTATCGGCGTTATAAGAGTGATTAAGGATCGTAGAACGTTCTAAATCATTCTCCGTCCCTATCGCTACTTTGACTTTTGATTTCGAAACTTGCGTTTCTCCAAACTCAGTCAAAGTGGGGGCTTCTGTAGACACCCATTTGTGTCTCCCCAAAACCAAACCCGGTGATGAGTGCCTTTCACATTCGAATTATAATCGAAAGAAGTGAAAGTGTGGAAAGTTTAGTGTTGCGGATAGTTTTAATTTCTTTTCTTTTCTCTCTGTTTTTGAAAAACTATTTTAAGAAAACAGCCATGGTTGGTCCATGATATGGGTCCAATGGTAGTGTAGTTGGATGGGGTTTGAAAAGAGCTTTCCAACGATATATTATAAGCCCAATTCCGATGAATATTGAGGAAGTTATGGCCAATTTACTGAATTGGGCCCGGTTTGAGCCGCATATAAGGAATGATAAATTGACTTTTGTTGAATTTTAGAGTTTTAATCATAATAAAAGAATGTTTTTGAGGAAAATACGACTTTATCCTACTGTACGACAATTTCTATCTGATTTTTAGAAAATGCGTCAATTTCTTAGTCAGCGCCAAACGCCAGCATTAGCGCCTGACGCTAAGCTTGGTGCCTGGCGCTAGCGTTAGCGCCTGGCGCTAATGTCAGCGTCTGGCGCTAACCCCGTTTTACGCATCAGAACTCTGTTTTGATTTTTTATCATTTTGGTTGATTTTCTTTATAAATAGCTTCCTAAAAACTCCGCTTTGATTCACCAACTCTCATCAAGATTTTCTTGATTACTCTCTCTCTCTCTCTCTTTTCTAAACTAGCTTTTTCTCAAATATAAAATTCCGCATTTGCAAGACTTAAATACACCTAGCCATATTCGAAGTTGCCTTCACCCTAGACGTGAAAGGTTTAATTTCCGAGGGTTTGGTCCCAAATCTCTCTTTCAATTATTTAATTTAATTGTTGTTTGTTTTATTATTTTCCTTGAAGTTACTAACGTGTGTATTTTGTTATTAGAAAGAGGTACCAGGCATCCAAGTAAGTGCTTTAATGGTTTTTATTGTTATTATTATGTAGAAATCATGCTTAGGTTGTTATTATGATTCCTAGTATCATGTTAGGATGTTTTCCTTAATTTGATGTTTAAGGTGATAACAATAAATTCCTAGTATCATGTCTAGGGTAATTTTAATACTAAGTATGATTAAAAGTATGACGCTTTTTATTTTCTTTCTAATATTTATGATTGTTAGTATCATGTTAGGGTTAAATCTTTGATTTTTTGATGCTTAGTAACATGCTAGGGTTTGTTATTAATCTTGTTAGTATCATGCCTAGGGTCTTACTATTATTATGCTTTAACATGAATATTATTATTATTTTTATTATTATTATGTTGCTTGATATTTATTTTTATTGCTTGATCACACCTTTTATGCATGTTTAAAGGGAATTGGTACTTGTAATCACGCTTAATAAGATAAATAATAATCTTGTTTAGGGTTAATGTGATTATAATTCAAGTGATCGCCAATAATAGATTTATTTGTGCATTAATATTAAACCAACATAGATAAAAAGGGTTTAGGGTAAACCTATTGATTGCATGTTAGTCAGAAAGCGCACATGAATACGATCATAATAAAGTAGAGGCCTATTATTAGGGCAGGTTCAATCTCTTTTATGTTGGATTTGTACCTTCATCCCCGAACACCAGTCATGGTTCAAGACCTATTGGAGTTGACGATCTCTTGGATCGTTAAGGGGTGTAACCTTCACCTCGTGAATGGTTTACAAGTTCCTAAAACTTATTGGCGACTCTTTTGCTCTATCTTCTTTCCCTTTGGACGCCACCGTACTTTAGTGTATGATCACAGTGGTCTTCAAGCTAGGGATAACGCTTGAAATATTCCCTACACTAATGAATCTTTGTGTAAGTATTTTGCTGACCTAATGAGAAGAGAATTTGAAATGAGTATGATGGGGCAGTTAAACTTCTTCCTCGGTTTGCAAATCAAACAAACTGAAGAAGGAATCATGATTCATCAACAAAAGTATATCAAGGAACTGATCAAGAAATACAGGATGGACAATGCAAAAACCAATAAGACTCCTATAGGTATTGGAACTAGGTTGGATAAAGATTCAACTAGAACTTGCATAGATCAAACTATGTATCGAGGTATGATAGGCTCTCTACTTTACTTAACAACAAGTAGACCTGACATATCTTTTAGTGTAGGTCTTTGTGCCAGGTTCCAAGCAAATCGAACGAAATCTCACTTGATAGCAGTAAAGAGAATCCTTCGTTACTTGAAAGGAACTGATGACATGAGTTTCTTCTATCCTAGAAGTGATTCATTTGAATTAAATAGCTTTACTAATGCTGACTATGCAGGTGATTTGGTTAATTAATAGAAAAAGTAATTCAGGTATGGTACAGTTTTTAGGACCTTGTTTAGTTTCTTGGGGTTCCAAGAAGCAAAACACAGTCTCATTATCCAAAGCTGAAGATGAGTATGTGGAAGCAACATTATGTTGCTCACAAGTTTTATGGATAAAACAACAATTTAGAGATTTTGGTATTGTTTTTGAATGTGTTCCTATTTACAGTGATAATACGAGTGCTATTTGTATTTCTAAAGATCCAGTTCAACACTCAAAGGTAAAACACATCCACATTAGGCATCACTTCCTAAAAGACAATGTGGAGCAAGGGAGTATTAAGATAGAATTATGTCAAACTGAAAAATCAAATTGCTAATATTCTAACCAAGCCCTTGAACAGGAAAGGTTCGAGAAATTAAGATTGGAACTTGGGATGATCAAGCTAACTTGATTGCTTTTGAAGTTCCAAGATATGGCAAAGTAAAAAATAATGTAAACAAAACGAAAAGAGCATTTGGCACAATTTTGGTGTGCTAAACATAGCTGAAGTGTCACCGTTGTTAATCACTGAAGGTTAGTTCACTAAACACTTAATTGCTTGAGTAATTAAGAATGTAAATTGCATATGTGTTAAAACAGTGTTCCATTATGTGTATTTTAAGAAAGAAAACTCATTTTGTAAATTAAAAGAATTTGGAAAGAAAACGAATTTTAGAAAATACATCCTGCCAAAATTAATTTTACAAAAATTAATTGAACTTGTTCCAATAAATGACTGAACAGTAAAACCCATTCAATTCCATCACACCGCTTCAATTAATATAAAAGCATCTTTCACCCACCTTTTCACTCCACTGTCAAATCAAATTAACCCTCTTCAGTAAAAACATCAAAGCTCAAAACCACCATCAAACACCATGGTCATCACTGCCGAAATTGTGTCTTCAGAAAACTCCCACAATTCAGAAAACACCATTCAAGAAGAAACCTCTCCTCTAGCAATGGTGAACTATAAACTATCTCATGAAACAACCAAGACCACTTTCGAATCACCCAAGCCCGCTAAAAACCCTAAACCTTTGACTTCAAACCCTAAAGAAGCAGAGAGCAAGAATGAAAAGGAAGAAATTGCTTCCTCAAGTGTACTTGAAAGGGTTCGTGAATGGAAAAAAAAGAAAGAAAAAGAAAAATCACTTGAGAAGCAAATGCAGGAGGTTGAGGAGTTAGAACAAGGGGTTTAGTAGGAAGAACAAGATGATCAAGAGGAATGTGATGAAAACATGTCAGGAGATAGAGAGGAAGAAGAGAATGAAGAGAATGATGATCAATTGAAACTTCCTACAAGTGCTGAAAGGTATGTTGTTGGAGATAGACTCGATATTTCATGGTGCAAGAAGTCTAGGTTTTTGAAATTGCTTGATTTAATCAAATTTCAAGGGTGGGAGTATTTGTTCACTACTGCTTCAAATAATGTTCTGTATCTAGTTTCTACGGATTAATTATGTAGCAAGTTCCAAGTAAAGCAAGGAAAGATCACTAGTTTAGTTAATAAAAAAGAAAATTGAACTTGATGTTGAAAAATTAGGGAAAATTCTTAAGGTACCGATTGTGGGTTATGAGCTGTATGTTAAAGGAAAGACAACTGTGAAGGTTGGTGACTATCTAAGTGGTGATATAGTTTAGTTTTATGGAGGAGAAAGGGGGAAGAATGTTATGAGTCATAATGATCTAAGCCCCCTGAACAAGCTGTTTTTTAACTTGGTTAGAAAAATAATTCTGCCTAGGACTCAGAAAAGAAGTCAGGCATTTATGATGGACTTGGCTGTCATTTTCTGCCTTTCCAAGAAGATAAAAATTAATTTTCCTTCGTTAATGTATCAAAACCTAGCACACTGTGTTCCCAAAAAGAACAAAGTGGGCTATGGGGCTGTGCTTTCTACTATGTTTGAGTTTCTAGGTGTGAAGCGCAAAGGGATTTATGAGGCCTTGGAGGAAAAACCAGAGAATGTAATCAATGGTGAGACACTACAGGGTATAAGCCTTAAGTTAGTGAATGGGAAGGTTAGAAGAGTAGAAGAGAAGAAGGTAGTAGGTGGAAAAAGAAAAGGGAAGGAAGTTTTTGAGAAACCTGTAAGGAAGAGCAGAAGGCTGTCATCTAGCACCGCTCCTAAAACAAGTATGGAGAAACCTCTTGATTTGGATGATGATGAGGAAAATGTTATTGCTGGGCAGGTGGCTGAGCTTAGTGATAGAGCTGACATTGCTGAGAAGCAGCTTATGGAAGCCACAGAACAGGTGCAGGAACTTGAGAGGAAAGTACAAGGTCTTGAGGGCAGACTCAAACTGCAGAAGCTGGAGTTCCAGAAGGATCTCAAGAGCCTTCAAGATAAAATGGAGGAGTATATGAAGCAAAACATTGAAGTTAATAAGAATATTCTTGACCTCCTTCAGACTTGACAAAGACCAGCCTCACTTCAAATCCCTTAGCCTAGCCATTTCTCTGTTTTAATTTTCTACTTCAGTCATGGACTTGTTTAATTTCTGTTTTAGTTTATGAACAATCTATTTTGGCTTGTAATATTTTTAATTGTTCAGCAGGATGTTCATCTTTTAATTTTAATGAATACTTTTGGAAATTGGCATAAACATGTGTGTTTGTGTATATTATGAAAACTTATGCAGGGAAGTAGAACTTACTTAAGGGAAGTTAGCAGCGCTGCCTTCAGTTTCCCACACTCGATTAATTTGTTGTAAGGCTGTGGCTAGATGCTTAATAACTTGAAAAGGCAAGACTTTTTTATGATGCCAAAAGGGGGAAAAGAAAAGGCAAACTTGAAGGCTGAAGTTATTCCGGGTTCCAGCTGAGAAAGTATCAGAACTTTCTTCTGTTAAAGATGCCAGTAGCTTAGTTTTGTTTAGTTTCTATTTATTTTTGTTTTTATTGTTTGTGTGTTTAATTTAAGTTGAGCGCTTACTTTTTTCAATAAATAAAAATCCAAAAATACTCCCATCTATTTGTTTTAACTTTAATTTTGAATAGAGTTTGCTTAAGTTTGTCATCATCAAAAAGGGTGAAATTGTTGAAGCTTAAAGGTTTTGATGATGATGAACTTAAACTAAAGCAAACTCAATTAATAAAGGTTTATAAGTGTTTGATTAGTACAGGTGAAGTTGACCTTGGAGGTGGAAGAGTAACTTAGACTATGAAGACATGGAGAGACCGTTGAAGAAAAGTCAAGCAAAATAGAAGAAGAGTTCTCTAACAAGAACTGTGTTCCTTAACAGGAATGTTCCCTAACAGGAACTTGAAGGATGCAAGCTGAAGACAATAAGTTCTGGAAGGAACTTATTCTGCGAAGTTCCAGTTGAAGACTGGAGAACGAGTGACAGCAGGAACTTGGTCCTGGTCTGTGTGAAGCCCAAGTAGTTCAGAATTACAGAAGAACGGCACATCAATATCGATTTAGTTAAGATTTTATCTTCTAGATTTATTGTTAAATATGTTAAGTAGATATGCACGAAACATATTAGAAGCATGAAAAGATTATTGGCAAATTTAACTAAACGGAATAAGCACTAGCAGAAAAATGCTCTTTTGCGTCGGCTTATTTGCGTCACTCATAGAAACAAATGACGCAAATAAGATATTTTAAAAACCTTATAAGTAATTTGCGTCGAGCATTTGTTATAAAGCGAAGCAAATGTCTGACATATTTAAACTTATTTATATTTACGTCGCTTTTATAAATAGGAGCGACGCAAATAACAATGTTATTTGCGTCACTCGTTTATTGACAAGTGACGCAAATAACCTTTGTGAGTCAATTGCGTCATTTCTTTCTTTACTAAGTGACGCAAATGACCATTACGGCTTATATTAATTCTCGCTGCCTTCTGCTGTTCGACCTTCAATACTCTAAACCCTAGAAAATTCAAACCTAAAATTCCCAGAAATTCAACATCAAAACCTCAAAAAATTTATCGGTAAAACCCTTGAATTCCCCATTGTTGCTTTGCTACTATTCAACCCCCTAAACATCAGCGAATTAACAGTAATACCTCGAGAAATTCGTCTTCATAACCTACCAATTTGACCACTAATCAAAAATCCCAGCAAATGTGAGGTAAAACCCCTTATATTTGAGCAAATCCGAGCAAAAATGCCCTACTTTCTTGCAAAAAATCTACCCAAAGCAGAAAATCGAGCAAATTACCTTAAATTTAAGCAAAATAACAATTGAAAGTTAGGGTTTGTACTCAATAATATGGAATTTTGGCTCTAATGTTTCTGAAGTTGCATATGAAAAATCGATTTCAAGTAAGGTAAGACCTCTTCATCGCTTTTCTTTTTTATTATGCACTTCAATCTACATAGATATTTGGATTCAATTGTAAATTAACTTAGTTTAACCTACCTATTTTGTTGCTGTTTTTTGCACGAATTCTAGATTTACAAGCATGTTTATAAATAACAGCTTTTTGGGGTTCATATTCGAATTTAGGGTTCATCAAATTTAGGATTTATACTCGATTCTAAGGAATTTTGGTTATGTTTTGGTGAATTTATGTAGTTGATTTCAACTAAGGTAAGATATGTTATGTTTTCTTACTATTTTCATACTAGATTGAATTTAGGGTTCAATTTTGGATGAACTTAGTTTAATTTTACTATTTTGTTGTATTTTTTGCACTGATTTTAGAATTGCGAATGAATTTTTGGATTTTTGGGTTTCATTAAATTTTAATTTTACTATTTGATTGATTTTTCTCTAATTTGACTGTATTTTTTTTTAATGTTTTACTGCTCATTTTACTATTTTTTAATCTGACAGTATTTTTTTTATGTTTTGCTGCTCATGTTGGTTGATTTTTCCCCTGCTACTACTAAGAGAAGCACTTTCCCATTTTTTTAGCTAAAAAATGTTCCATGATATACTTAGCCGAAATAGATAAACTATGATATAATGTTTGTATTGAAATAATTTTACTAGGCCGTTTTGTTAAAAATAAACGACCACTCCTAGCCCTGCCTTACACCCCTCAAGAATATTAGCATCCGAGTTTACTTTAACACACCTTAGGCATGGTTTCTTCCAGCTTGTAGCAGCATCATTCTGTCTTAGAACGGAGGGGGGTAGCAGAACCTTTTTAGCATAGCCATTGTAATCATGAACTAGCCTTGCAAACCCCGCAGCCAGCAGCACACTATTCGGATTCTCACCTTGAAATATGATTAAATTCCTCCCTCTCCAAGCAGCCCACATCAGTGCGGCCATAGAACAAACTACTTCTGCATCATATTTCTTACAAAGCCATAACCATAGCTCTGCGAAATTATCATTTGGCGCATCTTCTTGGTTGGTTTTATACTCACTGTAATGCCAAATTTCCTTTACAACAACACACTCAAATAGAGTGTGATAAATGGTCTCATTCACACCACATAATTGGCATGTAGCGTCAGTTGTAATGTGACGATACCTTAGTCGATCTTTCACTGCCATATTCCCCTTCACGACAGTCCAAAGAAAATGCCTTAATTTTGGTGGCCTTCTTGGTTTTTGTATTAAGAAAATCCCGATTGAATCATATAAATGCCATTCTTGGTTTTTGTATTAAGAGGTTTTGCAAATAATTGGCATCAATCCTCTATTCCTCTGCTAGTATACTTAATTAGAGGGACAACTATTAGTATTTTCTTGGAAAGGTAATGTAGTTGTTTGAATAATTGTAGAATATTATTGTGTTGCCTTGATGCTTCATTCTCAACTCTGATTGTTTATTGATTCATTGTATTTAATATCGGGAACTGGTGACTTTAAACTGTTTGCAAGAGAAAAAGGAAGTGGACTTCCATTATGGACTTGTTCGTGTTAGGGAAAATGAAGATTTCGTCCCTAAATTTAATTATGCAAGCTTCAAATTCCATATTATTTATTGGATTATTTTGTTGTAGTTCTTAGGCTTGAAATGAACGCATTTGATTTACCAACATTTGGGTTGGTCTGGTGCTTGTGTTATACTTATTAATGATGAATATTTCAATATTGTTTTGTTGTCTTATTTGACAGGTTGCTAATACAAGGCGCTGTCATTCCCAAATTAATGGGTAGGCTAAAATACAAAAGAAATTCTGTCGAAATTTGTATTTGATCTTATTATTTTTATTATGATTTTATTTTTTTGTCTTGCAATATTGTATTATATGAAGGGATACAATTGCCAAATTATAATGTTACTTTAATGTGTGGATTAAAAAATTTGTCATTTGAATCACTCTTTAAAAAAGAAGCGATGCAAATAGCTCATTTTCTCTTCCTCAAACTAGTCATTTGCATCACTCATTTATTAAAGAAGTGACGCAAATATAAGAATATATGTTATTAAAAATAGTCATTTGCGTCACTCGTTTATTAAAGAAGTGACGCAAATAACAAATATAAGTTACAAAAAAATTCATTTGCGTCGCTCATTTAACAAACGAGTGACGCAAATAATTCTTATTAAAAAAGTCATTTGCGTCAGTTTTCTTAAATTAGTTTTGAGTCATTTGCGTCGCTCATAGAAGTGATGCAAATACAACCTAAATGAGCGACGCAAATGATGGTTTTTGTACAAGTGAAGATAGAAGAAAGATTTTAAGAAAAGATTTTTGAGATGATTTGTTTCTTAAAATCTGGGTTTAACAAAAGATTTTATTCGTTTTGCTAAAACTAATCTTATCTTATTTTCCAAAAAGATTTTCTCTCTTAAAAGATTTACATAAAACTTTATTTTGTGATTTAGTTAAATTAACTTATTTAGCTTTTCAAAAACCCTACTTGCTATACGAGTTAATCTTGTATAAATAGTAGAGGTCACTTTCATAAGTTTTTGTGAGTTTTGCGTTAAGAAATCTCTGAGCTTAATTTGTGTAAGTTTGCCAAGCTTTAATCTTGTCATACTAGTATCGGGTTTCATGCATTGCTTTCCTAACATATTCTAGGTGTTATATTTTCTGTAATTGGTTGGGTTATTGGGTGTGAGTGTAAGAAATTTATATTGCATACAGGTAATCTAGCTTTGAGTGCAAAAGTTGTGTATTAGTACTGTTAGAGTACGAGAGAATTCAAGTTGGGAACTTAAGTTGGGTAGGATAGCAAGTTCTAATTGGAACTTGTGAGTAAAAGTCTGTCTTATAATAGGTTTGTAACTTGGTATTTTCCCTATTATAGTGGATTGGTTTTTGTCTGGAAATCCCTTAGAAGGGTCGAGGTTTTACTTCCAGTTGGGCCCTAGAAGGTTTCCTCGTAAAATCCTGTGTGCATTGCAAAGTTCCTTTTATGTTCTATTTTATAATTTGCGAAAGTAGTCACTAGGAACTCAACTACAATTCACACCCCCCCCCCTCTTGTTGTGTTCGTTTCAACTAACAAATTCGTTGACTTCCTCAACGATATATTATCATGTGTCCTTATAACCTTCCTAAGTTGTTGGACTTACAATCATATCATAAAATATTTCATGGATATATTAAATAAAATTGTAGGCGTTGCTGGTACACCTTCAATAAGTTTATTTTGTTGTAAAATCATTGGATATCTATTGGATAAACAAAATTATCATTTCATCTTTCGATTCAATTTTGAGCTAATTAATTTAATACCCCATAAGTATCTATGTTAGTAACATAATCAACTCAAAGGCTCTATTTAAAAATGTTCGATGAAGTTTAATATAGTGATGAAATATAGTCAGTTTCGTAAATCATGTTACAAAGGTGAAAATTCAGAAAAACAAATTCTCAACTAAAAGTTCTTGGATAATATGTAAGAACATGGATAAAGTTCTTGGATAATATGAAAGGACTGGTGTCCTTCAAACAAGTGTTTTATTCCGATAGGGGGTTCGGAATTATTAAAAAGCTAATTTTTCAGTGAGGTCAAGTGATCGGAATGCCTAGGTGGAGGCCGCTTCCGATTAGTAATATTAATGTATAATTAATATTACAGCTTAATCTTGACTGAACCCTTCGGGTTACACCCAAGTAACTAACGAGCCAAAGCGACGAATTAATTAATAAGTCAACCGAGTAATTAATTTTTAGACGTTGGAAACTCGAGCTTGGAGCGTCGAAACCGAGCATCGGAAGTCGAGTTGAAAATAGTAAAAGGGCGAGACGTGAAAATAATATTAAATCAATAATGACTAAAATACCCCTAGCATCGGAATACCGAGTGCTAGGGGCGCGGCAAAGGCTAGCAGCCGCACCAAGCGCGGGGCTTGGCTAGCATGTCGCAGCTAGCCACCCGCACCAATGTGCGTGGCTTGCTAGCAAACGGTTGCTAGCAGCCCACACCTTTAGTGCGTGGCGTGCTGGACCGTGGCACCAGCAGCCCGCACCTTTGGTTCTTGGTGTGCTTGGCCAAGGCAACCACAGCAGCACCGTGGCAGCCCACAAAGGTGCCAGTGGTGCCTAAGTAAGCTTCCATGTGGCACAATTTAATTGGGGGCTTTGGAAATGAGGTGGCTGGTTATGGGAGTGAGAATGGGGAGCAAGTTTGGTCCCCCTCCCCTCCTCCTAATGGTCCTCACCTACTCCGACTTATGAGCTTGCCACTTGTTGATTTATTACTAGTTTGATTATAAATTTTTATTTTAGCTTTAAAATAAAATAGGAAAATCAAATTCTCCCACATTGATGGGAGAGCTTTTCACACTCTTGCATTTCCCTATAAATACCCAACTTGGGGTATTAGGAAGAGCATTTGAGTAAGAGTTAAAAAAGGCATCACCATTGTGAAAACCTTTGAAATTATTAATTACTCAGGTTTAGGTCGAGCCTTGCTTACTCCAAGGAATTGGACCCTTGTCGGTGTTCGAGTTCTAGCTAGACTTCTGTTGGAGGTCAACGTACTTTCGAGAATTGCTTTCGAAGTAAGAGCCCCTTGAGGTCGGGCGAAGCACGCGTCAAAGGTATAATTATTATCCTAATCTTGTCTTTAATTTAATTATGCTTTATGGTTTTATTTATTGCGAGTGCGGTCTTGTTTTATTGTTTGTTTCCGCGGTGAGTCGGACTCACAAAACCCCAACAAAATACTACCTCTGTTTCTTTTTAGTTGACATGTATTCCTTTTGAGGAATTTTTTTTATTTGACACATTTCCTTTTGGGGTAAATTCTTTACCTTGCATTTACAAGCTACCCCACTTGCTTTTTCATTCTCTGTCACTCTCTCTCCTATCCCTAATATATGTGCCTAAATTAAACGCGTCAAATAAATAGTAACGGAGGAAGTATTAAATGCTGCATAAAGTTCTTTACAATAAATTCTATACTAATATATTAGCATTCCTAAGAATATCTATATGCCATGTAGACCTCTTTACTACGCCACGTCACCCACTCAATTTTTCATTATGGCACGTGACTCTCCCTTCTATTTATTTATTTCTCATTTCATGTCATGTTTTTTTAGGGGTTGTTTGGTTGGTAGAGGGGAAAGGGAAACACATTAGGAAAGGGAATGAGACATAAAGGAAAGAAACTCCCCCATTTATAATATATTGTTTGTTTTATTAAAAAAGAATGAGAATTAAATATGAAGCATTAGCATTCTCCACTACCACCATTGCAATTGTTAGTCCTCAAGCCTCCAAAACTGCCACCCCCCACTCCTGTATTGTTGCATCGTCCAACTCCGACACCCATCGCCTAACATACCCATGTTGTATTTCTTCTCTCTCCTTTTTAAATTTTTTTCGTACATCTGGTAGTTTGTTTGTTTTTAAGGTGTTAAGGGTTGTTATTTGGGTGTTTGAGGTTGTTTAACGGGTGGTTTGGGTTGTTTATTGAGATGTTTAGGGTTTGTTGGGTGGTTTTCATGGTGGTTTTTTTAGGGTAATAGGCGGCGAACGTGGTGGATGTAAAGTTATTTTCGGGTGGGTTTGGGTGGTTTCGAGGAGAGTGGGTTTTTTTCCGGGTGGGTTTTGGGTGGTTTCAGTAGGGAAGGGTGGTTTTGGGGGTGGGTGGGTTTTTTTCCTTAGTGGTTTTGGGTGGTTTCGACGAGGAAGGATGGTGGTTGTGCGTCGGTGAGTATTTAGGTGATATTTTCGGTGGCTAGGCGGTGACTCTAGTGGCTGTTGGGAGGTGGTGTTGATGTCGGGCCGATGTTTTTGGTGGCAGTGGTGCCGGTGGTCAGTTGGTGTTTTCAAGGGCGGTCAAGGTAGTTGGCTGAAGAAGAGTTAGGGGTTTGATTGGGTGATTCCCTTGGGGCTGGGGGCTGGGGGCTGGGGTGGGGAATAAAGATAGAGGAAAATGGGGTAATGGGAGGGGTAAAGGGAATGATTGAATGAATTAGTCTATCAAACATCAACAAAGAGATTCATGGTTGTTGATTCCCATTCCCTTTGTTGAATACCCCTAACCAAACAACCCATTAATATAAAAGTTCTGCACAAGATTTGAGTATGCCACCTCTAATTCTAGAATTGTATATCTTACCATCAAGCGATGTGATACTTTATGTTATCATTTGAATTCAAGATATTAATATGTAGCCAAAACAATATGATTAGCAAATTTAATTACAAGAAAATTGAGTCATAATTAAGATGTATTTTAATTATCAACCCCATGTAATGACTAGTTACTCAGGCCTAAAAACTAGGCTGACAATTAAATAATGTATGGAGATGATAAGGAAAATTTTATTTAAAAAGGAATTGATTTAACCTATTTAGGATATTTTAAGAGGAAATTGGGGCAATGTATTTTGAGGTGAGTAATTTGTTAAAAGCCCATGTTCATATAATGTAATTGTATTCAAACCAATTAGTCAAAACAATACATCCTAATAACTTCCTATATTCTTGTTTAATTGTAAAGTTAGTTTCATTATAGTCAATATTTATACATATTACACCATTAATATCTTTAATTATTTATTTAATTAAAATTATAAAAGTATAATGTTTTGAAAGTTGTATTAATGGTATAGATCTTTAATTTTTTTAGACGAATCTTCAATAATTTAGTTTTAAATATGTAATGATCAAAACAAGTAGAGATATATTGACTAGGTCTAAAAATCGAGTTAAATAACAATATTTATTAAACTTAATTTTGTACCCTGGTATCTAAATTCTTGGATTCACCACTAAAGTTTCCTCACTCATATCTTACAAAACAAAATAATTTCTTACTTTAAGCTTGGTTATTAAGAAAAATAAAGCACATAAATTATAATCAATGTTCGGCAAAATAGTCAATCATTGGATGTTTGGTCTTAAATTGAATAACGTTTGGATTGGACTCCTAATACATGTTAGAATGGCGCCAATCTGTAGTACATGTTGTATATGAATCAAACAAAGGCGGCCTTAGCATCATGTTTTGGGGGCTCATAGTGAAGGATTTATGTCTTCGTCAAGTGCAATTACTAGATATAATGGCTATAATTATGATGATAACTAAGTTTATTATTTTGGGTCGTTATTATCTGTTGCTAGATGTGGTTAATGATCTTTGGACTAGTCAAATAGTCCAAATTTCAATAGAATGGTTCCTATAAGGTCACACAAAAGGGTGATAGATAGAACAAAAGAAAGAAGCCCATTATTGGGCCTCATGGAGTGGCAGTCCATGTGGGATTAAAGAGAGAGTATTATGTGCTTAGTTTGGACTATAATTATACATATGATGTATAAATAGAGGCCTTGCCTAGGGTTTGAGAGAGAACAATTAGCAGTCAATTGAGAATAGACTTGCTAGCAACCAACAACCCTAAAGCCTCACGCAATCTCTCTCCTCACTCCCTTCCTCACGTCCGTACAACTGTACGGTCCCCTAGTGAAGGTGGTGCACGGTGGTGGTGTAGTGGTGTTCGTGGTCGGTTTCCTCCTCCCCTCTCCGTAGAAGGTGGTTCAAAGTGTTCGTGCCCAACTGCCTAGCAGTAGTGGAGGTTCAATAATACCCCGTAGACTAAGTAGAGGAGCAATGCTTGGCGCTCTATTATCTCCCTAAATGAGAGTCAATCGCTTTTGAAAATCACGCTTCAAAGGTATGTACTATGTGATTCTTCATGTGTTATGCTTCTAGATCCTGTGTAGGTGCGAATGAATATGATTCGTAAAATTCCGCATTATAGTACTCAGTCACGGAACAGCTGCAGTAGAACTCCGGCGTGGCTTCGACATGAGTAGTGTCTGGATGGGCGGAGTGCTCAGTCACGGAACAGCTGCTCAGGCGTTTTGGGCTCAGTGGTGGTTAGACGATGTAAGTGTTGCACGTCCTTACTACTGTCTGCTCGCTACGGCAGTTGGTGTTGTTGAGGCAAGGCTTCAGCTTGGTCTTGGTGGCAGAGCTTATGTTCTTAATGGGCTGTGAGCTTGGCTACGGCAGTGGCAGTCACCTGGCCTTGCTGTCAGCTAGCTCAGCCACAGTTCAACCCCAATTTTCATAAAAAAATAAATATTGTTTTATTAATTTTTTTTTTGATAAAATCTTATTTTATCTAAGATAATTTTAAAAGTAAAAAGATAATTTTTAATATTACAAGATAATTTCAAATTTTAATTTTTTTTTAATCTTTATAAAATATTTAAGGATAATTGAGCAAGATTCCAAAAGAAAAAGATAAAGATTGACTTGATAATATGATTATCCATCATTTGTTAGGTACATGATTTAAGTTTTGTGATTGGCTAGTAATTAGGATAGAATTTCCTAATTTTATTAGGATAATCTTTAAGGATAAATATGATTTATCTTTTAAAATTAGAATAAGATTTGATTTTATCTCATGCCTAACTTAAAATATATGATAGTTTATTGATGGTCATGAATAATATATAATATTATCTAATTACAGTAATTAAAATATGAGATATTTAGGTGCCGTGTTTCCTTTATTATGAACATTCGATGTTGTAGTTTAGGAAAGCATGATGAGTGATTTATTATGTATCAAATTTATAATATATGATTTTATGTTGCTATATAATGACTATTATGGCCCAATTGATTGTTAAATAAGATCTGCGTATCGTGATGTATTTTTGTAATCTAAATACGGTCTACAAACCGATAAAGTATTTTTTGTTATTTTATTTATTTTATTTAAGTAGTAAATAGAATAGAGTAGAATTACAAGTTGTGGTTAATCCAACAAGCTCATAAAGTGAAAGCCTAAAGGAGCGAGGTCAATGAGATCTATGAAGACTCAAGTGGGATCTTACTTTAGTATCTTTCTTAGGATTAGGGGCCATGCTATGTCTTGTTTATGCATTCGGTATATTTGCATGTTATATTTTATTGATGTTTGTGATGATGCGCTAGAGTTCACTAAAATAATCGCAACATAATAAATCAAGGTCCTGCTAATATTAAGGTTGCTTTCCAATTAAAAACCCAATAAACCTTTGATATTTATGATAGGTCATCCCAAATCTGATTGTCATTTTATATCTTGGGAGAGTTGGGGTAAATCATATATGTTTTACAATTTTAATTGGTTATTCTCAACAAGGTTACCTAAAGAGTTTAGAACGTTGAAGCAAAAGGTAATAATTAAACATGTAATGATTAATTATTCAACAAAGAGTTTACTCACCTTGAAAATGTAATGGTTCATGGTCGGGCCAAAATTCGGTCAATTATTGCACAAATTAAGGGTCTTAATTGTAATCACTTAAATTCAAATTGGGATCATTTAAATTGAATAAAGTGTTTTAAATTAAAGTAACATATTTAATTCTCTTATGGTACTTTAAATTTTAGAAAACATAATTTAATTTTTCTTTTATTTATAAGTAATATTTCATTCTAATTTTATTATTATAGATAATCTCCTATATTGAAAATAAGGTTGAGAAACGTTCTCAAAAGGTTAAAAGATAATCCATAAACCTATATTCCAATTTTGCTAAGATGGTACGTACTAAAAAGCAAGTTTAAGATACCCATGTCATATGTCTAAAGTTGGTTTACTTTATCTCAAAATGTTTGAATAAAATACAAATATCATCTTCATTTTGAAAAGTGTTTCAAAGGTTATAATGAGATGGGAGGTAAAAAAAACCTCTAAAAGGACAAGTATAAAAGTCCAATAAAATCTCTTATCTTCAATATGATAGAGAATAAGAAAGTGATTGGAAGTCTCTATGATAAAAAATTGATCAAATGACATTATTGTTCATACATTTCATATAGAGTTACATAGTTGATTAAACTCAAATATGAACAATGAATGAATAAACTTAGCAAAATCATGAAAAGTGCGTAAAAGTTAAGCAAAGTATGATTTTAAACCTAAAAGAAATATTCTAAGTGGATCAAATAGAAAGGTTTTAAGAACATATGAGGATAGCATTAAAAACTTATAGGCCAAGAAATGCAAACAAGTTGCTACTTCTCAAACCTGGAACTACTTACATGCTAAAAGTTGTTATGAACAACAAATGTTTCCAATTAAAAGGATCAATAAATTGATTAGAAACAACCTCATAAAAATTGCAAGGTAAAAGAATGAAAATGTTCCAATTTAAGAAGTAAATTATAGAAATTGATTTAGCATATTACTACTTCTTGGATATGTGATATCATGTTTAGTTCACTCTCTTTGAGAATGTGGTTGAACTAAATGAAGATGTATGGCTAAGGGAGAAATAAATCTACAACTTTAGAAGCAAATGTTGCTACTTCACAAGTAGAATCTACAAGTTTAGGAGCAAAAGTTGCAACTTTACAAGTAGAAGCTTATTTTCACCTTACCTAGTAATTAGCTAGAATTAAATAAATGTTATTTATTCGATCTTGCCATTATCAAAATACCATTCAATGTTAGAAATGACTAAGCATTGAAGATTAAAAAACATGGATTAAATATTATTCTACGCTTTATTGAGTCAGAATGTCTTTTAAAAAGCTAAATAGGTTTAAAGTTGTATATGATATATATATATACACACACGTTGATTCTTATTTTTTTTTATTATGAATAAAGAGGTTAAGAGACCCCATTTCGTAAGTGACGAGACCCATTTCTTACTAAATTATTCATAAAAGCAATAGTATGAAAAATCCCCTTTCTCTGACAATGGGTCTCTTATTTCTTATAAACAGACCCCCACACAAAAAGGGGTCTCTTTAACAAAGAGACCCTTGAGATAGAGACCCGTCCATAAGTAGTCTCTAAGGCCTATTTGGACGGGTCGCTTTGCCCATTTTTATAGTAGTGTATATATATATATATATATATATATATATATATATATATGTATATGTATATATATGTATATGTATATGTATATATATGTATATGTATATGTATGTATATGTATATGTATATATGTATACATATATACATACATATATATGTATACATATATACATATACATATACATACATATACATATACATATATATATATATACATACATATATATATACATATATATATATATATACATATATATATATATATATATAGTCTCTAATATGTGAAATGATTCCAATGAAAAATGAACATTGCATGCGGAAGATCCAAAAGGATGGACTTTCAATAGCCATAGATTGTGTATCTATTGATGTATGTGAACATTATTCTAATTTGAAAATTTTGACGAAGTCACCATTTAGAGAAATGATGACATGAAATTAAGGTCGAATACAGATCAATGTTAAAAAACCTAAGGTTTAACAATTGGAGAGAGACAATGAAACTTCATTTGTGATATGACAACTAGTGCTTAGTTGAAGCATAAGTGTGAAAATTTTAAAAAGTTCAAAAGGTCTAATATGAAGTTCAGTATCAACTTGACAAGATAATGATTACATTAGAATATAATTGTAATTTTGAAAGTTTGAGTCAAGACATTTACTTGGGAATATATATTCAATTTATTGCGATGTGATCATGACAATGAGAATTTAAGTCAAAACCTTGATAAAGATCCAAGAGTTGTGAAATCGTTTTACAACAAACTCCGAAAGAAAACCTTTTGGAGTGTTTATAAAGGAACTATCAATATATATAAGATATGTTTTGATAATGGATGAAAAATACCTATCTTCCAACCATTATTCAAGGGGTATACTTTTAAGAAAAGCTACAAAACAAAACAAAACTACATATGTCAAATAAGAATGTAGCAAAGGCTTCATATGTGATATGGATAAGAAAAGTTCTTATAAAGTCTCTCTACAAAGCAAGGAATGAAACTTATATTAAATCATTAAATGCACGTTAAAGTCACACATAGAGCACGGGGTACTACTACACACGTCATGCTTAGCACAAAATGTTTGTTGCTTAAGTAAATGCCCTTATGGACAACATGTCATTTCCAAAAGGTCAAGTGGGAGTAGTGTAAATCTCGAAAAAGTTTTAGAAAAGCAATAGACAAACGTGGTTTAAACCACGGTTAGTTCACCATATGCTAAATGTGCCTCTTCAAAAGGCAAGTGGGAATATATGAATCTCAGAAAAGTTTGAGAGCCTTAAAAAGTGTTCAAGGAAAGTTGATTTGAAAATCTTGAAAAAATTCAAGAAATAATTGAATAAAAGCTACAATATGAGCATGATTCACCTAATGTTACAAATGACAACGTGTGGTCTCATTATGTATGGTGGGAATAATAACCATGTGTCAGAGGTAGTACATTTCAAGTTCACATCCTCTATTGTTGTTTCTCATTGAAGACTAAACAAAGTTGTTGTATAAGTTTCAATTGTTGCATTAAAACCCACAATAATGATGACTAGCATACGTGAAACTTAGCCAAAGAAATATGATTTCATATTGATGACTAAGAGTTCTAAAATATTGATTTTGGAATATGATGATTATGAAAGTAAGAAAGATGATTTGACAAATTATAACTCCAAGTGGTTGAAAAACCATGAAAATCTTAAATAGATTCTAAGTCTGTAACCAAGTATATGATAAATGATTAATTTACCTAATTGGGTGAGACCTATTATAAGCAAAACAGAAGAAAAAAAAATAATATGAAAAGTGTTTTCTAATTTAGCAAAGACTTGTTAAAGGATTAAATTAATTCATAGTATGACTATGACTGTGATGAAACCTTTGCATTAGTCATATTGCCAAGATATATTAAACATATTTTAGTGACTACTACGTTATGAGATTTGGTATATGGATTTTAAAATGCTTTCTTGAAATTGTTCATGAAAGAAGATATTACAAACACACACACACACACACACACGATACAATCACATTAGTTTTGAAAATCCAATAATCCTAAGGATGTATAAGAGGTTCATTTATGGATCAAAGAAAGCATCATGGAGTTAGTATTCTTAATTTTGTGAGTTAATCAAAACTTTTTGATGTTCTCATAAAATGAAGATAATATGTATACAAGATGTTTAGTGGGAGCTATGAAGTCTTCTTGGTCTGGTACATAGAGAAATTATTCATTGCTTAAAGGGTTAAGTAATTTTGTATGAAAAACCTTGAAAAGGAAGATGAGTACATTTAAGAAGCTTATATTGATAAGGTTCTCATGAGATTCAACATTATATTGAAAAGAGTTTCAATCCCATATAACATTGCACATTGTTTAAAGATTCAATGCTTTGAGAAAGGTTGATGAAATTAAGGTTTTGAGTGATGCTCCATATGCATTTTTCAAAGGATGTGTCATGCATGTCATGGAATATACTCGTCTATTTGATTCACATGTTTTAAGAACGAGTGATGATAGATTTCAATCGAAATCCAATGAAATGTTGGAATACCTAGAAATTTCTAATTCCTAGTAGAAGGATGACAGAAAGTTCTTAGTGTATGGAGATGAATATTATTATTCAAATTTATAAGTTGCAAGATTCATATTTATGAGAATGTCTCATGAATTATACTTACTAAATCCCTTCCATAACCAAGGTATGAGAGTCACACTAAGGTTTTTAGATTGAAGCAAGTTAAGTAATTTAAGTTGTATATGTTTTGAGAAAGCATGTTACATAAGTAATACATTTACTTGCAGAATTATATTTATCAATTGAAACAAAGTTTCAATCTTATTTAATGATTGTTTTGATATTAAATAAAATGTCCAAAATAATTATGAATTGATGGGATCATTAGGTTAATGACCTGGTGAATGAAACCCCACAGGTGAACCAAATTAATACATTATTTAAGTTCCTATTTCAAAATGATTAAATTGGACATAAATGATTTCAATAAATGGAGTGGCATGTAAGATTGATTGGATAACGTAGTTTCATGGTCTATAGAGGCATAATGATGCTCGACCAATCACATTGATATGAATGAATGATGTATGATCAAACTATTGACCTACTCTAAAGTTCAAGTATAGAGCTTTCGTATATATTAGTGGATTCCTTAGACATGAGTAGAACACTAATTCCATTCAATGATTGATTTAACTGTGGTACTTTCAAATGTCTACCTATAACTGGAGATTATAAAGGGTGTTTCTTGGTTACTTAAAGAATAGAGTGGAAGCTTTGGTTTCCACAAGATTGGATTGAGTCTACCTATTTAATTAGGAATGTGTCATCGTGTCTTGAAGAGGGAGAATTCAGTGAATGTGTGACCACGCTCAAATGTATTACTCACTAATCATTTATTTTGTAATTCTAAATCGGATTTCAAGAAAAGATTTGTAGATTAATATGATCTCGACATCTGATGCAATCATTTATTTTGTAATTCTAAATCGGATTTCAAGAAAAGATTTGTAGATTAATATGATCTCGACATCTGATGCAATAATATTATCAAATGGACACATATGATCTTAAGGAAATTGAATATTGCACACTTGTCTCGGACAAGTGGGAGATTGAAGGATTTATGTCTTCGTCAAATGCAATTACTATAAATAATAGATCTAATTATGGAGATAATTAAGTTCGTTCTTTTGGGGTCGTTATTATCTGTTGCAAGACGTGATGAATTATCTTTGGGCTAGTCAAATAGTCCAAAGTTCAATAGAATAGATCCTATAAGGTCACTCAAAAGGGTGATGGATTGAACAAAAGGAAGAAGCCCATTATTGGGCATCATGGGGTTGTCGGCCATGTGGGATTAAAGGAAGAGTAATTTGGGCTTGGTTTGGACTCTAATGATACATATTATGTATAAATAGAGGCCTTGACTAGGATTTGAGAGAGAAAAATTAGTAGTTAATTTAGAATAGACTTGCTAGCTAGCAACTAAACCCTAAAGCTTCACGTAAACTCTCTCCTCACTCCCTTCCTCACGTCCGTACAGATGTACGGTCCCCTAGTGCAAGGTGGTGCACGGTGGTGGTGTAGTGGTGTTCGTGGTCGGTTTTCTCCTCCCTTCTCTGTAGAAGGTGGTTCAAAGTGTTCGTGTCCAACTACCTAACACTAGTGGAGGTTCAATCCTATACCGTGGACTAAGTAGAGGAGCAACGTTTGGGTATATATTATCTCCCTAATTGGAAGTCAATCGCTAGTGGAAATCACGCATCAATGGTATGTATTATGTGATTTTGTATGTGTTATGCTTGTAGATCCTGTGTAGGTGTGAACGAATATGATTTGTGAAATTCCGCGTTATATTACCTAAAACCCACACATAGTGCTCTAGTAGAGTCTTGTCTTATCCCATTTGAAGAGGATAGAACGAATGTACCCTTTCGTTCAGTGACTGAGTCACAAGGAAATGTGACTTCAGTTGTGGTGAAGAGCTAAGAATCCCACTTGACTAATCTTACTTTGGGTCATTGGGATTGCTTATCGTGAGCATCAAGCTTTTCTAATTAGTTTATCTCAATCAGACCGTAGGTTTTTGTTCCTTTTACTACTTCCTTCCTCTGTTAAGTAGTATTGGTGTCCTCTGGTTCCTTTTCAAGGTTTCTACCTTAGCCTCTACTATTCTGCTACAACAATGCAACCAACATATGTTATGGGTTCATGTTATTGCATAGCACAGGTATGGTTGGTGTTGACAGGCTTCTTTGCTATGCCTTGTGGATTTCGTCGACAAATCAGGGCTCTGAAAAAGCGCAATTCACCAAATTTTAATGCTTTGTTTCATTTTGGCTTGTTTGAGCTATTAATTATAGTGTGTCATTTGTATTTCTTTTTCATGTACTTAGCTTAGGTTGTAATTCTGTTTTTCGTTAATAGAATCCGTTGTAATAAACATAAAAATAAAAAAAAGCCCTTAGCAAGTCAATGAATATCCTTCTAGCATGTTCATGTCCCTTTTCAATTTTGTTGCTTACTTTGGATTTTGTAAGCTCTACTTATTACGAGTATTATCATCACATTTGGACACTTATAGTTTTGTTATATCCTCAATTTTGTCAATATTTATGACTTATGAGTGTATGCGATTGTAGTCAAATCAGGCGGTACATACCATATAGTTGGCCACTTGCATCTTGAATGTACCTCTAGTATACCACATGTAGTGATGTGTATAGCAGTATAGATTATATATAGTTAGTGAAAACAATTATTGAAATTGACATACTAATTTATTATTATGAGAGGGACATTTTTCCTAGTTATAACTCCTTATTTCAGATTTATAGGCTACCCCGCTACCCGGTATAGGCTACCCCGCCCAATACCAAGTGACGTCAGATTTTTTTTTTAAGGATATATAACAGTACTTAAAGACTTAATAACAGTATTTGATAAATTAATAACAGTACCTTAATTTAAAATAACAGTTTTTAATAATACACTGATTTTTACTATATTTCGATCTGATAATTACTTAAATGACTTTTAACGGTACTAGTTATCACAACTCAACTACTTATACATGAAAATAAATTATTTTAACAGTTTAAAAGTCCACCGTGCTTCGCAATAATAGTTATTTAACTAGAGAGTTTTGACCAATACCTGAACTTAGTCGACAATGGAACCTCCGACGTTCTGAGCTTCCGGCTTTATCAAGGTAGCTAACCCCAACCTCGTCTTCCTTAGATCAGGCTCATCACAGATCTAATTCGTTTCCTACCTTAGACCGTAATCTCTAATTAGACAATCATTACTGTGTTAATGATGGAACTTTTTAAACAGAAAGATAACTCATTTGATATATAAGGTTCAAGGGGATAACGTTCCCTTCTTGAACGAAACTTTTATTTAATTTGAAAAGATTACAACACTCATATATTACAACAAACACACAAACTGAAAGCTTAAACTGACATAAGCTGGAGTGGAGTTTTCTCTACTTTAAGAGAGATGGAAAACCAATCTGTCTCTTAAGTTGAGTATTTTTTTTCTAGAGGACTCTTTAATGCTTTTAGAGAAATTCTCTAGCTAACTCCTCCTACTCTACCTTCACTTCTTGGTCTAAGTCCCTTTATAATGAAGGATTTAGGAGCATCTAGGTCAAAACTTAGTGTTGTCGCAGAAAAAGCCGCGCGCATCTCACAAAGTCGGGCTGGGCTGCCGCGCGCAACTATTTCAGTTGCGCGCGACACCCAATGCAACTTTTAGAGTTGCGCTGCAGAAGATTTGTAATTATTAGGAAATTATACAGAAAATATAAAATCGAATCTTACCATAAAGCCGCACGCAAGACCAAAAGTTGCGCTGCACATAGCAGCGCAACTCTATAACTTGCGCTGGGTTGCCGCGCGCAACTACATCTGTTGCGCATGACACCTGCTGCGGCAGATTGCTCGAAACACTAAACCTAATCCTTCTCTATAAATGCGAGCTTAAACCGAGGCTTCAACAGAGAGAAATTAACCTAAAACCCTGGAGATATAACTTGTGAACTTGTGCAACCTAGCCCTCTTGTCCTAAACACTCACCCTTTTGATACTTTGTTACTATGGTGGAGGTTCCCCAACAAGAAGGTGTCCATAAGTGTTCTAAACGAGATCTAGCAAAGAGAAGTGGTAAATTCCCGAGCACTTAGTTAAATCACCTTTATTTTTCTTGTTTAAAAGGACTTGAATTAATTAATTAGTGTTGTTTGATCATTTTTTAAATAATTAATTAATCAATTCCACATAGTATCTTGCGTTAAATAAAGACTAGAATTGAATCAAATAATTATTGGTTGATCGCCTAAGTCATGGCGAATGGTGTTTATTTATTGTTCTTTCACGAATATTATTAAATAAGAAAAACAAATTTTGCGATGTAATTCCTACGTGAATTAATGCTTGTAAATAAAATCAACTAACATCGTTTTAGGTATCGCGTTGCATATATTGTTTGGTGATGAAATTGTGAAAAAGGAAGAGCTAGTAGAAGCCGTATTAGGGCTAAGATGACGATTCCCTTCTAAAAGGAACGTTATCTTAGTACCCTCGCTCCCAAACTCATTTCTGGTTTATAGACCAATTTGGGCATGGGTAAACTTGTTATTTGTGCTAATTATTCCATGAACTCCACATGGAAGAAAGGCAAGAATGAGGTTTATGAGGTTTTCCTAAAACTCATTGGCGACTCCTACTTGTTTCTTATAAAAAAGCGTGATGATGAAATTAGGGATGGCAATTCAATTCGAATTTGATCCAAGTCCGATCCGATTCGAAGAAAAAAGTCCGATCCAAATCTGAAGAAGAAAAATCCAAAACCGAGTCCGTTTTAAAGAGTCCGAGTCCGAATGGAGTCGGATCGGACTTGGATCTTAGCTGAAGTCCGATGGACCCAACCCGAGTCCGACTCTGACCCGCGATACATACAATTTAGGGTAAGTTTCTACAGCATTTATCATTTTTTTTGTGGGGTATAAATAGAAATTTTTACTCTAACACGCCACTTTTTCTCTGCCAATGCTTTTACACTCTACAAAGTCTACACTACTTCTCATTCTCTTTCTCTTTCTCTTTCTCTCTCCACTAAAGAAACTCCATAAAAACTACAGTCCATCTTCTCGATCTGAAGCTTCCTCTAATTTTTTTATCTCATCCGTTAATTTATTCATTCATATCTATTTGAAGAGCACAAATTTGGTTGTCATGTGTAGTTGAATTGGGCTCAACTCGCAAATCGTTGTATGTAGATCTATTTTTCTCACTCGCTAGTAAGCATAAAATATGAAGGAAAAGTTGTACTATTACATTTTGAATTGAAATGCTTGGTATATATTTCTAGATCTAAGTTTAATAATGCCATTGTTTTTGTTCGATTAATTTAATTTATACATAGAATACAATTAAAATTCGTTGCTGTATTATAAATGTTGAATCTTGTATATTCTGGACATATAAAATAAATTCAAGTTTATTTATTTATTTATTATAATTTTGGTTTGGACCTGGGTCGGAGTCGGAGGGTGCATAGTTTATCGGACTCGGAGTCGGATATTGAGTTTTCAGAGTTGGACTCGGTTTCAGACTCGGACTTAAGGTCCGATTGTGCGGCGGATCGGAGCCGGATCTTACATAGTCCGACCCGAGTCTGATCCGTTGCCATTCCTAGATGGAATCAATTCTAATTCAAGGTCTCCCAAAGAGTCCGGAATTCAAATCCTACTACACCCTAACAAGTGTAAAGTCCTAGGATTTTAAGTGGCTTAGGGAATTTAAGGAGAGTACCCCTTACGATGGGATCACCCTCCTTACAGTGGCAACTTCACTAGGGACTTAGAGGTTACAAGATTAGTTCAAGTACGTGGATATGGCCCTAAAATTAAGAGGGTCCAATTTAAAGTTTTTTGCATTCTATTTCACTCTAAATCTGTGTCATCATCTTAATTCTCCCTTAATTTTTAACGATTTGTATTGTAAATTTCTTGTGTTATTTGTGATCAATTGCCAAACTCCAATTGCTTAGTATTATATCATAGTATTCAATTTAAATAAACTATGCTTTTAAATTTTAACAATCTTATATCTCATTTTTACACAAATTTAACATGGTATGGAAGTGAGTTTTTAGGAAGTATATATGTTGCAATGATGCTTTCTGTGATGTTGATAGATCAAAGAGAAAATGTGTTGTGCTATTGTATTGCAATGTTGTGGTTATAAGCTTTGTAAATTGTTGCATCTCTATGCATATCATATTCATTAGTTTATTAGCACCTTATTTTATGTCAGGTAACTATCAGATTAATTTTGCATCTCTATGTATCTTCTGCTTGCTGTTGTATGGAATGCTTTGATATATTTGAGAATTCAATCTTGAAAATGTGAATGTGATAATATGCTTTGATGTATATGAGAAATCGATCGTACTCTGTTTTTGCATTTTTTTTATTCTGATTTATAAAACAGGTTTGTCTTACTTAGTTTTGGCTATTATGGTCTCTTTCTTGGTTTCCAATTGTCAAGTCTGTCACTCTCTCATTTCTCTACATGCATATTTTTGTTGTCATCTTAATTTACTCTTCTATATATATATATATCATCGATTAATGTTCATGTAAATTGTACTGTAGACACTAGTTTATTTTGGTTTCCTTTGTGCAGATGAATTTAGATGTAAATTTTAATATCAAATTAAATTTGATTTTTTTTTTTGGTTGAAACATAACAGAAAACATCTCATGAATTCATGGTAGAGCGAGCAGGTCCCTCAAAAATCAGTGGCTAAAATCAAAGTGAAGATACTATATAATTCAGTTTGTGAGTTAATCTTTTGCATATAACAACTCTGTATCTATATATTTGGATCCTATCTTCTGCATTATATTTTGATCTTCATTTTTATCAATCCATAGTTCCTTTTGTTGCTTTAGAATATTTAGATCAGTTGTGGTTTCTGAAAATTAAGTGTGTCACACACTTTCTCTTTCTGCCTTCCTTAAATGAAACATGGATTTTGGAACTGAAATCATACCTGAATTTCAGGATTGAATTTCAGAACTGTATTCAGAGATGAATTTAAGATTTGAAAATTAGAACTGAATTTAGAGCTGAATTTCAGAACTTAGTTCATTGTGATTTACAATACTTGTGCATGCTTTTTGTTGGGTAAGAACTTATTTAGGCCATAATTTCTACAGGATTGTTGTTGTCCTGAACATGGAAATTATTATACATGATTATGATATAACAGGGAACCCACTAATGCCCTCTGGAGCTGATTCTTCTATTGGAAATGCATTGCCAATCAACAAAGTCAAGAGCAAACATCTGCAGACCAAGACGTAGGGGGCCTCTTATCACTCTGTTCTTTTAGGATTACATACATGTCCTTTGTAGTTGAAAGTTGGTGACATATTTGTAATTTACAAGTATTATCATTTTTTATATTTTATAATTGATAATGTAAATCGATGTTGATTAAATTGGACCTTACGTGGTTTAGATTAATACTCATTGTATTTATTACGGTATAAAAGTAGGGTTAAAATTTATGGATCTTCACATTAAAAAAAATTTTGCGTGGGTAATGGCAGTAAAAGCATTTGCTACTACTACCACTTTGATTTTTTTTAAATAAAATAAAATGCTATTCGTAACTGGCGTTAATGTTTGGCAGTTACTAATAATACTCTAATTGTAACCGGCGTAACTTAATGCCAGTTACAAATAGTATGCTTTCTAACTTGGAAAATAGACTTTTTGTAACTGGCGTTTGGTTAAGCCAGTTACGAATAGTACATTATTTGTAACTAACATTAGCTTGTTACGAATAATTTTCACTAGTTGTAACGGTGGCATTCGCAACCAACAATGCCAGTTACAAAAAGTCAATTTCGCCTACTGGTGAATACTTCAATTAGTCTAGAGATTAGAGAGTATGACTAGTATAGAGCAAAAGAAACAAAATCATGATACATACTTGCTCATACCAAAGTTTAGTATTCAATCATTCATCATGAAAATTGTATCAAGACACTTTATTAACACAAGACAAACAATTTCATGATTTAGAATGTAAAAGACTCCTAAATTCTAAATTATGAAGTATTCATTAAAAATTAATCTCCATTGTTGCACACATTGGAATTTCGCAAGGAGGATAACATCTACATTCTCGAGATTCAAAATTTGAACTTAAAAGAAAGAATTTAAAAGTAGCAAGAATAGACAAAAAATTTGAACAACATTTCATTTTTCCTCTTACTTGTTCTAATGAATGACCAATATTACTAGACTTAGCAAATTTCTTTGTTAAAACTATGAATGGTCAAAACACACTAGTTTAATCGTTTCCAAGATCCTATTTGATATTATAATAAGACGAAACACAGGATTTCTAGACCCACTTTAAGAAACATGAAAGGGACTAATTATTAAAAAATAAACAAGTCATCGAAGTCACCCAACATTGGGGGCTACAATATTCGATAATATAAAATGGGGGCTCAAAAGCCCAAAGTATAGCTAAACTACTCTAGTTCGATGATGTCTTCAACAATTTCCTAAACTAACTAGTTTTGTGCAAATCTTGAGGTCATAGTTTTATAAGTGAATAATAATAACCATCGGTTATTTTTATCATTGATAAAACAAATTTTGAAACTTCATTGAAAAAATAAACATGAGTCGCAAGAACAAATTCATGCTATTATAAAAGTTCAAAATTTCATTAATAATTTTACTGCATAATTGTTGTTCTAAACACTTCAATTTACATTAAAATTAACAATTATAGTTTATGTGAGCAAAACAAAAGAGAAATAAAATTTAAGCACACGCAAAATCAAAATTAGAACAAAAAAATACATATATGCTTGACATGTTCATACAGGATAAATAATTTACCACTTCACATGAAATTTGTTGCAATATATTACTTAAACATGTCACAACGGCAATAAAACAAATTCATGAAAACAAGCCGAATCAAAAACCCCCAAATTCAAAATTTAGGGTTTAACGGTTTGAAAATCGCCCAAATTCAGCCTAGAATGAACTAATTATGGGCAAATATGAATAAGGGATGAGATCTACTTCCTTTAGCTTCGAAAAACAAGAAACTCTGAGCTCTTTAGCGAGAGAAAGAAGCGAAAATCGTGAAGGAAGGAGAGAGAAAGCGAAATGAAAAATCGCGCTTAGCGATTCTCTTTTTGCTGACTTAATTGTCGGGCGCAACTGAATTAGTTGTGCGTGACAGACCAGCGCAACTCAAAAAGATGCGCGCGCCTGGCCAGCGCGACCTACTGAGTTGCGCACGATTACTGGTCACTAAAATCACCGGTATCCAGATTTTGATCCGTTTGATCATTTTTAACGGCTTTTTCTCGTTATTAGACGTAATGGCGCGCAAATTATCAAAATATTTTTAAATTTCTTTGCATAATGTAGTTTGTTTTCTTCTTTATTAGTGTTTTGCATCATTCTTGCATGCACACCGTGCTTTGTGCCTTCCCCAAGCATACGTTTTGAACGTTTTTCGTAAGAGTGCCTTAAGATGTTTCGCGATGGTGCTTTACGTAAAAGCACCCATAGACAGGTTTGTCATTTTACTGTACTGACGTTACGAATGTCCGAGTTTTCTTCTTTTTTCACGTTCAAAGCAAAAAGGAAGGCGTTTTCATGCAGCGTAAAAATGCAAATGGTGTATCGTACGGCGCAAAATTGTACGGCGTAGGTGATGCGTAAAATTTCACTTAGCCCAAGCTTTGCGAGATCAACCTCTAGGAACTAATAGGTAAAGAATTACTGTAGGCGTCAGCTTAACTAGTCGACGGGCGCGCCGAACCTTCAAGATCAGGCACTTCTTGAGTGGGAGCAAATACGGTAGTTAGTGCGCTTACTAACTTACCGGACACTTAGGGTGCCAAATTTGCCCCCTGTATAAAGAAGTGACAAGACGATGTCGCGCCTATGTAGTCACGTGCCCCAGTCCTAAGACACGTGTACTCATCTTGTGGACAAAAGTGATGAGAGAGTTACTGACTTTCTACCCTCTCACTGAATTTAGATATATGCCTCCAGTCCTGAGACATGTATTTATATCTTGTGGACGTTCGACTCGAATACCGGACCCGGATCGAATACCGAAAACCCCCCTTTTTTCATCTTTTACTTTGTTAAAGTCATGCTAAAGTTTCAATGACGTATCGAGGGAATTTAGACCAACGATGACGCTATTGAGAGGAAATCCTCCCCTTTTATCCTTTTAAAACCGATTTCTTTTCATGACCTGACATCACCCAGAATACTTTTACTTGTAAGAGCATTCTACAATTGCAAAGGACCAATCTAGATTCTTTAGCGCGTTAAGACTAGGAAGGACCTTTTCTAGCCTTAATAGCTACTTGTTTTAAACACTTAGCGAACCAAGGATTGTTTCGACATCCTTAAACATTACTGAAAGATTCTATATCCTTAGAGAACTTTGCAGAATGAGTCTCAGATTTATTTCCTTGACTACTTTGATCATCGTCTATTCTAGACACGATAAAAGTGGGGGTTAACTGTAGACATCTACCTTTGGCCTCCTGTCCCGACAAGAAGTGCAATGACGATAAATAAAGTCATCTTCGTGTTGGATCAAAGTGAAGAATACTTATGGATAACTGGTTAAGCCATAAAACACAAAAGACTAAGCCCAAATTAAAGAAAAGCCAAAACAAACGTCCAATTGACTAAACCCGATCATAATTAGGCTTAAGCCCGCGCTTAAACCCTAATAATGACGGATTTAGGAGCGCCTAGGTTAATACTTAATGCTGCCGCAGAAAAAGCTGCACGCATCTCACAAAGTCGCGCTGGGCTGTCGCAAGCAACTATTTAAGTTGCGCGCGACACCCAACGCAACTTCTACAGTTGCGCTGCAGAAGATTTGAAATTATTCGGAAATTACACGGAAAATATAAAATCGAATCTTAAAATAAAGCCGCGCGCAAGACCAAAAGTTGCACTGTACATAGCAGCGCAACTCTATAACTTGCGCTGGGTTACGGCGCGCAACTTCATTTGTTGTGCTCGACACCTAATGCAGCAGATTGCTCGAAACCCTAAACCTAATCCTTCTCTATAAATACGAGCTTTAACCGAGGCTTCAACAAAGAGAAATTAACCTAAAACCTTGGCAAAATAACTTGTGAACTTGTGCAGCCTAGCCCTCTTGTCCTAAACACTCACCCTTTCGATACTTTGTTACTACTGTGGAGGTTCCCCAACAAGAAGGTGTCCATAAGTATTTAAACGGAGATCTAGCAAAGAGTAGTGGTAAATTCTAGAGCACTTAGTTAAATCACCTTTATTTTTCTTGTTTAAAAGCACTTTAATTAATTAATTAGTGTTGTTTGATCACTTTTAAAATAATTAATTAATCAATTGCACATAGTATCATGCGTTAAATAAAGGCTAGAATTGAATTAAATAATTGTTGGTTGATCGCCTAAGTCAAGGCGAATCTTGTTTATTTATTGTTCTTTCACGAATATTATTAAATAAGAATAACGAACAACTTTTGCGATGTAATTCCTACATGAATTAGTGCTTGTAAATAAAATCAACTAACATAGTTTTAGGTATCGCGTTGCATATATTGTTTGGTGATGAAACTGTGAAAAAGGATGACCTAGTAGAGGCCGTATTAGGGATAGGATGGCAATTCCCTTTTAAAAGGAACGTTATCTTAGTACCCTCGCTCCCGAACTCATTTCTGGTTTAAAGACCAATTTGGGCATGGGTAAACTTATGATTTGTGCTAATTATTCCATGAACTCCACATGGAAGAAAGGCATGAACGAGGTTTATGAGTTTTTCCTAAAACTCATTGGCGACTCCTACTTGTTTCTTATAAAAAAGCGTGATGATGGAATCAATTCTAATTCATGGTCCCTCAAACAATCAGGAATTCAAATCCTACTAGACCCTAACAAGTGTAAAGTCCTAGGATTTTAAGTGGCCAAGGGCATTGAAGGAGAGTACCCCTTACGATGGGATCGCCCTCCTTACAAAGCCTTGGTCGTTTTTTATTCGTCCCTATTTTATCTAATGTTAGACTCTTCGTGTTCTTTTGATCCTGATTTAATTTATGTCAACAACCACGTTTTCTTTTCCTTTTCGTTCATTTCCCAACATCATTAGAAATCAGGGTCCAAAGCCAAGATAGGAAATTTTTGGTATCTCCTAAATCATGTTCGAAGGCAACTTGGGTGTTCAAGGAAATGTTTTCTTATTCGTGCGGAAGTTGTACTTATATTTTATTTGTACTCTATATAATCTTGGAGATAGTAAAGCTCTTCAAAGTAGAATAGAGAAGTTATTCCATCGTCTGTAATCCTTACCTTTGATCATTAAGCATACGTCAAAAAAAAAAAAGAGTATAAACTTGGTATGATGAATTAATGATTAATGGAAAAAAATGGAGAAATGAAGAAGATAAAAAATGATATTTTGTTAATATATTCGTCAATATACTTTGAATCACAGTGTATTTATTTATAAGAAATTTTGTATTTTACCACACAAATATTCCACTTTTTACAATTACCACCCAAAAAAACATATTTTAAAAAACTATCCATAATATATAAAAAAATAGAATTCACCACCAAAATCATTAATAATAATGTTTTAGAATAAATTTCTTTGATTTTCGTGCTTAAAATATGTTCTTAAGAGATTTTGAGGTCATTTCGCCCAAAGGATTCAGGTCATTTTGCCAAAAAGATTCAAATGTATTTTCTTTTTCAGGTAGTAAATTCAAAAAGTTGAAAATCTGTGGTTGATATAAAAAATCACCTTACTATAATTATGTCCAATATTTGTCTGATTTGTCTCCAACTCTCTCTTCACACTGGAATAATATATCCTCCTACGTACGCGGTACGTTGTATCTAAAGAGAACATGTAAATGGTTTTTTAGTTTTTATTGGTACACATGGACAATCTAGTGGCAAATCTATGGGGGTACACAGAGGTACATCTATACCCCATCCCAAAAAAAAGGAGTTGTTAATCAAAGAGACCAGTTACATGTGATAGGCAGTCTCTTAGGTATTGCCAAACAAACTAAAAAGCTGACGCGTTGCTTTATGAAAGAGACCACCTAATTTTCTACTGACACAACAGCTCTCCTTTTTTATGTTACATCAGTCAGTGGCGGATCCAAGAATTCTAACTAGGGGTATCATAGAATAATAAGGGAAAAAAATGAAAATTAAAAAAAAGCTCTATATTATATACTAGCATTATCATTAGTCTTTCAATTTTAAAATTTCATTTTTGTTGATGAATCATTTAATGAATATGGAATATATTATATTCTACTTATGAATATGATCAAATTAAAAAGTATTTAATAGGTTTAATAGTATATTTTTGTATGTATTCCTCTGAATTTACTATTTTAAAGTAAATATAAAACTATAAAATTATTTTATTTTATATAAATTATTGACTTTACTCAAATGAAACTAAATAGTAAATATATTAATTACTTACCAAATAAATATGTGCATTGAAAAGTGCAACAATAATGGGAAGAAGTTTTATCAAAGAATGAGTTTTTAAGAATTAATTTTTTTTTGACCAGGAAGAATAATATTGTATTATTATTATATTTGGTATTATGTACGGTGATTAAAATAATTAAAGTTTAAGTATATATATTTTATAATTTCAAATCTTAAGATTCTACTAATTTGTAAGTTTTTATAACGTAAATGAGAGTTTTTACAAAAATTATATTATGTACAAATATTTTATTTATTTATTTATTTATTGACGAAAATATTATGAACATATATAACTATATTTAATTTGTTTCAAAAAAGAAAAAAAATCAATCTGAATGCTGTTGCTTTGCGGTACTTTTCTTTTTCCTAAATTCCTAATTTCTTTTATTGTTTCCTTTTTTTTTATTTTTGTTAAGTTTTTTTTTAACAGACTATTTTTTTTTATCTTCTACACTCTTTTTTTTTTTAACTATTAATTGCCTAATTATGATCGGGTTTAGTTAATTGGACCTTTTTTTTGGCTTTTCTTTAATTAGGGCTTAGTCTTTTGTGTTTTATGGCTTAACCAGTTATCCATAAGTATTCTTCACTTTGATCCAACACGAAGATGGATTTATTTATCGTCATTGCACTTTCTGTCGGGACAGGAGGCCAAAAGTAGATGTCTACAGGCTTAACGAAACAAATTGAGTCTCTTTTACCAGCTCGGTACCCTTCACTGTAGGTACCTTTGATCCCTTCTCTAAGGAAGAGATCATTACCATACTAAAAACCCCAAAAGTAAAATTTTGGGAGCCCTCATGTTGGAGAGCAGGGTTGGAAGAAAGGATTTTAAAAGAAATAGATTGATAATTCATTGCTAAGCTAAAATAGTTGTACTATGTGATGACCCACCATTACTCTATCGACTGGACAGGACAAAAAGGGTTACTAAATAAAAAACACAAGCAAAGACCACCTTTAAGAATTAAAACAAACAAAAAACAAGGACCATCCTCGTAATTACCATAACTCGAAAACCAAACCACTTAACGAGAAGCTTAACACACACCCTTAGCCCCTAGATAAACTTTAAGTAAAACTCACTACTAGAAAACAACCTAATTTTGACGGACAGGTTCCGACGGACCCATATTCCGTTGGGAAATTCAAACTTTTTGACGAGATTTTATTCCACCAGATATTTCCGATGAATTCAACATATCTGTAAGAAATTATGTTGGAAATTTCTGACGGCACTGAATTTCTGACGAAATATATATACTTTACGACAAAAATTCCGTCATAAAGTACCATTTCGGACGAAATTTAAATCCGTCGGAAATTTCTGACATAATTTAAAAAAAAAAAATAAAACCTTGTAAAAATTGTTAAACCCTAAAAGGACTCCTTCCTCTTTTGCGTCCCTTATCTTTCTTTTTCCCCCTTTCCCTTCTTTCAACCTCACGTTCTCCTTCTCTCTCCTGTTCTCTGTCCTGTCTTTCTCTCTGCTATCTTTCTCTGCTATCCCCTTATTCTTCCTATTCTCCTTCTCCATTCTCCTCTGTTCTTCTCCGCCCCTTTTCCTTTTTTCCTTTCTTTCCGATTTTCCTCCCTCTTCCTCTTTCTTCTCCCTTCTTCTGCGGTGCTGCCGAATCTTCTTCTTTGCCCCTTCGTCTCCCTTTCCACTTTCTTCTCTTCACGTATACATCAACATTAAAGTTGACTAGGGTTTTAATTTTTTCTTAAACAAGTAGGGTTTTTCATGTGATATTCAACCATGAAACCTCTAGATTTACCGTTTTCATGGTCAAATTTGACCATTAAAACCAAAAATCAAGCCAATTTCGGGGTTTGTTGATGAAATTCTAGGTATATTATTTTTTTTCTTACTTACTTTTGGTTTTTGCGATTTTTTTTATTTTCTAGTGATGTGTGGTTGAATTGCGGTGGCGGTAGACTTGTGGGTGGTTTGTATTAGGAAATTGCGGTGGTGGTGGGTGGGGTAGGTTTAGGTAGACCATGGTGGGTAGTCAAGTTTAGGTGAACCATTTAGATCTGGTTCATGTGAACCGTTTGGATGGGTTTATGGATTAGGTGGGCCGCAGTGGATGATAACATGGGTTTAGATCTGGTTTAGTTTGGGAGGGTTAGGTGGGGTGGGGTAAGGTGGTCTGGTTAGGTGGGGTGGGCAAGGAGGTGGGTCTGGTAAGGTGGGATGGGTAAGAGGTGGGTCTGGTTTTGTAAGGGCTACGAGGTGGGTGTGGTTCGGTTTGTTAGGTGGAGGTGGGGTTGACAACAACTTTTTGGGTGGTTGGAGGTGGTGATACGCCATGCCAGTGGTGGCACGGCGTGTTTTTTTTTTTTAAATTTGATGATATTAATTTCAAACGGAATTCTTGTTGAAAATTTCCGATCGAATAGTGAATTCCGTCTGAAATTTCTGATGGACTTTTTCAATATCGAAAAATTTCATACGACAGATAATTCAGTCAGAAATGTGTTTCCGACGGAATTTCCGTCAGAAGAGACCATTTTTCCTTCCAAACCTTTTTCAACAACTAGTTCCAACGGAAACCCCATTTTCGACAGATTTTAGGATGTTTCCAAATGAATTTTCCGTTGGAAATGGGTTGTTTTCTAGTAGTGACCACTTAATAAAACACAAATTAGCCCAATTAAAATAACAACTTCATTGAAGAAAAATATCTCCCGGAAAAATACCCAAAAAAATAAGGAAGCTACATAACTAAAACATTAACAGACTTAACTCCATGGGAAAAAAACTAAAATTGACTAAACCAACAATCAAGGTAAGAAGAGGGCTTATATACCAAAGGAAAGGCATAAAACAAAAATCAAAACAAAGATTTTGAAGTTAATTCCAAGAAACTCATGAAATTCTGACCTTAACCCTAATTTCATCGTATAATCGTCACAATGAACCCTTTTTTGAGGTAATCCCTTGACAACGGCGTTAGAGCTAGCCCAATATCCCTAAATAGATCAATCCCGTCCTTGAAATGGCATATATGAACACAACTCAAAACAGTGCCTTCCTAGTCCTCGTCTTAGCCATGAAAAACAATCCTTAATTAAACATTAGTTAACAGCCGCCCGAGATGTGGAACCCGAGCACGTGAAGACCCGAACCTTACTTGTTGGAACTGGCCTAGACCTGTAGAAAAAATTTAAGAAAAAACCCCCAAATTTGAAACCCTAACCCTAAATTTACTTTAGTAAATAACCAAAGCGTTAGAGTTAGTCTTAGGAGGTTAAAAAAACTTAAAAAATATCTTTAATTGATGTTCGTTGATGACCGTTGATGAGCAAAAGAAGCTCTGGTTGTTGGCGGCAATAGGAACAAGGAAGTGAGTTTTCTGATTTTTTAGAGAGAAAGAGGAGCGTAAGTTTTACAAAAAGAAAGCAATTTAGATTTCACAAACTAGGTTCGTGCAACTACCCGTTCAGTCACAAATCCCATTGAAAACACCCTCATAATCTCTCTTCTCAACTCACCATATGACTCGTATACTTCCCCAAACCCTACTGTTGATGATGGATGTGTTGTTGTTGTGGACGATAATGTAGCAACGCCGCCGACTGTGGTGGCTGAGTTAGTTGGTTGTTGAGTGAGGGAGGTTTTGTAGGCGACTTAAATGCGCAGCGGTAGTAGATTTTTGTTAGTGGTGTTTGTTGGCTAATTGTGGATGGATGGATGGATGGTGGTGCTGCGATTTTAGAGGTGGTGTTGTGATTTGTGTGGCTACGTGGATAAGCTCTGATGTTAAGGGTCATGGGTTGGTGGTGGCGGGTTGGTAGTGGCATGAGGTTAGGGTCATGGGTTAGGGTGGTGGTTGGGTGTTGTAGGTTGTGAGGGAGTCTATGAGATTGAATAAGGGGTTGCATGAGGTGGCGTGGGTACTATTGTATTTGGAGTTTGGTGCTGGTGGTGATTTGACGGTGGTTTGTAGTATGAAATGGAATGAGGAGCGGCGTGGATGGCGTGAGGAGAAGGAGGAGTAAGGATGGCGTGAGGATCTTCTACAGGAAAGAGAAATGAAGAGAGGAAAACGAAGAGGGGGAAAGAGGAGAGAAATAAATACTTCGGAAATTTCATTAAATGCCTCTGAGTAATTTTTTATTCACCAAATACCCGTCAAAACTTTCAAATACACCAAATACTCCTAAATTAAAGAAAAATGTCACCAAATGTCCTTAATGACTAACGGTGGTTAACACCGTTGGTTATTAATGACTAATATGCCACGTGGCAGCCTCTAATTAGTTGTTGTAATATTAGTTAATTAATTCTTAAAAAAAACTTTAAAATATAAAAAAATAACTAAAAAAAAACAAATACCCCACCACCCAAGACCCACCCCACCACCAGCCTCTGCCAGACGGCGCCGGCGGCGGCCGCCAGCTCCCACCCCTCCCCCTCCCCCTCCCCCTGCGCCGGTGCCGGCGATGGCCAGTCCCCCCACCCTCGACACCCCCTCCCCTACCCCCAGCCCCCTCTCCCTCCGTTTCCCCTCCCCTTAAACCCCTCCTCGTCCTTCGAAAACCCCCCTCCTTCGCGGCCGGCGTCCAAACCTCCTCCCCGGTGCCGGTGAACCTTTTTCGCCCCACCATCCCCACCCCATTTCCAGCCTAAGCCACCACCCAAAAAGACCGAAAACCCCCAAATCGAAACCCTAGATTTCAATTTGGGGTTTTTTCGATTAAGGGGTTTAAGGGGTTTTTGGGTGGTGGTTTAGGGTGGAAATGGGAAGGGGATGGCGAGGGTGGGGCGAAAAAGATTCGTCAGCGCCGGGGAGGGAGTTTGGACGCCGGCCGTGAAGGGGGGGGGGGGGTTTCGAGGGACGGGGAGGGGAAACGGAGGGAGTGGGGGCTGGGGGTAGGTCGGGGAGGGGGGGCTGGCCTCGCTGGCGGAAAGGGACCACTGGCGCCGGTTCTGGCTAGGGGTAGGGGGACCGCCGGCGGCCGCTGGCAGGTGTTGGGGGAGGGGGTGGCTGGGGGTGAGTTAATTTAAATTTTTTTTAAAAAATATTAATTAATAATTAATTAAATTAATTGATTAATTATTTAAAAGAGAACCAATTGCAGCATGCCACGTGGCATAATTAACCTTAATGACTAACGGTGTTAACTGCCGTTAGTCATTAAGGGCATTTGGTGACATTTTTCTTAAACTCAAGAGTATTTGGTGTATTTGAATGTTTTGATGGGTATTTAGTGAATAAAAAAATTACTCAGGGGCATTTCATGAAATTTCCGTAAATACTTTGTACTTTTATATACTAGTACTTTGTATATAAGCCAATAAAAGTAATATATTAACCAATTAATATCTTATATCAGTAAAACATATCAAACATTGATAAAACATATTAGTTAATAAAAGATATATATCAGCCAACAAGAGGAATTCATCAGCCAACAAGAGGAATATGTCAGCCAAAAAAAGATACTTATTAGCTAGTCGACGAAATAAATAAGCCAATAAATAAAACATATCAGCCAACAAAAGGATAAAATCAGCAAACAAAAGCAACAACTAAGACAACAAAATCAACATATTAGCCAACAAATGAACCATATAGGTGGGCCAACATTTAATATATATATATATATATATATATATATATATATATATATATATATCAACCAACAAAATAAATATATCAGCCAACTTAATAAACATATAAGCCAAATGATGTCTGGTATCAGCCAACAAAATGTTTTAAATAAAAAACATATTAGACAACAAAAGGAATATATTAGCCAACACAAAAACCATATCAGCTAACAAATGGAACATATCAGCCAACGCATGAAACATAATAGTCAACACAGGAAACATATTAGCCAAGCCTCATGCACCAAGCACTTCGTGTGTCTGTCCATACGCAATACCTTCTTTTTAAATTTTAAAAACAAATCGATATACTTAACATTTTATATGGTTGGTAATAAGGTGTGGGATTGTAATTTTTTGTTATGGAAAAAAAGGTAAATAAATATTATATGTACACATCATATAAGATAAAGGGTGATAATAATTAAACTACTTGCCGGACATATATTAAAATAAAAAAAATAAAAAGAATAAACATACACAAAGTATTGGACGGGGCCGCTTTTCTTACCCAATACTTCCTTTGTTTTTTTAAGTGCCATGAAATGACATGAAACGTCTGTCGATGAAAAAATTTAAATAATCATATATGTAATTATTATTCACTAAAAATTATAGCAATTGAATATTAATTATCTATTCATTAAGTCGATTCGAACAAGTACGCATAACAATATATTTTTTCTTATGTACATTTTACAAACATTAGTATAAATGTGTTTAGTGAATAATAAATAAAACCAAATTTATCAATGGGGCAATTAAAAATAGAGGGAGTACTTAATTAGACAGAACACCGCTAGCGACAATAATGACTCTTTGTTCGAGTTAAAGCTCACTTTACCTCTCATTTCTTGTTTTTATAGCTGGAAATCTGTTGTTGGCTGCGTGTCTGGGAGCCAATTTTTGTGTAGATTGCTTGGTAAACAAGGGGTGATTGGTCCCCCCTTGGGGTCCTCACATAACCCCTTGCTCACCACTTAACACTTGTTTGTTGGGAAACGACACTTGAGTTATTAACTTGAAAGGATCTCTGTAAGCAAGAACACTGTCGTTATAATACTTTAAGTACTTTTGGTCTATCCCATAATAATCTTCGGGGTAGGGGCTGTTTGGATCGAGTCTCGAGGGTAAGTCGATAGAGGCTTGCGCGTCTGTGAATATCTACATTTCAAGTTAGTGATCTAAGATAATGCGAAGCACACATCAAATGTATAATTGTCTTTTCTCTTTTACTCTCTTAGTTATTAATTATGTGATTATTTATTAATATGATTGTCGGACATCACGAAACCCAATATCTGTATAACAACCATGCTCATTTATTTATTATAACTAATAATTAATGAAGCTGATTTAAATGGATTTAAATTTCTACTTTTGCTTTCTAATTAGAGTAAAAGCTCACTTTAATTATTTTTAATCTCATATTTTGATAATTTTTGCATCTAAACTCTGATTTTGTCTCAAAAGTAGGGAATTTTGGGCGGAATTGACGTTCTAAATTATTTTCAGCCTCTTTTATGATTGCCCAGAAGCCAAAATCCTCCTAGAAATGTGCTTTTTGAGGGTTATTCATTTTTCACGAAAATTTTTAAGTCTTAAACCGTGATTAATTATGACATGTTAATGTTAGATTTTGTGATATTTGTTACATCATTAATATACCACAATATTAAGCCGTCTTAAGCATGATTATAAAGTTATAATATTTTCTTAATTTGGTTAGCTCTTTTTCACATAAACGTGCAAATTAAATTTACAATTTTGTAATTTAGTTGCTTCAACTGTGTATGGTGAACTTGTAATTTTGAAGCCCCTAAAATGTTAAAGTTCCAATCTTTAATTGTTTATTTAGTTGTATCTTTAATTTCTAGATTCCATGTTTAACTAATTTTGATTTAATCATTTTTCAAGTTGATATTAAAGTCATAAAGGTTCCAACTTGTGATAGAAATTTGGTTACTCTTCATATTGGAAGATGTAATTTTTCAAAGCTCACAATTTAGTATTTGATTTTTTTTTTCACTGGATGATTTTGTTTATTTTTCAACCCCTTTTAATTTTGTCAAATTTTATCACTAATATATGTTAAGTTAAATTAATCATAAGAAAAACCCTTCAATTTTGTACCATTAAGTTGAACCAAAAATAATTAAAGAATTGTTCTTGAATTAATTTGGTTTGTTCACTACAATTAAATTTATTTAAGTTAGACTTGCTTTATTTTCATTTTTCTAAATTGTTGGCTCTAAAGTCAATTTAGAATTAATTATTTATGTTACACAAAAATTGAGTTAAAAACCCAAAAGCACAAGCACGCAAATCGAAGCACAAATTCCACGAGCACACCCTCGGCCAGCTGGGTTGCCTATGCAGCCCTCATGTGGCTGTCAAGGATTGTTGGGAAAGTGCGTCGATGTGCGTGTGAGGATGTGTGTGTGCGATCACACCCTCGCACTTGAAAAATGATGGGCTCCTTGTGATGGTGCTGTGCTGCTGCCAGCCAACGACAACCCACACAACAACAAGGCTCTTTTTGTCCTGCACTTGCCAAGCGTTCTGAGCACTACTGTGGCAAACATTGATGCGTCTCATGCGACGCTGTCATCCACAAGCATGCTACTTGGCGTGGTAGTGGGTGCGCGGGGTGCACCCACGCAAGGCACCGCAGGACTTGGTCAGCGCACCGAGCCTTGGGGCTTAGTTCTAGGCACTTGGGCATCGTAAGAGCTATGTGTTTTGCGATTTTTCCGATAATTTTTTTTATTTTTTTAATTAATGTAATTAAAATGAGGCTAGGCTTGGTTTTTCCCGGCACTTGCAAGTTTATTTTGTAAAATTTGGGTTTACCTGCTTAATTAATTGGATTCACTAAGTTTGGATGCGGAATTTTATGGGAGGTTCATTATTTAATTGAGCTATTTTAATGCATTTAATCACGTAATCGGATAACAACTTTGACTAGTTTTAATTAGGCGCGTTAATTGGATTAACCACCTAAGTTAGTTACTAGTTTGCATAATTTTGTTTTATAAATTGTTCTACATTGTAAAATGGATGGCCATTCAAATATAGTAAATGGATTAATGGAATGAATATTCTATCATAGGTTTTATAAAAATGGAAACTAGTGGGGCCTAATTATGATTGTAAATACGGATTATGATCCGTTATGTATTTTCGTAAATCTAAGTACGTTCTACCAACCGTTGCGTGTTTTTGTACCGTAATTATTTAGATTAGTCCTAGTCGTAATTATTAGTAGTTTCATAATTGATGGTGATGTCTTGATGAAGGCGTTTATAAGAAGACAAAGCCATGAAGTTGCAATGGAGACCCTTGAAGACTCAAGGGTTCATGCTAGTTGCCAAATGCATCTTTTACTTATATTTTCTTTAATCAATTGTGCTTATATATGAAAGATATATTAGATTCATGTTTAGGATTTCCATTGTTGCAATGATTAATTAAGTTCACTTCAACCAGCGTAGACACCCTAGGTCTTTATAAAATTGAGTCAAATTTGTCATTCCAAGATAACACTTACCAAACTATTGAGAATTGTGGTGGGCTACGCCAAAGCAAGGCCTCATTATTTTCCTAGGAACGTAATGTATACTAGGTATACAAGTTGATTTTAATTAAACTCAACGATATCAGTAAGGAGTCCTTAGATGTCGTGGCAATGGAGATAAAGGTCACGAAAGCATTACATGTGACGTCTTATTGAAAAAAGAATACCTTAGAGCTATTAGCAATTAGATTGCTTACCTTTAAATATTAAGTATTAAGATAAGCCAAAGAATTCTTAATTATATTTTTATTGGGATCTTGAAATCGTGTTGTCTTGTTATTCTCGCCTAAAAGGGATACATTTAATGTGTGGATAAAATGCTTAATAAGCTTGAAACTTACATGAATGCTTTAAGTTCAAACTCATTGGTTTTATTAATGGTTTTGTTGGGTTTCGGTGAGTCCAAATCATCGCGGAAGAAAATCCGAGTCAAGATCACACTCATTATAAATATAATCATAAAGCATAATTAACTTAAACAACAAGATTAAGAAAGAGATTAATACTTGTGGCGCGTGCTTCGCTCACTAAAAGAGCTCTTACTTCGAAAGCTCTAAGCCTCACTTGCACGAGGACCACCAACGAAGTCCACCCGCAACTTGACCCCTGAAAATGGTTAATTTCTTAGGAGTTAGCTAAGCCCGACCTAAACCCAAGTAAGTAATTGTGTTCAAAGGTTTTCACAATGGTGATCCCTTTTTCAACACTTACTCAAGTGCTTTTTTCAATACCAAAACTTGGGTATTTATAGGATAAGGCAAGAGTGAGATTTGCTCTTCCATTAATGTGGGAGAATTCATTTTCCATTTTATTTTTAAATTAAAAATAAAATTAATTATCAGGGTACTAATAAATCAACAAGTGGCGCATTCAAGAGAAAGGTTAGGTGAGGACCACTTAGAAAAGGGGGGACCAAACTAGCTCCCCAATCCTCTCCCATAGCCGACCACCACAAGCCTCAAGCATCCAATCCATGTGTGCCACGTAGCACTCACACTTGGGAACCAAGGCACCCCAAGTGTGGGCTGCTTGCTGCTGCCTCACCTTCGGCCCAACAAGCCATGCACATATGTTTGGGCTGCTTGGCCGAGGCCTGCTGCTACGAAGCCATGCACATATGTGAGGGCTGCTGGTCGTGGCCTACTAGCATGCCACACACATTTTTATAGGTACTAGCTAGGCCTGCTGCTAGCAAGTCACGCACATTTGTGCGGGCTGCTAGCCAGCCTTGCTGCTAGCAAGCCACACACATTTGTACGAACTGCGGGTAAGCCTTGCTAGCCATGGTTCGCTAGCACGCACTAGATATCTTAGACTCGGCTTGGTGCACTTGCTAGCCACCTTGCTAGGCCATATGCCCATAGCACTCGATTTTCTTGGGGCATTCCGATGCTAGGTGTATTTTGGTAATTTTGTTGATTCAATAGTAATTTTCTCGTCTCTTCTTTTATTATTTTTTACTCGACTTTCGACGCTCGGTTTTGACGCTCCAACTCGAATTTCCGACATCTAAATATTAATTACTTGGGCGATTCATTCATTCCTTCTGAATTTATTCGTTACGTCTGTTCGTTAGTTGCTTGGGTGTGACCCAAAGGGTCCAGTCAAGATTAAGCTATAATATTAATTATACACTAACATTACTTATCGGAAGCGGCCTCCACCCAAGCATTCTGATCACTTAACCTCACTGAATAATTAGCTTTATAATAATTCTGAACCCTCTACCGGAATAATACACTTGTTCGAAGGACACCATTCCTTTTAATGCATATTTACTGTATAGCATTTTTCCTATGTCTCTTCAAGAACTATAAGGCAAGATTTATTCGTCATCCTTATTATGTCCAGAAGTGTTTCTCAATCTAGAGTCCGAATGTTAATAAACAGATGATTTCTAAAATCCATCCAAGCACGGCCATGCATTTTACAGTCTCGTTCTTCGAGAGGCCTTGTAAACAACAAAGACATTTTCCTTATTTTAGTAGGGGGACATTCCTAGTCTTGTAATGTAGCTTCTCTTATTGAGAGGACCTAGCCGCCCGAGTGTTGCCATTAAATCCCCTTTTATGGTAGACGCTTGACAATAATAAAGCGGACTAGTACTCAAACAAAAGAACTCACAATACTCATGGTCGAGGAAATTGGTTCCGATAGCCATAATGTGAAGTATACTTATGACGATTTATAATATCTTAAAGTATTCTCATAGGTCGATATAGTATGGTTCTAAACCAATACCTGTGCAAATGATTTATGACAATCATGTCCTTCTAGCACAAGGAATGGTACTATAAATCAAACTACACACTAATCTCTAGTGGTCATTAATCCTCCATTGTTTAAATGACCTTGATTAGGGATAATTCTCGATTATTATATTCAATGTTCACTTAATAGGTGTTTCCTTACCAAGACTGGTCTTGATACCCTATTTTGAATATTCTCATAATCGAATGGACTCATTATTTGATCCTAATTAATATTAAATAACAAATAGAGTGATAAAATTGCATGAGTTTTAAATTAATCCAAAACTTGAATGGTTTTTCTTAGTGCCTTACATTGAAATGTTCAAAAATTAACTAAAATACTAAATAAGGAAATCAAAGCTTGTCTCCAACATGCCTAATTCCCATTGCCTCAACGTGCTTGTTGTGCTTCACTTGAGACAAGGGTTTAGTAAGTGGATTGGTTACGTTGTCATCCGTTCCAACTTTGCAAATTCTGATTTCACCTTCTGATTTCCATTCTCGAATCATGTGAAACTGCTGCTTGACATGTTTGACCTTCTGATGCTCCCTTGGCTTTCTAGCCTGAGCAGTCTTTCATTTGTAGAATTATGTCTGCAAATAACTCGAATTACCAATTTTCATTACGCTCAATTCTCGACAGGGAGAAATTGAGTGGGCCAAAACTGCCAATTAGGATGTAAAATATATCATGTTAGCCACAATTTCTCCAGACCTCCAAAATAATTTCTTTGAGAAGGAGATCAAACGACTTTTGAGATCATTTTTAAACTTCAGAACATGTTCCAAGAGCAGGCTCGAACTGAGAGATTAGTATCACACAAGTACATCTTTGGGAGCAAGCTCAAGAAAGGAGAGCTAGTTAGACCACATATACTTAAGATGATAAGATTGTTTGAGAACATGGAAAGGCTTGACACTGGGTATTCGACTGAGATGGAAATTAACATAATTCTCCATTCGCTACACAATGGCTATGTTCAGTTCAAGATGAACTATAACATGCATATCATGGAGGAAACTATCACCGAGCTTCATGGGATGTTGAAGCAACCCAAGAAAACTCTCAAAGAAGAGGGAGAGAAAGATATGCTTATGGTTAAGAAGGGCAAGTCATTCAAGCACTTGGGCAAGAAGAGGAAAGGCTTTAAGGGGAAGGGTAAGAAGACTTTTCCGCCTAAGTCAAAAGCTACCAAGGGAAACAAGGATAAATTGTAGCCTCTTCTAAATCCGATTGTGAATTTTTTTATTGCAATAATAAAGGACATTGGAAGCGAGATTGCTTCAAATTCAAGGAAAATAAGAACAATGGTATCGTTGCATCTGGATCATGTATTTTTGTAATAAAATTAAACTTCACTAGAATAGCATCATGGGTATTAGATATCGAATGTGGCTCACATCTTTGTTTCAATTTTAAAGGACTCAGGAAAACTAGAAGGACAAAGAAGGGAAAGGTTGAACTCTGGGTCGAAAATGGAGCCAAAATTGTAGTTGTATCTGTAGGAACTCTGAGTTTGACTTTTCCCTCCGGGCTTTTTTTTAGGAACTTTTAAATTGTTATCATGTTCAAAGAGTTGCCAAAAACATCATTTTAATTTCGGTGTTAGACGCCAACGGTTTTGAATTTCAAGTAAAAGACAATGTTTGTTCAACTTATCTCGATAATGTTTCAAATGGTACGATACATTCAGAAAATGGTCTTTATGTTCTTTATTTAGATTAAAAATTTTATAATATAAATGATACCGCTAAGAAAGCTAATACCGTTAAATCAAATCAAGCATACTTGTGGCATTGTCATCTTGGCCTCATGAATATCAAACACATTAAGAAACTTCTATCAGAAGATATTCTTGACTCATTCGACTTAGAGTCATTTGAAAATTGCGAAGGATGTTTATTAAGCAAGAAGATAAAGCAGTCGTTCTCCAAGTTGGGATAAAGGGTAGGTGACTTATTGAACCTAATACGCAATGAGTACACCCGCAAGGAATGGTTATCACTATTTTATCACGTTCACGAACGACTATAGTTGATATATGAATATGTCCTACCTTATGTCAAAAAACTTTGAATCATTTCAGTAATTATAAAAATTTCAGAGTGAAGTGAATAATCAGCATGGAAATAAAATCAAAGCCCTTTAATTGGATCAAGGTGATGAATACTTGAGCCATGAATTCGACGCCCATTTGAAAGAAAATGTTATTCTTTCATAGTTGACACCTCCTTGAACTTTAAAATGGAACGGAGTGTACGAGAGGAGGATTCGAACCTTGTCAAACATGGCCCGATCAATGATGGGTCTTAGCGATCTTCCTATATATTTTTGGGGACACGAACTTTTAACCACAATACTAACACCGAAACGATCTCCGTCAAAACTAACGAAAAGACTCTATATGAATTATGGACTAAGAAACCTCCAAGATTGTCTTTTCTTAAGACTTGGGGATGCGAAGCATATGTCAAAAGATTAGAATTTGGTAAACTTCACCCAAAATCAGACAAGTGTTTCTTTGTGGGATATCCTAAAGAATCTAAGGGGTATTATTTCTACAACAAACCAGAGAACAAAGTACTTGTTGCTCGTGATGGTCTCTTTTTGGAGAAGGAGAACCTTTCCAAAATGATAACTGGGAGGAAAATCAAACTCAATGAATTACGAGAGGAAGAGTAACAAAGTCAAACTGACAACATTGATAACAAAAGTTCTTTAGAAGAAGTTGTTGACATTGGTCAAAGTCAAACCAAAAATGGAAATGCTCAACCTATTACTCTGCGTAGGTCTCAATGGCCAAGATCTCAACCAGATAGATATCTCAGTGTTGTAGTAATCGAGGATCAAGACATCCTAGTTATGGATGTAGATGAGCCAACGATATACAAGCAAGCTATGTCGAGCCTTGACTCTGCAAAATGGCAAGAAGCCATGAAATCCAAGATGGAATTTATGTTTGAAATTCAAGTATGGGACTTGGTTGATTTGCCCGAATGTTACACACTTATTGGTTGCAAATGGATTTTCAAGTTGAAAACCAACAAAGATGAAAATGTATATGTATATGAAGCTAGATTGGTGGGAAAAGGTTACAACAAATTCACGGCGTTAATTATGATGAAACCTTTTCACCAGTTGTAATGCTTAAGTACGACTACATTATCCTAGAAATTATTGCAATTACGATTACCAAAAATGGCAGATGGATGTCAAAACCGCCATTCTAAATGGAATTTTTGTAAAACTGTGTATATGACCCATCCGTAAGGTTTTGTTGATCAAAGAATTGTTGGGAAGGTCTGCAAGCTTCAGAAGTTCATTTATGAATTAATGCATGTAAGTAGAAGTTGGAATCTACAATTCACTAAAGCCATTTTTAAGTTTTGTTTTGTAAAAAAAACCCAGATGAGTCTTGTGTTTATATGAAGGTCAGTGGGAGTGACATCTCATTCGATGTCTTATATGTCGATGACATGTTGCTTATTGGAAACAACATTCCAATGTTACAGTATGTAGAGGCTTGACTAGGAAAATGTTTTTCAATGAAGGACTTGGGAGAGGCACATGAAGTACATATTGGGCAACAAAATCTTTAGGGATAGATATAAGAGAATGATTGGATTAAGCCAAAGTACTTATATCGTTACAGTACTGGTGTGATACAACATGTAAGAGGCTAAGAGAGGGCACCTACCCATGTCACATGGCATAACTCTAAGCAAGAAGTAGTGTCCACAGACACTTGATGAGCGATAGAGGATGAATCGAATGGAGGAGCGTTTAGTTGGAAGAGTTCTAAGAAAAGCATAACAACATATTCTACAACTAAAGCCAAATATTAAGCATCTTTATGAGCAGCTAAGGAGGCAGTTTGGATATGTAATTTCGTTGGTGAACTTGATGTTATACCCTCCATCAAGGGAACAACATATCTCTACTGTGATAATAATGGAGCTAAGGAGGAAATGGGAATTAGGCATGTAGGAAATTGGCTTTGATTTCCCTATTAATGTGTTTTAATTAATTTTAAGGATTTTAATGTAAAAAACTATGATGAACCATTCGATTATGGAGAAATTAAAATTTTTTTGCAAATTATTATTACTCCATTTTTATTAAATTATGGTCCATTAGATTTTTGAGAATATTAAAAAAAGGGTATTGTAGACACCTAATTTTGTCTCCCTAAAAACCAAACCCAGCGATAAATATCTTTCACGTCATTTTATTATCAAACGAGGTGAAATGTGAAAAGTCTTGTAATGCGGTCGTTTTAATAAAAATACTTCTTTCTGTTTTCGAAATTTTTTCTTTTCGTATTCTATTTATGAAAAATGTCAAGTACAGTTTAGTTTGGTCCATGATAAGGGTCCAATAATAGTGTAGTTGGATTGGGCTCAAAAAAATCTTTTCAGCGATATATTATAAGCCTAATTTCGATGAATAATTAGGAAGTAAAGGCAAAAATAGTAAATTGGGTCTGAAATGTTTTTATACAACCCAATGATCAAGTGGAGGGCCTATTAATGAATCTTCCTAGAATCATAAGGATTGATTATAATCTTCCAGAATAATCTAGAAGATTATTTTTTTATTCTAGTGGAATTAGGATTAGTAATCATATCTTATAGAAAATAAAGAATTTTATTTGTAATAAAACAAGTGTTTTTAAAAGAATTAAATCTGATTTAAAAATATAAGTACGGACGTTAATTAGTCTAATCTAATTAGATTAAGGACTCTTTACGGCTTTGAGTTAGCGCGTGAACCATCGCGAAACGACAAAGCCATCGCGCCGCGATGGAGCTGTCGAGCCGTGATGGGACAATCGCGTCGCGATGGACACTGTCGTGCTGCGATGGGAACAATTTTACTCTGAATGAAATTTAATCTTTTTCTGATCATTTTGGGACCTTTTTTTTCTCATAAATAGGGTCGTATGTCCCCGTTTTTATTCATTCACAATCATCGACAATCATCTTTCTATTCTCTTCTCTCTCTTAAACAATAACATATTCTTTCTCCCTCTTTCTAGCCTAGCCTTTTTACAAACACCATATCGCATTCACGAGTTTTAGATCACCTAGTTAAGCTTGAAGTTGCCTTCTCCATAGACATGAAACATTTGAATAATTTCTTAGGGTTTGGTCCCAAATCCCTATTTCAATTATTTAAATTAATTGCTTGTTTTAATATTTTTCTTGAAGTGACTAACGTGTGTAATATTTTGATAGAAAGATATACGAGGCAACGAAGTAAGTTATTTTAATTGCTCTATATCTTTAGGAATCATGCTTAGATTATTTTGAATCCTAGTATCATGTTAGGATGTCTTTATAATTCCTAGTATCATGTTTAGGGTATTAACTAATATTTCTTCTATCATGTGAGTATTATGTTAGGGCTAAGGCTTTGATCTTTATTTCTTAGTGACATACTAGGATTTGTTATACATCTTGTTAGTATCATGCCTAGGATCTTGCTAATAATATTATTATGCTTTGATGAGATTATTATTGTGATGATTATTGTTGTTATGTTGCTTGATCTATATTATTGTTATTGCTTGATAACGCTATCTCTTTCATGATTAAAAGGAATTTTTACTTGTAATCACGCTTAATAAAATAATTAATAAATTTATTTAGTCTAATGTGATTTTAATTCGAGTAATCTCCAATAATAGATTTGTTTGTGCATTAATATTAAACCAACATAGATTAAATAGGTTTAGGGTTAATATATTGTTTGTATGTTAGTCAGAAAGCGCACATGAATATGAGAAGAATAGAGTAGAGGCCTATTTTTAGGGCAGGTTCAATCTCTTTTAGGTTGGATTTGTAACTTCATCCCTTAATATCCAGTCATGGTTCAGGATCACTATGGAGTTAGCGATCTCATGAATCGTGAAGGGGTGTAACCTTCGCCTGTGAACGATTTACAAGTTCCTAAAACTTGTTGGCAACTCTTTTACTCTAGATTCTTTCCCTTTGGACACCACCACACTTAAGTGTATGATCATATTGGGGCTTAAGTGTGGGATGTTTGAAATATTCCCTACAGTTTTTGGCGACTTCACAAGCGAAGGATTTCTATTCTAATTCCTAAAATTTTTTTGGCAATAATTTAGAATGAGTGGATGAGACTTGAAACTTTGTAAATATTCATGTGGTTAATTTTGATTGAAATTATTGTCATAAGCATAAAAAAGGTCCACATTAGATAGACCATCTGTAATGCGTCAAAAACATAGGATTTTTACACGTAGGAAATTTGGGAAATATCTTTCACAGCTAGAATCGAAATAATGGTACAAAAAAATTGGAAAATTCTAATAAGAAAGATGGTTGTTGAGGCATGTAGGAACTGGTGCTGAGAAAACAGTGCCCATCGTAGTGCGATGGCTCTATCACGGGGCGATAGGGCTATCGTCTCGTGATGGTCCCTATTGTCTCGCGCTAAGTTTTTCCAATACCAAGCTAGAAATATGCGTTCTTGTTATGACCGGTTCTAGTATTGTTTGCTCGAATTTACGTCCTGATTGAGTTTTCCTCACTTTTTTGAACCCATATATGTTCAAGATATGTCCTTAACCCTCTTGGAATCCACGCTCTATCTACCCAAACAAACGCTCATTCCAAAAAAGGGTACATCCGAGTTTGTGGATTCACTTAACCATGGAAGCAAGTTTAACTTGCGGGATCCCATCCATATGCGCTAACCCTTCCAAAGGTAACGCCTCCACGCGATGCATTTGGAATCATAACCATGGACCCTTTTTGACTAACCCTTATCCTTAAACTTAAGAGAACTAGAGCCGTGGTTAGTGTGGACACTTAAAAATGTCTCTCCAGAACCAAACCCGGTGATGAACAACCTTTCACCGCCATTATTGGTCGGGTTGCGTATTTAATCTTGGAGTGCTTAAATCCATATTTCCATTTCATAAACCAACACAACTTCTAGCCCATTTCCCCAAACCATAACTTATTTTCCTCTTTTCATGCCTTTAAACCCCAAATAATTCATTTCGTGTCCTTTAAAATCATTCATTTCGTGTCCTTTAAAATCATTCATTTCGTGTCCTTTTTATTAAAACATTTAATTTAGTTAATTTTAGTCCATAATCTGGGTCCAATGATTAAATATTTGGATGGGGCTTTAAAAGAGCTTTTCAACGATATATTATAAGCCCAAATCCGAGTTATAACGAATAAGTTATGGCCAAAATATTAAGCTGAGCCCAAACCGAACCTAAGTCCACCTTACCTACGACCCAATTATCATGTGGGGGTCCAAATGATTTAATACAATTACTAAACCAATTAGGATTAATTAGAAACTTCTATAAATTTCTAAAAGATCCTAATTATCCTTTTTGAAAAGATAAGATTAAAGAGTTTGAAATTGAATAAAACTCCTTATTTTGAAAGTCCTAATTTTATTCGTATTGAAAGACATTCAAAGATAGAAATATATTATTTTCTGGCCTCATATTTTTATCCAAATTTTATATGGTTGGATATCCCTTGAAATTATCTTTCCAATGACATATTATAATATCAATTCCGAGCTATAACGGAAAAGATATGAATAAAATATCAAACTCTATCAAAAACTGACACCGTCTCACTATTTCGGCAATATCATTTATTCTATAAAATATTTTAATCTAATTCTAATTGGGTTACACATTATAATTTAATATCTTTCCAACGATATCTTATTCATCTTATTTCCATTTCTAGATCAAAAGATATGATACAAACAAAAACCGCAAAAACTACAGTCTATCGAGTTTTATTCCGATTTAATTCGGATCTTATCTTAATTCTTCGACCCTTCTTTTTTTCTCTATAAATAGAGGTAATATCACCCCTTTTCCAATAATCAACAAGCTTGGTCATAAAATAATTCTCTTCTCCCTCTTTAGCCTAAACACTATCCACCCTATTCTCTGAAAATACTCCCCTAAGCACTCCAAGGAGTCCATACTTTACCTGAAGCTCTATACTTAAAACCAAGGCGTGAAAAGGTAGAATCAACTGAGGGTTTGGACCAAATTATATATACTCTTAATTTAATTATTTTAATTTGATTTATATTTTTATTGAAGTTACTAACAGTTTATTCATGATGTAGCAATTCAAGGAAACGCGGAAAGTAAGTAATTAATCACTTAATTACTCTTATTTTTATTCTTTTTGCTAGTATCATGATTAGGTTTATTATTTGATTTGAATAACGCTATTATTGTTGAATTACATCCAATATTGATGTTGATTCTATTATTTATTGATCACCATATTTCATGTTAAAGGGAATATGTAACTGAAAATCACGCCTAATAAGATAATTTGGACAACTGATTTAGGTTCCTTTTTAATCTTATTAATTAATCAAGTGATCACAACATTTTAGAATTATATGTTGCATTATTATTCAACACATTTAGCTTTATAATAGTTTGGAGCAAATTGAATCTTTGTTTGTAGGCCTTTGATATTGCAGGAATCACTTTTCACCATAAGAATCGAGTAGAGGACAATACGGGCGAATGTGACTCCATGACTCACTTCATACCATCATCCCCGATCCTCCTTTCATGGTTCTGAACCATATGGAGTTAGTAATATAATGGATTATGAATGGGGTATAACCTTCACGGGTCAATCGTTGTTGCCTATCGTTGTTGGCAGCTCCATACTTTCCTTATCCCTAATCGTATACGTCAATTCCCACTTCCTAAGAGTGCCAAGCATATTCACACATGCTTTAACGTAGGCGCACTTCGAGCGACGCCTACAGTCAGGTTGCAAACTCATTGCATCATATTGTGCTTACTGGACTATTTGGGCATCTTTGCTTGTGCATAAAACGTTAACCGTTTGTTTGACTTGTTTAAAATTTTTAATAAAATAGTTAATGACTATGTAAGACTCTAATTAATTAAGTATTAATTAATATGGATAATTATAATCTAATAAATTGATTAATTTGACCTAGTACGATTTTAGCTTAGGCTTTTCCCTTTAAAGGTAAAACACTGGAAACAGTCACAGACTGACGCATCAGTAATGACGCAAAGGTTTAATCTGTGGCGCGACACGAAAGTGTTTTTCGTGACGCGATGTCATTATCGCACCACGATGGTCACCGGCGTTTAGTGTCAGTCCCTTTGCATCAGCGACGGTCCAACTTTCTTCTCGGGTCTTCACGCTTAGTCTAACTAAACAATTTATTAACGCAAAAGCTTTACTTAGTCTTTTTTTTTTTTACTATATTCACATAGTCTAGTCCCATGGTCATTACACGAGTCTTGAACATATCACTTACACTCAGAAGTATTCACACACTCTATACATACTCTTTTCACACCATGACCATGTCTTAGATTCATGCATGAGTCGCTCTTGCCGTAATTTGAGTTGGGATTCGACTCCATTCCTAATTTTTCCATATCTCTTTATGTACATCATCTTTCAACGCTCAACAGACTTTCTCCATACATGTAATTCCCCCCATTCTTCAATGATCTCTTCCCATCTATGTATGTTGAATTGAGTTTAAGTCAACTCATTAATAATAAACATCCATGAATTCCCTTTCAAAATCACTTGGTCAAGGAGGGAATGACATTTAATCAAGGACAACACCTTCATTCAAGTACTACTGTTTGATAAACCAATTCGACAAAATAGAAAAGTTTAAAAGAAAATGGCAACTCAGGAAGAAGTTAATGAACTTAGGTAAAACCTTGCAAGTTTAACTGAGATGATGAAGGTTATTGCTCTCCAAGTCAATGACCATGCGAAACAACAACAAATGGAGCGAATGGTGGAAATCTTGAGCAAGCTATACAATGACTACAAGTTCCAGGGGATTATCTCACAAGGGGTCTCGGTTGACAAAGAACTTCTTCCACAGAAATTTAATGCCAATGACATATCTAGATTCAAGCCAACTGAAAATCCTTACTTCCACTTAAGAACTTTAAAACAATAATGAATATTAAAGGGATTGATAGGAAGGTTTTCCATTCACTGTTTTCATTATCTTTATAAACTGTTTATCAGCAATGGTTCTTTTCTTGGAAAATGAGAAGACCTATTCTTGGGATCCCGTAATAAACGCTTTCATAGATAGATACAAGTGCATCTAGGGAATATTTCAAGCATTCATCCCCATAGCTTGAACCCCACTGTGATCATACACTAAAGTACGGTGGCGGCCAAAGGGAAAGAAGATAGAGCAAAAGAGTCGCCAACATGTTTTAGGAACTTGTAAACCGTTCACGAGGTGAAGGTTACACCCCTTAACGATCCAAGAGATCGTCAACTTCATAAGGTCTTGAACAAAATAAGGGTTCGGGGATAAAGGTACAAATCCAACCTAAAAGAGATTGAACCTGCCCTAATAATAGGCCTCTACTTTTCATGTGCGCTTTCTGATTAACATGCAATCAATAGGATTACCCTAAACCTGTTTATCTATGTTGGTTGAATATTAATGCACAAATAAATCTATTATTGGCGATCACTTGAATTATAATCAAATTAACCCTAAACAAGATTATTAATATCTTATATAAGCGTGATTACAAGTACCAATTCCATTTAAACATGCATAAAAAGGTGTGATCAAACAATAAAAATAAATAGTCAAGCAACATAATAATAAGAATAATCATCAAAACAATCATCATAATAATAATCATCATAATAATAATTATAATAATCATAATCATAATAATCATGTTAAATCATAAAAATAGCAAGATCCTAGGCATGATACTAACAAGATTAATAACAAACCCTAGCATGTCACTAAGCAATAAATATCATATGTTTAACCCTAACATGATACTAACAATCATAAATATTAGGAAGAACATAAAAGGCATCATAACAATCATACTTAATATTAAAGTTACCCTAGACATGATGCTAGGAATATCATAATAACAATCTAAACATGATTTCTATATCATAACATCAATAAAAATCATTAAAGTACTTACTTTGATGTCTCGTACCTCTTTCTCATAACAAAATACACACGTTAGTAACTTTAAGGAAAATAATAATCAAAACAATAAAATTAAATAATTAAAAGAGAGATTTGGGACCAAACCCTCATAAATTAAATCTTTCACGTCTAGGGCGAAGGCAACTTCGAATATGGCTAGGTGTGTTTAGATCTAATGTATGCGGAATTTTGTATTTGAGAAAAGTCTAGTTTAGAAAAGAGAGAGAGAGAATTGGTAGATTGTAGATGAATGTTGATGAAAACTTATGATTGTTGATTAAAATTGGTTATCGAAAACGGATTTTTTAATACGTTATTTATAGAAAAATTACCCAAAAAGATAAAATATCAAAATAGAGTTCTGGCGCACACAAAAATTGGATTAGCGCTAACGCTAGCTATAGGTGTCAGGCGCTAAAATTAGCGTCAGGCGCCAATGGTAGCGCCAGGCGCCAAGCGTAGCGCCAGGCGCTACAGCTGGCGTTTGGCGCTGATCTAGAAATTCACGCGTTTTCTTAAAATCAGAAAAAAAAAATTGTCGTACAAGAGGATAAAATCGTATTTTTCCTCAAAAATGCTCTTTGATTTTAATTAAAACTCTGAAAAGTCAACAAAAGTCAATTTATCAATGGTAATTGAATTAGGAATGAAAAGAACCTTCTAGAAGAATCTAGAAGACTAAAACCATTCCTAATTGCATTAGGAATGATAAATCATATTAGGCCCTCCTCTAGATCATTAGGCCGCATAAAAGGCTCAAACCGGGCCCAGTTCAGTAATTTGGCCATAACTTCCTCAATATTCATCGGAATTGGGCTTATAATATATTGATGGAAAGCTCTTGTCAAGCCCCATCCAACTACACTACTATTGGACCTATATCATGGACCAACCAAACTGGATTGACTGCTTTCTTAAAACAAGTTTTCAAAAACAGAGAGAAGAGAAAAGAAATTAAAACTATCCGCAACACTTGACTTTCCCCACTTTCACTTTATTCGATTATAATTCGACGTGAATGGTACTCATCACCGGGTTTGGTTTTGGGGAGACACAAATGGATGTCTACAGAAGCCCCCACTTTGACTTAGTTTGGAGAAACGCAAGTTTCGAAAACAAAAGTCAAAGTAGTGATAGGGACGGAGAATGATTCAGAACGTTCTGCGATTCTATATCATTCTTGTAACGCCGATATCTGCAAACTAGTGTTAGTTAAACAGATAAAAGAGTTAAGAAACGCGTTTCTGGTACTGTCGAGTACACGTCTTTGGAAGTAACTGATTTGCTGCCGCCTTCCTATTGTTTTGATGACCTTCTGCCAAGAGAATTCCATCCCGCTTGAAAACCGCTACACTTGTAACTTCTTCCAATATAGAAGATTGCGTCGCTTGAAACGCCCCTATTCCGCTTTGATAATATTCCACGTTGAAGGGAATACCATCGAAGATTGCTTCACTTGAAACAATCCTCTTCCGCTTTGATAATATTCCACGTCTAAGGGAACACGATCGAAGACAACTTCGCTTAAAATCACCTTCAGTTTCTTTGTTACAACTTTCCACAATCTATGGAACGCCATCTTGCTGTTTCGATGTTCACTCGACTCTGATCTCTTTTTTGGGATATGCTCACGCGCCTCTAAACAAAGAGCTTGATGATATGTTCTTCTGAATGATGTGTCTACGCGTCTCTGAACAAAGAGCTTGATAATAGGATGCCCACGCGTCTCTGGAGGAAAAGAGCTTGATGGAAATTTTCACGCGTCTCTGAACAATAGAGCTTGAAAATAGGATGCCCACGCGTCTCTAGAGCAATAGAGCTTGTTTTTAATATATCCACGCGTCTCAGAACAAAAGAGCTTGAAAGGATATGCCCACGCGTCTCTGGAGCAAAGAGCTTTAGATGATACGTCCACGCGTCTCTGAACAAAAGAGCTTGAAAGGATATGCCCACTCGTCTCTAGAGCAAAGAGCTTTGAATGATATGTCCACGCGTCTCTGAACAAAAGAGCTTGAAAGGATTGGTCCACGCGTCTCTGAACAAAAGAGCTTTGAATGATATGTCCACGCATCTCTGAACAATAGAGCTTGAATAATATGTCCACGCGTGTCTGAACAATAGAGCTTCAGTACTTGAACGTTTGTCGCGATATTATTCTGAAGAAAAATTTCCGAAGACCAACGCTTGTCGATCTCTAAAGCTTGCTTGAACTTTGCTTTCTCTATGTTAATACGTCGGCGGTTTGCTGCTTGTGAACCATTATGTCCGTGATAAGCCAACGCTTAGGCGCTTTAAGCTAAGTCAGACGATCTTTCATCAGGTTGATCACTTATTGTGATTGTAATCAAACCGACTACTTAATCATGTCAAATTGCTTATAGGGGCTAACTGGCGTACCAAGGAACCCAAAATTGTTGTACGAGGTCAAAATCACCTTTCTGAGAGGCTTCGAGCTCTGTCGCTGCTGAAATATCTCTGGCGCTGAGAATTGAATCTGTTTCCAGACATAGGGATCTAGCGACAAGCGCTAAAAACTATTGCCAGACGCTAGATGTTTTCGTCTGGCGCCGGAGTAGGGTCTTCCCTATTCTGCTGCACCTGTATTTATTTTTGACTATAGAACTTTGCTAATCTCTTTAATTATCTTAGGGTTGACCTAAGGTTTAATGTCGCTTGACTCATTGACTTGACATGGCTCAAGGTATAACTTGACTTACTGTGATTGACTCGACTCAAAGTGTTTGACACACGTGTTAGACTCAAATCAAAGTGACATGACACGACATGACTCAATGTGCACATGACTTGTGTGTGCATTGTTATGTGATCGTGCGACTCAAAAATGCAAAAAAGCAAACATTTTCCGTCATTTTTGTGGAGGGTACTGACTTTCTCCCGAAAAAGAAAGACGCGAAAAAAGAAAGAAGCGAAGTTTTTGAAGGGCATGTTGAATGAGCTTAGTCAGTTGTCATTTGATACTATCTCTCAAGGTGCAAGGATTAAATCATCCTAGGATATCTCAATTGTTGACTCAATGATGAAAGCATTTGAGTAACTTAGGCACGGAGGCTAAGCACTTCATATTTTGATGTGCAATGATGGTTATGAGTGATGTGGTATGACAAGGCATGCTTCAGTGTTAAGATTCCATGACAAGGGGTTCCTAAGGGAAGTATATTCAGTCATGTATATGTGATGTGTGTGAAAGTGATTCTAAAGTTAGGCCGCAAAGGCTAAGTGTGTGGAGAAAATATTATTTTTAGAAGAGTCAAATAATGGTGACTCTTAGGCTAGGTAAGCTAATTATGTAGGGATCAAGCCCCCAAGTCTAGATCTAAGTAAATAGGAATGAGCATAGGAGATCCCTTGATATGATCATGGTTTAAGTGTGTGAATGTGAATATGAATGCATTTTTATTACGGCCGCACCTCAATGTGAGGTTGCCTACGTATCCGTTATGAATCAGGCCGAATGTAGCTCTAGCCGATCCTCGCACAAGTATGTGTATACCTTAAAAAGGTCTTTTTAAGGTCTGTAACGTGGTTAGGGTAAAGTCTTGAAGAAGAAGGGGATAAAGGCTCAAGTCCCTTGATAAGCCCCCAAGGTGTGCAACCTTGCTTTTGAGTCTTTGTATTTTTATGCTTGAGTTTCTACTCTTTTTTAGCTCTATTTTTTTTTGCTTTATTATCTTTAGCATTTATTTTATTTTAATAAGTGTGGGCAATCCCAATCATGCGGTCTATCACCCACTTGGCATTCATGTTTCTCAAGCACGGTACCGAGCACTCGATAAGAGACGCAATCTGAGACGTGTTCTTATCAAAGACATTGGAACACTTGCCCTTTTGTACACTTTAATTATTGATTTTTACTTATTTTTGCTATTTTAATTTTTTAAATTCACTCAAGCCTTTTTGAAATTGCATAAGTTACACACCATCCCATCCCAAGGTTAGGTAGATGTAGGTTGAAGAAAGAAAGGTCTATCGTTAGACGAGGCTCAAAGTGGTTTATGAAGAAAGGATTGTAAATTAGAAGGGTGAAAGGCAATATGATGTGGCTACAAGGGGTGCCTCAAATCATTAGTATACCTTGTGCTTAGTTCAACATAGATTTTTTTTTTTTTTTTTTTTTTTTTTTTTTTTTTTTTTTTGCAATATAATGAAATGATCATATGTAAGAGAATAAATGCTCATTTTATTAAAAAGGGAAAAATAATGAATCTACAAAATTAATCTAAGGGAGAAGAAAGGTGCCTATGCTAGACTTATTGGGGAAAGGATAACTAAAGAAAAAGAAAAAAAAAACATCATGAAATCTCGTCGTTTGAAGCTCGCCTCTTGTCTTGTGTTGTTTGCTTTATCATCACTCGCTCTTCTTGTTAACCGGAGGTATGGGAAGCTTGTTATTATCAATCAAATGTTGGATAGCCTCCTTTAGCTTCCAACAGCTCTCAGTAGCTTGACCCCTACCTAGATGGTACTTGCAACGCACATTTGGATTCCAACTAGGCACTCTCTTCTCAAGTGGGGGATCTTGAAGAGGTCCAATAGGAGTAATGATTCCCTTGCCATGGATTCGATCGAAAGAATCATCGTAGCTAATTCCAATAGGGGTAAAATCCATTTTTGTTACTTTCTAAATCCTCGATTATCCATGGCTAAGATCTCATTAAGGCCAAAATTACCAACACTGTTACAAGAGTAGGTGTTTTCAGAAGAAGGATAGTCGTTCTTCTTCCCTTTACAACCACTGTTACTATCGTTACTAATCTTGGCCTTCTTGTCGCGCAGAGGAACATGAAGGAGATTTGAATCAATGAATTCTTGAACACGATCCTTGAGGGCGAGACACTTTTCGGTAGTGTGACCGCGACCTATATGGTATCGAAAATAAGATTTTGGATCCCAATTGGGAAAACGTTTTTCAGATGGAGGGTCTTGACTGGGGCCAATGGAGTGAATATGACCTTGATCGTGAAGACAATCAAAAGCTTCATTGTAAGTAATTCCTATTGGTGTGTACTCTTCAATGGTCCGTTTTGCCCGTGGATTAGGAGCATTGGGTTCTTCATTAAACCCTTGGCGAATATTTTGTTCGATGATCATCACCCGATTTGCTAGTCCTTCTACCACATTCAACAGCATGGCAACGACATCTTGCAATTTTTGAACGTCCTCTTTTAGATTTGATGAGTCTTCCTTGGTATTATCTAAGAAAAGACTTTCATCCTCCTCAATCATGGCCACTTCATCGAGAGAGGTTATATAAGCTGTGTCGATCATGGGTTCTCCTACAGGTGTGATAAGAAGTGATGGATCGAAGGATGTTTGATTTTCTTCGATGGCTAGAATCTCAGAAGTTTCATTGTTATCGATCAGATCTTGAATAGCTTCTTTGAGTTTCCAACACTCCTCAGTGTCGTGACCCTTTCCTTGGTGATATTTGCAGTGCTTATTAGGATCCCACTTGGGTGGCCTGGCTTCTGGAACTGGATCATTGATGGGCCCTATGGGCATGACTAGCCCTTTGTGATGTAGCTTCTCGAAAGCTGTTTCATAACTCATACCAAGTGGAGTGAACACTCTTTTTGACCTTTGGATTCGTGATTTAAAGGCGTTTGTAGCATATACCACATTAATGGGAGAGGAAGAAGAAGGATGGTTGTTCTTCTTTCCTCTCGCACTATTATCTTTCAGAAGGTCATCTTCAATGTCAATGCCTGTATTATAGACAGCCTTGAAAGTATTCAAGTTGTGTTGGTACTTTAAGTTCTTTGAATACTTCCCTTGGAGATTCTTGATAAACATCCTCACCGATTCTTTTTCGGCAGGAGCCTTGACAATATTAGCGGAAGTTTCCCTCCATTTGTTGAAGAAGGAAGTAAACCCTTCGTTTTCTTTTTGTTTTAACATCTCGAGTTGTCTATGGTCTGTTTCGTCTTAGATGTTGCACTTATATCTATCTATGAAAGCGTTTGTTATCGACTCCCAAGAAGAGGTTTTCTCTTTCTCGAGAGAAAAGAACCATTGTTGGCAAACGGTCTCAAGAGAAAGTGAGAACAGGGAGGGGAAAACCTTCTTATCGATACCCTTAATATTCAATATAGTTTCAAAAGCTCTTAGATGGAAATTAGGGTTATCTGTTGCCTTGAATTTAAGGATGTCAGTGGCGTTGAACTTATGTGGAAGAAGTTCCTTGTCCAGCGAGACCCCTTGTGAACTCATGCCCAGAAATTTATAGTCACTAGATAGCTTTCTCAAACTTTCTTGCATGAGGTTCATTTGTTGTTGCTTCACAGGGTCATCAATTTTGAGTGTTAAAGCCTTTAACACCTCAGTCACGTCATTCAATTGATTCCTAAGTTCATTGACCTCTTCTTGACTTGCCATTGTCTTTTAGCCTTCCTCTTTCGACGAATTGGTTTATCAAAAAGTGAGACTTGAGTAAAGAGGTTGTCCTTGATTAATCGCCCTTCTCTCCTCGACCAAGTACTGTGGAAAAGGAATTTGGAGATACTTATTGTTAATTATTTGACTCAAACTTTATTCAACATGCAATGGATGGAGGAAGTGAAGAAAGATCGGAATAGAATGTGAACGAAGATTTAGATGGAGGGATATGAAGAATTAGGAATAGAGTGTACCCCCCAACTGAAATGACGGAAAAGACCGACTCATGCATGAACCTAAGACATGGTCATGGTGTACATATTTATAAAGTGGGTGCCTTATTGTGAGTGCAAGTGACATGTTAAGACTCGTGTCATGACCATGTGGCTAGACTATGTGACTAGACTCAATTAATGACTTAACAAGGTATGATTGACAGTAAAAATTAACCGAATTATTTAGCAAACTGGTTAATTAGACACTAGGTGACGACTCAACCAATAATCCGAAATGTCGGCAAAACGACAGGACTGGCGTCGCACTATGTAGTGTAGCGCTAGACGACAGAGCTGTCGCCAGGCACCACACTCCACATAGTGGCGCTACAGTCCAGACTTTGGCGCCAATGCTGGAACCTTAATCTGAGACTGTTTTCATTGTTATTAATCAACAGGGGTATGCCTAAAGTCGTACTAGGTCAATTCTGATTAAAATATTAGACTTTATTTACTCAAATTAATTAATCAATTAATTAATTAGGCAAAGTTCTTTAAGTCATTAATTTATTTAATATCAACACAAGTCAAACAAACGGTTAAGAAAACATAGTATATGCACAACAAATAACGCACAATTAGTCAAGTAGGCACAATATGATGCAATGAGTTTTCAACCTAACCATGGCTCTAGTTCTCTAAAGCTCGGGATATGGTTTAGTCAATAGAGGGTCCATGGTTAATTGTCCGGATGCACCGCGCGGAAGCCTAACCGTGAAGGGTTGGCGCGAGTGGTGGGACACCGCGAGTTTTAGATAAACTCGCTTCCATGGTTTGGTGAATTCAACATTCTCGGATGTACCCTTTGTTGCTCAGAACGTTCAATCAGGTAGATGGAGCATGAATTCCCAGAGGGTTATGTCCATATGTACAACATATATGGGTTTCAGAAAAGTGAGAAAAACGCAATAAGGAAGTATGATCGAGCAAGCAATGCGAAAAACTGGTCGAAATTAGAACGCATATTTCTGTGCTCGATAAAATTTTCCAGTTTCGCGCAGTGTTATTTTGGTCCTAGTTGTGAAAGATATTTCCCAAATTTCCTACGTGTAAAATCCTATGTTTTTAACTCATTACTGATGGTCTTTCCAATGATATCTTTTTTATGCATATGACAATAATGTTAACCAAAATTACGCACATGAAATACTTAGAACGTTTCGATTCTCATCCACTCATTATAAATCATTGCCGAAACAAATTCAGGAATTAAAATAGAAATCCTCCCCAGCGGAGTCGCCAAAATCTGTAGGGAATATTTCAAGTGTTAATCCCCATAGCTTAAACCCCACTATGATCATACGCTAAAGTACGGTGGCGTCCAAAGGGAAAGAAGATAGATCAAAAGAGTCGCCAACAAGTTTTAGGAACTTGTAAACCGTTCACGAGGTGAAGGTTACACCCCTTAACGATCCAAGAGATTGTCAACTCAATAAGGTCTTGAACCAAATAAGGGTTCGCGGATGAAGGTACAAATCTAACCTAAAAGAGATTGAACCTTCCCTAATAATAGGCCTCTACTTTATTCTAATCGTATTTATGTGCGCTTTCTGATAAACATGCAATCAATAGGATTACCCTAAACCTGTTTATCTACGTTGGTTGAATATTAATGCACAAATAAATCTATTATTGGCGATCACTTGAATTATAATCAAATTAACCCTAAACAAGATTATTATTAATATTTTATATAAGCGTGATTACAAGTACCAATTCCCTTTCAACATGCATAAAAAGGTGTGATCAAGCAATAAAAATAAATAATCAAGCAACATAATAAGAAGAATAATCATCAAAACAATAATCATAATAATAATCATCATAATAATAATTATAATAATCATAATCATAATAATCATGTTAAAGCATAATAATAACAAGTTTAATAACAAACCCTAGCATGTCACTAAGCAATAAATATCATATGTTTAACCCTAACATGATACTAACAATCATAAATATTAGGAAGAGCATAAAAGGCATCATAACAATCATACTTAATATTAAATTTACCCTAGACATGATACTAGGAATATCATAATAACAACCTAAACATGATTTCTATATCATAACATCAATAAAAATCATTAAAGTACTTACTTTGATGCCTCGTACCTCTTTCTAATAACAAAATACACACGTTAGTAACTTCAAGGAAAATAATAATCAAAACAATAAAATTAAATAATTGAATGAGTGATTTGGGACCAAACCCTCATAAATTAAACCTTTCACGTCTAGGGCGAAAGCAACTTCGAATATGGCTAGGTGTGTCTAGATCTAATGTATGCGGAATTTTGTATTTGAGAAAAGGCTAGTTTAGAAAAGAGAAAGAGAGAATTAGTAGATTGTAGATGAATGTTGATGAAAACTGATGATTGTTGATTAAAATTGGTTATCGAAAACGGGGTTTTTAATACGTTATTTATAGAAAATCAGCCAAAAAGATAAAATATCAAAACAGAGTTCTAGCGCACACAAATACTGGATTAGCACCAACGCTGGCTATTGGCGCCAGGCGCCAACATTATCGCCAGGCGCCAATGCTAGCGCCAGGCGCTACAGCTCGCGTTTGGCGTTGATCTGGAAATTAATTCGTTTTCTTAAAATCAGATAAAAATTGCCGTACAGGAGGATAAAATCGTATTTTTCCTCAAAAATGCTCTTTGATTTTAATTAAAACTCTGAAAAGTCAACAAAAGTCAATTTATCAATGCTAATTGAATTGGGAATGAAAAGAACCTTCTTGAAGAATGTAGAAGACTAAAACCATTCCTAATGCAATTAGGAATGATAAATCATATTAGGCCATCCTTTAGATCATTAGGTTGCATATAAGGCTCAAACCGGGCCCAGTACAGTAATTAGGCCATAACTTCCACAATATTCATCGAAATTGGGCTTATAATATATCGTTGGAAATCTCTTGTCAAGCCCCATCTAACTGCGCTATTATTGGACCCATATCATGGAACAACCAAACAGGATTGACTGCTTTCTTAAAATAAGTTTTCAAAATTAGAGAGAAGAGAAAAGAAATTAAAACTATCCGCAACACTAGAGTTTCCCCACTTTCACTTCATTCAATTATGATTCGACGTGAAAGGTACTTATCACCGGGTTTGGTTTTGGGGAGACACAAATGGGTGTCTACAGTGCAACATTCAGGTTAAAACTGACCATAGAGAACTTAAAATGTTAAAGAAAAAGGAGCATAAAGGATTTACTTCTCTCTTCAACAAGTGGAGGAAGACTTCTGCCAAGATGGTTGAAGTCCCCACTAAAAAAGAGTATGTAAGGATTTTCATCAATAACCTCCAAGCGAAGTATTCGAGCATTTATAGGTATCGAAATCGAGGACGACCTTGTAAAACAAAAAGCTACTAACAATAGTAGCAATAGTGGCTGGAAAGGAAGATGAACACCTACTCTAGTAACAATGTTAGTACCTTTGACCTCAATGAAGTCTTAGCCATGGATAATCAAGGACGCAAAAAGAAACTAAGGAAAGAGTTCACCCCTATTGGGATGATCTATGATATTGCTTTTGATCGACTCCATACCAAGGGACTCATTACTCCCATTGAACCTATTCAAGATCCTGCACCTGAAAAGAGGTTGCCTAATTGGAACCCAGACGCACACTAAAAGTACTATCAAGGTAGGGTTCATACTACTTAAAGTTGTTGAAAGATACATGAGGACATTTAATATTTGATTTAAATTAGCAAGCTTCCCATACCTCTAGCTGGTAAGAAGACCGAGTGATGATAAAGAACAAGACACAAGGCGGGCTTAAACGACAAGATGTCATGACCACTTTTTTCTTTCCTCCTTTCCTCAATATGTCTAGCATACACACCTTTTATTTTCCCTAGATTTATTTTGTAGATTTTTTCTCTTTCCATCTTAATAAAATGAGCATTTCTTTCCTTGCATATGATCATTGCATTGCATTTCATTAAAAAAAAACGCTAGACTAAGCACAAGGTACTAATGATTTGAGGCACCCCTTGTAGTCGTATTGTATCATCTTCACCCTTCACATATAAATCCTTTCTTGATAAAATACTTTAAGCCTTATCTCACGATAAACCTTTCTTTCTTCAACCTACATCTACCTAACCTTGGGGCTAGATAGTGTGCAACTTATAAGGCTAAAAATCTTGATTGATATATTTTAAAAAAAATCAAAAAAGCAAAAAAAATAATAAAAGTGTGCAAAAGGGCAATTGTTCCAATGTCATTGAACACGTCTTTGATATGAACACGTCTAAAATTGCATCTCTTATCGAGTGCTCAATACCGTGCCTGAGAAACATGAATGCCAAGTGAGTGATAAACCGCGTGATCGGGATTGCCCACACCTAGCTACCAAAATAAATAAAAAAATGCAAAAGCAAAAAAGAGAGAGAAAAAATATGAACAAAAGAGAGTTCAAAAGTGAGAAATCTCCAGCATACAAATATAAATATTCAAATGCAAGCTTGCACACCTTGGGGGCTTATTTAGGGTCTTGAACCTTTCTCTCCTTCTTTTTCAACATTTAGCCTAACTACGTGACAATCGTTAAAAGACCACTTTGAGGTATTCACACACTTCTGCGAGGTTCGGCTAAAGCTACATTCAGCCTGATTCCTAATGGATACATATGCAACCTCACATTGGGGTGCGGCCGTAATAAAAATGCAAATATATTCATCATGATCATATCAAGGGATCTCCAATGCTTATCCCTATCTATGTAGAGCTTGACTTGGGGGCTTGATCCCTACATCATTAGATTACCTAGACTAAGAGTCACCATTATTTGACTCTTATCAAAATATCTTTTCCACACACTTAGCCCTTACAGCCTAACTTTAGTGTCATATTCACACACTGCACAGATGCATAGACAAATAATACTTCCCTTAGGAACCCTTTGTCATGAAATCTTAACATGATGTTGAAGCATGCCTTGTCATATCAAGATCACTCATTGCATTACAAAGTATGAAGAGCTTAGCCTCCGTGCCTAAGTTACCCAAATACTTTCATCATCAAGTCATCAACTAGGATATTCTAAGATTTTATAATCCTTGCACTATGAGATAAAATATTAATGCATACATTTAACTAAACTCATTCAACAAGCACCACAAACACTCAAACACTTCACTTCTTCCTTTTCGCGTCTTTCTTTTTTTCGGTAGAAAGTCGGTACCCTTCACCAAAATGGCGGAAATTTTTTGCTTTTCTACATTTTGAGTCAAGAACATCACAATACAATGCACACACGAGTCATATACATTAAGTCATGTCATGTCGAGTAGAGTCTTGCACTTTGAGTCATGTTGAAGTCGTATGGTCAAAACACATTAAGTCGAGTTCACACAATGAGTTGAATAACGCCAATCCTTGGGTAAACCCCAAGATAATTATAAACATGAGCAAAGTCCTATACCCCCAATATAGCAGCAGGTACACTAAGAGGCAATTCGATTAAGTGCAAATGAACGAGCAGAAAAAAGTTCTGACTTGGATTCAAGCACAACACAGCACGATACACTCTGACGCAACTCAATACACTATGACGTATCACGACAGACCTGTCACTGCGCGATGGCTCTGATTTTCCCACATCAGTCTTTGTTGGTCTCACTACTTGGATTGGTTGGTCCATGATTAATCCATTTGAGCCATTTGATAAGAATTTGAGCATTTAATAGATATTTGATTAGTAACTGACCCGATTACATTTTACTGATGATCGGCCAAATGACAATCAAATCATCGATTGAAAAAATTGATTGAACAAGATTTTGAACATTTGACTAGTGATTGATTATAATCACAAAGAATTCCTATGATGGAAGATTTCAAACAAATCAATTTGATGACTTTAAGAGTTTTTGATATGGTTCTCAAAATGAATTTTCCAAAGATGGAAAGGTCAATTATTTCTAGGAGAAAAGACAAGAAAACTTAAAGACTCAAGATAAATAAGTCTTCGGCAGGAGGCTCTAAAATTAAAAGGGTTTCACGCCTTGATTCGAGAAGATAGCACGAGGGCGGTTTTTGACGAGTTTCGCTAAGATTGTGGGGGGTTGTCACTTGATTTCAGAAGATATCACTAGATGGGCGGTCTTCGACGGCATTCGCTAAGATTATGGGGGTTGTCACTTGATTCGAGAAGATAGCACGAGATGGTCGATCTTCGACGGCTTTCGCTAAGATTGAGGGGGTTGGCACTTGATTTGAGAGGATAGCAATTGATGGACGATCTTCGACGACGTTTGCTATGATTGTGGAAGTTGCCACCCAGATTTGAGAATAACAGTTTGTGATGAGGCAGTCTTCAACGACATTCACTATGATTATTAATGTTGTCACCTTGATTCAAGAAAATAGCTCGTAATGTAGCACATTTCAACTATCTTCTCACGGGTGTGGAAAATTGTCAAAATAAAATTGAAGATGGCTACAAGCAGCGCTTTTCGACGATGTCCCAAGGTATAGAGGATATTGTCTATAGCAGCGAGGTATTGTCACAACCCTCGAGATGACGAGGTACAATCATCTTTGACGATGTTCATGAAGTACTATGGAGGATTGTCACAAACAAATGGAGATAGCGAGGCACTGTGGAATTCGTCACCAATAAATACAACAAAAAAAATCGGTTATCTTAGAGACGTTTGCTCGACGGTGCAAGATACACGTTTCTTAACTCTTTTATCTGTTTAAACTAATGCTAGTTTGCAGGTATCGGCATTACAAGAATGATTTAGGATTGCAGAACGTTCTGATTCATTCTCCGTCCCTGTCTTTACTTTGACTTTTGTTTTCAAAACTTGCGTTTCTCCAAACTCGCTGAAAGTTGGGGCTTCTGTAGGCACTGTAAGGAGGGTGATCCCATCGTAGGGGGTCCTTCCTTAGATGCCCATGGCCATTTAAAATCCTAGGACTTTACACTTGTTAGAGTGTATAAGGATTTGAATTCCTGACTGTTTGGGATACCTTGAATTAGAAATGATACTCTCATCACGCCTTTTTGTAAGAAACAAGTAGGAGTCGCCAATGAGTATTAGAAAAACTCATAAACCTCGTTCATGCCTTTCTTCCATGTGGAGTTCATGGAATAATTAGCACGAATCGTTAGTTTACCCATGCCCAAATTGGTCTACATAAACCAGAAATGTGTCCGGGAGCGAGGGTACTAAAATAACGTTCTTTTTAGGGAGGAATCACTATTCTAGCCCAAGTACAACCATTACTAACTCTTCCTTTTTCACAATTCCATTACCAAACAATATATGCAACGTGATACCTAAAGATTAAGTTAGTTGATTTTATTTACAAACATTTGTCACGTAGGAGTTACATCGCAAAAGTCGTTACTATTTGTTTAATCAATATTCGTGAAAAGAACAAAATAAACAATATTCGCCTTGTCTTAAGTGATAAAACAACAATTAATTATCAAATTCTATTCTTTATTAACAAAAGAATACTATGTGAATTAATTAATTAAAAGTTTGTTTAAAGTGATCAAACAACACTATTAATTCAATTAAATTTATTTAAACAATAAAGGAAAAGTGATTTATCAAAGTGCTCAGGAAACTGACCGTTCTTCTTTTATGTTAAATCTCTGTTTAATGTGTTTATGGACTTTCTTTCTTCTTCGTACCTTTAAGAGCATCAATGGATGGATTAGGGTTGAAGAGTAGTTGGGAAGAAAGAGGGAAAATTAGTATGATAGTAAGAGAAGAAGAGAGATTAGGGTTTTGAGAATAATAGGGTTTTAATTATGATTTTTCCGGTTCTCGTAATGCTGAACGAAGACCCCTATTTATAGGCGTAGGGATCTAGGTTTTTAGTTTAAGAGCCGCGCCATCAGGTGGCGCGCGCAACTCTCTGAGTGGCGCTGGGTGCCGCGCGTTTCTCAATGAGTCGCGCGCGCCAGGCGCGCGCAACTGATTGAGTTGTGCTGGTTTGCAGTTTGCCTTATACAAAAGCGCGTTTTTAAAACTTCTATAACTTTTGATTGCGGTGTCAGATTAAGGCGTGTGAGATATCATTAGAAATCTTTGAATGTCTACTTTCCAATTCCATTGGAATTAGGTTAAAATGTTATGGATCAAAAGTTATGGCCGTTGGAGTGCAAGGGTGTTGGTTTTAGGGCCCGTTTTAGTGTTTTGATCATAACTTCTTTGTTTTGGCTCGGAATCGGGCTTATAATATACCGTTGGAAAGCTCTTTGAAAGGGCTATCCATATGAATAGGAATTTGATGGTTGGTTTATATGTTTGGCTCGGTTTTCAACAGTATAGGTTCCATTTGATCTAATCATTGCATTTGACGCATTTAGGTTCGTTATTAATTAAGTTTAAACATGGATGAACACGTTTTAGGCCTAATTAGTAATCGGACAAGGCTCTAAGATAACTTGGTCTCAAATATGGGTTATAGCTTACTTCATAATTCTTTTCTTAGTCCATAAATACTTCAAGTTTTATCTAACATGAAGAACGGATTTTTGTAACATCATCACACTTCCTTTCAGGACAAGAGGCCAAAAGTAGGTGTCTACAGTTAGCCCCCACTTTGATCGAGTCTAGAATAGATGATGATCAAAGTAGTCAAGGAAATAAATCCGAGACTCATTCCGCGAAGTTCTTACAAAATAGAGAATTTTTCAGAAATGTTAAGGATGTGGAAACAATCCTTGGTTCGCTAAGTGTTCGAAACAAGTAGCTATTAAGGCTAGGAAAAGTTTTTTCCTAGTCTTAAAGCGCTAAAGAATCTAAATTAATCCTTTGCAATTGTAGAACGCTTTTACAAGTAAAGGTGTTCTGGGTGATATCAAGTCATGAGAAGAGATCGGTGTTAAAAAAGAATAAAAGGGGATGATTTCCTCTCAATCGTGTCATCGTTGGTCTAAAGTCCCTCGATATGTCATTGAAACTTTATCCTGACTTTAACAAAGTAAAAAGATGAAAAAAGGTGTTTTCTGTATTCGAGCCGAAATGGTCCAGTTAACAACTCTCTCAACAGTTTTGTCCACAAGATGAGTACACATGTCTCAGGACAGGGGGCACGTGACTACATAGGCGCGACATCGTCTCGTCGCTTCTTTATATAGGGGCTGGACGGACACACTAACTGTCTAGTAAGCTAGTAAGCTCACCAACTACCGTATTTGCTTCCAATCAAGAAGTGTCTTCCAGCAATAATAACGTATTTTTCAAGATTATAATTCCAGCAATAATATCAACAAAAAAAAATTAATATTATTATTATAATAATTACCAATAATAATAATATTATTAATAATTTTAATTAAGATATAAATAATATTAAAAACAATAATTCATATATAGATATAAATATTCCAGAATGTAATACAATAAATAAAAAGTGTTATATATGTATACAAACGATACTAAGTAATTAATGAATAATAATATAGTTAAAAAATTAACAAAACATAAATTCACATTAAAAGTGACATTTACATGTTAAAGGTGATAAAAGACGCCAACTGGTCTCGTGCTTCATTAAGTTCCTTCATTGTCAATGAACCATCCTTTTGTTCCTTGAAAAACTTGAAAAATAGAAAGTTTATGTTAGATTTAATTAAATAGGCTAAATAATACGTATTTTAAATAAATGTCCTATATGACTTCTACTTTGCCCATTTTCAACATTTCCTATTAAAGGAACTATTTCTTTCTTATAACAAGTCAATGTTGGCTATTATTAGGTGTCTAAGGCTTGAAATCACATCAATAGAGCATTTTATTAAGTTTTAAGACGCATTTTACTTAAAATGACCCAAATACGGCCTATATGACTTCTACTTTGCTCATTTCCAACATTTCTTATCAAATGAACTTTTGATTTTTCATAAAATGTCAATGTTACCTTGTTTTAGGTGTATAAGGCTTAGTATTAAATCAAAAGAGCATTTTACCAAAAATTGCCCCAATATGGCCTACATGCATGACTTCTATTTAACCGATTTTATAAATTTGTTATCAAATGATCTATTTCATTCATATAACATGTGAATATTATCTAGTTTTAGGTGTATAAGGTTAGAATCACATCAAAAGAGCATATTAACAAAAAAATGGCCCAAATATGGCCTATATGACTTCTTTTTAGCCAATTTTCTACCTTTCTTATTAAATGAAATATTTCTTTCTCATTACATGTCAATGTTACCTAGTTGTATGTTTCTAAGGCTTGAAACCATATCAAAAGAGCATTTCATTAAGTTTTAGGACCTACCTCATCAAGCTGTTGACTGTCCGTATAATGAGTCACTATGTCATGCATGAATCTCATCACATACAAAGCAGAATCAAGCCCATTTTCTTGTTGTGCGCACTATAATATATGACGAAAAATCACATAAGTGATACATGCATAGAAAATTAGAAAATATTTACTAACACGGATTCTTAAGATAATCACAATATCATGTAAATTACCATCAATGACTTCCATTTTGGACCCGGAGGAGCATCACCATGTAGCTTATTAATCACACTAAAGTAAAGTACAATCAAATTTGATTAGTCGTCTGACTACTAAATTAGTTAACAATAATCATCACTAGTAGCTATATATATTTACTTTGCAATATAGCCTTCATGAGCCACTTCTCCGATGATCGAGCTGAATCAAGGTGATAGATTGTGTTATTGGAATTACAAATAACCATGAGGCTCTAATTCTCCCTACATAAGTGCACAATAGATAAACAAATTAATATTTAGGAGTCAACATATAATGAGGCTAAACGATTGAATTTGACCAGTTAAGACATACTCTTTATAACATGGGGTGAATATGAACTTGTCTCCCACACGCACTGATTCCCTGATACTTTGTTCAACATAATACAATACGTCATGGGAGTTACCTAAGATTCTAGGAGTGAATATCTGCTTGGGGCATAACCACCCAACTTTACAAGGAGAATCAGTTTCTCTTAAGTGCTCCTGTAGTGCTCTGCGTGCATGAACATTGAACAATTAATCAAATGAAGGATAATCACCAAAATTTAAATAACATGAAAAAAGTGTAGATTATGTGGGCATTGAAGTACCTCATGAATGTTTCAATGAGGGAAAATTTAGCTTTTCACCAAGTAGAAATTCCTTCACATCTTCTTTGTTAATCCATGAAACTGCATCCTCTACGTAGTGGAACATTGCATTAGAAAGTGCAACTTCAATGGGATCGACCAAATATCAAGCACGTTTGTGAAGAACAGTCAAATCAACATAGACTAATTGAAGAAAAATGTCTTCAAAAAATGGAGTAGGTTCATGGGTAAACCTCTGGAAGAGTTTAACTTCAACGCTTGTTCACTCTTGGATCGTTTTTCACTCATCTTATTGTTAGGTTGATCAATGCTTTTAGGCTTCTCCGCCCTCCTTCTCTCTGAAGTTTGGCTTCTATGCGACATATGAAACTTCAATGACCGAGTGAGTTAAGAAAAAAAATAATGGCTCAAAATAATCCTAAAAAAAAGTGCAGCTTCCGCTGAGGCCGGAACAACAGAGGCAGCTACCGCCGAGGCCGGAACAGCCTAGGCAGCCGCCGTCGAGGCCGCTCCTTCCAAGGCAGCCGCCGCCGAAGTTGTTGAAGCCCAAGCTGCCGCTACCGAGGCTGTTGCTGCCCAAGCAGTTGCTGCCGAGGCCAGAGCAACCTAGGGAACGGTAGCCAAGGCCGGTGCAGCCTAGGGAAACGGTAGCCGACGCCGCCGCAGCCTCGGCATCGGAGATAGGGGTCGAGGAGTCGTGCATTACAGCAGTTTTATATTAGAGGTGCAGTTAGAGAGTGCCTAACGGTTATTTAGAACTAAAAAAATGATAATAAATAAATTACCTGGTTGATTAACCTCACCCACGCACGTGGCCAATCCACGAAGCTACCTTAAGCTTTCCAAAGCTTTGTTATGTCAACCTCCTCTATGGGTACCAGTAGTGGGATGTCTTTGAACCCCGCAATCACGGAATCGATCCCAACTAAGTAATTACGTGGCCTCGCCGTATCATTGGTCGTCGCCTGTGCACTACCATACGCCACCACAATCAATTCTCCCCTATTTAAAAGCCTCGGGTCTAGAAGTGCACACCGGGTGTCTTCTTACACTTGTAAAAAAGAAGTTATCGAAAGAGGTCTTTTCGTACACCATTGATAATATAACGAAATTCATTACGCTAAAACCAAAAAAATCACCTGTAAATCTGGATATTCATGCGATGTTGGATTGTCAAGTACCCTCGAGTCCGCATGTGTAGGAGTAGCAACCTGCAATAGTTCATCAACCATGCCACCTCAGATGTCACGTAACTCAATATTTTAAAACTTGTATTATAATTGAAACTACCTCATGTAGCACATCTTCTCCATGTATCTCATCTCCTACATGTCTATCACCTTCTCCTTGTCCTTGTGGGTGACTACATGAGTTGACCGGTGTAGTCTCAGAAAACGGCAAGCTCAGTAAGTTCAACTGCTTTTCCCAAGCGTTGAATTCACCTACTAACTCGTTGTGTACTTGTTCCTTAATTGATGCCACCTTGGCATCCAACTGATCCGATGAATTAACACTTGCTCGAGATCGACCCGATTTTGTGTATTCTGGACCCATCACCTTTTTCCATCCTAGCAATGACCCTCTCGAACCTACTACTCGTCTGGATGGTATGGATTTCCCAAGGCCAAGGTGAAAGGGTCTTTCTCCACACTTGGGACCAATTTTCCCTCTACAAGTTCTTAAGTGTGCTCAAGCTATAGCAAAAGGAAAAAGGATTTCAATAATATAGTTAATGGTTTGTGTTGTATTTTTTTTGTAAAAGCTTCTTAAAATTCAACTGTTCATAGGTAACTTACAAGTTTATCTTCCATTTTTTTGGTTTCCGGACCCTTAATAACCCATTTTCCGGTTTCCTTATCAAACGTATGGAGAGTACAAAAGAAATCACCGACACGACTCACCAATGTAGTGACCTTGGAACTAGAGGGTTCTTTCGACGACACTAGAAGCGATTTGGGGTATACACCCTTTTTGATCCACTCAGGCCTCCATTCACCAAATGTCTTAGCCCCCATACGATGGGTGTATTCCTTCTACAATGCACTTTTTTAATTTTGTTGTTAAAGTTCCTACATAAAAACAAATTTTAGTATCATTACTTCAAAAAGAGTTAAGCTATTATTCAATTGACATCAGATTTACCAAAACGTAAAATTGCTTTCTTTTGACTTCATTGAATAACAAATTTTTTCTAGTCATCCTTTGACACGCTCGGCCATTTTTGCCACGGGAGAAGGTCATCCTCAACAACTTTCTTCTTCTTAAAGATCCATCCATTAGTAAAGGTGATCTTAAAGCCTCTGAATCTTTCCACTAATAAAGATTCAAACACCCATCTCTTCTCGGCATCATTAGGAATAGTAAACAGATTCTGCAACCACAAATACAAACCGATTATTAGTTTCTATTTACAAACAACCATAAGGTGAAGGTTTCTTAAATTGTCCAAATGTGCCAACAAAATACTTACCCTTGTATCATCCCAAAAGGTTTAAATCAAACCTTGAGGTACTTGCTGCATTATAAGTGTAATGGGGATTTTGCGCGCACACATGCCAATTTAATTAGCATTTATTGACGCAATTTGACCGTAGGTTGGCCGTTGTTGTCGTACTCCAAGACCATGAGACCGGTAAGTTTCTTAAAACTTGTCATCGAACCCCTACCCTTTCTCTTAGGTGTTGCTTATACCTCCCCTCCACTACCTGTGTTGTTTTGACCCTTTTCTTGGCCATGAGTATCAGGATTCGGGTTCTCACCAACAATATCACATTTGTATTTTCAATAGGCGGCGCACGTTCAGCTGAAATTTAAAATTCTTCAAGCCTACGCTCAAACTCATCTTGAGCCTGATCCTTTAGCTCACCCAAATCAACCGCCTTTTCACATCATAAGGCTCATCCTTCTCCTCGTCCTTATAGTTATCATCCTCTATGTCCTCTACATAATGAAGGTCATGATCATTCTCCATGAGATATAAGCACATGTCAAAACAAACATAAAACGATATTAGTGTATAGTAAAGTATTAGTGCAAATGAATACTCCTATGAAATTTAAAACATCAAACATGTTAAATATAATGAATACGAGTTGTTAGAATGATTAAATGTAAGTTTATATATGTAGGGAATATTTCAAGCATTACCCCAAGCTTGAATCCCACTGTGATCATACAAAAAAGTATGGTGGCGTCCAAAGGGAAGGAAGCTAGAGCAAAAGAGTCGCCAACAAGTTTTAGCAACTTGTAAACCGTTCACCCTAATTCACGATCCAGGATATCATCAACTCCAATAGGTCTGGAACCATGACTGAAAATTCGGGAATGAAGGTACAAATCCAACCTAAAAGAGATTGAACCTGCCCTAATAATAGGCCACTACTTTATTCTGATCGTACTCATGTGCGCTTTTTGAATAACATGGAATCAATAGTATTAACCCTAAATCTGTTTATCCATGTTGGTTGAATATTAATGCACAAATAAAACTATTATTGGCGATCACTTGAATTATAATCAAATTAACCCTAAATAAGATTATTAATTATCTTATTAAGCGTGATTACAAGTACCAATTCCCTTTAAACATGCATAAAAGGCGTGATCAAGCAATAACAGTAAATATATCAAGCAACATAATAATAATCATAACAATTATAAAAATAATCATGACAATCATAATCATGTTAAAGCATAAGAATAATAGCAAGATCCTAGGCATGATACTAACAAGATTAATAACAAACCCTAGCATGTCACTAAACATCAACAATCAAAGCTTTAACTCTAACATGATACTAACATGATATTAGGAAAAAAAATATAGGAAGCATCGCAGGAATCATAATTGTCATATTTGATATTAGAAATTACCCTAAACATGATACTACAAAGATCAAAACTCCCTAACATGACGCTAGGAATCATAATAACAACCTAAACATGATTTCTATATCATAATATCAATAAAAATCAATTAAAGCACTTACTTGGATTCCTCGTATTTCTTTCTAATAACAAAATACACACGTTAGTAACTTCAAGGAAAATAATATAACAAACAATTAAATTAAATAATTGAAATAAAGATTTGGGACCAAACCCACAGAAATTAAAACCTTTTACGTCTAGGGAGAAGGAAACTTCGAACAATGCTAGCTATGTCTAGTGCTAATGTATGAGGAATTGTGTTTGTAAAAAGGGTTGGTTTAGAAAAAGAGAGAGAATCAAGAAATTCTTGATGGTAGTTGATGAGAATTAAAAATAATAAGAATTGATGACAATTGATGATTGAAACGGAGTTTTTAGGAGGCTATTTATAGAGAAAATCAGCCAAAAAGATAGAAAATCGAATCAGATTTTTGATGTGAAAAACAGAATTAGCGCCAGACGTTAACGCTAGCGCCAGGCGCCAAGCTTAGCGCCAGGCGCTAATGCTGGCGTTAGGCGCTAATCAGGATTTTGACGTGTTTTCTGAAATCAGATAGAATTTAACCGTACAGGAGGATAAAATCGTATTTTCCTTAAAAACACTCTTTTATTCTGATTAAAATTCCGAAAAGTCGACAAAAGTCAATTTATCAATGATAATTGAATTAGAAATTGAAAAGAACCTTCTAGAAGAATTTAGAAGACTAAAACCATACCTAATTGCATTAGGAATGATAAATCCATATTAGGCCCTCCTCTAGCTCATTGGGCCGCATATAAGGCTCAAACCGGGCCTAGTTTAGTAATTTGGCCATAACTTCCTCAATATTCATCGGAATTGGGCTTATAATATATCGTTGGAAAGCTTTTTTCAAGCCCTATACAAATGCACTATTAATGGACCCATATCATGGACCAAACAAATTGGATTGGCTGTTTTCTTAAAATAGGTTTTTAAAAACAGAGAGAAGAGAAAAGAAATTAAAACTATCCGTAACACTAGACATTCCACACTTTCACTTCATTCGATTACGATTCGACGTGAAAGGTACTCATCATCGGGTTTGTTTTTGGGGAGACACAAATGGGGTTCTACAGAAGCCCCCACTTTGACTGAGTTTGGAGAAACGCAAGTTTCGAAAATAAAAGTCAAAGTATCGATTGGGACGGAGAATGACTTAGAACGTTCTGCGATCCAAACAAATCTTGTAACGCCGACACCAGGAAACTAGCGTTAGTTAAACAGATAAAAGTGTTAAAGAAATGCGTATCTTGCACCGTCGAGCACACGTCTCTTGAGGTAACCGATATCTTGCATTTTGCTGTTTTGATGTTCACTCGTCTCTAAACAATGGAGCTTTTTTTTATATGTCCAAGCTCCTCTGAACAAAGAGCTTCTTTTTAATATGTCCACGCGTCTCTGAACAATGGATCTTGAAAGAAATGTCCACGCGTCTCTTAAGAAAAGAGCTTCAAAATACATGTCCACGCGTCTCTGAACAAAAGAGCTTTTGATGATATGTTCACGCGTCTCTGAACAAAAGAGGTTTTTGATATGTCAACGCGTCTCTGAATAAAGAGCTTTGAATAATGTGCCCACGCGTCTCTGAGCAAAGAGCTTTTTGATATGTCCACGCGTCTCTGAACAATAGAGCTTTGATACTTGAATGTTTGTTGCGATAATATATCGAAGAAAACTTTTGAAGACCAACGCTTGTCGATCTTTAAAGCTCGCTTGAATTTTGCTTCTGCTATGCCAGTACGTCGGCTGTTTTGATGCTTGTGAACCATTATGTCGGTGTCTCTTCTGTTTATGAACCAGTATGTCGGTGTCTCTGTTATTTATGAACTTGTACGTCGGTGTCTCTGCAATGAGCCAATGCTTAGGCGCTTTAAGCTAAGTGAGACAGTCTTTTGTCAGGTCGATCACTTATTGCGATTGTAATCAAGCCGACTCTTAATCATGTCAAATTTCTTATAGGGTCTAACTAGCGTACCAAGGAACCCGAAATTGCTAAAAGAGGTTAAAATAACTGCACTGAGTGGTCGAGAGTTCTATCGCCGCTGCAACGCTTCTGGCGCTACGACTTGGCTCTATCGCCAGACACTATGATCTAGCGCCAGGCGCTGAAGTCTGTTGCCAGACGCTGGATGTTTTCGTCTAGCGCTGGAGTTGGGTCTTCCCTATTCTGCTCTTGCTTCCGCTGTTACTTGGTTTTGCTTCAAACTTTGAGCTTAGTCGTTTCCTTTCAACCTATTTCGCTCAAATCTTTTGTAAATTAAAGCTCTTTATCTCTAATTTACTGATCCATGTAACTCCTCTTATCTTGGAGGAATCTCATGTGTCATATTCGCGGGTTTTTTCGAAAAAATTCGGGAATGTTCTCGCTTGATGGGATGCACCTGCATTTATATTTTTGACTATATAACTTTGCTTATCTTTCTTTAGGGTTTACCTAAGACTTAATGTTGACTCAATGTGATTGACTCGAGGTTGACTCGACTCAAAGTGCTTGACACATGTGTTAGACTCAAATCAAGGTGATATCATGACATGACTTAACGTGTATGTGACTCGTGTGTGCATTATAGTGTAATCGTGCCACTCGATAATGCAAAAAAATTTCCATCATTTTTGTGGAAGGTACTGACTTTCTCCTGAAAAAGAAAGACACGAAAAAGAATCGAAGTGAAGGTTTTTGAAGATGCATGTTAAATGAGCTTAGTCAAATATATGCGTTTGATGCTGTCTCTCAAGGTGCAAGGATTGTAACATCTTAGACTATCCTAGTTGACTTGATAATGAAAGTATTTAGGTAACTTAGGCATGGAGGCTAAGCACTTCATACTTTGTGATGCAATGATGATTAATGTTGATATGACAATACATGCTTCAACGTTGTGTTACGATTTCATGACAAAGGGTTCCTAAGGGAAAGTATATTTGGTCATATATCTGTGCAGTGTGTGAAAGTGACATTAAAGTTAGGCCGCAAGGGCTGAGTGTGTGAGAAAAATATATTAAAAATAGTCAAATGGTGGTGACTCTTAGGCTAGGTAGACTAATGATGTAAGGATCAAGCCCCTAATTCTAGCTCTAAGTAGATAGGGATGAGCATAGGAGATCCCTTGATATGATCATGGTGTGTGAATGTGAATGTGAATATGAATGCATGTTTATTACGGTCGCACCTCGATGTGAGGTTGCCTACGTATCCGTTAGGAATCAGGCCGAACATAGCTCTAGCTGAACCTCGCACAAGTGTGTGTATACCTCAAAAAGCACTTTTGAAGGGTTGTAGCGTGGTTAGGCTAAAGGTTGGAGAAGTAGGGGATAAAGGCCCAAGACCCTCGATAAGCCCCCAAGGTGTGCAACCTTGGTATTGAGTATTTGTATTTTCATAAGTGTGGGCAATCCCGATCATGCGGTCTATCACTCACTTGGCATTTATGTTTCTCAGGCACGGTACCGAGCAGTCGATAAGAAACGTAATTTGAGACGTGTTCTTATCAAAGACATTTTCCTATCAAAGACATTGGAACACTAGCCATTTTGTACACTTTTTTTTTTTTTTTTTTTTTTTTTGCTATTTTAATCTTTTGAAGTCACTCAAGCTTTTTTTCTTTGAAAATTGCATAAGTTACACACCATCCCATCCCAAGATTAGGTATATATGGGTTGAAAAATGAAAGTTCTATCGTTAGACGAGGCTCACAGTGGTTTATCAAAAAAGGATTGCATATTTGAAAGGTGAAAAGTGATATGATGTGGCTACAAGGGGTGCCTCAAATCATTAGTATACCTTGTGCTTAGTGTGACATGGATTTTTTTTTTTAAATGCAATGCAATGCGATGATCATATGCAAGGAAATAAATGCTCATTTTATTTAAGGGGAAAAAAAACCTATGAAATAAATCTAAGGAAGACAAAGGGTGCCTATGCTAGAATTATTGGGGAAAGGTTTGAAACAAAAAAGCATGAAATCTTGGTAAGAAGCTTGCCTTGAGTTTTGTCTCAGTATTACTCTTTTTTTTTTTTTTTTAAATTTATTGTCAATCACATGGCTCAAACTCAATTCAACATGCATGGATGGAAGAAGGTGGGAAGAATTAATATTGTGATATGGAGAAAGATGATGTAGATGGAGAGATTTAAAAAAAATTAGGAATAGAATGTACCCCTAACTCAAATGACGGAAAAAACCGACTCATGCATGAACCTTAGACATGGTCATGGTGACATATACTCAAAGTGTGTGCTAACACTAGTGAGTGTAGTGAGTGTAGGTGACATGTTAAGACTCATTTCATGACCACGTGCCTAGACTATGTGACTAGACTCAAGCAAAGACTGAATTAAGACTTCATGTATATGCATTGCACTGGACAGGTTGTAATATTTTAGTCATAACGTTTGTTCTGTGACTCTTATTGGGATGATACCAACTCCAGATTAAAGATTAAACTCGGGGCTACAGATCCATATTTTATACGACTCGTAGTTCTTCCTAGAACTCCAGATATGACCAAAACAAGTTGACGCTTGTGCAGTATACGAGAATAAAAATCCGGGTTGACTTAAAGGAACTAGGACTCGACTTAAGGCATATTTATTAGCTCAAATTAATTAATCAATTAATTAAGAAAATTCCTTTAGTTATTAATTAGTTTATTTAGTCTTAATACAAGTCAAACAAACGATTAGGAAAAAACACATAGAGTATGCACAACAAATAATGCACAATTAGTCAAGTAGGCACAATGTGATGCAATGAGTTTGCAACTTAACCATGGGACTAGTTCTCTAAAGTTCGGGATATGGGTTAGTCAAAGAGGGTCCATGGTTAATTGTCCAGATGCACCGCGCGGAAGCCTAACCGTGAAGGGTTGGCGCGAGTGGATGGGACACCGCGAGTTAAGAAAAACTCGCTTCCATGGTTTGGTGAATTTAACATTCTCGGATGTACCCTTTGTTGCTCAGAGTTTTCAATCACGTAGATGGAGCATAAATTCCTAGAGGGTTATGTCCATATGTATAACACATATGGGTTTCAGAAAAGTGAGAAAAACTCAATCAGGAAGTAGGATCGAGCAAACAGTGCTAAAAACTGGTCAGAATTAGAACGCATATTTCTGGCTCGGTCTGGAAGCATGAAAAGGAGATCGTCAACTCCAATAGGTCTGGAACCATGACTGGTAGTTCGGGGATGAAGGTACAAATCCTACCTAAAGGAGATTGAACCTGCCCTAATAATAGGCCTCTACTTTATTCTAATCGTACTCATGTGCGATTTCTGACTAACATGCAATCAATAGGATTAACCCTAAACTTGTTTATCTATGTTAGTTGAATATTAATGCACAAATAAAACTATTATTGGTGATCACTTGAATTATAATCAAATTAACCCTAAATAATATTATTAATTATCTTATTAAGTGTGATTACAAGTACCAATTCCCTTTAAGCATGCATAAAAGGCGTGATCAAGCAATAACAATAAATATATCAAGCAACATAGTAATAATCATAACAATTATAAAAATAATCATGACAATCATAATCATGTTAAAGCATAATAATAATAGCAAGATCCTAGGCATGATACTAACAAGATTATAACAAACCCTAGCATGTCACTAAACATCAAAGATCATCGCTTTAACCCTAACACGATACTAACATGATATTAGGAAAGAATATAGGAAGCATCACAGGAATCATAATTGTCTTATTTGATATTAGAAATTACCCTAAATATCATGACGCTAAGAATCATAATAACAACTTAGACATGATTTCTATATCATAACATCAATAAAAATCAATTAAAACACTTACTTGGATGCCTCGTATCTCTTTCTAATAACAAAATACACACGTTAGTAACTTCAAGGAAAATAATAGAACAAACAATTAAATTAAATAATTGAAATAAAGATTTGGGACCAAACCCTCAGAAATTAAAACCTTTCACGTCTAGGGCGAAGGCAACTTTGAATAATGCTAAGTATGTCTAGTGCTAATGTATGAGGAATTGTGTTTGTAAAAAGGGTTGGTTTAGAAAAAGAGAGAGAATCAAGAAATTCTTGATGGGAGTTTATAAGAATTAGAAAGAATAAGAATTGATGAGAATTGATGATTGAAAAAGCAGTTTTTAGGAGGCTATTTATAGAGAATATCAGCCAAAAAGACAGAAAATCGAACCAGAGTTCTGACGTGAAAAAACAGAGTTAGCGCCAGACACTAACATTAGCACCAGACGCTAACGCTAGCGCCAGGCGCCAAGCTTAGCACCAGGCGCTAATGCTGGCATTAGGCGCTAATCAGGATTTTGACACGTTTTCTAAAATCAGATAGAATTTAACCATACAGGAGGATAAAATCGTATTTTCCTTAAAAACACTCTTTTATTCTGATTAAAATTCCAAACGTTGACAAAAGCCAATTTATCAATGCTAATTGAATTACAAATGAAAAGAACCTTCTAGAAGAATCTAGAATACTAAAACCATTCCTAAATGCATTAGGTATGATAAATCCATATTAGTCCCTCCTCTAGATCATTGGGCCACATATAAGGCTCAAACCGAGCCCAGTTTAGTAATTTGGCCATAACTTCCTCAATATTCATCCGAATTGGGCTTATAATATATCTTTGGAAATCTCTTCTCAAACCCTATCCAACTACACTATTAATGGAACCATATCAAGGACTAAACAAACTGGATTGACTATTTTCTTAAAATAGGTTTTCAAAAACAGAGAGAAGAGAAAATAAATTAAAATTATCCGCAACACTAGACCTTCCACACTATCACTTCATTCGATTATGATTCGACGTGAAAGGTACTCATCACCGGGTTTGGTTTTGGGGAGACACAAATGGGTGTCTATAATATACAAAACAAAGGACTTGGGTTAAGTAAAAGTTCATTTAAGCCATTTTCACCTACTTATGGTTCTATAACCTTTTATTTGCATGATAATGAGTACACATAGGTAATTTAAAACTACAAATATGTTAAATATACTTAATATGAGTTGTTAGAATGATTAAATGTTAGTTTATATACAAAACAAAGGATTTGGGTCAAGTATAAGCTCATTTATGCCATTTTTGCCTACTTATGCTCCTATATATAAGATAACTATACTATATTTGCAATTAAACCATTACTAACATTTAATCATAGTACCTCAATCTAAAATTCCTTCATTGTGATCTGATCGCATATAACCTACTTAGTCACCTATGTCATTTGGTACAATAGGTCTAGGAACAGTGAAAGGTGCAGAATCATCAAACGCATCATATTCTTCCTTATCCTCAACATCTCTAATGCCCAGGATTCTTCTGTTGCCAGCTAGCACAACAGACCATTTTGAATCAGCTGGGTCAGTTACGTAGAACAGTTTCTTAGCTTAAGATGTAAAGATAAGTGGTTCTGCACTATCATTCAAGTAGGCAAGATCTACAAGAGTAAAGTTATCATATTTGAGGTTACGCCTGATATTATCAGCCCACTCACACATAAAAAGAGCAACCGTGAAGTAACAATAATCAAGCTCCCATATTTCTTGAATTCGACCATAGTATGACAACTTTGCATCGATAGGTGATTTATCATTAGCACTTGATATCTCCCTTGATGATGCCACAAGCGTTACACCACTATTTTGGCTGGAGGAAGATTTCAAATTCTTACCCTCAGTCCAAAAATACCCATTGATTACATATCCTTCAAATGAACGAACATCATCCTAGGACTGTACGCAAGCCACTATACTGTATTAGTCAAATTATTATCATTTAATCGACCCATTACTCGATCATAAAACTAATTGACAAACCTCTTATTATTCAACTACATAAGTGCCCTTTCACCTTTCGATGTAAATTCTTCACGCAAACTAGCCAAGTGCTCGTCTAAATATGGGTGAACATCTGCAACATGGGGAAACACATAAAGGTGTTCTTGTAAGAACTAATCTCGGTCAGGTGACATTTGTTTTGACCCAATTGTGGCATGACCATCAAGTCTCCCTTCATGTTGAGAACTAGGAAGACCAATAGGTTCAGAAACGGCTATATTGTCGGCCACAAAGTTACCTATCTCCTCACCCACGGTCCCTTGCATCATACTTCCTTCCGGGTGAGCCCGGTTCTGTACTTTATTTTACAATGTACCAATGTGTCTTTCAAAAAGATAGCACCACCTCAAGAACACTAGACCGCACAACTCAATCTCACGCACCAAATGAAGAATCAGATGAACCATTATGTTAAAAAATTAGGGTGGGAAATACCTCTCAAATTTGCTCAAAGTCACAACCACATCCGCTTGCAAAGCATCTAGTGTACAAAGATCAAGCACTTTGCTGCATATTGTATTGAAAAATGAACAAAGCCTTGTAATCTCTTCCGTCACATGCTTTAGTAAAATACCACGGATTGCAATCGGTAGGAATACTAACATCATAATGTGACAATCATGGGATTTCATACTTGTTAGCTTCAATTGTCCATTCAAGGATACAAATCTTTTCATGTTAGATGAGTACCCTGATGGAACCTTAATGCCGTACGGACATGCACAAAACATACGTTTCGCTACCCTTTACAATGTATAGCAAGCAAGAGGTAAATAAGTCTTTTTATCCTTCCCTTTACCCTCAACTATCTTCTTTGACGCATCCGTGGCCTTTCCCTTTCCCTTTCCCTTGCTCTTCTCCTTCCGTTTCTTCGAAACATTTTCATCTACTTTTCCCGATTCCTTTCCCTTTCTAACCTTTCCCTTTTTAACCTTTTCCTGAGCCCACAATTTTGGACGAATCCTCATCTCGTGCAAATCTAACCGTGCACCCTTTCCATCCTTTGTTTTTCCTTGAATATTAATCAGCGTTCCCAAAAGAGCATCAGACACATTCTTCTCTATACGCATCACATCATGACAATGCCTAACTTCATCTTATTTCCAGTACGGAAGCTTCCAATAGAGTGATTATTTCTTAAACAGAGCAGCTGAGACCACTATTTTTTCTGATTTTCTAAACACTGTTCGTATACCCTTAACCCAAGCATATATCTCAACACCAGTCAATGGTCCAGGCACAGTCTCCTCTTCCACTGTCCCATCGAAAGCCTTTTTATAGCCTACGGTATGGGTGATCATGCCTAAGGAACCTTTGAGTCCGCAAATAGACATCTTTGCGAGAATTCTTAAGGTATATGCTTGATGTATCATCAATACATATGGGGCATGCTTTTTTCCTTTGAACTTGTACCCACACAAGTTTCCACATGAAGGAAAGTCATTCATGGTCCACATAAGGGCTGCACGCAATGTGAACATCTCGTTCTTATGAGCATCAAAAACGGAAACCCCTTCCTCCCACATCTTTCTTAAGTCGTAAATATGTGGCGCAAGGTAAACATCTATGTTGTTTCCAGGTTGCCTAGGCCTTGTTATTAGCAATGAAAGCATTACATACTTATGTTTCATGCACAACCAAGGAGGTAAATTATAGATCACTAAAAGTATCGGCCATGTGCTATGTTGGGTACAAAGAGTGCCAAATGGATTCATCCCGTCCGTGCACAACCCAAGCCTTAAATTTCTGACTTCATCACAAAATTTTCCAAAATTCAAATCAATGTTCTTTCATTGCGGGGAGTCAGCTTGATGCTTAAGCATTCTTTTTTCTTTCTTCCCTCTACATTCCACCTCAAGTTTTAAGCGTCTTTTGGTAATGAGAATATACGCATAAACCATGGAATAATGGGAAGATACCACAACAGCTTAGCAGGAGGTCACTCCATACCATGATTGTAACTCATGCACTTGTAGCGCGATAGCTTGCACCGTGGACATTCCTGCAATTGTTCATCCTCAATTTGATAAAGAATACAATCATTAGGACATGCATGTATCTTCTTGTACTCCAAACCAAAGGGACACATGAGCTTCTTTGCATAATAGTAAGACTTTATTTCATTCCCATCAGGCAACATATCACTTAATGCAGTCAACAAAGAAGTAAAAATAATGTCCGTCCACCCATGCTTCGTTTTAGTTGAAAAGTGTTAGCACGACTAATAGTTTGGAGTACTTTTTGCACCCAGGATACAAAGGTTTTTTGGAAATTTCCGATAATAACTCAAACACGCCACCTTCAACACCATGCAACATCTCATCCACGTCTTCATCCTCGACCTCATCTGCCTTATCATCTTAGGCTCCATCCTCACCATTATCAATAATATAGTCATCATTCTCGTACTCCTCATCCACATGAATCTCATTACTTCTATCATGCACATCATTATGATGATTAAGATCCCCATTATACTCAAAACCTTCAGCGTGCCAAATCCCCACATGGTATTTATGGTAAAACCCACGACATAATACATGATCTCTAATGATTTTAACACTGTTGACCACATTTACCTTTTTAAAATCAACACAAGGACAATAAATTCCTTTGTCACCCAGTTTGCATTAATAAGATAAAGCCCTCTCGCAAAACTCTTGAACCCAATTATGAAATTCTAATGTATCGCGTCTACCATACATCCAACCAAGATCCTTCTCCATTTAGTAAATTGTCTCTAAACTTATATAGCAACATATTATGAATAATGTGTAATTGATACATATTTTATTTAAATCAAATTCAAGTAGACATCGTGAATATACAATTCATATAGTGAAAAAATGCATGTTTCCAAAGGGCCCTTATCATTCCAACCTAACAAATCCTTGAATGTCTACTCTCATTATAATGAATTTATGTTAACTTTCCAATTTAAGGAAAATCCGACAGCATTTCCCCCTAGTTCTCCAAGTGCACGATGTAGATAATTACTTACCCACATATGTACCAAGAGAACATAGTGAGGAAATGGTAAGCCAAGATGTTCCTTTAAATTGAAAAGATGGCATACATTCACCACCTAAGTGAGAGTACACATTTAAGAACAGTCCCAACCGGGAACTATTCAAGACTTTCTCCTAATCAGAAAGCCTTGAATAAGTATCTAGGCATATGATGATACAATAATTCTATATATTGTTTTAATTATTTGCAATTAAACAATACACAAGTTGTATTATCATGAAAAAACTTTTATGAAATGGATAAGTAGAAAGGAATACAGATTAGTAAAGTTTATAATTCATACCAATATAGCCTATACAATGGATGTACACTGATGAACTTCCCACTTGAACTAAATATGTAGTCCTCAAGCTAAACTCGTGCTTCACATATGAATCTATTAAAAAAACAAAAATGAGCAACGTCACTAATTTTCTAATTTATTCACAATTCTCTAATGTATTCACAATTCTCGAATGTATTCACAATTCTCTAATTTATTCACAATTCTCTAATTTATTCACAACTAAGTAACAAGATTACTAATTCTCTAATTTATTCACAATTCTCTAAATTATTCACAATTCTCTAATGTATTCACAATTCTCTAGTTTATTCATAACTAAGTAGTAAGGTCACTAATTCTCTAATTTATTCACAATTCTCTAATTTGTTCACAATTCTCTAAATTATTCACAACTCTCTAATGTATTCACAATTCACTAATGTATTCACAACTAAGTAGCAAGCTAGGTCACTAATTCTCTAATATATTCATAATTACCCATTAAAACAACCTAAAATTAAACATTAAAACATAAAAAATTCAACCTAATTAAGTATCACTTTTACTAATCTGTAATATATTAAAAATTATTCAATAAATCAACCTAAAATTACCCACTACAACATACAAAATTTCAACTAAGGAACAAGGTTAGTGTCTAATATATAATTTATTCAAAATTTCCTAATAAAAAAACAAAAACTCAGAAAAATTAGGGTAAAATTATATTCAAACCTTTTCTTTAATTTTCTTAATAATTGTTCAAAATGCGATTGAAAATAATACAAGTACATATTTCAAAATAATTGTTCAAATTTTAACAAAACAATTAAAATTTACCATATTTGGAGGTGGAAGGGGAGGAGATATTAAGGGCAGAGGACGGCCCTCGCTGGTGGCGCGGCGGCTGGAAGCTGGATGGCAGAACCTCAGTGGTGGAGTGGTGGAGGCGGCTGTGGTGGAGTTGTGGAGGCGTCCAAAAATGAAAGAGAAAGAAAGGGGAAAGAAAAGGATAGGGGAAGGAGAAGGCAACACCGGTGGAGGGTTTTTGAACCTCCGGCAATGCACGTGGCCGGCGTTGAACGTGGCAGCTGTGGTGGACAGAAAAGTGAATGCAACAGTACGTGGAAGGTTTTTCGTTTTCCAAAGAGAAGGAAAAGCTAAGAAATGAAAAGAAAAGAGAAGGAAGAAAGGAAGGAGAGAGATAAGGCGGGTTTTTTTTTTTTAAATTGCACCGGTTCAATTACCACCGGTTTGAACCGATGACCTTTATAACATATGGCACAGATTTGGGTTGAACTAGTGTCAATTACCTTTACCCAAACCCATCCCATTATTATTCCCTCCGGTTTAGGTTGAACCGGTGGCAAATTTAGGGTGCTTAATTCAATTTTTGTACTAGTGTAAGAGTCACCAATAAGTTTTAGGAATTTGTAAACCGTTCACATGGTAAACATTATACCCCTTCACGATCCATCAGATTGCTAACTCCATAATAGTTTGGAACCATGATTGGATATTCGAGGATGAAGGTACAAATCCAACCTAAAAGAGATTGAACCTGCCTTAAAAATAGGACTCTACTTTATTCTTCCCATTTTCATGTGCGCTTTGCGACTTACATACAATCAATATATTAATCCTAAACCTGTTAAATCTATGTTGGTTGAGTATTAATGCACAAACAAAACTATTATTGGCAATCACTTGAATTGTCACCATATTAGCCTAAACAAAATTATTAATTATCTAAGCGTGATTTCAAGTACAAATTCCCTTTAATCCTGCAAGAGAGGGCGTGATCAAGTAATAACAATAATATATCAAGGAACATTATAATATTGATACAACAAATCATCATCATAATATTCTCAAAAAAGCATAATAATATTAGCAAGATCCTAGGCATGGTACTAACAAGATTAATAAAAAATCCTACCATGTCACTAAACAATAAAGATCAAAGCTTTATCCCTAACATGATAAAAGAAATAGGAATTAAAACGTTATACTAGAAAAAAATAAATAACATCCTAACATTATAGTATGAATAAAAACTATATAAACATGCTTTCTAAAGATATGGAGCAATATAAAAACTTACTTTGTTGCCTTGTATCTCTTTCTAATAACAAAATACACTCGTTAGTAACTTCAAGGAAAATATTAAATCAAACAATTAAATTAAATATTTGAAATAGGGATTTGGGACCAAACCCTCAGATCTTGGGCGAAGGCAACTTCGAGCTTAGCTAGCTTAGGTGTGTCTAGAACTCGTGTACGCAATATTGTATTTGTAAAAGGCTAGGCTCAGAAAAGGTAAAAAGAAAAGCTAGCTTGAGAGAGAAGAGAATAGAATGTTGTTGATGATTATGAATGATTCAAAACAGGAAAATACGACCCTATTTATAAGAAAATAGCCTAGAAATGATTAGAAAAAAGTCGACAACTGTTAGGAATAAAACTGCCTTCGTCGCAGAACGACAGTGTCCAACGCGACGCGACAGACCTGTCGTTGTGCGACATGCTTGTCGTTCAACCCCAGCTTTGTCGTTCCGCGCTGATTCACGCGTTTTCTAAAACTTATACGAAATCTTTAATCTAATTATATTATATTAACAACATCCGTACTTATCTTTGAAAATCATATTTAATCTCTTTAAAACACTTGTTTTATTCCAAATAAAATTCTCTATTTTCTAGATTATTCTAGAAGATTAAAATCAATCCTAATAAACTTAGGAATATTAGTTAATTGGCCCACCACTAGATCATTTGGCCATAAAACCATTTCAGACCCAATTTAGTATTTTAGCCATGGTTTTCTCATTACTCATCGGAATTGAGCTTATAATATATCGTTGGAAAGCTATTTTCGAGCCCAATCCATCAACACTATTATTGGACCCTTATTACAAACAAAACTAAATTATACTGGACATTTTCATAAAATAGAGTTCATTTTCGAAAACCAAAAGAAGAGTTATTTTATTAAAACAACCGCACGCATCAAAAGACGTTTCACACTTTCACTTCATTCGATAATCAAATTACGTGAAAGGTACTCATCACTAGGTTTTGTTTATGGGGAGACACAATTAGGCGTCTACACAGTGTAAGAGAAAGATTTCTTACGGACATTACACAACTACGGTTAGGGTTCTTTCATCTTCTGGTATTGCCCCTTTCAATGATGCTAAACTTGTTGATTTGCAAGCTAAGCACCCTTCCTCTCCGGTTCCTATCTTACCGGATATTCTCATTGATTAGCACGATATAGCTACTCCTGCTATTTTTTTTATCAGATTAGGGGTTTTTCGTGAGGTACGTCCCTCGATAGAGACAACTTGCATGCTCAACACCTTATGGATTGTTTGATTGGTGCTACAGTTACTATTTCAAATGAGTTGGTGGACTCTATTACGCAGGTGGTTAATATTTTTCTCGCTTAGGAATGTCTTGCAAAGTTGGTAGAATACATTGCTAGTGCTTCTCTTACTCCTCTTGGTAAGCCTAGTGGTGGCATTTGGCTAACTACTGTAGGTACCATTTAGAGGCGTCTGGTTTTAAAGGTTGGTGTTACTTTAATTGGTCCACTTCTATGAAGCTATCTAGGAGGTCTTTAGTTTGGTGTTGGGGTGCCGAAGGGTGGTGAGGCTATTCTTCATGCTTTTAATCATTTGGTTGAAGCACGTGGTGTTGTTGTTGGCCTCTCCATGTTGGTGGTGGATTTCCAAAACGCCTTCAATTTGGTAGACAGTTCGGCTTTGTTGCATGAGGTTCATCTTCGTTGTCCAGTTCTCTCGCAATGGGTTGAATTCTGTTATTTTACTTTAGCTAGGCTTCATTACTGGGACCATATCCTAGGTTCGTCTCATGGAGTGCAATAAGGTGATCCTCAAGGCCCTTTGCTTTTTGCATTGGTTCTTCATCTGTTAGTGTGCGAAATCAAGGATTCTTTTGACTTATGTTTGTAAGCTTGGTATTTAGATGACGGTACTTTAGACATCTACTTTTGGCCTCCCATCCCGACAGGAAGTGTAATGACGTTAAATAAAACCATCTTCGTGTCAGATTGAAGTGGAGAATGCTTATGGATAACTGGTTAAGCCACAAAACACAAAAACTAGCCCAAACTAAATAAACAAAGCTAAAACGAGGTCCAATTAACTAAATCTGATCAATATTAGGCTTAACCCCGTGCTTAAAACCCAATAAAGAAAGATTAAGCAGAGCCTAGGTTAAATTTTAATGTTGTCGCAAGAAAATCCGCGCGCATCTCAATCAATCGCGCTGGGCAAAGATGCGCTCGCGGAAGATTAAGAATTTTATAAAAATATAGAATCGAATCTTACCATAATGCCGCGCGCAAGAAAATCAGTTGCGCTGCCCATAGCAGCGCAACTAAATCACTTGCGCTGGGATGCCGTGTGCAACTAATCCTGTTGTGCGCGACACCTGCTGCGATAGAATGTTTAAAACCCTAAACCTACTTATTCCCTATAAATAGAGGCTTAATCTGAGGCTTAAACACACAGAAAATAACCTAAAACTCTTGTGAAATACTTGTAAACTTGTGCTACCTAAACCCTCTTGTCCTAAACAGTCACCCCTTGATCTTTGTTACTATGGTGGAGGTTCCCCAACAAGAAGGTGTCCATAAGTGTTCTAAACGGAGATCTAGCAAAGAGAAGTGGTAAATTCTCGAGCACGTAGATAAATCACATTTATTTTCTTGTTTAAAGGAACCTTAATTAATTAATAGTGTTGTTTGATCATCTTTAAAACATTAATTAATTATTTTCACATAGTATCTTGCGTTAAATAAAAATTAGAATTGGATAATTAATTGTTGGTTGTTCACTTAAGCCAAGGCAAATATTGTTTATTTTCTTGTTCTTTTCACGAATTTGGTCAAATAAAGAATAACGACGTTAAAATGTAATTCCTACGTGAAGTAACGTGTGTAAATAAAATCAACTAACTTAGTTTTAGGTATCGCGTTGCATATATTGTTTGGTAATGAAATTGCAAAAAATGAAGAGTTAGTAGAGGTCGTACTAGGGCTAGAATAACAATTCCTCCCTAAAAGGAACATTATTTTAGTACCCTCGCTTCTGAACTCATTTCTGGTTTATGTAGACCAATTTGGGCATGGGTAAACTTAAGATTCGTGCTAATTATTCCATGAACTCCACATGGAAGAAAAGCATGAACGAGGTTTATGAGTTTTCCTAAAACTCATTGGCGACTCCTACTTGTTTCTTACAAAAAGCGTGATTTGAGTATCATTTCTAATTTAAGGTCTCCCAAACAGTCAGGAATTCAAATCCTAATACACCATAACAACTGTAAAGTCCTAGGCTTTTAAGTGGCCATGGGCATCTAAGGAAGGACCCTCTACGATAGGATCACCCTCCTTACAAGTACTATTATTGGTGACAACTTAGTGGTAGGAAAATTCTTGGAGTTGATTTGGAAAAGGGACCTTGTCTTAGACTCCATGTCAACGTTGAGAAAACAAAATTATTTTGGCCCTCAGAGGGCCCTCGTAGTCGTCTCGTCGGTGTCCTTCCTCCAGATGTTGGTCGTCTTGTGCATGGTGTTAAATTGTTGGGTGGTCTTGTCAGTTTTAGTCCCTTGTACTATGTTGAGCATGTTCTGTAGAGAGTGTCAATGACCATTGTGCTAATGGATAATGTTGCTAAGCTCGATGGTCCCAATGTTAATTTTCGCTTCATCTTACATGTACTATGTTTTCAGATATCTACTGTTCTATGCGCACTTGTCCTCCTTGTCTTTTTGAAATTGCACAAATTTCTTTTGACTTGGCCCTTCGGGTTTCTTTGGAGCGCATTGTAACTACTTTATGGCCTGGTTTTGGTGATTGTCAATGGCGACTTGACACCTTACCTTTTACTTATGGTGGTTTGGGTGTCTAATCGGCTGGTGATGTTCGGCACTATGTTTTCCTTGCGTCGCGTCCGCGGTCTTTTGGTCTTTAGGCTACGCTTTGATGAATTCTAGTATTGTTGGTCCAGGACCGGCTTCAATGGTTCTCTTAGTCTTTTAAACAAGATCGTGGAAATTAATCTTTTGAGTAACCTTAGTGAGCTCGCTGCCCCCAAACTCTTGAAGAAACTAGAAGATATATATTTCACAAAGGTCATTACATCTGCGGATTCCACTTTCTCCTTATCTCCGCGTCAAGTTGCCTTATGGAAGTCCCAACTGGAGGATCATGCTTTAGCCTAGTTGCGGACGGTCGCGATATCGGGTATGAGTCATACTATGGATGGTAAGAGTTGCCGTTGTGTTCTTTGCCACCGGTTGGGTTTTCCTTTGTTCTCCATTTCAACATCGTGTTTTGCTTGATCAAGGGTTTTTGATGGGGATATTATGTGGATCACGCAGTGTCTTGTCCTGGGATGGTGGGTATTAAACATCGGCACAAAGTTGTTCGTGACACCCTTGTTAATATTTGTTTTCGATATGGGATTTCTACTCGAAATGAGGTTCACGTTGGGTTGATTGGAGAGAATGACGAGGCTCTTCGACCAGGAGATGTGTTGCTTTATTCCTGTGATGGAGGCCTTGATGTATGAATTGACTTTGATCCAAGTCATGTTGTGTTTATGGTGGTTCAGCGGAAGCAGGATAAGTCTGAGGCGCGTTGCAAGGCTATTGGCTATGGTTTTCTTTCTTTCTCCTTTTCTTCATTGGGGAATTTAGAGAAGCGTGCTATTACGTTCCTAATACGGGTTCAAGAGTTCGCTAAGGCTTAGGATATTGGTGCTCGTCCAGCTGCTCACACCTTCAGCAGGATCAGGTTCGCTACAGCTAGAGGGGAGCCTAGATTGTGTCTTGGCTCCTATAGACACCCATTTGTGTCTCCCCAAAACCAAACTCGGTGTTGAGTACCTTTCACGTCGAATCATAATCGAATAAAGTGAAAGTGTGGAAGGTCAAGTGTTGCGGATAGTTTTAATTTCTTTTCTTTTCTCTCTATTTTAAAAACCTATTTTAATAAAACAGTCAATCTAGTTTGGTTGTTCTATGATATGGGTCCAATAGTAGTGTCGTTGGATAGGGTTTGAAAAGACCTTTCCAACGATATATTATAAGCCCAATTCCGATAAATATTGAGGAAGTTATGGCCAAATTACTAAACTGGGCCCGGTTTGAGCCTTATGTGCGGCCAAATGATCTAGAAGAGGGCCTAATATAGATCTATCATTCCTAATGCAATTAGGAATGGTTTTAGTCTCCTAGATTCATCTAGAAAGTTCTTTTCATAACTAATTCAATTAGCATTAATAAATTGACTTTTATTGACTTTTTAGAGTTTTAATCAGAATAAAAGAATTTTTAAAGGAAAATACGATTTATCCTCCTGTACGGCTAATTTTTATCTGATTTTAGAAAACGCGTCAATAATTTAATTAGCACCAAACGCCAGCATTAGCGCATGACGCTAAGCTTGGCGCCTGGCGCTAGCATTAGCGCCAATGTCAGCGTCTGGCGCAAACCTTGTTTTTGCGTGTCAGAACTCTGTTTCGATTTTTTATCTTTTTGGATGATTTTCTCTATAAATAGTCTTCTAAAAACTCCGTTTTCATTCACCAACTCTCATCAAGAAATTCTTTATTATTCTCTCTGTTTTCTAAACTAGCCTTTTCTCAAATACAAAATTCCGCACTCACAAGACCTAGATACACCTAGCATTATTCGAAATTGCCTTCGCCCTAGACGTGAAAGATTTTAATTTCTGAGGGTTTGGTCCCAAATCTTTATTTCAATTATTTAATTTAATTGTTGTTTGACTATTATTTTCCTTGAATTTACTAACGTGTGTATTTTGTTATTAGAAAGAGATACGAGACATCCAAGTAAGTATTTTAATGGTTTTTATTGATGTTATTATGTAGAAATCATGCTTAGGTTGTTATTATGATTCCTATAGTATCATGTCTAGTGTAACTTTAATATCAAGTATGATTAAAAGTATGATGCCTTTTATTTTCTTCCTAATATTTATGATTGTTAGTATCATGTTAGGGCTAAAGTTTTTATTTTTATTGCTTAGTGACATGCTAGAGTTTGTTATTAATCTTGTTAGTATTATGCCTAGGATCTTGCTATTATTATGCTTTAACATGATCATGATTATTTATAATTGTTATAATTATTATTAATTTATGATTATTTATTATGTTGCTTGATTTTTATTGTTATTGCTTGATCACGCCTTTATGCATGTTTAAAGGGAATTTGTACTTGTAATCACGCTTAATAAGATAATTAATAATATTGTTTAGGGTTAATTTGATTATAATTCAAGTGATCGCCAATAATAGATTTGTTTGTGCATTAATATTAAACCAACATATATAAACAGGTTTAGGGTAAACCTATTGCTTGCATGTTAGTCAGAAAGCGCACATGAATACAATCAGAATAAAGTAGAGTCCTATTATTAGGGCAGGTTCAATCTCTTTTAGGTTGAATTTGTACCTTCGTCCCCGAACTACCAATCATGGTTCAAGACCTATTGGAGTTGACGGTTTCCTGGATCGTTAAAGGGTGTAACCTTTGTTGGGGTTTGGTGAGTCCGACTCACCACGGAAACAAACCCAAAAACAAGACCGCACTCGAAATAAATAAAACCATAAACATAATTAAATTAATCACAAGATTAAGATAAGCTAATTACCTTTGACGCGTGCTTCGCTCCAAAATGAGCTCTTACTTGAAAGCTTCAAGTCCCGCTCACACGGAGACCTCCAACGAAGTCCACCCGCACCAACAAAACCGACTAGATCCAATGTCTTGGGGTTAGCAAGACCCGACCAATAAAACCCGAGTAATTATATTGAGTTCAAAGGTTTTCACTAATTGTGATGCCTTTTCCAACTCTTACTCAAGCATCATTCCCAATGCCCATACTTGGGTATTTATAGGAAATGATGGGAGTATCATTTACTCTCCCATCAATGTGGAATAGTATGATTTTTCCATTTTATTTTAAAGATAAAATAAAATTAATAATCAAGCTAGTAATAAATCAACAAGTGGCAAGCTCATGTGAGTGGTTAGGTGAGGACCACTTGGAGAAGGGGGGGACCAAACATGCTCCCCACTCCCTCTCCCATAACCAGCCACCTCACTCAACACACACTCAAGGACCACAAGACACATGGCACCCACCCTTGGGCACCAAGGCAGCCAAGGTGGGCTGCCATGTGCTGCTGTCCGTGGCAGCCACGCCCAGCAAGCCCAGTAGGCTCAGTACTCGCATGCGGGCTGCCAGGCGCTGCTGGCCTGCAAGCCCAGCATGCTTGTGCGGGCTGCTGCTCGCCTTGTGCCTTGGCCAGCGCTGCTAGGCAGCAAGCAATGGCCTAGCCATGCTGCTGCTAGGTGTGGCGAGCTGGCGCGCTTAGCGTGCTAGTTGCGGCAGCTTGTTGCGGCATGGCTTGCTAGCCATTGCACGCACAAGGTTGTGCCTAGCATGCTAGTACGCACTAGGCAGCTCCTAGCCTTGCGATGCTAGCATGGGTGCGCTAGCACGCACCAGCCAGCCTAGGCTCGGCTAGGTGCGCATGCTAGCCACCATGCTAGGCCATACTCCCTTAGCACTCGGTTTGCTTGGGCATTCCGATGCTAGGGGTATTTTGGTCTTTTTTTGATTTATTACTATTTCTCGTCTCGTCTTTCACTAATTTTCCACTCGACTTCTGACGCTCGGTTTTGACGCTCTAAGCTCGAATTTCCGACGTCTAAATAAATATTACTCAGTCGACTCATTAATTCTTTCTGAATTAATTCGTCGGTTTGGTTTGTTGAATGATTGGGTGTGACCCAAAGGGTTCAGACAAGATTAAGCTGTAATATTAATTATTCATTAATATTACTGATCGGAAGCGGCCTCCACCCAGGCATTCCGATCATTTAACCTCACTGAATATATTAGCTTTCTAATAATTCTGAACCCACTAACGGAATAGTACAATTGTTCGAAGGACACCATTCCTTTCAATCTCCCACTTGTCCTTCTGGACAAGTGCGCATTTGGTGTACAACCATTTTTCTATGTCGCTTAATGTCTCTTCATGAACTATAAGGTAAGATTTATTTTGTCATCCTTATTACGTCCAGAAGTGTTTCCCGATTGCGAGTCCGACTGTCAATAAACAAATGATTTCTAAAATCCATCCGAGCACGGCCATGCCTTTTACAGTCTTGCTCTATGAGAGGCCTTGTATACAACAAAGACATCTTCCCTATTTTAGTAGGGGGACATTCCCAATCTTGTAATGTAGCTCCTCTTACTGAGAGGACCTAGTCGCCCGAGTGTTGCCGTTATAATCCCCTATTACGGCAGACGTTTGACAACATCAAAGAGAACTAGTACTCAAACAAGAGAACTCACAATACTCATGGTCGAGGAAATAGGTTCCGATAGCCATAATGAGAAGTATACTTATGACAAATTTTTAATTTCTTAAAGTATTCTCATAGGTCGATCCATTAAGGTTCTAAACATACCTGTGCAAATGATTTATAACAATCATGTCCTTGTAGCACATGAAACGGTGCTATAAATCAGACTACAAACTAATCTCAATTAGTCATTAATCGTCCATCGTTTAAATGACCTTGATTAGGGATAATTTTCGATTATAATATTCAATGTTCACTTAATAGGTGTTTCCTTACCAAGACTGGTCTTGATACCCTATTTTGAATATTCTCAGAATCGAATGGACTCATTATTTAATCCTAAACCATAATTAAATAGCATAACGGAGTAATAAAATATTGCATGAAATTTTATATTACTCCAAAACTTGAATGGTTTTCCTTAGCGTCTTACATTAATTTTTCTCAAAATTAACTAAAACACTAAACAAGGAAATCAAAGCCAGTCTCCTACATGCTTGATTCCCATTGCCTCAACGTGCTTGTTGTGCTTCACTTGAGGCAAAGGTTTAGTAAGTGGATCGGCTACATTGTCATCCGTTCCAACTTTGCAAATTCTGATTTCACCCTCTGATTTCCATTCTCGAATCATGTGAAATCGCCGCTTGACATGTTTGACCTTCTGATGTTCCCTAGGCTCTCTGGCCTGAGCAATAGCTCCATTGTTGTCACAATAGAGGGCTATTGGACCCTTTATAGAGGGTACAACATCAATTTCACCAACGAACTTACGAATCCAAACAGCCTCCTTAGCTGCTTCAGTAGCTGCTAAGTATTCGGCTTCAGTTGTAGAATCTGCAGTTGTACTCTGCTTTGCGCTTTTCCAACTAAACGCCCCTCCATTTAGACAGAACACATATCCAGATTGCGATTTGAAATCGTCTCTGTCTGTCTGGAAGCTTGCGTCGGTATAACCTTCCACAACTAAATCCTCTGCACCACCATACACCAGGAATTTATCCTTGTTCCTTTTCAGGTACTTTAGGATATTTTTGGCCGCAGTCCAATGCGCCTCTCTTGGGTCTGATTGGTAACGGCTCGTAGCACTGAAGGCATACGATACATCTGGCCTAGTACATATCATGGCATACATGATCGATCCAATAAGCGAAGCATATGGAATCTAATTCATTCTTACCCGCTCATCAAGTATCTGTGGACACTGCTTCTTGCTTAGGGTTATGCCATGTGACATTGGCAGGTGACCTCTCTTGGCCTCCTCCATGCCAAATCGAGCAAGTACCTTATCAATATATGTACTCTGACTCAATCCAATCATCCTTTTCGATCTATCTCTATAGATCTTGATGCCTAGTATGTACTGAGCCTCTCCCAAGTCTTTCATTGAGAAGCACTTTCCAAGCCAGGCCTTTACAGACTCTAACAACGGAATGTTGTTTCCAATGAGCAATATGTCATCAACATATAAGACTAGGAAGGCGATGTCACTCCCACTAACCTTCTTGTAAACACAAGATTCATCTGGGTTCTTGATAAAACCAAACTTACTAATGGCTTCATCAAATCGCAGATTCCAACTTCTGCTTGCTTGCTTTAGTCCATAAATGGACTTCTTAAGCTTACAAACTGTCCTAGCATTGTTTTGGTCGACAAAACCTTCAGGCTGTGTCATACACAGTTTCTTCCAAATAACCATTAAGGAAGGCGGTTTTGACGTCCATCTGCCATATTTCATAATTGTAATATGCATCAATCGCTAGGAGGATCCAAACGGATTTAAGCATTGCGACTGGTGAAAAGGTTTCATCGTAACATATACCATGAACTTGTCTGTAACCTTTTGCCACCAATCTAGCTTTGTAAATGAATACATTTCCATCTTTGTAGGTTTTTAACTTGAAAATCCACTTACATCCGATAGGTGTATAACCTTCGGGTAAGTCAACCAAGTCCCAGACTTGATTTTCAAACATGGAATCCATTTCAGATCTCATAGCCTCTTGCCATTTAGCAGAGTCGGTGCTTGCCATCACTTTCTTTTAGGTTGCCGGTTGATCTCCATCCATAATCAGGATGTCCTAATTCTCGGTTAATACTAAACCAAGATATCTATCAGGTTGAGATCTCAGCCTCTAAGACCTACGTAGGGTAATGGATTGAGCATTTGCATTGTCGGTTCGACTTTGCACATTTTGATCATTTTGACCTGCGTCAACAGATGCTGTTTGAGCACTTTGACTGTCATTATGATTTTGTTGCTCATCCTCACGAACTTCGTCGAGTTCGATTTTCCTCCCACTAGTCATTTTGGAAAGGTGCTCCTTCTCCAAAAAGACACCATCGCGAGCAACCAACACTTTGTTCTCCGATTTGTTGTAGAAGTAATACCCTTTGGTTTCTTTTGGGTAGCCCACAAAGTAAACCTTGTCAGATTTGAGATGAAGTTTGTCAGAAATAAATTTCTTGACATATGCTTCGCATCCCCATATCTTTAGAAAAGATAACCTAGGAGGTTTCTTCGTCCATAATTCATATGGAGTCTTTTCTACAGCTTTTGATGGAGCACGGTTCAGTGCTAGTGCCGTAGTTAGAAGTGCGTATCCCTAGAAAGAGATAGGAAGATCACTAAGACCCATTGTTGATCGTACCATGTCTAACAAGGTTTAATTTCTCTTTTCGGATACTCCGTTCCATTGTGGAGTTCCTGGAGATGTTAGTTCTGAAAGTATACCTTTTCTTTCAGATGGTCATCGAATTCTTGGCTCAAGTATTCACCACCTTGATCCGATCGAAGGGCTTTGATTTTCTTGCCAAGCTGATTTTCAACTTCACTCTGAAATTCTTTGAACTTTTCAAATGATTCAGATTTATGCGACATGAGGTAGACATAGCCATATCTACTATAGTCGTCTGTGAAAGTGATGAAATATCGATGTCCATTTCTTGTGGTTGAGCTCATTGGTCCACATAGATCGGTATGTATAAGACCCAATAAGTCACTTGCCCTTTCTCCCAACTTGAAGAATGGCTGTTTAACAATCTTGCCTAATAGACATCCCTCGCAATTCTCAAACGATTCTAAATCGAAAGAGTCAAGAACACCTTCTTGTAGAAGTTTCTTGATGCGTTTGATGTTGATGTGGCCAAGACGACAATGCCACAAGTAAGTCTGATTTGACTCTATGGTCTTAGCTCTTTTGGGATCATTAAAAACAATTTGTCCAAAGACACAAACGTGTCATTCCATAAATATAAACAAGATGATATGTCTTGTGATCAAGTTAAATGACGTCCAACGCCACAAGATCAAAATATGGTAGATAAAACTAAACAAGTTTTAAATCTAGAAAAAATATGAGATTACAAGCTTTCTTTGAAAGATTATCTTCTTCTTCCACTTGTGTACTCATATCCACTTGAAAAGCACCGCTCACTTTGTTCCTGAAACAGGAGCATATAGTGAGCCAATTTTCCGGTATCTAATACCTTATAAATGGCTTATGTTCAAGTGTAAAGATGATACCTGAGATTCAGGTTACTTTTCTTTTTGCCTCATCTTCTAGATACATGCTACATTCTCTTTTGTAGTGTCCGGGTCTACTACAATAGAAGCAGCGCATCTTAGCTTTGTTCTTGAACTCCTTCTTCTTTGGTCTCAAAGCAACCTTAGCCATCTTGCAAGAATAGGTTTTTTGGAGCTCTTGAACAACTTCCATCAAGGAAAGTTTGTTCCGCTTGGCCGTAAGTCGCATCTTTAATGCAACATACCCCGAATGGAGTGAGCTTAGTAGCATGAGAGTCGCTTGCTCATCGTCCACTGGTTTGCCAATTAGCTCCAGATGGGTGAATAGCCTGGTCTTGTTGAGCACATGAGCTTGAAGTGGCATCCTGGGTCTAAGTCTTGCATTATAGACCTTAGCCCATACTTCTTGTTTCTCTTTCGTGAGACACCCATCTTGCGGTGGCTTGATCCTCATGTTCGAGAGTGACCTAGTCACATCTTCCACAAGTCCATCATAGTTGGCTCTAGTACTTTTGGTGACTCTTGAATTGACTACATCTTCTAAAGCTTTGAGCATCATGTCCGGAAAATAGTTCCTCTTCCATTGTACCGGGATGGAGTTTGCCATGAGTCTGGAAACTCTTTTACAATCCACACTCCATACCTCATGTGCCTCATCACTCATAATCCCCTTTGAGTAGAAACTCGGGATTTGAGTGTCCAGAATGTGCTCTAGGTAGCAATTTTGGAGGGTCTTTCGGAGTTCATCTTCCCATTCCTTAAAGTTTACCAAGTTCAGAGAAATTGGCAACTTTTCGGGCAATTCCGGGAGCATAAGGTCGTTGACATTAGTTGAAGACATGATTCTACAATTGAAAGAATTTGAAATAAAAAAAACCATTCATTATACTTAAATAAGATTAAATTCATGCATTTTAATCAAACTAATTTAAAACGTCTTATTCACACATTAAAGATTGTCCCCATTTTAGGTGAGAATAAGTCGATCCCTAGATCCAAAGAAACAAAGAGTGGTTAAGCATGTTTTGGCTTGTCTTAACACTCAATCTCCTAATGTAAGCAACGCTTTGCTAATGGCTCCAAGCCACTCTTGGTTGAATAAATCGTCGCATCCAATGCTCTCTAAACAATTTATTCACTTTGCCACGACATGTTAGGACTCCATCACTCATATCGTTGAGTATAACCAAAACCACCTTGCATACCTGGTATGCCTTACGTTCCTTGGAGAAGTAGTGATGCCTCGCTTTGGCGTAGCCCACCATTACCCTCGTTCGGTTGGTAAGTGTGTTTTGGAATGGCAAGTTTTACTCAATATTTTAGGGACCTAGGGTTTCTATGTTGGTTGATTTAAAGGAACTTAATTAATCATCTCAACATTCGAAATCCTACACATGCATCTAACATATAATTTATATATATATAAACATAAATATATATCGAAAACATAAATAGAGATGCATTAGGCAACTAGCATGACCCCTTGAGATCTTCATGTCTTCAAAAGGTCTTCATTTGCAACTTCATGGCTTTGTCTTCTAAGAACCCCGTCTTCAAGACTTGACCAAAATATTACAATTTCTAGTATCTACGATTAGGACTAATCTAAATATTAAGGTACAAAAATACTCAACGGTTCGCAGACGGTATTTAGATTTACAAAAATACATCACGGATCATAGTCCTTATTTTCTATCCTAATCGGGCCCCACTAGTTGCCATTTCATAAAACCTGTGAGAGAATTTTACATTCCATTCATCCATTCACTATATGTGAATGGCCCATGCATTTTACAATGATAAACAAGTAACAATGCATAAAATGCGCGAGAACTAGTAACTAATCTAGGTGGTTAATCCAATTAACATGCCTAATTAAACTAGTCAAAGTTGTTTTAACCGGTTATGGTAATAACTTAGAGACGCTCCCACTAAATTCCACATCCAACTTAACTAATCCAATTAATTAAGTCGGTGAACCCAAATATTTGCCAAAATTAATTTTGCAAATGTCGCTCAAAACCCGAGGCCTAGCCTCCAAAAATTTTAATTAAATAAACAAAATAATTAAAATAATTAAAACGACAATTTAAGCAAAATTACGAATTCCAAAATGTCTAAGTGCCTAGCACTAAGACTTGGAGTCCAAAAAAAATACCCTTATTTACATATTAAGCAACGCTAAAATTAACTTTAAAAAAATAACATCGCCTTAATAACCCGGGGTTATTGTGCCAATTATGGGATTGTACGTACCATACAACAAGCACGTAGTATGCCCATGCGCACCCCCGCAACACCAAGAATGCATGTGGGCTGCTTGTGCTCGCATGCGCTACGCCCAGCCCAGCCAAGCGTAGCAGCACGCATAGCGCGCACATCATTATGCTGCTGCTGCGCCATGCTGCTGCTGCGCCATGCTGCTGCTTGCTGCTGGCAGGCGCGCTATGCTGCAGGCAGCGAGCAGCAGCCCACGCCCTTCCTCGCACACACACACGCACAGCACCAAGCACCTAAGAACGAAGTGCCCAGCAGCCTCGCCAGCCACATATGGGTTGCGTGAGCAGCCCAGCTGGCCGAGAGCTAGCTCGGGGCTCTTAGGCCTCGTGTTGCGAGCTAATGCTTCGAAAATTATCAATTTTTGTGTGTGACATTATAAATCAATTCTAAATTAATTTTAGAATCAATTTTGAGGAAAAATGAAAAATTACAAGTCCAACTTAAATAATTCATCCAAAAGCAATTAACCAAATTTATTTCCAAGAACCATTCTTTAATAAAATTGGTTTAAGTTGGTGTAACGAAATAAATTAGGGCAATTCTCACTATTAATTTAATCACTTTAAATTAATCTTGAGATTTTGACAAAATAAAAGGGAGTTGGAAAAATGAACATAAGTTTAATAAAGACTCCAACTTTAATACTCGTGACTTCATGAAAAATTATATCTTCCAATATGAAGATAAACCAATTTCAATCACAAGTTTTAAACTTTATGATTCCAACCAACTAAAAAATGATTAAATCAACAAAGTTTAATTAAAATTCATGGAATTTAGTAACTCAAAGTTTCAATCACTTATCATAAATAAAGATTGAATCTTTAGTACTTGGAAGCAACAAAGAACAAAAATTTCACACTTAATGCAATTAATTTGCAATTATGTGAAAAAATAAAACCAAACTTTCAAGCACCAATTACTACCAAGTAATCATGCTTAAAGTGGTATAAAATTGCATATAAATAAAGGAAAGAACCAAATACATAACCACCATTTCCAGAACGCTTTTTCCACCCAAAATTCACTATTTTTGGGTCGAAATCTGGGTTCGGGAGCTGAAGACAGCTCTAATACGAGGTAAAATTGGAAAAACGAGTTACTAATCTAATTAGCAACTTAAATCCAGAAAAATTAAGCCATAAAAACACCTTGAAAATATTATGATTTTAAAAATAAACGAGCGAGGCTCTGATACCACTGTTGGGGTTTGGTCAGTCCGACTCACCGCGGAAACAAACCCAAAAACAAGACCGCACTCGCAATAAATAAAACCATAAACATAATTAAATTAATCACAAGATTAAGATAAGATAATTACCTTTGACGTGTGCTTCGCTCCAAATGAGCTCTTACTTGAAAGCTTCAAGTCCCGCTCACACGGAGACCTCCAACGAAGTCAACCCGCACCAACAAAACCGACTAGGTCCAATGTCTTGGGGTTAACAAGAACCGACCAATAAAACTCGAGTAATTATATTGAGTTCAAAGGTTTTCACTAATTGTGATACCTTTTCCAACTCTTACTCAAGCATCATTCCCAATGCCCATACTTGGGTATTTATAGGAAATGATGGGAGTATCATTTACTCTCCCATCAATGTGGGATAGTATGATTTTTCCATTTTATTTTAAAGATAAAATAAAATTAATAATCAAGCTAGTAATAAATCAATAAGTGGCAAGCTCATGTGAGTGGTTAGGTGAGGACCACTTGGAGAAGGGGAGGACCAAACTTGCTCCCCACTCCCTCTCCCATAACCGGCCACCTCACTCCACACACACTCAAGGACCACAAGCCACATGGCACCCACCCTTGGGCACCAAGGCAACCAAGGTGGGCTGCCATATGCTGCTGTCCGTGGCAGCCACGCCCAGCAAGCCCAGCAGGCCTAGCACTCGCATGCGGGCTGCCAGGCGCTGCTGGCCAGCAAGCCCTGCATGCTTGTGCGGGCTGCTGCTGGCCTTGTGCCTTGGCCAGCACTGCTAGGCAGCAAGCAATGGCTTAGCAATGCTGCTGCTAGGTGTGGCGAGCTGGCGCGTCTAGCGTGCTAGCTGCTGCAGCTTGTTGCGGCATGGCTTGCTAGCCATTGCGCGCACAAGGCTGCGCCTAGCATGCTAGCATGCACTAGGCAGTGCCTAGCCTTGCGATGCTAGCATGGGTGCGCTAGCACGCACCAGCCAGCCTAGGCTCGGCTTGGTGCACATGCTAGCCACCATGCTAGGCCATACGCCCTTAGCACTTGGTTTGCTTGGGCATTCCGATGCTAGGGGTATTTTGGTCTTTTATTGATTTATTACTATTTCTCGTCTCTTCTTTCACCATTTTTCGACTCGACTTCCGACGCTTGATTTCGACGCTCTAAGCTCGAATTTTCCGACGTCTGAATAAATATTACTCGGCCGACTCATTAATTCCTTCCGAATTAATTCGTCGGTTCGGTTTGTTGAATGCTTGGGTGTGACCCGAGGGTTTCAGTCAAGATTAAGCTGTAATATTAATTATTCATTAATGTTACTGATCAGAAGCGGCCTCCACCTAGGCATTCCGATCACTTGACCTCACTGAATATATTAGCTTTCTAATAATTCTGAACCCACTAACGGAATAGTACACTTGTTCGAAGGACACCATTCCTTTCAACCTTCACCCTAGCTATATGAACGGTTTACAAGTTCCTAAAACTTGTTGGCGACTCTTTTGCTCTAGCTTCTTTCCCTTTGGACGCCACCGTACACAGTGGGGTTCAAGTTTGGGATAATGCTTGAAATATTCCCTATAGTTTCTGGCGACACCACTGGGGAGGATTTCTACTTTAATTCCTGAAATTTATTTCGGCAATGATTTTGAATGAGTGGATGAGACTCGAAAAGGTCAAAGTATTTCATGTGCGTAATTTTGATTAACATTATATTCATATTGCAGGCACCTAAAAATGTCTCCCCAAAACCAAACCCGATGATGAACAACCTTTCATCGCCATTATTGGTCGGGTTGAGTATTTAATCTTGGAGTTTCCATATTTCCATTTAATAAACCAACCCAATTCCTAGCCCATTTCCCCAAACCATAACTCATTTTCCTCTTTTCATTCCTTTAAACCCAAAATAATTCATTTGTGTCCTTTAAAATCATTCATTTCGTGTCCTTTTTATAAAAACGTTTGCTTCTGTTTATTTTGGTCCATAATCTGGGTCTAATGATTGAATATTTGGATGGGGCTTTAAAAGATCTTTCCAACGATATATTATAAGCCCAAATCCGAGTTATGACGAATAAGTTATGACCAAAATATTAAACTGAGCCCAAACGGAACCTAAGCCCACCTTACCTACGACTCAATGATCATGTGGAGGGTCCAAATTATTTAATCCCATTCCTAAACTAATTAGGATTAATTAGAAGCTTCTATAAGTTTCTAAAAGATGCTAATTATCCGAATTGAAAGACATTCAAAGATAGTCAGATATTATTTTTGTGCCTCATATGTGGTTGGATAGGCCTTGAAATTATCTTTCCAATGATATATTATAATATCAATTCCGAGCTATAACGGAAAAGATATGAATAAAATGTCAAACTCTATCCAAAACTGACACCGTTTCACTATTTCGGTCATATCTTTTATTTTACAAAATATTTTAATCTGATTCTAATTGGGTTAGAAATTAGACTTCAATTTCTTTTAATGATATCTTATTCATCTTATTCCGATTTTTGGATCAAAAGATATGATAAAAACAAAAACCGTAGAAACTGTTGTTTATCGCAAGAGTTTTAATCCGATTCGAACTCGGTCTTTTCTTGATTCTTCGACCCTCTTTTTTCCCTATAAATAGAGGTCATATCACCCCTTTTTCAATCATCAACAATCTTGATAATCAAATAATTCTCTTCTCCCTCTTTAGCCTAAACACTAGCCTCCCCATTCTTTCACTATTTATTCATTTAAGCACTCCAAGGAGTCCATAAAATACTTGAATTTCTATACTTAAACCAAGGCGTGAAAGTTATAATTAACTGAGGGTTTGGACCAAATCAACTATATATTTATTTAATTTAATTTAATTTTCATTTACTTGATATTTTTATTGAAGTTACTAATAGTTTATTCATGATGTAGCAATTTAAAGGAACGTGCGGAATGTGAGTAATTAATTAATTTAATTACTCTTATTTTATTTTCTTATTGCTAGTATCATGATTAGTTTATTTTATATTTAATTTGACTAACGTTATTATTGTTAAATTGCTTCCAATATTAATGTTTATGATCACTATTTTGCATGTTTAAAGGGAATATGTAATTGAAAATCACGCCTAATAAGATAATTTGAACAACCGGTTTAGGATCCTTTTTAATCTTGTTGTTTAATTAAGTAATCACAATATTTTAGGATTATGTGTTGCATTAATATTCAACCAATTTAGCTTAATAATAGTTTGGAGCGAATTGAATATTTTGTTTGTATGCCTTTGAGATCGCAGGAATCACTTTTCACTATAAAAATCGAGTAGAGGCCAATACGGGCGAATGTGACTCCATGACTCACTTCGTACCATCATCCCCGATCCTCCTTTTGTGGTTCCGAACCATATGGAGTTAGTAATCTCATGGATTATGAATGGGGTGTAACCTTCACGGGTCAATCGTTGTTGCCTTCGTTGTCCCTTATTCGTGGTTGCCTTTTATGATCCGTGAACGGTTTACAAGTTCCTTAAAAACTTGTTGGCGGCTCCCTACTTTCCTTGTCCCTAATCGTTGTCATTAATCGTATATGTCAATTCCCACTTCCTATGAGTGCCAAGCATATTCACCACATGCTTTTAACGTAGGCGCACTTCAAACGACGCCTACACATATGCATAAAAAAAGATCTCATTGGAAAGACCATCCGTAATGAGTTAAAACATTGGATTTTTACACGTAGGAAATCTGAGGACTATCTTTCACAGCTAGGACCGAAATAATGCTACGCGAAACTGGAAAATTTTATCGAGCACAAAAAGCTTCTGATGCATGTAGGAACTAGCGTCAGCGAACAAAGTCTAGCGCCAACAATTTGACGTTAGCGCCAGGCGACATCTTCTGTCACCAGGCGCTAAAGCCAAATTGTGGTGACGGCCTCTGTTTGCTGGCGCCAAGTTCTTCCAATACCGAGCCAGAATTATGCGTTCTAATTTTGACCAGTTTTTAGCACTATTCGCTCGATCCTACTTCATGATTGAGTTTTTCTCACTTTTTAGAAACCCATATGTGTTTTACATATGGATATAACCCTTTGAGAATTCATTCCTCATCAACCTGATTGAACGCTTTGAGCAACAAAGGGTACATCCGAGAATGTTGAATTCCCCAAACCATGGAAGCGAGTTTTTCTTAAATCGCGGTGTCCCATCCACTAGCGCCAACCCTTCACGGTTAGGCTTCCGCGCGGTGCATTTGGACAATTAACCTTGGACCCTCTTTGGCTAACCCAAATCCCGAACTTTAGAGAACTAGAGCCATGGTTAGGTTGCAAACTCATTGCATCATATTGTGCCTACTTGACTAATTGTGCATTATTTGTTGTGCATACTCTATGTGATTTTTCCTAACCGTTTGTTTGACTTGTGATTAAGCCTAAATAAACTAATTAATGACTAAAGGACTTTGTTTAATTAATTAATTAATTAATTTGAGCGAATAAATATGTCTAAAATCGAGTTATAGTCCTTTTAAGTCAACCCGGATTTTTATTCCCATATACTGCACAAACGTAAACTTGTTTTGGTCATAGCCGGAGTTCTAGGAAGAACTGCGAGTCGTACGCCTATAGTTCTGTAGCCCCGAGTTTTTCCATAAATTTGGAGTTAGTTTCATCCCAATCAGAGCCACACATCCGAAGTTATGACTAAAATACCATAACCTGTCCAGTTTAATGCATATACGTGAGGTCTTAACTTAGTCTTTGTTCGAGTCTAGTCACATAGTCTAGCCACATGGTCATGACATGAGTCTTAACATGTCACCTACATTCACTAGTCTAAGCACACACTTTTTACATACTCTTTTCACACCATGGCCATGTCTTAGGTTCATGCATGAGTCGGTTTTTTCCGTCATCTAAGTTGGGGGTACGTTATATTCCTTATTTTTCATACTCTCCATATACATCATCTTTCCATTCTCTACATGTTTTCTCCATATCACAACCTTCATTCTTCCTACCTTCTTCCATTCATTACAAGTTGAATTGTGTTTGAGTCATGTGATTGACAAAAAAAAAAGGGGGTAATGATGAAACAAATGCATGCACAAGGCAATGCAAGCTTCTCACCAAGATTTCATGCTTTCTTCTTTTTTTTTTCAAACCCTTTTCCAAATAATTCTAGCATAGGCACCCATCATCTTCCTTGAATTTATTTCTTAGAGTTTGATTTTTACCGTTCACTAATTAAATAAAATGAGCATTTTATTTCCTAACATATGATCATTGCATTGCAAAAAAAATAAAAAAAAATAAAAAAATAAAAAAAAAATTCCATGTCAAACTAAGCACAAGGTATACCAATGATTTGAGGCACCCCTTGTAGCCACATCATATCACCTTTCACCGTTCAAATTTGCAATCCTTTCTTCATAAACCACTTTGAGCCTCGTCTAATGATAGACCTTTTAGTTTTCAACCTACATCTACCTAACCTTGGGATGGGATGGTGTGTAACATATGCAACTTCAAAAGCTTGAGTGATTTCAAAAAAATAATAAAGCAATAATAACAAATAATAAAAAGTGTACAAAAGGGCAAGTGTTCCAATGTCTTTGATATGAACATATCTTTGATATGAACACCTTGGGGGCTTATCGAGGGTCTTGAGCCTTTATCCCCTTCTTCTTCAAGCCTTTAGCCTTACCACGTTAGAACCCTTAAAAAGACCTTTTTGAGGTATACATACACTTGTGCGAGGTTCAGTTAGAGCTACATTCGGCCTGATTCCTAACGGATACGTAGGCAACCTCACATAGAGGTGCGGCCGTGATAAAAAATTGCATTCATATTCACATTCACACACTCACACCGTGATCATATCAAGGGATCTCCAATGCTCATCCCTATTCATGTAAATCTAGACTTGGGGGCTTGATCCTTACATCATTCGCTTACCTAGCCTAAAGAGTCACCACCATTTGACACTTTTATAAAATAATATTTTTCCACACACTTAGCCCTTGCGGCCTAACTTTTAGTGTCACTTTCACACACCGCACCGATACATGACCAAATATACTTTCCCTTAGGAACCCTTTGTCATGAGATCTTAACACGACGCTGAAGCATGCCTTGTCATGTCAAAATTGCCCAACATCACTCATAATCATCATTGCATATCGAAGTATGAAGTGCTTAGCCTCTGTGCCTAAGTTACCTAAATACTTTCATTATCGAGTCAACTAGGATAGTCTAAGATGTTACAATCCTTGTACTGTGAGAGACAACATTTGATTAAGCTCATTCAACATGCATCATTAAAAAAACTTCACTTCGATTATTTTTCGTGTCTTTCTTTCTCAGGAGAAAGTCGGTACCCTCCACAAAAATGACGGAAAATTTTTGTTTTTTTTTTTTTTGCATTTCGAGTCTCACAATCACAATACAATGCACACATGAGTCATGTACACGTTGAGTCATGTCATGATATCACCTTGATTTGAGTCTAACACATGTGTCAAACACTTTGAGTCGAGTCAATCACAGCGAGTCAAGTTTATACCTTGAGTCATGTCAAGTCAATGAATCAAGCAACACTAAAACTTAGGTTAACCCTAAAGAAATATAAGCAAAGTCCTATAGTCCTAGATATAAATTAAGGTGCATCCCAGCAAGCGAGGACATTCCCATATTTTTTTTCTAAAAAAACCGCGAATATGACCACAAGAGATTCCTCCAAGATAGAAGGAGTTACATTGATCGGTAATTAGAGATAAAGAGCTTTAATTTACAAAAGGCTTGAGCGAATTTGGTTGAAAGGAAACAACTAAGCTCAAAGTTAAGAGCGAAACCGAGCAACAGCGGCAGAAAAAGCAGAATAGGGAAGACCCGACTCCAGCGCCAGACGACAACATCCAGCGTCTAGAAATAGATTTCAGCGACTAGCGCTAGATCCCAGCGTTTAGCAACAAATCAAAATCGTGGCGGCAGAGATATTTCAGCAGTGACAGAGCTCGAAGCCTCGTACAACAATTTCGGGTTCCTTGGTACTCCAGTTAGCCCCTGTAAGCCATTTGACATGATTTAGTAATCAGCTCGGTTACAATCGCAAATAAGTGATCGACCTGACGAAAGATCGTCTCACTTAGCTTAAAGCGCCTAAATATTGGCTCATCACAAAAGGCACCGACATACTGGTTTAGAAGCACCGACATAATGGTTCACAGCACCGACACACAGGTTCACAACAACTGAGGATGACTTCAAGTAAAGTTATTTTCGACGACACTCGCTAAGATTGTGCAGGTTGTCACCAAGATTTGAGAAGATAGCACGAGATGGGCGGTCTTCGACGACATTCGCTGAGATTGTGGAGGTTGTCACCCAATATTTGAGAAGATAGCACTAGATGGGAAGCCTTCGACAGCATTTGCTAAGATAGAGGAGGTTGTCACCAAGATTTGAAAAGATAACACGAGATGGGCGGTCTTCGACGGCATTCGCTAAGATTGTGGAGGTTGTCACCAAGATTTGATAAGATAGCACGAGATAGGCGGTCTTCGACGACTTTCGCTAAGATTGTGGAGGTTGTCACCAAGATTTGAGAAGATAGCACAATATGGGCGATCTTCGACGGCATTCGCTAAGATTGTGGAGGTTGTCACCGAGATTTGAAAAGATAGCACGAGATGGGCGGTCTTCGACGACTTTTTGCTATGATTGGAAAGGTTGTCACTATGATTCAAGAAAGAGGCTCGAGATGTAGCAGCATTGATCGACGGCGTTCCCCAGATTACGGAAGATCGTCAAAACAAACAACAAGATGGCGTTCCCTAGCTTGCGGAAGGTTGTCACTACATCATACAGCAGTAAATGGGTTACTTTTAGAGACGTGTGGCCGACGGTGCAAGATACGCGTTTTTTAACTATTTTATCTGTTTAACTAACTCTAGTTTGCAGGTATCGGCGTTACAAGAGTGATTTAGGATCGCAGAACATTCTGAATCATTCTTTGTCCCTATCGATACTTTGACTTTTGTTTTCGAAACTTGCGTTTCTCCAAACTCAGTCAAAGTGGGGGCTTCTGTAGACACCCATTTGTGTCTCCCCAAAACCAAAACCGGTGATGAGTACCTTTCACGTCGAATCATAATCGAATAAAGTGAAAGTGTGGAAGGTCTAGTGTTGCGAATATTTTTAATTTCTTTTCTTTTCTCTCTGTTTTTGAAAACCAATTTTAAGAAAAAAGCCAATCCAATTTGGTTGATCCATGATATGGGACAATAGTAGTGTAGTTGGATATGGCTTGAAAGGAGCTTTCCAACGATATATTATAAGCCAATTCCGATGAATATTGAGGAAGTTATGGCCAAATTACTAAACTGGGCCCGGTTTGAGCCTTATGTGCGACCCAATGATCTAGAGGAGGGCCTAATATAGATTTATCATTCCCAATGCAATTAGGAATGGTTTTAGTCTTCTAGATTCTTCTAAAAGGTTCTTTTCATTCCTAATTCAATTAGCATTAATAAATTGACTTATATTGACTTTTTAGAGTTTTAATCAGAATAAAAGAATGTTTTTGGGGAAAATACGATTTTATCCTCCTATACGGTTAATTTTTATCTGATTTTAGAAAACGTGTCAATAATTTAATTAGCGCCAAACGCCAGCATTAGCGCCTGACGCTAAGCTTGGCGCCTGGCGCTAGCGTTAGCGCCTGGCGCTAATGTCAGCGTCTGGCGCTGTAGGCGTCGCTCGAAGTGCGCCTACGTTAAAAGCATGTGGTGAATATGCTTGGCACTCATAGGAAGTGGGAATTGACATAATACGATTAGGGACAAGGAAAGTAAGGAGCCGCCAACAAGTTTTTAAGGAACTTGTAAACCGTTCACGGATCATAAAAGGTAACCACAATAAAGGGACAACAAAGGCAACAACAATTGACCCGTGAAGGTTACACCCCATTCATAATCCATGAGATTACTAACTCCATATGGTTCGGAACCACGAAAGGAGGATCGGGGATGATGGTACGAAATGAGTCATGGAGTCACATTCGCCCGTATTGGCCTCTACTGGATTCTTATAGTGAAAAGTGATTCCTGCGATCTCAAAGGCATACAAACAAAATATTCAATTCGTTCCAAACTATTATTAAGCTAAATTGGTTGACTGTTAATGCAACATAAATTCTAAAATATTAGTGATCACTTGAATTAATAACAAGATTAAAAAGGAACCTAAACCGGTCGTCCAAATTATCTTATTAGGCGTGATTTTCAATTACATATTCCCTTTAACATGCAACATGGTGATCATAAAAATAATATAATTACCATTAATATTGGAAGCAATTTAACAATAATATTGTAAGTCAAATCAAATATAAAATAACCTAATCATGATGCTAGCAATATTAAAATAAAATATGAGTAATTAAATTAATTATTTAATCACATTCCGCGCGTTCCTTTAATTTGCTACATCATGAATAAACTGTTAGTAACTTCAATAAAAATATAAATCAAATTAAAATTATTAAATTAAATTAAATAAAAAGTAGAGTTAATTTGGTCCGAACCTTCAGTTATTTGTACCTTTCACGCCTTGGTTTAAGGACGGAACCTCAGGTTAAGTATAGAATTCTTGGAGTGCTTAGGGGAATTATTATGGAAGAATAATGAGGCTAGAAATTAGGTTAAAGAGGGAGAAGAGAATGATTTTTGGTGTAAGGTGAGAGAGAATGATTATTGGTGCCCCGAACTGCAAAAAGGGGGGTCCTATTTACAGGGAAAATGTGCTGAGGGAGCACATGGAACCCTAAAATGATAAAAACCCTAAAAAAGTATCCCGCGAGGCGGCAAAGTGTACTGTGACACGCGAAATCCCACCGTCAGACGGGAACTTCCCGTGACACGGTACAAATTTGCGTGACACGGGAAATATTTAGGTTACGGGAAGTGAAAACGCGTTTAGGGATTACGCGGAGAAAACACGGAGCAATCCCGTGGCACGGGTTGTGCACCGTGACACGGGAAGAAATGTCGTGACACGGCATTGTCCACCGTGGCACAGTGTAGTATGCCGTGTCATGGTGTAAAAAGTACGCAGAAATTACACGGAATATTCCCGTGTCACGGAATGGGAATCGTGACACGGGAAATTGCACCGTGACACGGCGGAAAATTGAGTAAAATTACAAAATTGGGCATCGTTTCAAGGGAATAAGTCCCGTGACACGTCAGCTTTTGCCGCATCGCGGCATTTTTGCTGCTGCGCGGTAATTTCAGTTTTTTTTCCATTTTTAAAATCATCATACTTTTGATCCGTAACTCGGAATAAGGCATATAATATATCATTGGAAATCTTATCAAGTCTAATTTCCAACCCAATTAGAATCAAGTCAAAATGATATGTAGATTTTATGATATGGTTGTTTTAATGGAAGGGTGTCGGTTTTAGGCCGAGTTTAGTGTTTTGCTCATATCTTTTTCATTATAGCTCGGAATTGGGCTTATGATATATGGTTGGAAAGATTATTTAAAGGCCTTTCCAAAGAAATGATAATTGGATCAAAATTGTATAGCCATAAAATCAGTTTCTCTCAGTTTTGCGATGTGGACACGAAAAGTGGAAAATAGGTTATGGTTTAGGGAAATGAGCTAGAAATTGGATTGGTTCATGAAATATGTTGGATAGAACATGTATTTAAGCACTCCAAAGATTAAATACTCAACTCTACCAATAATGGCGGTGAAAGCCCCCACTTTGACTGAGTTTGTAGAAATGTCAGTTTCGAAAATGATAGTCAAAGTAGCCGATAGGGACGGAGAATGATTTAAGACGTTCTGCAATCCTAAATCATTCTGTATACGCCGATACCTGCAGAAAAATGTGAGTTCTACAAATAAAAGAGTAAAGGGATAGAATGCTTATCTAACACCAGTGTATTGGTGGCAAATGAGTTTGGTAGCTTCCTATGCTTGAAGGAATCCACCGGATGACGTCTGTTGAAACGCCTTCCACGCTTGAGGAAAGTCGACTGAGGAGTTTGGTAGTTTTCTAAGCCTGAAGAAACCTACCAGATAATACTTTCCATGCTTGAGGTAAGTCGACGTATGAATTTGGTGTCATTCTATGCTTGAAGAAATCCACCGATGATGCTTTCTATGCTTGAGGAAAGCCGACTTGGCGGTTTTCTATACTTGAAGAAAAATCCACCGATAACGCTTTCCAAGCATGAGGAAAGCCGACTGATGAATATGGTGTCATTCTATGCTTGAAGAATTCCACCGATAATGCCTTCCATGCTTGAGGAAAGTCGATTTGGCGATTTTCAATACTTGAAGAAAAATCCACCGGATAATACTTTCCATGCTTGAGGAAAGTCGAAAGATGATGAGATTGCAAGTCTCTATGTATCGAGAACCTTGCGTCATGAAATGATGGTGGTCCGCTTTTCCTCGGACGTGGGCTGTAGATGGTCCGCTTGTCCCCGGACGTGGGCTGTAGATGGTCCGCGTGTCCCCGGACGTGGGCTGTAAATGGTTCGTTTGTCCCCGGACGTGGGCTGTAGATAAAACCTGCAAAAATAAATTTGCCAATGGACTCATATATACTGTGATTGACTTGACCATTACATCATGTGTATGACTTGTGAGTGTGTGTGTATGACTTGTGAGTGTGTGTGTGTGTGTGCAGACACAAGCAAACGAAGATACAAAAGCAAAAAATTTCCGTCAATTTTTGTCATGAGTTGAGGGTACCGAATTTCTCCCGAAAAAGAAAGATGTGAAAACTGAACTTTTATTTTCGAACTTCCTTCCAAAAGAAAAGATGCGAAAAAAGGAAAGAAGTTTTGAGCTTCCTCCTTGAGCAAGACGAAATGAATAGTATGGATAGAATTTCTTGTCCTAAAAATAATGTATGCATGATGCATGTTCTTAGGCTAGGAGGCTATGGACAATTACATCATGTGACACGATAGATGAATGAACTTAAGTCATGGAGCTAAGCATCATATATGGTGTAAAGAAGCAATTTTGAACGTCACTTAGGTTTGGAAGCTAAGCACGTATAGTGATTATTGCATAATGAACGTTGCTTAGGTCAAGGAGCTAAACACGATATGCTTTGTATGATTAAAAATCATTGATATATAAATGTTTCTTAGCACATTATGCGAAACAATGAACATTGCTCAGGTTAGGAAGCTAAGCAAGTATACAATGTTTCTTCTACTGAATGTTGTCTTTAAATATGATGAAACTTGCACAGTGTTGAAACAAGATTTCATGATAAAGAGCTCTTAAAGGGAAGGATGATTGATATGGATATGGATGTGTGAGTTAAATGTGTGAATGTGATACTAAAGCTAGCTGCAAGGGTTATGGCGATGGAAAGAAGTGTGAAAAGAGTTAAAAATGATGACTCTTTAGGCTGGGTAAGCTAATGTGATTTGGGTTCAAGCCCCCAAGTCTAGCTCTAAATGGGTAGGGATAAGCATTGGATATTCTTTGACTCGATCATGCATGGATATGAATATGAATGTGGTCGCACCTCGATGTGAGGTTGCCTACATATCCGTTAGGAATCAGGCCAAACGTAGCTCTAACCGAACTTTTCACAAGTGTATGTACAGCTCAAAGAGGTCTTTCAAGGGGTGTAATGTGGTTAAGTTGATGGTTTAAGGAAGAAAGGGGTAAAAAGGCTTAAGACCCGAGAGAAGCCCCCAAGATGTGTAATTGTGAATTTGAAAAATTTGAATTTTGTAAGTTTATTTTCAACTTTTTTTTTTGTTTTGAATTTCTTTTTTTTATTATTGTTTTGAATCAATGTAGACAATCTCAGATCATGCGGTCCATCACTCACTTAGCATTCATGTTTCTCGGGCACGGTACCAAGCACTCGATGAGAGACGCAATTTGAGACGTGTTCATATCAAAGACATTGGAACACTTGCCTTTAGACATTGTTTTATTGTTGCTTTGCTACTTTCTTTTTTTTTACTTGCTTTTTGAATGTTATACAATTACACATCTTCCTATCCCAGGGTTAAGTGAATGTGGGTTGAAGAAATGAAGGCCAAACGTTAGACGAGGCTCAAAATGGTTGATGAAGAAATGGAATGTGATTGAACGGTTAACAGGGAATGACATGGTTGCAAAGGTGCCTCAATTCATTGGTGTACCTTGAGTTTAGTTCGGTAATTGATTTTTTTTTTTTTTTAAATTGAGAATGAATGAACGAATGAAAAATTCTATGATCGAGATGTAAAGGAAAATTGCTCATTTTATTAATGGAGAAGGTGAACGAAACACATGAAACATATAAAAATTCAAAATGGAAAACCTATGCTAGACATGAACGGGAAATGGAGATGAATGATAAAGAAAGAAATCATGAAATCTTGCACGAAGGATCTGCTGTGCGCCGTGTGTTCATTACTTCTTGCCGCCTGGAGGGACAGGAAGTTTGTTTACATCCACCAAGTCTTGAATGACGTCCTTCAAATTCCAACATTGATCCGTAGTGTGGCCCCTTCCTTGATGGTACTTGCAATGGGCGTTGAGATTCCATTTGGCGCTTCTTTGTTCAGGTTTTGGCTCTGGAAATGGCCTAATAGGTGTGATTAAGCCTTGACTGTAAAGGCGATCAAAGGCCGCATCATAAGTCATTCCTAAAGGAGTGTAAGTTCTTTTCTTATTGGGCAATGAAGTATTAAGAGCTAACACTTCATTGAGATCAACTTGGCTTATATTGTTGGTAGTATTTTCGTGCTTAGAAGACGAAGAAGAAGGATGGTCGTTCTTCTTGTTTTTCCAAGTGTTATTATTGTTACTACCACTACTCTTTATTAGCTCATCCTCGATATTGATGCCGATGTCGTATACAGCTTCGAAAGTGTTCAGTGGAAGAAATTTGAGATGTTCCCTATATTTATGAGTCAGATTTTGAATAAAGAGGCGAACTATCTCTCTTTCTTTTGGGGGATCTACGAAGAGTGAAGCTGTTTCCCTCCACCTGTTCAGGTAAGCGGTGAAGCCTTCATTCTCTTTCTGTTTGAGAATGGAGAGTTCACGTTCAGAAGTTTTAGTTTGAATGTTACACTTGTAACGATTCATGAAACTGTCGGTGACATATTGCTAAGTCGAAGTATGCTTGGCATCTAAGGAATAAAACCATTGTTGGAAAGCATGTTCTAAGGAGAGAGGGAACACCGTAGGGAAAAGTGTTACGTCCAATCCCTTAAGAGCCATGGTTGTAGAGAACGCCTTCAAATGGAATATTGGATTGTCAGTAGGCTTGAACTTTGGAATATCAACAGTGGAGAACTTTTCAAGTAGTCTATCCTTCACATCTAAAGAAGTGGGAGGCCGTTCCACATAAGTGAAATCCTCAGAAATCTTACTCATTTGTTCCTTCAGTTTGTCAAGGGTGGAAACAGTGACCTTGTTTTGTTCCATGGTAGTGACCCTAGTGGTAGGGGTTTGCATCATGGAAGACAGTGCCTCGATGGATTTGTTGATGTTTTCAATATCTTCTTTAGTGGCCATTGTAAGGTGATGAGTAATGGAGATGGCAAAGTTCTCTTTGAACGCCTATTAGATCTGAGAGATTGTCGCGGTAATGACTCGAACCGTATTAATCTATCCCTGTTCCTTGACCAAGTACTGTGGAATAAAATAATTCACTTAATTGATTGACTCATTGCTCAAGATAGGAAAATAAGAAAAAAAATAGACATTTTAAAACAGGTGAGAAAACTCCACTCATTTTTTTATTATGACGAAAAAAGGGTGCATGAACCTAATATACGATCATAAACGACCTGGTGCACGACTCGAGTCGGAACATAAAGAAAGTGTATGGACTATACTTGACTCGTGAGTGACTAAGTGATGTTATAAGACTCGTGGTATGATCATATGGCTAGACATGTGAATAATAACCAAAATGACTGATGCGAGGACCAAATTAACACGGAAGACTTGACTGACGCGGTTTTTTTTTTTTTTTTGCTGCAGGTCCACCGCGCCACGGTGGACTGTGTCGTGACACGGGAATTTTTACCGCGCCGCAGGAAACTCCACCGTGCCACGGTGGATGCTGACGTGGCACGGGGAATTTTATTTTTTTTGGGAAATCCACCGTGTCACGGTGAAAATTTGCCGTGACACGGTAGAGTTTCCCGTGGCACGGCAGACCTTTTTTTGTTTTTTTTTTGCTGCAGGTCCACCGCGTCACGGTGGACTGTGCCGTGGCACGGGAATGTTTACCGCTCCACGGGAAACTCCACCATGCCACGGTGGATGCTGACGTGGCACAGGGAGCAAATTTTTTTTTTTTTTTTTTTTGTTAATTACTAAGTGAGTACAGTCCATTGGCAATCGTTAGTCATAAAAAAATCCACCATAGACAAAGAAAGATCATTAAGGTTAGGATCAAAACGATCAAACATAAAACACGTAGGCACAAAGATGCAAAGAATAGTTCGCAACCTAAGGTCAAGTTTTATGTTCGACTATGGTCAAGTTTATTTGGTGTCAATAGGGTACCATGGTTAAGAGTTTGGACGCGTTAGCAAGGCAGCCTCCCTTGAGGGTGTATGCCAACGGGCGGCTCCGCGAGTTCGTGGTGAAATCGAACTCGACTCCATGGTTTGGGTGGATTTAATAACTCGGATGAACCCTTATTGCCATGAGCGTTTTTGGGTTGATAGAGCTTAAATCCCCCGGGGCTAAGACGTTTGTAGAACACATACGTTTTTTCAGAAAAATCGAAGGAAGTTGACTGTGAGAAGAGAAAATAAGCCACCGGACTGATTTTAGGAGTGCCGTGACATGGCAAAAATTCCCGTGCCACGGTACTGTGCACCGTCAGATGGTGCACTGTACCGCGACACGACAGATTTTGTCGTGGCACGGAAGTCAGAAGATCTGACTTGTGCCCTGTTTTCCTTCGTGCGCAACCAAGTTATTCAATTTTTCCTACAGGACAGACCTAAATGTGACGTTAAAACGTCTATGCATATGCAAAAATGCCAAATTAATCACAGGCATATTTTTTCAAGAATCTTTCAAGTCTCATCCACTCATCTTAATTAAATATCGATCAATCAAATCGATAAATAACCAGGAATCCTCCCCAGTGGAGTCGCCAAATTGTAACCGTAGCTCGAAGTGCGCCTACGTTAAAAGCATGTGGTGAATATGCTTGGCACTCATAGGAAGTACGAATTGACATAATACGATTAGGGACAAGGAAAGTAAGGAGCCGCCAACAAGTTTTTAAGGAACTTGTAAACCGTTCACGGATCATGAAAGGGAACCACGATAAAGGGACAACGAAGGCAACAACGATTGACCCGTGAAGGTTACACCCCATTCATAATCCATGAGATTACTAACTCCATATGGTTCGGAACCACGAAAGGAGGATCGGGGATGATGGTACGAAGTGAGTCATGGAGTCACATTCGCCCGTATTGGCCTCTACTCGATTCTTATAGTGAAAAGTGATTCTTGCGATCTCAAAGGCATACAAACAAAATATTCAATTCATTCCAAACTATTATTAAGCTAAATTGGTTGAATTTTAATGCAACATAAATTCTAAAATATTAGTGATCACTTCAATTAATAACAAGATTAAAAAGGAACCTAAACCGGTTGTCCAAATTATATTATTAGGCGTGATTTTCAATTACATATTCCCTTTAACATGCAATATGGTGATCATAAAAATAATAGAATTACAATTAATATTGGAAGCAATTTAACAATAATATTGTAAGTCAAATCAAATATAATTAAACTAATCATGATGCTAGCAATATTAAAATAAAATAAGAGTAATTAAATTAATTAATTACTCACATTCCGCGCGTTCCTTTAATTTGCTACATCATGAATAAACTGTCAGTAACTTCAATAAAAATATAAATCAAATTAAAATTATTAAATTAAATTAAATAAAAAGTAGAGGTAATTTGGTCAAAACCCTCAGTTATTTGTACCTTTCACGCCTTGGTTTAAGGACGGAACCTCGGGTTAAGTATAAACTCCTTGGAGTGCTTAGGGGAATTATTATGGAAGAATAATGAGGCTAGAAATTAGGTGAAAGAGGGAGAGGATAATGATTTTTGGTGTAAGGTGAGAGAGAATGATTATTAGTGCCCCGAACTGCAGAAAGGGGGGTCCTATTTACAGGGAAAATGTGCTGAGGGAGCACACAGAACCCTAAAATGATAAAAACCATAAAAAAATATCCCGCGACACGGAAAATTGTACCATGACACGGGAAATCCCACCGTCAGACGGGAAACTTTCCCGTGACACGGTACAAATTTGCGTGACACGGGAAATATTTAGGTTACGGGAAGTGAAAACGCGTTTAGGGATTATGCGGAGAAAACACGGAGCAATCCCGTGGCACAGGATGTGCACCGTGACACGGGAAGAAATGTCGTGACACGGCATTGTCCACCGTGGCACAGTGCAGTATGCCCTGTCACGGTGTAAAAAGTACGCGGAAATTAAACGGAATATTCTCGTGTCACGGAATGGGCACGGTGACACGGGAAATTACACCGTGACACGGTGCAAAATCCCGTGACACGGGGGAAAATTGAGCAAAATTAAAAAATTGGGCACCGTTTCACGGGAATAAGTCCTGTGACACGTCAGCTTTTGCCGCGTCGCGGCATTTTTGCTGCTGCGCGGTAATTTCAGTTTTTTACCCGTTTTTAAAATCATCATAACTTTTGATCCAAATAACTCGGAATAAGGCATATAATATATGATTGGAAATCTTATCAAGTCTAATTTCCAAACCAATTAAAATAAAGTCAAAATAATTTGTATATTTTAAGATATGATCGTTTTAGTAGAAGGGTGTCGGTTTTAGGCCGAGTTTAGTGTTTTGCTCATATCTTTTTCGTTATAGCTCGGAATTGGGCTTATGATATATGGTTGGATAACTTATTTAAAGGCCTATCCAAAAAAATAATAATTGGATCAATATTTTATAACCATAAAATCAGTTTCTCTCAGTTTTGAGATGTGGACACGAAAAGTGGAAAATATGTTATGGTTTAGGGAAATGAGCTAGAAATTGGATTTGTTCATGAAATATGTTGGCTATTACATGGATTTAAGCACTCCAAAGATTAAATACTCAACTTGACCAATAATGGCGGTGAAAGGTTTTCATCAACGGGTTTGGTTTTGGGGAGACATTTTTAGGTGTCTACAAGCGCTAACCTTGTTTTTGCGCGTTAGAACTCTGTTTTGATTTTTTATCTTTTTGGCTGATTTTCTTTATAAATAGTCTTCTAAAAACTTCGTTTTCATTCACCAACTCTCATCAAGAAATTCTTGATTATTCTCTCTGTTTTCTAAACTAGCCTTTTCTCAAATACAATATTCCGCACTCACAGGATTTAGATACACCTAGCATTATTCGAAGTTGCCTTCGCCCTAGACGTGAAAGGTTTTAATTTCTTAGGGTTTGGTCCCAAATCTTTATTTCAATTATTTAATTTAATTGTTGTTTGATTATTATTTTCCTTGAATTTACTAACTTGTGTTTTTGTTATTAGAAAGAGATACGAGACATCCAAGTAAGTATTCTAATGGTTTTTATTAATGTTATTATGTAGAAATCATGCTTAGGTTGTTATTATGATTCCTAGGATCATGTCTAGGGTAACTTTAATATTAAGTATGATTAAAAGTATGATGCCTTTTATTTTCTTCCTAATATTTATGATTGTTAGTATCATGTTAGGGCTAAAATTTTGATTTTTATTGCTTAGTGACATTCTAGGGTTTGTTATTAATCTTGTTAGTATCATGACTAGGATCTTGCTATTATTATGCTTTAACATGATCATGATTATTTATAATTGTTATAATTATTATTAATTTATGATTATTTATTATGTTGCTTGATTTTTATTGTTATTGTTTGATCACGTCTTTATGCATGTTTAAAGGGAATTTGTACTTGTAATCACGCTTAATAAGATAATTAATAATCTTGTTTACGGTTAATTTGATTATAATTCAAGTGATCGCCAATAATAGATTTGTTTGTGCATTAATATTCAACTAACATAGATAAACAGGTTTAGGGTAAACCTATTGCTTGCATGTTAGTCAGAATAAAGTAGAGGCCTATTAATAGGGCAGGTTCAATCTCTTTTAGGTTGAATTTGTACCTTCATCCCCGAACTACCAGTCATGGTTCAAGACCTATTTAAGTTGATGATCTCCTGGATCGTTAAGGGGTGTAACCTTCACCCTAGCTATGAACGGTTTACAAGTTCCTAAAACTTGTTGGCGACTCTTTTGCTCTAGCTTATTTCACTTTAGACGCCGCCGTACTTTAGTGTATGATCACAGTGGGGTTCAAGTTTGGGATAATGCTTGAAATATTCCCTACAGCTCCCACAAAATTCTTATATATTGATTGACTTTGTAGGTTTTTTGATATTTTTTATAAAAATATAATATATATAAATAAAGTAGCCATTTTTTGGGAGCATTTGACACGCCACATAAGAAATGGTATTATTTTGTCCAATGAAAAATTAGATTAATAATTTATTTTAGAATTAAAAAATTTACTCGCCACCTAAGAAAAAGTGACGAATAAGATTTAAAAATTTTAACATATAGGTAAAAACAACGAATAGTGAATAATTAAAATTTAAATTACTTTTAGAATCCAATAGTTATCTTCTCTAAAAAAAAACAACAAAAAACTAATTAATAATTATCTTTTTTACATATATGGATGCAAATTTTTAATCTCAAATATCTTTAATCTCTCCCTAGAAAATGTTGTAAAAGTCTGATTTTAATAATGTACTCATCGAGACCAATAAAACTAAATCTCATATGACTAATTTGCCATAATATTTTATAGTTAAACGATTATAAATGAGATTAACATTTTAAACAAAATGAGTATATTAAATAAACATAGGCAAAAGACTTATTTTGATCAATTAAAAAACGAGATTTATCATTTCTTTTTTGAAATAAAAATTTAAATTGTCACATAAGTGTAGGCGTCGCTCAAAGTACGCCTACGTTAAAACATGTGTGAATATGCTAGGCACTCATAGGAAGTGGGAATTGACATAACACGATTAGGGACAAGGAAAGTAGGGAGCCGCCAACAAGTTTTTAAGGAACTTGTAAACCGTTCACGGATCATAAAAGGCAACCACGATTAAGGGACAACGATAGGCAACAACGATTGACCCGTGAAGGTTACACCCCATTCATAATCCATGAGATTATTAACTCCATATGGTTCGGATCCACGAAAGGAGGATCGGGGATGATGGTACGAAGTGGGTCATGGAGTCACATTCGCCCGTATTGGCCTCTACTCGATTCTTATAGTGAAAAGTGATTCCTCCGATCTCAAAGGCATACAAACAAAATATTCAATTCGCTCCAAACTATTATTATGCTAAATTGGTTGAATATTAATGCAACACATAATTCTAAAATATTAGTGATCACTTGAATTAAAAAACAAGATTAAAAAGGAACCTAAACCGGTTGTCCAAATTATCTTATTAGGCGTGATTTTCAATTACATATTCCCTTTAACATGCAATATGGTGATCAATAAATATAATAGAATAACATCAGTGTTGGAAGCAATTTAAAAATAAATTGTTAGTCAAATCAAATATAAATAAACTAATCATGATACTAGCAATATAAAAATAAAATAAGAGTAATTAAATTAATTAATTACTCACATTCTGCGCGTTCCTTTAAATTGCTACATCATGAATAAACTGTTAGTAACTTCAATAAAAAAAATATAAATAGAAATTAAATTAAATAAATATAGATTTGATTTGGTCCAAACCCTCATTCATTTATACCTTTCACGCCTTGGTTTAAGGACGGAATCTCGGGTATTGTATGAACTCCTTGGAGTGCTTAGGGGAAGTATTTTGAGAGAATAGGGTGGCTAGTGTTTAGCTAAAGAGAGAGAAGAGAATTATTTGATGATCAAGCTTCTTGATGATTGAAAAAGGGGTGATTTGACCTCTATTTATAAGGAAAAAAGAGGGTCGAAGAATCAAAATCAAGAAAAGATTGAGTTCGAATCGGATTAAAACTCTTGCGATAGACAACACTTTTTGCAGTTTTTGTTTTTTTCATATCTTTTGAACCAGAAATAGGAATAAGATGAATAAGATATCGTTGGAAAGATCTTAAAGATATGGCCAAAATAGTTAGACGGTGTCAGTTTTGAATAGAGTTTGACATTTTATTCATATCTTTTCCGTTATAGCTCGAAATTGATATTATAATATATCATTGGAAAGATAATTTCAAGGGCTATCCAACCATATAAAATTTGGATTAAAATATGAGGCACGAAAATAATATCTGTCTATCTTTGAACGTCTTTCAATTCGGATAGAAATAGGATTTTCAAAAAGAAAAGTTTTATTCAACTTCAAACTCTTTAATCTTATCTTTTCAAAAAGGATAATTAAGATCTTTCAGAAACTTGTAGAATCTTCTAATTAATCCTATTTGGTTTAGGAATTGGATTAAATTATTTGGACCCTCCACATGATCATTAGGTCGTAGGTAAGGTGGGCTTAGGTTCGTTTTGGGCTCGGTTTAATATTTTGGCCATAACTTATTCGTTATAATTCGGATTTGGGCTTATAATATGTCGTTGGAAAGCTCTTTTCAAGCCCCATCAAAATATTTAATCATTGGACCCATATTATGGACCAAATAAAATTGGATCAAACGTTATTATAAAAAGGACACGAAATGAATGATTTTAAAAGACACAAAATGAATTATTTTGGGTTTAAAGGCACGAAAAGAGGAAAATAAGTTATGTATTGGGGAAATGGGCTAGGAATTGGGTTGGTTTATGAAATGGAATTATGGATTTAAGCACTCCAAAAATTAAATACTCAACCCGACCATAATGGCGGTGAAAGGTTGTTCATCATCGGGTTTGGTTTTAGAGAGACATTTTTAGGTGTCTACAGAAGCCCCCACTTTGACTGAGTTTGTAGAAACGTTAGTTTCAAAAACGATAGTCAAAGTAGTCGATAGGGACGGAAAATGATTTAAGATGTTCTGCGATCCTAAATCATTTTGTATACGCCGATACCTGCAAAAAATGTTCATTCCACAGATAAAAGAGTATAGGGATAGAGCGCTTATCTGACAATAGTGTATCGGTGACAAATGAGTTTGGTATTTTCCTATGCTTGAAGGAATCCACCGGATGATGTTTGTTGAAATGCTTTCCATTCTTGAGGAAAGCCGACAGATGAGTTTGGCAGCTTTCTAAGCCTGAAGAAACCTACCGGATGACACTTTCCATGCTTGAGGAAAGTCGACGTATGAATTTGGTGTCATTCTATGCTTGAAGAATTCCACCGATAATGCCTTCCATGCTTGAGGAAAGCCGACTACTTGGCGGTTTTCTATACTTGAAGAAAAATACACCGATAACGCTTTCCATGCTTGAGGAAAGCCGACTTCGCGATTTTTTATACTTGAAGAAAAATCCACCGATAACGCTTTCCATGCTTGAGGAAAGCCAACTTAGCGGTTTTCTATGCTGGAAGAAATCCACCGGATAATACTTTCCATGCTTGAGGAAAGTCGACAAATGATGAGATTGCAAGTCTCTATGTATCGAGAACCTTGCGTCATGAAATGATGGTGGTTCGACTGTCCCCGAACGTGGGCTGTAGATGGTCCGCTTGTCCCCGGACGTGGGCTGTGGTTGGTTCGCTTGTCCTAGAATTTGGGCTGTAAATGGTTCGCTTGTCCCCGAACGTGGGCTATAGATGGTCCGCTTGTCCCCGGACGTTGGCTGTAGATGGTCCGCTTGTTCCCGAACGTGGGCTGTAGATGGTCCGCTTATCCCCGGACGTGGGCTGTAGATGGTTCGCTTGTCCCCGGACGTGGGCTGTAGATGGTACGCTTATCACCGGACGTGGGTTGTATATGGTCCGCTTGTCCCCAGACGTGGGCTGTAGATGGGTCGCTTGTCCCCGGACGTGGGTTGTAGTTGGTTCGCTTGTCCCCGAACGTGAGCTGTAGATGAGACCTGCAAAAATAAATTTGCCAATGGACTCGTATATATTGTGATTGACTTGACCAAGTTTGACTTGATGTGACATGACATGTGTATGACTTGTGAGTGTGTGTGTGTGTATATGTATGTGTGCAGACACAAGCAAACAAAGATGCAAAAAATCAAAAAATTTCCGTCAATTTTTGTCATGAGTGGAGGATACCGACTTTCTCCCAAAAAAGAAAGATGTGAAAACTGAACTTTTATTTTCGAACTTCCCTCGATGTGAAAATTTTGAAAGAGTTTTTTTTAAACTTCCCCAAAAGAAAAGACGCGAAAAAAGGAAAGAAGTTGTGAGCTTCCTCGTTGAGCAAGACAAAATGAATCGCATGGTTTGAATTGCTTTTCTTGAAAGTAATGTATGCATGATGCATGTCCTTAGGCCAGGAGGCTAAGGACAATTACATCACGTGACACGATGAATGAACTTAAGTCATGGAGCTAAGCATCATATATGGTGTAAAGAAGCGATCTTCAACGTCACTTGGGTCTAGAAGCTAAGCACGTATATAGATGAAGTGATTATGAACGTTGCTTAGGTCAAGGAGCTAAGAACCATATGCTTTGTATTATTACAAATCATTGATATAGAATATTGCTCAGCACATTATGCGATGCATGAAACAAAGAACATTGCTCAGGTCAAGAAGCTAAGCAAGTATACAACATTTCTTCTAATGAATGTTGTCTTGAAAGATGATGAAGCATGCGTGATAGGGATACAATATTTCATGATAAAGGGTTCCTAAGGGAAAGATGATATGGATATGTATGTGTGAAAAAAGTGTGTGAAAGTGATACTAAGGTGAGGCTGCAAAGGTTATGGCGATGGAAATATATGTGTGAAGAGTCAAAGATGATGACTCTTTAGGCTGGGTAAGCTAATGTGATGTGGGTTCAAGCCCCCAAGTCTAGCTCTAAATGGGTAGGGATATAGAGATAAGCATTGGATATTCTTTGACTCGATCATGCATAGATATGAATATGAATGTGGCCGCACCTCAATGTGAGGTTGCCTACGTATCCGTTAGGAATCAGGCCGAACGTAGCTCTAATCGAACTTTGCACAAGTGTATGTACACCTCAAAGAGGTCTTTCAAGGGTTGTAATGTGGTTAAGTTGATGGTTTAAGGAAGAAAGAGGTAAAACGCTCAAGACCCGAGAGAAGCCCCCAAGATGTGTAATTGTGAATTTGAAAATTTTGAATTTTGCAAGTTTATTTTCAACACATTTTTTTTTTGCTTTGAACTTTTTTTTCATTCTTTTGAATCAATGTAGGCAGTCTCAGATCATGCGGTCCATCACTCACTTAGCATTCATGTTTCTCAGGCACAGTACCGAGCACTCGATGAGAGACGCAATTTGAGACGTGTTCATATCAAAGACATTGGAACACTTGCCTTTAGACATTTATTTTTGCTTTGCTACTTTTTTTTTACTTGCTTTTTGAATGTTATACAATTACACATCTTCAAATCCCAGGGTTGAGTGAATGTGGGTTGAAGAAATGAAGGTCAAACGTTAGACGAGGCTTAAAGTGGTTGATGAAGAAATGGATATGTGATTGAGTGGTTAATGGGGAATGACAGGGTTGCAAAGGTGCCTCAAATCATTGGTGTACCTTGTGTTTAGTTCGACGATTGATGATTTTTTTTTTATTTTTATCACATGATCGAATGTAAGAAAGAGATGCTCATTTATGAAGAAGGTAAGAAATGTGACATATAGACACATGGATAAGGAGAACCTATGCTAGACTTTTTAGGGGGAAGGGTTTGAAACAAAAGAAGAAGAAAACATGAAATCTTGGTGAGAAGCATGCATCGTGCATTGTCTTCATGGCTGTTTTTTAGTAACTTCTTGCCGCCTGGTGAAAAAAAAAAGTTTCTTGTTGTTGATGCTTTGATTGGAAGGAAAGAAGGAAGGAGTGACGTTCCCCTTATTTTTCCAACTATTGCCTGGTGATTTTAGACTCTAGTACTTTGTAAGGATGAACTCACTTAATGCATTCACTCAATACTCAGATTGGAAAGGAAAAGTGTAAGAAACAATTTTGAAATATGATGGGAAAACTCCACTCATTCCTATTACGATGGAAAACGACGCATGCATGGTCCTAATATACGATCATAAACAATATAGTGCATTACTCGAAGACAAAGTTTGTGCAATGACTCAACATGTGTGATTAGATGAGTTTATTAAGACTCGTGGTATGATCGCATGGCTAGACATGAAGACGTTGTGAAAAACAAAGGACCCAATGACCAAATAGCACGGAAGACTAAAAGACAAAATAACTTGATTAATTTTGTCAAATTTTAATGTTTATGCTATTTACTAGGTCAAAACGGTCCATTGGCAATCGTTATTCATAAATAAGATCAACCACAATCAAAGACGAAGAACACATGTTAAGGTTAGCATAAAAATTGATCACAAGAAACTAGGAAGAGGACTAGAATTCTAGAAGAGTTATGACTCATGGATATAAAAAAAATGAAAAAAATTAAAAAAATCTATAATCCGATGTTATACGATTTGACACGGATTAAAGGACTTGGCTAAGACTAGCTTGACACGAAAAGATAAATAAAATAAAATAAAATAAAATAAAAATAAAAGTTGACGCTAAAAAGACACCTAAATTGGACAGGCCGTAGTATATTGGTTATAACCTTTGATCTGTGACTCTGATTAGGACGAAACCAATTTCATATGAAAGATAAAACTCAGGGCTACAGATCCATAGTTTGCACGACACGTAACTCTTTCTAGAACTCCAAATATGACCAAAACAAGTTGATTCTTGTGCAGTATACGGGAATAAAAATCCGGGTTGACTCAAAAATTAAAAAAAATAAAATCTATGGCTCGACTCTAATAATAATAAAAAAAAAGGGTTTGATAAAAAATAAATAAATAAAAAGTCAAAAAATGCACATATAATCACATTGTCACGAATGATGCAATGAAGTTCGCAACCTAAAGTCAAGATCTATGTTCCACTATGGTCAAGCTTTTGGGTGTCAAAGGGTACCATGGTTAAGATTTTGGACGCGTTAGCAAGGCAGCCTCCCTTGAGCGTGTATGCCAACGGGCGGCTCCGCGAGTTCATGATGAAATCGAACTCGACTCCATGGTTTGGGTGGATTTATAAACTCGGATGAACCATTATTGCCATGAGCGTTTTCGGGTTGATAGAGCATAAATCCCCCGGGATAGCCACATACGTAGAAGACGTACTATTGTGGCAAAATAGGTAACCTAAAAAAATCATATGCATATGTGACAATGCCAATAAAATCGCAGGAATATTTTTCAAGAATCTTTCAAGTCTCATCCACTCATCTCAATTAAATACCGATCACTCAAATCGATAAATAACAAAAAATCCTCCCCAGTAGAGTAGCCAAATTGTAGGCGTCGCTCGAAGTGCGCCTACGTTAAAACATGTGTGAATATGCTAGGAACTCATAGGAAGTGGGAATTGACATAATACGATTAGGGACAAGGAAAGTAGGGAGCCGCCAACAAGTTTTTAAGGAACTTGTAAACCGTTCACGGATCATAAAAGGCAACCACGATTAAGGGACAACGATAGGCACCAACGAATGACCCGTGAAGGTTACACCCCATTCATAATCCATGAGATTACTAACTCCATATGGTTCAGAACCACGAAAGGTGGATCGGGGATGATGGTACGAAGTGAGTCATGGAGTCACATTCGCCCGTATTGGCCTCTACTCGATTCTTATAGTGAAAAGTGATTCATGCGATCTCAAAGGCATACAAACAAAATATTCAATTCGCTCCAAACTATTATTATGCTAAATTGGTTGAATATTAATGCACACATAATTATAAAATATTAGTGATCACTTGAATTAATAACAAGATTAAAAAGGAACCTAAACCGGTTGTCCAAATTATCTTATTGGGCGTGATTTTCCATTACATATTCCCTTTAACATGCAATATGGTGATCAATAATATAATAGAATAACATAAATATTGGAAGAAATTTAAAAATAAATTGTTATTCAGATCAAATATAAATAAACTAATCATGATACTAGCAATATAAAAATAAAATAAGAGTAATTGAATTAATTAATTACTCACATTCTGTGCGTTCCTTTAAATTGCTACATCATGAATAAACTGTTAGTAACTTCAATAAAAAAAAATATAAATAGAAATTAAATTAAATAAATATAGATTTGATTTGGTCCAAACCCTCATTCATTTATACCTTTCACGCCTTGGTTTAAGGACGGAACCTCGGGTATTATATGAACTCCTTGGAGTGCTTAGGGGAAGTATTTTGAGAGAATAGGGTGGCTAGTGTTTAGGCTAAAGAGAGAGAAGAGAATTATTTGATGATCAAGCTTCTTGATGATTGAAAAAGGGTGATTTGACCTCTATTTATAGGGAAAAAAGAGGGTCGAAGAATCAAAATCAAGAAAAGATTTAGTTCGATTCGGATTAAAACTCTTGCGATAGACAGCACTTTTTGCGGTTTTTGTTTTTATCATATATTTTGAATCAGAAATCGGAATAAAATGAATAATATATTGTTGGAAAGATCTTTAACTGTAATTTCTAAAAGAATTAGAATCAGATTAAAATATTTTGTAGAATAAAAGATATGGCCGAAATAGTGAGACGATGTCAGTTTTGAATAGAGTTTGACATTTTATTCATAACTTTTCCGTTATAGCTCGAAATTGATATTATAATATATCATTGGAAATATAATTTCAAGGGCTATACAATCATTTAAAATTTGGATAAAAACTATGAGTCACGAAAATAATATCTGTCTATCTTTGAACGTCTTTCAATTCGGATAGAAATAGGATTATCAAAAAGAAAAGTTTTATTCAACTTCAAACTCTTTAATCTTATCTTTTCAAAAAGGATAATTAAGATATTTTAGAAACTTGTAGAAGCTTCTAATTAATCCTATTTGTTTTAGGAATTGGATTAAATAATTTGGACCCTCCACATGATCATTGGGTCGTAGGTAAGGTGGGCTTCAGTTCGGTTTGGGCTCGGTTTAATATTTTGGCCATAACTTATTCGTTATAACTCGGATTTGGGCTTATAATATATCGTTGGAAATCTCTTTTCAAACCCCATCCAAATATTTAATCATTGGACCCATATTATGGACCAAAATAAATTGGATCAAATGTTATTATAAAAAGGACACGAAATGAATGATTTTAAAGGACACGAAATGAATTATTTTGGGTTTAAAAGCACGAAAAGAGGAAAATAAGTTATGGTTTGGGGAAATGGGCTAGTAATTGGGTTGTTTTATGAAATGGAAATATGGATTTAAGCATTCCAAAAATTAAATACTCAACCCGACCAATAATGGCGGTAAAAGGTTGTTCATCATCGGGTTTGGTTTTGGGGAGACATTTTTAGGTGTCTACAATAAGCAAAATTAGTGAATAAGGTTTGGGATTTTAAATTCAAGCATAAGTGCATCACATAAAATAAATAAAACAACAAAAGATAACTTTAGTGTTAAAATTAAAAATGTATCTTATGATATTAGGAATTTTATCCATATAACTAATGAATGATCTTCATAAATATACACAATTTTAAATTAAATAAAATAATTACTAGAAGCATGGGCTTACATCTAATAATAATAATAATAATAATAATAATAATAATAATAATAATAATAATAATAATAATAATAATAATAATAATAATAATATTATTATTATTATTATTATTATTATTATTATTATTATTATTATCATTATTATTATTATTATCATTATTATTATTATTATTATAATAATTATTATTATTATTTTTATTATTATTATTATTATTGTTGTTGTTGTTGTTGTTATTATTATTATTATTTTATCTTTTAGGGACGATTAGGACTATGGTAGGCTTCCATGTTAAGTTTCCGACAGCTTCTTTGGCATTTTCAGACGTCCAGGTCATCGTTTTTAAGTCAGGTGTAGGATCTCAGTATATTGGTGTAGCTTATTTGTTAATCTGGTGTACTTTTAGGGCAAAATTCAGGACGTCTAAGGATCTATTGTTGCAGTTTTGAGGCGTAACTTTAAGGTGAGTTTCATGCTATTTTACAGCCAGCTTTAGGGTGATTTTCAGGCGTCATTGAGTTGGTTTCGGTGGGCATAATTTCGGTATGGTTAGGTGTTGTTTTGGTGCCTGTTTCAGAGGTCTTTTTCAAGAGAAATTGGTGTATATTTAGGCAACATTCCATCGTAATTCTGCTAAGTTTTCCGGTGTGTTTCTGGTGTCTTTTTTAAGGGTCTTTTTTGGCTGCTATTTAGTAAGGGTTTTTTGTCATTTTTTGTGTAGTTTGGCATCTGGTTTTTGGCTTCTTTTGTGTAGTTTTAGTGTGCTTTAAGGTTAATTTCGAGGTTGTTTTGGTGTACTCTGGGTGCAGATTTTTGGAGGTGGCAATGTGTTTGCAGCGTGGAGTTACATGATTAATTTTTGTGTAGTTTTCTAGTTCGATAATTGGTAGTTTTGGTGCAATTTGCAGCATAAGTTTGTAGCAAGTTTATTGCGGCATTCGGTGGTGGTGTAGTGAGTTGGGTTGGCGTTTTTAGTGAGTTAGTTTGAGTTGTTTTAGTCAAGCGACTTCCCGGAGGTTGGTTCATGCCTCCTTCTATTCGCTTTCATTGCTCGTTTGTGGGTCTTAATGGGTGCCTTAATGCCTCCTTCTAAAGCATATTTGATCTCATCTTCGTGACAGTCATTATTGTGCGGATGTACAGGATATTACTCGAAACTATCTTCTAATTTGGCTATTTTCTTAGAGGCGGAGTCAACCTTTTGTTATACTGGCATTTGGCTTTGTGGGGAATGTTTGAAGACACATACTCTTCATACGATGTGTCAACATGGTCCTTGTTCTGATAATTTTGTGGCCCCAAATGGTTCTAGGGATGGTGTTTGATCTTGCTCCTAGTGTGCCTCGTGTGCCTCTTTTTACATTCAATGTTTCTCTCCTTGATAGTATTCTATCTAAGCGGTTTCGTTCAGTGAAATATATTCTTTTTAAGTGTCGCTTGAATTTTCTAAGGTTCTTAAAGGAGCGCTTGATAGGTGATTTGCAAGCCTGATGGCATCTCTTGGTGGGTTCAATTGCTTGTGTTGTCCCTCTGTGTCCTTAAACAGGTAGTTTTGTGCATCTTGTACGGGACTAGTTGGCTGACGTGTCTCAACCTTTTTTGGATGCCGATGAGGAGCAAAATTTGTGTGAGCGTATTATTAAGCAATGTAAAAGAAATATTTTTTACGGACATTACGTTGCTGCAGTTAGGGTTATTTTTTCTTCTAGGATTCCCCCTTACAATGATGCTACTCTTGCAGATTTACAAGCTAAGCACACTACTTTTTCTGTTCCTATCTTACCGAATATTCCCGTTGATCAACACCTTATTGACTCTTGTTGTTGTTTTTTATTAGATTAGGGGTTTTCCATGTGGTACGTCATGCGATAGAGATGGCTTGCATGCTCAACACCTTATGCATTTCTTGAGTTGTGATGCAGTTTTTATTTTTGATGAGTTAGTGGGCTCTATTGCATAGGTTGTCAATCTTTTTCTCGCTGGGAAATGTCTTGCTGAGTTAGGATAACACATTGCTATTGCTCCTCTTACGCCACTTGTTAAACACAGTGGTGGTATTAATCCTATTGTTGTAGGTACCGTTTGGAGGCGTCTGGTTTGTAACACCCCCAAATCTCCCTCTACGTAATTACTATATTTATACGCATACAAATACCGTAAAAGTAGATTTGGGCGTATTACCACCACGTGAAAACGTAAGGCTTACTTAATTACTCAAATTGCAGCGGAAAAAATAACTAACTTTTATTAATAATAATATGAGTAACCATAATAACTGTTTCAAAATAATCTAATAAAAACTCCACACATAAATAAAATTAACTCCTAACTATGTGATCCCAGTCCCGACTCAAGTATGGGCACGAACAACTCCACACTTGATAATGAGCTGCAAATTAATTCAACCAAGTGATTTATAAATCAAACAACTTTTATTTAATCGATCAACACTTTTAGAGATCAAACCTTCAAATCATAAAATTATATACTTTAACTTTTCATCAAAATTGTTAACTTAAATATTCATACACAACATTTATTCAAACAATCATTAAAACAACCATTATACAAAACACGCATTTAAAAATTGTATCAAGGACCTAGCCACCTATACGTACCTTGATCCTTGCTAGAAAACCACACAAAAAGAACCTCAAGAACCTTGATTGAACATACCCTACAAATAAATATAACCTTAATCAATATAAGGTTCACAAATAATTAAATTAAAACCTCCCAACTATATGTACATGAACCTTTCAACATAAATATTATTAAAAATCTGATTTTATATAATTAAAACTACTCATAATAATTATTTATAAATCCCCCATAATATTAATAATAATAATAATAGTTGAATATGAAAAGAGAATAAGAAAATATAAGAAACCAAGGAAAAGAGAAGAATTGGATTTGCGTTGGAAAAAAATAGGAAGAACTTGCAGAGGCTATAACTCCTTCGATATAACTCCGAATTGGGTGATTCTTGAGCCTAACCTCAATGATTTTTTGAGAGGACAATACTCTGCGAAACATAAATACCCCAAAACGGAGCAGAAATGCCCGAAAATTAGCTTCAAAGATAAACGGGATGATTTGTGTAAATAGAGGAGAAGAAAAGTAGAGAATTGGTTTGAATAAGTGGGAAGAATTAAGAGTCTATTTATAGTGTTGAGGGTGCAGAAAGGATAAAGTTTAAGGTGTGATATGATTACTAGAAAATGTGATAAGTTTTTGGGGTTGTTAAGGTACTTGAATCAAATTAAGTCTAGATTAATAGTTGGGTTAAAAGGTAAGAAAATTTAAATGGATATACATATGGTTAGGAGAAGAAAGATATAAAAAAAATGAGATAATGAAGAAGAAAATTAGAGGTTAATTTAAAATATAATAATTAACAAACTAAAGTGATAACAATCACTCTTCAAAACATGATCAAATCACGTTTCACAATTATTTATTTATTTTTATTTTATTTATTTATTTTGATATAAAACGAAAATAATAATAAAATAATTGAATAAATAAATATTTTAGATAATATAAAATTATTTAAATTCATAATTTATATTAGATATTTCTCTTAAAATAGTTAGTATAATAAAATATGGACCGACCTTAAAATAATTAAACCTATATTATCAATGTAGAAATCCGAAAATAATTAATTATTCAAATGATTAAATACTTATATTTGGCGCCAAAATTCAAATATTATTTTGTCCTCGAATAATGAATTTACTAAAATACCCTTTTTATAAAATAATTCTTAATTAATTATAAAATACGTATGAAAATATGAGGTATTACATGGTTTTAAAGGTTGGGGCTGCTTTAATTGGTCCACATAAGGAAAGTTATTTAAGAGGTCTTAAGTTTGGTGTTGGGGTGCCGGTGGGTAGTGAGGCTATTGTTCATGATGGTAATTGTTTGGTAGAGGATCGTGGTGGCCTGGTGATGTTGGTATTTCTATGTTTCTTGTGGATTTCTTAAATGCATTCAATTTGGTTGACCATTCGACTTTGTTGCTTGAGGCTCGTCTCCGTTATCCATCTCTTTCGCGATGGGTTGAATTTTGTTATGCTACTCCAACCAAGTTGTTTTACGGGGAGCATACCTTATGGTCATGTCAAGGAGTAGGGGTGTTTGCGGTGTGGTTTGGTGCGGTTTGGATCATAAACCGTACCAAACCGCAAAAGTGCAATGTGTAATTTTTTCAAACCAAACAGTTTGGTGCGGTGCGGTTTGCGGTTTAACCATATTTTATTAAAATTGTAATTATTCTTTAAAACACAAAACTTTTATTTATTTAAAATTATTAGTTTATAATTCAAATATTAAACTCTTTTTATTAACCTTTAATTAACTAATAGTCAAAGATTAGTTAATATATTTTAGTTCTTTTGTATAATTTTAATGAAAATATAGTATAAAATTGCAAACCGCATTAAAGTGCGGTTTGCGGTGCGGTTTGGTCTCAATATATTTGGAAACCGCACCAAACTGCACCGCAATTTTTATACCCCATACCGCACTAAACCGCAAAATTGCGGTTAGGTTTGCAGTTTGGCGCGGTCTAAACCGCACTCTGTACACAAGGAGTGCAACAGGGTGATCGTCTAGGCCCTTTGCATTTTGCTTCAGTTCTTCATCTATTGGTGTGCCAAATCATGGATTCTTTTGACTTTTGTTTGCAGGCTTGGTATTTAGATGACAACACTATTACTGGTTACACTAAAGTGGTTGGAAAGGTTTTGGAGTTGATTTTGGAAAAGGGACCTTGTCTTGGCCTCCATGACAACGTTGAGAAAACAGCAGTTTTCTTTCCCTCGGAGGACTCTCGTAGCCGTCATCCTATGCATGGTGTTAAGTTACTAGGTTATCTTGTCAGTGTGGATTACTTTTTCTATGGTGTCGAAGACCTTTGTTCTAATGGAAGCTATTGCTTAGGGTGGTCCCAATTTCAAGGTTGGGTCAAACGATGAATGCCAAGATTTATCGTTGTGTATTGTGCTATCGGTTGGGTGTTCCATTGTTCACTATCACGACGCCATGCTCTCCTTGTTTAAGGGTTTTAACTAGGGATATTTTCGGTGATCACGCGGTATCTTGTGTCGGTATTGTGGGCATTAAACATTAGTATAATATTGTTCAGGATACCCTTGTTGATGTTTGCTATTGGTCAGGTATTTCAGCTAGAAAGGAGGTGGACTTTCGGTTATCTAGAGGGAACGACGGGGCTCTCAGACCTGCAGATGTGTTACTTTATTCATGGGATCATGGTCGCGATGTCTGTATTAACATGACAGGGTCTTCTCTTTCGACAAAGTTTGGGCTTTCTAACTTTGTTTCTAGACGGGTAGTGACTGATGCGGCCAATGGGAAGCGGATCAAGTACGAATCCAGTTGTCGAGCAATTGGATATGGCTTCTTTCCTTTCTCTTTCGATTCTCTTAGGGAGTTAGAAAAGGACGTTGTTGCATTGCTGAAGCGGATCCAGAAGTTCTCAAGACTCGGGATTTTGGGGCGCATGCTGTAACTCATGTCTTTAATAGGATCGACTTTTCTACAACTAGAGGACTGGGGGCCCAAATTATATCTCGGATTCCCACTAATTTTCTATAACTTCTATAACTATGTATTTTTTTAGATTTATTAATAATAATAATAATAATAATAATAATAATAATAATAATAATAATAATAATAATAATAATAATAATAATAATAATAATAATAATAATAATAATACCTCTAAAACTATGTGCTTACATATTTCATCATTAATGCTACCAACAATTAAATTTGTCACATAAGGACAAACTAAAAGTGTAGACACCCAAATGTGCCTCCCAAAAAACTTCAATGATGAATACTTTTCACGTCGCTTGATTGTTAAACGAGGTAAAAGTGTGAAAAGTCTTGTGATGCGGTTTTTTTTTAATAAAAATGTTTCTTCCTGTTTTTGAAAATCTACTCTGTTTATGAAAATAGTTAGTTCAATTTAGCTTTGACAATGGTTCGAACAAGGTCATTATCTAATTCTCCCTAAGTCAAACTAAATTTGTAAACGCTTAACAAAACTTATACGAGTATAGAGGCAATCTAAGAGTCAAAACCAAAGAAATGAATCAAAGTAATGCTATAGTCCAATGTTAAGCTAAATCGAAAAAATTTTAAAGGTTGAGTATGGAAACTATGATAACAAGAATCAAGAATTCAATCAAATTCCTAAACACTGTACTAGGGATGTAGGTTCCACATGCAAGGTTAACAATCATGCTAATTGATAAATCACCCAATGGATTCATACATTGCAAAGGACAAACGACAGTTGCAATCAAAGGAATTCAAAGGTTACCTCCTATAAGCCTAACTAGGGTTAACTATGAATGATTAACAAGGGGAATTACAATCAAATTCAATGAATTAAAGCAATTCCCAAATCAATTGTTCGTGTCATTGAAATTTGCAATGCAATCTAGATTAATCTTATAGGTTGATCACTCTTAGTCTAGTTAATCACATGCACAACTAAGTCAACCAATTTAATTGCAATAATTAATCAATCAAGGATCATCAAATAACAATGATCATCAATCAAGCATGCTTCCCCTTCTCCCTAGCAACTAATCTACTCTCTAATCATGGTGAATTATAAAGCTAAAACAAATTCAATCACACACACATTCATTTCAAGCTAAATCAAAAGGAAATTTAATGAATTAACAAACTCTCAAATCTGAACCAAGCTTTCAAGCATAAAAGTAAATTGCAATTGAAGTAAATCCAAAGGAAAGAATTCTTACTAACTTTGATTGATATGAAGAAGAATCAAAAACTTGATTGAAGAAACAATGTTGAATTACAATTCAAATCCAAAGATTATAATCTCTACTTTCTCTCTAACTTCTCTCTAGTTTCTCTCTCTAAAAATTTCTCTCTAGAGACCGCGACCCCCTGCTTCTTCGTGTTCCAGCAGGAGAAGCAGGGAGTTGCGGTCTCTATAAAGTGGAGTGCCCTCTCCAGAATCTCCGCGCCCGTGGGTAGACTGCGGACAAGGCACAAAGAGTTCCTGCCCAAAATCACCAAAACCCGCGCCCGAGGCCCATAGATCCCGCGCCCACGGCTCTGAGAAAATAAGGAGAGCCCTCTCCAGACTTGAAACTCCTTTGCTTGGCTCTTTTTGCTGCTCTTGAATTCTTTGCAAAGCTAAGTCCTTAGGCACGTACAAGAGAAACCAAAGAGAGAAAATAGAAGAGAAAAAGAGCAAAATAAAGGGAAACACGAAGAAATGCACATAAAGGAAAGTAAAACACGAGAGAAGAAGAAATAGAGAAACTATAGGAGAAATGATCAAAATGGTAAAAGAAAAGCATGAAAAGCATAGAGAAATTATCCTAAAACACTATCCTATGAGTGCCATAAATGACACTCATCAAATTCCCCCAAGCTAGACCTTTGCTCGTCCCGAGCAAAGCAAGAGCTAGAAAGGAATAAGGATGGCTTATTAAGAAAAGAGAAAAAGAAAAAAAGAATATACACTAAGACTCACTAACGTAGGAATCACGGTAGTTTTTAGCTACAACAAGGCCTTTAAACCCCAAAGTCGCCTATGAGGACGAGTGAGGTCTCGTAAGGGTTTCCTAAGAGCTTAACCCACAACTCTTTGAAACAAAATGAGGCAAAATCATTTTAAAAAAAAGAAAGTAAAACAAAAGTTCAAACAAATAGCTCTTTACAAGGACTTTCACAAATAGTCAAATGCAAATGCGTGAACACTTTTTTATATTGAATGGGTATGCATGCTTCAAGATATTCACGGTTGATTGAAGCATAAGGTATGCTAAGTGTAGAGAACTAATGAGGCGCAATCCACTTTCATCCCAACCAATCTAGCCGCGTTCTCCCCATGGTTTCAAATATTCCCTTAGTGAGCGTCCCTATGGTTCCTCGAAAGAACCGGAAAAAGAGTAGAATTTTTAGGGTTTCTTGGCATCTTGACCTTGCATCCCTTTTCTTTAGGCTAACTCATAATGCCCTCCCTCAGTATATGACTCAACCACTAGGTCGAAAGGACTTTCCCAAAGGTTGTAATGTAAGGGCAAAAGGTTAGGGGTAGGCTAAAATTTTAAAATTTGGTGGTTTCCCTAAAAGCGAAGCAAAGAACGACGCCTTTCTTAGTATCACAATCAAATGGTCACCAAACAAAAACAAACTAACACCCCCAAGCTTATTCAAAGTTATATCCACAAGTATATACATAAAAAGCGTAAACGCTTCTCCCCCAAGCTAAAAGGAAGCATTGTCCTCAATGCTTGAATAGGGAAAAGAAGTACATTAAAATATTTTTGAGTTTTTCTCAATTACACATTTTTTTTTATTTATTTTGTATTTTCATTCATAACAAAACAATTGTCCATGCCTCTTACACTTAGGACGGCTTTTACAAATATGCAATTGCATAGTCCTTGCCTTTTGTTTTACATTGGACGACTTTTACTAATTCATTTCCCATTATTCACACATATATCACAACATAAGCTTGCTTACAAAAGAACCAAATACCCAAACTTCTTAGCCAAAAACTACAACAATAAAAAACTATTGCTTCACAAAAACCAATAACGGAAACGAAAATGAAACAAAAGGCTCAAGATCTAAAGATGTGGCTTGAAAAGAATGAAAAAAGGCTCAAATGGTTAGCAAGATGGCAAATGTAAACCCAATGAACTAAAAAGAAATAAAAAAACCTAGAAATGAAACATTACTACCCAAAAATCTGCCTTTGTCCTCCCTAGTTAGTTCGGTCTCAAGTTTGAGAATTATGAGTCATGATTCTAGATTAGGTCCGCAATAGTCAAGGATCCATGCCGCTCATGCAAATAGATGTTAAAGGCTTAAAAAATTTTGAAACTCACATGGATGTGGCAAAAACTCACTAAGGGCATCAAATCAACCAAAGGAAGCAACTCCGTCTTACCACAAACCCAACGAAATCCGGCTTCAAGGCCCCAAAAGATCTAAACCACTACCTTAGCATACCCTATCCTAGAGTCAACGGCAAATATTCTCAAAACATGCAAACCAATTAAACATAGGAAAGCATACATGCAAAGGAAAAATTCCGAAATGTAGAATGTCCAAGGAAAAGAGCTAAACAAGCAAAAAGAAGAAAAATAGCCTAAAAATGTTTTATTTGTAATTGAAATAATGAAAAGAGCTAAAAATCAAAAGATAGAGTGAAAAGCACAAGAATGCAAGCAAAGATAATTAATACCCAATCGTCAAACAAGTGGTCATTCGGCAACAACGTCAATGACCCCAAACACGCTAGGTGTTATAAAGCAAACATCCTCGAACCATTCAGCTCATCCTAAAGCTAATCCTAAACTAAGCAACCAAGAAAGAAAAAGAAGAGATATAGAAAGATCTCACCAAGAGCCAAAGCTATGCTACATAATCAAGGTGAAAGAGCACCTTACGCATCGTTGAATTCAAAAGCTTAAACAATAGAGCAAGGTGAGAATGGAAGAACTACATACAAAGAAAATTGTTAGTAACTTCCAAACAAAATCAAACAAAAGAATAGGAAGAAAATAAAATAAAGAAAATAAAGAAAAAGCAAATAGCAAAGGGAGTAGTATCTAATGAGACGTCAAACCGAAAAAGTAATAAAAAGCAAGATATCAGATAATCATCATTAAGAATCATCATAACAGAGTTACAGAGAAACGCATCAGACAGCAATCAGCGAATCAAACAACAAATCCAAAAAGTCGGGCAGAGAAATCAACAAAAGCATAGCATCATCATAAAACCAAAGGACTCAGAGATCGATACCAGAAGTAGATGAGACTAGGAATAAACTACAAAAGCAACGGGGGAAAACAACAAAACTCAATCAACAAACGACATATAATATCCCCAAGCTTAAAATGGGCCACCCCCTTGGCTCTAAACCTAAAGACAAATAGGCAAAAGAGTATCATCATAGATAAAGCACAAAAGAAGGGGGGTCATGTTAGTATCATTCGGCACTATGGTAAGGGGTAGAATGGGAACTCCCCTCACCGATCTCCATCAAATGACTAGAGATTTCCATCTCGCTCACCTCCATGGGAGCCTTACCCCTCACCGAATTTCGTTCATAATTATATCAAGCTCAAAATAATGAGACCAGTCATCTAAGATCGGATCACCTGACCTACCCCACCTACAAAGAGTCTCGGGGTCCAGAAAAGGCGAAGGATTAGCCGGATCATACGCATAATCACAACCCCCGGGACGCCTATAGTGGTAAGTGCCCGGGGTAGTGCCTATGATAGAAATAGGGTGAATATGGGGGCCCTCCCAATAAGGGAAACAAAGTTTGGAACCAACAGTAGGATCAAAAGGCTCTCTTTGAGGGACAGGTCCTTGTTTGACCGAGAGGTACGGATAGTTGACGTAAGGATCTATCTCCCCCCTACAAACATGCAAATCATATAATCGATACGTATGGTAATAATAACCAAGGGAAGGGGGTTGCACAAAAAGCATGGAGTACAACATGTTAGCAATAGAATCAAGCTTGGCATGAATTGTTGACATATCGAAAGTAGAAGGAGTGGGAGAGGGGGAAGAAAAAGATGTACCTCCCGGTTCAACCGGGGGAAGAGAATGAGCAATTGATGAGCACGCATTAGTTGAACGACCTCTTGTATAATTTGTCCTTCGTCGGATAGAGGGATTAACATCTCGCATCGGAGGCCTCCAGGACAAAGAATCTCTCTCCTCGGGTCGAGTAGTTGCCTCCTTGCAAGGGATGACGAACCATTCCTTATACCGAGAGACCTTCCAAATAAAAACATCGTCCTTTCTCATTCGATTAAGAAATTTTTTGATTCACTAGTGCGGAGATGTTTAAGAAATGCGAGGCGGACTGTTCTCGAGGATCAATAATCGGTGGAAACTCGTCTAGCATGGCCTTGTAATTCTCATTGATGCAAAGGGCTAGGATAGAAATCATCCCACCCAACCGGATGCATCCCCAAAGGCAAACTCCATCACAAATATCCATGAGTCGAGAGATCAAATGCTCCGTGAAATCCACCGACTCAATCTAAAAGTCAATTTGGTCGGCTATCCTCAACCAAAAAAGCTCTTCACGGGAGATATCTCCCAAAGATTTCTTGGAGCAAAGAGCGTATGTGAGGATTCGGTTAAAATATCGCATAAACGGATGAATCATGAAAGCGGACTTTGAAGTTTGAGGGTCATACGTACTTTCCTTCTTCCGAGATACTCCTCCACCAACGATGCTCATCATATCCATGCTCATTTGCCATTCTACTATGATCCGGATAGATATAATGATCCGGATCCTCGACCTAGGGAAACTAGATATATGAACATAGTTGAGCATCCTTCAAAGAGTGATCATTGTTGAAGCGTCGGAAAGTCAAAATATTTGAGTAATTTGCACCTGGTTCATGGACAACCTCGAGAGAAGAAAGGGATTCATAAGTCACCTTAGCATAGGTAGGGGCACTCAAATCCATGAATTCCAAAAGATCAAGGCCTTCCGCAATGAGGCGAACATCCTCATCAATCCCTAGAAACTTTGTTGTCGTTTTATCGTAGAAAAGCGTTGGACTAAGATTTCTCTTGGAAACACGTTTGAAGCACTCCCAATGAGATTCTTTTAAAAACTCAATGCCATAAGTTCCCTCAACCTCCGGTGGAGGCGGAACAATATACCTCGGCTTGCTTGAACTAGCTCTAGCTCACTTCTTCTAAAGAAGTGTTGCCATCTACAAAGTATCAAGACTTAGCATAAGTAGTTGTTCAACAACAAGCACAAAATTGAAATATTTCACAATAGAAGCAAGAAATGGTAACAAATGAACAATGCCATTGATAACATCATGAGTATTAAGCAAATAAACGTGGATTGAAGGAAAATTTGAACATAAGAAACCAAATCATGAGTCAATTTGAGCAAAATAAATCCCAAACATTGAATTATCAAAGATATGAAACAAATATAAAGAAAACACATGAGAGAGAAAAAGCCAACAACTATTATTCAAGAATTCAATTCAAAGTTCACACATTTACTATGAGGAAACTTCAATTCAACACCTAACAATATCATTCAACATAAATTCCAAGTGAAAAGAACTAACCATAGAGTTTCACCATGAAAGCATAGAGGTTCAAGCTTAAATCAAATAGGAAGATGATGAATAGACAATAAGAAACCATACCTCAATGAAGCCTTGAAATGCTTGGAAAATGCTCAAAATGAAGATGTAAGAACAAATAAAACTCCCAAAAACAAACTCCAAACCTCAACACAAAACTTCAAAATTTTGAAAAAAAGTCCCCTTTATTTTTTTTTATTTTTTTAATTTTTGCTTGAATTGGGGAAAGAAATCAGAAATTTTTTTTAGGGTTTTTGATTTTAAAACTTGATTTTGGCAATTGAAATTGATGTTGAAATGATAGCAAAAGAGGTGAAATAGGTTTGGTATGCAAGAAAGGGTATAGAGTTTTAGGAGGGAAAAAAATTGAGAGAATTGAAAGAGATGGTGCGTTTTGGGGTTATAGGGGCTGCCAGCAGGTGCGTGCGCGCAACAGAGGGCTACACCCGCTCCTGAAAATGTCGCGCCCGCGGCCAGGCCGTGGGAAGTTTTTGGTCGGATTTTGACATTTTTGGAGCACAAGCATCCGCGCCCGCGGGTGATATTTGTGGTGTGCGTGAGCGCAGCTTGGTGCGTGCGCACCACATACATCTTAGGAAGGATCTAAAAAGAGAAACACACTTTAATAATGCTTTCATGTTTGCATTCTTACTGTCCCTACCAAATGTCATGATCAAGGACTCAAAATTTTCATAAGAAACAATCCAAAATATGTTTAAACATGAATATAATAAAAATCGATGGGAATGCAAACAAGAGAACATATAACATCAACGAACCCTTTCCTCTAAGCATAACCAAACCTCACGAAGTCTTAAAGTAGCACCAAAATTGTTGGAAATTTTCTCCGATTCAATTCCCATGGTACCTAGGATCAAAAGAACAAACCAAAATAGAGAGAAATATGAAAAGTTCTCAAAGGAGGAAACAAAGAGAAATATTAGATAAAAAAAAAGGTTAAAAATCGGGTTACCTCTCGGTTTTCGCTTTTGGTTAACGTCGTTAGCTCAATGTTCTCCACCAATTAAGGTGGTTAGCGGAGAAACAATGAGTCCACGAAACCAACAAAATCATCGTCGAAATACTTCATTAGACGATTGCCTTTAGCCTTGTACAGAGAAAGAAAATCTTTCATTGAGACATCAACAAAGACATTTGGAAAACTACTCTTTGCCGAATTGGGACTGCTCCATCTTGATCCTTTGATGCTAAGGTGTGATGGAAAAGTTTTGACCTCAACCATTGATACACCTTCACCTTCCTTTGAAGTGGCGGCTTGCAAGGCTTCTTGGCTTGAGATATTCACGCATATATGCTCATCCACTTCCTCAATGCCTCCATTAATCAAATCCTCATACATTGTCACGTCCTTGATAAGAGCACCTATCTTATTCTTATTCAACAAGATAATCTCAAGAGGATCATCCTTATTCAACAAGATACAACAAGATCAAGAGAATCGATAAACATGCAATTTTCTAAAGATGAACATGGATATTTCATGCTTTCATTCAAGTCAAATTTAATAACCTCTTCTCCTACCTTGAGTGAAGTTTTTGCACTCTTAACATCAATCATAGCACCCGAGGTAGCAAGAAAAGTTTTACCAAGAATAATGGGAATGATAGCATCTTCATCCATTTCAAGCACCACAAAATCTACCAAAATTACAAACTTCCCTACTCTCAAAGGAACATCCTCAACCTTCCCCTTGGGAATCTTAATTGACCTATCGGCTAATTACAAGGTAATCTTAGAAGGCATAACTTCCCCTTACTCGAGTCTTTGATAAACCGAATATGGCATTAAGCTAACACTAGATCCTAAGTCACATAAGGCATTATCAATTTGCATCTTGTTAATGGCACAAGGGATAGAGAAGTTTTTGGGATCATTCAACTTGGGTGGCATCTTGTTCATTATAATTGCACTACAATTCTCGGTCAAGTTAACCGTCTCCACCACATCACAAGACCTCCTACCACTCAAAATGTCTTTGAGGAATTTTGCATAGTTGGGCATTTGGGTAAAAACTTCGGTAAAAGGTAGAGAAATATGAAGTTGCTTAAGCATGTCAATAAATCTTCCAAATTGTTCATCCAACTTATGCCTCATGAATTTTTGTGGATATAGAAGCTTGGGTTTCACAATCTGTTTCTCCACTCTCACCTCTCTAGGCGTCTCAATCACAACCTCACTCAAAGATGCACCATTTCTCTCATCCTCTACCAAGACCTCCTTAGAACCCTTCTTAGTTCCACCCTTCCTAGGCAAATTATCTTCAAGAATCTTACCACACCTTGTCACAATAGCATTCAAGGGTCTCTTGGGATCTAAGCCTTGGGAAGGTAAAGAATATGGACTAGCATGGTCTTTCAAAGCATTAGCAAGTTGAGAAATTTGGTTTTCAAGCATCTTATTATGAGTCATCACTTCATTGAATTTCTTGTCACTTACGGCCATGTAAGTGCTCAACAACTTTGTTTGATTTTCAATGACTTCCTCCAAATTAGTCCTAGAAGAAGAGGATTGTGAATAATAATTATCAACTTGAGTCTTTGGAGCAAATCTGGTTGGAGGGCCTCTTTGAGCATTATTTTTAAAATTGCCTCTCCCTTGATTGTTCCAATTACCCCTATTTTGATTTTGACCATAACCTTGATTATGGTTACCACCACCTTGATTATGATTTCCATAACCTTGATTTTGATTACCATTATTTTGGTTTTGATTTTGGCCACTATAACATTGATTGTTATAGTTCCCTCGAGAACCTTGGTTCCCTTGGTTCCTATAACCACCACCTTGGTTATAATTGTCAAAATTACCATGGTTTTGGTAATTCCTATTCCATTGACCCCTTTGGTTATCAAAATTTTGCACATTATTATTGTTCTACACAAAGTTCATTTGTTCACTCTCATTATTGTCAAAATCATCATTAATTTCCGAAAAAGCATGAGGGCAATTACTAGAATTATGATCATATGAACCACACACATGACAAAACAAACAACCACTAGGCATGTTACTAGAAGAAAGAGGGGGATGAGAGTTAGGAGTACCTTTCCCCTTAAATTGGGAGGGAAGACTTGGAGCTTAGGAAGAAGAACTCTCCAATTTTTCCTTGGTTGCACTTACTTCCTTCCCCAAGTTTGCCATTTGTGTAGAGAAATTGTTAATTGCATTCAAATGATCAACCGAGTACACCATAGAGCTACTCTTGCTAGTTGATTCTCTCTCACCATCTTGCCAATCTCTATAATACTTCACAATATCCCAATGATGTCCTCCACTTCTTCTTCCGTCCTATTCATGATGGGACCTCCGGCTCCTCCATCTAGGCATGACTTGCCTTGGAGACTTAGGCCTCGATAGAAAATTTGAATAATTTGATAGGTTGGAATCTCGTGGTGAGGGCACTCCCTTTGATACTCCTTATATCTCTCTCATGCTTCATATAGGCTCTCACTTGGCTTTGATTTGAAGCCTTCAATCAAAGCTCTTGCCTCCGTCATTTTCTTTTGTGGATAGAAACGAGTTAGAAATTCCTTTGTAACCTCGTCCCATATCGTTAGAGAATTCGGCTTAACCTCCTTGTCTAGCCATTCCAAAGCACGCCCAATGAGAGAAAAGGGAAAGAGCTTGAGGCGGATGAATTCTTGGGAAACTCCGTTCACCTTGATAGTATTACAATATTTTTCAAACTCCTTGAGATGATTTAGCGGGCTCTCTCCCATTCTTGCTTGTTCCTTTTATTGCGGTTCTTCTTCACTTTAAATGCTAGAGCTAGAAACCCTTAGTTTTGTAATAGTCCTCTCGATCTTTGGATCAAATGGCACAAGTTAATGACCACGTGATCTATGCATACAACTCAAAGGAAATTATTAGTAGCACGACTACAAGTGTAGCCTCAAACAAGGAAATCTTTTTGTTTTTTTGTAGAATGAAATAGACTCAACAACTATAACAAAGCACCAATGTCATTCCCCGGCAACGGCGCCATTTTGACAAGGGTTGGAACTAGGTCGTTATCTAATTCTCCCTAAGTCAAACTAAATTTGTAAACGCTTAACAAACCTAATACAAGTATAGAGGAAAGCTAAGGGTCGAACCCAAAGGAATGAATCAAAGCCATGTTATAGTCCAACGTTAAGCTAAATCGAAGAATTGTTAAAGGTTGAGTATGGTAACTATGATAACTAGAATCAAGAATTTTTCAAATTACTAAACACTAGGGATGTAGGTTCCACATGCAAGCTTAACAATCATGCTAATTGATAGATCACACAATTGATTCATACGTTGCAAAGGACAAACAATAGTTGCAATCAAAGGAATTCAAAGATTACCTCCTTTAAACCAAACTAGGGTTCACTATGAATGATTAACAAGGAGAATCACAATCAAATTCAATCAATTAAAGAAATTCCCAAATCAATTGTTTGTGTCATTGGAATTTAAAATGCAATCTAGATTGATCTTATAGGTTGATCACTCCGAGTCTAATTTATGTCAACCCATTTAATTGCAACAATTAATCAATCAAGGATCATCAATTAACAACAGTCGTCAATCAAGCATGCTTCCCCTTCTCCCTAGCAACTAATCTAATCGCAAATCATGGTGAATTCTAAAGCTAAAACAAATTCATATCACACACACATTCATTTCAAGCTAAATCAAAAGGAAATTCAATCAATTAACAAATTCTCAAATCTAAACAAGCATTAAAACATAAAAGTAAATTGCAATTGAAATAAATTCAAAGGAAAGAAATCTTACTAACTTTGATTGATATGAAGAAGAATAAAAAACATGATTTAAGAAACAATGTTATATTACAATTCAAATCCAAAGATTACAATCTCTACTTTCTCTCTAACTTCTCTTTAGTTTCTATCTCTAAAAACTAAGCAAATGAAATATTACCTAAAAGTTTGCTTCGAAAAGGATTTACAAGAGTATATATAGACAAAGAAGAAAAGCTGATCGGTCGAGCCCTCTACACGAAGACTCTGCGGGCGCGCAGAAATGGGTACGGAACCCATAACTACCTCCGCGGGCAATCGGGGTAAAACCCGCGCCCGCGGCATAGGTACCCGCGCCTGCGGTGCAGGGCGAGGCAAAATGCCCTTTTCCAGGAGAAGCAGGGGGCCGCGGTCTCTCTAAAGTGGAGCGTCCTCTCCAAAATCTCTGCACCCACGGGTAGACCACGTTCAGGGCACGGAGAGTTCCTGCCCGAAAATACCAAAATGTGCACTAAAGCCCGCGCCTGCGTCCCATAGATCCCTCGCCCGCGGCTCTGAGAAAATGAGGAGAGCCCTCTCCAAGCCCTCTCCATGAGACTTGAAACTCCTTTGCTTGGCTCTTTTTGCTCCTCTTAAATTATTTGCAAAGCTAAGTCTTTAGGCACCTACAAGAGAAACCAAAGAGAAAAAATAGAAGAGAAAAAAAATCAATATAAAAGGAAAACACGAAGAAATGCACATAAAGGAAAGTAAAACATGAGAAAAGAAGAAATAGAGAAACTAGAAGAGAAATGATAAAAATGGTAAAAGAAAAGCATGAAAAGCATAAAGAAAATATCCTAAAACACTGCCTTATGAGTGCCATAAATGATACTCATCAAGATTGGTCCATGATGAGGGTCCAATAATAGTGTAGGTGGGTCGAGCTCGCAAAGAGCTTTCTAATGATATATTATAAGCCCAATTTCGATGAATTATGAGGAAGTTATGGCCAAGATACTAAATTCGGTCTGAAATGGTTTTATGGCCCAATGATCTAGTGGAGGGCCCATTAATTATTATTCCTAAAATTTTTAGGATTGATTCTAATTTTCTAGAATAGTCTAGAAGGTTATTTTGAGTTCAAATAGAGTTAGGATTGATAATTATCTTTTTTAGAAAAATAGTGAATTTGATTTGAAATAAAACAATTGTTTTATTTTGATAAAATCTTATTTAAAATTGATAAAAACGGTGTTTAATTGCTTAAGTATATTAAGAAGAGGATTTCGTACAAAAGCGCATTTTGTCTTTTAATTAGCTCCAAACGATAGAGCGTGTTGCCATGCATGATGCTTGTCGTTTTGCGTTGGTCTCTATCGCTAGCGATGGTGGTCAGTTTTATTCCGATTCAAATTCTAATTCTTTTCTGACGTTTTCGGACAATTTTCTTAATAAATAGGGTTGTATTTCCCCGTTTTTATTCACTTATAATCATCAAGACTCGGAATCATCAAGGTTCACAATCATTCTTAATTCTCTCAAGCAATAGTTTATTCTTCTCCCTCTTTCTAAACCTTTCCCTTTTACAAAATTCCACATTCACAAGTTCTAGAAACATCTAGCCATGTTCTATGTTGTCTTTTCCCTAGAAGAAAAAGGTTGATAATTTCTGAGGGTTTGGTCCCATATCCCTATTTCAATTACTTAATTTAATTGTTTGATTTAATATTTTCCTTAAAGTTATTAACGCGTGTATCTTGTTATTAGAAAGAGATATGAGGCATCAAAGTAAGTAATTTAATTATTCTTTTGACATAGAAATCATGCTTATATGATATTAATTCCTAATATCATATTAGAATGCTTTTATTTAGTTCTAGTATCATGTTTGGTTGCTTCCTATTCTTTCTAATATCATGTTAGTATCATGTTAGGGTTAAAGATTTAAATTTTATTGTTTAGTGAAATAGTAGCATTTGTTATTAATCTTGTTAATATCACGCCTAGGATCTTGCTAATATATCATGCTATATTGAATATTATGATGATGATTATTTTATTTTGCTTGATATTTTATTATTGTTATTGCTTAATCACGCCCTCTCTTGCAAGATTAAAGGGAATTTGTACTTGTAATCACACTTAATAAGATAATTAATAATCTTATTTAGGCTAATATGATTATAATTTAAGTGATCGCCTATAATAGATTAGTTTGTGCATTAATATTCAACTAACATAGATTAAACAGGTTTAGGGTTAATCTATTGATTGTACATTAGTTAGAAAGAGAACATGAATACGAGAAGGGTTAATCTATTGATTGTACATTAGTTAGAAAGAGAACATGAATACGAGAAGAGTAAAGTAGAGGCCTATTTTTAAGGAAGGTTTAATCTCTTTTAGGTTGGATTTGTACCTTCATCCCCGAATATCCACTCATGGTTTAGGACCACTATAGCGATCTCACGGATCATGAAGGGGTGTAACCTTCACCCTGTGAACGGTTTACAAGTTCCAAAAACTTGTTAACGACTCTTCCTTTCTTTTGGACGCCACCATTCTTAAGTGTATGATCACAGTGGGGCTCAAGTGTGGGATGCTTGAAATATTCCCTATATTTTTTTGGCGACTCCAATGGGGAGGATTTCTATTTTAATTCCTAAAATTTATTTTGGCAATGATTTAGAATGAGTTAATGAGACTCAAAAAGATCTAAGTATTCTAGTGCGTAATTTTGATTGACATTGTTGGCAAAAGCATAAAAAAGGTCTGCATTGGATAGACCATCTGTAATGCATCAAAAAATAGGATTTTTACATCTAGGAAATTAGGGAAATATCTTTCACAACTTGGATCGAAAAAACGGTACAAAAAATTGTAAAATCCAGAGAATAGAAAGCTGCTGAGGCATATAGGAACAAGCGCCGAGAAAATAGTGTCAGGGCCATGCGATGGCTCTGTCGCTGTAAGACAGCAATTTCATTTGTTGATAGGGTTATCTTCTGGCGAGAAACCCTGTTGTCTCGCGCCATGTTTTTCCAATACTGAGCTAGAAATCTACCTTCTTGTTTTCGACCGATTCTAGTACTATTCGCTCGATTCTACTTCCTTATTGAGTTTTTCGGAACCCATATGTGTTCTACATATGGCCATAACCCTCTGAAAATTTACGCTCCATCTACCCGATCGAATGCTCACGGCAACGAAGGGTACATCCGAGTTTGTTGAATTCACTAAACCGTGAAAGCGAGTTTAACTCGCGGGGTCCCATCCACACGCTCCAACCCTTCCAAAGGTAAGGCTTCCCTAGTGCATCTGGACTCATAACCATGAACCCTTTTTTACTAGTCCTTATCCTTGAACTTTAAAGAACTAGAGTAATAACTTGGTTGCAAACTCATTGCATCATATTGTGCTTACTTGACTACTTGTGTATTCTTTACTTGTGCATAACCTATGTGTGTTTACACTAACCGTTTGTTTGACTTATGACTTAGTTTAAACAAACCAATTAATGACTAAAGGACTTTGCTTAATTAATTAACTAATATGGGTCTAAATAAATTGATCAAACCTGACTTAGTACGACTATAGACTTGTCCTTTTAGAGTAAAACACTGGAAACATACCCAGACTAATGTTTCAGCAATGACGTAGAAGTTTCGTCTGTGGCGCGACACGCTAGTGTCCATTATGCGACAACATTGTCACATCACGCTGGTCCTAGCGTATGGCGACAGTTCTGTTGCTTTGGCGAAAGTCCAGGTTTCTGCTCGAGTCTTCACGCTGAGTCTAATTACTTAGTTTATTAAAAGCATAAGCTATATTTAGTCTTTAGTTGAGTCTAGACACATAGTTTCATGGTCCTACTCAAGTGTCAAATCATGTCACTATCACTCATTAGTCTTAGCACACACTTTGTATATGTCACTATGACCATGTCTTAGGTTTATGCATGAGTCATTCTTTCCGTCATTTAAATTAGGGGTCCACTTTATTCCTAAATTCTTCCACATCTCTCCATTTATATTTTCTTTCCACTCTCCACATACTTTCTCTATACATATCATTCCCCTCATTATTCCATAATCTTTCTCCATCTATGCATGTTGAATCGACTTTGAGTCAAATAATTAACAAAACGTATCCCTAACTTCCCTTTTCCACAGCACTTGTTCAAGAAGATAAGGGCGGCTAATCAAGGACAACACTTTTGTTCAAATCTTACTTTTTGATAAACCGATCCATCAAAAGAGAAAAGCTAAGCGGATAATGGCAACTGAAGAAGAAGTCAATGAACTTAGGCAGAACTTAGCCGATGTAACTAAAATGATGAAGGCTATGGCTTTAAGTCAATGACCCTACAAAACAGCAACATATGCAACAAATGGAGGAAAGTTTGAACAAGCTCTCCAACAACTACAAGTTCCAGGGCACTAGATCACAAGGGTTCTTAGTGGACAAGGAGCTTCTTCCATAGAAGTTCAATGCCAATAGCATCCTTAGGTTCAAACCTACTGATAATCCTTAGTTCCACTTAAGAGCTTTCAAAACCATAATGAACATTAAGGGTGTTAATAGGATAGTCTTTTACTCTTTGTTCTCTCTATCTCTTGAAATTGTTTGCTAACAATGGTTCTTTTCCCTTGACAAAGAAAAGATCTGTACTTGGGATGGAATAGTAAATGCTTTCATTGATAGGTACAAATGTAACATCCAAATTGAACTGACCATAGACAATTTGATATGCTAAAGCAAAAAGAAAACGAAGGGTTCACCTCCTTCTTCAACAAGTGGAGGAAAACTTCTGCAAATATGGTTGAGGTTCCTCCTGAAAAGGAGTCTGTAAGGATTTTCATTAAGAACCTCCAAGAAAAATATTCAAAGCAACTGAAATATCAACACAATCTGAATACTTGCAGGGCTGTCTATGACATAGGTATTGATATTGAAGATGATCTTGCAAAACAGAAAGCTACTAACAATAGCAACAACAGTGGCTGGAAAGGAAAGTAGAATGACAATCCTCCTTCTTCTAAAAACACCTATTCTAGCAACAACGTTAGTACCTTTGATCTCAATGAAGTCTTAGCCATGAATAATTAGAGACCTCAGAAACAACTACGGAAAGATTTCACCCCCCATTGGGATGAACTACCATACCGCTTTCGATCGACTCAATGCCAAAGGACTCATCACTCCTATTAGACCTCTTCAAGATCCGACACCCGAAAACAAGTCACCTAACTGGAATGCTTACGCTCATTATAAGTACCATCAAGGTAGGTGACATACTACTGAGAGTTGTTGGAAGCTAAAAGTGGCCATCTAATATTTGATCGATAATAACAAGCTTCCCATACCTCCAGCAGGCAAGAAGATCGAGTGATGATAAAGCACAAGACAAGAGGCGAGCTTCAATGATAAGATTTTGTGACCTCTTTTTCTATTTCCTTTATTCACCATTTCCCCAATAGTAGAATAGACACCTTTTGTTTTCCTTAATTTTTTTTTTTGTAGGATTTTTCTTTTTTTCCTTTTAATAAAATGAGCATTTCTTTTTGAAGATATGATCATCACATTAAAAAAAATTTTAAAAAATCCACGTTGGACTAAGCACAAGGTATACTAATGATTTAAGGCACTCCTTGTGGTCATATCATATCACTTTCACCCTTTAAAAATATGAATCATGTCTTGATAAACCACTTTGAGTAGGGTTGTACACAGTTTGGTCTGGACCGTAACCAAACCAGACCAAACCGCATTTTATCGGTTTGGTTTACAGTTTGGAAAAATATGGTTTAGTTTCGATTTTTGGGAAATACGGTTTGCGGTTTGGTTTGATTTTTCAAAAATTACAAACCAAACCAAACCGTAAACTAGTAAACCGCATTTTAATATTTATATAATTTTTAAATCAATTAAATAGTTATTATATATTATAAAAAATAAAATAAAATAAAAAAATTAAAAAAAATAAAAAAACATGAAAAATCATTAGAAGACTATACGGTTAGTATACTACTATATTCTATACTCAATCTCAAATATCAATACTTAAAATTCAATAGGTCATATAACTATAATGTAGTATGAATTATTTTTTTGGACAAATGTATTATTTTTTTTCCACTGTTAATTTGTTATATATTATTTTTATTATGTGTTATTGTGTTAGCACTTAACACTTGATTAGTTGGTTGTTATTTTTATTAAAAAATTGTAGTATAATTTAATCCCTTTGGGCTAATTATTTGAACTTTATTATAAGTTTATTAATATTTGACAATTTTTAGGAAAAAATGTCGTCTCATCAATAAACCGCAAACCAAACCGCACCAAACCGCATTATTACGGTTTGGTTTGGTTTGGTTTCAACACTAATATGGTTTGGTTTTGTTTGGAAAATTGACCAAACCGTATTTTGCGGTTTGGTTTGGTTTAGACTCAAACCGCACCAAACCAGACCATGTTCACCCCTAATTTTGAGCATCGTCTACTGGTAGACCTTTCTTTTTTCAAAACGTATCTACCTAACCTTGGGAAGGGATGGTTCATGTGCAACTTATGTAAATAGAAAAGCTTGAGTGATTTTACATAGATCTCGAAAATTCAAGAAAAGTAAAAATAGCAATAAAAGTGTACAAAAAGGCAAGTGTTACAATGTCTTTGATTTGAATATGTCATTGATATGAACACGTCTCAGATTGCGTCTTTTATCGAGTACTCGGTACCGTGTCTGAGAAGCATGAATTTCAAGTGAGTGATAGACTAGGATCGCCCACATTTATCAAAATAAAAAATGCAAAGGCAAAAAACCAAAAAAAAAAAAAAAAAAAAAAAAGAAAGAGCAAAAACATAAACAAAATAGAGTTTAAAAGTGAAAAAATTAAATCTAAAGCATACAAAACACAAAGGTTCAAAAGCAAGGTTGCACACTATAGGGGCTTATCTAGGGTCTTGAGCCTTTATCCCCTTCTTCTTCGACCTTTAGCCTAACCACCTTACAATCCATAAAAAGACCTCTTTGAGGTATACACATACTTGTGCGAGGTTCGGCTAGAGCTATGTTCGGCCTGAATCCTAACGGATACGTAGGCAACCTCACATTAGGGTGCGGTCGTAGTAATAATGAATTCACATTCACATTAATACATGTTCATCCCTATCCACTTAGAGCTAGACTTGAGGGCTTGATCCCTACTTCATTAGCCTACCCAGCCTAAGAGTCACCATTATTTGACTTTTTTCAAAATACTTTTCCACACTATTAGCCTATGTAACCTAACTTTAGTGTCACCTTCACACACATCACGGATGCATGACCAAAAAATCCTTCCCATAGGAACCCTTTGTCAAGAAATCTTAACACAACGTTGAAGCATGCCTCGTCATCTTAGAGTCGTTCATCACTCATCATCACAAACATCATCACATCACAAAGTATGAAGTACTTAGCCTCCGCGCCTAAGTTACCCAAATACTTGCATCATCAAGTCAACAATTGAGATAGCCTAGTATGAAATAGTCCTTTGCACTATGAGATACAACATCAATGCATACATTCGACTAAGCTCATTCAACATGCATCTCAAACACTCACTTTGATTCTTTTTTGTGTCTTTCTTTTTTGAGAGAAATTCGGTACCCTCCACAAAAATGACTGAAATTTTTTTGCTTTTCTGCATTTTGAGTCAAGCACATCACAATACAATACACACACAAGTCATGTTCACATTGAGTCATGTTGTGTCATCACATCAAGTTAAGTCTTCAAACACGAGTCATGTACACTTTGACTACGTCGCGTTACACATCAAGTTGAGCAAAAAACATTAAGTCTTACACAATGATTAACACTAAACCTTGAGTTAGTCTTAAGTCAAAGCAATCATAATGTCAAGCATAACATACCTTAGGTTAACCCTAAGAAAAAACATAAGCAAAGTCTTATAGTCCAAAACATATATGAAGGTTCACTAAGGGTCTGTTCTCTTACGTTGAAATTCAGTTCAATTCAGTTTTGTTCTGTTCTGTTCAGTTAAGTTCAGCTCAGTTAAGTTTAGTTCAGTTCAGTTTAGTTAAGCTTAGTTCAGTTCAGCTCAGCTCCTAATTTCCTTCTCTTATAAAATATTCATTTGAGTTCAGTTCAGTTAGGTTCTATTGAGTTCTGTTCAGTTCAGCTCAGTTTAGTTCAGTTTAGTTTAGTTTAGTTTAGTTCAGCTCAGCTCAATTGAGTTCAGTTCAGTTTAGTTCAATTCAGTTTAGTTCAGCTGAGTTCAGTCAATGAGAACAGGCCCTAAGTCCCGGACGGACAAGTGATCTTTACACAGATTTGAGGCCGAAGACACAAGTTTTCAAATACATGCAAAGCTATCACTAGGCGAGGAGATGAGAAAATTTGAACAAGACAGCTTAAGGCGTAGTGGTCTTTGATAACATTCCTTAGGATGTCACCTAATTTGAGTAGATTGCTCAAGGCGAAGCAATCTTGGACAGTGTTCCCCGAGAAGTGGAGGTTGTCAAACAAAACAACTTTGATTCAACAAAAACTGATTATGTCCTGAGGCATGGACGATTCATACAACAAGTTTCTCAAGGCAAAGAGACCCATAATTATCAAACAAGTTTTCCCAAGACGAAGAAACATTTTCAATCAATGCACACTTCCCAAGGCGTAGAATTTGGCGATTGCATCCCAAGGCGTGGGTACTTAGCGGAATTCAACTTGCGAGCTACTCAAAGCGTAAGAGCTCAGGTTAGAATTCTCAAGGCGTGGAAACTGTTAAACTATTAGACTTCCCAACGCATAGAAAATCATCATTCAGATGACTGCTCAACATGAAGGAGTCTACGACATGTTGCCAAAGGCGAGGAAATTTTTCATCGTTCATTTGTGAGTTGTTTGAGGCGCAGAAGCTCATGATAAGAATCCTTAAGGCGTGGAAGACTGTTATTCAGTGAATCACTCAAGACGTGGTGGTTTGCGGTAGAATTCCCAAGGCATGGAAGATTGTCATCTAGTGGATCGCTCGAGGGGTGGTGGTTTGCGATAGAATTCCCAAGACGAGGAAGGATTGTCACAACAAACCTGAAAATGACTACAAGCAGTCACCTTCGGCGATGTTTTCTAGGATGTGGAGGATTGTAAAAAACAATCGAGGATAGCTATAAGCAACTGCCTTCGACGATGGCGTGTACAAGGCATTGTGGAAGTTGTCACAACAAAATGCAACAACAAAATCATTTAATCTAGAGACGTGTGCTCGACGGTGCAAAATACGCGTTTCTTAAACTCTTTTATTTGTTTAACTAATGCTTTTTTGCAGGTATCGGCATTACAAGAATGATTTAGGATAGCAGAATATTCTAAAATCACTTTGACTTTTGTTTTCAAAACATGCGTTTCTCTAAACTCAGTTAAAGTGGGGGCTTCTGTAGACACCCAAATTTTTCTCCCCAAAAACCAAACCCAGTGTTGAATACTTTTCACGTTGCTTGATTATCGAACAAGGTAAAAGAGTGAAAGTCTTGTGATGCGGTTGTTTTAAAAAAAAATCTTTCTTTCTGTTTTCGAAAATCTACTCTATTTATGAAAATAGTTAGCATAATTTATCTTGGTCCGTGACTAACGTCCAATAATAGAGTAGTTGGGTCGATCTCGCAAAGAGCATTCCAATGATATATTATAAGCTCAATTCTGATTAATTATGAGGAAGTTATGGCCATGATACTAAATTGGGTCTTAAATGGTTTTATGGCTCAATGATCTAGTGGAGAGTCCATTAATTATTATTCCTAAAAATTTTAGGATTGATTCTAATTTTCTATAATAGTCTAGAAAGTTATTTAGAGTTCTAATATAGTTAGGATTGATAATTATCTTTTTTAGAAATATAGTGAATTTGATTTGAAATAAAACAAGTGTTTTATTTTGATAAAATCAAATTTAAAATTGATAAAAACGGAGTTTAATTGCTTAATTATTAAGAAGAAGATTTTGAACAAAAGCGCGTTTTATCTATTAATTAGCGCCAAACGACAAGTCTGTCACCAAACGACATAGCTTGTCACCATGTGTGATGCTTGTCGTTTCGCGCTGGGCTCGATCACCAGCGACAGAGGTCAGTTTTATTGCGATTAAAATTCTGATTCTTTTCTATCATTTTCAGACTATTTTCTTTATAAATAGGGTCGTATTTTCACGTTTTCATTCACTCAGAATCATCAAGATTCACAATCATCCTTAATTCTCTCAAGCAATAGCTTATTTTTCTTCCTCTTTCTAACCTATCCCTTTTACAAAATTCCGCATTCACAAGTTCTAGACACACCTAGCAAAGTTCGAAGTTTCCTTCACTCTAGACGTAAAAAGGTTGAAAATTTATGAGGGTTTGGTCCCAAATCCCTATTTCAATTACTTAATTTAATTGTTTGATTTAATATTTTCCTTAAATTTACTAACGCGTGTATTTTGTTATTAGAAAGAGATACAAGGCACCAAAGTAAGTAATTTAATTGTTCTTTTGATATAGAAATCATGCTTATATTATATTAATTCCTAGTATCATGTTGGGCCATGATGCTTTTATTGCTTTCTAGTATCATGTTAGGTTGCTTCCTATTCTTTCTAATATCATGTTAGTATCATGTTAGGGTTAAAGATTTGATTTTTATTGTTTAGTGAAATGGTAGGATTTGTTATTAATCTTGTTAATATCATGCCTAGGATCTTGCTAATATTATCATGTTTTATTTAATATTATGATGATTATGATAATTTATGTTGCTTGATATATTATTATTTTTATTACTTGATCACGCCATCTCTTGTAGGATTAAAGGGAATTTGTATTTCTAATCACGCTTAATAAGATAATTAATAATCTTATTTAGGCTAATATGATTATAATTCAAGTGATCGCTAATAATAGATTTGTTTGTGCATTAATATTCAACCAATATGAGAAGAATAAAGTAGATGCCTATTTTTAGGGCAGGTTTAATATCTTTTAGGTTGGATTTGTACCTTCATTCCCGAATATCCTGTCGTGGTTCGGGTCCACTATGTAGTTATCAATCTCATGTATCCTGAAAGGGTGTAACCTTCACCATGTGAATGCTTTACAAGTTGCTAAAACTTTTTAGCGACTCTTTTACTCTAACTTCTTTCCCTTTGCATTATACTTAAGTGTATGATTACAGTGGGGCTCAATTGTGGGATGCTTGAAATATTCCCTACAGAAAGATATCTAGAACATGACTAGCTAGGACACTCATCGCACGTATCGTGTTATCTTCCCTAGCTATAGTTGTTATAAGTTTTTTTTATGAGAAAACTTTTGTAATAATTTCTCTTGTCTTAACATTTAAATTATTCCCTTTATCTTTAATATTTAAATTCTTCAACATTTTTCATCAATTGTATTCATTTTCCTATTCAATTTACATACGAGTCATTCTTTTCTTCCCATTCTCCTTAATTTTCATCAGTTAATTCATAGAAATTTAATCACTCTACAATTACAACATTTTTTCAAAAGCATTCATTGAGTTTATTGCAATGGTCAAAAAATTGTTAACGTTTTTTCTTTTCCAATTTTTTTATATAGCCCGTACACAGCAAGAGCCAAATAGCTTGTTTACATATGAATAATGTGGTATATCGTTTTACGAAATTTAGTGATATTGTTGATAAGGTTTTTTTTTTTTTAACGGGAAATTTAAAGACTTCATTTATAAAATAGCCAAACAGCATTTACAATCAATTTTTGAGAAATTTAAAATTCCAACAAAAAATATAAAACCAAAAAAATAACAACATTGCAGAATCGATTGATACTAGACTTAACAAAAAACTTCATCTGAAGCAATACAATCTGTGAGTTCGCTCTGATTCGTTATAGGATCTGCAGATGCATAATTTTTTAGACGAATATACTTCCGTAGTCTTCTAAACTCCGGTAGAAATTGCGAAACCTTTCATCTTCATTCTTCAATAAACAAGTAATTAAAATCCCTACCATGAACATCATCTTAAGGATGGTATATTTTTATTGAAAGCAATTAAAGAGATTTTGGGGCTTTCCGCCGGTAAAAACCAGTGAAAGTTCCTACAAAATTCACAAATAAAAATCAAGAATGAAGAAGATGAAGAGAAGTAGGGAAGGATTGAAGAAAAACAAAGAAAAAACCCTAGTAAAAGAGGGTAGGAAAAATCCTTCCAAGGGAAAACCCTAAATGCCGGGAACTATCTCTCTCTAAAAACTAGAGAGAGAAAAAAAAAGCCTAAAACCCGTTGTTGATTAGGTTAAATAAACCTTCACGCCATAATGTATCAAAAACACTTAATTAAAAAAAAAAATCAACATCACATAACCATAAAATATTTTGTACACTACAACCCAAGACAACTCACGAGCTTAACAGTTTTAGTGTATTAATCGTACCAATAATCAACGAAGTACTTTTCAAGTAGGTGAATTGCTATATTTGCTACAATACCTATCCAGAAATTACGTGAGATCGTTTTCAATCATAACTCTACACAAGTTGTAGCGTTTACTTGTCAAACAGTAAAATTGAAAACAAAGGTGGCAATATAACGTACACATAATATCCACGTACTTAGTTTATGTTATAACACCTAGATTTACATAATTGTACAAATTAAATTGATTGCGTTACTCAAATTTATCATCGTTACTCAATTTTGGTTCACCCTCTTTTATTAGCTACCACTATTTATTACTATAATACTGCTAACCTACTTTGGGACCCTCATTCTTTCATATATTGCCTATAAATACATGTGCTACATTTCGTGTTTGTATTCCAAAACTAAAGAAGAGTTAAGTCTTCACAAATAGTTGTACAAGTTGAGTAGCTTGTTTCCTAGAGAAGTACTTGAAAATGGCCTATTCAAAGGCTTTGCTGCTTGCCCTTATTGCTGTGACTCTAGTCATATGCTCAGCTCGTCAATTGGCTGAATCTTCAACCACTGAGGAACCACGTGAGTTTCTATTGCCTTCTAATTTCTATTTTACGAGTTTAAGTCAGCTTGTGATGAATTTAGTATCCAACTAGACTACCTAAAATATCATTATGCGTTCTTGTTTTTTTTAATATTTTTGAACATAATTTTGATATTATAAGTTCACATTACATGCACTTTGATCTTTATTGCATATGCAAGCAGACAAGCATAATCTTGTTTAGATAATTTATAAGAGCTTTGGGACATGCATATCTAAAGCACGTCATTCATATACTTTTTTCTAAATAAAGTTTATATCTTTCTAATTTTCTAATGAGCGGATTGGATCATTTTAATTGCTTATTAACTTTTTTTTTCTTTTTCTTTTTTATTTTTGTAAAGAATTGTAGTGTTTTAAATTTAACAGCATACTATAAGATTAGAAAAGAATGTCAAAAAAAGAAAAGAAAAGAATGTCAGTGTACTAAAAAAGTAATGCATATATTTCTTATTTTGCAGAGTCTGTAGAGGAGTCTAAGTATGGACACTACGGTGGCGGCCACTTTGGAGGACATGGTGGCAGCCACTATGGTGGCGGCCACTATGGTGGAGGCCACTATGGTGGAGGCCATGGTGGACACGGCGGTCATTACCCACCTAAAGAAGAGGAGTCCGTGGAGGAGTCTAAGTATGGACACTACGGACATGGTGGTGGATATGGCCATGGTGGCGGTTATGGACATGGTGGAGGTTATGGACATGGTGGCGGCTATGGCCAAGGTGGTGGTTATGGACATGGAGGTGGATATGGCCAAGGTGGAGGTTACGGACATGGTGGTGGATATGGCCAAGGTGGTGGTTATGCACACGGTGGAGGATATGGCCATGGAGGCTACGGACACGGTGGACATGGTGGTCACTATCCCCCAAAGGTGACAAAAACTTCCGAAGAACAAAAGGGTAAATAATGAGTGATGGCTATAAAATGTGCGGAGTGTTAATATTTTATTTATATTAATAATGTATTGATCAAAGAGTTGGGTATTATCATGAATTCTTATATGTTGGTCATGTACTAATAACTATCCTTTTTATATACCCCTTGTAATTTTCAAATTATGCGATGTTAAAATAATAAAATTGGAAGTGGTTTTTGATGTTACATGTTATCTTTTACCAATATCGCTAATTTTGCTAAATTATTTACCAAAAATTAGCTAAATTATAAACTTGGAATGAAATAATCTATTTCTTATTTTTCCTTACACCGTTTGATTCACTTTAAAGTTTATATATATATATATATATATGTATGTATATTTGTTGGAAAGTCTACTAACATAGTTTAAATATCCCATTAATTGAGACATAATATTCAACATAATATATTATTCGTAATTATCAGCATATTTAAAGTGCACATGATCAATAAAATCTCAATACAAGGGCTCTTCATATTCAACTTCAAAGTCTGACTCAAGAACTTGAATACTATAATCTAGTCGTTTTTTTTTTTTTTGGTGTGAGTGATCGAAATTATGGTTTTTGCAACTGTCTACCTACTTGGCTACTTCGTATATTTTTTGTTTTTAATGAAAGTACTCCGTATATATATATATATATATATATATATATGTATATATATATATATAAATAAAAGTGCACACCCACACAATAGTTATTATTATTACTCAAACAAAAGTCAGAAGCAACAAGATCTTCCATCACAACCCCAAACCCACACTCTAGTCGAAATTCAAGCAGAGTGAGGTGAACCATAGCATGAGCAATAATACTCTCAAAGAAACTAGAAATAGAGACTACTCCGCAGAGGCGGAGCTAGCTATGGTTCTTGTAAGGCACGTGCCCTACCAGATTAAAAAAAATAAAAAATAAAATAAAAGGTTAAAGAAGTTTTTTTAGTTAAATTAAATATAAAGTGCTTAATTATATTGTACCTTATCAACACCTAGTGGTTAGAGCATTAGTTTTTCTATTAAAAGGTCATGGGTTCAAGTCTCTTTTCCAACATTTTTTCTTATTTTAAAAAAAAATTGGTTAATTTGTGCTTAATTTTCTATTTATCCAATACCAAAATTCTTACCATGAAAGTTACTTATATCACATTAAACAAGATTACTTTTCCATTAAGATGATAGAATTCATGAAGTAATAACATTTCAAACTTGAAGATTGGTCTAGTTTAATTGCACTCGTACTTTTTTTTTTTTCTTTCTAATATTTCTATTAACATATGGACACTCGAATCATTAGTTGTAGTTGCTATTTTTAATCACACTATTTGATACAAAGAATGTATTTATTGATTCCAAACTCATACATATGATGAATATATGTTTTTTAAATGGGTCATTGCTGAAAGCTTAGACTTGGCCGGTGTAACATTTGATGCATTTTAGAATACTCTGTGATTAAGGTTTAACAAATATGATTGTTAAATATTTAATATTAAGAACATCCTTTCACTATTAATGTTAGCGATAACTAATCTATTATCTTAAATTTTTTTAATTGAAAAGTTTAAGGAGACAATGTTAGGGATAAGTACCTTTTGGCACCGGTTAACCGGTGCTAATAACAACAATATGCCACCAGTTAACCGGTGCCAAAAGCTCTTTTTCCCACTGGTTTTGAAACGGTGGTGTAGGGAATATTTCAAGCATTAAACCCCTAGCTTGAACCCCACTGTGATCATACACTAAAGTACGGTGGCGTCCAAAAGGGAAGAAGATAGAGTAAAAGAGTCGCCAACAAGTTTTAGGAACATGTAAACCGTTCACAGGGTGAAGGTTACACCCCTTAACGATCCAAGAGATCGTCAACTCCATAAGGTATAGAACCAAATAAGGGTTCGGGGATGAAGGTACAAATCCAACCTAAAATAGATTGAACCTGCCCTAATAATAGGCCTCTACTTTATTCTGATCGTATTCATGTGCGCTTTCGGATTAACATACAATCAATACAATTAACCCTAAACCTGCTTAATCTATGTTGGTTGAATATTAATGCACAAATAAATCTGTTATTGGCGATCACTTGAATTATAATCATATTAACCCTAAACAAGATTATTAAATTATCTTATTAAGCGTGATTATAAGTATAAATTTCCTTTAAACATGCATAAAAGGCGTGATAAAAAAATAACAATAAAATATCAAGCAACATAATAAATAAATTATAATAATAATAATTATAAAAATAATCATGTTAAAGCATAATAATAGCAAGATCCTAGGCATGATACTTACAAGATTAATAACAAACCCTAGCATGTCACTAGGCAATAAAAATCAAATCTTTAGCCCTAACATGATACTAACAATCATAAATATTAGGAAGAAAATAAAAGGCATCATAACAATCATATTTAATATTAAAATTACCCTAGACATGATACTAGGAATATCATAATAACAATATAAACATGATTTCTACATTATAATATCAATTAAAACCATTAAAGACCTTACTTTGATGCCTCGTACCTCTTTCTAATAACAAAATACACACCTTATTAACTTCAAGGAAAATATAAAACAAACAATTAAATTAAATAATTGAAAGAGAGATTTGGGACCAAACCCTCAGAAATTAAACCTTTCACGTCTAGGGCGAAGGCAACTTCGAATATGGCTAGGTGTTTCTAGTGCTAATGAATGCGGAATTTTGTATGAAAAGCGAGTTTAGAAGAGAGAAAAAAAGAGAGATGAATGAATGAATTAGAAGAGAATGAGAATTGAAAACTGATTATAGGTGAATGAAAACGGAGTTTTTACGTCGTTATTTATAGAGAAATCATCCAAAAAGATAAAATATCAAAACAGAGCACTTGGCGCACGTGAAACAGAGCTGGCGCCAACCTTGGCTAATTGGCACCAGGCGCCAGGCCTAGCTCCAGGCGCCAATGGCTGGCGCCAGGCCTAGCTCTAGGCCCCAATGCCTGGCGTCAAGCGCTAGTCCTGTTTTTTACGCGTTTTTGAAAATCAGATAAGTTTGCCGTACTAGAGGATAAAATCGTATCTTTTCCTCGAAAATGCTTTTTTATTTTAATTAAAACTCTAAAAAGTCAACAAAAGTCAATTTATCAATGCTAATCGAATTAGGAATTAAAAGAACCTTCTAGAAGAATCTAGAAGACTAAAACCATTCCTAATTGCATTAGGAATGATAAATCATATTAGGCCCTCCCTTAAATCATTGGGCCGCATATAAGGCTCAAACCGGGCCAGGTTAGTAATTTGGCCATAATTTCCTCAATATTTATCGCAATTGGGCTTATAATATATCGATTGAAAGCTCTTGTCAAGCCCCATCCAACTACACTACTATTGGACCCATATCATGGACCAACCGAACTGGATTGGATGTTTTCTTAAAATAAGTTTTTAAAAACAGAGAGAAGAGAAAAGAAATTAAAACTATCCGCAACACTAAACTTTCCACACTTTCGCTTCAGTCAATTATGATTCAACGTGAAAGGTACTCATCACCGGGTTTGGTTTTGGGGAGACACAAATCGGTGTCTACAGAAGCCTCCACTTTGACTGAGTTTGGAGAAACGCAAGTTTCGAAAACAAAAGTCAAAGTAGCGATAGGGACGGTGAATGATTCAGAACGTTCTGCGATCCTAAACCACTCTTGTAACGCCGATACCTTCAAAACTAGCATTAGTTAAACAGATAAAAGAGTTAAGAAACGCGTATCTTGCACCGTCGAGCACACGTCTCTGAAAGTAACCGATTGTTTTGATGACCTCCTGCAAGCTAGAGAATGCCACCCCACTTGAAAACCGCTACGCCTGTAACTGCTTCCAATATAGAAGACTGCTTCGCCTGAAACGATCCTCCCCCGGTATGATAATATTCCACGTCCAAGGGAATACCATCGAAGATTTCTTCTCTTGAAACAATCCTCAGTTGTTTGTGACAACTCTCCACAATCTAGGGAACGCCACCTTGCTGTTTCGATGTTCACTCGTCTCTGAATCGATGTTCACTCGTCTCTGAACAAAGAGTTTCTTTTTGATATGTTCACGCGTCTCTGAAAAAAGAGCTTCTTTTTTATGTGTTCAATTTCCGTTGTGATAGTCTTCGAAAAGATCACTGCTTTTTAATCCTGAATACTGCCATGCAAGTACGTCGGCACTTTGTTGCTTGTGAACCAGTATGTCGGTGCTTTTGCTGTGATGACAATCCTCTTTTCTTTGGGAATAGTTGCCAACATAACTCTTGTATAATTTATGACAATCCAATTTAGGGAAAGTTGTCAATGCCACGTAACAATCCATCCTTGGAAATGTTGCCACGATGAAGCGACAATCCGTACCTCGGAAAATTTGCCAAAATCCAATCTTTGGAAAAGTTGCCAATGCTTCGTAACAATCTTTCATAAGAACTTTGCTACGGTCGACAATCCACATTTTGGAATATAACTCTTACCTTGGAAATTTTCCAATGCTATGCGACAATCCTTTTAGGAAAATATTGCCACGACTGACAATTCGCGTCTTGGAACATTTGCAAAAAAGAGTCGACCGACAATCCACTTCGGGAAAATTTGCCACTTATTGAAATGAATGACAATCCACGTTGAGGAACCTTTGCCGAAATTTATGATGAATGGAGTCCTACAACTATCATTTGGGAAATTTTTCCATAGGGCACTGGGTGAATGAAAATCCAATCTCGGAAAACTTGCCAAAGATCCATGAATGTATGACAATTCGAACTTGGAAAAACTTGCCAAACAAAGAAGGAGCACGACAATCCACGCTTGGAAACTTTGCCAGAGATGACAATCCAATCTTGAAAAAATTGTCATTGAAGAAGATGCACGACAATCCATTTTTGGAAATATTGTCAGTTGGGGATGACAATCCAATTTTGGGAAAACTTTGTCGTTTAATAAGAATGCGCGACAATCCATATTTGGAAATATTGTCGTTTAAGTGCTTGCTTTTGAACCGATTGTAATGAGCCAGTGTTTTAGGCGCTTAAGCTAATTGAGACGATCTTTCGTCAGGTCAATCACTTACTACGATTGTAATTGATCTGACTACTAATCATGTCAAATTTCTTATAGGGGCTAACTGGCGTACCAAGGAACCCGAAATTGCTGCATGAGGTCAAAATCACCTTTCTGAGAGGCTTCAAGCTCTGTCGCTGCAGAAATATCTCTGGCGACAAGAATTGGAGTAGGGTCTTCTCTATTTTGCTGCACCTGTATTTATTTTTTACTATAGAACTTTGCCATTATTTTTCATTATCTTAGGGTTGACCTAAGGTTTAGCATTTCTTGACTCATCGACTTGACATGACTCAAGGCATAATCTTGACTCGCTGTGATTGACTCGAGGTTGACTCGACTCAAAGTGTTTGACACATGTATTAGACTCAAATCAAAGTGATATGACACGACATGACTCAATGTGTACATGACTTGTGTGTGCATTATAATGTGATCGTGCGACTCGAAAATGCAAAAAAGCAAAAAATTTCCGTCATTTTTGTTGAGGGTACCGACTTTCTCCCGAAAAAGAAAGACGCGAAAAAAGAATCGAAAGTTTGAAGATGCATGTTGAATGAGCTTAGTCAAATGTTGTTTAATGCTATCTCTCAAGGTTCAAGGATTAATCCATCCTAGGCTATCTCAACTGTTGACTCAATGAAAGTATTAGGGTAACTTAGGCACGGAGGCTAAGCACTTTATACTTTGTGATGCAATGACAATTATGATTGATGAGTGATGTTGATATGACAAGGCATGCTTCATCGTTGTGTTAAGATTTCATGACAAAGGGTTCCTAAGGGAAGTATATTTGGTCATGTATCTGTGTAGTGTGTGAAAGTGATACTAAAGTTAGGCCACAAGGGCTAAGTGTATGGAAAGATATTATTTTTTGAAGAGTCAAATAATGGTGACTCATAGGCTAGGTAGGCTAATGATGTAGGGATCAAGCCCCCAAGTCTAGCTCTAAGTAAATAGGGATGAGCATAGGAGATCCCTTGATATGATCATGGTGTAAGTGTGTGAATGTGAATATGAATGCAATTTTTATTACGGTCGTACCTCGATGTGAGGTTGCCTACGTATCCGTTAGGAATCAGGCCAAACGTAGCTCTAACCGAACCTCGCACAAGTGTGTATACCTCTAAAAGGTCTTTTAAGGGTTGTAAAGTGGTTAGGCTAAAGGTTATAGAAGAAGGAGATAAAGGCTCAAGACCCTCGATAAGCCCCCAAGGTGTGCAACCTTTCTTTTGAATCTTTGTATTTTTATGCTTGAGTTTCTACTCTTTTTAAGCTCTCTTCTTTTTTTTGCTTCAGCATTTATTTTATTTTTGCAAGTGTGGGCAATCCCGATCATGCGATCTATCACTCACTTGGCATTCATGTTTCTCAGGCACGGTACCGAGCACTCGATAAGAGACGCAATCTAAGACGTGTTCATATCAAAGATATTTTCATGTCAAAGACATTGGAACACTTGCCCTTTTGTACACTTTTATTTATTTTTTGCTTTTGCTTATTTTTGCTATTTTAATTTTTTGAATCACTCAAGTCTATTTTTAGAATTGAATAAGTTGCACACCATCCCATCCCAAGATTAGGTAGATGTAGGTTGAAAAAAGAAGGGTATATCGTTAGACGAGGCTCAAAGTGGTTTATGAAGAAAGGATTTTAAATTTGAAAGGTGAAAGGAGATATGATGTGGCTACAAGGGGTGCCTCAAATCATTGGTATACCTTGTGCTTAATTCGACATGGATTTTTGTATTTATTATTTTTTTTTTATATTTAATGCAATATAATGAAATGATCATATATAAGGAAATAAATGCTCATTTTATTAAAAAAAAAAGGGGAAAAGGAAAAAAAAAAAAACTACAAAATTAATCTAAAGGAAAAGAAAAGGTGCCTATGCTAGACTTATTGTGGAAAGGAAAAAATGAGAAAGAAATAGAAAAAGAGGTCATGAAATCTTGTCGTTGAAGCTTGCCTTTGTCTTGTGTTGTTTGCTCCGACATCATCCAGTCTTCTCGCTAGCTAGAGGCAATGGGATCTTGTTTGCTTCTATGAGATCTTGAATGAGGTTTTGAAACCTGTAGCATTCGTCAGTGGTATGACCGCGTCCTCGATGGTACTTGCAATAGGAGTTTGGATTCCATCTTGAAGATCGATTTTCTGGTGTTGGATCCTCGGTAGGGCCAATAGGTTTGATTAATCCTCGATCGTAAAAAGGTCAAAAGCAACATCGTAGGTCATTCCAATGGGTGTGAACTCTCACCTGGGTTTCCTTTTAGATCCTTGATTGTCCATGGCTAAGACACCATTATGGTCCAAGGTACTAACATTATTACTCGAGTGGGCATTTTCAAAGAAGGATTGTCGTTCTTCTTTCCTTTCCTGCCACCGTGGTTACTATTGTTACTAGCTTTTTGCTTTGCGAGGTCGTCTTCGATCTCGATTCCGATGTCATAAACGGCCTTGAAAGTATTCAGATTGTGTTGATATTTTAAATGCTTCGAATACTTTTCTTGGAGATTCTTGATAAACATCCTCACAGACTCCTTTTCGATGGGGACCTCAATCATCTTGGCGGAAGTTTTCCTCCATTTATTGAAGAAAGAAGTAAAGCCTTCATTCTCTTTTTGTCTTAGCATCTCAAGTTGTCTATGGTCGGTTTCAACTTGGATATTGCACTTGTACCTATCAACGAAAGATTTTACCATCGATTCCCAGGTAGAGGTTTTCTCCTTGTCAAGGGAGAAGAACCATTGTTGGCAAACGGTCTCGAGAGATAGTGGGAACAGAGAAGGAAAAACCTTCTTATCGATACCCTTAATGTTCATTATGGTTTCAAAAGCTCTTCCATGGAAATAAGGGTTATTTGTTGCCTTGAATTTAGTGATGTCAGTGGCGTTGAACTTATGTGGAAGAAGTTCTTTGTCCAGCGAGACCCCTTGTGAACTCATGCCCTGAAATTTGTAGTCACTAGATAGCTTGCTCAAGCTTTCTTGCATGAGGTTCATTTGTTGTTGCTTCACGGGATCATCGATCTTGAGTGTGAGTAGCTTCAGTGTCTCAGTCACGGTAACCAATTGGTTCCTAAGCTCATTGACATCTTCTTGAGTTGCCATTATCTTTTTAGCCTTCCTCTTTTGACGAATCGGTTTATCAAAAAGTGAGACTTGAATAAAGAGGTTGTCCTTGATTAATCGCCCTTCTCTCCTCGACCAAGAACTGTGGAAAAGGAATTTGGGGATACTCATTGTTAATTATTTGACTTAAACTTTATTCAACATGCAATGGATTGAGGAAATGAAGAAAGATTGGAATAGAATGTGAAGAATATTTAGATGTAGATGGAGGGATATGGAGAATTAGGAATAGAAGGTACCCCCCAACTCAAATGACGGAAAAGACCGACTCATGCGTGAACCTAAGACCTGGTCATGGTGACATATACTCAAAGTGTGTGCTAAGACTAGTGAGTGTAGTGACATGTTAAGACTCGTGTTATGACCATGTGGCTAGACTATGTGACTTAGACTCAATTAATGACTCGACAAGGTGTTATTGACAGTGAAAATTAACCGAATTAATTAGCAAACTGATTAATTAGACACTAGGTGATGACTAGACCAATAATCCGAACTATCTGCCAAACGGCAGAACTGGCGTCACACTGTGTAGCTTGGCGCCAGACGACAGAGTTGTCGCCAGGCGCCACACTAAATTTTGGCGCCAATGGTGGAGCTTCAATCTGAGACTGTTTTCGGTGTTATTAATCAACTAGGGTATGCCTAAAGTCGTACTAGTCAATTCTGATTAAAACATTAGACTTTATTGACTCAAATTAATTAATTAATTAATTAGGCAAAGTTCTTTAAGTCATTAATTTATTTAATCTCAACACAAGTCAACAAACGGTTAAGAGAAACATAGAATATATGCACAACAAATAATGCACAATTAGTCAAGTAGGCACAATTGCAACCTAACCATGGCTCTAGTTCTCTAAAGTTCGGGATATGGTTTAGTCAATAGAGGGTCCATGGTTAAATGTCCGGATACACCGCGCGGAAGCCTTACCGTGAAGGGTTGGCGCGAGTGGATGGGACACCCCGAGCTTTAGAAAAAACTCGCTTCCATGGTTTGGTGAATTCAACATTCTCGGATGTACCCTTTGTTGCACAGAGCGTTCAATCAGGTAGATGAAGCATGAATTCCCAGAGGGTTATGTCCATATGTAGAACACATATGGGTTTCAGAAAAGTGAGAAAAAGTTCAATCAGGAAGTAGGATCGAGCAAACAATACGAAAATCCGGTCGAAATTAGAACGCATATTTCTGGCTCGGTATTGGGGGAGGTTGGTGCCAGCAATCAGAGACTGGCGCCAGTTTTTAACTGTAGTGCCTAGCGCCAATGCTAGCGTCTGGCGCTACGACTTAATTCTGGCGCCAAGCTCTGGCCCCTGGCGCTACTTCCCACATGCCTCAGCAGCTTTCTGTGCTCGATAAATTTTTCCAGTTTCGCGCGGTGTTATTTCGGTCCTAGTTGTGAAAGATATTTCTTAAATTTCCTATGTGTAAAATCCTATGTTTTTAACTCATTACGGATTGTCTTTCCAATGAGATCTTTTTTATGCATATGACAATAATGTTAATCAAAATTACGCACATGAAATACTTAGAACGTTTCGAGTCTCATCCATTCATTCTAAATCGTTGCCGAAACAAATTCAGGAATTAAAATAGAAATCCTCCCTAGCGGAGTTGCCAAAAACTGTAGGGAATATTTCAAGCATTAAACCCCTAGCTTAAACCCCACTGTGATCATACACTAAGGTACGGTGGCGTACAAAAGGGAACAAGATAGAGCAAAAGAGTCGCCAACAAGTTTTAGGAACTTGTAAACCGTTCACAGGGTGAAGGTTACACCCCTTAACGATCCAAGAGATCGTCAACTCCATAAGGTTTAGAACCAAATAAGGGTTCGGGGATGAAGGTACAAATCCAACCTAAAAGAGATTGAACCTGCCCTAATAATAGGCCTCTACTTTATTCTGATCGTATTCATGTGCGCTTTCGAATTAACATATAATCAATAGGATTAACCCTAAACTTGCTTAATCTATGTTGGTTGAATATTAATGCACAAATAAACCTTTTATTGGCGATCACTTGAATTATAATCACATAATTAACCCTAAACAAGATTATTAAATTATCTTATTAAGCGTGATTACAAGTACAAATTCCCTTTAAACATGCATAAAAGGTGTGATCAAGGAATAACAATAAAATATCAAGCAACATAATAAATAAATTATAATAATAATAATTATAAAAATAATCATGTTAAAACATAATAATAGCATGATCCTAGGCATGATACTAACAAGATTAATAACAAACCCTAGCATGTCACTAAGCAATAAAAATCAAATCTTTAGCCCTTACATGATACTAACAATCATAAATATTAGGAAGAAAATAAAAGGCATCATAACAATCATATTTAATATTAAAATTAACCCTAGACATGATACTAGGAATATCATAATAACAATAAAAACATGATTTCTACATTATAATATCAATTAAAACCATTAAAGTACTTACTTTGATGCCTCGTACCTCTTTCTAATAACAAAATACACACCTTAGTAACTTCAAGGAAAATATAAAACAAACAATTAAATTAAATAATTGAAAGAGAGATTTGGGACCAAACCCTCAGAAATTAAACCTTTCACGTCTAGGGCGAAGGCAACTTCGAATATGGCTAGGTGTTTCTAGTGCTAATGAATGCGGAATTTTGTATGAAAAGCGAGTTTAGAAGAGAGAAAAAAAGAGAGATGAATGAATGAATTAGAAGAGAATGAGAATTGAAAACTGATTATAGGTGAATGAAAACGGAGTTTTTACGTCGTTATTTATAGAGAAATCATCCAAAAAGATAAAATATCAAAACAGAGCACTTGGCGCACGTGAAACAGAGCTGGCGCCAACCTTGGCTAATTGGCACCAGGCGCCAGGCCTAGCTCCAGGCGCCAATGGCTGGCGTCAGGCGCTAGTCCTGTTTTTGACGCATTTTTGAAAATCAGATAAGTTTTCCATACTGGAGGATAAAATCGTATCTTTTCCTCGAAAATGCTTTTTGATTTTAATTAAAACTTTGAAAAGTCAACAAAAGTCAATTTATCAATGCTAATCGAATTAGGAATGAAAAGAACCTTCTAGAAGAATCTAGGAGACTAAAACCATTCCTAATTACATTAGGAATGATAAATCATATTAGGTCCTCCCCTAGATCATTGGGCCGCATATAAGGCTCAAACCGGGCCTAGTTTAGTAATTTGGCCATAATTTCCTCAATATTCATCGGAATTGGGCTTATAATATATCATTGGAAAGCTCTTGTCAAGCCCCATCCAACTACACTACTATTGTACCCATATCATGGACCAACCAAACTGGATTGGCTGTTTTCTTAAAATAAGTTTTCAAAAACAGAGAGAAGAGAAAAGAAATTAAAACTATCCGCAACACTAAACTTTCCACACTTTCGCTTCATTCGATTATGATTCGACGTGAAAGGTACTCATCACTGGGTTTGGTTTTGGGAACACACAAATGGGTGTCTAAAGGTGGCATATATGGAGGAATTGGCACCCCCCCCCCCACAAACTCAGCGGTTCAAACTGATGGGTTTATGGTGGTTTGAACCAGTGCCAATTTCTAATTTTCTACTAGTGCTTGTTTCCACTACTCTCCATTAAAAATGAGTCATCATAAGGCTAAGTTAAAGACGAGGCCAACAACACACACAATCAGTAAATTTGAATACATAAGCGCACTAAACACACTGACATGCTTTTACCTAACAACTCACAACTTACCTTGTTGCACCTGTTTCCAAGAACACAACATACAACAAAACTTCTCAACTAATTAACAAAAAATAATTTATTTAGTTTTGATTATGCATCGAACGGGTTTCCCCCTAACCTTCCCCACTAAAGAGGTACTAACACGGGAGCTAACTATGTCAGTATAAAAGAATCATTCGTAAGTGGCGGGATTCATGCGCATAATAAAAAGAAAAATACAACGTTTGGTATTCCCATTAGAAGTTATGGTCAAATATAATGTCGCATAATTTCCCCCATTTATTCATACTCAAGGTATATAAGCTCTAAGAGTTTTGGTGCGTAAACTTTTTCAATTTATGTTCTTTACAATTTATTAAACTTGGTGATGACTCTCAAATCATAATAACATCAAACATCATAGTTATTCAAACAATTAAACACTCCAATTTAATTCTTGAATAATTAGTGACGACATGATATTTAATGTTGAACCCTTAGCTTTTAAAATCTACGTTGGTATCAAAGACACCTTAAATGCTTAATGCGCCAAAAATCCTATCCATCGGTGTTAAAAACAACTTAAGTGCACTAAGGTACCAACATACAATTTATTCCTCGTGAACATAGACACTTACATAGCTCTTTTTCCATGCTTATAGCATCAATAAAAATTATATTAAACATAATAAAATCTCTTTTAATATTCCAATCCAAATTACACATTTAGTTTAATTATCAATCTTTCTATCATGCCATAAATAAAAGTGTGGTTCATATTCAACATGACAAACTATTATTTTCCAATCATTAATCCATCATGTATAAATAAATCATGCTTCATAATTCAATCATTAATATCAACCAAATTACAATTTTTATTCATAATCTGGCATGATACTACTTGTAATCAAATAATCACATCTAGCATGATACTACATCACCGAAAATATGCTAAGTACGCTAACGTACCTTGAATACAATCTTAATATCGCCATGACTAATAGAAATCATTCACTTCGAAGACTCCTACAATTTAAAATAATAATATAGCATTAACACCCTCTCTACACAAATTTCCAGCAGCAATATATATTCTTATTAAAGCACTCATAATTTAATTAAAATAAGCTGAAATTTTATTTAAAACCTCATACTTTAATCTCAATTAATGGGTAATTAAAATTCCTTATAGAAACTTGATTTTTATTAGACTGCCAAAAATTCTAGCATTATATATTAATGAAAACTTGCTGTAATTAGTCTGTAAAACACATAAATCATAGATCTAAACCACCCTAAATCATAATCCTTCAATAAGTAATAATTTATGAATCTAGGGTTTCAAAATTGGGGCTTTTAATTAGAATTAAAATCTTAACATTTAATTACACCATACATAATATTAATCATCATAATATTAATCACAAAAACCATATTTAATAATTAGATCTAAGGTTTAACAAAAATTAAAACAAAGATTTTTTTTTTCGGAAATTCGACCAGTAGCCACGGCACCATTGTCGGCTGCTGCTGGCAGTGCTAGCGGTGGCCGGCGGCCTACCAGTGGTGTGGTGGTGGCCGACGATGGTGAAAGCCGAAAAGTGGAAGGGGAAAAAGAAAGTAAAAGAAAAGAAATATAAAGGAGAAGAGGGAGAAAGTTTACCTTGGGTTTTTCTACACTTTGAGCAAAGTTTAATTTTCCCAAGTGTTGAATATTTATACCACTTTATCTAGAAACCCTTCTTACCTAGACTTTCCTTTTTTAATCTTTCCTAATCCCTTTCCTAATAAAACTTTACTAAAATAAAACTTTCCTAAATTAACCCCAACTTAAATAAAATAATTAATTAAATAGCTTTCCCTTTTAAAATATTTCCAAACTTATTTAAAATAAATAATTAAAATTCAATAAATACAACATTTTAAATTATTTAAATACTCCACAAAATACTAATTTTAAATAAAATACGTATAAAAATACGGGTTATTACACTATGGCTGGGCAGGATCATCAACCTACCACAACAGGGCAGGCTGTGGGCGCAGGCCAGGCGCAACAAGGCAGCCCAGCCTCTACTACATCCACTGGAATTCCAGCGGCAGCCAGGTCGAGCGAGCAGCACAGCAGCAGTCTGGCCCCTGCCGAGCAGCCTTGTGGCAATTTCATTTAGCCCCAACCAAAGTAGTTAGGTAAGGGTTACCGTAGAAGTTTCCTTCTGTTAAACTTCTTGACTATGTTACTTATTCCGTTTTTGCTAATAATTCATCTCCGTCCTCTCCGTCATCCAATACTCCTTCAGGTACGCCTTACCCTTTAACACACTACATAAATTGTGACATGTTTCGTGTACAATATCGTAAGTTTTTGGCAACTGTCCTTCAAGGGAAAGATCCAAAAGTCATTAAAAGAAGACATGACTTTGGAAGGTTGGCGTCGTTCTATAAAAGAAGAGATACGAGCCTTAGAGGACAATGGGACGTGGATGTACTTTAGAGCATCTTCCTCAAGGGAAGAAAGCTTTAGGAAGTCAATGGGTGTATAAGACAAAGTTTTTGTCTAATAGTGATGTTGAATGTCTTAAGTCTCGGTTAGTGGTTTTTGGCAATCATCAACAAGAAGGTATATATTATGGTGAGACCTTTGCTCCGTTCGCCAAAATGACAATGGTTTGAGTTGTTCTTGCAATGCAGCTTCTAAAAATTAGGAGCTTCATCAGATAGATGTCCATAATGCCTTTTTAAATGGTGATCTTGATGAGAAGGTATACATGAAATTACCTCCCTGTTTTGAGAGCTCGAATCCGAGTTTGGTTTGTCCTTTGAGAAAGTCTTTGTATGGGTTGAACCAAGCTCCGAGGTATTGGTTCGCAAATCTTACTTCACCTATAAAAGGGTATGGTTTCCTATAGTCTTACTATGATTATTCACTTTTCACATATACTAATGGCACAGTTCAGATTAATTTCTTAGTATATGTTGATGCTCTTATTAATTCTAGTAATAATTCCGATACAATGACTGTTTTCAAGGCTAATTTATGTGATTGTTTCAAGATGAAGGACCTAGGTCCTTCGAAATATTTTTTGGGCATAGAGGTTGCTCGTAGTGCTTCTGGTTTACTTCTCTGTCAACGAAAGTATACATTGGATATTATTTTGGAGACAATTATTAGGGGCAAAACCGAGTGGTTTTCTAATTGAGCAAACTCACAAGCTTAGCCTCGCGAGTGGGGACTTGCTTACAGTTCCTGAGACATATTGTAGGCTAGTAGGGAGATTGATATATCTCTCAGTTACGAGATCGGATTTGGTGTACTCAGTTCATGTTCTTTCTCAGTTTATGCAGGAGCCTCTGATTGAGCACTGGGAAGCTTCTTTGCGAGTGGTTCGATATTTAAAGGGTACCCCGGGTCAGGGGATCTTGTTAAGTGCATATAGTTATTTAACCTTGTAGGGGTGGTGTGATTCTGATTGGGCGGAATGTCCCCTTACTCGTCGTTCATTGACAAGTTGGCTAGTATTTTTCGGACACTCTCCTATTTCTTGGAAGACCAAGAAACAACCTATTGTGTCTATCTCTTCGGCTGAGGCCGAATATCGCTCCATGAATTCAATTACTAATGAGTTGAAGTGGTTGAAGGCTTTGTTATTGAGTCTAGGAGTGCAACACCCAAAGGAAATCCAGTTATTTTGTGATAGTCAATATGCCCTACACTTTACCAAAAATCCAGTCTTTCATGAGCGAACGAAGCATATTGAGATTAACTGCCACATTGTTCGTGATGCTATTACTGAAGGCTTAATTGCTTCATCATATATTTCCACTTCATCGCAATTAGCGGATATATTTACAAAGGCACTTGGGAAGACTCAGTTTTATCATCTTCTTTCCAAGTTGGGCATTTTTTATCCTCATGCTCCAACTTGAGGGGGAGGGCTATTGCGGATATATTTTTAGTATCATAGGATATATTATGTTACCAAACTTTGTGGCTAGTAAATCTTTAAATAATCTTTTGAATGTTTCTTAATCATATCATAGTAGGGTTAGTTCTTGTATTATATATTGGTTACAAAGTCATGAATGAAGAACCTTGAGTTGTTGTTGGACTTACGATCATGTCATAAAATAATTCATGGAAATATTAAATTAAATTGTTGGCATTGCTGGTACACCTTCAATAAGTTTTATTTCTTGTAAAAAAAAAGTTTTATTTTGTTGTAAAATCACTGGATATCTATTGGATAAACATAATCATAATTCCATCTTTCAATTTAATTTCAAGCTTAATTTGATACCCCATAAGTATCTAGGTTAGTAACATAATCTACTTAAAACTCAAAATCTCTATTTATAAATCTTTGATGAAGTATAAGATAGTGATGAAATACATCCATTTTGGTAAAATCATGTTACAAAGGTGAAAATTCACAAAAACAAATCCCGATTAAAATAAATTAATAACGTTCTTCAAAAAAAAGGAAAATTATCAAGAATAACATGACCTACCACTGGTCTTCCAACAATAAAGCGATCTTTCAAATATTTTATAAAACGACCTTTGACCTACATCTTTCATAAATAGAATGTGACCGCTTGGTAACCTGATACTTACAACATGTGTCGCTTTATAATTAGCAAATTGCTTTTTTGTTTAAAAATATTATTCATTAAAATAATAAATTAGAATTAAAAAATAATAAAAACAAAAACCCAACAACCCCAACCCCGTGAACAACCCCCTCTTCAGCAGTCTACCACCATCTTCACCACAACCACGAACCTCACTATTACCGTCTGCCGACCACCATGTTGTCTCCATCACAAACCCACCCCACGCCGACCAACACACTGACCTCCTGATGGACCCAGCCTTGCGCCGAACTCCTCTCACCTTTGAACCCCCACGCCGACCATAGAACGCCTCCCTCCTTGGATTCCCCACAAACCCAGCCTCCCATCGACGCATGCGACTTTCTGTTTATAACCCCCACGTTGACACCTATCTCCTTGGCGATGAACTTAAGAGTTTTGATAATGATGAAGAATATAAATTAGCAAACTTCAATTAATAAGATTTCTCTAAATGTGGAAATTTGAAAAGGTGAAGTAGACTTTGGAAGTGGTAGAGTAACATAACTATGAAGACTCAAAGAGATTTCAAGGAAAGTTAAAGAAGATAGATGAAGAGTTCCAACCAGCAAATTACCGAGTTCCCTAGCTAACAGGAGCATGAAGACAGCAAGTTTAGAAGCTCAACTTGGCCTACGTTAAAGACAACAAGTTTCATAAGAACTTGGCCTACAAAGTTCCAATTGAGAATTGGAAGTCAATTGATAGCAGGAACTTATTTTTGGACTGCGTGAAGCCCAAGTATTCTGGAATGCAATAATTGATGGAGCAATTTAGTCTTGTTAAGTTTTAATTCTTTAGAATTGTTGTAAATATGTTTGGCAGGTTTATACATGAGATTTATTAGAAATGTGACAAAAGCTTGGCAAGCTTAAATTAGGAAAGATTTAAAGAAGATAAGTTTTGAGAAAATATTTATTAAAAGTATTTTATTTCATAAAATCCGGATTTTCTAGAAGATATTATTCTTTTCAATAATTATCTTTGATAAGTTTTTCTAAAAATATTTTATTCTAAAAGATTTACTTAAAAACCTTGTTTTGTGATTTTGGTAAAATAACATAATTATCTTTTTCAAAACCCTAATTTCTATATAAACTAGTCTTATATAAATTGTAGTATTCACATTTCATATTTTCTATGAGTTTATACGTGAAAAATTCGAAGAGTGCTTGTGTAAGTTTGCCAAGTTCATTCCTTGTCATATTAGTATCGCATTTCATGTGTATCTTACCTTTCATATACTAGAGTTCAATTATTTGTATTGGTTGGGTTCTTGGGTTTGTGTGTGTGATTATAGCTTCCAAGTTGAAGCTGAGTAAGAGTACTTAGGAAGTACGAGTGAATCTAAGTAAGGGACTTGGATTGGGTAGAATGAATAGGTTCTACTATGTAGCGAATTTAGTCTGGAACTTGTGAGTAAAGGTCTGAGCATAATAGGTTGTAACTTGTCAGTTTTCCCTATTATAGTGGATTGGTTTGGTTCTTAAAATCTCTTAGAGGGTCGAGGTTTTACTTCTATTTGGGCCTTGGAAGGTTTCCTCGTAAAATACTGTGTGCATTGCAAGTTCCTTGACATACTATTTCATATTCCGCAAAAGTAATCATTAGTAACTCACATACAATTCACCCCCCACTTATAGTGTTCGTCTCAACTAACACTTGGAACCCCCAAGAACCAAGCTTGCTGATGTGGTTACCGCTTCCGAGTTAGTGGTGTTGTGAGTTAGGGTTGGGGCCCTAGGGAGGTGGCTAACGACAAAATGGAGAAGAGATAAATGGGGAGGGGAAATATGGAAAAGGGAGGGATTTTCTTTTTTAATTTAAAATCATTATCATCTAAATTAAAAAAAAAAAGTTTAACCAATTATAATGCGACACGTGTCTAATTTACCTATAAAACAAGTCACCGATTTTTTATTCTATTTATAGAAGATTCATGTCAAAGGTTATTTTATTCCGGAATAATCTAAATATCGTTTTATTTTTGGAAGATCGGTGAAATGTCGTATTATTCTTGGCAATTTTTCCTAAATAAAATTGAGAGCTGTATAAAGTTATTTAGAATATAATATAATGTATACTAATATATTAAAAAGTATCCCTAATTAGTATATATGTCATGTAGACCCTTTCATTACGCCACTTCAACTACTAAAATTTTCATTACGGCACGTGACTCTCCCTTTCATTTATTTCTCATTTCATGTCATGCACTTTTCATATAAAAAGTTCTCCACAAGATTTGAATATACCCTCTAGTTCTAGAATTGTATACCCTACCATCAAGCTATATAATATTTTATATTATCATAAGAATACAAAACATTACTGTGTAGAAAATAACAATATGATTAGCAAATTTAATAACAAGAATTTTGAGTCATAATTAAAACATATACCACCTACGCTTCGCATTACTCGCAACAAAATTAAAAGGTATTATTTGTGAGACATAAACTATTCCTTTGCTGCGAGTAATGCGCAGCGGAAGTAGTATTAATATTCAATCCCATATAGGGTGACAATTAAAATGTATGGAGATGATAAGAAACATTTTATTTAAAAAGAATTGATTTAATCTGTTAAGGATATTTTAAAAGGAAAATGGGGCAATGTGTTTTGAGGTGAATAATCTGTTTAAAGCCCATGTGCATATAATCCAAATGTATTCGAACCAATTAGTCAAAGCAATACATCCAAAGTACTTCCTCAATCCTTGTTTAATTGTAAAATTAGTTTCATTCTTTTCAATATTTAGTTATTTATACATATTACATCATTAATATCTTTAATTATTTATTTTATTAAAATAATAAAAGCCTAATGTTTTGAATGTTGTATTAAGGTATATATTGGTAATTTTTTAAACGAATTTCCAATAATTTAGTTTCAAATATGTAATGGTCAAAACTAGTAGAAATATATTAAATCGATCGAAAATTGAGTTAATTAACAGTATTTACTAAACTTATTTTCGTATCCTCATTATCAAATTCTTAGATCCATATCTATGCGTTCCTCACTCATATCCCTACTTTATAAAAAGTAAAATCTTGCTCTTATGAATAGTGTTGTGACAATTATAACCCCAAAAATGTGTATTTACGCATTTTCCCCCATTTAATATTACAAGATTTTTTTTAATACTATATATTTTCTCTCTGTTATTACATACGTTTTCATCTTCCTATTTAATCGGTTGAATTATTGGTTTCGAGTTTCAACCACAAAGTCACTGACTATCTTCAAAGGTATTTTTCAATTTTAATTTCAATTGTTTTAAAGGTTTTGAGTGATTTTAGATTTTAAGGTATTATCCTTTTTAAGTTTTAGGGTCTGGGTATTCATCTATTTTTCCTAACTTTGATTGGATTTTGAAAGAAAAAAATATACTAGATAATTAAAGTGAATGGAGAACCAGAAACACTATAAGAGAGGGAAATATACCAACTTCCGAGCACTACCCCATGAAATCCCCTCATGTCTCTTTCTATTCTTTCAATTTGATCATTTCATGAATATTTGTCAGTGACTTTGTGGTTTGTCCAGTTAAGCGCTACCACAAATCCGATCAAAAGGTACTTTAATTCTATACGATTTTTTAGGATTTTTATTTATGATCTTTAGATTGGATTTTGGTTTTGATTTTGGGGATTGTAGAATTTTACAAAGGTGGCTTTCAACATTGCTATTAGATTCGTTGTTATGAGATGCAATGGACATCTAAATTTTGATTATAATTTTGGGATTAAGAGCGTAAAATGAGAGTCTACAACTTTAAAAGACGCAATTTTTCAAGGTACATGTTTTTTAAAGGGAGTAGAATGCCTTTGTGCTTAGGCTCTGGATGTATATTCTATATTTGAAGAAAAGGAGGTGTGAGTAGTTCTCTTATCAATCCTAACCTACCTTAAAGGTTTATTGTTACTTGTTAGAAGAGAAGATACAACTTTTCTTGTGAGATTCTGATATGATACATCCTAATAATGCTATATGCTCTGCATCTAATGTGTATCAACTTAATGATTTACTGTATTTCTTTGTATTGTTGAGTTGAATTAAGCTGAGCTCAAGCTTGCTTGCATTGGATAACTCAGCTCTTCTTACATTGGGTTTAATTACAGAGTATTAAAAAATTAAAATTAAAGCCCCTGGACCAATATACAAAGAGAGGAAAAAAAAACCTACTCCATATTTTATTATTTTGGATTTTTACATTGGGTTCAAGCTACCAAACTTTATATTAGATGATCATATTAAACTTTACAGCAATACTAAGTATAAATGTACGTTGCATTGGACTTGAGCAAAATCCAAACTCAAAACTTAAATTTAGCACCCAAGAGTCCTAACTACTCATAAGGTACCCAAGAACAAATTGATGCAAAATTTCATTATTCCTCTGTTTGTTTTTCAGCTTGTAATATGTATCAAAATTTTATTCTAAAAAACCATCTAGACTCTATAAGAAAAGCATGTAAATGCTTTTTTTTTTACTCTTTAAAATACATAAGAAAAGGTTAAGGATATATGATTTTTGAACTTAATAGTCGATTATTACTCTTTCTAATGGTTTATCGTATTAATTCTTACCAGTTTCAAGGTATTTAAAATTGCATAAGACATTTTACGTGCAAAATGCTTACTAATTATAACTATGTACAAGCTAAAATCTTAAGTACAAAGAAAAGCCTTGATAACTTCTCCGCATTGGCTAGCCATGTCGCGCGCATCGTGCGCGTTGGTCACCCTAGTCTTACAAAAAATGATTTATTACTTTAAGCTTATTAAGAAAAATAACACACATATAATATATACTACCTTCGTTAACTTTTAGTTGCAAATTTGGAATATTTTATTTCTCAAATATAATATCTTAAAGTTGCAATTAAAAGTTGACGGAAGTAGTAATCGATATTCGGCAAAACAGTCTAATATTGGATGTTTGGTTTTAAATTGTAACAATTGGATTAGACTCCTAGTACATGTGAGAAGTGGCGCCTATCCGTAATACGTGTTGTATATGCATCAAACAAAGGCCTTAGCGAGTCAAGGAATGAGTATTTATCCCTCTATTCTTTCTAGCGTGTTCATGTTCCTTTACAATTTTGTTGCTTACTTTAGATTTGAAAATGATAGATGTTATTGTTATGATAATATTTGTCCCAAATTAGGATAATATTTGTATATATAATATATCTTTATCGTATTAGGATTACGATTCTTGTCAAACTCTATATATATTGATCAATAGTAATACACATTCCAGATTAAAGAGTTTTCCAGAAATCTAATATGATATTACAGCCTGATTTTCGATCCAGTTTCCATCATTTATTTTTTTGTTTTAATTTCTACTGATTACGAGTATTATCATCTCATTAGGACACTTATCGTTTTATCGTTTTGTAATATCATTGATTTTGTCAATATTTATGACTTATGAGTGTATGTGATTCTAGTCAAATAAGGCGGTAGATACCGGTACTGTACATACCATATAGTTGGCCACTTGCACCTTGCATGTACCTCTACTATACCACATGTAACGAGAATGTAGATTATAGTTAGTGAGGACAATTATTGAAATTGACTTGCTAATTTATTATTATGAGGGACATTTTTCCTTGTTATCACTCCTCATTTCACTCTTGTTTTTTTTTACTTACAAACTTGTGTCGGAGTAGGTGACTCTTTTCAGTTTCCACAACCTTAATTCGAACAATTTTTATACCTATCATCTACCCATTATCAATGAGAGTATGCAACATCTATATTTGTCCAATGGGTATGGGTATAAATCTAAATTTACATCCGCTTCACCATCTAGTCTCACAGAAACTCTTAAATGAATTTGGTCCACACTACAGAGTAATTTATTGTGGGCCACTAATATTAGAAACATTATACTTTTTTATTTATAAAAGAAAAAAAACTTATATTAAAATAAAAAATTATTATATTGAAATAAAAGTCATTGTGATATTATAATGGCTATAAGAGGTTATTTCATTTTTTTTAATTGAAAATTTTAAAAACTGGTCAATATGATGTAAATAATAAAGGTTACTATGTTAAAATTAGAGTCACAATATTTAACATAACGTCGTACTTTAGGTTCACAGTAATATTAAATGTCGCACAAATTTTAATAAAGGTTAATAAGTTAAAAATAAGGGAATTATGCTAAAAATAAGGTCATTTTGATCCATATAACGTCACTTGCGTGCATATAAAACTTGAATTTACAATAATACTATAATAGACTAGATTCACACAAGATTTTTTGCTAATTTTATATCCACTCTACTTGTCTCTCACCCACCAATTACCTGTATATAAGTATATTCACACTTATCTTGGAGCATTAAAAATAAAATGGATAAAATAAATTTAGGAAAAATTGAAAACAATAATCTCACCTTTGTTCAATTTTCTCAAAACAAGTCAAGCTTTGGAAATTCTGGAACAGGCCAACCTTTACACTTTATTTTCTCAAAACAAGCCTTTTTACCCACTACATGTTTAACAGGTTAATTTTTTTTAAAAAAAAAAAATTCCCATCTTTCTCCTCCCACTCACCACCCTCCTCCATGGAAACCACCTTGGAAAACACCACCAGCACTACCCAAGAACCAAACTGACCCACGCCCGACTGGAAACCACCACCCTTCACTTCCCCCACCCCAGAAAACCACCCTTTCGTATTCCTCCACCTCGAAACTTCCCTAAAATCCAAAACCCCAACCTTCCACCGTAAAACCCATAACCCCTGGCCACTACCGAAACCACCCAATTGAAACTCACCCAAAAACACAGTCTAAAGAATGAAAGCAAAAACAACCCAAAAATCTGATTAAAAAATCCAATCTATGCTAATGTAGTTCAATTAATTAAAAATTCCTACAAAATATGATATAAAAGAACAAGGAAGCAATGAAAGCTTGATATCTTCATCCACCCCCAAAATCTCTTCATTCATCCCCATAAATACCCTTTACCATACGAAAATCAACCCCAACCATCACCAAAAACAACCCAAACAACCTGATCTACAAAAGTTTGCAAGAGAGAAGAGAAAGTGGCGGCGCATCGGCGGTGAGAAGAAGCAAGTTCAGTGGGATCGGGGAAGCACAGGGAAGGGGAACGAGAAAGGAGAGCAGAGGGCTGTTTTTTTTTTTTTCAAAATAATTACTTTAAGATAAAAACCAATTAGAAAGTGAAAAACCAATTAGAAGGTGACACATGTCACCTTCTAAAACCGGTTAAAAATTTTAAAAACCAGTAAAAGTACTGTTTTGAGAAAATAGGGGACAAAGGTTGGCTTGTTCCTAGACTTTCCAAAGCTTGGAATGTTTTGAGCAGGTTGAGCAAAGGTGCGATTATTCTTTTTTTTTTTTTCATAAATTTATAAAGTAGTTATTGATATAAGCCCCTGAATTTGGAGGGTAGATGGATGCGAGGCAAGGCTGAGTGGATATAGGACGAGTTTAACTTTAAATGCCCAAGCTATCCACTATCCTTGCATATATGGCTTTTTATATTCTTATCCACCTACTCCCTCCATCCCCGAAAGAAAGACTCCTTTGGGTTGATTTTGCAGGTATTAAGAAAGTTAAATAAAAAGAAGTGCTATTCAAAAAAAAAAAAAAAAAAAAAAAAGTAAAAACATATTAGAAAAATAAATTTACATGGGATTTGTAAAAAAGTAGAGAGAGAAAGTAATAAAAGTACATAGGAAAACAAAATTTTTTATGGAGAAGCTAGTTTTGCACAAATATTATTGTAAATTGGTGGGGATTTAATGCAAATGAGTCATTTTTTTTGGGACTAAAATTAAATCAAATGGATCATAACTATTAACTATCAAAGTCGTCATACAAATCACCATTTCAATTATTGCAAATGTGGTGTGGAACCGGCAAAGTTATACCAACCTAAAATTTCTATACTTATCTTTTGTGTGTAATAAGTTGTACTCTTTAGATAGAGTTTTCAATGTTTTTGGTCATATGTGACCAATAAAATCTAAACAACAATTTACATATTCTCTTTAAATAACGGCGTTGGGAGGAAGTAAAAATGGAGGGTTGTGAGACAAATGCAAATATCTCACAACTATTAAAATAACATAAAAATAAAAAGAAGAGAGAGAAAGGAGGAGAGAGATAGGAAGATTGAAAAAGGTGGTGTGGGCCCCACTAAAATTTTTTAGAATTGGTTTCACGTGCAAAAACGACAAAAAAAATAAAATAAAATAAAAAAATTGGAACCACAACTACTGAGAGTAAATTTTGTACCACTGAGAATTTTTATAAGTACCACTAAAACCGCATTGAGTATCACTGGGAGTGTATTTTGTATCATTTAGCTGTAATGGTATTATTTGACAGCCTAATTAGACATTTGAACCTTTTTTTAAATACCACTAAAATTAAATTTTGTACCACTGAGAGTGTATTTTGTACCATTGAATCTAAAATGGTAAAATTTAAATCTCACATGAAATGACCAATCTACCCCTGCGAGACACTTCTAAATCTCTCTCAACCCTCCAATTATATAGCCTCCGGTGTAGGGGGTGTTCCAAACGGGATATTGTGAGATATGGATATATATTTTGCAGGTAGATTCCTTTTTTTTTTTTTTTTTTTACTGAACTCTTTATATAGTACTACTAGAACTCTTTTTAGTACTAGTAATAATTCTAATAATATTATTGACACTTTATATACCACTCATGATATTATTAGTACTACTAAAGGAAATTTTTAACAATAACGTTATTATAATTAAGAGTAATCATCACTTGCTTTTTTATTAATGACTTTTAACGGTAGTAGTTATCACAACTCTTCTACTTATATATCGAAACAAATTAACCTTTTAGTTTAATAGCCTACCATGCTTCACAGTAAAAATTATTTAACTAGAAAGTTTTGACAAATGCTTGACCTTTTTCGACACTAGAACCTTCGTCGTTCTGAGCTTTCGGATTTACCAAAGTAGCTAATCCCAACCCTATCATCTTTAAATCAAGCACATCATAAATCTAACTCATTTTCTACCTTAGACAGTAATATCTAATCAAACAACTCTTATTGTGTGTGGTCGAACTTCTTACCCAGAATGATAACTTATTGGATGTATAAGGTTCATGGGGATAACGTTGCCTTCTTGAATGAAACTTTTATTTAATTTGGAAAGAATATAACACTCATATATTACAACACACTAACTGAAAAGCTTAAACAGACAAAAGCTGAACTAGAGTTTTCTCTGCTTTAAGTGTCATGGAGAACCATTTTTTCTCTTAATAAGATGATTATTTTTCTCTAGAGGCTATGACTCTCTAATTTTTTTTTTAGAGGAATTCTCTAACTAACTCTTACAACTCTGCCTTTACTTATTGACCTAAGTCCCTTTATATAGGAAAACTCTATTTAATCCAAAAAAGCAAATATGAAATTATAAATCTTGTTTCCATATAAGGGGTTTACCGAAATACTCATAGGACTTGTGAGTCTGTGACACAAATCTTTATCAATTATTGCCTACGAGGCTACGGCCAGATGTATATGATTAACCTATAATTAAGGTTATGATAATATATGATCTTTGATAATTTAAGTCAATTAATGACTTACCATAAATAAGGTGCATATAATTTAACTACCTTCGTATTACCTAATACATGTTAGGTTATTAACTCTTATATAATGTAAAGAGTTTATTTATAATTATAATTTCAGTATATTTCAACATATAGTTACATACTTACAAAGTTTTGTGCGTTTCTGGTGCGGCTGGCCGCACCATGCGGCAGGGTGTCAAATCAGCAAATGACAAAGTAACCCCAGACAAAGTAACCCCAAGACAAAAGTAACCCCTGACTGACTTAGTAACCCTTGACCAAGTAAACCCTGACTGATTAGTAACCCCTAACCTAGTAACCCCAAGTAACCCCTAATCGACCTAGTAACCCCTACCCGACCTAGTAACCCCCGACCTAGTAACCCCAAGTAACCCTAACCGACCTAGTAACCCCCGACCTGGTAACCCCAAGTAACCCCTGACCGCCGACCTAGTAACCCAAAGTAACCCCTAACCGACCTAGTAACCCCCGACCTATTACCTCTGACCGCCGACCTAGTAACCCCTGACCAGACCACCTAGAACCCTTGACCGGATCTAGTAATCCCTTACCCACCACCAACAACCACCACTAACGAACCACTACCAACATAAACGCCTTGCCACTAGCCCTTAACCCACAAACAAACCCCGATCCAACCAAACCATTAAAAAAAAATCAAATCGAACAAATACCTTAAAATGTTAACAATGGTTTTGAATATCACTTCAAATATGGCTAAAAAGGCCAAATTCGACCATGAAAATTCTAGATCTAGAATTTTCATGGTTGAATTTGGCCTTAAAAACCTTGCACTTGTTTTCCGGTGACGGAGTCACCAAACCACCACCACCCTCCCAGCGAAACCACTACCTCCAACGAATGAACCATGAAGACGACTATTGACGACGGTTGCCAAATTTGTGTTACATTCCGTGAGAAAATGAGATGAAGGTTTGGATTGAAGAAAAAGAAAAGAGGAGAGAGAAAGAAAGAAGAGAGAGAAGAGAGAGAAAAAGAATTTTAAAAAAAATATTGTGGCTGGCCACACCATAGTTACATATACTTTACATATCCTATATATTATACATATTATGTATATAGTACATAAATATATAGAAGTAAAAAGAAAATTAGAATATACTTATTAGAATATATGATAATATATTTTGATCTTGTAAATATAATATGAGATTACTTCGTTTTGTCAAAAAAAAAAAAAAAAATTACTTCGTGTAGACAGCTAAAAATGTCTCCCCAAAACCAAACCCGATGATGAACACCTTTCACCGCCACTATTGGTCAGGTTAAGTATTTAATCTTTGGAGTGCTTAAATCCATGTTCTATCCAATATATTTCATGAACCAATCCAATTTCTAACTCATTTCCCTAAACCATAACCTATTTTCCACTTTTCGTGTCCACATCGCAAAACCGAGAGAAAATAATTTTATGGATATATAATTTTGATCCAATTATTATTTTTTTGGATAGGCCTTGAAATAATATTTCCAACCATATATCATAAGCCAAATTTCGAGATATAACGAAAAAGATATGAGCAAAACACTAAACTCGGCCCAAAACCGACCACCTTCCACTAAAACGGCCAGATAAAATCTACAAATCATTTTGACTTGATTATAATTGGGTTGGAAAGTAGACTTAATAAGATTTACAATTATATATTATATTCCTTATTCCAAGTTATGGATCAAAAGTTATGATGATTTTAAAAACGGGTAAAAAAAACTAGAATCACCACGCACATTGCTAAAGCACTGTGTCACGGGAGTGTGCCCCGTCTGACGGTTCCTGGTGCCGTGACATGGTACTGTACATCGTGTCACGGTTCCATTTTTGAAGCTTTTTCGCATCAAATTCCACCGTGGCATGGTACCTGATGCCGTGACACGGTATTTTTCACCGTGTCACGGTGCTTTTTCCGTGTAATTTCCGCGTTTTCCCATACCACAACACGGTGTACTGTACCTTGCCACGGTGGACACTGGTGTGTCACAGTGCACACCCCGTGACACGGAATTTTCTCATGTCTTTTCCGCGTAAACCCTTCACGCGTTTTCACTTCCCGTAGGTCAAATATTTCCCGTGTCACTCCAGTTGTCCACCACGTCACGGTATTTTCCCCCGTCTGACGGTGCCTTCCCCTGTCTTACTGGCACCATGTCACGATGTTTTCTACCGTGTCACAGTGTTAATTTTTAGGGTTTTTATCTTTTTGGGTTTCGCGTGTTCCCTCTACTCAATTTCCCTATAAATAAGACCCTCATTTCTGCAGTTCGGGACATCAAATCCTTCTCTCTTTCTCTCTTTTACACCAAAATCATCATATTCTCTCTCTCCCATATTCTAAGTTTTAAACCTATATTCCTAATTACACCATTCTTCCCTTAAGCACTCCAAGGAGTCCATACTTAACCCGAGGTTCCGTTCTTAAACCAAGGCGTGAAAGGTAAATAACTGAGGGTTTGGACTAAATCAACTCTAATTTTTAATTTAATTTCTATTTGATTTATATTTTTTTATTGAACTTACTAGCAATTTATTCATAATGTAGAAATTTAAAGGAACGCGCGGAATGCGAGTAATTAATTTAATCACTTATTTTTATTTTTATATTGCTACTATCATGATTAGGTTTATTATATTATTATTTGATTTGACTAACACTATTATTGTTAAATTGCTTCCAATATTAATGTTAATTCTATTATTATATTTATTGATCACCATATTGCATGTTTAAAGGGAATATGTAATTGAAAATCACGCCTAATAAGATAATTTGGACAACCGGTTTATGTTCCTTTTAATCTTGTTGTTTAATCAAGTGATCACAATATTTTAGAATAATATGTTGCCTTAATATTCAACCAATTTAGCGTAATAATAGTTTGGAGCAAATTGAATCTCTGTTTGTATGCCTTTGACAACGCAAGAATCACTTTTCACTATAAGAATCGAGTAGAGGCCAATATGGGAGAATGTGACTCCATGACTCACTTCGTACCATCATCCCCGATCCTCTTTTCGTGGTTCCGAACCATATGGAGTTAGTAATTTCATGGATTATGAATGGGGTGTAACCTTCACGGGTCAATCGTTGTTGCCTATCATTGTCCCTTAATTGTGGTTACCTTTTATAATCCGTGAACGGTTTACAAGTTCTTTAAAAACTTGTTGGCGACTCCCTACTTTCCTTTTCCCTAATCGTATACGTCAATTCCCACTTCCTAAGAGTGTCAAGCATATTCAGAAATGCTTTAAGGTTGGCGCACTTCGAATGACGCCTATAATTTGGCGACTCCACTGGGTAGGATTCTTGGTTATTTATCGATTTGAGTGATCGGTATTTAATTAAAATGAGTGGATGAGACTCGAAAGATTCTTGAAAAATATTCTTGTGATTAATTTGGAATTGTTGCATAGCATAGACGTATTAACGTCACATTTAGGTCTGTCCCATAGGAAAAATTGAATAACTGGATTGCGTACGAAGGAAAACAGGGCACCGGTCAGATTTTCAGACTGCCGTGTCACGGTGCTGTACACCGTCTGACAGTGTGCAGCACCATGGCACGGTGCTCTTTGCCGTGTCACGATAGTCCTAAAATCAGTCCGGTGGCTTGTTTTCTCTTCTCACAGTCAACTTCCTTCGATTTTTCTGAAAAAGGTGTGTGTTCTACATGCGTCTTAGCCCCGGGGGATTTAAGCTCTATCAACCCAAAAACGCTCATGGCAATAAGGGTTCATCCGAGTTATTAAATCCACCCAAACCATGGAGTTGAGTTCGATTTCATCACGAACTCGCGGAGCCGCCTGTTGGCATACACCCTCAAGGGAGGCTGCCTTGCTAACGCGTCCAAACTCTTAACCATGGTAACCTATTGACACCAAATAAACCTGACCATAGTCGAACATAGAACGTGACCTTAGGTTGCGAACTATTCTTTGCATCATTGTGCTTACGAGTTTTATGTTTGGTCGTTTTGATCCTAACCTTAACGATCTTTCTTTGTCTATGGTGGATTATTTTATGACTAACGATTGCCAATAGACCGTACTCACTTAGTAATTAGCGCAAACTAAAAAAAACCTGTTGCGCCAGGTCGAAGTCCACCGTGCCACGGGAAAGTCCACCGTGTCACGGCAGTTTCCACCGTGGCACGGTGGAATTCCAGCAAAAAAGAAATTTTGTCATGCCACGTCAGCATCCACCGTGCCACCGAAAAGTCCACCGTGTCACGACAGCTTGTATCGTGAAACGGTACAGTTTTCCATGTCACGGTGCCTAGGAAATAAGTCCAGTCACCTTTTTTTTAGTCTTCCGTGTTAATTTGGTCCTCGCGTCAGTCATTTTTGTTACTGTTCACATGTCTATCCATACGATCATACCACGAGTCTTATAACATCACTTAATAACTCACGAATCAAGTATAGTCCACATACTTTCTTTATTTTTTTGACTCGAGTCAACACCATGTCGTATATGATCGTATACTAGGTTCATGCACCCCCATTTCCGTCATAATAAAAGATGAGTGGATCAGAGTTATTCTCATCTATTTTCAAATGACTTTTTTTCCTATCTCGAGCAATGTGTCAAACAATTAAATGCAGTTGTTTTATTTCACAGCACTTGTTCAAGGAGCAGGGGTAGATTGGTACGGTTCGAGTCATTACTACATCAACCTCTTAGACCTAAAAGGCGTTTAAAGAGAACTTTGCCATTTCCATGTCACTCATCACCTTCAAACTACTTTCAGTTTGTCCCAATGGCCACTAAGGAATATATTGAGAACATTAACAAGTCCATTGATACAATGTCTAACATGTTACAAGCACTCACTACAAGAGTCAACACAGTAGAGCAAAACAATGTTACTGCGAATGCAATGGACAAGATTAAAGAGCAAATGAGCAATATTTCTGAGGATTTCACCTAAGTGGAACGGCCTCCCACTCCTTTGGATGTGAAGGACAGACTCCATGAAAAGTTCTCCATTGCTGATATTCCAAAGTTCAAGCCTACTGACAATTCAATATTCCTTTTGAAGGTGTTCTCTACAACCATGGCTCTTAAGGGATTGGACGTAACACTCTTCCCTACGGTGTTCCCTCTCTCCTTAGAACATGCTTGCCAACAATGGTTTTATTCCCTAGATGCCAAGCATACTGCGACTTGGCAAGATGTCACCGACGGTTTCATGAACAGTTACAAGTGTAACATTCAAAGTAAAACTTCTGAACGTGAACTCTCCATTCTTAAACAGAAAGACAATGAAGGCTTCACTGCTTATCTGAACAGGTGGAGGGAAACAGCTGCACTCTTGGTAGATCCTCCCAAAGAAAAAGAGATGATTCGCCTCTTCATCCAAAATTTAACTCACAAATACAAGCAACATCTCAAATTTCTTCCTTTGAACACTTTTGAAGTTGTATATGACATTGGCATCAATATCGAGGATGATATAATAAAGACTGCTTGTAGTAACAATAATAACACTTGAAAAAACAAGAAGAACGACCATCCTTCTTCTTCGTCTTCTAAGCACGAAAATACTACCAACAATATAAGCCAAGTTGATCTCAATGAAGTGTTAGCTTTTGATGCTCCATTGCCCAAGAAGAAAAGAACTTACACTTCTTTAGGAATGACTTATGATGCGGCCTTTGATCGCCTTTATGAACAAGGCTTGATCACACCTATTGGGCCATTTTTAGAGCCAAAACTTGAAGAAAGGAGCGCCAAATGGAATCCCAATGCCCATTGCAAGTACCATCAAGGAAGGGGACACACTACAGAGCAATGTTGAAATTTGAAGGACGCCATTCAAGACTTGGTGGATGCAAACAAAATTCCTGTCCCTCCAAGCGGCAAGAAGTAATGAACACAAGGCGCACAACAGATCCTTTGTGCAAGATTTCATGATTTCTTTTTTTATCATTCATCTCCATTCCCCCATTCATGTCTTTCATAGGTTTTCCATTTCAAATTTTTATATGTTTCATGTGTTTCGTTCACCTTTATTCCATTAATAAAATGACCAATTTCCTTTACATCTTGATCATAGCATTTTTCATTCACTCATCTTGAAAAAAAAAACAATTACCGAACTAAACACAAGGTACACCAATGAGTTGAGGCACTTTTGCAACCCTGTCATTCCCTGTTACCCGTTCAATCACATTCCATTTCTTCATTAACCACTTTGAGCCTCGTCTAATGTTTGGCCTTCATTTCTTCAACCCACATTCACTTAACTCTGGGATTGGAAGATGTGTAATTGTATAACATTTAAAAAGCAAGTAAAAAAAGGCAACAAAGCAACAATAAAACAATGTCTAAAGGCAAGTGTTCCAATGTCTTTGATATGAACACGTCTCAAATTGCGTCTCTCATCGAGTGTTCGGTACCGTTCCTGAGAAACATGAATGCTAAGTGAGTGATGGACCGCATGATCTGAGATTGCCTACATTGATTTAAAATAATAAAAAAAATTAAAAAAAAATGAAAATAAACTTGCAAAATTTAAAATTTTCAAATTCACAATTACACATCTTGGGGATTCTCTCATGTCTTGAGTCTTGTACCCTTTTCTTCTTTAAACCATCAACTTAACCATATTACAACCCTTGAAAGACCTCTTTGAGGTGTACACACACTTGTGCCAAGTTTGGTTAGAGCTACGTTCGACCTGATTCCTAACGGAAACGTAGGAAACCTCACATTGAGGTGCGGCCACATTTATATCCATATCCATGCATGATCGAGTCAAAGAATATCCAATGCTTAATCCTATGACCCTATCCATCACAAGCTAGACTTGGGGGCTTGAACCCACATCATTTAGCTTACCTATCCTAAAGAGTCACCATCTCGACTCTTCTCACATCTTGCAGCCTCACCTAGTATCACTTTCACACACGTCTTTCACACATACACAGCCATATCAGCTTTTCCTTAGGAACCTTTTATCATGAAATCTTGTTTTCCCATTGTGCATGCTTCATCATCTTTCAAGACAACATTCATTAAAAGAAACATTGTATACTTGCTTAGCTTCCTGACCTGAGCAATGTTCATTGTTTCATGCATCGCATAATGTGCTAAGAAACATTTATATATCAATGATTTGTAATCATACAAAGCATATCGTTCTTAGCTCCTTGACCTAAGCAACTTTCACTATGCAATAATCACTTCATCTATATACGTGCTTAGCTTCAAGACCTATGTGACGTTCAAGATCATTTCTTTACACCATATATGATGCTTAGCTCAATGACCTAAGTTCATTCATCTATCGTGTCACATAATGTAATTTTTCCTAGCCTCCTGGCCTAGGAACATGCATCATGCATAAATTATTTTCAAGACAAGCAATTTAAATTAATCCATGCGATTCATTTCGTCTTGCTCAACGAAGAAGTTCAAAACTTTTTCCCTTTCTCCTAACTTTTCTTCTGGGGAAATTAAATTTTTTTTTAAAATTTTCTCATCGAGGGAATTTCGAAAAAAAACTTTTTTTTTCGCTTCTTTATCGGGAGAAAGTCGGTACCCTGCATCTCATGACAAAAATGACGAATTTTTTTTGCCTTTGCATTTTCGATTGCTTGTGTCTATGCACACACACTTAAACTACACACACACAATCACAAGTCATACTTATGTCATGTCATTTCGTGTCAAGTCAAACTTGGTCAAGTAAGTTGGTCAAGTCAATCATAGTCTATACAAGTCCCTTGGCAAATTTTATTTTGCAGGTCTCAATTACAGCCCACGTATGGGGACAAGCGGACCATCTATAGCCCACGCCCGGGGACAAACGGACCATTTACAGCCCACGTCTGGGGACAAGCGGATCATCTACAGCCCACGTCCGGGGACAAGCGAACCATCTACATCCCACATCCGGGGACAAGCGGACCATCTACAGCCTGCGTTTGGGGACAAGCAAACCAATCACATCCCACGTTCGGGGACAAGAGAACCTTTTACAACCCACGTTTAAGGACAAACGAACGAATTAGAACCTGCGTCTGGGGACAAGTGAACCATCTACAGCCCACGTTCGGGGACAAGCGAACTGTCTACAACCCACGTTCGGGGACAATCGAACCATCATCATTTTAGTGATCATCTCCCTAGCGAAGATGATTCACGGCGCAAGGTTCTCGATACACAGAGACTTGCAATATTATCATCTGTCGACTTTCCTCAAGCATGGAAAGTATTATCGGTGGGTTTCTTCAAGCATAGAAAACTTCCAAATTCCTTTGTCGGCTTTCCTCAAGCTTGGAAAGTATTATCGGTAGGTTTCTTCAAGCATAGAAAAACACCAAATTCATATGTCAACTTTACCCCAGCATGGAAAGTATCATCCAGTAGGTTTCTTTAGGCTTAGAAAGCTACCAAACTCATCAGTCAACTTTCCTCAAGCATGGAAAGTATTTTAACAAAACGTCATTTTGTAGTGTAGGCATCGTTCGAAGTGCGCATACCTTAAAGCATGTGTGAATATGCTTGACACTCTTAGGAAGTGGGAATTGACGTATACGATTAGGGACAAGGAAAGTAGGGAGCCGCCAACAGGTTTTTAAGGAACTTGTAAACCGTTCACGGATCATAAAAGACAACCACGATAAAGGGACAACGATAGGCAACAACGATTGACCCGTGAAGGTTACACACCATTCATAATCCATGAGATTACTAACTCCATATGGTTCGGAACCATGAAAGGAGGATCAGGGATAATGGTACGAAGTGAGTCATGGAGTCACATTCGCCCGTATTGGCCTCTACTCGATTCTTATAGTGAAAAATGATTCCTGCGACCTCAAAGGCATACAAACAAAATATTCAATTCGCTCATAATAAAATAAGTGTATTTTTTTATTTTCATTTACATATAATTGTCTATTTCGCATCCCTTGATTGAAATTATACAATAAAAAAGTATTACTCTAGGATTGAAAACAAACCCATATCAGATTTGCAAAAACAAACTCCAATTTTCGAAAACTAAATTTAATTTTCGCAGACGATGGAGTAGATCAAGCATAATTTCAATCTTTGTTGTTGTGCGAGTGTTTTTACATGATAAAGATGATGAATGTTGGTTGATTTCATCCATGGATGAAGAACCTTGAAGAATGTTGAAGAACAATGAAGAATGTTCATGAATAACGTAGAACGATTTTTCATTTTAACCTTTTCAATTTAATCTTATTCTTGGATTTTTTTTTTTTTAAAAAAAAGTGATTTTAATTAAGTAATTCAAAAAATAAAATAAAATAATTCAAAAAAACAAAAAATTAATTTTTGAAAATAGAAAATGATTAAAAAAAAGAAAAAAAATAAAAAAGAGGTTTGACCAAGCATTTAAAATAAAGAAAAAAAAAATCAACCAATAGAATTTAAGAATAGGGTTGGTCATTTTAAGAATGAACATTGTAGAATTTTCGTAAGTAGATATGTAACCAGTTACAACAAAAAGCTAGGAATTTGAATTCTTATCCTTGGAGCTATACAAGATTGATATACATGCTTAACAATATTAATAAGATAACCGTTAAGCAACAGTCTACAACTTGAATAGTAATATCCTTATCAGTATTATCATTTATTTGAAATATATAATGTATATAACTATATACTTGTGTTTATTAATTTGATTGATTTTGGTTCACTAAATAACAATTATATTTGTAATGGATTATAAGGATAAATCAAGTAACAATATTAGTTACTTGAGGAGTCTAGGCATTAATTAATTATATCAAGTTATTATATCATATTAATCTCTTTGGTAGTATATACTTAAGAAAAAAAGGTATTATCAAATTATATTTTTATAAGAGTCATAATTACATATGACTTTCACATATGGAGCTTGTTTTTGAAGTTATCAATTTGCAAATTATATGTTCTGAACTAGTAATAAAGGTACGTCCAATACAGTTATGGTTTCAATAGTAATATAATGCCAAATAATTATTTTTTTATAATTAGGAGGTTTTGTGTGTGGCTGGCCATAACGTGTGGCCAGCTAATACATGATAAAAGTAACCCCACCAATATAGTAACCCCTCCGTTCAAGTAATCCCTGACCAAGTAACCTCTCCATCCAGGTAACCCCTGACCAAGTAACCCTACGTTTAAGTAACCCCTCGCCAAGTAACCTCTCCGTTCATGTAACCCCTGACCAAGTAACCTCTCCGTCCAAGTAACCCCTGACCAAGTAACCCCTCCATCCAAGTAACCCCTGACCAAGTAGCCCCTAACGGACCTAGCAACCCCTAGCCAGACCAAGAAACCCTTGAACGGACCTAGAAGAAACCCTTGAACGGACCTAGTATCCCCTGACCAAGTAACCCCTCCGACCTAGTTACCTCTGACAAACCTAGTAACTCCTAACCGAACCTATTTTAGCCTCGGACCTAGTAACCCCTTAACAGACTTAGTAACCATTGACCGACCTAGTAACCTCGGACCTAATAACCCCTGACTGACCTAGTAACCCCTCACCGGACCTAGAAACTCGTACCTAGTAATCCCTGATCGGATCTAGGAACCCGATCTTTACCATAAAAATTGCATAATAATTTTTTTTTTTCAAAATTATAACAAAAAGAATACGGAGTAGTCTAATAATACTTGCAACTTTCAATACAGTGTTATGAAATAATTTTCACACAAAAAAATCTGATTATAAAATTAATACTGTATAAAGTATAGAAATCATAAATTACAAATTTTGCTTGCAGTATAGTTTCGGCTTTAATCATTTGAGGAGCCATCAAAATCATCATCATTTTAATGAAAGTATATGCCTTGAATATGCACAAATAGAATTGATCTTCTTGCGTGCGAAGACAAAGACGAAGACGAATGACGGCAGAGATGAAGATGACGACGGAGGTGACAAAATTCAATAGGAAATTGGAATGAAATTGATTAATTTGTATTTAAATCTATTGATAATTTCGCGATAATGTTTGGCGAATTTGTATTTGAATCTATTGATATTTGGGGAAAATGTTAGGGTTGAAGCTTCGAGGAGATCTGGGTTGGTTTGGAGATTCGATGTTGAAGACGACGACAGTGGAGACGAAGATGACAACGCAGAGACAAAGATGACGACGATGGAAGTTAGTGCTCCGGCCATTGACGGTTAGAGAGAGAAAGTTCAAAAGAGAAAATGAGAGGAGATGAGAGGAGAGAGAGAGAGAGAGAAATTTTTAGAAAAAATTATGGCTGGCCAGCCACATATTAAAGTTGGTGTTCTATAATCATTAACTTAATACTAAAAGCGAAACCAGTGATGACACATGTCATTCACTGGTTAAAAATTTTCCTTCCACTCTTTATCTTTCCTTGTGAAAAATATTTATTGCCTATAATATTTACTTTCCATTTTAGTGATTATAATTTTTCCATACGCACTCAAATGAAATATTTTTGAATGTATATACTATACAGTAATTCTTTTTTTAGATATAATTGTTAAATTAATGTTGTAATTCGCGATATAAGTTATTAAAATCCGTGCATTGCACGGGACTTTAACTAGTTTATAATATATTTGAGTTTGATAAAAGATAAAATATTTTTATTTTATTTTATTTTATTGATTTATTGAAAATGTTCCAAGACGCGGATTGTCAATATTGGCAATATTTTCCTTAAAGGATTGTCGCATAACATTGGCAAATTTCCAAGGCGGATTGCTTTCAAGAGTTATATTCCAAGATGTGGATTGTCGATCGTAGCAAGGTTATTATAACAGATTGTTACGAAGCATTGGCAACTTTTCCCAAAATAGGATTTTGGCAAATTTTCCAAGATACGGATTGTCGCTTCATCGTAGCAACATTTCCAAGGATGGATTGTTACGTGGCATCGACAACTTTCCCTAAATCGGATTGTCATACATCTTACAAGAGTTGTGTTGGAAACTGTTCCCAAAGAAAAGAGGATTGTCATCACCCAAAACATCAACAGCAAAGTTCAAGCGAGCATTAAGGATCGACATGCGTTGATCTTCGGTAATTTTCTCCGGAATATTATCGTAACAACTGAGGATGGCTTCAGGCGGAGAAATCTTTGATCATGTTCCCTGGATTGCGGAATATGATCTCAAAGAGGTAGAAGGTCGTTTCAGGCGAAGCAATCTTCGATAGTATTCTCTAGCTTGTAGAAGACTATCAAAGAAAAAATTTGAGGCAGTTACAGGCATAGCGATCTTCAGACGGTATCCCCTAGCTCAAGGAAGATCATCAAAGCTCTTTGTTCAGAGACGCGTGGACATATCAACATCAAAGCAGCAAGATGACGTTCCCTAGCTTGTGAAAGGTTGTCACAACGGCAAATGCAACAAATCGGTTACCCTCAGAGACGTGCTCGACGGTGCAAGATATGCGTTTCTTAACTCTCTTATCTGTTTTAACTAACGCTAGTTTGCAGGTATCGGCGTTACGAGAATGATTTAAGATCGCGGAACGTTTTGAATCATTCTCCGTCCCTATCGATACTTTGAATTTTGTTTTCGAAACTTGCGTTTCTCCAAACTCATTCAAAGTGGGTGCTTCTGTAGACACCCATATGTGTCTCCCCATAACCAAACCCAGTGATGAATACCTTTCACGTCGAATCATAATCGAATGAAGTGAAAGTGTGGAAAGGGTAGTCTTGCGGTTAGTTTTTAATTCTTTTCTTTCTCTTTGTTTTTGAAAACCTAGTTTATGAAAATATCCAATACATTCAAGTTTGGTCCATAGAAAAGGCCCAATAATAGTGTAGTTGGATTGGGCTCGAAAAGAGCTTTCCAACGATATATTATAAGCCCAATTCCGATGAATAATGAGGAAGTTATGGCCAAATTACTAAACTTGGCCCGGTTTGATCTTTATATGCGGCCCAATGATCTAGAGGAGGGCCTATTATGATTTATAATTCCTAATGCAATTCGGATTGATTATAGCCTTCTAGAAATCTTCTAGAAGGTTCTTTTGAACACTAATGTGATTAACATTGATAATTGAGTCTTAAGAGTTTTATTTAGAATAAAAAAAGTGTTTTAAAGGAAATTACAGTTTTACCCCTCGTACGCTTAAATTTTATCAAAATATCAAAACGCTTGGAAAAACTGTCTGCAACACCGCATCACAGGCTGTCACCTGGCGACAAGCCTAGCGCCGCGGCGACAGCGTCGTGTTTTATTATTTTCGAAACTCTGATTCCTTTTTATCATATTCTGGCTGATTTTCGTTATAAATAGACTCCTAAAACCTCCGTTTTCAATCACCAATTCTCATCAAGAAATTCTTGATACTCTTTCTCTCTCTCTTTTTAAACCAACCTTTTCACAAATAAAATTCCGCATTCACAAGATCTAGACACACCTAGCATAATTCAAAGTTGCCTTCTCCCTAGACGTGAAAGGTTTGATTTCTGAGGGTTTTGTCCCAAATTTAATCTAAATTTTCTTAATCTCTATCTCTATTGTTTAATTTAATTGTTTGTTTTATTATTTTCCTTGAAGTTACTAACATGTGTATTTAATTGTTTATATTATTTTATTGATTCCTAGTATCATGTTAAAATGTTTTATTGTTTCCTAGTATCCTGTTTAGGGTGACAACAATAAGTTCCTTATATCAATTATGATTTCTATTATGCTTCCTATTTTCTTTCCTAATATCATGTTATTGTCATGTTAGGGCTAATTAATTTTTAATGTTTAGTGACATGAAAGGGTTTGTTATTAATCTTGTTAGTATCATGCCTAGGATTTTGCTATGATTATGCTTTAACATGATTATTTTAATTATAATTGTTATTTTTATATTTGTCATAATAATCACTATTGTTATAATTATTATTATTATTATGTTGCTTGATATTATTTATTGTTATTGCTTGATCACGCCTTTTATGCATGTTTAAAGGGAATTTGGTACTTGTAATCACACTTAAGAAGATAATTAATAATCTTGTTTATGGATAATTTGATTATAATTCAAGTGATCGCCAATAATAATTTTATTTGTGCATTAATATTTAACCAACATAGATAAACAGGTTTAGGTTAAACCTAATGATTGCATGTTAGTCAGAAAGCGCACATGAATACGAGAAGAATAAAGTAAAGGCCTATTATTAGGGCAGGTTCAGTCTCTTTTAGATTGGATTTGTACCTTCATCCCCGAACTTCCAGTCATGGTTTCAGACCTATTGGAGTTAACGATCTTTTGGATCGTTAAGGGGTGTAACCTTCACCCTGTGAACGATTTACAAGTTCCTAAAACTTGTTGGCGATTCTTTTGCTCTAGCTTCCTTCCCTTTGGACACCACCGTGCTTAAGTGTTTGATCACAGTGGGGTTCAAGTTTGGGAAAATGCTTGAAATATTCCCTACAATTAATAATATTGTTTAGGGTTAATATGATTTTAATTCAAGTGATCGCCAATAATAGTTTTATTTGTGCATTAATATTTAACCAACATAGATTAAAGAGGTTTAGGGTTAACCAATTGATTGCATGTTAGTCATAAAGTGCACATGAATACGAGTAGAATAGAAGTAGAGGCCTATTTTATAGGGCGAATTCTTTCTCTTTTAGATTGGATTCTTACCCTCATCCCCGAACACCAGTCATGGTTCCAGACCTATTGGAGTTGATGATCTCATGGATCGTTAAGGGGTGTAACCTTCATCCAGTGAACGGTTTACAAGTTCCAAAAACTTGTTGGCGACTCTCATGCTCTACCTTCCTTCCCTTTGGACGCCACCATGCTTAAGTGTTTGATCACAGTGGGGTTCAAGTTTGGGATAATGCTTGAATTATTCCCTACAGATACCAACATGATAGAAGAAAAAGGAAGCAACCTAAGCATGATATTAGGAAGCAAAAAATAACATCCTAACATTATATTAGGAATTGGTATAATATAAACATGATTTCTATATCAAAAGAATAACAAAGTTATTAAATTACTTACTTGGATGCCTGGTATATCTTTCTAATAACAAAATACACACGTTAGTAACTTTAAGGAAAATATTAAATCAAACAATTATATTAATAATAATTGAAATGGAGATTTGGGACCAAACCCTCAGAAATTATCAACCTTTCACGCCTAGGGCGAAGGGAACTTCGAACTTGGCTAGGTGTTTCTAGAACTTGTGAATGAGGAATTTTGAGAAAGGTAAGGTTTAGAAAGAGGGAGAATAATATGCTCTTATCTTTTAGAGAGAAAGAAGATGATTGTGAATGAATAAAAACGGGGAAATATGACCCCTATTTATATGAAAATAGTCTGGAATCAATAGAAACAAATCAGAATTTTAATCGAAATAAAACTGACCTCTGTCGCTAGCGATAGAGCCCACCGCGAAACGACAAGGATCCCGTAAGGCGACAGGCTCTGTTGTTTGGCGACAGACTTGTCGTTTGGTGCTGGTTTAAGATAAAACGTGCTTTTGTATGGAATCCTCTACTTAATATAAGCAATTAAAGCTCTGTTTTAACTAATTTTAAATTAGATTTTATCATAATAGAACACTTGTTTTATTTCAAACAAAATTCATTATATTTCTATAAGATTAATCATCAACCCTAATGCTAATAGAACTCAAAATATCCCTCTAGACTATTCTAGAAGACTATTATCAATCCTAACAATTTTAGGAATAATAATTAATGGGCCCTCAACGAGATCATTGGTCCATAAATTAAAACCATTTCATACATAATTTAGTATTTGGACCATAACTTCCTTATAATTCATCGAAATTGGGCTGATAATATATCGTTGGAAACCTCTTTTCGAGCCCGACCCAATTATACTATTATTGGACCCCTATCATGGACCAAGCTATATTGGACTGGCTGTTTTCATAAAATAGAGAAGATTTTCAAAAACAGATAGAGAGATTTATTATTAAAACAAACACATCACAAGACTTTTCACACTTTCTCTTTATTCGATAATTAAGCGACGTGAAAAGTATTCATCACTGGGTTTAGTGTTTGGGGAGACACATTTGGGTGTCTACAAGAACTTGTAAACCGTTCACATGGTGAAGGTTACACCCTTTAACGGTCCATGATATCGCTAACTCCATAGTGGCCTGGAACCATGATTGGATATTCGGGGATAAAGATACAAATCAAACCTAGAAGAGATTGAACTTGCCCTAATAATAGGCCTCTACTTATTCTTCTTATATTCATGTGCGCTTTCTGACTAACATACAATCATTTTATTAATCCTAAACCTATTTAATCTATGTTAGTTAATTATTAATGCAAAAACAAAACTGTTATTGACGATCACTTGAATTATAATCATATTAGCCTAAATAAAATTATTAATTATCTTATTAAACGTGATTACACAAGTACTAATTCCCTTTAATCTTGCAAGAGAGGGCGTGATCACACAATAACAATAATATATAAGTGTAGGCGTCGTTTGAAGTGCGCCTACGTTAAAAGCATATTGTGAATATGCTTGGCACTCATAGGAAGTGGGAATTTACATATATGATTAGGGACAAATAAAGTAGGGAGCCGCCAACAAGTTTTTAAGGAACTTGTAAACCGTTCACGGATCATAAAAGGAAACCACGAATAAAGGGACAACGATTGACCCGTGAAGGTTACACCCCATTCATAATCCATGAGATTACTAACTCCATATGGTTCGGAACCACGAAAGGAGGATCGGGGATAATGGTACGAAGTGAGTCATGGAGTCACATTCGCCCGTATTGGCCTCTACTCGATTCTTATAGTGAAAAATGTTTCCTGCGATCTCAAAGGAATACAAACAAAATATTGAATTTTCTCCAAACTACTCTTAGGCTAAATTGGTTGAATATTAATGCAACACATTATTCTAAAATATTGGTGATCACTTGATTAAACAATAAGATTAAAAAGGGTCCTAAACCGGTTGTCCAAATTATCTTATTAGGCGTGATTTTCAATTACATATTCCTTTTACCATGAAATATGGTGATCATAACAATAATAGAATAAACATTAAAATTGGAAGCAATTTAGCAATAATTCAAACAATATAAAATCGTTAGAAAAGTAATAGAAATAAGAGGAACATAATTCTTACTTTGATTCTGTTTGTTTGCAACTATAAAATAATAAACGAGTTAGTAACTTCAAGGAAATAATAATAAAATAACAATTAAATTAAATTAAACAAAGTAGAGTTGATTTGGGGCCAAACCCTCAAACAGTTCTACCTTACACGCCTTGGCTTAAGGACAAAACCACGAGTAAAGTATGGACTCCTTAGAGTACTTGAAGAAGGAATTTTGAAATAAGAAGGGTGGACTAGTGTTTAGGCTAAAGCATAGAAGAGAGAAAAATAAACTAGAGAATTAATTGATGCCCCGCACATCAGAAATGAGGGGGTATTTATAGAGAAAATGTGCTAAGGGAGCACACGGAACCCTAAAATGATAAAAACCCTAAAAAAAGTATCCCGCGACACGGCAATCTGTACCGTGACATGGGAAGTGCCACCTTCAGACGGGAAACATTCCCGTGACACGGTGCATTTTAAGTGTGACGCGGGAAATTTTCAGTAAACAGGAAGAAAACGCGTTAAGGGTTTACGCGGAAAAGAGGTGGAATTTCCCGTGTCACGGAAGATTTCCCGTGTCACGGGAAATCCCACCATCAGACGGGAATAATTCCCGTGACACGGTGGGTACTTGCCGTGGCGCGGGAATTCCCAGCCCGCTTTTCCGTCTAAATACATTTTTAACCTTAATTTCATTCGGAATTTTAAGTGTCGATCGATAATTTCGGGCCTTTTCTGACTTATTATTATTTGGGCTAAAATAAGAAAATAATTAAATAAAATAAATAAAAGGTTTGGGCTAAAATTAAATAATAAATTTGGGGTGAAATTAAAACTATGCTTTTACCAAACATCAAGACTAATCCATGGACTGTTCAAAAATATGAATTTAATCAAATACGATTTTTTAAGTACTCTCGGGATTAAATACTGAACCCGACCAATAGTGGCGGTGAAAGGTTGTTCATCATCGGGTTTGGTTTTAGGGAGACATTTTTAGGTGTCTACAATAAGCAACATAATAACAACAATCATCAACATCATAATAATAATATTATTATCATCAAAGCATAATGATATTATTAGAAAGATCCTAGGCATGATACTAACAAGATTAATAACAAACCCTAGCATGTCATTAAAAAGTAAAGATCAAAGCTTTAACCCTAACATGATACTAACATGATAGAAGAAATATTAAGAAATCTAAATATGATATTAGAAAGAAATAAAAGTATCCTAACATGATATTAGGAATTAAGATAATATAAGCATGCTTTCTAAAAATATAAAACAATAAAACTACTTACTTTTTTGTATCGTATCTTTTTCTATAAAAACAATACACACGTTAGTAACTTTAAGGAAAATATTAAATCAAACAATTAATGTAAATAATTGAAAGTAGGGATTTGGGACCAAACCCTCAGAAAGTATCAACCTTTCACGTCCAGGGCGAAGGGAACTTTGAGATTTGCTAGGGGTGTCTAGAACTCGTGAATACGCTATTTTTATTTGAAATGGGAGGATTTAGAAAGAGGAGAAAGAATTAGTTAATGCTTAATAAAGAGAAGAGAATAGAATTAGATGATTGTTAATTATTGTGAATTTTTAAAAACGAGAAAATACGACCCTATTTATAAGAAAAATAGTCCGGAAATGTTCAGAAAAAGACCGAAGCCCATCTGAAATAAAAAGGCTACTGTCGCAGTGCGACAAGGTCCACCGCAGAGCGACAGCTTTGTCCTGGCGCGGTAGCTCTGTCGTGGCGCGACAGTTTCATTGTTTCGCGATGGTTCCAGCGTTTTCTAATATTCGTACGGAATCCTTAATCTAATTAAATTTGATTAATTAACGTCCGTACTTATCATTTTAAAATTAGATTTAATCTTTTTAAAACACTTGTTTTATTCTAAATAGAATTCTTTATTTTCATAATTACTAATCCTAATTCCACTAGAACTTAAAATTACCTTCTAGATTATTCTAGAAGATTAAAATTAATCCTAATAACTTTAGGAATATTAATTAATGGGCTCTCCACATGATCATCGGGTCATATAAAACCATTTTAGGCCTAGTTTAGTATTTTGGCCTTAACTTCCTCATTATTCATCGGAATTGGGCTTATACTATATCGTTGGAATTATCTTTTCAAGCCCTATCCAACTACACTTTTATTGTACCCTTATCATGGAATAAACTAAATTGGACTTGGCATTTTCATAAATAGAGTACATTTCAAAAACAGAAAGAAAGATATTTTTATTAAAACAACCGCATCACAAGACTTTTCACACTTTCACTTCGTTCGATAATCAATAACGTGAAAGGTATTCATCAATGGGTTTGGTTTTTGGGGAGACACAATTAGGTGTCTACACAGGCTTAATTAATTAGATTAATAAAGTTGGATGCAAAATATAGTGGGAGCTTCAATTTTAAATTACGCTAAATTAAATAATCAGTTAAACAACTTTGACTAATTTTAATTAGGCGCGCTAATCGGATTAACCACCTAGGTTAGTGATGAGTGCCATTTTTGGCACTCTTAGGATAGGTTTTCTACGTGATTTTATGTTCGTTTTAGTCTTTAATGTCGTGTTTTTAGGGAATAATGCTTGATTTGCGTGTTTGTGTGTTAGTTTAGAGAAATACGTGCTTTTAATGGTTTTCTTATTATTTTATTCATTTCTCGGCTATTTCCCTCGCTTCTCCGTTTGTTTGACTTGTTTTGTAGATGTGTCGAGGTTCCTGGGATTTAATCATCACGGAGGAAGCTCAAGCGCATTCAAGGAAGTCAACGGAGCCTAGTTCAGAAAGCCAAGCATGCAAGTCAAGCCAAACCGAGCAAGCCTCGCAAGCACGAACCCCAAGGCAGCAACCACGCATCTAGCGCACAGCAGCCACGCACCTTGCGCGCAGCAGCCCAGCCCTGCCCTGCAACCGCGGGCTGGCTGGCCGCGGGCGCGGGGTTGTTGCACTCCAAACTGCTGATTTTGGGCAGTAAGTCCCCGAGGGCTGGCCGCGGGCTCCTCGTGGGCACGACTTCCGAGGTATCCGTTCCCCTTCGCGGGCGCGGCCGATATCTCCGAGGGCACGGGCTTCTGGGTCTTTTACGATTTTAAGCTTCTTTTCTCCTTTTGTTTATAGATAGTTTTTGGGCATTTTAAATATAATTCTTTCACGTAAATTCTTAGTTTTAGAATAGTTTTCTCTATATTAGGTTGAGAGCTTCTCTCTCTAGATTAGGCTAGATTAGGAGTAGTTTTAGAGAGAGAAAGTGAAGGATTTTAATGGTGATTGAGAGATTGAAGATACAAGTGTGACAATTGTGTTCAAGATCTTCTTTATTATTAATGAGCATTCTTAACTCTATCTCACCTTATTGCTTTATTCAATTTCATGTTTGTTTGAATTGATTTTGATGTTTGATGCTAGTTTAGTGTAATTGTTCTTGATATTTTGTGAATTCTTGATTTCTTTAGTTGATTGTTGATTAGATGATGATGTTAGAGTAGTTGTTGGCTAGGAATTTGGTGAAACTTGTATGATTGATTAATTGTGATTAATTTGGGAATTGTGTAGATTGATTGTTAAGATTAAAGTGATTAATGAACGTTTGCAGGTTTGTAATTCGATTAGGCCTCGAGAATTATGTTAGGTTGCATTGCAATTGCTAATGACACGAAAAATTGATTTAGGAATTACAATTATCGATTGGTTTTGATTGTGATTCTCTTAGTTTGTTATTCATAGTGAGCCCTAGCTTAACAATTAGGAGATAACTATTTGATTCCAATTAATTGCTCTTATTATTAGTCCTCACAACATTTGATTGGCATGATCTTCTCAAGTTGTTGTAATTGACATGATTACTTGTTGATCCCCGTTCCAAGTGTTTTTGTTTGGTTACTTGTTTCGTTAGTTGTTAGTGTTACATCTTACCTTCGATTTTGACCTAGCTTAGGCGCATAATTGAAAGTGCTTGAACATCACCGTTCCTTTGGGTTCGACCCTTGACATGCCTCTATACTCGTATTTAGGTTTGTTAAGTGTTTATAAATTTAGTTTGACCGAGGGAAGATTAGATAACGACCTAGTTTTCCACTTGTCAAAATGGCGCCGTTGCCGGGGAACGGTGTTTTTGATTGATTGAGTCTTGGTCTTTGTGTATACTTTTCTTTTATTTGATTTTGTTTCTGTAGTGAAAAAAAAATGGCATGTCTATCATTTCCTCAATTTGAAAATGAGCCTTTTTGTGAATATTTCAATAGGCTAGAGGGATTTTTAGACTATAATTGTTGTAGTCTTTGGGAGGCTTGTGAGATTTGTTATTTTTGTTTGAATGAGCAAACTAGGGATAAAATTGAATGCATGAATAATGGTGAATTTAGAGCATTGTCAATTGATGATGCTTGGGATTTTTATATTTGGTTTGCTAGGGATGTTTATGATAGGGGTAATCATGATTCTAATATTGATATGCAATGTGTTGATTCTTCTAATATTAGCATGAATTCCCATGATTTTTCACATGATCCCTTAAGTGAACCTAGAACACATGATTTCAACTTTATTTCTCCTTTTGTTCATGATGATGGAGTGCATGCTCAAGTTGATGCTGATAGTGTGATGTGCTTCATTCCCTTGATGATGAATCTCATGTGTTTGATTGTGCCCCCACTCCCCAATGCGATTTATATGCTCATGACCTTAATTTTGATTCTTTCAATCTTGGTTGTACTTCTTTTTCTTCTCTTGTTGAGCCTCAATCTTCTACATCTTTTGAATCTCTTGTTGATATATTTGAGTCTCAAATTAAGTGCATTGAGCTTGATAATGTGCTTGGGCCTAGTAAGGAGATGATTCTTAATTCTATTAGAGGTTAATTAGAGATAATGAAAAAGAATGAGCGTATTGAGGAGGAAAAGAGAAGAGGAGAAGAGTTAGAAAGCCAATTGTCATCCTTGATGCTTGTTTGTGAAAAATCCCAATTTAATGAGTGTGTTGAGGATGATGATGATGATGATTTTGAGGAACCAAGAGAGTGTGAGGATCCCATTGGTGAGCATTTGAATGGTGGTGAAGGAGTTGAGAATGAAGGGATTGTTGATTTTGAAATTCCTAATCATTCATCCCATCATGATAAACCTCAAGTGCATGATTGTGATTCTTCTATCCATGAGTATTTGGACTCGATTAAGGTTATGACCAATGTGTTCTTTGAGTGTCAAATAAAAACCCAAAGCCTTTTGAGTGAGTTCATTAAGAATTCTTCATGGGAGAGAGATGAGTTTGAAATGAATTTGCATCCATTCATGCATGGCTTTGAGAGTTTAGGCTTTAAGGAAGTTGAGGGAGTTGTTGTTCATAATTGTAGTGAAGGGGATTATGTAGTTCCTCTTGGAAGTTGGATGTTTGAGGGAGATGATGATCATGAGTGTTCTTCTTTTGAGGATTCTATGATTGATTATTATGCTCTCATTGGTGATTTGAGGCATGGTGGTGAGAAAGAGTTCATTTGTGAGTCCATAGCCCTTATTCCCTCCTCTCATGTCCCTTTTTCAAGCAATTTCAACCGCATCCCTTATACTCCTATATCCCTCTCTTCCTTTGTTGATGAGCCTATTGGGGACCCCCTTGTCTATGATGATCTTAATGTCCCTCATTTGTCTTCTATTAAGGGAAAGGGTGATGTTGCTACCCAAAAATATTTTAGTGAGGAGGATTTGCCTTTTTCTTTTTCTTTCCATTCTTTTGTTCCCCCTTCCTTTTCTTCTTCTTATTTTCTTCTTTTTCCTTTTGATCCCCTTTCTTGTTTCTTTTGGCATCTCCCTTCTCACTTGCGTGCAATAATCTTGTTGTACGTTATTATCCCGTCATTTGCCTACCTTCTTTCTTATGAAATGTGTAATAGTGCATTTGACAAGCTCTTGCGATCGTTGCAATACTATTTTACTAAAGCGGTCAAGCTTGGACCTTAAGCAAGCCTTTCTTGGGAAGTAACCCGTGTTTTATTGCTTTCATTTTCTTTTCTTTTTAGAATAGATTTTCTCTTATGGAAATGTTTGTGTGCCTTAGTTATATGACTTGATATACTTTGGTGCTTCGATTTGGATCAAGAATCAAGAAAGGTTGACTCCTATATTTGCTAGCATATGGGAACAAGGTTCAATTCTTGAAAAAATTAGTTTTGAAAGGTTTAATTGGGTCATTTGCGGGTATTTACACCACCTAATATCTGGTAATATCCTTCCTTGCTCTTTCTCAAGTGGATGAGAACTTGTTGGACATATATGTTGGTTTGATTGGATTAATCTCCTTAATTTCCCCTCTCATGGATTATTTGATTTATGTTTGAGCATGTTGTCTCATTCAAGCTTAGGGGAGGGTATTCTATCATGTTTGGTGGGATGTTGATTCATATATGTCATGCACCTTTGTATATGCCTTTCCATGTTCTTTTATTTTGAAAACTCCAAAAAGATTTTTGTTTTTATCAAGGAAAATTTGCAATGTGTCTTGTTTTGGTCTTGCTTTGGACATAATAACATTTGGACTTGTAAACTTGAATGCTTTTATTCCTTAGTGGTAGTGGTGTGCATGGTTTGAGAGTACACTTGGTTGATTTTAGGATAAAGCATGCTAAGGTAGTTATCTAGAACTAGGGGGATCATGAAGCCGGATTCTACTTGTTGGTGGCATGATTGGTAGTTGCTCCTATAGTCGATTTGACACCCATAGTGAGTTTTTGGCTACATCCGTGTGAGGTTCATTATTTTTCAAGCCTTCAACATTTACTTGCATGAGCGGCATGGATCCTTGACTATTGCGGACCTAATATAGAATCTTGACTTATGGTTCCCAAGACCGAGACCGAACCTCCTAGGGAGGACAAAGGCATCTTTTTGGGGTGGTAATTTTTTTTTCTAAAATAGTTTTCATTTTCTTCGGTTTTTGGGTTTACATTTGCCTACTTGCTAACCCTTTGAGCCTTTTTCCCTTCTTTTCAAGCCACATCTCTAGATCTCGAGCCTTTTGTTTCATTTTTGTTTCCATTCTTGGTTTTTGTGAAGCAATTGTTCATTATTGTTAGAGTATGTGGTGGAGGAGTTTGGATATTTGGTTCTCTTAAAAGCAAGTTCTTGTTGTGTATATTTTGTGAATAATTGCAAGTGAATAAATGAAAAAGCCATCCAAAGTAAAAAAAGGCAAAGACAAAGCAAGTGCAAAGTTGAAAAAGCCGTCCAAAGTTAAAAGAGGCAAGGACAAAAAACTAATAAAGAAATATTAAAAAAAAGTGAAAAATGCAAAAATATTTTTATGTGAGTATTCTTCCTTTTTGAGCATTGAGGAAAATGCTCCATTAAAACTTGGGGGGAAGCGTTCTCACGCTTTTTGTGTACATGTTTGTGATCTTAGCTTTGAATAATGTTGGGGGTGTTGGTATTTTTGTTTGGTGATTGCTTGGTTATAGTGTAAAGAAATGCGTAATCTTTGCTTCACAATTTAGGTTAACCACCAAATTTTAAATTTAGCCTACATTAACCCTTTTGCCTTACGTTACAACCTTTGGAAGACCTTTTGACCTAGGGGTTGAGTCATTCTTCGGTGGAGGGAATCATGGGTTATAGCCTAAGGAAAGGAGATGTGTAGTCAAGACGTCGAGTAGCCATAAATTTGATCTTTTTCCGGTTCCTTTGTTGACCTTATGAGATGCTCAATAACGGGAGATATGAGATTATTAAGGGGAACGCGGTAAGACCATTTGGGATGAAAGTGGAGTGTGATAACTAGTTCCTATGCTTAGCATATTTATGTTTCAATCAACCATAGGTATCTTGGAGCGTGCACTCCCTTACTTGTTTAGAAAGATTTGCATTCACTTGTGCTTGTACATTTGCAAAAGTCCTTTCATGAATATTTGTTTGATTTTCTTGTATTTTGGTTCTTTTTCATGCATTTCCTTGTTTGTATTATTATGAGAGTTATAGGTTAATCTCTTAGGAAACCTTTACGAGAGCATCACTTGTCCCCTAGGGCGATCTAGGGGTTCAAATGGCTTGTCTTTAGTTGCTAAAATTGACCATGATTCCTACGAAAGTGAGTTAGTGTATATTCCCATCTTCTCTAGTTTTCTTGATTCTTTCTTTGCTTGAATAATGTCTTCATTTTTCCCTTGGGTTTGATTTTGTTATGGGGGAATTTGATGCGTGCCATTTTTGGCACTCTTAGGATAGGTTTTCTACGTATTTTTATGTTCATTTTTAGTCTTTTATGTCGTGTTTTTAGGGAATAATGCTTGATTTGCGTGTTTGTATGTTAGTTTAGAGAAATGCGTGCTTTTAATGGTTTTCTTATTATTTTATTCATTTCTCGGCTATTTCCCTCGCTTCTCCGTTTGTTGGACTTGTTTTGTAGGTGTGTTGAGCTTCCCGGGATTTAATCATCACGGAGGAAGCTCAAGCGCATTCAAGGAAGTCAACGGAGCCCAATTCGGGAAGCCAAGCATGCAAGCCAAGCCAAAACGAGCAAGCCTCGAAAGCACGAACTCCAAGGCAGCAGCCACACACCAAACGCGCATCAGCCACGCACCAAGCGCGCAGCAGCCACACACCTTGCGCGCAGCAGCCCTGCCCTGCAGCCGCGGGCGCGGGGTTTGCCGCCGCAGGCGCGGGGTTGCTGCACTCTAAACTGCAGATTTTGGGAATTAAGTCCACGAGGACTGGCTGCAGGCTCCCCGCGGGCGCGAGCGAGCTTTGGACGCGGGCGCGGCTTCCAGTGTGTGCGTTCCCCTCCGCGGGCGCGGGCTTCCGGGTCTTTTACGATTTTAAGCTTCTTTTCTCCTTTTGTTTATAGATATTTTTTGTGGGTTTTAAATATAATTCATTCACGTAGTTCTTAGTTTTAGAATAGTTTTCTCTCTCTTAAGTTGAGAGCTTCTCTCTCTAGATTAGGCTAGATTAGGAGTAGTTTTAGAGAGAGAAAGTGAAGGATTTTAATGGTGATTGAGAGATTGAAGATACAAGTGTGACAATTGTGTTCAAGATCTTCTTTATTATTAATGAGCATTCTTAACTCTATCTCACCTTATTGCTTTATTCAATTTCATGTTTGTTTGAATTGATTTTGATGTTTGATGCTTGTTTAGTGTAATTGTTCTTGATATTTTGTGAATTCTTGATTTCTTTGTTTGATTGTTGATTAGATGATGATGTTAGAGTAGTTGTTGTCTAGGAATTGGGTGAAACTTGTATGATTGATTAATTGTGATTAATTTGGGAATTATGTTGATTGATTGTTGAGATTAAAGTGATTAATGAAGGTTTGCATGTGTGTAATTCGATTAGGCCTCGAGAATTATGCTAGATTGCATTGTAATTGCTAATGACACGAACAATTGATTTAGGAATTGCAATTATCGATTGGTTTTGATTGTGATTCTCTTAGTTTGTTATTCATAGTGAGCCGTAGCTTAACAATTAGGAGATAGCTCTTTGATTCCAATTGATTGCTCTTATCATTAGTCCTCACAACCTTTGATTGGCATGCTCTTCTCAAGTTATTGCAATTGACATGATTACTTGTTGATCCCCATTCCTAGTGTTTTATTTGTTTGGTTACTTGTTTCGTTAGTTGTTAGTGTTACATCTTACCTTCGATTTTGACCTAGCTTAGGCGCATAATTGAAATTGCTTGAACATTACCGTTCCTTTAGGTTCGACCCTTGACTTGCCTCTATACTCGCATTTAGTTTGTTAAGTGTTTATAAATTTAGTTTGACCGAGGGAAGTTTAGATAACGACCTAGTTTTCCACTTGTCAATTAGTTACTAGATTACGCGTGTTTGTGCATTGTTTCTTGTTTATTGTTGTAAAATGCATGGGCAATTCACAAATAGTGAATGGATGAATGGAATGTTTATTCTCCCACATGTTTGTAAAATGGCAACTAGTGGCGCCCGATTAGGATAGAAATATGCACTGCGGCGTTCCGTCGTGTATTTTTGTAAATTTAAATACAGTCTGCAAACCATTGAGTAATTTTGTACCTCAATATTTAGATTAGTCCTAATCATAGATACCAATATTTTCATTATTTTGGTTGTGTCTTGATGACGGAGGTTCTTGGAAGACGAAATGATGAAGTGATGAAGTTGCAAATGAAGACCCTTGAAGACTCAAGGGGTCACGCTAGTTGCCAAATGCATAATTTATTTATGTTTTCGATATATATTAATGATTATATATATATGAATAATATGATTAGATGCATGTTTAGGATTTTGAATGCTGCGATGATTAATTAAGTTCACTTAAATCAACCAACATAGAAACCCTAGGTCCCTAAAATATTGAGTAAAATTTGCCATTGAAAAACAACACTTACCGACCTATTGAGAGTAGTGATGGGCTACGCTAAAGCGAGGCATCACTATCTTTCCCTAGGATACGTAAGGCATACTTAGTATGCATGTTGGTTTTGGGGTTATACTCAACGATATGAGTGATGGAGTCCTAACATGTCATGGCAAAGTTGATAAGTTCTTGAGAGAGCATTAGATGCGATGATTTATCTAACCAAGATGGCTTGGAGCCATTAGCAAAGAGTTGCTTACCTTAGAATATTGAGTGTTAATACAAGCCAAAGCATGCTTAACTACTCATTAATTCTTTGGATCTTGGAATCGAATTATTCTCACCAAATGGGGAAAATTTAATTTGTGAATAAGACATTTTAATAAGTTTGATTAATATGCATGATTTCAATCTTATTTAAGTATTATGAATGGTTTTTCATTTCAAATTCTTTCAATTGTTGATTCATGTCTTCAACTAACAACAACAACAATCTAATGTGCCCAGAACTTCCCGAAAAGTTACCATTTTCCTTGAACTTGGTGAAATTTAAGGAGTAGGAAGAAGAACTCCGAAAGACCCTCCGAAATTGCTACCTAGAGCACATTCTCGACATACCCATCCTAAGTTTCTACTCAAAAGGGGTTATGAGAGATAAGGCTCATGAGGAGTGGAGTTGGGATTGCAAAAGAGTCTCACAACGTATTGCAAACTCCATCCCGAAATAATGGAAGGGGAAGTTCTCTAACTATTTTAGGACATTATCTTCAAAGCTCTAGAGGATATTGTCAATTTGAGGGTCACCAAAATCATCAAAGGCAACTATGATGGTCTCGTGGAGGAAGTAACTAGGTCACTCTCCAACATGAAGATCAAGCCGCTGAATGAGGGGTGCCTTGCCAAGGAGAGGCAAGAGGTATGAGCATAAGTCTACAATGCTAGACTAAGACCTACAATGCCACTTCGAGCTCACGTGCTTCAAATGACAAGGCTATTCACTCACTTGGCGCTCATTGGCAAGCCGGTGAAGGATAAGCAAGCTGCTCACATGCTATTGAGCTCTCTCCACTCGGGCTACATCGCATTGAAGATGTGGTTAACTGCCAATCGGGATAAACTCTCTTTGATGGAGGTTGTCCATGAGATTCAATGGGTCGATCCTTGCATAAGTGATAGACTTAAGATTTCTATAAAGGTAAAGAAGAAGGAGTTCAAGAACAAGGAAAGAATGCAATGCTTCTACTGCAGTCAGAAGGGCAACTACAAAAGAGAGAATGCAGCAATTTCCTGGAAGATGAGGCAAAGGGAAGAGAAATCTCTACCTCAGATATCTTCTTTATAAACTACACTTGAATACAAGGAATTCATAAGGTATTAGATACTATTAATGACTCACTATATATATGCTCCTATTTCAAGAACCAAGTGAGAAAGGCTTACCAAGTGGATGTGGATATCGTAGACATCTACTTTTGGCCTCCTGTCCCGACAGGAAGTGCAATGAAGATAAATAAAACCATCTTCGTGTTGGATTGAAGTGGAGAATGCTTATAGATAACTGGTTAAGCCACAAAACACAAAAAACTAGCCCACACCAAAAAACAAAGCTAAACAAGGTCTAATTCACTAAATCCGATCAATATTAGGCTTAAGCCCGTGCTTAAAACCCAATAATGACGGATTTAGGAGCATTTATGTTAAATTTTAATGTTTCCGCAGGAAAATCCGCGCGCATCTTAATTAGTCGCGCTGGGTAGGCGAGCGCAACTAATTCACTTGCGCGCGACACTAAGACCAACCTCGTGCGCTCGCGGAAGATTCAGAATTTTACGAAAAATATAGAATCGAATCTTATCTTAGTACCGCACGCAAGACACTCAGTTGCGCTGCCCATAGCAGCGCAACCCAACCACTTGCGCTGGGATGCCGCACGCAACTAATCCTGTTGCGCGCGACAACTATTACGGAAGAATGTTCAAAACCCTAATCCTACCCATTCCTTATAAATAGAGGCTTAATGCGAGGCTTAAACAGACAAAAAAGTAACCTAAAACTCTGGTGGAATACTTGCGAACTTGTGCTAACTAACCCCTCTTGTCCTAAACACTCACCCCTTGATATTTTGTTACTACGGTGGAGGTTTCTCAACAAGAAGGTGTCCATAAGTGTTCTAAACGAAGATCTAGCAAAGAGAAGTGATAAATTCCCGAGCACTTAGATAAATCATATTTATTTTCTTGTTTAAAAGAGATTTATTTAATTAATTAGTGTTGTTTGTTCACCTTAAAAGGACTAATTAATTAATTTCACGTAGTATCTTGCGTTAAATAAAGATTAGAATTGGATAATTTATTGTTGGTTGATCACTTAAGCCAAGGCGAGTATTGTTTATTTTCTTGTTCTTTTCACGAAATTGATTAAATAAAGAATAACGACGTTGCAATGTAATTCCTATGTGAATATAGCGTGTGTAAATAAAATCAACTAATTTAGTTTTAGGTATCGCGTTGCATATATTGTTTGGTGATGAAATTGGAAAAAAGGAAGAACTAGTAGACTCAACTGGGGACTTAGAGGTTACATGATTTGCTCTTATTTATGGTCCAAGGTTTCCAACACTAAGTTGCCTATGGGTTAAGAAAAATCATTCAAATTTTGGAGTAATATAAATTTCATGCAATATTTTACTACTCTGTTTGCTATTTAATTGTGGTTTAGGATTAAATAATGAGTCCATTCGATTATTGGATTATTCAAAATAGGGTATCAAGACCAGTCTTGATAAGGAAACACCTGTTAAGTGAACATTGAATATTATAATTGAAAATTGTCCCTAATCGAGGTCATTTAAACAATGGACGATTAATGACCAATTGAGATTAGTGTGTAGTTTGAATTATAGCACTATTTCTTATGGTACGAGGACATGATTGTCATAAATCATTTGCACAGGTATTGGTTTAGAACCATACTGGATCGACCTATGAGAATACTTTAAGAGATTAAAAATCGTCATAAGTATATTTCTCATTATGGCTATCGGAACCTATTTCCTTGACCATGAGTATTGTGAGTTCTCTTGTTTGAGTACTAGTCCGTTTTGATGTTGTCAAACGTCTGCCGTAATAGGGGATTATAATGGCAACACTCAGGCGGCTAGGTACTCTCAGTAAGAGGAGCTACATTACAAGATTGGGAACGTCCCCCTACTAAAATACGGAAGATGTCTTTGTTGTATACAAGGCCTCTCGTAGAGCGAGACTGTAAAATGCATGGTCGTGCTCGAATGGATTTTAGAAATCATCTATTTATTGACAGTCGGACTTGGAATCGAGAAACACTTTTGGAAGTAATAAGGATGACATAATAATCTTACCTTATAGTTCATGAAGAGACATTAAGCGACATAGGAAAAAGGTTATACACTAAATGCGCCTTGTCCGGAAGGACAAGTGGGAGACTGAAAGGAATGGTGTCCTTCGAACAAGTGTATTATTCTAATAGCGAGTTTAGAATTATTAGAAAGCTAATATATTCAGCAAGGTCAAGTTATCGGAATGCCTGGGTGGAGGCCGCTTCCGATCAGTAATATTAATGTATAATTAATATTATAGCTTAATCTTGACTGAACCCTTTGGGTCACACCCTAGAAAATATACGAACCGACTCGACGAATTAATTTAGAAGAAATTAATTCGTCGCCCGAGTATTAAATATTTAGACGTCGGAAATTCGAGCTTAGAGCGTCGAAACCGAGCATCGGACGTCGAGTCAAAATAATAAAATATGAGACACGAAAATAATAATTCAACAAGACCAAAATACCCCTAGCATCGGAATGCCCCGAGCAAACCGAGTGCTTGGGGCATTTGGTATAGCATGGTGTCTAGCATGCGCACCAAGCCGAGCCTAGGCTGGATGGTGCGTGTTAGCACACCAATGCTAGCACAGCAGGCTAGCTATGCTGGGCCGACGCGTGCAAGGTGCAAGGCACTCAACTAGCAGCCCGCATCATTGATGGGCGGCTTGCTGGCCGAGTGCGCAAGCAGCCCGCACAAGCAAGTGCTGGGCGTGCTAGGCCAGCAGCGCCAAGCAGCCCACACTCTTGTGTTGGGCCTGCTGGAAGCCGCTTATGGCAGCCCACCTTAGGTTGCCTTGGTGCCCAAGTGTGGCGCCATGTGGAGCAATGTGAGGGGAAGATTGAGGCATGAGGTGGGTTTTTGGAGAGGGAGTGGGGAGCAAATTTAGTTCCCCCTCCCTCCAAATGGTCCTCACCTAACCTCTCTCATGAGCTTTCCACTTTTTGATTTATTACTAGTTTGGTTATTTATTTTATTTTAGCTTTAGAATAAAATGAAAAAATCAAATTCTCCCACATTGATGGGAGAACTTTTTCACTCTGAAGATTTACCTATAAATACCCAAGTTGGGGTATTAGAAAAACTACTTGAGTGAGAGTTGAAAAAGGCATCACCATTGTGAAAACCTTTGAACTCATTTAATCACTCGGGTTTTGGTGGGACTTTGCTAACTCCGAGGTAGAGGACCTAAAAAGTCGGTGTTCGTCCTTTGTGGGTGGATATAGTTGGAGGCTCTCGTGTGAGCGGAGCTAAAGCTTTCAAGTAAGAGACCATTAGGTCGGGCGAAGCACGCGTCGAAGGTAAATTACGATTCTACCCTTTTATGTTTATTTGTTATGCTTTATGGTTTTATTAATTGCGAGTGGTTCTTTGGGTTGGGGTCGTTTCCGCGGTAAGTTGGACTTACCAAACCCCAACACACCCTCTAAGGAGGGTGACACGTCCTTGTGAGGAGGTTCAAGAGCGACGCGTCGGAGCTCATCGACGTCGCCAGGAGGATGTGGTCTGGGAGGCTCCTCCCAAATGGACCTTATGTAACACCCCAATAATTCTCCCATTTCCAAACCACTTAATTTAAATAAAATAGAGGAGATTTATTGACATGTTACGGTCACGTGTTAAAATATTAAGGCTTTATCAAAGTATCGCAGCGGAAATCCAACTTAAATCTTAAAATAATATAATTTAGAAAACTAATAAGTCAAGCTTACAAATTGGAACCATAAAGGCCCTTATTAAAAACCAAACCAATATGCAAAATCCCAAAACATAATTGAAATAGTAAAACATAAGTAAGTTTAACACAGAGAACGAATACTCTCAATCACACCAATCCCTTGACAATGCGTATGTCAAATCCCCGAACTTGAAATCATCAAGTTAACCTGTGCAATAATGCTCCCCAATAATACTAGTGTAATAATTGGATCATCACAGGGTCATTGAAAGGCGAAGGCCATGACCAAAAGAAAACACACACAAAAGCATGCAATCAGCAAACCTGAGTACATACAAGCTACAACATACAAAAGCTAGCATGCTTAATTAATTAAAGTAAATAAACATACAACACAAATTTATTAATCAAGACTCCACACTTAGACAATTCAATTGATTCAACATACTTACTAACCAATTCCAAACACTTGACTCTTTATATTTAGTTTGATTAATCTAATTTGGAGTAAGCAATAGACGAGGTTGTCCAACCCACCAAATCATTTTGTTCCCAAATGACCATTTTAAATAAAAGTTTAGCGCAATGCAAGAATGGGCTCGACTCCATTCTCACAAAGTTAGTCTAGGATCCCATATAATTTTCATGATAAAATAAAAATGTAAATACCAAAAGAGAAGAGGACATGTTGATCAAACAAGCCTCGGAAAGCCGCGGGATACCACTGTGTAGCCCAATCCATAATTGTCATCAATACTCAAGAAGTGCACACTTTTCATAGTTTTATTGCTCATCCATGTTTCACTTTACGTGATTACAAATTTAATTAATAGCCGACTCACTCAAGTAGACCATACTCAAGTAGACCATACATCAATTCACTTTTAATCTTATTTAGGGCAATGGCACATCACAAAATGACCTATAGTTCCTTTAAACTCCAAAATATCCAAAATTGTTGAACATAGTCAACCTACCTAGCCATTTCGGCTTAATCCACGTTTTACTCAACATACATACAAGTAATGCTTGAGTAATAAATAAAATAATAATAACCTTGTGGAATAATTAAAAAACTTATTCCACTTAAACCATTCAATTCCAATCCTTCAATACTCCAAATATGGTTAATAAACCAATCCAATAAAAACATGCTTGTATCAACATTCCATACAAACAATTAATCCAATATAATTCAACATGCCTGCATCCATAATTCCATACAAATATAATCAATTCACCAAAACATGTCTCATAAACATAAGCACATGAATTAATTAAATGTATAACCAAATAATTTCCATCCAAGTGTTCTCTAAAAATGAAACTAAGTTCTTTCCTTTTGGTACCTAAACATGATAATATTTACAACGAAGTAGACATGTACGTACCTCGTATAAACAATTCTTTGTGCCACTTTTAATCAATTAAAAGTCTCCTAGGGAATAATCACCTCCTAGAAAACTACCAATAATCACAAATTAACACCCAAACTAATTTCCAGCTATATAACTTTAATTAGAACTCCTTAAAACTTCCTTTAAAACTTGTTTTTATGCTTAATTAATCATTAGAAATTCAATAGGAACAAAATCCCCAATTTAATTGCTCATAAGAACCCTAAAATCCCAATTTCAATAAATTAGAACCCTAGGTTTTAAAATTTTAAGAACTCAAAATTATAACAACAATGATAATCTAAAATTATTAGTTTAAAACATCAAAAATATGATTTTGATACTAAAAATATAATCTTTATACTACAAAATCAAACCCCAAAATAATTTAGTAATATTAAGCAAAATAATGAAACAAAGGAGGAAGGAAAAAAGGGGGCGGCTGCCGGCAAGGTGGCAGCGGCGCCGGGGTTAGATGGTCGGCGTTCCGGCGACCTGCAGGAGCTGGCGGTGAACAGTAGCACTAGCAGTTGGAATTAGTGAGCATGGCTTACGTATAAAAGGAGGAAAGGGGAAAGAAAAAGAAAGAAAGAAAAAAAGAAAAGAAAAGGAAAGAAAAAAAATAAAGGAAAAAGGAAATAATAGAAATAAAATTAAAGGAGAAAGAAAATAAGACTAACCATTTGTGTGGGAAATTTTTTTGGGATTTATGGGGTATTTATAGGAGATAGAGTAGTAGGGTAAGTAGGAATCTTGAGCTTCGTAAAACAAATGGGCCAAAAGAATGAAAGGAACTAGGCTTTATTTTTATTGACATAAGCTAATGACGGTATATCCCACAATGTTGTCAATCTTATAAATCTTCAATTTATTGTCAATTCTCTCTTTGAATTTTTTAGTTCTTTCCACCATACTTCTTTTATAGTCACAAACAGTATAAGCACACATAATTTGCTGCATTTAATTACGTAATTTTTAGTCAATATTAATATAAATATTAATAAAAAATCATGGAATTATATAGAAATATATAGATACTTACATGAGGCATTATAGAGAAATAAATTTTGTTTTTTGTCATTTTGTGATTCAACAATGTTACCAGGAATCTATCACACAATTCATTACTTGTACATCATCACCAAGTGTTTTTATCTCTTTTCTATTTATGGGATTTATCCCATCATAATAGAGTAATGCACTGTTTTTTTTTATATAAAAAAAATTAATAATGATCATGATATTGTATTAGTGATTAAATTTAGACAAAAATATATGTATACCTTTCATTTTTCCATTAAAAGCAAAGTATGACACAATTTTGTTCATTTCCTTCTCATCCTTAAACGAATAATTATATTTAACCATGTATGGAGATCGAAAGTCAAAAGGAACATTAAGAGTTTTACGTTGAGGTCTCTCAATTTCTTTTCCTTTTCATTTTGTACCTTTGTCTTTCCTGTTTAAAAAAATATTAAATAAATTGTTATTGAACATTAATGTATTAATAAATGAACATTTATCTAATTAGAATAATATAACAAAAATATAAGTATTTTTACTTTTTTCTGTATCATGTTACCTTTTCTCTATATTTGTTATTGCTTTTTGGCCTACCAATGTTTGTTTCTTCTCTCTTTCACTAAATGATTTAAATTATATAAATAAACATTTACATGTATAAGAATGATCATTTATATGAAACCTAAATTTTTTGAGATTTTAGCTTTAAGAAAAATATGTAACATTGTTTACCTATCCATGAGTTTTGCTGATGAATCTTTTACCTTGTTTTCACTAAAATATCAAAGATAGTTAGTTGGTACTGAAATGAACGATCATACATTATCAAATTTTCTAAATAACCATCATTTTAAAACAGTCTTATATTCAAAATACTTAAAAATATTAATTACATAATTATAATACAATAATTAACCATAACAGTAATTGTTCTTAGCAAAATAAATTACCATAACACTAATTGTTCCTAGCAAAATAAACAACCAGCCTTAATAATTACAGATTTAATTGTTTTGAAAATACATATCCACTAAATACGTCTTAAAAAATTTTGGTGAAGTTTTTCATACCCCTATCCTTCTTGTTTTTCTTTTTCAAGTAATTGTTCTATAGATGGGCATTGTGGTTTGAGGATAAATGTTTGGCAACATCATCATCATTCTTTCCTCCTATGGTCAAATCCAAACCAATATTAGCATTTGGTGTTGGAGAAAAGCTCTTCTGTGGATCACCTAAAGAAGTAGCAGAAGGATTTATGTATTCGTCATGTGCAATTACTAGATTAATAAATGGATCAAATTATGGAGATAATTAAGTTTGGATATCTTGGTCGTCGTTTTATCATAGATAGAGGTACTAGCAATATTTGGACTAGTAAAATAGCCCAAATCCCAATCGGACGGATCCTATGAGGTCACATAAAGGGTCTAGATCGGGTACAAGAGGACGAGGCCCAAGATGGGCCTCATCCCCTAGTATGGTCGGCCATGAGGATTAAGGTTGAGGGTTTTGGGACTACTAACCCTAGTCTAATTATAATGTGATTATAAATAGACTAGGTGCCTAGGGTTTTGATGCAAGTTGAATTCAGTTGACCAGTAAGATGAAAACCCGAATTAGAAAACACGAGACCTAGCCCTCTTAAACACTCCTCTCTCCTCCCTCGGCACCAGTGTGGTAGTTCGTGGTGGTGGTGGATCGTGGTGGTCGGCTTAGTCCAAGAAAGGTGGTGATCGCAATTTTTCCTCAATCACTCGACCAATCTAGCATTGGTGGACGGCTCGTTCAAAGCTCGTGGACTAAGTAGCGAGCAACACTTGGGGCTCTATTCTCTCCTTGATTTGTCAATCATTTGCTACGTGGAATTCACGCTTCAAAGGTATGATTATGTGTCTTGTGTGTTATGCATGTGATCTTGGGATTAGGTGCTTGATTGAATATGATTCATGATTTTTTGTTGCGTAGTACCTATAAGCTCATACAGTGGTATCAATTAGCCTCTTGCATGAACGCGCTTGATTAGATTAATACGATTAATTTGAAGTCCATGTTAATTCTATAATCAATTAAGAGGGAGAAATTAATTTAATTATGGTTCAATTGTTATATTTAATGTGATTAAACTTTTGGAATTGATTAAATGTGACTTAATTATTCCCAAAATAGCCATGAAGATGACCGAATTAAGCCCTAGAGTTTTCAAAATTTCGAACCCTAGAACCCTAGTTTTGAATTTTTGAAATATCTTAACCCTAATTCGAATTATTTCGAAAATTCATAGCCTAAAATATGATTTTTGTGCTTTATTTTGATTTAATTCAAATTATTTATGGTTCATAATTTTAATCGGATAGATTTATGCATGAAAATTTTTTGTGTATGATAATCGATTTAATTTTAAGAGTTAGAATTGAATTGGAATTAATTGTATAAAGAAATCCTAATTTTAAAATTGAATGTTTATTTAATTTTAATTTTTGGGCTGATTTGATTTAATTTTAATAAAATTTATTCTAATTAAATAAAACCAAAAAATAGAAGGTTTTAAGGCCGACAACCGCGGCTGGGTGGCGCAGCCACGGCGACTGCCGACCTGGTGGCAGTCCAAGAGGAAGAGGAGGGGAGGGCGGCAGTCCAAGGTCGCTGAGGCAGCAGTTGTGCAAGCGTTGCACGCTGCTGCCGTGGCTGCCACTGCTATGGGGTGCTACTGCCCTGCGGCAGTGGCTGTTGCAAAGCAGCCAGCCACCGTAGCTAGCCTCGGCTAGCCAACCACGTTGGCCAGTAGCCGTGTAGTACGACTTTCAAAAAAAAAATTCTGTTTTTGAAAAATATTTCAAGATAATTACAAAATTATTTTTGATAATATCGGTTTTATTTTGGATAAAATATTTTGTTTTAGGATAAAATCAAATATTCAAAAGTTGTTATATTTGATATTATCCATATTTAGAGTTGTTAAATTGGTAATTATTTATAATTAAAGTGGTTAATTTTGGATAAGATTGATTAGGATATTTTGAGCATATTCCAAAAGGATTATAATTGATTTAAATAATGTGATTATCCCTTAATTAGATTAGGATATAATTGATTTTAAAATTATTTGATTTGCTAATAATTAAGATAAATCCTCCTAAAGTTGTTAGGATAATCATGGAAGATTAAATAAGATTTATCTTTCTAGATTAAAATATGATTTGATTTTATCTCATGCCTAAATTAAAATATATCATATTTTATGATTGATCGTGAATAATATATGATATTATCTAATTATGATTAAAATATGAGATATTTTAGGAAATTTGTTGCCTTAATTATGAACATTCGATGTTGTAGTTTAGACAAGCATGTTGAGTGATTTATTATATGACACTTTTATATAGTATATGATATTATATTGATATATATATAGACTAGTGTGGGTCATAGATTCTAAATTACGATATGCGCATCGTGATGTATTTTTGTAATCTAAATACGGTCTGCTTACCGTTAATTATTTTTGTAACTTTTATTTAAAGTAAATATTTTAATTATTTAAATAGTGTTAGTCCAAAGAAGCCCATGAAGTGAAGGCCCAAAAGATCAAGGTGGATGGAGATCCATGATGATTCAAGTAGGAGATTTTCATTTCTAGTTTTCTTAGGACTAAGCGGTCATACTATGTCATGTTTTATTGCATTAGAAGATTATGCATGTTAGGTTTTATTTATGTTGATCGATAATGCGCTAGAGTTCACTAAATAATCACAACATAATGAATCTAAGTCCCAGTAATATTGAGATTGCTTTTCCAATTAAAAACACGACAAACCCTTGATATTTATGATAGGTCATGCCAAAGTTGGGTGTCATTTTATATCTTGGGAGACTTGGAGTAAATCAAGTTTTACAATTTTAAATGGTTATACTCAACAAGGTTACCTAAAGAGTTTAGATTCTTGAAGCAAAGGGAAATAATTAAACATGTGATGGTTAATTATTCAACCAAGAGTTACAAGAGTTGTAATCAGTAAAGAGTTTACTCACCTTGAAAATGTAATGGTTGATGGTAGGGCCAAAGTCCGATCAATTATTGCACAAATAAAGGGTCTTGGAATTACTTAAAATTCAATTGGGATCATTTAATTATTGAATAAAGTGTTTTAAAGTTACCTATATTATTAGTTTCTGGTAATTTAAATTTTAAATTAAACATAATTATTAAACTTTGCCTTATTTTGACTTAGATGGGTAGCTTTAATCACAATGACAACAACATTTACAATCTTCGACCATTCCTTGAGAAGGATAGGTTGATAGGAGAAAACTTTTCCACTTGATAAAGAATGCTAAGGCTCGTTCTGAAATATGAAGGTAGAGAGAATGTCATTGACACCCCATTGCCAGGACCTCTGCCAAAAACTGCAACTGTGGCAGAAGTCAAGAAGCACAAGGAAGCTCGTGATAGAGCTATGCCTACCACTTGCTTGATGATTTCTACCATGGAACCTAGTCTTTAAAAGCGTTTTGAGGATCAGGATGCGTACACAATCATGCAAGAGCTCAAAGCTTTGTTTAAGAAACAAGCTAGAGTTGAAAGGTACGAGCTCCATCGTGAGATTATGGATTGTAGGATGGAGAAGGGTGCCACAGTTCATGATCATGTTTTTAAAATGATCGGCCTTATTTAAAGTATGGAGAAACTAGGAAACCCATACAGTGATGAGATAAGAACAAACATCATTCTCCATTCACTTCCAGAAAGTTTTAACCAGTTTATCATGAACTTTACATGACTGCGACTGCAAAGACTATGAATCAATTGCATGCAATGCTGGTTAGTGCTGAAAAACAAATCCCTAAGGAACCTAAGAAAGAAGTTTATATTATTCAAAATGGAAAGGGGTTCAAGAAGAAGGGGCAAAAAACTAGTGCCAAGAGCAAGGGCAAGCAAGTTGCCAAGGCTCCTAAAAAGCCAAAGGCAAGTCCAAAACCCAAGGCTGCAAGTGAAAGTGAATGCTTTTACTGCAAGAAGAAGGGGCATTGGAAACACAATTTCAAGAACTACCTTGACTTCCTCGAGAAGAATGGAGCATCAACCTCGGGTATTATGTTATAAACATTTTAACTTTCACTTAGGTATGTGATACCAAGTTGCAGTGCTTAACATTATGAATGTTGCACAAGAACTGCAAGTAAGTGAAGCTAGCATGGAAATGGAGCTTGAAGGTGCACTAGAAGTGATTGAGTGGCTAGGGATAGCTTCATAGTTTTATTTTCTTATCAGTTTATCACGATTTTAGAACAATTTCCAGTTTTTGATGAGACAATTTTCAGTGTTAGTTTGAATACTGATTGGTTTTACTTGGCTTGGACAAGTGTTGATCCAGGACCAAGGTAACAAATTTTTTTCATTTTGCTAGACATGAGTTATTTTGTTTTATGACATTGATATAAGTAGATCACAAAAGTAAATTAGATGATTCAAAATAAACTTACAACAAAGTAAGGATAGGTCACATAACCAATTTGCACATCCAAAGTAATAATTGGATGGACTCTTATTCTTATTTGATTATGAATCACTTGAGAATTAGATGTCATGCTTGATAAGGTAAAATGACCAAGTTGCCTTTTAGTTAAAAGGATAAGAGAGCTAATGACCTTTGGGAATATAAACATATGATGTATGTGAACCAATAAGTTCAAGAATTAGCAAAGAGACTTAACTATTTCATCGCTTTTACTAACGATTTAAGTAACTATATTGATAATTACTTAATTAAGGAAAGCTTGGAAACATTGAAATGTTAAAAATTCCAAAAATAAATGTAAAATCAGTTTGAGATAAGCAATTTAGCACTACAATGTGATTGAATTGTTGTGATAAAGATTTTACTTAAAAGTAAATGATCATAAGTTTGGGCCAAAAATAAATAAAATAAAATAAAACAATAAAAAAGGTTTGGGTTAAAATTAAGTAATAAAACAGTAAAATAAGTTCGGGCTGAAATTAAAACTATGCTTTGACCAAACATCAAGACTTATCCATGGACTATTCAAAAATTTAATTTAATTAAATACGATATTTTAAGCACTCTCGGGATTAAATACTGAACCCGACCATTAGTAGCGGTGAAAGGTTGTTCACCATCGGGTTTGGTTTTGGGGAGACATTTTTAGGTGTCTACAGTACCGTTGAGTATTTTTGTACCTTAATATTTAGATTAATCCTAGTCGTAGATACTAGTAGTTGCATAATTTGGTTAATTCTTGAAGTCGGAGGTTCTTGGAAGACAAAGCCATGAAAATGCAAGAGAAGACCTTTTGAAGACTTGAATAATTCAAGGGGTCATGCTAGTTGCCAATATGCATCTTATACTTATCTTTATATATTTATGCTTGTGCTTATATATGAATAATATTTTAGATGCATGTGTAGGTTTTCAAAATATTGTGATGATTAGTTAAGTTCACTTAAATCAACAAACATAGAAATCCTAGGTCCCTAATAATATTGAGTTAAAACTTGCCTTTTCAAAACAACACTTGCAAATCGAATGGGTGTAATGGTGGGCTACGCCAAAGCGAGGCACCATTACTACTTTGAGGTTGGTAAGGCACAGCGGGTGTGCAAGATGGTTTTGGATTAACTCATCGGTATGAGTGAGGAGTCCTCACATGTCGTGGCAAAAGAGATACATCGTCAAGATGCATTGGATGCGACGATTATCTACCTAAGAATGGCTTGGAGCCATTAGCAAGGCAATTTTTACCTTGGGATAACAAGTGTTAGGACAAGCCAAAGCATGCCTAAAATACTTGTTGATCCCTTGGATCATGGAATCGCCTTATTTTCACAAAATAGGGACAATTTTATGTGTAAATAAGACGTTAAATAAGTATTGAAATATGCATGAATTAAATTCAATCTTATTTAAGTATTTTGAATGGTTTTTCATTTAAAATTATTTCAATTGTAGAATCATGTCTTCAACTATCGACAACAATCTAATATTCCCAGAACTTCCCAAGAAGTTACCATTTAGCTTGAATTTGGTAAACTTCAAGGAATGGGAAGAGGAACTCCATTTGACCCTCCGCAATTGCTACCTAGAGCATATCTTGGATACACCCATCCCGAGTTTCTACTCAAAAGGGGTTATGAGCGATGAGGCTCATGAGGAGTGGAGTTATGATTGCAAGAGAGTCTCTCGACTCATGGCAAACTCCATTCCAGAACAGTGGAAGAAGAAATTCTCCAACTACCTTCCGGATGTACTTCTCAAGGCTCTAGAAGATGTGGCCAATCTGAGGGTCACAAAGAGCGATAAGGGCTACTATAATGGACTTGTGGAAGAAGTGACTAGGTCATTGTCTAACATGAGGATCAAGCCACCGCAAGATGGGTGTCTCAGCAAAGAGAGGTAAGAAATATGGGCTAGGGTCTATAGTGCAAGACTTAAACCCGGGATGCCACTTCAAGCCCATGTGCAAAAGATGACAAGGTTATTCAACCATCTGGAACTAATTGGTAGACCGGTGGAGGATGAACAAGCAGCTCATATGCTTTTAAGCTCACTCCACTCGGGGTATATTGCAATTAAGATTCAACTTACCAACAATCGGAACAAACTATCCTACAAGGAAGTTGTCCAAGAGCTCCTGAAAACCTATTCTTGCAAGGCGGATAAGTTTTCTCTAAGGCCCAAGAAGAAGGAGTTCAAAAACAAGGCTAATATGCGCTGCTTCTATTTTAGTATGCAAGACCACTACAAAAGAGAATGTAGCGAGTATTTGGAAGATGAGGCAAGAGGAAATAAAGCCTCAATCTCACGTATCATCTTGACACTTTAAAATAAGCAATTTGTAAGGTATTAGACACCGGAAAATTGACTCAATCTATGCTCCTATTTTAGGAACAAAATGAGCGGTGCTTTTCAAGTGGTCATGAGTACACAAGTGGAAGATGAAGAAAGTCTATCCAAAGAAGGCTTTTAATCTCATGTATTTTGTCCAAATTCTAAAACTTGCTAAGTTTTATCTACCATACTTTGATCTCGCGACGTTGGACGTCATTTTAACCTTGATCACAAGACCTTTTGTTTCATGTCTTGTTTATATTTATGGAAATGGCACTTTTGTGTGTTTCGACAAAATTGTTTATAATGATACCAAAAGAGCTAAGACCATGGAATCAAATCAAACCTACTTGTGGCATTGTCGCCTTGACCACATTATTATCAAAAGAAGCTTCTTCAAGAAGGTGTTCTTGACTCTTTCGATTTAGAATCTTTTGAGAATTGCGAAGGATGTTTATTAGGCAAGATGATAAAGCAGCCATTCTCCAAGTTAGGAGAAAGAGTAGGTGACTTATTAGGTCTAATACATACCGATGTATGTGGACCAATGAGCTTCGCCACAAGAAACGCACATCGTTATTTTATAACCTGTACGGACGACTAAAGTAGATATGGATATGTCTATCTAATGTCGCACAAATCTGAATCATTTGATAAATTCAAAGAATTTTACAGTGAAGTTGAAAATAAACTTGGCAAGAAAATCAAAGCGCTTCGATCGGATTGAGGTGGCGAATATTTGAGCCAAGAATTAGATGACCATCTGAAAGAACATGGGATACTTTCAGAATTGACACCTCCGGGAACTCCTCAATGGAACAGAGTATCCGAAAGGAGAAATCAAACCTTGTTAGACATGGTACGATCGACTATGGGTCTTAGTGAACTTCCAATCTCTTTCTAGGGACATGGACTTTTAACGGCGACACTTACACTGAATTGTACTCCGTCAAAAGCTGTAGAAAAGACTCCATATGAATTATGGACGAAGAGACCTCCAAGGTTGAATTTTCTTACGATTTGGAGATGCGAAGCATATGTTAAGAGACTCATATCTGACAAACTTCATCCAAAATCTGACAAGTGTTTCTTTGTAGGCTATCCAAAAGAAACCAAGGGGTATTACTTCTACAACAAATCCGAGAACAAAGTGTTTGTTGCTCGTGATGGTGTCTGTTTGGAGAAGGAGCATCTTTTCAAAATTACAAGTGGGAGGAAAACCGAACTCGATGAAGTTCGAGAGGATAAGCAACAAGGACAAATTGACAATCAAAGTGCTCACAAAGCATCTGTTGACATTGGTCAAAGTAAACACATCCAAAGTCAAACCGACAATGCAAATGCTCAGTCCATTACCCTATGTAGGTCAACTCGGCCAAGATCTCAACCTGACAGGTATCTTGGTGTTGTATTAACAGAAGATCTGGACATCCTAGTAGTGTATGGAGATGAGCCGAGAACCTAAAATCAAGCTATGACGAGCCCGACTCTGCAAAATGGCAAGAGGCCATGAAATCCAAAATGGACTCGATGTTTGAAAATCAAGTATGGGACTTGGTTGATTTACCCAAAGGTTACACACCTATCGAATGTAAATGGATTTTCAAGTTGAAAACCGACAAAGATGGAAATGTATTCATTTACAAAGCTAGACTTGTAGAAAAAGGTTACAGGAAAATTCACGGAGTTGATTATGATGAAACCTTTTCTCCAGTTGCAATGCTTAAGTCCGTTCGGATTCTTCTAGCGATTGCTGCATATTACAATTACGAAATATGGCAGATGGACGTCAAAACCGCCTTCCTCAATGGAGTTTTGGAAGAAAATGTGTACATGACACAGCCTGAAGGTTTTATCGACCAAGACAATGCTAGAAAGGTATGCAAGCTTAAGGAGTCCATTTATGGATTAAAGCAAGCAAGCAGAAGTTGGAATCTGCGATTCGATGAAGCCATTAGTAAGTTTAGTTTTATCAAAAATCCAGATGAGTCTTGTGTTTACAAGAAGGTCAGTGGGAGTGACATCGCCTTCCTAGTCTTATATGTCGATGTCATTTTGCTTATTGGAAACATCATTCCGTTATTAGAGTCTGTAAAGGCTTGGCTCGGAAAATGTTTTTCAATGAAAGACTTGGGAGAGGCTCAGTACATATTAGGCATTAAGATTTATAGGGATAGATCAAAGAGGATGATACGATTGAGTCAAAGTACTTATATTGATAAGGTACTAGCTCGATTCAACATGGAAGGAGCCAAGAGAGGCCACCTACCCATGTCACATGGCATAACCCTAAGCAAGAATCAGTGTCCAAAGACACCTGATGAGCGGGAAAGGATGAATGAGATTCCTGTAGGTGTCGTTTGAAGTGCACCTACGTTAAAAGCATGTGTGAATATGCTTGGCACTCTTAGTAAGTGGGAACTGACATATATGATTAGGGAAAAGGAAAGTAGGGATCCGCCAACAAGTTTTAAGGAACTTGTAAACCGTTCACGGATCATAAAAGGCAACCACGATAAAGGGACAACGATAGGCAACAACGATTGACCCGTGAAGGTTACACCCCATTCATAATCCATGAGATTACTAACTCCATATGGTTCGGAACCACGAAAGGAGGATCGGGGATGATGGTACGAAGTGAATCATGGAGTCACATTCGCCCGTATTGGCCTCTACTCGATTCTTATAGTGAAAAGTGATTCCTGCGATCTCAAAGGCATACAAACAAAGATTCAATTTGCTCCAAACTATTATTAAGCTAAATTGGTTGAATATTAATGCAGCACATAATTCTATAATATTTGTGATCACTTGATTAAACAACAAGATTAAAAAGGAACCTAAACCGGTTGTCCAAATTATCTTATTAGGCGTGATTTTCAATTACATGTTCCCTTTAACATGCAATGTTGTGATCATAATAACAGTAGAATAAACATTAATATTGGAAGCAATTTAACAATAATAACGTTAGTCAAACCAAATATAAAATAACCCTAATCATGATACTAGCAATAAGAAAATAAAATAAGAGTAATTAAATTAATTAATTACTCACATTCCGCGCGTTCCTTTAAATTGCTATATCATGAATAAATTGTTAGTAACTTCAATAAAAAAATATAAATTAAATATAAATTAAATTAAATTAAATTAAAAGTAGATTGATTTGGTCCAAACCCTCAGAAAATTCTACCTTTTCACGCCTTGGTTTAAGGACGGAACCTCGGGTCAAGTATGGACTCCTTGGAGTGCTTAAGGGAAGTGTTATGAAAGAATATGGATGCTAGTGTTTAGGCTAAAGAGGGAGAAGAGAATAAACTTGTGATCAAGCTTGTTGATTATTGAAAAAGGGGTGATATGACCTCTATTTATAGGGAAAAAAGAGGGTCGAAGAATCAAGAAAAGATGAGTTCGAATCGGATTAAAACTCTTGCGATAGACAGCAGTTTTTGCGGTTTTTGTTTTATCATATCTTTTGATCCAAAAATCAAAATAAGATGAATAAGATATATTGGAAAGATATTGAAGTGTACTTTCTAATTCAATTAAAATCAGATTAAAATATTTTGTAGAAGTAAAGATATGGCCGAAATAGTGGGACAGTGTCAGTTTTGGATAGAGTTTCACATTTTATTCATATCTTTTCCGTTATAGCTTGGAATTGATATTATAATATATCATTGGAAAGATAATTTCAAGGGATATCCAACCATATAAAATTTGGATAAAAACTATGAGGCACTAAAATAATATCTATCTATCTTTGAATGTCTTTCAATTCGAATAGAAATAAGATTTTTTAAAAAAGGAGTTTTATTCAATTTCAAACTCTTTAATCTTATCTTTTGAAAAAGGATAATTAAGATATTTTAGAAACTTTTAGAATCTTCTAATTAATCCTAATTGGTTTAGGAATTGGATTAAATCATTTGGACCCTCCACATGATCATTGGGTCGTAGGTAAGGTGTGCTTGGGTTCGATTTGGGCTCAGTTTAATATTTTGGCCATAAATTATTCGTTATAACTCAGCTTTGGGCTTATAATATATCGTTGGAAAGCTCTTTTAAAGCCCCATCCAAATATTCAATCATTGGACCCATATTATGGACAAAAATAAACTGAAATAAACGTTTTTATAAAAAGGACTCAAAATGAATGATTTAAAGGACACGAAATGAATTATTTTGGGTTTAAAGGCACGAAAAGAGGAAAATAAGTTATGGTTTGGGGAAATGGGCTAGAAATTAGGTTGGTTTATGAAATGAAAATATGGATTTAAGCACTCCAAGATTAAATACTCAACCCGACCAATAATGGCGGTGAAAGGTTGTTCATCATCAGGTTTGGTTTTGGGGAGAAATTTTTAGGTGTCTACAGAAGCCCCCACTTTGACTGAGTTTGTAAAAACGTAAGTTTTGGAAACGATAGTCAAAGTACTTGATAGGGACGGAGAATGATTTAAGATGTTCTGCGATCCTAAATCACTTTGTATACGTCGATACCTACAGAAAATGTTAATTCCACAGATAAAAGAGTAAAGGTATAGAACGCTTATCTGACACCAGTGTATCGGTGACAAATGAGTTTGGTATTTTCCTATGCTTGAAGGAATCCACCAGATGACGTTTGTTAAAATGCTTTCCATGCTTGAGGAAAGCCGACAATTGAGTTTGGTAGCTTTCTAAGCCTGGAGAAACCTACCGGATGACACTTTCCATGCTTGAGGAAAGTCAACATATGATTTTGGCATTTTTCTATGCTTGAAGAAATCCACCGATAATGCTTTCCATGCTTGAGGAAAGTCGACAGATGATGATATTGCAAGTCTCTGTGTATCGAGAACCTTGCATCATGAAATGATGATGGTTCGATTGTCCCCGAATGTGGGCGGAAGATGGTCCGCTTGTCCCCGGACGTAGGCTGTAGTTGGTTCGCTTGTCCCCAAACGTGGGCTGTAGTTGGTTCGCTTGTCCCCAAACGTGGGCTGTAGATGGTCCACTTATCCCCGAACATAGGTTGTAGATGGTCCGCTTGTCCCCGAACGTGGGCTATAAATGGTTTGCTTGTCCCCGAACGTGGGCTGTAGATGGTCCGTTATCCCCGGACGTGGGCTGTAGATGGTCCGCTTGTCCTCGGACATGGGTTGTAGTTGGTTCGCTTGTCCCCGAACGTGGGCTGCAGATGAGACCTGCAAAAATAAATTTGCCAATGGACTCGTATATATTGTGATTGACTTGACCACTAACTTGACCAAGTTTGAATTGATGTGACATGACATGTGTATGACTTGTGAGTGTGTGTATATGTGTGTGTGCAGACACAAGAAAACGAAGATGCAAATGCAAAAATTTTCCGTCAATTTTTGTCATGAGTGGAGGATACCGACTTTCTCCCGAAAAAGAAAGATGTGAAAACTGAACTTTTATTTTCGAACTTCCCTCAATGAGAAAAAATTTTGAAAAAGTTTTTTAACTTCCCCAAAAGAAAAGATTTGAAAAAGAGAAGAAATTTTGAACTTCCTCATTGAGTAAGACAAAATGAATCGCATGGATTGTATGCATGATGCATGTTCTTAGGCCAGGAGGCTAAGGACAATTACATCATGTGACACGATAGATGAATGAACTTAGGTCGTGGAGCTAAGCATCATATATGGTGTAAAGAAGCGATCTCGAACGCCACTTAGGTCTGGAAGCTAAGCACGTATTTAGATGAAATGATTATGAATGTTGCATAATGAATGTTGCTTAGCACATTATGCGATGCGTGAAACAATGAATATTTCTCAGGTCAGGAAGCTAAGCAAGTATACAATGTTTCTTGTAATGAATGTTATCCTGACAGACGATGAAACATGCACATTGTTTAAACAAGATTCCATGATAAAGGGTTCTTAAAGGGAAGGATGATATGGATATGGATGTGTGAGTGAAGTGTGTGAATGTGATACTAAGGCTGGCTACAAAGGCTATGGTGATGGAAAGAGATGTGAGAAGAGTCAAAGATGATGACTCTTTAGGCTAGGTAGGCTAAATGATGTGGTTTCAAGCCCCCAAGTCTAGCTCTAAATGGTTAGGGGTAAGCATTGGATATTCTTTGACTCGATCATGCATGGATTTTAATATGAAAGTGGCCGCACCTCGATGTGAGGTTGCCTACGTATCCGTTAGGAATCAGGCCGAACGTAGCTCTAATCGAACTTTGCACAAGTGTATGTACACCTCAAAGAGGTCTTTCAAGGGTTGTAATGTGTTTAAGTTGATGGTTTAAGGAAGAAAGGGGTAAAAGGCTCAGGACCCGAGAGAAGCCCCCAAGATGTGTAATTGTGAATTTTAAAATTTTGAAAGTTTATTTTCAACATTTTTTTTGGCTTTGATTTTTTTTTTCTTTTTCATTCTTTTGAATCAATGTAGGCGATCTCAGATCATGCGGTCCATCACTCACTTAGCATTCATATTTCGCAGGCACGGTACCGAGCACTCGATGAGAGACGCAATTTGAGACGTGTTCGTATCAAAGACATTGGAACACTTGCCTTTAGACATTGTTTTATTGTTGCTTTGCTGCTTTTTCTTTTATTATTATTTTTTTCCTACTTGCTTTTTGAGTGTTATACAATTACACATCTTCCAATCCCAGGGTTAAGTGAATACGGGTTCAAGAAATGAAGGCGAAACGTTAGAAGAGGCTCAAAATGGTTGATGAAGAAATGGAATGTGATTGAACGGTTAACAGGGAATGACAGGGTTGCAAAGGTGCCTCAGGTCATTGGTGTACCTTGGGTTTAGTTCGGTAATATTTTTTTTTATTTATTTATTTTTATTTTTTGAGAATGAATGAATGAAAAATTCTATGATCGAGATGTAAAGGAAATTTTCTCATTTTATTAATGGAAAAGGTGAACGAAACATATAAAAATTTGAAATGGAAAACCTATGCTAGACATGAATGGGGGAATGGAGATGAATGACAAAAAAGAAATCATGAAATCTTGCACAAAGGATCTGATGTGCGCCTTGTGTTCATTACTTCTTGCCGCCTGGAGGGACAGGAAGTTTGTTTGCATCCACCAAGTCTTGAATGACGTCATTCAAATTCCAACATTGCTCAGTAGTGTGGCCCCTTCCTTGATGGTAATTGCAATGGGCATTGGGATTTCATTTGGCGCTCCTTTCTTTAGGTTTTGGCTCTGAAAATGGCCCAATAGGTGTGATTAAGCCTTGACCGTAGAGGCGATCAAAGGCCGCATCATAAGTCATTCCTAAAGGAGTGTAAGTTCTTTTCTTCTTGGGAAATGGAGCATCAAGAGCTAACACTTCATTAAGATTAACTTGGCTTATATTGTTGGTAGTATTTTCGTGCTTAGAAGGCAAAGAAGAAGAATGGTCGTTCTTCTTGTTTTTCCAAGTGTTATTATTGTTACTACTAGCAGTCTTTATAAGCTCATCCTCGATATTGATGCCGATGTCGTATACAGCTTTAAAAGTGTTCAGTGGAAGAAATTTGAGATGTTCCCTATACTTGTGAGTCAGATTTTGAATAAAGAGGCGAACCATCTCTCTTTCTTTGGGAGGATCTACCAAGAGTGAAGCCGTTTCCCCCCACCTGTTCAGATAAGCGGTGAAGCCTTCATTCTCTTTCTGTTTGAGAATGGAGAGTTCACGTTCAGAAGTTTTAGTTTGAATGTTACACTTGTAATGATTCATGAAACTTTCGATGACATCTTGACAAGTCGCAGTACGCTTAGCATCTAGGGAATAGAACCATTGTTGGCAAGCAAGTTCTAAGGAGAGTGGGAACACCGTAGGGAAGAGTGTTACGTCCAATCCCTTAAGAGTCATGGTAGCATAGAACGCCTTTAAATAGAATATTGGATTGTCAGTAGGCTTGAACTTTGGAATATCAGCAGTGGAGAACTTTTCAGGTAGTCATCCTTTACATCCAAAGGAGTGGGAGGTCGTTCCACATAGGTGAAATCATCAGAAATCTTACTCATTTTCTCTTTCAATTTTTCAAGGGTGGAAACAATGACCTTGTTTTGTTCCATGGTAGTGACCCTAGTGGTAAGGGTTTGCATCATGGCAGACAGTGCCTCGATGGATTTGTTGATGTTCTCAATATCTTCTTTAGTGGCCATTGAAAGGTGATAAGTAATGTGTAGATGGCAAAGTTCTCTTTGAACGCCTATTAGATCTGAGAGATTATTGCGGTAATGACTCGAACCGTATTAATCTATCCCTGCTCCTTGACCAAGTATTGTGAAATAAAATAATTCACTTAATTGTTCGACTCATTGCTCAAGATAGGAAAGGAAGGGAAAAAATAGACATTTGAAAACAAGTGAGAAAAATCTCCACTCATTTTTACTACGACAGAAAACGATGCATGGATGGTCCTAGTATACGATCATAAACAATATAGTGCATTACTTGAAGACAAAGTTTGTGCAACGACTCAACATGTGTGATTAGGTGAGTTTATTAAAACTCGTGGTATGATCGCATGGCTAGACATGAGGACGTTGTGAAAAACAAAGGACCCAATGACCAAATAGCATGGAAGACTAAAAGACAAACTAACTTGATTAATTTTGTCAAATTTTAATGTTTATGCTATTTACTAGGTGAAAACGGTCCATTGGAAATCATTATTCATAAATAAGATCAACCACAATCAAAGACAAAGAACACATGTTAAGGTTAGCACAAAAATCGATCACAAGAAACTAGGAAGAGGACTAAAATTCTAGAAGAGTTAGGACTCAAGGGTATAAAAAATAAATAAATAAAAATAAAAATCTATAATCCTATGTTATATGAGTTGACACGGATTAAAGGACTTGGCTAAGACTAGCTTGACACGATTTTTTTTTTTAAAAAAATAAAATAAAATAAAATAAAAAAAGGTAACGTTAAAAAGACACCTAAATTGGACAGGTTGTAGTATATCGGTTATTACTTGTTATCTGTGATTCTAATTAGGTCGAAACAAGATCCAAATGAAAGATAAAACTCGGGGCTACAGATCCATAGTTTGTACGACACGTAACTCTTTCTAGAACTCCGGCTATGACCAAAACAAGTTGACTCTTGTGTAGTATACGGGAATTAAAATCCAGGTGACTCAAAAATTATAAAAAAAAAAAAAAATCTATGGCTCGACTCTAATAATAAAAAAAGGGGTTTGATAAGAGAAAAAAAATAATTAAAAAAAGGTCAATAAAAAAATGCACACATAAGCATTTCGTCACGCATGATGCAATGAATTTTGCAACCTAAAGTCAAGTTCTATGTTCGACTATGGTCAAGCTTATTTGGGTGTCAAAGGGTACCATGGTTAAGAGTTTGGACGCGTTAGCAAGGCAGCCTCCCTTGAGGGTGTATGCCAACAGGCGGCTCCACGAGTTCGTGATGAAATCGAACTAGACTCCATGGTTTGGGTGGATTTAAAAACTCGGATGAACCCTTATTGCCATGAGCGTTTTCGGGTTGATAGAGCATAAATCTCCCGGGCTAGCCACATATGTAGAACACGTACTATTGTGGCAAAATAGGTAACCTAAAAAAATCATATGCATATGTGACAATGCCAATTAAATCGCAGGAATACAATTCAAGAATCATTCAAGACTCATCCACTCATCTTAATTAAATACCGATCACTCAAATCGATAAATAACCAAGAATCCTCCCCAGTGGAGTCGCCAAATTGTAGGCGTCGCTCGAAGTGCGCCTACATTAAAAGCATGTGTGAATATGCTTGGCACTCTTAGGAAGTGGGAATTGACGTATACGATTAGGGACAAGGAAAGTAGGGAGACGCCAATAAGTTTTTAAGGAACTTGTAAACCGTTCACGGATCATAAAAGTCAACCACGATTAAGGGACAACGATAGGCAACAACGATTGACCCGTGAAGGTTATAACCCATTCATAATCCATGAGATTACTAACTCCATATGGTTCAGAACCACATAAGGAGGATCGGGGATGATGGTACGAAGTGAGTCATGGAGTCACATTCGCCCGTATTGGCCTCTACTCGATTCTTATAGTGAAAAGTGATTCCTGCGATCTCAAAGGCATACAAACAAAATATTCAATTTGCTCCAAACTATTATTACGCTAAATTGGTTTAATATTAATGCAAAACATTATTCTAAAATATTAGTGATCACTTGAATTAATAACAAATTAAAAAGGAACCTAAACGGGTCGTCCAAATTATCTTATTAGGCGTGATTTTCAATTACATATTCCCTTTAACATGCAATGTTGTGATCATAATAACAATAGAATAAACATTAATATTGGAAGCAGTTTAACAATAATAACGTTAGTCAAACCAAATATAAAAATAACCCTAATCATGATACTAGCATTAAGAAAATAAAACTTATTTTAGCCCAAATAATAATAAAACGAAAATTTCACCATATACCACTGAGTTTAAGCATAATTCACCGTATTCCACCAAAAACTTTCTAATACACCATATACCACTCAGTTATTGTATATTAACACAAAATGCCCTTTTTGCTAACTGCCGTTAGTCTGCCGTTTGGGGGACTTTACCATTATGCCCTTATACATCTAACTGGCGCCATTGATAGGGTTGACTCCATTGACCCCCCATTTCCCCTTTCCATTGAAGCTTCTCTCTATTCTTCTCCATTAAAATCAAACCCCAAAATCAATCAAAAAGCTTCAAACTTTCATCGATCCCCCTGGCGGCAACAATTGCGATCCCAGCCACTTCCCAGATGGCCGGCGACTGCCCTCCCCTGGCCCCTTCCCCCCGCCGGCGACATTCTCGACCCCTTCCCCCTACGCCGGCGACCATCCCACTCCTACTCCACTTCCCCGAAAATCATCCCCCACCTGTAACCCAATTTCCTCGCCGGACTCCCCTTCCCCGATTCCCGATCTCTCTAACCCTAAAAAAATCCTCAATTTCCCTCTTGCGAATCCCAATTGGAATATCGACGGCAAAGAAACCACCCATAAAATCTTGACGAAGAGAGAGAAGGTCGAATTAGAAGCGAATTTGTTCGAAAAAAATGCTGATAAGTCGAATGCTGATAAGTCGAATTGATGTTGTTGTATGGTTGCAGATTTTGAGTGTTGTCGGTTCAGGGGGAGAGGGAGGTCGACTCGTTGGCGAGAGAAAGGCTGGGCGCCGGCGTGGGTGGGGGCGGGATAGGGTGGTGGTTGGGGGTTCTAGTCATATTTCGTGCAAGCAGGGGATATTAGGATAGGGTGGTGGTTGGCTGGGAGACGTTGGTGGTTTGGGAGGAGGACGGGAAGGGAAAATGGCAGGGGTAGGGGGAGCTCTGGAAGGCGGCGAGGGAGGAGGCTAGGCAAGGACGCCGGCAAGGAGGAGGCTGGGCAAGGCCGCCGGCAGGGACACGGGAAACTTTCCCGTCTGACAGTGGGGTTCCCCGTGACACGCGACACCTGCTGTGACACGTGGGTTTTCGTGTCCTTTCCGCGTAAACCCTTAACGCGTTTTCTCTCCCGTTTAGCATATATTTCCCGCGGCACACAAAAGTACATCGTGACACGGGAATGTTTCCTGTCTGACGATGGGATTTCCCGTGTCACGGTACACTTTATCGTGTCACGGTATACTTTTTTAGGGTTTTTATCATTTTAGGGTTCCGTGTGTTTCCTCAGCACATTTTTTCTATAAATACCCCCTTATTTCTGATGTACGGGCAACAATTAATTCTCTATTTTTTCTCTCTTCTATGCTCTAGCCTAAACAATAGCCTACCCTTATTCTTTCAAAATTCCTTCTTCAAGCACTCCCAGGAGTCCATACTTTACTCGTGGTTCTGTCCTTAAGCCAAGGCGTGAAAGGTAGAACTGTTTGAGGGTTTGGCCCCAAATCTATTTAATTTAATTTAATTATTGTTTTAATATTATTTCGTTGAAGTTACTAACTCGTTTATTATTTTTTAGTTGCAAGCAAAGAGAATCAAAGTAAGAATTATGTTCCTTTTATTTCTATTAATTTTCTAACGATTTTATTTTGATGGAATTATTGTTAAATTGCTTCCAATATTAATGTTGATTGTATTTATTGATCACCATATTGCATGTTAAAGGGAATATGTAATTGAAAATCACGTCTAATAAGATAATTTGGACAACTGGTTTAGGTACCTTTTTAATCTTGTTATTAATCAAGTGATCACAAATATTTTAGAGTTATGTGTTGCATTAATATTCAACCAATTTAGCTAAATAATAGTTTGAAGCAAATTGAATATTTTGTTTGTATGCCTTTGAGATCGCAGGAATGCTTTTCACTATAAGAATCGAGTAGAGGCCAATACGGGCGAATGTGACTCCATGACTCACTTCGTACCATCATCCTCCTTTCGTGGTTCCGAACCATATGGAGTTAGTAATCTCATGGATTATGAATGGGGTGTAACCTTCATGGGTCAATCGTTGTTGCCTATCGTTGTCCCTTATTCGTGGTTTCCTTTTATGATCTTTGAACGGTTTACAAGTTCCTTAAAAACTTGTTGGCGGCTCCCTACTTTCCGTGTCCCTAATCGTAATGTCAATTGCCACTTCCTATGAGTGCCAAGCATATTCACACATGCTTTTAACGTAGGCGCACTTCGAGCGATGCCTACAGGTACGTAGACCGTATTTAGATTTACAAAAATACATCACGGCACGTAGTCCGTATTTTCTATCCTATTCGGGTCCCACTAGTTGCCATTTCATAAAACCTGTGAGAGAATATACATTCCATTCAACCATTCACTATATGTGAATGGCCCATGCATTTTACAACAAACAAGTAATAATGCATTAAACACACGCACGCACTAGTAACTAATCTAGGTGGTTAATCCGATTAACACGTCTAATTAAAACTAGTCAAAGTTGTTTAACCGATTATGTAATTGACGTAATTAATAATTGAAGCTCCCACTAAATTCCGTATCCATCTTAATTAATCCAATTAATTAAGCCGATAGAACCCAAAATTTGTCAAAATAAATTTTGCCAATGTCGCTCAAAAACGAGGCCTAGCCTTCAAAAAATTTAATTAAAATAAACAAAATTAATAAAACGGCAAAATAAGCAAACAATTACGTAGTCCAAATTATCCAAGTGCCTAGCACTACAATTTGGAGTGCTCACTTCTCGCATAACCGAGTGATGCTCAACGAACGTGGGAGTGAATCGATGTCGCTAAGCGCTACACCAACACATCAGCTAACTTTCACGCACCATCGTGGCCACAATGGCCTTGTCGTACGAGTTCATCGCACCACATTGCTTCGTAAACAATATCTACGTATATTATCCTTATATACGTACCATGTAAAGCATACATATCATAGCAATGCGCACAATCGCAATCCTCGCATCATAGCACACACGCGTACCCTTGCTGTATCAAGCAACACAAAATACACACATTGCTCGTGCATTACTGCCACACCATAGATGCACCATTGCAGCTATGTGCTGCGCTACGCACGCACACACGCACGCACGCAGCACTACCGCATCACGCTGCTGCTTGGTTGGTGCTGCTGTTGTGGTTGGATGCACTAGCCACGCACATGGCTGCACGCACCATGAACAACCCCTTTGGCAGCCACAAGCGGGCTGCTATGCAACCCGGCTAGCCAAGTGAGACTTTGTCTCGTTTTGCGTGCCATAGCCTTGGGATTTCGATCCCGATTTTGCGTGTCAAAATATTAATTATAAATTAATTTTAGAACTAATTAAAAATAAACGAGCAGGGCTCCGATACCGCTGTCGGGTTTTGGTGAGTCCTACTCACCGCGGAAGAACCTGAGCCAAGGATCACGCTCGCATTTAATAATATCACTAATGCATAAAATAAACACAAAAGGGTAAAATGGAAAATATACCTTTGTCGCGTGCTTCACCCGACCGATTGGGCTCTTACTTGAAAGCTTAGCCCCGAAAACACGAGAGCCTCCGACGGAGATCCACCCGTAAAAACGACTACCGACTTTTAGGTCCGTTACCTCGAGGTTAGCTAGGTCCGACCAAAACTCGAGTATTATATGAGTTTAAGAGATTTTGCAAATGCAATGCTCTATTGAACTCCTACTCAAGCACTATTCCCAAAAACCCAAGTTAGGTATTTATAGGGAATGGTGAGAGTGGGAATTTTTATCCCATCAATGTTGGACTATGAAATTCCACAATTTATTTTAAAGCTAAAATAAAATAAATAAGCAAACTAATAATAAATCTACAAGTGTCATTAATACATGCAAAGAGAAGAGAGGACCACATGGAGAGGGGGGACCAAACTTGCTCCCTACTCCTTTCTCTCCTTGTGCCACATGTCCCTCACCCCTCACATGCTTTCCACATGCACGACCCTAGCTAGCCCGTGCCATGCCCAGCCCCGCACTTGGAGATGCGGGCTGCTGCTTGCGGCTAGCAAGCCACGCACTCCAAGTGCTGCTAGCATGCCGCGCATGCCAAGTGCGGGCTGCTAGTAGCTTGCTGCCCTTGGATGTCGCGGCTGCTAGCAATGGTGTGCTAGCACGCACCAGCCAGCCTTGGCTCGGCTTGGTGCACATGCTAGCCACCATGCTTGCGAATCATGCCCCTAACTCTCGGATGCTTGGGGCATTCAGATGCTAGGGTATTTTGGGAAATATTGTCGGTTTATTATTATTTGTGCGTCTCATCATTTACTATTTTTGACTCGACTTCCAACACTTGGTTACGATGCTCTATGCTCGAAATTTCCAACGTCTAAATATTTAATACTCGGGCGTTTCACACATTTATATTACAGATCGGAAGCGGCCTCCACCTAGGCATTCCGATTACTTGACCTTACTATATATATTAGCTTTCTAATAATTCTGAACCCACAATCAGAATAATACACTTGTCCGAAGGACACCATTCCTTTCATGAATAGGGATGATCACTAGAGATCCCTTGATATGATCATGGTGTGAGTGTGTGAATGTGAATATGAATGCATTTTTTATTACGGCTGCACCTCGATGTGAGGTTGCCTAGGTATCCGTTAGGAATCAGGCCGAACGTAGCTCTAGCCGAACCTGGCACAAGTTTGTGTATACCTCAAAAGGTCTTTTTAAGGGTCGTAACGTGTTTAGGATAAAGGTTGAAGAAGAAGGAGATAAAAGGCTCAAGACCCTAGACAAGCTCCCAAGGTGTGCAACCTTGCTTTTAAATCTTTGTTTTTATGCTTGAGGCTTTTAAATTTTTTTTTTTTTGCTCTCTTTTCTTTTTTCGTTTATATTTTGTTCTCTCTTTTGTTTTTGCATTTTTTATTTAAATCTTTTCTATAATTGTGGGCTATCCCGATCATGCGGTAGTCTATCACTCATTTGGAATTCATGTTTCTCAAGCACGGTACCGAGCACTTGATAAGAAACGCTATCCGAGATGTGTTCTTATCAAGGATATTTTCACATCAAAGATATTCGAACACTTGCCCTTTGTTACACTTTTATTTTGGCTTAATTTTGTAAATTTTAATCTTTTGAATCGCTCAAGCTTTCATATTTGGAACTTGCATAAGCCGCACACCATCCCATCCCAAGGTTAGATAGATGTGGCTTGAAGAAAGAAAGGTCAATCGTTAGACGAGGCTCAAAGTGGTTTATAAAGAAAGGATTCTATATTTGAAAGGGTAAAGATGATATGATAGGATACAAAGGGTGCCTCAAATCATTGGTATACCTTGTGCTTAGTTCGACATGAATTTTTATTTTATTTTATTTTTTTGCAATGTAATGAAATAATCATATTCAAGAAAATAAATGCTCATTTTTATTAAAAGGTTAAAAGGAAAAAACCTACAAAATAAGATCTAAACAAAATATAAAGGTGCCTATGCTAGACTTATCGGGGAAAGGATGAATAACAGAAATAGAAAAAGAGGTCACAAAATCTTGTCATTGAAGCTCGCCTCGTGTCTTTGCTTTATCATCACTCGCTCTTCTTGCTAACTGGAGGTATGGGAAGCTTGTTATTATCGATCAAATGTTGGATAGCCTCTTTTAACTTCCAACAACTCTCAGTGGTATGATCTTGTAGGCGTCGCTCGAAGTGCGCCTGCGTTAAGCATGTTGTGAATATGCTTGGCACTCATAGGAAGTGGGAATTGACATAATATGATTAGGGACAAGGAAAGTAGGGAGCCGCCAACAAGTTTTTAAGGAACTTGTAAACCGTTCATGGATCATAAAAGGCAACCACGAATAAGGGACAACGATAGGCAACAAGATTTAACCCGTGAAGGTTACACCCCATTCATAATCCATGAGATTACTAACTCCATATGGTTCGGAACATCAAAAGGAGGAACGTGGATGATGGTACGAAGTGAGTCATGGAGTCACATTCGCCCGTATTGGCCTCTACTCGATTCTTATAGTGAAAAGTGATTCATGCGGTCTCAAAGGCATGGAAACAAAAATTCAATTTTCTCCAAACTATTATTATGCTAAATTGGTTGAATATTAATGCAACATATAATTCTAAAATATTGGTGATCACTTGATTAATAATAAGATTAAAAAGGAAACTAAACCAGTTGTCCAAATTATCTTATTAAGCGTGATTTACAATTACATATTCCCTTTAAATATGCAATATGGTGATCATAATAACAATAGAATAAACATTAATATTGGAAGCAATTCAACAATAAAAGCGTTAGTCAAATAAAATAATAATAAACCTAATCATGATATTAGCAATATTAAAATAAAAATAAGTAATTAAATTAATTACTTACTCACATTTTGTGCGTTCCTTAAAATTGCTACATCATGAATAAATTGTTAGTAACTTCAATAAAAATATAAATCAAATTGAAATAATTAAATTAAAAGTAGAGTTAATTTGGTCGAAATCCTCATTTAATTCTACCTATTCACGCCTTGGTTTTAAGTATAGAACTTCAGGTAAAGTATGGATTCCTTGGAGTGCTTAGTTAGGGGAAGTATTTTGAGAGAATAGGGTGGCTAGTGTTTAGGCTAAAGAGGGAGAAGAGAATTATTTTATTATCAAGCTTGTTGATGATTGAAAAAGGGGCGATATGACCTCTATTTATAGGGAAAAAAAGAGGGTCGAAGAATCAAGAAAAGATCGAGTTCGAATCGGATTAAAACTCTTGCGATAGACAACAGTTTTTGCGGTTTTTGTTTTTATCATATCTTTTGATCCAGAAATCAAAATAAGATAAATAAGATATCGTTGGAAATCTCTTAAAGTCTAATTTCTAACCCATTTAGAATCAGATTAAAAGTTTTTGTATAACAAAAGATATAGCCGAAATAGTGAGATGGTGTCTGTTTTAGATAGAGTTTGACATTTTATTCATAACTTTTCTGTTATAGCTCGGAATTGATATTATAATATATCATTGGAAAGATAATTTCAAGGCTATACAACCATATCAAATTTGGATAAAAACTACGAGGCACATAAATAATATCTGTCTATCTTTGAACGTCTTTCAATTCGGATGGAAATAGGATTTTCAAAAAGAAAAGTTTTATTCAATATCAAACTCTTTAATCTTATCTTTTCAAAAAGGATAATTAGGATCTTTTAGAAAATTATAGAAGCTTCTAATTAATCCTAAATATTTTAGGAATGGGATTAAATTATTTGGACCCTCCACATGATCATTGGGTCGTAGGTAAGGTGGGCTTTGGTTCGGTTTGGGCTCAGTTTAATATTTTGGCCATAACTTATTCGTTATAACTCGGATTTGAGCTTATAATATATTGTTGGAAAGCTCTTTTAAATCTTCATCCAAAAACTTAATCATTGGACCCTAATTATGGACCAAAATAAACTGGATTAAACGTTTTTATAAAAAGGACATGAAATGAATGATTTTAAAGGACACGAAATGAATTATTTTTGGGTTTAAAGGCACGAAAAGAGTAAAATAAGTTATGCTCTGTGGAAATGGGCTAGGAATTGTATTGGTTTATGAAATGTATTGGGAATGAACATGGATTTAAGCACTCCAAATATTACATACTCAACCCGACCAATAATGGCGGTGAAAGATTGTTCATCATCGGGTTTGGTTTTTGGGAGACACTTTTAGGTGTCTACAGAAGCCCCCACTTTGAATGAGTTTTTAGAAATGTCAGTTTCTAAAACGATAGTTATAGTAGTCGATAGGGACGGAGACTGTTATAAGACATTCTGCGATCCTAAATCACTCTGTATACGTCGATACCTGCAAAAAATGTTAATTCCACAGATAAAAGATTAAAGGGATAGAACGCTTATCTGACACCAGTGTATCGGTGAAAAATGAGTTTGGTAGTTTCCTATGCTTGAAGGAGTCCACCGGATGACGTTTCGTTGAGATACTTTCCATGCATGAGGAAAGTCGACTGATGAGTTTGGTAGCTTCCTATGCTTGAAGAAATCTATCGGATGATACTTTCCATGCTTGAGGAAAGTCGACATATGAATTTGGCGGTTTTCTATACTTGAAGAAATCCACCGGATAATACTTTCCATGCTTGAGGAAAGTCGACAGATGATGAGATTTCAAGTCTCTGTGTATCGAGAACCTTGCGTCATGAAATGATGGTGGTTCGACTGTCCCCGAACATGGGATGTAGTTGGTTCGTTTGTCCCCGAACATGGGCGGTAGATGGTCCGCTTGTCCCAGAAGTGGGTTGTAGTTGGTTGGCTTATCCCTGAACGTGGGATGTAAATGGTCCGCTTGTCCCCAGACGTGGGCTATGGTCCGCTTGTCCCTGGACTTGGGCTGTAAATGGTTTGCTTGTCCCCGAACGTGGGTTGTAAATGGTTCGCTTGTCCCCGAACGTGGGCTGTAGATGGTCCGCTTGTCCCCGGACGTGTGTTGTAGATGGTCCGCTTGTCCCCGGACGTGGGCTGTAGATGGTCCGCTTGTCCCCGGACGTGGGATGTAGATGGTCCGCTTGTCCCCGGACGTGGGCTGTAATTGAGACCTGCAAAATAAAATTTGCCAAGGGACTCGTATAGACTATGATTGACTTGACCAAGCTTGACTTGACATGACATGACATGTGTATAACTTGTGGTTGTGTGTGTATATGGTGCGTGTGTGTGCAAACACAAGCAACGAAAAATGCAAAAGCAAAAATTTTCCGTCATTTTTGTCATGAGATGAGTGGAAGGTACCGACTTTCTCTTGAAAAAGAAAGACGTGAAAAATGAAGTTTTGTTTTCGAACTTCCCTCTATAAAAATTTTGAAAAAGTTTTTGAACTTCCCCAAAAGAAAATAATGAAAAAGGGAAGAAGTTTTGAACTTTCTCCTTGAGCAAGACGAAATGAATCGTATGGATTGAATTGCTTCTCTTGAAAATAATGTATGCACAATGCATGTCCTTAGTCCAGGAGGCTAAGGACAATTACATCATGTGACACGATAGATGATTGAACTTTGGTCATGGAGCTAAGCATCATATATATATGGTGTACGAAAGCGATCTTGAACGTCACTTAGGTTTGGAAGCTAAGCACGTATATAGATGAAATGATTGATGAGTATTGGATAATGAATGTTTCTTAGGTCAAGGAGCTAAGAATGATATGCGTTGTATTAAAAAATATATAAATGTTGCTCAGCACATTATGCGATGTGTGAAACAATGAATATTTCTCAGGTCAGGAAGCTAAGCAAATATACAATGTTTCTTCTAATGAATGTTGTCTTTAAATATGATGAAACATGCACAGTGTTGAAACAAGATTTCATGATAAAGGGCTCTTAAAGGGAAGGATGATTGATATGGATATGGATGTGTGAGTGAAGTGTGTGACTGTGATACTAAGGCTGGTTGCAAGGGTTATGGTGATGGAAAGAGATGTGAGAAGAGTAAAAATGATGGATTTTTAGGCTCGGTAGGCTAAATGATGTGGGATCAAGCCCCCAAGTCACGCTCTAGATGGATAGGTTCATAGGATTAAGCATTGGATATTATTTGACTCGATCATGCATATGAATGTGGCCTCACCTCGATGTGAGGTTGCCTACGTATCCGTTAGGAGTCAGGCCGAACGTAGCTCTAACCAAACTTTGCACAAGTGTGTGTACACCTCAAAGAGGTCTTTTAAGGTTTGTAATGTGGTTAAGATTAAGGTTTAAGGAAGGGATAAAAGGCTCAAGACCCGAGAGAAGCCCCCAAGATGTGTAGTTCGTTGTGAATTGGACTTTGCAAGTTTATTTTCAACATTTTTTTTTCTTTAATTTTTTTTTTCATTCTTTTGAATCAATGTAGGCAATCTCAGATCATGCGGTCCATCACTCACTTAGCATTCATGTTTCTCAGGCACGGTACCAAGCACTCGATGAAAGACACAATTTGAGACGTGTTCATATCAAAGACATTAGAACACTTGCCTTTAGACATTGTTTTATTGTTGCTTTGCTGCTTTTTTTTTTACTTGCTTTTTGAACGTTATACAATTACAAATCTTCCAATCCCAGGGTTAAGTGAATGTGGGTTGAAGAAATGAAGACCAAACGTTAGACGAGGCTCAAAGTGGTTGGTGAAGAAATGAAATGTGATTGAACGGTTAACAGGGAATGACAGGGTTACAAAGGTGCCTCAAGTCATTGGTGTACCTTTTTTTTAGTTCGGTAATTGATTTTTTTTTTCTAAACACATGATCGAATGTAAGAAAGAGATGCTCATTTATAAAGAAGGTAAGAAATGTGATGCATAGACACATGGATAAGGAGAACCTATGCTAGACTTTTCAGGGGAACGGTTTAAAACAAAAGAAGAATAAAACATGAAATCTTGGTGAGAATCTTGCATCATGCTTTGTCTTCATGGCGGTTTATGAGTTACTTCTTGCCGCCTGCTGAGGAAAAAAGTTTCTTGTTGTTGATGCTTTGATTGGAAAGAAAGAAGGAAGGAGTGACGTTCCCCTTATTCTTCCAACTATTGCCTAGTGATTTTAGACTTAAATATGTGTAAAGAAGAACTCACTTAATGCATTCACTCAATACTCAGATTGAAAAGGAAGAGTGTATGAAATGATTTTGAAAACTGATGGGAAATACTCCATTCATTCCTATTACGACGGAAAACGATGCATGCATGGTCCTAGTATACGATCATAAACAATATAGTGCATTACTCGAAGACAAAGTGTGTGCAATGACTCAACATGTGTGATTAGGTGAGTTTATTAAGACTCGTGGTATGATCGCATGGCTAGACATGAGGACGTTGTGAAAAACAAAAGACCCAATGACCAAATAGCATGGAAGACTAAAAGACAAACTAACTTGATTAATTTTGTCAATTTTTAATGTTTATGCTATTTACTAGGTGAAAACGGTCCATTGGCAATCATTATTCATAAATAAGATCAACCACAATCAAATACAAAGAACACATGTTAAGGTTAGCACAAAAATCGATTACAAGAAACTAGGAAGAGGATTAGAATTCTAGAAGAGTTAAGACTCATGGGTATAAAAAAAAAATAAAAAAAAACTATAATCTTATATTATACGAGCTGACACGGATTAAAGGACTTGGCTAAAACTAGCTTGACGCGAAAAGATATAAAAAAAAAAAAAAAAAAAAAGAAAGTTGACGTTAAAAAGACACCTAAACTAGACATGCTGTAGTATATTGGTTATAACTTTTGATCTTTGACACTGGTTGGGACGAAACTAATTCAAAATGAAAGATAAAACTCGGGGCTACAGATCCATAGGTGACACGATACGTAACTCTTTCTATAACTCCGGATATGACCAAAACAAGTTGACTCTTTTGCAGTATACGGAAATAAAAATCCGGGTGACTCAAAAATTAAAAAATTAAAAAAAATTAAAAAAAAAAACAATGGCTCGACTCTAAAAATAAAAAAAAGGTTTTGATACGATAAAAATATAAATAAATAAATGAAAAGTAAAAAGAAATGCACACATAAGCACATTGTCACTCATTTTGTGCGTTCCTTAAAATTACTACATCATGAATAAATTGTTATTCACTTGAATAAAAATATAAATCAAATTGAAATAATTAAATTAAAATTAGATTTAATTTGATCCAAACCCTCATTTAATTCTACCTTTTCACTCCTTGGTTTTATGTATAGAACTTCAGGTAAAGTATAGACTCCTTGAAGTGCTTAGATAGGGGAAGTATTTTGAGAGAATAGGGTGGCTAGTGTTTAGGCTAAAGAGGGAGAAGAGAATTATTTTATGACCAAGCTTGTTGATGATTGAAAAAGGGGTGATATGACCTATATTTATAGGGAAAAAAAGAGGATCAAAGAATCAAGAAAAGATCGAGTTCGAATCGGATTAATACTCTTGCGATACACAGCAGTTTTTGTGGTTTTTGCTTTTATCATATCTTTTGATCCAAAAATCTGAATAAGATAAATAAGATATCGTTGGAAATCTCTTAAAGTTTACTTTCTATCCCAATTAGAATCAGATTAAATTTTTTTGTATAACAAAAGATATAGCTGAAATAGTGAGACGGTGTCAGTTTTGGATAGAGTTTGACATTTTATTCATAACTTTTCCGTTATAGCTCGGAATTGATATTATAATATATCATTGGAAAGATAATTTCAAGGGCTATCCAATCATATGAAATTTGGATAAACACTACGAGGCACAAAAATAATATCTGTCTATCTTTGAACGTCTTTCAATTCGGATGGAAATAGGATTTTCAAAAAGAAAAGTTTTATTCAATTTCAAACTCTTTAATCTTATCTTTTCAAAAAGGATAATTAGGATCTTTTAGAAACTTATAGAAGCTTCTAATTAATCCTAATTTGTATAGGAATGGGATTAAATTATTTGGACCCTCCACATGATCATTGGGTCGTACGTAAGGCGGGCTTAGGTTCGGTTTGGGCTCAGTTTAATATTTTGGCCACAACTTATTCGTTATAACTCGGATTTAGGCTTATGATATATCGTTGGAAAGCTCTTTTAAATCCCCATCCAAATATTCAATCATTGGACCCTGATTATGGATCAAAACAAACTGGATTAAACGTTTTAATAAAAAGGACACGAAATGAATGATTTTAAAGGACACGAAATGAATTATTTTTAGGTTTAAAGGAACGAAAAGAGGAAAATAAGTTATGGTTTGAGGAAATGGGCTAGGAATTTTATTGGTTTATGAAATATATTGGGAATGAACATGGATTTAAGCACTCCAAAGATTACATACTCAACCCGACCAATAATGGCGGTGAAAGATTGTTCATCATCGGGTTTGGTTTGGGGAGACTTTTTTAGGTGTCTAAAGTCCCCTACCTTGATCGTACCTGCAATGTGCATCTGGGTTCTAACTAGGCAATCTCTTTTCAGGTGCGGGATCTTGAATAGGTCCAATGGGAGTAATGAGTCCCTTGGCATGGAGTCGATCGAAGGCAGTATCATAGCTCATCCCAATAGGAGTGAAATCTTTCCTTAATTGCTTTTTAGACCCTTGATTATCCATGGCTAAGACTTCAGTGAGATCAAAGGTACTAACATTGTTACTAGAGTGGGCGTTTTCGGAAGAAGAAGGATTGTCGTTCTTCTTTCCTTTCCAGCCACTGTTGTTGCTATTGTTAGTAGCTTTTTGCTTTGCAAGGTCATCTTCTTTTTTAATTCATATGTCATAGAAGGTTTTGAAAGTATTCAAGTTGTGTTGATATTTCAAATGCTTCGAATACTTGTCTCGAAGGTTCTTGATGAACATCCTTACAGATTCTTTTTCAGTGGGCACCTCAATCATCTTAGCGAAAGTTTTCCTCCACTTATTAAAGAAAGAAGTAAAGCTTTCATTCTCTTTTTGTCTTAGCATCTCAATTTGTCTATAATCGATTTCGACTTGAATATTACATTTATATCTATCAATGAAAGCATTTACAATAGCATCCCAAGTGAGGTTTTATCTTTATCAAGAGAAAAGAACCATTGTTGACAAACAGTTTCAAGAGATAAAGAAAACAAGGAATGAAAGAATTTCCTATCAATCCCCTTAATGTTCATTATAGTTTCAAAGGCTCTTAAGTGGAAATAAGGATTGTCTGTTGGCTGGAACTTAGGGATGTCATTGGCATTGAACTTCTGCGGAAGAAGCTCCTTGTCCACTGAGACCCCTTGTGAGCTAATGCCCTGGAATCGATAGTCATTGGATATTTTGCTCAAGATTTCTTGCATGAGCTCCATCTGTTGCTGTTTCACATGGTCATTGATTTGAAGGGTTAAAGTCTTCAACATCTCAGTCATGTTGGCCATTTGCTTCTTAAGCTCATTGACTTCTTCTTGACTTGCCATTATATTCTTAGCTTTTCTCTTTTGACGAATTGGTTTATCAAAAAGTTAAAGTTGAACAAAGGTGTTGTCCTTGATTAATCGCCCTTCTCTCCTTGAACAAGTACTGTGGAAAGGGAAATTAGGGATAAGTTTTTTATTATTTATTTTAACTCAAGCTCTATTTAACATGGAAGAGAATGTGGGAGAGAATGGGAATAGATTGGACCCCCTACTTGAATGACGGAAAACGACTAAGACATGGCCATGGTGACATATACAAAGTGTGTGCTAAGACTAGTGAGTGCAAGTGACATGTTAAGACTTGTGTATGACCATGGAATTAAGTGCTTAGACTCAATTAAAGAATAAATGTAGCTATTTCCATTAATAAATTGGTCAAACTGATTAGTAAACTGTTTAATTAGACTCGTCGTGATGACTTGTGCAATAAACTGAACTGTCGCCAAAACAACAGAACTGTCGCCGCACACTGAAGTGCAACGCCAGACAACAGCGTTGTTGCCCGGCGTTGCACAACAGCATTTGGCGCCACAGCCCTAACCTTTGCGCCATTGCTGGAACATCGATCTGGGACTATTTTCAATATTTTTACTATAAAGGGACATGCCTATAGTCGTACTAAGTCAGTTTGATTGATTTATTAGACTTTAATTACTCAGATTAATAAAAGCAAAGTCCTTTAGTCATTAATTAATTTATTTAGACTTAATCATAATTCAAACAAACATTTAGTGTAAACACACATAAGTTATGCACAAGCAAAGAATGCACAAGTAGTCAAATAGTCACAATATGATACAATGAGTTTGCAACCTAACCATGGCTCTAGTACTCTAAAGTTCAAGGATATAGGTTATTCAAAGAGGGTCCAAGGTTATGAGTCTGGATGCACCGTGCGGAAGCCTAACCTTTGGAAGGGTTGGCGCGTGTGGATGGGACCCCGCGAGTTAAACTTGCTTCTATGGTTTGGTGAATTCAACAATCTCGGATGTACCCTTCGTTGCCAGGAGCGTTTGATTGGGTAGATGGAGCATGAATTCCCATAGGGTTATGTCCAGAAAAGAGAGAAAAACTCAATCAGGAAGTAGAATCGAGCCAACAGTGCTGGAACCAGTTAAAACAAGAAGGCAGAGTTCTGGCTCGGTATTGGAAGAACTTGGCGCCAGAGAACACAGTCTATCACCAGGATATAGCCCTATTGCCAGACGACAATATTGTCGCCAGACGACAGAGCCATAGCATTGGAGACAGGCTTTGTTTTCTAGACGCCAGTTCCTACATGCCTCAACAGCTTTCTGTGTTCTTAGAATTTTCTAGTTTTCGCAGTATTATTTCGATTCTAGTTGTGAAAGATATTTCTCAAATTTTCTACGTGTAAAAATCCTATGTTTTTTACTCATTACGGATGGTATTTCCAATGAGAACCCTTTTTATGCTTATGCCAATAATATCAATCAAAATTACGCACATGAAATACTTAGAACTTTTCGAGTCTCATCCACTCATTCTAAATCATTGCCAAATAAATTTCAGGAATTAAAATAGAAATCCTCCCCAGCAAAATCGCCAAAAACTGTAGGGAATATTTCAAGCCTTATCCCAAACTTGAACCCCACTATAATCATACACTTAAGCACGGTGGCGTCTAAAGAGATTGAAGCTAGAGCAAAAGAGTCACCAACAAGTTTTAGGAACTTGTAAACCGTTCACAGGGTGAAGGTTATACCCTTTAACGATCCAGGAGATTGTTAACTCCAATAGGTCTGGAACCATGACTGGAAGTTCGAGGATGAAGGTACAAATCCAACCTAAAAGAAACTGATCCTACCCTAATAATAGGCCTCTACTTTATTCTTCTCGCATTCATGTGCGCTTTTTGACTAACATGCAATCAATAGGATTAACCCTAAACCTGTTTAGTCTATGTTGGTTGAATATTAATGCACAAATAAGACTATTATTGGCGACTACTTGAATTATAATCAAATTAACCCTAAACAAGATTATTAATTATCTTATTAAGTGTGATTACAAGTACAAATTTCTTTTAAACATGCACAAAAGGCGTGATCATTAGAGCTTAATAATAATAGTAAGATCCTAGGCATGATACTAACAAGATTAATAACAATTCCTAGCATGTCACTAAACATCAAAGATTAAAGCTTTAACCCTAACATGATACTAACATGATATTAGGAAAGAAATAGGAAGCATCATAGAAATCATAATTATATTAGAAACTTAATTAATCCTAAACATGATACTAGGAATCAATAAAGACATCCTAACATAATACTAGGAATCAAAATAACAATCTAAGCATCATAATATCAATAAAACAATTAATTTAAATTACTTACTTCGATGCCTCGTATCTCTTTCTAATAACAAAATACACACGTTAGTAACTTCAAGGAAAATATTAATCAACACAATTTAATTAAATAATTGAAATAGAGATTTGGGACCAAACTCTCAGAAATATCAAACCTTTCACATTAAGGGTGAAGGTAATTTCGAACTTGGTTAGGTGTGTCTAGTGCTAATGACTGCAAAATTGTGTTTGTAAAAAGTTAGGCTAGAAAGAAGGAGAGAGAAAAATTAGAGAATTCTGGTTATTGTAAATTGGTTGATGATTAGAGTTGATGATTGAAAACGGAGGATCAAGGACCCTATTCATAAGAAAATAGTCCGGAATTGATAGAAAAGAGTTAGAGTTCGAAAAGGAATAAAACTACTTCATGTCGCCAGGCGACTAACCTGTTGTCAGGTAATTAGTGATTTTCAACGCGTTTTCCACATGGAATCCACTTCTCGATAAAATTAAGTCGTAAAATCCGTACGAAGGATAAAATCATATTTTCATATAAAACTTAACACTTCTTTTATTCCAAGTAAAACTCATATACATAATTATCAATCCTAATCCTACTAGGATAAAAAAGAACCTTCTAGATGATTCTAGAAGACTATAATCAATCCTACTAGCTTTAGGAATGATAATAAATAATAGGCCCTCCTCTAGATCATTGGGCCGCATATAAGAACCAAATCAGGCCCAATTTAGTATTTTGGCCATAACTTCCTCATTATTCATCGGAATTGGGCTTATAATATATTGTTATAAAGCTCTTTTCGAGCCCCATCTAACTACACCATTATTAGACCCTTGTCATGGACCAAACTGAACTGCACTGGCTATTTTCATAAAATAGAACAGGTTTTCGAAAACAGAAAGAATGATGTTTTATAAAAACTAGCAGCAACATTAGACTTTTCACACTTTCACTTCATTCGATTATGATTCGACGCGAAAGGTAATCATCATTGGGTTTGGTTTTGGGGAGACACAAATGGGTGTCTACACAAATACATGTTGTTCATAATATTAAATACAAAAAAATAAATACTCATAAACAATGTTCATTTTAGTTAGTATATATGAACATATTACATTTAATAGCTTATTTTCCATCCGCTACCTCTTTTTCTAGCTTCACTACATGATCAGCTTTGTCATTCTTCTTCTCTACTATTTTTGAAAATACATATATAATTATATGGTATTCATATAAAATATTCTACAAAATTCTTTATAATTATAAACAATATCATTTTTATGTTTACCTTCCACAATTGATTTATTTCCATCATCAACTTTATCTTTTTTCTTTTTTAATAACATATTCTTCTTTAGAAGCTTTTGAAGAATTTTCTAAGTTGTTTTTGCAAACAATCTGTAAAAAAGATGAGAAGAACAATATTAGTTGAAACATTATAATGTATTTAAATATTTGTTATCATTAAACATTATGAAAATAAACATACTCTGGATTTTTTCTTGCATTATGTTGCACTGCTTCCATTTTTCTATTTTATTTCCAAACATTACCATAAATGTTAGAATACAACATAAAAATTGAAAAAAGTTATTATGATGGATTGTATTGTTTTTTTATGTACCTTAGTAGAACTGTATTGTTTTTTATGTACCTTAGAATACAGTTATATTGTTTTTTATGTACCTTAGTAGAACTGTATACAGTAACTGATGAATCTCTGAAATTTTGTTATACATATAAGTCAATATAAATGATATTGAAAATGTTTATATTATATATTGAAAATGAACATTTGTTATTCTACGCATACTTACTCCATGTTCATGGACTTTTCTACATTTTGAGCAATAGTAGTTGATTCTTTCTTTTCTTCATCCCTTAAAGACAAAAATTGTTATAATATAAATTAATCTTTTTAATTTATGTAAATGATTATTTTATAAGTTGAAAATGAACATTTATCTATTCAGCAGAAGTTGATACCCCCTAGTATGTTTCTCTCCATTGTTTTTGAATTCCAATAGTTATAATTAAAATTAGTTTCAATATGGTTAATAGGAAATGTATGTAAAAATGATTAATGTCAATATATTATATGTTTTATTTCACAAATAGTACTAAAATTTAATACCTTATTGGTTGATTTATCTCTGGCCTTGATTTTGACATTATAAAAGTTACCTTGTTTTTTTTCACTAAAATTTTAAGAATTATTTTAGAAAATTGGCATATATATAATGATAGTTATGTACATAAAAAAAATTTCATGTATATTAACTTACTTGGGGTTTAACATGTTTCTATCAAAATATGGTTCCCACCAATTACTATGGTCTTCTTTTTTTTTCCATTGAAAATAATTGATGGCATAATCTCTTGTTTAATTTTAGGTTCAGAATTTCCATCTCTAAAATTCATCATGTGATTCACTTTATATGGTTCAACACTACAATATCAAAAGTTACTATCAATATATCAGTTTGCATGCATATTTTTATAAATTGTAATAGATCATTTTATAAAATATAAATGTTCATTATGATTAATTATAATGATTTTGCACATATATAGAAAAAAGGAACACATTGATATACATGTTCATAAGGTTAAAATAAAATGAATATTTTTATACATGTTAACATAAACGAAATTGTCCATGTTTATAAGTTTATAGTAAAATGAACATTTATATATGTATAAATGTACAAGTACAAACATGTATACTTATAAAATTAAAAATCAGTAGGACCAATACAAAATGTACAATTACAAATAGGTATATGAACATTTTTATACATGTTCACATAAACAAATTTGTCCGTGTTCATAAGTTTATAGTAAAATGAACATTTATATATGTATAAATGTACAAGTACAAACATGTATACTTATAAAATTAAAAATCAGCAGGACCAGTACCAAAATGTACAATTATAAACAGGTATATGAACATTTAGTAAGTTATAATATAAATGATCATTATACTTTGGAATTGGAGACATTTCATTTTCAGCAAAACCACTTCACGTTATTACGTCTTTTAAAAGTTGAGGATCAAGCACAAGAGATTTAGGTTGGCGTTTTTTACTAAAGGTAACAATTAACTAGTGCGGTTAGTGGTTAGTGGTTAGTGGCTGGTAACTGCATGGTTAGTGGGGGTGCGGGTAAGGGTTTTATTGTAATTTCAAGGGAGGAGTATATAGTAATGGCTAAAGGGGGGGTGTAGCTATTAGGAATTACTCTAATGATGGGTGAAGAATGGTGGGGAAGAAGACTAAAACTCAAAACACTAGGCAACCTCAACATACTTTTACCATAGTTAATGCATATAATTCTCTAATAGTTGATGAAGTGGCCATTGCTTTTATTCCTATCAGGGGTGACGATAATCCCCCTCTAGTGCCATATTTATTACATCTTGGAACATTAGGTTTAAATGACCCTGATAAAGTTCTTAGAGAGCAATCTATAGATGTTGCTATTCTTGAAACAAAAATGAAGATACATAACTAGGTCTCTATCTAGAAGAAGTTTGGTAGAGCATGGGAGTGAATTTGTAACTATTACTTTTGTCCTAAAGGTAGAATTTGGATAAGGTGGAAATGTGATGCTGTGAGCCTTGATGTATTTACTGTTAATGAGAAATTTATTCATACTGCTATTGCTTCTAAGGATCTGCAACACTAGATTGCATGCACATTAATTTGTTTATATGGTCTTCATTCTATTCAACATAGGCTCATATGTGGAGTGGTATTAAGGCTCTAGCTCATATTCAACTTCCTTGGTTATGTATAGGTAATTTTAATTATGTTCTCTTCTCTCATGATAGGATTAACGAAAACCAATTCACTAATTATAAGGTGAATGATTTTCAAGATTTTGTTCAAAACTTGGAACATATTGAAATTAAGAGCAATGGTCCTCTCTATTCTTGGAATAATAAAGGGAATGATGCTGATAGAATTTCTAGTAGGATTGATAGATGGTTGATTAATGAAGTTTGGTTGCTAGATTATGGGAAATTGGAGCTCTGTATCTCTCTCCCTCTGTCTGATCATTATCATATTCTTTTAGATATTGGGCATGTTGTTCTTGGTAAGGGTAGGTGTGGAAACCTAAAAGTGTCTCCTCGAAATCAAACCCGATGATGAACAACCTTTCACCGCCATTATTGGTCGAGTCAAGTATTTAATCTTGAAAGTGCTTAAAACCCATATTCAGTCACATATATTCCGTCAACAACTCAGTCAAACCATTTATTCAAACTCAATCCAACTCATATCCTAGCCCAAATCCTTTTAATTAATTTTGTGTTATTTATTAATTAAGCCCGATTAATAAGTATATAAAAAAAACTAAGCCTGAAATTATTTTGAAATAGCTAAAACAACGCTGTAGACACTTGATTGTGTCTCCTTAAAAAATCAAACCCAGTGATGAGTACTTTTCACGTCATTTGATTATTGAATGAGGTGAAATGTGAAAGAGTCTCGTAAATCCCTCTAATTTAATAAAAATAATTCTTTCTGTTTTCGAAAATGTTCTTTTCGCGCCCTATTTATGAAAAACTTCAAGTCCAGTTTAATTCGGTCCATGATAAGGTTCCAATAATTATGTAGTTAGATGGGGTTTGGAAACACCTTTCAAAAGATATATTATAAGCCCAATCCCAATGAATAATGAGGAAGTTATGGTAAAAATACTAAACCGGGTCTAAACGAGTTTGATGTGCGACCCAATGATCATGTGGAGGGTCCATTAATATTAATTATATTTATAAACCAATTAGGATTAATTAGAAGCTTCTATTACTTTCTAAAATATCTTAATTATCCTTTTTGAAAATATAAGATTAAAGAATTTGAAATTGAATAAAACTTCTCTTTTTAAAAATCCTAATTCTACTCGAAATGAAAGACGTTCAAAGACAGTCAGATATCATTTTTGTGCCTCATAATTTTTATCTAAATATTATACAGTTGGATAGCTCTTGAAATTATCTTTCCAATGATATATTATAATATTAATTCTGAGCTATAACGAAAAAGATATGAAAGAAATACGAAACTCTATCCCAAACTGACACCCTTCCACTATTTCGGCCATATATTTTATTCTGCAAAAGATTTTTATCTGATTCTAATTGGGTTCGAAATTATACTTCAATAGATTTCCAAAGACATATTATATGACTTATTTCAACTTCTGGATCAAAAGCTATAATAAAAACAAAATCCGTAAAAAAACAGTTTTCATCGCGCTGCAATGGTCCTATTGTGCCGCGATGCTTTTTATCTTGCCGCGTTAAAAGGAATTTTATTCTGATTCGAATCCTAACTCTTTTTTAATTGTTTTTGGTCACTTTTCTCTTTAAATAGGATCGTATTTCCCCATTTTCAATCACTAACAATCAACAATCATCTTTCTATTCTCTCTTTAAAAGCTAGAAGCTTATTTTTTTTCTTTCTCCCTCTTTCTAAACCTTGCCTTTTCAATAATACCATACGTCCATCACGAGACTTAGACACACATAGCCAAGCTCAAAGTTTCTTTTTCCCTAGACGTGAAAGGTTGATAATTTCTGAGGGTTTTGTCCCAAATCCCTATTTCAATTATTTAAATTAATTGTCTGATTTAATACTTTTATTGAAGTTACTAACGTGTGTGTTGTTTTGATAGAAAGATATACGAGCAACAAAGTGAGTAATTTCATTGTTTTATTTCTTTAGAAAACATGTTTATACTATATATTTTAGTTCCTAGTATCATGTTAGGATGTCTTTTATTGATTCCTAGTAATCTAGTATCATGTTTCTAATATTTCTAATATCATGTATGTTTCTAGTATCATGATTGGGTTGCTTCCTATTTCTTCTATCATGTTAGTATCATGTTAGGGCTAAAGCTTTGATTTTTATTATTTAGTGACATGCTAGGATTTTTTAATAATCATTTTAGTATCATTCCTAGGATATTGCTAATATTATTATGCTTTGATGAGAATGTCATTATGATGATGATTTGTTGTATCAATATTATTATGTTGCATGATATGTTATTCTTATTGCTTGATCACGACCTATCTTGCAGGTTTAAAGGGAATTTGTACTTGAAATCACGCTAAATAAGATAATTAATAATTTGAAATAATTATAGGTTTATTTGTGCATTAATATTCAACCAACATAGATTAAAAACGTTTAGGATTAATATATATTTATTGTCTTTTAGTCAGAAAGCGCACATAAATATGAGAAGAATAAAGTAGACGCCTATTTAGGGCAGGTTCAATCTCTTTTAGGCTGGATTTGTACTTTCATCCCCGAATATCCAATCATGCTTCCGAACCACTATGGATTTAGCTATCTCATGGATCATGAAGGGGTGTAACCTTCACACAGTGAACGGTTTACAAGTTCCTAAAACTTGTTGGCGACTCTTTTGCTCTAGTTCCTTCCTTTTAGACGCCACCATGCTTAAGTGTATGATCATAGTGGGGCTCAAGTGTGGGATGCTTGAAATAATTCCCTATAGTTTTTGGCGACTCTGCTGGGGAGGATTTCTATTTTAATTTCTAAAATTTATTTTGGAAATAATTTAGAATGAGTGGATGAGACTCAAAAGGTTCTAAGTATTCATGTGCATAATTTTGATTGACATTATTGGCATAAGCATAAAAGATTCGCATTGGATAGACCATTCGTAATGTGTCAAAAATATAGGCTTTTTACACGTAGGAAATTTGGGAAATATCTTTCACAACTAGAATCAAAAAAACGCTGTGAAAATCGGAAAATTCTAAGAACACAACTGCATGCCGAGGCATGTAGGAACCGTCGCTGAGAGAACAAAGCCCATCGTAGTGCGATGGCTCTGTTGCAATGCGATGGCAACATCGTGGCGTGACAGGGATATCACCTCGTGATGATCCCAGTTTTCTTGCGCCATGTTCTTCCAATACTGAGCCAGACGTCTGTCTTCTTACTTTGACCGATTCTAGAACTGTTTGGCCAATTTTAGTTCTTGATTGAGTTTTTCTCTCTTTTCTGAAACTCATATGTGTTCTACATATGGTCATAACCCACTGGGAATTCACGCTCCATCTATCCAATCGAACTAAAGATCATTGCAACGAAGGGTACATCCGAATTTGTGAATTCATCAAACCATGGACGTAAGTTTAACTTGCGGGGTCCCATCCATACACGCCAACCCTTCTAAAGGTAAGGCTTCCGCGCGATGCATCTGGAATCATAACCATGGACCCTTTTGTACTACCTAATCCTTAGAGCCATGGTTAGGTTGCAAACTCATAGCATCATGTTGTGACTATTTGACTACTTGTGCATTATTTGTTTGTGCATATTTATATGTGATTAAACTAACCGTTTCGTTTTACTTGTGATTATAAATATGCTTAAATAAACTAACCAGTGACTAAAAGACTTTGCTTAATTAATTGATAAATTAGTTTGTGCTTATAAATATTCTTAAATTTGAGTCATAGTTCCTTTGAGTCAACCCGGATTTTTATTTCCGTATGCTGCACAAGTATCAACTTGATTTGGTCATTGTCAGAGTTCTATAAAGAATTACGAGTTGTACAACCTATGCATCCGATCCGTATCCCTAAGTTTTATCTTTCATTTTTTGGAGTTGATTTCGTCTAATTTGGAGTCACATATAAAATGTCATGACTTAAATACCATAGCCTGTCCAGTTTAGTGTATATAGATGAATTCTTAACTTAGTCTTTATACAACTTTAATCATATTTCTAGTCACATGGTCATGACACGAGTCTTGAACATGTCACTTTCACTTACTAGGAAAACACTTTGTATATGTGTCACCATGATCATATCTTAGGCCCATGCAGAAGTCTTTTTTTCCGTCATTTGAGTTAGGGGTCCATTCTATTCCTAAACATCTCTCCATCTATATCATCTTTTCACTCTCCACATGATTTCACCATACATGTCCCTCCCCTCATATTCCATAACCTCTTCCCATCTATCTCATGTTGAATCGAGTTTGAGTCAAATAATTAACAAGAAGTATCCATACTTCCCTTTCCACAGCACTTGGTCAAGGAGAGAAGGGCGTTTAATAAAGGACAACACCTTCATTCAAGTACTACTCTTTGATAAACCAATCCATAAAAGAAGGAAAGCTAAGAAAATGGCAACCTAACAAGAAGTTGATGAGTTGAGAAAAAAATTATTAACTTGACCGAGATGTTCAAAACTCTCGCTTTTTAAGTCAATGATCCACATAAACAACGGCTCCCACGGGGTCTTAGTGGACAAGCCTTATGAAAGTTTCCAATGATTATAAGTATCAAGGAATTAGCTCCCAAGGGGTCTTAGTGGACAAGGAACTTCTTTCACATAAGTTCAATGCCAATGACATCCCTAAGTTCAAGCCTACCGACAATCCTTAATTTCATTTAAGAGCTTTCGAGACTATAATGAGCATTAAGGCTATTGACAGGAAGGCCTTCCCTTCAGTATTCTCACTATATCTTGAACCCTTTTGTCAACAATGGTTTTTCTCCCTAGACAAAGAGAAGACCTCCTCCTAGGAGTCTATTACAAACGCTTTCATTAATAGATACAAGTGCAACATCCAAGTTGAAAATGACCATAGGGAGCTTGAGATGTTAAAACAAAAATAAAACAAAGGATTTACTTCCTTCGTTAATAAGTGGGGGAAACTTCTACTAGGATGGTAGAAGTTCCTACTGAAAAGGAATCTATGAGGATGTTCATCAAGAACCTCCAAGACAAGTACCAAAGGCACCTGAAATATCAATGCAATTTAAACACTTTCAAAGTTGTCTATAATATAGGAATTGACATTAAAGATGATCTTTCACAACAACAAGCTACTAACTATAGTAACAACAATGGTTGGAAATGAAAGAAGAACGGCAATCCTTATTCTTCCGAAACACCTACTCTAGTAACAATGTTAGTGCCTTTGACCTTAACGAAGTCTTAGCCATGGATATCCAAAAACCTAAAAAGCAACTAAGGAAACAATTCACCCCTATTGGGATGAACTACGATACTGCTTTCGATCGACTCCATGCCAAAGGAATCATCACTCCTATTGGACCTCTTCAAGATCCAGCACCCGAAAATAGGTCACCCAACTGGGATTCTAACGCTCATTGCAAGTACCATCAAGGTTGGGGGCATACTACCGAGAGTTGTTGGAAGCTAAAAGAGGCCATCCAATATTTGATCGTTAATAACAAGCTTTACATACCTCCGGATGGCAAGAAGACCGAATGATGATAGAGTGCAAGACACGAGGCGAGCTTCAACGACAAGATTTTATGACCTTTTTTTTCTAATTTTTTATTTTATTCCTCCTTTCCCCAATAAGTCTAGCATAGGCATTCCTCATCTCGTTCATTAGATTTATTAAGAGTTTGTTGTTTATCCTTTTCCATTTTAATAAAATGAGCATTTGTTTCTTTACATATGATCATTGCATTGCATTTAAAAAAAATCCATGCCAAACTAAGCACAAGGTATACTAATGATTTGAGGCACCCTTGTAGCCATATCGTATCACCTTCATCCTTCAAATATATAAACCTTTCTTGATAAACCACTTTGAGATTCATCTAACGATAGACCTTTATTTTTTCAACCCACATCCACTTAACTTTGGGACGGGACAGTGTACAATTTATGCAATTTTCAAAGCCAAAAAGCTTGAGTGATTTTACCAAAATTTCAAAGTGAAAATAATAATAAAAGTGTGCAAAAGGGCAAGTGTTCCAATGTCATTGACATGAACATATCTTTGATATGAGCACGTCTCATATTGCGTCTCTTATCGAGTGCTTGGTACCGTGCCTAAGAAACATCAATGCCAAGTGAGCCAAGTAAGTGATAGACCGCGTGATCATGATTTTCCACACTTATAAAAATAAAAAAAATGCAAAAGGAAAAATGAGAGAGAAAAAATAAATAAAAGAGAGTTAAAAAGTGAGAAACCTCAAGCATACAGATACAAAAATTCAAAATCAAGGTTACACACCTTGGGGGCCTATCTAAGGTCTTGAGCCTTTATCTCCTTCTTCTTTAACCTTTAGTCTAACCCCGTTATAACCCTTAAAAGACCTCTTTGAGGTATACACACACTTGTGCGAGGTTCGCTTAGAGCTACATTTGGCCTGATTCCTAACGGATACGTAGGCAACATCACATTAGGGTGCGCCCGTAATGAAAATGCATTCATACATTCACATTCATATTTACATTCATGCATGATCATATCAAGGAATATCCAATGTTCATCCCTATCCATTTAGAGCTAGACTTGGGGGATTGATCTTCATTAGCCTACCCACCTTAAGAGTCACCATCATTTGACTCTTCTCAAAATATATTCCACACCCTTAGCCTTTATAGCTTAGACATAGTGTCACTTTTACACACATCATAGATACATGACCAAATAATACTCCCCTTAGGAACCTTTTGTTATGAAATCTTAATATAATATTGAAGCATGCCTTGGCATCTTAGAAATATTCATCACTCATCGTCATTATTGCATCACAAAGTATGAAGTACATAGCCTCTGCGCCTAAATTACCCAAATACTTTCATCATCGAGTCATCAACTAGGATAGTGTAGGATGTTATAATCCTTGCACCATGAAATATAACATTAACGCATACATTTGACTATGCTCATTCAACATGCACAGCAAAAACTCTACACATACATGATTCTTTTTATGACTTTTTTTTCGGGAGAAAATCGGTACCCTCCACATAAATAACGATTTTTTTTGCTTTTTTGCATTTTAAGTCGCACGAGCATAAACACAATGCACACACGAGTCATGTACAATGAGTCATGTCATATCACATTGAGTTGAGTCTACACACGTGTCAAAATACATTAAGTCACATAAAGAGTCAAATACACTAGACCTTGAGTTAACCTCAAGTCAAACACAATGAGTCAAAAACAGCAAGCCATAGGTAAACCCCAAGAAAAACATAAGCAAAGTCCTATAGTCTAAAACATAGATGCAGGTACACTAAGTCTAAGACGGACAAGAGATCTTTACAAAGATCAAGGAAAAAGACACAAGTTTTCAAAGACATGCGAAGCTATAACTTCCAAGGCGTGGAGATATAAAATTTGACAACACGGCTCAAGGCGTAGTGATCTTGGACAACATTCCCTTAGATGTGGAGGTTGTCAAACAAAACAACTTTGATTCAACAAAAATTGATTGTGTCTTGAGGCATGGACGAATCACACAAAAAATTTCTCAAGGCAAATGACCGATAATTATCGGACAAGTTTTCCCAAGATAAAGAAAATTATTGATTGATTCACACTTATCATGGCGTAAAAGTTGGTGATTGCATCCCAAGGCGTGGGTACTTAGTGGAATTTCACTTGCGAGCTACTCAAGGTGTAGAAGCTCACGACAGGACTCTCAAGGCGTGGAAACTATATTAAACTATTAAGCTTCCCAAGGCGTGGAAAATCATTATTCAGAAGACTGCTCAAGACGAAGGAGTCTACGACATGTTGCCCGAGGCGAGGAAATTTGTCATCAGTCATTTGTGAGTTCCTCAAGGAGTAAAATCTCATGATAAGAATTCCTAAGGCGTGGAAAACCGTCATCCAATGGATCGCTCGAGACTTAGTGGTTCACAAAAAGAATTCCCGAGGCGTGGAAGTTTGTGGTTCAATGGATCGCTCAAGACATGGTGGTTCGCGATAGGATTCTCGAGACGTGGAAGGTCGTCAATCAAATGATCAAGTCAAGGTATAAACAAGATTTTTGATACAGCTACAAGTAGCAATCTTCAACAATGTCCTAAGGTACAAAAGAGATTGTCTACGACGGCGAGGTACTGCCGTGGCAAAGTATTACCGCAACAATAGAAGATAGCTACAAGAATCAATCTTCTACGATGTTCCCTAGCTTATAGAGGATTGTCACAAACGAACTGAAAATGGATACAAGCAGTCGCCTTTGACGGTGTTCCCTAGCTTGAGGAAGATTGTAACAGTAAAATTTGAATATGGCTACAAGCACTCACCTTCGGCGATGACATTCCCTAGCTTGAGATAGGTTATCACAACAAAATGCAGCTACAGAAATCGGTTACTCCGGAGACGTGTGCTCGACGGTGCAAGATACGCATTTCTAACTCTCTTATATGTTTAACTAATGCTAGTTTGCAGGTATCAGTGTTGCAAAGAATTATTTAGGATCGCAGAACGTTCTGAATCATTCTCCGTCCTTATCGCTACTTTGACTTTTGTTTTTGAAACTTATGTTTCTCTAAACTCGGTCAAAGTGGGGGCTTCTATAGACACTTGATTATGTCTCTCCAAAAAAACCAAAACTAGTGATGAGTACTTTTCACGTCATTTGATTATCAAATGAGGTGAAATTTGAAAAAGTCTCGTGAATAATCCCTCTATTTTAATAAAAATAATTCATTCTATTTTCGAAAATGTTTCTTTTCGCACCTTATTTATGAAAAACATCTAGTCCAGTTTAATTTGGTCTATGATATGGGTCCAATAATTATGTAATTGGATGGGGTTTGAAAAGACCTTTCCAAGGATATATTATAAGCTCAATTCCGATGAATGATGAGGAAGTTGTGGTCAAAATACTAAACTGGGTCTAAACGAGTTTGATGTGCGACCCAATGATCATGTGGAGGGTCCATTAATCTTAATTATATTTCTAAACCAATTAGGATCAATTAGAAGCTTGCATGAGTTTCTAAAAGATCTTGATTATCCTTTTTGAAAAGATAAGGTTAAAGAATTTGAAATTGAATAAAACTTCTCTTTTTTGAAAATCCTAATTATACTCGAAATGAAAGACGTTCAAAGACAGTCATATTTCATTTTTGTGCCCCAAAATTTTTATCTAAATATTATACGGTTGGATATATCTTGAAATTATCTTTTAAATGATATACTATAATATTAATTTCAAGCTATAACAAAAAATATATGAAAGAAATACGAAACTCTATCCAAAACTGACACCTTCCACTATTTCGACCATATATTTTATTTTGTAAAATATTTTATTCTGATTCTAATTGGGTTGGAAATATTTCAAGAGATTTCTAACGACATATTATATGACTTATTTCTACTTTTGAATCAAAAGTTATGATAAAAACAAAATCCGCAAAAAACATTGTTTACATCTCGCCGCAATGGTCCTATCCGTCGCGATGCTTTTTATCCTGCCGTGTCAAAAAGAATTTTATTCCGATTTGAATTCTAACTATTTTCTAATTGTTTTCGATCGTTTTTCTCTATAAATAGGGTCGTATTTCCCCGTTTTTAATCACCAACAATCAACATCATCTTTCTATTCTCTCTTTAAAAGCTAGAAGCTTATTCTTTCTTTCTCCCTCTTTCTAAGACTTTCCTTTTTCAAAATACCATACGTCCATCATGAGAATTAGATACACATATCCAAGATCGAAGTTGCCTTCGCCCTAGAAGTGTTTTGAAGTAAAAGTCATATAGGCCTTATTTTGTTGAATTTGGATGAAATGCGTCCTAAAATGTGTTTAAGTGCTCTTTTCATGTGATTTCAAGCTATAGCCACCTTAACTATGTAATATTGACATGTTAGGAGAAAGAAAGAGTTCATTTGATAAGATATATAGAACTTGGGCAAAGTAGGAAGCATTTTTGGCTAAATTTGCTAGACTGTTCAAGAATATGAACCTTTACCTTATGTTAGTTGTTGGTAATTTCTTATAACAATTTTTTTCCATATAATGTATATATTGTAGGATACCTACCTGAAGATGGTTGATGAAGCAAGTAGTCAATGAATTCGGAAGAGTCTTAATGAGTTGTACTGGGAGACGGTGGGTGTGTGCAATAACATGGGTCATGCGTGTGAAGGGACTGTTTAGCATAACTTTTGATAGTATGCACATTTAATTATTTCGGATTATGTTTTGTAATAGTACATAATTTATATATATCTAATTGAGATCATGTGAGAACCAAGGTGAATAATAGGAACTAGGAACCAATCTCAGCCTTTAATCACGCTACATCCGACGGCTCATATCTCACCCGCATTCATTAATGGCATTTTCGTAATTTTGCAAATGGTAAAACTTTTTTTTTCCAGTTTTTTAACTTTTAAGGCAATTTCATTTACTTTATGACTGCTTTTATTTACTTTTACTAACTTTTCATTTACTTTTTAGAAATGAAATTGAAAATCATTTGTAAAGTTGAAATATTACGAAAATGCCATTAATGATATGGGAAGCATGTTGACTATTTGATTAACATAATCTAAGAGCCTAGATTATTTCCTAGTTCTTATTATATCCTTGGTTCTCATTATAACTTGGTTCTATATATAACTTGGTTCTATATATAAAGAGAACCAAGGCAAAAACGATATACCATAAGAGTCTGAAATATATCTTCACCCTAGTCACTTTAATATATGGTAACGTAGATGGCTAGAGTTCCTCACAGACTATATATAATGTCCATATCAAGTATCATGATGGAAAGGCGAATGCTGTTGTAGATTCCCTTAGTAGAAGATCGAGTCATAATGTCAATGACTTGATTGTGGCTGATGGATTATGTGAAGATATGAGGAGATTAAACCTTGAGGTCGTTAATCAAGGGGAGTTAGAAGGATCACTGAGTGCCTTGACAATTCAACCATCCATATTTGAGGATAAGAAAAACAAGTGGAGGATGAGTCATTTCAGAAAATTAGGGATCGAGTGACTAGTGGTGCGTAGACTGAATCAAGATTGATGAAGATGGGAGTTTGAGATACAAGGCAAGATGGTGCATACCACAAAATTGTGATGATATAAAAAGAAGAATCATGGAGGAGTTCCATAACACTCTTTACTCAGTTCACCCTGGAGAAGATAAGTTGTATGAGGATTTGAAGGAGTTGTATTGGTGGCCGAATATGAAAAGGGAAGTTGTTGAGTTCTTATCTAAGAGCTTGAAGTGCCAGAAGGTGAAGATAGATCACAAGAGACCCATGGTAAAAGTGCAACCATTGGAGGTTCCATGATGGAAATGGGATCCTATATCCATGGACTCTGTGATAGGATTGCCAAAGACTCACACTAAGAATGACATAATTTTGGTGATTGTGGATAGACTTACTAAGTCAGCGATGTTCATTTCAATCAAGGAGACATGGAAGAATAAGCAGCTGTCAAGTACTTATGTGAAGAATGTGGTTCGTTTGCATGAAGTTCCTAAGGATATAGTGTCAGATAGAGATTCAACATTTCTGTCTAAGTTTTTGGAAAAAGGTGAAAGAAAACCTTGTGACTGCCTTAAAGATGAACACTGCCTTTCATCTTGCAACAGATGGCCAAACTGAGAGAACAAACCAAACCATGGAGGATATGCTGCGAGCTTATGCCTGTGATTTCTAAGGGAGTTGGGAGGATCACTTACCTTGATTGAATTCTCCTACAACAACAATTACCATACGAGCATCAAGATGGCACCTTTCGAAGAATTGTATGGAAGGAAGTGCAAAAGACTAGTGTACTGGAATGATTACAATGAACGTGTTACTTTGGGAAAAGATTTCATTGAGGATATGGTGAGTAAGGTGAGATTGAATCAGTCACAAATTACGGCAGCACAAGATAGGCAAAAGAGCTACGCCGACTTGAAGAGAAGGGATGATGAGTTTAGTGTTAGGGACAAGGTCTTTCTAAGGATTTCACCAACAAAGGCGTGATGTGATTTGGCAAGAAAGGGAAACTTAGTGCCAAGTATATAGGGCCATATGAGATGCTACAACGTGTGGGAAAAGTGGCTTATAGGTTGGCCTTGCCAATAGAGTTCGAGAAAATGCATGATGTGTTAGACATTTCCCAATTGAAGAATTATGTACCCTATGAAACTCATGTGCTGCAACCGGAGACATTTCAACTAGATGAGTCTCTAACTTATGAAGAAAGACCAGTCAAAATCCTAGATCACAAGGTGCGAAGTAATAGGAACAAAGATGTGAAGATAGTGAAGGTCCTTTGGTCTAACCAAGAGTATGAGAAGGCTACTTGATTTGGAGGCCAAGGAAGTGATGAGAAAGAAATATCCCGAGTTATTTGATGAGGTGAGTTACGAGGGCATAACTCTTTTCTTTTAAGAGGGGTAGAAAGCGATGTAATTTTGCGCTTTTTACCTCAGTTATGCTATTTATTGCTTAAGTTTGCATGATTTTGCTTATTATTGAACAATATTGTTGTGTTTGCATGCTATAAAAGCATGTAAATTTTGTCCAAGTACGAGTTTATCGAGTATAAGTTCAGTTTGTTGAATATACATATTGAGAGGCAAGCAATTTACAACAATACAAAACACAAAAGTTTGAATAATTTTGATAAATTGAGGATTTTGGGTTAAGCTTCGGGGACGAAACTTCTTTTAAGAGGGGTAGTGTAGGCGTCGTTTGAAGTGCGCCTAAGTTAAAGCATGTGTGAATATGCTTGGCACTCATAGTAAGTGGGAATTGACATAATAAGATTAGGGACAAGGAAAGTAGGGAGCCGCCAACAAGTTTTTAAGGAACTTGTAAACCGTTCACAGATCATAAAAGGCAGCCACGATAAAGGGACAACGAAGGCAACAACGATTGACCCGTGAAGGTTACACCCCATTCATAATCCATGAGATTACTAACTCCATATGGTTCGGAACCACAAAAGGAGGATCGGGGATGGTGGTACGAAGTGAGTCATGGAGTCACATTCGCCCGTATTGGCCTCTACTCGATTCTTATAGTGAAAAGTGATTCCTGCGATTTCAAAGGCATACAAACAAAATATTCAATTTGCTCCAAATTATTATTAGGCTAAATTGGTTGACTATTAATGCAACACATAGTTCTAAAATATTTGTGATCACTTGATTAAACAACAAGATTAAAAAGGATCCTAAACCGGTTGTCCAAATTATCTTATTAGGCGTGATTTTCAATTACATATTCCCTTTAACATGCAATATGCATGGTGATCATAAAAATAAGCATTAATATTGGAAACACTTAACCATAATTCCAACAATATAAAATCGTTAGAAAAATAATAGAAATAAAAGGAACATAATTCTTACTTTGATTTTGTTTGTTTTCAACTACAAAATAATAAACGAGTTAGTAACTTCAAGGAAATAATAATAAAACAATAATTAAATAAAATTAAATAAAGTAGAGTTGATTTGGGGCAAAACCCTCAAACAGTTCTACCTTTCACGCCTTGGCTTAAGGACAGAACCACGAGTAAAGTATGGACTCCTTAGAGTACTTGAAGAAGGAATTTTGAAAGAATAAAGGATAGGCTAGTGTTTAGGCTAAAGCATAGAAGAGAGGAAAAACTAGAGAATAATTGATGCCCCGTACATTAGAAATGAGGGGGTATTTACAGAGAAAATGTGCTGAGGGAGCACACGGAACCCTAAAATGATAAAAACCCTAAAAAAGTATCCCGCGACACGGCAAACTGTACCGTGAGACGGGAAGTCCCATCGTCAGACGGGAAACATTCCCGTGACACGGTGCAGTTTTAGTGTGACGGGGGAAATTTTTAGTAAACGGGGAAGAAAACACGTTAAGGGTTTACGTGGAAAAGAAACGAAAATTCCCGTGTCACATAAGATTTCCCGTGTCACGGGAAATTCCACCGTCAGACGGGAATGATTCCCATGACACGGTGGGTACCTGCCGTGGCGCGGGAATTCCCAGCCCGCTTTTCCGTCTAAATACACTTTTAACCCTAATTTCATTCAGCATTTTAAGTGCCGATTGATAATTTCGGGCCTTTTCTTGATTTATTATTATTTGGGCTAAAATAAGAAAATAATTAAATAAAATAAATAAAAGGTTTGGGCCAAAAATAAATAATAAAACAATAAATAAAAAAAGGTTTGGGCTAAAATTAAATAATAAGTTTGGGCTGAAATTAAAACTATGCTTTTACCAAACATCGAGACTAATCCATGGACTGTTCAAAAATACAAATTTAATCAAATACGATTTTTTAAGCACTCTCGGGATTAAATACTGAACCCGACCAATAGTGGCGGTGAAAGGTTGTTCATCATCAGGTTTGGTTTTGGGGAGACATTTTTAGGTGTCTATAGAAGCCCCCACTTTGACTGAGTTTGTAGAAACGTCAGTTTCGAAAACAATAGTCAAAGTAGTCGATAGGGACGGAGAATGATTTAAGACGTTTCGCAATCCTAAATCACTCTGTATACACCGATACCTGCAGAAAAATGTTAATTCCACAGATAAAAGAGTAAAAGGATAGAATACGTATCTGGCACCAGTGTACCGATGACAAATGTGTTTGGTAGCTTCCTATGCTTGAAGGAATCCACCGGATAAAGTTCGTTGAAACGCTTTCCATGCATGAGGAAAGCCGACTGAGGAGTTTGGTAGTTTTATAAGCCTGAAGAAACCTACCGGATGATACTTTCCATGCCTGAGGAAAGTCGACATACGAATTTGGTGTCATTCTATGCTTGAAGAAATCCACCGATGATGCTTTCCATGCTTGAGGAAAGCGGACAAAGGAATTTGGCGGTTTTCTATACTTGAAGAAAAATCCACTGATAACGCTTTCCAAGCTTGAGGAAAGCCGACTTGGTGGTTTTCTATACTTGAAGAAAAATCCACCGATAGCGCTTTCCATGCTTGAGGAAATCCGACTTGGCCGTTTTCTATACTTGAAGAAAAATCCACCGATAATGCTTTCCATGCTTGAGGAAAGCCGACTTGGCGGTTTTCTATACTTGAAGAAAAATCCACCGATAATGCTTTCCATGCTTGAGGAAAGCCGACTTGGTGGTTTTCTATACTTGAAGAAAAATCCACCGATAACGCTTTCCATGCTTGAGGAAAGCCGACTTGGCGGTTTTCAATACTTGAAGAAAAATCCACCGATAATGCTTTCCATGCTTGAGAAAGCCGACTTGGCGTATTTCTATACTTGAAGAAAAATCCACCGATAACGCTTTCCATGCTTGAGGAAAGCCGACTTGGCGGTTTTCTATACTTGAAGAAAAATCCACCGATAACGCTTTCCATGCTTGAGGAAAGCCGACGACTACTGTAATCGTTGTATGATGATTCGATTATCCCCGAACGTGGGCCACAGATGATTCACACCTTCAAGTCAATTATTCGACCATATTAGGTGCTTAAAATATCGATAAAAATTGACTTTAATGCTTCTAGGGACAAAATAGTAATTTTGGTACCCTCCAACCGTCAGTTAGAATTTTCCGCATAATTTTACCGAAAAATTAATTGTCCAATTTGCACGGAAAATCGTGCAGCTTTGGTCAAAAATACCAGAAATATTCGCTGTTAGCTTCAAAGAATGTGCAAAATAACATCCTGAACCCCGTGCCACGTGGACATATCCCGCGACACGGTAGTGTTTTGCCGTCAGACGGGAGCAATTCCCGTGTCGCGGGAATTTTTGGAACAAAAAATTCCACGCGCTTCTTTTCACGCGCCTGAACACCATTGCTTAATAACGGAAAATGTGGAACGGTAACGGGGTCATGCAACGGTTACTTTTGGCTTTAAATATCAACCATTTCTCCCATTTTGCTCATCCACCATTTCTCTTCCTCCCCTTTTTTTAATTTCTTGCTACTGCTTGCTGCTTATTTATTGTTGTTCACTGCCGTGTTGCTGTTGCTGTTTTATCGGAGCTCCGGCGTCCCCTGAAAATACCGTGACACGGGACCTTTTCCCCGTGACACGTTTTCTGCTCACCGCGTCGTGGCGTTTCCTGATCGTGTCGCGGCGGCTGCTCTGATCTTCACGGTTTTTTCGAGCTTTTGGAGCTCAAATCTTCATCAATTATAATCTATTTTTTTGCTACTTTCCTCATTTTCGATTCTCTACAAGGATCTATATAATTTTTCCTTAATTTTGCCTCGAATTTGCTTCAAATGAGTAATTTCATGAAAAACCCTTAAAAATCAATTTGGGGATTTTTTTATTTTGTGGTTTATGTTGAAATTCTTGCTATGAATTTACTTGTATATGTATGTATGCGTGTTTGTGAGAGATTTGAGACAAAAATTGCATGATTTGGTGAAGAATTGAGCAAAATCACCATTTTTGGTACTACTTGTGGTAAATGGTGTTGGTTGTTGTTCATGTTGTTTCTTTTGCACTTGAAATGATGACATGTTGGTTGTAGATCCTGTAAAATATGCTATGATGTGTCGATCTATTGTTTTTGTGAAATTTTGAGACATGCTTTGTATTGTGTATGTACTACATTGTCATGGAGAACATAGTATCATGCAATTAGGAGAACATAGTATTAGTTCGTCATGGAGAAACTAAATACTATAAATAATTCCATTATTTTGCCAATTTTTAGCCTTGAGGTAAAAATTTAGCGTATAATGCGATAAATAGCTAAATAACTTAGGAAGTGATGCTAAGCATTTAGATTTTTTATTAAAATGCAACTCGAACTGAATGTCTTACGAAATGAAGCTAAACATTTAGATTTTTTATTTTCATAATAGCATGCCTAAGCGACGGGATCGCGATCTTTCTACCCATGGCCGGCGTCAGGCTTTTTGGGAGGACACTCCCATGATTCCCGAGTTTATGGACGACGACGTCTTAGAGTTTGAGCCTCGGGCCTCTACAGGTAGAGGTAAGTGGGTTCCACCTCTGTGGACTCCAGACTAGTTGGTTTTCTGTCGTGAGAACCATGTTTCTCATCGCCCACTTGCCAGCATAGTTGATGGCACGCTTCGCCACCACGGTTCTGGAGCCGAAGATTTGATTCCTCAACTTCACGAGATTATCACGAGAGATCCTGCTACGAACGCCTTATGGGAATCGGCTGGTTTAAGGGATTTTTATTTGGCGGTCGTAGGGTTTCGCAGCCCCCGAGGTTGCGCTGCGACAGTCGTTCGCGCATTGTTGGTGTATTTTTGGGATACTACCAACACCTTTCACTTTGCTTGGGGGGAGATGACAGTGACTCCTCTGGACTTTAGCATGATAAGCGGGCTGCGCTTCATTGACCGGGCAGTAGCACAGATGTCTGACCTTTCTTGGGGAGCGGCAGAGGCAGTCGATTTGTTAGGTCCGATCGTTCAGCATATCAGGACTCGGCCAGTGTCTCGAGGTGGTCCTAGGAGCGGGCGATCGGAGCTGGCTTCGTTTCTAGCTCGTGGTTTTGACATGGAGGAGACATCGGCTGAGCAGCGAGTGCGGATCTTCATTCTGATTCTTATTTCCATGACTCTTTCTCCTGATAGGAGTTCACATGCACTCCTTTGCTACCTCCCTTCTTTAGTCAGGATCAGTGAGATAGGATCCTTTAGCTGGGCCAGCCTCGGATACGCCGACCTTCTCTTGTCGTTACGTCATGGCTGTAGGCAGCTGAACGACGAGTCTCCCGTCACTGTCTACAGTCTATGGAGAGTCGTAGAGGTGACGATCCTTTCCTTTTCTTGTTTTATTTTAATTTGTTCGACTCATATGCTCAAAGATTACATTTCACTGCAGATACGGTTCTACGAGTACTTCCTAGGATTGGCTCCTCGACGGCGTCGTGGAGCGGTTCATGACTTCCCTGTCGGGGCCAGCTGACGTGACCGAGGAGAGTCACGGGTGGAGTTTGTCTCTGCACTGCGTGGGCTGCTACGCCGAGGCACCTCTTTGTTGGCGTAAGAATTAGTTTTGTATTATGTTATTTCCTCTCTGACGTTATTTCCGGTGTTTATGCCAACTTTTTATGGTTTTCAGGTTGCCATTGATGTCCAGTATCGTCCTTGGGCTGGGATGACTAATCTTCCTGAGGCCTTGCATCTTTCAGCGCACCACACAATTCTGGTTGGTACCGGACGCTTTGTCTGGTATTTGGGGGAGCGTGTCGTTCGTCAGCACAGTGGTGATCGCTTTGTGGTGCCCTCATCTCCACCTAAGTCGATGCTGGACTCGCGCTTGCTTAGGAAGTTGATAAACATGGGAGAGTGCTACACTTTTCCTTGGCAGGAGCTTGTGCACATGGAGGGTGGTTGTGCGCAGGACTTACTTCCCTCTTTGGCTCCTCCACCCCGCCTTCCAGAGGTATGATTTCTTTTGAGGATTTTTGTCACTAGTCTCTGTTTAAATAGTCGAATAACTTGATTATTCGATCGTATTTTCACACGACTGTTCGCCCCGTGGGAAGGATACAGATTCCGCCTCAATCTGTCTGTTACCCAGGGCCGATTGGTATTACCGAGGACCATATTACTGACGCGCCAGAAGGTTTCAGACAGGTGCAGGAGTCTCTGCCCGAGGTTTTTGAGCCGGTAAGTTTTTGATGCATTATTTATCCTTTTAACACCGCTTGTTACTGATTTTTCTCTGTTTTGTTCTCTGCCCAACCGCCCGGAGATGATGGGACTCATGAAGCTGGTTGACACTCTGAAGTACTGCATCATCAAGCTTCGGCGTGGTGTGAGTTGTCGGAGCAGTTCTATCGATGTTCTTGAGGTATGCTCATTTTTTCCACTTCTACCATTTGTTTTATTTTGCATTGTTGACGCCTTTTGATTTTGTATCTTTCAGAAGCAACGGAGGTCCCGCTCGCGTTCGAGGCATAGAGGCTCGGACGAGGGAGAGCTCAGTCGTGGTAGACAATCTCCTGAGGTTCATCGGCATTCTCAGTCTCAGCGGGAGCCTCAGATTACTCAGTCGTTTCAGGAGGCTTAGTGGCAGTAGCCTCAGTCTTCCCAGCACCTTCAGGGTAAGGGTCAGAGGCAACGGTAGTCGTTTTCACAGCCTTCACAGCCTGAGTTTAGGCCTGTTTTGACTCCCGTGGATCCTGGTTTATTTTCAGCTCCATCGTCTGGGATTCTTCCACCGGTGTCGGGCTTGTTTTCAGTTCCAATGTATGGGACGATGCCTCCACTGACGATTCCCATGTATTTGAGTCAGTCGACACCGTTTTCCAGTTGGATGGGTCCTGCTTTGAGTTTGACTGCTGCTAGAGTCACAAGGATTAGTAGGGACACTAATCCCCGTACTCGGATGATGGCGGGACTCTTTGGCTCACCCTTCCCGTATTCACAGAATGGATATGATACTGATCCTAACTCTTCTAGTTCTGCAGACTTTTGACCGAGGGTCTTTATTTGTACATACTGTGATGACAGTTGACACTGCTTATTTATTATGGCTCATTTTGTACATTATTCACAGTTTATGCATTTATTAGTGTGTGTTAGTGTGTGCTTGAGACTCATTGTATGTGATCGTGTATTTATTAATGACGCGACAAAAAACGTAAGTGGAGTAAGTGAAGGGTACCGACCTTCCCCAAAAGAAAAAGAAATAAAAAGACAAGAAAATAATAAATAGAATAAATAAGTAAATATATAAATGATAAAGAAAAGGAAAAATTGCGGAAAATAATACAACCTTTGGCCCATCTTTTTTAATAATACAACCTTTGGATTAATTCTTAATAATACAAACTTTGGGGGGTCTCAATTTTAAACAAGACATAACCGATTGGTAACCTGTTAAAACAGGTTACCATGACACTTGTCATTGTTTTATTGGCTATGTCAATGTAATTATTAATTATTATTATAATTATTGATTTATTATTATGGCAAAAGCTAACGGGTGCCCCCGGGGCGCTTGTTAAAGAGAATCAATTACAGAATCTTATATGCCATAAATGATATTTTTTGAGGAGTAATTAATTACAGTACATTATTTTGAGCTTTCTAGTAAAAATGAATTTATTGAGCAGCTCACCGATTTCAATGATAATCTCTTGTCCCAAAACTCTTCCTCAATAAAAATAAAAATAAAAAAATCCTCATATCTACCTCTGTTTCTATTTTGTAGAGTTTAAAAAAATATATATATTCTCATCTCTGTATTCTTTGACCGAGGGGGAAAAAAAAAACTCCATTTCTAATACTTTAATTAATCTTCTCTAACATTAATTCTTACATAGTTCTTCCTAAATCATACATCAACAACACCTTAGCGAGCCTTTGCTAGTTATTAGTGTCAACAACATCATGGAAGTATGGAACTCTATAACACTAAAAATAAGAGTATCAAGTGTGATTTATCACAGCTTTCCCGACGGGGTTAACTCTTCCCCTCTTTTCTTTCTTTTCTGTAGGGTTTTCGTTTTAATTTCGACGGCAATCACCGGCACCAGATCGGAGAAGATGTATAGATTTGGGTAAGGTGGGTAAAAAGTCTGGGATTAAATATGGGGATAGTGATGCTGGAGAAAATTGATGGGGATACACTGGGGTTGTTGAACGATGAAATTATACATAATTTTTTTTTTTTTACAGGATACATAAAAAAAGTTGTGGTCTATTAATCCACAATTCGTATAGAATATTACAAGTATCAAAGTTTATTTTGAAAAAGTAAATTTATTGGTAAATGATAAAAGGTACAATATACTCCGTATTAAATTTGTTAATTAAATGCAAATCAAATTATAACTAAAATTAATTACTAGATTCTATTATTATTGCTTCTTATCTAGCGCCCCGGGGCGCCCGTTAGCATTATCGTATTATTATTATTAAAAATAAATACAGCCACCACTTCACACACCACACGCAGCCCTCCTCGACGCCGGTACGGACGAGCCTAGCTCCCCCACCGTCGGCCAGTCCACCTTATCTCTCCTCTCATCCAACACCACCATTCCACTTCTTTGTACAACCACCACCACCCCATTCCTCACTCATCCCCTCAACGACCATACCTCGACCACATCAGTCGTGATTCCACCCCCCCTTTCCACCATAGCTCCCAACCCTCAGTCCCCCATCAAAACCTCCCTTTTCTTCTCTCATACAACAACCATCCTCTGCTTTTCATTGATCACCACCGTGCCAGAAATTTCAGTGCCCCTTTAAATTCAAATCAACATCAATAATAATTGCCACCGCAGCAACAACCGCAATGCTTTACCAAAATCATATAAAGGCAGCAACCGCAAGGGAAAAGGGTGGGGATTTCAATTATTTTTAAGGGAGGTGTTGGTGTTTTTTCTGGGTTTCGATGGAGTGTTAGAATGAGGGGAAATTGGCGAGGCGGGGTGGGGGATGCGTGGAAGGGAGGTAGGCTGGGGTGGAGGACGCGGGGAAGGGAGGTGGCAGTGGCGGGTGTGACCAGAAATGGAGGTAAATCGGTGAGGGAGGTAGCCATAAGTATGGATGAGGAAAGAGAAAGGATGAAGAAAATGAATATAAAAAATAAAATAATAATCCCTCCAATTATATGAGGACACGTGTCGTGGCAACTTATTTAACCGGTTACAAGTTTTTTGTCCTAATTAAAATTGAGACCCCCCAAAGTTTGTATTACTAAGAATTAATCTAAAGGTTGTATTATTAAAAAAAATGGGCCAAAGGTTGTATTATTTTCCGCAATTTTTCCTAAAGAAAAAAAAAAGAAATAAAAAGAATAAAATACTAAAGTAATGAATAAATAAATAAAAATAAATAATAAAAATGAAATGATAAAAATAATAATAAAAAAGTTGAGAATTTTATTAGGAATGAAACTCTCAGAAAACTGACAAATAAACGGTGAAGATAAAATACTAAAAAAATCCGGATAGATACGGGAAAAGATAAAAAAAAAAAAAAAAAAAAAAAAAAAACGCGTGGGGTGCCGCGACACGGCACTGTACACCGTATCACGGCAAAATCTGCCATGTCGCGGCAAAAATTCCCGTGATACGGTGGGACTTCCCGTGTCACGGTGTGCGTATTCTACAACGGTGTGGTTTACGCGTATGGAAAGATAATTTCTGAGTAGTTCCGAGCGCTTTTGCTATAAAATAGGACCAATATATTCGTGATATGCATAATTACGAAACACAAAATAATTAGAATTTCATATTTCAATAATAATGTCTCACAATTTTGATAATACATTGCGCGACTGGTCTTATTCTTTGACCAATGCTAACAAAAGAGAGTTACAATTGTTTCATGTCAGGGGTTTACTAGCCCTGAGGCATGTAGCGATTGAACATGATTTTCTTAGGGCAGCATTAGACTATTGGAGTCCAGAAACACATTGTTTTAAATTTGATTACGATGAAATCTGTCCCCTGTCGGAGGAATTCGGTGCCATCTTTGGATTTCCTGCTAGAAATCTTATTGCCATGCCTACCCTACGTGAATATTATTACCAAGATTTTGAACGCCATCTAAATCTAACATATCCATATTTAAATAGAATTGTTTGTGGTAATGAGGTAGACTTAGATGGTAATGAGGTAGACTTAGAAAAACTTGCAAATTTATATTTTAATCGCCCTATCTCTGAGTCTTATCATGTATATCATAGAAGGGCATAAATTTTTTTCATATTTAGCAAGCTTTTATTTGCAAACGATAGGGTAGGGCATGCTTGTCTAGCGTATGTGCTTGAACATGTTGAATCTGGGAGATCTCCTATGCCTACGTGCCTTGGAGAAACATTTTGTGGCCTTGATGAAGCAAAAGCTGACCGGAAAGCCATCAGGAAGGGCTCTCTGGTACTGCTGTAGGTAAAAATACGCTCCGAGTAGCCCCCATGACACAAAACAGGCACCGTGTCACGGTGGCTGTCTGCCGTGACACGGTGAAGTCTGCCGTGTCACGGGAAATCTGCATTTTTTTTTTCGACTGATTTTTTTTTTTTGCAGATTTGGTTGATGGAGCGTTTAGAACTATTTGAAGCCCCCGACGATATTGAAAAATATGGCCCTAACGATCTAGTTCGCAGGAAAAGAATTACTCTATGAACATGTCGTATGAAGACTGGAAAAATTTCTTTGCAAAGAGGGAATTTTCCATTCGTTGGGTGGTGCCTTGGTGGAGGCTTACTAGGATGGTTGGTACGAAAGATACTCTGTATTGCCGTGTTCCTAGTATCTCAAAACTGACTTTTTATTGTCCCTCTCGACTGATGCGGCAGTATGGACTTGAACAAGTAGTTCCACGCTATAACAATAGTCCTTGTGAAGTATCGTTGCATGAAAGTAACGTTCACAAATACTACACTTATTGGATTGGAAGACCTTTGTGGATCGTTTCTGCAAGTAACCAAGCTCCTCCTCCTTTATCTAGTGCATACAAGGCATGGTTGAATCCTAGAAGTAGGAGGGAATGAGTCGGATCACGCAAATCTGATGTGAAGAGTCGTCTTGGAAATAGGAAAGCACCTCCTAAAGATCGTCTAGGTCCAAGAACACAAGGGATTGAGTTTAAGACTCCTATAATGCCGAAAAGGAAGAATTATGTGAAAGGGAAGGGTAAAGAGAAGATGGTCTATAGAGAGAAACAACTGAAGAATTTTAAGAAGGGTGAAAGCAGTGAAAGTTCGACTAGGGGTGTGACAGTTTGGGCTATAAAAGACACATTAATGGTGAAGGTCGACCTAGTTGAAAAAGAGAATGAGGTTCCTAAAGTGAAGAGGGATTAGATCAGTATTGCTTTGCTTTTATAATTTTTTTTTAAATAAGGCGCATGATGCCAATAGTTGTAGTCACATTTATTTCAATAATAATAGCATTTTTATTTTCGCCTTAAATAAAAAATTACAATGATTTTTTTTTTTAATATCCGAGTTAAGGAGTCGGACGCAATGGAAGAATAAAAAACATCGAACAAATAATGAATTCGCAAAGACTGCGTCAATAAAAATAATCGGAATATCTGAAATTCCATCGTGCCACGGTAGAGAATTCCGTGACACGTTGGAAATTCCCGCGTCACAGCACTTCTTTTTTTTCACTCAGGTCCACCGTGTCACGGTGGACTGTGCCGTGACACGGTGAAATGTCCTGTGTCGCGGCAATACCCCCCTTTTTTTCTTTTTTTTTTTACTCAGGTCCGCCGTGCCACGGTGGGTTGTGCCGTGACAGGGTGGAGAGTCCCGTGTTGCGGTAAAAACTCCTTCTTTTTTTTTTGTTTCACCGCGCCACGGTGAAATTCTGCCGTGACATGGTACAAATTCCCGTGGCGTGGCAAACTCTTTTTTTTTTTTTTCGTGACGCAATGCTGAACCGACGCGTATACTTGATCGACGGAGGGAGGATTTTATTTTTTTAAAGTGGTCGGGCCCCCTTGAGGGGTTGCCTACGTATCCTTATAAATGAATCAGGCCAAACGTAGCTCTATTGGGTCATGAACCCATGCGACTAGGCATAGAATTTCTTGAGTTGATCCAGGTTGGTTAAATTATGGAAACCGTTACCGTCCATGTCTACCAATTGTGCCGCTCCGCCAGACAAGATGGTTTTAACAATATACGGGCCTGACCAATTGGGTCTGAATTTTCCTCTTGGATCCAACACATTTTTGCGAAGTGCCTTAAGCACCAGGTCACCCTCTTTGATGTTCCTAGTCTTGACTTTTTTTATTAAAATGTCGCGCCATACGTTGTTGGTAGGTTTGGACATGATGCAAAGCTGCCAAGCGTTTTTCATCGAGTAAGACTAGTTCATCATATCTTTCTCTAATCCAGTCGACTTCATCTAGTTGACTTTCCAACGCGATTCGGAGAGAAGGGATTTCAAGCTCTATTGGTTGTACAGCTTCAACTCCATAGACCAAAGAGAAAGGGGTAGCCCCGTTGATGTACGAACAGAGGTTCAATAACCCCAAAGGGAGAAATGTAGCTTGCTTGGCCAATCCTTGTAATTTTCTGTCATCTTTTCGATGATAGTTTTCACATTTTTGTTGGCCGATTCGACTGCACCATTTGTTTGTGGCCTGTAAGGTGATGATCTGTGATGCTTGATATAATATTTCTGTAATAATTCCGCGCATTCGTCTTGGAAATGCATTCCATTATCGCTAATCATCTCATGAGGTACCCCATAGCGGCATATGATATTTTTCTCAATGAATTGAGCTACGTGTTTCGCCGTTAGCTTAGCATATGATGCATCTTTGACCCATTTGGTGAAATAGTCGATCGCTACGAGGATGAATTCGTGCCCCCCTTGTCCTAGTGGTGTTATTTTTCCAATGATGTCGATGCCCCAAGTGGAGAAAGGCCCTGGAGAAGTATATGTGTAGAGAAGCGAAGGTGGAACATGCTGTAAATTTGCGTAGACTTGACACTTCATACATTTCTTGACATATTCGTGACAATCTCTCTCCATAGTAGTCCAATAATAACCTTGTCGTTGAATCTTTTGGACTAACATCTTTGCATTCATGTGCATTCCACATATACCGGCATGAAGGTTTTCCATGGTTCTGTGTGCTTCTTTCTTGGCTATGCATAAGAGATTTCTCCCCATTGCATTTCTCTTGTGGAGTTCTCCCCTGATGAGAACATACTGTGAGGCCAGGAGCCTCAAAGCACGGCGTGCCCTTTTATCAGTATTAGGAGGGTATTCTCCTCTTGTCACATAGTTAAGGATATCTGTATACCATGGCTCTTCATCTTCTTCTTGTGATTCTTGTTCATCGTCGAGTGCGTGAACATAAGCCGGTTCATATCTTCTTTCTATGGTCAACGGCATTCTGATTGTACCCGTTGGAATTCGTAACATTGATGCTAATTTAGCTAGTGCGTCAGCGAACTGGTTTTCTTCTCTCGGCAAATACGTATATTCTACTTCATCTAGTTGCTTCGTGAGAGTTTCTAAATGAGCTTGATACGTAGCGAGACTTTCACTTCTCACTTTCCATCTCTTGGAGATTTGGTTAATGATAAGTGAAGAATCACCATAGATTCTGATCTTCTTAATTCCCAAAGCGACAGCTGTTTCTAACCCCAAAATACATGCTTCATACTCTGCTGCATTATTGGTGACATCAAAGTCGAGCTTCATGGAAATTGGGATGTGCTCTTCATTGGGTGATACAAGTAAGACTCCTATACCACAACCTTTTTGGTTTGAAGCTCCATCGAAATGGAGCGTCCAGCTATCGTCTTCAGTCATGAGTAAATCTTCGTCAGGGAAATTGTACTCATCACCTTCTTTCTCAAGTTCTTCTAGAGGAAAGTCTGCTAAGAAGTTAGAAACCGCATAACCTTTGATGGCTTTTTGTGGTACAAATTTCAAGTCGAACTGAGCAAGATTGACTATCCACCTTGATAATCTGCCATTGAGTGTTTCTTTTTCGAACAAGTATTTGAAGGGATCCATCTTGGACACGGCATGCACTGTATGAGTGACCATGTAATGTCTTAGTTTCTGTGCGGCCCACACAAGTGGGAGACACAATTTTTCAAGTGGTGTGTATCGTGTCTCATATCCTTGAAGCTTCTTACTCAAGTAGTAGATTGCATTCTCCTTGCTTTCAATCTCTTGTGCTAGCATTTCCCCCATCGTTTCTCTTGTGACCATAAGGTAGAGTCGAAGAGGAAATTCAGGTATTGCTGGTGCTAGCACGGGTGGGTTTGCCAAGTACTCTTTGATTTTGTCGAAATCTTTTTGGCAATCGTCATCCCATGTGACTGGGACATTTTTCTTAAGCTTCTTGAATATAGGTTCACATATCGCTATGAGCTTTGATATGAACCTACTTATATACTACAACCTTCTAATGAAACCTCGAATCTCCTTCTCATTTTGGGCGTTGGCATGGCCATGATCGCTTTTACTTTTGTGGGATCTATTTCAATCCCTCGAGAACTGATCACATATCCAAGTAATTTGCCTGAAGTGACTCTGAATGCACACTTTGCTGGATTTAATCTCATGTTGTACTTGCGGAGTCTTTCAAAGAACTTGCGAAGTGCAATAATATGGCCTGGGCGATCTTTAGACTTAACGATCATATCATCGACATAGACCTCCACTTCCTTGTGCATCACATCATGTAACAATGCTGTAGCTGCTCTTTGGTAGGTGGCACCCGCGTTTTTCAACCCGAATGGCATTACCGTATAGCAATATGTACCCCATTGTGTGATGAATGTGGTTTTCTCCATGTCTTCTTCAGCCATCAATACTTAATTATATCCGGCGTAACCGTCCATGAATGATATGAGTGCATGGTTTGTTGTGTTATCGACCAGAATGTCAATGTGAGGTAGAGGGAACCCATCTTTCGGGCTTGCTTTATTGAGGTCCCTGTAATCAAGACACATTTTGACCCTTCCATCCTTCTTTGGAACTGGAACCACATTTGCTATCGATTCTGGATACTTGGATACTTTTATGAAACTTGCGGCCGACTGCTTTCTGATTTCTTCTTTGATTTTGAGAGCCACATCCGGTTTCATACGGCGCAGCTTTTGTTTGACAGGCTTCATTCCAGGAATGAGTGGTATCGTATGCTGAGCTATATCCCTATCAATTCCTAGCATATCTTGGTATGACCAAGCAAATACATCAATAAACTCACTAAGCAAGTTAATTAGCTCTTAGCGTTCATCTTGACTTAGTGTTAATCCAATTTTTACTTCTTTAACAGTCGTATCATTGTAAATATTAACTGTTTCTGTATCTTCGATAACTGCTGTTTTATTTTCGTGTTCTTCCATTGAATTTATTATTTCTTTGTCATTTTTATCATTAGAAAAGCAATATTGATCAGGGCAAGGGGAATGACACGCATCGTAAGCAAAGGTACTCATATTATTGAATTCATTGGCTAATACATCAAGAGGGGCAAGGTCGGCTGCGACCTCACTGGAAAGAGAAAATTCAACAAGAGACTCGAGATTAGACTCTATAGCAGAAAGAGGGTCGGCCTCAGACTCTAAGGACTTGTCTACAGACTTAGACTCAGACTCGGACTCAGACCCAGACGACTCAAACTCATCAAACATAGGACCTTTTCTAGCAGTTATTTCCAACTTCTCTCTGCTTGGTGTAGTGATCCTCAATGTCCCGCGCCACCCCTTTGAAATAATATCAGCTTGGACGATTAACTCGGAGGGGTCAAAATCCTTTTTTGCTACAACAGCTTGAACGAGCTCGGAATTATCGTTGCAAACGAGCTTAGACTCATTCTTCTCCATTCCAAAAAGCAGATTGATGCCTAGATCATCAGAGTTTGGGCTAGCTGGTTTCTCAATTGTGAAGAACTCTTCGTTTTCATTAACGAAGTCACAATCGAGGAACATCTCGAATCCTGGTTCACGCTTCCCATCGTGGACGAATGGCTCAGGGAATTCATAGCATGTGAAATCTTCCCCTTCTTTAATGTACTGGCCATTGAGGGTGAATGGATATGGATCCATGGCCATTTTCGTCTTCGTGATTCGAGCGTTATTGCAAGCCTTCATATTCAAGAGAGCTTGTTTCACATCTTCTTTTGTTGGCTTGAATCCTAAGCCAAAAGTATCCTTCTGGAGTGCACCAGGATGGCCCCAAAATTCAGCCATTTTCTTTTTAAGTCCGAGGCTCATTCCAGGGAAATTCCCTTGCTTCTTCAGAATGGCATTAATATTGGTGTTTGAATAGGGATCGAAGTCGAGATGGCACTTTTCCTCCTCTTCAATCACGAGAACATCATCTAGTGAAAACCCCCAAAGATCTTCGTCTTCTTTGTCATGTTCTACATGGACGATAATGCGCATAGGAGAAGCATCAATGGTAATTGGAACCCCTCCAACTATGGCTTTCACTTTCTGGTGCAGCGTTGATGGAATCGCCTTTAGCTCATGAAGTCAAGGGCGTCCTAACAACAGATTGAAGGAGGCCTTAATGTCTACCACCTGAAACTTGGTGCGACGTTCAATGGCCCCAGTAGTTATGTTTAGTATGATAGTACCCACGGCTTGACGGCGAGTATCATCATAAGCGCGAACCCCTTGAGTGGAGGGAGTCAGTTCTTCATTTTTTATGCCCAACTTCTTTGCAATATGGAGTGGGCACACATTGATTGCAGAGCCGTTATCAACCAGGCTCATAGGAACATTCATCTGCCTACATACCACCGTGAGGTGTAAGGCCTTATTATGTTGGTCCCCTTCCGGGGGCAGATCCTTGTCAGAAAACGAAATCAGATTGCTAGTACTTGGCAATTCAGTAGTGAGAAAGTTGACCAGTCCTTGAGGAGTCATGTCATCATCAACTCCTATTTTCACTAGAGCATTCATCACAGCCTTTCGATGCTCGTGGGAGGTGGCCAAAAGCTTCCATACATTCATCTCCACCTTGGTCTTTTGCAATTGTTTGACCACATCGCTGTTCACAGGGTCGATGGGATCAACTATCGGATGTGATTGTGGTGGAGGTGGAGGTGGACTAGGTTGTTGCAACCGTCCACTTCTGGTGAGAACCTTGACCTCAAAGTCTCCCCAAACATCTTCACTTGTGCCAAGAGATGAACAGGCTATATCCTTGAGATAGACATCTTCATCGTCACTATCCCAAATTCCATTCACTTCTTCAGAACTCGAGACAAATACAACTTCCGGCAGAGGTTCATTCACAGGTTGAATGAGTATTGACGGATCAAAGGAGACTTCATCTCCCATGATAGCCAAAGCATTAGAAAGAGGACCTATTTGAATGTTAGGCTTCTTTCCCCCTGGAGGGACAGGAAGTTGATTAGCATCAATTAGGTCATGGATTTCATCCTTCAACCTCCAACACTTCTCAGTATTATGACCCTTGCCTTAATGAAACTTGCAATAAGCATTGGGGTCATAGCTAGTGGTCCTATTCTCTGGTCGAGGTTCTGGAATGGCCCAATTGGCATAATCAGTCCTTGACCATGCAAACGGTCAAAAGCAGCATCATACGTCATTCCCAAAGGCATGTAAACCTTCCTTTGCCTTTGGAATCTTTGAGGAGGAGCATTAAGGGCCAGCACATCAATGATATTGATATTGTTGGTAGCATTGTTGGGCTTGGAAGACGAAGAAGAAGGAGTGTCGTTCTTCTTGTTTTTCCAAGTGTTGTTATTATTGTTGCTACCAGCAGTCTTCATCAGTTCATCTTCGATATTGATCCCAATATCGTATACAACTTCAAAGGTACTTAGAGGTAGAAACTTCAAGTGTTGCTTATACTTATGAGTCAGATTGGCAACGAACAAGAGAACCATTTCTTTTTCCTTTGGGGGGATCCACCAAGAGCGTGGTTGTTTCCCTCCACCTGCTTAAGTAAGTGGTGAAGCCTTCATTCTCTTTCTGTTTGAGAATGGAAAGTTCGCATTCAGAAGTCTTGGCCTGAATGTTACATTTGTAACGATTCATAAAGCTTTCAGCAACATCCTCCCAGGTTGTGACATGTTTGGATTCCAAAGAGTAGAACCACTGTTGACAGGCATGCTCCAAGGAAAGAGGGAACACTGTAGGGAAGAGTGTTACATCTACTCCCTTGAGAGCCATGGTTGCAAAAAAAAGCCTTCAAATGGAAAAGCGGATTATCAGTAGGCTTGAATTTGGGAATGTCAGCTGTGGAAAACTTTTCAGGAAGCTTGTCCCTTATGGACGAAGAGGTGACAGGTTGTTCCACATAAGTGAATTCTTCATAAATCTTACTCATCTGTTCCTTAATCTTGTCCATTGCAGCGGTAGTGACATTGTTTTGATTGTCTTGCTCTACTGTGCTGACTCTAGTGGTGATTGTTTGCATCATGTTAGACAACATTTCAATTGTCTTGTTGATGTTCTCGATATCTTCCTTAGTAGCCATTGGTTGAAAGTAGACTGGAGATGGATCTTGTGGAGATGATTGTGGTGGTTTCCTTGTACGCCTCTTTGGCATAAGAGGTTGTTGAGGTATTGACTCGAACCGCAACAATCTACCCCTGCTTCTTGACCAAATGTTGTGACACCGAAACAAACACACCTTTAATGACCAAACTTAACCTTAACCCATCCGGAAAAATAAATAAAATAAAAATGAATTTTTTAAAAATCTATAATTTTGAAATCCTATTTATTTATTTAATTATTTATTTTTTAAATATGGGAGGATACTATCCGACTTACTCCGACAAAAAAAAAACGACGCAAAAAAAACAAGACAACCCTAAAATACGGTCAAAAAGTGGTGCACGACTAAAGAAAATAGTGTGTGAACACGAAATGTGAGTGATTAGGTGAGGTTATGGACGCGTGTTTTGACCGTACAGCTAGACATGACACCAAACTAGACACATAAATCACATACATACGCACAAAAACCGAAAAAAACTGACGGGACACTTTTCCTGGGCACCGTGTCACGGTGCTGACTGTCGTGACACGGTGCAGTCTACTGTCAGACGATAGGAAGCCTCGTGTCACGGCACTGTTCACCGTGGCGCGGCAGAACATGCCGTGACACGGTGCACAGTTCCAGGTCGTTTTTCAAGATTTTAATCGATTTTAGATCCGTACTAATTACTATGTGAAAATAAAAACCCTCGGTCATGGGTTAAACAAAAGAATAAACACATGAAGGTTAGCACCAAACAACCATGTAGCATTTAGGCACGATGATGTAAAAAAAGTTCGCAACCTAGAGTCAAGATCTATGTTCAACTATCGGTCAAGCTTTGGGTGTCAAAAGGGTACCATGGTTAAGAGTTTGGACGCGTTAGCAAGGCAGCCTCCCTTGAGGGTGTATGCCAACGGGCGACTCCGCGAGTTCGTGATGAAATCGAACTCAACTCCATGGTTTGGGTGGATTTAATAACTCGGATGAACCCTTATTGCCATGAGCGTTTTTGGGTTGATAGAGCTTAAATCCCCCGGGGCTAAGACGCATGTAGAACACATACGTTTTTTCAGAAAAATCGAAGGAAGTTGACTGTGAGAAGAGAAAATAAGCCACCGGACTGATTTAAGGACTGCCGTGACACGGCAAAAATTCCCGTGCCACGGTACTGCACACCGTCAGACGGTGCACTGTACCGTGACACGGCAGATTTTGCCGTGGCACGGCAGTCAGAAAATCTGACTGGTGCCCTGTTTTACTTCGTACGCAATCAAGTTATTCAATTTTCCCTACGGGACAGACCTAAATGCAACGTTAAAACGTCTATGCATATGCAAAAATGCCAAATTAATAACAGGATTATTTTTCAAGAATCTTTCAAGTCTCATCCACTCATCTTAATTAAATACCGATCACTCAAATCGATAAATAACCAAGAATCCTCCCCAGTGGAGTCGCCAAATTGTAGGCGTCGTTTGAAGTGCCCCTAAGTTAAAGCATGTGTGAATATGCTTGGCACTCATAGGAAGTGGGAATTGACATAATACGATTAGGGACAAGGAAAGTAGGGAGTCTCCAACAAGTTTTTAAGGAACGTGTAAACCGTTCACGGATCATAAAAGACAACCACGATAAAGGGACAATGAAGGCAACAACGATTGAACCGTAAAGGTTACACCCCATTCATAATCCATGAGATTACTAACTCCATATGGTTCGAAACCACGAAAGGAGGATCGGGGATGATGGTACGAAGTGAGTCATGGAGTCACATTCGCTCGTATTGGCCTCTACTCGATTCTTATAGTGAAAAGTGATTCCTGCGATCTCAAAGGCATACAAACAAAATATTCAATTTGCTCCAAACTATTATTAGGCTAAATTGGTTGAATATTAATGCAACACATAATTCTAAAATATTTGTGATCACTTGATTAAACAATAAGATTAAAAAGGATCCTAAACCGGTTGTCCAAATTATCTTATTAGGCGTGATTTTCAATTACATATTCCCTTTAACATGTAATATGGTGATCATAAAAATAAGCATTAATATTGGAAACAATTTAACCATAATTCCAACAATATAAAATCGTTAGAAAAATAATAGAAATAAAAGGAACAAATTCTTACTTTGATTCTGTTTGTTTGCAACTACAAAATAATAAACGAGTTAGTAACGTCAAGGAAATAATAATAGAACAATAATTAAATTAAATTAAATAAAGTAGAGTTGATTTGGGGCCAAACCCTCGAACAGTTCTACCTTTCACGCCTTGGCTTAAGGACAGAACCTCGAGTAAAGTATGGACTCCTTGGAGTACTTGAAAAAGGAATTTTGAAAGAATAAAGGGTAGGCTAGTGTTTAGGCTAAATCATAGAAGAGAGGAAAAACTAGAGAATAATTGATGCCCCGTACATCAGAAATGAGGGGGTATTTATAGAGAAAATGTGTTGAGGGAGCACACGGAACCCTAAAATGATAAAAACCCTAACAAAGTATCCCGCGACACAGCAAACTGTACCGTGACACGGGAAGTCCCACCATCAGAAGGGAAACATTCCCGTGACACGGCGCTGTTTTAGTTTGACGCAGGAAATTTTTAGTAAACGGGGAAGAAAACGCGTTAAGGGTTTACGCGGAAAAGACACGGAAATTCCCGTGTCACAACAGATTTCCCGTGTCACGGGAAATTCCACCGTCAGACGGGAATGATTCCTGTGACACGGTGGGTACCTGCCGTGGCGCGGGAATTCCCAGCCCGCTTTTCCGTCTAAATACATTTTTAACCCTAATTTCGTTCAGCATTTTAAGTGCCGATTGATAATTTCGGGCCTTTCCTGTTTTGTAATTATTTGGGCTAAAATAAGAAAATAATTAAATAAAATAAATTAAAGGTTTGGGCAAAAAATAAATAATAAAACAATAAATAAAAAAAATGTTTGGGCTAAAATTAAATAATAAGTTTAGGCTGAAATTAAAACTATGCTTTTACCAAACATCAAGACTAATCCATGGACTGTTCAAAAATACAAATTTAATCAAATACGATTTTTTAAGCACTCTCGGGATTAAATACTGAACCCGACCAATAGTGGCGGTGAAAGGTTGTTCATCATCGGGTTTGGTTTTGGGGAGACATTTTTAGGTGTCTACAGATAGATTGTAATCCCTCGTGATTTTGTGAAATTCAAAATTATAATTTAACTTATTTATGTGAATATTTAATTATGATTATTTATTTTCATAATTTATTTTAGGTTAATTTTTAAATAACCACCGAAAAATGTATTCATTTTCAAAATAACCACCAGTTAAAATCTTATTTTTATTTTATCACCCCTTAAATCAAAAACTACCTAGATTACCACCCATTTTTAAATTCAAGTGGATTTATTTTATATGGGCCCCACCCAATGACTCTTAGTGGTGATAGGAAGAAGATGATCAGTATTAGTGGCAATTCAAACAACAAAAGCTCTTGGTTTTTTCAGTTGTTTTGTTTTGGTTTTAGGTTGACTTGTACTCAATAAACTAGTTTAAGGGGGAGGTGGAGTGAAGACATGACTGATTGTAATGCTTAGACCCTCAAGCTTTCTCCCTCTCCAAGATTTATTTTACTCTGCCTTTCCCTCTTACTTCGTTGTCATGATAAAAAAAAATCGAAACTATTGTACATGTTGCCGCTGGCTCAGCCACCGCAACCACCATCGGGGTCCCTGCTGCCACACCGCCCTCCACCATCGTACAACACCAGTCCGCCATCTCTCACTCCTTTTTTTTTGTTTTTCTCTTTTGTCATTTAATTCAAGTTTCAATCTTTGTCAAATTTTATTGTTAAATTGTTATTATTATGGTTTAATTATGTATATGAATTATAAAATATTATAATTTATAAGTCTTATCATGCTTAAATTATGAAGTAAAATTTCATATTTATTTAGTTAAGAAAATTAGGGTTTAAAACTTGATTTTCATGGTTTTAGAGCCTAAAAACGTGTAGGTGAAGTCACTTAACCATATTATGTGTAAATTATGTTTAAATTTAATTATCTTGATTGTAAATTAATTTTTTCAGATTTTCTAATAAAGTCTTAATTTTGGGTTTTTTCTGGTAGTAATTCCATCTTTTCATGATTCTAGTTTCTACAAATAATTGTTGGGACTATTTTGTGAGTATAAAGTATTGAATTTTGATGATTAGTTTTAAAAGTAAATTTTCAGATTTTTATTTATTATATTTTGAAGCCTCTAAATACATTGAATTGGTGTTTTTTTTTTTTGGTGTAAAGCATACTAATTAACCTTGTATATAATGTATGTAGTGATAAAATTTCTATAATTTCAAGATTTCAAGTGCAAAATAAATTTTCAGATTTTTATAAAGCTTTAACCTTGCTGTAATTTCATGAATAAGTATGTATTTTAAGGTTTTTTTTATGTAGGAAACTTAAAGAACTATATAGAAACTTTTAATTCTAGTAAAAGGGAAGGTTTTTAAGGGTTGTTTAATTGAATTTAGAGGTTTTAAAGAAAGTTATTATTGTTGTAAATTATATTGCTTGGGTATTGATTGAATTATTATTGTTTGATTTAGGAGAGGACTTTGTAGAAGGCGATTTCTAATTCCTAAAGTGGCAAACCAACTCATTTACTCAAGGTACGTACAAGGATACGAAAACTTTGACTTTAGGAGCATGTTTAAGGACTTGGAAAACTTAGAATCATATTAGGAAACTTGTGGATTTGTTGAAATTGTATAGCAGTAAGTTTGATTGGTGATTAATGTGATGATTGGTTTTGATTCGTGTATGAAAATGTGTATTGATTTATTATCTTGTAAGTATTATTTATGCATTAACTTGCAAGATGAGCTTAGAAGCAAATGTATGTGAATATGTGGAATGAGTTATTTTAAGGATTTTTTTGTAAATTACCACCCCAAAATGTACCATATGTATTGAAATAACCACCTATTTTATTTGAAATTAAAAATAACCACCCATGCATATTTTACAAAACATGTAGGTTTTACCACCCAAGCTATACTCCGACCAGTTCTCCGAGTGTGGGCCTCACATAAGGGTTGTTTTTTATTTTTATAAAAGTTGTTTCTCGATTTATTTCCTCCCTTGTTTCACAAACTACTCCCAAACTTAAAATTCTTCATTTTTTCACAAATTCTACCAATTTTTACTCCAAGTTTTGCAAATTGACAAGCGAATCCTTTGAAGAACGCACTTAATTTTTTTTACACCAATTTGTACAACAAGGTAATTGAAGAACGCGCTTAATTTTTATTTATTTTTGGTTATTTTACAATGTTTAATGAAGTAGAATTCAAGTTATACGATATTTGTTGTTTGGAATGTGTTTTATTAGGAATTTAATGATGTAATCGTTGTTTGATTCATTCAATTTGACTTAAATTGGAAATTAGGGTTCTTCATAATGAAATTGTGGGGAAGATGCTCGGAAAACTGGCTGGAGTATAGGTCGGGGTGGTAAAACCTATAGTTTTGTAAATTATGTGTGGTTATTTTTAATATCAACAAAAATGGGTGGTTATTTCAACACATGTTACATTTTAGGGTGGTAATTTACAAAAACTAATTTACATTTTAGGGTGGTTATTTTAACACTCATTTATGTTATTTGAAATGGAATGAGTAAAGGGAGAATTAAAGTCTTATAAGACGAGGTTGAGGATTTGAGGTGGCTTATGCACTAAAGGTGTTTATACACCAAGGTAGTTGAGGGATTCAATAATAAAAATTGTTTGTCACTAATAAATCAAATTGAATTGGAAATTTGAATTGATTGAATGATAACTGTTTGCCTAGTTGAATTGTTTTACATTGAGTCATCACCAAGTCCAAATTTGTAAATCACGTAAAGTGAAAGATGGATGAGCAATAAAACTGTGGATTTGTGCACACCTAGAGTATTTTTAACACCCTAGTAAAATACCTGGTTTGCCCTGTTTAAAACTTTAAATAGGAACATCTAAGACATTACCGCCACCATAAAAACGGCTTAGGCAACTATCAAAGACACACAACTGAAGACTCTCCTTTAAAATATTTTAAAACGACTCGACTTAAAAAGTCAACTTACGAAAGTAAAGTCAAACAAAAGTAAAACAAAGTCAAACCTACAACTTGGAACCATTGTAGGCCCTTAATAAAACAATCCAATTTTAAAACCTTCACGTTAGTCTCGCAATAGAAATATCATAAATTAAATAAGCAATAACTCATCATAAACTTATGGAAAGTAGCATGATTTTCTCTTCACTCATGCCCATCATGAATATGCTTCATCACCTGAAAAGCTTCTCTTTACTTGTTTCCACTACTCTCCATTAAAAATAGGTCATCATAGGGCCAAGGTAAAGACAAGGCCAACAAACACACAAACACACAATCAACAAAGCTGAGTACATAAGCGAATTAACACACTAACATGCATTTACCTATCAACACACAACTTCCCTCGTTGCACCTGTTTTTCAAGCATAAAACATTCAACAAAACTTCTCAACTAAGTAACTAAATAATTTATTTAGTTTTGATTATGCATAGAACGGATTTCTCCCCTAACCTACCCCAATAAAAGGGTACTAACACGGGTGCTAACCGTGCCAGTATAAAAGAACCACTCGTAAGTAGTGGCGGAATTCCTACGCATAATAATAAATCTACGTTCTTTACAATTTATTAAACTTGGTGATGACTCTCAATTCATAGCAACATCAAACATCATTATTATTCAAACATTTAAACACTTTAAATTTAATTCTTGAATAATTAGTGACCACATAATATTTAATGTTGAACCCTTTTAAATATACCTCGGTGTCAAAGACACCTTAGTCGCGTAATGCGCCAAAAATCCAATCCCTCGGTGTTAAAAACACCTTAAGTGCACTAAGGCACCAACATACAATTGATTCCTCGTGTACTTAGACACTTACTTAGCTCCTTTCTTATGCCTAAAGCATCAATAAATATTATATGAACCATAATAAAATTCTCTTTTAATATTCTAATCCAAATTAAACATTTAGTTTAATTAAACATGCTTCCTATCATGCCATAAATAAAAGTGTGGTTCATATTCAACATTCCAACTATTATTTTCCAACCATTAATCCATCACAAATAAATCATGCTTCATAATTCAATCACCAATAACAACCAAATCACAATTTCCATTCCAAATCTAGCATGATACTACTTGTAATCAATTAATCACATTTAGCATGCTATTACATCATCAAAAATATGCTAAGTACGCGAACGTACCCTGAATACGATCTTAATATATATCGCCACGACTAATAGAAATCACTCATCGAAGTCTCCTACAATTTAAAATCATAGAAGAGTATTAAAATCCTCTCTACACAAATTTCCAGCAATATATACTATTATTAAACACTTCATAATTTAATTAAAATAAGCTAAAATTATATTTAAAACATCATACTTTAATCCCAATTAATGGGTAATTAAAATTCCTTACGGAAACTTGATTTTTAATGTACTACCAAAAATTCCAACACTAAATTTTAATGAAAACTTGCTGTAATTAGGCTTTAAAACATTTAAATCAAAGGTTTAAACCATCCTAAATCATAATCCTTCAATAATTAATAATTTATGAATCTAGGGTTTCAAAATTGGGGCTTTTTAATTAGAATTCAAATCTGAAAATTAAATTACATGCTACTTATAATCAAACATCATAATACTAATCACAAAACCCATATTTAATAATTAGATCTTGGTTTAAATCAAAATTTAAAACAAAGATTATTTTTTTTTCGAATGAAGAAGGGCAGCCGGACAGCAGGCCGACGCCACTGCCGGCCGCTGCTTCCGGCTGGTGCTGCTGGTGGGCGGCGGCCCACCGGTGGTGGTGGTGTCTAGTGAAGGCCGAAAAAGGGGAAGGGGAAAAAGGAAAGGAAAAATAAAAGAGAAGGGAGAGAAAGTTTTCCTTGGGTTTTCTCCACTCTGGGCAAAGTTTGATTTGTCCCAAGTGTTGAATATTTATATATACCCCTTCTCTAGAAACCTTTCTTCCTAAACTTTCCTTTTTTTTTAATCTTTCCTAATCCATTTCCTAATAAAACTATAATAAAATAAAACTTTTTAATTTAAACCCCAACTTAAATAAAATAATTAATTAAATAAACTTTCCTTTTATAAAATATTTCTAAACTTATTAAAATAAATAATTAAAATACTATTAATAAAACATTTTAATTTATTTAAATACTTCACAAAATACTTATTTTAAATAATATACGTATAAAAATACGGGGTATTACAGTCAGTGGCAGAGCCACGTTGTGACCTGGTAGGGCATGTGCCCTACCAAGTTTTTTTTAAAAAATAAATAAATAAGTTAGTCAAAATTTTGTTTAAATAAAATACAAAATGTCTTATTATATTAGAGCTTTCTAGTAGCCTACTGGTTAGAGCATTTCCTTTTCATTCAAAGGTCATGGGTTCTAATCTCTTGTCAAACGTTTTGTTTATTTTTTTCTTCCACTCTCATTTTTTATTCTTCTTAATGTCCCTTTTTTTTTCTTCTCTTTTCTCTCGATGTCCTATTTATCCAATTTCCCAAATAACACAAAACTTACCAACATAAAAGTTTGATCACATTGGGCAAGATTACTTTTCTACCAAAGATAATGAAATTGTTGATACAATAATTTGCTTTCAAAACTTGAAAACTAGTCAAGTTTAATTTTAACATTTCTTTTCACATGTATGAGTATACTTGAACGATTAGTTATAAATCCTTATAATTATTGTTTTGGATCGATCATCCTATTTGATACGAAAAATCTATTAGATTCCAAACCTATTATAAAAGATCTAAAAAATAAAAACGAGGTTAGTTTTTAAAGCGTTAAATAAGGGTAATATTTGATGTATTTTTGAATAATAAGGGTTTGACAAATATGATTGCTAAATAATTTTGATTCTTGATATTATGAACATTCTTTCACAATTGTGTCTGATTTACGAGTCTCTTGTTTACAAATTTAAAAAAAACTATAAGGAGTGAGATCTCATATATACTAGCTATAGCCACGAAGTCCCGCCCGTTGCCATTGGATGTTTCTTGATATTTCCGAAAGGAGGCACGGGATTTTTCTTTATTGATGTTCTAAATGGGAGCATGGGAGAACAACCTTGTCTATTGCTTAATCTAATGAATATAATGAAATAAATTAATTATTATTAATTAGTGAAGTCTCAGAAATGTTTGATTAATTTAATCGTGTGTAATGATTGATTATTAGTAGAATGCTAAGAATTCTTTATTATATTTTGTAGCTTGTATGTACTCAGCGTTGCTGATTGCGTGCTTTTGTGTGTCTTTCCTTGGTCATGGCCTTCGCCTTTCAATGACCCTGTAATGATCCAATTTTTACACTTATAATATTGGGGAACAGAATAATTACAGGTTTTTTTTTACATAATCGGAACTTGCATCAAGGTGGTGGGATTTTGAGTGGAGTGTTGGATATTGTCCATAGTTTATTTCATAAGTTTGGATTTAGTCAAATTCTGGTTTGATTTATTTATTACTTTTGTTGGGTTTTGAATAAGGGCCTTAATGGTTCTAACTTGTAAGGGGTCGTTTGGTTCACATGAGGGAATCAGAATGGAATGAACAAAGGGAAAGAAGAAGAATGGAATGAAAATACCTAAATTTGTCATGTTGTTTGTTTTAAAACAAAGGGAAACAATCCCACTAGTCCCACCACCACATAACCACCAAGTCTAATTGCTTTCCACCTTTTTCAGCCACCAAAACACTCACCGCACCTCCCCCACCGTTCGCCGCCGTTCGCCACCCTTCTCCCGTCCCTCGTCAACCCCCAGCGGAGGTCGTCCCTCCCCTGAAAACCTCCTTAGCCTAGAAAACCCTAGCGCCGCTGAAAAACCTCGACACTCCCCGTGAAACCCGTCGAACGACCCTCCCCCACCCTCGAAACCCTAGGCGCTAGGGTTTCGAGGGTGGGGGAAGGTCATTCGCCTGTTTAACAGTGAAGAGGATGGGTTGTTTAGGTGTTTCGATGGTCGTGGAGGCTAGGGGAAGAAGCGGCGAACGTCGGGGAGAGGCGGCGAACGTCGGGGAAGGGGCAGCGAAGGTCGGTGGAGTAGTGGAGGTGCGACCGTGTGGTGGAGGTAAGGTAAAAGGGTGGTGGCTAGGTGTGGGTGTGGTGGTGGAGGGGTGGTCAAGGAAAGGGAATGGAAAAGTCTTGGGGGGTGGGGAATGAAGTTGGAAGGATTTGGGGTAATGGAGAGGGTAAAGGGAATGAAAGAAAGTGCTTAACAAACAACAACAAAGGGAATTGGAGTAGTTGATTCCCATTCCCTTTGTTAAATACCCCCAACCAAACGACCCCTAACAGTTAATTTGGTTTTGATCACTGGTTTTGAAACTTATTTATAATTGATTTAGTTTTTTCGTTGTTAAATTCTTAATTAGCTTAACGTTTGAACACGTGGCGGTAGCCCGTTAGTAATTCTCTTGCAATTTATCAATGGTATTTACATGTTTAAAGAGAGAATTATAGGGGTGTTATAATATGATTTTTTTTTTATATATAAAAAATATCATGAATAAAATTTAAGTTATAAGTAATAAAAAAAAGAGATTTTTTTTGGGAAAAAAAAGAGAGAGAGAGAGATTTATGATTATTTTAAAATTAAAACAATTCACAAATTTTTTTAAGTTAATTAAATATAAAATATTATCTTTTGACATTAAAAATTCTATCTAAATACTATACAACAACATAAGATAAAATTCACAAATTTTTTAAAATATGAAAATTAAATAATATACAAGTATACAATGAATAAAATTTCAAATTTTATCACATAAATATATACGATATTTGTTTTAAAAATACAAATAAACCATATGTCACACAGATTTCATATTTTCATCTAGACTTTCATTAAAAAAAATACACAAAAAGCATACACAAAATAAAACATTAGACAAAAAAAACCCTAGCCTCTCTTTCCTCTCTTCTCTCTCTAAAACTCTAGCCTCCATTGTTGAATTTTGGAGGGGCTTCCATCGATTTTTATAGGTGAAAAGCCCCAATTATTTGTTGTTGTGTGCTTTTTCCTTTTGTTTTAGGTTTATAATAATTATTCCTCTTCTAGGAGAAATATTTCTCCCTAAAAAAATAGGGGTTTTCTTTTTCTTTAGGAGGATTTGACTCCTTCGAAAGACCGATGTTTTCTTCTCTCTTCTGAGGGAGGATTTGCTTTTTTATTTTATGGATTGCTATAGAATTGTTTCATGGGTAAAATTTGTGTTGGGTCGAAAAAGAGGTTAATATTTCGATTACAATCTAGCGAATTAAACAGAAATTTTCTACATGACTACAACAGATCGATAAACTCCATCGCCGATGAAGGCTGTAAATCACAGCGATATGAAATAGCGTATGAAGAATGTACGATTTGCAACAATGATCGTAGCTTTGTTTACGGAATGTTTTTATTTGATTCAATTATTATGTATTTATTATACCTAAATCTTTTTATATATGTATGACTTTATTTATGAATTAATTTTATTTTTAAAAAAATAAATAAAACATTAGACATTTGATTTGACAACATATTGCCGACCAATTAGATGTCACATAGCGATTTGCGCGTACTAGGCAAAAAGTTATGGGCAACAAGGACACCTGCCAAGCTCACTCCAAACACCTTCATAAAATAAAAAATACACCTACAATTTTCATGTTTCATGACTTCGCAAAATTCCCATCATTCACCTCCATTATCATCTAACGCTTACAGTTCTTTTCTGCACTTGCTAATTTTTCTCTTTCTCTCTCCTAAAATTATTGTTTTCAATTTCACTTTCTACCAATGATGCTAAGAACTAAGCTTTGTGTTCGTAATAATGTTCCAATTTTAGGGTTTGGTCCTTCTTCATCTTCGGATCAATCTAATGTGTTAAGTCATTCATTATCGTTTCCTAATTCTTGTCGATTTTCTTTGCAATTTTTAGCCCTTTCAAACCCTAGAAAATTTCATAAATCCGCTTTTATGAAATGTAAAAGTCACTCTCATGGTAGATTTTATCCCGAATCACATCACCATCAACCTGATGATGAGTATTTAGAAGCTTCCCTATTGATTTCAGGTATATAATTTCCAATTTATTTCACTTTTTTCATGTTTTTTGTATTGATTTTAGTTACGTAAGCTATGTTTTCTATGCAAATTGGGGGAAATCACTCAATATTATAGTGAATTGGGTTTTGTAATTAAATTTAGTAACTTTTGGGGTAATGTATTTTTCTGGGGTTGGTTAATTTTAGATGTTAATGGTCAGGCAAAGCGTAAATCTCACATAGATCACCGTTGATTGATTTGATTTGAAGTACTGAAAAACTTGCTACACCTAGAAATCCTATCAGATATTGATGCTCATATATGGTAATATTTGTTACAAAGAGGAATTTCGCACAGTGACAACCCACATTGATTGAAACAATTACTGTACAGTTCTCCGTCCTCCCAGCAATCGTTGTTGACATTGTCGTATTGTCCGAACCCTTATAACTCAAGGCTTTGGTATGCTATACTAAGTTGCCCTATATAAGGCTATAATTTAGTGGGTGTTAATCCTAAGCACTTGGGGACAGATGTGAGTTTATAAAATTATTCCCCCCAAGTGTATATACACTTCTGAAGGGATGGAGTATATTACTAGATGGGATGATTCAGGGTATTGAGCTGTGCAATGTGCACAGCCTTACTTGTTTGAAATCGATACTAAGAGGGTAACTCATATTGAAAAGCTCAGAAAAGAAACCATTTTGAATCAGTGCAAGGGATATATTGTTGCCTTTGTATATGTAATCAAATTATGTAAAAAAAAGGGGTGGGGTGGGGTGGGGTAGAGGGCAGTAATACATTACACTTGACCTTTTGTTCGCGTTAAATCATTTCATGACCCTTTCTCACCCTAAAAGCCCTGTCTTTGTTTAGCAACAAACTGAAAAGGAATGCAATCGCTGAATATACTTCTTACAAGTCTACGGATGAATCAGTAGGAGCTTCTGTATAAGAAGATCAAGGTTCATGCTAAAGCAAATTTTGAGTTTTCACAGGAAAAAATCTCTTCTGATGCTTTAGACTTGTTTATAGTTAGTAGTCTAATGAGCTTTTGTAGTTAATTGTGTTAATATCATAATATGTGCGGAAAATCAATTCTGTGATGTACTTGTAAGACTAAGAATTAAGATGATTAGCGAATGGATGAAAAGTCTGCACAATTCCAATTATAATTCAAAATTGTAATGGCATGCTTTGTTTCTCCTCAAATACTTTCACCAAGTGCTTTTAATTTTAATGTTTGTAAGAATTTCTCAATCTGAATGGATACATTGTACACATAAACTATGGAGATGGAGATGTGATATCATATTTGCAAGATATATATATATTTTTTCCTGGCAGTCTTATAATCCTACTTGGTTTGCAGAGACTGTGAAGCATTACCATTTGCGAAAGCAAGGATTTCTAGAGGTCAAAAGGGTTTCTCGACAATCTGCTCCTTTCCCTACTCAAGTGAAAGATCGTAAAACCGATGTCAACGCCATTGGATTAAACATTCTTCGTAGTTTTCGGCATCCAACTATTTTTCTTAAGATATCTTGTCAAGGAGACTTTTTGCTTCCCATTGTTGTAGGTAAGGAGTCTGACTATCCCTCAGTGTTGCTGTTTAGCTGATAAAGATTTTCATCATACAACCGTTTGGTTACAATATGTGATTTGCATTAACTTAATGCAGGAGAGTTTGCTGTTGAGAAACTTATTGATTCCTTAAATGAGGATGATCATGGGGTAATTTCATATCTGAAGTGGATATTTTTTTCAAATACTTTTCTCCTTTGGAAGAATGATTTGCAGATTATTTGATTCTGCTATTCAATATTTTCTTCCTTGATTTTTCTGCAGGATTACTCAAATCAGTTCCAATTTTTGAGAAATCTTATGGTTGGACTTGAAAATGAGGTACATTGTTAACTTTATTACCTTTAGACATCCCAAGCTCTTCAATCAGCAGCCACTTTTATACTTTTTTCCCCCTTTCTACAGTTTCTTAAAGGTCATCGTGTTATCAAAAATATAAATAAGCATACCTTATAGAATTCGTCTCCTTTTCGGATTATGATTAAAAGAGTCACCATTACTCAATGAAAAGTATTCCAGCATCAAGGGACTAAGACTACTATCTTAGTAATCTGTAATTCATGTATTGTCTGTTGTCAAGTAGCAGTTCTTGCAATACATTTTGCTGCTATCATTAGGATAGTGCTGCATAAGCTTTAACTGCTCCACGTTGCCATAGGCAGGAACCTTCTTTAGTGAATGCGTATGTTGTTATCTTCTGGTGTTCTAGAATTTTGGAGGTTCTCTTCTTCAGTTTATACGCTGTATGTATTAGTGATTTTCAGAGCTCCTACTTCTTGGATTTAATAATTGTTACTTAGACCAAGGAATTGTGACCAACTACGTAGTATGTAATCATAAAGGAATCGTAGGCCTCGAGTACAATTTTGTTTATATTAAATCTTGTCTCATCATTGTGTTTCCCTTTGATCAATCTGAATTGATCTCACTTAAAACTGTTATCAGTCCGGACAATTAAGAGGTTGTTTGGATTTGTGATGATGAACTCTGATTGCATGTCTTAAAGTTAGTATGTGCTTTTGGCTGACAACAGTAGCTATGTGACCTCCATTGGATGAGATTAATGAGATCAAAGTTGGGGTCTAGTTTCTTTATATGCCTCTAGTGAGTGCTTAGTCATTCTTGCTATTATTGTTTTCTCCAAATATCCTTTAGAAATTCAGTCATGGTACATTTATTCTCCTTTGTTCTCCAACTGGATGTTTTGTATAGTTTATTACTATAGCTGATGTCCATCCATCACATTTTTTATTGTTTAAAAGACACTTCAGTGTTTATAGAGACTTTAAGTATTCTTTAGCTTCTATTGTTTTCCGTCTTGGTATGTGCTGTCATTTTAGAACAAAACATAGTAATGTTTAGTCACCAAAATTGGGAGCAAATTGGCTTCCCACTTTTTATGCCTTTGAGATCTGAATCTATCTATTGAAATATTAATATGTATCCCTATATCAGTTTTATGTCCGTCTTCAGTGTACATAAGTGCCCCTTTTTGTATTATCTTCCATTCTGCTGATAATGGGGTTCTTCTTTTGTAAAATTTTTCTTGTTATCCTTGTAGAAGGCTTTAGTATTTCAATATGACTGGAGTTGATGTTTGTTTTTGAGTGAGTCATCTCTTATTGTATTCTTCCATCTCAATTGTTAGGTGAGGATGGTGAAAATTACCAAAAGGACGGTCGACACTTACTTTTCCAGAGTATATTTTGGCAAAGTAAGTTTTTTGTTTTCACAAATTTGGTTTTCCAGCTTAGGCACAATTAGTGTGATTGTTTGTGTTTTCTAAGAATATTCTGGCTCATGGCAGGTTGGAGAGAGGGAAAATTTTAGTGTCGATGCACAACCATCAGATGCTATCAACTTAGCCCAAAGATGTAAGGTACATATTTTACATACTTAATCAGCGTCGATTGAGAATTTTATTTTTTAATTTTTTTTATATGCTACAATTCTTTTTATAAATAACTAGTCATTGACCTGGGTAATGGCCCTGCCTGAGTCATTACTTGTAATTTCCTTTTTTTTTTTTTTTAATTCTGGAAAATATAAATTTAACTATATATATTTTGAGAAAAAAAATTGGTTAACAAACAATTAGCCAACTGAATATTTTACTTGATCTTTTGTATTTCAATTATAATAAATTTCTTACACTATACATTTTTCATCGAGTTGCAAAGCCGTTATATATTTTGAAATATAAAACATAACACACTTAGTTTGCTAAAAAAAAGTGCAACCTTATTCTCCTATTTTTTTTTAGGCTCCTATTTTTCCCAATTTTATGTGTGATCTATATACGATTTAAATAAAAGAATAAAGATCAAGCTAAAATTGTTATCACAAATTATTACCCAAAATATAATTGTTTAGGGATTAAATTATTATCATATATACTACCTCCGTTTCTTATTATGTGCAACAAAGGAATATTTTATGTCTCACAAATAATACCTCTTTGTTGCACATAATAAGAAACGGAGGTAGTATATAACTGTTTTATAGTCATAAGTATTGTTATTGGAGTGGTGGCTCATTTATGAATGCGAGGTCAGGAGTTCAAGTCCTTCAAAGCATGGATGCCAACATTTTTTTGTGAGTAGTTAATAACTTAATATTGATCGTGTGCGCATGACATGTCACGACTCCATGTCATTTGCCAAGTGATGGTGACACATGGAGAGAAGACATCTATCACCTTTGGAGTTCAATAATATAGTTGGATGTTATTAGTGTTTTCTGCTAAGACTTTTTCTGGAAATGTTAGTATTGCAAAAATAGCCAAAAGTGTTAAAACATAGTGATATATCTACTTTCACAGCTCTCAAGTATTAGTTGCTACTCTGCTTTTGTACTGCAAATGGTGCCCTTTGAAAGTTTGAAGGAGACCTTTATGTGTTCTTGAATTGGGTGCTCTTCATAATTTATGAATCAGAATCCAGGATTCATCTATTGGATGTCGATTCATTTATGCTTTATTGTAGTTTATTTTGTAGTTTCTCTTGACTTTTATGTTTTATAAACTGCTGCCTTTGGTACTGCTCCAACTATTGTTTTGATAATTAAATTATGTTGCACAGGCCCCAATATTCATAGATAAGCAAATTGTCCTCATGGATGCTATCAGGATTAGCTATGGGACCGGCAGAATTCGTGATAAAAAACCTATCTATGACGTATTATTGGACAGGTATTAACCTGAGTGTTCAAAAAGATTCTTAATTCAGTGATCCTGATAGGTTGTCTATTTAACATTAGCATATTTATTTATAAAATTTCTGTAACCAGTAATCAACTTAATTGATGCAGCCCCATGGACGGTCCAGATCCGTTGGCTGAGGAATTTAATCTTGTGCTGAATATGAAGTTAGCAGCGCAAGAAGAAAGGTACAATGACGCAGGTATGCAGTAGGTTAACAATGTAACCACCACATCGCTCTTAGTTTGTTATTTGTTAATATTGCTATCGACTTTCAATCATTTTATTTTGTCTAAATTATGATGTGCAGCAATGTGGAGGGACAAACTTTTAAAGCATTCTAATTCTAGAATTCAAATATCACAACCAAAAAACTGGCTCGAGTCACCGATCCCAGATTTGCCTTGATTGAAACATTAAAGGAGAAACTGACCAGATATATTCGATTATGGTGCAATCAACAGATAAGGCATCACATCCTAGAAATAATTGTGATGTTTCTGTGCTAACAGGAAAAAGCATACTTAGGAGTTGTACAGGTTATTTTTATGATTAGTTTTCTTATTTAGCTGTAAATATTTTTTAGCTGTAAATATTTTTTAAATAGTTCACAAGTAAGCCTATAGGTCGTTCGAACCTCATATATCGTGTTTTATAAGAATCAGAAATTTACAGGTGGTGTGCTGACTGTTATGGAAATTGTATTCCTGTTTATAGTGAATGGTTTGCCAAAAGTAGGATTTTATTGATGAATCTCTTATAATGGCTAGCCGAAGAATTGAAATATACGACATGGCTTATGCAGTGGCACAATGATCATTCCCTCACCTTGAGCAACTCTAATATATACAAAAAAAAAAAAAAAAATCGCTCACAACTAGAACCAACTTTGAAGTTTGTCTGACCATTTTATATTCTTCATTGCTAAGCCAAGATGAGTAATATGTCAATTAGCTTTTTACATTAAACAAAACAAGAAATAGAAGGCAAATGCCATGGACATTATAACCAAATTCTTAGCTCAAGGCTTACAGAACGATACCTGAAATGTACAACTTGATAATATATACATACGGATTACAATTTTCAGATGTGCACTACAACTATTCATCACATCTTAAGCTATTACTATTAACAGCTTCTGCTAAATTTCTGTTGGAAGTTCACTCTGAGTCCAAGCAGAATAACCACCAGCGATGTCAATGATGCCTGTATAGCCCTGTAATTTAAGAATGAAATGTCATTAGGCCGCGACAATCTCTCAACAATCCCCTTTAAATATGCCCTTTAATATTTTTTTCAATGCCATAATTTAGGTGATTTCAGAAAAAAAGTTCTACATATAATTTATTACTAACAGGTTTCCAAAAAAAAAAAAAAATAAAAAAAAAATAAATAAATAAAATTATTACTAACAACTTTTAACCAACTTATATATCATTAATATGAAAGAGACCGGATATCATCTAGTTGGTGAATTAAGAGTTCATGTGAAGTTGTGAACTAATTAATAACATATTAACATGCAATATTGTATTGGAGTGCAAGAAAACAGCAATTCGTTTCTTTCTTAATAGAAGAATTTATTAAGAAATAAAAAAAATAATAGAAGAATTTATTCATAAATATCCTAAGCAATCTTCTCATGGATTGTCTTGGTTAGATTAAGCAACCCAAAAATATTAAGTTGGATTAAGGAATTAAGCAACAAAAAATTATCCTCAAGAGATAATTAATAGTACCCAAATTTATTTATTTTGAAGGAAAATAGTCCCCAAAAAAAGTTTATGACTAATGACATGTAACCAACTCGATTCATGAACATGAAAATGACCATATAGAGTTGTCGTGTATTATACGTCTAATTTCTTAACTTCACGATATTAATGGGAAGTGCAGCTTAGGCCCTGTTTGGTTTGATGTAAAATGTTTTCATAGAAAATGAATTTTCCATTTTTTCCCATTTTCCTTTGTTTGGTTTGTTAAGGAGTGTAAACAATTTTTCAAAGGTGGAAAATTTCATCCTTAATGATGGAAAACATTTTCCTTTTAGAAACAAGGGAAGCTACATTTTCCTCTCTTCTCCTTACCTCTTTTTTTACTTCCCTCTCATTCATCCTTACATTTCCACTCTTATTTTTTATTTTTCTTGGACTTTTCTTGTATGCAACCAAACAAAGGAAAACTAATTTGCAATTGTGTTTTTCTTTGAAAATATGTTTTCCATGAAAACTAATTTTCCATTGAAAATGTTTTACATTAAACCAAACGGGGCCTTAATTAAGGAAGATGATTCATCAGTATGGACTATATCAAAAGTAATATTCAATACTTACAGCAGATTGAAGATCATTTGCAGCCATAAGAGATCTCTTTCCACTTTGGCAACCCTGTTTATACATAAACATATAAATATTGTAAAAAGGGAAAAGAAGAAAACAACAGTATATATTTATATATGGTTCTTAAATGTTATATGCAATGTGTACAAAGGTTTAAAGTTATGGATCAAACATACAACAAGAATTTCATCATCTTTGCTGAATTGTGATTTCACTTGTTCAAGAAAATTGGGGTTCTTTGTCATCCCTGCATCAATTGGAATGATAGAGTAGTCAGCAAAATACGACAATATCCAATTTGAATTATCAAACATTAATTACGAAGTTCATAAATCTTGTTTGATTATCGGAATTTTGCCAGTTTTTTACTCAGTCTTGAGAGTTTTTCATACTATTAAAATTGGCCTTACCAACTATTATTGAAAAGTTGGCTTGCCTTAGACCAAGTTTTCTCATTAAGTGAACTACTTGCTAACCAATGAATTTATTAAATATAGATATATAACAAGTAATGCTAACATATGAGTTATAAAGTAATCCATAAAAACAATTTATATTACTACTGGTACTAGGTAGATAAACAAGCCAAGTGGATCAAACCTGAACCAATTCGTAACATGTAAGGGATGTTCACAGCCCCGGGTACATGCCCAGCAGTGAACTCTTCCGGAGTCCTGCAAATTTTATCCCAGGCACAAATCAAAAAATTACTTTTGATGATAGGGAAAGGGCTCAAAAACAAACATTATATCTACTAAATAGTAGCCTAATACAAAGTACAGTATGTAGATCCACAAAAAGGGAGATTTTACCGGACGTCCAAGTAGCTATGGCCAGCTAGAAGAAGCTCATGAGCGACACGAACTGGTACAGATGTTGGAGCTGCAGTAACCTCCACATTGCTAGTCGTTCCAGCTCTCCTTGAACTATGGAATTTCATCGGTTTATCAATTATTTGCGTTTTAAGTAGAAATTAAACTAATATATCCATTTTTTTTTTTCATATATTAAAAAGAGTTCCTAAAAATATCTATATGTCATATTCTTGCATTAGCATCATGCCCATCATTACATATTTGTTTCATCTCCTACAAAGTTTGAACACTAAACATCATTGAATGAAAACCACAAATATTACCACCTAAGTTAAAAATAAATTATGTTCAATTAATCCATACAAACATATAAATAGAAAATAGAGTGTAGAATAAAAGAAAAACTAATCCAAATTTATTTATTGTTGTCATTGCATAATCGTATTTTAATGTCAAAAAAAAAAAAAAAAAAAAAAAAAAAACCTCAAAGTAACACCTGGAGGCTAGTGCAATGCCAAAGTCACACACGTACTAGTTTAAATTATTGAATCAATTTGTTAAATGGGACTAGACTCCCTTGTTAACCAAATCAAATAAAATTTAGAATGAACTATAAATGCCTTCATTATCTAGATGTCAATTAATTTAATTGGTCTTTGATAATTCTTGAAATACTTTGTATATCTTTGAATTGAAACTCTAGAAGTATATACCACAATATATATTAAAAAGAAAATAAAATCTGTTTATTATTAAAAAAGAAAATAAATAAGGTTAAAACAAAATTTTGTGAAGTAAATATACAAATATGTAACTCTAGCATATTGGTAAGGGAGTGATTAATAGTGTAGTGAGGCTCCTCTTGATCATGGATTCGAGACCAGCATATTGGTAAATTTAGTTATTTGTTAGCCTACATATATGGCTCTTGTATTTGGTGAATTAAGCATGAAGAAATATTATTGAGTTCTTTATTTTACTTGCTTCATACTTATTTAATATTATTATTGTTTTTATCCTTTAGTACGTATTAGTTTCAATAGTCCTCTTATTTCTCTACTCCTCTTAATTCTTAAATCTTTATTTGTTTATAAATTAGTGATAATTAGATTAATTATTGATTTGTTTAATTAGTTTTGATATATTGTTGACATACAAATTGAATTTAGAAACTTAGAATTTTAAATTTTAACTTGGACTTTTAATTGATAATTAGAAAAATTTTACATTGTCAAATTTGTGTTTATTGGGGATTTGGAATTTTTGTTTTTCGTGTAACATTGATTTTTTGCAATATAATTATAGATTTATCATTTATAGAAGTAGTAATGTTTTAGCACGCTTTCAAAGTATAAAACTCGAAAAATGCTTTTGTAGGGTTTTTTTTTATTTATTATTTTGTAACTGTTTAATCCATCCATTTGTAATAAATAATTTGAACTTATATATTGAATATTTAATTAATATATGAGCATCGTTTGTTTTTTAAGATTCCGAACCCACAGTTCGGAATTACTGGATACGCCACTGGCCACATTAAATAATTTATGAAATAAAATTGATAAAATAATCAAGAAAATGCTTAAATAGTGAATACCAATTAGAAGCAATCAAGATTATAATGCTTAAATAGTGAATACCAATTAGAAGCAATCAAGATTATAATGATGAAAAACATATGATATACCTGTAACCGGTATAATTTCTGTTGGGGATGTTTAAACGGCACCGTATCGGGAGCAAAGAAACCTTCTTAACAGATACCAAAGGTGAAAATGAAACACCATTGACGAGGCGGTCACGTAAATTGTGAGATCGCAGAATTGTTTGTTGAATTATAGAGGAAGATGATGAAATTGATGCTGCCATTTCTTTCTAACTTGAAGCTTGTTTTATTTTTGTCAAGTAATAGAAATGAATAGATAGAAAAAAAAAAAAGAGAGATTTTATTATTTAAGAGCTTAGAATAATAGGAGTTATTACGTAAAATTAAAATAAGATGGGGAAAAATAATTGATTTGTAAGAGATGAGCAGAAAAATAAAAATGAATCAGTGCCACGCAATTCTATGGAGTGGGGTTTTGGATATTTGTAGTTTAGGATAAACTTTGGTTTTATATAAAAACAAAGGAAAAAAATAACAATTAAATATGACATGAACGATGTTACGTATGTGAATGTAAGAGTGTCTTAGAGATAAAATCTAGGAGGAGGTTCCACATCACCCTTACATTGTTTTGCGTTTGTATGAATCGATTACTCTGTCCCATTGTAGGCCTACCTTAAGCACATGTCACCTCATTCATCAAACAATCATCTTTGCATTGATTCACGAGTACAATTAAGCGTATAGTTGTTACAGACGATTTGTTTGACATGTTGGGCTAATTAGTAAATTCACGAGTACAATTTATTATTACATTGGTATTTTTAATGTAATACAGTATTATACTAGTTTAAATCCTGTGTAATGCACGATTTTTATTTAATCAAACTATGAATCAGTGAATTATAATGTTAATACAATAATAATTTTTTTTTTATATTTTTAATTGAAACAAATACTTGAATTTTTTTTCAAAAAAAAAATATTGAATTAATATTATATTGTTATCAAAAGTTATTGATTATTAAACATTAAAAAAACACAAAAAATTAATGATTATAGTGTTTTACATGAGAATGCAATTTATAATTATAACCCGTGCAATGTAATTATATACCCATATGTCCCTATTTTGTTGGCATGTTTTGACCGGCACAATATTTTATAGCATACTATAACTGGCACAATTTTTACAAATTTAATTGACTAATTTTTATGAAAATTAATAATCATGATTTTTTCATTTTGTTTTATATTTGTGTTTATAATTATTGAATTGTAATGTTATTACTCCCTCCGTCCCCAAATGATAGTCCCTTATGGGCAAATTTTAGTCCCAAAATATTCACCCCATTTGCTTTTTCCAACAACCATTAATATTAATTTTTTACCAAAATTTTCTCCAATTTGCAACAATATTTGTGCAAATTAAAATTTTCTAAGTAAATTTTATTTTTCCATGTACTTTTATTACTTTCTCTCTTTCAACTTTTTTTCATACCCAATGTCAATTTACTTTTTCAATGTACTTTTACTATTCTTATTTGTGCTTATTAATTCCCGTGAAAAATGTCCATAAGGGACTATCAAAAGGGGACGAAGGGAGTATTATAAAAAAAATCAATAAATATATAATAATAGCTAAAGTATCAAATCCTGGTTAGAGAAAAAAAAACTTTCAAAGAAAAAATACGTTGTAGAATGATACGAAGTACGGGAGTAGTACATTTTATTATTCTAATATTACCTTATTATGTGTTTGTTTATTATACAAAAATAACTATTATAAAAAATTTGAAAGATATGCATATAGAATATATTTCGTATATAGTTGCCATATTGAAAGTTAAATATCATAGGATATATAAAATAATATTAATGGAGATTTTAATTTGTACAAAAAAGAAAAAAATTGGAAAGAAAAAAGTGGCGGGAAATTTTTTAATCAGAACATGACAAATGTCATGTCAGATTCGCTTTTAGTATTATGTAATTGATTTATCGTGTTATTTTTAATGTACTACTCTCTCTGTTTTTAAATATTTGCTCGGGTTGTTCCACTTTTCTTTTTCGACCGTTTTTAAATACTTCTCCATTTTATTATTTGAAAAGCTTTTATAATATTTAATTAATTTTTCTCACCTAATAGACCCACCTTAAATCATACTCCCTCCGTCCCCGATTGATCGGAAATTCTAGGCCTCAACTAATTATAGTCCAAGAGGACTCAACTAAGGGTATTTTCGTAATTTAACAAAAAAACCCAAAAAAAAATTGTGAGTACCAACGATATATGTAGCCAATACCATCCTCAGTAATATTGAAATACCATCCTACAACCCGTTGGTATCATCATAGTATTGCGGTTGGCATCGTAAATAATAAGTATTCTTGTTGGTATAATTAAGTAGCTTTATAGTTGGTATCCTAACTACGACTTTGCTGGTATTTAGTTGCGTTCGATTGGTATCAGAGCCATACGGTTGAAAAATAAACTAAGTTGTTAATTTAGTTAATAATTAAGTAAAACTGGAGAATACTAGGCCCTCTACTGAGTGTAAGAAACCTGATTTTAAGTATTATTATCACATTCCTGAAAATACTAGTAATTTTGGCCCAATCCTTAATTATATAGTAGATCAAGTTGGCGAATTAAGATCGAAAGTTGATAACATACATGCTCTTGTGTTAATATTGAAAATAAGATATCAATAACCACAACCGATATTAATAAAAAAAAAGTAAACGACCTAAACGAACAAGTTAAACAAGTTCAACTTGCTTTAACAAACGAAGTTATGCATCAATTTGGAAAAAAAGCATCACCTAATAAAGAGAAAATTGTCCCATATAAATATAAATACCCTTTTCAAAATCTAGATAAAAATAAAATGTTTATTATATCACTCCCTAAAAGACCTACTAGTAATCAAGAAAAGAATAAAGAAACAAAAAATGAGCCCTCATCTTCAGGAGAAAACACTAACTGAATTGCAAGCCCTATTCGATAAGGAAGAAGACCCTAATAAGCTTAACGAAATCATGAACTTAATTTCCAAAAAAGGGATTGCTTCTGATAATGAAATAGAGGAAAATAATTATATTACTTTAGAGGAAGATTTATATCAACAAATGGGATTAATAAAGTTAAATGATCTAGACTTTCTACTCATAGAAGTTGTTCAACAAAAGATTGAAAACAAACTAGGTAAAAGAGTAATAGATAATAATGACATTGGAGAAGAAATTATTAATGAAAATATTAATGTAAACAACGTTATCCAAATACCTAGGTACCAAGGAGAAGGAAGTTGCACACGACCAAGATACATACCAAGGAAGACTACTCGGTTTAGTGTCAAGGTTATGCCTACTCATATACCTAAACAAGAAGAAGTGACTCTTGAACCTATAAGTCAAACTGGTTATAAACTTATTTTAGACGGTGTAAGAGATAGACAAGACGTTTTAGATCAATGGAAGAAGAGTATGAGTAGTGTACTTAATTTAAATACTGAACGGATTTCAGAAAATTTCTTAAATTATATAGAACATAATCTCTATGGATGTGTAGAAGACTGGTACGATGGAATAGATGAAGAAGTCAAAACTGCATTAAGAGCTAGTGAATCACCTACGAGAATGTTCAGGCAGTTATATCAATACATTGAGTTAGAGTTCATTGGTCCTAGAGCCGATCCTAATGAGAAACGAATGGAATATCAAAGAAAGTTAAGTAATTTGTCCATCTGTAATATGAAATATATGGAATTTGAAACATATTATTATAAAATTGGTGAAAATGAAACAAATCTTGGAATGTTCTATGACAAATTACCCATTTCTCTTAATGAAGAAATTAGTGAAAAATATCAAGAATGGAGAGAGAGATTCTTAGCCAGGGACGCCCTAGGAAACATAATTGCTTTCCTTAGAAAGTGGATTGAAAAGAAGTGTAGAGAGGTTGCAGGAACTCAACAAATGAAGAGACAATTTCTCACTTGTTGGGATTTCCCAAATAACTATGGATGTGAAAGAAAAAAACTATAATAAAAGAAGGAATTATAAGAAAAATAAATTTGACCGATTGAGAGGAGAAACTTATAAGAAAAAATATTATGAACATAAATATAGAAAACCAAGTAGGTTTTTCATAAAGGCAACATATTGTCCTGAGAAAAAGAAGACATGCAAGTGTTGGTCTTCTAGAGAATTAGGACATTATGATAATGAATGTAAGAAAGCTAACCATAAACCAATGGAAGCCTTAGGAAGTTGGGATTACATAAAATTACCAGAAGACGAGGCTTTAGAATTGACTTTAAGTAATAATAAAGGAATAGTAGAAATCATAGAAGAGGAAAATGAGTATAATGAAGAACCTGAAGTTAGTGATGAGTTTGAAGATGAAAATTATGATGAAGAAATAAATAATATGATGGAAGGAGAAGAGTTAGAAAATTCAGAATCAGATGACAATGAGGAAAATAAAAACAAAATGAAAATAGGTCAACTAAAAAGAGCTGAGTATTCATTTGAAGATAACGACCTAGATCAAGTAAACTAAAAAAGCTGGAATTTTCCCCAAATTACTAAAGATAAAATATTTAAAACTTCTTTCTTTAAAACTAGAACTAAATATGTATATATGTGAAGAAATGGAAGGAAGCATAGTAATCGAAGATTGTAAACAAAAGGCAACCAAAATTAATATCATAAATTGGAAAAGTATTAAAAAAACATAAAGAAAAAGGAAATTATAGCTATATTTGTATTGATGCAGTACAAGTATACATAACTCCTTTGCAAGATTTTATCAAGGATGTTAAATGCTTGAGTTTCATTTGTGATATTAGACATAAGAATTTTATGATCAAATAATTAGTGGTATCACATGTAACTTAAGTCAAGGAACGGTAAGCTATATATGTGAACCTAGATATTATGTGAGCTTAGAGGATTTCTTTGCGTCAAAGTTTTTAGCTATTAAGTTATTAACAGAAGAAGTGAAAATGCATAAAGGAACACGACCCATACAATTAAGATGGAAGGTGGTTTATAAGTTGGTAAACACTATAGACTCATCGTTTAAGAAACAAATAGTCAATGCTCAGAAATATGAGCAAGGAGGAGGTCCTAAGAAGAAAATTACACCTATAAAAGTAAATCCTAATGAAATTGAAATTTAAAAAAATTGGGAGGAATTCTTTATGAACCTTGCAGTTAGTAATAGATCAAGTAAGATGCTAATTGATGAATCATGATTACTTCATATTGGAATGAATACAAAACCTAAAATACAGAGAAATCTGAGTCTTAGAACACCAAGTTTAAGTAGACAAAATTCAATAATAATAAGAATGAAAAAACAAGGTGATGAAAAGCCAGAAGAGGATGAAGAAGAAATATTAGTTCTACTAAAGAAACTAAATGAAAAATATGAAAGTAAAAAAGCTTTAAAACAATCGGCAATGCACAACATTGATATGAGATCATATTCTAGTTTAGAGTTAAATGAAGATCCAAATAATCCTATTGATAAAAGGAAGGTAATTGGGTATAAAACCAAAAATGTGAGTGAACTAGTATATGAAGATGACGTTAATATGCAAATGGAAGCTTGTAATGAAATATTTAGTACTAATCCTAATAGCATCTATATTCCAATTGATATATTCATTGAGGATTACAATAAATATAAATTATGCGCATATATTGATAGTGGTTGCTCTACATGTTTTGGAAAGAGGTCATTATTTCCAGAATTCTTGTGGAAGAGGCTAAAAATCATGTTCAAGTTAAAATTGCTAATAATAGTGTCATGATGCATACGGAGATAATTGAAGATTTAAAAATAGAAATTGGAGGAGTTCAATGTGTTATTCCTATTTTATGGGCAACTGATCAACCTAGTCATGATATGATAATAGGAAATAATTTTCAAAGGTTATACTCTCCATGCACTCAAAATATTGATCAAATAATCTTTATTATTAATGGTCATTCTGTTCTAATACAGAAAATAACAAAGGTTTATACTCATCAGACAATGGAATTTACGCACAGCCAGCGTGGTGATAGGGTTACTCCTACACAACGAGAGGTTGCACTTAGAATTTTTGAGTGTGATTCATCATTGATAAATCAGATAAATAAGCAACAAGAAAAACTAAGCGAAAAATTATATTCAACAAATCCTTTAGAACATTGGGAAAAGGATAAGACATTTGCTAAGATAACTCTAACAAATTATAATAAGATTATTAGAGTGAGACAAATGGTTCATACCTACCAAGATATTCAGGAGTTTGATGAAAAAAATACAAGAATTGCTTAATAAAAAGCTAATTAGGAATAGCAGAAGTCCTCATAATAGTCCAGCATTCATGGTAAGAAATCATGCAGAAGAAAAAAGAGGTAAATTGTAGACACCCATTTATGTCTCCCCAAAACCAAACCCGGTGATGAGTACCTTTCACGTCGAATCATAATCGAATGAAACGAAAGTGTGGAAAGGTCTAGTGTTGCGGAAAGTTTTATTTCTTTTCTCTTCTCTCTATTTTTGAAAACTTTTTTTAAGAAAACAGTCAATACAGTTTGGTTGGTCCATGATATGGTTCCAATAGTAGTGTAGTTTGATGGAGCTTGCAAAGACCTTTCCAACGATATATTATAAGCCCAATTCCGGTGAATATTGAGGAAATTATGGCCAATTTACTAAACTGGGCCCGGTTTGAGTTTTAAGTACGGCCCAATGATCTAGGGGAGGGCCTAATATGATTTATCATTCCTAATGTAATTAGGAATGGTTTTGGTCTTCTAGAACATTCTAGAAGGTTTTTATCATTCTTAATTCAGTTAGAATTCTTCAGAGTTTTAATTAGATCAAATAGCATTTTCGACTGAAATTATATTATTTTATCTCCCAGTACAATAAAATTATCAAATTTTCGAAAACGTGTTAAAATCCGGTTTGGCGTCCAACCCCAGGCCTTGGCGCCTGGAATCAGGATTGGCGCCAGACGCCATCCATTGGCGCCTGGCACTAGCCACTGGTCATGGCGCCAATGAGCCAGGGCTGGCGCCAAGTTAGTTTTTCGATCTTCAGACTCTGTTTTGATAAATTATCTTTTTTGGATTTTTTTCTCTATAAATATCGTATCAAAAAACTCCGTTTTCAAGAATCATCTACATCTATCATTCACCAATTCTTTTACTCTTAAGTTTTAATAAACTCCGTTTTCATTCATCATCTACAATCGTCAATCGTCAACAATTACTTTATGAATCATTAATCTTTTAGCATTCCTTTCTAAACTTTACTCTTTAATACAAAATTCCGCATTCACAAGATCTTGATACACCTAGCCATATTCGAAGTTGCCTTCGTCCTAGACGTGAAAGGTTTTAATTTCTGAGGGTTTGGTCCCAAATCTCTATTTCAATTATTTAATTTAATTGTTTTGGTTATTATTTTTCCTTGAAGTTACTAACGTGTGTATTTTGTAATTAGAAAGAGGTACGAGGCATCCAAGTAAGTACTTTAATGGTTTAATTGATTTATGATGTAGATATCATGCTTAGATCGTTATTTTGATTCCTAGTATCATGTCTAGGGTATCTTTAATATTAAGTATGATTTAAAGTATGATGCTTCCTATGTTTTTTCTAATGTTTATGATTATTTATAATTATTATGATTATTTATCATGTTGCTTGATATGCATATTATTTTATATTGTTATTGCTTGATCACCTTTTATTGCAGGTTAAAGGGAATTGGTATTTGCAATCATGCTTAATAAGATAATTAATAATCTTGTTAGGTTAATTGTGATTATAATTCAAGTGATCGCCAATAATAGTTTATTTGTGCATTAAATTCAACCAACATAGATTAAACAGGTTTAGGGTTAATTCCTATTGATTGCATGTTAGTCAGAAAGCGCACATGAATACGATCAGAATAAAGTAGAGGCCAATTATTAGGGCAGGTTCAATCTCTTTTAGGTTGGATTTGTACCATCATCCCCGAACCCTTATTTGGTTCATGACCTTATGGAGTTGACGATCTCTTGGATCGTTAAGGGGTGTAACCTTCACCTCGTGAACGGTTTACAAGTTCCTTAAAAACTTGTTGGCGACTCTTTTGCTCTATCTTCTTCCCTTTTGGACGTCACCGTACTTTAGTGTATGATCACAGTGGGGTTCAAGCTAGTGGGATTTTAAAGGCTTGAAACTATTCCCTACATAAAGCTAGAATGGTCATTAATTATAAACAACTAAATAATAATACTGTTTTTTATGGCTATTACATTCCTAATAAAACTGTGTTATTTAATAGAATACAAGGAGCCACATGGTTTTCTAAAATGGATTGTAAGAGTGGCTATTGGAAAATTAAAATGGAAGAAGAAAGCATTCCATTAACTGCATTTAGTGCCCCTTAAGGGCATTATGAATGGATAGTAATGCCTTTTGGATTAAAAAATGCTCCACAAATATTTCAGAGAAGAATGGATAATATTTTTAGAGAACTTTATCATTGTTGTTTGGTCTATATAGATGATATTTTAATATTCTCAAAAGATTTAGAACAACATAAGAATGATCTTAAAGCAGTAACTTAAAAATGTGCATAGCATGGTATAATCCTTGGAAAAGATAAATGTGTTTATGCTAAACAAGAAATTGTGTTTCTAGGATTAGAAATTAAAGCAGGACAAATAATACTGCAAAAACATATTCTACAAAAGATTGAAAATTTTCCACATAAAATTGAAGATAGTAAACAACTAGAAAGGGTCCTAGGATGTTTAACCTATGCTTCTGATTTCATAGAAAATCTTGCTTTATTAAGAAAGCCATTACAACAAAAACTCAAGAAAGAAATAACTTGGAACTGGAAGGAAAGTGATTCCAAAATTGTTCAGAATTTAAAAGCTATGTGTAAAGATCTTCTTGTACTAACACTACCTACTAGTGAAAATGATTTAATCCTTGAAACAGATGCTAGTAATGAGCACTAGAGTGTTGTGTTAAAAATAAAAGAAGGAGAAAGACTTTGCAGATATAGTAGTGGAAGTTTTAACAAAGTTGAGTTAAACTATCCTACAATGCAAAAGGAAATCCTTGCAGTTATTAGAGGGATCGGGAAGTTTTTAATCTTCTTAGCCCCTAAACAGTTCTTAATAAGAACATATTGCAAAGGCATACTCGATTATGTTAAAAAGAATTTGTCTAATATGCAAGCTCAAGGGAGACTCCTGCGTTGGCAATTATGGCTTAACCAATTCTCTTTTACTGTTGAACATATACAGGGGACAAAGAATTCTTTGGCAGAAAGCTTGACCAGAGAATTAGCTTATGTCGTCCAAGAAGCTCAAGACTACACAAAAACCTCCTGCATACCAGCTTCAAAAGATGGATGTAGAGAGGAAAACTCTCATTGATGAGACCGAAAAGGCAATGGAGCGGGTTTCACCCTCCAGTTGGGCCTCAATGCAAGGCTTGATCATATCAGCAAAACAACATTCTCGAGATGGTTTAATTAAGGGTTGCCGTCGGGCTATCCAAAGGTCATTGATGTTCGAAGTAACAATTATGTTATTTCAGCTCTTTCTTGATTTACAAAATATAATATTAAACAAAAATAAGAGATAATGATTTTAGAATATGGTACGAGTTGGTGGCTACAAGTAGGGCTGAGCAAAACTACCCGAAAAAACGATCCGTAACCGTTCCAAAAATTAGGGTATCCGATCCGATAACCATAACGGTTCGGGTACCCGTACCGATATTTTTTTATCGGGTATGATTATGGGTATCATTTTAAAATTAACGTTACCCGATTCGATCCGATAAGCATTTTTTTTGCTTTTTCTCCCTAATTAAATCTATTAATGTGAATCTAAACTTTTACTTTACTTCATAATCACTTCATAATATCAATGATTAGTAATATTATTAATAATTTGGTCAAGATTATATGGCATTGTTTTTAATTAGTTGTAAATTATATCACAATAACTACATAATTAAGTTTAATTATCATTGTTGGATATCTTATTGGGTACCCGATAACCGATCCGAAAATCCGGGTACCCGAACTTATCGGTTTCGGTTATGGGTATCACTTTTAGTGATTTTTGTTATCGGGTACCCGAACCGTTAGTACTAACGGTATGGGTACCCGTCCCATGCTCACCCCTAGCTACAAGGTCCAGTAAATTCTTTGATCTTCGAGATCTATGGAGAGAAAGAATAGAGTTTCCCAAAAACTCTAAAGTTGCATCATTGCGAATCTACCCATTTCCTCTTAATCAAAATGCTCCATTCATTAGTATAAATTACAAGGCTTGGGATTATGGAATGGTACATGATTTCTGTAAATTCCCTACTCCTAATGACTCTTTCTTTCCAAGACTTACAAAGTTCCAACAGTACGCATTCAACAAGGTTTGAGAATATTGTGATGACAAAAAAGACGAATTTCAGCTAGGAGCAAGGTACAATGTGCTAATATTGAAGTTAAAGAAGGAAAAGTTAGTCCACCACATTACTTTATAATGCTTGGGAAAGTGAGGTGTTGCAAAGATCCCATACTAATTCGTCAGAAAACTGTTAGAAATCCAACTGAGGCCAGAGCACTTGGATTCTTCTACATTTCACAATATCTCAACGGTTTTATAAAAAGGAAAGAAAATCCTCCTATCATATTTCTTGTTGGTAACACAACAATTGTGGCACCTAACGAGATGAAAGAATATTTAGTAGATGGCATAAACAACACCGAGTCAATGTACAAATATTTAGAAGATATTAAAAGTGGGAAGTTTTTGTCATTTGAAGGCCATGAGTATCTGTTTGAAGCATTCATGAGTTGGGATGAAGAATACACAGCCAAATGTGTTGCATAGAAAAAGAGAATCTTATGTGCGTAGACAGCAAAGATAGTGAGGGGATCCTACAAGAAATGATGATGGATGAAATTATGTATGCTTGAGCCCACACCAGCAATAATGCAAGGAATCTTCATTGTAGACACGTTTTATTAATTGTTTCTATCTTAAAGTATCTTTGTAAAAAGCAATAGTGTATAATTGCCTGCTGAGTCAGGATAAGGATCCTATGTGACTTTGCTCCCTATATAAAGGGATTTAGGCCAAGAAGTGAAGGTAGAGTTGAAAGAGTTAGCTAGAGAATTACTTTGAAAGATTTAGAGAGTCCTCTACAGAAAAATACTCACCTTAGAGAAAGATTGGTTCTCCATCTCTCTTAAAGTAGAGAAAACTCTAGTTCAGCTTATGTCTGTTTAAGCTTTCAGTTTGCGTGTGTGTGTTGTAATATATGAGTGTTGTAATATTTTCAAATTAAATAAAAGTGTCGTTCAAGAACGGAACTTTATCCCCTTGAACCTTATATATCCAATAAGTTATCTTTCTGTTTAAAAGTTCCATCATAAACACAGTAAGGATTATTTAATTAGAGATTACGGTCTAAGGCATGAAACAAATTAGATCTGTGCTGAGCTTGATATAAGAAAGACAGGGTTGGGGTTAGCTATCTTGGTAAAGCCGGAATCTCATAACGCCAGAGGTTCCATTGTCGACTAAGTTCAGGTATTAGTCAAAACTCTCTAGTTAAAGAATTATTATTGCGGAGCATGGTGGGCTGTTAAACTGATTAATAATTTATTTTGATATATAAGTAGTAGAGTTGTGATAACTAGTACCGTTAACAATCATTAATCGAGAAACAAGCGAACAATAATTGATATTAATAGATAAATAGGTTCGTTAGTATCAAATAGGTGTTCGATAGTATCAAAAGAAATACCATCTAAGGGTTCGTTTGTATAAAAAAAAAAAATACCATCTAGGCTGGTCTTGGTTGTTGTTGGTATACCATCCAAAAGGGTTGGTAAGTAGAGGCCATGAGGACTCTACTTAGTAGAGACCAAGAAAACCCCCCCGATTGATAGTCACTTTTGAAGAAAAATCACGGAAATTAAGGAGAATTAAAGAAAGTATATTGAAAAAGTAAATTTACATTGGGTATGCATAAAAGTAGAGAGAGAAAGTAATTAAAGTATATGGAAAGTAAAATTTACATTGGAAAGTTAAATTTGCACAAATATTTTTGCAAATGTTAGAGAATTTTGGTAAAAAAATAATATTAATGATACTTGAAAAAAGCAAATGTGAGTAACATTTTGGGTGCCCAAAAATGGCATAAGTGACTATCGATTGGGGACGGAGGGAATATTTAATTGTTTTCATATACTCTCTCCTCCAATTTTCTCCACTAAGTTTGCTTATTACAATTTTTTTATTCTTCTACCTACCCCACTACCTCCATATTTTATTACTTTCTCCAATTTCTCCTAAAACTCCGCGCATGGAGATATGGAGAAAGTATTTAAAAATGAAGGGAGTATTATATATATGTATTTTATACTATTAGAGTCTAAATTGTTTTAGTATTACTATTTATAGCCAATATAGGTTACAGTGGTACAATATTTGTACTATTAGAAAAAAAAATCACCACTCTTTGTCTAATTGTCTTATAGTTGCTATTTACTTGCACTGCCATGTAAATAGCAGCTATACGCCAATACTTAACCTTAATTCACTAGTTCTTTTTAATTGTATGGAGTATTTGAAATTACGCCCTTTATTTTTAGGATTTATTTTATGAACCGCTACCATTTATTTTAAAAATTACCATTTAATAAGTTCTTTTTTCTTCCATTCAAAAAAAATTTAATATTTTTTTCCAAAACAACATTCATGAATTGATTTTTTTTAGTGCCACTATTATTTCACAACAACCATTAGAAACATACGATCTTGTGGGGCCCACCTGAATCGAACCTTAATCACCCACCACTTCCCCACCCCCCTTTGAATCGAACTAGCCACCCACCACAGGTTAGGGTTTGATTTAGGTGGGGGAGTGGTGAGTGGTTAGGGTTCAACATAGGCAGAGGAGTAGTGGGTTAGCATTCGTTTTAGGTAGGGGGAGTGATGGGTGGTTAGGGTTTGGTTCAGGTGGGCTTTACAAGACGTTATTTTTTTTCAACTTTTATTGTTAAATAGTACGTGATATTACTCAAACAAAGTTTCAAATAATGGTAGTTCTTTTTTTTTTAAAAAAAAAAAACTTAAAATGGTACTTTTTTAAAAAAGTGTAAAGTAAATGGTAATAGTCACAAAAAATCCTTATTTTTATAGGTGTCTTTATTTGATTAGTAAATTAGTCAATGCATAATTTATCACGCACCAACATTAGTAATAAGAATAAACTATTAAAAGTCGAAATTCAAAATTATATGTATACTTTGGGTTGGCCCAAGCCTTGGCATAATTACCGTTAAAATGAAGAAAATACCCTTTATTAGGATCAAGTCAACTATAATCAAGTCCATTATTCCTAACCCCTTCAAAAAAAAGTCCATTATTCCTAAACGAGCCCTCAATGACACAATTACTAATTTCCCCTTGATTTCCCAAAAAATACAATTTTTGTATCAAGGTATAATTAGGGCCTGTTCTCATCGACTGAACTGAACTGAACTGAAATAAATATTTTATAAGAGAAGGAAATTAGGAACTGAATTAAAGCTGAACTGAACTGAACTGAGCTGAGCTGAACTGAACTAAATTTCAACGTAAGAGAACAGGCCCTTATACACTCCCTCCATCCCATAATATAGTTCCTATTTTCTATTTTAAAAATCCAAAATATTGATCTTGTTTCTATTTTTGAATAGTATGTAAAGACTATTAATACCCTTACTTTTACCTTTATTATTATACTTCCTAAATTATCCTTGAATGGGAGTATTTAAGAGCTTAGAATAATAATTACGTAAAATTAAAATAAAATGGGGAATAATAATAATTGATTTGTAAGAGATTTGCAGAAAAATAAAAATAAATCAGTGCCACGCAATTGTCTGGAGTGGGGTTTTGGATATTTGTATTTTGGGACAACAGTGCGTTTCTGGTGCGGCCAGCCGCACGGTACGGTAGGGTGCCCCATTAGTAACCCCTCGAGTAACTCCCAAGTAACCCCACTTAAATAACCACTCTAACAACTCCTCAAGTAACCCCACTTAAGTATCCCCAAGTAACCCCTTAAGTATCCCCAAGTAACCCCTTAAGTAACCCCATGATCTAATAACTCCTAACTAAGTAACCCCTGATCGACTAAGAAACCCCCGACTAAATAACCCCTAACTGACTAAGTAACCCTTAACCGACCTAGTAACCCCTAACCGACTAGATAACCCCTAACCGACTAGATAACCCATAACCAACCAAGTAACCCCTAACCGACCGATTAACCTATGAACAACCAGTGACCAAGTAAACCCTTTACTTCGTCTTCTTTTTCAAATAGAGAAATTCACTTGGTGCATGAAGCATATGACGTCTACTAATGTAGAGATTATAGATCTAGGATTTGATGATTGCCTACTTTTTGTGCCTCTGAACAAATGGCGAGTTCTTCGCTTACTCCTTCGCCAAAACAACAAACTAAAATCAATGAGATAATGATAAAATCAAAATACTCTACAAAAAAAAATCAAACTAAAATCAATGAGATGATGATAAAATCAAAATCGATCATCACTGCAATCAAATTGGCGAATTAGGGAAGACCGAGATGATGATAGGAGAGAGAAAATTAAAATACCAATAAGACCAAGAAATAATTTGGTGATGATGGTGCCGATGACGGCGAAACCGACTAAAAAAGGCCAGTTACGATTCCATTCTATCTTGAAGAATTTCGCTGAAAATGATGATTAGGGAAGATGAAGAAGAAGAGTGGAGGTGTTTTGCTGCCATTGTTGTAAGGTAGGAGAGAGAAAGCCAGCAAAAGGAAGGGGAAATACAGTAGAAGTGGGAAAATAAAATAAAATTGTAGCTGAGCACACCGTGTGGCCAACCATATATAAAAGTTTGTGTTGGGACAAAACTTTGATTTTATATAAAGGCTGATGATATAAATAGCCCTTAGGGTTATGTATAAGCATTAGATATCATATAAGTAATATATAAAGCTAAACTTTTGGTCAGGTCACGAGGCAGTGACACTTGGCGTTCCAACTTTTCGCCAAGTGTCACCAAGTGTCGTGCCACATTGGATATATTTAAATAGCCATTATAAGATAAATAAAAAAAGTTAGTTTAGAATTCTATTTGGATAGAATTTTAAGATAATTTGTTATTTTAGAGTTTTATTTTCGATAAAATACAAATTGAATTATAATTATAATTACAAAAATTATTAGATTATTATTTTAAAAAATTATCATATAAATTTATTTTTTATATTATAATATTTTTTGGAGCGAAGGAAGTAGTTTAAGGGTAAAACATACATTTATAATACATACTAATCAGTTACTACTAAAAAACCAGTGAATTGCGACCGCCAGTGCCGGTCGCAAATTGTATGGAAAACGGTCGCAATTGGCAATTGCGACCGTCACCGGTCGCAAAGGCGCAGTCGTTATTTATCTGGTCGCAAAAACAAAAAATTGCGTCCACTTGGCGGTCGCAAATCAAATTGCAACCGTTTTTCGTATTTTCAACGACCGTTTTTTAAGTTGACGTAATTAGTTATTTGCGACAGGCAGAGCGGTCGCAATTATTAAAAATTACGACCTCCTAATACGGTCGCAAAATCCTGGGATCTGCGACAGGGCCTAGCCCTCGCAATTTTCAGAAAATTACGACTGCCTTAGGCGGTCGCAAAATCCTGGGAACTGCAACAGGGCAACAGGCGGTCGCAATATTTAGAAAATTACGACAGGCAGCTAAACGGTCGCAATTTCTCAGAGAATTGCGACTGTTCGAGACGGTCGCAATTATTAAATCTGCGACAGGTACAGACGGTCGCAAATATGATATGACAATAATGCAATTTTCATATAATTACAATTTGCATTATCGATGCCATCCTAACCTAAACTTATAACCTGTTATCATATGAATTAATTTTAAAATTAATAAAAAATAAAAATAAAATGCATAATTCATATAAATAATAATATTAATAATTAAAAAGTCCAACTTCGAAAAATACATACAATAACAATGTTCAAGTTAATAATAATAGTAATTAGTTAGTAATAGTTTTATAAGCTTAACTTAAAAACTAAGTTAGGCGTATATGAATAAGTAATGGCCTATGTTCATTCAAAAAATGGATAAGGCCAACATGTGACAATATAATACCAATTTAAGGCCTATATTCCCCAAAAAAATAACGAAATGGCCTATATCCCCCCCTCAAAAAAAACCTAAGGCCTATATTCCCAAAAAAAACCTAAGGCCTATATTTCCTAAAAAAATACTAAGCCCTATATCAACAATACTAATCTAAGAGCTTTATGAATAAAAACTACGACACCGGAGTCTGGTGACCAAGCCCACCACCACTCATGTCCGGGTCTGAAATGGAGGACCACCTGAAAAGTTAGAGAACAAGTTCTAAAACATTGTCTCCATCATTCGCTTACTCTCAATTGCCGCCTCCTCCCGCTCCTTCTTCAATGCCTCCTGCAATTGCGTACCAAACTGTGCCTCCATCTGTGCCTGCATTTGCACTTTTGCCTCCTCTATTCGCTCGGCAACCTCGGCTTGCACACGTTCCTCCAACTGTGAAGCTATAGAAGGATTGTACGATTGCAAGCCTTTCTTGGAAGAGGGGCTGTAAAACAAACTAGCACTTGCACCTAGGCCCTTCACTACACCCTTTTTCCTACCACCAATGACCTCCCAATATAGCAGGTTAGGGTCCGGTTGTGACCCTTCTTGAGTGGAAGACTCGTCAAGCTTCTTTTGGTAGGCTTCCTAAAATCAAACAACTCATATTTAGCATATTAAACATTTTTATATGTTCAAATTGCTAAAAAATACACATTTTCAAGCATTTACAAGGCTATAGGTTTACAACTTGGCTAAAATGGCTTAAACACTAGGCGAAAAAACCACTTAGCCACCGGTTCAAAACTCCCCTAAGCCACCGGTTTTGAACCGGTGGTCATTTGGGGGGTGGCAATAACCTCAAGAAAGGCCACCGGTTCAAAACCGGTGGCAAAAACCCATTCCCGCTTTTTTTAAAGGGATTTTTGGCACCGGTTCTGTTCAAAACCGGTGCCAATAATGGGCAAAAAAAATAAATTTGTTTTTTTTTTTTTGCATTTTTTTCAATTAAATTGATATATAAACACTAACATATATATAAACTTACATATTTTCATTAAAATAAGGCTGTAATATTACAATTTTGGTCCAAAAAAAAAAATACAAGTCACTGTTAAATACAAGTCACACAAAATCACCAATGTAACACGTGGCGAGGCAGCAACTGCAACAGCGAGCCTTGGCGAGACAGCAGCAGCCTTGCATATAGATAACATCTTCCAACAGCCACCTGCATCAACAAACAAAGATAAGAGATCTCGATGTGTGTATTAATCAAAGACAACAAGCAGAGCAATACTAATTCAATTTCAAGAGAGCCAAATTACACCAAGCATAACAATTCAATGTGATATTGGCTCCCTTTCTACTCAAATTACCACCCCCAAACAATATAATCAAAACCTATTTCAAAATCCACTTTGAAATTAGTTCCTTTCTACTCAAATTACACCAAAGCAAATTAATCCCACTTCAACACAATCATAGAACTAATAACCCAACAATCATAGAATTAATAACCCAACAATCATAGAATTAACACCAAAGCAAAGCAATACAGCAAGCTAAGCCCAATCGACAAATCCGCAACATCATCAATCAAAACAGTAGGGGTATTTGTAACCTTAATTCATCAACAACGAGATTTCTCTAGCCTTAGGAGTTGAGAAATTTTCCTACAGCAATAGCTAATTTAATTTACTCAGGTTCTCTCCCAGTCATAGTGAAAGATTATATCCCAAACAAAGATAACTCATTAGTTCAATTCTCAGCTAATGGCTAATACAGATCTAAAGCACAGAATTTGTAATGATTAAATTACAGGCAAGGTTATTTAAAACACAGGTAAATTATTAGTTTACTACAAAAGTATCAGGCATAAGTTTACATATATAGTAACAAGTTTATTGGACCAACAACGCAAGGCTGTTGGGTGTCTATCATCGCTGAATACATCGAATTTACACATCTCTAGATGACTGCCTACCAGAAACAGGGTTAATACAGAAAGTCAAGAAAATCATAGACAGGAAATCAATTACAGAATTTCAGTTCAGCTTTAATTCAAGAAAATAAAACCACAGAGAAGGGTTAGACATTCCTAGGAGTAAAACTTGGCTCAATTTAATACATTTCTGCGGAAATTTGGCAAGAATTATCCAGTGAAAGAAAAAAGTACTAAAGCCAAACCAACAAGTAAATGGATTCCAATACATAAAATCCTCTCAACATTTAAACAATGAGTTAGCAGCTAGTCTGCCTGAGAGTAAGCTATCAACTACCAGTTAAGTTGCTCAGACCACCACAAACAATAATCAGCCTTGCAAAGTCATTTCAAATAGAGAGCCACATAAAGAGTTCACTGCATTACATAAGTTTCCTGTCTACTAGAAGAGTTTGAACTCATCTATCCTTTTAAAACATATTTGCACAATTTCCTAAATTAAGATGTCAAGTATTCAAATTCATCTTCTAATGTTCAATCATCCAATATCACAAAGATATAGAGAGCAAAATGAGGAGCTCATTTCACAAACAAGTGATACTAGAGCCACAAACTGAAACGTTAAACTAACATGGTTTCCTATACAAGAATTTTTTAGACCAAAATGGACTAAATCAAACAGGAAAAGGGTTTATATACCCAGATATACGGTTAATTGATGACTCTGACATAGAGATCTCCATGGTTTCTAGATTGGGGCAGGAGAACGCAATGCAAGCCAGCATTGTTGAATCCATATCACTGCAATGAAACACAAAAGTTGATGAATATAAATCAACTCAAAAAAATTAGTAAATTAAACACATTACATTCAAAAGAAAACACAAGACAACACCAAGCATTTCTTTTTTATCAGAAATTAACAATCACAGGAGTCCTGCTTCTAAGACACCCGAGTTTCAGCTCGGGTACATCAACTAGCGCAGAATTGAACTGATTTAAGCTATAGCAGTATTAAAAATAGCTTCACATTTTTCTGTTTCATCAAATAAAAACCAATTTCACTGAAAATCAATCTATCGTAAATTAAACTTAGCAAAGGTAACTCCCTCAATATACATTCACGCATCAGTTTTTGTTATTTAAATGTCAAGTTTAATTACAGCTTTTCAAAATCCCTAATCTCAACTCATGTTCAATCACACCAAAACAGTTTGAATTTTCCTAGATCTTATCATATAGTGCTATATCTTTAAAATGTAAAAACAATCCTTACCTCACATTCTTTTTTCAACTTGATCAGATTATCAAGTAGCAAAATCATCATCATTATTACATCCAAAACAACCACAATCAAATAATACCCTAATTTTACACCGATTAATGTTGTTTTTATTAGTATAAACAGTAGCCATCAAACAAACATCAATATGGGCAGCCAAATTTTGTGTAGTAATCACCTCCAACATTATACACAATACAATCACGCAAACCCTTACATTCATGCAACCAAATATCCATCACTAAGAAAATTAAACAAGCATTTACAGACAACAAAAACCCTAGCAATTAAAAAATAAATCTAATGAACAATCAAAAAAAGGAAAGTAAATACATACCAATAACCAAGATCTAAAGCAGAGGACTCGAGAAGAGATAGAGAGATGGATCACGACCACTGTAACCATCATAACCTTGGAGGACTCGAGAACAACATGTTCACCATGTTCATCGACCTCATCGCAACATAAAAATCACAAAAAAAAAAGTTAAATAAAAATCAGAAACCCTATATTTTAAATCGAAGAGGCGAAGAGCACATACCTTCGTGAAGAGATCCACCACCACTGCAAAGATGTGGCGCCGGTGAAGAAATAGACCCCTCACCTCGTCGCAAAAGAGAGAAATGAAAGAACGGCGGCGGCAATGTGGAATGAACGACGGTAAGGTGGAGAAGAATGATAGAGGAAAGAACGGTGGCGGGGTGGAATGAACGGCGGTACGAGAGAAGAGATCTAAAGAGAGGAAAGAGAAGAGGGAGGGAGGGGACAAGAGAAGAGATCAGAGAATGAGAGAAGAGAGAGAAGATGAGGGAGGGGACGAGATCAGAGAAGAGAAGAAGAGGCTAGGGTTTGGGAAGTAAAAGGGGTTTATATATGAAAAAGAAAATATGACCGGGTTTTTTATAAAAAGAATTTCCACCGGTTCAAAACCGGTGGCCTTTAACATTTATGCCACCGGTTCGGTTTGAACCGGTGGCAATATAAATATGCCTAATCCCGCCCATTTTTTACCCCACCGGTTTTCGAAAACCGGTGGCCATTGAGCGGTGCCTTTTTGTATTTTTCTACTAGTGAAATGGCCTTCTAACTTACCTATTTTCTTTGTTTATGCTATATTCTAAGAATTTGTTAATCAAACAACTCATATTTAGCATACAAAACATATTTATAGATTCAAATTGCTAAAACATACAAATTTTCAAGCATTTATAAGGCTATAGAGTCATAACTAGGCTAAAATGGCATAAATGACATTCTAACTTAGCCATTTTCTTTGTTTATGCTATATTTTAAGATTTTATCAATCAAACAAATCATATTTATCATGTTAAACATGTTTATAGGTTCAAATTGCTAAAACATACATATTTTCAAGCATTTATAAGGCTATAGGGTCATAACTAGGCTAAAATGGCTTAAATGGCATTCTAACTTGCCCATTTTCTTTGTTTTTGCTATATTCTAAAAATTTGTCAATCAAACAACTCATATTTAGCATACATAACATGTTTATAGGTTCAAATTGCCAAAACATACATATTTTCAAGCATTTATAAGGCTATAAGTTCATAACTAAGTTAAAATGGCTTAAATGGCATTCTAACTTACCCATTTTCTTTATTTTTGCTATATTCTAAGAATTTGTCAATCAAACCACTCTTATTTAGCATAAAAAACATGTTTATAGGTTCAAATTGCTAAAACATACAAATTTTCAAGCATTTATAAAGCTATAGAGTCATAACTAAGCTAAAATGGCTTAAATGGCATTCTAACTTAGCCATTTTCTTTGTTTATGCTACATTCTAAGATTTTATCAATCAAACAACTCATATTTATCATATTAAACATGTTTATAGGTTCAAATTGCTAAAACATACACATTTTCAAGCATTTACAAGGCTATAGGGTCATAACTAGGCTAAAATGGCATAAATGGCATTCTAACTTAGCCATTTTCTTTGTTTATGCTATATTCTAAGATTTTATCATTCAAACAACTCATATTTATCATATTAAACATGTTTATAGGTTCCAATTGCTAAAACATACACATTATCAAGCATTTATAAGGCTATAGGGTCATAACTAGGCTAAAAATGGGTTAAATGGCATTCTAACTTAGCCATTTTCTTTGTTTATGCTATATTCTAATATTTTATCAATAAAAAAACTCATATTTATCATATTAAACATGTTTATAGGTTCAAATTGCTATAACATACACATTTTCAAGCATTTATAAGGCTATAAGGTCATAACTAGGCTAAAATGGCTTAAATGGCATTCTAACTTACCCATTTTCTTTGTTTTTGCTATATTCTAAGAATTTGTCAATCAAACAACTCATATTTAGCATAAAAAACATGTTTATAGGTTCTAATTGCTAAAACATACACATTTTCAAGCATTTATAAGGCTATAGGGTAATAACTAGGCTAAAATGGCATAAATGACATTCTAACTTAGTCATTTTCTTTGTTTATGCTATATTTTAAGATTTTATCAATCAAACAACTCATATTTATCATATTAAACATGTTTATAGGTTAAAATTGCTAAAACATACACATTTTCAAGCATTTACAAGGCTATAGGGTCATAACTAGACTAAAATGGCTTAAATCTAACTTACCAATTTTCTTTGTTTTTTATATATTCTAAGAGTTTGTCATTCAAATAACACATTAGTTTCCAAATTTAGGTGCGTCAAGTTTCAAATCACAAGTATAAGTGCCTATGTTTTGCTTTTTTCCTTAAAAAATAATTTCATTAGTTTCCAAAGTTAGATGTGTTACCGAGATTTGTTGTGCCCTCTTGTTAGCCGCAACTTTTCCTTTTCGTAGAACTTCCTTGAAATGTGCCTTTAGGAATACCTCAGGGGCAGTTGGAAGCACTCCACCGGCTTTCTGAGCCTGCACAAATTAAATTACTCCTTAAATTCTTAGTGTGTGTAACTACTAAAATTTATCATTATCATTATATACCATTAAGTATTACCATTTTCTTTGCATGCTTTGACGCAGAGATAGAACCTTGGAAGTGTGATGACTCAATTGGATTAGACAGGGAGCCGCCCCTCCTGTTATTTTTTTCTTTCTATGACCTCTCCAGAAAAACCGGATCCTTTCTTTTCGCCATAATTTGCTCAAACATACACTGTCCCATCCATTTGGGAACTGACTTGTTTCTAACCGAAACATTGTATGTAATCTTTTTCAACCTCTTATGTGCCTTCTTTTCATACTCCTTCACAAGGGTGTCGAGATCAACATTCCAAAGGTATTGTTTCTGCAAACAAGAAAAATAAAATGTATAATAATTTATTGTAATAAGTAACCAACAAACACCAAAGTTAGATGAGTAATCCAAACTTGGGGGTTTTATAATACCGTAAACGAGTTCCACCAATGGGTCTTAGTAACCTCGTAAACCATTTCATAGTTAAGCCATGGTTTGCGCCAATGTGGTTGAAAATATTTGTAATGGAGGTGCTCACGGTGTTATCATCGAACCTTAGTACCAATTAGCAAACAAATGAAGTCATTACAAACAAATCTAACCTAGATTGTTCAAGTTGGAATGCAAATTAAGATAACCATGAATAACTTACCATAACCCTGTAGGGTGAAAATTCCTTCTCGCAACGGGGTATGTACCTCACCCATGGGAGAGTTACCGTCTTGCGTCTAAGGAACCTGAGTAGATGTCCCAGAACCATCTACATATGAATGAGGGGATGGGGTAACTTCTTGAGAAGTTTCCGTATTTGCATGGCTTGTCGAAGGAAACAGTTCTCTCGGGGTGGCATGTCCCAGCTTCCGACGACCACCACCAGCCATGACAACCTACAATAAGAAAAACATTATAAACATCGGTAAAAATCATATAATCATGTTATATCACGATCTATAAGCTACTGTCACACATAACCTTAGCTTTGCAAAATATAAATAATAACATATTTACACAAGTATATCACATTATAAATATGATGGTCTTTTAAAATAAATTAAAATCCATTAAGATTTCATAATTATAAAGTTAAAACAAGGTTACAATCAATATCCTAAATCTCAGTTGAATCACCCTCCCCACTAAGATCATCATCGGTATCGTCATCCCAAAATCCGTCATCCTCATCCTCGTCCTCACTATCAGTAGATTCGAAACTAGACTCATCTGGAGGGGCATCGGGCAGCACTTCATTTTCAGTATCCAAATCTCCAAATCCATCTTCATCACCTTCATAGTCCGGAATGTCATCCGGAGCACAAAGAGTTGGAATGTCAGCATTGGTTTCTTGTAAAAAGTCTTCGTCAACTGGTGCATCAACAACAGACCTTGCCTTTGTCTTGAACGCTGCCCACCATTGAGACTTGTCTCTTTTCAGACTTGGGTAAGGTGCATAGTAGACTTGGTTGGCTTGGTGAGAAAGCACAAATGGATCGTACTTGGGGTATTTTTTGGTATGATTCACTTCAACAAGCTTGTATTAATCAATGTTCATACCCCTAGTGGAGTCCATCCAACTGCACTTAAAAAGAACAGTCTTATAAGTCCGTAGGGCACCAGTGAACTCCAACTCAATGATATCCTATAGAAACCCAAAATAATCACAACCATCTTCATTGGATACGCTTACTCCATAATTCATTGTAGACTTATGTTTTCCATGGCCATAAGTTTGAAATTTGTATCTGTTCACATAGAATTAGCTCCAAGTACGCACTCGCTTAGATGGGCCCATAGCCAAAGCAAACAATATTTCATCATTTGGATTTTCTTGAATCACCTGGTCATATGGCATAATTATATTAAATTGATATATGTCGTGAAGTTATAGCAACAAAGTAAGAAAACGTGTTGATGTCAAATGCGTATCATACTCACTTTCAACCTAAGCCACTCGAGGAATTCAGCTTCATGTTGAATCAACACATCTTCTTTGCGAATAGTGGGTTGCATTTGAACAATGTGGTCCTCAAACCCCCTTCCATATAACTAGAGAAAGAGTATTAATGAAGGTGGTCGACATTGGATACGATGCAAAATTCAATGAAATCTTAATGAGTGTGATAATATATAAATTTAATACCTCTCATATGGTTCCAGAATGCCACTATTTCCGAAAACATATAAATGAGCACGTTGTAGTTCTTTTTCATCCAAAAAGCGATGAACTCCACCAGTAGAAGCATGTCCATGATCAACCCTAAACAGTTCTTGAACACTATCATCCAAAGTGTTTTCAACATCATCATGCACATTACGACCTAAGTCACGTGTTTTGGTATCCACTCCTTGTTGGAAGTAGTTAGAGCAAAAGTAACCTATCTCTTCCATTAGATATGCATTGCAGATAGAACCTTCCACACGAGCCTTATTGCCAATTTTACGTTTCAAATTATTAAGGAACCTATAATAAAAAATATTGAATAAGGTATATGTTTTGCAAACAATTATAGGTGTATAAATGAAAATGGCAGCTATGAGTTTGTAGGAGCTAAAACCTTTCAAACGGATACATCCAACAATATTGGACAGGACCACATAACCTAGCTTCATAAGGCAAGTGAACTGGTAAGTGTTCCATAGAGTTGAAGAACGCGGGTGGAAATATCTTCTCGAGCTTACAAAGAATTTCTGCAATGTTGTGTTCCAATCTTTCCATATCACTCAATTTGATGGTGGAACAAAAAATATCATGGAAGAAAAGACTAATATGAGTAATAGATTTCCAAACATGGAGCGGGAGCAATTCCTTCAAAGCAACTGGAAACAATATCTCCATGAAGACATGACAGTCGTGGCTCTTTAACCATGAAGCTTACATGTCTGTAAATCTACACATCTACTCAAATTAGAAGCATAACCATCGGGAAATTTCAATTTCCTTACCCACTCGCATAACACTTTCTTTTGAGCCTTGTCGAGTGAGAATGGGGCTTTCGGAAAAGTGTCTTTCCCTCTCGCATCCTCCGTCACATGTAGTTGTGGTCGTTTGCAGTATTTGGCAATGTCATTTCTAGAGTATTTTTTTCACATCCATCAATGTGTGAATTAGTCGGTCAAAGAAATTCTTTTCAATATGCATGACATCGAGGTTGTGGCGGAGGAGAAGAGTCTTCCAGTATGGTAGCTCCTAAAGAATGCTTTGTTTAAACCACCCTAGTTTCTTCTTTTTCAAGCTTGCGAGTGCTTCTGGTCCATCTGTTGCCTTAGCAAAGTGTTGAACTTGTTGCCATAGCTCGTCGTCGGACATTATGTGAGGTGGTGTTCCCTTTTCAACCTTATTCTTACAATAAGCAATTTTGTTGTTTCGAAAAGGATGTTCGGGAGGAAGAAATTGGCGGTGACAATCAAACCAAGACATTTTACCACCATGTTCAAGCCAAAAAGCTTTTGATTTGTCTAAGAAATATGGACATGCTTTTTTTACTAGCTGTTGCCCAACCAGAAAGCATACCATAGGCTAGGAAATCACTTATAGTCCACAAGATTGCTGCACGCAAATTGAAGTTTTTTCTTTGCGAGATGTCGTAAGTTGTTGCACCAACATCCCACAGTTGTTTCAATTCTTCAATTAACGGTTGCATATACACATCCAAGTTCCCCTTCGGATTTTTAGGACCAGGAACGAGCAAAGAAAGGAACATAAATGGTTTTTTCATGCACATCGATGGACTGGCCAACCTGAATACTGGCCTCCAAACTTGCCATTAGGATCAAACCCATCAGTACACATACCAAGTCTCACATTTCTAGGTTCAGATGCGAAATCGGGGAAGGATCTATCCAAGTGCTTCCAAGCTTCACTATCACTAGGATGCGCCATTGTGCCTTGGACTCTTGGATTTTTGGAATGCCAGGTCATTTCCTCTTCAACGTTCTTTGTTGCAAACAACCGTTGTAGCCTTGGAGTGATTGGAAAATAGATGAGTTCTTTTATTGGAACCAATGGCCCCTTTGAAGTCCTCTTGTATCTATCCCTTTTGCACACTCTACACTTATCCAACTCAGCATCAGCTTTCCAAAATAACATACAACCCTTTGGGCATGCATGGATCTTCTTGTGCGGAAGCTCAAGTCCATTAAGAATCTTCTTTGTATCATAGAATGTTTTCCCCATCTTGTTATTGTCGGGAATCGCTTCGTTTAGTAATGAAGCAAACCCATCAATGCACCTATGGGGCAAATTGCATTCTTACTTCAAAGATATAATTTGAGATGCCATTTCTAGCACAGACATGGAGCTACCTTCGTACAGTGGTTGCTCGGCAGCCTTTAAAAGCTCTTGAAATGCTTTTGCTTGAGCATTTGGCTCTTCATCTGAACCACTAGTAGTATCGTCACCTGGTGGTTCATGATTACTTCCAAGAGCATTGAGAACCATTTCACGGTAAGTATTTGGTTTCTCTACACTTGATGTAGGGAACCCTTCACCATGAGAAACCTACTCATAGTAATCAGGTATAAACCCCTTTTTGTACAAATGGAGTTTTACTGTGTGCATCATGAAGACGTCTATTCTTACATAACAGAAAAGGGCATCTTACTTCATCTATGCCTGGGCTCTCAGGATGAGCTTCACAAAACCGTATGAATTGTTCAACACCTTCCACAAACTCTTGCCTAAGTCTACGGGCATTACCGCCATCATATCTATCGTACATCCACCAACACTCTTTCCTTTTCATGGTGACAAATTCTACAACACTATGAAAAACAAATCACATTAATCATTCAAACTGAACTTGTATTCATTACAATAATGGCATACGACACAATTAGAATCGAAATGATATCCAAAGGTACTTATCATGACTTGAACAGGAAAGCTGATTCCACATTCTTTATTAAGAGATTTAAACATATTTTATGTCACATGCTTCTAACTTGATAAATATTTATAATTTTTACAACATGTTTTCTAAAATACTTGTTATATATAATTTACAATATTGATTAAATTATTTATAACTTACACTAATAAATTATATTTATCCAATTTCAAAGTAAATTGATGTAACATTAATATAATAAAAAAAAGCAATATGATTTGTATAGTTAACAAAGATGGGAGTTTGATAACAAAAATCAAAATATAAAAATATTAAAAAAAAAAACCACATGTAACCTTTCATGAAAAACAAAATAATTTGCAAAATACATTATAGAACCATAAGACAAATTAATTTTCAAAAGATTATCATAACCCCTTAAACATACATATTTCTAATAAAGCCATTGTAATTCAATAAGAATCATATTTTTTTAAAACGTAAACTAAAATTATCCAACACATGAGTTCATACCATCCAATAGTCCTACATTGGACATGAAGCAAAATAAATTTCTATTCCAATCAAAACACATCCAAGTTCAAGCCTACGCACAATAAAGCGTAAAAAATCCAACAATGAACCAAGCTATCAATAGCAAACCTCTTGCTAATACTAAACTGACCATTTAAGAATCACTAGGAAAACCCGGTTAAACAAGTAGCACATTCACAAATTAAATCAATGATAATAAACTGAAATCAAAATGCATCTAATAAGGATGTTTTTTTTTTAAAAAATATAGATCACAACTCCATAAACAACTAACATAAATATGAATCATATTGTACAAGTAAAAGAAGTAGTTAAATAAGAAGGGAAGAAAACACACACTGGAGGAGTTGACTGGAAAAGCAGAGGCGGCGACGAAGGTGGTCCTGGTATATGGTAGTGTTACACTTTTAGGAAGGGTATTTATATAAAAAAAAAACTTTAAAATTAAAAAAAATATAACTACACACGACTTACCTGGTGGCGGCGACGGAAAAAAACAAAATAAGGAGGAGGGATGGGCACAAGAGGAATCCGGCGACTGTGGAGCTGCAAAGGGGGTTAAACAGCGACCCACAATTAGCTATTTCAGACAAAATAACGAAACAGAGCAAAAAACTAGAAAAACTCAAAAATATGAAACACCAAATACTCAACCAACCATAAAAGCTGAATTTCTAGCAAGATTTATAAAGCTCAATCTAAAATTAAAGATATTCATTTCTTTGGTAGGTTACTAAGACACGAAACACTATTAAATGCTTATTTAATCGATTCAAGACAGAAACATTTCATTACATCCAAAATTAATCTAAAAAATGTTGTAAACTTCACTGAGATTAACATATAGATGATTCCCCAAGGTCCCATGCTTCTATAATAGATGTCCAGTTAATAGTGCTCCTCTCTGCAATCTACTCTCACTTAGATTTCTAGTACTACTAATCCCAAGTACACAACACCCCAATAGGCCAACAACTATCAAAAAGAAAGATGAAAATTTCAGTCTAGTAGAATGGGCGATATAAATCATATTTTACACAAGGTCTCTAATTCACTTGAGCTAACTCTAAAAAGAATTGTTTTAACAAGAAAAGCATATGTAAACTAAGGAGGGTACAAGGAAGTATTTGCAAACTAAGGAAGGTACAAGGAAGTATTTGCAAACGACGAGCAAAGACAACCTGTTAGCTGTCTTTGAGCTTTAATTTTAGGGTTCAGTGGTTGACAATGGTAAAAATATGGGGAGTGAGGTTAAGATTTAGGAAAAAGAATGGTTTGACGAGGGTCGCATATTAAATTGATACCAATATACACACAAAACCATAACTTCAAGGGGAAAGAACAAAATTTAAATGACGATATTGTTGGAATCACATTCATCTATACTTATTGGTAAGGGTAAAGTGAAATTACTAGCTCTTAACAGTTAACTTATGGGTTGTTATCTTCACCTAAAGAAGATAATCTACTAATAATAAGCTTATACAAGAAAAAAATCAGTTTCTCTATAAAAATCAGTTTAATTAGTCAAAATCACTATTAATAAATAAAAATCAACTTCTTAAATCAAACCAAGTTTCAGTTAGTAATAAAACGTTTAATCAGCATAAATAATCTCACTTTGGTAAAAATCAAGTGTAGAGAACAAAAAAAATAGACCTGAAACTTTTAATATCAATTAAAATCAAGTGTAGAGAACAAAAAAAACTTTTAAAAATCAGAACATGAATTCTTTTAACATCAAGCACCAAAACAAAAATTGAACATAGATAACTCTCTCTTTACTGATTAACCTATTATCAAACAGAGCAAAGTGAATTCCAGAAATTCACATTTTCAATTCCAGAAATTCACATTTTCAACCTAATTTTGAAAAAAAAAATTACAGCTACTAACCTGACTTAACTCGACGAAAAATGGAGGAGGGACAGAGAGAAGAGGAACACGGCGAGGCGACAACGGTAGCCCTGCGAAGAGGTTTGATTTGTGACCCAAATTTAGGGTTTTCGCCCAAATTAATTAAATAAAATAAAAAAAACAAAATGCATGACTTACCTGAATACCAGCGTCGAAAAATGAGGAGGGACGAGTAGGAGGGGAAGCCGGCAACGGTGGTCCTGCTTAGGGGTAGATTTCGACCCATTGTTAGGGTTCACAATTAAGTAACAAAATTAAAAAAAAAAGAGAAATTAAGTTAAACCAACCTCGTGAAGTGTCGCCGACCGGAGAATTCTCGTCGGAGGGAAGAACGAGTGGAGAATGCTCGTCGCCGGTGAATCTCTTCGTTGTTTCCCTCTTTCCCCTTCTCTGTTTCTTCTTTCCCCTTCTCCTTGCAAATGAAATACGACTACATTGTTTTAATTTTAAATTTTTTAAAAAAAACTTGCGACCGGTTCTACGACAGCTAAACCGTTCGTAATTATTTAAAAAAAAATTAAATCACATATTTTCAACGAACGGCACAACGATCGCAACAAAATAAAAAACGGTCGCAAAAAATTAATTTTACGACAGTCTTTTAAACGGTCGTAATTAATATGAATTCCGACCGTTTTTATACCAGTCGCAATAAATCGGTTGTAAAACAATATACTTCACAATCTAATAGAATTTTATCACTATATAGACCTGTCAATTAGGGTCAGATTCTGAGCCATCTCGGTTGGATCACTTCAGGTTACGAGTCAAGAAATGTTCAACCCTTGCCCAAAGTTTTGGGTTTGGGTCAACCCAACGGGTTTTGAACATTTATTTTATTTAATGTATTTTTTTGCTAATTTTTTTTTTTAATTTTTTTTAATGTATTAAATCGAACATTTTCACCAACATTATTATTAGTCATTACATAATCGTCACAAAAGCACATTAATTCCTAACTAATTTTGTATCAATGATATATTTAAAATTTGATATTTAGATTATAAATTTAACTTAAAATTCAATAAATAACCCGGGCATCGCACGGGGCACAAAACTAGTACTTTTGAAAATGAAATTAAGTTGGAAGTTTATGATAGAATCACATTCAAATCACTGTGATTAATGTAAATTTATCCTTAATATTTCCTTTTTTAGCTTTTTAAATTATACATAATCCTAAAGTCACAAGGGCTATGTTTATCATTATCCTAATATAAAATTAAAGAAAAAAAATAAAAATTAAATATGACATGAATGATGTTATGTATGTGAATGTAAGAGTGTCTTAGAGATAAAATCTAGGAGGAGGTTCCACATCTCCCTTACATTGTTTTGTGTTTGTAATTTTGTATGAATCAATTACTATCCCTTTATAGGCCTAACCTGTTTGAAAATTTCATCATACACCAAGTATTGTACACCCAGTCAAAATATAAAGTTATAAAAACGTGAAAAAAACCAGTGTGTACAAATAGAAAGTACACGAGCCAAAAAAAAAAACAATTATCTCCTTCATTTAACAGATTGATTTGTTATTTATATTCCTTGATTAATAAAATTGATTTATTATTTACATTCTATATCTATACATATTATTTAAAACAATAAAATTTACAAGAAATCTAGAATGCCATGTGGCTTTTTCCCTATAAATTCTATTTCTTAAAAAAAAAATTAAAATATTTTTTTAAATAGGACATAACTATCTTTTTCAGTTTTTTTTTTATATATATATATTTTTTAGGGAGTTTGTTTTTTTATAGAAGTAGTGCATAGTATCGATTTCCAATTTCCATTCCAAACAAAAAACCTCATTTTCCAATTAGAGATGGCAACGGGTCGGATCTGGACCGGATCCGACTGGATCCAGATTCAGATCTGTTTTTCTATACTAGATCCATATCCGACCTGGATTTGTCGGGTACCAAAAATAAGGATCCATATCCAGATCCGTTGGATCCTACGGATCCAGATCCAAAACGGGTCCAAAACAAAGCTAGCAATTAATTCAATAATAAGATATAAAATAAACCAAAAACGAATTTAATTTACATATTTCAGTACTTTCACAATACTATAGAGTAGATGTACAATTCAATAATCAAATCAAATCAAATTTTCGTAATGTATTACTAATATACCTTGAAATTGTACAAGTAAACTAAGTAAGCAACATTAATTCATAGTAGTTTTTTAAAACAGATCTAAAATTAAATAATCAACATTATATTACACCTACACAAGTAAAAATTATAATATATATACCTAGCTTTATAATGGGAAAATCTAAACTATGCTCTAAAGCCAGAGATGGATTCGCCACCACCCATCATCGACAGCCTAATGGAGCAGCAGTAACGATGGGAGCAGTAGTAATAACAAAACCAAACTCTCGCAGGTGTAGAGAGAGAATATTAGGGGTACAGAGAGAGTATGTGATCTAAATTTCGGTTTTTGAGAGATGTAGTTAGTGTAATTAGGGGATTGTAGTCTGTGAGGTAATTTGTGGGCTGGGCCTTATTGCCTTAAGGGATATGTAGGATATTTAGGGTTTTTAAATTTAAAATGGGTAAACGGATCTGGATTCAGGTATCACGCTTAGACCCGTACCCAAATTCGTTTTTTCCCATAGGTTCCGAATCCGATCCGGATCCGCGCGGGTTCAGATTTTGAAGATCCATATCCGTGAAAACGAATATGGATCCACGAATCCGGATCCATTGCTATCCCTATTTCCAATATGGAATTGTCTATATTTCCCTCTTGCTCGTGCCTTCTTCTTTCTGTTTCTCTTTAATAATTCTATAATTTCGATCAAACCACGACTACTTAGTTTCATAAATCACTTGCGATAAAGTCAATTCCTATTCAAATTATTTGTCAAGATAGAAGTTAATTTCTTTGTTGTCGTTGTTATATGATTTCTCAAATTGCAATTCGGATACTAATTATATGGTTGAATCAGACAAATTTTTCTTTAAAATATATATTGACAAATGTTATTGTTGCATTGAAGATTTAATTTATGGTCATCACTTAGTGTACTCTTACTTTTTTAATTGATAATTCTGTATGTAGTATTAATCATATTTTCAGATGGAATTATTTTGTTTAACAAATTATAATTTATGCTAAAATAGATTCTTTCATTCAAATATTTTACATACCGTTGTTGAAAGTTCCATATTTTAAAGTTTTTGTTCACTTATCAATTAATTTATATTGAATTTTGAAATGTAATCAATTATCATTGCTTATTTTTTTTATTTACTATTAATTTGTTACAATTTGCCAACTGTTGCATTTTTTGGGTTTATATTCCTTTTTTTTTTATGTCAAATATCTTCATTAATCAAGCCAATTTAAAAACTATAGTTAATCAGTAACTTGTAATTTGATGTTTCATATAGGACGTATCAATTTATGATTATGAGAATTTTGATTAGTTTTTAATAAGTTTTGTTTGTATGAATTGAGTTTAAATATCTATAGAAGTATTTGACATTTTAATGGATTTAAAGTGTATGGATTTAAAGTGTTGTAAGTATCTCTATGAAAATAGATGTTCAATTAAATTCGACAACCATATGATCGAAACAAACATTTCCCATATAAGTATAATCACAAATGGTTTTAATTTGTTTCATTTCGTATCCAATGGGTGTTTTAGAATTTTGGTTTAGTTTCATTACGCAACCAGGGGCTTTTGAATTTAACCCTACTATTAAAAAATTCTTATACGAAATTGAAATACAGGCAAAAATACAAATACATAAACAATTATTATAATACATTAAACCGACGTGCATCGCACAGGTTTAAGACTAGTTACTTTTCATTAAAAAAGTTTCATCTTTTTTTTTGTAAATAGAGAGAAATTGAGTTTATATATTGAGAAATCATGGTAAATTTGAATTTCAAAGTGATTCAGTGATATTATGGAGTTGATTTTATTATTTCGATGAATCATTAATTTGAAAGATGTAATTGACAAATTTGGTATGACTTTATAATTGCAATGAAACATGTTTTTTTAGTCTGATCAATATGTTCTTTGATTTTAAACTATATATTCGTTATATTACAAACAATTTTCTTTAATATATATAAATTAGAGGTGATCAACGACCTTGGCCCAGCCCGATCCGACCTGGAAATAGGGTAGGTTTGGGCAAGCTTAAAAACACATTTTTAGTTAAAAGTCCGAACCCGGCCCAAAAAAAGCTCAAAAATCCCGCTCTGGCCTAACAAGCCCGCAACTTTTTTACGTGTTTGGTCAAGAGGTATTATGTTAAGGTCCGACCCGACCCAATTTTTTGATCACCTCTAATATAAATTATTCATGTTCATGGGTATATAATACAAATCACTAGTACAAAAAGTGCTAAGAAACCATTCTAAATAGGCCTAAGGCCCTGTTCTCATTAGGTTATTTTCAATTCAGTTCAGTTCATTTCAGCTCTAATAAATTCAGTTTAGTTCAGCTCAGTTCACTCAATGAGAACAGTTCCTAAGAGACTAATAGATGTATGGTTTATATGTAAGTGGTCTCTTCGAATACGAAACCATACTTTTAGTCTGATTTGTTTAATTGGACAAAATAACCATGCTTAGTAGATTATGGTTTCTTAGCTGACTTTTTTTTTCTTTTTACGAATCAAGAAGACAATATAATCTCCCATAATTTTGAAGTAAATTATAATATATTTTCCTATTATTGATACAAATATTTTATTTCAATTTCATTGTATAAATTATCTTATGTAATATTTATATGAACTTTATTAAGTAAATATGCTCTATTTTAAATTAAAATCCTATTTCCTTTTTACTAACCATGGTTGACAATAGTCTTATAATAATAGTAGCCCAATTTTAAGGGAATATAGCCTATTTTTATCTAACCCAACATATTATGGCTCAAAAATAAGTCATAACCCTATTAGGATTAGAAAATAAAAAGAACTTATTAACTTAAGCCCATACTCATTAAATCTTATAAACCCACAAACCTTATTTCCCCTCTAAGCTCACCTAAACCCTCAATTTTTCCCCTTCTTCAAGATTTATTTCACTCTACTGCTTTCCCCCTTCCCTTGCTTTGCGATTTAAGAAAAAAAAAAAAAAACTGCTTACCTTGCTGCCGCCACTGCTTGCACCGGCGCCCACCGTTCGACCCTCTTCTTTCTCTCCTTCCTTGTTTCTTTCTTTTTGTTAAATTTTTTCAAGTTACAATATTTATTAAGTTTTTGTTCTAAATTGCTATTTTTATTTTTTGATGATGATTATTTATCTTAAAAGATTACAAATTTATGAATTATGCTATGTTTGATTTATGAAATAAAATTTCAGATTTAATTGGTTAAGTAAATTAGGGCTTAAACCTTGATTTTTCATGATTTTAGGGCTTAAAACGTGTTAATCAAGTTACCTAATCATACTATTTTAAAATTATGTTAAAGTTAAATTAATAAGAAAAGATATGCTTTATTACCCCTTGGGGTACGTATTGCTACACAGTCATTCCATTTGGTTTAAAAAATGCAGGAGCTATGTACCAAAGAACGACTATGACTCTCTTGCATGATATGATGCATAAAGAAATAGAAGTGTATGTGGATGATATGATCATGAAGTCCAAAGATAGAATGGGACATATAAAAGCTTTACGCAAATTTTTCACTCGCATAAAAGAATATAAAATGCGATTGAATCCACAAAAATGCGCCTGCGGAGTCACTTCTGGTAAGTTACTCGGATACGTAGTAAGCACAAGTGGCATCGAGATCGATCCCTCTTAAATAAAGACAATTGTTGACATGCCTCCCCCTCAAACAGAAAAAGAAATTAGGGGATTCCTTGGCAAATTACAATACATTAGTTGATTTATCAACAAATTGATTATGACTTGTGAGCCAATATTTAAAAAATTGAAAAAACAGGAGAAACATGAATGGGACGATCAATGCCTAAAGGCCTTTGAGAAAATCAAATATTATCTCAAAAGTCCACTAATTTTAGCACCACCAGTATCCAAACTACCTCTTAGGCTATACATTACAGTTACAGGCACAGCCACAGGCGCCATATTAGCACAAGAGGTAGAAAAAGTCGAATGTGCAATATATTACATAAGTAAAAAAATTCATCCAATACAAAACAAAATGTAGCACCTTGGAAAAGACAAGCCTAGCATTAGTGTGGGCAACTAAAAAGTTACGACATTATATGTTACCACACACTACTCATGTGATTTCTCAACAAAATCCGATAAAGTATTTGTTTGAACAACCACCCATACAAGGAATGATATCTAAGTGGTTGGTGATGTTGGCTGAATTTGAGCTAAAATATATTACTGAAAAATCAATGAAAGGAAAAGTAATTTTCGACTTTCTGGCGCAACATCCAATTCAAACAAGTCGTGCAGAAACTACTCATCTTTCATATGAAGAGATTCTCATGACACAAGATGACAAATGGGTAATGTACTTCGACGGTGCGTCCAATCAAAAAGGATGTGGCGTAGGAGTGTTACTCCTAAGTCCAGAGGGAGAACATACTCCAATCTCTGTTAAATTAGAATTTGAGGTTACTAATAATGCCGCAGAATGTGAAGCGTGCATTATTGGATTAGAAGCAGCGGCTAGCATAGGTGTGTAAAAATTAGAGGTATATGGAGACACCAGTTTGATTATAAATCATATATTAAAAAAATGAAAAATAAAGAACCCCACAATAATATTATACCAAGCACACCTAGAGAAACTCATCGAGCATTTTGAACATATTGATTTTAAATATCTCCCAAGGGATGACAATCAATTTACCGATGCGCTAGCAAAATTAGACTCAATGATCAACATTCCAGATCACTAAAATATGATGTCATTATGCGTTGATAGAAGAGAAGAACCAATGTATTGCAACGCAATAGAGGAAATAAATGACATTGAAGGAGACAATAATCCTTGGTATGATCATATCCTCCAATATATTACTCATGGCACATATCCCGAAAATACTTCATCGAAAGACCAATGAGCCTTACGAACACGTGCGGCCCAATATGGTCTAATAAATGGTCAATTATGCAAAAAAGGACCTAATGGTCAAAGCTTATTATGTATTGGCCAACCGGAAGCCACACGCCTTATGGAAAATACTCACAAAGGTGTTTGTGGACCTCACATGAATGGTAAAATGCTTTCAAAAATAATTTAACGACAAGGGTACTATTGGTCCACTATGGAACATGATTGCATACAATATGTTAAAAAATATCCATAGTGCCAAATGTTTGCCAATTTACAACACCTTCCACCATCCGAACTATACAATCTCACTTCCTCTTGGCCTTTTTCGACTTGGGGAATTAACATAATTGGAAAAGTCTCTCCAACAGGATCAGGAGGGCACGAGTACGTATTAGTTGCCATTGATTACTTTACTAAGTGGATTGAGGCTGCTTCTTAAGTGAATATCACTTCTAAACATGTCGCAAAGTTTCTCAAATGAAACATATTTTGTAGATATGGAGTTCCACATGAACTAATTAGTGATCAGGGATCTCAATTCAAAGATGAAATCGAGACCCTCTTATCTCGTTATAAAGTAAAACATCATCACTCATCCCCATACAGACCTCAAATGAATGGAGCTGTAGAGTCGGCAAATAAAAATATAACAGTCATCAATAAGAAAATGCCATAAAATTACAAAGACTGGCCGAATAAACTACACTTCGCATTATGGGGTTATAGAACGTCTATACGGATATCAATAGGAGTAACTCCATACTCCTTAGTTTTCGGAATGGACGCAGTTCAACCAATCGAACTGGAAATACCATCCCTACGCATCGTACTTGAAAGTAAGCTACCGGAAGCTGAATGGGTAAGTGCGAGGTATGAAGAGCTTTTATTCCTCGAGGAACGACGATTAAGAGCTTTGCATCATGTACAAGTATACCAAAGGCGCATTGCGCGTCATTTCAATAAAAGAGTAAAACCTAGAAATATAAAAGAAGGTGACTTTGTACTAAAAGAGGTTAGGGGTCCACCAACCGATCCAAGAGGGAAATTCAAACCTAATTGGATAGGTCCCTACCGCGTAATTGAAATCCTTTCAGGAGGAGCCGTCAGATTAAAAGATATTGGAGGAGATGAAATTCGCCAATTAATAAACATTGATCGCCTTAAGAAATATTACATATGAAATCTGGATAAAACTCGTTCACTCATACAACCTTTTTTAATTAGCATTCAATTGAAAGATTCTAAGTGTCATGCATTTTACCGAATAACACGGTAAAATACATAACACTTGGGGTGTAATTTAGAAATAATAAAACGTTCAAAGTGTTCAAATTTTTTCGAACATCACGAAAAAATCTTCACACTTGGGGGGGGGTAATAATATAGAATTTGAAAAATAATATTTTTGGAGACATTCGTAGCACAGGTGTCGCGCGTAACTGGAAGAGTTGCGCGCGGATGTCACGAGCAACTTATTTTGTTGCGCGCGACAGGTTCGCGCAACTCCAGACGTTGCGCGAGCCACCTGATGACGAACTGCGAACCCGGATTTTTGCGTTTGAATGAAGTTGCGATTTCTACTTACGGTAAAAAAAAAGGTGTTTCTTAAATATAACATATACTCGGAAAATAAAATTAAACTTTGATTTAATTCTTTTAAACAAGGTTTGATTAATTTTTTTCATTTAATTTCTATCTAAGAGATTAAAGAAAAAATAAAAAAATACATTATAATAAAAAATTAGAACTACGCAAAGACCTGATTTCGTAATGCGAATACGTAGGCAATCTTTATGATTCGGTCATATCAAAATATAAAAATATAAAGCTCATTTTATTTCATTCAAAATTCAAAAGAGAGACATTATTGAACTAGTAAGTAAACGAAAAAAAAACATAGTAGTGATTACACTTTATTCGAAAAAAATAATAATGATAAAATTGTGTAACACTCTAAGGTTTTAATATGTCCTCGATTGTCACGGATGATGGAGGAGTAGTTTCCATCGCAGCATTTTCAGAGACCTTGGAGCTATCCCCTACACTCTTTTCTTTACCTAAACATTATTTTTCAATATAGGGATTGGGGCCTTTGCAACCTGCTTTCCTTTCCCTTTGATTATTGGAGCTTTCTTGCGAGTATTTGGTGAAGGTTCTTTGATTTCCCACCTTGTTGCGCGGGTTTGGAGGGAGCTTTCCTTTTTGTTTCCTTCGAACGAGCCTTAGGGGGTGAGAAGTCTAATTTTCTTCTCACTCCTTTGTTTTGGCCACTAAAAGGAGTAGTAGTGGTTGAATGCATCAAAGGCTTAGGTGGATTGTGAGCGGTGGCGACTTAAAGTTGAGATCGAGCCTTGTTTAATTCACACTTATCCGCCGCATTCATCCTAGCCTACTAAAAGGAAGATAACGTGATACTCGCGGGAGGATTTTATATTACCCACTTAGGAAGACTTGACCAATATTCCATCCAACGAGCAATCCTTTCGGGTTTAAAAGTCACATCTTTAGGGGCATCACAATCTTACGGGGGAATAAATTGCCTCATCCCGTATTGTCTCATCACCCTACAAGGAAAAATATAAGTTGTACTAGATAGGACTAAAATCCTAATGTAAGGGCAATTGAGACTATTCCCATTCATACTATTTATGTTCCACCAAGGAATCACAAAACATATGTTAGGATGACAGAAAAACAACGTCCATTCCTCTTCGTTCTTATGCTTATAAAGGATTCGACGTCCAGGGAATGTCTTTACTCCATTAGCCTCAAGGTTTTGAGGCTGATCAACAATTCACAAACGCTCCATGAGCCAAATCTGAAAAAAAGAAGAAAAAAAAATTAGTTTGCGATTTTTTACACAAGCAGGTGGCGCGCGCAACTAAACCAGTTGCGCGCACCCTCCGTGCGCAACGACGAAGATTGCGCTGGTCATGCCTGCGCAACTTCTTGACTTGCGCTGATAAACGCTGGAAAAAAACGTACGTGTAATAGGAGTGGACTTCCCGTGAAACCGTTTTCGTTAGGATCTCCTCTAAGGCGATTCAAGCACAGAACGGTTTCCACAAAAACCAAAGGAGCGGGTGAATGACATCCCTCTATTTGCTCTACTATGGACACCATCGAATAATCTCCGTATTCTTTGTCTGTCCTAAGTAAACAATTAACAACAAGACAATAACATAAAGCACGAATTTTAAAGCGTTGTTTAGTCATGTTGTCACGAGCGGCGACGAAGTGTTCAATAAATTGAATTAAGTTCACGCCTTCTTCAGTTCCTATGTTGGTCATATCATTGTCGGACAAACCAAAAAATCTTTGGAATATAGGTTGGGGATCCGACAAGGTAGGCGAATAAGTCACAGGCAGAGTGTTTGTAGGGAAACCTAGCAAGTCCTCGAACTCACCGGGAAGGGGACAATTTCATCCCCTCTAAACAAGAAAAGATGGTGGTTAGAGTTCCTTTGGTTGACTGCGGCATGAAGAAAATCAAAGTTAACCACTAGTTGCATATAATTCAACAAAGGGTCTAAGTGGTAAATTTTGAAAGCTAGCTTGTCCTCGGTTGAAAGGGAAGTGACCCGTTGCTTCAAACGTTGTTCAAAGGTCTTTCTCATTGTTAAAAAAAAAAGAGAGAGAATAAAAATTTAGAGAGATTAATTCTTTTTAATTTCTTATGTTACTAAGCAAATGAATGCGAGATGATCAAAATCCTACACAAAACCACGTTTAAATAGACCCAAGAGGGCAAATTTTCGACAAATTCGACTTAAAGGAAAGTTCACTGTCAGGTGGCACGTGCAACTCCTGAGTATCCGCGCGCAACTGATTTACATGTGCGCGACAGCCGCGCGCAACTCACGCAGTTGCGCGCGTCTCCCATGACGCGACATGTAAGTTGGGTTTATTTCCGTATTTTGGCTCATATAATGACGGAATCTTCACGAGATCTTAAGATGAATCATACGCTTGCCTTCTAAAACTTTGTGTCCTTTTTCTTGCCTACTTTCTTATTTTCTTTTTATTTTCTTTTTTCCTTAGTATTTTCCTACTTTCTTTTTTTCTTGTTATTTCTCTTTATTATTTTCCTACTTCTTTATTTTCTTTTTTATTTTCTTTTCTCTTTTTCCTTCTTCTTTTTCGAGTTTGTTTATTTTTTTCAAGGGGGGTAAGTCGGGAACTCTTTCCCTCCCTTGAAAATTTTTCGCATTAATGATAATGTACACATGGAAACAATATATATATATATATATATAATATATATATATATATAATATAATATATATATATATATATAATATATATATATATATATATATATATATATATATATAATATAATATATATATATATAATGACATATATACAAATGTGTCATATATACAAAAAATGCAAAAAAATATATATACATAGGTTTCCTAAAAAAAATATATAATAAATGTGTACAAGAGGAATCAGGGTGTTCGGCGACTACTAGACGGTCGCTGCACATCCTGCAAAATCGAAAACGAAGATTAATACATAAAATGTAATAACTTCACTGCAAAGAAAAAAATATAATAATAATAAAATTTACCGCGATCATCCGATGATCACGGCATGATAAAGTCATGAGAGCTCTCCGATAAGCAGCTCGGAAAGCACTTAAAGTCCTCACCATGTTGTTCACGGTCTCCCGCGAAACCTGTTCCAAGAATACAAGGACAGTTAGTAAACAAATGTATATGAAACAAAAAATAAATATTTAAGTACATATACATAAAAGACATACCGACTCAACCATCTTAGGTAAGAACGGTATCCCCTCGAACCTCCTCAGCATCGACAAACGGAGGCGAGTCCATTAATTAGTTTATTTTATTTCCTAAACTAAACTAATATACGTATTCTAGACCCATTTTGGCAGCATAACGGCTACCGGTAGAGCGCAACACGAAAATCGAATGCCACCCATACTTGGGGGCTACGATACCTTCAGTTAAACTTAGTAAATGGGGGCTTTTAACACCCACAAAAGCCATCCTATACCAGTTTTAACTAAGCATTCAAGGGATTATATTCCAAAATCTCAAAGAATCAACTAATTCTAGACGATTAACAGTAATATAAACATAATTATCGTCTAACAAACAATTTTGGAGTTTGAATATGGCAAAAATAGGATAAGGATACACTTCGCGCCAATTTTTCGGATTCAAAATTGTCAAAATATTAATTATGGAAGAAAAGCTAGTTCCAATACTACAATTGTTTCATAATTAACAAGTATAACCAAAATGGGAAAACAAAATAAAAGAAAATTAAGCCAAAATTCAAGTAGAATTGTAAAGAACGAACTTAACCATTTTTCATGAAATTTGTTGCAAAACTGTAGACACCCATTTGTGTCTCCCCAAAACCAAACCCAGTGATGAGTTCCTTTCACGTCGAATCATAATCGAATAAAACGAATGTGTGGAAAGGTCTAGTGTAGCAGAAAGTTTTATTTCTTTTTCTCTTCTCCCTGTTTTTGAAAACTTTATTTTAAAGAAAATAGACAATCTAGTTTGGTTGGTCCATGATATGGGTCCAATAGTGGTGTAGTTGGATGGGGCTCGCAAAGACCTTTCCAACGATATATTATAAGCCCAATTCCGATGAATATTGAGGAAGTTATGGCCAATTTACTAAACTGGGCCCGGTTTGAGCTTTAAGTACGACCTAATGATCTAGGGGAGGGCCTAATATAATTTATCATTCCAAAGAAATTAGGAATGTTTTTAGCCTTCTAGAACATTCTAGAAGGTTCTTTTCATTCCTAATTCAATTAGGACTCTTCAGAGTTTTAATCAAAATCAAATAGCATTTTCGATGGAATTATATTATTTTATCTTCCAGTACAGGAAATTTATTAGATTTTCAAAAACGCGTTGAAAACCACTTTGGCGTCCAACCCCAGGCCTTGGCGCCTGGAACCAGGCTTGGCGCCAGACGCTAGCCATTGGCGCTTGGCTCTAGCCACTGGTGCTTGGCGCCAACTAGCCAGGGCTGGCGCCAATGTGTTTCTGCGATCTTCAGACTCTGTTTTGTTAAATTATCTTTTTTGGATGATTTTCTCTATAAATATCGTATTAAAAAACTCCGTTTTCATTCACCAAGATTCACCAATTCTCTTGATTCTTAAGTTTTAATCAACTCTCTTCATTCAAAATTGTTCATCAATTAGCATTCATCTATAGACCAATTATCAACGTTCATTCATCTCTTTCATTCATCCTTTCGTTCATCTCTTTCATTCATCAATCTTCATTCATTCTTTAGTATTCTTTTCTAAACTTTGCTTTTTAATACAAAATTCCGCATTCACAAGATCTAGATACACCTAGCCATATTCGAAGTTGTCTTCGCCCTAGACGTGAAAGGTTTTAATTTCTGAGGGTTTGGTCCCAAATCTCTCTTTCAATTATTTAATTTAATTGTTTTGATTATTATTTTTCCTTGAATTTACTAACGTGTGTATTTTGTTATTAGAAAGAGGTACGAGGCATCCAAGTAAGTACTTTATTGATATTATGATGTAGAAATCATGCTTAGATTGTTATTTTGATTCCTAGTATCATGTCTAGGGTAAATTTAATATCAAGTATGATTAAAAGTACGATGCTTCCTATGTTCTTCCTAATGTTAATTCATGTTAGTATCATGTTAGGGCTAAAGCTTTGATTTTTATTGCTTAGTGACATGCTAGGGTTTGTTATTAATCTTGTTAGTATCATGCCTAGGATCTCGCTATGCTTTAACATGATTATGATTATGATTGATATTATTATTATTAATGATGTTGATTATTTATTTATGTTGCTTGATATGTATCATATTTTATATTGTTATTGCTTGATCACCTTCATTGCATGTTTAAAGGGAATTTGTACTTGCAACCACGCTTAACAAGATAATTAATAATCTTGTTTAGGGTTAATTGTGATTATAATTCAAGTGATCGCCAATAATAGTTTATTTGTGCATTATATTCAACCAACATAGATAAACAGGTTTAGGGTTAATCCTATTGATTGTATGTTAATTAAAAAGCGCACATGAATACGATCTGAATAAAGTAGAGGCCTATTATTAGGGCAGGTTCAATCTCTTTTAGGTTGGATTTGTACCATCATCCCTGAACCCTATTTTGGTTCATGACCTTATGGAGTTGACTATCTCTTGGATCGATAAGGGGTGTAACCTTCATCCTATGAACGGTTTACAAGTTCCTTAAAAACTTGTTGGCGACTCTTTTGCTCTATCTTCTTCCCTTTTGGACGCCACCGTACTTTAGTGTATGATCACAGTGGGGTTCGAGCTAGTGGTATTTTTAAAGATTGAAATTATTCCCTACAGTTTTTGGCGACTCCACTGTGGAGGATTTCTATTTTAATTCCTGAATTTGTTTCGGCAATGATTTAGAATGAGTGGATGAGACTCAAAAATTTCTAAGTATTTCATGTGCGTAATTTTGATTAACATTATTGTCATATGCATAAAAAGGTTCTCATTGGAATGACCATCCGTAATGAGTCAAAAACATAGGATTTTACACGTAGGAAATTTGAGAAATTTCTTTCACAACTAAGACTGAAATAACACCGCGCGAAACTGGATGATTTTATTGAGCACAGAAAGCTGCTGAGGCATGTGGGAAGTAGCGTCAGGGGCCAGAGCTTGGCGCCAAAGTTTTAGCCGTAGCGCCAGACGCTAGTATTGGCGCCAGGTGCTACAGTTTAAAGTTGGCGCCAATCTCTGTTTGCTGGCACAAATTTCCCCCAATACCGAGCCAGAAATATGCGTTCTAATTTCGACCGGTTTTTCGTATTGTTTGCTCGATCCTACTTCCTGATTGAATGTTTTCTCACTTTTCTGAAACCCATATGTGTTCTACATATGGACATAACCCTCTGGGAATTCATGCTCTATCTACCCGATTGAACGCTCCTGGCAACAAAGGGTACATCTGAGAGGTTGAATTCACCAAACCATGGAAGTGAGTTTTTTTTCTAAAAACTCGCGGTGTCCTATCCACACGCGTTAGCCCTTCACGGTTAGGCTTCTACGCGGTGCATCTAGAAAATTAACCATGGACCCTATTTGACTAAACCATATCCCGAACTTTAGAGAACTAGAGCCATGGTTAGGTTGCGAACTCATTGCATCATATTGTGCCTACTTGACTAATTGTGCATTATTTGTTATGCATATATATCCTCTGTTTCTCTTAACCGTTTGTTGATTTGTGTTAAGATTAAAATTAATGACTTAAAGAACTTTGCCTAATTAATTAATTAATTAATTAATTTGAGTAAATAAAGTTTCTTTTTAATCGGAATTGACCTAGCATGACTTTAGGCATACCCCAGTGGACTAATAATACCGAAAACAATCTCGGACCGAAGCTCCAATATTGGCGCCAAAGTCTGAGCTGTAGCGCCACAGTATAGTGTGTAGCGCTAGACATTAACTAAATTGTTTGGCGCCAACCACCATAGTGTGACGCCAGTCCTGTCGCTTGGCCGACAGTTCGGATTATTGGTCGAGTCATCACCTAGAGTCTAATTAACCAGTTTGCTAATTAATTTGGTTAATTCTCGCTATCAATAACACCTTGTCAAGTCATTAATCGAGTCTTGGTCACATAGTCTAGCCACATGGTCATGACACGAGTCTCAACATGTCACCTACACTCACTAGTCTTAGCACACACTTTGAGTATATGTCACCATGGCCATGTCTTAGGTTCATGCATGCGTCGGTCTTTTCCGTCATTTAAGTTGGGGGGTACATTCTATTCCTAATTATTCATATCCCTCCACCTTCATCATCTTTTTCTTTTTTTCACATTCTATTCCATTTTTTCTTCACTTCTTCCATCCATTGTATGTTGAATAAAGTTTGAGTTAAATAATTAATGATAAGTATCCCCAAATTCCTTTCCCACAGTACTTGGTCGAGGAGAGAAGGGCGATTAATCAAGGACAACCTCTTTATTCAAGTCTCACTTTTTGATAAGCCAATTCATCAAAAGAGGAAGGCTAAAAAGATAATGGCAACTCAGGAAGAAGTCAATGATCTTAAGAACCAACTGGCTACCGTGACTGAGACACTGAAGCTTCTCGCACTCAAGATCGACGATCCCGTGAAGCAACAACGGATGGACCTCATGCAAGAGAGTCTAAGCAAGCTATCTAGTGACTATAAATTTCAGGGCATGAGTTCACAAGGGGTCTCGCTGGACAAGGAACTTCTTCCGCATAAACTGACATCCCTAAATTCAAGGCAACAAACAACCCTTACTTCCATCTAAGAGTTTTTGAAACTATAATGAGCATTAAGGGTATCGATAAGAAGGTTTTACCCTCTCTGTTCCCACTATCTCTTGAAACCATTTGCCAACAATGGTTCTTCTCCCTTGACAAGGAGAAAACCTCTACCTGAGAATCGATAGCAAACGCTTTCGTTGATAGGTACAAGTGCAATATTCAAGTTGAAACCGATCATAGACAACTTGAGATGCTAAGACAAAAAAAGAATGAAGGCTTTACTTCTTTCTTTAATAAATGGAGAGAAAAATCCGCCAAGATGATTAAGGTCCCCACCGAAAAAGAATCCGTGAGGATGTTTATAAAGAATCTCCAAGAAAAGTATTCAAAGCACTTAAAATATCAACACAACTTGAATACTTTCAAGGCCGTCTATGACATAGGTATCGAGATCGAAGATGACCTCGCAAAGCAAAAAGCTACTAACAATAGCAACCACGGTGGTTGGAAAGGAAAGAAGAGCGACAATCCTTCTTCTTTCGAAAGCGCCCACTCTAGTAATGATGTTAGTACCTTTGATCATAATGATGTATTAGCCGTGGAAAATCAAGGATCTAAAAGGAAACCCAGGCGAGAGTTCACATCCATTGGAATGACCTACGATGCTGCTTTTGATCGTCTCTATGATCGAGGATTAATCAAACCTATTGGCCCTACCGAGGATCCAACACCAGAAAATCGATCTTCGAGATGGAATCCAAATTCCTATTGCAAGTACCATCGAGGAAACGGTCATACCACCGATGAATGCTACTGGTTTCAAAATCTCATTCAAGATCTCATAGAAGCAAATAAGATCCCATTGCCTCTAGCTAGCGAGAAGACTGGATGATGTCGGAGCAAACAACACAAGACAAGAGGCGAGCTTCAATGACAAGATTTCATGACCTCTTTTGTCTATTTCTTTTTCATTTTTTCTTTTCCCCAATAAGTCTAGCATAGGCACCTTTTCTTTTCCTTTAGATTATTTTTGTAGTTTTTCTTTTCTTTTCCCTTTTTAATAAAATGAGCATTTATTTCCTTATATATGATCATTTCATTATATTGCGTCAAATATAATTAATTAAAAAAAAAAAAATCCATGTCGAATTAAGTTCAAGGTATACCAATGATTTGAGGCACCCCTTGTAGCCACATCATATCTCCTTTCACCTTTCAAATTTACAATCCTTTCTTCATAAACCACTTTGAGCCTCGTCTAACGATAGACTCTTCTTTTTTCAACCTACATCTACCTAACCTTGGGATGGGATGGCGTGTAACTTATGCAATTCTAAGAAACTTGAGTGATTTCAAAAGATCAAAATAAATAGCAAAAATAAGCAAAAATAAAAAATGAAAACAAGTGTACAAAAAGGGCAAGTGTTCCAATGTCTTTGATATGAAAATATCTTCGATAAGAATACGTCTCAGATTGCGTCTCTTATCTAGTGCTCGGTACCGTGCCTGAGAAACATGAATGCCAAGTGAGTGATAGACCGCATGATCGGGATTGCATAAAATTATAAAGATTCAAAAGCGAGGTTGCACACCTTGGGGGCTTATCTAGGGTCTTGAGCCTTTATCCCCTTCTTCTTCAGCCTTTAGCCTAACCACGTTACAACCCTTAAAAGACCTTTTTGAGGTATACACACACTTGTGCGAGGTTTGGCTAGAGCTACGTTTGGCCTGATTCCTAACGGATACGTAGGCAACCTCACATCGAGGTGCGGCCGTAATAAACATGCATTCATATTCACATTCACACACTTACACCATGATCGTATCAAGGGATCTCCAATGCTCATCCCTATTCATTTAGAGCTAGACTTGGGGGCTTGGTCCCTACATCATTAGCTTACCTAGCCTAAGAGTCACCACCATTTGACTCTTTTCAATAATATATTTTTCCACACACTTAGCCTTTGCGGCCTAGCTTTAGTGTCACTATCACACACTGCACAGATATATGACCAAATATACTTCCCTTAGGAACCCTTTGTCATGAAATCTTAACACAACGCTGAAGCATGCCTTGTCATATCAACATCACTTATCAATCACAATCATCATTGCATCACAAAGTATGAAGTGCTTAGCCTCCGTGCCTAAGTTACCCAAATACTTTCATTATGGAGTCAACAGTTGAGATAGCCTAGGATGGATTAATCCTTGCACCTTGAGAGATCGTATCAAACAACATTTGACTAAGCTCATTCAACATGCATCTTCAAACTTTTGATTCTTTTTCGGGAGAAAATCAGTACCCTCCACAAAATTGACGGAAAATTTTTGGTTTTTGCATTTTTCGAGTCGCACGATCACATTACAATGCACACACGAGTCATGTACACATTGAGTCATGTCGTGCCATATCACTTTGATTTGAGTCACACGTGTCATTTTACTTCGAGTCGAGTCAACCTCGAGTCAGTCAATCACATCGAGTCAAGTTTATACCTTGAGTCATGTCAAGTCGATGAGTCAAGCAACATTAAACCTTAGGTCAACCCTAAGATAATTTTAAACCTTAGGTCAACCCTAAGATAATTAAAGAAATTTCCAAAGTTCTATAGTCAAAAATAAATACAGGTGTAGCAGAACAGGGAAGACCCTATCACAGCGTTCGACGACAGAATCAATTCTTGGCGCCAGAAATATCTCAACAACAACAGAGCTCGAAGCCTCTCAGAAAGGTGATTTCGACTTTGTACAACAATTTTGGGTTCCTTGGTGCGCCAGTTAGCCCCCATAAGCAATTTGACATGATTAGTAGTCGGCTCGATTACAATTGTAGTAAGTGATTGACCTGACAAAAAATCGTCTCACTTGGCTTAAGCGCCTAAAACACTGGCTCATTACAATCGGTTCAAAAGCAAGCACTTAAACGACAATATTTCCAAATATGGATTGTCGCGCATTATTATTAAATGACAAAGTTTTCCAAAAAATTGGATTGTCATCCCCAACGGACAATATTTCCAAAAATGGATTGTCGTGCATCTTCTTCAATGATAATTTTTCCAAGATTGGATTGTCATCTCTGGCAAAGTTTCCAAGTGTGGATTGTCGTGCTCCTTCTTGGTTTGGCAATTTTTTCCAAGTTTGGATTGTCATCGCTGGCAAGTTTTCCGAGATTGGATTGTCATACACCTAGTTCCCTATAGCAAAATTTCCCAAAGGATTGTTGTAGGTTTCTATTCATCATAAATTTCGGCAAAGTTCCTCAACGTGGACTGTCATTCATTTCAGTAAGTGGCAAATTTTCCCGAAGTGGATTGTCGGTCGACTCTTTTTTGCAAATGTTCAAAGACGCGGATTGTCAATAGTGGCAATATTTTCCAAAAGGATTTTCGCATAGCGTTGGCAAGTTTTCAAGAGATGTGGATTGTCGATCGTAGCAAAGTTCTTATGAAATATTGTTACGAAGCATTGGCAACTTTTCCCAAAAATTGGATTTTGACAAATTTTCCGAGATAAGGATTGTCGCTTCATCGTGCAACATTTCCAAGGATGGATTGTTACGAAGCATTGACAACTTTCCCTAAATCGGATTGTCATAAATCATACAAGAGTTGTGTTGGCAACTATTCCCAAAGAAAAGAGGGTTGTCATCACAGCAAAAGCACTGACATACTGGTTCACAAGCAGCAAAGCGCCGACGTACTGGCATAGCAAATATTAAAAAGCAGTGATCTTTTCGAAGACTATCACAGCTAAAACCGTAAAGTCAAGGTCGATTTGAGTCAAGTAATTAAAACAAAAATGGTTTAAATTACAGCGCGTGGTCAAGAAAGGAAGGGCGGTTAATCAAAGACAATCTTTTCGTACAAGTCCAACTTTTCGACAAACCCATTGCTCGTAAGAGGAAAGCTAGGACAGTAATGGCAACGCAAGAAGAAGTCAATGAGCTCAGGAACCAACTGGTTACCGTAACTGAAGCACTAAAAATCTTAACCCTTAAGATCGATGATCCCGTGAAACAACAACAGATGGATCTCATGCAAGAGAGTCTAAGCAAGCTATCTAGTGACTACAAGTTTCAAGGGATTAGTTCACAAGGGGTCTTGGTGGACAAATAACTTCTTCCGCAGAAGCTCAATGCCAACGACATCCCGAAATTCAAGGCAACCGATAACCCTTATTTTCATTTAAGAGCCTTCGAAACAATAATGAGTATTAAAGGATCGACAATAAGGTGTTCCCCTTGATAGGAATGGTGTCCTTCGAACAAGTGTACTATTCCGTTAGTGGGTTCAGAATTATTAGAAAGCTAATATATTTAGAGAGGTCAAGTGATCAGAATGCTTTGGTAGAGGCCACTTCCGATCAGTAATATTAATGAATAATTAATATTACAGCTTAATCTTGACTGAACCCTTCAAGTCACACCCAAGCATTCAACAAACCGAACCGACGAATTAATTCGGAAGGAATTAATGAGTTGACCGAGAAATATTTATTTAGACGTCAAGAATTCGAGCTTAGAGCCTCGAAACCGAGCGTCGGAAGTCGAGTAGAAAAATAGTGAAAGACGAGACGAGAAATAGTAATAAATCAACAAAAGACTAAAATACCCCTAACATCGGAATGCCCAAGCAAACCGAGTGCTAAGGGCGTATGGCCTAGCGTTGTGGCTAGCATGCGCACCAAGCCGAGCCTAGGCTGGCTGGTGCGTGCTAGCACACCCATGCTAGCATCGCAAGGCTAGGCGCTGCCTAGTGCGTGCTAGCATGCTTGGCACATCCTTGTGCGCGCAATGGCTAGCAAGCCATGCCGCAACAAGCTGCAGCATCTAGCACGCTAGGCGCGCCAGCTCGCCACAGCTAGCAGCAGCATGGCTGGGCCATTGCTTGCTGCCTAGCAGCGCTGGCTAAGGCACAAGGCCAGCAGCAGCCCGCACAAGCATGCTGGGCTTGCTGGCCAGCAGCGCCTGGCAGCCCGCATGTGAGCGCTAGGCCTGCTGGGCTTTCTGGGCGTGGCTGCCACGGACAGCAGCACATGGCAGCCCACCTTGGCTGCCTTGGTGCCCAAGGGTGGGTGCCATGTGGCTAGTGGTCCTTGAGTGTGTGTGGAGTCAGGTGGCCGGTTATGGGAGAGGGAGTGGGGAGCAAGTTTGGTCCCCCCCTTCTCCAAGTGGTTCTCACCTAACCACTCACATGAGCTTGCCACTTGTTGATTTATTACTAGCTTGATTATTAATTTTATTTTAGCTTTAAAATAAAATGGAAAAATCATACTATCCCACATTGATGGGAGAGTAAATGATACTCCCATCATTTCTTATAAATAACCAAGTATGGGCATGGGGAATGATGCTTGAGTAAGAGTTGAAAAAGGCATCACAATTAGTGAAAACCTTTGAGCTCAATATAATTACTTCGGTTTTATTGGTCGGGTCTTGCTAACCCCAAGACATTGGACCTAGTCGGTTTTGTTGGTGCGGGTGGACTTCGTTGGAGGTCTCCGTGTGAGCGGGACTTGAAGCTTTCAAGTAAGAGCTCATTTTGGAGCGAAGCACGCGTTAAAGGTAATTAGCTTATCTTAATCTTGTGATTAATTTAATTATGTTTATGGTTTTATTTATTGCTAGTGTGGTCTTGTTTTTGGGTTTGTTTCCGCGATGAGTCGGACTCACCAAACCCCAACAGCGGTATCGGAGTCTCGCTCGTTTATTTTTAAAATCATAATATTTTCAAGGTGTTTTTATGGCTTAATTTTTCTGGTTTTAAGTTGCTAATTAGATTAGTAACTCGTTTTTCCAATTTTTACCTCTTATTAGAGCTGTCTTCAGCTCCGGAACCCAGATTTTGACCCAAAAATAGTGAATTTTGGGTGGAAAAGGCGTTCTGTAAATGGTTTTTCCCTTTTAGGACTCTGGTTTTAGCCAAAAAACGACCCAAAATGCATTTGTCGAGGGATTTTTCGTTTTGACGAAAAATTTGAAGTCTTTCTAACCTTGAAAATTGATTGCATATTTATGGTGGTTATGAATTTGGTTCTTATTTATATGTAATTTTAGACCACTTTAAGCATGATTACTTGGTAGTAATTGGTGCTTGAAAGTTTGGTTTTATTTTTTCACATAATTGCAAATTAATTGCATTAAGTGTGAAATTGTTATTCTTTGTTGCTTTCAAGTACTAAAGATTCAATCTTTATTTATGATAAGTGATTGAAATTTTGAGTTACTAAATTCCATGAATTTTGGTTAAACTTTGTTGATTTAATCATTTTTTAGTTGATTGGAATCATAAAATTTAAAACTTGTGATTGAAATTGGTTCATCTTCATATTGGAAGATATAATTTTTCATGAAGTCACAAGTATTAAAGTTGGAGTCTTTATTGAACTTATGTTCATTTTTCCAACTCCCTTTTATTTTGTCAAAATCTCAAGATTAATTTAAAGTGATTAAATTAATAGTGAGAATTGCCCTAAATTTATTTTATTACACCAAGTTAAACCAATTTTATTAAAGAATGGTTCTTGGAAATAAATTTGGCTAATTGCATTTGGATGAATTATTTAAGTTCGACTTGTTATTTTTCATTTTTCCTCAAAATTGATTCTAAAATTAATTTAGAATTGATTTATACTGTCACACACAAAATCGATAATTTTCGAAGCATTAGCACGCAACACGAGGCCTAAGAGCTCCGAGCTAGCTCTCGGCCAGCTGGGCTGCTCACGCAACCCATATGTGGCTGCCGAGGCTGCTGGGCACTTCGTTCTTAGGTTCTTGGTGCTGTGCGTGTGTGTGTGTGAGGAAGGGCGTGGGCTGCTGCTCGCTGCCAGCAGCATAGCGCGCCAGACAGCAGCATGGCGCAGCAGCAGCATAATGATGTGCGCGCTGTGCGTGCTGCTACGCTTGGCTGGGCTGGGCGTAGCGCATGCGAGCACAAGCAGCCCACATGCATGCTTGGTGTTGTGGGGGTGTGCATGGGCATACTACGTGCTTGTTGTACGGTACGTACAATCCCATAATTGGCACAATAACCCCGGGTTATTAAGGCGATGCTATTTTAAAGTTAATTTTAGCGTTGCTTAATATGTAAATAAGGGTATTTTTTTGGACTCCAAGTCTTAGTGCTAGGCACTTAGACATTTTGGAATTCGTAATTTTGCTTAAATTGTCGTTTTAATTATTTTAATTATTTTGTTTATTTAATTAAAATTTTTGAAGGCTAGGCCTCGGGTTTTGAGCGACATTTGCAAAATTAATTTTGGCAAATATTTGGGTTCACCGACTTAATTAAGTTGGATGCGGAATTTAGTGGGAGCGTCTCTAAGTTATTACCATAACCAGTTAAAACAACTTTCACTAGTTTAATTAGGCGTGTTAATTGGATTAACCACCTAGATTAGTTACTAGTTCTCGCGCGTTTTATGCATTGTTACTTGTTTATCGTTGTAAAATGCATGGGCCATTCACATATAGTGAATGGATGAATTGAATGTAAATTCTCTCATAGGTTTTATGAAATGGCAACTAGTGGGGCCCGATTAGGATATAAAATACGGACTGTGATCCGTGATGTATTTTTGTAAATCTAAATACGGTCTGCGAACCGTTGAGTATTTTTGTACCTTAATATTTAGATTAGTCCTAATCGTAGATACTAGCAATTGTAATATTTTGGTCAAGTCTTGAAGACGGGGTTCTTAGAAGACAAAGCCATAAAGTTGCAAATGAAGATCTTTTGAAGACTTGAAGATCTCAAGGGGTCATGCTAGTTGCCAAATGGATCTCTATTTATGTTTTCGATTTATATTTATGTTTATATATATATGAATTATATGTTAGATGCATGTTTAGGATTTCGAATGTTGAGATGATTAATTAAGTTCACTTAAATCAACCAACATATAAACCCTAGGTCCCTAAAATATTAAGTAAAACTTGCCATTCCAAAACACACTTACCAACCGAACGAGGGTAGTGGTGGGCTACGCCAAAGCGAGGCATCACTACTTCTCCAAGGAACGTAAGGCATACCGGGTATGCAAGGTGGTTTTGGTTATACTCAACGATATGAGTGATGGAGTCCTAACATGTCGTGGCAAAGTGAATAAATTGTTTAGAGAGCATTGGATGCGACGATTTATTCAACCAAGAGTGGCTTGGAGCCATTAGCAAAGCGTTGCTTACCTTAGGAGATTGAGTGTTAAGACAAGCCAAAGCATGCTTAACCACTCTTTGTTTCTTTGGATCTTGGAATCGACTTATTCTCACCTAAAATGGGGAAAATCTTTAATGTGTGAATAAGACGTTTTAAATAAGTTTGATTAAAATGCATGAATTCAATCTTATTTAAATATAATGAATGGTTTTTTATTTCAAATTCTTTCAATTGTAGAATCATGTCTTTAACTAATGTCAACGACCTTATGCTCCCGGAATTGCCCGAAAAGTTGCCAATTTCTCTGAACTTGGTAAACTTTAAGGAATGGGAAGATGAACTCCGAAAGACCCTCCGAAATTGCTACCTAGAGCACATTCTGGACACTCAAATCCCGTGTTTCTACTCAAAGGGGATTATGAGTGATGAGGCACATGAGGTATGGAGTGTGGATTGTAAAAGAGTTTCCAGACTCATGGCAAACTCCATCCCGATACAATGGAAGGGGAAGTTCTCCAACTATTTTCCGGACATGATGCTCAAAGCTCTAGAAGATGTAGTCAATTTGAGAGTCACCAAAAGTACCAGAGGCAACTATGATGGACTTGTGGAAGATGTGACTAGGTCACTCTCGAACATGAGGATCAAGCCACCGCAAGATGGGTGTCTCACGAAAGAGAGACAAGAAGTATGGGCTAAGGTCTATAATCCAAGACTTAGACCAGGGATGCCACTTCAAGCTCATGTGCTCAACATGACAAGGCTATTCACCCATCTGGAGCTAATTGGCAAACCAGTGGACGATGAGAAAGCGGCTCTCATGCTACTAAGCTCACTCCATTCGGGGTATGTTGCATTAAAGATGCGACTTACGGCCAAGCGGAAAACAAACTGTCCTTGATGGAAGTTGTTCAAGAGCTCCAGAAAACCTAATCTTGTAAGAAGGCTAAGGTTGCTCTGAGACCAAAGAAGAAGGAGTTCAAGAACAAAGCTAAGATGCGCTGCTTCTATTGTAGTAGACCCGGACACTACAAAAGAGAATGTAGCATGTATCTAGAAGATGAGGCGAAAAGAAAAGTAACCTCAATCTCAATTATCATCTTTACACTTGAACATAAGCCATTTATAAGGTATTAGATACCGGAAAATCGGCTCACTATATGCTCCTGTTTCAGGAACAAAGTGAGCGGTGCTTTTCAAGTGGATATGAGTACACAAGTGAAAGAAGAAGATAATCTTACAAAGAAAGCTTGTAATCTCATATTTTGTCTAGATTTAAAACTTGTTTAGTTTTATCTACCATATTTTGATCTTGTGGCGTTGGACGTCATTTTGAACTTGATCACAAGACATATCTTCTTGTTTATATTTATGGAATGACACGTTTGTGTCTTTGGACAAATTGTTTATAATGATACCAAAAGAGCTAAGACCATAGATTCAAATCATACTTACTTGTGGCATTGTCGTCTTAGCCACATCAACATCAAGCGCATCAAGAAACTTCTACAAGAAGGTGTTCTTGACTCTTTCGATTTAGAATCGTTTGAGAATTGCGAGGGATGTCTATTAGGCAAGATGATTAAACATCCATTCTCCAAGTTGGGAGCAAGGGCAAGTGACTTATTGGGTCTTATACATACCGATGTATGTGGACCAATGAGCTCAACCACAAGAAATGGACATCGATATTTCATCACTTTCACAGACGACTATAGTAGATATGGCTCTGTCTATCTCATGTCGCATAAATCTGAATCATTTGAAAAGTTCAAAGAATTTCAGAGTGAAGTTGAAAATCAGCTTGGCAAGAAAATCAAAGCCCTTCGATCGGATCGAGGTGGTGAATACTTGAGCCAAGAATTCGATGACCATCTGAAAGAAAAGGGTATACTTTTAGAATTGATACCTACAGGAACTCCATAATGGAACGGAGTATCCGAAAGGAGAAATCGAACCTTGTTAAACATGGTACGATCAACAATGGGTCTTAGTGATCTTCCTATCTCTTTCTGGGGACACGCACTTCTAACTGCGGCACTAACACTGAACCGTGCTCCATCAAAAGCTGTAGAAAAGACTCCATATGAATTATGGCCGAAGAAACCTCCTAGGTTATCTTTTCTAAATATATGGGGATGCGAAGCATATGTCAAGAAATTGATTTCTGACAAACTTCATCCCAAATCTGACAAGGTTTACTTTGTGGGCTACCCAAAAGAAACCAAAGGGTATTACTTCTACAACAAATCGGAGAACAAAGTGTTTGTTGCTCGCGATGGTGTCTTTTTGGAGAAGGAGCACCTTTCCAAAATGAGAAGTGGGAGGAAAATCGAACTCGACAAAGTTCGTGAGGATGAGCAACAAAATCATAATGACAGTCAAAGTGCTCAAACAGCATCTGTTGACGCAGGTCAAAATGATTAAAATGTGCAAAGTCGAACCGACAATGCAAATGCTCAATCCATTACCCTACGTAGGTCTCAGAGGCTGAGATCTCAACCTGATAGATATCTTGGTTTAGTATTAACCGAGAATCAGGACATCCAGATTATGGATGGAGATGAACCGGCAACCTACAAGCAAGCGATGGCAAGCATCGACTCTGCTAAATGGCAAGAGGCCATGAGATCTGAAATGGATTCCATGTTTGAAAATCAAGTCTGGGACTTGGTTGACTTACCCGAAGGTTATACACCTATTGGATGTAAGTGGATTTTCAAGTTGAAAACCGACAAAGATGGAAATGTATTCATTTACAAAGCTAGATTGGTGGCAAAAGGTTACAGACAAGTTCATGGTATTGATTACGATGAAACCTTTTCACCAGTCGCAATGCTTAAATCCGTTCGGATCCTCCTAGCGATTGCTGCATATTACAATTCTGAAATATGGCAGATGGACGTCAAAACCGCCTTCCTTAATGGTTATTTGGAAGAAACTGTGTATATGACACAGCCTGGAGGTTTTGTCGACCAAAACAATGCTAGGAAAGTTTGTAAGCTTAATAAGTCCATTTATGGATTAAAGCAAGCAAGCAGAAGTTGGAATCTGCGATTCGATGAAGCCATTAGTAAGTTTGGTTTTATCAAGAATCCAGATGAATCTTGGTTGTTTACAAGAAGGTCAGTGGGAGTGACATCGCCATCCTAGTCTTATATGTCGATGACATATTGCTCATTGGAAACAACATTCCGTTGTTAGAGTCTGTAAAGGCCTGGCTTGGAAAGTGCTTCTCAATGAAAGACTTGGGAGAGGCTCAGTACATACTAGGCATCAAGATCTATAGGGATAGATCGAAAAGGATGATTGGATTGAGTCAGAGTACTTATATTGATAAGGTACTTGCTCGATTTGGCATGGAGGAGGCCAAGAGAGGTCACCTGCCAATGTCACATGGCATAACCCTAAGCAAGAAGCAGTGTCCACAGACACCTGATGAGAGGGTAAGAATGAATCAGATTCCATATTCTTCGCTTATTGGATCGATCATGTATGCCATGATATGTACTAGACCAGATGTATCGTATGCCTTGAGTGCTACGAGCCGTTACCAATCAAACCAGGAGAGGCGCATTGGACTGCGGCCAAAAATATCCTAAAGTACCTGAAAAGGAAAAATATCCTGGTGTATGGTGGTGCAGAGGATTTAGTTGTGGAAGGTTATACCAACGCAAGCTTCCAGACAGACAGAGACGATTTCAAATTGCAATCTGGATATGTGTTCTGTCTAAATGGAGGGGCGTTTAGTTGGAAGAGCGCAAAGCAGAGTACAACTGCAGATTCTACAACTGAAGCCAAATACTTAGCAGCTGCTGAAGCAGCGAAGGAGGCTGTTTGGATTCGTAAGTTCGTTGGTGAACTTGATGTTGTACCCTCTATAAAGGGTCCAATAGCCCTCTATTGTGACAACAATGGAGCTATTGCTCAGGCCAGAGAGCCTAGGCAACATCAGAAGGTCAAACATGTCAAGCGGCGATTTCACATGATTCGAGAATGGAAATCAGAGGGTGAAATCAGAATTTGCAAAATTAGAACGGATGACAATGTAGCCGATCCACTTACTAAACCTTTGCCTCAAGTGAAGCACAACAAGCACGTTGAGGCAATGGGAATCAAGCATGTAGGAGACTGGCTTTGATTTCCTTGTTTAGTGTTTTAGTTAATTTTGAGAAAAATTAATGTAAGACGCTAAGGAAAACCATTCAAGTTTTGGAGTAATATAAAATTTCATGCAATATTTTATTACTCCGTTATGCTATTTAATTGTGGTTTAGGATTAAATAATGAGTCCATTCGATTATGAGAATATTCAAAATAGGGTATCAAGACTAGTCTTGGTAAGGAAACACCTATCAAGTGAACATTGAATATTATAATCGAAAATTATCCCTAATCAAGGTCATTTAAACGATGGACGATTAATGACCAATTGAGATTAGTGTGTAGTCTGAGTTATACCACCGTTTCATGTGCTACAAGGACATGATTGTCATAAATCATTTGCACAAGTATTGGTTTAGAACCATACTGGATCGACCTATGAGAATACTTTAAGAAATTGAAAAAATTTGTCATAAGTATACTTCTCATTATGGCTATCGGAACCTATTTCCTCGACCATGAGTATTGTGAGTTCTCTTGTTTGAGTACTAGTTCGCTTTGATGTTGTCAAACGTCTGCCGTAATAGGGGATTATAACGGCAACACTCGGGCGACTAGGTCCTCTCAGTAAGAGGAGCTACATTACAAGACTGGGAATGTCCCCCTACTAAAATAGGGAAGATGTATTTGTTGTATACAAGGCCTCTCGTAGAGCGAGACTGTAAAATGCATGGCCGTGCTCGAATGGATTTTAGAAATCATCTGTTTATTGACATTCGGACTCGGAATCGGAAAACACTTCTGGACGTAATAAGGATGACAAAATAAATCTGACCTTATAGTTCATGAAGAGACATTAAGCGACATAGGAAAAAGGTTGTACACAAAATGCGCACTTGTCTGGAAGGACAAGTGGGAGATTGAAAGGAATGGTGTCCTTCGAACAAGTGTACTATTCCGTTAGTGGGTTCATAATTATTAGAAAGCTAATATATTCTGTGAGGTCAAGTGATCGGAATGCCTGGGTGGAGGCCGCTTCCGATCAGTAATATTAATGAATAATTAATATTACAACTTAATCTTGACTGAACCCTTCAAGTCACACCCAAGCATTCAACAAACCGAACCGACGAATTAATTCGGAAGGAATTAATGAGTCGACCGAGTAATATTTATTTAGACGTCGGAAATTCGAGCTTAGAGCCTCGAAACCGAGCGTCGGAAGTCGAGTCAAAAAATAGTGAAAGACGAGACGAGAAATAGTAATAAATCAACAAAAGACTAAAATACCCCTAGCATCAGAATGCCCAAGCAAACCGAGTGCTAAGGGCGTATGGCCTAGCATGGTGGCTAGCATACGCACCAAGCCGAGCCTAGGCTGGCAGGTGCGTGCTAGCGCACCCATGCTAGCATCGCAAGGCTAAGCGCTGCCTAGTGCGTGCTAGCATGCTAGGCACAGCCTTGTGCGCGCAATGGCTAGCAAGCCATGCCGTAACAAGCTGCAGCAGCTAGCACGCTAGGCGCGCCAGCTCGCCACAGCTAGCAGCAGCATGGCTGGGCCATTGCTTGCTGCCTAGCAGCGCTGGCCAAGGCACAAGGCCAGCAGCAGCCCGCACAAGCATGCTGGGCTTGCTGGCCAGCAGCGCCTGGCAGCCCGCATGTGAGCGCTGGGCCTGCTGGGCTTTCTGGGCGTGGCTGCCACGGACAGCAGCACATGGCAGCCCACCTTGGCTGCCTTGGTGCCCAAGGGTGGGTGCCATGTGGCTAGTGGTCCTTGAGTGTGTGTGGAGTGAGGTGGCCGGTTATGGGAGAGGGAGTGGGGAGCAAGTTTGGTCCCCCCCCTTCTCCAAGTGGTCCTCACCTAACCACTCACATGAGCTTGCCACTTGTTGATTTATTACTAGCTTGATTATTAATTTTATTTTAGCTTTAAAATAAAATGGAAAAATCATACTATCCCACATTGATGGGAGAGTAAATGATACTCCCATCATTTCCTATAAATACCCAAGTATGGGCATTGGGAATGATGCTTGAGTAAGAGTTGAAAAAGGCATCACAATTAGTGAAGACCTTTGAACTCAATATAATTACTCGGGTTTTATTGGTCGGTCTTGCTAACCCCAAGACATTGGACCTAGTCGGTTTTGTTGGTGCGGGTGGACTTCGTTGGAGGTCTCCGTGTGAGCGGGACTTGAAGCTTTCAAGTAAGAGCTCATTTTGGAGCGAAGCACGCGTCAAAGGTACTTAGCTTATCTTAATCTTGTGATTAATTTAATTATGTTTATGGTTTTATTTATTACGAGTGCGGTCTTGTTTTTGGGTTTGTTTGGTGAGTAGGTGAGTCAGACTCACCAAACCCCAACACCCCTCTCTGTTTTCACTGTCTCTCGAGACTGTTTGCCAGCAATGGTTCTTTTCTCTCGAGAAAGAAAAAGCCTCCACCTGGGAGTCCATAGCAAACTCTTTCGTTGATAGATACAAATGCAACATTCAAGTGTAGACTGACCATAGGGAACTTGAAATCCTTAAGCAAAAGGAGAATGAAGGCTTCACCTCCTTCTTTAACAAATGGAGAGAAACCTCAGCTAAGATGATTGAGGTGCCCAGTGAAAAAGAGTCTGTAAGGTTATTCATCAAAAACCTTCAAAAAATGAACTCGAAGCACCTCAAGTATCAGAATAATCTCCATACCTTCAAGGCTGTCTACGACATCAGAATTAATATCGAAGACGACCTGGCTAAGTTGAAAGCTGCCAACAATAACTCCAGCAGTGGCTGGAAAGGCAAGAAGAACGACAATCCTTCTTCTTTCAAAACCACACACTCAAACAATGTTAGCACTTTTAACCAAGGTGAAGTCCTTGCTATGAATAATCAAGGATAAAAGAAACCATTTAGGAGGAACTTTACTCCTATTGGCATGAGTTATGACACCGCATTTGACCAATTAAATGAAAAAGCTCTTATAACTCCTATTGGACCATTTGGGGACCCACCAGTCGAAAAGAGGTCGGCTAACTGGAACCCCAATGCGCATTGCAAGTATCACCAAGGTAGGGGTCATCTCACCGAGAACTGTTGGAAGCTTAAAGAAGCTATCCAAGACTTAATTGACAACAACAAGCTGTCGTTGCCCCCTGCCAGTAAGAAGCTAAGTATTGATAATGCGCCTCTCGCTCATTCCTTGGCTATCTCTGATGTGGAAAACGAGGTTGACCCCTTGTCTCTCATCAAACCTGTTAATGAAATCCATGCCATCGAAGAAGAGGAGGAGATCTTTTTCGACGCTATGGACATACAATCGCTTACACTGTCTGTGATCGAAGGATCGTACTTGCTACGTGAAACTCTCAAGGCTATAAAAGAACTTTAAGAGAAATATGATGAGATTCCACTCCCGAAAAATGAACCTAAGAGAGAGCTCACACCCATGGGAACGACTTATGAGGCGATACGTTTTCCTTTACAAGTCACCGAAAAACCCAAGAAGAGTAATGGACTCTACACTCCAATTGAGATCCCATATATACAAATGTTCAAAATGCTCTCCGAGAGTGGCGAGATCAAACCTCTCGAACCGAGACCATTTGAATCATTGAAAAGGACAGATAGATATTACTGCCAATATCATCAATCAGGAGGTCACACTATCGAAAACTGTTTTAAATTCAAGGATTTAATTCAGAAAATGATTGATGAAAAGAAGCTAGTCCAAGTTCCACAAGAAGAGGATGCAAGTATTAATGGAGTTTGGGACAGCGACGAAGAAGACCTCTACTTAAAAGACGTGGTAGGACCTCCACCTTCGGTGTCATATTCCATGGATGACTTTTGGGTTGAAGAAGATTCATCAATAGACGTCCTCACAAGATCTGGGAGAATGCAACCTCCTATTTCAACACAACCCATGCCAACCACACAGCAAGTTCCCATACCTATCATTGAAGATAATGATATCGTCAAACAGTTCAAGAAATCAAAAGTTGAAATGAATGTGTGGAAGCTTTTGGCGACATCTCGAGAACATAGGTTGGCTGTAATGAATGCCTTGGAAAAAATAGGGATAGATTCTGACACCACTCCTAAGGGGTTGGCTAACTTCCTCACGAGTGATCTACATAGTCCTATAAATTTGATCACCTTTTCTGACAAGGATTTACCCCCAGAAGGTGACAAACACTGTAAGGCATTAAACCTCACAGTAGTTTGCAAGAGAATGAACATCCCTATGACTATTATAGACAATGGATCAGCCATTAACGTCTGTCCTTTTAGAACTGCGAGGATGCTAGGCATAAGGGATGAAGGCTTAATCCCGTCAACACAAGGAATAAGGGCCTACGACAACACTTGTCGTCAAGGTCTTGGTAAAATTACCATGAATGTAACGGCGGGAGCAATAGAACATGCTACTACTTTCCAAGTAGTAGACATTAAAGCTTCATTCAATTTACTGTTGGGACGCCCTTGGCTTCATGATCTAAAGGTCGTCCCCTCATCTCTCCACCAACAAGTAAAAGCAATAGTTGGGGGAATTCCTTTCACCATCGATGCTTCACCTATGAGAATCAAGTCTATAGTAAATCCAATAATTAACGTGGAGCACGATGAGGATGATGAATATTTATGGGGCTCTAACGAAGAGGTATCCTTAATCCAGGAGGATGAAAGGACCCCTCTCTGCCACGACCCCAATTCTAACATGATCGTGAATGTTATTCTTAAGAAACAAGGACATTTTCCTGGGATGACCCTAGGAAAGAAAAAGGGAATAGAAAAACCGCTGGAGTCACTTGACCTCCCTAAATTAGATACTTTCGGACTTGGTTTCGAACCGACTCGGAAAGATCTTAAGCGAGCCCAGGAAAAATAAAAGGCAGGTAGGGACGCTTGCATCCAAAAGAATGCAATCCCAATGGATCAGTACCCTCTTACACTTAATGGCCAGTTCATAAAAGAAGGAGAGGACTATCCATGCCACGAATTTCCCGAGCCATTTGTCATAAACGACATAAGGCAGCCGGGATTTGAAATTTTCTTGGATTGCTATTTCACAGATGAAATCCCAGCTTCTGTCCAAAAGGAGAAAGCACCCCCATGCTTTGACTTTAACGTCATGGGATTATTTTTTGGGCGAGAAAAGGATGAGCCAACATACAAAGAGGATAACTGCTCGCTCATTCAAACAATAATACAAATTTAAAATTTCGATCCCTCGAAGCTAATCACTCAAGCAGAAGGATCACTGCAAGGGTGGCGCAAGACCGTCAAGGTGACTACTCCAAGCGGAAGAAAGATCTCCATCACGACAGGCAAGGACCGATGTTCGAAGATTCGTCAGAGTCAGAGTCAGAGTCTCTCCCTATATAGTCATCTAGGTCTTTAGTAGTAGCATCTTCCCCTTCTATCTCTTCTCCTAGAATAGTTAGTGATCAAGTCCCTAAGGACATATCGCTCTTTGATGTATTGATCTCAGAGTATAATAATATAATTTCTTCTCCTTACTTCTTGTGTTCTTCTTTAACCCAAGATGACGAGCATTGCTTAACTAACAATGAATAAGACAAAGAACTTATTAAAGCAATGGAAACACTTGAAAAGAAAACACCGATAATTGAAGAAATTGAAACGGTTGATATCTCAAATGATTCAACCAATAAAAGAAAAGTTAAAATCGGACTAACACTTAATGAATAAGAAAGAACCAATTTAATTAACTTACTTAAAAAGAATTCATCGATGTATTTGCTTGGTCATACGAAGATATGTCAGGCATTAATAGAGAAATAGCTCAACACACTAAACCACTAATTCCGGGAATGAAACCTGTAAAACAAAAGTTACGTCGAATGAAACCCGACATAGCTCTTAAAATTAAAGAAGAAGTCCAAAAAGAAATAACTGCAGGTTTCATCAAGGTATCTAAATACCCCGAATGGGTCGCCAACGTCGTCCCAGTTCAGAAAAAAGACGGAAGGGTAAGAATGTGTGTCGACTATCGAGATCTAAATAAGGCAAGTCCAAAGGACGAATTCCCTTTACCACACATCGACATTCTAGTGGATAACACAGCAAATCACGCACTTCTCTCGTTCATGGATGGATACGCAGGTTATAATCAGATTCTCATGGCAGAAGAAGACATGGAGAAAACAACCTTCATAACACCATGGGGCACTTACTGCTACACGGTAATGCCATTCGGGTTGAAAAACGCGGGTGCCACTTACCAACGTGAAGCGACTGCCTTACTCCCTGACATGATGCATAAAGAAGTCGAAGTGTATGTGGACGACATGATTGTAAAACGAAAAAACCGCCCAGGCTATCAAGTAGCCTTAAGAAAGTTTTTCGAAAGGCTAGGAAAATATAATATGAGGTTGAACCCATCTAAGTGTGCTTTTGGAGTCATCTCAGGCAAGCTTTTGGGTTATGTCATAACCTCTAGAGGAATAGTGATAGACCCAACCAAGATCAAAGCAATCATGTCAATGCCACCTCCCAAAACAGAGAAGCAAATTCGAGGATTCATTACCCGGTTGCAATACATAAGTAGGTTCATATCAATATTGACAAAGATATGCAAACCAATCTTTAAAAAGCTTAAGAAGAATGTCCCAGTAATATGGGATGACGAGTGTCAAAAAGCCTTTGAAAAGATCAAAGCCTATCTCGCAAATCCTCCCGTATTAGCACCAGCACTTCCCGAAATACCTCTTAGGTTGTACCTAAAAGTTACCAAAGAGACAATGGGAGGTATGCTAGCACGAGAAGTAGAAGGCAAAGAAAACGTAATCTACTATCTAAGCAAGAAAATGCTCGAATATGAAGCACGTTATACACCACTTGAGAAATTGTGCCTCACCTTGGTGTGGGCCACAACCAAGTTAAGACATTACATGCTAGTGCATATCGTCTTTGTAGTCTCCCGATTAGATCCACTCAAGTATCTATTCGAGAAATCTACACTCAATGGACGCATATCGAGATGGATAGTTAATTTAGCACAGTTTAATGTAAGGTTTATGCCACAAAAAGCTATCAAAGGATATGTGGTGTTAGACTTTCTATAGGACTTTCCAATAGAAGACTCGATGCCAATACAAGACAATGAATTTCCAAATGAAGACTTAATGGTCACCGAAGATGATACTTAGACATTATACTTCGACGGAGCCTCAAATCAAAAGGGATGTGGCGTTGGAGTATTGCCAGTATAACCTAAAGAAGAGCATGTTCCAATCTCCATAAAGCTTAGTTTCGACATTACCAACAACGCTGTTGAATACAAAGCATGCGTGGTAGGCCTTGAAACAACTTTGGCATTGGGAGTAAAAAAGTAGCGTTTATTCAGAGACTCTTCATTGATCATCAATCAAATCTCCAAAAGGTGAAAAGTAAGGAGCGAAAGTCTAGCTCCTACTAATATTTTAGAGAAGGTAGAATACACATATCTACCTAGAGAAGAAAGTCAATTTGCTGATGCCTTGGCAAGACTAGCCTCAATGGTTAGGATTCCTACAGAAATCAAGCAAATGCCTCTAACTATAGAAAAAAGGCACAAACCAGCATATATTCAGGCTATAGAAGATGATGAAATAATCTAAGACGAAGAAGAAGAAGAAGAAGAAGAAGAAGAATCGTGGTATACGAATATACTCAATTATGTCACCAAAGGAGAATATCCTCCCCATGCTGACAAAAGAGCAAAACAAGCATTAAGACTCTTGGCTTCCCAATATGTACTCATAGACAACGAGCTACATAAAAGGGTACCTAAGGGTCGAGCTCTCTTATGTGTAGGAAAAAAGGATGCTCAAAGAGCAATGAGAATAGTCCACGAAGGAATATTGGAACTCACATAAATGGTAAAATGTTAATCCAAAAGATAATGCGAGAAGGATATTATTGGACTATAATGAATAGGGATTGCCATCAATACGTGAAAAGATACCCTAAGTGCCAAATCTACGCCAATTTACAACATGTTCCTCCATCCTTTCTCTATACCTACACGTCGCCATGGCCGTTCTCTACATGGGGAATTGACATCATCGGCAAAATCACTCCCCCAGGAACAGGAGGCCACGAATATATCCTAGTGGCAATTGATTACTTCACAAAGTGGGTTGAAGCACAATCGTATGCAAAACTCACTGAAAAACATGTAGCACTCTTTATCGAGAGAAATATAATTGTCGATACGGAGTCCCACATGAAATGATAAGTGACAATGGAACTCACTTTCAAGCTGAATGTGAAGAATTGCTACAAAAATACGGCATTCAACATCATCATTCTTCCACTTATAGGCCTCAAAAAAATGGAGCAGTCGAGGCAGCTAATAAAAATCTAAAGACTATTATCGATAAAATGACGAAAAATTTTAAGGATTGGCCTGACAAACTTCACTTTGCAGTGTGGGGTTATCGCACGTCAATTTGCACATCAAAAGGAAATACGCCATTTTCCCTGGTTTATGGAATGGATGTCGTACAACCTATCGAACTAGAGATTCCATCTCTACGCATCGCATTAGAGAGCAAACTCGATGAAGTTGAATCGACTAGGGCAAGATACGAAGAGCTAATTCTACTCGTTGAAAAATGACTAGAAGCTCTACATCACACTCAGTGTTACCAAACTCGTATAGCTAGACATTTTAATCAGAAGATCAAGACAAGAAACATCAAAGTAGGAGACTTGGTGTTAAAAGCATTAAGGAAAAAAAATTTAGATCCAAGGGGAAAATTTAAACCTAATTGGTCTGGACCCTACATTGTCAAAACGATCCTGTCAGGAGGTGCAGCAAAATTAACTGACATGGATGGCAATGAGTTCTTGAACATGACAAATCTTAACCAATTTAAGAAATACTACCCATAATTACTTGAGTAGGATACTCAAGAGAGCTACGTTCGGCCTGATTCCTTAAGAAAGGATACGTAGGCAACCCTTTATGGGTGCAACCACTTTATTTTTTCCAAATCTCGCATCCTCGAATTAATAAAAAATTCGACAGAAGATCGACGAAACATCGGCGTCACAGAAAAAATCCTGGCTCCGATGAACATCAGCGCCAGACGACAGCATCCGTCGCCTAACGCCAGACTGCCGTAGCCGGCTCCAATCGCAAAATCGTGGCGCCAATTTACAGTTAAAAGTCTGGAAATATTTCGTTGTTTTTCAGAAAATTTTCGACTTCCGTACTTGAAAAAAAATTTGGAAAATTAATTCTTCGGTTTTCATTGCTTTAATAAAATAAATTTAAAGTGAATAATTTAATTCAAAAGCTGGAATTTCATTAATAAAATGAATTACATTATTGATGGAATTTAAATAAAAGCTTAAATAAATTAACTTTAAATTTAAAAAAAAACTAAGCCTTATAATTGGAAATTAAGCAATGCTCTTAATCTTCTTTTTCTTTCTTAGCCCTTTTCCAATTCTTGTCTGCTTCTTCTTCCTCATCCATAAATTTAGGTAGAAGGCATCCTCTAGAGGATCTACATTCAATCTTGGAGTATATAGTTTCCCCCTCAGCTAGGACCCCATGCTTCTTTTCTAACCAAGCTTTCTTTTCTGTGGTGTCAGCTTTCCTTTTTCCTTTATCTTTTGCAGTACTCTTCTTCTTAGACATCATAGGTGTTTTGAACTCAATTCTTTCACCCAAGCGTTCCTTAAGAGGAATCACCTTGTCACCTAGACAACTTTTCACATCAGTTTTACTCTGATTTTTCTTCACGTCCTTTGAAGGCTTCTTCAGAAGCCACTTTTTCACATCATTGGGAAAGGAAGGAGGAACCCTTTGGGTAATTACTTCCCATAAAGGTCTAGCGCTCCAATAAGCATCAAATTTGCCTACTTCCTGGGAAACAGGGAACTCGTAGGGACGACGAAGATCACCGGAAGGAATAGTCTGCAGTAGGCCGTATTGTCTTTTTACCCTGCAGGGATGATAAAAAGTCATACGGGACAAGCTTGGAAGGCGGCAGAAAGGTTTCTTGTTGACACCAACCATCCTTTCTATTTTCCACCAAGGGATGACCCACTTGATGGTAAAATTACAAGACTCGAAGACCTTCTTCCATTCATGGCGCCCCATCTTAGAGAAGCGTTTCTTCCTTCTCACGAAACAATTTGGAGTATACTTCTCAATGTTGTCTGGAAGGCTAATTAATTCCAATCTTTCCATTAGCCACATCTGTATAAATTACAATGCATGCTATTACTATACAAAATATATTTTTGATTTCTGTAATTAAAAATTATTATTTTTCTACCTGTAATAAAATTAGAGAGCCCCGAAAAGGTTCTTTTGGGTTTTTCTTTAATTCATCAAGACTAAGCATAGTCTCTCCAACTATTAAAGGCATTGGATTTCTCCCAGACTCAATTTGTTCTAAAACAGTGGATAAATTGACTGACCCTCATTATTTTTACCACTAGTAAGAAAAAATTGATTAAGCATGCAAAACAAGAAAGCCCTTCTTCTATAAACATGGAAAGATTTAGAATAAGGTCTATCAAAATAACGGCGAGCAAATTCTTTCAAATTAACTATGCTACCATCTACTATTTTTGATAGATCAGATCTCTGTCTTTTAAATTGAAGAAGTGTTCAAAATCCTTATAATAATATTCATTTATTCTAGGGATTACTACACGATCTAGTGCAGGGAAACCTAAAATAGCACCAAATTCTTCCGGCAAAGGGCTAATTTCATCATACCCTATTCTAAAGCAATGAGTATCTACATCCCAATATTCTAGAGCGGTATGAATAAAATCTGAATCAAGATCTACCTCTTTGATACCATAAATACCCCCCAAGTGAAAAACATCTAATTCTTTTCTCTCTTTGGCATTAAGTGACCGACACCATTCATGAGTGTAGTTTGTAAAACTTTTGGAAACTAGACACATGATGTTATTTTTCTAAAAGCTAAGACTTCACAATATTTTATCTCCTGAAATTATGAAGTAAATCGGCTGGGTAGGGGGCTATTTATGCACAAAATCGGAGCAGTTTCAATCCAGGAAGGATTCGGAGTCAGCGCTCATTAGCGCCAGACGCCAACTATTGGCGCCTGACGCCAGAGCCTGGCGCCAAATGCTAAGTGTAGCGCCTGGCGCTACACCAAAACGCGTGGCGCCAACTAGCGCTAATATGTGTCATCGTATGCGCTTTCTAAAAAACCGCATTTTCAACTTGATTTGAGTCTGCTAATGACTTTACGGTTTCCTTATCTTTTTTCTAAAAATTCATCTATTCCTCCCTCTTAATTAATATAACTATTATATTAATTATATTATTTTTTGGATTTTATTTAAGACTGATTCCCAAGTTTTTATAAATCCAATATTTTATTTGACTTTTATTTTATTTTTATTTTTTTTTGGGGAGAAAGTCGGATACCCTTCATCAATAATAAAAATGACGGAATTTTCGCGCAAAATTATTTTTTCACATTTCCTTGCACACACAAACATACACATAACAATAATAAAAAATGAAAAAACATGATAAATAAAGAATAAACTCATAATAGTATTTATATACAAAACATGTCTAAATAATGAGTCTAACTAAAAGGCAAAGTTCTATACAAAGTCAAAATAAAGCACAGGAATAAGCTACGCCGCCGGGGGACGTACACCCATCATCTCATAAAACTGTGTCGTACGAGGAGTAACCTATCCACCAGCTCCAGCGCCAGCTCCAATTTCCTCGGGAGGAGTAAAACACAACACAAGACCCGTCCACCCAATATCAACCTGAGGCTGAGGCTGCGGAGGCTGTTGCGATGATGAGCCGACCTCGAACATCCCATCACCTCTAAGAGCCGAGGTAGCCTCTCCATGGCCTACCGGCGCAACATGTGCACAATTAGAAGAAGAGCCTTATCCCTCTACCGCCTCAGTACGAGCAGCCTCAGAACGACCGCCCCGACCTCCCGAAGCAGTGCGGCGACGTCTCGAGCTAGACCTCGCCGGATCCCTCCGCACCTCAGGTCTCGTGCGGGTACGAGAAGGAATGGGCTGACCCTACAAACGAAACTAAGATCAGAAACATGCAAAGTAGAAGTGCTAATACAAAAACATAAGGAGGGAAGATACCTCCTGAACAACGTCGTCTCGACAGTAGGTAGCCACGTTCCTCATCCGAACGAGCTAGCTACGGAAGGCATCCATGCATCATGCCATCGCCGAAACCACCTCGCGTGAGAATTGTCAAAGAAATAAGTCAGTAAACATGCAAAACATATATGGACAAAAAGTTGTAAATAAACAAGCTTACCCGAGTCTGGTGACGAGGAATCAACCGCTCCACAAAGCGCTCGTCCACAGGAGCCGGAGGAATCATCTCCTCAATCGGCCCAAATGTCCCCTTATAATGGATAGACATAAGGGGTGGCACGAACTCAGCAGCATCATACTGACAAGGCAAAACAAAATCAGTGAAGCACCACTTGGGGGCTACTTAACGAAAGGTAAAAGCCGAAAATTATACCGCCACATCCTCAGCAGGTACAGGAACTGGAGCTAACAACGGTAGTAGCTCCTCCCCATAGCATCGCCTAGGGATCTTGTAAGATCCCCAAGGGGTACCGGCTCACTCTAACATGCTCACCAACCTCGTGGCGTTAAACATGTGACGTGGTGGAGGAGTAGGAACGACAAAGGTATCTGAGGAATGCTGAATAGCAACCCTCTCTCTAAGATACGCAACCGTTCCATAAGTCCCCAAGAAATAGCGACGCTCAGCAGAATACTGCGCGGCTAACCCAGGGACTGCCAGGTCGACCCACGGTTGGTACAACACCTCAGGCTCCTACAAAGAGTGTCTATTAGACAAGAATCTATCTAAGGCATCATAAAATGTCAAATAAGAAATGAATCATGCCAAGATAATCCAATCTCGGACATAGGCAGTGGACATCCCGACACGGCGGCTGCCCATGAAGCACTTACTGGAAGCCTGCGCGGCGACGGTCTCGCCGGCGCAGCTGAGGGGAAGTACTCGTAGAACCAGATCTACAAGAAGCTAAAGTTATCAGCAAGAGCTAACTGAAATGTAGAGCTGAACTTTATAGGGAATAAAGTATACCTCTACGACCCTCAAAAAGCCGGATAGAGCAACATTCACCCCGAAGGACCGATGTCGACACGAGTCCCGCAGGGCTCGGATGAAATGAGAATAGGCCAAGGTGGCCCAGTCATAAGTCCCGATCCGGTGTAGATCACGGACGGCAGGAAGGTAGTAAAGCAGCGCACTACTACCCTTGTCAGGCGAGAATGTCCCTGAAAGCAAGATAAGTGCAAAGATGCGCACCTTCTGCTCTCTCGGGTAGTCGCACCATCATCAAAAGCCACTGCTAGAGTTGAGCGGCGAATCCCCCTAGCACTGAATTGAGTCGAATCTACCTCAGCTCGAGCCCGAATAACAATCGAACCCAACAGCTCCTCGACCTCAAGAGAAAAGACGTCGATCCCGCTGTCGAATGGCAGCGCCACAAAGCTAAACTCTAGTCCCGTAATGAGACTGAAGTTAGTGGGAGTGACCATTATCTCACCCCAGGAGAAGTGGAAAGTGTTGGTGGTGTCTCAAAAGAACTCCACCAGAGCACGGACTACATGATGACCCCCGCTAGAGGCAACCATGGCCTCGGAGGTCTCGAACAGTGCAGTAAGCCCGCAGGACTCCCATAGAAGTCTTGTCTGATCGTCTCTAGCGATGTACATCTTGTACAGATTGCCCAAGCCGTCACAACCGGAACCATGACAGCGTGTCCTCCCAACTGTGACACCCCGTGTCACCCTCTCAGAGATGGTGGACGGGAGAAAAGTACAAGGTTCGCTCATCCCACTCAGGGAGTCAGCTGAGCGAAGTGAATGGTTCAGCATCGTCCCCTATAGGCTCATGCTCCCGTCGAACGTCTCGGGACCGTGAACCCGAACCTCGCTATCTAGCCATGCTACATTGTTCAGAATCATCATAAATTAAGGTTTTATAGTATCTAAGGTTCGCCTAGCCGCATGATTCTATGTTCGCAAAAAACAAAGTACGTAGTACTAAAACAGAGCACAAATTCAAATTGAGCATATACGGCATTTTTCAAGCAATTAAACAATTTCTTGCAATATTATAGTAATTATTGTGACAAATTGGACAAGAATTGCTAGCAAAAACATCAAGAACAAGCCACATTGTTTTCCAACCTTAATAGGTTCAAGAATGGTGATTTGTTCATTTCTTCACCAAATTGAGTCAAACAAGTCTCAAATTACTCCCAAGGCAATATATAAACATAATCAAGCAATTTCATGGCATAAAATTTGATAAACAAAAAGAATTAAGCAATTCTAATTTTGAATTTTCAAGAAATTCGAGAATAAATACGTGCGAAATTCATCAAAACCGGCGTGAGTTAGGAGGAAACTTACATAGATCGGGAAAATGGATGGAATAAGCTTTGATTTGCATAAAATTTGAGCGAATTAAGTTGAGAAACGAGCAAGAACAGATTAAATGAAGTTCTGAGAATTCTCGAGCAAGAAATGCGAACAACAGCAGCGAAAATGAAGAAGAGAAGGGTATTTAAGGAAAACCCGACTCTAGCACAAAGCGTCAGACCTTGGCGTCAGTCGATAAGCTTAGCTCCAGGCGCTAGCTCCAACGTCTTGCGCTACGGCCAGATAAGTGGCGCTGACGTTATTTATGCGGCGCCAGAACGTTCTGCCTCTCAGTACTGTTGTTCCAACTTTTTGCAATATGTTTTGGGTTTCTTGGTACGCCAGTTTGCCCCTCTTAGCAATTTGACATGATTTTTAGTAATTGGCTTGATTACATAAAGTGATCGACCTGATGAAAGATCGTCTCACTTAGCTTAAAGCGCCTAATCAATGGCTCATCGCAAAAGGCACCGACATACTGGTTCATTCGGAAAGGCACCGACATACAGGTTCACAAGCATCAAAAGTGCTGACGTACAGGCATAGCGGAAGCAAAGTTCAAGCGAGCTTTTAAAGATCGACAAGCGGAGGTCTTCGATAATATTCTTTGGAATATTATCACAACAAATGAGGATAGCTTCAAGCGAGGATATCTTCAGCAGCGTTCCCTGGCTTGCAGAGAGTTGTCGCAAGCTAGGGAACACTATCGAAGTTGTCTTCGATCATGTTCCCTAAGATGTAGAAGATGTTCACAAAGCGGAAGAGGATTGTTTCAAGCGAAGCAATCTTCGATAGTGTTCCCAAGCTTGCGGAAGATTATCATGGCGGAATTGGAAGCAGTTACAAGCGTAGCAGTTTTCAAGCGAGACGGCATTCTCTAGCTTGCAGGAGGTCATCAAAACAACAAGGATAAAGCAGCAAATCGGTTACTTTCAGAGACGTGTGCTCGACGGTGCAAGATACACGTTTCTTAACTCTCTTATCTGGTTAACTAACGCTAGTTTTGCTGGTATCGGCGTTACAAGAATGATTTAGGATCGCAGAACGTTCTGAATCATTCTCCGTCCCTATCGATACTTTGACTTTTGTTTTCGAAACTTGCGTTTCTCCAAAATCAGTCAAAGTGGGGGCTTCTGTAGACACCCAAATGTGTCTCCCCAAAACCAAACCCGGTGATGAGTACCTTTCACATCGAAACATAATCGAATGAAGTGAAAGTGTGGAAAGTTTATTGTTGTGGATATTTTTAATTTCTTTTCTCTTCTCTCTGTTTTTGAAAACCTATTTTAAGAAAAAAGTCAATCCAGTTTGGTTGGTCCATGATATGGGTCCAATAGTAGTGTAGTTGGATAGGGTTTGAAAAGAGTTTCCAACGATATATTATAAGCCCAATTCCGATGAATATTGAGGAATTTATGGCCAATTTAATGAACTAGGCCCGGTTTGAGCCTCATATGCGGCCCAATGTTCTAGAGGAGGGCCTAATATATATTTATCATTCCTATTGCAATTAGGATTTGTTTTAGTCTTCTACCTTCTTCTATAAGGTTCTTTTCATTCCTAATCCAATTAGCATTGATAAATTGACTTTTTAGAGTTTTAATCAGAATAAAAGAATGTTTTTGAGGAAAATACGATTTTATCCTCCTGTACGGGCAATTTCTATCTGATTCTAGAAAACGCGTCAATATCTTAGTCAGCGCCAAACGCAGCATTAGCGCCTGACGCTACGCTTGGAGCCTGGCGCTAGTATTAGCGCCTGGCGCTAATATCAGCGTCTGACGCTAATCAGGTTTTACGCGTCAGAGCTCTGTTTTGATTTTTTTATCTTTTTTGTTGATTTTCTTTATAAATAGCCTTCTAAAAACTCCGTTTTCATTCACCAACTCTCATCAAGATTTTCTTGATACTCTCTCTCTCTCTCTCTTTTCTAAACTAGTCTTCTCTCAAATACAAAATTCCGCATTCGCAAGACTTAGATACACCTAGCCATATTCGAAGTTGCCTTCGCCCTAGACGTGAAAGGTTTAATTGCTGAGGGTTTGGTCCCAAATCTCTCTTTCAATAATTTAATTTAATTGTTTTGTTTATTATTTTCCTTGAAGTTATTAACGTGTGTATTTTGTTATTAGAAAGAGGTACGAGGCATCCAAGTAAGTAATTTAATGGTTTTTATTGTTATTATTATGTAGAAATCATGCTTAGATTGTTATTTTAATTCCTAGTATCATGTTACGATGTTTTCCTTAATTTGATGTTTAGGGTGACAACAATAAATTCCTAGTATCATTTCTAGGGTAACTTTAATATTAAGTATGATTAAAAGTATGATGCCTTTTATGTTCTTCCTAATATTTATGATTATTAGTATCATGTTAGGGTTAAAGCTTTGATTTTTATTGTTTAGTGACATGCTAGGATTTGTTATTAATCTTTTTAGCATCATGCCTAGTATCTTACTATTATTATGCTTTAGCATGATTATGAATATTATTATTATTATGATTTATGTTGCTTGGTTAGATCTATTTATTTTTATTTCTTGATCACGCCTTTTATGCATGTTTAAAGGGAATTTGTACTTGTAATCACGCTTAATAAGATAACTAATAATCTTGTTTAGGGTTAATATGATTATAATTCAAGTGATCGCCAATTATAGATTTATTTGTGCATTAATATTCAACCAAAATAGATAAACAGGTTTAGGGTTAATCCTATTAATTGCATGTTAGTCAGAAAGCGCAGATGAATACGATCAGTTTAAAGTAGAGGTCTAATATTAGGGTAGGTTCAATCTCTTTTAGGTTGGAATTTTACCTTCATCCCCGAACTACCAGTCATAGTTCAAGACCTATTGGAGTTAACGATCTCCTGGATCGTTAAGGGGTGTAACCTTCACCTCATGAACGGTTTACAAGTTCCTAAAAAAAACTTGTTGGCGACTCTTTTGCTCTATCTTCTTTCCCTTTGGACGCCACCGTACTTTAGAGTATGATCACGGTGGGGTTCAAATTAGGGATTAACGCTTGAAATATTCCCTATAATTCCCTACACTTGTCGTTCTGCTCTTTGCTACAGATTGGGGTTCCATTATTCTCGGTTTCGGCGCCATGTTCCACTTGCTCAAGGATTTTTGATGGTGAAATATTTGGAGATCATGTAGTGTCGTGTGCTGGGATGGTGGGTAGTAAACATCGGCATAATGTTTTTCCCGACACCCTTGTTGATATTTGTTTTTGGTTCAAGATTTGCAAGAAAGGTGGTTAACGTTGGGTTGACTAGAGGCAAAAAAGGGGCTCTTCAACTTGAAAATATGTTGTTTTATTCTTGGGATAGGGGCCTTGATGTGTGTGTTGACTTGTCGGGATCTTCTCCTTTGACACAATCAGGGTTGTCTGACTTTGTTCCTGATCGTGTTGTGTCGGTTGCTGCACAGCGGAAACGGGACAAGTATGGAGCGCGTTGTAGGGCTATTGGTTACGGTCTTCTTCCTTTCTCCTTTTCGTCTTTGGGGGAATTAGAAAAGGATGTTGTTTCATTGATGAAGCAGGTACAGGCGTTCGCAAGGACTCTTGATATAGGTGCTTATGCAACTGCTCACATCTTCAGCAGGATCAAGTTCTCTATAGTTAGAGGAGTGGGGCCCAGATTGTATCTCGTCCCCCTTAAATTCTTATAATATAATAATAATAATAATAATAATAATGATGATGATGATGATGATGATGATGATGATGATGATGATGATGATGATGATGATGATGATGATGATGATGATGATGATGATGATGATGATGATAATAATAATAATAATAATAATAATAATAATAATGATAATAATAATAATAAAAATAATAATAATACAATAATAATGATAATTGTAGACACCCATCTGTGTCTCCCCAAAACCAAACCCAGTGATGAGTACCTTTCACGTCGAATCATAATCGAATGAAGTGAAAGTGTGGAAAGTTTAGTGTTGCGGATAGTTTTAATTTCTTTTCTCTTCTCTCTGTTTTTGAAAATCTATTTTAAGAAAACAGCCAATCCAGTTTGGTTGGTCCATGATATGGATACAATAGTAGTGTAGTTGAATATGTCTTGAAAAGAGCTTTTCAACGATATATTCTAAGCCCGATTCCGATGAATATTGAGGAAGTTATGGCCAAATTGTTGAACTGGGCCTGGTTTGAGCCTTATACGCGGCCCAATGATCTAGAGGATGGCCTAATATGGATTTATAATTCCTTATGCAGTTAGGAATGGTTTTAATCTTCTAGATTCTTCTAGAAGGTTCTTTTCATTCCTAATTCAATTAGCATTGATAAATTGACTTTTGTTGACTTTTTAGAGTTTTTATCAGAATAAAAGAACGTTTTTGAGGAAAATACGATTTTATCCTCCTGTACGGAAATTTCTATCTGATTTTAAGAAAACGCGTCGATTTCTTAGTTAGCGCCAAACGCCAGCTGTAGCGCCTGACGCTAACGTCAGCGTTTAGCGCTAACTTGGTTTTGCGCGTCAAAACTCTGTTTAGATGTTTTATCTTTTTGGCTAATTTTCTCTATAAATAGCTTCCTAAAAACCCCGTTTTCATTCACCAACTCTCATCAAGATTTTCTTGATTACTCTCTCTCTCTCTCTTTTCTAAACTAGCCTTCTCACAAATATAAAAATTCCGCATTCATTAGATTTAGATACACCTATCCATATTTGAAGTTGCCTTCGCCCTAGACGTGAAAGGTTTAATTTCTAAGGGTTTGGTCCCAAATCTTTATTTTAATTATTTAATTTAATTGTTTTGTTTTATTATTTTCCTTGAAGTTACTAACGTGTGTATTTTGTTATTAGAAAGAGGTACGAGGCATCCAAGTAAATAATTTAATAGTTTAATTGATATTATTATATAGAAATCGTGCTTAGGTTGTTATTATGGTAGTCCTAGTATCATGTTTAGGGTAATTTTAATATTAAGTATGATTAAAAGTATGATGCCTTTTATTTTCTTCCTAATATTTATGATTGTTAGTATCATGTTAGGGTTAAAGATTTGATTTTTATTGCTTAGTGACATGCTAGGGTTTGTTTTTAATCTTATTAGTATTATGCCTAGGATCTTGCTATTATTGTGCTTTAACATGATTATGATTATGATTATGATTATTATTTTTATTTATTATGTTGCTTGATATTTATTATTTATTGCTTGATCACACCTTTTACGCATGTTTAAAGGGAATCAGTACTTGTAATCACGCTTAATAAGATAATTAATAATCTTGTTTAGGGTTAATATGATTATAATTCAAGTGATCGCCAATAATAGATTTATTTGTGCATTAATATTCAACCAACAAAGATAAACCGGTTTAGGGGTAATCCTATTGTTTGTATGTTCGTTAGAAAGCGCACATGAATACGATCAGAATAAAGTAGAGGCCTATTATTAGGGAAGGTTTAATCTCTTTTAGGTTGGATTTGTACCTTCATCCCCGAAACCTATTGGGTTCAAGACCTTATGGAGTTGACGATCTCTAGGATCGTTAAGGGGTGTAACCTTCACCTCGTGAACGGTTTACAAGTTCCAAAAAAACTTGTTGGCGACTCTTTTGCTCTATCTTCTTTCCCGTTGGACGCCTTTGTACTTTAGTGTATGATCACATTAGGGTTCAAGTTTGAGATAATGCTTGAAATATTCCCTACAGTTTTTTGGCGACTCCGCTGGGGAGGATTTCTATTTTAATTCCTGAAATTTATTTCGGCAATGATTTAGAATGAGTGGATGAGATTCGAAACGTTCTAAGTATTTCATGTGTGTAATTCTGATTAACATTATTGTCATATGCATAAAAAAGATCTCATTGGAAAGACCATCCGTAATGAGTTAAAACATAGGGTTTTTACACGTAGGAAATTTGAGAAATATCTTTCACAACTAGGACCGAAATAACACTGCGCGAAACTGGAAAATTTTATCGAGCACAGAAAGTTGCTGAGGCATGTAGGAATTAGCGTCAGCGAACAGAAGTTAGCGCCAATATTTTGGCTTTAGCGCCAGACGACAACTCTATCGCCAGGCGCTAAAGCCAAAAGTTGGCGCCAACCTCTGATTGATGGCGCCAAATTCTTCCAATACCGAGCCAGAAATATGAGTTCTAATTTCGACCAGTTTTTAGCATTGTTTGCTCGATGCTACTTCCTGATTGAGTTTTTCTCACTTTTCTGAAACCCATATGTGTTTTACATATGGACATAACCCTCTGGGAATTCATGCTCCATCTACCTGATTGAACGCTCTGAGCAACAAAAGGTAAGTCTGAGATTGTTGAATTTACCAAACCACAGAAGCGAGTTTTTTCTAAAACTCGTGGTGTCCCATCTACTCGCGCCAACCCTTCAAGGTTAGGCTTCCGCGCGGTGCATCCAGACAATTAATCATGGACCCTCTATTGACTAACCCATATCCCGAACTTACACAAGAGTCCAAGCATGTCACATACACTCAACGCACACACCAATACACACTTTGACCATGTCTAAGAGAGTCTTGTATGCGCGTTTTTCCGTCATTTCTTTTAGGGGGGTAAGTCGGATATTAATCCTCCAATTTAAACACCATACTTGGTTCCTAAAAAATATATACATTATTTTTTCCAAAGTATGCACCTAGTTTTTTTATTTTTCCTCTTTAAAACCGTAAAGTCAAGTTGATTTGAGTCAAGTAATTAAAACGCAAAATGGTTTAAATTACAGCGCGTGGTCAAGAAAGGAAGGATGGTTAATCAAAGACAACCTTTTCGTACAAGTACAACTTTTCGACAAACCCATTGCTCGTAAGAGGAAAGCTAGGATAGTATGGCAACACAAGAAGAAGTCAATGAGCTTAGGAACCAACTGGTTACCGTGACTAAGGCACTGAAGCTCCTAACACTTAATATTGATGATCCTGTGAAACAACAACAGATGGACCTCATGCAAGAGAGTCTAAGCAAGCTATCTAGCGACTACAAATTTCAAGGGATTAGTTCACAAGGGGTCTCAGTGGACAAAGATCTTCTTCCGCAAAAAGTTCAATGCCAACGACATCCCGAAATTCAAAGCAACTGATAACCCTTATTTTCATTTAAGAGCCTTCGAGACAATAATTAGTATTCAGGGTATCGACAAGAAGGTGTTCCCCTCTCTGTTCTCACTATCTCTCGAGACCGTTAGCCAACAATGGTTCTTTTCTCTCGAGAAAGAGAAAGCCTCTTCTTGGGAATCCATAGCAAACGCTTTCGTTGATAGATACAAGTGCAACATTCAAGTTGAGACTAACCATAGGGAACTTGAAATCCTCAAGCAGAAGGAGGACGAAGGCTTCACCTCCTTCTTTAACAAATGGAGAGAAACATCAGGTAAGATGATTGAGGTGCCAAGTGAAAAAGAGTCAAACCTTCAAGAAAAATACTCCAAGCATCTCAAGTATCAAAATAATCTCCATACCTTCAAGGTCGTCTACGACATTGGAATGAATATTGAAGACGACCTAGCTAAGTTAAAAGCTGCCAACAATAACTCCAACAGTGGCTAGAAAGGAAAGAAGAACGACAATCCTTCTTCTTCCAAAACCACCCACTCGAACAACGTTAGACTTTTAACCTAGGTGAAGTCCTTGCTATGAATAATCAAGGACAAAAGATACCATTTAGGAGGAACTTTACTCCTATTGGCATGAGTTATGACACCGCATTTGATCGATTAAATGCAAAAGGTCTTATAACTCCCATTGGACCATTTGGGGACCCACCAGTCGAAAAGAGATCGGCTAACTAGAATCCCAATGCACACTGCAAGTATCACCAAGGTAGGGGCCATCTCACCGAGAAATGTTGGAAGCTTAAAGAAGCTATCCAAGACTTAATCGACAACAACAAGCTGCCATTGCCACCTGCCAGTAAGAAGCCAAGTATTGATAGTGCGCCTCTCGCTCATTCCATGGCTATATCTGTTGAGGAAAACGAGGTCGACCCCTCGTCTCTCATCAAACCTATTGAAGAAATCCATGCCATCGAATAAGAGGAGGAGATCTTTTTTGACGCCATGGATAACCTTCCAGAACCACTAAGTAAAGAGGACATACAATCGCTCACACTGTCCATGATGGAAGGATCGTATTTGCTACGTGAAACTCTCAAAGCTATAAAGGAACTTCAGAAGAAATATGACGAGGTTCCACTCCCGAAAGATGAACCCAATAGAGAATCCACACCCATGGAAACGACTTATGAGGCAAAGCGTTTTCCTTTACAAGACACCGAAAAACCCTAGAAGAGTAATAGACTCTACACTCCTATTGGGATCCCTTATATACAAATGTTCGAAATGTTCTCCGACAGTGGCGAGATCATACCTCTCGAACCAAGAACATTCCAATCATTGAAAAGGACAGATAGGTATTACTGTCAGTACCATCAATCAGGGGGTCACACTATCGAAAACTGTTTTAAATTTAAGGATTTAATTCAGAAAATTATTGATGAAAAGAAACTAGTTCAAGTTCCACAAGTAGAGGATGTAAGTATTAATGGAGTTTGGGACAGTGATGAAGAAGACGTCTATTTAAAAGACGTGGTAGGACTTCCACCTTCAGTGTTATACGCCATGGATGACTTTTGGGCTGAAGAAGACTCATCGATAGACGTCCTCACAAGATGCGAGAGAATGCAACCTCCCGTCTCAACACAACCCATGCCAACCACACAGCAAGTTCCCATACCTAACATTGAAGATAATGATATCGTCAAGCAGTTCAAGAAGACAAAAGTTGAAATGAACGTGTGGAAACTTCTGGCAACATCCCGAGAACATAGGTTGGTTATAATGAATGCCTTCGACAAAATAGGGATAGATTCTGATACCACTCCTGAGGGGTTGGCTAACTTCCTCACGAGTGATCTACCTAGTCCCATCAATTTGATCACCTTTTCTGACAAGGATTTACCTCTAGAAGGTGACAAACACTATAAGGCATTAAACCTCACAGTAGTTTGCAAGAGAATGAACGTCCCTATGACTCTTGTAGACAATGGATCAGCCATTAACATCTGTCCACTTAGAACTGTGAGGATGCTAGGTATAAGGGATGAAGATTTAACCCCGTCAACACAAGGAATAAGGACCTACGACAACACTCGTCGTCAAGCTCTAGGTAAAATTACCATGAATGTAACGGCGGGAGCAATAGAACATGCTACTACTTTCCAAGTAGTAGATATCAAAGCTTCATTCAATTTGATGTTGGGACGCCCTTGGCTTCATGACCTAAAGGTCGTCCCCTCATCTCTCCACCAACAAGTAAAAGCCATAGTTGGGAGAATTCCTATCACCATCGATGCTTCACCTATGAGAATCAAGTCTATAGAAAATCCAATAATTAATGTGGAACACGATGAGGATGATGAAGATTTATGGGGCTTTAACGAAGAGGTCTCTTTAATCCAGGAGGATGAAAGGACCCCTCTTTGCCATGACCCCCGTTCTAACATGATTGTAAATGCTATTCTGAAGAAACAAGGACATTTTCCCGGGATGACCCTAGGAAAAAAGAAGGGAATAGCAAAACCGCTAGAGTCACCTGGCCTCCCTAAATTAGATACTTTTAGACTTGGTTTCGATCTGACTCGGAAAGATCTTAAGCGAGCCCAGGAAAAATCAAAGGCGCGTAGGGACGCTCGCATCCAAAAGAAAGCAATCCCAATGGATCAGTACCCTCTTACACTTAATGGCCAGTTCATAAAGAAGGAGAGGACTATCCATGCCATGAATTTCCCGATCCATTTATCGTAAACGGCATAAGGCAACCGGGATTTAAAATCTTCTTGGATTATTATTTCACATATGAAATCCCAACTTCTGTCCATAAGGAGAAAGCACCCCATGCTTTGACTTTAACATCATGGGATTATTATTTGGGCGAGAAAAGGATGAGCCAACTTACAAAAAGGATAACTCCTCGCTCATTCAAACAGTCCTATAAAGCGAAAGCTTCGATCCCTCGAAGCTAATCACTCCAGCGGAAGGATCACTACATGGGTGGCGCAAGACCGTCAAAGTGACTACTCCAAGTTGAAGAAAGATATCCATCAAGACAGGGCAAGGACCGATGTTTGAAGAGTCGTCTAAGTCAGAGTGCGAGTCGGAGTCTCTCCCTATAGAGTCATCTAGGTCTTTAGTAGTAGCACCTTCCCCTTCTATCTCTTCTCCTAGAATAGTTAGTGATCAAGTCCTTGAGGACATATCACTCTTTGATGTAATGATCTCAGAGTACAATAATATATCTTCTTCTCCTTATTTCTTGAGTTCTTCTATAACCCAAGTTGACAAGCATTGCTTAACTAACAATGAAAAGGACAAAGAACTTATTAAAGCAATGGAAACACTTGAAAAGAAAACACCGGTAATTGAAGAAACTGAAACAGTTGATATCTCAAATGATTCAACCAATAAAAGAGAAGTTAAAATCGGACTAACACTTAATGAACAAGAAAGAACCGATTTAATTAACTTACTTAAAGAATTTATCGATGTATTTGCTTGGTCATACGAAGATATACCAGGAATTAATAGAGAAATAGCTCAACACACTATACCACTAATTCCAGGAATGAAACCTGTAAAACAAAAGTTACGTCGAATGAAACCCGACGTAGCACTTAAAAAAAAAAAAGAAGAGGTCCAAAAACAAATAACTGCAAGTTTCATCAAGGTATATAAATACCCTGAATGGGTCGTCAACGTCGTCCCAGTTCCGAAAATAGATGGAAGTGTAAGAATGTGTGTCGACTATCGAGATCTAAATAAGGCAAGTCCAAAGGACGACTTCCCTTTACCACACATCGACATTCTAGTGGATAACACGGGAAATCACGCACTTCTCTCGTTCATGGATGGATATGTAGGTTATGATCAGATTCTCATGGCATAAGAAGATATGGAGAAAACAACCTTCATAACACCATAGGGCACTTACTACTACACGGTAATTCCATTCGGGTTAAAAAACGCGGGTGCTACTTACCAACATGCAACGACTGCCTTACTCCATGACATGATGCACAAAGAAGTCGAATTATATGTCGAAGACATGATTGTAAAATCAAAAGACCACCCAGGCCATCAAGTAGCCTTAAGGAAATTATTCGAAAGGCTAAGAAAATACAACATAAGGTTGAACCCATCTAAGTGTGCTTTTGGAGTCACCTCAGGAAAGCTTTTGGGTTATATCATAAGCTCTAGAGGAATAGAGATAGACCCAGCAAAGATCAAAGCAATCATGTCAATTCCACCCCCCAAAACCGAGAAGAAGATTCGAGGATTTATTGGCCGGTTGCAATACATAAGTAGGTTCATATCAAAATTGACAATGATATGTGAACCAATCTTTAAGAAGCTTAAGAAGAATGTACCAGTAATAAGGGATGACGAGTGTCAAAAAGCCTTTGAAAAGATCAAATCCTATCTCGCAAATCCTCCCTTATTAGCACCAGCACTTCCCGGAATACCTCATAGGTTTTACTTAATAGTTACCAAAGAGACAATGGGAGCTATGCTAGCATAAGAAGTATAAGGCAAAGAAAATGTGATCTACTATCTCAGAAAGAAAATGCTCGAACATGAAACACGTTATACACCACTTGAGAAGTTGTGCCTCGCCTTGGTGTGGGCCACAACCAAGTTAAGACATTACATGCTAGTGCATACCGTCTTTGTAGTCTCCCGATTAGATCCACTCAAGTATCTATTCGAGAAATCTACACTCAATGGACGCATATCGAGATGGATAGTCAATTTAGACCAATTTGATGTAAGGTTTATGCCGCAAAAAGCTATCAAAGGATTTGTGGTGTCAGACTTCCTAGCGGACTTTCCAATAGAAGACTCGACGCCAATACAAGACAATGAGTTTCCAGATGAAGACTTGATGGTCACCGAAGATGATACTTGGACTTTATACTTCGGCGGAGCCTCAAACCAAAAGGGATGTGGCGTTAGAGTATTACTAGTGTCACCTAAAGAAGAGCATGTCCCAATCTCCATAAAGCTTGACTTTGACGTTACCAACAACGCTGTTGAATACGAAGCATGCGTGGTAGGCCTTGAAACAGCTTTGGCATTGGGAGTAAAAAAGTTACAGATATTTGGAGACTCTTCATTAATAATTAATCAAATATCCAAAAGGTGGAAAGTAAAAAGTGAAAGTCTAGCCCCTTACCAAACCTATCTAGAAACTCTTACTAATCAGTTAGAGAAGGTAGAATACACATATCAACCTAGAGAAGAAAATCAATTTGCTGATGCCTTGGCAAGACTAGCCTCAATGGTTAGAATTCCCACGGAAATTGAGCAAATGCCTCTAACTATAGAAAAAAGGCATAAACCGACATACATCCAGGCTATAGAATATGATGAAGTAATCCAAGACGAAGAAGAAGAACTGTGGTACTCGGATATACTCAACTACGTCACCAAAAGAGAATACCCTCCCCATGCTGACAAAAGAGCAAAACGAGCTTTAAGACTCTTAGCTTCCCAATATGTGCTCATAGACAACGAGCTACATAAAAGGTACCTAAGGGACGAGCTCTCTTATGTGTAGGAAAAAAAGGATGCACAAAGAGCAATGAGGATAGTCCACGAAGGAATTTGTGGCAATCACATAAATGGAAAAATGTTAGTTCAAAAGATAATGCGAGAAAGATATTATTGGACTACAATTAATAGGGATTGCCATCAATATGTAAAAAGATGCCCTAAGTGCTAAATCTATGCCAATTTACAACATGTTCCTCCATCCTTACTCTACACCTACACATCACCATGGTCGTTCTCTACATGGGGAATTGACATCATCGGCAAAATCACTCCCCCAGGAACAGGAGGCCACGAGTATATCCTAGTAGCAATTGATTGCTTCACAAAGTGGGTCGAAGCGCAATCATACGCTAAACTCGCGCAAAACATGTAGCACTCTTTATCGAGAGAAATATTATTTGTCGATACGGAGTCCCACATTAAATGATAAGTGACAATGGAACTCACTTTCAAGCCGAATGTTAAAAATTGCTACAAAAATATGGCATTCAACATCATCATTCTTCCCCTTATAGGCCTCAAGCAAATGGACCAGTCGAGGAAGCTAATAAAAATCTAAAGACTATCATCGAGAAAATGACGGAAAATTATAAGGATTGGCCTGACAAACTTCACTTCGCATTGTGGGGTTATCGCACGTCAATTCGCACATCAACAGGAAATACACCATTTTTCTTGGTATATGGAATGGATGTCGTACAACCTGTCGAACTAGAGATTCCATCTCTACGCATCGCGTTAAAGAGCAAACTCGATGAAGTTGAATGGACTAGGGCAAGATATGAAGAGTTAATTCTACTCGATGAAAAACAACTAGAAGCTCTACATCACACTCAGTGTTACCAAACTCGTATGGCTAGGCATTTTAATAAGAAGGTCAAGACAAGAAACATCAAAGTAGGAGACTTGGTGTTAAAAGCATTAAGGAAAAATGTTTTAGATCCAAGGGGAAAATTTAGACCTAATTGGTCTGGACCCTACATTGTCAAAACAATCCTGTCAGGAGGTGCAGCAAAATTAACTGATATGGATGGCAATGAGTTCTCGAACATGACAAATCTTGACCAACTTAAGAAATACTACCCATAATTACTTGAGTAGGATACTCAAGAGAGCTACGTTTGGCCTGATTCCTTAAGAAAGGATATGTAGGCAACCCTTTACGGGTGCGGCTACTTTATTTTTTTAAAAATCTCGCATCCCAGAATAAATTAAAAATTCGACGGAAGATCGACGGAACATCGGCGTCACAGAAAAAATTCTAGCGCTAGCCGATGACCGTTAGTGCCAGACGATGGCAACCATCGCCTGACGCTAGACTGCCGCAGCCGGCGCAAGTCTCGAAATCATGGGTCCAATTTACAGTTAAAAGTCTGGGAATATTTCGGTGTTTTCGGAAAATTTTCGACTTCCGTACTCGAAAAAATTTCTGGAAAATTAATTTTTCGGTTTTCATTGCTTTAATAAAAATAAATTTAAAGAAAATAATTTAAATAAAAGCTGGAATTTCATTAATAAAATAAATTACATTATTGATGGAATTTAAATAAAGCTTACATAAATTAACTTTAAATAAAAAAAATAAACTAAGTCTAATAATTGGAAATTAAGCAATGCTCTTAATCTTCTTTCTCTTTCTTAGCCCTTTTCCAATTTTTGTTTGCTTCTTCCTCCTCATCCATAACCTTAGCCAGTAGGCATCCTTTAGAGGATCTACATTCAATCTTGGAGTAAATAGTTTCCGCCTCAGCTAGGACTCCATGCTTCTTTTCTACCAAGCTTTCTTTTCTGTGGTGTTAGCTTTCCTTTTTCCCTTATCTTTTGCAGTATCTTCTTCCTAGGCATTGTAGGTGTTTTGAACTCAATTCTTTCACCTAAGCGTTCCTTAACAGGAATCACTTTGTCACCTAGACGACTCTTCACATCAGTTTCACTCTGATTTTTCTTCACGTCCTTTGAAGGTTGCTTCAGAAGCCACTTTTTCACATCATTGGGCAAGGAAGGAGGAACATTTTGGGTAATTACTTCCCATAAAGGTCTAGCGCTCCAATAAGAATCAAACTTGCCTACTTCCTGGGAGATAGGGAACTCGTAGGGACGACGAAGATCTCCGGAAGGAATAGTATGAAGTAGGCCGTATTGTCTTTTTACCCTGCAGGGATAGTAAAAAGTCATACGGGACAAGCTTGGAAGACGGCAGAAAGGTTTCTTGTTGACACCAACCATGTTTTCTATTTTCCACCAAGGGATGACCCACTTGATGGCAAAATTGCAGTATTCAAAGACCTTCTTCCATTCATGGCGCCCCATCTTAGATAAGCGTTTCTTCCTCCTCACGAAGCAATTTGGAGTGTACTTCTCAATGTTGTCTGGAGGGCTAATTAACTCCCGTCTTTCCATTAGCCACATCTGTAAAAAAATTGCAATGCAAATAAACTATTATTACTATACAAAAATATATTTTTGATTTCTGTAATTAAAATATTATTTTTCTACCAGTAAAAAAATTGGAGAGCCCCGAAAAGGTGCTTTTGGATTCCTTTTTAATTCATCAAGATTAAGCATAGTCCCTCCAACTATTAAAGGCATTGGATTTCTCCCTGATTCAATTTGTTCTAATACAGTGGTTATAATTGATTGACCCTCATTATTTTTACCACTAGTAAGGAAAAATTGATTAAGCATACAAAACAAGAAAGCCCTTCTTCTATAAACATGGAAAGATTCAGAATAAGGTCTATCAAAAAAATGGCGAGAAAATTCTTTCAAGTTAACTATATTACCATCTACTATTTTTTATAGATCCCTGCCTTTTAAATTGAAGAAGCGTTAAAAATCCTTATAATAATATGCATCTATTCTAGGGATTACTACAAGATCTATTGCAGGGAAACCTAAAATAGCACCAAATTGTTCCGGCAAAGGGCTAATTTCATCATACCCTATTCTAAAGCAATGATATCTACATCCCAATATTCTAGAGCGGTATGAATAAAATCTGAGTCAAGATCTACCCCTTTGATACCATAAATACCCCTCTAGTGAAACACATCTAATTCTTTTCATTCTTTGGCATTAAGAGACCAACACCATTCATGGGTGTAATTGGTAAAATTTTTGGTGACTAGAGACATGATATTATTTTTCTAAAAGCTAAGAAATATTTTATCAGCTGAAATTATGAAGAGAATGGGCTGGGAAGGGGGCTATTTATGCACAAAATCGGAGCAGTTTTAATCAAGGAAAGATTCGGGATTAACGCTCTTTAACGCCAGACGCCAACTCTTGGCGCCTGACGCCAGAGCCTGGCGCCAAACACTAAGTGTAGCACCTAGCGCTACACCAAAACGCGTGGCGCCAGTTGGCACCAATACGCCTCATCGTACGCGCTTTCTGCAAAACCGCGTTTTTGACTTGATTCGAGTCTGCTAACGACTTTACGGTTTCCTTATCTTTTTCTAAATATTATTTTATTCCTCTCTTTTAATTAATATAACTATTATATTAATTATATTTTTTTTGGATTTTATTTAGACTAATTTCTAACTTTTTATAAATCCAATATATTATTTGACTTTTCCCTTATTCATTTTTTTTTTTCTTTTTGGGGGAGAAAGTCGGATACCCTCCATCAATAATAAAAATGACGGAATTTTTGCGCAAAATTATTTGCACACAAAAGCATGCACATAATAATAATAATAATAATAATAATAATAATAATAATAATAATAATAATAATAAATGAAAAAACATGATGAATAAAATCATAATAGTATGTATATACAAATATGTCTAAAAAAATGAGTCTAACTAAAAGGTAAAGTTCTATACAAAGTCAAAATAAATAATAAAAAAGCACAGGAACAAATTACGGCGTCGGGGGACGTAAACCCATCATCGCATAAAACTCCGTTGTACGAGGAGTAACCTCTCCACCAGCTCCGGCTCCAGCTTCAGCATCAGCTCAGTCTCCGCGGGAGGAGGAAAGCTCAACATAGGACCCATCCACCCGAGATCAACCTGAGGCTGAGGCTATGGAGGCTGCTGCGATGACGAGCCAACCTCGTACATCCCACCACCTCTAAGAGCCGAGGTAGCCTCTCCCTGGCCTACCGGCGCAGCATGTGCATCCTCAGAGGAAGGACCTGAGCCCTCTACCGCCTCGGTACGAGCAGCCTTAGAACGACCGCCCCTACCTCCCGAAGTAGTACGGCGACATCTCGAGCTAGACCTCGCCAGATCCCTCCGCACCTCAGGTCTCGTGCGGGTACGAGAAGAAACGGGCTGACCCTGCAAAAAAAAAATTAAAATTAGAAACAAACAAAATAGAAGCGGTAATACAAAAACATATGAAGGGAAGACTACCTCCTGATCGGCATCGTCTCGACGGCAGGTAGCCACGTTCTTCACCTGGACAAGCTGGCTCCGAAGGCATCTATGCATCGTGCCATCGCCGAAACCACCTCGCGTGAGAACTGTCAAAGAAATAAGTCAGTAAACATGCATAACATATATGGACAAAAGTTGCAAATAAACAAGCTTACCCGAGTCTGGTGGCGAGGAATCGACCGCTTCACGAAGCGCTCGTCCTTAGGAGCCGGAGGAATCACCTCCTTAATCGGCCCATATGTCCCCTGATAATGGATAGACATACGGGGTGGCACGAACTCGGCAGCATCGTCTGAACCCCCTAATGGCAAGCGGTTCAAACCCCCTAATGGCAAGCGGTTTTGAACCGCATGCCTTTAGGGGGCTTGCCAATTGGCCTTTAAAATGGCAAGCGGTTCAGAACCGCTTGCCAATTGTAAACGGTTTTGGCACCAAACCGCTGCCCATTAAAGGTATTAAAAATAATAAATAAAAAATAAAAATTTGGGTTTTTTTCAATTAAATTGATACATAATCAATCCAAATGTAAAAACATTAATATTTTTATTAATTAATTGTTATAATATCATTTAATTTACACCACCAGTCACCACCCACAACAACAGCCACCAAACACCACCAGCCACCACCCACAACAACAACAGCCACCAACCATCACCCTACACCACCAACAACAAAAAAAAATACGACCAGCCACCAAACACCACCAGCCACCACCCACAACTACAGCCACCACAACACTAGTAGAAAAGAAGACCCCCACCCACGACCAGACCCCCACCCAAACCCAATCCCAAACCACAACCCCTACCCACCACGACCCTAACCCAAACCACAACCCCCACCCACCACGACCCTAACCCAAACCACAACCCCCATCCACCACGACCCTAACCCAAACCACAACAGCCACCACGACCCTTACCCAAACCACAACCCCCGCCCAGCACGACCCTAACCCAAACCACAACAGCCACCACGACCCTAACCCCAACCACAACCCCCGCCCACCACGACCACACCCCCCACCCAAACAACGACTAGAAAACGCCGATTTGGACAAAAAAAATTCGACCCACCTTAAAAAAAACATACCATCTAACCACAATGACCAACAAAAAACCGATTTGGGCTTGAAATTATGGTTTTAAAGGTTAATTTCGACCATAAAAACTCTAGATCTAGGGTTTTCATGGTCAAATTTAACCTAAAAAACTTGAACACCAACACATGCACAAAATTGCTCGATCTTGTTCGAAATTTGCTCGATTTTACTTGGGGTTTTGTTCGATTTTGCTCGAATTTAAGGAGATGAGAAAGAACAAAGAGAAAGTGAAAGAGAAGAAAGGGGCGAATTAGGGAAGAGAAGAGGAGAGAGAGGAAAAACGGGAGTAAAAATGAAGGAGGAGAGAGATGAACTCGGCGGAAATGAAAGAGGAGAGAGAGAAATAAAAGAAGGGGAAGGTGATGCGCGTTTAGGGTTTTTTTTTTAAATGGTAAGCGGTTTGGGGTTGAACCGCTTGCCAATATATCTAATGGCAAGCGGTTCAACCCCAAACCCCTTTTCATTATATATATTGGCAAGCGGTTCGCGCCAAAACCGCTTGCCATTTAAAATTACAAGACTTTAAAAAAAAAAAGGTGAATGGCAAGCGGATTTTAAAAATCGCTTGCCATTTGGAGCTTCCCATCACTTATTTTCTACTAGTGATAACATATATGGACAAAATATGCAAATAAACAAGCTTACCCGAGTCTGGTGGCGAGGAATCGACCGCTCCACGAAGCGCTCGCCCTTAGGAGCCGGAGGAATCACCTCCTCAATCAGCCCATATGTCCCCTGATAATGGATAGACATACGGGGTGGCACGAACTCAGCAGCATCGTCTTGACAAGGCAAAACAAAATCAGTAAAGCATTACTTGGGGGCTACTTAACGAAAGGTAAAAGCTAAAAAATCGTACCGCCACATCCTCAGCAGGTTTAGGGACTAGAGCTAGCAACGGCAGTAGCTCCTCCCCATAGCATCGCCCAGGGATCGTGTAAGATCGCCAAGGGGTACCGGTTCCCTCTGACATACTCACCAACCTCGTGGCGTTAAACATGTGACGTGGTGGAGGAGCAGGAACGACAAAGGTGTCTGAGAAATTCTGAATAGCAACCCTCTCTCCAAGATATGCAGTCCCTCCATAGGTCCCCAAGAAATAGTGACGCTCAGCAGAATATTCTGCGGCTAACCCTGGGACTGCCAGGTCGACCCACGGTTAGTACAGCACCTCAAGCTCCTGCAAAGAGCGTCAGTCAGGCAAGAATCTATCTAAAGCATCACAAAATTTCAAATAAGAAAAGATTCATACCGAGATGATCCAATCTCAGACATATACAGTGGACATCCCCACACGGCGGCTGCCCCCTGAAGCGCTAACTGGAAGCCTGCGCGGCGATGGTCTCGCCAGTGCAGTTGAGGGGAAGTACTCGTGGAAACAGATCTACAAGAAACTAAAGTTATCAGCAAATGCTAACTAAAATGTAGAGCTAAACTTTATAGGGAATAAGGTTTACCTCTACGACCTTCCAAAAGCCGGACAAAGCAACATTCGACCCAAAGGATCGATGTCGACACGAGTCCCGCAGCGCTCGAATGAAATCAGCGTAGGCCAAGCTGGCCCAGTCATAAGTCCCGATCCAGTGAAGATCGCGAACGACAGGAAGGTAGTAAAGCAGCGCCCTACTACCCTTGTAAGGGGAGAACATCCCTGATAGCAAAATAAGTGCAAGGATGCGCACCCGCTACTCCCGGATAGTCGCACCATCGTCGAAAGCCGCTGCTAGAGTCGAGTGGTGAATCCCCCTAGCGCTTAACTGAGTCGACTCTACCTCAGCTCGAGCCCGAATAGCAATCGGACCTAACAGCTCCTCGACCTCAGGGGAAAAGACGTCGATTCCGCTGTCGAACGGCAGTGGCACGGAGCTAAACTTCAGTCCTGTGATGAGACTGAAGTTGGTAGGAGTGACCATTATCTCACCCCAGGGAAAGTGGAAAATGTTGGTGGTGTCCCAAAAGAACTCCACCAGAGCACGGACTACATGATGACCCCCGCTAGAGGCAACCATGGCCTTAGAGATCTCGAACAGTGCAGTAAGCCCGCAAGACTCCCATAGAAGTCTCGTCTGATTGTCTCTGGCGATGTACATCTTGTACAGATCGCCCAAGCCGTCACAGCCGGAACCATGACAGTGCGTCCTCCCAACAGTGATGCCCCGTCTCACCCTCTCAAAAATGTGATGGATAGGGGAAAAGTACAAGGTCCGCTTATCCCACTCAGGGAGTCGACCAAGCGAAGTGGACGGCTCGGCATCGTCCTCTACGGGCTCATGCTCCCGTCGAACGTCTCGGGACCGTGAACTGGAACCTCACTGCCTAGCCATGCTACATTGTGCAGAATTATCATAAATTAAGGTTCTATAGTATCTAAGGTTTGCCTAGCCGCATGATACTATGTTCGCAAAAAACAGAGTACGTAGTACTAAAACAGAGCACATATTCAAATTGAGCATAACGGCATTTTTCAAGCAATCAAACAATTTCTTGCAATACTATAGTAAATATTGTGACAAATTGGACAAGAATTGCTAGCAAAAACATCTAGGACAAGCCACATTGTATTCCCGTTCTTAAAAGGTTCAACAATGGCAATTCGTTCATTTCTTCACCAAATTGAGTCAAACAAGTATCAAATTACTCCCAAGGCAATCTATAAACATAATCAAGCAATTTCATGGCATAAAATTTGACAAACAAGGAGAATTAAGCATTCTAAGTTTCAAATTTTCAAGAAATTCGGGAATAAACACATGCAAAATTCATTAAAACCGGTGTGAGTTTGAAGTAAACTTACATATATCAGGAAAATAAATGGAATAAGCTTTGATTTGCAACAAATTTGAGCGAATTTGGTTGAGAAACGAGCAAGAACGAAGCAAATGAATTTCTGGAAATTTTCGAGCAAAAAACGCGACGAGCAACAGCAGAAATGAAGAAGAGAAGGGTATTTAAGGAAAACCCGACTCTAGACTTTGGCGCCTGGCGCTAGCTCCAGCGCCTGGCGCTACAGCCAGATAGGTGGCGCTGATGTTATTTCAGCGGCGCCAGAATGTTCAGCCACTCAGTACGGTTGTTCTAACCTTTTGCAATATATTTTGGGTTCCTTGGTACGCCACTTAGCCCCTCTAAGCCATTTGACACGATTTTTAGTAATCGACTTGATTACATAAAGTGATCGACCTAATGAAAGATCGTCTCACTTAGCTTAAAGCGCCTAAGCATTGGCTCATCGCAAAAGGCACCAACGTACTGGCTTATTCGGAAAGGCACCGACATATTGGTTCATTCATTCAGCAAAAGGCACCGACATAGAGATTCAAAAGCAGCAAAAGCGCCGACGTACAGGCATAGCGGAAGCAAAGTTCAAACGAACTTTTAAAGATCGACAAGCAGAGATCTTCGGTAATTTCCTTTGGAAAATTATCGCAACAAATGAGGATAGCTTCAAGCGAGGATATCTTCGACAACATTCCCTAGATTGCGGAGAGTTGTCACAAACAGCTGAAGATGATTTCAAGCGAAGTTGTCTTAGATCGTGTTCCCTAAGATGTGGAAGATGGTCACAAAGCGGAAGAGGATTGTTTCAAGCGAAGCAATCTTCGATATTGGAGACGGTTACAAGCGTAGCGGTTTTCAAGCGGGATGGCATTCTCTTGGCAAGAGGTCATCAAAACAAAAATAAAGCAGTAAAAGAATCGGTTACTTTCAGAGACGTGTGCTCGACGGTGCAAGATACGCGTTTCTTACTCTTTTATCTGTTTAACTAACCCTAGTTTGCAGGTATCGGCGTTACAAGAGTGATTTAGGATCGCAGAATGTTCTGAATCATTCTCCGTCCCTATCGCTACTTTGACTTTTGTTTTCGAAACTTGCGTTTCTCCAAACTCAGTCAAAGTGGGGGCTTCTGTAGACACCCATCTGTGTCTCCCAAAACCAAACCCAGTGATGAGTACCTTTCACGTCGAATCATAATCGAATGAAGTGAAAGTGTGGAAAGTTTAGTGTTGCGGATAGTTTTAATATATTTTCTCTTCTCTCTGTTTTTGAAAATTTATTTTAAGAAAACAGCCAATCCAGTTTAGTTGGTCCATGATATAGGTCCAATAGTAGTGTAGTTGTATAGGGCTTGAAAAGAGCTTTCCAACGATAGAAAGTTATGGCCAAATTACTGAATTGTGCCTGGTTTGAGCCTTATATGCGGCCCAATGATCTAGAGGAGGGCCTAATATGGATTTATCATTCCTAATGCAATTAGGAATGGTTTTAGTCTTCTATAATCTTCTAGAAGGTTCTTTTCATTCCTAATTCAATTAGCATTGATAAATTGACTTTTGTTGACTTTTTAGAGTTTTTATCGGAATAAAAGAACGTTTTTGAGGAAAATACGATTTTATCCTCCTGTACGGCAATTTCTATCTGATTTTAAAAAAACGCGTCGATTTCTTAGTCAGCGCCAAATGCCAGCTGTAGCGCTTGACGCTACGCTTGGCGCCTGGCGCTAGACTTAGCGTCAGGCGCTAACGTCAGCGTTTGGCGCTAACCTGGTTTTGCGCGTCATAACTCTGTTTTGACGTTTAATATTTTTGGCTGATTTTCTCTATAAATAGCTTCCTAAAAACCCCGTTTTCATTCACCAACTCTCATCAAGATTTTCTTGATTACTCTCTCTCTCTCTCTCTCTCTCTCTCTCTCTCTCTCTCTCTCTCTCTCTCTCTCTCTCTCTCTCTCTCTCTCTCTTTTCTAAATTAGCCTTCTCACAAATATAAAAATTCCGCATTCATTAGATACACCTAGCCATATTCGAAGTTTCCTTCGCCCTAGACGTGAAAGGTTTAATTTCTGAGGGTTTGGTCCCAAATCTTTATTTCAATTATTTAATTTAATTGTTTTGTTTTATTATTTTCCTTGAAGTTACTAACGTGTGTATTTTGTTATTAGAAAGAGGTACGAGGCATCCAAGTAAATAATTTAATAGTTTAATTGATATTATTATATAGAAATCGTGCTTAGGTTGTTATTATGGTAGTCCTAGTATCATGTTTAGGGTAATTTTAATATTAAGTATGATTAAAAGTATGATGCCTTTTATTTTCTTCCTAATATTTATGATTGTTAGTATCATGTTAGGGTTAAAGATTTGATTTTTATTGCTTAGTGACATGCTAGGGTTTGTTTTTAATCTTATTAGTATTATGACTAGGATCTTGCTATTATTGTGCTTTAACATGATTATGATTATGATTATTATTTTGATTTATTAAGTTGCTTGATATTTATTATTTATTGCTTGATCACACCTTTTATGCATGTTTAAAGGGAATCGGTACCTGTAATCACGCTTAATAAGATAATTAATAATCTTGTTTAGGGTTAATATGATTATAATTCAAGTGATCGCCAATAATAGATTTATTTGTGCATTAATATTCAACCAACATAGATAAACAGGTTTAGGGGTAATCCTATTGATTGTATGTTAGTCAGAAAACGCACATGAATACGATTAGAATAAAGTAGAGGCCTATTATTAGGGCAGGTTCAATCTCTTTTAGGTTGGATTTGTACCTTCATCCCCGAACTACCAGTCATGGTTCAAGACCCATTGGAGTTAACGATCTCTTGGATCGTTATGGGGTGTAACCTTCACCTCGTGAACGGTTTACAAATTCCTAAATTAATCGTACTTAGCCACCCACCCCTCCCTTCATTTCCCGATTCTCTCTCCTCTTTCTTTCATTTTCGCTGCTCTCTCTCTCTCCTCTTCCATATCCCCTGTTTTCCCTCTCCCTCTCCTCTTCTCTTCCCTTTTCATCTTCGATCTCCTTCTCTCTTCTCTGTCGTCCTTCGCTCCTCTCTTCTTTCTCTTTCTATTTTTCTTTGTTCTTTCTCATCTCCACAAATTCCAACCAAAACCGGGTAATTTTGAGAAAAATCAAACAAAACCCCAAGTCAAATTTCAAGGATAATTTCGAGCAAATTTCGAACAATTTCGAGCAAATTCGTGCATATTTGTGCATGTGTGTGGGTGTTCAAGTTTTTTAGGTCAAATTCGACCATGAAAACTCTAGATCTAGAGTTTTTATGGTCAAATTTGACTTTTAAAACCATAAATTCAAGCCAAAATTGGTGGGTTAGATGGTCGTGGTGGGTTAGATGGTTTTTTTTTCTTAAATTTTGATTTTAGTTTTATTTTCGATCTTAATTTGATTTTTGTTGGGGGTCGTGGTGGGTGGGTGTAGGGAATATTTCAAGCATTACCCCAAACTTGAACCCCACTGTGATCATACACTTAAGCATGGTGGCGTCCAAAAGGAAGGAAGCTAGAGCAAAAGAGTCGCCAACAAGTTTTAGGAACTTGTAAACAGTTCACAGGGTGAAGGTTACACCCCTTAATGATCCAGGAGATCGTTAATTCCAATAGGTCAGGAACCATGACTGGAAGTTCGGGGATGAAGGTACAAATCCAATCTAAAAGAGAAAGAACCTAAACATGCATAAAAGGTGTGATCAAGCAATAACAATAAATATACCAAGCAACATGATAATCATCATAATTATAATTAAAATAATCATGTTAAAGCATAATAATAGCAAGACCCTAGGCATGATACTAACAAGATTAATAAAAACCCTAGTAAATCACTAAACATCAAAGATCAAAGCTTTAACCCTAACATGAAACTAACATGATATTAGAAAGAAAATAGGAAGCATCATAACAATCATACCCTAAGCATGATTTCTAATATCATAAGATCAATTAAACAATTAAAGCAATTACTTGGATGCCTCGTATCTCTTCCTAATAACAAAATACACACGTTAATTAGTAACTTCCAAGAAAATAATAAATCAAACAATTAAATTAAATAATTGAAAGAAAGATTTAGAACCAAACCCTCAGAATTATCAAACCTTTCACGTCTAAGGCGAAGGCAACTTCAAACTTTGCTAGGTGTGTCTAGTGCTAATGTATGAGGAATTTTGTTTGTAAAAGGCTAGGCTAGAGAGAGAAAGAGAGAGAGAGAGAGAGAATAAGCTTTAGCTTAGAAAGAGAGAAGAGAATTAGAGAATTCTGGTTATTGAAAAATGGAGGTCCAGGGACCCTATTTATAAGAAAATAGTCCGGAATTGATAAAAAAGAAACAGAGTCAGAAAGCGCACATGAATACGATTAGAATAAAGTAGAGACCTATTATTAGGGCAGTTTTCGCTATGTTCGATAATCAAATGACATGAAAGGTATTCATCACTGGGTTTGGTTTTGGGGAGACACATTATGGTGTCTACAGTTGGGGTCTGGTTTTAGTGGGTGTAGACACCTAAAAATGTCTCCCCAAACCAAACCCGACGATGAACAACCTTTCACCGCCATTATTGGTCGGGTTGAGTATTTAATTTTTGGAGTGCTTAAATCCATATTTCCATTTCATAAACCAACCCAATTCCTAGCCAATTTCCCCAAACCATAACTTATTTTCCTCTTTCCGTGCCTTTAAACCCAAAATAATTCATTTCGTGTCCTTTAAAATCATTCATTTCGTGTCCTTTAAAATCATTCATTTCGTGTCCTTTATATAAAAACATTTATTTCAGTTTATTTTGGTCCATATAATTGAATATTTCGATGGAGCTTTTAAAGAGATTTCCAACGATATATTATAAGCTCAAATCCGAGTTATAGCGAATAAGTTATGGCCAAAATATTAAACTGAGGTCAAACCGAACCTAAGCCCACCTTACCTACGACCCAATGATCATGTGGAGGGTCCAAATGATTTAATCCAATTCCTAAACCAATTAGGATTAATTAGAAAATTTTATAAGTTTCTAAAAGATCTTAATTATCCTTTTTGAAAAGATAAGATTAAATAGTTTGAAATTGAATAAAACTCCTTTTTTGAAAGTCCTAATTTTATTTCAATTGAAAGACGTTCAAAGATAGACAGATATTATTTTCGTGCCACATATTTTTTTATCCAAATTTTATATGGTTGGATAGCCCTTGAAATTATCTTTCCAATGATATATTATAATATCAATTCGAGCTATAACGGAAAAGATATGAATAAAATGTCAAACTATATCCAAAACTGACACCGTCTCACTATTTCGGCTATATCATTTGTTATACAAAATATTTTAATCTGATTCTAATTGGGTTAGAAATTATACTTCAATATCTTTCCAACGATATCTTATTCATCTTATTCCGATTTATGGATCAAAAGATATGATAAAAACAAAAACAGCAAAAACTGCTGTCTATCGCAAGAGTTTTAATCCGATTTGAACTCGATCTTTTCTTGATTCTTCGACCCTCTTTTTTCCCTATAAATAGAGGTCATATCTCCCCTTTTTCAATGATAAACAAGCTTGATCATAAAATAATTCTCTTCTCCCTCTTTAGCCTAAACACTAGCCTCCCCATTCTTTCACTATTTCTTCCTTTAAGCACTCCAAGGAGTCCATACAATACCTGAAGTTCTATACTTTAACCAAGGCGTGATAGGTATAATTAACTAAGGGTTTGGTTTTGGGGAGACATTTTTAGGTGTCTACAGTAGGTGGGGGTTGTGGTTTGGGTTAGGGTCGTGGGTGGGGGTCGTGGTTTGGGTGGGGATCTAGTTTTGGTGGGTGGGGTCGTGGTTTCTGGTGAGGGTTTTTTTGGTGGTTGGGGATTTGGTTTTGGTGCGTGGGGGTCGTGGTTTAGGTTAGGGTCGTGGGTGGGGGTTGTGGTTTGGGTGGGGTCGTGCTTTGGGTGAGGGTTTTTTTGGTGGGTGGGGATCTGGTTTTGGTGGGTGGGGGTCGTGGTTTAGGTGGGGGTCGTGGTGGGTGAGTGGCTGGGGATCGTGGTGCTGGTGGTGTGGGGTGGTGGCTGGTGGTTGTTGGTTGGTTGTGTAGGGTGGCAGCTGGTGGTGTGGGGTGGGGTGATGGCTGGCGGATGGTGGTGTGGGTGGAGGTGGTTAATTTATTATTGATAAGAGATGAAATAATAATTATTATCAATTTTTTTGTTAATTAATTTTTTTTATTGTTGAAAATCAGAAATTGTAATATTACAACAATTAATTAATAAAAATATTAATGTTTTTACATATGTTTTGATTGTGTATCAATTTAAGTGAAAAAAACCAAAAAAAAAATAATTAATACCCCTAATGAGCAGCGGTTTGGCGCCAAAACCGCTGCCCTTTCACTACAATTGGCAAGCGGTTCTGAACCGCTTGCCTATTTAAAGACCAATTGGCAAGCCCCCTAAGGGCTGCGGTTCAGAACTGCTTCCTATTAGGGGGTTTGAACCGCTTGCCATTACGTATTTTCTACTAGTGTTGGTGTGGGTATAGCAAAAAAAACGCATATCAGTGTAGGAATGGGGCCCACCACGCTACTGTTCACCGACATTTCTCCTCATTCTATGAGGAGAATTATTTCTCCCCATGAGGAGAATTATTTCTTCGCATTAGTGTAGGTTATTTGTTTTTTTTATTACACCCTTATTTTTTTTCTCATGTACACTTTTCTCCTCAATGATGTGAGTGCTCATAGTCAACACTTTTTTTTTCTTTACTCTATTCAGTATTCACAAACTCTACTAAGACTATATTTTTTTTATTTATAATTATGATAAACATACAAATCAACTACTACCTTCAGTTCTTGTTACTTGCAACTTTCAGAGGCATTGCGGACTATAGGCAAAAGACCCTAGGCATGTTTATTGAAAGATAAGAGTATATACTTAAGTATTAATCCAACTTATAAAAAATTACAAATTTAACTAAATTTAAAAAAATAACCCACCGGCAGCAGCACCACCTAGTTGTACATAAACCACCCACCAGGCCACCACCATCACCTACCTTCGAACCCAGCGAACCCAACATTGACAACCCTCGTCCTCAGCGACCCAAATAACAATGAACCCAATAACCACCGAACCCAACTACACTTTTATTGGACCCATATCAAGGACCAAACTAAACTGGAATGCACGTTTTTTAGATATAGGGTAAGAAAAAAAATATTTTCAAAAACAGAAAGAAGAGAAATTTTAATAAAAACATCCTCATCACTAGACTTTTTATACTTTCGCTATGTTCGATAATCAAATGACATGAAAGGTATTCATCACTGGGTTTGGTTTTGGGGAGACACATTTGGGTGTCTACAAAAGCCGCCACTTTGACTGAGTTTGGAGAAACGCAAGTTTCAGAAACAAAAGTCAAAGTAGCGATAGGGACGGAGAATGATTCAAAATGTTCTGCAATCTTAAATCATTCTTGTAACGCCAATACCTGCAAACTAGCGTTAGTTAAAATAGATAAGAGAGTTAAGAAATGCGTATCTTGCACCGTCGAGCACACGTCTCTAGAGGTAACCGATTTGTGACGATCTTCCTCGAGCTAGGGGATACCGCCTGATATGAATTTGGATGGATATAACCTTCAATCGCAGTTGAAAGGTTCGGAATCTTGAGTCTCGGTCAAGAAACGCTAAGCAACACGAGCTTAAAACCTAAACTAGGCCAAGAATACACAAGCACAAGCTTACGTAAAACTTTATAAATTTCAAATCAATCAATCATACTTTTCGTTAAACACCATCACGTATTTATAAGCTAAATAATTAGCCTAAAAATCGGTAAAACAAATTCTAATCTAACTAGGAAACTAACTCTAACTTGTAAAGATAATATTTTGCAAATATGATCCTTAAAGTTAAGCTTATCTTATACTAACCGAATTAAACTAACAAAAATATCCTAATAAATTCGGCATCTAATAATAAACTAAAAATAACAATAAAAATAATTATAATAACAATATTGATGCCTTGGAACCGCATCATACTCCCCCTCTTGAAAAAAACTTGTCCCAAGTTTTAGCAAATCATGGAACCAAGATATCATCCAAATTAATCGAACATGAGCTAAAAGAATATGTCTCCATCCAACCACGTCATGCTTATATTTTACACCAATGAATGCACCACAAACTTCAATTGAATGCTCCAAAATTTTAATTGATGACACACCTTTGTCAATGCAATCAATATAATGGAAATAATACATGAAAATATTTGTATCCCAATTATTACCATAAAAGGAAGTTGTAGAAATTTGACTTTTTGCTACCAACTTAGATAGTTCAAATGTAACCTCCTCGTCAACAAAACTAGACAAATATACACTTTTGTGCTCCATAATTTCTTTTTCTTCTACTAGTTGTTCATGAGATTGCTCTAATATGAATTTGTAAGATTATCACTCGGTAAAGATACAATCTTTTCCTCGTATATAGCCTCAACAATTGGTTGCTCTAGTTTCTCTTTCTCATAAGACATATCTTGTACACCACATATCACGTCACGAATTTGAAAACGAGCATCAATTCTATCCAAACATTCATTCATTTTCTTGATTTCCATCATAAATGCTTCAAACCAACTTTTATTTTCCATGTTTATGTGGATGAGAAAACACACAAAACCAGTCCAGAAATTGATCGAAAGTACGAGGACCAAAACCCAATGAAAACACCTCGAAAAATTCTGAAATTTTGTATACTTCTAGCCCTATATGTCTAAAATAGTCGAACGAAAATTCAGCAAAATATTCCTAGCCAAGTGATTTCAGTTTATTTTTTCCTCAACACTGCCAGATTAATTCGATTTTTGACCAGTTGTAAAGAACGAACTTAGTTTAATAGCTAGGCTACTTGAAAATTTTTCAAATTTTGCAGGTGAAAACTAGACAAAAAATTAACCAATTTGAAAAAACGAATCACCTCAAAATATTTAGAAACGAAGGAGAACCAAGTCGATCAATATGACATTCGAAACTGAGTTTTTTGACACAAATTGTCAAACTCGCCCCTCGTCAAACAGCAGTCACACCAATTTGATATGATTTTTGATGGATATAACCTTCAATCGCAGTTGAAAGGTTTGGAATCTTGAGTCTCGGTCAAGAAACGCTAAGCAACACGAGCTTAAAACCTAAACTAGGCCAAGAATACACAAGCACAAGCTTACGTAAAACTTTATAAATTTCAAATCAATCAATCATACTTTTCGTTAAACAACATCACGTATTTATAAGCTAAATAATTAGCCTAAAAACAAATTCTAATCTAACTAGGAAACTAACTTCTTTCAAAAAAAAAAAAAAAAAAAGGAAACTAACTCTAACTTGTAAAGATAATATTTTGCAAATATGATCTTTAAAGTTAAGCTTATCTTATACTAACCGAATTAAACTAACAAAAATATCCTAATAAATTCGGTCATCTAATAATAAACTAAAAATAACAATAAAAATAATTATAATAACAATATTGATGCCTTGGAACCGCATCACCGCCTGAAGACTGCTACGCCTACAATTGCCTCTAATTTCCGCTGTGATAGTCTTCTGCAAGCCAGAGAATACTATCGAAGATTGCTTCGCTTGAAACGATCTTCTACCACCTTGTGACCATCTTCCGCAAGCCAGGGAATATGATCGAAGATAACTTTGTTTGAAATCACCTCCAGTTGTTTGTGACAACCCTCCACAAGCTAGGGAACGCCGTCGATCAATGCTGCTACATCTCAAGCCTTTTTCCTAAATCATAATGACAACCTTCCCGATCATAGCAAAAGTCTTCGAAGACCGCCTCATCACAAACCGCCCTTCTCAAATCTTGGTGACAACCTCCACAATCTTAGCGAATGTCGTCGAAGACCGCCCATCTCGTGCTATCGTTCCAAATCTTAGTGCCAACCTCCACAATCTTAGCGAATGTTGTCGAAGACTGCCCATCTCATGCTATCTTCTCAAATCTTGGTGAGAATCTCCACAATCTTAGCGAACGCTGTCGAAGACCGCCCATCTCGTGTTATCTTCTCAAATCTTGGCGAGAGACCCTTTAATCTTAAAGTCCCCCTGTTGAAGACTTTTTTATCTTGAATCTTTAAATCGACCCTTCCATCTTTGGAAAATCCTTCTCAAGAACCATATCTAAGATTCTTAAAGGCTTCAAATTGATTTGTGGAAATCTCTCATCCTAGGAATTCTTTGTGAACCAATACTTTGGTGCTTGCGATGAGCCAATGCTTAGGCGCTTTAAGCTGAGTGAGACGATCTTTTGTCAGGTCGATCACTTATTGCGATTGTAATCAAGCCGACTACTTAATCATGTTAAATTTCTTATAGGGGCTAACTGGCGCACCAAGGAACCCGAAAATTGCTGCACTAGGTCCGCATAATCTAATATAGGGGCCACGCATTGTGTCGCCGCACCAGCGCCCGCTGAAAAATGTGTCAGCGCACTTTGCTTCTAGCGCTAGAGTCGGGTCTTCCCTATTTGGCCTTTGTTGCTGCTGTTCGTTGCTCGGTTTCGCTCCGAACTTTGAACTTGGTCGTTTCCTTTCAACCAAATCCGCTCAAATCTTTTGTAAATTAAAGCTCTTCATCTCTAATTTACTGATCCATGTAATTTTTCTCAAACTCCTTTCATCTTGGAATAATCTCATGTGTCATATTCACGGTTTTTTCGAAAAAATCCGGGAATGCTCTTGCTTCCTGGGATGCACCTGCATTTATATTTTTTACTATAGGACTTTTCTCATCTCTTTAGTTATCTTAGGGTTGACCAAAGGCTTAGTGTTGCTTAACTCATTAAGACTTAATGTGTTTCAAACATATATGACTTTTCATGACTTGACTCAAAGTGTTTGACTCAATTCAAGATGATATGACACGACATGACTCAATGTTCCTAACTCGTGTGTGCATTATAGTGTGAAGTAAAAATTTTCCGTCATTTTTTTTGTGGAGGGTACCAACTTTCTCCCGAAAAAGAAAGACACAAAAAAGAATCAAAGTGTTTAAGGGTGCATGTTAAATGAGCTTAGTCAAATATATGTGTTTGATGTGTTTCTTAAGATGAAAGGAACAATTCATCTTAGGCTATCCTAGTTGACTTGATAATGGAAGTATTTAGGTAACTTAGGCACAAAGACTAAGCACTTCATACTTCATGATGCAATGATGATTGATCTTGGTATGACAAGGCATGCTTCAGCGTTGTGTTAAGATTTTATGACAAAGGGTTCCTAAGGGAAATATATTTGGTCATGTATCTGTGATGTGTGTGATAGTGACACTAAAGTTAGAGCGCAAGAGCTAAGTGTGTGGAAAAATATATTGAAAAGAGTCAAATGGTGGTGACTCTTAAGCTGGGTAGGCTAATAATGTAAGGATCAAGCCCCCAAGTCTATCTCAAAGTGAATAAGGATAAGCATAGGAGATCCCCTTGATATGATCAATTATGAACATAAATATGAATGCATTTTTATTACGGCCGCACCTCGATGAGAGTTTGCCTACGTATCCGTTAGGAATGAGGCCGAACGTAGATCTAGCCAAACCTCGCACAAGTGTGTGTATACCTCAAAAAGGTCTTTTTAATGGTTGTAACGTGGTTAGGCTAAAGGTTGAAGAAGAAAGGGATAAAAGCTCAAGACCCTAGATAAGCCCCCAAGGTGTGCAACCTTGCTTTTGAATCTTTATATTTTTATGCTTGAGGCTTTTAACTATTTTTTAGCTCTCTTTTCTCTTTTTTTGTTTATATTTTTCTCTCTCTTTTGCTTTAGCATTTATTTTATTTTTATAAGTGTGGGCAATCCCGATCATGCGGTCTATCACTCACTTGGTGTAGACACCCATTTGTGTCTCCCCAAAACCAAACCCAGTGATGAGTACCTTTATTTTCTTTTCTAATCGAATGAAACGAAAGTGTGGAAAGGTCTAGAGTTGCGGAAAGTTTTATTTCTTTTCTTTTATTTTCTCTTCTCTCTGTTTTTGAAAACTTTATTTTAAGAAAATAGCCAATCCAGTTTGGTTGGTCCATGATATGGGTCCAATAGTGGTGTAGTTGGATGGGGCTTGCAAAGACCTTTCCAACGATATATTATAAGCCCAATTCCGATGAATATTGAGGAAGTTATGGCCAATTTACTAAACTGGGCCTGGTTTGAGTTTTAAGTACGGCCCAATGATCTAGGGGAGGGCCTAATATGATTTATCATTCCTAATGTAATTAGGAATGGTTTTGGTCTTCTAGAACATTCTAGAAGGTTTTATCATTCTTAATTCAATTAGGATTCTTTAGAGTTTTAATCAAGATCAAATAGCATTTTCGACTGAAATTATGTACGGGAATTTTATCAGATTTTCGAAAATGCGTTAAAATCCGGTTTGGCGTCCAACCCCAGGCCTTGGCGCTTGGAACCAGGATTGGCGCCAGACGCCAGCCATTGGCGCCTAGCGCTAGCCACTGGTCTTGGCGCCAATGAGCCAGGGCTGGCGCCAAGTTGGTTTTGCGATCTTCAGACTCTGTTTTGATAAATTATCTTTTTTTGGAAGTTTTTCTCTATAAATATCGTATCAAAAACTCCGTTTTGATGGAAGGATTATCATCTATCATTCACCACTTCTTTTATTCTTAAGTTTTAATAAATTCCGTTTTCATTCATCATCTACAATCATCAATCGTCAACAATTAATTTATGAATCATTAATCTTTTAGCATTCTTTCTAAACTTTGCTCTTTAATAAAAAATTCCGCATTCACAAGATCTAGAAACACCTAGCCATATTCGAAGTTGCCTTCGCCCTAGACGTGAAAGGTTTTAATTTCTGTGGGTTTGGTCCCAAATTTCTCTTTCAATTATTTAATTTAATTGTTTTGATTACTATTTTCCTTGAAGTTACTAACGTGTGTATTTTGTAATTAGAAAGAGGTACGAGGAATCCAAGTAATTACTTTAATGGTTTAATTGATTTCATGTTGTAGATATCATGCTTAGATTGTTATTCATGATATTCCTAGTATTATGTCTAGGGTGTTTTTAATATCAAGTATGATGCTTCCTATGTTCTTTCTAACATTTATGATTATGATTGATTTATGATTATTTATTATGTTGCTTGATATTTATATTATTTTATATTGTTATTGCTTGATCACCTTTTATTGCAGGTTAAAGGGAATTTGTACTTGTAATCACGCTTAATAAGATAATTAATAATCTTGTTAGGTTAATTGTGATTATAATTCAAGTGATCGCCAATAATAGGTTTATTTGTGCATTAAATTCAACCAACATAGATTAAACAAGTTTAGGGTTAAATCTATTGATTGTATGTTAGTCAGAAAGCACACATGAATACGAGCAGAATAAAGTAGAGGCCTATTATTAGGGCAGGTTCAATCTCTTTTAGGTTGGATTCGTACCATCATCCCCGAACCCTTATTTGGTTCATGACCTTATGGAGTTGACGATCTCTTGGATCGTTAAGGGGTGTAACCTTCACCTCGTGAACGGTTTACAAGTTCCTTAAAAACTTGTTGGCGACTCTTTTGCTCTATCTTCTTCCCTTTTGGACGCCACCGTACTTTAGTGTATGATCACAGTGGGGTTCAAGCTAGTGGAATTTTTAAAGGCTTGAAACTATTCCCTACACTTGGCATTCATGTTTCTTAGCAATGGTACCGAGCACTTGATAAGAAATGCAATCTGAGACGTGTTCATATCAAAGACATTGGAACACTTGCCCTTTTGTACACTTTTATTGTTTTTGCAATTTTATTTATGTTGATCTTTTGAAATCACTGAAACTTTTTAAAATTGCATAAGTTGCACACTTTCCCATCCCAAGGTTAGGTAGATGTGGGTTGAAGAAAGAAAGGTCTAACGTTATACGAGGCTCAAAGTGGTTTATCAAGAAAAGATTGTATATTTGAAGGGTGAAAGGTATGGTATGGCAACAAGAGGTGCCTCAAATCATTGATATACCTTGTGCTTAGTTTGATATACTTTTTTTTAGGCAATACAATGATCATATGTAAGGAAATAAATGCTCTTTTTATTTAAAAAGTGAAGGGTAAAAATCGAACTCTAAGAAATAAATTCAAGGAGGATGAAGGGTGCCAATGCTAGACTTATTGGGAAAGGGTTTGAAAAAAAAAAAAGAAGAATAAAGCATGAAATCTTGGTGAGAAGCTTGCCTTGTGCATTTGTTTCATCACTACCCTCATTTTTTTTTTTTTTTTTGTCAATCACATGACTCAAACTCGATTTAACATGCATGCATGGAAGAAGGTAGGAATAATGAAGTTTTTGATGTGGAGAAAGCATGTAGAGAATGGAAAGATGACGTAGATGGAGAGATATGAAAAAATAGGAATAGAATGTACCCCCAACTCAAATGACGGAAAAAACCGACTCATGCATGAACCTAAGACATGGTCATGGTGTGAAAAGAGTATGTACAAAGTGTGTTCTAAGACTAGTGAGTTTAGGTGACATGTTAAGACTTGTGTCATGACCATGTGACTAGACTCAAACAAAGAATAAGTTAAGACCTCATGTATGTGCACTAAACTGGACAGGTTGTAGTATTTTAGTCTTAACTTTTTATCTGTGACTCTGATTGGGACGAAACCAACGCCAAATTAAAGATAAAAATCGGGGCTACAGATCCATAGGTTGTACGACTCGTTACTATTTCTAGAACTTCAACTATGACCAAAACAAGTTGACGTTTGTGCAGTATACAGGAATAAAAATCCGGGTTGACTCAAAGAAACTGTGACTCGGTTTAAGGTATATTTTTAGCTCAAATTAATTAATTAATTAATTAAACAAAGTCCTTTAGTCATTGGTTATTTTATTTAAGCATGTTTATAAACACAAGTCAAACCAAACGGTCAGTTTAGTCACATAATAAGTGCACAAGTAAGAGATGCACAAGTAGTCAAGTAGTCACAACATGATGCAATGAGTTTGAAACCTAACCATGGCTCTATTTCTATAAATTTCAAAGATATATGTTAGTAAAAGAGTGTCCATGGTTATGAGTCTGGATGCACCGCGCGGAAGCCTTACCTTTGGAAGGGTTGGCGCGTGTGGATGGGACCCCGCGAGTTAAACTCGCTTCCATGGTTTGGTGAATTCAACAATCTCGGATGTACCCTTTGTTGCCAGGAGCGTTCGATTGGGTAGATGAATCATGAATTCCCACAGGGTTATGTCCATATGTAGAACACATATGGGTTTCAGAAAAGAGAGAAAAACTCAATCAGGAAGTATAATCGAGCCAACACTGTTAGAACTAGTCAAAACAAGAAGGCAGAGTTTTGGCTCGATATTGGAAGAACTTGGCGCTAGACAATAGAGTCTGTCGCCAGAAAATAGCTCCGTCACCAAACGACAAAGTTTTTCCCAGGCGAAGAGGCTATTTCACAGGCGACAAACTCTGTTTTCTCAGCACTAGTTCCTACATGCCTCAGCATCTTTCTGTGTTCTTAGAATTTTCCAGTTTTCACAGTATTATCTCGATTCTAGTTGTGAAAGATATTTCTCAAATTTCTTACATGTAAAAATCCTATGTTTTTTACTCATTACGGATGGTCTTTTTAATGAGAACCTTTTTTTATGCTTATGCCAATAATGTTAATCAAAATTACGCACATGAAATACTTAGAACTTTTCGAGTCTCATCCACTCATTCTAAATAATTGCCAAAATAAATTTCAGGAATTAAAATAGAAATCCTCCACAGTGCAGTCGCCAAAAAACTATAGGGAATATTTTAAGCATTACCCCAAACTTGAACCACACTGTGTAACACCCAATAATTCTCTCTTTAAACCTGTGAGTACCCTGAACAAAATCTAAGAGAATTACTAGCGTGCTACCGCCACATGTTCAAACGTTAAGGCTATATCAGAAATTACCAGCGGAAAAACTAAAACAGTTATAAATAAATTTCAAAACCAACAAATAAAACCAAAACAAGTGTTACAAGTTGGAACCATTAAGGCCCTTATTCAAAATCCAAACTAGAAGAAGTAGTATAAAAATAAAACCGGGTTTCAATAAATCCAAACCCATGAAAAGATATAAACTGCGAACAAAAACCAACTCTCCACTCAAAATCCCACAACCCTGATGCGGATGCTGCATGTGTAAGAACCTGTGGTTAATCTGCTCCCCAATATTACAAGTGTAAAAATTGGATCGTCACAGGGTCATTGAAAGGCAAAGGCCATGACCAAAGAAAGACACACAAAGCACGCAGTCAGCAAAGCTGAGTACATACAAGCTGCGAAATAGATTAAGAAATCCCTAACATGCTACTAATAATCAATCATCATGCAACATTAAATTATATACTCAACACACGACTCAACTATCAAATTTATTAAGACTTCACTAGTTGATAGTAGCTAACTCATTTCAATTTATTCATTGGATTAAGCAATAGACAAGGTTGTCCAACCCATGCTCCATTTGGAACATCAAAAAAGAAAACCCCATGCTTCCTTTCGAAAACATCAATAAACATCCAACGACCACGGGCGCGACTCCGTGACCGTAGTTAGTATGAGATCTCACCTAACTCCTAGTTTTGAAAAATATTTGAAATAAGAGACTCGTAGATCAGACGGTCTCGAAAATAGTGCACAGCTAATACCCCGTGTACCTCAACCTCTGATTGTCATTACTCCAGGTGTGCACCAATCTAGAGTTTTATTGCTCATCCATCTTGCACTTTACGTGATTTACATGTTTAGACTTGGTGATGACTCATATGCAAATAATACAATCAATCCAATATCAATTCAATCAAGTAAAACAAGTTTTCAATTTCATATCTTGATTTATTAGTGACAAGCAACATTTATTATTTATTCCATTAACTATTTCGGTGTATAAACACCTTGAGTGCATAAGGCACCCCAAAACCTTAATCACGTCTTATAAGACTTGAATTCTTCCTTCGCTCATTCTATTTCAATAATCATGAATGAGTAATAAATAAATCATTCCACATATTCACATACCTTTGCCTCTAAGCGCATCTTGCAAAATTAATGCATAAATAATACTTGCAAAGCAACATAGTGCACAACATACCGAAATCACAATGTATAACTGTAATACCCGAATATTTTGTGATTTTATAAAATTTAAAAATAAATTTTTAGTATATTTCAAACTCTATCTTTTATTTTAAATAATTATAAAGCCCTATTTTATATTTAGTTGGACTCTTATTTACAAAACTACTAATATTTATTTCAACCTTAATTATATATTTTATAATGGTTGTTCGTGCGCCTGTTTGTGGCTCTTTGTTAATCATGCTTTTGATCAATTTTCACCTACCCTTGATACTTACATCATCAATCAATTTGTAGCTTTGATCTTATTTTCACCCATTGACTATATTATACGTATGCAATTGTGAACCAATTTTCAAGAGACCAATCTCATTAAAGCCTTTCACGCATATGCTATAAGTGTAATACCATCGTCTCGCTTTCTATTTGGTTTGATGAGCAGCATGTCGATTATTGCTATTATTCTATCATGAAATTTGGTTTATCGTCTCCCTAGGTAATCACTATATCAATTCTTTGGAGTCGTATGCTTAATTTATATACTTTTGTCTCGTAATCACACTAAATTTTAGAGATGTTTGTATTATATTTCATATTATTATTATGTGTGATATGATTTATTAATGGTACTCTTTGTATATATGATTAATTATTATGATATTGTATGATTTGATTTGATTTTAATATCATATTATTTTTGTTGTAGTATATATTGATTGTACAATTAATTCTAGGGTTTTAATGTTGTTTCTATAGGGAGTATTGTTTTATCAAGGTTTTAGATTTATTAATGCAGAGTATTATTTTTGGGTTGTAAGTTGATTATCTGAGTATTAGTTTTATTTCTCTAAGAGTTGAGATGTTTATGATCGAATTGTCATGTTATTTGGGAACATGTGCCAATATTGAGAATTTATTATCATGTGAAAGATTACTTGATCGATGTATGAGATCAAAAGATTGAGATTATTATTTTGTTCTTGGTTTGAGGCTCAACGTTGTATACCTTAGTCCTTGGCATGTTGGTAAGCAGATGATAATCATGAGTTAAGAATGAGGTACAATCTTTACTATTTGTTTTTCTATGGTCCCCTACAATGGGAATTGGCCCGTATGTGGTCTGGTTCAAGGTGTTTTCTGGTTATTGGGAGTATTCAAGTTTTTATACTTGTTGGTTTTATTCGAATTACCCATGTCCAAGGCTAGGTATAGAAACGAGCATGGCACACTTATGGGTTATATGAGTTAATTAAGTAAAAATTCGTATTATTATTCGAGGTTGAGTTGTTAAAGGTTATTTTCATAGTACAATGTGTAATGTAGTTTCGAACTACATTGTTTAATTGATCTAGTAGTGTTAGTTATTATATTATTCTTTGTAATCTGATATGTGGTGATTACTCAGCTTTTTGCTAACGTGTGTGTTATTTTGTTTTGCTACTTGTGTTTGCGGCCATGTCTTTTTCTTATGGTGGCCCTGCGACGATCTATTTTGGAATTTGTCCTTAATGGTGAGCAGTCAAGTTTGTATAAGCAGGTTTGATCAAGTGATCGTAGCTAAAGGGAGCTCAAGTGATCGATTAGTATGTTATAACGATTTGTAAAGTTGTAAATAGCTCACCTAGATTATTGGGTTGTATTTATTGGGATTTTTGTAAGCCTTAACGCTCGACAGGTTGTTGAGTGTGGCGGTAATACCTCCGATTTAGGAGTATGCTTCCGCAATTTTATTTAAAGGTTGTTTATTTTTCCTTTAATTCTTATTTATTTTCAGTTAGTAAATCGGGGGTGTTACAATAACCAAACAATTACGCCCAGTCTTCTCTATACATGAAACTAGGTTCTCGATACATCCCTAAACATGCTTCTAAAGGCAAGGTTTCGTAACTAGTACGTACCTTGAGTATACGAATTGGTTGGCCACTTAACCAACTATAAATCACCTTCTATAAAGTCCTCTCCTAAACCAAACAATAAGATCTCAATTAATACTCAAACAATCAAATTTACAGCAATACAACTACTTTAAAACCCCCTAAACCATTGAAATAATGCCTTTAAATTACTCACAATAGTCAAAGTTAATAATCCAATAGTTCAACTATAAGTTTATATGTTAAAATCATGAGAATATAGCTTATTACATAAAATTCCAGCAACTTTAAAGTACGGATTATAATTTGAAATTTTAGTTTAAGGTTATAAGAAAACGTCATAAACATCTCTACTTGAAATAATCATTATATAGTAGGTTAGTATGTCGAAAACCTAAAAATTCATTATAAAACCATGATTTAAAACCTTTCAAACCAAGACTAAAAATCTGAAAATTTAATTTAATAATAGAATGTATGAATGCAACAATCTAAACTTGAAATATATAATTAGAATTCAATTAGTTTCATAAAAACTTAACCAGACCTTCAAATTTCACAACTTAAACCCTAAAATATACGTAATTCAAATCTGAAAATTAAAAAAAAAAATGAACTTAAACATAATTTACACATAATATAATTAGATAACTTAATTAACACGTTTTAAACCCTAAAACCATGAAAAATCAACATTTAAACCCTTAATTTTTAATTAAACCAAATCTGAAATTTTATTTAATAAATTAGACATGATATAACTCATAAATTTATAATCTTTTGTAATTTATATACATAATCAAACCATAATAATAACAATTAAATAACGAAATTAATAAAGATTTAAACTTGGGTTGAATTAACAAAAGAAGAGAAAACAAGAGGAAGAAAGGAGCAAGAGGCAAACTGTTGCGGACAGGGGGCTGCGGTGGACGCCGGAGCAGCGGTGGCGGCAACGGTGGTGGCTTCGGTGGTGACTGGTGGCGCCGGGTAGCAAGCAATTTTTTTTTTTTTTTTTTTGGAATCGTGAATAGCAGAGAAGGATGAGGAAGGAGGTGAATGAATTTTTTTAACGTGAAAGGGAAAGGAGTGTGAGGGTTTTCGGGGTTTATATTTGGACCAAAGTTTCATAATTTTATTAGGAATAGGAATTGTGTGGTTTGGGCTTGAATAAAAATTAAGCATTGGGCTACTAACTTAAAAGAAGTTATGATTTAAATTAAAACTTAATAGTTTTAGCTTACTAATAATGAAAATCTTATTACTTTACATCAAAATAATTCATACTATAAAATTGAAATAAAAATATTTGTATAAATAATAAATAAATATATTTTAATTAGATTGAAAATATGGGGGATTACACACTGTGATCATAAACTTAAGCATGGTGGCGTCCAAAAGGAAGGAAACTAGAGCAAAAGAGTCGCCAACAAGTTTTAGGAACTTGTAAACCGTTCACAGGGTGAAGGTTACACCCCTTAACGATCCATGAGATCGTTAACTCCAATAGGTCAGGAACCATGACTGGAAGTTCGGGGATGAAGGTACAAATCCAATCTAAAAGAGAAAGAACCTGCCCTAGTAATAGGCATCTACTTTATTCTTCTCGTATTCATGTGTTCTTTCTGACTAACATGCAATCAATAGGTTTACCCTAAACCTGTTTAATCTATGTTGGTTGAATATTAATGCACAAATAAAACTATCATTGGCGACCACTTGAATTATAATCAAATTAACCCTAAACAAGATTATTAATTATCTTATTAAGCGTGATTACAAATACAAATTCCCTTCAAACATGCATAAAAGGTGTGATCAAACAATAACAATAAATATACCAAGCAACATGATAATTATCATTAAAATAATCATATTAAAGCATAATATAGCAAGACCCTAGGCATGATACTAACAAAATTAATAACAAACCCTAGCAAGTCACTAAACATCAAAGATCAAAGCTTTAACTCTAACATGATACTAACATGATATTAGAAAAAAAAAAATAGGAAGCATCATAACAATCATACTTGATATTAGAAATTACCCTAAACATGATACTAAGAAAAACATCCTAACATGATACTAGGAATCAAAATAATAACCTAAGCATGATTTCTATATCATAAGATCAATTAAAGCACTTAATTGGATGCCTTGTATCTCTTTATAATAATAAAATACACACGTTAGTAACTTCCAGGAAAATAATAAATCAAACAATTAAATTAAATAATTGAAAGAAAGATCTAGGACCAAACCCTCAAAAATATCAAACCTTTTACATCTAGGGCGAAGGCAACTTTGAAATTGGCTAGGTGTGTCTAGTGCTAATGTATGAGGAATTTTGTTTGTAAAAGGCTAGGTTAGAAAGAGAGAGAGAGAATAAGCTTTAGCTTAGAAAGAGAGAAGAGAATTAGAGAATTCTGGTTATTAAAAAACGGAGGTCCAGGGACCCTATTTATAAGAAAATAGTCCGGAATTGATAAAAAAGAATCAGAGTTCGAAAAGGAATAAAACACGCTTTTTTCGCCAGCGACAGGGTCTGTCGTTTGGCGCTACAAGACAGTTTTTGCGGATTTTGTTTTATCATATCTTTTAATTTAGAAGTCCAAAAAAGGCATATAATATGTCGTTGGAAAGCTCTTGAAGTCTACTTTCCAACCCAATTAATATCATATAAAACTATTCTTTAAATAAAAAGATATAGCTGAAATAATGGAAGGGTGTCAGTTTTGGATAGAGTTTTGTATTCCATTCATATCTTTTTCGTTATAGCACGGAATTAATATTATAATATATCATTGGAAAGATAATTTCAAGACTATCCAACCATATAAAATTTGGATAAATATTATGAGGCAAAAAAGTAATATCTGAATATATTCCATTTCTTACAAAACAATGATTCTCAAAAGGAGTAGTTTTATTCAATTTCAAACTCTTTGAAACATAATTATCAATCCTAACTCCATTAGGATTTAAGAGAACATTCTAGAGTATTATAGAAGACTATAATAAATCCTAATAGATTTAGGAATGATAATTAATAATAGGCTCTCCTCTAGATCATCGGGCCGTATGTAAGAACCAAACCGAGCCAAGTTTAGTATTTTGGCCATAACTTCCTCATTATTCATCGCAATTGGGCTTATAATATATCGTTGGAAAGGTCTTTTCAAGCACCATCCAACTACACTATTATTGGACTTATATAATGGACCAAAATAAAATATAATGCACGTTTTTCATAAATAGATTAAGAAAAGAAATATTTTCAAAAAACCGAAAGAAGAGAAATTTAAATAAAAACATCCTCATCACTAGACTGTTCACACTTTCGCTATGTTCGATAATCAAATGACATGAAAGGTATTCATCATTGGTTTTGGGGAGACGTATTTGGGTGTCTACAGTGGGGGGTCTGGTTTTAGTGGGTGGGGGTTGTGGTTTGGGTTAGGGTCGTGGGTGGGGGTCGTGGTTTCGGTGAGGGTTTTTTTGGTGGGTGGGTATTTGGTTTTGGTGGGTGGGGGTCGTGGTTTGGGTGGGATCGTGGTTTCGATGAGGGTTTTTTTGGTGGGTGGGGATCTGGTTTTGGTGGGTGGGGGTCGTGGTTTGGGTGGGGGTCGTGGTGGGTGAGTGGTTGGGGGTCGTGATGCTGGTGGTGTGGAGTGGTGCTGGTGGCTGTTGGTTGGTGGTGTAGGGTGGCGGCTGGTGGTGTGGGGTGGTGGTGATTAATTTATTATTGATAAATTGATAAGAGATGAAATAAGAATTAGTATCAATTTTTTTTGTTAATTTTTTTTTGTTGAAAATCAGAAAATGTAATATTACAACAATTAATTAATAAAAATATTAATGTTTTTACATATGTTTTGATTATGTATCAATTTAAATGAAAAAAAACCAAAAAAAAAATTAATACCCCTAATGAGCAGCGGTTTGGCGCCAAAACCGCTGCCCTTTCACTACAATTGGCAAGCGGTTCTAAACCGCTTGCCTATTTAAAGACCAATTGGCAAGCCCCCTAAGGGCATGCGGTTCAGAACTGCTTCCTATTAGGGGGTTTGAACCGCTTTCCATTACATATTTTCTACTAGTGTTGGTGTGGGAATACCAAAAAAAACGCATATCAGTGTAGGAGTGGGGCCCACCACGCTACTGTTCACCCACATTTCTCCTCATTCTATGAGGAGAATTATTTCTCCCCATGAGGAGAATTATTTCTTCGCATTAGTGTAGGTTATTTGTTTTTTTTATTACACCCTTATTTTTTTCTCATGTACACTTTTCTCCTCAATGATGTGAGTGCTCATAGTTAACACTTTTTTTTACACTATTCAGTATTTTTTACACTATTCAGTATTCACAAACTCTACTAAGACTATATTTTTTTTTATTTATAATTATGATAAACTACAAATCAACTACTATCCTTTCAGAGGCATTGCGGGCTATAGGCAAAAGACCCTAAGCATGCTTATTGAAAGATAAGAGTATATACTTAAGTATTAATCCAACTTTAAAAAAAAATAACAAATTCAACCAAATTTAAAAAAATAACCCACCACCAGCAGCAACACCTAGTTGTACATAAACCACCCACCAGGCCGCCACCACCACCTACCTTCGAACCCAGCAAACCCAACACTGACAACCCTCGTCCTCAGCGACCCAAGCAACGACGAACCCAACAACCACCGAACCTAGCACCGCTGAACCTACTAACCAGCAACCACCAAACCACGACCCACCTAAGTCAACGATCTCAGCCACAACCACACACAACACCGACGATCCCATGACCATCAAACCCACGACCCCCAAACCCACCGAAGTAAGCCGCAACCGATGACACCTAAACCCACATATCTAGCACCGACGATCCCCGAACCCACAACCCACCAAACCCTCCGATCTAAGACACAACTCACCAAACCCTCCGCAACAACTCACCGACCTCAGCTAACCAATGAACCCCGACGATCTGGAACCTCGACGAACCTTGACGATGAAGAACCACTAACGATGAAGAATGTACCTTGAGAATGGGGTTGGAGGAGATAGAAAAAAATAATTGGGTATGAGAGTAATTTAATTAAGGTTAGGGTTTGATTTATATAATCAAATTTGTAGTTTAATAAGGTTGATTAAAAAAAATAAGGGTAAAATAGTAAATTTAACCCTAAAAACTTATCATAAAAGGAAAGAAAAACAAAAGTTGCAAGTCATTTAAATCATCTAAAAATGGCAAAAATTGCGAATAACAAGAACCGTAGAACTATATTTTAGAAATTTCCTTTTTTTTTTCTTCTCTTTTTTCTTTTAACGGGAAATACCCTTTAATTACCTTAAGTTACTTCGTAACATATTTCAGAACATGAATATTAACGGAGTAAAAATCGAGCAATTGACCTTAGTCGTCCTTCCAAACAAGCATTGTATGAACAAGACTGACTCAGTCCTTTTTTTTCTTTTTTTTTCCATACAAACTTTCCTACATTTGAAAGAGAATATATCCTGACCTAGACCTAATGACCCGACCCGAATGACCCAACCCATGACCCGAAATCGACCCGAAACCAATGATCCGAAATTGACCCAAAACCCGAATTATCCCGACCTGACCCATACCCGACCCGAAGTAGAACTGACCCGACCTGGACCCGAAACTCGAAATGACACAACCCGAAACGACCCAACCCGAGATGACCTGACCCAAAGTTGATCCGAGACCCGAAACGACCTGACCCGAAGTTGACCCGAGACTCGAAGTTAACCCGACCCGAAAATGACCCGACCTTTAACTTCTTTTAGTAAATAATTATATAAGTTATAAAAAGTTTATATTAGGAAATTATACATTAAAATAGACCCAACAACATATTACATGACTACGTTGACTTTCATATAATAGCTAAAAAAGATGGTCAAAGTGAGATGTGTGAATAGTGTAAAATGTCAAATCGTTAAGAGTAATTTGGGACGAAGGGGGTATAAGAATAATTTAAAGAAATTATTACAACAATGACAATGATAATAAGAGTACGTATTAAAACTAAGATCAATAAGAGAGTGAGGTATAACTCAATTAGTTAGAGCATCCCTCTTACAACACAAAAAAAAAAAAAAAAAAAAAAAAAAAAAAAAAAAAAGTTTAATAAAAGTCAAACAATTACTATAATCCATGAAAAAAGTAACCATAGTGAGTTTTTCGTCAATAAATAAATAAATATATATACAGAGTTGAATTTAACCCAATGAATCACCCGAATATACATGACTCGACTAAAAGTTAACCCGACCCGAAGTTGACCTGAAAATTGGACCCGAAAATTGACCCGACCCGAACTCGACCCGAAGTGTTGACCCGATAATCTTTTGACCCGAACTTGACCCGACCCGAAATGACCCGACCCATACTCAATCCGAATGACCCATTTGTCAGGTCTATGCTGAAGTAATCAACCATTACATTTCACCAAGTACAAACGCAAATCTACCATCATATCATTCAAATGCTGCATTTACAATTTGTCAATTAACAAATTACCAAAAGAAAGTTAGAAATACAACAAAAATTTAAAATTGAATAAACAAAATAAATATAATTTAAATAAAGCTGTGCAAAAGATACAGCAGTTGCTTCAATGTTTGATTTTTTGTCCGCCATAATCTCCCACCAGGTACTTTGCCAAGATAACCTAACCTTGGAGTTTACGTAGTAAGGACGTCAGGGAGCGTGTTGGAAGGAACACCAAGTATTTTGCCTCCGAGATCAGGGAAAGTATCTTGATTGGGCAAGGATTCGACTTTACCATCATCATCCACCTGCAATGGGTACTTAAGAAGGTGGCCCTGCAACAATGTGAAACTTTCTTCTGTAAATCTCTTCCAGTTATCTTCAGCAATCTCATTTACTTTTCTCACACATTCTACACTTTCCGGTTCATCAAAACACTCATTTAGCATCCCAAGATGCTCAGCCCACAACGATGATCTATAACCGTACACCTGCAAAACATTAGCTTAAATGATTTAGTAGGCTATTATAAGGAAACACACAAAATAACAGAGCTGATCTAAAAGTATGGGTTGTGGTCATTGCAGATGTTAAAATGCCAGACGTGTAAACCAAAAAGAATACAATCCAACTGTGCCACAACATAATTGATTCGTTTATTTTTCCACTGTTGTAAACTTGTAATCTATTTAGAAACTCCAATCCTTACAACAGAAGCTAAAACCAATATCTAAACATTTAGTAGTAGTAAAACAATATCTTTAGGCTTAACAATTCTTGTTAAAGCTATAACATTTCATACATAAGCCTCGCATGCAATTACTAGTATATTAGAACACAGGTAAATATTCAAAAATGCTGAGAAACAGATGGCCAGGTGAATGGAACAGTCAGGACAATTAGGAGAGGGAGAGCAAATGCCTAAGCTCAAAAGATCAACAAAAATAGCTTTTAGAGGAAAAGAATGCACAGTAAGGATATGCAAGCAAACCTGGCCTTTAGGGTGCCTTTTCTTGTTAGCCCAAGTATGATGGGGTTGATAAGCACCCATAGCAATTTCTGTGTCTTTAGTACCAGCTAAAGATCGTTGGTTGATGTTAGCAGATCCCATTAAAACATACTCATCATCAACAATCATTCCCTTTGCATGTACATAGATCATAAATCTGCGGTATTTGTATGAATCTGAAATCTGATAGAATCATGTTGTTAGGGAACACATAATCAGCTTCATTATGCCTACCATCAGCATTTGGCTGTTAAGAAAACCATGCCAATTTTATGCCATAAGAAACAAAGCATATGCTCCATAGAGCAGCAACAGCCTTGCAACTTTAAAACAGAGCCCATAGACATGCCACATTAAATAGAAATCAAGCTTAACATCGTGCTGGTTAAAACATGGTGAAACTCCATGAATCAGAAGCAATCCTTATATAATTATTCTATACATGTACCTATAGAGTTTTAAAATTTGAACCTCTTATTTCATACAAAATCTATTAGGAGCTAGTGAGTTGAGAATCAAGATATTTGCAATGTAACCATTTCCAGTTAAACTCAACTGTAGTCCTCAAGTTTAAGTTCCAACATAAGGACAAGGAAACAAGATAGAAAAGAACACCAACCTTGTCACTTGATTGCTCTGCTTCCTTCAGAGACTCCTCAGGAACTTCTTCTCGATTACCAAGGCAATAGAAATTTAGATAATCTTGAAGACGCAAATCTGTTAGCTGCATTGTTTTCAGTTCACGAGCAACAACTTCATACATCATTTGCATCGTCTGACTCTGTGAGGAAAACAACACAAATCTTAACATAAATGCACTACAACAGTCCTTAATTTCATTTTGCCTAGAAGGAAATCAAGAAAATGAATTTATTACATCCGATAAAAAGAGAATTTCACATGAAGGAATGGAGCCAAAAGGACAAAATTTATTAGATCTCAATTAAAAAAAGGATACATGATCCTGGACAGTGAGGTCTTATTTTTAAAAAAATTTACAAATATTACTACATTCCAGGGAAACGGTTACAGCATGCATTTAAGATCAAAAGGCTTTGTAAAATCGTAATTCCTCCTAACCTGCCAATAAAGAATTTCTTGCACAGCAGCAGACTTTGGATCACCTTCTGGCCACATTGGTATGATAATATACACCGCAAATCTTTCCTTGGCTCTAATTTTACTGACAATTTTTAAAGCCAACTCCATAGGGATCATATTATCAGCACCTAATTATGACAAGATACAGAGGAACATCAGCAACCTTCTAAGGGTCATAGCTTTAAAAAAATAAAAAAAATTAAAAAAAAAACTTCAACAACCCATCAGCTACTTCATTAACTCCAACGTCTTACAATAATATGAAAGTTGTCTAATAGGAACAAAAGGCAATGAAAACAAGTGACCATTTAGGCCATGTTTAATTCACCTTATTTTTACTTATTTCATATCATATTTGAAAAAATAAGTTCAAATCAGAAAAAATAAGTTCAAATAAGATATGATCAAGAGAAATAAATTTTGACGTACTTTATCATTTTATGTGTAGCTTTTTATTGCTAAATATCTTTAATTATGTAATTAAAAATATTATAATAATAATAAAATATACATTAATACGAATCTAACATGATCCAACATGATACATTCTTTCTTTATAGATTATCAAACACATCAGATCAAAGTTTGGTCAATCAAACAATTAGACCAGATCAAATAACATCAGTTAAACAAAATAAGGTGAACTAAACCAGCCCTTAGTAGCTATTTCTATCCTGAGAGTACCTAAATACTTTAAAAAAGATAAAAGTTCACTAAACTCTTACAAAAGAAGCTTGCCCACCCCTGCAATTGTTAGACTAATACATATGGCACATGTAAATAACACCACAGAATAACAAGAGTGTCTGCCTGACCTGCATTTTTGTAAGAAGGCCATCCATAAGATGATCCGATAAAATACTGATTTTCAATATATATAAAGCGCTGTGCAGATCTGATTGCCTGGATATATGCTGTTTGTATGCTTTTATCAATCACCAAATTTTTGGCACACTCAAGATTCTGCAAAACATGATAGAAGGACATTAATACATCAACCACGGACTTTTAAAATTTAATACAAAATAATTGTTTTCAATAATTGGGAAATCTGGCAACAGTACTTTTATGGACTGACTTAGTATTTTCTGATTTAAAGACTAATTAAGAGATAAAAGCTTGATACTTTGATTAATAATGGCTGAAATCAGATACAAAAGGATAGATTAATAGCTTAAGGCTATCACTCTCTTGATAACTTTAGGTTATCACTCTCCTAGTAACTTGAGGTTACTACTCTCAACATTTTTCCTCATAATTCACATGATAGCAAATGCATATACTATCCCTTATTTATACTAAGGCTTAGTTAGGAATGAGGGCTACTAACCTAAAAGTACTACAATTCCCAAACTACCCTTGTTAGTGTTAGTCTATTACATTATCGGCCCCCTAAACTTCCACCTTGTCCTCAAGGTGGATAATACTCGATTCTCGGCGACAGCAATGATCTGTCAAGGTTGATGAAGGATGTGAAATTTGGCTTGAATATGTGAGGTTATAAGAGTTGGGTTTCATAACTGATGTTGGATGGATAGACCTATAGTTAACAAGCCCAAAATATGAAGGGTAAGTGGGCCCAATAATTTGCATGGCTTTATCAAATTGAATTGGATTAGCCTGTAGCTCTTTTCTTCCCTTATATGCACGTGGCACCAGCAGCCAGAGTTTGTTTATGCTAGTAGCCTTCAGCCCATTGACCAATTTGCCCTTACTAACCCCATCTTGTATAATTGGCTTCTTCCACAAGGCAAAGAAAATTCCAGTCAACCTTCTGCCAAAAGCTCTTCTGCCAAAAGCTGCTCCTGCATTCTTGAAGACCCCACCAAATAACCACTCTCCTTGAAACATGCCTTCTGCTCCACCTCCGGCCAAACACAAGCTGCCGGTAAAACCACCGGCGAAAGCACCACCCCTTCTTGTGTACCGCCTGTCTCCATTTCCACCGGCGAACTGCAATACATCCTAACCCACCACCACCCGTGACTCTTGTGTACAGCAGAAGGCAAAAGCAAAAGCAACACAACAACAACAACACCGTTGGAGGAGCAGAAGAGTAGAGGGGACAGCAGCAGCTTCAGTATTTTGTTGGACTAGCTTAAAGTAGTAATATGCCAATAGTAGTACATGTATTAATTAAGGCTTAGTTGCCATTTTTATGTGGTGGTTGTAGTATAATTTTGGAGTAGCCTAGCAAGAGAAATTCATTCAGAAAATTGTGAGAAAACGCTTGGAGAGTAATGGCCTAAAGCCATGTTTATCTTTTGAAAGCTTTGAGCTTAGTAATCAAACATCAACCTTTCGGCTTTATTATTGTTATCCTACACTAGTCCGTTGCATTTGGTATCAGAGCCACCATGCCGTCGACGGCCTTGACGGTGACGCCGGAGCGAGTGGCGGCGTTAGAGGAAAGAATGGAAGAGATGTGTGAGAAACTCGGGGACGGAGAGAATTCCCTTCAACAGACGTTGTTGAAGAGGCAGGACGAGTTCATTGACAAAGTAAGACAGTCACTAGAAGGCAAGATGAATCGCTTCGATATGGGGTTAGGGGGATTTAACGAGACGCTGATGGGATTAGGGGGATTTAACGGACTCCGGCTAGGGTCGTGGGAGCCGGGAGCTAATGGGCAATACAGGTATCACAACGAGAACCGCGAAAATCGGGGAAATTGGAAGTTTCGCAAACTCGATATGCCAGTATTCGACGGATCCGACCCCGACGGGTGGATACTCCGAAGCGAGCAGTATTTTCAATTTTACCAATTGACGGAGGTTGAGAAACTTCAAGGCGCTGTGGTGGCGATGCCTTGCGGTGGTATCAGTGGGAAAGTCGGCGGCGACCCCTCGAAGGATGGGAGGATTTAAAAGGGCGCGTGTTAGTACAGTTCCGACCGGTGAACGCGGGTACGCTGCATGAGCAGTGGTTGGCGGTGGTGCAAACCACCTCGGTGGTGGAGTATCGGCGGACGTTCATCGAGAAAGCGTCACCATTAATGGATGTACCGAAGAGCTTGATGAAAGGACAGTTTGTGAATGGCTTAAAGTAGGAGATAAGAGCTGAGATCCGGATGCTCAACCCGTTGACCCTGGAAGACGCTATGGATCTAGCCATTCGGGTTGAAGAGAGGAATCGGGTTAACAACCCGCGAAAATCAGGTGGAGCCTCACCCGGACCCGGACCCATTCGTATTTTAACAAAAGCCCCGTTTCCACCTTGCTGGGGACTGGCCAGCCCAAAACTCTAATATCCACAGCCTAGCTTCCAGCCTAAACACAACTCCTTACAATTCCCACCCAAACACAATTCGAACCTTGCCACAAACAAATCCAACACCTTTAACCCAATCATCCAGTAAACCCAGCTACTCTACGGCCAATGGCCAATCAGAGTCACTCGAATACCATCAGGTTCAACGGGGAGGTGCGGCGGCGCGGCGGCTGACGGAGAGGGAGATAGCTGATAAGAAGGCAAGGGGGCTATGCTTCCGCTGTGATGGGCGGTGGACCGGCCCCACCCACGTGTGCGCGACTAAGGGGTTGAGTGTGTTGTTAGTTGAGGAAGATGAGGCCGGGGAAGCCGGCGAATTGGTGACGCTGGAGGCACCGGAGGCAGAATATGAAGAAGTCTTTTCGGACCCCAAGGGATTGCCACCAAATCGAGGTCACGAACATGCTATTGTACTCGAGGAGGGGAGTAATCCCATGAGTGTCCGGCCGTACCGATACCCCCAATTCCAAAAAGATGAAATCGAAAAGCTTATTGGGGAAATGCTCGCGGCCGGGATAATTAGACCCTCAACAAGTCCTTTCTCAAGCCCCGTGCTCTTGGTTAAAAAGAAAGATGGGTCTTGTAGGTTTTGAGTAGATTATCGGGCATTAAACAAAGAAATCGTGCCCGATAAATACCCAATACCGGTGATTGATGAGTTACTTGATGAGTTGCATGGAGCCCGGGTGTTTTCGAAATTGGACCTTAAAGCCGGCTATCACCAAATTCTAGTACGACCGGAGGACACACATAAGACCGCCTTCCGCACCCATGAAGGCCACTACGAGTTTCTCGTGATGCCTTTCGGTCTTACGAATGCACCGGCGACTTTCTTTCCAATCCTTGATGAATGAGGTATTTCGACCTTACTTACGTAAGTTTGTGCTTGTATTTTTTGATGACATATTAGTATATAGTGGTAGTGCGCATGAGCATGAAACGCATATTCAATTAGTGCTTGCTATTCTTAAGAAACATGTGTTGTTTGCTAATTATAAAAAATGTGAGTTTGGCAAAGAAAGAGTGGCATACTTGGGCCACATAATTTCTAGTGATGGCGTGGCCGTGGATCATGAGAAAGTGGGCTCAATGCTCAAGTGGCCCACTCCCAAATCCTTAAGGGATTAAAGGGGGTTTCTTCATTCGCCAATATGCTCATATTGCCCGACCCCTCACTGATCCACTCAAGAAAGACAATTTTGGGTGGTCGAAGGAGGCGGATGAGGCCTTCCGAGCACTCAAGTCTGCCATGGTTTCGGGTATGCCCAATTTCTCTAAATTGTTCATTGTTGAATCGGATGCATCGGGGTACGGTTTAGGGGCAATTTTGATGCAAGAAGGGAGGCATGTGGCGTTCTTTAGCAAGGTGTTGGGCCCGCGAGGGCGGAGTAAGTCAATTTACGAGAAAGAACTCATGGCCGTGTGTTTGGCGGTGGAAAAGTGGAAGCATTACTTATTGGGGAGGCGTTTCGTGATAAGAAGTGACCAACAAAGCCTCAAATACATAACGCAACAGCGAGAAATTGGTATGGAGTACCAAAAGTGGGTTCGCAAATTGATCGGGTTCGACTTTGAACTCCAATACAAACCCGGGGTAGCAAACAAAGTGGCGGACGCCTTGTCTAGAAGGGGCGGGGATGAAGGCGAAAGTGAGATGGGGGCTTTGATCACGAGGGAAGAAGTAGCAAGTGACACTGAAATTCAGCGGCTGAAAACAGAGGTGGAGCCAGGGGAGAGAAGGTCGTGGGTATACGGTGGAGGGGGATCGCCTCATGTACAAGGGCCGAATAGTGTTGCCACGGAATTCCAGTTTGAAGCAATCTTTACTCCGAGTATATCATGATTCGCCAGAAGGGGGTCACACCGGGGAAACAAAGACTTACCTCAAAATTGGGGCCGATTGGTTTTGGGCCGGAATGAGGCGTGAGGTGGCCGATTATGTGCGAAGCTGTGCGGTTTGCCAGCGGAATAAACATTCTCAAAAATCGCCGGCGGGGTTACTCCAGCCGTTGCCGTGTCCGGAGCGAATTTAGGAGGACATAAGTATGGATTTCATAGAGGGGCTATCGAAGTCGAAGGGAATTGATACGATCCTAGTCGTGGTGGACCGTTTGTCGAAGTACGCTCATTTCATTGGGCTCAAGCACCCTTTTACGGCTTATGGGGTGGCGGAGGTGTTTGCTAAGGAGGTCGTAAGGTTACACGGGGTTCCGGCGAGTATTGTTTCTGACTGTGACCGGATATTTTTGAGTATTTCTGGCGTGAGCTTTTTCGTATGCAGGGTACGGAATTGAAGAAGAGTACTTCGTACTACCCTCAAACGGACGGCCAAACTGAGGTGGTTAACAAGAGGTTGGAGACGTATCTTCGTTGCTTTGCGGGGGAACAACCAAGACATTGGGCCAAGTGGCTTCATTGGGCCGAATACTCCTATAATATCACTCCACAATCTTCGACCCAAATCACTCCCTTCATGGCAGTTTATGGCAGGTCGCCTCCCAAGTTGCTCAAGGTAGGAGCAGGGCAGACTGCGGTGGATACAGTAGAAGAGATTTTGAAGGAGCGCGATTTGATGTTAGATGAGTTGAAGAACAAGGTGCGCGCACAGTATATTATGAAACGGAACGCTGACTTGAAGAGGAGGGATGAGGAGTTCCAGGTAGGGGATTTCGTGTTCTTAAAATTGTAGCCATATCCGCAGAGGTCATTGGCAAGGAGGCCATTCGAAAAACTGGCGGCTCGATTCTATGGGCCTTATGAGGTGATACAACGCGTGGGGAAGGTGGCGTACAAGCTTCAATTACCTGACCATTGCCGTATCCATCCTGTCTTCCACATATCTCAATTGAAGCGCGCAATTGGTGAGGTTCCTAGTTCTCCTACTATACCAACTCAGATACGCCGGAGCTAGAGCTAGTGGTTGAACCCGAGGCTGTGCTAGAGTTGCGACGAATGCAGGGGGCTAAGGGTAGATTGGAGGCATTGATCAAGTGGCTCGGAGTTCCTGACTTTGAGTCCACATGGGAGGATGTCGAGACAATTAAGAAGCGATTCCCGGACTTCCACCTTGAGGACAAGGTGGCTCTTTTGGGGGGCGGTATTGCAATACATCCTAACCCACCACCACCCATGACTCTTGTGTACAGCAGAAGGCAGAAACAAAAGCAACACAACAACAACAACACCGTTGGAGGAGCAGAAGAGTAGAGGGGACAGCAGCAGCTTTAGTATTTTGTTAGACTAGCTTAAAGTAGTAATATGACAATAGTAGTACATGTATTAATTAAGGCTTAGTTGCCATTTTTATGTGGTGGTTGTAGTATAATTTTGGAGTAGCCTAGCAAGAGAAATTCATTCAGAAAATTGTGAGAAAACACTTGGAGAGTAATGGCCTAAAGCCATGTTTATCTTTTGAAAGCTTTGAGCTTAGTAATCAAACATCAACCTTTCGGCTTTATTATTGTTATCCTACGCTAGTCTGTTGCACGAACTTACCTGGGCCACCGCCGGTAAAACCACCGGAGAAGTCACCGCCTCTTCTTATCGCCATCATTGGCGGCGACTCGGTTTCACCACCTAGCCCGCCTCGACCATCTTTGCTTAAACAAAAACTTGGTTGGTTTGCATATGAACCCACCCCAAAAGCCACCTTCAAAATCGTTCACTCCACCACCACAATCACTAGCACATATCAATCCACCTGTCAACCCACCAGCACGTCCATGAAGTCCACCACCGGACTCGCTTGCACCTGATCCGCCCTTCACCCAGCCATAACCTTCTCTCGTTCAGGCCACCACAAGCGGTGGTCTTATCACCGCGCTTATCTTTTCCAGCCAAAACTCCTGGACCACCACCGGATCCACTACTATTGGCACCACCCTTTTCGAAACATCCTCCTATTCTATCGCCTTCAAACACATCAACCTCAGCCCTTCGCACAGTCCAAAGAATCACCCCATATTCGACATCGACTCCACCGTGACCCCCACCGGCAAATCCACTAGAGAAATCACCAACCTTCCTTGCGACCCTTAGTGGTGAAAATTCAATTTCAGACCTTCTTCGGCCATCTCCGCTTCCCTCAAATGAAACTTTGGTGGGTTTGCTTGTGAAACCACCACCATGGCCACCTTCGAAAACACTCACCTCACCACCAAAATCACTAGTACAGAATACCCCACCAGTTAACTCACCTCGCCCATCAGGTCCACCGTCCACCACCAGATTCGCCGGTGACTCCAGCTTGCCCTTCACGGACACCAAAGCACCGTCAGAAAACAACTTCAGTTGGTTTATCTGTAAAACCTTCCTCACCCTTCCTCTCCGTGCCCACAATTGCAACGCCTTGCTCGGCCGAGGGTTTGGATTCCAGATGGCCTTTCTTCTCCTCAGCCCCCCTCTCCCTTTCCGTTGCCATCGCTTGGTTGACCGCCACTTCCACCACTGCCCTAATGGATTCTTTCTCTAATAATTCCGGAGATTTCTCACTCCTTTCCTTCTTATTTGGTAGCCACCTCCCTGAATTTCGAAGCAGCCAAGTCTTCAATTCTTGCCAGTCACGAAATGGTAGCCACCTGTGTTCACATTTGAACCACTGTAACGCTTCGCCGCAAAGCCCGATGATGGCAACCTTGAGCTTCTCCTTTTCATTCAACTGGAAAAAAATGAAAGTAATCCTCCATTTGGAAGATCCAGTCATCTGAGTTTCTTCCATTAAATTCGTGAATTTGAAGCTCCGGCCGGATTCTCTTCTCCTCCACATGATCTGAAATTCCTTGCTCCCTTTTAAGGGAAATGTATTTAAATTCCTCATGAATCCATTTCTTCATGAGTCGTTCGCCATCTGTTCCAGCAAACTGCATTTTTTTTTTAAGCGGTGGTACGGACTGGTGGTTCCAATCAACGGCAGCCCACAAGACCGCCTGCTCTGATACCAATTGTTATGGACTGACTTAGTATTTTCTGATTTAAAGACTAATTAAGAGATAAAAGCTTGATACTTTGATTAATAATGGCTGAAATCAGATACAAAAGAATAAATTAATAGCTTAAGGCTATCACTCTCTTGATAACTTTAGGTTATCACTCTCCTAGTAACTTGAGGTTACTACTCTCAACATTTTTCCTCATAATTCACATGATAGCAAATGCATATACTATCCCTTATTTTTACTAAGGCTTAGTTAGGAATGAGGGCTACTAACCTAAAAGTACTAAAATTCCCAAACTACCCTTGTTAGTGTTAATCTATTACAAGTACTTGCAAGAGTTGCAACCGACTTTCCATCAGATCGTTAAACATGATAACTTTATTTAAATACTTGCTTCTTTTTCTTTAGGCAAACTGACTGCCTTGGAATTTGAGACTTTGATAGTTAGAACCAAGATTTGTACCACAGTATATTATGACAGTCTTGGCATATAGCTTAAGATCCTGGTCAGAAATAGATCGAGAGAGAACATAAAGATGTTAACCTGAGACTTGGCTTGAGAGACCGTTTTAGGGAATCCCCTCAGTGATCCCGAGTCAATCGAACGGAATATCTGTAAATAAACCCAAACAAGCAAACAATTCGTTCACAAAGTAACAGCACGCAGGAATACTATAACGTATAAGGACAGGGAAATAACATATAAAGGAGTCGACAATATTACGAATGTTACAAATATTACCTGAACATGCCAATTTTCTGAATGCCCTTCCTTTGAAACCCATAGTTCAGGATCCTCTTTCGGGACTTCAGTAAGCTCATCATCTTTGGATGAACGCTTAGGGCTAAGTATCCAAGAGATACGATCTAACTTGATTAAAGAATCATCGTGCCAACGAGACATCTTCTTCCGAAATCCAAACTCTCTAAATTTTGTAGCCTTTTTCCACCTCTGCTCAAAATTTATTAGGACATCATACGCAGCAGGACCGTCAATTCTGCAATGCAAGTCATGCCATGGCTGCCTTGGAGCTCTTGTTCCAGCCTATGAAATCCATAAACTAGAAAAATCAACAACTAACTAAACAATGGTTGTTCAAATGTTTTCATATCATACAGAGAGAACTGGTGAGATTAATATTTACTTATCTAGTAACTCATTCTCTTCAATTATTTTCTCTATATGATAAAGAACTTAAGAAAGTTAAAATCCACAAATTAATTTTCCAATAACGAATGCAGGTAGGAAAATAGAAGATTACCTAATGATAAATCCTACTTTGTACACATTTAAGTGCATATTTAACCTCATCAATATATAATACTAAAACAGGCATCAAAAATGACACATGTCACTTCATATCGCTATTTTTTCCTCCAAAATCAATGCTTTTTTTTTTCTTTTTTCCCTATTTTTTAGTCAATGTCTCTTACTATGATCTATACACATAATATTCATCAAATCATATAAATGAATTTGACTTCCAATTGATTCAAATAGCTTTGTTGACTTTCAATTAATTCAATTAATTGGAGAACTACTACTACTACTAGCAAGAGAACTACTATTACTACTACTACTGCTCCTACTAATACTTTATTAAAAACTTTATCATCATTTGTATTAATCAAGTATCAAATTTTCTTTTCTTCTTTTCTCTCTTCTTTATATTACTTTATTAATCTAGAAATTGGTTAAGTCCTAGCCATGATTGATGCTTGATTTATTCTTTTAAATCTGTATTAAATGTTTATGTATTCATGCTTAATTGATTATGTGTATGCAAATACTAGATTAAGGATGATTAATATTGCCATTATTCCATCGTCTTGATCACAAGAGGAGTAGACAAATTAAAATATCTTATTTAAAGACAGGAATTTCTCCATGTGAGTAAGAAGAATGGATTGTTAAGAAGTTAGGATGTCGGGCTTATTGTCTTTGAATTACATGATTCCATGAAAATAGGTTTAATTGTATTTTAAGAAAGCCACAAATACTCATAATAGAGCCCTGTGTTGTTCACCTTATTTCCACCTATTTCAGGAAAAATAAGTTCAGACAAGGGTAAATTGTTCAATAAGTTCAGGAAGATAAGTTGATATAAGGGTTAATCAGGGTTACCCAAGTTCAATTTATAACTAAAATAAGTTCTAATAAGGGCTAATAAGTTTAGATAAGTTCAAACAAGATCTGATAGGTTCTAATAAGTAAAAATCAAGTGAATAGAACGCACCCTAGATCTAGGGTATCAATAAGACGTAGCTCTCCTTGTGAACATCTAATCAATCGGTTGGAGTAGGAATTTGTCTTGCAGGGGAGTCTGGGATACTTAATTCTAGATATATTTATTATTTGATTTTTTTATATATATAGAAGTTTGATACAGTATTAATTTAACCTTATTTTTATTGATTCAACTTATTATATTTTATAGGCATCCAATATTGATACTACTTCTCACATAACTTAACCTACTACATAATTAGGAGGATGGGTTAGATTTCTAGGTTTTTTTTTTTTTTAAGGATGTACGACTACATATCATTGATATAAGTATAGATGTCGAATTGATAATAGAGATCAAAGGGCTAAACAAATATGCACATGCAGAAAAGAGTAATGGTAAAAATCTAACAAAGTAGCTAGAGTACTGGATTCTAGGATGGAATTCTACAAAGAGAAAGTAACACCAGGATGTTTCCCAACAAAAAGCAAAATGGGATCATATACTCACAGGAAATGTGGGGTTGTGAAAATCATCTTTGAAAACTGTGTCAAGATCACGGAAAAGTCTGTGCTCAGGTGTGTCATAGCGCCCATCACACAGATCTATACCTCCTATGAAAGCGGTAACCTTTCTGTTGTTACCAGATGCCTGTGTATCTACAAGAACACATTTCTGATGATGCGTAAACAAAGTTCCAACAACCTGCAGAGATATCACAAATACCAATAAATCACATATACCAATAAAAGTATTGGCAGCCGTGGCGGATGACAACATGGACAGGCCCTGAAGCAGCCTAGAATGTGATAAACAGCTAGTTATCAAACTACCACACAAAAATATCAACTTGGCAGCTAAGGATGTAAAGTCACCAGAAATATAACTTAACATAAATACACTCTCACAGCAAACTCATAAGAGAGCCCACATCCACAAAGGCCTGAAATTTCTATACAGGCAAAAGATACTATGATGCTTGGATCAATCATTGAAACCAATACCATAGATGTAACAGAAAATAAACATCCTCCCCATTGTTTTAAGCGTATGTTCTTATTCGGGCCAATAACCTCTAAGACAAAGTATGATTCTTAACCACCCTCCTGCTCAAGAATGCTGTGAGAGTAAAGAATATACTCCCCCCGTGTTTTTTTAAGTGTTACACTTCCCATTTCCAGCCGTGTTTTTTTAAGTGTTACACTTCCTTGTTTTGGCAAAAAGCTACATTAAAATATTATATCTCTCTCCTCTCATGGTTCCCACCCAAACACACTACTACTTTTTTATTATATATTTCCTATCACATTCATTACTTTTCAATAAACTATTAACCCTACTATCTTTCTTTTACAATTTTTTAATACTCCAACTACCCCACTTACCTCTTATTTTATTTAATTCAATTAAATTGCCTAAAACTATGTGCCGGTAAAAGTGTAACACTTAAAAAAAACACGGAGGGAGTATATCTATATATCTCTGTGTGCGCGCGCGCGCATATGTACATATATGTATACATATACACACACACACACACATGTGTGTGTGTGTATGTGTGTGTGTATATATAATTGAGATCATGTGAGAACCAATGTGAATAATAGGAACTAGGAACCAATATCATCCTTTAATCACCCTACATTCGACGGCTTACATCTCTCCCGCATTCATTAATGACATTTTCGTAATTTCGCGAATTTTTAAACTTTTTTCCAGTTTTTTAACTTTTATTTAAGACAATTTCATTAACTTTATGGCTCATTTAATTTACTTTTACTAACTTTTCATTTACTTTTTAGAAATGAAATTGGAAATCAGTTTGTAAAGTTGAAATATTACGAAAATGTCATTAATGACACGGGAAGCATGTTGACCGTGCGATAAACATGATCTAAGGGCCTAGATTAGTTTCTAGTTTTTATTATAGCCTTGGTTCTCATTATAACTCGGTCCTATATATATATATATATATATATATATATATATATATATATATATATATATATATATAAACAGAAAATCAAGGAAGACAAAATCTTAAGGTTGTAAAGGCGTAAAGCCAAGGAAAAAAAATAATTAAAGGCCTATGCCAGGGGCCTTCCTTACACTTTCTTTCCATAAAAAGTAACAAGGAATAAATAAAGAATAAAAAAAAAAGATGGAAGTAAAAAAGATCAAAGAAGTCAAAAACTAATCACATCGGAATAAGCACATGTGGTAAATGCCTCAGCCTCACAAATCAAAGAGTACCTGTTGCTTGAAGTAGCCAAGTTTACTGCTGCCATAACGAGGTGATAAAACGCAATTAACTGAAGAATGCTTGAAAAACTTCCGTGTTTCCTCATCGTGTGTTTGCATAACCCCTTCCTACAGCCAACAACACATACCAGAAAACAAAATGGATATCAAAACATTGTTTTGCAATATCCATAATCTTTGAACCAGCAACCAGCACATTAAAAAAACCAGTGCTAAAAAGCTTTTATTCATCCATTTATTTGACCTAACACTTTGACAAAATGAAGCTTAGGTGAAAATAAGAGCAGTGGAAGGAGCATCATTCAATTACAATAAAACAACTAGCACCAACATTGATTCACTAAAATATTCTGGATTGCAAAACTGATCACTCCACAACAAGTTTACAAAAAAAAAAAAAATAAAGACCAGAATCTTCCATATGATTACATATCAATTGAGTATGAAAGGTTCCTTAAATAACATTATGTTCTTTAATTTTTAATTAAGTAATGTAACCAAAAAAGGAAAACAGTAGAATAATATTTAATCCATTTCATTAGTTGAATAAGTGAAATCAAAGTATAGTTAAGACAATTCCATGATTTAAAGTATATCAACTAACTGATTCCAAACTTCACTAGAACATGACAGGTTTCTTTTAAAATTGTGCTCTTTGACTTTCAAAGAGAAGGGAACCAAAGGAGAACAATAGAATATAATTTAAATCATTCCATTACATATAAAAAGTGAAATCTTTGTTTTGTTAAGAACTTCAGACAATTCCAAAATTAAAATTAAACTAATTAACATGGATAATCAGCCGCATTATCAAACACCCCACATCACCAGCACAACCACAACAAACTCTTCTTCTATCCAAAAAATCCACCCACATCATCTCACCAACACTCAAAGTTATATCAATCCTACAAAGTAGTCATCTTAGTAGTACCAGACCACCAATCTAGTCAATTCCTCAAACTTTTTCCAAAAAAACCAACATACAAGCTGCAATCTAGTTACAACTTGTAATTATTAAAACCGGGACATTATTATTTAATCTCCTTACTGCAACAATTTTCTCCTCCTAGGCTCCCAACACTCCCAGATTCAATCACTTCTCAACAAACAAACTTGATCTGAAAACTCACTTTATTAAAGTTCATCACCATTGACATACATGTAAAAAAAACTACAAATTTTTACATAGGCATAAAAAAAAGCATGGAAAGAAAGGGAGAGGACCCACATCAAAGTTAAACAAAGTTAACCACTCAACTGGATCTACAAACCTTTTTCTCCCATTTTTAACCAATCCCAGCTCCTTCAATCACAAAAATCCGTAACCTAGATACTAACCCGACCTCCTCCCAAGTAAATCCTCAATATCCCACTCACATTTACAAACCCATTACAAATTTAACACTGTGATACCATTCACATAATAAAAATGCAAAATCAAACACCATAAAATCATCAAAGACAAAAAAAAAAAAAAAGGAAAATACCGTGTTGATGAAATACTTGTTATGAGAAGTCTTATCATCCCAAACAAGCAACAAAACCCTAACACCTTCTTCAGACTTATACTTCAACAAATCCCCAAGTATAAGATCACCTCCTCTTGGCAATGGCTTAGTGGGTTCTCTCACTAACTTAACTTTATGAAATACAGACCAACCAACTATATAAATCATATGATGAGCTTCACAAATAGCATAACATATATCTTCCCAACAAGTATTCTGTTTATAAATTTCACCACCATCTAACTTAATTTCTGGCAAATAATCAGGTTTCCCGTGAGAATCTTGATACAATTTCACCAAACTCCCCTTTCTCAACGGAAAATAAGTCGATTTCACCCCATTCAGAGTAACATTAAGATCTGGAATCCTCTCACAAGGAGTATATTTCAGATCGATTCGAATTGCCGATTCCGGTTTCGGCGGTTTCCCAGTCGAAGGAGAGTAAATTGGCTGCCACCCTTTAATATGTTCCTCTGATAAAAGCCTGGAAGCAGGAAGCGAGAAAATTCCAATAACCTGAGCCCCGAAAACGTCGTCGTCTTTAACCTGGAACTCGATATTAGTTATTGGGTGCGCAATAGGTATGATGAAATGCTCGTTCCACTCAGGATCCTGCGAGTTTTTGAGAACTCGGGTACGCGCAATCGTGGCTTGAGGGACTACAACGGCGACGTAAGGGTCGCTAGTGATGATGTGAGGCCGATGTCGATGTTGATTCTTGGAATTCTTTGGAGGAAGGTGGTCGTCTCGGGGGGTGGAACAGCAAGTGTTGCAGGCAGTGAAGCAGAGACGGAGGCGTTCGGAGGTGATGTCCATGTTGGGTAAGTCGCGAGCTTCGTGGATTGTGAGGTCGAGATCTCCGTGGAGGTACACCATTTTTTCTGAATCTTCCGCCATTGTTGAGAGCTCGGAGGAGAGAGAGTGTGAAAGTGAGGAAGTTGGTGGGGCGGTTGGCGTAGAGGAGGAGAGGGAAGAGAATGTGGTGAGTGGTGACAAAAGAGGGAAACAGAAAGTATCAAGAATTGACAGAGATTGTTTTGAAATACTTTGAAGATGGCGGAAACTATCAATATAGGCTCTTTCCGTAGTTTACAATTTTTATCACTATAATTTAATTAACGTTGGATTCTTGAAAATTACTTGCTCTTTGTTTTATTAATGTACCCCATTTGGTTTAAAAAAAAAATTAATGTACCCCATTTCCTATTTGTATAGAGCGTGTTGGATATTATTTTTAAAGTACAGTAACTAAATACTCCCTCTGTCTCCGAAAGAACGATATATTTGGGTTGATTACCGCGTATTATGAAAGTTAAATAAAAAGAAGTAAAAGTATATTGAAAAGATAAATTTACATGAGGTTTGTAAAAAAATAGAGAGAGAAAGTAATAAAATTACATGAAAATTACTATTTTTTTTTACAAGAAATTACTACTTAGATAATATGATAGTATTCAATTTATAAGATCAAATTAGATTTGAATTTCTCTAATCTGGTCACACCAAGAAAAATTTGTGGCTGGCTACACAACGTAGTCGGCCATTTTAGGGTTATTTTGGGTCTATTCTGTTTACTTTATTTTCACTTATTTCAAATGTAATGGTAACCCAAGTATAATTACAACTAAAATAAGTTTTAAACTTTTAATAAGTTCAGGTAAGTTCAGATAAGTTCAAATCAGTGAGAATTGGGTAAATAAAACACACACAAAACGCAAAACATGAATATTACAAGTGTATATATAATGTATCCAGACACATACAAAATGTTATGCCTAGTCTAATGTAAAATTTTCTAATCCGGTATAGTTTAATTTTTATATTTTATTTGACTCCGCATTTGGTATAATTTGATCTAATTTTTAAATAGAAACATATCAACTAAAATGTTATTGGATTTATATAAATAAATTTAATAACATAATTAAAGACATTTCGTGAAAATTAATTTGACTTTTTTTTACATTCCGCATTAATTGGTATAACTAGATGAAGCCAAAACGATGCATGTTGTACATAGTATATCAATTAATAATATTTTATTTGAAATAACTAATTTAAAATTTAAAATCTCATTCGCTAATTTTGCTTATGTGTCATTTGAATTATTTAATTCTAAAAGAATTTACAAATCTATTATTTAATTGGTTATACCTAACATTTATAGTCATACATGGCGCTTTAAAAAAATTTAATCCTATGTAGCTCTCTAAAAACTCAGGAAAAAATTATCCTTTATGTATATCATATCATATCACTAATAAATAAAGTAGGTCTCGCATCCAGGCCATGAGACACCAACACTTGGCATTCCATTTTTTTCACCAAGTGTCGCTCCACGTAGGGAATAAATAGATATTATTGTGACACATATGATGCTAAGTAAGCGAGTTTTAATTAGATAGAATTTTTAAGATAAAATTGTTACATAAAGTTTTATTATCAATAAAATTTTAATATTTCATATATACAAAATTAATCATAACTTTTAATAAATATCTTATAAGTCTATAACTCAATTCTATTTTCATCATCAAATTCGTTTTAAGAAGTTCTTTATTAAATAAGATTCATTTATAATATATTTAATCACAAACTTTTATATGTAGCTGGCCAAATCGTGTCACCAACTATTACAATATCAGAGTTACTTCTGTAGTGTTATATAGGTTACTTGGTTAGTGTTATAGTGTTTACTCAATCATGTTATAGATAGGGGTTACTTAGTCGGTGTTAGAGGTTATTTAGTTATTATTACAGGGGTTACTCGATCAGTTTTATATATAGGGGTTACTTTGTCCAGCCAAATGGTGTGGTTATCCGCATACAAAATACATTGTTATTTAATTTAATTAAAAAATATTAGAGAGTTAGTAAAAATAAGTTGTAATCTATAAAAATAATTTTGGTTTGAAATAAATAATTTCATTTCAGTAAAAATAATTTAAATTCAATAGCAATAATTTCAAGTCCATAATAACATAGATATCTATTTACAAACAAAACTAAAAATTACATAATTTTTATAAATAAGCGATATAATACGTAAGTCTAAATATCTTGTATTATCAAAAGAGATTACATGATCGTATTAATGAACATTCAAGCCAAAAAGTTTATCCTTAAATTTTATCAACAATTCGAGCATCAACGTAGATATCTACTTACAAACAAAACTACAAAAATTACACTGTTATATGATATTGTAATATCATGGATTATCAAAAGGGATTAGATGACTATATTTTACATTATCCTAAAATTTTATCATCAATCTAGGCATCGCCTGGCCACAAAACTAGTAATATATTATATTTGATATGATTTTTAAATAAAAATATATCAACTAAAATGCTATCAAATTTATATAAATATATTTAATAACAAAATTAAAGACATTTGCCTCCTTTCTTTCTCTTCTCTGTCCCAAACTTTAGCCTTCATTGTAAATTGTGAAGGGACTTCCAACATATTTCATTGGTGGAAATCCCTAATCATTGTTTATTTTTAGTTTTTTAAATTCTTAGGTTATAATAATGTCTCCCTTGAAAGAAAGGGTTTATCTCCTTTGAAAGACAAGATTTTTTCGATCTCTTTCAAAAGAAAAGATATTTTGAACTCCTTCAAAAACAAGGTATTTGCGTTTGATAGAGTCTTCAGTTTTATAGGGCTACGATTGATTATTGCTCGAAATCGGGTTATAAAATCATCACAAGAAACTTCTTCCTCATAGAATATTGAAGCATCGACGAATCCACTCAAAAAGTTGTAAATGAGACAACAAGTCGAGAATATGCCGAATTATTATATCTATATGTATTTGGATTCTTAGCACTTCTCCGATTAATTCTTGGTTAGTTTTGTTGAATTTGTTTTCATTATCATTATTTATCAATTTTAGATGTCGTATGACTTTGATTAATGAAATTTAGTGTCCTTTTGAACTTCTTTAAAAACAAAATTAAAGATATTTAGGGCATGTTTACTTCAGCTTAATTTCAGTTCAGTTAAATTCAGCTCCTAATTTCCTTCTCTCATAAAACATTCATTTCAGCTCTATTCAGTTTAGTTCAGTTCAACTCCAATCAGTTCAGTTCAATTCAGCTCAGTTCAATAAATGTGAAAGTAAAAATTACACACAAATTTTTAATTTAGTTATTTTATAAAAAAAAACCCTTTAAATAATTGATTTCATTATAATGGGTTGCTAAAGGAAAAAGTTGTTTCATTTCACTTGGTTTTTACTTATTTAAACTTACACGCATGTATTATTAAAACTTAGGGCCTGTTCTATTCAGCTTAATTTCAGTTCATTTCAGTTCAGCTCCAATCAGTTCTGTTCAGTTCAGTTCCTAATTTCCTTCCCTCATAAACAATTTAGTTCAACTAAGTTCAATTCAGCTCAATTTAGTTTAGTTCAATTCAGTTCAGCTCCAATCAGTTCGGTTCAGTTCAGTTTAACTTAGTTCAATATATCAAAACATGCCCTTATTTTAATTAAAAATTAAACTTTTTTTTTGGTGTTTAGAGAACCACAAGAGTAAGTGATGAGAATCGAAAATCACCTAGAATCGAAAAGGGAGCCCTAACCACTTGAGCTATCTCACACTCAAAACTTAAACTTTAGTAGCCTTAATTAACATTTAGCAAAAGTTATTTGAACTTTCCACTGCTTACCTTTGTTCCTGCTGGATTCTGCTTCCGTTAATGTCTGAGGGCTGGTAATGGTTTACCGTCCAATTACTCACCTACACAGCCAATACAGATTAGCTAGCCCTGGGGTTATCCGGGAATAACCACTCCGATGCTAAAGCCAGTACCTTTGTGTGAAGAAAGTGAAAGAAGAGAGAGAAAGTGTTTTAGAGAGAGAGAGAGAGAGATTCTACCTTTGAAATGAGGATTTGCTTGGGTATTTATAGGAACACAACCAGGCAGGTGCCACCTATACAGATAGGTGGCACACCGACCTTGTAAATAGCAGGTGCCTACGCGGTACCAAGCAACTCTCCACGTGTCAGAGGGATATGCCACGTTCCGAGAAGCAGCTCTCCACGTGGTGGAGACTTATGCCGGTAAGGACATGAATTATTCCATGATTAACGAGGGCTTTAAACTACATGACACTCTTTTACCGGCATATTATAGAAGCTACCGGTATATCCCGTACAACTAGCCCCGAAGTGAGGACGTTAGTAAAACTGACGTGCTCGCTTGTTATGGAACATGGCAATAATACACAATATATCATACAAGAACGATCAGAAAACAAAAAAATCTACGATTTGCCCCCCAAGTGAGCAAATTTCCGATAGGACTTTGCTCAATTTAAGACGAAAAAATCTACAATTTGCCCCCCAAGTGAGCAAATTGCCGATAGGACTTTGCTCAATTAAATGCTAAAACCGAAAGTAGGAGTTAAAACGATTTCACACTTGTTTGAAAATTTATTCCCCTGGATTTGGCGGGAAATTGTAATAAAGTAATGGGGCACGTGTCAGTCATCGAAGTAGGGTGTTTTTCAAAGGCGTTTTATTACAGCCTTTGGATTACATGCAGTAAATGTCACATCAACCGCTTCATTTGGACAGTATAAATAGTGAATTTCGTACTTTTGACCCTTCATTTCCATTGCGAAAAAATTTCGAAAAATTTCTACTTCATTTCGCTTGTAATACGCACATATTTCTGCGATTCAGGGGTCGATTTGTCAAAGGTTTGTTCAGTTGTGTTGTGACCGGTGTTTGTAAATGGAGGACACTTAATTCCTGAGTTACGCTTTCAAGAGTTGAGTTCAAAAAGAGGTAAAAAAACCCTAACTTTCTTTTCGATTTCTCACTAGTTTGTGGTTAAGTAGATTTTGCGTTTATTTCATTATTTGTGAATGTCTGGTTCTGGAATGCATGCAAATATGGGTAAAGCCAATGAGGCTGAACTCTGCACACCCTTAACTTCTGTAGAAAAAAGAGAAGCTTATTACCGTCATAAGTTTCTGGCTGACGCCGAGAAGGCTTTGCGTCCTACCAACCCCGATATTCCAGAGGACATAGAGATTTCCGATGTTGAGCCTATTAGTGTTCGTTATCATTTAAGGTCAAATATGGATTTATTTAATCAATACGGCACTAATATTGACAGGATGCCGAGAACAAAACACATCAGTTACCAACCTGAGGTTGGTGAGAGCAGTAGACGCTCTGGTGGGGGAGAAGATGATGATCCTGAGCGTGGAGCTTCGGATATCAGAGAAGAAGATATCCTATCAGTAGAGGAAAGTCTGGAACGACAAGGAAGTAGGGGTGAAAGCATTGGTGATGAGGAATATGAAGAGCAATCAAAAAGGTTTGGGGATGGAGAAGATGATGATGAAGAAGATGAGACCGACGAAGATGTTCGGGCCGACTTCAATCTTGCTGCTCAGATTGTAGAAGAGAAGCGACTTGACGAGGGATACGACTCAGATCAAGATGATCCTAAGTATCTAGAACCCCAAGAAATTCCCAGCAGCTATGAGATAACTGAGTCAGTTGTGGATCCGGTATGGTTGCGGACAGCCACCGAGAAAGATTATTGCCAACATGGAAAACGCTTCTACCGTCTTCCTGACGGCTATGAACTGAGACTACCAAGTGAAGGTCAAACGGCTTTGGATTGCCTTGCAGGCCACATTGTCGTATATGCAAAACATTTGGAATTTGGTTTACGGTTTCCACTCCATCATTATATCGAAAAAATATTTAGGGCTTGGAACGTTTCAATTGCACAGTTAACGCCTCCAACCATCCGAAACATAGTGTCTCTTGTCTGGGTTATGATATTTATGGACTTTCCCCTTACTCTGAACTTATTTCGGAGATTACACTAGATAAAGAGAGATAGCCAGTCACCCGGATGGTGGTCCCTTTTTACCGCTCCCGGTAAATGCACAGTGTGGCCAAAATTGACCAATTGCAAGAACTGGAAGAATGAATTTTATTTTATGAGTGTGCCTGACGATTTTACCGTCCGTAGGACATTTCATCACCCACACAACATGTTCGAGACCATACGGTCGAGAGCGTTAGGAACGATGGAGAAAAAATCTTTTAAGTGGTTTAATTGTACATATGTTAGTGCTGGTAAGAAGAATAAAGCTGTTCCGGGGGTGTGGTTGCCCCATTGTAATTATATACTGGGCAACGCCCCTCTTTCTCATGTCGGTCTCTGCCATACCGATGCTTTTGGTATGGAAATATTTATAAATTATATACATTTGCTTATATTTATCTTTACTGTACTCGTGATTTGGAATTAATTTATAAAAGTGTTTTGCCTGCTTATTCTCGTACCTGCCTGCGTGTATTTTATTTACACTTGTTTTTACGCGCAAGTTTACCTTTACGATATCGGTTTACTGACGTTTATTGTCGGTTTTTCTTCTGCCAGGTATAGACAAACTTGACTTCAGCCGACTAGGGTTGCATCCTGACGGTAGAGTGAAGCAACAGTGCCCGGACCGGCCAAAGAAGTCATACGACACCCTGCCTACTTTCGCGACCAGAGCGTCGAAAAGAAAAAGAATAAGACAACAAGATATGGCTCCTACCGAACGCATTACCAAACCCTGCACCCTAGCTGTGAAAAGGGGTGGCGGGAATGCGTCTAAGAGGACTTCTGAGCCCTCCGACCGAGAGCCACAGAAGAAACAGAAAAAGCACGACGGCGATACGGTCCCTCTCCGTCAAGAGGCACAGGAGACTTGGCCGGAAGGAGTCGCCGACCTGGAGGATGAGACCGACCCCCATCCTGCGAAAAAGCTGACGGCCACCTTGAGAGATCCAAAAGGTGTCGGGGTCAGCAGCGAGGTCAGAACCGGCCAGGTGGCTAGCATTGAAAAGCCTCCAAGCAAGGAGACAACAATCATCTCGGGGCGCGCTGGCGGTCTAGGCAAGAACGCTTTTGTCCCGGCTCTCGTCAGTGACTTTATCGAGATTCCTCATGTCAGAATCCCGGCAGAAGTCACCGACGAGTTGGCTGTGCCCTTTGGTGCTCCCGGTGACCCATGGCACCCCAGGATCAACGTTAATCGCGGAGAGTCTGTTCTCTGTGACGACCCTGCGACTGGCGGAAGCATGGGGTGGAGGGTACTCAAGGACTTGGCAACGCCAACCGACAGGTCTGCCTATCGCGTTGCCGCTCCCTGCGGCCAGCTGATGAACAATATGCTCCGGGTAAGACAGCATTCTTACCTGTAGATACGTATCATTTTATTATTATTATTATTATTATTATTATTATTATTATTATTATTATTATTATTATTATTATTATTTTTACTAACGACAATTTTTGTTATCGTCAACTAGACCGTCAACTCTGCTGTCGAAGTGGTACACATGTACCAGCATTATCAGTGTGCCGCCGATAACGCTGAGACCAAGCTGAAAAAGGCCGACGACGCTTGCAAGCTCGTCATCAAGGAACGCGATAAGGTTAAATCTGATATAAAGACCTTGCAAAAGCAAGTGTCCGAGCTAAACAGGAAGCTGACGGACCAGGAGCTGTTACAAAAGAAGGTAGCCAACCTCGAGCAGAGCCTGAAGGACGAGAAGGAGGCTAAGGCAAAGCTGGCCAGCAAGGTTGAGGAGATGGAGCGTGATAAGCCGGGAATCAGGCGCCGAGCCGTTAATCGGTTTCTGCAGACCGACCTTTATGCCAACTTGCTGGTTGATCGGTATACTGCCGGTTGGGTCTCTGCGCATCGCTGTGTGTGCAAAGCTGAGGGGTGGGATTTGACGAAATGGCAGGCCGTCGAGAAGGCTTTTAATGAAGAATTGAACCACTCTCCTACCAGTTATGAGAGTGAATATTTTGACGAGCTCCCACCACATGCTGTGATAACAAACTTGAACCTACGCGAGTTGCCGGAAGTTGAGTTTGATGACGGCCTTATCAGTAGCCCTGTTATCACTCATGCTGGTAAAGATGGGTCTGCCAGTCCCTCCAACAAAGAAACTGAGAAAGAGCCCGTTAAAGCGGCTGAATCAACAAAGGAGGCCGACAAGAATTAACCAGGAGGGCAGTCATCTCTGGGCCTTAATATTTATGCTTGTCTGTATCTGTTTCTATGCTTCAAACAATTATCTTTGTCAGTATTATATAACATTTTTTTTGTAACCGTTGAATACTTTATCTGCGTACATCTGTATTTAAAACAGTTATTTATGAGCAGTTGGTTTATTTACTTCATTACCATAATCCTTACTGTCGTGCGTATTTTGTTTATGCTATGGTTGTTACTTACCTTTTAACTAACACTTAATGATTGCCTTCCTTGAATCGTGTTTTAGTTACTCTCTTGGTTTTTCACACGAATTTACGTTTTTCAGCATTTCAAAATTACACTTTTCGATATTTTATTTGTAAATAAAATTTTGGAAACCAAAGAATGCCTGCATTCAACTTTGTTATCGGTATTTTCAAGTTACACCCTACCAATGATACTTTATCGGTTTTTTCAAGACACAGCTTACCAATAATACTTTGTTATCGGTATTTTCAAGATACACCTTACCAATAATACTCCCCGAGTTTTTCGGCAAAATTTATTGGTAAACAAATTTTGGGAAAACTCTGTAATGCCTGTATTGAATATCGGATGCGAAACATACCGAAATAAAGTATCCAACCTTTGTCAGGCTGAGCAAAGGCGGTGGATCAGACCGCACTTTCAACTCCCCTTGAGGTCCATTATTATGTTATTTCATTATTTTCCCTCACTTGAACGATTGAGTCAGCTAGCTAGGCTGTGACCAGATCGTATCGAAAGTAGGCAGAGTGATTGTATTTCATAAGTATCGAAATAGTTACAATGCTGGTAAATTCCATAAACATACTTATGACAACATTTCATCAAAATTTATACTACATAAAATAGAACACATTTAAACCTCACATGAAATACTTCTTTAACACACTAGCATTCCAAACATTCTTCAGGGGTACTCCTTCAAGGGTCATTAGCCGATAAGACCCTTGCCGAATTGTTTCGTATATTTGGTAAGGCCCCTCCCAGGTTGCAGTAAATTTACCCTCTGTGTTTCCTTTGCCGGTTGCTGCCGTTCTACGCAGAACTAAATCACCATCTTCCATGGGCCGATAATTGACGCGCCGATTGTAAGCGTGGCTCATCCGGTTTTTGTATGCCGCAGATTTAATGGCAGCCGTCAGCCTTACTTCCGGTAGAAAATCCAACTGCTATCGAAGCAACAAATCATTTTGACTTTCGCAGAAGTGTTGTACCCGAAAAGTAGGTAATCCTACTTCCGCCGGGACCACTGCCTCAGAGCCGAAAGCGAGGTTGAAAGGAGATTCCCCCGTAGTTTCTCTTGTTGTAGTACAATTTGCCCACAAAATCTCGGGTATCAAATCCGCCCACAAGCCCTTGGCGTCTTCTACTTTTTTCTTAACTGCCCCTAGTATCTTCTTGTTAGCGGCCTCCGCCTGGCCGTTTGACTGCGGGTGACATACCGCCGCATACGCAAACTTCACTTTGTATATGCTTAGAAAGTTCTTTACTGGGCTACAGTCAAATTGTGATCCGTGGTCAAACACCATTGCTGTCGGTAATCCGAACCATGTAAAGATGCTTTCCCAGATGAACTTTTTTACCTCATTCGCTGTAATTTTTGCTACCGGTTCTGCTTCTATCCATTTGGTGAAGTAACCTATCCCCACAATAAAAAACTTATGGTCACCTGTTGCCGATGTAAATGGCCCTATGATGTCCATCCCCCACTGAGCAAATGGGATTGGTTAAGAATAGGTGATAAATCATTTGGAGGTTGATTAATTACCGGCCCGTACTTCTGGCATTTATCACATTTTTTAACGTATTCCATGGTATCTACATTCATTGTCGGCCAATAGTAGCCCCGCTTCATTTCTTCCTAGGACATTGACCGACCCCCCGCATGATTACCGCAATCACCCTCGTGTATTTCTTCTATCAGACTTGCCGACTCATAAGTCGTTATACACCTTCGCAACGGTAACGAAAACCCCCGCTTATACAACAAACCTCGGAACATGATAAACCAAACACTGTCTTTCTGGACCTTTCTTGCCTCCGTCTTGTCGGCAGGAAGGACATTATGTACCTTGTAAGCCAAGATATCATCATACCATTCCTGTCCCGCAGATGTACAGTACACATCCTTAGGAGGTTGTTCATCAATACTTCTTTCCCTCAAAATCTCTACCATTACCGTCCTCTCTAGGTCATTGAAGCTTGAACTTGCGAGCTTAGCCAATGCGTCTGCCTGTGTGTTCATTGCTCGAGGAACCAACTTGATTTCGAAATATTCCAGACCAGATGTAACACTCTTGAGTTTTGCCAAATATGCCGTCATGCTCGGCTCTCGAGTTTCGTAAGTGCCATTGAACTGATTTGCTACTAATTGCGAGTCAGTTGTCATCTCAATACGCCTCGCTTCCGCAGATATGCATAACTGTATTCCTGCCAGCGCTGCTTCATATTCTGCCTCATTATTCGAGGCTTTGAACTTGAACTTAACAACATACTCAAACACATCTCCTTGGGGAGAGATCATAATTACTCCGGCTCCTGAGCCGGTTGAAGCAGACGAGCCGTCAACTGATACCTTCCATGTGCCGATAACATCCTCCTCTTCATAATAGGACGTCTCTACAATGAAGTCAGACAAGGCCTGGGCTTTGATTGATACTCTTGGTTTATACGTAATAACATATTCAGACAGTTCAATAGCCCATTTAAGCAGTCGGCCAGACGTTTCCATCTTCTGCAAAGATTTCTCTAACGGCTGATTTGTTAAGTTATCAATTGCATGTGCATCAAAGTAAGGGCGCAACTTTCGTGCGGCCACAACTACTGCGTACGCGATCTTTTCTACTAACGGGTACCTTCTCTCGGCAGCATTTAAAACGTGGCTCACGAAGTAAATTGGCAGTTGTGTTTTTTGCCGCTCTACCAGGAGCACCGCCGCTACCGTCTTTGCTGACGCGGAGATATAAAGCTGTAATATTTCTCCTTGTTCCGGCGTTGCAACGGTGGGTAAGGACCTCAAGTGATTTTTCACAGCTTGAAACTCCTTGGATTGGTCCTTCCCCCGTTCAAACAGCTTGTTCTGACGCAAGATCACAAAGAACGGTAAGGCCTTATCAGCTGACTTGCTGATGAGTCTTGTTAACGTGGCCATTCGACCAGTGAGCCTTTGTATATCTTTTATGCACTTTGGTTCTGGTAAACTAAGAATCGCTTCAATCTTATCGGGGTTGGCGTCTATCCCCCTTTCGCTCACCATGAACCCGAGAAACTTTCCTGACCGATCGCTGAACACACACTTCTCTGGGTTTAACTTCATCCGGTAACGTCGAAGAGTCTCGAAAGTTTCTCTCAAATTGGCGACGTGGTCTGTAGCCAAACGGCTTTTCACAATTGAATCATCCACATACACTTCTACATTTCTTCCTTTCTGGTTCGCAAACACCTTGTCGACCAGCTTCTGGTATGTAGCCCCTGCATTTCTCAATCCAAACGGCATAGCCCTGTAACAGAAAACTCCGGAGTCGGTAATGAATGCCGCCTTGGTTCGATCCGGCTCATATAAGCTGACCTGATGATACCCGGAGAAAGCGTCCATGAAGCTCAATAGCGCGTGACCGGAAGTTGAATCTACCAATCTATCTATCCTCGGCAAGGGATAGCAATCTTTCGGGCAGGCTCTGTTCAAGTCCGTAAAGTCCACACACATTCTTCATTTCATTGACGGCTTCCTTACCATAACCACATTTGCTAACCATTCGGGGTATGTGCAAGGTTCAATAAACCCTGTCGCTAGCAATTTATTCACCTCTGACCGAATAGCCTCCATTTTCTCTGTTGAGAAGTTCCTTTTCTTCTGCCGAACAGGTCTTGCTCTCCTGTCGACATTTAGCTTATGTACTATGACGTCGGGATGTATCCCTGACATCTCGTCTGCCGAGAAAGCGAACACGTCAGCACTTTCTCGCAACAATTCTATTAAATGGCAGCGCGTGTCGACATCCATATCGGATCCGACACGCACTACCGTACCGGGAACTCCAGGCTGCAATTCGATCTCTACAGTTTCGCCTCCTGGGGAAGGACGTGGCGCAGTTACCGGTCGAGTATCAAAATTTTCCATAGCCAAGTCATGTGTAGAGGGAATTCGTTCTCGCTTGGGTGGTGTCTGTTCACAAGTTTGCTGTCGGCCTGGCTGCTTCAATGCTGAAACATAGCACTCTCTTGCCATAGTTTGACTACCCCGTACGCGCTCTGTCGTTCCCGTGTTGGATACATACACCATTGTTAAGTGGTACGTTGAGACCACATCTTGCATGTCATGAATTAGAGGCCTACCGACAATGGCGTTGTAAGCGGATGGCACATCAATCACCAAAAACTCCGCCATAACGTCTCTTACTTCCGGACCCTCTCCCATTCGAACCTGAAGAACTATACTACCTTCAGGTCGCACCGTTGACCCGTTGAAACCTATCACGGGATAAGACACTGGCATCAAGTATTTTCGGCCAATCCTCATGGCATCAAAAGCCTTAGCAAACAGGATATTTGCGGAACTTCCGCCGTCAATGAGTGCCCGCTTGATATCTGCTCCATTTACCGTCAATATCAGCACCAACGGATCATCATGAGGGTAAATTATTCCCTTAGCATCCTCCTCCGAAAAAGATATCGAAAGCATGGAAGAAGGTCGAGGTCGTTCCTTTACGCTCAAAGCGTTCACTAGGTGCCGGTATTCTGATAAACTCTTCTTCGCCGCGCTCACGGAACCCCCATATACTGGTCCTCCCGTAATAACATCGATCGTTATTTTGCACCCTGTCGGATTACCTCCCTGTCTGGATGTTTCTGCATGATTCTGCCTATAAGTATCATCTTGCATCGATGAATCTCCCTGCTTTCGGTACTCGGTTTGCCTAGGCTATGAATTTTGCTGTCGGCTGGGACCTGCTTGGGTACGATACTGGGATAACCGCCCCTTCCTTATGAGATCTTCAATGTTCTCTTTTAATTGGACACATTCTTCGGTGTAATGACCAACATCTCTATGAAACATGCAATATTTCCTCACGTCCCGGCCCTTCGTTATCATCGGTGTCGGCCGACTCCAATCTTCTCTATTCTGGTTTATTGAATATATTGCCGCTCTCGGGGTGTTTAATTGCGTATAACTACTATAACGACCCAATCCCCTTGTCGGTCTTCAAATCTCTGCTGACCTTGAGGCAATGCCCTGCTTACTCCACCCATCTGGGAATTTGGGCTATTATCACTTTGCCTTCTGGAGGGCTCTGCTGACGATATTTGACGGCTCGTTCTCAGCAGTTCCTCACTTTTTATGTATTTGTGAGCCTTGGAAAATGCTACCCCTAAGTTATGGAAAGACTTCCGCGACATATATTTTTTGAAGTCGTTGTCACCCAGCCCATTCATCAATGCCATCACGGCAATTTCTTGTTGCAATTTTGGTATAGTGTTAGCTTCATTATTGAAGCGTCTAATAAAATCTCTGAGCGACTCCTCCTTTCGCTGCTGAATTGCCATGAGCTCGCCATATGTCCTTTGTCTCGCACTGTTACTTATGTACTGACCTGTGAACAACTCCACCAGGGTCTCAAAGCAGTCAATTGATCCCGGCTCTAAATTGGAGAACCAATCCGAAGCTGCGCCGGTAAGAGTCGTAGGGAAAACTTTACACCACACAGCATCGGTGTCGGTATATAGCAACATGTGACTCTCAAAAGCAGCTACATACCGCTTTGGATTCCCCTTACCGTCATACGTACAGGACGACATCTTTATTTTCTCCATTTGCTGGTCAAGTACCTCTTGCGTGAACGGAGATATTCTGGGTCTGATGATCGCCCTGGCTGCCCGCCTTTCCAAGCCACTGGAAACCTCATTCCGATAAGAACCTGAATCCCCCACCTGGGCGCCTTGCGTGAGTTGGCGCTCGGCCGGTAGGGTCTCTCGGCCCCGGCTTCTTGACGGCTGTTGCTGTCCCGCCTGATTGAACTGACTCTCCAGGTTCACTATCAGCGGCTTTGCCGGTCCGTCACCCTGTATTTCCCCTGCCGCTAACTCGGCTTCCTTTCTTTTCTTAGACATAGCCCGCATGACCTTGGCCGTTATCTCTAGCTCCTCCGGGGTAAACCCTTCCAAGGGATCTGGGGTTAATGCTCTGTTACGGTCAGGCGTTATAGGCATGTTCGTTGTGTTACCGTGAAGGAGATGAGTTTCATCCTCGACCACGATTTCTGGTAGTACGGTTTTATTCTTGTCAGCATTAAGGACACTGTTATCATATTGCCGGTTATCACCTCTGGTGTTGTAGTTTCCTTACTTCCTTCCATGATTGTGAGAGGTCCTGTTGGACGATAGAAGTTATTACTACCCCCTCCTTCTAGCGCCAATTGTTCCTGCTGGATTCTGCTTCCGTTAATGTCTGAGGGCTGGTAATGGTTTACCGTCCAATTGCTCACCTACACAGCCAATACAGATTAGCTAGCCCGGGGGTTATCCGGGAATAACCACTCTGATGCTAAAGTCAGTACCTTTGTGTGAAGAAAGTGAAAGAAGAGAGAGAAAGTGTTTTAGAGAGAGAGAGATTCTACCTTTGAAATGAGGATTTGCTTGGGTATTTATAGGAACACAACCAGGCAGGTGCCACCTATACAGATAGGTGGCACACCGACCTTGTAAATAGCAGGTGCCTACGCGGCACCAAGCAACTCTCCATGTGTCAAAGGGATATGCCATGTTCCGAGAAGCAGCTCTCCACGTGGTGGAGACTTATGCCGGTAAGGACATGAATTATTCCATAATTAACGAGGGCTTTAAACTGCACGACACTCTTTTACCGGCATATTATAGAAGCTACCGTAGGGCTCTAATATTGGTACCTTCTTTAATATTATTACTGAGTTACTTTTTCTCTGTGCTTAATGACCCATAAATAGAAGAACTCCTAAATTCCTAAAAGATCTGATGAATATGTACACTTTGCTAAAAGAGGAAGTTTTATTTTTGTTGATATAACGGTGTCTCAAGTTGCTTTTGTCTTCACCAAAAAAAGTTCCTTTTGTAGCTTTAATTAAAGATTATCTTTATTCTTAAAGGGTTTATTTTATGTTGATGTCGACAATATATTTTAATTATAATCCACTCCCTAAACAAATCAATTTACTCCAACTTGAATAAACTACAAACAATGAGAGAATGCCTAAAAATGGTGCAAATCATTCAATTGACAAAGAATGAAGTATATATTCATTTATCATCACTAAAGAAATGGAAGCCACGTTGTATTAATTTTTTTTATTTTTTTTATTTTTTTATTTTTTTTTTGAAACCAAGCTGCGAAAAATGTAAACCCACGTTGTATCAATTGTCGTACCTAATCTTCTTTATACAAGTAGAAGAAGATAAAATAATGACTCTTGTTGCCATTAAAATAGGCCAACAAATCAATACCAGTCACCAACCGTCTGATTTGGCAAGTAAAATCGGAGGATCTTAATCAACCACGTTCATTTGTCCTTGTCTTGGGCCTTCTATAATTGTATTTGTGACACCATCTCCATTTTTTTATTATTTATTTTATATTTTCAAATAAAATTCATCATCTTATCAATAAAACATCATCATCAATATTTGCATCTCCAACAAGACCAACAACATATAATCAGCATCATCATCTCCATTATTTAACATAATAAAATTTAAAAACGAAACATCATCATTTCCATTTATGTCCAAACATAGGTCCACAATATATTCTTCTGTCAAATTTAAAACCGAAATCGTTTAACTGCCCGAAACCAACTGATCCAAATGAGAACCAAATCGATTAAAAACCGATTTTGTAATTCCGAAAATTGACCCGAACCGTATTTAAGTAAACCCGAAACTGAACTGATCCGAATAATGTCAAACCGTATAAGAACCGAATCTGTTAACAAACCGAACCAGTTCTAAACCGAACTGAAATCAAATCGAACCGAAAAAGAACCAAACCGTTTCCAACCCAAAACCGTTTGAACCGAGGTAAAAACAGTTTACACCGAACCATTAACAAACTGCAACCCATTTGCACTGAACCGTTTATAAACCGAACCGTCTATAAATCAAACTGTAATTTCGATGTCACAATAACTCATCAAATTATGATTATGACACATCAATTAAATGATTGAATAAGAAGCAACTAATAACGTGATAGTAAAACAATAAACTTTTATAATCTACGTTACTTCGTAATAAACTAGTAAGATCAGTATGACTAAACTTGAAAATAACATGATATGTATTTTTAAAATCGATGAGAATTTGTATATAATATAATGCCTAATGCCTAAATATGAAGTGATGAAGTCTCGGCTTGATATAAAACTTGTTAACAAGCAATATGTTAGCACGTACTATGAAATTTCAAACCAAAATCGTTCAACTTCCCGAATCCAAACGACCCGATCAAAAGCCGACTTTTTAAATAAAAACCCGTTCTGAACCATAATTTAGTAAACGTGAATGAAAATGATCTGAAAAACGTTAAACCGTATAAAAGGCGAACCTGTTAACAAACCGAACCAAAATAAAACTGAATCGAAAAAGAACCGAACCGTTTCTAACTCGAAACCGTTAGTTTCCAACCCGAAACTATTTGAACCGGTATAAAAAATGTTTACACCAAACCGTTAACAAACCGCAACCCGGCTGCACCGAACCATTTAATTCCCGAACTGTTTGGAACCCGAACGAATTAAAACCGCTCAAGAATAAACCAAAACCGAATCGAACCGATAACTTTTTAAACCGAACTGAAATTGACCAGCGAGACACTTAAACCGATTTCAAACCGACCCGATTTAATACCGAACCGATTTCAAAACGAACCGAACCGAACCCAAACTGTCAAACCGTTTTGACAGTGCTAACAATATATATATTATAATTCCAATTTCCACATATGATTATAATTGGTCATTTACATTTAATTTAAATATTTCCTCTATTATTTAAATGATTGGGTCAGTTGTATTAAATACAGAGTTGTAGACAAGTGAATAAAAATAATATCTTAATGTATAAGGGGGTGAAGTTGAAAACATAATAGCACCCTGTTTCGGCGTGTTCGACACTATAGTTTTTAAGTAGTTTTTAGTGGTTTGACTTATTCAAATCACTACTTGGTAAAAAATATGAGTGTTTGACAATGTATTGGTAAGAGTAGAGTTTAATGGTTAGAGTAGCTTTTGGGCGTGTTCGGCACTAGCATTTGAGTAGCTTTTATGTAGCTTTTAATGGTTTAACTTGGTCAAACCATTACTTTACAAAAAATATAAGTTTTTAGCAAAGTAGTGGTTAGGGTAGCTTTTAGTGGTGAAGGTAGTTTTTATGAAAAGTTATAAATATTAGCTTTTGAAATTAGAGATAGCTTTTGAGGTAGCTGTTGAAAATTTAATCTATAGTATTAAATATAAAACATTGATTTTAAAATGTAACAGATAGTCAAGCGCTACTTTACCGAACACTCATACCTAAATTATCTATCTTTACAGCTAACAGCTTGTTGACAGCCAAAAGCTACCTACACAGCTGAGAACTATCTTCACAGCTATATTTTGCCGAACACGCCCTTTGTAAAAAGTTAATATTATTAGCTTTTGTGAAAAGCTAGGTAGCTATTGAAAATTTTCTTATATGTTTTTAGAATTTAATAGCTAATAGCTAATCAACAACTATTTTACCAAACACTCATACTTAATTATTTATTTTCACAGCTGACAATTAATTGACAACTATCAACTACACATACAGCTAATAGCTACTATCACAGCTAACAGCTACGACCTCTACACCTACATTTTGCCGAACACACCTTTGTTGGTAGCGTTTGAGATAGAGATTAGCGTTTTGACCAGTCAAAACAATACTAGAAAAAGTATGTGACTGTTTGGCGAGGTGGCGATTCGAGTAGCGGTTAGTGATAGAGGTAGCGTTTAGGTATCTTTTCTCAGATGTTAAAAATAGTAGCATTTAAAAGTAGTGGATAACGTTTGACAAATTATTATTATTATTATTTAAACTATATATTTATGAATTTTGATATATTTTAGTATTGCATCCGCTACTTTTTCCAAACACACGTACTATCAACCGTTACTTTGACAGCTAACCTATGTCTACTACTAATTGACAGCTACCCGCTACCTTAACAGCTAAGCTACCCGCTACTCAATCGCTAAAAGCTACCCTCTACCGCTATTGTTGCTAAACGGGACCTAGATCGATAAGGGGTGAATAGAGGAACATTTTATTCACACATAAAGGGAGTATAGATTTTTTTAAAAAAAAAAACAAATCAATTCATTAATAAAAAGCCGGCCGACATCTACAAATGAAATCTAAATAAACAAATACATAAAACTGAATCAAATTAGGGTTTCCTTTATCAAATCTACGATCGTTGAAATGATCTTGAACTGTGGTACATCTCTCGCACACATTGCTGGAATATACAACCTTTTTGGAGAGACAGTCTAGCGATTTGTTGTGGCCCTAAGGATGAATTTCATCTGATTCGCTTGAACGCATTTGAAAACTTGACAAGCGTTGTGATCTCGAACAAATCTTTACCAACAAACTTACAATAGGGCAAAAGATGATTACCTTTTTGATAAACCCTAACACACAAACAAACCCTAAACATAAACAAACAACTAAACTAACAAAAACTAACGACTCCACCATAGGGAAAAGGACAAATATTTACACTACTCGTGTAGATTTTATTGAAACCTAAATTGCAAACCTAGAGAAAGTTAAGGGAAAAGGGTTGGTAATAGTTAATAGTCTAACTTCTTCAAAAATATAATTAGATTATTTTCAGCTTAAACGGCCAAGATTTTAGGGAAATCCTAAAAGAGAGGGGGCGAGAGATAAAAGGATTTAAAAAAAAATCACAAGAAAAGAAGGTAAGTGGAGTTAGTTAGTTTAGTAAGACGAGAGAGAAATAATCAAATATACAGGACTATATCTATTTTAGGAAGTTATGCACTTATTAAAATTGTTAAATAAAGAAAATGATGCACTTATTTAAGTCTCTAAAATTTAATTATCATATCTAATCATACAAAGTACATGTACAATATAGGGCATATTATGTTCTTAATTTTTTTTTCTTTTGAAAAAGGATACATTCCAATTACATATTAATACTAAAGCAAATTAAAGTAACCGCCGCTTCTCCAACTATTTGGTGAGCGTTATGAACGCGCTGACAATCTGCCTTATGTATATTACAACACTAAAAGGTTTAGCCAAATTGTATAATCTTATGAATGAGCCAAAAGGTAAGCAATGTTATCATGGCCATCCCCTTGAAAAAGGGTAACAAGATTATAGGAATCAGTAAAAACCGTGAGGGAATGAAAACCTCGATCAAAAGCCCATTGTAACCCATACATGCATGCCAATACCTCTGCGTGCAAAGCCAAAGTAAAAACCCTAAAGTTACTTCCACCAAATATCTGATCATCCAACGGGTCATCATTATCCAAGTACTATTGTAGAGAATGCATGCATGCCAATCCCGGCTTGTTGAGAATCTTTGAACCATGCAAGACCCATCTACTGTAGAGAAAGTAAAGCAATCTCGAGGGGACTCAGACCAAGCTGAGTTGCGTAAAAACCAGGTGAAAGAGAAGAAGCGCCATCACCCCCTCGAAACATTAGGGGTGCTTGTAGAAGCGTCCAAGTTTACAAAGATTGAATGTGTGTCCATTACCTCCGCGAACTATGAAGAAAACGGCCAGGACACGGTTAAATTCTTAAAAAATCATGGAATTCTGACACAACCACAAAACTCCAAAGCGTATTGACGAAAGATACCCAAGCGAGTACTAGAAGGCCCATCCTGACTAATAAAAAGTCGGATATAATCTTGGATCTAATCTGAATGAGAAAGGTCTCCATTAAATTCTGAGTGGATACAAAGGCATCCACCCCTCTAAACTAATCATGCACCAAAGCACATTCTGAAGAGATGTTGTAAATCCTCTTATTCCGAATGACAGAGGTCACAGAACACATCTTGAATTGGAACACCTCTATGTTGAAGTTCCACCTAAACTGCAAGAGCACGATGTAGCAGTTTCCATGAAAATAACTTCCATTTAGGTGGTAACTGGAGAGAAAAAAGAAATTTCTAGAATGAATAAGTACTATAAAGTATGGAAGTAGAAGAAAGTTGTTGAAGCATTGCATAACCTATTTTCAGCGAGTACCTTCCCGATGGGGTACTCGGCCAATAATGGAAGTCTTCCTACGTCGTATCAAGTACCTTTATTGCTAGGATTGTTGAAGCACCCGCAGGAACAAACCAGTCGACTACTTTTGTAGTATCCTGACAGGCTAAAGTCGTATCACCTAATCAAAAGTAATTCCTAAATCCTCTAACTAATGTAGATAAGGAAGTAGGGTCGAATCCACAGGGAAACAAGTCTTTTTATTCCTAATTTATTAAAGTAATCTAAATTATCAAGTAACCAATATGTTATAATCAAAGGGAACTAAACTATGGAGATCAAGAGTAAAGAGAAAACAATGAATTAAAGATCTAGGGCATAGATTCACCAATAAATAATATTCCAGGGTAAAACATAATAATCAATCATCAATGCATAAATTAATCAGATCATAAAGGGCTTTCGCTACGTATTACAATCACACAATTAATTTACCAGTATTAAATCTCATCTCTCGAATCTCGACTTAACCATTTATAAATTAACCTGCCTATTGAAATTAGACCTAAATATCAATTCTTATCTCTCGAATCTCGAATCAATATTATCAAACTCATGCATAAAAGATCAGGCCTAATCTAGTCACTGAGCATTAAATCAATCAATGGGAAATTAATCTAGCATTGATAATCAACAACAATAAATTACCCCTTCATATTATTTATGGATCCCCATAAACCCTAGAAAGGAAACTACTCACACATAATTAAATCTAACTAATTAAAGCAATAAAACAAGACATGATCAAAGGAATAAAATAAATAACTGAGATTAAAAGAAGAGAAATCGTTACCAAAGAGATCTGGAATTAAGAATAGAGTTAAGAACAATGTGTTAGAGAGAGAGAAACTAATTTAAAAACTAAGTAGAGAGAGAAAATCTAAGAAAGAATTAAGAAAGAGTAAAAGAAGTTCCTCAACTCGCTTAACGGAAAAGTATTTATATTAAGCAAGAATCCTAAACTAAAACAAACTTAAACGTCGTTAATCATCTCCTAATAATAACACGCACCTGATCGGGCGAGGCACCGCCCGATCGGGCGTGCCTTTTTGCTCATCAGGTATGTTCCTCGCGCCCGGCCGGGCGCGAGTTCGGGCACCGACCTTGCTTCCCCCGCCCAGCCGGGCGCGCCTTCGGGCGGTAACTCCTTTAGCCGGGCGGCACTCTTGGGCCACTGTTTGGACTTCGATTGGGCTCCAATTCTTTGGGCTAATCCGGATTCCCTCTTTGGGTCTTGAATACTTGGTCCAAATGCCTTGGTATCACATATACTAAGCCTTTAATCACCGGTTCGATGGCTCTAACCGGTCCTGGGCTATAGAAACTGGTCGTGCTTCTCCAATGCTCGTAGTTGCTCCATAATATCTCGGGAAAATGCTCAAAAGTGCAAATCCCTACAAAAGTCAACCAAATCTACGAAAACACTAGAAAATACCAATTAGTAATAAAAGTGGCTCTAAAGAGCTAAAAACACTACTAATTATGACCAAGGGACGGGGGTAAAATACTATATAAAATAGACATATCATATCCCACCCGAGTATCTGAGGATGGATGAAAAAATTGACAGGATGAGCTGCAGAATTTGGCAAAGGAATTCCGGGTTTGAACTCAAGAATGCAACCATGACCCAATTTGCTGAACCAGCTAGTGTAGATCGCCCGTTCCCAATTTTTCAGTTTCAACCCTATTTAAAAAGTATTTGTCTTTAGTAACCCCTGAAAGACATACGAGAGCCGACCAAAAAATGAAGGGAAACTGTGAGGGTTGTTGGAAATAAAGGTCGTTCGCGAACCGAAAACTTTAGAAACTAGCAATTTTGGGTTGGTAAAGAGTCTCCAAACCAATTTCATAAGCAGTGCCTTGTTTAAGGAAGATAAGGAGTGAATTCTCAAGCAACCCAAGCCCCGAGGAAGATGCATGGTATCCTTATTAACCGAATACATACCTTTGGAATCCAAATGTGCCCAAAAGAAGCACATTAGTAAGGAATCAATTTTTCCAGTAATTAAGACCGGTAACTTATAGCAAGCAAGAACATGGGAAGCCATTGAAACAAGGATAAAGTTAATAAGAATTAACTTCTGCGATAGTGAAAGCCGGATAGCATTTAACCCAATTTATTCTTTCAATTATCTTGTCAATGATGAATTGGAAGTAGTCTTTCTTTTTACCGACAAAATAGATTAGAGCCCCCAAATGATGATCGAATACCTGAACAAGATTCATTTTGAATATTGGTTTGAACCCTACCTGAGTAGAAGTATCGATATTCGGACTAAATCTAATCAAGGATTTAGATAAGTTTAACTATTCACCGAAAATCTTATCTTAGAATCTTGTTCCCTCGAAAAGCTCTCACGACCTTTATATACTTTCGAGTACATTAGTACACATAGAGGTTGATAGGTGCAACTAAGGGTAGTTTTTTTTACTCGTTTGATATTTTTTTTTTGCTCATTTTAAAATTTTAATTGTGAAAAAAGGAGCAGAAAATACCCTTGGGTGTTATAAGGAGGGTGTGCCCATTGTAGGGGATCTTTCTTCTTAAATGCCCATGACCCTTTAAAAACCTATGACTTTACACTTGTTAGGGTGTATTAGGATTTGAATTCCTGACTGCTTGGGGGACCTTGAATTAGAGTTGATCCTATCAGCACGCTATTTTATAAGAATTAAGTAAGGAGTCGCCAATGAGTTTTAGGAAAACTCATAAACCTCATTCATGCCTTTCTCCCAAGTAGAGTTCAAGGTATATTTAGCACGAATCGTAAGTTTACCCATGCCCAAATCGGTCTACGTGTACCAGAGATGAGTTCGAGAGCGAGGGTACTAAAATAACTTTCCTTTTAGGGAGGAATCACTATTATAGCCCTAGTGCGGCCTCTACTAGCTCTTCCTTTTACAATTTAATCACCAAACAATGTATGCAATGTGACACCTAAAACTAAATTATTTGATTTTATTTACAAACATTAATCACATAAGGATTACATTGCAACGAATGTCATTATTCTTTTTTAATCAAATTCGTGAAAAGAACAAAATAAACAATATCCGCCTTGTCTTAAGTGATAAAACAATAAATTATTTATCAAATTTTAGTCTTGATTAATGAAAGAATACTATATGAATTAATTAATTAAAATTTTGTTTAAAGTGATCAAACAACACTAATTAATCAATTAAAGTTATTAGAACAATAAAAGTAAAGTGATTTATCTAAGTGCTCAGAAAACTAACCGTTCTTCTTTTATGCTAAATCTCCGACTTATGCGTTTATGGACTATATTTCTTCCTCGTACCTCCAAGTGCTTCAATGGATGGATTAGAGCTGAAGAGTACTTGGAGTGCAAGGGTGTCGATTTTAGGGTCTGGTTTAGTGTTTTGATCATAACTTCTTCACTTAAGCTCGGAATTGGGCATATAATATACTGTTGGACAGATTTTTTTAATGGATATCCATCTATATAATCCTTGTACGAAAATAGGATAGATGGTTATCTATTTGGATCGGTTTTCAACAATGTAAGATCTATTGGATCGAATCATTACATTTGCCGCATTTGGGTCCGTTATTAATCAAGTTCAAACATGTATGAGCACGTTTTAGAACTAATTAGTAGTCTGGCATGGTTCTAAGATAACTTGGTATCAAATATGAGTTTTAAATTAACTCATAAGTTTTAATTTTAAATAAGGCGTATGATGCCAATAATTGTAGTGACATTTATTTTATTAATAATACCGTATTTATTTTTGTCTTAATTAAAACGTACAATGAATTTTTATTATTTTATTTATTTTATTTATTTATCCGAGTAAAGAAGTCGGAATTAATTGAAGAATAAAATCGTCGAATGAAATAATCGTAAAACAGTTTACATAACTGCAAAGTCTTGGAAAAACTGTCTGCCACGCCACGGTCTTTTATGCCGTGTCACGACAGTTTTTGCCGCATCATGGTAGCAAATATCGTGACACGGTGCTTCTCTGTTACATTTTTCGGTAAATACTCCTTCCGTGACGCAGTGTATCCTGTCGCAATGCAGTGTATCCTGTCGCGTCGCGGTTCTTGTTATTTTGTGATTTTCTTTGTTGTATGCTGTATTTTTGTAAACGAAGAAGGGATTTTTATTTTTAATTAACCAGGCCCCATTGAAGGGTTGCCTACGTATCTTTAAAACGAATCAGGCTAAACGTAGCTCTAACGGGTCTTGGACCCCTGCAATTCACCGTAAAATTTCTTAAGTTGATCACAGTTGGTTAAATTATGGAAACCGTTGCCATCCATGTCTACTTATTGTGCTGCTCCACCATACTTATTGAAAATGTATGGGCCTGACCAGTTTGGTCTAATTTTCCTCTTAGATCTTACACAATTTTGCGAAGTGCTTTAAGCACTAAATCACCTTCTTTGATATTCCTAGTCTTGACTTTTTTTATTCAAATGTCGTGCCATAAGCTGTTGGTTGGTTTGGACATGATGCAAAGCTGCCAAGCGTTTTTCGTCGAGTAAGACTAGTTCTTCATATCTTGCTCTAATCCAGTCAACTTCATCTAGTTGGTTTTCTAACGCAATTCATAGAGAAGGGATCTCTAACTCGATTGGTTGTACGGATTCAACCCCATATACTAAAGAGAAGAGGGTGGTCCCGGTTGATGTTTGTACAAAAGTTCGATAACCATAAAGAGCAAAGTGTAGCTTGCTTGGGCAATCATTATAGTTTTCCGTCATTTTTTCAATGATGGTCTGGAAAGGAATAGTGTCCTTCGAACAAGTGTATTATTCTGATAGTGGGTTTAGAGAAAGCTAATATATTCAGTAAGGTCAAGTGATCGGAATGCCTGGGTGGAGGCCGCTTCCGATTAGTAATATTAATGCATAATTAATATTACAGCTTAATCTTGACTGAACCCTTCGGGTCACACCCAAGCAGTCAACGAGCCAAAGCAACGAATTAATTCGGAAGGAATTAATGAGTCGACCGAGTAATATTTATTTAGACGTCAGAAATTCGAGCTTAGTGCGTCGAAACCGAGCGTTGGAAGTCGAGTCGAAAATAATAAAAAGACGAGACATGCAAATAGTAATGATTCAACATATTTCCTAAAATACCCTAGCATCGGATTGCCCCGAGCAATCCGAGTGCTAGGGGCATAATGCATAGCATGTTGGCTAGCATGCGCACCTAGGCTAGTTGGTGCGTGCTAGCACACCATTGCTAGCAGCCTTGACATCCAAGGGCAGCAAGCTGCAGCATCCCGCACTCGGAGTGCGCGACATGCTTGCAGCGTGAAGCAGCCCGCACTCGGAGTGCGCGACATGCTTGCAGCGTGCAGCAGCCCGCACTCGGAGTGCGCGGCTTGCTAGCCGCAAGCAGCAGCAGCCCGCATCTCCGTAGTGCGGGTAGCTGCGCCGTGGCGCGGGTAGTTGGGCCATGAGCAAGGAGGAGTAAGTGGGAGCTTTGTGAAAGGGAGGACATGTGGCACATGGAGATGAAGATAGTGGGGAGAAAGTTTGGTCCCCCCCTCTCCAAGTGGTCCTCACTTGCTCTCTCATGAATATTTGACACTTGTTGATTTATTACTGTAGGGAATATTTCAAACATTACCCTAAACTTAAACCCCACTGTGATCATACACTTCAGCATGGTGGCGTCCAAAAGGAAGGAATCTAGAGCAAAAGAGTCGCCAACAAGTTTTAGGAACTTGTAAACCGTTCACAAGGTGAAGGTTACACCCCTTAACGATCAAGGAGATCGTCAACTCCAATAGGTCTGGAATCATGACTGGTAGTTCGGGGATTAAGGTACATATCCAACCTAAAAGAGATTGAACCTTCCCTAATAATAGGCCTCTACTTTATTCTTCTCGTATTCATGTGCGCATTCTGACTAACATGCAATCAATAGGTTTACCCTAAACCTGTTTATCTATGTTAGTTGAATATTAATGCACGAACAAAACTTTTATTGGCGATCACTTGAATTATAATCATTTTAACCCTAAACAAGATTATTAGTTATCTTATTAAGCGTGATTACAAGTATAAATTCCCTTTAAACATGCATAAAAGGCGTGATCAAGCAATAACAATAAATATAATCAAGCAACATAATCATAATAAATTATAACAATTATAATCATAAATCATAAAAATAATCATAATCATGTTAAAGCATAATATTAATAGCAAGATCCTAGGCATGATACTAGCAAGATTAATAACAAACCCTAGCATGTCACTAAACATATAAAGATCAAAGCTTTAGCCCTAACATGATACTAACATGATAATAAGAAAGACAATAGGAAGCATTATAGAAATCATAATTGATATAAGGAACTTATTTTTGTCACCCTAAACATGATATTAGGAATCAAAATAACAATCTAAGCATGATTTCTACATAAAAATATCAATGAAACAATTAAAGCACTTAATTGGATGCCTCGTATCTCTTTCTAGTAACAAAATACACACGTTAGTAACTTCAAGGAAAATAATAAAACAAACAATTAAATTAAATATTTGGAAGAGAGATTAAGAAAGCATCTAAAGAAAGTTTAGACTAGATTTGGGGCCAAACCCTCAGAAATAAAACCTTTCACGTCTAGGGCGAAGGCAACTTCGAACTTGGCTAGGTGTTTATAGATCTTGTGAATGCGGAAATTTGTATGCAAAAGGCTAGTTTAGAAAAGAGAGAGAGAGAGAGAGAGAGAGAGAGAGTAATCAAGAGATTCTTGATGAGATTTGGTTATGAAAACGGAGGTTTTACCAGGCTATTTATAGAGAAAATCAGTCAGATGTGATAAAAAACGAATCAGCGTTTCAAAAAGAATAAAACACGATCGCAGCGTCAACCACGCGCGTGGCGCTAAACGCTAGACTCTAGCGCCAGACGCCAGGTATGGCGCCAGGCGCTGGTCCTGTCATCAAACGCTGGAAATAAATTTCCACGCGTTTTCTTAATTTGATAAAATTTAGCCGTACGAGAGGGCAAAATTGTATTTTCCTTAAAAACACTTCTTTTATTCTGATTAAAACTCTAAAAGTCAACTAAAGTCAATTTATCAATGCTAATTAAATTAGGAATGAAAAGAACCTTCTGGAAGAATCTAGAAGACTATAATCAATTCTAATTGCATTAGGAATGATAAACCAATATTAGGCCCTCCTCTAGATCATTGGGCCGCATATAAATATCAAACCGGGCCCAGTTTATTAATTTGGCCATAACTTCCTCATTATTCATCGGAATAGGGCTTATAATATATCGTTAGAAAGCTCATTTAGAACCCAACCGAACTACACTATTATTGGACCCTTACCATGGACCAAACCAAACTAGATTGGCTGTTTTATTAAAATAGGTTTTTAAAAATAGAGAGAAAGAAAAGAAATAAAAACTAACCGCAACACTATACTTTCCACACTTTCACTTCATTCGATTATGATTCGACGTGAAAGGTACTCATCACTGGGTTTGGTTTTGGGGAGGTACAAATGGGTGTCTACAGATGCCCCCACTTTGACTGAGTTTGGAGAAACGCAAGTTTCGAAAACAAAAGTCAAAGTATCGATAGGGATGGAGAATGATTCAGAACGTTCTGCGATCCTAAATCATTCTTGTAATGCCGATACCTGCAAACTAGCGTTAGTTAAAACAGATAAGAGAGTTAAGAAACGCGTATCTTGCACCGTCGAGCACACGTCTCTGGAGGTATCTGATTTGTTGCTGTTTGCTGTTGTTTGTGTTAGCCTTCCGCAAGCTAGGGAATGCCATCCTGCTGTTTGTTTTGACGATCTTCTACAAGCTAGTAAATACGGCTGGAAGACTGCTACGCCTGTAACTGCCTCCAATTCCGCCGTGATAGACTTCTGCAAGCTAGAGAACACTATCGAAGATTGCTTCGCTTGAAACGATCTTCTACCGGCTTGTGACCATCTTCTGCAAGCCAGGGAATATGATCGAAGATAACTTCGCTTGAAATCACCTCCAGCTGTTTGTGACAACCCTCCGCAAGCTAGGGAATACTGTCGAAGATATCTTCGCTTGAAGTCATCTCCAGTCGTTGCGATAATATTCCAAAGAAAATTATCGAATATTAACGCTTGTTGATCCTTAATGATGCTTGAATTTTTGCTGTTGATGACAATCCTCTTTTCTTTGGGAATAGTTGCCAACACAACTCTTGTATGATGTATGACAATCCGATTTAGGGAAAGTTTTCAATGCTTCGTAATAATCTATCCTTGAAAATGTTGCAACAATGAAGCAACAATTTGTATCTCGGAAAAATTTGCCAAAATCCAATTTTGGGAAAAGTTGCCAATGCTTCATAACAGTTGTCATAAGAATTTTGCTACGATTGACAATCCACATCTTGGAATATAACTCTTGAAAGCAATCCACCTTGGAAATTTTCCAACGCTATGCGACAATCCTTTTAGGAAAATATTGCCACTATTGACAATCCGCGTCTTGGAACATTTGCAAAAAAGAGTCGACCGATAATCCACTTTGGGAAAATTTGCCACTTACTGAAATGAATGACAATCCGCGCAGGGGAACCTTTGTCGAAAGTTATGATGAATAGAGACCTACGACAATCCTTTGGGAAATTTTTCCATAGGGAACTATATGTATGACAATCCAATCTCGGAAAACTTGCTAAAGATCAATGAATGTATGACATCCGAACTTAGAAAAACTTGCCAAACAAAGAAGAAGAATGACAATCCACGCTTGGAAATTTTTCCAGAGATGACAATCCAATCTTGGAAAAATTATCATTGAAGAAGAATGCGCGACAATCCACTCTTGGAAATATTGTCAGTTTGAGGTGACAATCCAATCTTGGAAAAATTGTCGTATCGATGCGTTGATGTTTGTAATGGGCCAATGCTTAGGCGCTTAAGCTAAGTGAGACGATTGTCGTCAGGTCAATCACTTACTGCGATTGTAATCGAGCCGACTACTAACCATGTCAATTTGCTTATAGGGGCTAACTGGCGTACCAAGGAACCCGAAATTGCTGTATGAGGTCGAAATAACCGTTTTAAGAGGCTTCGAGCTCTGTCGCTGCTGCAACGCTTCTGGTGCCGTAATTTTGCTCTGTCGCCGGGCGACAGATGTTGGCTCCAGGCAACAGCCTTGTCATCTGGCGCTGGAGTCGGATCTTTCCTTTTTTTTCTCTCGCTGCTGCTGTTTGTTGCTCGGTTGTGCTTCGGGCTTTGAACTTGGTCGTTTCCTTTCAACCAAATCTGCTTAAATTAAAGCTCTTAATCTCTAATTTGTAAGTTTTGCTTAACCCCCTCCTATCCCTAGAAGAATCTCATGCATTTATATTAGCGGTTTTTTCGAAAAAACTCGGGAATATTCTTACTCGTTTACTATTTGGATTGTACCTGTATTTATATTTTTTGACTATAGGACTTTGCTGACTTTGCTCATCTCTTTAATTATCTTAGGACTGTCTTAAGGCTCAATTAAGACTTAATGTGTTTTTAGCACATATGACTTGTCATGACTCGACTCAAAGTGTTTAACACATGCGTTAGACTAAAATCGAGATGATATGACACGACATGACTCAACGTACATGAATCGTGTGTGCACAAAAAAGCAAAAAATTTCCATCACTTTTTGTGGAGGGTACCGAATTTTCCCAAAAAGAAAGACACCAAAAGAAAGAATTTTTTGAAGGTGCATGTTGAATGAGCTTAGCCAAGTATATGCATTTGATGCTGTCTCTCAAGGTGCAAAGGTTAATTCATCCTAGGCTATCCTAGTTGACTCAATAATGAAAGTATGTAGGTAATTTAGGCACGGAGGCTAAGCACTTCATACTTTGTTATGCAATGACAACTACAAGTGATGAGATATTTTGATATGACAAGGCATGCTTCAATGTCGTGTTAAGGTTACATGACAGAGGGTTCTTAAGGGAAGGTATTGGTCATGTATCTGTGATGTGTGTGATAGTGACACTAAAGTTAGGCTGCAAGGGCTAAGTGTGTGGAAAATATATTGAAAAGAGTCAAATGATGGTGACTCTTAGGCTGGGTAAGCTAATGATATAAGGATCAAGCCCTCAAGTCTAACTCTAAGTAAATAGGGATGAGCATAGGAGATCCCTTGATATGATCATGGTGTGAGTGTGTGAATGTGAATGCATTTTTATTACGGCCGCACCTCAATATGGGTTGCCTACGTATCCGTTAGGAATCAGGCCGAACGTAGCTCTAGCCGAACCTCGCACAAGTGTGTACCTCAAAAAGGTCTTTTTGAAGGGTTGTAGTGTGGTTAGGCTAAAGGTTGAAGAAGAAAGGTGATAAAAGGCTCAAGACCCTAGATAAGCCCCCAAGGTGTGCAACTTTGCTTTTGGAATATTTATATTTTCATGCTTGAGGTTTAGCTCTCTTTTTATTTTTGCTTTATTTATTTTATTTTTATAAGTGTGGGCAATCCCGATCATGCTGTCTATCACTCACTTGGCATTCATGTTTCTTTGGCACGGTACCGAGCACTCGATAAGAGACGCAATCTGAGACGTGTTCTTATCGAAGATATTTTCATATCAAAGACATTGGAACACTTGCCCTTTTGTACACTTTCATTATTATTATTTTTTGTTTTGCTATTTTAATCTTTTGAAGTCACTCAAGATTTTTATGAAATTGAAAATTGCATAAGTTGCACACAATCCCATCCCAAAGTTAGGTAGATATGGGTTGAAAGGGTCTATCATTAGAAGAGGCTCAAAGTGATTTACCAAAAAAGGATTGCGTATTTGAAGGGTGAAAGGTGATATGATGTGGTTACAAGGGGTGCCTCAAATCATTGGTATATCTTGTGCTTAGTCATTGGTATATCTTGTGCTTAGTTCGACAATATATATACATACATATATATATATATATACATATATACATATATATATATATATATGTATATATATATATACATATATGTATATATATATATACATATATATATATATATATATATATATATATATATATATATATATATATATATATATATATATATATATATATATATATATTTGGCAATGTAATGAAATGATCATATGCAAGAAAATAAATGCTCATTTTATTAAAGGAAAAGAAATAACGATCCTACAAAATAAATATAAGGAGAATAAAAAGGTGCCTATGCTAGACTTATTAATGAAAGGGTACATAAAAAAATAGAAAAAAGATCATGAAATCTTGTCATTGAAGCTTGCCTCTTGTCCCTTGGCTTATCATCGCTTGGTGTTCTTGCCGACTGGAGGTATTAGAAGCCCGTTATTATCGATCAAATATTGGATTGCTTCCTTTAGCTTCCAACAACTCTCAGTAGTATGACCCCTACCTTGATGGTACTTGCAGTGTACATTTGGGTTCCAACTAGGAAATCTCTTCTCATGTGGGGGATCTCGAATGGGTCCAATAGGAGTAATGAGTCCCTTTGCATGGAGTTGACCGAAAGCAGCATCGTAGCTAATTCTAATAGGGGTGAAATCCTTTCTTAGTTATTGTCTAAATCCTCGATTATCCATGGCTAAGATTTCATTAAGGTCGAAAGTACCAACACTGTTACTAGAGTAGGTGTTTTCGGAAAAAGAAGGATAGTCGTTCTTCTTTCCTTTCCAGCCACTGTTGTTATCGTTACTAATCTTGGCCTTTTTGTTACTTGGAGGAACATGGAGGAGACTTGAATTAATGAGGTCTTGAATGCGATCTTTGAGGATGAAGCATCCTTCGGTAGTGTGATCATGGCCTCTATGGTGTTGATAATGAGAATGTTGTTCGATAACCATTATCCACTCTCTTAATCCTTCTATTGCACCCATAAGCGTGACAACGATATTTCGTAATTCCTGAACATCCTCTTCTAGACTTGATGAGCTTTCACTAGCATTACTTAAGAAAATTTCTTTTTTTTCGACCATTATTACAACCCCTTTTGTGAAAAGTGATGTTTTATCAAAAGTGTTGTCTTGGTTCAGTGCTCTTCTATCCTTGATCAAATGCTGAGGAAAAGGAAGTTAGGAGTAAGTTTTCTCTTTTTCATTATTTATTTTGACTTAAGCTCTATTTAACATGCAATGGATGGAAAAAGGTAGAAAGAATGAAGGTTGTGATATGGAGAAAGCATGTAGATGGGGAGATATATTAGGAATAGAATGTACCCCCCAACTCAAATAACGGAAAAAAACCGACTCATGCATGAACCTAAGACATGGTCATGGTGACATATACTCAAAGTGTGTGCTAAGACTAGTGAGTGTAGTGAGTGTAGGTGACATATTAAGACTCTTGTGTAAGACCATGTGGCTAGACTATGTGACTAGACTCAATTAAGGACTTAACGAAGGCATTGTTACTAACAAAATAATCGAATTGATTAGAAAACTGTTTAATTAGACTCATAGTGATGACTCAAGCAAAATACCAAACTATCGCCAAAGCAACAGGACTGGCGCCGCACTTTGCAGTGTAGCGCCAGACGATAGATCTCTCGCAAGGCACTGCACAACAAAGTGTGGCGCTGCAGTCAAAATCTTGGCGCCATTGCTGGAACGTTGATCTGGGACTGCTTTTAGTATTATTACTCTACAGGACATGTCTAAAGTCGTACTAAGTCAGTTCCGATTAAATTATTAGACTTTAATTACTCAAATTAATTAACTAATTAGACAAAGTCCTTTTAGTCATTAATCAGTTTATTTAGTCCTAAACACAAGTCAAACAAACGGTTAGGAAAAACACATAGAGCATGCACAACAAATAATGCACAATTAGTCAAGTAGGCAAAACATGATGCAACGAGTTTGCAACCTAACCATGGCTCTAGTTCTCTAAAGTTCGGGATATGGGTTAGTCAAAGAGGGTCCATGGTTAATTGTCCGGATGCACCGCGCGGAAGCCTTACCTTTTGAAGGGTTGACATGAGGGGATGGGACACCGCGAGTTAAAAACTCGCTTCCATGGTTTGGTGAATTCAAAATTCTCGGATGTACCCTTTGTTGCACAGAGCGTTCAATCAGGTAGATGAAGCATGAATTCCCAGAGGGTTATGTCCATATGTAGAACACATATGGGTTTTAGAAAAGTGAGAAAAACTCAATCAGGAAGTAGGATCGAGCAAACAGTGCTAAAAACTTGTCAAAATTAGAACGCAATTTCTAGCTCGGTATTGGAAGAACTTGGCGCCAGCGAACAGAGGCCGACACCGCGATTTGGCTCTGGTGCATGGCGAGAGGAGTTTCGTCTGGCACCTGGCGACAAGAGCGTTGCCTGGCACCAGAGTCAAATCCTCGGCGACAGACTCTGTTTTCTGACGCTAGTTCCTACATGCCTCAGCAACTTTCCGTGCTCGATAAAATTTTCCAGTTTCGCGCATCATTATTTCGATCCTAGTTGTGAAAGATATTCCTCAAATTTCCTACGTGTAAAAATCCTATTTTTTAACTCATTACGGATGGTCTTTCAAATGAGATCTTTTTTTATACATATGACAATAATGTTAATCAAAATTACGCACATGAAATACTTAGAACTTTTCGAGTCTCATCCACTCATTCTAAATAATTGCCAAAATAAATTTTAGGAATTGAAATAGAAATCCTCCCCAGTGGAGTCGCCAAAAAATGTAGGGAATATTTCAAGCATTACCCCAAACTTGAACCCCACTGTGATCATACACTTAAGCATGGTGACGTCCAAAGGGAAGGAAACTAAAGCAAAAGATTCGCCAACAAGTTTTAGGAACTTTTAAACCGTTCATAGGGTGAAGGTTACACCCCTTAATGATCCAAGAGATTGTCAACTCCAGTAAGTCTGGAACCATGACTGGTAGTTCGAGGATGAAGGTACAAATCCAACCTAAAAGAGATTGAACCTGCCCTAATAATAGGCCTCTACTTTATTCTTCTCATATACATGTGCGCTTTCTAACTAACATGCAATCAATAGGTTTACCCTAAACCTGTTTATCTATGTTGATTGAATATTAATGCACGAACAAAACTATTATTGCGATCACTTGACTTATAATCATATTAACCCTAAACAAGATTATTAATTATCTTATTAAGCGTGATTACAAGCACAAATTCCCTTTAAACATGCATAAAAGGCGTGATCAAGCAATAATAATAAATATAATCAAGCAACATAATCATAACAAATTATAACAATTATAAAGATAAATCATAAAAATAATCATAATCATGTTAAAGCATAATATTAATAGCAAGATCCTAGGCATGATACTAACAAGATTAATAACAAACCCTAGCATGTCACTAAACATATAAAGACCAAAGCTTTAGCCCTAACATGATACTAACATGATATTAAGAAAGACAATAGGAATCATTATAGAAATCATAATTGATATAAGGAACTTATTGTTGTCACCCTAAACATGATATTAGGAATCAAAATAACAATCTAAGCATGATTTCTATATCAAAATATCAATGAAACAATTAAAGCACTTACTTGGATGCCGTGTATCTCTTTCTAATAACAAAATACACACGTTAGTAACTTCAAGGAAAATAATAAAACAAACAATTAAATTAAATATCTGAAAGAGAGATTAAGAAAGAATCTAAAGAAAGTTTAGACTAGATTTGGGACCAAACCCTCAGAAATAAAACCTTTCACGCCTAGGGCGAAGGCAACTTCGAACTTGGCTAGGTGTTTCTAGATCTTGTGAATGCGGAATTTTGTATGCAAAAGGCTAGTTTAGAAAAGAGAGAGAGAGAGAGTAATCAAGAGATTCTTGATGAGAGTTGGTTATGAAAACAGAGGTTTTACCAGGATATTTATAGAGAAAATCAGCCGGATGTGATAAAAAACGAATCAGAGTTTTAGAAAGAATAAAACGCGATCGCAACGTCAACCACGCGCGTGGCGCCAAACGTTGGACTCTAGCGCCAAACGCTAGGTCTAGCGCCAAACGCCAGGTATGGCACCAGGCGCTGGTCCTGTCGTCAGACGCTGGAAATAAATTTCCACGCGTTTTCTTAATTTGATAAAATTTAGCCGTACGAGAGGGAAAAATCGTATTTTCCTTAAAAACACTTCTTTTATTTCGATTAAAACTCTAAAAGTCAACTAAAGTCAATTTATCAATGCTAATTAAATTAGGAATGAAAAGAACCTTCTAGAAGAATCTAGAAGACTATAATCAATTCTAATTGCATTAGGAATGATAAACAAATATTAGGCCCTCCTCTAGATCATTGGGCTGCATATAAATATCAAACCGGGCCCAGTTTAGTAATTTGGCCATAACTTCCTCATTATTCATCGGAATTGAGCTTATAATATATCGTTGGAAAGCTCATTTCGAACCCGACCCAACTACACTATTACTGGACCCTTGATATGGACCAAACCAAACTGGATTGGTTGTTTTCTTAAAATAGGTTTTCAAAAATAGAGAGAAAGAAAAGAAATAAAAACTAACCGCAACACTATACTTTCCACACTTTCACTTCATTCGATTATGATTCGACGTGAAAGGTACTCATCACTGGGTTTGGTTTTGGGGAGACACAAATGGGTGTCTACAATTACTAGCTTGCTTAAATAATTTTATTTTACCTTTAAAATAAAATGTGAAAATCTCATTATCCCACATTTGTGGGAGAGACAATCATACTCTACTCATTTCCTATAAATACCCAAGTAAGGGAATTAGAAATGATGCTTGAGTAAGAGTTGGAAAGGGGATCACAAGTAAGTGAAAACCCTTGAATTCAAGAGTTGGAAAAGGTATCACATTTAGTGAAAGCCTTTGAACTCAATTACTCGCGCGGGTTTATCGGTCGGGTCTTGCTAACCCCAAGGCATTAGACCTTGTCGGTAATCGTTGGTGCGGCTGGATCAATGTTGGAGGCTTTGTATTTTCAGAGCTAGCTTTCAAGTAAGAGCCCATTCGATCGGGCGAAGCACGCTCCGAAGGTGATCGTTTTATCTTAATCTTGTGATTAATTTAATTATTTTTATGGTGTTATTTATTGCGAGTGCGATCTTGTTTTTGGGTTTGTTTCTGCGGTGTGTCGGACTCACCAAACCCCAAAAACGGTATTGGAGCCTCGCTCGTTTATTTTAAAATCATAATATTTTTCAAGGTGGTTTTTATGGCTTTTTTTTTGGTTTTAAGTTGTTAATTAGATTAGTAGCTCGTTTTATCCATTTTAATCTCGTAATAGAGCTGACTTCAGCTCTCGAACCCAGATTTCGACCCAATAATAGTGAATTTTCGGGGAAAAAGGCGTTCAATACATATTTTATATGCAATTTAAACCTCTTTAGGCATGATTACTTGGTGGTAATTTGTGTTTGAAAGCTTGGTTTTATTTTTTACATAATTGCAAATTAATTGCATTAAGTGTGAATTTGTTGTTCTTTGAGGCTTCTAAGTACTAAAGATTCAATCTTTAATTATGTTAAGTGATTGAAACTTTGAGTTACTAAATTCCGTGAATTTTTGTTAAACTTTGTTGATTTAATCAATTTTTTAGTTTATTGGAATCATAAAGTTTGAAACTTGTGATAGAAATTTTTTTATCTTCATAATGGAAGATATAATTTTGCAAGGACTCACAAGTATTAAAGTTGAAATCTTTATTGAACTTATGTTCATTTTTCCAACTCCCTTTTATTTTGTCAAAACTCAAGATTAATTTAAATTAATTAAATTGATAGTGAGTAATTTCCCTCTTATTTTTGTTGCACCAAGTTAAACCAATTTTGTTAAACAATGGAATAATTTTTGTTTTATGCACTTGGATGAATTTATTTAAGTTGGACTTGTTATAATTTTCATTTTTCTTCAAATTAATTGATTCTAAAATTAATTTAGTAATTGATTAAATATGTCACGCAAAGTCGGAATTTTTCCCGAAGCATGAGCACCAAATCGAGGCCTAAGAGCCCCAAGCATGCTCTGAGCCAGCCGGGTTTCTCACGCAACCCACATGGGGCTGCCGAGGCTGAAGGGCGCCTCGAAGTGGTGCACATGCGCGTGGTGGCTGCTGTACGTGCAGCCCTTGGCGCACCATGGTAGCCTTGTGGCTTGCCGTGGGTAAGCCGCCTAGGGTACTTGCATTTGAGCTTATTTGAGGGTTGTTTTTTGTGCATAGCTTGGTACATCGTTAAGGGGAATGTGCGTAGACATTGCTTGCAAAGAAATGTGGTGCAATGAGCTCATGCAACATGGCCATAATGGGCCACGAATTGGTGTGTGAAAGTTCGTTGATGTAGGCGGTGTAACGCCTAGCGACATCGTGACCCATTCCCACGTTCCTTGAGCATCATTCGGTTGTGCGAGTTGTGACCACTCCAAGTCTTAGTGATAGGCACTTGGATATTTTGGACTACGTAAATTTTGCTTATTTTTCCGTTTTAATTATTTTATTAATATGATTTGGTTTTAATTATTTTTAATAAATTTTGGAGGCTAGGCCTCGGTTTTATGAGCGGCATTTGCAAATTTTATTTTTGCAAATAATTGGGTTTTACCGGCTTAATTAATTGGATTAATTAAGATGGATGCGGAATTTAGTGGGAGCTTCAAATATTAATCGCGTTTATTTACATAATCGGTTAAAACAACTTTGACTAGTTTTAATTAGGCGTGTTAATTGGATTAACCACCTAGATTAGTTACTAGTTATCATGATTTTATGCATCGTTACTTGTTTATCGTTGTAAAATGCATGGTCCATTCACAAATAGTGAATGGATGAATGGAATGTATATTCTGTCACAGATTTTATAAAATGGCAACTAGTGGGGCTCGATTAGGATAGAAAATACAGTATGTGTACCGTTGCGTATTTTTGTACCTTAATATTTAGATTAGTCCTAATCGTAGATAAAAGTATTGCATAATTATGGTCAATTCTGGAAGTTGGAGGTTCTTGGAAGACAAAGCCAGGAAGTTGCAAAAGAAGACCTTTTGAAGACTTGAAGAATTCAAGGGGCCATTCTAGCTGCCAATATGCATCAAAATGCTTATGCTTTACATATTCATGATTATTTATATATGAATTATATGTTAAATGCATGTTTAGGATTTTGAGTGTTGTGATGATTAATTAAGTTCACTTAAATCAACCAACATAGAAACCCTAGGTCCCTAAATATTGAGTAACATTGCCATTCCAAAACAACACTTATCGACCTATTGAGAGTAGTGATGGGCTACGCCAAAGCGAGGCATTACTACTACTACTCCCTAGACTCATAAGGCATACAGGGTATGCAAGTTGGTTTTGGTTGTACTCAACGATATGAGTGATGGAGTCCTAACATGTCGTGGCAAAGTGGATAAATTGTTGAGAGAACATTAGATGCGACGATTTATTCAACCAAGAGTGGCTTAGAGCCATTTGCAAAGCGTTGCTTACCTTGGGAGATTGAGTTCTAAGACAAGCCAAAGCATGCTTAGCCATTCTTTGTTTCCTTGGATTTGGAATCGACTTATTTTCACCAAAAGGGGACAATTTTAAGTGTGAATAAGGCGTTAAATAAGTTTGAAATATGCATGAATTAAATTCAATCTTATTCAAGTATTATGAATGGTTTTTCATTTAAATTCTTTTAATTGTAGAATTATGTCTTAAACTATCAACAACAATCTACTATTCCCAGATCTACCCGAGAAGTTACCATTTAACTTGAATTTGGTAAACTTTAAGGAATGGGAGGAAGAACTCCGTTTGACCCTCCGCAATTGCTACCTAGAGCATATCTTGGATACACCCATTCCGAGTTTCTACTCAAAAGGGTTTATGAGTGATGAGGGTCATGAGGAGTGGAGTTATGATTGCAAGAGAGTCTCTCGAATCATGGTAAACTCTATTCTGGAATAGTGGAAGAAGAAATTCTCCAACTACCTTCCGGATGTACTCCTAAAGGCTCTAGAAGATGTGGTCAATCTGAGGGTCACAAAGAGCGACAGGGGCAACTATGATGGACTTGTGGAAGAAGTGATTAGGTCACTGTCTAACATGAGGATCAAGCCACCGCAAGATGGGTGTCTAAGCAAAGAGAGGCAAGAAGTATGGGCTAGGGTCTATAGTACAAGACTTAGACTCGGGATGCCACTTCAAGCCCATGTGTAAAAGATGACAAGGTTATTTAACCATCTGGAACTGATTGGTAGATCGATGGAGGATGAGCAAGCAGCTCATATGCTTTTAAGCTCACTCCACTTAGGTTATGTTGCAATTAAGATGTGACTTACCAACAATCGGAACAGACTGTCCTACAAGGAAGTTGTCCAAGAGCTCTAGAAAACCTATTCTTGCAAGGCGGCTTAGTTTTCTCTAAGGCCCAAGAAGAAGGAGTTCAAGAACACGGCTAAGATGCGCTGCTTCTATTATAGTAAGCAAGGTCACTACAAAAGAGAATGTAGTGAGTATCTGGAAGATGAGGCAAGAGGAAAAGAAGCCTCAATCTTAGGTATCATCTTGACACTTGAATATAAGAAATTTGTAAGGTATTAGATACCGGAAAATTGACTCACTTTATGCTCCTATTTCAGGAAAAAAATGAGCGATGCTTTTCAAGTGGACATAAGTACACAAGTGGAAGATTAAGAAAATCTATCTTAAGAAAGCTTGTAATCTCATATATTTTGTCTAAATTATAAAACTTGTTGAGTTTTATATACCATAATTTGATCTTGTGAAGTTGGACATCATTTTAAACATTATCACAAGTCTTCTATTTCATGTCTTGATTATATTTATGGAAATAACACTTTTGTGTGTTTAGACAAAATTATTTATTATGACACCAAAAGAGCTAAGACCATGGAGTCAAATCAAATTTACCTGTGGCATAGTCGTCTTGGCCACATTAACATCAAACGCATCAAGAAGCTTCTTTAAGAAGGCGTTCTTGACTCTTTCGATTTAGAATCTTTTGAGAATTGGAAAGGATGTTTATTAGGAAAGATGATAAAGCAACCATTCTCCAAGTTGGGAGAAAGATCAGGTGCCTTATTAGGTCTAATACATACCGATGTATGTGGACTAATGAGCTCCGTCACAAGAAACGGACAACGATATTTCATCACTTTCATAGACGACTATAGTAGTTATGGCTATGTCTTCCAAATGTCGCACAAATCTGATTCGTTTGACAAACTCTAAGAATTTCGGAGTGAAGTGGAAAAATCAGCTTGGCAAGAAAATCAAAGCCTTTTAATTGGATCGAGGTGGTGAATACGTGAACCAAGAATTCGATGACCATATGAAAGATCATAGTATACTTTTGGATCTGATACCTCCAGGAACTTCACAAAGGAACGGAGTATCCGAACAGAGAAATCGAACCTTGTTAGACATGGTACGATCAACCATGGGTCTTAGTGATCTTCCTATCTCTTTTTGGGGACATGCACTTTTAACTGCGGCACTAACATTGAACCGTGCTCCATCGAAATCTGTAGAAAAGACTCCATACGAGTTATGGACAAACAAACCTCCTAGGTTGACTTTTCTAAAGATATGGGGATGCGAAGCATATGTCAAGAAATTGATTTCTGAAAAACTTTATCCCAAATCTGATAAGGTTTACTTTGTTATCCATCCAAAAGAAACCAAAGGGTATTATTTCTACAACAAATCGGAGAACAAAGTGTTTATTGCACATGATGTGTCTTTTTGGAGAAGGAGCACCTTTCCAAAATGAAAATTGGGAGGAAAATCAAACTCGACAAAGTTCGTGAGGATGAGAAACAAAATCAAAATGGCAGTCAAAGTGCTCAAGCAGCATCTGTTGACGAAGGTCAAAATATGCAAAGTCGAACCGACAATGCAAATGCTCAGTACATTACCCTACGTAGGTCTTAGAGGCCGAGATCTCAACCTGATAGATAGATAGGATTATTTTTAACCGAGAATCAGGACATCCTAATCATAGATGGAGATGAATCGACAACCTACAAGAAAGCAATGGCAAACACCGACTCTACTAAATGGCAAGAAGCCATGAGATCTGAAATGGATTCCATGTTTGAAAATCAAGTCTAGGACTTGGTTGACTTACCCAAAGGCTACACACCTATCGGATGTAAGTGGATTTTCAAGTTAAAAATCGACAAAGATGGAAATGTATTCATTTACAAAGCTAGATTGGTAGCAAAAGGTTATATACAAGTTTATGGTTTTGATTACGATGAAACCTTTTCTCCAGTCGCAATGCTTAAATCCATTCGGATCCTCCTAGTGATTTATGCATATTACAGTTATGAAATATGGCAGATGGACGTTAAACTGCCTTCCTAAATGACATTTTGGAAGAAACTGTGTATATGACACAGCCTGAAGGTTTTATCGACCAAAACAATGCTGGAAAGGTATGCAAGCTTAAGAAATCCATTTATGGATTAAAGCAAGCAAGCATAAGTTGGAATCTGCGAGTTGATGAAGCCATTAGTGAGTTTGGTTTTATCAAGAATCCAGATGAATCTTGTGTTTACAAGAAGGTCAGTGGAAGTGACATCGCCTTCCTAGTCTTATATGTCGATGACATTTTTCTCATTGGAAACAACATTCCATTGTTAGAGTCTATAAAGGTTTATCTTGGAAATTGTTTTTCAATGAAAGACGTGGGAGAGGCTCAGTACATACTAGGCATCAAGATCTATAGGGATAGATCAAAAAGGATGATACGATTGAGTCAAAGTACTTATATTGATAAGGTACCAACTCGGTTCGGCATGGAAGGAGCCAAGAGAGGCCACCTACCCATGTCGCTTGGCATAACCCTTAGCAAGAATCAGTGACCAAAGACCCTTGATGAGCGAGAAAGGATGAATCATATTCCATATGCTTCGCTTATTGGATCGATCATGTATGCAATGATATGTACTAGGCCAGATGTGTCGTATGCCTTGAGCGCTACGAGCCGATACCAATCAGATCCAGGAGAGGCGCATTGGACTGCGGCAAAAAATATCCTTAAGTACCTGAAAAGGAACAAGGATAAATTCCCAGTCTATGGTGGCAGAGATGAACCAGTTGTTGAGGGTTATACCGACGCAAGCTTCCAGATAGACAGAGACGACTTCAAGTCACAGTCTGGGTACATATTCTGTCTCAATGAAGGAGCTTTTAGTTGGAAGAGTGCTAAGCAAAGCACAAATGCATATTCTACAACTGAAGCCGAATACTTGGCAGCATCTGAGGCAGCTAAGGAGGCAGTTTGGATTCGCAAGTTCATTGGTGAACTTAGTGTTGTACCCACCATCGAGGGACCAATGGACCTCTATTGTGACAACAATGGAGCTATTCCTCAGGCCAAAGAGTCGAGAGAACATCAAAAGGTCAAACATGTTAAGCAGCGGTTTCACATGATTCGAGAATGGAAATCAGAAGGTGAAATCAGAATTTGTAAAGTTGGAACGGATGACAATGTAGCCGATCCGTTGAATAAACCTTTGCCTCAAGTGAAGCACGACAATCACGTTGAGGCAAGGGAAATCAGGCACATTGGAGATTGGCTTTGATTTCCTTATTTTAGTGTTTTAATTAATTTTGGACAATTTTAATGTAAAGCACTATGATGAACCATTCAATTTTTTAGAGTAATGAATTTTTTCATGCAATTTAAATCACTCCTTTGACTATTTAATTGTGGTTTAGAATTAAATAATGAGTCCGTTCGATTTTTGGAATATTCAAAATAGGGTATCAAGACCAGTCTTGGTAAGGAAACATCATTTAAGTGAACGTTGAATATTATAATCGAAAATTATCCCTAATCGAGGTCATTTAAACGATAGACGATTAATGTCCAGTTGAGATTAGTGTGTAGTTTGATTTATAGCACTGTTTCATGTGATACATGATTGTCATGAATCATTTGCACAGGTATTGGTTTAGAACCATACTGGATCGACCTATGAGAATACTTTAAGAAATTAAAAATTGTCATAAGTATACTTCTCATTATTGCTATCGGAACCTTTTTCCTTGACCATGAGGATTGTGAGCTTTCTTGTTTGAGTACTAGTCCGCTTTGATGATTGTTAAACGTTCTTGTTCGAGTACTAGTCCGCTTTGATGATTGTTAAACGTCAGCTGTAATATGGGATATTAACGGCATCACTCGGGCGGCTAGGTCCTCTTAGTAAGAGAAGCTACATTACAAGACTAGAAATATCCCCCTACTTAAAATAGGGAAGATGTCTTTTTTGTTTACAAGGCCTCTCATAGAGCGAGACTGTAAAAATTCATGGCCGTGCTCGAATGGATTTTAGAAATCATCTGTTTATTGACAGTCGGACTCGGAACCTCGAATCTCCTTCTCAGTCTTGGGTGGTGGCATGGCCATGATTGCCTTGACTTTTTTGGAATCTATTTCAATCCCTCGATAACTTATCACATAGCCAAGGAGTTTGCCTAATGTAACTCTTAATGCACACTTTGTTGGATTCAATCTCATATTATATTTGTGGAGTTGTTCAAAGAAATTTTGAAGTGCAACAATGTGGCCTAGTAGATATTTTGACTTGACGATCATATCATCAACATAGACCTGCACTTCTTTATTCATCTTGTTGTGTAACAATGCCGTTGCCGCTCTTTGGTAGGCGGCACCCGCGTTTTTCAACCCGAATAGCATTACAATATAGAAATATGTACCCCATTGTGTAATGATTGTTGTTTTCTCCATGTCTTCCACGCCCATCAATACTTGATTATATCCAGCGTAGTTATCCATGAAGCAAAGGAGTGCATGGTTTGCTGTGTTGTCGACCAGATTGTCGATGTGAGGTAGAGGGAACCCATCCTTTGGGATTTCCTTGTTGAGATCCCTATAATAAACACACATTCTGACCCTTCTATCCTTTTTTAGAATTGGAACCACATTAGCTATCCACTCTGGATACTTTGACACTTAGATGAAACCTGCAGCCAGTTGTTTTCAAATTTCTTCCTTGATTTTGAGAGCCACAGCCTGTTTCATGCGCCGTAGCTTTTTCTTGACAGGCTTCATACATGGAATGAGTGGTATCGTGTGTTGAGCTATATCCCTGTTAATACCTGACATATCTTGGTAGGACTAAGAAAATACATTAACAAATTCACCAAGAAAGTTAATTATCTCTTTGCGTTCATATTGACTTAGTGTTAATCCAATTTTAATTTCTTTAATAGTTGTATCATTGGAAATATTAACTGTTTCTATATCTTCAATAATTGTCGTTTTTTTTTCATGTTCTTCCATTACTTTTATTATTTGTTTGTCACTTTTATCATTAGCAAAGCAATATTGATCAGGGTTCGGGGAATGACTCGAATCGTAAGCAAAGGTATTCATCTTTTTAAATTCTTCAAACATTACATCAAAGAGGGCGAGGTCAGCTGCGGCCTCATCGAAATGACTAAGGATAGATGGAGGAGACTCGTCAAGAGACTCAACAGTAGAAAGAACTACAGAAATATACTCAACAGTAGAAAGGGGGTCTACCTTAGATCCTACAGGTTCATAAACAGACTCTGACGAACCAGATTCATAAAACATAGGGCCTTTGTCGGTGGTCACTTCTAGCTTTTCTCTACTCGATGTAGTGATCTTCACCGTCTTGCGCCAACCTTTCAGAACTTCATCAGCTGGGACAATCAACTCAGAGGGGTTAAAGTCTTTTCTTGACACGACAACTTGAACGAGCGCAAAGTTATCATTGTCGATGCACCTAGGTTCATTCTTTTCCAGCTTGAAAAGAAGATTAATATTCATATCATCGTCGCCTTGACTAGTTGGTTCCTCAGCTGTTGAAAACACATCACCTTTGTGTAGGGAAAAATATTAAGCATCCCACACTTGAGCCCCACTGTGATCATACACTTAAGCACGAAGGGGTCCAAAGGGAAGGAAGCTAGAGTAAAAGAGTCTCCAACAAGTTTTAGGAACTTGTAAACCGTTCACAGGGTGAAGGTTACACCCCTTCCAGATCCATGAGATCGCTAACTTCATAGTGGTCTGGAACCATCACTAGATATTCGGGGATGAAGGTACAAATCCAACCTAAAAGAGATTGAACCTGCCCTAAAAATAGGCCTCTACTTTATTCTTCTCATATTCATGTGCCCTTTTAGACTAACATACAATCAATAGGTTAACTTTAAACCTGTTTAATCTATATTAGTTGAATATTAATGCACAAATAAATCTATTATTGGCGACCACTTGAATTATAATCATATTAGTCTAAACAAGATTATTGATTATCTTATATATTAAGCGTGATTACAAGTACAAATTCCCTTTAATCCTGCAAGAGAGGGCGTGATCAAGCAATAACTATAACATAATTATATCAAGCAACATAACAACAATCATCATCATCATAATAATATTCAATAAAGCAAAATAATAATAGCAAGATTCTAGGCATTATACTAACAAGATTAATAACAAATCCTAGCATGTCACTAAACAATAAAGATTAAAGCTTTATCCCTAACATATAATAACATGATAGAAAGAAAGAATAGGAAGCAACCTAAACATGATACTAGAAAGCAATACATAATATTAGAAATATTACTTAATACCCTAAACATGATACTATGAATCATAAAGACATCCGAACATGATACTAGGGATCAAAATAATTAAAGCATGATTTCTATATCAAAAGTATAACAATTAAATTACTTACTTGGATGCCTCGTATCTCTTTCTAATAACAAAATACACACGTTAGTAACTTCAAGGAAAATAATACGACAATAAAATTGAATAATTGAAATAGAGATTTGGGACCAAACCCTAAGAAATTATCAACCTTTCACGTCTAGGGCAAAGGCAACTTTGAACTTGGCTAGGTTTGTCTAGAACTTGTTAATGTGGAATTTTGTAAGAGGGGAAGGTTTAGAAAAAGAATAGAGAGAGAATAAGCTTCTAGCTTTAGAGAGAGAGAATAGAATTAGATGATTGTGACTGATTAAAAACGGGGAGATACAACCCTTATTTTTTAGAAAAGGTCCGGAATCGATAGAAACAAATCGGAATTTGAATCGAAATAAAACAACTGCTTGTCGCGAGCGACAAAGCCTGTCTCCATACAATAGGAATCATGAATGGCGACAAGACCTGTCGTTTGGCGATAGGCTTGTCGTTATTATGCGACATCTTAAAAGATAAACGCGCTTTTGTATGAAATCCTTTTCTTAATATAATTAAACGATAAAAACTTTGTTTTATCAATTTTACATCGAATTTATTATAATAAAATACTTGTTTTATTTCAAACCAAATTTAACATTTTTTTCTAGAATATTAATTATCAATCCTAAACTATTAGAACTCAAAATAACCTTCTATACTATTCTAAGGATTATAATCAATCCTAAAAATTTTAGGAATAATATTTAATAGGCCCTCCACTAGATAATTGGTCCATAAAACCATTTCAGACCTAAATTAGTATTTAGACCATAACTTCCTCATTATTCATCACATTGGGATTATAATATATCATTGGAAATCTTTTTGCGAGCCTAATCCAACTACACTATTATTGGACCCTTATCATGGATCAAGCTAAATTTGACTAGCTATTTTCATAAAATAGAGTTCTTTTCGAAAACAGAAAGAAAGATTTTTTTTTATTAAAATCAATACATCACAAGACCTTCCACACTTTCACTTCATTCGATAATCAAGATACGTGAAAATTATTCATCACTGGGTTTGGTTTTTGGGGAGACACAATTGGGTGTCTATAGAAGCACCCACTTTGACTGAGTTTAGAGAAACGCATGTTTCGAAAACAAAATTCAAAGTAGCGATTGGGACAGAGAATGATTTAGAACGTTTGGTGATCCTAAATCATCCAGTAACGCGGCGATACCTGCAAACTAACATTAGTCTAATAGATAAAAGAGTTAAGAAACGTGTATCTTGCACCGTCGAGCACACGTCTCCGGAGTAACCCATTTTTGTTGCTGTATTTGTTGGTAACAATCTCCATAGTTTCTCGTGAACGCCATCTAAAGGTAACAGTGCCTCGCTATCTTCATTTACTTGTGACAATCGTCTAGAGTGCCTCGAGAACATCATAGAAAGTGACCGTGCCTCGCCATCTTCCGGGTTGTTGCAGTGCCTCGCCACGGCTGTGCGTCGTCACTATAGATAATCTCCTCTCTACTTCGGGACATCGTCAAAGACAACTACTTGCAGCTATCTTTTGAGTTGTGGTCGTATCTCGCCACGGCTGTGCCTCACCGCTGTAGACAATCTCCTCTTTGCTTCAGGACGTCGTCAAAGATAGCTGCTTGTAGCTATCTTCAGTTTTATGGTGATAACCTTCCAGGAAAGTTATCAAAGACTACCGTTTGTTTATCCTCTGTGTTTAGCTTCGCTTTGCTATTGGTTGTTATTTCGTTGTAATTCCTTGTTGTGCCAGTACCTTGGCGCATTAGTAATGAGCCGGTACTTTGGCGCTTGTGCTTGCTTGTGAACCATTACCTTTGTGCTTATATTTGCTTTGTGAACCATTACTTGGTGCTTGTGATGAGCCAATTCTTAGGCGCTTTAATCTAAGTGAGACGACCGTTGTCAGGTCGATCACTTTCGGAAATTGTAATCAAGCCAACTACTAATCATGTAAATTTGCTTGTATAAGCTAACTGGCGTACTAAGGAACCCAAAATACTGCACGAGGTCCGCATGGACAAGTATGGGGGCCATGTGTCCTGTCGCTAAGCCGGCGTGCGCTGGAACTAGCTGTCGCAATGCTTTTTCCTTGTCACGATGTGATAAGGATCACGCCACGCATGATTTCAGTCGCATGGCGACAGAGTCAGGTTTTCCGGCGACAGAGTCAGGTTTTCTAAAATAAAACCCCTTTCTTCTTCATTTCGTCGTGGCTGCTCATTGTTGTTCGAATTTTCGCAAAAACTTTTCCTTACTCGTTCTTGCTCGTTTCTTAACCGAATTCGCTTAAGTTTTTTTGCAAATTGAAGCTTTTGATCTCTAGTTTCCCGATCTATGTAAGTTTTCTCCAAACTCACTTTGGGTTTTCTAAATTTTGCGCATGTTTATTTGCGGGTTTTCAAAAATTTGAACCCCAATTTTGTTTTGATTGTTGAATTTTATGTCATGAATCTTTTTTTTATGCTTAAATATTTCCTTAGGAGTGTTTTGAGACTTGTTTTACTCAATTTGATGAAAAAATGAACATTTTGCCATTGTTTACCTCTTTGAAATCGTGGGAGCAATGTGGGTTATTCTTGATGTTCTTGCTAGATATCCATGCTCAATGTCAAAATTTTGTTCATAGTATTGTAAGAACTTGTTTGATTGCTTGAAAATGCTATTTCTGTTTGAATCAAAATCGTACTCTATTTTAGTACTACATACTCTGTTTTTTGTTCTACATAGTATCATGCGGCTAGGAGAACCTTAGATACCATTGAACCTTTGATTTATTATTGTTTTACATAATTTAGCATGGTTAGACATTGTGGATCTGGTTCTCACTCCTGCGACGCTCATCGGGAGGACGAGCTTGTTAACACAGGCGAAGGAGCTTATACCAGTTTTGGAGATTTCCTTGAGTGGGATGAGCCCACTCGATCTCTACTTTGCTCCTCACTTTCACATCTCAGAGCGTGTGCAGCTCGGGATGACAGGCGACCGTATTCGTTGCCACAGTTCAGGAAACGTAGCTCTCAGTCAGATATATGACCTATACTTCCGTGACCACATTGAGCTGCGCGAGCTTTGGGAGCCTTGCGGTCTGCATCCTCTTCTTCTGGCTACGCGGACCGTGCATTCTTTCACATCGGGCCGTTGTTTCATTCGATCTATGGTGGATTTCTTTTAGGATACCACCAACACTTTTCACTTTCCGCGGGGCGAGATGACAATACTCCTCTCGACTTTTCTCTCATTACCGGCTTAGAGTTCCGGTTGACGGCGGTGCCATTTGGTAGCGACATCATGGTCTACTCTCCGAAGGTAGCGGATTTGATCGGCCCCATAGCTATTCGAGCTCGTACTGAGGGTCGTCTGACTCAGATCAGCAGTCGGTGCATTCGCCGGACCATGCTGATGGAGGTCTTTCAGGACGGTGCGACTACCCTTGAGCAGCGGGTACACATCTTTGCTTTGTTTGTCAGGGACTTTCTCCACTGACAAGGGTAGCCATGTGCTACTCTACTACTTGCCTGCTCTCCGTGACCTTTGTATGGTCGGATCATATGATTGGGCCAGCTTGGCCTATGCTGACTTCCTATGTGGATTGCGACTCGCTTGTCACCGACGTAATTATAAGGGGGAGGACACTCTTTCCAATTTATAGGGGATCGTAGAGGTATATTTCTTTTAACCAAAGCTTGTTTTAGGTTTTGCGTTTAGCTTTTGCTAACACTTCATCCTGTCTCATAGGTTTGTTTCTACGAGTATTTCCCTTCTTTTTCACCAACGAGGCCTTCACCTCGTGGGCTCCCCATTGTTGCCAGTTGGGGAGGTCGTATAAACGACCAGACTGTTACTGTTCGTTTTCAAGAGTCACTTCTCTCGGTATGCTTCTTAACACTTTGTGTTTATATTACCCTTAAAAGAATTTGAGCTGATAATTGTTCGTTATGTAGGAGCCCGAGGTTCGATTTCGGCCGTGGGATGGCTTCATCTTTCCTACACTGGCCATGTAGTACACAACCCAGCGTCGGTATTTTCAGGGGACATACAGCGCTGTGGTATATTTGGGCTTCATCTTCCCTACACTGGCCATGCAGTTCAGCACTCCTCGGATTTTCCTGTTGTTCATTCACGTCCTCCTGGTCACATGTTTGATCAGACGAGGCTGAGAGCTCAGGTGGATAGGACGCTTGCGGGTTTGGATTAGAGGAGCCATATCCATCCGAACCGTAGCTATGAGGAGAGGCTTTTGCTGCACCTAGCTCCTCCACCTTGCTTGCCAGAGCCGAGAGAGGTATCATTTGTACGTTTACTTGTTCATTTGATATCCCCTGAGCCAAATCTAACTATTTGGGTTTGACTCATAGGCTTCGACCAGAGAGTTTGTGTCTCTATCGGTGTCCATCGGCTACAAGGGCACTTTTGGTCCAGTTGAGGAGAAGATTCCTCAAACTCGTGAGCCATGGCGCTTCATAGAGGATTTGATACCTCGACACTAGACCTCGGTGAGTCACTTTATCTTTTATCCTATTTATATATATGCCTTGATTATTTCTGACTTTGCGTCTTGACAGTTTTCTCGCGAGGTGATGCTGAGGATGGCTAAGGGTATGGACGTCTTCCGCTACCAGCTCGTGAGGCTGAGCCAGCGAGCCATGTTTCGTCGCGGTGACGATGACATAAAGGTATTTCTATTAACTCCTTTTATGTTATATTTGCCTTTCTGTACTTGTCTTGACTTACTTTTCTTGTTTCAGCCCGTTCCTCCGACACGTGCTCGCGTGAGACCTGAGGCTAGGAGGGAGAGATTGGGTTTTAACTCGAGGCGTCATCGGACATTGGCTGGGAGCCATGGCGGTCATGTAGATTCAGACCATACTATTAGATTTGAGGGTTCCGGCTACTCGTCTGAGAGCACATCAGAGGGATTGACTTGCCAAGGAGGCACGATGTTAGCTGCTTTGGTGGTTGGTTGGATGTAAGAGTTGGATCATCGTCGCAGCAGCCACAGTAGCCTCAGCAGCCTCTGCATTTAGGATTGCAGCACTAGGGTAAGCCTGGATGGGCTGGCCCTACTTTCTCGATTCCGGCTCCTTCTGATCAGGCTGTGGTAGAGGGTTTGACTCCCTAGACTGTACATTTTTTCAACATGTTTAATGTTCCTTCACATTTGTGAGGTACGCCATCATAGGTGTACTTGTACTTGTTTTTTATATAGGACTTTGCTTATTTTACTCAGACACTTGTATATGATTTTATGTTTATTTCACTAGTAGAATAATGTAAATGGGAAGCGGTTCAAACCCCCTATGGGAAGCGGTTTTAAACCACTTCGGCTTGGGGGGCTTCCCATTAATCATTTAAATGGCAAGCAGTTTAAACCGCTTCCCATTTGGAGGTAATAGGGAAAGGGTTTTGGCTCCAAACCGCTTCCAATTATGCCTAAAAAAATAAAAAATGGTTTTTCTGTCAAATTGATACACAAGCTACGTGCACTACCACCATCGCCCACCACCACCATTATATAACTTGCTGCTGCTCTTGTTCCACCACCATCGACGTGCACCACCACCATCGCGCACCAGCCCCACCACCATCACGCACTAGCAGTACCACCTTCGCACACCACCAGCCACATGCACCATCCCCACCAGCACCACCTTCGCACACCTACACTAGCAGCCACCATCACCGTACCAACCCCACCATCCTCACGCACCAGCACTACCACCATTTCCACCAAAACCCACCTCACGCACCACGATTTCCACCTTACCTATCACGATTTCAACAAAAAACCCACCAATTCCATCAAAATTGCACGAATTCCACCAAAACCCACCTCACCCACCACGATTTTCAACAACAAAAAAGACCCAAGAATAAAAAAAAAAATCAAAAAAAACAAAATGAAAGAAAGAAAAAGGAAACATACCTTCTTCCACCAAAATCCCAGAATTGAATTGAAATTTTGGTTTTAAGGGTCAAATTCAACCATGAAAACTTTAGATCAAAAGTTTTCATGGCCGAATTTGACATAATAACCTAGAAATCCATGGTGGTACTTGCTCGGTGTCGATTGGTTTATAAGGGGGCTAATGGTGGGTTTGATGTCAGGGGATCTGCTTGGTGAGAAGGAGGAGGTGTGAATGGAGAGGAGGAGATGAGGAGTGGTGCGTGCACTCGCGCAGTGAGAAGGAGGGGAGAAGGATATAAGAGGAGAGAGAAAGGAGAATGCGTGAATGAGAGATGATAGGAGGGGATGAGAGGAGAGAGAAAGGAGAATGCATGAATGAGAGTGGGGACCCGTATCAATTTTATATTTAGGATTATTTTGGAATGGGAAGCGGTTTACTATTCAAACCGCTTCCAATTATAATATTTGGGAGCGGTTCAACCCAAAATCGCTTCTCATTTGTATGTTTTTGTTTTTTTTTTCTTTTAGCAGATTTTTGTTGGTTTTTGGAAGCGAAATTCAATAACTGCTTCCCATTTATGGATTCCCATTTACTTTATTCTACTAGTGTTTTCAACTTTGCATTTTTATTTTTCATTTTATTATGCATGCAGATATGAAAAATTATGACTAATTGTGCACAAAAACATCTGCTGTTTTTAATATCTATGGAGGGTATTCGACTTTCTCCCCCAAAAGGAAAAATGAAAAAAATAAAAATCGATCTTAAGTTTAATTAACCTCAATATTTTTTTCAAAAAGTTTTTTAAGAAAATTTTTACAAAAATAATGGATTTGGCTATTTTTCAGAAAAAGGGCTTTAACCGTAAAATCGCAGTGTAAACTTGATTTGAAGTCAAGAAAACTTTGTTAGCGTAGCCAACACGGCTTAGCACGACAAAATACTGGCTAGCGCGATGCGTTAGTGCTATCGCGATGCGACAGTCATGATGCCATGCGTGATTTCTGTTGCGTGGTGCTGGAGTGATTTTTCCTAATCCGAGCGGGATTCGGATTGCGCCAATTTTGTGCATAAATAGCCTCCAAATCTAACGATTTCTGCATAGTCGAACAGATTCAAAAATAGTCGTAGTTTTTATTTTGCAATCATGTCTAAGAGTTTTAGCTATTTCACTCGTGAGTGGTGCCGGTCTCTGACTATTAAAGAGAGAAAAGAACTTGACTTTTTCCATATGGGATCTATGGTATAAAGGGGGTAGATCTTGACATAGACTTTATTCATGCCGCCTTGGAGTATTGGGATTTAGACACTCATTGCTTTAGACTTGGTTATGATGAAATATGTCCTTTCTCAGAATTTAGGGCCATACTAGGCTTCCCTTCCCAAAATCTTGCGGCAATTCCAAAATTAAGCAAGTATTATTATAAAGATTTTGAGCGTTTTCTTACCCTTAAAGATAAGGATTTGAAAAATATTGTGCGTGGAAATAATGTTAATTCGAAAGAATTTGCACGCTTTTATTTTGATAGACCACGCTCCGAATTTTTTTTTATGTTTATAGGAGAGCCTTCCTTTTTTGCATGTTAAATCAATATCTTCTTACTAGTGGTAATTAATATTAATAAGGGCCAAGCTATTTTAGGATCTATCATGAAGCAGATTGAATCAGGAAGAAATCCAATGCCTTTAATCGTTGGAGAAACCATGCTTGGTTCAGATGCACCGAAAAAGGATGCAAAAGCACCTCTTCAAGGTTCTCCAATATTATTACAGGTAGAAAATCAATATTTTTAATTACAGAAATAAAAAATATTTAACTTTGTATAAAAATAATAATTATTTGCATTTGAATTTTACAGATGTGGCTAATGGAGAGGCTTGAATTAATTAACCCTCCTGACAATGTCGACAACTATACTCTAAAATGTTTTGTGAGACGGAACAAACGATATTTCATTCATAAAGATGGGCCGCCGGGAGTGGAGTAGGATCTTTGAATCTTGTGACTTTTCCATTAAGTGGGTCATCCCTTGGTGGAAAATTGAGAAGATGGTTGATGTCAATAGCCAACCTTATTGCCGTCTTCCTAGCTTTTCAAAATTGACCTTTTATTATCTTTCCAGGGTGAGGAGACAATATGGTCTAGCTCTAACTGTTCCGCCTGGTGATCTTCGTCGTCCCCATAAATTTCCTGTTTCATAAGATGTAGAAAGATCAGATGATTATTTGTGTGCTAGACCTTTATGTGAAGTTGTTACCCAAAAGGTTCCTCCTTCCTTGTCCAGGGATGTGAAGCAATGGATACTTGGTCGATCTCAAAAGAACAAGAACAGAGCTAAAAAGTTGAATAAGACCAATGTGAAAGACCGCTTAGGGGACAAAAAAATACCTCCTACGGAGCGTCTTGGTGAAAAGGTTTAATTTAAGACTCCTGTCATGCCCAAAAAGAAAAGAGAAGCAGACTCTACAAAAAAAAAGTGTGGGTTTAAAAGAAACATGGTGTAATGGCTATTGGAGAAACTATTGACACCAAGATTGAATGTAGATCTTCAAAAGGATGCTTACTCGCGAAAGTAATGGATGATGAAGAGGAAGTGGAAAAGAATTACAAGAGAGCTAAGAAGGAGAAACAGATTAGAGCATCGCTTTTCTTTCAATTTATTAGACAAATTTAATTTAAGTAAATTTTATTTTGAAGATTTGTTTATAATTCCATCAATAATGTAATTTTTATTTTATCTTATTAATGCAATTTTAGCTTTTTAAAATTAAGTTAAATTAACTTTTACATTTAAATTTTTTTTATTAAAGCAATGAAAACAACTTGAATTATTCTGAAATTTATTCGAGTACGGAAGTCAAAAATTTTCTAAAAACACCGAAATTTTCCCAAATTGATGCGGAACACCTAGCAATTCGATTCAGAGTTTGTCGCCATCCACAGTAATTGTCACGATGCGCTGGAGTCCTTCAATGTGCGACAATTGAGTTTTATCGCGCTGAGCTTAATTTATGTGCACCAACTGTTCTGCTCCTGGAGAACCGAATTTTGTGCAAATTAAAGTGGCCGCACCCCGTTAAGGGTTGCCTACGTATCCTTTCCTAAGGAATTAGGCCAAAAATAACTCTCTTGAGTATCCTATTCAAGTAATCATGGGTAGTATTTCTTAAGTTGATCAAGATTTGTCATGTTTAAAAATTCATTACCATCCATGTAAGTTTTTTTTGCAGCACCTTCTGATAGAATGGTATTGAGAATGTATGGTCAGACCAATTAGGCCTAAATTTGCCTCTTGGGTCTAGAACATTCTTCCTTAATTCTTTTAACACCAAGTCTCCTACTTTGATGTTTCTTGTCTTGACCTTCTTATTAAAGTGCCTAGCCATACTAGTTTGGTAGCACTGGGTATGATGTAGAGCTTTTAGTCGCTTTTCATCAAGTGGAATTAGCTCTTCATATCTTGTTCTAGTCCATTCAACTTCATCGAGTTTACATTCAAATGCAATTTATAAGGAAGGTATCTCTAGCTACCTCTACAGGTTGTACAATATCCATTCCATAGACCAAGGAGAATGACGTATTTCCTGTTGATGAGTGAATTAACGTGCGATAACCCCAAAGAGCAACGTGGAGTTTGTCAGTCCAATCCTTGTAACTTTCCGTCATTTTCTCAATGATAGTCTTAAGATTTTATTGGCTTCCTCTAATGCACCATTTTCTTGAGGCCTATATGGGGAAGAATGATGGTGTTGAATACCATATTTTTGTAGAAATTCTTCACATTTTTCCTGAAAGTGAGTTCCATTGTCATTCTTTTATCGATTCATGTGGGATCGGACACCATATCGACTTATGATGTTTCTTTTGATAAAGAGTGCTACATGTTTTGCAGTGAGTTTTTTGTATGATGCTGCCTCAACCCATTTTGTGAAATAGTCGATTGCTACTAGGATGTATTCGTGTCCACCTGTCCTAGGAGAAGTAATCTTTCCAATAATATCTATTCCTCATGTTGAGAATGGCCATGGTGAAGTGTAGGTGTATAGGAGTGTTGGAGGAACGTGCTGTAAATTGGCATATATTTGGAATTTAGGGCATCTTTTTACGTAGTGATAACAGTCCTTATTCATGGTACCCTTCGCGCATTATCTTTTGGACTAGAATCTTGCCATTGACATGAGTTCTACATACTCCTTCGTGGACTATTCTCATTACCCTTTGGGCTTCTCTTTTGCCTATGCATAAGAGAGCTCGACCTTTAGGTACCTTTTTATGTAGCTCATTGTCTATGAGTACATATTGGGAAGCCAAAAGCCTTAGGGCTCGTTTTTCTCTTTTGTCAGCGTGGAGTAGATATTCTCCTTTGGTAACATAGTTGAGGATGTCTATATAAAAAGGTTCTTCTTCTTCTTCTTCTTCTTGAACTACCTCATCATCCTAGATTTCTTGAATGAAAGCCGATTTATGCCTCTTTTCTATTGTTAAAGGCATTTTCTCGATTTCTTTAGGAATTCTAACCTTTGAAGCTAGCCTTGCTAAGGCATCAACAAATTGGTTTTCTTCCCTTGGTAGATAGGTGTAATCTACCTTTTTTTAACTGATTAGTTAGAGTTTCTAGATATGTTTGGTAAGGGGCCAAGCTATTGCTCCTTACTTTCAATCTTTTGGAAATCTGGTTGATGATTAGAGAAGAATCTCTGAATTCAAAGTTTCTTTACTCTTAATGCTAAAGCTGTTTCGAGGCCTACCACCCATGCTTCATATTCTGCAACGTTATTGGTAACGTCAAAATCTAACTGTATAGAGATTGGGACATGTTCTTTTTCTGGCAATATTATAATACTCCTACACCACAACCCTTTTGTTTTGATGCTCCATCATAGTATAATGTCCATGTATCGTCTTATCTAAGCATTAAATCTTCATCCAAAATTCATTTTCATGTAAGCATTAAGCCTTTTAAGGCATAAACAATACATCGAATTGGGCTAAGTTGACTATCCATCTTAATATTCTCCCATTAATTGCAGATTTCTCGAAGAGATACTTTAGTGGGTCCATTCGAGGTACTACATACACTGTATGAACGAGCATGTAGTGTCTTAAATTTTTTTCAAGTGGTGTATAGCGTACTTTATACTCGAGCATCTTTTTGCTGAAGTAATAGATGGCGTTTTCTTTTCCTTCTACTTCTTGTGCGAGCATAGCTCCCATTGTTTCTTTAGTGACTGTCAAATATAACCTTCGAGAGATTCCTAGGAGCGCAGATGCTAGTACAGGAGGATTTGCGAGATAGGCTTTGATTTTCTTAAAGGCTTTTTAGCATTCATCGTCCCATATAACTGGCACATTCTTCTTCAATTTCTTGAATAGGTTCACATATTGTGGTTAACTTGGATATGAACCTACTTATATGTTGCAAGCGGCAAATGAATCCTCGAATCTATTTCTCGGTTTTGGGATGCGGCATTCACCTGATTTCTTTAATCTTTGTTGATTCTATCACTATTCCTCTAGAGCTAATAATGTATCCTAACAGTTTTCCTAAGGTTACTCAAAAGGCACATATAGATGGATTTAACCTCATGTTATACTTTCTAAGCCTTTCGAAGAATTTTCTTAAGGCTACTAAATGTCCTAGACGATCTTTTGATTTTACGATCATATCATCTACGTAAACCTCAACTTCTTTGTGCATCATGTCATGCAACAAGACAGTCGCTGCTCTTCGGTAAGTGGCACTCGCGTTTTTCAACCCAAATGGCATTTACGTGTAATAGTAAGTGCCGCATGGCGTTATGAATGTAGTCTTTTCCATATCTTCCTCAGCCATGAGAATCTGGTTGTATCCCGCGTATCCATCCATAAATGAGAGAAGCGCATGATTTGTTGTATTTTCTACCAAATATCGACGTGCGGTAAAGGAAAGTTATCCTTTGGACTTGCCTTATTTAGATCTCTGTAGTCGACACACATACTTACCCTTCCATCCTTCTTTGGAACCGGTACCACATTTGCAACCCATTCTAGGTACTTCATTCGATACTTTGATAAAACTTGTAGTAATTTGCTTTTGAACTTCTTATATTTTAAGAGCTACATCGTGTTTCATTCGATGCAACTTTTGTTTTAAAGGTTTCATTCTCGAAATTTAGTTGTATTGTATGTTGAGCTATTTCTCTATTTATTCTTGGCATATCTTCATATGACTGAGCAAATACATCGATAAATTCCTTTAGTAGATTAATTAAACCAGTTCTTTCTTCTTTAGTAAGAGTTAATCCGATTTTGACTTCTTTTTTAATGTTTGGATCTTTTGTAATATCCACCATCTCGGTGTCTTTTATTACGGGTGTTTTGTTTTCAAGTGTTTCCACTACTTTAGTTGTTTCTTTGTCACTTTCATTGTTAATTAAGCAATGTTCATCATCTTGAGTTAAAGAATGACATGAGGAGTAAGCGAAAGAGGACATATTATTGAACTCCAAAATCATTACATCAAATAAAGAGATGTCCGTTGGGACTTGACTACTAACTATCCTAGGAGAAGATAAAGAAGAAGAGCAAGTAGAGGTGATAAAAAATCGGGCCGGGCCGGGCCTTAACACAGTTTATCGTGCCCAAACCCGTAAAAAAGTAGCGGGTTTGTCGGGCCAAAACGGGCTTTTCGGGCTTTTTCCAGCCGGGTTTGGGCTTTTTAACTAAAAATTTGTTTTTATGCTTGCCCAAACCCGCCCTATTTTTGGGCCGGATCGGGTCGGCCTAGCGGGCCGGGCCAATTTTGATGACCTCTAAGAGCTAGGGAAAGGTGCTAGAGATTTTGAAGACTCGATGGGGGAAGACTCAAACGACTCTTCGAACATGGGTCCTTATCATGTTTTTATAGCAATCTTCCGTCCGTTAGGTGTAGTCACCTTCATAGTCTTTCGCCATCCCTTGACTAGTCCCTCGCTGGAATGATAAGTTTTGAGGGGTAAAAACTTTCACTTTGTAGTGCTGTCTGAATGAGCGTGGAATTATCTTGAATGTATTTTTGCTTATTTTTCTTGTGCCTGAAAAGAATTCCCATGACATTGAAGTCAAAGAATGGAGGTGCTTTCTCCCTATAGGTAGGAGTTTGGATATCATCTAGGAAGAGGAAATCTATAAAGATCTCGAACCTAGGTTGTCTTATTCCATCTTTGACAAAGGGCTTGGGAAATTTATAGCATGGATACTTTTCACCCTCTCTTACAAATTGTAAATTTAATGTGAGGGGGTATGTCCTCCTGATTGATGGTATGGACAATAGAACCTGTCTGTCCTCTTTAATACCTCAAATGGTCTAAGCTCGAGAGGTTTGATCTTCCCACTCTCGAAGAGCATTTGGAACATGTTGGCGTAAGAGGTCCCAATTGGAGTGTATGATTTGTCACTTCTTTTTGGTGCTTTGACCACTTGTAGAGAAAATGGTTTTCTCTTGATGGCCTTTGTAGGTGTCGCCTTTTGAGTTATTTTAATGTAATCAAGGGCTTCGTTACAGATGACCATTACTTCCTTCATTAGTTGATTAAGAACCCTTACTTCCTCTTTTGTAGCGAGTTATTGAGTTTGAGGAAGGTCACTCATGGCGTCGAAGAAGATTTCCTCCTCTTCTTCAAGAACATGAGTTTCTTTAATTGGTTCGATGAGGGATGATGGGTTAATGTCATTTACCTCATTGGAAATAGCCAAGGAATCTGAAAGTGGGGAATTATTAATACTTGGCTTCTTGCTTGCAGGAGGTAGTGGAAGCTTGTTGCTATCAATCAGATCTTGGATAGCTTCCTTTAACTTCCAACAATTTTTAGTAAGGTGACCCCTACCTTGGTCGTATTTACAATGTGCATTGGGGTTCCAATTAGCCGTCCTCCTTTCGACCGGCGGATCTCCAAATGGTCTATTGGGAGTTATAAGACCTTTTGCATGAAGGCGATCAAATGCAGTGTGATAACTCATGCCAATAGGAGTAAAGTTATTCCTAAATGGCTTTTTTTGTCCTTGGTTATTCATAGCAAGGACTTCATTAAGATTGAATGTGCTAACGTTGTTCGAGTGGGTGGTTTTGGAAGATGAAGGATTGTCGTTCTTGTTTTGGGTAAAAATACCCTGTCCATGTGGACCAATTAGAGTGGGCCACGTGTCTAGCATAGGCAGGTCTATTTGGGGAAATTGTCAGTTGACACGTGTCTGCCTCAGATATCTTTTAGAAATGTAGCCTACAAGGCCCAATTCCCGAGAGCACCGCAAAATGACGCAGCCCACCAAATCTAGGTCAAGTGAATCATTTTTGGGAGATATCCCCCATTTTTGGGACACATTGAATCATTTACTACGCCTACCCCACATTCTCTTACATTATAGAAAACCTGATCTCGGAATCCAAGAAGATCTTACTTCAGTTTCCGCACCTTTTCCTACTTTCATTTAAGTACTAACTTGATCGTCAAAGGCAGAGCTCCTACCACCCAAAATCTCCGTTGTTTTGCAGGTACATGCCGCGAGCAAACATTCTTCGAGCTGTAACTCTCCCGAGGAACAAAAACACCCAAAACATTTGGCGCCGTCTGTGGGGAGAGTACCTCAAGGATGGTTCAAGAGTCTATGCCTCCTCTTGATCCCAAGGTTCATCAGCCAAAGGTCTTTATAGACTGGGAGGATGATGATCCTCTGGTCAAAACATACATGGCTTGAGATGGTTCATTCATTTCTAGGCGAATCCGTCCCAAAGATACTTTCCAACAATGTGATAGCCAAGCGGGTACAAGCAGGCCCCCTGGTCAGCCGGAAGCGGAAACCCAGTCGGCTAGAGGTCAGGCTCCTGTCACCACAGACGAGCTCCTGAAATTCATGACCAGTTTCAAGGGTGAGATCAAGGACCTGATCGAAAAGAAAAGACTCCACACCCCAAGGAGAAGACTGCGCCTGCCATTGACTAGTCGAAGATCCTTTTATCCCATACAGGCACAAGGAAGGTAATTCGTGCTGTTGAGCCGGATGGCACGTAGAAGACTTACATCGACGCTCTGCATGTTATAGAGCAAAATCGGAGCCAACAGTTGTTTGAGTTAGCCTCTACCTCGAGCTTTCCAGACAGCTTAAGAAATACATCTGCAAGGAATACTCAATCCTAGCATGAGATCCATACAGGCGGTAATAACGTCCATTTTAGCGTTCAGATGATTGTGAATGCACTGTATGTACTCCCTATGGTCTATTGCCCGTATTCTCCTCATTTCATGTAGCCGGCCCTCTTTGAGGGTAAGGCGGCATACAATGTCCAACCTTTAGACTGACAGATCCGTCTGCTTAAACTTGCTGAACAAACTTCGGTGTTCACCAAGGAGATAATCGAGGCGCCACATCCGACCAAGATTAAGAATGTGTTGGTGGGTGCCTATGAAGGTACCACCAACCCGGAGGACCACCTCACGGCCTACTTCAACCTCATGCACATGCAGGGGTTGGAGGATGCTATGTGGTGTCGGTGCTTCCCGGTTACATTGAAGGGCATCACCCAACAATGGTTTGGCAGCCTGCCAGTCGGATGCATTGACAGCTTCAGGAAGCTTGCCTTCCTGTTTGCCTCCAACTTTTCAATGAACATCCCTGCCAAGAAAACAAGTCTTAACTTGAGCACCATTTGGCAGGGAGAGAGATAAGGACTTCGCTCCTATGTCAGGCGGTTCAACTTGGTGAAAATACAAATCCAGGGGTTGTCTAACGAGGTAGCCTATACAGACTTCTTCAGTGGTCTGAAGGACGGGTCGACTTTTAAATTTGACCTTGTTCGTAATAGGGCTTTCACCAATCTAGAGGAGTTAACAGAGGCAGAGAGCTTTATTCAAGCCACTGACCTCTGCTTGTCCAGCCATCAGTCGGACTCCAAGAAGTCCGACAAGCAAAAGGAGAGTCGGTCTGCTCAGCCGGCTCAAAAATCTGAAGAGCGAAAAAAGAGAAAAGAAGATTAGGCAGTCAGTGAACCTCACCAGCTATCTAAAAAGAAAAAGAAAGAAATTAAACCATATGTCTCATGTTGTGAATTTAATATAGAATGTTACACCATCTTTAAAGAGGTGAAAGACAGACTGACTATTGAGAAGCCGACTCCTATGAAGATTTCCGTTCTGTCGCGGAACAAGAATAAATTCTGTCACTTCCATGAGGAAGTGGGCCATGACACCAACGACTGCTATAGTCTCAAGCTGACGTTGGACCGTCTTGTTGACAAGGGCTTGATGAAGTCCTATGTCTTGAAGTCCAAAGTGGCTTCTAAGAAGAATCCGAGACAGTCTTCAAAGACTGTCCAGCCTACTAGTAGCTCGGATACCGACAAGGATCCAGTCTACACTATAGGAGGCGGATCAGGGCACCAAGGATCATCTTAAGAAGATGATCTATTTAGTTGATGATGGACATGCATCCTCCAGTGGAACATTCTCATACGTCCTCATCACTGAGAAAGATCAGGGCAAAGTCCGCCGACCGCATGACGACCCAATTGTCATTAAATGTAAGGTTGTCAACCGACTGGTTGGTCGGATCCTTACAGAAACGGGTTGCTCCTCTGATCTCATCAGCTACAAGTGTCAGTCCAAGCTTAACTACAAGATGGAAAATCAGTGCAACGTCTCCCATCCATTAGTTGGCTTTGGTAGAGGGGCCGTGCACCCAGTCTGATAAATCGATCTACCCATCTAGCTGGGGCAGAAGGGGAAAGGGGGACATATGGTCTTCCGTTCCTGGTGGTTAGAGAGCTGACTGCCTATAATATTATTCTTGGCCGGCTTACACTCAACGAGTGCAAGGCCGTCATCATCCCAGCTCTCTTGCTTCTTAAGTATGAAAAGGATGATGGCTTTGTTAGCTCCCTCAATGGGGATCAGAAGACGGTAACGGAGTATTATCTTTCCGACGTCAAACCAACGGCTACTGTTGCCGGTTAGCCGAAGGAGCCAATACACCTTGATAATGTCAAGGACCCTGATTCACCCCCTCCAGCCACAAAGAAGAGAAAAATTGATCAGCTGGTGCAGGTGAAGAAGGAGAAGAAATAGCAATCACTGACCGAGGAACGATCAGATGATCTTCGTCCCCAACCGGCTGGTGAGCACATTGATATTCCTCTAGGTGACAACCGTCCGGAGCGAACTGTTAAGGTGGGGACGACTGCCTTTGAAAGGTTGGGTGGAGACTTCCACCTTTTGCTGAGCTTAAAAAGCTGTTAGACGCCAAGTTCATTCGGCCATGCTACTTCCCTGATTGGGTTGCGAATATGGTGCTTGTAATGAAGCCAAATGGCACCTGGCGCATGTGTGTAGATTACACTAACTTAAACAAGGCATGTCCAAAGGACAATTAACTGCTCCCAAATATCGATAGCCTAGTCGACTCTGCAGTCGGGGCATGCCTTGATAAGTTGTATTGATTCCTACTCCGACTTCCACCATATACCCATGTGGAAAAAAGATCAAGAGAAAACGGCCTTTGTCACTAATCAGGGGCTATTCTGTTATACGGTGATTCCTTTTGGCTTGAAGAATGCGCAGGATACTTTCCAATGGATGATTAATACAGTCTTCATTAATCAGATTGGGAGGAATGTAGAGGCGTATACTGATGACATGATAGTGAAATCCAAGGAACTGACGGATCACCTTGCTGATCTCCGACAAACCTTCCCCACACTTAGGCGGCATAATTTCATGTTAAATCCCAAAAAATGTGTTTTTGGTGTTGAGTCTGGGAAGTTTCTCAGATTCCTGATTGATCAAAGGGAGATAGAAGCTAACTCCAAGAAGATACAGGTGGTGATTGTCATGAAGTCACCACGCACTTTCAAGGAAGCTTAGAGGCTTACCGGTTGTCTGGCTGCGCTTGGGAGATTCCTAAGCTGGTCAGGTGACAAGTGCCTTTAATTCTTTCAAGCAATCAGGAAGAAGACAAGATTTGAATGGGGAGATGATTCTTAGGCGGCCTTTCAAAAGTTGAAAGAACATTTACACTCCTTTCCAAGGCTTGTTTGCCCTCTGCCAAAGGAGACGCTTTACATGTACCTAGCCATCTCAGATCACGCCCTCAGTGCCATTATCCTTGCAGAGAGAGACGTTATTCAGCTCCCAATATATTTTATTAGCCATGTTCTCAGAAATGCTGAACTCTGGTACCCCATGGTTGAAAATTTTGGCGTTGCTCTTTACATGGATGTTAAGAAGTTGAAGCCATACTTCTTGGCACATCCAGTGGTGATCTATACAGAGCAACCCCTCTAGCGGCCAATGACAACCCTGGAGTCATCTAAGCGTAGCTAACAGACGGCATGCTCCCTAATTCACCATAGGAGGCGGCCGTACTGAAGAAGCGTGCTGCAAACTTTGAGATAAGGGTAGGAGAGCTCTTCAAAGCAGGGTTTTTGAAGCCTCTCTTGAAGTGCGTCACCCTAGAAAAGGGAAAAGAAGTTCTCAAAGAATTGCATGCGGGATATTGCGCCTCCCATATGGGCGGCAGATCTTTGTCCATTAGAGCCAAGCGACACTTCTTATGGCCCACTCTTGAGTCAGACGCCATGGAGTTTATACAAAAATATGATAAGTGTCAAAGATTTTGCAAACCAATCCATCGCCCAGCTACTAACCTGACGGCAATCCACTGCCTAGAGTCATTTACTAAACGGGGAATGGACATTCTAGGTCCTTATATGCTTGCACCAGGGTGATTGTGGATTATTTCACCAAGTGGGTGGAAGTAGAGGCGATCAAAGGCATCAAGACAAAGGATGTCATATCCTTCATCTAGATGAACATTATCACCCGGTTTGGGGTACCTATGTCTATGGTATTTGATAATGGTCCTCAGTTTGAGACGCCTTAGCTTAAGACTTGGTTGGAAGATCAAGCAAGTAATCTCACATTGTTTTGCATCAGTCGGCCGACTCCAAGCAAACGGCTAAGTTGAAGCCTTCAACAAGCTCATCTCAGACAGAATCAAAAAGAAAATTGGAAGGGCTAGTGGTTTATGGGTTTAATAGTTAATTCATATCCTATGGGCCATCCGGACAAATGAAAAAGGGGCGACCAGTGAAACCCCATTTCTCATGGTTTACGACACTAAAGTTGTCTTGCCCATCAAACATTATGAGCCGACTCTGCGAGTCATGATATACGATGAAGAGGCATACTAGGAGGCCATGCGGCTAGCATTGGACTCACTCCCGGAGCGTAGGGGCAATGCTTCCTTGCGTCATGAGATTTACTGTCTGAGAATGACTTGTGCCTATAACAAGAGAGTGCACAAACGACTCTTGAAAGTTGGGGACTTTGTGTTGCGTAAGATGGAGGTAGCCGGTAGAGCCAATGAGCAAGGAAAACAAACTCTTAATTGGAAAAGCCCCTACCATATCTATGAAGAAGTGAGAAACAACACTTACCGGCTGGAAACTCCATACAGTGTGCGGCTGCCTAGAACATGGAAGGTAGACAAGTTTAAAATGTACTACTTCTATGAATTGTAAATTTTTGTATATAAAAAGCCTATCAATGAAAAAAGTTGCTTTTTGTTTTTAAATTACTTTAATTAATTAGTACATATATAAACATGTGTAATGGTAGGCGACCATCTGTGCAATGCACAGACGGCCCAACGAATGAATTTAGCTAAGTTAAAAACTTGCTGGTTATATTGATATTTAATTTAAGAGGCCAATCGCCAGATTGAAATTTATTTTATAAATTCGTCTGCCCTAATATGAGTATAGCGTCCGACCACTCCCCTCCAGGTGTTATCATCGCAGAGGGCATTCTATTGTTTGCTCTACAAGAAAATGCAGACGATAAAGATTGAACAACCTAATTGGTAACTCATAGTTGTCTGACCAATATAATCTAAAAGAATGGTTAAACTTAAAAACCAGATGTCAAATGACCTCTTCCGGTTGATAACTGAAGTTTTGCGTTTGACTATTCGACGAAATTGTACAAGTCACCCAATGGGGCAGACGAAACAGGCGCAATCGTTTGCAGGTACCCCAGATAGCCTTTAATTTGTCTGGGGACCATCAAATTGGCGAACAATTGGTCCCCGGCTTCATTAACTTCCAAACAGCAAGTTCCCGCCTAGTTCACTAAAAGACAGTTTTTACTAGATTGCGAAAACCCCAGGAGGAGAAATAACGCTATGGTCCAACTTATCCCCCGGCTGGGTAAAACAACTAATTATTGGTTTTGTGGACGGCTGTGTAGTTTGTTTGGGGCAATCACTACTGTGATTGATTGACTTAGGAACATTTCATACTCCTTAAAGTATAAAAATTCCCAATTCAATCAAAGAAGTATTCAAAACCGGTCAAGGCCGGATAAAATTGTTAACCGGATACATCCGAGAGAAAAGAAATATAAAATTATTACTCGACTCCTTAGTCGGTAAATAGACAAAGATACTCGGCTTGCAGACCGAAAAGACTAAAATGGTATACTACCGCAGAAGAAGAAAGGAGGCTGAGCTAAGGCTGGTTGAGCTGCTCTGATTGGTCCTAGCCTGCTAGGAGGTTTGTTTCATTTTGCCCATCCGGGACCTGGCCATATTGAACTTGATCAGTCTGAGCTTCATTAGTCTGGACCTGATCCGCCTGATTAGCTGTAGGCTCTTCCTCATCATCTGAAACCTCGAAGACTTGCTCTAGGGCCCATGCCTTAAAAGGAGGCGGAGCCTACTTATTCAGCGCCTGGGCATCATACACCACAGTGGCGTAATCATATCTTAGCTTGAACACTTGAAATTTAATTTTTAGGTGCAGCAGACTCCATACAATCCGCAAGCAGGCTTACAGTGTCCCGCTCATTTTCAATTACTAGCCTGTTATACTCCTTAGCAATCTCATCTTGGTGCTGGTTCCTTACTGAACGAGCTCGACACCCAGGCGGCTAACGTCTCCCCTTAGTTAGGCGTTCTCCTTATTAGCTCCCTCTAAGGCTTTGAGGTCATACTAGGCATTCTTTAGGTCCACCTTAAGCTTGGCCACCTAGTCGTTGGCGGCGTCGTTAGCAGCTGTCAAATTCTTTATCAGCTCCTCTTGTTTCAACTCTACTGCTTTAATTTCAACAACACACTTTATTTTACTGTATTCAGCAGAGTTGAGAGCTAGGGTGGCCCTCTTTTTAGCATCATTTACCTATTATTGCTTCCGCCTAAGGGGGACCCTCAGTCCATCTACCCTCAGCATCACCTGAAAAGGTAGGGTCAGACGGTTAGCTGTACATTTGAAAAATTTAAAGTAACAAGTATAAAGCATAGAGTGCTTCTCTATCATGGTAAGGGTTCGCACCATCCTCTTTGTAAACGCCTGCATGTCAGGCGGCCCTAAAGGGGTATCTGCACCAAAAAACGTATTTGGTGAGAAAGCAGCATAGGCGGCACGCGACTCATGTCTGTTTCTCATCGAACATTCGGACAGGTTGACTTGAGTCTTGACTCGCATATAGTGAACCGGCCAGGGGAGTTTGATTCATGTCATACCTTAGACTTGGAGTTGAGAAGACTCCGCTTCAGCCGCTATAGAGCCGACTTCAGCATTGAGTGGCTCGCCACTCTTCGATGCTTCATAAAAATCCACCTTTTTCCCTTACTCTGATCTTTCCCTCAGAGCTTTTATGACAGCCGGGATTTTACCCCCGGTTATGGGTCTGTCAGGGTTGGCTGAAGACGAGGAGCATTGAGGGTCCTTCCTCCCCGTCTTAGATGGGGTCTTGGCCAGTTCATCCCCTGGCCTCTTGAATATCTTTTTAATTGAACGGGGAATTGACTTGCTTCCACTTTGCAAATGAGAGATGAGTTACAAATGGCAAACTTAAACATTAAAGGAAAGGGGTACAACCGGTAAATAACTATGTTGGAGTTAAAGCTAGAAAGTCTAGCAAGCGGGCTTACCCCTCCTTTCTTGGCCTCCTTAGCCTTCAAGGCGACACTCCTCTCAAGTAGTTGCTCTTTCCTCAGTTCAGTAGCCAACTTATCCGGTGTCTTCTCTAGAGCCACCACATTTTTGCGTCTTCTGCAAAAAGAAAGGAAACAATTGGTTATAAAAGATCAACAAAAGCAATAAAGGCATTCATATAGACGGCAAACTGCCGAATGTGTAGTAAGTCTACCCTGCGGGAACATGGTACTAAGCCCACATGCGGAAAGGAATGCATCATCCATTAAAAATTCTAGATGGGGCATCCTTTGGGACTATTATTTAGGTCCCATCCTCCAAGGGTTAAGTCTTGGTTTCAAAAAAGTCGGGCTCTATTATTTGCTCGAAGGCCTTAGTCGGAATTCGGGGCAGGGCGCATTTTTTCCCGAGTAGCGTCAGGTCATTATTGTACCGACGTAGAAACCGGTTGTGTCCCAGCATTGGAAAGGAGATCAAGTAAAACTTCTCTTTCCAGTCGGACCACTTGGACGGCTTATCCAAAGACACAAAGTATTGCGGGTGTGTGGTTGGAGTGTACCACGCCCCATACCCGCTTGGAGCCCCGCTCATGTAATGCATATGAGCAAATGCCGCAAAACTCGGTTCTATGTTTTGAAACTCGCAGGCGGCGATGTAGATCAAAATGTTTATCTAACGAGTTGGGGGTAAGCTGCCAGACTCCTAGGTCATACCCCTTCTAAATTTTCTTAATCCCTTTGTGGAGGGGAAAGTGGAGGCCGACTTTGATCACGGCTTCGTAGCAGCCAAAATAGTTGTCGGCATTTTCAAGATCATCCTCCTAAACAATTATTGATGCCTCAGGCAACAGAACCTCTATTCTCCAGCATTCCCCAAAAAGATGTGCCTCCGCAAAGGCTCGAAAGCTGCTTCTCATAACCGCAAAGTCTCTAGGAAGCATCGTAGTTTCCAAGGGATTTGGCTGATCTGGCCCTTAGTCAGCTGCAGGTAGTCAGGCGCCATGTTCTCTTGGCCAAAGCCCGATGCCTCTGACCTGGACCTCTCGGCGACTTCCTCACCTCTTGAATCCCCTTAATGAGATCCTAGAGAATAAGCATCATCCTCATCGTCTTCCTCTTCCAGGATTGTATAACTTGGGGTTGAGGGGGTGCCATCCGGGGAAGAACCCGCCTGCTCCTCCTCTGAAGCCTCGTATTCCTCATCAGGAATAACTTCATCAGCGGACACTCTCCTAGCGCGGCGCTTCCTAGGCTTGACAACCATCTGTTTGACTTTGGCCATTGTGTCCTGCATAGACACAAAGACAGAGGAGTTCAGGGATGAGTAAAGAAGGTCCGAATGTGCAGAAAAGGCACCCTCGGTTCTAGATTCAGCCGTACTAGGAGACCGGTTGAAAGACCTAGGCGATGCCGTGTGTGTCGATGGAGAGTCCATCTTATTTTGGAAGCTTAACTTTATAAGCGGAAAAGTATAAAAAACTTGAAGGGAGTAGAGGCGGTTACCTTTAAAATTAGCTCTGAAAAATCTGGAAACTGCTACACGCGATGACAAAACGTGCTCCTCAAAACGCAGACGGAAGACTCAAAATTCACAACAGACGGATGAAAAGTCTCTCTCTCTAGAAATTCTCTCTTTCTCTCTCTAAAAAGTCAAAAGCTCTGTTTAAAATGAGAAGAGAGAGGGGGTAAAATCTCTATTGATAGAGGGGTAAAATGGGGGCATCCTCGTCATACCCCAGAAGGTGAACAATTTTTACCGTTCACTTCTCCCAGAATGCCGCGGGTAACAGGCAACACATGGCCCGCCACGTGCTACTTGTGAGGGGAAAATGTTTTGGGTAAAAATACCCTATCGATGTGGACCAATTAGAGAGGGCCACGTGTCAAGCATAGGCAGGTCCATTTGGGCCGATTTCCAACTGACACATGTCAGCCTCAGATATCTTCTAGAATTGCGGCCTTCAAGCCCAATTCCCTAGAACGCCGCAAAGCGACGCAACCCACCAAATCTAGGTCAAGTGACCTAATAAAGGGCACGTTCCCCAATGACCATATAGATAGGGAGATATCCCCCATTTTTGGGACACATTCAATCATTTATTTTGCCCACCCCACATTCTCTTATATCAGAGAACACCTAATCTCGGAATCCGAGAAGATCTCACTTTAATTTCCGCAGCTTTTCCTACTTTCATTCAAGTACTAACTTGAACGTCGAAGGCGAAGCTCCTTCCACCTTGAGTATCCGTTGTTTTGCAGGTACAGGCCGCGAGCAACTAGTCTTCGATATTTAACTCTCCCGAGGGACAAAAATACCCAAAGCAGTTTTTCTTTCCTTTCTAGCCACTATTGGAGTTGTTAGTAGCTTTCTGCTTTGCAAGGTCGTCTTCAATGTTGATTTCTACATCATAAATGGCCTTGAAAGTACTCAAATGGCTTTGGTACTTGAGTTTCTTAGAATATTTTTCCTGGAGGTTCTTAACGAACATCCTTACAGACTCTTTTTCACTAGGAACCTAAACCACCTTGGCAGAAGTTTTCATCCACTTATTAAAGAAGGAGGTAAAACCTTCATTCTCATTTTTCTTTAAAATTTTTCAAGTTCTCTATGATCAGTCTCAACTTGAATGTTACACTTGTACCTATCGATGAAAGCGTTCACTATTCCATCCCAGGTAGAAATCTTTTCTTTATCAAGAGAAAAGAACCATTGCTGGCAAACGATTTCAAGTGATAGGGAGAACAAAGAATGGAAGACCTTCCTATCTATCCTCTTAATATTCATTCTAGTTTTAAAAGCTCTTAAGTGGAAGTAAGGATTGTCTGTAGGTTTGAACCTAGGGATGTCATTGGCATTGAACTTCTACGGAAGAAGATCCTTGTCCACCGAGACCCCTTATGAGCTAATGCCCTGGAACTTATAGTCATTGGAGAGTTGGTTCAAAATTTCCTCCATTCGTTGCATTTGTAGTTGCCTCGCAGGGTCATTGACTTGGAGAGCCATAGTCTTCATCATCTCAGTCACATTAGCCAATTCTTGCCTAAGTTGATCGACTTGTTCTTGATTTTCCATTATCCTCTTAGCCTTTGTCTTTTGACGGATAGGTTTATCAAAAAGTAGAACTTGGATGAAAGTGTTGTCCTTGATTAGCCGACCTTCTCTTCTTGCCTAAGTACTGTAAATTAAACCATTCATTTTTTAATGACTTGACTCAAATTGACTTTAATTGTTTGTTTGTTTTATTTTTTTTTAAAAAAGCAAAAAATAGGGTGCATATTTTTGGGAGTAAAGTTTAAGGGTTCAACAAGTATGGTTTAATTGGAGGATTAACATCCGACTTACCCCCCTAAAAAAATGACAGAAAACACTAGCATACAAGACTCTCTAGACATGGTCAAAGTGTGACATACATATTGATGAGTGTGTGCTTTAGTAATGAGTGTAAGTGACATTCTTTGACACTTGTGTAAGACCATGAAACTATGTGCTTAGACTCAATTAAGGACTAAATCCATATTTTGATTTTTAAAAAATCAATTAATTGGACTCGGCGTGAGGACTCAAGCAAGAAAATAGATTGTCACTGAAGCAACAAAATTGTCGCCACACGCTTGCGATAGAGTTGTCGTGTAACGCTGGACACCGGCGTGTTGCACCACAGTCCAAACTCCTGTGCCATTACTAGAGCAGTCGTCTGGATCTGTTTCCAGTATTTTACTCTAAAGGGATAGCCTATAGTCGTACTAAGTCTGATTTAATCAATTTATTGAGACTCATATTAATTAATTAATTTAGCAAAGTCCTTTAGTCATTAATTAATTTATTAGACTCATTCACAAGTCAAACAAACAGTTAGTATAAGCACATATAGGCTATGCACAAGTAAGAATGCACAAGTAGTAAAGTAAGCACAATATGATGCAATGAGTTCACAACCTAACCATGGTTCTAGTTCTCTAAAGTTCGGGATATTGGTTAGTCAAAGAGGGTCCATGGTTATGAGTCCGAATGCACCAAGTGAAAGCCTTACCTTAGGAAGGGTTGGCGCAAGTGGATGGGACCTCGTGAGTTAGACCCGCTTTAACGGTTTGGTGAATTCAACAAACTCGGATATACCCTTCGTTGCCATAGTTCGATTGGGTATATGGAGCATGAATTCCCAGAGGGTTATGGGCATATGTAGAAAACATATGGGTTCAGAAAAGTGAGAAAAACACAATCAGGAAGTATAATCAAGCGAACAGTACTAGAATCGGTCGAAACAAAGAAGGTAGATTTCTGCCTCAATATTGGAAAAACATGGTGCGAGACGATAGAGCTTGGCACCAAAAGAAAGCTTTGTCGCCAAACAACATTGTTGTCGCGCAGAGGTAGACCATCGCATGGCGCAAGCTCTGTTTTCTCGGTGCCGGTTCCTGCATGCCTCAGTAGCTTTTGGTCCTTTGAATATTTTTGATTTTTCATAGCGTTTTTTTCGATCCTAGTAGTGAAAGATAGTTCCCAAATTTCATATGTGTAAATATCCTATGTTTTTAATGCATTACGGATTGTCTATCCAATGCGGACCTTTTTTTATACTTATGCCAATAATGTCAATCAAAATTACGCACCTAAATTCTTAGAACTTTTTGAGTCTTATCCACTCATTCTAAATTATTGCCAAAATAAATTTTAGGAATTAAAATAGAAATCCTCCCCACTAGAGTCGCCAAAAAGCTGTAGGGAATATTTCAAGCATCCCACACTTGAGCCCCACTATGATCATACACTTAAGTAAGGTGGCATCTAAAGGGAAGGAGGCTAGAGTAATAGAGTCGCCAACAAGTTTTAGGAACATGTAAACCGTTCACAGGGTGAAGGTTACACCTCTTCACGATCCATGAGATCGCTAACTCCATAGTGGTCTGGAACCATGACTGGATATTAGGGGATGAAGGTACAAATCCAACCTAAAAGAGATTGAACCTGCCCTAAAAATAGGCCTCTACTTTATTCTTCTCATATTCATGTGCGCTTTCAGACTAACATATAATCAATAGGTTAGCCCTAAACCTGTTTAATCTATGTTGGTGGATTATCAATGCAAAAAAAAATCTATTATTGGTGACCACTTGAATTATATTCATATTAGCCTAAACAAGATTATTAATTATCTTATTAAGTGTGATTACAAGTACAAATTCCCTTTGATCCTGCAAGAGAGGGCGTGATCAAGCGATAAAAATAACATAATAATATCAAGCAACATAACAACAATCATCATGATAATAATAATATTCAATAAAGCATAATAATAATAGCAAGATTCTAGGCATGATACTAACAAGATTAATAACAAATCCTAGCATGTCACTAAACAATAAAGATTAAAGCTTTATCCCTAACATGATACTAACATGATAGAAAGAAAGAATAGGAAGCAAACTAAACATGATACAAGAAAGCAATACATGATATCAGAAATATTAGTTAATACCCTAAACATGATACTAGAAATCATAAAGACATCCTAACACGATACTAGGATTTAAAATAATCAAAGCATGATTTCTATATCAAAAGAATAACAATTAAATTACTTACTTGGATGCCTCGTATCTCATTCTAATAACAAAATACATGTGTTAGTAACTTCAAGGAAAATAATAAGACAATCAAATTAAATAATTGAAATAGAGATTTGGGACTTAACCCTCAGAAATTATCAACCATTCACGTCTAGGGCGAAGGCAACTTCGAACTTGGATAGGTGTGTCTAGAACTTGTGAATGTTGAATTTTGTCCGAGGAGAAGGTTTAGAAAAATAATAGAGATAGAATAAGCTTCTAGCTTTAGAGAGAGAGAATAGAATTAGATGATTGTGATTGATTAAAAACGGGGAGATACGACCCCTATTTATAAGAAAATAGTCCGAAATCGATAGAAAAAAAATAAAAATTTGAATGGAATAAAACTGCTACCTGTCACGAGCGACAAAGCCTGTCGCTAAGCGACACGAATCATGCATGGCCTTTTCGTTATGCGACAGCTTAAAAGATAAACGTGCTTTTGTACGGAATCCTTTTCTTAATATAATTGAGTGATAAAAACTTCGTTTCATCAATTTTAAATCAGATTTGTCATAATAAAACACTTGTTTTGTTTTAAACCAAATTAAACATTTTTTCTAAAATATTAATTATCAATCCAAATGCTATTAGAACTCAAAATAACCTTCTAGACTATTCTAGAAGATTATAATCAATCCTAATAATTTTAGAAATAATAATTAACAGGCCCTCCACTAGATCAGTTGGCCATAAAACCATTTCAGACCCAAATTAGTATTTAGACCATAACTTCCTCATTACTCATCGGAATTGGGCTTATAATAGATCATTTGAAATCTTTTTGCAAGCTCGATCAAACTACACCATTATTGGATCCTTATCATGAAAAAATCTAAATTGTACTTGCTATTTTCATAAAATAGAGTTCTTTTCGAAAACAGAAAGAAAGATTTTTTATTAAAACAAACATATCACAAGACCTTTCATACTTTCACCTTATTCGATAATCAAGCGACGTGAAAATTATTCATCACTGGGTTTGGTTTTTGGGGAGACACAATTGGATGTCTACACTTTATCGATAAAATTACAATCCATGAATACCTCGAACCCTGGCTCACGTTTCCCATTGCAGATGAAAGGTTCGAGAAATTTATAGCACGGGAAGTCCTCCCCTTCTTTGATGTATTGGCCATTTTGAGAGTGAGAGGATAAGGACTCAAAATCTTCTCTTTGTTAGCATTATGAGCTCTGTTGCAAGCAACCATCTTGATCATAGCTTGCTTCATGTCTTCTTTTGTTGGCTTCAATCCCAAGCCAAATGTGTCCTTTTTGGGTGCACTAGGATAGCCCCAAATTTTAGTCACTTTCTTTTTAAGTCCAAGGGTCATTCAAGGAAAATTCCCTTGATTCTTTATAATTGCATTGACATTAACATTCGTATAGGGATCGAAATCGAGATGACACTTCTCCTTTTCTTCGATCTTGAGAACGTCTTCTAGAGAGAAACCCCAAAGATCCTCATCTTCCTCATCATGCTCGACGTGGATAATGGGTGTGTCAATAAGTTGGATATGCATAGAAGAGGCACCAATGGTGATTGGAACCCCTCAAACTATAGCTTTGACCTGTTGATGCAGTGATGATGGGATAGCCTTTAGCTCATTAAGCCAAGGGCGCCCTAAGAGCAGATTTAAAGAAGCCTTAATGTCCACCACTTGAAACTTGGTGCGACGTTTAATGACTCCAATAGTTATATTCAATGTAATAGTACCCACAGCTTGACGATGAGTGTTATCATAAGAAAGAATCCCTTGAGTAGAGGGAATCAATTCTTCATCTTTAATGCCTAACTTCTTCGTAGTGCGCAGCGGGCATACATTGATTACTGAGCCATTACCAACTAGGATCATAGGATCATTCATTTGCCTACACACCACAGTAAGGCCTTGTTATGCTAATCCCTTTTCGAGGACAGATCCTTATCAGAAAAAGAAATCAAATTGTTGGTACTTGGTAATTTCGTAGTAAGAAACCTGATTAGCCCTTGAGGAGTCATATTACTATCAACTCCTATCTTCAAGAGAGCATTCATCACACTCTTTCGATGCTCATAGGAGGTAGCCAAAAGCTTCCATAGATTCATTTCCATAAAGAATCAATGGGATCAACTATCGATTGTGCTTGCGGTGGAGGTGGGATAGGTTGTTGTAACCTTCTATTCCTAGTGAGAATCTTAACCTCAAGGTTCCCCCAAACATCCTTATTATCTTCACAATTGACATCTCCAAGAGGTGGACAGGCTATGTCTTTGAGATAGACGTCTTCATCATCACTATCCCAAATTCCATTCACTTCTTCATAGTTTGAAACAAAAATAACTTTTGGTAGAGGTTCATCCACAGATTGGATGAGTAATGACGGATCAAAGGAGACTTCAGATCGTGTGATACCCAAAGCATCAGAAAGAGGACATGTTTGAATATTAGGCTTCTTGGCCCCTATAGGGACATAAAGCTAATTAGCATCAATCAGGTCTTGAATTGCATACTTTAAGTTCCAATATTGCTCAGTAGTATAACTCTTACCCTGGTAAAACTTGCAATGAGCATTGGGGTCATATCTAGCATTTTTTTTTTCAAGTCTTGACTCCAAAAATGACCTAATAGGCATGAACAATCCTTGACTGTGCAAACGATTAAAAGCAATTTCATAACTTGTTCCCAAAGGTGTATAAACCCTCCTTTTCCTTTGGAATTTTTGAGTAGGAGAATTGACAGCCAACACATCATTAAGGTTGATGTTATTGGTAGCATTGTTGGGCTTGGAAGATGAAGAAGAAGGATTATCATTCTTCTTGTTTTCCAAATGTTATTGTTATTGTTGCTACTTATAGTCTTTATAAACTCGCCCTCAATGTTGATCCCAATATTGTACACGGCTTTGAAAGTTATCAAAGGCAGAAACTTCAAATGCTACATGTACTTATGATTTAGATTTTGAATAAAGAGGTGAACTATCTCCTTCTCCTCGGGAGGATCCACTAAGAGTGCAGTTGTTTTACTCCACCTACTCAGATAGGCAGTGAAGCTTCATTCTCTTTCTGTTTAAGAATGGAAAGTTCACGATCAGAAGTCTTAGCCTAGATGTTACACTAGTAAGGACTCATGAAACTTTCAATAAAACCTCCCAAGTCGTAGTATGCTTGGAATCTAATGAATAAAACCAATGTTGACATGCGTGCTCCAAGGAAAGAAGGAACACAGTAGGGAAGAGTTCTACATCTAATCCTTTCAGAGCCATGATTGCTAAAAAGGCCTTCAAGTAAAACATAGGGTTATCAGTAGGCTTGAACTTTGGGATGTCAGAAGTGGAAAACTTCTCAGGAAGCTTGTCCTTGACGTCGGAGAAGTGGCAGATTGCTCCACATAGGTGAAGTCCTTAGAAATCTTACTCACTTGCTCCTTGATTTTTTCCATTGCGGCCACAGTGACATTATTTTGCTCCATGGTGGAGACCTTGGTAGTGAGGGTTTGCATCATGGAGGTGAGTGCCTCAATGGACTTGTTAATGTACTTGATGTCTTCTCTAATAGCCATTGGAATGATTTGAAAATGAACTGAAGATGAGGATTGATTTCATGGAGATGATTGTGGATGTTTCCTTGTACGCCTCTTAGGTTTTAGAGGTTGTTAAGGTAGTGACTCGAACCTTAAAAATCTACCTCTGCTTCTCGATCTAGTGCTGCGATATTAAAAATAAACGCACCTTTAATGACCTAGACTCAACCTTGACCCATGCGGGAGGAAAAAGGCAAGAAATTTTTCAAATAAATTTATTTTTTAGAAAATAAAAGTATGTATGGGAGGATACCATCCAACTTACTTCCTGAAAAAGCATAAAAAAATGACACAATACTTCCCCAAAGTACGGTTATAAATTACATGGTGAATGACTAGAAAACCGGGTGGACTTGACTTGTGAGTGATTCGATGAGGTTATGGACGTGTGTTATAACCGTACAGCTAGACATGATACTTAACGAGACATACGGACCACATAAAAACACACAAAAGACCATAAAAAGGCTGACAGAAACTTTTCCTGGGCACCATGTAACGGTGCAACTATCGCGACATACAGTGCTTTATACCGTCAAGCGGCAAAAGCTACCGTGTCACGGCGCTCTACACCATGGCGCAACACTTTTTCCGTGACACGGTGCACAGGTCCAGGTCCAATTTGTGATATTTTTCCCAGATTTTATTCCATTTAACTCCGTACTAAATAATATGTGAAATTAAAAACCCTTGGTAAGGTTAGTCCAAATAACAAAATGAACAAACACGCTTGGGGTTAGTAACAAATAAATCAAGTAGCACTTAGTCAGGATGATGCAAAGAAAAAAGTTCGCAACCTAAGGTCAGGTTTTATGTTTGACTAGGGTCAAGCTTATCGGTGTCAAAGCGTACCATGGTTAAGAGTTTGGACGCATTAGCAAGGTAGCCTCCCTTGAGGGTGTATGCCAACGGGTGGCTCCGCGAGTTCTGATGAAATCGAACTCGACTCCATGGTTTGGGTGAATTTAATGACTCGGATGAACCCTTATAGCCATGAGAGTTTTTTGGTTGAAAGAGCTTAAATTCTCCGGGGTTAAAACGTATGTAGAACACATACGGTTTTTTAGAAAAATTAAAGGAAGCTAATTATGAATAAAAAAATAAATGACAAGGGATAAAAACACGTTGTTAAATGCCTAACCCTAAACCAGATAAGATAAATATAACCTAAACGAACCAGATACAAGTATAAGGTAAGAAAAGGGTCGAACCGTAGGGAGAAGCTAAACACCGTGATCACTACTAATCTATCAAGCTATCTCGGGACAAAGAATAAAATTATCTAAGAGATTGAACTAAAAGTGAAGTGAATTAAAGAAAATATAAAGAAAACACCAAGGGGAATTGGTAGATGTAGGTTTCACTTGAACAATCAATAACATAGGAACAAAATGATAATGAACTAAACAGGCATAAATATCGATATAGAGAGACCAATCTAGCCACCTATCGGGGTTAATTGGCTTTTCCTAACATAGCCTCTATGTTGTCACATTAGAACCATATACTAGGAGGTGCTATCAAGTAACAATCGATACAATGAACTTATATAAGTCAACTATGAAAGGAATGGTGTCCTTCGAGCAAGTATATTATTCTGATAGTGGGTTCTGAATTATAAGAAAGCTAATATATTTAGTAAGGTCAAGTGATCAGAATGCTTAGGTGGAGGCCGCTTCCGATCAGTATTATTAATGCATAATTAATATTACAGCTTAATTTTGACTGAACCCTTCGGGTTACACCCAAGCAATGAACGAACCGACACGACGAATTAATTCGGAAGAATTAATGAGTCGCCCTTGTAATAAATATTTAGACGTTGGAAATTCGAGCTTAGAGCATCGAAACCGAGCGTCGGAGAATCTCAAATGTCGAGCCAAAAATTTAGGATTTGGTGAGACGGGAAAATACTTCAAGTAACAAGTAAAATATAAGCCATGCGAAAGGCTAGGAAAGCTCGCCAAATAGGAGCGTGCCACGTAGCAGCACACATGGAAAAACACCATGAGGCAGCACACGTAGCAGCCACCAAGTGGCAGCGTGCCACGTTGGCAGCGTGCCACGGTGGCAGCGCATGTGGCAAGGGTCGTGGACCCGGGTGATGGGACATAGACGCGGGCCAAAAGAAAGTGGCCCAACCGAACCCAACTTGGGTCTCAAGGTTTGGGTGACACATGGTTAGTTCACAATGCATGTGAAATGCCTTGGGGACCAAGTGAGAAAGCGGTCCTCACCTAATCATGTGACACTTGTTACTTGTTCCTTGGTTTATTTAACTAAGGGTTGAATTCATCAATCTTTCCTTGTGGGATTTTTTATTTTTTATTTTTTGTGAAAAAGTCCCTGTAGGGGTCGCTCGAAGTGCGCCTACGTAAAAGCATGTGTGAATATGCTTGGCAACCATAGGAAGTGGGAATTGACATTACGAATAGGGACAAAGCAAAGTAGGGAGCCACCAACAAGTTTTTAAGGAACTTGTAAACCGTTCACGGATCATAAAAGGCAACCACGATAAAGGCACAACGATAGGCAACAACGATTGACCCGTGAAGGTTACACCCCATTCATAATCCATGAGATTAATAACTCCATATAGTTCAGAACCACAAAAGGAGGATTGGGGATGAAGGTACGAAGTGAGTCATGGAGTCACATTCGCCCGTATTGGCCTATACTCGATTCTTATAATGAAAAGTGATTCTTGCGATCTCAAAGGCATGCAAACAAAATATTCAATTTGCTCCAAACTATTATTAAGCTAAATTGGTTGAATATTAATGCAACACATAATTCTAAAATATTGTGATTACTTGATTAAATAAAAAGATTAAAAAAGAACCTAAACCGGTTGTCCAAATTAAATTATCTTATTAGGCGTGATTTTCAATTACATATTCCCTTTAAACATGCAATATGGTGATCAATAAATATAATATAATTCTCATTAATATTGGAAGAAATTTGACAATAGTAATGTGATTCAAATCAAATATAAAATAACCTAATCATGATGCTAGAAATATTAAAATAAAATAAGAGTAATTAAATTAATTAATTACTCACATTCCGCGCGTTCCTTTAAATTGCTACATCATGAATAAACTGTTAGTAAATTCAATAAAAATATAAATCAAATTTAAACAATTAAATTAAATAAAAGTAGAGATGATTTGGTCCAAACCCTCAGTCAATTATACCTTTCACGCCTTGGTTTAAGGATGGAACCTCGGGTTAAGTATGGACTCCTTGGAGTGCTTAGGGGAAGGAATGAAAGAATAGGGAGGCTAGTGTTTAGGATAAAGAGGGAGAAAAGAATTATTTTGTAATCAAGCTTGTTGATGATTGAAAAAGGGGTGATATGACCTCTATTTATAAGGAAAAAGAAGGGTCGAACAATCAAGAAAAGATAAGAATTCGAATCGGATAAAACTCTTGCGATAGATCGACAACAGTTTTTACGGTTTTTGTTTTTATCATATCTTTTGATCCAGAAATCGAAATAAGATGAATAAGATATCGTTGGACAGCTCTTGAAGTATACTTTCTAACCCAATTAGAATCAGATTAAAATATATTTTAGAACAAAAGATATAGCCGAAATAGTGAGATGGTGTCAGTTTTGGATTGAGTTTGACATTATATTCATGTCTTTTCTGTTATAGCTTGGAATTGATATTATAATATATCATTGGAAAGATAATTTCAAGGGCTATCCTACCATATAAAATTTGGATAAAAACTATGAGTCACAAAAATAATATTTGTCTATCTTTAATCTTATCTTTTTAAAAAGGATAATTAATATCTTTTAGAAATTTATAGAAGCTTCTAATTAATTCTAATTGGTTTAGGATTGGTATTAAATCTTTTGGACCCTCCATATGATCATTGGGTCGTAGGTAAGGTGGGCTTAGGTTCGATTTGGGCTCAACTTAATATTTTGGCCATAACTTATTCGTTATAACTCGGATTTGGGCTTATAATATATATTTGGAAAGCTCTTTTCAAGCCCCATCCAACTATTCAATCAATGGACCCATATTATGGACCAAAATAAACTGGAATAAACGTATTTATATAAAGGACACAAAATGAATGATTTTAAAGGACACGAAATGAATTATTTTGGGCTTAAAGGCACGAAAAGAGGAAAATAAGTTATGGTTTGGGGAAATGGGCTAGGAATTGGTTTGTTTATATGAAATGGAAATATGGATTTAAGCAATCTAAGATTAAATACTTAACCCGACCAATAATGGTGGTGAAAGGTTGTTCATCATCGGGTTTGGTTTTGGGGAGTCATTTTTAGGTGTCTACAGAAGCCCCCACTTTGAATGAGTTTGTAGAAACGTTAGTTTCGAAATCGATATTCAAAGTAGTCGACAGGGACGGAGAATGATTTAAGACGTTCTGCGATCCTAAATCAGTCTGTATACACCGATACCTGTAGAAAAATGTTAGTTCTACAGATAAAAGAGTAAAGGGATAGAATGCTTATCTGACACCAGTGTATCGGTGACAAATGAGTTTGGTAGTTTCCTATGCTTGAAAGAATCCACCGGATGACGTTTGTTGAAATGCTTTCCATGCCTGAGGAAAGCCGACAGATGAGTTTGGTAGCTTTCTAAACCTGAAGAAATCTACAGGATGACACTTTCCATGCTTGAGGAAAGTCGACATATGATTTTGGCGTTTTTCTATGCTTGAAGAAATCCACCGAAAATGCTTTCCATGCTTGAGGAAAGCCGACAAAGAAATTTGGCGGTTTTCTATGCTTGAAGAAATCCACCGGATGATACTTTCAATGCTTGAGGAAAGTCGACAGATGATGAGATTGCAAGTCTCTGTGTATTGAGAACCTTGCGTCATGAAATGATGGTGGTTCTATTGTCCCTGAACGTGGGCTGTAGATGGTCCGCTTGTCCCTGAACGTGGGTTGTAGTTGGTTCGCTTGTCCCCGAACGTGGGCTGTAAATGGTTCGCTTGTCCCCGAACGTGGGATGTAGATGGTCCGCTTGTTCCCGGACGTGGGCTGTAGATGGTCCGTTTGTTCCCGGACGTGGGCTGTAGATTGTCTTCTTGTCCCCGGACGTGGGTTGTAGTTGGTTCGCTTGTCCCCGAACGTGGGCTGTAGATGAGACCTGCAAAAATAAATTTGCCAATGGACTCGTATATATTGTGATTGACTTGACCACTGACTTGACCAAGTTTGTCTTGATGTGACATGACATGTTTATGACTTGTGAGTGTGTGTGTGTGTGTGTATATGTGTGTGTGCAGACACAAGAAAACGAAGATGCAAAAGAAAAAATTTTCCGTCAATTTTTGTCATGAGTGGAGGGTACCGACTTTATCCCGAAAAAGAAAGATGTGAAAACTGAACTTTTATTTTCAAACTTTCCTCGATGAGAAAATTTTGAAAAAGTTTTTTTAAACTTCCCCAAAAGAAAAGAAGCGAAAAAAGGAAAGAAGTTTTGAACTTCCTCGTAGAGCAAGATAAAATGATTCGCATGGATTGAATTGCTTTTCTTGAAAGTAATGTATGCATGATGCATGTCCTTAGGCCAGGAGGCTAAGGACAATTACATCATGTGACACGATGAATGAACTTAGGTCATGGAGCTAAGCATCATATATGGTGTAAAGAAATGATCTTGAACGTCACTTAGGTCTAGAAGCTAAGCACATATATAGATGAAATGATTGATGAGTATTGCATAATGAATGTTTCTAAGGTCAAGGAGCTAAGCATGATATGCGTTGTATTAAAAAAATATATATAAATGTTGCTCAGCACATTATGCGATGCGTGAAACAATGTACATTGCTCAGGTCAGGAAGCTAAGCAAGTATACAATGTTTCTTCTAATGAATGTTGTCTTGAAAGATGATGAAACATGCATAGTGTTGAAACAAGATTTCATGAAAAAGGGTTCCTATGGGAAAGATGATATGGATGTGTGAGTGAAGTGTGTGAATGTGATACTAAGGCTGGCTGCAAGGGTTATGGTGATGGAAATATATGTGAGAAGAGTCAAAGATGATGACTCTTTAGGCTGGGTATGCTAAATGATGTGGGTTCAAGCCCCCAAGTCTAGCTCTAAATGGGTAGGGGTAAGCATTGGATATTCTTTGACTCGATCATGCATGGATATGAATATGAATGTGGCCGCACCTCGATATGAGGTTGCCTACGTATCCGTTAGGAATCAGGCCGATCGTAGCTCTAACCGAACTTTGCAGAAGTGTGTGCACACCTCAAAGAGGTCTTTCAAGGGCTGTAATGTGGTTAAGCTGAAGGTTTAAGGAAGAAAGGGGTAAAAGGCTCAAGACCCGAGAGAAGCCCCCAAGATATGCAATTATGTATTAGACTTTGCAAGTTTTATTTTTCATACATTTTTTTTTTGATTTTTTTTTCTTTTTTCCATTCTTGTGAATCAATGTAGGCAATCTCAGATCATGTGGTCCATCACTCACTTAGCATTCATATTTCGCAGGCACGGTACCAAGCACTCGATGAGAGACGCAATTTGAGACATGTTCATATCAAAGACATTGGAACACTTGCCTTTAGACATTGTTTTTTTTTATTATTTATTTACTTATTCTTTTACCTTTTTTTTTAATTTGAACTTGCTTTCTGACTGTTACACAAATTTCTTACCTTATCCTAGGGTTAAGTGAATGTGGGTTGAATAAATAAGGTCAATCATTAGACGAGGCTCAAAGTGGTTGACGAAGAAATGATCGAATATGTTATTGAGCTGTTAATAGGGAATGACAGGGTTGCAAAGGTGCCTCAAGTCATTGGTGTACCTTGTGTTTAGTTCGGTAATTGATTTTTTTTAGAATGAGGGAATGAAAAATGCTATGATCAAGATGTATAGGAAATAGCTCATTTTATTAATGGAATAAAGGTGTACTAAACATATGAAACATATAAGAATTCGAAATAGAAAACCTATGCTAGACATGAATGGGGGAATGGAGATGAAACGAAAGAAGAAAAAAAAAATGAAATCTTGTATAGAGACTTGTCTTGTGCTTCGTCTTCATGGTTGCTTATGAATTATTTGTTACCGCCAGAGGAACAAGAAATTTGTTATTGATGATGCTTTGATTGGAAGAAAAGAAGGAAGGAATGGAGTTCCCCTTATTCTTCCAACTCTTAACTAGTGACTCTTGAACTCGAGTATTATGGAACAAAATGAGCTCACTTAATGCATTCACTCAATACTCGAATTCTAAAAGAAGAGTGTATGAAACAATTTTGAAAATTGATGGGAAATACTCCACTCATTCCTATTACGACGGAAAGCGATGCATGCATGGTCCTAGTATACGATCATAAACAATATAGTCATTACTTGAAGACAAAGTGTGTGCAATGACTCAACATGTGAGATTAGGTGAGTTTATTAAGACTCGTGGTATGATCGCATGGCTAGACATGAGGACGTTGTGAAAAACAAAAGACCCAATGACCAAATAGCACGGAAGACTAAAAGACAAACTAACTTGATTAATTTTGTCCAATTTTAATGTTTATGCTATTTACTAGGTGAAAACGGTCCATTGTCAATCGTTAGTCATAAATAAGATCAACCACAATCAAAGACAAATAACACATGTTAAGGTTAGCACAAAAATCGATCACAAGAAACTAGGAAGAGGACTAGGAATCTAGAAGAGTTATGACTCATGGGTATAAAAAATAAAAAAAATAATAAAAAATATATAATCCTATGTTATACGAGTTGACACGGATTAAAGGACTTGGCTAAGAATAGCTTGACACGATTTTTTTTTTTAATAAAAATAAAATAAAAAAGGTAACGCTAAAAAGACACCTAATCTGGACATGCTGTAGTATATCGGTTATAACTTTTGATCCGTGACTCTAATTAGGACAAACCAGCTCCAAATGAAAGATAAAACTCGGGCTACAGATCCATAGGTTTCACGACACGTAACTCTTTCTAGAACTCCGGCTATGACCAAAACAAGTTGACTCTTATGCAGTATACGGGAATAAAAATCCAGGTGACTCAAATTTTTTTAAAAAAAACTCTATGGCTCCACTCTAATAATAGAAAAAGGGTTTAATAAAAAATAAATAAATAAAAAGTCAAAAAATGCACATATAATCACATTGTCACGAATGATGCATTGAAGTTCGCAACCTAAAGTCAAGATCTATGTTCCAATATGGTCAAGCTTTTGGGTGTCAAAGGGTACCATGGTTAAGAGTTTGGACGCGTTAGCAAGGCAGCCTCCCTTGAGGGTGTATGCCAACGGGCGGCTCCGCGAGTTCGTGATGAAATCAAAATCGACTCCATGGTTTGGTTGGATTTAAAAACTGGGATGAACCCTTATTGCCATGAGCGTTTTCGGGTTGATAGAGCTTAAATTCCCCGGGCTAGCCACATACGTAGAACACGTACTATTGTGGCAAAATAGGTGACCTAAAATTGCATATGCATATGTGACAATGCAAATTAAATCGCAGGAATACAATTTAAGAATCTTTCAAGTCTCATCCACTCATCTCAATTAACCGATCACTAAATCGATAAATAACCAAGAATCCTCCCCATTAGAGTAGCCAAATTGTAGCCGTCGCTCGAAGTGCGCCTACGTTAAAAGCATGTGTGAATATGCTTGGCAATCATAGGAAGTGGGAATTGACATTAAGAATAGGGACAAAAAAAAGTAGGGAGCCGCCAACAAGTTTTTAAGGAACATGTAAACCGTTCACGGATCATAAAAGACAACCACGATAAAGGGACAACGATAGGAAACAACGATTGACCCGTGAAGATTACACCCCATTCATAATCCATTAGATTACTAACTCTATATGGTTCTGAACCACGAAAGGAGGATCGGAGATGATGGTACGAAGTGAGTCATGGAGTCACATTCGCCCGTATTGGCCTCTACTCGATTCTTATAGTGTAAAGTGATTCTTGCGATCTCAAAGGCATGCAAACAAAATATTCAATTTGCTCCAAACTATTATTAAGCTAAATTGGTTGAATATTAATGCAACACATAATTCTAAAATATTGTGATCACTTGATTAAATAACAAGATTAAAAAGGAACCTAAACCGGTTGTCCAAATTAAATTATCTTATTAGGCGTGATTTTTAATTACATATTCCCTTTAAACATGCAATATGGTAATCAATAAATATAATAGAATTCTCATTAATATTGGAAGCAATTTGACAATAATAATGTGAGTCAAATCAAATATAAAATAACCTAATCATGATACTAGCAATATTAAAATAAAATAAGAGTAATTAAATTAATTAATTACTCACATTCCGCACGTTCTTTTAAATTGCTACACCATGAATAAACTATTAGAAACTTCAATAAAAATATAAATCCAATTAAAACAATTAAATTAAATAAAAGTAGAGATTATTTGGTCCAAACCCTCAGTCAATTATACCTTTCACGCCTTGGTTTAAGGACGGAACCTCGGGTTAAGTATGGACTCCTTGGAGTGCTTAGGGGAAGGCATGAAAGAATAGGGAGGCTAGTGTTTAGGATAAAAAGGGAGAAAATAATTATTTTGTGATCAAGCTTGTTGATGATTGAAAAAGGGGTGATATGACTTCTATTTATAAGGAAAAAGAAGGGACGAACAATCAAGGAAAGATAAGAATTCGAATCGGATAAAACTCTTGCGATAGACAACGGTTTGTGTGGTTTTTGTTTTTATCATATCTTTTGATCCAGAAATCGGAATAAGATGAATAAGATATCGTTGGACAGATCTTGAAGTATACTTTCTAACCCGATTAGAATCAGATTAAAATATTTTTCAGAACAAAAGATATAGCCGAAATAGTGAGATGGTGAAAGTTTTGGATAGAGTTTGACATTTTGATTCATATTTTTTCCGTTATAGCTCGGAATTGATATTATAATATATCATTGGAAAGATAATTTCAAGGGCTATCCTACCATATAAAATTTGGATAAAAACTACGAGGCACGAAAATAATACATGTCTATCTTTGAACGTCTTTTAATTCGGATAGAAATTAGGACTTTAAAAAAAAGGAGTCTAATTCAATTTCAAAGTCTTTGATCTTATCTTTTCAAAAGGGATAATTAAGATCTTTTAGAAACTTATAGAAGCTTCTAATTAATTCTAATTGGTTTAGGATTGGGATTAAAGCTTTTGGACCCTCCATATGATCATTGGGTCGTAGGTAAGGTGGGCTTAGGTTCGATTTGGGCTCAACTTAATATTTTGGCTATAACTTATTCGTTATAACTCGGATTTGGGCTTATAATATATATTTGGAAAGCTCTTTTCAAGCCCCATCCAACTATTCAATCAATGGACCCATATTATGGACCAAAATAAACTGGAATAAACGTTTTTATATAAAGGACACGAAATGAATGATTTTAAAGGACACGAAACGAATTATTTTGGGTTTAAAGACACGAAAAGAGGAAAATAAGTTATGGTTTGGGGAAATGGGCTAGTAATTGGTTTGTTTTTATGAAATGGAAATATGGATTTAAGCAATCCAAGATTAAATACTCAACCCGACCAATAATGGTGGTGAAAGGTTGTTCATCATCGGGTTTGGTTTTGGGGAGACATTTTTAGGTGTCTACGGTCCCACATTGAAAGATGAGTGGAATCCACAAGGTATCCTTCCTTATAAATAGCCAAAGCATGGCTTGAGAATTTTTTGCTTGAGTAGGAGTTCAATAGGGCATTGGCTTTGCAAAAACCCTTAAACTCTTATATTACTCGGGTTTTGGTCGAGCCTCGCTAACCTCGAGGCAACGGACCTAAAAGTCAATAGTCGTTCTTGCGGATTGATTTTCGTTGGAGGCTCTCATGTTTTCGGGGCTAAGCTTTCAAGTAAGAACCCATTCGGTCGGGTGAAGCACGCTCCAAAAGGTAATAGTTTTATCTTAATCTTGTGTTTAATTTAATTATATTTATGGTTTTATTTATTGCGAGTGCGGTCTTGTTTTCGGGTTTGTTTCCGCGGTGATTCGGACTCACCAAACCCCGACAGCGGTATCGGAGCCTCGCTCGTTTATTTTTAAAATCATAATATTTTTCGAGGTATTTTATGGCTTAATTTTTCTGTTTATAAGTTGCTTATTAGATTAGTAGCTCGTTTTATCAATTTTAACCTCGTATTAGAGCTGACTTCAGCTCTCGAACCCAAATTTCGACCCAAAATAGTGAATTTTGGGTGGAAAAGGCGTTCTGGAAATCGTTGTACCCTTTAGGGCTCGGTTTTAGCCAAAAAACGACCAGAATTGCATTTTTCGAGGGGTTTTTTGTTTTACGAAAATTTTAAGTCTTTCTAACCTTGAAAATTAATTGCATATTTATGGTGATTATGTAATTGGTTCAATACATATTTTATATGCAATTTTAAACCTCTTTAGGCATGATCACTTAGTGGTAATTTGTGTTTGAAAGCTTGATTTTATTTTTCACATAATTGCAAATTAATTGCATTAAGTGTGAAATTGTTGTTCTTTGAGGCTTCTAAGTACTAAAGATTCAATCTTTAATTAAGTTAAGTTATTGAAACTTTGGGTTACTAAATTCCATGAATTTTTGTTAAACTTTGTTGATTTAATCATTTTTTAGTTGATTGGAATCATAAAGTTTGAAACTTGTGATAGAAATTTGTTTATCTTCATATTGGAAGATATAATTTTTCAACGATTCACAATTATTAAAGTTGGAATCTTTATTTAACTTATGTTCATTTTTCCAACTCCCTTTTATTTTGTAAAAAACTGAAGATTAATTTCAATTAATTAAATTGATAGTGAGTAATTTCCTTCTTATTTTTGTTGCACCAAATTAAACCAATTTTATTAAAGAATGGTTCTTAAAATAATTTTGGTTTTATGCACTTGGATGAATTTATTTAAGTTGGACTTGTTATAATTTTCATTTTTCCTCAAAATTAATGATTCTAAAATTAATTTATTAATTGATTAAATATGTCAAACAAAGTCGGGATTTTTCCCGAAGCATGAGCATCAAATCGAGGCCTAAGAGCCCCTAGCATGCTCTCGGCCAGCCGGGTTGCTCACGCTACCCACATGGGGCTGCCGAGGCTGCTAGGCGCCTCGAAATGGTGCACATGGTCGTGGTAGTTGTTGTACGTGCAGCCCTTGGCGCACCATGGAAGCCTTGTGGCTTGCCGTGGGTAAGCTTAGGGTGCTTGCATTTGAGCTTACCTGAGGATTGTTTTTAGTGCATATCTTGGTACATCATTATGGGGAATATGCGTAGACATTACTTGTGAAGCAATGTGGTGCAATGAGATCGTGCGAGTTGCGTGCGAGTTGTGAGCACTCCAAATCTTAGTCCTGGGCACTTGGATATTTTGGACTACGTAAAGTTTTGCTTATTTTGCCGTTTTAATTATTTTATTAATCTAATTTGGTTTTAATTATTTTAATAAATTTTGGAGGCTAGGCCTCGATTTTTATGAGCGGTATTTGCAAAATTTTATTTTAGCAAATAATTGGGTTTTACCGGCTTAATTAATTGGATTAATTAAGTTGGATGCTGAATTTAGTGGGAGCTTCAAATATTAATTGCGCTTATTTACATAATCGGTTAAAATAAGTTTGATTAGTTTTAATTAGCCGTGTTAATTGGATTAACCCCCTAGATTAGTTACTAGTTATCTCGTGTCTATGCATTGTTAATTGTTTATTGTTGTAATATACATGGGCCATTCACAAATAGTGAATGGATGAATGGAATGTATATTCTCTCACAGGTTTTATAAAAATGGCAACTAGTTGTTGGGCACGTATTATCACACGACCCATTGTACTTAGGGCACCAGTCCAAGATCAATAAATCAGCAAGAATACGCAAAACGGCTTGATTGGAATAAATAAGGAAAGCAGCGTCAAGCATATCAATCAAGGAGATACTTGCCAAAGATACACCTACAGAGCAGGAAACAAGATAAATCAAGAAGATCCTATACATTTGAAATATATTCTAAATATATTTGTAAACCCTAGAGATCCCTAGGTATAAGTAAGAAGAATTAGGCATTTTAACACTGATGTACGTTCGCATATACTTAAATACAAACAATCTGCTCTACTATTATCTACGGAATTGCATCCCTACTGAACAGGGAGGCCTATCCTTACTCAGTATTGTATCTCTAAACTCTTCTTCTTTATGTAATTGAATATTTATTGCTTACTTATTGATTACTCATTTATTTATCATCGTTCTTAGCTGTTTTATATGCTATTGGTAGAATGATTGTTATTACCCCTCAAACCTAGCAAATTCTTAGATGTCCTTATTGAGATTTGCCTAAACAATTTGGCGCCCACCGGTGGGGCTAATAATCAATTAACCTACCAATTCGCCAAAAAACCAAGATAAACACCATGACTGGGCAACCAGTACCTTTTACCATTGCCGAAAATAATGAAGGAATGAACGCATTCCGCCAAACTTTAGACCATCATAAAAGCCAAATTGAAACACTGCTAGCTCAAAAAGTCCAAACTGAAGCCAAACTCACCAGTCTTACCAAACAAAATGAAGCCCTTCGTAGCCAAATACAATCAATCGCATCAAAAACCGTTAACACCAGAAAGAGCATTGAAAGTATAGCCATGCAACTTGACATGTCCGGAACCTTTCACACCCCCAATGGGGAAAAAGGATCTAACAACAGGGAAGCAACCCTGGATCTAGACTTTTTGGATGCAGGAACCCCCAAAAAGAACAATCAGGAAGGAGCCGAAGAGGGAAAAGTATAGAAGATGGTCAAGGAATACCTCAAGGCAATCGAGGCCAAAATCGCCAAAATTCCTGGAATGCCGAAACCCATGGAAGAAGAGGCAGCAGATGGCTATATAAAATCTCCCTTCTTAGAAGAGATCGCCATGGTAGAGGTACCGAAGATGTTCAGCACGCCTAACATGACCATGTATGATGGAACAACAGACCCTGATGAGCATGTGTCCTTCTACAAACAAAAAATGATGACAAGCTCAATCCCTAGAGATATAAGGGAATCTATCATGTGCAAAGGCTTTGGAGCCACGCTATCATGTCCAGCTCTAACTTGGTTCATTAATTTAGATAATGGGACAATTCGATCTTTTGCAGGAATGGTGAACCTATTCAAGATCCAGTTTGCTAGCAGCAGAAAGATCGAGAAGCAATCTTCAGATCTATACCGTGTTGTGCAGAGACATGGTGAATCCTTGAGGGACTATCTTAACAGGTTCAACAGGGAAAAGATTGGGATACACAAGTGTGATGCTCCTACAACAATCGAAGCATTCAGAAGAGGACTGCTAGACCATAGTGAGCTCTACAAGGAGTTGACCAAATATCCCTGTACAACCTTTGAAGATGTGCAAGCCAAAGCTATGGCTCAAGTCAGATTTGAGGAAGATGTGTATGCAAGAAAGACTCCCAAACCAGATCGCCAGTCAAGAAGGAACAACAATTTTCCTATAAGGGACCATCGATTCAAGCCGTATCAGCGTTCCCACTTTTAGGAGGGATCAGTCAATGCTGTCGAAGAAGAATTTTCTGATTGGAGGGAAGATCCTGAACTCCTACCTAAGTTACATGAGTATTGCTTCAATGTTAATCCTGCAGGAGTAATTAGGACCCTAAATAAGATGGGAGATACTATGCAATGGCCCAGGAAGAATGACAGGCCTGTAGAAAAGAAAGATCCATCCAGATGGTGTGATTTCCATTCAGATATCGGCCATACTACTGATGAATGTGTCGCGCTCAGAAAGGAAGTTGCATACCTGCTGAAAAAAGGCTACCTCAAAGAGCTCCTGTCAGATAGATCTAAAGCTTCAGGGAAAGAAAGAGAATCTAAGCAAGGAGGTCCTCCACCTCCGCCTCCAATCGTCAAAACCATCTGTTTCATATCAGGAGGATCAGAAGTATGTGGTTTAACATACTCAGCAGTAAAGTGGGATGCAAAGAAGAGTAACAAGGATCAACCTGACAAGAAGGAGAAATCCAAGATAGACATTCCAATCATGTTTGAAGAAAGCGATGTAGTAGAAGGCCATCATGACGGCCTAGTGATTTCACTCCCAGTTAGAAACTGCATGATCAAGCGAATCCTAGTTGACAATGGAAGCTCTGCAAACATCATCATGCTTGACACTCTGAAACATATGAACATAGAAGAGAAGAACATCGTCAACAAGTCAACAATGTTAGTGGCTTTCTGTGGGGAAACTAAGAAGACAAGTGGAGAGATTACATTGGCCACAAACGCAAAAGGAATTAACCTACAGGTCAAGTTCCTAGTAATTGACACCCTGTCTTCGTACAATATGATCTTAGGCAGACCCTAGATACATGAGATGAAAGCCATCCCCTCTGCGTACCATCAAGTCATTAAGTTTCCTACCAGGTGGGGTATCCAAGAAATCAGAGGAGATCCTAGGGAAGCTAAGGAATGTTACAAGATCGCACTGAAAGCAACATCTGCAGAAAAGAGTTCGGCATAGCAATCAGAGGGTCAACTGGGCTAAGAAAAGTTGAGCATAGCAGAAGAACAATAAGCTACATAAGTCCAGTTGAACCCCAAACATCCAGACCAAAAGGTCAGAATAGGATCAGAATTGAAGTCAGAACTCAGACAACAAATATATGACTTTTTAGAATAGGAAAAAGATACATTCGCTTGGACCTATGAAGACATGAAAGGCATCTCTCCAGATGTAATTACTCACAAGCTGAATGTAGATCCACTACATACACCAGTAAAGCAGAAGAGAAGGAAATTTGCGCCAAAGGAACAAGATTATTAATGAGGAAATCCAAAACCTATTGAAGACTGGAAAGATCCGAGAAGTAAAGTACCCAGAATGGCTCGCTAATGTAGTAGTAGTCTGGAAGAAGAACGGAAAATGGAGAATCTGTATAGACTTCACAGATATCAACAAGGCATGCGCAAAGGTTCCGTTCCCTCTACCTCATATCGATGCCATGGTAGATGCCACAGCAGGGCACGAGCTTTATCCTTCATGGACGCATACAGTGGTTACAACCAAATCCTCATGCACAAGGATGACCAAGAGAAAACCGCTTTCATTACTAGTCAAGGAATATACTGCTACAAGGTAATGCCTTTTGGATTGAAGAACGCAGGAGCAACATATCAAAGGTTGGTGAATAAGATGTTCGAAGAGTAAATAGGGAATACAATAGAAGTCTACATAGACGACATGGTAGTTAAGTCCAAAAAGGTAGAAGATCACGTCAGAGACCTTAGAGAAGCATTTGCCATCCTAAAGCAGTACGGTATGAAGTTGAACCCCACAAAGTGCACATTTGGAGTACAGTCAGGAAAGTTCCTAGGATACATGGTTACGCAAAGAGGAATAGAAGCCAACCCAGACCAAGTCAAAGCCATCCTAGACCTAGAGCGACCAAAGTCGAAGAAGGACTACAAAGCTTAACAGGGAAAATTGCGGCACTGAATAGGTTCATTTCAAAATCTTCAGACAAGAATAGAGCCTTTTACGAAGTACTAAAGAAGAATAAAGAATTCAAGTGGGAGCAGGAGCACGAAGAAGCATTTCAGAAGCTGAAAGAATATTTGGCCAACCCGTTGATTCTATCTAAGCCTAAAGAGGGAGAGCCACTCCAGCTGTACCTCGCAGTATCTGAAGGGACGATCAGCGTAGTCCTCACAAGAGAAGACGACAAGGAGCAATTCCCAATCTACTACGTAAGCAAGACCCTGCTCAGTGCGGAAACAAGGTATGCGTCGTTAGAGAAGATCATTTTAGCCTTAGTTACTGCTTCAGTAAAGCTACGCCCATACTTTGAAAGCCACTTCATACGAGTACGCACCAACTACCCCATCAAAGCTATCTTGAGAAAGCCAAAAATGTCAGGAAGGATGGAGAAATGGGCCTTACATTTAAGCAGGTACGATATACAGTACGAGCCCAGGACTGCAATCAAATCACAAGCCTTAGCAGACTTCGTAGCAGACTTCAGCCCAACTCTTGAGGAAGAAGCACAAAAAGAAGTATTGGCACTACAGGAACCAAAAGCTACACAGAAATGGATACTCCATACAGTTGGCGCAGCAAACATACGTGGAGTGGGCCTAGGAGTAGTACTGACATCACCCCAAGGAGATAAGATAGCACATGCAATAAGGTGCAACTTTAAGGCCACCAATAATGAAGCTGAGTATGAAGCGCTAATTATAGGATTAACAATTGCAAAGGACATGAAGATACAACATCTAGAGGTAATTTCAGACTCCTTACTCATGGTAAATCAAATCAACGGAGAATATGCAGCAAAGGATACCAAGATGATAGCCTACCTAGAAATCACAAAGAAGCTCATTAAGGAGTTCAAGTAATTCAAGATAGATCAATTACCCAGAAACTTGAACACTGAAGCAGACACCCTAGCAAACTTGGGATCAAACATCAACCCAGAAGATTTCGGAGCTATCCCCCTAGTGCACGTACTCTCTCCAGCCATAGAAAAAGAATCGACTGTGAGCATCTATGAAGTTCAAGAAAACCCTACAGAGAAAGAAGGAAACAGCTGGACAACACCACTGAAAGAATACCTCTTGGGCACGACGAAACCAACAGGGAAAGTTCTGTAAGGAATGGAACATCTCCCTCGTCACGTCTACACCTAGGTCTTGTTATGTTTCTTTCCTTTTTTTTTTTTATGATAGACTAAGAGATTCATGCTTTCGAATCTACTTATTTTGTACTCTCATAAATTACTGAATAAAAAATATATTTTCAATACGTCTATTTTGTTCTCTTTTCAATCTCTTTATTGTCAATAACTTAAATTAAATAAAACGTATACATACAAACAGGCAATATCTAAAGGCATACATACTCAACACTTGAAGAATCTTGATGAGCTTTTGCTTACAAGATGTATTTAATGAAAAAGGGGCCTATCTTAGGTCCACAAAGAAAGGATATGATGATTTCACCAACATAGGAGGAAACTTAAAACTCCACAATATAATCCCATGTTCTTATCTTTAGAGAAAATCCATGTTTTAGGCATCCCTTTTAAGCTTCGTCAATTGAGCCTTAGTTATTCAACCTACATTATTCCATACCATGGGATGGGAATGGTGCAAAGATACAAATAGGAAATTGGGGGGAACAAAACATAAGAGGGGACAAAAAGTTAGTCTAAACCCAAAAGGAAAGATCAAATGCAAAAGAAAAACAAACCGTTCTAAACCCAAAACAAAACTTGTTAAAAAAAGAAAAAGAAATAAAAAAAAAAAGGAAAGATGACAAGGAAAAGACACCAAATGTAAGAAGTTGCCACACAAAAAAGAAAGGTTTTAATTCGAAAAGCAACAAAAGTAAAGGATTTTGGGAGTATACTTGAGCCTGTCCATTCTTCATAACACTAAGCCTAGCCACGTTACAACCTTGAAAAGGCCCTCCTCGAGGTAGACCATAATCATATACCAAAATCATCATTCCATGAAAATATGGCCAATCTTAGGCCTTTGCACATACGTACCTACTATTGAGTAGTCATGCCCATATATAAAATGCATGAAGTGTTGAGTTATGATTACAAGATCATATAAAAAAAATTTCAAATGATTTATATGATTTTATAGCCATTGGCTTGATTACATCATGTTAGTAAAGCAATCGAATCAAACTAAATTCGATGTTTTCCATATCCTTTCCAAAAAAAAATGAGATGACTATCACTTAAAAAAAATTATCATTTTATTTTCTTTTAATAATAGGGCTATTTATTACCAAGGTAATTCAGGTTCTATACAAATTTCCTAGAAAGAAAAAGAGTTAATGCAATAAATTGATTTGATATACCGACAGCCTTGACGTCAACTTTAGATGTATTGTACAACTCTTGAGAATTGGTCTTTTCACTTGTCATGAGCAACTAAAATGTCTGCCTACGTGGGATATCTCCATCTTCTCTAAGCGAGGAATATTGATTGAACATAATCACTACATGAAAAAATGATCCTTATCGCTATCACACGTATACCTCACTAACAAGTCATCATGATGATTCAAATATTAAGTCAATAATCCTTGCTTTTCTAAAACATGTCTTATTTTCTTTATTCTTCTATGGGAAAGTTGGATTCCCCTTCCTTTTTATACAAATCCGTCTTTTTTATCGTTTCTTTTTTAGGGGGTAAGTCAGGATGATCCCTCCCATTTGGCAACTAAAATACTCAAAAATAGTATAATTTTTTTCGCTCTTTGCCTCAAATTGGGGGCTTAAAAAAGGCAGCATAATTTTTTCACTCTTTGCCTCAAATTGGGGGCTTAAAAAAGCCAGGACATCCCCACTTCTCTCTATTTACATATTTGAACACGCTATTTGTGCTGCAAAATCAATGTCATGCAAAGCTTATTACGTACCATCTTAATAAATTTAAATGACAAAGGGAAGAATACCACTTCCTATTATTTACCAAGATAATTAATTATGTTACTTGATCAAATAATTTATGATAAACATATGCAATATTCTGCAAATCAAAAATACAAATCTTGGGGCCTTAAGTAAAAATTAAAAACTTCCCCTATCATATGTATACATGAATTCCAAAAGCCACCTAAAGTCTACGTTTGGGGGCTTCAAATTAAAAATATAGGTCTCACCTTAACTTTCATTTTTAAATGAGACCATATTTTAGAAAGTGATTCGAATGATTTTATAATTTATTCTAACACTTCACAAGGTTTGATAAACATTCATTTTCAAAATACGGTGCTTATTTAATTAAAGAACTTCACTTTTAATTAGAAATATATGACATTGATGACAAGCAAAATAATATGAACAAAATCAGATATACGAAAGTTTGCTCACATTTTCATATCTTTGTTGAAATAAGTTGCAAATTACAACTTATCTTCATCAATCTTGGACAAAAAAGTCACACTCATTTATGAGCTAGACTTTTCGTTCCATTTTGGGTCCTGTTTTGAAAATAATATAATTATTGGATCCCTTTTCAAATTTTTAATTCTAGTTTGAAACAACATGTTTCTAATAAAAATAGTATTCAAAATTTCCTTTCTAAATTTTTGTTTTCTCAAAAATAAATTTTTAGATTCTCAATAACCGATTGGATAATACATGTATACACATAAATATTTCCAAAATGAATGAATTAAGATTCGACTTCTTCTTGACTCGAACTTGTTCTCGCTTAGATTTCCCGCGAATATTGGCTAAGGTATGGTAAACGAACCACTACAAGACCAAAATCAAATATTGATAAGAACAAAGAAAATATTTGATGCTCTAAATCATCTTTGAAAATAAATTCACCGCAATGATCTTCACAAACGTTTAGACATTAGGTAAGATTATTAAACCTTAAACACAATTATTTTTGGTTTGTAAACAAGCAAAGAACTAATTGCTTTCTTGAACATGACTTTAACTAAAATGAAAAAGCCATGTCATTATCCTAAATATCTCAAAAACAAAAATAGGATCATCGAAGTCAATAACAATAAAAACGTTGCACTTTCCACCTTAGCGCAAGACGGAGTTCGCATCTCTAAATAGGACGTCATCAATATGTTTATTCTTAAACGTGTCTATTTTTGTGTTCATCATTTTTTTTTAGTTTTAATTGGTCAACCTTGATTTAAGAGTATAATTTATTTACCTCTTCTATGTTTTAAAAAGAAAATCCCAAGAATTTTACTTGGGATGATTGCTCACACAAAAAAAGAGAGAAATATAACGAAAAAAAAGAAATGTCGTTCTTTAAAAAAATAATAAAAAAGAGAGTATGATACAAAAAAAAATTAAATATTATTCTAAAAAAAAAAAGAGAGAGAGAAGATAATGAATGATAAAACCGAGAAATTGATTTAATTATTTCTTGGGTTTTACATTTGGAGGCCATCATTTTTTGTAAGAAAATAGTAAAAAATTATCCTTTAAACATGAGCAATATGGGAATCAAATGAAAGTAAAAAAACATTAACATTTGATTTCATTCAAGTGCACTAGGCTTCTATCCTGAAATCAATAACAATCATCCCACCCATATCGTCAACAAAATGTTGAGAGGGCAATGTCATGAGTCAACACGTTGAGTGATTGATTTGTGCATCGTTTCTTAAGATATGGTACCCTTGGACACCCAAGCCTTGACCTTATAATGACATTGTATGCTTTGACAGTTCCTTTTATGTGCTTATGTGACTACATGAATATATGCTTCGTGTCTAATCTAACTAACTCCAACTTCTTACCTAGAGATATAATAAAAAAATTTCGCAAAAAATTATGGTTCAACAAAAAAAAAAAAAAAAAAAAAAAAGTCGAACCTACAAGGTGGCCCGCGCAACTGTCAAAGTTGCATGCGGCACCTCTGCGCAACAATGTGTCTTGCGCGCGCCTATTGTTTAACGTTGACTTTAACTCGTTACGAGCAATATCATACGGAGAAAATGATACTACCGCTTCAAGGTTAATTGTTAAGTAGGTGCTAAAAATATCTTTTTGGCTAACAACGTTGTCTAACTTAGTTACCTTTACTTTGATCGTCGTTTTTGTTTTTTCAACTAAAAAAATCGAACTAAATGTATTTTATTGTTCCTTTTGCGTTTTCAGAAAAAAAAATCAAAAAAAATGTTTTTTATCGTTCCTTTTGCGTTCTTGCATAAAAAAAGGAATTTTTTTATCGTTCCTATGGCGTTTTCGCGCAAAAAAAAAAAAAAAAAAAAAAAAAAAATCGCATGTGGCAGATGCTTATCTTGAAGTTGCATTTTCCATCTTAGCGCAAGACGGAGTTCGCATCTCTTAATAGGACGTCATCAATATGTTTATTCTTAAACGTTCCTATTTTCGTGTTCATCATTTTTTTTAGTTTTAATTGGTCAACCTTGATTTAAGAGTATAATTTATTTACCTCTTCTATGTTTTAAAAAGAAAATCCCAAGAACCTTACTTTGGATGATTGCCTCACACAAAAAAAGAGAGAAATAGAACAAAAAAAAAGAAATGTCGTTATTTAAAATAAATAATAAAAAAAAGAGTATGATACGAAAAAAATATTATTCTCAAAAAAACAAAAAAGAGAGAAGATAATGAATGATAAAACCGAGAAAATGATTTAATTATTTCTTGGATTTTACATTTGGAGGCCATCATTCTTTTTAACCAAATAGTAAAGTATTATCCTTTAAAGATGAGCAATACAGGAATCAAATGAAAGTAAAAAACATTAACACTCGATTTCACTCAAGGGCGCTGACTTTTCTTTCTTCTCTCACCTCTTCCATGGTGATTTTCTGAGCTGGTTTCTTTGCTCAGTTTGATCATCAATGGCAAGGAAGAAGAAGCAATCTACTCCTCACCCTTAAAATACACTAGAAACTTCTAATCTTAATGTGTTGAATGATCAAGCTCTTTTGGTTCGATCCCAGAAGGGGGTGGTGATGAACTGGTCACGTCGCCGGCTCATCTGGTTCATCCATCTAATGGAGTGATATCCAGAGATGGTCTTCTTTTGCTGGAGCAACACCATCAATCGATTTTTGTTGATCAATTGAAGAAATCCAATGGAAATGTAACTAGGGTTTCACCGAGTACTGTTCCATTGAATCCTACTTAATCTTCAAACCCGATTAATGTTCCAGTGGATCCTGGGCAATCTTTGAGCCCGATTCCTACCAAGGAGCATGATAATTAATCCTTTGAAGTTCCTGAGGTTGAGACTAAGGAAGCTGAAGGGAAATGAGATGGGAAGCTCATTGCTAAAGGAGTTCCCCTGCCTTTTGTTGCCCCGAAGTTTCAAGATGGTAAAAGAATAGCTCAGCTGCAGGAATATGAATAGAATGCATGTAATTTGAAATGGGAGAATGCTATTGTGTTTTATATTGCTGGTTATTACCCTACTATTACTGATGTTCATAGATTTATTGCCGAGAACTGGAGTAGTATAGGGAAACCATATATATATGTCATGATGATGGATATTTCATTATCAATTTTAAATTTGAGGCTGATATGAATATGGTTCTATGCTCTTGTCCCCATATGTTTTCTAGTAAGCCAGCTATAATCAAAGCTTGAAGTTCCAAGTTTGATTTTCGAGCAGAAGTTCTGAGGACTGTCCCTTTGTGGGTTAAGTTCCCTAACCTTCCTTTAAATTGTTGGGGGGTAGACACTCTCAATAGAATTGGTAGCTTATTAGGAGTGCCTATTTGTGCACATGAGTGCACTACTAGACAGATGAGTGTTTCTTTTCCTAGGGTGTTAATTGAGGTTTATATAACTATGGAATTGCCAAGTTCTGTTCTGATCGAAAGCCCTAGTGGTGAAATAATTGAGCTCAAGGTTGTTTTTGAGTGGAAGCCACCCTTCTGTAAGAAGTGTAACAAGGCAGGTTATGATTGTGCTGCTATCAAAAGCAGTAAACAAACTCAAGCTCAGAAAATGAACCAGCAAACAAGCAACCAACTCAGAAAAAGATGTGGGTTCCTAAGCAGAAATAGTTTGTTCTTGCTGAAGCACAACCTGACCCTGAGCTTGTTCAAGCTACTCTAGTTGTAGCTCCTGGTGACTGTAACTCTAATGATGGCTGGAGAGTTGTGGGAAGGACGAACAAAAGCAGCCTAAGTGTCAGAAATTCACAACCAATTGCACAATCTAGTGCTTTTTTGGCTCCCAATGAAGAAGATGGTGGTTTTTTCATTAATACTGGTGGGGGTCAGTTAATACCCCCTCCTCTACCATGATTATCTGCTACTGAAATGTCAAGGGTTTGAATTACCCTGGCAGGATAGCCAATGTTAAAAGGCTGCTTAGAAATCATTCAATGGAGGTCATTGGTTTACTTGAGACTAAGGTGAAGAATGGTAAATGCAAGACTTTGTAGAAAAAGTTTGGGTTGACTTGGTCTTGGGTGGATTACTATTGTTGCTCTTAAAAAGGTAGAATTTGGGTTGGATGGAATCCTGATATGCTCAATCTTGATGTTCTAACAGTGCATGAGCAATTCATTCATTGTGCAGTTAGTCATAAAGATTTTACAACTCCAATCCTTTGCACTTTTGTTAATGGTCTTCACTCTATTCATGATAGGAAAGCTTTATGGACTGGAATGCAGAGTCTTAGTCTGCAGCAAAATCCTTGGATTTGTGTTGGGGATTTTATTCATGTCCTATGTTCTGCTAACAAAATCAATGGCAATCCTATCTCTGACTATGAGGTGAGGGACTTACAAGGCTTTGTTGATACTATGGAATTCTGTGAGATTAAGAGAAAAGGTCCCTTTTATTCTTGGGTAGATAAGGCTCATGATGGGCCTAGGACCTGCACTAGAATTGGTAGAGGTTTGATCAACCAGGGCTGTTTGGATGTTTCACTACTACAAAAATGGTCAAAGAGACCCAAACTAAGAGACCATTTTATTCAATAACCGGTCTCTTTGATTCAGGAGACCCAATTTCACAAACAACGGGTCTCTTTGGAATTAGCTTTGGGAGTTGAAAAATAATTGAGACCCTTCATTAAAGATAACCGATTTCTCTTGATTTTTTTTTTAAATGTAGTAAAAGAGAGACCTGTTTTATTGAATAGCCAGTCTTTGGAACTAAAACTTAAGACCGCCTATTAAGTTAGGCAGTCTCTTGGCTTTTTTTTTATTTTTTATTTTCCTTCTACATACCTCGTTTCTCTTTAATCTCCCTTTACCCCATATGAGTTCTGACCTCTTAAGTCTTTAATTCTCTCTCCTCCTTAAAACCCTTGCTTCCAGCTTCTAGCCTCCAGCATTCTTTTTGATGCAAGTCCATTCTCATTCATCCATTCTCTCTCTTCATTGCAGCCCAACCTACCACCTCTTACCGCCAACAACTCCACCGCATCCCTCCCTCATCATTGACTCGCGGCCGCAGCTAGCGTCTGCAATAGGTTCGTCATTCCCTTGCTCCGCTCCGGACACTTGGTGCTCTCTCTTTGGGTTCCAAGGTTTGTCTGTCTCTCCCCTCTTCATCTTATCTTTTTGTTTAATTATTTTTCAGAATGTACTGATTTTCGAATTGATATTTGTGAGTAGTTTTTCTAAATTTTGTTTGTGTAATTTGTTTGGCGAATTGTTCTAAATTTTGAATTTCGAATTTTGGAGATAATTTAATGGAGCGGACTGAAATTTTCATTTTCTTTAATTCTTTTTTATACCGCACCAAAATTATTTTTTCGTTTAATGTTTAAATTAGATCAAAATCCATCTCAAAATCACAATAATAGTTTCATAAATTTCTAGATCTCATCTTGAAAAGGTTGTTTTTATAATTTCATATTACCATGCATTCTCTATTCAGAAGAGTATATTGAAAAAGAAATTCGTGTCTCTTTCACAATTTATTTAATTTATCTTATTGATTAGAGACGTTTGATTTCATTGAATTAGTTGTATTTTATTTTCTAAAAAAAAGAATTATGTTTAGTTATATATTTTTCTGTTATTTTCTGTATGTTATTTGGTACTAATGATTTTTATCAGTTCAATTGGATGAGTAGTTTTTCTAAGGTAACTTAATTTCTGTATTTTTAGATTTCTAGATGTGAATTTTTTTTAGGCAAAGGTAGTTGTTATTTACAATTTTCTGGGTTAGATCTTTGAGTTTTTCACCTAATTCGTTTATGTTAATTGCAGCTTTTGAGCGAATGAAGCATATGGCTCAGTCCATATTCGAAGCTAAAGACATTGTCCAACATGATATGAATATTTGAAGCTCACACTGAAGAATTGAAGATGCATATTAGGATTTAAGATTTTAATAATTTTTACATTGGGTTGTGTAATATTTTTTTTTTGACAGAATGTGTAATTTGTAGTCTGTACCATATACCAAGTATTTGTATAAAATATTAAATGCAATTATTATTTAAAATTTAAATATTAAATTAAATAATCTATTTTTTTTATTTTAAAATGACACCAAGAGACCCGTTAAGTTCCATAAGTGGTCTCTCTTTTTTAAAAAAAGAGACTGCCTAACTTCAATAGGCGGTCTCAGTTTTCTTAAAAAAGAGACCACTTTCTATAATAAGCAATCTCACTTTTCCTATTGTAGAGACCACTTTTCTTCAAAAGGCAGTCTCACTATTTTATTTTAGAGACCGCTTTAATAAAGCAGTCTCTTTGCCAAAGAGATCGCTTAGTTAGAGACCGCCTCCAAGGCAGTCTCTTTGGCTTATTTGAACGGGTCTCCTTGGCCTATTTTGTAGTAGTGTTTATTAGCATGTTGAGGCTCTTTACCTTAACCCTTCTCTTTCTAATCACAGTCCTATCTTGATTGAGCTTTCTTTTACTCCTCCTTCTCAAGGAAGGCCTTTTAGGTTTTTTAACTATATAGCAAAGCATGAACAGTTTCAGGATACTGTGATGGATGCTTAGAGTGATCTTGTACCTGGAATTGCTATGTTAAGAGTGTGGAAGAAACTTACAAATGTTAAAAGCAAAGTTAAGGCTTTGCACTTGAAGCACTTTGTAAGAACTGCATAAAGGCTTGAAGCTGCTCTTGTTGACTTGGATAGCATCCAAAATGATATTGCTGAGAATGTTGATAGTCCTGAGATTTAAATTAAGGAATCTGAAGCCATTGCTCAGGTTAAGTATTGGACTGGAATTCAGGAGAGCATTTATAAACAGAAATCTAGAGTTGAGTGGGTGAAATTGGGTGATGTTAATAATCACTATTTCTTTTCAATGATGAAGAAAAGGCACTCTAGAAACAGAATTGATTCTATTTACAATGAGCAGGATGTTTTACTTAAAGATTCTAATCAAGTGGCTGCTGAGTCTGCAAGTTTTATAAGAAACTGGTGGGTGAGAAAGCTGCTTAGTTGCCTGCTATAGATCAGGTGACTATGAGGAAAGGGAAACAACTAAGTTCTACTTCTCAACAATTCTTGATTGCCTTAATCACTCATGCTTAGATTGACAAGGCTTTAAAGGACATTGATGACTCAAAAGTTCCAAGGATAGATGGCTTCAATTCTTATTTCTTTAAGCAAGTTTGGAATGATGTAAAATCAGATGTCTATGCTGGGGTGCATGAGTTCTTTGCAACTAGTGTTATGCAGAAACAATGGAATTCTACTACCATTACATTGGTTCCTAAGGTTCCTAATCCTTTATATGTGAAAGAGTTTAGGCCCATAGCTTGCTGTACTGTGATTTATAAGCTGGTTTCTAAACTAATAACATCTAGGCTGGCTCAGGTTATTGGAGAGGTTGTTGATGAAGCTCGGGCAGGGTTTATTCCAGGGAAGCATATTGGAGATAATATCTTGCTTGCAACTAAGTTAATTAAGGGTTATTCTCATAGATTCATTATCCCAAGGTGCATTTTTAATTAAAATAGATTTAAAAATTGCTTATGATTCCCTTGAATGAAGCTTCTTAGGGACGATTATGGAAGAGATGAGTTTCCCTAAGCAGTTTATTGATTAGGTTATGGGGTGTATCACTTCATTTTCTTTCTCAATTCTGTTAAATGGGTTTCCTATTGTTCCTTTTGAAGCAAGGAAGGGGTTAAGGAAAGGAGATCCTATGTCTCCGTTTTTGTTTGCTATTGGGATGAAGTATGTTACAAGGGCTTGCATGATTTACAGTCTAATCCTAACTTTAATTATCATCCAAGGTGTGAGAAAATGTGTATAACTCATCTAATGTTTGCAGATGATCTTCTGATGTTTGCTAGAGCTAATATGGTTTCTATTCAGCTGCTATTTCAAGCTTTTCAAAAGTTTTCTATGGCTTCTGGACTTTCTGCAAATTTGGATAAGAGTAAGGTGTTCTTTGGGGATGTTAATGAAGAAGAGAAATAATTATTAAGAGATTCTCTTGGGGTTTCCCAAGGCTCTCTTTCTTTTAGGTACCTTGGGGTGCCTTTGTCTTCAAAGAAGTTAACTATCAACTAGTGTAGACCCTTGGTTGAGAGAGTTACGGCTAGAATCACAAGCTGGGCTGCTAGACATCTTTCTTATGCAGGTAGGATCCAGTTGCTCAAAGGGGTTCTACTTGGTATTCAAACTTATTGGGCTCAAATTTTTATCCTTCCAAAGAAGATTCTTAAAGAAATTGAAGCTAGATTCAGAGCTTTTCTTTGGACTGGAACATCTAATTTTTCAAGGAAATCCCTTGTTGGTTGGGATACAGTTTGTTTGCCTAAATTTCCTTGTAGTTTGCTGATGAAATCAAGTGGATAATGAAGAATTGCAGAGCCAAGAAGGGATTGTTGCTTATGGCTTTTGTTGAGGAAGTTTACGGCATTTGGATTCAGAGGAACTTAGTTGTTTTTAATGGTGTTTGTAAACCTGCTAAGGTTGCTGTCAGAGATATTGTCCTTAATATGGCCTGTAGGTGCAATGAGACCGATTGTGCTTTGCTGATTAATTAATTTCCTGTCTGTTTGTTGTTTATGTTGTATGGCCTGTTTTTCCAGTCCTGCTGTTTATTATGGCTGAGTCTAGGAAGGTCTTGGGTTTGTTTTGTTTGGTGTTATGTTCCCTGTCTTTTTTCACCCTTCCTAGAAGGTGGTTAGAAGATTGGAGGACAGGCTCAGGACCTGTTTATAGGGTGAACCTTTCCTAGAAGGTGGCATCTTAGTTACAGGATCTGGTTTAGGGTTGTTTTCCTGGTTCAGGCTGTGTAGTTTGGGGGTTACAACTTAGCTTGATGTAAGTTGTAATTTCTTTTGCTCTTTTGGTAATAAAATTCTATTTACCAAAAAAAAAGATGAGCAATATGAGAATTATAATTGAAAAAAATGATATACATCTCTATTGTAATCTATGTGATCAACAAATACCATAGTATATTTGATAATTTTAAGGACTATGTTCGGGTTAATTAATATTCCTAAAATTTGATGAGCATTTTCAATCCAACTTTCTTGACTTTCTCTTTTTTTTTTAAACAATTAATTTAAAGTAAAATCCTTACATGATTACCTTGTTGAAGTCAACACAAATCATGACATTCCATTAATGATTGTTCGTGAATTTTTTGACATTCTTCATCAACAAACTTGTTTAAAGTGAATTCGTATTACAAGGATTAAAAAAAAGAAATAAAACAATCATTTTGACTTTGGTTCATTGTTTGAGTTCTTGGCAAAAAAGGTTTAAGTGAACGTGCTCAATTCCATCTTCCACATTCGCATACTAGTCCAATCATGGGTGAAAAAGTAGCATTGGAGAAACTTAGAGAGGAACTCCAAAACCTAAAGGACCTACGAGAAGAAGAAGTCCAAATGAAGGCTCATAAAAAAGCAAAAAAGGCTAAAATAAAAGCAGAAATAGGAAAAGAAAACTTTCTGCAAGAAAAAGAAAGAGCCGAAAGAATAGAGGCCTTGGAGAAACTTGTCCTTCGAGATAACCCTGGGAATAAGTACTTTAATTATGAGCTTGCACCAAAACTTAGTGGCAAGACTCTCCCAGGAAAGTTCTTGACTACGGATTTTCTAACCTTTAAGGTTACAGACAATCCTAGGACTCACTTAATGAGCTTTATTGGAATTATGGCATTGAAAGGGGTTGAGCCAGGCCTATATGCATGTACTTTTCCTCTTTCATTGGACCCTAATGCTAGATCATGGTTTTATATCTTCGATGCAAAACAAACTTCTATTTGGAGTCACGTTGTAAAAGCGTTTTTAACCCAATATGGAGATAACATCGAGCTCACAACTACCTTGCGCGATCTCGAATTGCATAAGAAAGGGGAAGAAGAAGGCTTCATTGACTTCTTTTCTAGGAGGTGATCAAAGGTTTCTCTTATTCCATAAAGACCTCCGGATCATGAACTTGTCCCAAAGTTCATAGACAATATGTCTCCACCCTACAAGTGTCATTTACAATACCTTGGTTTAGACACATTTCAAAAAGTCTATACTGTGGGAATATTAATTGAAAGGGACTTGATAAATGAAACCATGAATCATGTAGATGGACTTGATTTTTAGAGAGGATTTTACCTACGTCAGAAACGGACAAAGCTCGAAGACGCAATCTCAAGAAGTTGACAACAATTCAAGATGTAGCACCCTAGGTCTTGTTTTGTTTCTTTCCTTTGTCTTTTTTATGATAGACTAAGAGATAAATGTTGTCGAATCTACTTATTTTTTACTCTCATAAATTAATGTATAAAAAATATATTTTCAAGTACGTCGATCTTGTTCACTTTTTAATCTCTTTATTGTTATTAAATTGAATTTAATAAAATGTATACATACAAACAGACAATATCAAAAGGCATACATACTCTACACTTAAAGAATCTTGATGAGCTTTGGCTTACAAGATTTATTAAATGAAAGGAAACCCATCTTAGGTCCACAAAGAAAGGATATGATGATTTCACCAACACAGGAGGAAACTTGAAACTCCATAAAAATAATCCCATGTTCTTAACCTTAGAGAAAATCCATTTTTTTGGCAGCCCTTTTAAGCCTCGTCAGTTGAGCCTTAGTTAGGCATACAAACAGAGATTCAATTTTCTCCAAACTATTATTAGGCTAAATTGGTTGACTAATAATGCAACACATTATTCCAAAATATTGTGATCACTTGATTAAACAACAAGATTAAAAAGGAACCTAAACCGGTTGTCCAAATTATCTTATTAGGCATGATTTTCAATTACATATTCCCTTTAAACATGCAATATAGTGATCATAAATAAGCATTAATATTGGAAGCAATTTAACAATAATTCCAACAATATAAAAATCGTTAGAAAAATAATTAAAAGAAGAGTGTTTGTTCTTTGATATTATGATTGGAAAATATTGATGTTTTGTGTTTCAAAGTTGAAAATTTCCAATATGAGGTAAAAAGAAAAAAAAAAGAAGCAAAGAAAAAAGTTGTTTCAAATGTTCAAATGTTCTATTTGAAGGTTGCTCAAGAAAAAAAAAAAGAAAAAAAAAATTCAAAAGAAAAAAAAAAGTTCAAGTTTGAAAAAAAAAGAATAAGTAGTTCAAAGTTTGTTTTAATTCACTCTATTTCATATTATCATACTTTGTGAGTGAATATATAAGTGTTGGGAATGTGTTGTGTATATGATTGTTTGGTGAATTTTTGTGGAGTTAAGTTGTGTTTGCAGATGTTTGGTCATCACTTGTTTTTTACCTTCGGTTTTATTTGGATATGGCTCTCTTAAGCATTGCTTTTCTCTCACATTTTCCCAAATGTTTCCTACCCTTTACCCTAGCCTTACTGTTTTGGGTGTTTTTGTCCCTTGGGAGAGTTACAACACGAAGACTGATACGCAGTGAGCTGTACCTGCAAAACAAACGGAGACATCGGTTGGGTGGTGCTCCGCCTCTGATGCAAAACAAACGGAGACATCGGTTGGGTGGTGCTCCGCCTCTGACGCACAAGTTAGAATCTTGAAGGGAGAAAAAAGGTGCAGAAATTTAGGTGGGGATCTGCTCGGATTCCAAGCTCAGGATGTCTCTATCAAAGAGTAAATGTGTAATAAATGATAACACATGCCCTCAAAATGAGGGACATCTCCCTATTTATAGGGTCTTTGGGAATTGTGCCCCTGATTAGGTTACTAAACACTAATCATTGGTGGGCTGCGCCGTTTGGCGGCATTCTCGGGATTTGGGCCTGAAGGCTGCCTTTTCCCTTAATTTCGAGAATGACACGTGTCGTGCAGGGATTGGTCCATTTTAGACCAATCTGAGGCTGCCACGTGTCACCTTCTGATTGGGCCACGTGGAAGGGTAAAATTACCCTAAACATTTGCCCCTCACAGATGTGATGTGGCACGCCACGTGGCATCTATGACACATGTCACGCTCCGGCTGGCGGTAATTTTACCGTTATAGAGTAACCGTTCACGTTCCGGGTAAATTACGGTAATGCCCCCAAATTTACCCTCTATATATAGCCGTTTTACCCTCATAATTTTGTACGTTTACAAAAATTTCCTAGAGAGAAAAACTCTGAGAGAGAAGAAGTCACTTGTTTGAGGCAAACGCGAGCAAGAAAGTTTGTTCTTCAGCAATACAGCCGGTCCCGTCTACGTTCATATACCAAATCAAAAGGTACCGTCTCTGTCTCTCTCAGCTCTTTTCTTTTTTCACCGCTTATACATATTTCTTGCAATAAATGGATGCATCACCAACACACATGGCACAACCTAGGTTAGAGTCCAGCCGGTCACCAGGGTCGGCTGAGTCTAGGACTGGGAGTGCCGGCTCGGGGTGTTGGGACCACCCTTTGCCATGGATTCCGACCAGTTATGTGTCTGTGCAGGACACCATGGCTCGGACAATGCAGACGGCCACGGACCCGAATTACAAGAGCGAAGGCTCAGGCGGCCAAACGCCTGAGGGAGAAACGTCTGGTCAGGGAAACCAGATGGCTCTGGAGAGATCCCCTCCGCGCGCCCCTTCAACCCCTGCAGACTCTTTTTTGGAAGAGTGTGACTAAGGCGGCGACGAGGCCGCCTCTGCCCCCATGGACCAAAGCGAGGGGGAGACGGAGAGTGACAGCTCCGCCTCTACCTCCGAGAGCAGCGATGACTTGCCCCCTCTTCCGGATAGCGAGGAGGAAGAAAGGAAAAAGTGGAGTGAGAAGGACGATCCCTTCAGCATCCACGTCTCCTCCAAGGACCGAATCTAGATGGGGAAGAACTTAGAGAATTTTAAGAAAATGCACCCGCTAGGAGACGGGTATAAGATCCGGGTGCCGCCTGAGCTGGGCACCATCGCCTAGGGGGATGATGAAGAGAACGCCAACAGCTATTTTGGCTATTATGAGGCTGTGTTCAAAGCCGGCCTTCGCTTCCCCTTTCACCAGGCGGTGAAGGCAATTTTAAGAGGCTACGGCCTTGGGGTCTGGCAACTTACCCCCAACTCCTGGACCAACATTCTGGGGTATGTTGCCGCCTGCGAGTTCCAAGGGCTTAACCCCGGCTGGGAGGCTTTTGCAAGCATGCATTACCTCAGTAGAAGACCGGGCGGCTGGAGGGCGTGGTATACTCTAACCACACAGCCGCAATACATGATGACCTTGGACAAGGTCTCAAAGTTCGATGGCAGGAAGCACAGGTTCTACCTGATGTCAGCCCCAACCAGACGGGAAAATTATGAATTTCGTCTGTACAATAAGAAGCCTGACTTGTTGGGCAGGAAGTGCGCTCTTCCCCAGATCCCAAATGAAGACTTTGACAAAATAATCGAGGCAGACTTTTTCGGCCTCACAGACGCAACTCTGTCAACCGGGGAAACAATAAAAGTCCCTAAGAATTGGATTCCCTAGAGCGCTTGGTTCAGGGATGAATGTTTCCTGGCCGCCTGCGGGCTAGGGCACATGTTTACCAAACGTATGCGCCTGAGTTTATACCGTCTGTAGTATTTTTCTATCGAAATTGATTTATGATATTGACCAATTTCTCTCTTTTTGCAGAAGAAGCACTAAACAAGTTGCAGTCAGAGAAAACTCCCAAGCGGTCTTTTGCGACCATCCGCAAAGATCTTGGGAGAAAGCTGCGGCCGAGCTCAGGGCCAAGGTATTGAGCGCCTGACCCTTTAAGTTTATTTAAAAACTATCTTGCCCGGATACTAACTTTGACTTGGTTATTTTCGCAGGGGGGAGAAGTTGGGAAATCGTTTGAGAAGAATCTCAAACGGGCTAGAGAGGAGGCCCCAACCGTTCTCAACAAAATAAAAAAGTCCGCCTCTGCGTCAACTCCTGGCGCCTCAGCCGGGGCTAAGACGATACGGGTATCGGGGCGACTCGAGAAGGTAGGCGGCAGCATGTGCCTTGATCTTGCCAATCCTTTATCAGCAGCCGTGGGGTTCACCACGCCTGCAAGCGGTTCCTGCTTGGCCGGCTTTGAAGGTAAGAACCCTTTTGAATCCCCGCTTGAGCTGGGGTGGCCTTTACGGGTGAAATCCCACTCCCAACAGACATCATCCTCAGACGGTCGGCAACAAATAGGTGCTGCCTTAGTTTCGCACTCATCACGTATTGATTGTGGTGCACATCAATCTCCCCGCTGGCCAGACGTCTAGAAGCACGCCAAGGCCATGCTGGAAGCTGTCTGGAAGAGGGATAAGGACAATATCCCTGGGATAGAGACGTTCAACCTTGAACGCATTCTATCCCTTCTGGTTGAGGTAAGAAACTTGTCAATTCAATTTTATTTTTTCCAAGTAATTATCCCGCCTGTAATTCTTATACCGCCTGCTTTTTTGCAGGCCATGCTGCGGGTGGACGGGCTCAAACGTCCTTATTCCCGCAAACGGGAAGAGGTAAAAAGGGCCAAGAAGTCCGCCATAGAGACTGATAATATTGTTTTCCACTCGACTATCGTAAATGAACTTGAAACTAAAGCAATAATTATGACACAGGCGTCTAAAAATCCAGCAGCTGGAGCTAGATCTGAAGGCGGCCGACCAGCGGGCAACGGATGCTGAGACGACCAAGAAGGGGGCGGAGGAGGCCCAGAAGAAGGCAGACGAGAGCGCCAAACAGGCTGATGAGGCGCTCAAGAAGGCCGAGGCGGACCTTGGCAAACTGAAAACCAAGGTTGAGAGGCTGGAGAAGGATGCTGCTCAAGCTCAGAAAAACTTTGCAGCAACCCTGGAGGCGGAGCAAAACCGCCTTGTTGCTGAGAGTGATGTTGGCAACGACGCCCGTATGAAGATTGCTTGGGCTGCCTTGTACCCAGACGCTGATTATAACATCTGGGCAATGACACACAGCTATGCTGAGTACGTGGTGTACTTGAGAGAGCAAAGCGAGCCAGAGCCTGCCTCCTTTGAAGCCTGGCTCAGCAACAATGAGCCGACCGCGCCTGAGCTTCCTGGTCCCGGTGAAGCGTACCAAATTCCCTCAGATGATGAAGAGAAGGGGGAGAACCAGGAGGCTCCGTCTGCAGGCCAGAAGTGACCCCTCAGCGGCAGTATGCCAGTCTTTGCTTTATTAATTTTCTTTTTATTCAGCGGCTGTATGCCAAAACTTGCTTTCTCCAGCCTGCGTGCCGAGTATTTGTGTTTTTACCGGCTATGGAGCCGGGTTAATTAACAATTTCTTTCTCCCGGACGGGGTCCGGTTAACATTTGATCCATTACAACCGTTTGGTTGGATGAACTTTTATGAATTGCACCGACTAAGTCGGTTTTGATCATTTTGCATTTGAATTTTTGTTTTTTGCAAATTTTAAATTTTGCCTAACTTACCAAAAGCGTGCGGAGATTTCTTGCCTAACTAGTCAGTAGTCCGGCTGTCCTTGCCCCTGGACGACTGTGTGGTTGGTTTCAAGTGGAGTTGGTTGATTGACTTGAAAACGTCTGATGTTGTAAAGAGCATGATATGTTTGCAAGTCGATCAATCACAATAGTGATTGCCCCAAACCAAGTGCACAACCGTACATCGACAGGCGTTCCAGTCACTACACAAACGGCGTTTGTTCGTCTAGGTAGAGATTTCATAGCCATTGAACAACTCTTTTACCCCAATTGGGGTGGGAAGTGCAATTTTAGAATAGATAACCTAAGTGAAACCTTCAGCCAGTGACCGACTAATGCCCCATGGCATCCGGTATTCGGCAACTTGATCATTCTTCACAGGTCATTTTGATCAGACGGCTATGAGTTGACCAATTAGGTCGTTCAATCTTTGCCGTCTGCATGGGTACGTAGAACCAACAAATAGTCTGTTCTCTGCGACGATTGCACCCGGAGGGGTGTCGCCGGACGCCTTTGTCCATGTTGGGACAGGCGATTTTATAAAATGAGCAACCATCCGGCCATTTTAGCCTCTGGTCTTGTTTGAAACCGGCTGTATAGCCACTAAACGTTTTTGTGCTTAGTTTTAATCAAAGTATTGAATTTACACTAAGTATCGAACTCAGTTTTTTAAACAAACGAGTCTGTCTCGGTATTATCCAGACGGACAGGCAAATATTTGATCATACTAAGTATCAAACTTAGTTAGATAAATGGAGAATCCGTCTGAGTATTACCCAGGCGGATAGTCAAGCAGTTGAATAAACAAAGTATCAAACTTAAATAAACAAGAGATCCGAGTATTACCCAGGCGGTCAAACAAATGTTACCTTCACTAAGTATTGAACTTAGTTAGGTAAATGGGGAATCCGCCTGGATATTACCTTGATGGATAATCAAACGATAACTCAATTTTGCAAACAAAGTCTGAATCTTCATTGACTCACTGTTTACAAAAAGTTTACATTCTCAAAATTAGTACTTTTTTAGATTATCTACATTCCAAGTTCTAGGCAGGCGCCTGCCGTCTGGAGTTTCCAAGGTGCCATCCCTTAATTCTTCATAGATCCGGTAGGGGCCTTCCCAATTTGGGGTTAGATTTTCCAGCTCATTGGCCCTACCGGTTGCCTCCATTTTTCGTAACACTAAGTCGTCAACTTTTAAAGGACGCTTGTGTACTTTTTTGTTGTAGGCTCTCGTCATTCTCAGACGGTAAATCACATGACGCAAGGCGGCATTGCCCCTGCGTTCTGGGAGTGATCCAATGCCAGGCGCATTGCTTCGCAGTTTGCCTCTTCATCATATAGCATGACTCTAAGAGTCGGCTCGTAATGTTCGATGGGCAAGACGGCTTCAGCACCGTAAACCATGAGAAATGAGGTTTCACCGGTTGCCCCCTTTGCTGTTGTCCGGATGGCCCATAGGACATGGATTAACTCTTCTTCCCATAAGCCACCGGCTCTTTCTATTTTCTTCTTAATGTCGTCTGAGATGAGTTTGTTGAAGGCTTCAACTTGGCCGTTTGCTTGGGGCCGGCCAACAGATGCAAAATAGCTTTCGATCCCCTGATCTCCCAACCAAGTTTTTAGCTGAGGCGTCTCAAACTGAGGACCATTATCAAATACCATAGACATAGGTACCCCATACCGGGTAATAATGTTCTTCCAAACGAAGGAAATTACGTCTGAGGTCTTGATGTTTTTAACCGCCTCAGCCTCCACCCACTTGGTGAAGTAATCCACAGCCACCAAGATGTAGTGCTTTCCGCCTGGAGCAGGCGTGTAGGGACCTAGAATGTCCATACCCCATTTTGCAAACGGGATTGGGCTGTGGATGGCCGTCAGATCAGAAGCCGGACGGTGAATGAGTTTGCCAAATTTTTGGCACTTGTCACATTTCTTCACCAACTCCTTGGCGTCTGCCTCAAGAGTGGGCCAAAAGTAATGTCATCTGGCTCTGACGGCTAGGGACCTGCCGCCTATGTGAGAGGCGCAGAATCCCGAGTGCAAGTCTTTGAGAACCTCTTTCCCCTTTTCTGGGGTGACACACTTCAACAAAGGCTTCAGAAACCCCGCTGAAGAGTTCTCCATTTTTCAACTCGAATCTTGCAGCTCGCTTTTTCAGGACGACTGCTTCCTGTGGCGAATCAGGAAGTGTGCCGTCTGAGAGATAGGCCCGGATGCCATCCATCCAGGTAGAGCTTCGGTCCAGAATTCCAACGGGATCCTCATAGATGCTTCTCTTTTCAAGAACATCCCAGAAAACTGACCGAGGCGTATCATGGCAGGCGGAAGATGCCAGCTTTGACAATGCATCCTCCTGGTTGTTTTCCGACCTAGGCACCTAATTCAGCCGGAATTCCTCAAGTGCCTTGGTCTCTTCTTTGACTGCCTGAAGATATTTAATCATAGCCGGATGGGTAGCCTCATAACTTCCCTCATACTGGCTAACAACCAATTGAGAATCAGAGTAGGCGTCAATTTTCATGGCCCCTACCGCCTTACACATGCGTATGCCGGATAACAGGGCTTCATATTCCGCCTCATTGTTAGAGGCCTGAAACTTGAAGCGTAGTGCATATTCAAATATGTCTCCTTCAGGAGACTCATAAATTACTCCTGCACCACAACCGTTCTTTGTAGAGCTCCCGTTTACGTACACTTTCCAAACCTGATCAAGATTATCCGGAGCCATCGGACGAGTCATTTCAACAATGAAGTCGGCAAATGCCTGACCTTTCACTGCCTTTCTTTGTTCGTAAGTGATTTCAAGGCTCTGCATTTCAATAGCCCATTTCAACATTCTCCCAGATGAGTCCAAGGTAGACATTGGCCGCTTGAGTGGCTGGTCCGTGTAGATCACCACCGGATGTGCCAAAAAGTAAGGCTTTAATTTTTTGAATGTCATATACAAAGCAAGGCCAAAATTTTCAACCATGGGGTACCGGAGTTCAGCATTTTTAAGAACATGGCTAATGAAGTAAACCGGGAGCTGCACGCCGTCTCGCTTAGCAAGGAGAACGACACCGAGGGCATGGTCTGAGACGGTTAAATACATGTACAATGTCTCCCTAGGCAAAGGACAGACCAACCTAGGTAGAGAATGTAAATGCTCTTTCAACCTTTGGAATGCCGCCTCAGCATCATCCCCCCATTCAAATCTGGTCTTCTTCCTGATTGCTTGGAAGAAGTAGAGGCATTTGTCGCCTGACCGGCTGAGGAACCTCCCTAGGGCGGCCAGACAACCGGTGAGTCTCTGAACTTCCTTGACAGAGCGGGGTGACTTCATGTCAATCAGCGCCTTTATCTTTTCGGGGTTAGCCTCAATCCCCCTTTAATCAATCAGGAACCCGAGAAACTTCCCAGACTCAACACCAAAGACGCATTTCTTAGGATTTAACATAACCTTATGCCGCCTGAGGGTGGTGAATGTTTCTCGGAGATCAGCCAGGTGATCCGTCTGTAGCTTGGATTTAACTATCATGTCATCAATGTACGCTTCCACATTCCTCCCAATCTGATTGATGAAGACCGTATTAATCATCCGTTAGAAAGTGGCAGGCGCATTTTTCAAGCCAAACGGAATCATCGTATAACAGAATAACCCCTGATTAGTGACGAAGGTTGTCTTCTCTTGATCCTTTTTCCACAGGGGTATCTGATGGAAGCCGGAGTAGGCATCCATAAAACTCATCAAGGCGTGACCGGCTGTAGAATCGACCAGACTGTCGATCTTTGGAAGCGGGTAACTGTCCTTTGGACACGCCTTGTTTAGGTTTGTGTAATCAACACACATGCGCCAGGTCCCATTCGGTTTCTTCACAAGGACCACATTGGCCACCCAGTCGGGGAAATTACAAGGCCGAATGAACCTGGCGTCTAGCAGCTTTTTGACTTCGGCAGCTGCCGCCTGACTTCTTTCCTCGCCGTGGTTTATTTTCTTTTGCCAGATGGGCTTCTTTTTGGGGTCCACGGCGAGTTTGTGGACAACAAGATCCGGGCTGACGCCTGACATCTCCTCCACTTCAAAGGCAAAAATGTCTTTGAATCCCTTCAGTAGAAGGTGCAAGCTTGCACCCAAGGTAGCATGAGCTACCATCCCAACCTTAACAGTACATTATGGACGGCTGTCATCCAGAACGAGATCAATGCTTTCGCCAGCCGGTTGGGGACGGAGCTCATCTGAACGTTCACCGGTCAGTGATTGCTATTTTTTCTCTTTTTTAACCTCCACCAGCAGAGGAGCCTTTCTTTTCTTTCCGGCTGCTGATGGGGCAGGAGCTGGGTCGACATCCTTGACGTTGTCAAGGTCTATTGGTTCCTGACCGCCTTGGGCCATGGTATCTCGAACGGCTGAGAGATAGCACTCTTGGGTCGTCTTCTGATCCCCATTCAAGGAACCAACAGAGCCGTCATCCCTCTCATACTTGATGAGCATGAGGGACGGGATGATTACTGCCTTGGCTACGTTGAGGGTTGGCCTGCCAAGAATGATGTTATAGGCGGTCAACTCCTCAACGACCAAGAATCTGACGACAATATGTCGTCCTTGGCCCTTCTCTCCCAGCCGGATGGGTAAGTCAATCCTTTCGGCTGGGTAGACCATCCCACCCCCAAAACCAACCAAGGGGTGGGTGACCGGATGCTTGCTGCTGATATTGTATTTCAGCTTTTGCAGGCACCGGAGGCTGATGATGTCTGATGAGCTGCCGGTGTCTATAAGGATCCGTCCAACCAACTGGTTGGCAACCTTACGTTCAATGACCACCGGGTCATCATGAGGACGACGGACGCTGCCCCTATCCTTCTCAGTGATCAAGACGTCTGGGAAGGAAGAGCTGGCACACGCCTGCTCATCATCATCTTTGTCCAACTTTCGAAGATGGCTCTTGGTGCCCCGGATGGTAGGGCCACCACATGAGAACCCGCCTGCTATAGTGTAGACCGGCTCCTTGTCGGTATCCGAACTACTAGCAGGCTGGGGGGTAGTCTTGGAGGACTGACCCTTGTTTTTCTTTTTTGCTCCGGCTGGGGACTTAGAAATGTAGGACTTCAACAGCCCTTTGTCAGCCAGACGGTCCAACGCACGCTAAAGACTGAAGCAGTCGTTGGTGTCATGGCAAACCTCCTCATGGAACTGCAAAAATTTATTCTTGTTCCGTGACTGGACAAAATTCTTCATAGGATTCGGCTTCTTAATGGACAACCGATCCTTTACCTCCATGAGGATGAAGTTGTAGTCTTTATTAAACTCGTACTTGGAGACGTACGGTTTAAATTCTTTCTTTTTCTTCTGGGATGGCTGGTCAGAGTCATTAACCGCCCAGACTTCTTTTCTTTTCTTGCTCTCTTCTTTGTTTTTGGCCGACTGAGCTGACCGGCCGTCTTTCTGTTTGTCGGACTTCTTAGAGTCTGACTGGCTACCAGGCGAGCAGAGATCGGTAGCTTGAATATAGCTTTCCGCCTCCCTCAGGGCCGCCTGTAGGGTGAAAGCCCCTTTTCTGACTTGGTCAAACTTAAAGGTCGACCCGTCTCTCAGACCTTTAAAAAAGTCTGTAAAGGCTACCTCATTAGACAGCCCCTGAATCTGAATTCTGATCAAGTTGAACCGCCTGACATATGAGCGCATCCCTTCTCTCTCTCCCTGCTTAACAGTGCTCAAATCAAGGCTTGTTTTCTTAGCAGGGATGTTCATTGAGAAGTTTGAAGCAAACAGGAAGACAAGCTTCCTGAAGCTATCTATGGACCCGGCTGGTAGGTTGCCAAACCATTGTTGGGCAATGCCCTTCAATGTAGTCGGGAAGCATCGACACCAAGTGGCATTGTCCAACCCCTGCAGATACATGAGGTTGGTGTAAGCCATGAGGTGATCTTCCGGATTGGTGGTACCGTCATAGGTATCAACCAACACATTATTAACCTTGGTCGGCTGTGCCGCCTCGGTTATCTCCCGAGTGAACGCAGAAGGTTGTTCACCCAGGCGTAGCAGACGAAGCTTCCAGTCCAATGGCTAGACATTTGGATATGCCGCCTGAACCCCAAAGAAGGCCGTCTGCATGAAGTGAGGAGGATACTGCCCGTAAGCCTGGGTAAGCACATATGGGACAACTCCAATCATATGAGGGCCAGAATGGACGGTATTACCGCCTGTCTGGCTCTCATGTAAGGAGGGTGCACTACCTGCAGAGATGTTGAAGCTGTCTGGAAAGTTCGACGTTGAAGCCGACTCAGACAGCGATTGGTTTCTCTTCCGGTTAATAATCTCCCGGGCATCAAGAGTTGATTTTTTACTTCTCACCGGCTGCTGAGGCCGGCGAGTGTTATTGGTGTTCCCCCCATGAAGGAGAATTTTTGACCAATCAATGGTCCCGGCTGCCTTCTCCTTTGGATGGGGAGTGGGCTGCCGGTTTCTGACTAACTTCCCCTTCTCTGGAGGAGTCTTCTTCGCCGACTGACCTTTACCTGGGCCAGCCCTGCTTTTGGTGATCAGCTCTATAATTTCACCCTTGAAACTCGTCATGAACCTCATGAGTTCGTCTCGGGTGACAAGGGCTGATCCAGCTGCCGTTTGGGTTGCCCCTTCCGGCTGCCCAGTGGATCTGCTTGGACCCGCCTGGGAGGCACCCCGCTCCAGAGTCTCTCTGGGTCGGATGCGCTTGATTCTGAGAGATTCGTCTTCGGCTGTAAAGGTTTCAACCTGAGGATCTTCATCCTCCTAGTCTGTAAAAACTTCTGGGTCATCGCCCAGACGGTTAGAGGGTGGTACAGACTCTTGAACCATCTTCGAGGTACTCTCCCCACAGACGGCGCCAAATGTTTTGGGTGTTTTTGTCCCTTGGGAGAGTTACAACACGAAGACTAATCCGCAGTGAGCTGTACCTGCAAAACAAACGGAGACACCGGTTGGGTGGTGCTCCGCCTCCGACGCACAAGTTAGAAACTTGAAGGGAGAAAAAAGGTGCGGAAATTTAGGTAGGGATCTGCTCGGATTCCAAGCTCAGGATGTCTCTATCAAAGAGTAAATGTGTAATAAATGATAAAACGTGCCCTCAAAATGAGGGACATCTCCCTATTTATTGGGTCTTTGGGAATTGTGCCCCTGATTAGGTTACTGAATCCTAATCATTGGTGGGCTGCGCCGTTTGGCGGCATTCTTGGGATTTGGGCCTGAAGGCCGCCTTTTCCCTTAATTTCGGGAATGACACGTGTCGAGAAGGGATTGGTCCATTTTAGACCAATCTGGGGCTGCATTATGATTTGACATATTTCGAGGGCATGGTCCATTTTACCCTAAACACTTACATTACAAGATTTAAAGACCTTCCGACCTTTGTGCATAAGAGTTGTATGAATGTGAAAGTGTTGTTTATCAATGCAAGTTATGATTTGACATATTTCGAGTTGACTAGTAGGTTGAGCGTACATTGTTTTAAACACACGAGAGTGTGAGTTGGGAGGGCATTGTTCACAATTAAAGGGGTTGGTTGGAGGGCAATCGAGTACATCTTTTACTCGCCACGTAAATGAGAGTTGAGTGTGTGAGCACTAGTCTTGAATTCTATATGCTCATATTGTTTGCTCTACTTGACAATTGTTGGGGTGGAAGGACGATTAGATGAATGAGATTGATTGACATTGAAGCATGTTCATTAGATTTGCCTTGAATCTTTTTGCTTGATTTGTTTATTTGGGATGAAGCATGTTTTATATGTTCATTAATGAGCTCTTTGCTTAGGGACAAGCAAAGGTTTGGCTTGGGGGAGTTTGATATGTCCAATTTATATAGTGTTTTACCCTCGTCCCATGGTCATAATTAGTGGTGTTTTTGGCTCGTTAGAGCCACTTTTATTAATAATTAGTGTTTTCTAGTGTTTTTGTAGTTTTGCTTAAATTTTGTAGGAAATTGCACATTTGGAGCGTTTTTCGGGTTTTTCATGAAGCAACTACGAGCATTAGGAGGACACGACCGTCTTTGAAGCCCAGGACCGGTGTGAGCCGGTGATTAAGGGCTCGGTATGTGATACCGGGGCATATGGATCGAGTATTCAAGACCCGAAGAGGAAATCAGGATTGGGCCAAAGAATCGAGTCCAATCGAAGTCCAAGCCTCGAAGAAGAAGCTAGGCTCGATCGGGCAAGCTTGTGCCCGATCGGGCGGGCGCGCACAAAAAAGGAGCACCAAGAAGGCGCGCCCAATCGGGTGAGCGTAGGCTCGATCGGGCACGGCGTACCAGGAAGGGCGAAAAGAAAAAAGGCGGGCTCGATCGGACGGCCCTTCGCCCGATCGGGCTCGTGTTTTTTAGAGGATCTGCTTAGTTTTCAATTAGGATTTGTTTTAGGATGTTTAAGTATGATTTATGTACGTAATTTCAATTACCTTTTCTTTTTAGACTTTCTCTCTCTACTTATGATATTTCTCTCTCTTAAATTCTCTTAACTTTGTTCTTAACTCCATTCCTTAATACAGATTTCTTTTGGTAACAATTTCTTCTCTTTTAATTTTAGTTATTTTATTTAATTCTTTCATCATGCCTTGCTTTATTGTTTTGATTAGTTTAGATTTAGTTATGTCTAAGTAGTTTTATTTCTAGGGTTTATGGGGATCTAATTAATAATATGAAGGGGTAATTTGTGATTGTTGATTATCAATGTTTGATTAATTTCCTATTGATTGATTTAATGCTATGCAATTAGGTTTGGCCAGATTTAATTATATGGGTTTAGCCATATTACTTCGAGATTCGACAGATGAGAATGGTTGTTTAGGCTTTGTTTCAATAGGCGGATTAGTTTATAAGTGGTTAAGTCGAGATTCGAGAGATGAGATTTAATACCGGTAAATTAACTCTATAATTATAATGCGTAGCGAAAGCCCTTTATAATCTGATTAATTGATGCTTGATGATTGCTTATTATGATTTTCCCTGGAATATTGTTTATTAGTGAACCTATGTCCTAGGTTTCCCTTCATTGATTTATACCCTTTTTATTCCCTTCCTACTCTTACCTTTTAGTATTTAATTACCTTTTTACAACAATTTGTTACTTGATAATTTAGATTGAATTTAATTAATTAGGAGTAAATTGACTTGTTTCCCTGTGGTTCGACCCTTCTTACCTATCTACATAGTTAGTGGATTTAGGTTTTATTTTTGATTAGGTGAATACGACTTGAGCCTGTCAGTCGCCAACAAGTTTTAGGAACTTGTAAACCGTTCGCATGGTGAAGGTTACACCCCTTCATGATCCATGAGATCGCTAACTCCAAAGTGGTCTAGAACCATAACTGGATATTCGGGGATGAAGGTACAAATCCAACCTAAAAGAGAGTGAACATGCCCTAAAAATAGGCCTCTAATTTATTCTTCTCATATTCATGTGTGCTTTCTGACTAACATATAATCAATAGATTAACCCTAAACCTGTTTAATCTATGTTGGTTGAATATTAATACACAAACAAAACTATTATTGGCGACCACTTGAATTATAATCATATTAGCCTTAGCAAGATTATTAATTATCTTATTAAACGTGATTCAAGTACAAATTCCCTTTAAACATGCATAAAAGGCGTGATCAAACAATAACAATAATAATATAATATCAAGCAACATAATAATAAATCATCATAATAATAATCATGTTAATAATAAAACATAATAATAATAGCAAGATCCTACGCATGATACTAACAAGATTATTATTAAACCCTAGCATGTCACTAAACAATAAAGATCAAAGCTTCAATCCTAACATGATACTAACATGATATAAGAAAGAATTGGAAGCATCATAAGCATACATAATATCAGAAATATTAGTTAACCCTAAACATGATACTAGGAAGCAATAAAACATCCTAACATGATACTAAGAATCAACAAAATAATCCAAGCATAATATCTATAACAATTAAAGCAATTACTTACTTCGATGCCTCGTACCTCTTTATAATAACAAAATACACGCATTAATAATATCAAGGAAAATAATAAATTAATCAATTAAATTAAATAATTGAAATAGGGATTTGGGACCACACCCTCAAAAATTATCAACCTTTCACGTATAGGGCGAAGGCAACTTCGAACTTGGCTAGGTTTGTCTAGAACTAATGAAATATGGAATTTTGTGAAAGGGAAGGTTTAGAAAAATAATAGAGAGAGAAAGCTTCTAGCTTTAGAGAGAGAGTAGAGAGAGATGATGGTTGTGAATGAATAAAAACGGGGAGATACAACCCCTATTTATAGAAAAATAGTCCGGAAACGATAGAAAAGAAATCAAGTTCCATTCTGAATAAAATACCTCCTGTCGCGAACAATAGGAGTTAGCGCCAGATGACATGTATTAGCGCCAGACAACAGACTCCGTCGTTTGGTACTAAGGAAGATTTTTTGCGAATTTTGTTTTTGTCATATCTTTTGATCTAAAAGTCCTAATAAGTCATATAATATGTCGTTGGAAAACTATTGAAGTCTACCTTCCAACCCAATCAAATTTAGATAAAAATGATCTGTAGACAAAATTATATGGCCGAAATAGTGGAAGGGTGTCAGTTTTGGATAGAGTTTTGTATTTCTTTCATATTTTTTTCGTTATAGCTTGAAATTAATATTTTAATATATCATTGAAAAGATAATTTCAAGATGTATCCACCCATATAATTTTTGGATAAAATTATGAGAAACAAAAATAATGTATTACTATCTTTGAAAATCTTTAAATTCGAATAGAATTAGGACTTAAAATAGAAAAGTTTTTTTTTTTAAAAAGGAATGTTTTTATTCAATTTCAAATTCTTTAATTTTATCTCTTCAAAAAGGATAATTAAGAACTTGTAGAAACTCATAGAAGCTTCTAATTAATCCTATTTAGTTTAGGAATTGGATTAAACTTTTGGACTCTCCACAATCATTGGGTCGTAGGTAAAATCCGGTTTGGGCCTAGTTTAGTATTTTGGCCATAACTTTCTCATTATTCATCGGAATTGGGCTTATAATGTATTTTTGGAAAGGTCTTTTCAATCCTCTTCCGACTACACTATTATTGGACCCTTACCTTGGACACAAATATAGTGGATTGGACGTTTTTCATAAGTGGGGTACGAATAGGAATAATTTCTGAAACAGAAAGAAGTATTTTTATTAAAAACAACCACATCACTAGACTTTTCACATTTCACGTTGTTCAATAATCAAGTGACGTGAAGGATATTTATCACTGGGTTTGGGTTTTCGGGAGACAAAATTGGGTGTCTGTAGAAGCCCCCACTTTGACTGAGTTTGGAGAAATGCAAGTTTCGAAAACAAAAGTCAAAGTAGCGATAGAGATAGAGAATGATTCAGAATGTTCTGCAATCCTCAATCATTCTTTTAATGCCGATACCTAAAAAGTAGCATTAGTAAAACAAATAAAAGAGTTAAGAAACACATATCTTTCACCGTCGAGCATACGCCTCTGGAGTAACCATTTTTGTTTGACGATCTTCTTCAAATTAGGGGATATCGCCTGAAGACTGCTCCGCTTGTAGCTGCCTTCATTTTCTGCTGCTTTATGACCATCTTCAACATCCTAGGGAATATGATCGAAGAGAAATCCTCTTGTAGTCATCTTCACTGCTACTATGACGTCCTTCCTCGTCTTGGGAATTCTATTGTGAACCACCATGCCTCGAGCAATCCATTGAACGACAATCTTCCACGCCTTGGGAATTCTATAGTAAAACACCACGTCTTGAGCCATTCACTGAATAACTATCTTCCACGCCTTGGGGATTTTTATCACGAGCTTATGGGCCTCGAGCAACTCACAAATGACAAATTTCCTTACCCCGGGAAACATGTTGTAGACTCCTTTGTCTTGAGCAGTCTTCCGAATGATGATTTTTCTCGCCTAGGGAAGCCTAATAGTATAACAATTTCCATGCCTTCAGAATCCTGTCGTGAGCTCCTACGCCTTGAGTAGCTCTTGAGTGAATTTCCGCTAAGTACCCACGCCTTGGGATGCAATCACTAACTTCTAAGCCTCGGGAAGAGGGCCTCAATCGATAATTTTGCTTCGTCTTGGGAAAACTTGTCCAAAAATTATAGGTCTCTTCGTCTTGAGAAACTTATTATGCGAGCTGTCCGTGCATTAGGACATAATCAATTTTTATTGAATCAAAGTAGTTTTATTTGAAAACCTCCACATCTTGGGGAGCACCGTCCAAGATTGCTTCACCTTGAGCTATCTTCTCAAATAGGGTGACCACTTTCGCATCCTAGGGAATGTCGTCAAAGACCCCTATGCCTTGAGCAATCTTATTCAAATTTTCTCATCTTCTTGCCTTGGAAGTGATAGTTTTGCATGTCCTTAAAAACTTGCGTCTTTTGCCTCAGATCTTTGTAAAGATTACTTGTCCGTCTGGGACATAGTGCACCTGCATATATGTTTTGGACTGCAAGACTTTGCTTGTGCTTTTTTTAGGGTTGACCTAAGGTTTGTTGTGCTTAACTTTTTTGATTTAAGGTTGACTCAAGGTGATTGACACGTGTGTTAGACTCAACTCGATATGATATGACATGACATGACTCAATGTGCATGACTAGTTTGTGCATTTTATTGTGATGTGCTTGACTCAAAATGCAGAAAAGCAAAATTTTTTGTCATTTTTGTGGAAGGTACCGACTTTGTCCCGAAAAAGAAAGACACAAAATAAAAAAAAATGAAGTGTTGGATGGTGCTTGTTTAATGAGCTTAATCGAATGTATGCATTGATGTGATTTCTCATGGTGAAAGGATTATAACATCCTAGACCATCTCGATTGTTGACTCGATGATGCAAGTTTTTAGTTAACTTAGGAACGGAGGCTATGCACTTCATACTTTGCAATGTGGTGATGTTTGTGATGATGAGTGATGAATGGCTCTAAGATGACGAGGCATGCTTCAACGCCGTGTTGAGATTTCATGACAACAAGTTCCTAAGGGGAGGATAACTTATCTATGTATTTGTAATGTGTGTGAAAGTGACACTAAAGCTAGGCTGCAAAGGCTAACTGAATGGAAAAAGGTATTTTCAAAAGAGTCAAATAGTGGTGACTCTTAGGCTAGGTAAGCTAATAACATAGGGATCAAGCCTCCAAGTCTAGCTCTAAATGAATATTATGAGCATAGGAGATCCCTTGATATGATCATGCATGAATGTGTATATGAATGAATACAATTTATTACGGCCGCACCTCGATGTGAGGTTGCCTACGTATCCGTTAGTAATCAGGTCGAACGTAGCTCTAGCCGAACCTTGCACAAGTATTTGTACACCTCAAAGAGGTCTTTGAAGGTTTGTAACGTGGTTAGGCTAAAGGTTGAATAAGAAAGGGATAAAGGCTCAAGACCCTAGATAAGCCCCAAAGGTGTGCAACTTTCTTTTGAAACTTTGTGTTTTGTATGCTTGAGATTTCCTCACTTTGAACTCTTTTTTTTTTTTTTTTTTTTTTTTTTTTTTTGGCTTTATCATTTTTTTTTGATAAGTGTGCGAAATCACGATCATGTGGTCTATCAATTACTTGGCATTCATGTTTCTCAGGCACGGTACCGAGCACTCGATAAGAGACACAATCTGAGATGTGTTTTTATCAAAGACATTTTTCATATCAATGACATTGGAAAACTTTCCCTTTTACACACCTTTTATTATTTCTATTATTTGCTATTTTTAATCACTCAAGCTTTTGTTCTTCAAAAATTGCATAGATTGCACACAATGTTATGTAGATGTGGGTTGAAAAAAGAAGGTATGTCGTTAGACGAGGCTCAAAGTGGTTTATCAAGAAAGGATTGTATATTCGAAGGGTGAAAGGTGATATGATGTGGCTACAAGGGGTTCCTCAAATCATTGGTATACCTTGTACTTAGTTCAACATGGTTTTTTTGTGTTTTTTTTTAATTTTTTTTAATGCAATATAATGAAATGATCATATGCAAGAAAATAAATGCTCATTTTATTAAAAGGTAAAAAGGAAAAACCTACAAAATAAGATCTTAGGAAAATAAAAGGTGCCTATGCTAGACTTATTAGGGAAAGGATGAATAATAGAAATAGAAAAAGAGGTCACGAAATCTTGTCATTGAAGCTCGCCTCTTGTCTTGTGCCTTATCATCACTCGTTCTTCTTGCCAGTTGGAGGTATGGGAAGCTTGTTATCATCGATCAAATGTTGGATGACCTCTTTTAGCTTCCAACAACTCTTAGTAGTATGTCCCTATGTCCCCTACCTTGATGGTACTTGCAATCAGCGTTAGCATTCTAATTGGGTGACCTATTTTCGGGTGCTGGATCTTGAAAAGGTCCAATAGGTGCGATGAGTCCTTTGGCATGGAGTCGATCAAAAGCGGTATCGTAGTTCATCCCAATGGGGGTGAACTCTTTCCTTAGTCGTTTCTTAGGTCTATGACTATCCATGGCTAATACTTCATTAAGGTCAAAGGTACTAACATTGTTACTAGAGTGGGCGTTTTGAGAAGGATTGTCGTTCTTCATTCATTTCCAGCCACTATTGCTGCTATTGTTAGTAGCTTTTTGTTTTGCAAGGTCATCTTCAATTTCAATACCTATTTCATAGACGGCCGTGAAAGTATTCAAATTATGTTGATATTTCAAATGCTTTGAATACTTGTGTTGAAGGTTCTTAATGAACATCCTTACGGACTCTAGCCTTTTCAATAGGGACTTCAATCATATTAGCGGAAGTTTCCTTCGTTTTCTTTTTGCTTTAGCATCTTAAGTTGTCTATGGTCAGTTTCAACTTGAATATTACATTTGTTTCTATCAATGAAATTATTTACAATAGCATCCCAAGTAGAGGTTTTTTATTTGTCAAGGGGAAATAACCATTGTTGACAAACTGTTTCAAGAGATAAAGAAAACAATGAATGAAAGACTTTCTGGGAGCCGCCAACAAGTCTTTTAAGGAACTCGTAAACCGTTCACGGATCATAAAAAGGCAACCACGATAAGGGACAACGAAGGCAACACCAATTGACCCGTGAAGGTTACACCCCATTCATAATCCATGAGATTACTAACTCCATATGGTTCGAAACCACGAAAGGAGGATCGGGGATGATGGTACGAAGTGAGTCATGGAGTCACATTCGCCTGTATTGGCCTCTGCTCGATTCTTATAGTGAAAAAATGATTCCTGCGATCTCAAAGTCATACAAACAAAGATTCAATTCGCTCCAATCTATTATTATGCTAAATTGGTTGAATATTAATGCAACACATTATTCTAAAATATTTTTGATCACTTGAATTAACAATAAGATTAAAAAGGATCCTAAACCGGTTGTCCAGATTATCTTATTAGGCGTGATTTTCAATTACATATTCCCTTCAAACATGCAATATGGTGATCATAAAAATAAGCATTAATATTGGAAGCAATTTAGCAATAATTCCAACAATATAAAATCGTTAGAAAAATAATAGAAATAAGAGGAACATAATTCTTACTTTGATTCTGTTTGTTTGCAACTACAAAATAATAAACGAGTTAGTAACTTCATGGAAAGAATAATAAAACAATAATTAAATTAAATTAAATTAAGTAAAGTTGATTTGGGCCAAACCCTCAAACAGTTTTACCTTTCACGCCTTGGCTTAAGGACGGAACCACGAGTAAAGTATGGACTCCTTGGAGTGCTTGAAGAACGAATTTTGAAAGAAGAAGGGTAGGCTAGTGTTTAGGCTAAAGCATAGAAGAGAGAAAAAACTAGAGAATTACTTGATGCCCCGTACATCAGAAATGAGGGGGTATTTATAGAGAAAATGTGCTGAGGGAACACACGGAACCCTAAAATGATAAAAACCCTAAAAAAGTATCCCGCGACATGGAAAACTGTACTGTGACACCGGAAGTCTCCCCGTCATACGGGAAATATTCTCGTGACACGGTGCAATTTTTGAGTGATGTGGGAAATTTTTAGTAAACGGGGAAGAAAACGCGTTAAGGGTTTACGCGGAAAGGACATGGAAATTCCCATGTCACAGCAAGTTTCCCGTGTCATGGGAAATCCCACCGTCAGACGGGGAAGATTCCCGTGACACGGTGGATTCCTGCTGTGGCGCGGGAATTTTCAGTCCACTATTCCGTCTAAATACATTTTTAACCCTAATTTCGTTCAGCATTTTAAGTGCCGATTGATAATTTCGGGCCTTTTCCTGATTTTTTATTATTTGGGCTAAAATAAGAAAATAAGCAAATAAAATAAGTAAAAGGTTTGGGCTAAAAAATAAATAATAAGTTTGGGCTGAAATTAAAACTAAGCTTTTATTAAACATCAAGACTAATCCATGGACTATTCAAAAATACGAATTTAATCTAATACGATTTTTTAAGCACTCTCGGGATTAAATACTGAACCCGACCAATAGTGGCGGTGAAAGGTTGTTCATCATCGGGTTTGGTTTTGGAGAGACATTTTTAGGTGTCTAAAGAAGCCCCCACTTTGACTGAGTTTGTAGAAACGTCAGTTTCGAAAATGATAGTCAAAGTAGTCGATAGGGGATGGAGAATGATTTATGACGTTCTGCGATCCTAAATCATTCTGTATACGCTGGTACCTGTAGAAAAATGTTAATTCCTCAGATAAAAGAGTAAAAGGACAGAATACGTATCTGGCACCAGTGTATCGGTGACAAATGAGTTTGGCGCCTTCCTATGCTTGAAGGAATCCACCGGATGACGTTTGTTGAAACGCTTTCCATGCCTGAGGAAAGTCGATTGAGGAGTTTGGTAGTTTTCTAAGCTTGAAGAAACCTACCGGATGATACTTTCCATGCCTGAGGAAAGTCGACGTATGAATTTGGTATCGTTCTATGCTTGAAGAAATCCACCGATGATGCTTTCCATGCTTGAGGAAAGCCGACAAAGGAATTTGGCGGTTTTCTATACTTAAAGAAAAATCCACCGATAACTCTTTCCATGCTTGAGGAAAGCCGACTTGGCGGTTTTCTATACTTGAAGAAAAATCCACCGATAATGCTTTCCAAGCTTGAGGAAAGCCGACTTGGCGGTTTTCTATACTTGAAGAAAAATCCACCGAAAACGCTTTCCAAGCTTGAGGAAAGCCGACGACTACTGTAATCGCTGAAATTTGCAAGTGTATGATGGTTCGATTATCCCCAAACGTGGGCCGCAGATGATTCACACCTTCAAGTCAATTATCCGACCATATTAGGTGTTTGAAATATCGACAAAATTGATTTTGACGCTTCTAGGGGCAAAATAGTAATTTTGGCACCCTCCAACCGTTATTTAGAATTTTCTGCGTATTCTTACGGAAAAATTAACTGTCCAATTTGCGCGGAAAATCGTGCAATTTTGGTTAAAATGCCGGGAATATTCGCTAATAGCTTCAAAAAGTGTACATGACCAAAAACCTGAATTCCGTGCCACGTGAATAAATCCCGTGACACGGTTCTAGTTTGCCGTTAAACGGAAGTAAATCCCGTGTCACGGGAATTTTTTTTGACACAAAAAAATCCACGCGCTTCGTTACACGAGCCTAAACACTGTTACTCAATAACGAAAAATGTAAAACGGTAACGGGATCGTGCAACGGTTATTTTTGGCTTTAAATATCAGCCATTTCTCCCATTTTTCTCACTCACCATTTCTCTTTCTTGTCCTGTTTTCACTCCATTTTTTTACCTTAACTATTCGGATTCCCTTGCCACGGCGGCGTCTCACCGGCGCTCGGGTTTTTCTTCCGTCAGACGGATTTTCTTCCCGTGTCATGGCGGTTCTGCGGTTTTTTCCTCTTTTTTTTTTTATTTTTTTGCTAGTGCTTGCTGCTATTCATTGCTGCTCACTGTTGTGCTGCTGTTTCTATTTATTGGAGCTCCGGCGAATCCGGAAATCACCGTGACACGGTATTTAAGATCCGTGACACGGTACTTGCTCACCGTGTCGTGGTGTAAGCTGAACGTGTCGCGGCGGTTGCTCTGGTGTTTTCGGGTTTTTGCGAATTTTGGAGCTCGAACTTTCATTAATTTGGCTCTAGATTTTTGCAACTTTCTTCATTTTTGGTTCTTCACAAGGATCTATGTAAGTTTCCTTTGATTTTTTGTCTCAAATTTGCTTCAAATAATTTCGTGTTGAAATTCTTGCCATGATTTTACTTGTATATGTGTGTATGCGTGTTTGTGGGCAATTTGAGACAAAAATTGCATATTTTGGTGAAGAATTGAGCAAATCACCATTTTTGTACTACTTGTGGTAAATGGTGTTGTTTGTTGTTCATGTTTTCTTTTGCACTTGAAATGATGACATGTTGGTTGTAGATCTTGTAAAATATGCTATGATGCGTCGATCAATTGTTTTTGTGCAATTTTAAAACATGTTTTGTGTTGTATATGTACTACATTGTCATGGAGAACATAGTATCATGCAATTAGGAGAACATAGTATTAGTTCGTCATAGAGAAACTAAGTACTGTAAATAATTTCATTATTTTGCCAATTTTTAGCCTTGAGGTAAAAATTTAGCGTATAATGCAATAAATAACAAAATAACTAAGGAAGCGATGCTAAGCATTTAGATTTTTTTATTAAAATGTAACTCGATATAAATAACTAAATGTCTTAGGAAATGATGCTAAGCATTTAGATTTTTATTTTTATAATAGCATGCCTAGACGACGGGATCGCGATCTTTCTACCCATGGCCGGCGTCAGGCTTTTCGGGAGGACACTCCCACGATTCCCAAGGGTATGGATGAAGACGCCTTAGAGTCTGAGCCTCGGGCTTCTACGGGTAGAGGTAGGTGGGTTCCACCTCCGTGGACTTCAGACCAGTTGGTTTTCTGTCGTGAGAACCACGTTTCTCATCGCCCACTTGCCGGAATTGACGGCACGCTTCGCCACCACGGTTCTGGAGCCGGAGATTTGATTCCTCAACTTCACCAGATTATCACGAGGGATCCTGCTATGAACGCCTTATGGGAATCAGCTGGTTTAGTGGACTTTTATTCGGCGGTCGTAGGGTTTCGCAGCCCCCGGGTTGTGCTGCGACAATCGTTCGCGCGTTGTTGGAGTATTTTTGGGATACTACCAACACCATTCACTTTGCTTGGGGAGAGATGAAAGTGACCCCTCTGGACTTTAGCATGATTAGCGGTCTACGCTTCACTGACCTGGCCGTAGCACAGATGTCTGATCTTTCTTCGGGAACGGCTGAGGCAGCCGATTTGTTAGGTCCGATCGTTCAGCATATCAAGACCCAACCAGTGTCTTGAGGGGGTCCTAAGAGCGGGCGATCAGAGTTGGCTTCGTTTCTAGCCCGTGGTTTTGACATGGAGGAGACATCAGCTCAGCAGCGAGTGCGGATCTTCATTTTGATTCTCATTTCCATGACTCTTTCTCCTTATAGGAGTTCGCGTGCACTCCTTTGCTACCTCCCTTCTTTAGTCACGATCAGTGAGATAGGATCCTTAAGTTTGGCCAGCCTCGGATATGCCGATCTTCTCCTGTCATTACGTCATGGCTATAGGCAGCTGAACGGCGAGTCCCCTGTCACTGTCTACGGTTTATGGAGAATCGTAGAGGTGACGATCCTTTTCTCTTCTTGTTTTACTTTAATTTGTTCGATTCATGTGCTCAAAGATTAATTTTCATTGCATCTATGGTTCTACGAGTACTTCCCAGGATTGGCTCCTCGACGGCGTCGTGGAGCGGTTCATGACTTCCCTGTCGGAGCCAGCTAGCGTGACCGAGGAGAGTCACGGGTAGAGTCTGTCTCTGCGCTGTGCGGGCTGTTACGCCGAGGCACCTCTTATGTGACCGAGGAGAGTCACGGTTATTTCCGGTGCTTCATTGAAACTTTTATGGTTTTCAGATTGCTATTGATGTCCAGTATCGTCCTTGGGCTGGGATGACTAATCTTCCCGAGGCCTTGCAGCTTTCAGCGTACCGCACTGTTTTGGTTGGTACCGGACGCTTTGTCTGGTATTTGGGGGAGCGTGTCGTTCGTCAGCACAGTGGTGATTGCTTTGTGGTGCCCTTATCTCCACCGGAGTCGATGCTGGACTCGCGCTTGCTTAGGGAGTTGATAAACAGGGGAGAGCGCTACACTTTTCCTTGGCAGGAGCTTGTGCACATGGAGGGTGATTACGCGCGGGACTTGCTTCCCTCTCTGGCTCCTCCACCCCGCCTTCCTGAGGTATGATTTCTTTTGAGGATTTTTGTCACTAGTCTCTGTTTAAATAGTCGAATAACTTGATTATTATATTCGATCGTATTTTCAGACGACTGTTCGCCCCGTGGGGAGGATTGAGATTCCGCCTCAATCTTTCCGCTACCCAGGGCCGATTGGTATTACCGAGGACCATATTGCTGACGCGCTAGAGGGTTTTAGACAGGTGCAGGAGTCCGTGCCTGAGGTTTTTGAGCCGGTAAGTTTCTGATGCATTATTCATCCCTTTTAACACCGCTTGTTCCTGATTTTTATTTGTTTTGTCCTCAGCCTAACCGCTCGGAGATGATGAGATTTATGAAGCTGGTTGATGCTCTGAAGTACTGCATCATCAAGCTTCGGCGTGGTGCGACTTGTCGGAGCAGTTATGGCGATGTTTTTGAGGTATGTTCACTTTCTTCCATTTCTACCATTTGTTTTATTTTGCATTGTTGACGTCTTTTGATTTTGTATCCTTTAGGAGCAACGGAGGTCCCGCTCGCGCTCGAGGCATAGAGGCTCGGACGAGGGGGAGCCTAGTCGTGGTAGACGATCTCCTGAGGTTAATCGGCATTCTCAGTCTCCGCGGGATCCTCAGATTTCTTAGCCGTTTCAGCAGCCTCAGTCTTCCCAGCGCTTTCAGGGTCAGGGTCAGGGGCAGCGACAGTCGTTTTCACAGCCTTCACAGCCAGAGTTTAGGCCAATTTTGACTCCCGTGGATCCTGGCTTATTTTCAGCTCCGTCATCTGGGATTCCTCCACCGGTGTCGGGCTTGTTTTCAGTTCCGGTGTATGGGACGATGCCTCCACCGACGATTCCCATTTCTTTAAGTCAGTCTACACCGTTTGCTGGTTGGACGGGTCCTGCTTTGAGTTTGACTACTGTTGGAGTTACAAGTATTAGTAGGGATACTACTCGTCATACTCGGATGATGGCGGGACTCTTTGGCTCACCGTTCCCATATTCACAGGCTGGAGATGATACAAATCCTAACTCTTCTAGTTCTGCAGATTTTTGACCGAGGGTCTTTATTTGTACATACTGTGATGACATTTGACGCTGCTCATTTATTATGACTCATTTTGTACATTATTCAAAGTTTATGTATTTATTAGTGTGTGTTAGTATGTACTTGAGACTCTTTGTGTGTGGTTGTGTATTTATTAATGACGCGACAAAAAAACGTAAGTGGAGTAAGTGGAGGGTACCGACTTTCCCCAAAAGAAAAAGAAATAAAAAGAAAAGAAAAAACTAAGTAAGTTTTACAACTACTCCAGAATAAATATGTTTGGAAATGGGACGAGGTTTATAACTTCCTCAAATAAAATAAAAATAGAAATAAAATGATAAATAATAACAATGAATAAAATAATAATAAAAATAAAATGATAAAAAAATATATAAAAAAAAAGTTGAGAATTTTATTAGGAATGAAACTCCCGAAAAACAGAAAAATAAACGGTGAAGATAAAATACTAAAAAAAATTCGGATAGATGCAGGAAAACATAAAAAAAGAAAACGCGTGGGCGCCGCGACACGACAATGTATACCATGTCACGGCAAAACCTGCCGTGTCGCGACATAAATTCCCGTGACACGGTGGGACTTCCCGTGTCACGGTGCGCGTATTCTACAACGGTGTGGTTTACGCGTATGGAAAAATAATTTCTGAGTAGTTCCGAGTGCTTTTGCTATAAAATAGGACCAGTATATTCGTGATATGCATAATTACGAAACACAAATTAATTAGAATTTCATATTTCAATAATAATGTCTGAGAATTTTGATAATACATTGCGCGACTAGTCTTATTCTTTGACCAATGCTGACCAAAGAGAGTTAGAATTGTTTCATGTCAGGGGTTTACTAGCCCTGAGGCATGTAGCGATTGAACATGATTTTCTTAGGGCAGCATTAGACTATTGGAGTCCAGAGACACATTGTTTTAAATTTGACTACGATGAAATCTGTCCCCTGCTAGAGGAATTCGGTGCCATATTTGGATTTCCTGCCAGAAATCTTATTGCCATGCCTACCTTACGGGAGTACTATTACTAAGACTTTGAACGCCATCTGAATCTAACAGATCCAGGTTTAAATAGAATTGTGTGTGGTAATGAGGTAGACTTAGAAAAACTTGAAAATTTATATTTCAATTGCCCTATCTGAGTCTTATCATGTATACCGTAGAAGGGCATATATTTTTTGCATGTTTGGCAAGCTTTTATTTGCAAACGGTAGGGTAGGACATGCTTGTCTAGCATCCATGCTTGAACATGTTGAATCTAGGAGGTCACCTATGCCTAGTGCCTTTGAGAAACATTTCATGGCCTTGACGAAGCAAAGGTTGACCGGAAAGCCATCAGGAAGGGCTCTCTAGTACTGCTGCAAGTAAAAATACGCTCTGAGTGGCCCCCGTGACACGAAACAGGCACCGTGTCACGGTGGCCTTCTGTCGTGACACGGTGGAATCTGCCGTGTCACGGTGGAATCTGCAGTTTATTTTTTTTGACTGATTTTTTTTTTTTATTTTATTATTTTTTTTCCACAGATTTGGTTGATGGAGCGTTTAGAACTATTTGAAGCCCCCGCCGATATTGAAAAATATGGCCCTAACGATCTAGTCCGCAGGAAGAAGAATTACTTTGACAACATGTCGTATGAAGACTGGAAAAATTTCTTTGCAAAGAGAGAATTTTCCATTCGTTGGGTGGTGCCTTGGTGGAGGCTTACTAGGATGGTTGGTACGAATGATACTCCGTATTGTCGTGTTCCTAGTATCTCAAAACTGACTTTTTTTTGTCCTTCTCTACTGATGCGGCAGTATGGACTTGAACAAGTAGTTCCACGCTATAACGATAGTCCTCGTGAAGTATCGTTACATGAAAGTAACGTTCACAAGTACGAGACTTATTGGATTGGAAGACCTTTGTGGACCGTTTCTGCAAGTAACCAAGCTCCTCCTCCCTTATCTAGTGCATACAAGGCATGGTTGAATCCTAGAAGTAGGAGGGAACGAGTTGGATCACGCAAATCTGATGTGAAGAGTCGTCCTGGAAATAAGAAAGCGCCTCCTAAAGATCCTCTAGGTCCAAGAACACAAGGGATTGAGTTTAAAACTCCTATAATGCCGAAAAGGAAGAATTATGTGAAAGGGAAGGGTAAAGAGAAGATGGTCTATAGAGAGAAACGACCGAAGAATTTTAAGAAAGGTGAAAGGGGTGAAAGTTCGACTAGGGGTGTGACGGTTCGGGCTACAAAAGACACATTAATGGTGAAGGCCGACCTAGTTGAAAAAGAGAATGAAGTTCCTAAAGTGAAAATGGATTAAATCAGTATTGCTTTGCTTTTATGATTTATAATTTTTTTTTAAATAAGGCGTATGATGCCAATAATTGTAGTTACATTTATTTCAATAATAATAGTATATTTATTTTAGCCTTAAATAAAAAATTACAGTGATTTTTTTTTTTTGCTCAGGTCCACCGTGCCACGGTGGACTGTGCCGTGACACGGTGGAAAGTCCCGTGTCGCGGCAAAAACTCCTTTTTTTATTATTATTTTTTGCTCAGGTCCACCGTGCCACGGTGGACTATGCCGCGACACGGTGGAAAGTCCCATGTCGCGGCAAAAACTCTCTTTTTTTCTTTTTTTTTTGCTTAGGTCCACCGTGCCACGGTGGAAAGTCCCGTGTCGTGGCAAAAACTCCCTTTTTTTTTTTCGTGATGCAATGCTGAACTGACGCGTATACTTGATCGACGGAGGGAGGATTTTTTTTTTTAAAAAAGTGGCCGGGCCCCCTTGATGGGTTGCCTACGTATCCTTAAAAAGGGATCGGTCCAAACGTAGCTCTATTGGGTCATGAACCCATGCGACTAGGCATAGTATTTCTTGAGTTGATCCAAGTTAGTTAAATTGTGGAAACCGTTACCGTTCATGTCTACCAATTGTGCCGCTCCGCCAGACAAGATGGCTTTAACAATATACGGTCCTGACCAATTTGGTCTGAATTTTCCTCTTGGATCCAACACATTTTTGCGAAGTGCCTTAAGCACCAGGTCACCCTCTTTGATGTTCCTAGTCTTGACTTTTTTTTATTAAAATGTCGCGCCATACGCTGTTGGTAGGTTTGGACATGATGCAAAGCTGCCATACGTTTTTCATCGAGTAAAACTATTCATCATATCTTGCTCTAATCCAGTCGACTTCTTCTAGTTGACTTTCCAACGCGATTCAGAGAGAAGGGATTTCGAGCTCTATTAGTTGTACAACTTCAACTCCATAGACCAAAGAGAAAGGGGTAGCCCCCGTTTATGTACGAACAGAGGTTCGATAATCCCAAAGGGCGAAATGAAGCTTACTTGGCCAATCCTTGTAATTTTCTGTCATCTTTTCGATGACAGTTTTCACATTTTTGTTGGCTGATTCGACCGCACCTTTTGTTTGTGGTCTGTAGGCTGATGATCTATGATGTTTGATATGCTATTTCTGTTCTAATTCTGCGCATTCGGCTTGGAAATGTGTTCCATTATCACTGATCATCTCATGAGGTACCCCATAGCGGCATATGATATTTTTCTCAATGAATTGAGCTACGTGTTTCGCCGTTAGCTTAGCATATGTGGCAGCTTCGACCCATTTGGTGAAATAGTCGATCGCTACGAGGATGAATACGTGCCCCCTTGTCCTGGTGGCGTTATTTTTCCAATGATGTCAATGCCCTAAGTGGAGAAAGGCCATGGAGAAGTATATGTGTAGAGAAGCGAAGGTGGAACGTGCTGTAAATTTGGGTAGACTTGACACTTCATACATTTCTTGACGTATTCGTGACAATCTCTCTCCATAGTAGTCCAATAGTAACCTTGTCCTTGAATATTTTGGACTAACATCTTCGCATTCATGTGTGTTCCACATATACCGGCGTGAAGGTTTTCCATGGTTCTGTGTGCTTCTTTCTAGGCTATGCATAAGAGATTTCTCCCCGTTACAGTCCTCTTGTGGAGTTCTCCCCTGATGAGCACATACTGTGAGGCTAGGAGCCGTAAAGCACGGCGTGCCCTTTTATCAGTATTAGGAGGATATTCTCCTCTTGTCACATAATTAAGGATATCTGTATACCATGGCTCTTCATCTTCTTCTTGTGATTCTTGTTCATCATCAAGTGCGTGAACGTAAGCCGGTTCATATCTTCTTTCTATGGTCAACGACATTCTGATTGTATCCATTGGAATTCGCACCATTGATGCTAATTTAGCTAGTGCGTCGGCGAACTGGTTTTCTTCTCTTGGCAAATGCGTATATTCCACTTCATCTAGTTGCTCCGTGAGAGTTTCTTAATGAGCTTGATACGTAGCGAGACTTTCACTTCTCACCTTCCATCTCTTAGAGATTTGGTTAATGATTAGTGAAGAATCACCGTAGATTCTAAGCTTCTTAATTCCCAAGGCAACAGATGTTTCTAACCCCAAAATACATGCTTCATATTCTGCGGCATTGTTGGTGACATCAAAATCGAGTTTCATGGAAATTGGGATGTACTCTCCATTAGGTGATACAAGCAAGACTCCTACACCACAACCTTTTTGGTTTGAAGCTCCATCGAAATAGAGCGTCCAACTATCATCTTCGGTTATGAGCAAATCTTCGTCAGGGAAATCGTACTCATCTTCTTCTTTCTCAACTTCTTCTAGCGGAAAGTCTGCTAAGAAGTCAGAAACCACAAAACCTTTGATGGCTTTTTATGGTACAAATTTCAAGTCAAACTGAGTAAGATTGACTATCCACCTTGATAATCTTCCATTGAGTGTTGCTTTTTCAAACAAGTATTTGAGAGGATCTATCTTGGACACTATATGCACTGTATGAGTGAGCATGTAATGTCTTAGTTTCTGTGCGGCCCAAACGGGTGCGAGACACAACTTTTCAAGTGGTGTGTATCGTGTCTCGTATCCTTGAAGCTTCTTACTCAAGTAGTAGATCGCATTCTCCTTGCTTTCAATCTCTCGTGCTAGCATTGCCCCCATCCTTTCTCTTGTGACCGTTAGGTAGAGTCGAAGAGGAAAGTCAGGTATTGCTGGCGCTAGCACGGGTGGGTTTGCCAGGTACTCTTTGATTTTGTCGAAAGCTTTTTGGCAATCGTCATCCCATGTGACTGGGACATTTTTCTTAAGCTTCTTGAATATAGGTTCGCATATCGCTGGGAGTTTTGATATGAAACTACTTATATATTGCAACCTTCCAATGAAATCTCGAATTTCCTTCTCATTCTTGGGCGGTGGCATGGCCATGATTGCTTTGACTTTTGTGGGATCTATTTCAATCCCTTGAGAACTGATCACATATCCAAGTAATTTTCCTGACGTGACTCCGAATGCACACTTTGCTGGATTTAATCTCATGTTGTACTTGCAGAGTCTTTCAAAGAACTTGCGAAGTGCAATGATGTGGCCTGAGAGATCTTTAGACTTAACGATCATATCATCGACATGGACCTCCACCTCTTTGTGCATCATATCATGTAACAATGCTGTAGCTGCTCTTTGGTAGGTGGCAGCCGCGTTTTTCAACCCGAATGGCATTACCGTATAGCAATATGTACCCCATTGTGTGATGAATGTGGTTTTCTCCATATCTTCTTCAGCCATCAATACTTGATTATATCTGTCGTAGCCGTCCATGAACGATAGGAGTGCATGGTTGCCGTGTTATCGACCAAAATGTCAATGTGAGGTAGAGGGAACCCATCTTTCGGGCTTGCTTTATTGAGGTCCCTGTAATCAACACACATTCTAACCCTTCCATCCTTCTTTGGAACTGGAACCACATTTGCTATCCATTCTGGATACTTGGATACTTTGATGAAACCTGCGGCCAACTGCTTTCTGATTTCTTCTATGATTTTGAGAGCCACATCCGGTTTCATACGGCGCAACTTTTGTTTAACAGGCTTCATACCTGGAATGAGTGGCATCGTATGCTGAGCTATATCCCTGTCAATTCCTGGCATATCTTGGTATGACCAAGCAAGTACATCAACAAATTCACTAAGCAAGTTAATTAGCTCTTTTCGTTCATCTTGACTTAGTGTTTATCAAATTTTTACTTCTTTAACAGTCGTATCATTGGAAATATTAACTGTTTCTGTATCTTCGATAACTGCCGTTTTATTTTCGTGTTCTTCCATTGCTTTTATTATTTCTTTGTCATTTTATCATTAGCAAAGCAATATTGATCAGGGCTAGGGGAATGACACGCATCGTAAGCAAAGGTACTCATTTTATTGAATTCATTGGTTAATATATCAAGAGGGGCAAGGTCAGCTACGACCTCACCGGAATTATTTGAACTAGAAAGAGAGGACTCAACAAGAGACTCAGGATTGGACTCTATAGCAGAAAGAGGGTCGGCCTTAGACTCTAAGGATTCGTCTACAGACTTAGACTCGGACTCGGACTCGGACCCAGACGACTCATACTCATCAAACATAGGACCTTCGCCAGCGGTTATTTCCAACTTCTCTCCACTTGGCGTAGTGATCCTCAATGTCTTGCGCCATCCCTTTGAAATATTATCAGCTTGGACGATTAACTCGGAGGGGTCAAAATCCTTGTTTGCTATAACAGCTTGAAAGAGCTCGAAATTATCATTGCAGAAGGGCTTAGATTCATTCTTCTCCATTCCAAAAAGAAGGTTAATGCCTAGATCATCAGAGCTTGGGCTAGCTGGTTTCTCAGTTGTGAAGAGCTCTTCGTCTTCATCAACAAAGTCACAATCGAGGAACATTTCGAATCCTTGTTTGCGCTTCCCATTGTGGACAAATGGCTCAGGGAATTCATAGCATGGGAAGTCTTCCCCTTCTTTGATGTACTGGCCATTGAGGGTTAATGGATATGGATCCATGACCATTTCTGTCTTCATGATTCGAGCGTTATTGCGAGCCTTCATTTTCAAGAGGGCTTGTTTCATATCTTCTTTTGTTGGCTTGAATCCCAAGCCAAAACTATCTTTCTTGAGTGCACCAGGATGGCCCTAAAGTTCAACCATTTTCTTTTTGAGTCTGAGGGTCATTCCAGGGAAATGCCCTTGCTTCTTCAAAATGGCATTAATATTGGTGTTTGAATAGGGATCGAAGTCGAGATGGCACTTTTCCTCTTCTTCGATCACGAGAACATCATTGAGTGAAAACCCCCAAAGATCTTCATCTTCTTCGTCATGCTCGACAGGGACGATCGGAGTGTCGTCGATAAATTTAATGTGCATGGGAGAGGCATCAATGATAATTGGAACCCCTCCAACTATGGCTTTCACTTTCTAGTGCAACGATGATGGGATCGCCTTTAGCTCATGAAGCCAAGGGCGTCCTAACAACAGATTGAAAGAGGCCTTAATGTCTACCACTTGAAACTTGGTGCGACGCTCAATGGCCCCAATATTTATGTTGAGTGTGATAGTACCCACGGCTTGACGGCGAGTATTATCATAAGCGCGAATCCCTTGAGTAGAGGGAGTCAGTTCTTCATTCTTTTTTCCCAATTTCTTTGCAGTGCGGAGTGGGCATACATTGATTGCAGAGCCATTATCAACCAGGCTCATAGGAACATTCATCTGCCTACACACCACAATGAGGTGTAAGGCCTTATTATGTTGGTCCCCTTCCGGGGGCAGATCCTTGTCAGAAAACGAAATCAGATTGCTAGTACTTGGCAATTCAGTAGTGAGAAAGTTGACCAGTCCTTAAGGAGTCAGGTCATCATCAACTCCTATTTTCACCAGAGCATTCATCACAGCCTTTCAATGCTCGTGGGAGGTGGCTAAAAGCTTCCATACATTTATCTCCACCTTGGTCTTTTGCAATTGTTTGACCACGTCGTTGTTCACAAGGTCGATGGGATCAACTATCGGATGTGATTGTGGTGGAGGTGGAGGTAGACTAGGTTGTTGCAACCGTCCACTTCTGGTGAGAACCTTGACCTCAAGGTCGTCTCCCTAAACATCTTCACCTGTGCCAAGAGATGAACAGACTATATCCTTGAGATAGACGTCTTCATCGTCACTATCCCAAATTCCATTCACTTCTTCAAAACTCGAGATAAATACGACTTCCAGCAGAGGTTCATTCACAGGTTGAATGAGTATTGACGGATCAAAGGAGACTTCGTCTCCCATGATAGCCAAAGCATCGGATAGAGGACCCGTTTGAATGTTACGCTTCTTGCCCCCTGGAGGGACAGGAAGTTGATTAGCATAAATTAGGTCTAGGATTACATCCTTCAACATCCAACATTTCTCAGTATTATGACCCTTTCCTTGATGAAACTTGCAATAAGCATTGGGATCATAACTAGCGGTCCTATTCTCTGGTCGAGGTTTTGGAAATGGTCCAATTGGCATAATCAGTCATTGACCATGCAAACGGTCAAAAGCAGCATCATAAGTCATTCCTAAAGGCGTGTAAACCCTCATTTGCCTTTGGAATCTTTGAGGAGGAGCATTAAGGGCTAGCACATCATTGATGTTGATATTGTTGGTAGCGTTATTGGGCTTGGAAGACGAAGAAGAAGGAGTGTCGTTCTTCTTGTTTTTCCAAGTGTTGTTATTATTGTTGCTACCAGCAGTCTTCATCAGTTCATCCTCGATATTGATCCCAATAACGTATACAGTTTCAAAGGTACTTAGAGGCAGAAACTTCAAGTGTTGCTTGTACTTATGAGTCAGATTGGCAATGAACAAGCGAACCATCTCCTTTTCCTTGGGGGGATCCACCAAGAGCGCGGCTGTTTCCCTCCACCTGCTTAAGTAAGTGGTGAAGCCTTCATTCTCTTTCTGTTTGAGAATGGAGAGTTCACGTTCGGAAGTCTTGGCCTGAATGTTACACTTGTAACGATTCATAAAGCTTTCAGCAACATCCTCCCAGGTCGCGACATGTTTGGATTCCAAAGAGTAGAACCACTGTTAACAGGCATGCTCCAAGGAAAGAGGGAACACTGTAGGGAAGAGTGTCACATCTACTCCCTTAAGAGCCATGGTTGCAGAAAAAGCCTTCAAATGGAAAAGCGGATTATCAGTAGGATTGAACTTGGGAATGTTAGCAGTGGAAAACTTCTCGGGAAGCTTGTCCCTTATGGATGAAGAGGTGACAGGTTATTCCACATAAGTGAATTCTTCAGAAATCTTACTCATCTGTTCCTTAATCTTGCCCATTGCAGCGGTAGTAACATTCTTTTGATTGTCTTGCTCTATCGTGTTGACTCTAGTGGTGAGTGTTTGCATCATGTTAGACAACATTTCAATTGTCTTGTTGATGTTCTCGATATCTTCCTTAGTAGCCATTGGTTGAAAGTAGACTGGAGATGGATCTTGTGGAGATGATTGTGGTGGTTTCCTTGTACGCCTCTTTGGTATAAGAGGTTGTTGAGGTATTGACTCGAACCGTAACAATCTACCCCTGCTTCTTGACCAAGTGCTGTGACACCGAAATAAACACACCTTAAATGACCAATCTTAACCTTGACCCATCCGGAAAAATAAATAAAAAAAATTTGAATTTTAAAAATCCATAACTTTGAAATTCTATTTATTTACTCATTTTTTTTTACTTAAAATAAATAAATAAATAAATATGGGACGATACCATTCGACTTACTCCGAAAAAAAAACGACACAAAAAAAAGACTACTCTAAAATATGGTCAAAAAATGGTGCACGACTAAAGAAAAAAGTGTGTGAACACGATATGTGAGTGATTAAGTGTGGTTATGGACGCGTGTTTTGACCGTACAGCTAGACATGACACTAAACTGGACATATAAACTACATACGTACGCACCAAAAAAACCGAAAAAGACTAACAGTACACTTTTTCTGGGCACCGTGTCACGGTGCTGACTGTCGTGACTCGGCGCAGTCAACCATTAGACGGTAGAAAGCGCCGTGTCACGACACTGTTCACCGTGGCGCGGCAGAACATGCCGTGACACGGTGCACAGTTCCAGGTCTATTTTGTGATTTTTCCAGATTTTAATCAATTTTAGGTCCGTACTAATTACTATGTGGAAATAAAAAACCTCGGTCATGGGTTAAACAAAAAAGAATAAACACATGAAGGTTACCATGTATGGTTAAGAGTTTGGACGCGTTAGCAAGGAAGCCTCCCTTGAGGGTGTATGCCAACGGGCGGCTATGCGAGTTCGTGATGAAACCGAACTCGACTCCATGGTTTGGGTGGATTTAATAACTCGGATAAACCCTTATTGTCAAGAGCGTTTTTGGGTTGATAGAGCTTAAACCCCCCGGGGCTAAGACGCATGTAGAACACACACGTTTTTTAAGAAAAATCGAAGGAAGTTGACTGTGAGAAGGGAAAATAAGCCATCAGACTGATTTTAGGACTGCCGTGACACGGCGAAAATTCCCGGGCCACGGTACTGCACACCGTTAGACAGTGCACTGTACCGTAGCACGACAGATTCTGCTGTGGCACGGCAGTCAGATAATCTGACTGGTGCCCAATTTTCCTTCGTACGCAATCAAGTTATTCAATTTCTCCTACGGCACAGACCTAAATGCAACGTTAAAACATCTATGCATAAGAAAAAATGCCAAATTAATCACAGGAATATTTTTCAAGAATCTTTCAAGTCTATTCACTCATCTTAATAAAATATCGATCACTCAAATCGATAAATAAGCAAGAATCCTCCCCAGTGGAGTCGCCAAATTGTAGGCGTCGTTTAAAGTGCGCCTACGCTAAAGCATGTTGTGAATATGCTTGGCACTCATACGAAGTGGGAATTGACATAATACGATTAGGGACAAGGAAAGTAGGGAGCCGCCAACAAGTCTTTTAAGGAACTTGTAAACCGTTCACGGATCATAAAAAGGCAACCAGGATAAGGGACAACGAAGGCAACAACGATTGACCCGTGAAGGTTACACCCCATTCATAATCCATGAGATTACTAACTCCATATGGTTCGGAACCACGAAAGGAGGATCGGGGATGATGGTACAAAGTGAGTCATGGAGTCACATTCGCCCGTATTGGCCTCTACTCGATTCTTATAGTGAAAAAATGATTCCTGCGATCTCAAAGACATACAAACAAAGATTCAATTCGCTCCAATCTATTATTATGCTAAATTGGTTGAATATTAATGCAACACATTATTCTAAAATATTTGTGATCACTTGAATTAACAACAAGATTAAAAAGGATCCTAAACCGGTTGTCCAGATTATCTTATTAGGTGTGATTTTCAATTAAATATTCCCTTCAAACATGCAATATGGTGATCATAAAAATAAGCATTAATATTGGAAGCAATTTAGCAATAATTCCAACAACATAAAATCGTTAGAAAAATAATAGAAATAAGAGGAACATAATTCTTACTTTGATTATGTTTGTTTGCAACTACAAAATAATAAACGAGTTAGTAACTTCAAGGAAAGAATAATAAAACAATAATTAAATTAAATTAAATTAAGTAAAGTTGATTTGGGCCAAACCCTCAAACAATTCTACTTTTCACGACTTGGCTTAAGGATGGAACCACGAGTAAAGTATGGACTCCTAGGAGTGCTTGAAGAAGGAATTTTGAAAGAAGAAGGATAGGCTAGTGTTTAGGCTAAAGCATAGAAGAGAGAAAAAACTAGAGAATTACTTGATGCCCCGTACATCAGAAATGAGGGGGTATTTATAAAGAAAATGTGCTGAGGGAACACACGGAACCCTAAAATGATAAAAACCCTAAAAAATTATCCCGCGACACGGTAAACTGTACCGTGACACGAGAAGACTCCCTGTCAGACGGGAAACATTCCCGTGACACGGTGCAATTTTTGAGTGATGCGGGAAATTTTTAGTAAACGGGGAAGAAAACGCGTTAAGGGTTTACGCGTTAAGGGTGTCACAGCAAGTTTCCCGTGTCACGAGAAATCCCACCGTCAGACGGGGAAGATTCCCGTGACACGGTGGATTCCTGCCGTGGCGCGGGAATTTTCAGTCCACTTTTCCGTCTAAATACATTTTTAACCCTAATTTCGTTCAGCATTTTAAGTGTCGATTGATAATTTTGGGCCTTTTCCTGATTTATTATTATTTGGGCTAAAATAAGAAAATAAGCAAATAAAATAAATAAAAGGTTTGGGCCAAAAAATAAATAATAAGTTTGGGCTGAAATTAAAACTATGCTTTTATCAAACATCAAGACTAATCCATGGACTATTCAAAAATACGAATTTAATCAAATACGATTTTTTAAGCACTCTCGGGATTAAATACTGAACACGACCAATAGTGGCGGTGAAAGGTTGTTCATCATCGGGTTTGGTTTTGGGGAGACATTTTTAGGTGTCTACAGTGGCTCCAAAGCCTTTGCACATGATATCTTCCCTTATTTCTCTAGGGATTGAGCTTGTCATCATTTTTTGCTTGTAGAGGGACACATGGTCATTAGGGGCCGTTGTTCCATCATACATGGTCATGTTGGGCGTGCTGAACCTCTTCGGCACCTCTACCATGGCGATCACTTCTGAGAAGGGAGATTCTATATAGCCATCTTCTGCCTCTTCTTCCATAGGTTTCGGCATTCCAGGAATTTTGGCGATTTTGGCCTTGATTGCCTTGAGGTATTCTTTGACCATCTTCTCTACCTTTCCTTCTTCGCCTCCTTCCTGATTGTTCTTCTTGAGGCTTCCTGCATCCAAAAAGTCTGGATCCAGGGTTGCTTCCCTGTTGTTAGATCCTTTTTTCCCCGTTAGGGGTGTGAAAGGTTCCGGACATGTCAAGGTGCATGGTTATACTTTCAGTGCTCTTTCTGGTGTTAACGGTTTTAGATGCGACTGATTGTATTTGGCTGCAAAGGGCTTTATTTTGTTTGGTAAGACTGGTGAGTTTGGCTTCAGTTTGGACTTTTTGAGCCAGCAGTGTTTCAATTTGGCTTTTCTGCTGGTCTAAAGTTTTGCGGAATGCATTCATTCCTTCATTAATTTCAGAAATGGTAAAGGGTATTGGTTGCCCAGTCATGGTGTTTGTTTTGGTTTTTGGCGAATTGGTAGGTCAATTGACTATCATCCCCACGATAGGCGCCAAATTGTTTAGGCAAATCTCAGCTATGACATCTAAGAATTTGCTATGATTTGAGGGGTAATAACAATCATACTACCAATAATGAATAAGAACTATAATAAAGCAATAAATAATCAATAAGTAAGCAGTAAATATTTAATGAGGACAACAAGATAAGATTAGAGACACAATACTGAGTAAGGACAAGCCTCCTTGTTCAGTAGGGACGCAGTTCCGTAGATAAAAGTAGAGAAAATCGTTTATATTGAATTATATGTGAGTGTACATGAGTGTTAAAATGCTTAATTCTTCCTATTTATACCTAGGGATCCCTAGGGTTTACATAGATATTCAGAATATATTTGAAATGTGGAAGATTCTCTTGATTTATTTTGTTCCCTATTCTGTAGGTGTATCTTTGGCAAGAATCTTCTTGATTGATGCTCTTGCTGCTGCTTTCCTTGTTTATTCTAATCACGCCGTTGTTGTTTATTTTGCTGAATCTTTGAACTTGGATTAATGCCCTAAGCATCCTAGGTCGTATGTTAATATGGGCCCAACAGATAGGATAGACTTTGGAGGACACTTAATCTCCAACATCTCCCAGTTGCCCACAAAGGCTATATTATACCTCCACTTAGATTATAGGCTATCCAAAAAAAAAAAAAAAAAAAAACTTGAGATTCCATTTCATACGAGCTAATAGTGGAGCGTGCGACCAAGATTAAAACAAAAAACTGCTAATATGTTAAGCCAATGTCCAACTAACATATTACCAAATCAAAAACACATCATTATACCCCAAACTGTTTGATCACCATTATATTTTGGCATACATATCTCCCGTATAAAAATTAATCACTGTTCAAAATGTCATCATAACAACACAAAATTTCATGATTGCCCGGTGTAGACACCCATTTGTGTCTCCCCAAAACAAACTCGGTGATGAGTACCTTTCACGTCGAATCACAATCGAATGAAGTGAAAGTGTGGAAAGTTTAGTGTTGCGGATAGTTTTAATTTCTTTTCTCTTCTCTCTGTTTTTGAAAACTTATTTTAAGAAAATAGCAAATCCAGTTTGGTTGGTCCATGATATGGGTCCAATAGTAGTGTAGTTGGATAGGGCTTGACAAGAGCTCTCCAACGATACATTATAAGCACAATTCCGATGAATATTGAGAAAGTTATGGCCAATTTACTAAAATGGGCCCGGTTTGAGCCTTATATGCGGCCCAATGATCTAGGGGAGGGCCTAATATGGTTTATCATTCCTAATGCAATTAGGAATGGTTTTAGTCTTCTAGATTCTTCTAGAAAGTTCTTTTCATTCCTAATTCAATTAGCATTGATAAATTGACTTTTGTTGACTTTTCAGAGTTTTAATTAAAATCAAAGAGTCTTTTTTGAGGGAAATACGATTTTATCCTCCTATACGGCAAAATTTATCTGATTTTAGAAAACGCGTCAAAAACAAGATTAGCGCCTAACGCCAGGCATTGGCGCCTGGCGCCTGGCGCTAGCATTGGCGCCTAGCGCTAATGTTGGTGCCTGGCGCCAAAAAGCCAGCGTTGGCGCCAATCTGTTTTCAGGTGCGCAAGACTCTGTTTTTGTAATTTTATCTTTTTGGCTGATTTCTCTATAAATAACGTATTAAAAACTCCGTTTTCAATCACCTACAACCAGCTTTTCAATTATAATCACCTACGCCAGTTTTCATTTGCAATCATTAATTCTCTCATTCTCTCTAATCATTCATCATCTTTCTTTCTTTCTCTAAAATTGCCTTTTACATACAAAATTCCGCATTCACAGGATCTAGAAACACCTAGCCATATTCGAAGTTGCCTTCGCCCTAGATGTGAAAGGTTTAATTTCTGAGGGCTTAGTCCCAAATCTCTCTTTCAATTATTGAATTTAGTTTTTTTGATTATTATTTTCCTTGAAGTTACTAACGTGTGTATTTTGTTATTAGAAAGAGGTACGAGGCATCCAAGTAAGTTCTGTAATGCTTTAATTGATGATATCATGTTTAGATTGTTATTTTAATTCTTAGTATCATGTCTAGGGTAATTTTAATATCAAGTATGATTAAAAGTACGATACCTTTTATGTTCTTCCTAATATTTATGATTGTTAGTATCATGTTAGGGTTAAAGATTTGATTTTTAATGTTTAGTGACATGATAGGGTTTGTTATTAATCTTGTTAGTATCATGCCTAGGATCTTGCTATTACTATGCTTTAATATTAACATGAACATGAACATGATTATTATTATAATTGTTATAATTTATGATGATTATTAATATTATTATTATTATTATTATTATTTTGATGATGATTATTTTATTTGTGATGATTATTATTATGTTGCTTGATATATTATTATTTATTGCTTGATCACACCTTTTATGCATGTTTAAAGGGAATTTGTACTTCTAATCACGCTTAATAAGATAATTAATAATCTTGTTTAGGGTTAGTATGATTATAATTTCAAGTGATCGCCAATAATAGTTTTATTTGTGCATTAATATTCAACCAATATAGATTAAACAGGTTTAGGGTTAATCCTATTAATTGCATGTTAGTGGAAAAGCGCACATGAATACGATCAGAATAAAGTAGAAGCCTATTATTAGGGCAGGTTCAATCTCTTTTAGGTTGGATTTGTACCTTCATCCCCGAACCCTTATTTGGTTCTAGACATTATGGAGTTGACGATCTCTTGGATCGTTAAGGGGTGTAACCTTCACCTTGTGAATGGTTTACAAGTTCCTAAAACTTGTTGGCGACTCTTTTGCTCTATCTTCTTCCCTTTTGGACGCCACCGTACTTAAGTGTATGATCACAGTGGGGTTCAAGCAAGGGGTTTTAACGTTTGAAATTTATTCCCTACACCCGGGCATTAATGTGATGATAAACAATTTTTCCTTCACACATATTGATCCATCTAATCTAGATTGATTTCCTAGACATGCTCTTTAAGACCGTATATGGTCATGGACTTAAGAAAACATGCTAATGTAACATCACCAAACTTAACTTCACAAAACGATTTTAAGTGCAAAGAGTATATATAAAAAATTGGACTAAATAAGCTGTCTATAAGACTCACACAATGACAACGCATAATTGATGTCATTTCCTTATAAGTCGATATATATAAGAACATATAGTATGCTTTGTATGTTATGGAATAACTCCCACTTACTAGGAGATGTCCCTTTTATGCCATACGAATATAATAAGTTTCTACTAAAAAACTTACACCGAGCTTTAACACATAAATAATTGCTCTTATTCGGCTAATTAGGCTTTAGTATGAAATTTTGGAGCAATTAATACACGACTTATTAGATTAAGTCTCATCTTAGACTAAATAAGGCGATTTTATGAAATCATTCTTGTATAAACCAAATTGTATATACACAAACAACAAATATTGTTTGCACTTAGCTCGAATATGATTTTAGTCTTATCCTACTTACCACTTAGGTACTAGGGACATCACCTGTGTGAGAAGGATGATCAAAGCCTAGTGAAATTAAAAAAAAATGTGCCTAATAATACAACATTTTAGGGAAATTGTACATGGTGGCCTCAAGGTTTTAGTTTTTTTTACGTAGAAGACGAAGTTTTTTCCTACTCTCTTAAGTGGCCCCAAGGTTTTGAAGAATTATGCATAGTGTCCTTTTCTTAGGTTTTTGGCTAACCTTTACAATTAAAATGGTTATCCTTTGTTTTCTTTTTATTATAAAATAATTAAATTATCTTTTAAAATAATAAAAAAAAGGAAACTAAAAAAAAATCCCTAACCCACGACTACCCTCCCACCACCATGTCCACCATCCACAACCCCAACTCCCACCCACCTAGCCACTAGCCAAACCCCACTGCCGCCTGTGTTGTCTGCGCCACCCCGACCACCCTCCCTTCCCCAACCACCGTAACCCGACCCTAAATAGGCCAAACCCTTAACCCAAATTCTCAACTTCCACCCTTCGAAAACCCCAAAAATTGGCCAGAAAAGTCCAGCCGCCCCTCCCCCACACCTCGAAAAGGTCAACACTAGGGTTTCATTTGTGTGAGGAGGGGCAACCGGACTTTTTCAGCTTCTTTTAAGGGTTTTTGATTGGTGAGGGGGGGGGGGGGTGGGTTACGGGATTGGTTAGGGAAGGGGAAGGGAGGGAGGTCGGGGTGGCGCGGACGCCGAGGGAGGGGTTCAAGGCGCGTCGGCGCCGTCGGGGAAGGGGGCTAGATGCGCCGGCGTTGGGGGCAGTGGGTACGGCACTTGCCGGCTACCGTGGGTGGCTTGCTTGTTGTTTTCTTTTTTTTTCTATTTAAATTATTTTTTTTACTTATGGCTAACCAAAAGCTAAAAAAAGTTAGCCAAAAAATAAAAAAAAATGGGCACAATGCATAATTCTTCAAAACCTTGGGGCCACTAAAGATAGTTGGAAAAAACTTCGTCTTCCACGTAGAAAAACGAAAATCTTGAGGCCACCATGTAGAATGTTCCCAACATTTTAAAAAAACGTATTCTTAATTAATAAGTGCTTAAGATCTAATGTCCATTACAATAAATAAAAAATATCCCATATAAATCAAACTCTACGTAAACCCAAACTCTTTATATGAGTTTAAAATGCATCCCTTGGGATAGGTTTAGTCATAGGATCATCAACCATCTTATTAGTGGGAATATGTTTAAGGACTATTTCCTTTTCTTTAATAGCATTACGAACAAAATGGAACTTAGGTTTTTTAGTATATTGGATTGCAGCAGTGTTATCGCAATACATTAATACTGGATCATTTGCTTTAGAGGATATGTTGAGATCTTGCAGAAAGGCTCTCAACCAGATTGCGTTTTTTTTTTTTTTTTTTTTTCTACAAGGCAACTTGATACATACTCTACCTCCTTGGTACACAGTGCAATGCAATCTTTTTTCTTACTACACCAAGAAACTGCTCCACCTCCCAAAATAAATGCAAAACCAGAGTTGGACTTAGACTCATCTACATCACCACCCTAATCTACATCTATGTGGCCCTTTAACTTCAAATCTCCACCTTGATAGCATAGGATTAGATCAATCGTACCACAAAGGTAACACAAGATTCTTTGCACTACTTGCCAATGAGTATGCCCCGAAACACTTTGATAACGAATTACAAAACTAACCGCGAAGCAATGTCAGGCCGTGTACGTAACATAACATACATTAAGCTCCCTACTGAACTTTCATAAGGAACTGTACTCATTTTTGCTTTCTCATTTTCAGTTTTAGGACACTGGTCAATGCTTAAGGTTAGACCCTTTTCGACTTGAGTATCAACGGGTTTAAAATTTTGCGTTAGGAATCGCTCTAACGATGTCTTCATGTAGGATTTTTGGCTGAGACCAATTAGCCGTTTTAAACGATCTCTATTGATTTCAACACCAAGGACAAACTTGACTTCACCCATATCCTTCATCTCAAAAGTGAAGGATAGCCACGCCTTAGTGGCATTGATCATTTCCATGTCATTTCCAGCCATAAGTATGTCATTTACATACAAAGTAAGAAACAAATTCCTTTGTTTGTTTTCTTGACATACACATAATGATCTTCATCCACAACGCTTAAGCCAATTGTAGTTATAGCTTCATGGAAGATGAAGTACCAATGCCTAGATGATTGCTTAGGACCATATATAGATTATTTGAGGCGACACACCTTACCTCATTTCCTTTTGAGACAAACCTAGTGGGTTGATCCATATGTATTTGTTCTTCTAACTTTCCATTGAGGAACGCGGTCTTAACATCCATTTGAAATAATTCCAAAGTCTGATAAGGTTAAGAAGGGGTTGCAACTTCAGGTAGATGCAGCTAGGAAGAAGGTGGAAGATGTTAACCTGCAGCTAGAGGGTAAACAGAAGAAATTCGAGGAAAAGATGAAGAAGAAGAGTGATGCCTTGAAAGCCAAGGATGAAGAGCTGAAGAAGAAGGACAAGGAGGCGGTAGACCTGTATAAGAAGTTGGTTGAACTTGAGAATGAGAACAAGAACATTGAGGCTGAAGTTACTCTGAGAATTAAGGATTATATGGCTAACAGTTTCTTGCTGAGAAAGTTTGAAGGAGACTTAGGTGTGAAAAAACTTCGATAGCTAGTTGATTATTATTTGACTGTTGGCTACATCAGGGACCTAGTATCTGGTGAAGCAGACCCTAGGGAACTTGAGGCTACAAAGTCTACTGCTGACTCTTCTCCAGGTAATCAGCCCCAGTCTTCACCTGAGAGGGTTGATGAGGATGAGCAGAAACCTGATGCTTGATCCGTGATGTTTTTTGCTTCCTAGGTTTTCGATGTCTGTTATCAGAATAATTTTTTGCTCTTTTTGGACTTTGTTTTACTTTTCTTGTGGGAGCGAAGGTTTTGACTTTACATTTTTTGCATTTGAACATTGCATGTTAATTGTCTTTGAGCAATCGTATGATACCTTAGCTTTGCTTTGATTTCTTTGGCTTGCGGATATGCTTTGTCTTTGCTTTTGTTTCTGTGAATCTGCGGTGTCTGGCGCTCAGGCCCGTAGTTGCTTTGTTCATTGAGTAATCTGGATTTGTACCTGTATCATAAGGGTTAGAGGTGGCCGTTGGCATAGCCAACAGCCCACCAATGCTTAAGTCAGTACGAGTTGTGGAAACTAAATGGACAAAGGCAAGGAATGTGAAATTACTCTTGCTTCTCGTGTCATCCTGTTACTTTTCAGATTGCCTCTGGTTATCTATTTGTGTTCCTTTGATTCTGCAAAATGACAGGTTAGAGTTGGTCGTTGGTGCTGCCACCAATGACCCTTCGAAGCTTAAGTTAGTATTGATCTTTTTCCGTAGGTGAATTAAGAAAGGAAATATGTACAAGCACACTTTTTTTTTTACTGCATGAACGAAAACTCTAGAAGTGATAAAGTTTCAGATGTGCTGCATTACAGCTTCTGGGTACCAGCTTACCATTCGTTGTAGCTAACCTGTAGGCCCCTTTGCCGATGACTTCTACGATCTGGTATGGGCCTTCCCAGGTTGCCCCTAACATACCTGCGTTGAGCTCTCGGGTGTTTTGGAAAACTTTCCTCGAAATCCAATCTCCCACTTTGAACATCCTAGCTTTGACATTTTTGTTAAAGCTTCTAGCTACCATTTGCTGATAGGTAGCCATCCTTATGTATGATAGGTCTCTTCGTTCCTCCGCGGTATCTAGGTCATGTGACAGCTCTTCATTGTTGCGCTCTGGTGTCATCAAGTCGTATCTAGCTGTTGGAGTGGTGAATTCTGTAGGTAGTACAGCTTCACATCCATAGACCAATGAGAAAGGCGTTTGACCTGTGGCGGTTCTTGGTGTAGTTCTGTTGGACCAAAGGATTCTTGGCAGCTCTTCTGCCCTTTTGCCTTTCTTGTCCATCAGCTTCTTTTGTAAAGACCCAATGATAACCTTATTGATGGATTTGGCTTGCCCGTTTGCTTAAGGATATTTGGGCGTCGAGGTGACTAACGTGATGTTCCATTTGTCGAAGAAGTTTCTGGTTGGGGCACTTATGATTTGGGATCCATTGTCACACACTATTTCAGATGGTACTTCGAACCAGCAGATTATGTTAGTCTAGATAAAGTTGATAACTTATTTGTCTCTGACCTATTGGAACGCATCTGCTTCAATCCACTTAGAAAAATAATATGTTAGAGCCAACATGTAGACCTTTTGTCCTGGGGCAGCGGGTTATTTACCTACTATTTCCATCCCCCATCTCATGAAAGGCCAATGTGTCAAAGTGGGATGCAGAGGCATGGAGGGTTTAAGAGTAATACCTGAGTGTCGTTGACAGATATCACATTTTCGTACATACCTGTGAGCGTCCTCTCGCAGAGTTTGCCAGTAGTACCCATAGGTGAGTATCCTGTTGGCTAAGGTTCTTCCAGTTGAATGGGCTCCACACTCTCCATCGTGGAAATCTTTGAGGATCTGCTTGTAGCCATCTTCCTTTATGCAGCGTTGCAAGATGCCCCTAGTTGATTTTTTGAATAGGATACCTTGGATAATCGTGTATCTGTTGGATTTAAACCTGAGTGCTCTTGTTTCTGCTTTGTTTTCTAGCAATGTGTCATGTTCCAAGTAATCAAATATGGGTTACATCCAACTGGTTGGGTTGGTCACAGGTGCAATGAAATTGGGTTCTTCAGTTTCAATCTTAACAGGTTGGCTCGGAGTAGGGGTGGGTATTCTTGGATTGTCTGGATCTGGTTTGACAGGTTCTGGAATGCTAGGTTTAGTTGGTTGGTTGGCTTTGTGAACGGCAGAAGCTAACAAGTGGATCAAAGGGATGGAGGAGAATTTGGATTTTCTTAAGGCTGATCCTAGGTTTGCTAGAGCGTCTTCTTGTGTGTTTTTGTCCCTAGGTATTTGCTTTATGGTGAAGGTTGAGAATTTGGTTGCTAGGGATTTGGCGAAGTCTAGGTATAGAACCATCTTGGAGTCTTTGGCTCTAAATTCACCGTTCATCTGACTTGCTACCAGGAGGGAGTCACAGAATACCTGCAGGTTAGTAACACCTAGGTCCTTTGCGAGATTCATACCTGCAATCAACGCTTCATATTCTGCCTCATTGTTAGTAGCTTTGAAATCACAACAAATAGCTTGTACCATCATGTCCCCCTGTGGCAACTTAAGAACTACACCGAGACCTGCACCTCGAAAGTTAGATGAAGCATCTACATAGAGTATCCAGGTACCTGGGTTATGGACTTGGTTGATCTGTTCAGATTCTAAGGCGGCTTGTTATTCAAGATCAGGGCTAAAGTCAACCACAAAGTCGGTTAGCACTTGTGATTTGATAGCTGTTCTTGGTTCGTATGTGATACCAAATCCGCTGAGCTCAATTGCCTATTTGCTCATTTGACTTGTTAACTCTGGTCTGCATAAAACAGCCTTCACAGGGTAGTTAGTTTTCACCACTATTGGGTGAGTTTCAAAATAGTGGCAAAGTTTCCTGCTAACTACAATCAGTGCTAATACTAGTTTTTCAAGAGAGGAGTTCCTGGTTTCAGCACTAAGGAGAGTTTTACTTACGTAGTAAATAGGTAATTGCTGACTTTCAGCTTCCCTTACTAAGACAGCACTAACAGCTTGGGTGTTGACTGCGAGGTAAAGCTGTAAAGACTCTCCCTCAACAGGTTTAGATAACAAAGGTGGCGTCATTAAATACTGTTTAAGGTCCCGTAGGGCCTTTTCGTGATAATCAGACCAAGTGAAACATTTATTTTTCTTTAGGACGTTGTAAAATAGGTGACATTTATCTGATGACCTCGAAATAAACCTATTTAATGCAGCTACTCTACCTGTTAATTTTTGCACCTCTTTCAGGTTTCTAGGTGATTGAATATCAATTACAACGCGTACTTGGTCTAGGCTAGCTTCGATTCCTCGTTGAGTGACTATGTAGCCCAGAAACTTACCTACATCTACTCCGAACGAACACTTGGATGGGCTCAGCTTCATTTTATACTTCCGGAGGATGCTAAACGCTTCTTCCAAATGGTTCACATGATCAACTGCTTTCTTGGAATTCACCATCATATCATCGATGTAGACTTCCATGATTTCCCCCAGTTGGTCTTTGAACATTTTGTTAACTAGCCTCTGATAGGTTGAACCTGCATTCTTCAAACCAAACGACATTACTTTGTAGCAGTAGATTCCTTTATCTGTCATGAAAGCCGTCATTTCTTGGTCGTCCAGGTGCATCAAGATCTGGTTATAGCCGGAATATGCATCCATGAAGGTGAAGAGTTTGTGTCCAGCTGTTGCATCTACCATGGAATCTATATGAGGGAGCAGGAACGGGTCTTTGGGGCACGCTTTATTCAGGTCTGTGAAGTCGATGCAGACTCTCCAGGTTCCATTCTTCTTGCTGACGACAACCACGTTAGCTAGCCAATCTAGATATTTAATTTCCCTTATCTTCCCGGTATCTAGCAGCTTCTGAACTTCTTCATTGATGATCTGATTACGTCCTGGGGCGAATTTACTCCTTTTCTCCTTTACCGGCCTTACGCTGGGATCCACATTCAACTTATGGTGATGATTTCGGGGCTGATTCTGACAGGTTAATAAACGCGTCGTCAAGTTGTCTATCCCTAGATCAAATACAATTTATACAACCTAAACAAACCTAATACGAGTATAAGGCAAGCATAGGGGTCGAACCACAGGGAACGGATAAACACCACCAAATGTTATCGACAATTACGCTAGTCCGGAATAGGAGATAAATAAACTAAAGTCTAAAGATGCTAAAACAAGAAATAAAACATTAAGGGAAATGGTTTAGGTATAACGTTCACTTGAACATAAACAAAGGTATAGAAATTGAATTAATTATGAACTAAACATGCTTGAATATCGAAGTAAAGGATCCAATCTAGCCACCTTCCGGGGTCAATTGGCTTCTCCTAACATAGCCTCTATGTTTCCACATTAGAACCATACACTAGGAGGTACTATTAAATAACAACCGATAGTAATGAACCTTAACTAAGTTAACTTCCGTTCCTTGTTAGAAAAGATTCACCTTTAATCAACCAACAATGTGCACTTGCAAGAAGATTAAAGAAAATCAAGCATATAAAGACTTTAATCACAAATAAATCAATTCTAAACCCTAGAACATGCTCAAGATCCAACTACACCACAACCATCCCCTTAATGGGGAAATTACTTAATAATCATGCTAATAACAATATTAATTAACAAATAATCAAGAATAAATGATTACAAGCAATACCAACAACTAAAATAATAATCAAAATAAAGCAAATAAAAATAGAGGAGAGAGAGTTAGAGATTCTCATTGATTGAATGTGAAAATCTACAATCAACATGATCAATCTTCCTCTTCAATATCCAAGCTCAACAATGGTGAAACCCTTACTTTCTCTCTCTAAACTACTCTAATTCAAACCTAAACCTAGAGAGAGAAGCTTTCCTAAAAACTAATTAGAGAGTTGAATAAAATGGTAATTGTTTTTTCTTCCTCCTTCTAATTACCCCAAAATTGGGTATTTAAACTAAGCTAAGATTACTAAGTAAGTAAAAGAAAATAAAAGAAAGTAAAAAGGAAAGATAAAATAAGAAAACTAATTACAAAAAAAAAAGAAAGAAATAAGAAAAGGGAAACGAAAAAGAAAGTAATAAAAATAAAAGAAAAAGAAAAGGAAATAAAATAAACCCACAAATCCCCGAAAAAAACATTAGACCCCTCCTTCCTCTTCTTCTTTCGAATTTTCTTGGCTGCTTGAGCTTCATCACCACTTCACACCATCATCACCGCACATTATCATCACAAATCGAAGATCAACGGCTATCACCAAGCTTTAATTGTTTGATCTCATTAAATATCATGTGCAAGGCTCGTGAAGTGGTTTGGTCAAACCATGGGTTGGTGCGGCCAAACTACGGGGTTGGTTCGGTCCAACCATGGGTGAGTTCGACCACACCTATTCAATTTAAACAACATTAAAAGTTCCTGACTGTTTTCGACTCTTTTTGCATTTCGATCGAACTCCAAAATGGTTTACCCGAACACGATTAATTTGTAATTTCATCTGATTTTGCTCTACTTCTTGCGCGAATTGGTAGGGTGGTGGCCGGAATCGGCGCGGCTGCTGCTTTAATGGATGCTAGGCTGGTGGTGAAGTGGATGTGACTTGGTGATTGAGAATGGTGGTGCGGCTGTGACTGTTGGTAATTGGTGGTTGCGCGGAGAGGTGTATTGAGGTGGCTGGGGGTCTGGTTGTGGTCGATTGGTGGTTGATTGTGGGTTTGTGATTGGGTTGATTGGAGATGCTGGTGGCTGTTCGCAGGTGGTTGCGGGAGCTAATGAGTTGGTGTGAAATGGTGGTGTTTGCTGCAAGTTGAAGCAGTGAGGGAAGGTGCGGCATCAATTGTTATGTTAGGGTGGCGAACAGGTGATTTTAGTGGTAGATTGGAGGTGAGGGAGAATTGGAGGGCTGAAAGGGCTGCTCTGTTTAGTGAGAGAGACTGATGGAGTCGGGGAATGGTGTTAAGGGTGGCTGTAGGTGGAGATGTTGTTGATTTGTGTGGTGAAGGGTAAGGTGAAATGTGGGGTGCAGGATATGGGCCAGCAGCAAGTAGCAGTTTGGGGCAGCAGCTATGATACTTGGCTTGGACACATTTGACTCAAACCCTGAATTTCGAACTTGATTTGAACATGGAAATCGAGCGTCAACCCGAACACACCTACAACCAAAAATCAAACACGAGGGGATTATCAAAAGATAAAATTAAATAAAATAAAATAAGATAAATAAAGTAAATAAAATACTAAAACTAAAGAAATAATAAAATTAAATGAAATAACATAAAATAAAGAAAACAAACTAGAAACTAAAAGAAAATAAATAAAAAGAGAGAAATTAGGAATTATTAACTAAAAATACGAAAATAAACTAGAAACCAATTAAATAAAGAAATTAAAATAAAACATACTAAAACTAAGAAATAAACTAGAAACAATATTAAAAAGAAAACAAGAGAATAAAAGGGAAAATAAGGGAAAATAAACACGAAAATAACTCTAAAACTACTCCCTAAGAGTGACATAAATGTCACTCATCAGATTCCCTTCATATCTTGATGTGACCATGCGAAGCAATCTGAATTTTCTCTGAGGCACTTGATGATAGCTTCTTTCTGTTCCGCCGCCAATGCAGCTCCGAATTTAAGCTTTTGTTCTAGCTTTGACTCATCCAGCACGATTTCATCTAATTATAACTCATCTAGACGCTTGGGTGCTAGACTTTGTTGTAATTGCTAGATGGCAGGGCCATGAGGTTTCAGGGCGAGCTGGTAGCATTCTCGCGCTTGCTTTCTGTCTCCTTCGACTACTGCTATTCCCCATGGGCTTGGAAACTTGAGCAGCTGGTGATAGGTAGATGGGATGGCTTTCATTTTATGGATCCAAGGGGTTCCTACTATCATATTATAAGCAGTTTTGCAATCTATCACGTAGAACTTGTTCATCATGTTGATTCCTTTGAGCAGCGTTGGCACTTGGATTTCTCCCAGGGAATTCATAGGTTTGCCATTAAACCTAACTAGAACGGTGGACCTCTTGGTGGTATCTGACTCTTTGAAGCCGGCTTGATCTAGGGCGTCTTTGAAGATTATGTTGGCCGAACTCCAATTATCTACCAATACTCTTTTCATCTTGTAGTGACCCACATGGAGGGAGATTACCAAGCAATCATGATGCTCGGGCTCATTGAACCTACTCTCATAGAACACAACTGCCATATCATCTAGCTTCTTTTCTTCACTTCTTGGATAAGTTTGGGGGATGCTGGACGCTGAGGTGCCAACTATTGCTATACGCTTTGCATTGGAGTAGGTTAGACCGCTGATGCTAGATCCTCCTGATATTGCTTAAATCACAACACCTGGGGTGGGTGAAGCTGGTGGACCTAGCAAGGATTCCCTCTTGATTTCAGGTCCTTTTCCTTTCTTTCCTAGGAGGTCTTTTATATAGCCCTTCTTGAGCAGCCAGGCTACTTCTTTATTAAGACTATTACACTCGTAAGTCCTATGCCCATGATCTCCACGGTACTCGCACCATCTTGATTTATCTTTCCGGTGCTCAGGCTTGTCGCTCTTCCTAGGCCACCTCAGCGGTTGCCCAATATCTTTGAGAGCGTTCACCACTCCCACTTTATTAGTATCGAAACCATATGAGCTGATATATGGGTGGTATTCTATTGCTGGCCAGCTAGGGCTTTCACCTGCTTTTGGCTCGGATATGTTGTTGACATTGCTGCGCCTTGGCTGCCACCTACCTTGCCGGGTTCCGGAGTTTTGATTGCTGAAGGATTGGTTCCCCGAATACCTTGATGGTCTCCTTTCAACCCCATTTCTGGCATGTTCATCCTCTTCTACACGGGCTTCAGCCATTGCTCTAGTTCTAACTTCTTCAAACGAGGAGCAAGGATATCTTGTCAGCTCATAATATAATCTGGATCTGTAATTTAGACCTTTGTGAAAAGCTTCAATAGCAGTTGAGTGGTCATAGTTCTTTATGCTGACCATTTCTCGATTGAACCTATCCCAGTATTGCCAGGTTGTCTTATTCTGCTTCTGAACGATTCGATACAGGTCACAGCTTTGCTTATCCAGCTCTCGGCTGGTAGCGAATTGCTGGTAGAATTTGTTCACCAAGCTGGAGAAGCTGGCGATGGTACCTGGCTTTAGATTGATAAGCCATTGGAGTGCAGGTCTTGATAGAGTAGCGCCAAAGGACTTGCACATGGTGGGTTCAATTAGCGCCAAAGGACTTGCACATGGTTCCATCGTACATATTTTGGAAGGAGGGGATGCTCAGCTTTTTGGGAATACACACTTTAGTAATCTCCTCCACGAAGGGGGATTCAGCGAATCCATCGCGAGATTTATAAGCCACAAGTTTAGGAGCACCTGGTAGGCGGGTTAGGATTTTCATCATTTTCCGATTTTCGGCTTTAATTATGGCAACTTCCCTGGCCATAGGGTTGGGATCCCCACCAGATTGTTCCTCATTACCACAAGATCCTTCTCTCTCATCTTCACCTCCAGATTCATCGAAGGATACTAGGGTGAATTGGGGTATGTCATCGATTTTTACCCTCTTCTTCTTATTGCTCCTGACAGATTCGAGTTCCTTGGACAACTTCTCCAGGGATGCTTCAGATTCAGCTTTGAGCCTCGCTAAGGTTGCTTGAGACTCTTCTTCGAGCTTCTGGCTTCGCTCTATGGAGGCTTTCAACTCTTCTCGCAATTGCTCGGTTAATGCATTTGCATTTGGATCAGGATCTTCTCCCATGATGAAGGATAAACCGAATTATCTAACTGTATCCCCACAGACGGCGTCAAACTGTTTTTGTCAAAAAGCTGATTGCCTAGTTCGACCTGGGTTACGATAGCTACAACTAGATTAAATTGAAGAAAATTGCTAAATTGAGATCTACAAAAAGGAAAAAGGGTAAAGGGGGAGAAGACACAAGAGATGATGGCGCAGAAAACCCCAAGAACAAGGGTAAAACCTGCGGGTGGCTATGAGTCCACTAATCCACTAAGTGTTTAGGTTCAATAGATTACAATGTAGCCTACAGATTATTAATTAAACGATAATAATGCGATAATGCTATGATTGTGCGTAGTAGTAAGGCTCTTATATTTTTTTGATGCCTTTTACAATGATCATGGCTACTCTTATATAATAGGAAAGCATTCACAAGACCTTCAACGACTCTTCCACTCAATCCCTAGGAATCCGGAGTTGAGGGCCAAAGCTGCTCCTATTCTTTCTCCACGCTTCCAGGTCAAATGCCATCAAGTTTGAATTAGTCTCCCTCAACGGCCAGGGTGCTGGGAGTAGCTCCTATTTTCTCAGATAGGATTTATATCCCACTCTACTCAAAGATTCCTGGGAATATTCCTCGAGAATATGCTCAGCCTGCTTGGTTTTCGGGTGTTAGCTTCATAGCTTCCTTCAACCTATAACCCGTTAACCTGTAACCTGTAACCTGACTACCTGTAGAACATAAGAATCTTGGGATGAAAATTCTGGCACATCAATGATTACATCAACGATTCTAAACATAGTTCAATAATTCATATTCGGTCAACCCCTTAGCTTACCATTGTCTTCCCCATATAATTTAAGCTCCAACAATGGCGATTTCAAACTCTCAAAAATAAAGTTCAGATTGATAGTTTATTTCTATTTAATTGTCGTTTGTATTTGGTATTGAACTTTCAGATCTATTACTTCTCAAATTATCGTGATTATACCGCTCGTACATTTTTTTTTTTTTTGTGTTCCACCCGATTCACCCTTTGGACTAATCCAGATTTGGGATAAATTTTAGGTGATTAGGTTCTAGTCCCCCCCCCCCCCAATTATTGTTGCGGGGGATCAAACATGGGTCCTCTCTAGTATAGTCCCAATCACCACTATACCAACAATCAATTGGTTATACCGCTCATACTTTGTAATGAGCTTTATTTTAGGAAATCATTTTTAAATGCATATTCCTAATTATTAATCTTAATCTCGTTACATCTAATTGATGTATTTTTCTCCTAAAAGCCATTTTTTTTAAAGGTAAGAAGAAGGACTTTGCTAAGTGGTTATCGCTTGAGAGTAGAGAGAAGGTAAGAGAATCCCCTTTTATTCCCAAGCATTTTGTAGTTGGTGGGGTTCAAACTTGTCACCTCCCCACCGACTAAAATTATGGGATTTGGTTGCTTATATAATAAAAAGGATGAACATGTATATCGTATGGCTTTTGTTATTTTTATCTAAACATGCTTATTGTACTTTTTTTTTTTTAATTATTATATTTTTTTTATAAAAAAGCATGCTTATTATATTTATAGTGTATGCTTGATGTATCTACAGTTAATGCTTGATCGATGTATCTACTCTTAAAGCTTATTTATGATAAAGGTATGGTGGACAAAAAGCTAGATTTTATTTTAAACCACTAATAAAATCAAATCAATAAAACAATTCATCGTCTTAGTTAAATTTTAATCATGATAGATGCAAAATATAAATTATATATTTAATCTAATTAATAGTGATATATTGCAATACATTGCTTTAGTAGTACATAGTGATACGCATTGTTTAACATAGAATATTCAAACCCCTATAATAATGATCGAGTAGTCCTCATAATACTTATCGAGTAACCCCTTATAACACTGCCCAAATAACCCTATAATACTGGCAAAGCAACCTCTTTAACACTTATCAAATAACCCCTATAACACTAACAAAATAACCTCTATAATGACTGGCCACACGGTGTGGCCGAACACATGTAAGAATTTGTGATGAAAATTATATTTACTCATAAAACTCAGTTTAACTACTACTACTACTCAGTTTAACTACTACTATAGATTGATAATTAATCAGATTGAGTTTGTTGATAATCACACCAAAATACTAAGGTTCAATCTGAAATGGAAGAAAATTGCTTATCTCATAATACAAATTATACTATTTCCTCTAATAATAGCTTCATAAATAATTGAGTTCATTCATAGTTTTGAAAATTGCAAGAGTGTGATATGATATTTTTGATATTCAAGTATTATACCTTGCGGAACGCACATAAAATATTATATTGCTCCTTACAGATTTGTCGTGTAAGAATAATACTTAATTCCGTTCGAGGAATGCGCGATTGGATTGAATAATGTCGACATTGTTATTTCAAAATATCTTTGTACGTAGTCAACGTGTAATCTATGCTTAATCACAATCAAAGGATTACATGCTTTATATATTTATTAAATACTTAATCCTCTCACAACCAATCTATTACATTTATTTAGAATTGATATAGATAAAGTTGACAAAGAGAAAGAGATAGATGAAGTTTTTAATTTCCTTTTTTTTTTAATCACAATCGAAGGATTACATGCTAGGTAACTAGTCTAACTACTATAAATAGAACTAGTTGTGACTGGAACAAAATAATAAGAAGTGCAACAAAAAAAAAAAAAAAAAAAAAAAAAAAAAACGTAGTATTAAGTTTTAAGATTAAGTGTAGAAAAAATGGTGAGTGTCTCGTCTAACCTGCTGATTGCTCCCGTTGTTTTAGCAATGTTATTCTTGCTCGGTACTACAACTGGTATGTACCTATTTTATACGTTACGTACATATTTAATTAGTATGTATTACGTCTTGTATATATATTAATTCTTTCATAAATCGTAATTCTATAATCATACATATATATTATAATGAATATGAATTATGCAGCTACAATGGTTGAAAAGATGCCAACAACTACTTCCAAAGAAATGATACCTGTGATGGTAATCAAAGAAGTGGTAATAGTAGAACAGCCGAAAATCGATTATATCGGAAGCCGGAAAATGAATATGATGATTATGCAACCACATACTCGTGTGTTGGATGCTAAAAATACAAAGCAAGTCACAACCAGTAACACCGGCCAAGTTATGAAGTGTTCAAAAATAGGCGAACAATGTAGTTTTTTACTATTCTGTTGTGCAGGTACCAGTTGTGTTTCAAATTCATTTTGGGATAAGCCGGTTTGTAAGAAGGTTTAAATTTGTTCCGTACTTCGTATATCATTAAGAACCTCTCAGATGCCTCAGCTTGTACACTTGCCGAGCTATTTCTTGCCTTTGTTGTTTTTAATGTATGTACTATGTCATCAGCTACTACCTAGCTTTCTAAGCTATTAAGCTATGTGTATTATGCTTTTGTTTTTGTTTAATCATGATCATGAATAATGTATTTCTATTTTATGATGGACCCTAATAAATTGTACTGTGTGTGATTTTCAGCAGTTGTTTACAAAAATTCGTCGTTTGATTTTGGTCTTTTTTCTATAGTAAGCGCTACAGGTTCAGGATATGGTTAACAAGTTTATTATTAAAATACAAATTATCAAACTACATGAATATGATGTCGATGTTAAATTTCGAAACAATATGAAATGGACCTGGACAACCCGAATAAGGAGGAGGAGAGTTTGGTCCACAAACAAGGCTTTGGAGCTTCCACACTAAAACCAATTGGCAATAGTAGGAGTAACTCCTCTACCTTATAAAGTGGAACTACCTCTCCTCTTTCTCTAATGTGGGACACTCACAAGTGGGATACAATGAGTTTCAACACTCCCCCTCACTTGTGAGTGTCCTTAGAACTTAGAGCACACCAGAAGGTACAATATAAATCCTCTTTGGGAATGAACATCCAATAGAGGCCCCTTAACCAGTGGCTTGACAAATGCCCAGTTATAAACGGGCCAACAACAAACCTGGGCTCTGATACCATGTTAAATTTCGAAACAGTATGAAATGGGCCTGGACAACCCGAATAAGGAGGAGGAGAGTTTGGTCCACAAACAAGGCTTTGGAGCTTCCACAGTAAAACCAATTGGCAATAGTAGGAGTAACTCCTCTACTTTATAAAGTGGAACTACCTCTCCTCTTTCTCCAATGTGGGACACTCACAAGTGGGATAAAATGGGTTTCAACAGTCGAATCCTAAACCAAATTTGATCAACACCTAACAACGCTAACATTAATAAGATGCCGCTTGTCTCTACTTTTATATTGTATTGTATACACTTTCGCCAAGTTTTGTGCTTCATTCGATGTGAATCAGGACAGTGCAGAACTTGAACTTTAAGAATAAGTCCATTAAATAAATATGATAAACAGGCTCTGATCGCACCCAATACGAGTTTGTAATTTACAAGTTGTTAAGATAATGATTAGGAAATATTGTATAATATCTTTAGCATTTCTAGTTATGTTAATATTCTATCTAGTCTTATTCTTAATTAAGTTAGGGTTAGGAATATCTTGTGAAATTATATATATTCTTCAATTGTGAATGAGAAAGCTAAGCCGTTATACTTAATTTGACATGGCATCAAGAGCTAGGTTTAGGTTCCAATTTTGAAAAAAAAATCAGAATTTTTTTTCCAAACAATCGTGAGAAAAGTTCAGTGAGATGCAAAGGACGATGAACCGCAGCAGCCACCATACGTGGATTTGGATTACCACCTAAGGTCCGCGATCATCCGAGAATCATCATTACTCCGATCAAGTTGAAGGGTTCGAACTACGATTAGTGGAAGTTTGGGTTCATGGATGGTTCCATCACGGAACCGAGTGCTGATTCACCTAAGTACAAACTCTAAATTGCGATCAATTCCATGTTAGTTTCATTGAAAAACAATACTCTTGATGATGTGCTTCGATCGACGATTGAAGACTATGATGTGGTTAGTGCCTTCGATACATCTACCACAACGTTATTGTGTGGTTAGTGGGACTCCTTTATCAACTCAAACAAGACTTGGGTGCTTGCAAACAAGCATCCATCGAGTCAGTGACAGATTATTTTAGTAGATTGTCCAAGTTTTGGAAGGAATTTGTACAAGCAATATTGCAGAGTTCTACAGTGTTGTAACACCCCAATAATTCTCTCCTTAAACCTGTGGGTATCATGAACAAAATCCAAGAGAATTACTGGTTTTCTACCGCCACGTGTTCAAACGTTAAGGGTATATTAGAAATTAGCAGCGGAAAAACTAAATCAGTTATAAAGTTTCAAAACCAACAAACAAAACCAGATTAAGTCATACAACTCGGAATCATTAAGGCCCTTATTCAAAATCCAAACTAGAAGAAGTAGTATAAAAATAAAACTGAGTTTAAATTAATTCAAAGGTTAGTAGCAAATTAAATTGTGCAAAGTAACCAACACTCCACTCAAAATCCCACAACCTTCACTAGTAGAATAAACGTAATGGCAAGCGGTTCAAACCCCCTAATGGGAAGCGTTTTGAACCGCATGTCATTGGGGGGCTTGCCATTAGCCTTTTAAATGGCAAGCGGTTCAGAACCGCTTGCCATTTGTAGTGAAAGGGCAGCGGTTTTGGCGCCAAACCGCTGCCCATTATGGTATAAAAAGTAAATTTTTTTTTTAGTTTTTCCAATTAAATTGAAACACAAACATAATATATGCAAAAACATTAATATTTTTATTAATTAATTGTTGTAATATTACATTTTCATTAAAAAAAAATCAAGCATATTACAACTGATGCTGCTCTTGTTCACCAATCGTGCACATATCACCAGCCGCGCGCACCTCCAGCCGCGGCCACCAACCACCTTAACCTGTATCACCACCACCACCCTATCCCGATTCACAGTATCTGCCAAACAATAAATTGAAAAAATAAACAACAACATGTTACTTAATTTCAGATCTTTTGTGTAAAAAAAAAAAAAAAAAAAAAAAATCAGATCTTAAATTAAAAACAACAAAATTTTAAAGCTAAAAACTCGAAAATTATACACAAACATACCGGGTTCAGATCTTAAATTATACACAAACATAATATATGAAAAAACTCGAAAATTACCAAACCAGATTCCCACCCAAACAACGACCTCCACCCACGAACCTAACCCAAACAACAACCTCCACCAACCACGACCTCCACCCACGACCCCCACCCACCACGACCTCCACCCACGACCCTAACCCAAATCAAATTAAAATAAAAAATAAAACTAAAATCGAAATAAAAAATTAGAAAAACCATCGATCTAACCCGATTTTGGCTTCAAATTATGGTTTTAAAGGTCAAATTCGACCATAAAAACTCTAGATCTAGAGTATTCATGGTTGAATTTGACCTAAAAAACTTATACACCCACATGCATGCACGAATTTGCTCAAAATTGTTCGAAATTTGGTTGAAATTATCCTCGAAATTAGCTCAAAAATACCCAGTTATGTTCAAATTTGATGAGATGAGAAAAAACAAAGAAAAGAGAAAATGAAAGAAGAAAGGGGCGAATTAGAGGGAAGAGGAAAGAGAGGAAAAACGAGAGTAGAAAGGGCAAAATAAAAGAGGAGAGAGAGAGAGAGTCAGGGTAAGGAAAGAGGAGAAGAGAAATAAAAGAGGAGGGGTAAAGCGTGTTTTAGGGTTTATTTTTAATTGGCAAGCGGTATAGGGTTGAACCGCTTGCCAATATATCTAATGGAAAGTGGTTCAACCCCAAACCGCTTGTCATTATATATATTGGCAAGCGGTTCGCGCCAAAACCGCTTGCCATTTCATATTACAGGTTTTTTTTTTTTAAAAAAAGGGTGAATGGTAAGCGAATTTTTAAAACCGCTTGCCTTTTGAGGCTTCCCATCACTTTTTTTCTACTAGTGCTTGATGCGAATGCTGAATGTGTAAGAACCTGTGGTTAATCTGCTCCCCAATATTACAAGTGTAAAAATTGGATCGTCACAGGGTCATTGAAAGGCGAAGGCCATGACCAAAGAAAGACACACAAAAGCACGCAATCAACAAAGCTAAATACATACGAGCTGCGCAATATAATAAGAAATCTCTAGCATGCTACTAATAATCAATCATCACGCATCATCAAATTATAGACTCAACTCATGACTCAGCTATCAGTTTTACTAAGACTTCACTAGTTAATAGTAGCTAACAACCATGATTTGTCTGCACTAGACAAAGGTGGAGGAGGTTGACTACTCGCAAAAACGGTCCACATAGGCTTTCCAATCCAATACGTCTCAAACTTGTGAACATTACTTTCATGTAATAATACTTAACGAGGACTTTAATTATAGCGTGGAACTACTTGTTCAAGCCCATATTGTCGCATCAAATGGGAAGGGCAATAAAGGTAAACTTTGAAATACTAGGTATATGACAATAAGGAGTATCATTCGTCCCTACCATCCTAGTAAGCTTCCACCAAGGCACCACCAATCGAATGGAAAATTCTCTCTTTGCAAAGAACACCTTCCAATCATCATATGACATATTTGCAGAGTTATTTTTCTTCCTACAATCTGGATCATTGGGACCATATTTTTCAATATTCACTACGTGAAAAAATGTAATTGGCACCGGTTCAAACCCGGCCTAAGGAACCGGTTTGAACCGGTGCCTATGTGGGGGGTGCCAAAAGTGGTTTAATAAGGCACCGGTTCAAACCGGTGCCAAAACTCGGCCATGGCACCGGTTAACCGGTGCCAAAAATGGTGAACAAATTTTTTTTTGTTTTTTTTGGCACCGGTTAACCGTTGCAAAAATTGCCCAAAAATATATAATTTTTTTTTTTTTTTTGTTTTTTCCATCTAAAAATTAAATAGCCTAAAATAAATAACAACAGCAAAACATAAAACCAATATCAATCATCATCAAAATTTGCAATATATGATCAAAAAAATAATACAACATATAAAAACTTCGACTAGAATATAAATAAAAAAAATTACAATATAAATTAACATTCCAAATTACAATATAAATAAAAAAAAAAAACCCATTCATTCTTGTATCTTGCTTCTTCGATTTCAGATCTAGAATTCATACCTGCACCAATTAAAACCAAAAAAAAATTCGATTAATATAATTAAACTTCGAAATCGATCAAAACAATAACCCAAAAAAAAAAAACTTGAAATCGAAAAAAACCCAGAAAAAAAAAACATGAACTCGAAAAAAAACCCAGGGAAAAAACTTTAAATCGAAAAAAAACCCAGAAAAAAAAATTAAACCCAGAAAAAGAAAAAAAAATTGAAATCGAAAAAAAATCCAGAAACAAAAAAACTTGAACTCGAAAAAAAACCCAGAAAAAAAACTTCAAATCGAAAAAAAACCCTGAAAAAAAAATTAAACCCAGAAAACGAAAAAAAATTTGAGATCGAAAAAAAAGCCAAAAAAAAACTTGAACTCGAAAAAAAACCCAAAAAAAAATTGAACTCGAAAAAAAACCCATGAAAAAAAAATTAAACCCAAAAAACGAAAAAATATTTGAAATCCATTTAAATCCAGTATTCGAATAAACCCAAAAATTGAAAAAAAATTTAAATCGAAAAAACCTAGAAAAAATTAAATTAAATTCGAAAAACCCAGAAAACAAAAAAAAATTAAATCGAAAGAAAATTCGATTAAAATCTGAAAAAAAAACATAATCGAAATTGATTAAAATAAAAAAAATAGATTAAATATTTGATTCTAATTAAAATCGATTAAATTTAAAAAAAACCTAGAAATTCGATTGAAATTGATCAAAACAATAACCCAGAAAAAAAAAAAGAATTTAAACAGATTACAATTTTTTAAAAATCGATAAAAAAAATCAATCAAAACAAAAACCCAGAAAATTAAAACAAATCCCATAAATTCGCAAAGTCATCGGTCTTGCATGTTGTCTTCATAAACCTAGATAGCTTTAGAAGGAGAAGAAGGAGATCGAGAAAGATAAATTGAAAGAGGAGGAGTAGAAGGAGATCGAGATCTAAGGGAGAAAGAGGAGGAGAGAAGAGGAGAGAGAAAGAGGATGAGAGGAGAGAGAAGGGTACTGATCTGATGAGAGGAGAGGAGTATTAGGGTTGGGGGATTTAAAGAGTGGTTCGGTTTTTTTTTTTTTTTTTTTTTATGGATCCGGTTCAAAAGGCACCGGTTCAAACCGGTGGCCTTTAAGTATTTGGCACCGGTTTGAAGTGAACCGGTGCCTTATGTCTTGGTTCATTAACCTGCGCTTTTTTTGGCCTATTTTTGGCACCGGTTTGGCCTGAACCGGTGCCATTTGGGGGTTGCCTTTTTGTATTTATCTACTAGTGATTATTGGGGGCTTTAAAGAGTTCCAAATGCTCCATCAATAAAATCTGCAAAAAAAAAAAAAAAAAAACGCAGATAGTCAGTTGCGAAAAAAAAATGCAGAGGAGCGCCGTGACAAGTCAGAGAACACCGTGTCGAGGCAAACAGTACCATGGCAGGATGCCAGCCACATGTTACGGTGGTTAAGCAGAACGCGGTTTTACCTGCAACAGTACTAGAGAGCCCTTCCAGATGGCTTTTCGGTCATATTTTGCTTCGACTAGACCACTTAAAGTTTCTCCAAGGCAAGTAGGCATATGGGATCTTCCAGATTGAACATGTTCAAGCACAGATGCTAAATTAGCATGTCCTACTCTACTATTTGCAAATAAAAGCTAGCTAAACATGCAAAAAAATATAAGCTCTTCTATGGTATACATGATATGACTTAGAGCCAGGACGATTAAAATATAAATTTGCGAGCTTTTCTTGATATACTTCATTACCCCACACAATTCTATTTAAATCTTGATCTGTCATATTTAGAAGACGTTCAAAATAATGGTAATAATATTCACGTAGAGTAGACATTGCAACGAGATTTCTAGCAGGGAAGCCAAAGATAGCACCAAATTTTTCCGAGGACATACTTAATCATAATCGAACTTGAAACAATGGGTTTTGGAACTCCAATAATCTAAGGCTGCTCTCAGAAAATTATGTTCAATTTCTACATGCCTTGACGCTAATAAACCTCTAGCTCTCTTTTGTCTGCATTAGTCAAAGAATACGACCAGTCACGCAATGTATTATCAAAATTCTGAGACATTATTATTGAAATATGAAGTTCTAACTATTTTATGTTTCGTAATTATGCATATCACAAATTAACTGGTCGTAATTTATAAAAAAGAGTTCAGAAATGCAAAAAAAATATATCCAGATGCACGTGCAAAAACATCTCTACACTGTTTGTGCGCCGCGACACGGTAGGAAATACCGTGACACAGCGGTATCAAACACACATGGCAATTTATACCGTGACCCGACATAGGTCCACGTGTCACGGTGGTCACGTGCTTTTAATTTTTATCCTCGTCCCATTTTTCCAGATTTTTCTTGTGTTTTCCTAGCTTGACCGTTTATCCTTCGAACTCTTGTTTCGGGAGTTTTCTTCCTAATAAAATTCTCCCTTTATTTTATCTTATCTTATTTTTATTTTTATTTTCCTTTAATTTTTGGGAAGTTACAAATCTTGTCCCATTTTTATTTTTCTTTTTCTTTTTATTTGGGGAAGTTGTAAAATTCGTCCCATTTTTATTTTTCTTTTGGGGAAGTTGTAAAACTCGTCCCATTTTTATTTCAGTTTTATTTTGGGGAAGTTGTAAAACTTTTTTCATCTTTTTTCGTCTTTTTTTTGGGAGAAAGTTGGTACCCTCCACTTACGAAAAATAAGGTTTTATTTTGCGTCATTAATAAATACACAATCACACACTGTCAGTCTCAAACACACACTAACATGCACAATAATTGAATAAATAATGTCAAATACATAAAGTGTAAATAAAATATACTAAGTGAGTCATGGAACATAAGTAGTGTAAAGTGTCATTAACCAAGTAAATAATAAAACCCTCGGTCAAAATTCTCCAGATCCAGAGCTAGGATCAGTGTCATCACGAGACCGCGAGTAAGGGAATGGCGGAAAAAATACCCTCCATCATCCAAGTACGAGGAGTAGTGTCCCTACTTGTCCCCACAACTCCAGCAGAAGACATACTAAAAGCAGGTCCTGTCCAGCTGGTAAACTACGTAGACTAACTCCATAATGTAGGAAGAGTCGGTGGAGGCATCGTCCCAGACAATGGAACCTAAAATAAGTTCTGGCTGCAGGAGTAATAACTGGCCTAAACTCAGGCTGTGCATGCTGGAATGGCTGGGAAGAGGGAGGACGTTGCCACTGAGCCTGAAAGTGGTAGAATGGATGAGAAGATCGAGGCTTCTGAGTCTGAGAGTGCAGGAAAGGCTTAGAGGACCGAGGTTGCTGCCAGTGAGTTTCTTGACACGGCTGAGAAGACTAAGACTGCTGCCATTGAGTCAGAAACCCCTGAAATGGCTGAGAAGTCTCCAGGTTGCCGAGACTCAATGCCTCGAGCACGAGCGAGACCTCCATCGCCTCCGTCACTCTTGAAAGACACAAAATGAAAATATATCAGTGATGTAAGAAAAGGTAAACATGGGAAAACAGATGAATATACCTCATGAACATCGTTTGAAACACACTAGTGGAAAAAATGCCATTTGTAACACCCTATTTGTAATGGGCAGTAATTTGTCCGTTACATTAACCTATTTGTAACGGGCAATATAATAGTCAGTTACATTAAAATAGTGTAGCAGTACAAAAAATATTATTCGTAACGGGCAAAATGACGCCTTTTACAAAAATTACATTATTTATAACGGGAAAAATGATTCCCGTTACAAAAATTGCATTATTTGTAAAGGGCAACATTTTGCCCGATACAAATAATTTGTTGTTTGTAACGGACAGTAGTTGCCCGATACAAATAAGTTAAATGTTACTGTACTGTATAATTGTAGGGAATATTTCAAGCATTACCCCAAACTTGAACCCCATTGTGATCATACACTAAAGTACAGTGACGTCCAAAGGAAAAAAACATAGAGCAAAAGAGTCGCCAACAAATTTTAGGAACTTGTAAACCGTTCACGAGGTGAAGGTTACACCCCTTAACAATCCAGGAGATCGTCAACTCCAATAGGTCTTGAACCATGACTGGTAGTTCGGGGATGAAGGTACAAATCCAACCTAAAAGAGATTGAACATGCCCTAATAATAGGCCTCTACTTTATTCTAATCGTAATCATGTGCGCTTTCTGACTAACATGCAATAATCAATAGGTTTACCCTTAAACCTGTTTATCTATGTTGGTTGAATATTAATGCACAAATAAAAATATTATTAGCGATCACTTGAATTATAATCACATTAACCCTAAACAATATTATTAATTATCTTATTAAGCGTGATTACAAGTACAAATTCCCTTTAAACATGCATAAAAGGTGTGATCAAGCAATAACAACAAATAATTAACCAACATAATAATAATAAAATAAAAAAATAATGATAATAATAAAAATAAAATTAATCATCATTATAAAATTATAATCATAATTAAAATAATCATGTTAAAGCATAACAATAGCAAGATCCTAGGCATGATAATAACAAGATTAATAACAAACCCTAGCATGTCACTAAACGATAAAAATCAAAGATTTAACCCTAACATGATACTAACAATCATGAATATTAGGAAGAACATAAAAGGCATCATACTTTTAATCATACTTGATATTAAAGTTACCCTAGACATGATACTAGGAAGATCATAACGCCCTAACATAACATTAGGAATCATAATAACAACCTAAGCATGATTTCTATATCATAATATCAATAATAACCATTTAAGCACTTACTTGAATGCCTCATACCTCTTTCTAATAACAAAATACACACTTTAATAACTTCAAGGAAAATAATAATTAAAACAATTAAATTAAATAATTGAAATAAAGATTTGGGACCAAACCCTTAGAAATTAAAAACCTTTCCCGTGTAGGGAAAAGGCAATTTCGAATGATGCTAGGTGTATCTAGGTCTTGTGAATGCGGAATTTTGTAAGAAAAAGAGTAGGTTTAGAAAAGAGAGAGAGAGAGAGAATCAAGAAATTCTTGATGAGAGTTGATGAATGAAAATTGAGTTTTTAGAAGGCTATTTATAGAGAAAATCAGCCAAAAAGATAGAAAATCGAAATAGAGTTCTGACGCGCAAAAACGAGGTTAGCGCGAGACGCTGACATTAGCGCCAGACGCTAACGCTAGCGCCAGACGCCATTGACTGGCGTTTGGTGCTGATTAAATTTCTGAAGCGTTTTCTGAAATAAGATAGAAATTAACCTTACGGGAGGATAAAATCGTATTTTCCTCAAAAATATTCTTTTATTCTGATTAAAACTCTAAAAAGTCAACAAAAGTCAATTTATCAATGTTAATTGAATTAGGAATGAAAAGAACCTTCTAGAAGAATCTAGAAAACTAAAACCATTCCTAATTGCATTAGGAATGATAAATCTATATTAGGACCTCCCCTAGATCATTGGGCCGCATATAAGGCTCAAACCGGGCCCAGTTTAGTAATTTGGCCATAACTTCCTCAATATTCATCGGAATTTGGCTTATAATATATCGTTGGAAATCTCTTTTCAAGCCCTATACAACTACACTATTATTGAACCCATATCATGGACCAACCAAACTGGACTGCCTGTTTTCTTAAAATAGGTTTTCAAAAACAAAGAGAAGAGAAGAGAAATTAAAACTATCCGCAACACTAGACTTTCCATACTTTCACTTCATTCGATTACGATTCGACGTTAAAGGTACTCATCACCAGGTTTGGTTTTGGGGAGACACAAATGGGTGTCTACAGAAGCCCCCAGTTTGACTGAGTTTGGAGAAACGCAAGTTTCGAAGACGAAAGTCAAAGTAGCGATAGGGACGGAGAATGATTCAGAACGTTCTGCGATCCTAAATCATTCTTGTAACGCCGATACCTGCAAACTAGCATTAATTAAACAGATAAAAGAGTTAAGAAACGCGTATCTTGCACCGTCGAGCACACGACTCTAAAGGTAACCGATTTGCTACTGTATTGTTGTTGTGACGACTTTCCACAATCTAGGGAACCCCATCTTGATGTTTGTTTAACGATCTTCATCAATTTAGGGAACGTCGTCGATCAATGCTGCTGCATCTCGAGCCTCTTCTTGAATCATAGTGACAACCTTTCCAATCATAGCAAAAGTCGTCGAAGACCGCCTCATCACGAACCGTCCTTCTCAAATATTGGTCACAACCTCCACAATCTTAGCGAATGCCGTTGAAGACCGCCCATCTCGTGCTATCTTCTCAAATCTTGGTGACAACCTCCACAATCTTAGCGAATGCCGTCGAAGACCACCCATCTCGTGCTATCTTCTCAAATCTTGGTGACAACCTCCACAATCTTAGTGAATGCCGTCGAATACCGCCCATCTCGTGCTATCTTCCCTAATCTTGGTGACAACCTCCACAATCTTAGCGAATGCTGTCTAAAATAACCTCTCATGAAGTCATCCTCAGTTGTTGCGATAATATTCCGAAGAAAACTTTCGAAGACCAACGCTTGTCGATCCTTAAAGCTCGCTTGAACTTTGCTTTAGCCGGTGCGTCGGCAATTCTACTGCTTGTAAACCAGTATGTCGGTGTCTTTGCTGAGCCAATGCTTAGGCGCTTTAAGCTAAGTGAGACGATCATTCATCAGGTCGATCACTTATTGCGATTGTAATCAAGTCAACTACTTAATCATGTAAAATTGCTTATAGGGGCTAACTGGCGTACCAAGGAACCCGACATTGCTGTATGAGGCTTCGAGCTCTGTCGCTGATGAAATATCTTTGGCGCCGCGATTTTGCTCTGTCGCCAGACGCTGGGATCTAACACCAGGCGCTGAAATCTATTACCAGACGCTAGATGTTGTTGTCTGACGCTAGAGTAGGGTCTTCCCTATTCTGCTTTTACGATCAATGTAATTCCTCTTATCTTGGAGGGATCTCCTGTGTCATATTTGCGTTTTTTTTTTTTTTAAATCCGGGAATGTCCTCGCTTGCTGGGATGCACCTGCATTTATATCTTTGAGCATAGGACTTTGCTTATCTTTCTTTAGGGTTGACCTAAGACTTAATGTTGCTCGACTCATTCACTTGTCGTGACTCAAGGTATGAACTTGACTGGCTGTAATTGACTCGAGGTTGACTCGACTCAAAGTGTTTGACACATGTGTTAGACTCAAATCAAGGTGATATGACACGACATGACTCAATGTGTACATGACTCGTGTGTGCATTGTAATGTGATCGTGCGACTCAAAAATGCAAAAAAGCAAAAAATTTCCGTCATTTTTGTGGAGGGTACCGACTTTCTCCCAAAAAAGAAAGACGCGAAAAAAGAATCGAAGTTTTCGAATGCATGTTGAATGAGCTTAGCCAAATGTTGTTTGATACTATCTCTCAAGGCGCAAGGATTAATCCATCCTAGGCTATCTCAATGGTTGACTCAATGATGAAAGTATTAGGGTAACTTAGGCACGGAGGCTAAGCACTTCATACTTCGTGATGCAATGACAATTATGATTGACGAGTGATGTTGATATGACAAGGCATGCTTTAACATTATGTTAAGATTTCATGACAAAAGGATTCCTAAGGGAAGTATGTTTGGTCATGTATCTGTGATGTGTGTGATAGTGACACTAAAGTTAGGCCGCAAGGGCTAAGTGTATGAAAAGATATTATTGTTAGAAGAGTGAAATAATGGTGACTCTTAGGATAGGTAAGCTAATGATGTAAGGATCAAGCCCCCAAGTCTAGCTCTAAATGAATAGGGATGAGCATTGGAGATCCCTGGATATGATCATCGTGTCAGTGTGTGAATAAGAATATGAATGTATTTTTATTACGGCCGCACCTCGATGTGAGGTTGCCTACGTATCCGTTAGGAATCAGGCCGAACGTAGCTCTAGCTTAACCTTGCACAAGTGTGTGTATACCTCAAAAAGGTCTTTTTAAGGGTTGTAATGTGGTTAGGCTAAAGGTTTGAAGAAGAAGGGGATAAAGGCTCAAGACTCTAGATAAGCCAAAAAAAGGTGTGCAACTTTGCTTTTGGATCTTTGTATTTTTATGCTTGAGTTTCTACTCTTTTTTAGATCTCTTTTCTTGCTTTAGCATTTATTTTATTTTTATAAGTGTGGGCAATCTCGATCATGCGGTCTATCACTCACTTGGCATTCATGTTTCTCAGGCACGATACCGAGCACTTGATAAGAGACGCAATTTGAGACGTGTTTTTATCAAAGATATTTTCATATCAGAGACATTGGAACACTTGCCCCTTTAGTACACTTTTATTTATTTTTTTATTGATTATTTTATTTCTATTGCTTTTTTTTAAAATAACTCAAGCTTTTTTTGTAACTGCATAAGTTACACTCCATCCCATCCCAAGGTTCGGTAGATATGGGTTGAAAAAAATGAATGGTCTATCGTTAAACGAGGCTCAAAGTTGTGTATCAAGAAAAGATTGTATATTTAAAAGCGCGAAAGGTATGATATGGCTACAAGAGGTGCCTCAAATCATCGGTATACCTTGTACTTAATTTGGCATGGATTTTATTTTTATTTATATATTTTTATTAATTTTTTTTTTTGCAATGTAATGAATTGATCATATGCAAGAAAATAAATGCTCATTTTATTAAAAGAAAAAAAGGAAAGAATCTACAAAATTAATCTAAGGGGAATAAAAAGGTACCTATGCTAGACTTATTGGGTAAAGGGTAAATAAAAAAAAAGAAATAGAAAAAGAGGTCACGAAATCTTGTCGTTGAAGCTCGCCTCTTATCTTGTGTTTGCTTTATCATGACTCGCTCTTCTTGTTAGCTGGAGGCATGGGAAGCTTGTTATTATCAATCAAATGTTGGATAGCCTCCTTTAGCTTCCAACAGCTTTCAGTAGCATGACCCCTACCTTGATAGTACTTGCACTTTTCATCTGGATTCCAAGTAGGCAATATTTTTTCAGGTGCAGGATCTTGAATAGGTCCAATGGGAGTAATGAGCCCCTTGGCATGGAGTCGATCGAAGGAAGTGTCGTAGCTCATCCCAATGGGGGTGAAGTCTCTCCTTAGTTTCATCTTAGATCCTTGGTTATCCACGGCTAAAACTTCACTGAGATCAAAGATACTATCATTGTTACTAGAGTGGGCGTTTTCGGAAGAAGAAGGATTGTCGTTCTTTTATCCTTTCCAGCCACCGTGGTTATTATTGTTAGTAGCTTTTTGCTTTGCGAGGTCGTCTTCGATCTCGATACCTATGTCATAGACGGCTCTGAAAGTATTCAAGTTGTGTTGGTATTTTAAGTGCTCTGAATACTTTCCTTGGAGATTCTTGATAAACATCCTCACAAACCCTTTTTCGGTGGGGAGCTCAATCATCTTAGCGGAAGTTTCCCTCCACTTATTGAAGAAAGAAGTAAAGCCTTCATTCTCTTTTTGTATTAGCATTTTAAGTTGTCTATAATCAGTTTCGACTTGGATATTGCATTTATACCTATCAATGAAAGCGTTTACCATCGATTCCCAGGTAGAGGTTTTCTCTTTATCCAGGGAGAAGAACCATTTTTGACAAATGGTTTCAAGAGATAAGGAAAACAAGGAATGAAAGACTTTCTTATCAATCCCCTTAATGTTCATAGTTTCAAAGGCTCTTAAGTGAAGGTAAGGATTATCTATTGCCTTGAATTTTGGGATGTCATTGGCATTGAACTTATGCGGAAGAAGTTCTTTGTCCACCAAGACCCCTTGTGAACTAATGCCTTGAAATTTGTAATCACTAGATAGCTTGCTCTACCTTTCTTGGATGAGGTCCATCTATTGTTGCTTCATTGTATCATTGATTTTAAGGGTTAAAACCTTCAATGCCTCAGTCACGGTAGCCAATTGATTCTTAAGTTCGTTGACTTCTTCTTAAGTTTCCATTATCTTTTTAGCTTTCCTCTTTTGACGATTTGGTTTATCAAAAAGTAATACTTGAACAAAGGTGTTGTCCTTGATTAATCGCCCTTCTCTCCTTGACCAAGTACTGTGGAAAAGAAATTTGGGGATATTCATTGATAATTATTTGACTCAAACTGTTGGACTTAATGATTTTGATGATGACACAACCTCACTTACTTACAAACTAATAAGTGCTTGATTGTTTAAGTGTGTGTTCAGTTACAAAGACCAGGAGAATTAAGTGTCTTGTAAAAATACCATGAGGAACAAGAAGGCCAGAAGCAGAGCTATCCATAAAGAAGAGTTTCTTTTCAGGAATTGGTGCTTCAGAAATGAAGACATGAGAAGAGAAGGTTCCCCTCAGGGAACAGAAGCTTCAGAGAAGAAGCTTCATCAGAGAAGAGAAGTTCCTTCCAAGGAATAGGAAGCCTCGGAGTAGAAGCTTCATCAGAGACATGAAGACTAAAATATATTTTATATTCTAGGATTTATGTAAGTATAAGATATTAAATTTCACTCGAAAAAGCTGTGTGGAATTGGTCTAAGAAGATAAAAATGTGCATGCTAGTTTTTAGGAAGGTGGTTAAGTCTTTAAAGTTTATCTTTTTCTTAACGAAAAAGATTTTATTTTATTTCTGATTTTCGAAATTATCTTTAGAAACTAAAATCTCCCACGTTTTCTAAAAGCTTGCGGCCTACTCCTCCATGATTTTCCTCCTTAATTTTAGGAACATGATCTTCTTAGTGGGTTGAAGTAGTGGCGTTGTGGATTTGCTGCACAAAGAAGTTTTTCCTAAACGAATTTAGGTCTATAAATAGCTGTTTATTTCAGATGGAAAAACTTACCCTTGCTCACATAAGTTTTCAAGCTTTAAATCGAGTTAAGAGTCAAATTCCACACAAGTTAATTAGAGTGGTCTTAATGTTCTTATACTAGAGTTTGATTATCTTTCGAGTTGTAATTTGGGGAATGGGAAAGTTTGAGTGAAATTTTGTATGAGAAATAGAATAGAGAAAGAGAAGTGAGAAAGAGAAGAGAAAAAGAAGAGAGAACAAAGAAGTGAGAAGAGAGAAAGAGAAGAGAAGAGTAACAAGTTGGGTGACTTGTTCCTCGGGGTTTCAGGTTCGTAGAGGAACTTGAGTTTGAGTCTTTAGTTTGTAATAGGACCATTTGCCCTATTATAGTGAAGATTCTTTTCCCAAAATCCCAAGTGGTCGTGGTTTTTCTCCTTGTTAGGGCTAAGGAGTTTTGCACATAAAAATCTCTCTTCCATTCTTTAGTTCCTTTAGTTAATCTTTTTGTTCCTTTAGCTTACTTAATCATAATTCCGCAAAAAGTTTGGCTAAAGCCTCATACTACAATTCAACCCCCCCTTCTTGTAGTATTCATTGAAACAACAATTGGTACCAGACCCTAACTTCTAGGAAAATCAGGAAACCCTGAAGAAGAAAGGTCTTGGAGAAAATGAATACTCATGAAAAGCTCGAGGAAGGATACTCAACTCATAGGCCTCCTATGTTCAACGACAAGTTCTATACCTACTGGAAGAATTGCATGGAGATCTTTATCAAGGCAGAGAAATACCAAGTCTGGAGGGTCATCGAGATTGGTGATTTCGAAGTCACCAAAACAAACGCTCAAAATGAGGTAATCTCTAAGCCTATGTCTGAATATGAGAAAGAGGACTTTGATAAAATGGAAATAAATGCTATGGATGTAAAATTACTCCATTGTGGACTTGGACCTCAAGAACACAATCGTGTTATGGAATGAAAGAAGGCTAAGGAAATCTAGGATTTGCTGCAGATTACTCATGAAGGAACTAATGAGGTTAAACGCTCAGAAATCGATCTACTTATAACTAAGTATGTAAGATTTGAAATGCAGCTGAAGGAAACCATTCAAGAGATGCTAACACATTTTACTAACATCATAAATGAGTTGGTTTCCCTTGGTAGACATTCTTAAAAGTCTTCCACAAGATGAGAGATGGAGAGCAAAGGTGACAGCCCTTTAGGAAACAAAGGACTTTACTAAGTTCAATATTGAACAACTAGCAGGTTCTCTCTTGACTCATGAGCTACACCTTAGAGTCAACAATGAACCCATGAGGAACAAGGGATTGCCTCTTAAGGCTGATGAGGAGGAGGACTCAGAAGTGGACGAGGATGAGGCTGCCCTAATTGTGCGAAGATTCAAGAAAATGTTCAAGAAACACCGAACCTCAAGGAACTTTGGGAAAAAGACCTCAAATCCAAAACCTGACTACAGCTGCCACAAGTGTGGATCCCCAGATCACTTTATCAGAGACTGTCCCCTTTGGGAAAATGATCAAGGGAAAGGAAAGGCTAAGGAATAGGGAAGAGAAAAATTCTGCAAAGCAAACTATGAAAATCCAGACATGAGGAAGGCCATGATAGCAACCTAGGGAGACTCAGACAGTGAGGAAAAAGAGGATGACCAACAAGAAGAGGAGACAGCCAATCTTTGTTTGATGGCCAAATCAGATGATGAAAAGGCTTACCTTGAGGAACTCTAGAAAAAGGTATTTCTTGATCCTAAACAACTTAAAACTCTCTCTAAAGACGTCTTGATAGATATATGTCTAGAAGAAGAAGAATTCTTTAGAGATACATGTGTTAAGTTGAATAAATGTGAAAAAGCTCTTAAGGTTTGCAAAGAACATGGTGCTTGGTTGGAAACAGCCTATGCCAAGTCACAAAGAAAACTAAGAGAACTTGATTTTAAATACAAACACATAACTGAGATAGCTGATAGAATTAAGAATGAAAGTATTCTTGTGAATGTTCAATTAACTCAGTATAAGCTCATAAATTCTGATATCAGTTCTAGCAATTCCTCAAGCGATCAGTTGCTTAAATTCAATGTTGATTTTAAAAATTTGAAAAATGAGCTTTCTACTTTAAAAACCCAAAAGGATCAACTTGAATCGGAACTGACTGCTAAAAAGGATAGAAGTATTCACCCAAAAGTCATACCTAAGTGGATAGCTGAAGCTCAAGGAAAAAGAACTGAAGGCCTTGGTTATATGACCAAGAGGAAAGGTAATCAAAAGAAATATGTTGAGCTTCCTAGCATGAAGGTATGTACTTTTTGTAGTAAGACTGGACATCTCTATGGACAGTGTAGGATAAGAGAAGAAGCTAATAAAAGAAATGTAAAACAAGTGTGGGTCAAGAAAACTGATATTGCATCCACGTCTAAGGAACCCAAGGAAACCTGGGTTCCTGATCCTAATGCTTAGTTTTGTTGTAGGTCCTACTGAGGGGGAACAACTCGTGGTATATCGACAGCGGTTGTTCAAAGCATATGGCAGGTGATAAATCAAGATTCGCCTAACTAGAAGACTACCCTGGAGGAACAGTAACCTTTGGGGATAATAAGAAGGGCGAGATCATTGGAAAAGGCAAAATTGGATGATCTAAATCTCATTCCATTTATAATGTGTTCCTGGTCGAGGGCTTAATGCACAATTTGCTCAGTATATCACAATTCTGTGATAAAGGAAACTCTGTAAGTTTTACTTTTGATTCTTGCAACATTATCAACAACAAGTCAGGAAAGGTTGTTCTAGAAGGAACAAGTAGAGGGAACACTTATACAATTGACCTTAACTTAATCCCAAGGAACAACCTTACATGTCTGAGTGTTGTTGAAGATGAACCCCTGCTATGGCATAAATGTTATGGACATGCTAGCTTTTCATTACTGGACAAGCTGAGGTCAAGGAACTTGGTTGTGGGACTTCCTATTATCAAGTTCCTACAGAACAAAGTTTGTGATGCATGTGTGAAAGGCAATCATGTTCGTTCATCTTTTAATTTGAAGAAAATGGTAAGCACTACAAAGACTTTGGAATTAATCCATATGGATTTGTGTGGTCCCATGAGAATTCAAAGCAGGAGTGGCAAGAAATATGTGGTGGTTATTGTTGATGATTACTCTAGATTCACTTGGGTTATTTTTCTTGCTAGTAAAGATGAAACTTGTAACGAGTTTGTTGCTTTTGTCAAGAAAATACAGAAAATCAGTGGTTACTCCATAGTCCATCTCAAATCAGATCACGAAACTGAATTTGAGAACTCAAGATTCGATGAGTTTTGCAGGGAAAATGGGATGAATCATAACTTCTCAGCTCCAAGGACTCCCCAACAGAATGGAGTTGTAGAAAGGAAGAATCGAAACCTTGAGGAAATGGCTAGAACGATGCTGATTGTAAGTGGATTGCCAAGGAACTTCTGGGCTGAAGCCGTGAATACAGCATGTTACATCCTTAACAGGGTAACAATCAGAAGTATCATCAACAAGACTCCCCATGAACTATTCAGGGGAAGGAAGCCAATCATATCTCATCTTAGAGCCTTTGGTTGTAAGTGCTTTGTACATAATAATGGTAAGAAAAACCTAGGGAAATTTGATGAAAGAAGTGAAGAGGCTATATTTCTAGGATATGCCTCTGATAGCAAAGCTTATAGAGTTTACAATAAAAGCTCAATGTGTGTTGAGGAAAGCATTCATATAATCTTTGATGAAGTTAACAGTTTGTGAATGGACAGGAACAAGAAGATGATAATGATTTTGAAATTGGATTGATAAGAGACAAGGATGAAGAAGAGACTCAGAAGCAAATCAAGGAAAAGCAGCCTGCTCTAGAAGAGGATCATAAAAAAAATGGAGAAGTTCCTCAACCCGATGAACAGGTAAATGAGGAACAAGCAAAAAAGAACCAGAAGCTCCTCAAATTGGAGTTCCAACAAGGGAATTTCAACCCAGGCCATTCAAGTATCAATGTTCCCATCCAACTGATCTCATTATCAGTAATATAGGAAAAGGAACTCAAACAAGATTGTTAATAAGGAACTGATGTGCTATCCATGCATTTCTGTCCATCCTAGAGCCAAGAAATCATCAAGAAGCCTTGGGAGATGCTGATTGGATAGTGGCCATGCAAGAGGAACTCAATGAGTTCGAAAGGAACAAAGTCTGGCACCTTGAGCCAAAGCCTAAGGGTAAGAAAGTTTTTGGGCTCAAATGGGTGTTCCGGAACAAGCTTGATGAACATGGCACCATAGTAAGGAACAAGGCTAGATTGGTTGTGAAAGGCTACAACCAACAAAAAGGTATTGATTTCGGTGAAACCTTTGCTCCTGTAGCTAGATTAGAAGCTATAAGAATTCTAGTGAGTGTGTGCTAAGACATGGTCATGGTGACATATACTCAAAGTGTGTGCTAAGACTAGTGAGTGTAGGTGACATATTAAGACTCTTGTCATGATCATGTTGCTAGACTATGCGAACAGACTCAAGCAAAGACTTAACGAGGCATTATTATTAATAAAAATAATCGAATTAATTAGCAGACTGTTCAATTAGACACAAAGTGATGACTCGAGCAGTATACCAAAATGTCGCCAAAACGACAGGACTGGCCCTGCACTGTGTAGTGTAGCGCCAGAAGATAGAGCTGTCACCAGGCGCTACACTCCACAGAGTGGCGCTGCAGTCCAAATCTCGGCGCCAGTGCTGGAACGTTGATCTGGAACTGCTTTCTGTATTATTACTCTACAGGGGTATACCTAAAGTCGTACTAAGTCAATTATGATTAAAATATTAGACTTTATTTACTTAAATTTAATAATTAATTAATTAGGCAAAGTTCTTTTAGTCATTAATTTATTTAATCTTAGCACAAGTCAAACAAACAATTAGGAAAAAACACATAGAGTATGCACAACAAATAATGCACAATTAGTCAAGTAGGCACAATATGATGCAATGAGTTTGCGACCTAACCATGGCTCTAGTTCTCTAAAGTTCGGGATATAGGTTAGTCAATAGAGGGTCCATGGTTAATTGTCCGGATGCACCTCGTGGAAGCCTTACCATAAAGGGTTGGCGCGAGTGGATGGGACACTGCGAATTTAAAAAAAAACTCGCTTCCATGGTTTGGTAAATTCAACATTCTCGGAAGTACCCTTTGTTGCTCAGAGCGTTCAATCAGGTAGATGGAGCATGAATTCCCAGAGTGTTATGTCCATATGTAGAACACATATGGGTTCCAGAAAAATGAGAAAAACTCAATCAGGAAGTAGGATTGAGCAAACAATGCTAAAAACTGGTCGAAATTAGAACGCATATTTCTGGATCGGTATTGGAAGAACTTGGCGCCAGCAAACAGAGGCCAACGCCACTTTTTGGCTTTAGCGCCTGGCGATAGAGGCTGTCGTCTGGCGCTAAAGTCAAAATACTGCCGCTAATCTTTGTTCGCTGACGCTAGTTCCTACATGCCTCAGCAGCTTTCTGTGCTCGAAAATTTTTTCCAGTTTCGGGCAGTGTTATTTCGATCCTAGTTGTGAAAGATATTCCTCAAATTTCCTACGTTTAAAAATCCTATGTTTTAACTCATTACGGATGGTCTTTCCAATGAGATCTTTTTTATGCATATAACAATAATGTTAATCAAAATTACGCACATGAAATACTTAAAACTTTTCGAGTCTCATCCACTCATTCTAAATCATTGCCGAAATAAATTTCAGGAATTAAAATAGAAATCCTCCCCAGTGGAGTCGCTAAAAACTGTAGGGAATATTTCAAGCATTACCCCCAACTTGAACCCCACTGTGATCAGACACTAAAGTACGGTGGCATCCATAGGGAAAGAAGATAGAGCAAAAGAGTCGCCAACAAGTTTTAGGAACTTGTAAACCGTTCAGGAGGTGAAGGTTACACCCCTTAACGATCCAAGAGATCGTCAACTACAATAGATCTTGAACCATGACTGGTATTTCGGGGATGAAGGTACAAATCCAACCTAAAAGAGATTGAACCTGCCCTAATAATAGGCCTCTACTTTATTCTGATTGTATTCATGTGCGCTTTCTGACTAACATGCAATCAATAGGTTTACCCTTAAACCTGTTTATCTATGTTGGTTGAATATTAATGCACAAATAAAACTATTATTGGCGATCACTTGAATTATAATCACATTAACCCTAAACAAGATTATTAATTATGTTATTAAACGTGATTACAAGTACAAATTCCCTTTAAACATGCATAAAAGGTGTGATCAAGCAATAACAATAAATAATCAACTAACATAATAGTAATAAAATAATAATAATAATAATAATAATAATAATAATAATAATAATAAAAATAATCATCATTATAAAATTATAATCATAATTAAAATAATCATGTTAAAGCATAAGAATAGAAAGATCATAGGCATGATAATAACAAGATTAATAACAAACCCTAGTATGTCACTTAATGATAAAAATCAAAGCTTTAACCCTAACATGATACTAACAATCATGAATATTAAGAAAAACATAAAATGCATCATACTTTTAATCATACTTGATATTAAAGTTACCCTAGACATGATACTAGGAAGATAAAAACGCCCTAATATAACATTAGGAATCATAATAACAACCTAAGCATTATTTCTATATCATTAAAGCACTTACTTGGATGCCTCGTACCTCTTTCTAATAACAAAATACACACGTTAGTAACTTCAAGGAAAATAATAATTAAAACAATTAAATTAAATAATTGAAATAAAGATTTGGGACCAAACCCTCAGAAATTAAAAAACTTTCACGTCTAGGGTGAAGGCAACTTCGAATAATGCTAGGTGTATCTAGGTCTTGTGAGTGCGGAATTTTGTAAGAAAAATAGTAGGTTTAGAAAAGAGAAAGAGAAAGAGAATCAAGAAATTTCTTGATGAGAGTTGGTGAATGAAAATGGAGTTTTTAGAAGGCTATTTACAAAGAAAATCAGCCAAAAAGATAGAAAATCGAAACAGAGTTCTGACGCGCAAAAATGAGGTTAGCGCCAAACGCTGACATTAGCGCCGGGCGCTAATGACTGGCGTTTGGCGCTGATTAAATTTTTGACGCGTTTTCAGAAATCAGATAGAAATTAACCGTATGGGAGGATAAAATCATATTTTCCTCAAAAACATTTTTTTATTCTGATTAAAACTCAAAACAGTCAACAAAAGTTAATTTATCAATGCTAATTGAATTAGGAATGAAAAGAACCTTCTAGAAGAATCTAGAAGACCAACACCATTCCTAATTGCATTAGGAATGATAAATCCATATTAGGCCCTCCCCTAGATCATTGGGCCGCATATAAGGCTCAAACCGGGCCCAGTTTAGTAATTTGGCCATAACTTCCTCAATATTCATCGGAATTTGGTTTATAATATATTGTTGGAAATCTCTTTTCAAGCCCTATCCAACTACACTATTATTGGACCCATATCATGGACCAACCAAACTGGACTGCCTGTTTTCTTAAAATAGGTTTTCAAAAACATAGAGAAGAGAAGAGAAATTAAAACTATCCGCAACACTAGACTTTCCATACTTTCACTTCATTCGATTACGATTCAACGTGAAAGGTACTCATCACCGGGTTTGGTTTTCGGGAGACACAAATGGGTGTCTACAATAATATTACCCTAAAACATAGCCGCAATCTTTCACTCAATTTCTTTCTCTCTCCTGTCTAGAACTCACTCTTTCACTCACTCATTCACTCACTCTCTCTATCTCCTTGGAAATCTTAAAGATGTTTTTCTTTCACTCTCTTCACCACCTCTCCTTACTGTAGACACCTAAAAATGTCTCCCCAATACCAAACCCAATGATGAACAACCTTTCACCGCCATTATTGGTCGGGTTGAGTATTTAATCTTCGAGTGCCTAAATCCATATTTCCATTTCATAAACCAACCAAAATTCTAGCCCATTTCCCCAAACCATAAATTATTTTTCTCTTTTCGTTCCTTTAAACCCAAAATAATTTATTTCTTGTCCTTTAAAATCATTCATTTCGTGTCCTTTTTATAAAAACGTTTATTTCAGTTTATTTTAGTCCATAATCTGGGTCCAATGATTAATATTTGGATGGGTATTTAAAAGATCTTTCCAACGATATATTATAAGCCCAAATCCGAGTTATAACGAATAAGTTATGCCCAAAATATTAAACTGAGCCCAAACCGAACCTAAACCCACCTTACCTACGACCCAATGATCATGTGGAGGGTCCAAATGATTTAATCCAATTGCTAAACCAATAAGGATTAATCATAAACTTCTATAAGTTTCTAAAAGATCTTAATTATCCTATTTGAAAAGATAGGATTAAAGAGTTTGAAATTGAATAAAACTCCTTTTTTTTAAAGTCCTAATTTTATCCAAATTGAAAGACATTCAAAGATAGACAGATATTATTTTCGTTCCTCATATTTTTTATCCAAATTTTATATGGTTGGATAGCACGTGAAATTATCTTTCCAATGATATATTATAGTATCAATTTCGATCTATAACGGAAAAGATATGAATAAAATGTCAAACTTTATCCAAAACTGACACCGTCTCACTATTTCGGCCATATTTTTTATTCTACAAAATATTTTAATCTGATTCTAATATTGATAGAAAGTAGACTTCAAGATCTTTCCAACGATTTCTTATTCATGTTATTCCAATTTCTGATCAAAAGATATGATAACAACAAAAACCGCAAAAACTGCTGTCTATCGAGTTTTATTCCGATTTAATTCGGACCTTATCTTGTTTTTCAACCCTTCTTTTTTCACTATAAATAGAGGTCATATCTCCCCTATTCCAATCATCAACAAGCTAGATCATAAAATAATTCTCTTATCTCTCTTTAGCCTAAATACTAGCCATCCTATTTTCTCAAAATACTTCCCCTAATTAAGCACTCTAAGGAAATCATACAATACCCAAAGTCCTATATTTAAACCCAGGTGTGAAAGGCACAAATAACTGAGGGTTTGGACCAAATCAAAACTAATTTTTGTTTAATTTAATTTTCATTTGCTTTATATTTTTTATTGAAGTTACTAACAGTTTATTCATGATGTAGCAATTCTAGGAAACGCGAAAAGTGAGTAATTAATCACTTAATTACTCTTATTTTTATTCTTATTGCTAGTATCATGATTAGGGTTGTTTTATATTTGATTTGACTAACGCTATTATTTTTAAATTGCTTCCAATATTAATGTTTATTCTATTATTGTTATGATCGCCATATTGCATGTTTAAAAGGAATATGTAATTGAAAATCACGCCTAATAAGATAATTTGGACAACCGGTTTAGGTTCCTTTTTAATCTTGTTATTAATTAAAGTGATCACTAATATTTTAGAATTATATGTTGCATTAATATTCAACCAATTTAGCTTAATAAAAGGTTGGAGAAAATTGAATCTTTGTTTGTATGCCTTTAAGATCGCAGGAATCACTTTTCACTATGAGAATCGAGTAGAGGCCAATACGGGCGAATGTGACTCCATGACTCACTTTGTACCATCATCCCCGATCCTCCATTCGTGGTTCCGAACCATATGGAGTTAGTAATCTCATGGATTATGAATAGGGTGTAACCTTCACGGGTCAATCGTTGTTGCCTTCGTTGTCCCTTTATTCGTGGTTGCCTTTTATGATCCATGAACAGTTTACAAGTTCCTTAAAAACTTGTTGGCGGCTCCCTACTTTCCTTGTCCCTAATCGTATTATGTCAATTCCCACTTCCTATGAGTTCCAAGCATATTCACCACATGCTTTTAACGTAGGCACACTTGGGGGCTTGAACCCACATCACATTAGCTTACCCAGCCTAAAGAGTCATCATCTTTGACTCTTCTCATATATAATTCCATCACTATAACCCCTGCAGCCATCCTTAGTATCACATTCACACACTTCACTCACACATCCATATCCATATCATCCTCCCTTTAGGAACCCTTTATCATGAAATCTTGTTTCCCTACCGCGCATGCTTCATCATCTTTCAAGATAACATTCATTAGAAGAAACGTTTTATATTTGCTTAGCTTCCTGACCTGAGCAATATTCACTATTTCATGCATCGCTTAATGTGGTTAGAAACATTTATATATCAATGATTTGTAATCATACAAAGCATATCGTTCTTAGCTCCTTGACCTAAGAAACATTCGCTATGCAATACTCATCAATCACTTCATCTATATACGTGCTTAGCTTCCAAACCTAAGTGACGTTCAAGATCGCTTCTTTACACCATATATGATGCTTAGCTCCATGACCTAAGATCATTCATCTATCGTGTCACATGATGTAATTGTCCTTAGCCTCCTAGCCTAAAAACATTCATCATGCATACATTATTTTCAAGACAAGCAATTCAATCCATACGATTCATTTCGTCTTGCTTATGGAGGAAGTTCAAAACTTCTTCCCTTTTTCATTATTTACTTTTGAGGAAGTTCAAAAACTTTTTCAAAATTTTTATCAAGGGAAGTTCGAAAACAAAACTTCATTTTTCACATCTTTCTTTTTCGGGAGAAAGTCAGTACCTTCCACTCGTCTCATGACAAAAATTGACGGAAATTTTTTGCTTTTGCATCTTTGTTTGCTTGTGTCTGCACGCACACATATACACACACAAACTCACAAGTCATACTCATGTCATGTCATGTCGTGACAAGTCAAACTTGGTGAAGTCAGTTGGTCAAGTCAATCATAGTCTATACGAGTCCCTTGGAAAATTTTATTTTGCAGGTCTTAATGAAAGCCCACGTCCGGGGACAAGCGGACCATCTACAGCCCACGTCCGGGGACAAGCGGACCATTTACAGCCCACGTCTGGGGACAAGCGGACCATCTATAGCCCACGTTCGGGGACAAGCGGACCATGTATAGCCCACGTCCGGGGACAAGCAGACAATCTACAGCCCACGTTCGGGGACAAGCGAACCAACTACAGCCCACGTCCGGGGACAAGCAGACCATCTACAGCCCACGTTCGGGGACAAGCGAACCATTTACAGCCCACGTTCAGGGACAAGCGAACCAACTACAGCCCACGTCCGGGGACAAGCGGACCATCTACAGCCCACGTTCGGGGACAATCGAACCACCATCATTTCATGACGCAAGGTTCTCGATACACAGAGACTTGCAATCTCATTATCTGTAAACTTTCCTCAAGCATGGAAAGTATTATCCGGTGGATTTCTTCAAGCATAGAAAACCGCCAAATTCCTTTGTCGACTTTCCTCAAGCATGGAAAGTTTCATCCGGTAGGTTTCTTCAGGCTTATAAAGCTACCAAACTCATATGTCAGCTTTCCTCAAGCATGGAAAGCATTTCAACAAACGTCATCCGGTGGATTCCTTCAACCATAGGAAACTACCAAACTAATTTGTCACCGATACACTGGTGTGAGATAAGCGTTCTCTCCCTTTATTCTTTTATCTATGGAATTAACTTTTTTCTGCAGGTATCAGCGTATACAGAGTGATTTAGGATCGCAGAACGTCTTAAATTAATCTCCGTCCCTATCGACTACTTTGACTATCGTTTTCAAAACTGACGTTTCTAAAAACTCAGTCAAAGTGGGGGCTTCTGTAGACACCTAAAAATGTCTCCCCAAAACCAAACGCAATGATGAACAACCTTTCACCGCCATTATTGGTCAGGTTGAGTATTTAATCTTGGAGTGCTTAAATCCATATTTCCATTTCATAAACCAACCTAACTTCTAGCCCATGTCCCCAAACCATAAATTTTTTTTCTCTTTTCGTGTCTTTAAACCCAAAATAATTCATTTCGTGTCCTTTAAAATCATTCATTTCGTGTCCTTTTTATAAAAACGTTTATTTCAGTTTTTTTTCCATAATCTGGGTCCAATGATTTAGTAGTTGGATGGGTCTTTAAAATATCTTTCCAACGATATATTATATGCCCAAATCAGAGTTATAACGAATAAGTTATGCCCAAAATATTAAACTGAGCCCAAACCGAACCTAAGCCCACCTTACCTACGACCCAATGATCATGTGGAGGGTCCAAATGATTTAATCCAATTCCTAAACAAGTTAGGATTAATTATAAACTTCTATAAGTTTCTAAAAGATCTTAATTATCCTTTTTGAAAAGATAAGATTAAAGAGTTTGAAATTGAATAAAAATCCTTTTTTTTAAAGTCCTAATTTTATCCGAATTGAAATACATTCAAAGATAGACAGATATTATTTTAGTTCCTCATAGTTTTTATCCAAATTTTATATGGTTGGATAGCCCTTGAAATTATCTTTCCAATGATATATTATAATGAAAAATTCGGATATGTAACAATAATGATATGAATAAAATGTCAAACTTTATCCAAAAATGACACCGTCTCACTATTTCGGCCATATTTTTTATTCTACAAAATATTTTAATCTGATTCTAATTGGATTAGAAATTAGGCTTCATGATCTTTCCAATGATATCTTATTCATCTTATTCCAATTTTTGGATCAAAAGATATGATAAAAACAAAAACCGCAAAAACTGTTGTTCTCGAGTTTTATTCCGATTTAATTCGGACCTTATCTTGTTTTTTCGACCCTTCTATTTTTCTATATAAATAGAGGTCATATCTCCCCTATTCCAATAATCAACAAGCTTGATCATAAAATAATTCTTTTCTCTCTCTTTAGCCTAAATACTAGCTATCCTATTTTCTCAAAATACTTCCCCTAATTAAGCACTCCAAGGAATTCATACAATACCCAAAGTTCTATACTTAAACCAAGGCGTGAAAGGTACAAATAACTGAGGGTTTGGACCAAATCAAATCTAATATTTGTTTAATTTAATTTTCTTTTGCTTTATATTTTTTATTGAAGTTACTAACAGTTTATTCATGATGTAGCAGTTCAAGAAAACGCGGAAAGTGAGTAATTAATCACTTAATTACTCTTATTTTTATTCTTATTGCTAGTATCATGATTAGGGTTATTTTATATTTGATTTGACTAACGCTGTTATTTTTAAATTTATTCCAATATTAATGTTTATTCTATTATTGTTATGATCGCCATATTGCATGTTTAAAGGGAATATGTAATTGAAAATCACGTCAAATAAGATAATTTGGACAACCAGTTTAGGTTTCTTTTTAATCTTGTTATTAATTAAAGTGATCACTAATATTTTAGAATTATATGTTGCATTAATATTCAACCAATTTAGCTTAATAATAGGTTGGAGCAAATTTAATCTTTGTTTGTATGCCTTTAAGATCGCAGGAATCACTTTTCACTATGAGAATCGAGTAGAGGCCAATACGGGCGAATGTGACTCCATGACTCACTTCGTACCATCATCCCCGGTCCTCCTTTTGTGGTTCTGAACCATATGGAGTTAGTAATCTCATGGATTATGAATAAGGTGTAACCTTTACGGGTCAATCGTTGTTGCCTTCGTTGTCCCTTTATTCGTGGTTGTCTTTTATGATCCGTGAACGGTTTACAAGTTCCTTAAAAACTTGTTGGCGGCTCCCTACTTTCCTTGTCCCTAATCGTATTATGCCAATTCCCACTTCCTATGAGTTCCAAGCATATTCACAACATGCTTTTTACGTAGGCGCACTTCGAGCGACGCCTACACTTACCATTATATTCTCTCTCTTTTCCCTCCATTGTTGAACCTCCATTCATTCTCCTCACTTCACTCCTGCTTAGTATGTACGATTCTAATGAAGAAGCTAATACGACGGAGGTTTAGATGTCTTCACTGATGTTGCTCCAAAAACTCCCAAGGTAATTTGATCTTTTCTGTTGATTTTGCGTTTTTTTAATTATTTTTGGTGTGTTTTTGCTAGATCTATAGCAATTAAATTCAAATTGGTAGAATTTTAAAGGTTTTATAATTAGACGCTAACCTAATTTTTATTTGAATGATTTTGTGCCAGTTCATTGCATTTTATTTGTTCAGATCTATTGTTTTATGTTTGTTTGAAGTGGGTTTTGTCAACCTAATCCTCGTTTAATTATCTTCTGATTTTGGATCTTTTGTTGCTAGAATGTTTTTTTATTCATATCTATCAGTTTTATATCTTAAATTACAATCACTTAGTCTCGTTTCATAGATTGAAATGACTTCTTTTTAGCATGATTTCTGTACGATCTTTGGATTGAAGCTGCTATTTATAAATTTCAAATGATTTGATTATAAAAAAAAAGATATACTACCATGTCTTCGACCCATAGACTCAGATCTTGTATGTTATAAGTTTTAAATTACATGATTATTTTTATTATTCATAATTTATATTCAATTCGTCCTACATCTCTAAATTATATGATTATTTATATTATTCATGATTTGATGAGAGCATTATTTTCGTTCTGATGCTCAAATTGATGTTCATCCTGCTTTTATTGTGTTATTGAATGGATTTTTTAGTGGATTATATGCCATACATATTGAGAGTGAGTCATTCAAAGTAATTTTTAGTCTCTTGTCTTTATCTTCAAATGAATGAATATTATTCTCATGCATGGTTTTTAGGTTATGATTGTATGGTACTAATATTATTCTCATGGTTTTTTTAAAAAAAAAGTAAAAAAAATTCTCATAATAATGACATGATTGTTGGTCAAGCATGTGATGTATTTTTTTAATTGGATCACAAACTATATGTAACGGGCAGATATTATGTCCGTTACAAATAACGGATTATCTGTAACGGGAAAAAATGAGCCCGCTACGAATAATGGGGTTATTTGAAATGGGCATCTGAAACACCCGTTACAAATAAGTAGTTATTTGTAACGGGAAAAACGTGTGCCCGTTCTGTTCCGAATAGCCACTTATTCGTAACGGGTAGGCGCCCGTACAAATAACTTTTTCTATCCGTAACGACCACACACGTAACGACCGCTCCCCGTTACGAATAGGCGGTTTTTGCCCGTTACGGATGGTTTTTTTCCCACTAGTGAGACTCTGACAACTCGTAGCGTATCGTATCTTGATGACAAAATGCTTTTGAGACTCAATAAACTTCATAAAGCCCTTCATACTAGAGTGCGTGACCTGAAACAAAGAATCAGTCACAAGCAATATCACGAAGGATGAAAGATATGTCAGAAAGCTTACCGGCTCGAACTCATCGGAAAAGGACTCCTGCGCCGGTCTAAAATCCTCCTATGCATCAGCAATATGCTCCTCAACCATGCCAATCGGCCCTGGGTAATGGACAGACTGAGGCGGGAACTTGATCTTCCTCTTACGATGAACTGTAGCCTAAAACATGATCGAATAATCAGGTTATTTGACGATTTAAACTGGGACTATCATTATAAAAAATCTCAAAGAATATCAAACCTCGGGAAGACGGGGCGGAGAAGCCAAGTAAGTAATTAAGTCTTGAGAATAATAATCGTCCATACACACAAGCTCCTGCCAAGGAAACTAATAGTGCTCTCTATCAACAAGCGTGAGTGCGACATTGACGCAGGTGGAGGCAATGGAACCACAAAACGATCAACGTTGTGTTGAAGAACAACACGCTCTCCCAGGTACCAAAAAAACCTTGATGTACCAAAGAAGACAATACGACACGTTGAGAGCTCCAAAGCCTCGAGATGGTTGGTCATGCCAGCCCATGGTAGATACTTGATCTCGACAGGGACCTGAAACCCATAAGAGAATGCAGTGAATGCTGAATATAACATCAAATTGAAAAAATATACTATGAAATCAACCCTTACGCCAACAATAGAGGTACCTCGACGCAGCAGCCCTCGCAGACTCGATACTGACTCCACTTGTGACTCACCTCGGTGACGCCAACTGGCACCGACAGGAAAATCTCGGAAAGTACTCATCGAACCACATTTGCAACAAGAATAATCCCTAAGCACATGAGCCAAACCGATAAAAGCAAAACACGAAGAGAAAAATATTGTCACCTCTACGACTTTCCAGAGACCATAGACAACGACAAGGGCCTGATCATTCAGCTGCCTGCAGGCATGACGCAGCGACGAGAGCAGATTAGCATACCCCACACTAGCCCAACTAAAGGATCCTATCTCAATGATCCTTGTTAAAGACGGCAGGTAACAAACGAGTGCACGAGAACTCCTATCGTGAGAAAGAGTCCAGAATGACATACGGATCAAGATGAAGATTATATCAAAATAATGGGCAAGAACAGAAGCAGATTCTGATCGCCCACTTCTAGGACTACCCTGAGGCACCGGTCGAGTCCTTATATGGTGAACAACAGGACATAACAACTCCGCTACCTCATTCACACCCCAAGTGAGGTCAGGAATCTACTGGATAGGCCGCTCGGTGAAGTGCAAGCCGATGATCATGATGAAATCAAGAGGAGTCACCGTTATCTTCGCCAAAGCGAAGTGGAAAGTGTTGGTAGTATCCTAAAAATACTATAACAGCGCTCGGACGACTATCGAACCACAGCCTCAAGGGCTGCAAAATCCCATAACTACTGAATAAAAATCTCCCAAATAAGCAGACTCCTATAAGGTGTTGGTGGTAAGATACCCTGTGATGATCCTGTATAGTCGGGGAATCAAGTCTCTAGCTCCTGAACCATAATGGAAAAGCACACCATTGATTATTCCGGATGGTGAGAAATATGGTTCTCACGAATGAAAACCAACTTGTCTGGTGTCCACGAAGGCGAAGTCAACCTACCCCTACTCGTAGTGAGGCGAGGCTCGGTCTCCAAGGCATCGTCTACATCCTCGGGAACCGTGGGAAAGTCCTCTCGGAATGCCTGACGCCGGCCACGAGTAGAAATATCTCGATCTCGTTGTCTAGGCATGCTATTATGTTCATACAAAAGATAAAAATCTAAATACTTAACATCATTTCCTAAGTTATTTAGTTATTTATTCAAAAACAACTTATCAGCTACTTTAACTGGAATTTTCTATTATGCGCTAAATTATTACTTCAAAGCTAAAAATTGGCAAAATAATAGAATTATTTCTAGTAGTTAGTTTCTCCATGACAAACTAATACTACAGTTCTCTTAATCGCATGATATTATGTTCTCCATGACAATGTAGTATATAAACAAAAACAAAGCATGTTCAAAATTGCACAAAAACAATAGAACGGCACATCATAGCATGTTTTATAAGATCTACAACAATTCTATCATCATTTCAAGTGCAAAGAAACAACAAGGAACAACAAGAACACCATATCACGCAGGAAGTAGTACCAAAAATGGTGATTTGCTCATTTCTTCACCAAATCATGCAAACTTAGTCTCAAATTTCTCATAAACAAACATACATTCATATATAAGCTAATTCATGGCAAGAATTTCGACATTAAAACTCAAAATTAAAAATCCACAATTTGATTTTTCAAAAGTTTTCATGTGAAATTACTCATGTGAAGCAAAATTTAAGATAAAAGTTAAAAAAAATTACCTAGATCCTTGAAGATATTCGAAAATGGAGAATTTTGCAACAATTTTGAACGAAAATGGTGAAGAAACGAGTGAGATTGAACTTGAAAATGGTGGCAGCAGCAAGCTGGAACTCGAGCAGCAATTTGAGAAAATGAAATGGAATAAGAAGCCGAAAATTTAGAATTTAAAAGAAGCTCAAACTCACCGTGACACGGCACTTCATGACATGACACGATAACACGTGTCGTGTCATGGTACAGGCCCACGCGACGCGGTAATGCAACAAGTCAACGGGCGCAATATTCAAGCACGCTGACTGTTTCGGCAGAAAAAGGAATACCGTATCGCGTAAAACCGGCCGTGTGATGCCAAAAACTGTCGTGTCACGGCGCCCTGCCACGTGACACGGTACACGCGCGTAACCTGCACACTCCTAGGAGCTATCAGCAAAAATTTGAGGCACCTTTAAACCAGTTTGAACGGTTTTTCGCAGCTTTTTAAAAGTTATTTCTTCACCGAAAATTCGCGAGAAATTCTCACTGATATTTAATTGATACCAAAATTACCATTTTACCCTTACCAAACATTGAAGTCATATTTTAAGTACCTAATATGGTTAGATAGTCGACTTGAAGGTCTAATTACCTACAGCCCACGTTCGGGGACAATTGAACCATCTACAGCCCATGTCCGGGGACAAGCGAACCATCTACAGCCTACGTTTGGGGACAATTGAACCAACTACAGCCCACGTTCGGGGACAATTGAACTATCATTATTTTTAGTGATCATCTCCCAAGCGAAGATGATTCACGGTGCACGATTCTTGATACATAGAGACTTGTAATCTCATCATCAGACAAGTTTTTCCTCAAGCATGGAAAATTGTCGGTCGTTGCCACTTCTCAAGGCAAAGAAGTCATCGTTTATATAATCTATCGACTTTCCTCGAGAATGGAAAGTATCATCCGGTGGATTTTTTCACGCATAGAAAACAGTCAAATTCATCTGTCGACTTTCCTCAAGCATGGAAAGTATCTCAACAAACATTATCATCTGTCAACTTTCCTCAATCATGGAAAGTATCTCAACAAATATCATCCAGAAGATTTCTTCAAGCATAGAAAGCTACCAAACTCATTTGTCACCGATACACTAGTGTTAGATACTATCGAACATGTTTGTCACCGACACACTGCTGTCAAATAAGCATTCTATCCCTTTACTCTTCTATTTGTAAAATTAACATTTTTCTGCAGGTATCGGCGTATAAAGAGTGATTTAAGATCACAGAACGTCTTAAATCATTCTCTGTCCCTATCAACTACTTTGATTATTGTTTTCGAAATTAACATTTCTACAAACTCAGTCAAAGTGGGGGCTTCTGTAGACACCTAAAAATGTCTCCCTGAAACCTAACCCGATGATGAACATTCTTTCATCGCCATTATTGGATGGGTTGAGTATTTAATCCCTGGAGTGCTTAAAATTCATATTCGATCAAACTTAGTTCATAAAATAGTCGACGGATCAGTCCTAATGTTTAGTCAAAGCATAGTCCAATTTATATTTTAACTCAAACCTTTTTTATTCATTTCATATTATTTATTAATTTAGCCCAATTGATGAATAATAAACATAAATAGCCCGAAAATATGAAACGACAATTAAAAATGCTGAGCGTAAATAGGGTTAAAATGAATCTGGACGTTGGAAACAAAGTCCATCGCGTCACGGCATCATGTGCCGCGCCACGGTGGAATTTGCTGCGTCACGATATATTTTTCCATGCCATGGTGCACATGTCGTGACACGGGATGGTCCCGTGTTTTCTCCGCGTAAAACGTGAAGGCGTTTTATCATTTTAGGGTTGTTACTTAGCTTTCCCGTATCACGCCAAATTATCCCGTGTCATGACAGACTGCTGACGTGTCGCGGCAACCAATTTTAGGGTTTTATCTTTTTAGGGTTCCGTGTGTTCCCTCTGCACATTTTCCTTATAAATACCCCCTTCAATTCTGCAAGTTGGGGCGTTAATTAATTCTCTCTTCTCTCTTGTATGCTCTAGCCTAAACACTAGCCTACCTTATTCTTCAAAAATACTTTCTTTAAGCACTCCAAGGAGTCCGTACTTTACCCGAGGTTCCATCCTTAAACGAAAGCGTGAAAGGTAGAACTGTTTGAGGGTTTGGCCCCAAATAAACTCTATTTAATTTAATATTTATTGTTTTATTTATTTCTTTGAAGTTACTAACTAGTTTATTGTTTATAGTTGCAAGCAAGCAAAATCAAAGGAATCAAGTTGTTTAATCAAGTGATCACGGATATTTTATAATTATATGTTGCATTAATATTAAAAAAATTTGAATTAATAATAGTTTGGAGCAAATTGAATATTTTGTTTGTATGACTTTATGATCGCCGTAAATACCTTTCACAATAAGAATCGAGTAGAGGCCAATACGGGCGAATGTGACTCCATGACTGACTTCGTACTATCATCCCCGATCCTCCTTTCGTGGTTCGTAACCATATGGAGTTAGTAATCTCAGGATTATTAATGGGGTGTAACCTTCACGGATCAATCGTTGTTTCCTTTCGTTTTCCCTTTATCGTGGTTGTCTTTTATGATCCGTGAATGGTTTACATTATCCTCAAAAAGTTGTTGGCGGCTCCCTACTTTCCTTGTCCCTAATCATATATGTTAATTCTCACTTCCTATGAGTTCCAAGCATATTCACACATGCTTAACGTAGGCACACTTCAAACGACGCTTACAATAGTTCTTTCTTGCATGGTGATTTAGAGGAAGAGATTTACATGAAAGTACCACCGGGATTTCAAAAAGGAAATTCAGATAAAGTCTGCAAGATGAGGAAGTCCTTATATGGATTGAAGGAATCTCCTATATGTTGGTGTGAAAAATTGTCTACAACTTTGAAGAAATATGGTTTTAAACAGTCGTACTCCGACTATTCTTTATTCACTCTTTGGAAGGGTGGAATTCAGTTGAGTGTCTTGGTTTATGTAGATGATACGATAATATCAGGAAATAATACATTTGCACTGGAGAGTTTTAAAGCATACTTGTGTAAATGTTTTAAATAAATCATTTTAGTGCCTTGAAATATTTTCTAGGGCTAGAAGTGGCACATAGTAAACATGGTTTCTATGTATGTCAATGTAAGTATGCTTTGGATATTATTTCTGAGACAGGGTAACTAGCTAGGAGCAAAGCCAATAGACTTTCCGATGGTGCAAAGTCATAAACTTGCTTTAGCAAAATGGAAGGAGTTCGCAGATGCTTAACATTATAGGTGGTTGATTGGTCGTTTGATATACTTAGCAATCATAAGCCCGGATTTGGCTTATTCGGTGCATAATTTTTCAAAACTTATGAAATGTCCAAAAGAGGAACTTTGGTAGGAACCATTGAGAGTAGTAAGATATTTGAAGAAATGTCCGGGTCAAGGCATTCTACTTAGGAATGATAGTACCCTCTAGTTGGAAGGATTGTATGACTCGGATTAGGCAAGTTGTCCTTTGACTTGTAGGTCGATGACCGGTTGGTTCGTATTGCTTAGGTTGTCTCTTGTGTCTAGGAAGACTAAAAAGCAACCAACAGTTTCTGCAAGTTCCATAGAGGCCTAGTTTAGGTCAATGACAAGGTTGACATGTAAGTTCAAACAATTACTTCGATCTTTGGGTGTAAAAAATAAACAAGGTATGAACATATATATTGTGATAATCAATCGGCACTTCATATTGCTGACAATCTGGTTTTTCATGAGAGGACAAAACACATTGAGGTAGATTGTAATTTTATTAGAGATGCCATAAAAGAAGGTGTCATTAAGACATCGTATGTTTCCAAGAAAATTCAATTGGTGGATAATTTTACAAAAGCCTTAGAAAAGGCACAATTTAAATTTTTACTTTACAAGATGGGCATTCGAGATCTACATGCTCCATCTTGAGGGGGGGGGATTTCAGAAAAAGATTAGGAAATATTGTATATTATTACTTTAGGTTTCCTAGTTATGTTAATTAATATTCTATCTTATTCCTAATTATGTTAGAATTTGGAAAATCTTGTGTAACTATATATATTCTTCAAATTTGAATGAGAAAGCTAAGCCGTTATACTTAATTTGACACAAGTCCAAGGAGGTTCTACCTCAAAAGCACTATATACTTCTTTGGTTTGAAATTAAATGACACGCTGTTTCTTTTATTATGTTTGTCAATGCTTAAAATTTAGGAAAAATTTTAAATGGCCAGCGGCCATTGTAATAGATCATATCACAACCATTTATATTATTTTGACTATTGTGAACCGTTCATAAAATATTATTTTTGAAAAACATTAGAAAACAAAAATTAATAAAAATCTTTTATTGTCTATCCCACTATCATTCACTTTTTATTTTTTCACACATAAGTGTTTTTTTCTTTCTTTTCTCATTGTCATTTGCTTTATTCTTCTTAATTGTGTTACTTCAATAAAATCCTTATCATTTTTAATTAATTTATATCAGCATAGTTTTTTCAAAAAGTGGAAGGACGACAACAATAATCCAATTATGTTTTGATAAAAAAAAATGTAATAGATCGATCGATGACGAGCATGCCAAAGGCAAAGAAAATCTATCCAGGACTCCAGGCAATCAAAACCTCTAAGGCTCATGTTAGAGAGTTTCTACATTGAATAATTACATCAAACATACAAATTTATGAGTTTAATAGAAAAAATTCACCATCGACAATTTAATCATGTAGGCGAAAACCCAAAAGTTCAACATAGGAACAAACAATGATACCAATTAAACGATTTTACTGCACAAAAGCTTGACAAAAAAAGAGCAAATAACTAAGGTTAAACAAGAAGATGGAATATACTTCTGCTAAAGTAACAAGAAAACTAGTTTATTTTTTAAACTAATATGAGGAAAATTGAAAACAAAATGATAATTAAATATAACTTGATGATATTTTTTTGGTCAACGTTTATCAAAAATAAATTAAAACTCAATTTCATCAACGAAGAGTTCATATTATTAGTCAAAACAAATGAATGGTTGAGATTTGATCTGATACAATGGCCATTTGGCCACTCAAACATCATCCAAAAATTTAACTGTAAATAATTCTATATATCAAAAACTAAAAATTATAAAAAGTTGATACTTTAAAGATATTCATTAGGAGGATTCCAATAATATCTTTCATAATTCATAAACTTTCATATGTGGCAGGCTGCACGGTGTGGCCAACCATTTTTTTTTTAATTAAAAAAAATTATCCTATAAGTTTTCGTTCTCCTCTTTTCTTAACTTTTTTCTCCAAGTAAGATCATGCATCACAACACCATATTCCTGTTTCACCCATTTTCTTTCTCCTCTTTGTTTAATTGGTACAATTAAAGCCTAAAATTGTAGAAATTGGGTGTCAAATTGCTGTGAAAAATTACGATTAAGCTTAAGATCATCAACATTTGAAGGGTGCAAAATTTCGCTTCATTTTTTTTATTAAATATGGGAATTGAATTTCGTCATAAATTGCGATTTTGAGTAGTTTTTTGTTGTTATTATTTGTAAGAGAATGAGGTTAGGTTGAGATTTGCAGAGAATTAGAGAAAGAGGAGAGAGAAGTAAAACTACATGAAGAAGAAGAATAAGGAGGAGTGAGAAAGAGGTTTGTTCTTGAGTTGATTTGGTCAGTAGGGGTTGATTTGTTCATGATTTGATTTGTTCTTCTCCTTCTCAGAAATTCCTTTATTTTAAACTAAGAGCAGTAGGTTGATTTGTTCTTCTCCTTCCCCTTAATTCTTCTATTTTTTTCTGAAATTAAACTTTAGGATTTTTTTTAAGGAGAATTAAACTTTATTTGATGTTAAAATAGTATAGTTAAAATGAATTCATGAAAAGGGGTTACTCGGTCTGTAAGGGTTACTTGGTTAGGGGTTACTCACTCGGTCAAGGGTTACTCGGTCATGGGTTACTTAAGTCGGTTAGGGGTTACTTAGTCAGGGGCTACTAGGTCAAGGGTTACTAGGTCGGTCACGGGTTACTTAGTCGATTAGGGGTTACTTGGTCAGGGGTTACTAGATCGGTCAGGGGTTACTAGTTCATCAAGGGTTACTTGGTCCCATCAGGGGTTACTAGGTCCGATCAGGGGTTATTAGGTCCGATCAAGGGTTACTACTTTCGGTCAACAGTTACTAGTTTGTCAGGGGATACTAGTGGTCAGGGGTTACTAGTTGCTGTCAAGGGTTACTAGTTTGTTAGTGGTTACTAGTGGTCAGGGGTTACTAGTTGCTGTCAAGGGTTACTAGTTTGTTAGTGGTTATTAGTGGTCAGGGGTTACTAAGTCGTTAGGGGTTACTAGGTCGGAGGGGTTACATGTTCGGTGGGGTTACTTTTTTCATGTGTTAGCTAGCCAAATTAGTAATTTCTTTTTTTTATAGCTTTAGTCCTTCTACTAATCATTTTTTGGATAAACGAAACATATAGATAGAAATTAATGAAAGGGCAAGACATTGTGTGTGGGCTAGCCACATGAGAAAATTGATTTTCAGATTATTTATTGTTAATTTGTATGACCTCCCTCGTCCTTAAAAGTAAACCAAACATATGAATATGAATTAAATTAAAAAACAATTAAGCAACTCAATTTACTCATTCAAGTAACCTATTTTCTTTTATTTTGACTATTTTCTTATTTGATTAATTAACAGAGTAACCACACTTTCCCATTGTAGTAACTCCATATATATCAAGGTAACCTCGCTTGCTCATCTCTGTAACCCTTAATATTAACTAAATTACCTTATATGTGAAATGGTCACAACACGTGGTTAAGCACATATAAGAATTTGTGTTTATAATCTTTTTGTTAATATATATAATTTTATAGTCAAATATATGAGTGGACAAGATTGATCCTTAATATATTTTACGAAGGGTTGAGATTTAAAGAAGGTAAAATAGCTACATTTTTAATTAGGGCATTTTCTGTTTGGTTAGCCATATTGTGTGACCACTTGTAAAAAACATGGTAACTCCTATAACACTATTACAGAAACGCTTATTAATTATACTTACAAAGTAACTCATTTTTGCATGAATTGCTAAAAACAATAGTAACCCTTAAATATCTAAATAACCCCTATAACACTAACATAGTGTAGACACCCACTTGTGTCTCCCCAAAACCAAACCCAGTGATGAATACCTTTCGCGTTGAATCATAATCGAATGAAGAAAGTGTGGAAAGTCTAATGTTGCGGTTAGTTTTTATTAAAAATCTCTCTTTCTGTTTTCGAAAACCTACTCTATTTTATAAAAATAGTCAGTCTAATTTATTTTGGTCCATTATAAGGGTGCAAAAATGGTGTAGTTAGATAGGGCTCGAAAGGAGCTTTCCAACGATATATTAAAAGCCCAATTTCGATGAATAATGAGGAAGTTATAGCCAAATTATTAAACTGGGCCCGGTTTGGTTTTAATATGCGACCCAATGATCTAGAGGAGGGCCTATTATGAATTATCATTCCTAATGCAATTAGGATTGATTATAGTCTTCTAGAAACTTCTAGAAGGTTCTTTTAAATCCTAATGGGATTAGGATTGATAATTATGTTTTATGAGTTTCATTTGGAATAAAAGAAGTGTTTTATGTGAAATTACGATTTTACCCCTCAAACGGACTTTTACGATTTAATTTTATTAAAAAAAAAAAACGTATAGAAAAATCTCCTGCAGCGCCGAACGCCAGGCTGTTGCCTAGCGACAGACACTGTCGCGCGGCGACAGGGGCTGTTGTGGCGATAGCGGCGTGTTTTATTTTTTTTTTTTAACTCTAATTTGTTTTTATCATATCCGGACTATTTTCAATATAAATAGATTGCTTATAACTTCATCAAATCTCATCAACTCTCATCAAGAATTTCTTAATTCTCTCTCTCTCTCTTTTTCTAAACCAACCCTTTTACAAACAAAATTCCGCATTCACAAGATCCAGACACACCTAGCCAAGTTCAAAGTTGCCTTCGCCCTAGACGTGAAAGGTTTGATATTTCTATGGGTTTGGTCTCAAATCCCTATTTCAATTATTTAATTTAATTCTTTAATTTTTTAGTTTTATTATTTTCCTTGAAGTTACTAACGTGTGTATTTTATTATTAGAAAGAGATACGAGACATCCAAGTAAGTGCTTTAATTGCTTTATTGATATTATTATATAGAAATCATGCTTAGATTGTTATTTTGATTCCTAGTATATATCATGTTAGGATGTTTTATTGCCTCCTAGTATCATGTCTAGGGTAATTTCTTATATCAAGTATAATTAAAAGAATGTTTCCTATTTCTTTCCTTATAGCATGTTAGTATCATGTTACGGCTAAAGCTTTGATCTTTATTGTTTAGTGACATGCTAGGGTTTGTTATTAATCTTGTTAGTATCATGCCTAGGATCTTGCTATAAATATTATGCTTTAACATGATTGTTTTGATTATAATTAATTATGATTATTATTTTATGATGATGATTATTTTAATTATAACTATGATTATAATTATTATGTTGCTTTATTATATTTATTGTTATTGCTTGATCACACCTTTTATGCATGTTTAAAGGGAATTGATACTTGTAATCACACTTAATAAGATAATTTATAATCTTGTTTAGGATAATTTAATTATAATTCAAGTGATCGCCAATAATAGTTTTGTTTGTGCATTAATATTCAACCAACATAGATAAACAGGTTTAGGGCTAACCCATTGATTGCATGTTAGTCAGAAAACGCACATGAATACGAGAAGAATAAAGTAAAGGCCCATTATTAGGGCGAGTTCTTTCTCTTTTATATTGGATTTGTACCTTCATCCCCGAACTTCCAGTCTTCGTTCTAGCCCTATTGGAGTTAATGATCTCCTGGATCTGTAAGGGGTGTAACCTTCACCCTGTGAACGATTTACAAGTTCCTAAAACTTTTTGGCGACTCTCTTTCCCTAGCTTCCTTCCCTTTGGACGCCACCGTACTTTAGTGTATGTATGATCACAGTGGGATTCAAGTTTGGGGTAATGCTTGAAATATTCCCTACAGTATTTGGCGACTCTTCTGGGGAGAATTTCTATTTTAAATTCCAGAAATTTATTTCGGCAATGATTTAGAATGAGTGGATGAGACTCGAAAAGTTCTAAGTATTTCATGTGCGTAATTTTCATTAAAATTATTGTCATATGCATAAAAAAGGTTCTCATTAGAAAGACCATCCGTAATGAGTTAAAAACATAGGATTTTTACACGTAGGAAATTTGAGAAATATCTTTCACAACTAGAATCAAAATAATACTGCAAAAACTGAAAAATTCTAAGAAGACAGAAAGCTGCTGAGGCATTTAGGAACTAGCGTCTAGAAAACTGCTTTCGTCGTCTGGCAAAAATTTTGTTGTCTGGCGACAGAGCTATTTCTTTGGCTATGGACTCTATTGTATGGCGCCGTGTTCTTCCAATACCGAGCCAGAAATCTGCCTTCTTGTTTTGACTAGTTCTAGCATTGTTGGCTCAATTCTACTTCCTAATTGAGTTTTTCTCACTTATCTACCTGATTGAACGCTCTGAACAACAAAGGGTACATCCGAGAGTGTTGTATTCACCAAACCATGGAAGCGATTTTAACTCGTGGGGTCCCATCTACACGCGCCAAAACTTCCAAAGGTAAGGCTTCCGCGCGATGCATCTGGACTCATAACCATGGACCCTCTTTGACTAACCCATATCCCAAAATTTAGATAACTAGAGTCGTGGTTAGGTTGCAAACTCATTACATCATGTTGTGACTACTTGACTACTTGTGCATCTCTTACTTGTGCATACTTATTACGTGATTAAACTAACCGTTTGATCTGACTTGTGTTTGTAAATAAGTCTTCATAAACTAACCAATGACTAAAGGGCTTTGCTTAATTAATTGATTAATTAATTTGAGCTAAAAAATATGTCTAAAATCGAGTCATAGTTCTTTTGAGTCAACCCGGATTTTTATTCCCGTATACTGCGCAAGTGTCAACTTGTTTTGGTCATATCCGGAGTTCTAGGAAGAACTACGAGTCTAATAGCCTATGGATCTGTATCCCCGAGTTTTATCAGTGGCGTTAATTTCATCCCAATCAGAGCCACAGATGAAAAGTTATGACTAAAATACTACAACCTGTCCAGTTTAATGCATATACGTTAGGTCTTAACTTAGTCTTTACGTAAGTCTAGTCACATAGTCTAGTCACATGGTCATGACACAAGTCTTAACATGTCACCTACACTCACTAGTCTTAGCACACACTTTGTATAAGTCACCATGACCATGTCTTAGATTCATGCATGAGTCGTTTTTCGTCATTCGAGTAGGAGGGGGGGTCCAATCTATTCCCATTCTCTTCCACATTCTCTTCCATGTTGAATAGAGCTTGAGTCAAAATAAATAATAATAAAAAAACTTATACCTAATTGCCCTTTCCACAGTACTTGGTCAAGGAGATAAGGGCGATTAATCAAGGACAACACCTTCGTTCAAGTTCAACTTTTTGATAAACCAGTCGGTCGAAAAAGAAAAGATAAGAAGATAATGGCAAGTTAAGAAGAAGTAAATGAGCTTAAGAAGCAAATGGGAGACGTGACTAAGGTGTTGAAGGCGTTAACCCTCCAAATCAATGACCCTGTGAAACAACAACAAATGGAGCTCATGCAAGAAAGCTTGAGCAAAATATCCAATGACTATAGATTCCAGGGCATTAGCTCACAATGGGTCTCAGTGGACAAGGAGCTTCTTCCGCAGAAGTTCAATGCCACTGACATCTCTAAGTTCAAGGTAACAGATAATCCTTATTTCCACTTAAGAGCTTTTGAAACCATAATGAACGTTAAGGGGATCGATAGGAAAGTCTTTTATTCCTTGTTTTCTTTATCTCTTGAAACCGTTTGTCAACAATGGTTCTTTAGAGAAAACCTCTACTTGGGATGCTATTGTAAATGCTTTCATTGATAGATATAAATGTAATATTCAAGTCGAAACCGACTATAGACAACTTGAGATTCTAAGACAAAAAGAGAAAGAAGGCTTTACTTTTTTCTTTAATAAGTGGAGGGAAACTTCCGCTAAGATGATTGAGGTGCCCTCCGAAAAAGAATCAGTAAGGATGTTTATCAAGAATCTCCAAGAGAATTATTCGAAGCATTTAAAATATTAACATAATTTAAATACTTTCAAGGTCGTCTATGACATCAGTATTGAAAATAAAGATGACCTCGCAAAGCAAAAAGCTAATAACAATAGTAACAACAGTGGCTGGAAAGGAAAGAAGAACAACAATCCTTCTTCTTCCGAAAACGCCCACCCTAGTAACAATGTTAGTACCTTTGATCATAACTGTAGGCGTCGCTCAAAGTGCGCCTACGTTAAAAGCATGTTGTGAATATGCTTGGCACTTGTAGGAAGTGGGAATTGATATATTACTATTAGGGACAAGGAAAGTAGGGAGCCGCCAACAAGTTTTTGAGGAACTTGTAAACCGTTCACGGATCATAAAAGGCAACCACGATAAAGGGACAACGATAGGCAACAACGATTGACCCGTGAAGGTTACACCCCATTCATAATCCATGAGATTACTAACTCCATATGGTTCGGAACCACGAAAGGAGGATCGATGATGATGGTACGAAGTGAGTCATGGAGTCACAGTCGCCCGTATTGGCCTCTACTTGATTCTTATAGTGAAAAAATGATTCCTGCGATCTCAAAGGCATGCAAACAAAGATTCAATTTGCTCCAAACTATTATTAAGCTAAATTGGTTGAATATTAATGCAACACATAATTCAAAAATATTTGTGATCACTTGAATTAAATAAAAAGATTAAAAAGGAACCTAAACAGGTTGTCCAAATTATCTTATTAGGCGTGATTTTCAATTACATATTCCCTTTAAACAGGCAATATGGTGATCATAAAAAAAATAGAATAAACATTAATATTGGAAGAAATTTAACAATAATAACGTTAGCCAAATCAAATATAAAATAACCTAATCATGATGCTAGTAATTAAATTAATCAATTACTCACTTTCGCGTTTCCTTGAATTGCTACATCATGAGTAAACCGTTAGTAACTTCAATAAATATAAATCAAATGGAAATTAAATTAAATAAATTTAGATTTTATTTGGTCCAAACCCTCAGTTATTATACCTTTCACGTCTTGGTTAAAGTATAGAACTTTGGGTATTGTATGAACTCCTTGAAGTGCTTAGCGGAAGTATTTTGAGAGAATAGGGTGGCTAGTGTTTAGGCTAAAGTGAGTAAAGATAATTATTTGATGATCAAGATTTTTGATGATTTAAAAAGGGGAGATATGACCTCTATTTATAGAGAAAAAAGAAGGGTCGAAGAATCAAAATAAGATAAGAATTCGAATTGGATAAAACTCTTGCGATAGACAACAGTTTTTGCGGTTTTTGTTTTTATCATAACTTTTGATCCAGAAATCAGAATAAGATGAATAAGATATCTTTGGAAATATATTGAAGTCTAATTTCTAACCAAATTATATTCAGTTAAAAATATTTTTTAGAATAAAATAAATGGCCGAAATAGTGAGATGGTGTCAGTTTTGGATAGAGTTTGACATTTTATTTATATCTTTTCCGTTATAGCTCGGAATTTATATTATAATATATCATTGGAAAGATAATTTCAAGGTCTATCCAAAAATATAAAATTTGGATAAAAAATATGAGGCCCGAAATTAAAATCTGTCTATCTTTGAACGTCTTTCAATTCGGATAGAAATAGGATTTTCAAAAAGAAAAGTTTTATTCAATTTCGAATTCTTTAATCTTATCTTTTCAAAAAGGATAACTAAGATGTTTTAGAAACTTATAGAAGATTCTAATTAATCCTAATTGGTTATGGAATTGGATTAAATCATTTGAACCCTCCACATGATCATTGGGTCGTAGGTAGGGTGGGCTTAGGTTCGGTTTGGTCTCAGTTTAATATTTTGGACATAACTTATTCGTTATAACTCGGATTTGGGATTATAATATATAGTTGGAAAGCTATTTTAAAGCCCCATCCAATTTTTAAATCAATGGACCCATATTATGGACCAAAATAAACTGGAATAAACGTTTTTATATAAAGGACACAAAATGAATGATTTTAAAGGACATGAAATGAATTATTTTGGGTTTAAATGCACGAAAAGAGGAAAATAAGTTATGGTTTGAGGAAATGGGCTAGAAGTTTGGTTGGTTTATGAAATGGAAATATGGATTTAAGCACTGCAAGATTAAATACCAAACCCGACCAATAATGGCGCTGAAAGGTTGTTCATCATCGAGTTTGGTTTTAGGGAGACATTTTTAGGTGTCTAAAGAAGCCCCCACTTTGACTGAGTTTGAAGAAACGTCAGTTTCGAAAATGATAGTCAAAGTAGTCGATAGGGCCGTAGAATGATTTAAGATGTTCTGCGATCCTAAATCACTTTGTATATGTTGATACCTGTAGAAAAATGTTAGTTCTACAGATAAAAGAGTAAAGGGGTAGAATGCTTATCTAACACAAGTGTATCGGTGGCAAATGAGCTTGGTATTTTCCTAATATTGAAGGAATCCACCGGATGACGTTTGTTGAAATGCTTTCCATGCTTGAGGAAAGCCGACAGATGAGTTTGGTAGCTTTCTAAGCCTGAAGAAACCTACTTGATGACCCTTTTCATGCTTGAGGAAAGTCGACATATGATTTTGGCGTTTTTCTATGCTTGAAGAAATCCACCGATAATGCTTTTCATGCTTGAGGAAAGCCGACAAAGGAATTTGGCGATTTTCTATGCTTGAAGAAATCCACCGGATAACACTTTCCATGCTTGAGGAAAGTCGACATATGATGAGATTGCAAGTCTCTATGTATCGAGAAGCTTGCATCCTGAAATGATGGTGGTTTGATTGTCCCCGAACGTGGTCTGTAGATGGTCCGCTTGTCCCCGGACGTGGGCTGTAGTTGGTTCGCTTGTCCCCGAACGTGGGCTGTAAATGGTTTGCTTGTCCCCGAACGTGGGTTGTAGATGGTCCGCTTGTCCCCGGACGTGGGCTGTAGATGGTTCGCTTGTCCCCGAACGTGGGCTGTAGATGGTTCGCTTGTCCCCGAACGTATATATTGTGATTGACTTGACCACTAACTAGACCAAGTTTGACTTGATGTGACATGACATGTGTATGACTTGTGAGTGTGTGTTTCTATATGTGTGTGTGTAGACACAAGCAAACGAAGATGCAAAAGAAAAAATTTTCCATCAATTTTCGTCATGAGTGGAGGGCACAGACTCTCTCCCAAAAAAAAAAGACGTGAAAAATGAAGTTTTGCTTTCGAACTTCCCTCGATAAAAATTTTGAAAAAGTTTTTGAACTTCCCTAAAAGAAAATAATGAAAAAGGGAAGAAGTTTTGAACTTCCTCCTTAAGCACGACGAAATGAATCATATGGATTGAATAGCTAGTCTTGAAAATAATGTATGCATGATGAATGTTCTTATGCCAGGAGGCTAAGGACAATTACATCATGTGACACGATAGATGAATGAACTTAGGTCATGGAGCTAAGCATCATATATGGTGTAAAGAAGCGATCTTGAACGTCACTTAGGTCTGGAAGCTAAGCACTTATATAGATGAAATGATTGATGAGTATTGCATAATGAATGTTTCTTAGGTCAAAGAGCTAAGCATGATATGTGTTGTATTAAAAAATATATAAATGTTGCTCAGCACATTATGCAATGCGTGAAACAATGTACATTGCTGAGGTCAGGAAGCTAAGCAAGTATACAATGTTTCTTCCAATGAATGTTTTCTTGAAAGATGATGAAACATGCACAGTGTTGAAACAAGATTTCATGAAAAAGGGTTCCTAAGGTAAAGATGATATGGATGTCTGAGTGAAGTTTGTGAATGTGATACTAAGGCTGGCTGCAAGGGTTATGGTGATGGAAATATATGTGAGAAGAGTCAAAGATGATGACTCTTTAGGCTAGGTAGGCTAAATGATGTGGGTTTAAGCCCCCAAGTCTAGATCTAAATGGGTAGGGGTAAGCATTGAATATTCTTTGACTTGATCATGCATGGATATGAATATGAATGTGGCTGCACCTCGATGTGAGGTTGCCTACGTATCTGTTAGGAATCAGGTCGAACGTAGCTCTAACCGAACTTTGCACAAGTGTGTGTACACCTCAAAGAGGTCTTTCAAGGGTTGTAATGTGGTTAAGCTGAAGGTTTAAGGAAGAAAGGGGTAAAATGCTCAAGACCCGAGAGAAGCCCCCAAGATATGCAATTATGTATTAGACTTTGCAAGTTTTATTTTTCATACATTTTTTTTTGTTTTGAATTTCTTTTCTTTTTTTTTCATTTTTCCATTCTTGTGAATCAATGTAGGCAATCTCAGATCATGCGGTCCATCACTCACTTAGCATTCATGTTTCTCAGGCACGGTACCAAGCACTTGATGAGAGACGCAATTTGAGACATGTTCATATCGGAGACATTGGAACACTTGCCTTTAGACATTTTTATTTATATTTACTTATTCTTTTCTCTCTCTTTTTTTTTTTTTTTTTTTTTTTTTTTTTTAATTTGAACTTTCTTTCTAACTGTTACACAAATTGCACACCTTCCCATCCCAGGGTTAAGTGAATGTGAGTTGAATAAATAAGGTCAATCGTTAGACGAGGCTCAAAGTGATTGACGAAGAAATGGATATGTGATTAATTGGTTAATAGGGAATGACAGGGTTCCAAAGGTGCCTCAAGTCATTGGTGTACCTTGTGTTTAGTTCGGCAATTTTTTTTTTTTTGATAATTATGTGATCGAATGTAAGAAAGAGATGCTCATTTATGAAGAAGGTTAGAAATGTGACACATAGACACATGGATAAGGAGAACCTACGCTAGACTTTTAGGGGGAAGGGTTAGAAACAAAAGAAGAAAAAAACATGAAATCTGGGTGAGAAGCTTGCATTGTGCTTTATCTTCATGGCTGTTTATGAGTAACTTCTTGCCGCCTGGTGAGGAAAAAAGTTTCTTGTTGTTGATGCTTTGATTGGAAGGAAAGAAGGAAGGAGTGATGTTCTCCTTATTCTTCCAACTATTGCCTAGTTATTTTAGACTCAAGTACTGTGTAAGGATGAACTCACTGTATGCATTCACTCAATACTCGAATTGGAATGGAAGAGTCTATGAAACAATTTTGAAAACTGATGGGAAATACTCCACTCATTCCTATTACGACGGAAAACGATGCATGCATGGTCTTAGTATACGATCATAAACAATATAGTGCATTACTTGAAGACAAAGTGTGTGAAATGACTCAACATGTGTGATTAGATGAGTTTATTAAGACTCGTGGTATGATCGCATGGCTAGACATGAGGACGTTGTGAAAAACAAAATACCCAATGACCAAATAGCACAGAAGACTAAAAGACAAACTAACTTGATTAATTTTTTCCAATTTTAATTTTTATGCTATTTAATCGGTGAATACGGTCCATTGGCAATCGTTAGTCATAACTAAGATCATCCACAATTAAAGACAAAGAACACATGTTAAGGTTAGCACAAAAATCGATCACAAGAAATTAGAAAGAGAACTAAAACTCTAGAAGAGTTATGACTCATGGGTATAAAAAAATAAATAAAAAAACAAAAATCTATAATACTATGTTATTAGAGTTGACACGGATTAAAGGAATTGGCTAAGACTAGCTTGACACGAAAAAAAAAAAAAAAGGTATTCGCTAAAAAGACACCTAAACTGGACAGGTTGTAGTAAATCAGTTATAACTTTTTATCTGTGACTCTGATTGGGACAAAACTAACGCCAAATGAAAGATAAAACTCGGAGCTACACATCCAGGTAGCACGACACGTAACTCTTTCAAGACTCCGACTATGACCAAAACAAGATTATTCTTGTACAGTATACGGGAATAAAAATCCGGGTGACTCAAAAATTAAAAAAAATAATAATCTATGGCTCAACTCTAATAATAAAAAAAACGGGTTTGATAAGAGAAAAAATAAAAAAAAAGTCAATAAAAAAATGCACATAGAAGCATATCGTCACACATGATGCAATGAAGTTCGCAACCTAAAGTCAAGTTCTAAGTTCGACTATGGTCAAGCTTTTGGGTGTCAAAGGGTACCATGGTTAAGAGTTTGGACGCGTTAGCAAGGCAGCCTCCCTTGAGGGTGAATGCCAACGGGCGGCTCCGCGAGTTCGTGATGAAATCGAAATCAACTCCATGGTTTGGGTGGATCTAAAAACTAGAATGAACCCTTATTTCCATGACCGTTTTCGGGTTGATAGAGCATAAATCCCCCGGGCTAGCCACATACGTAGAACACGTACTATTGTGGCAAAATAGGTAAGCTAAAATGCATTTGCATATGTGACAATGCCAATTAAATCGCAGGAATACAATTCAAGAATCTTTCAAGTCTCATCCATTCATCTCAATTAAATACCGATCACTCAAATCGATAAATAACCAAGAATCCTCCCCAGTGGAGTCGCCAAATTGTAGGCGTCGCTCAAAGTGCGCCTACGTTAAAAGCATGTTGTAAATATGCTTGGCAATCATAGGAAGTGGGAATTGATATATTACGATTAGGGACAAGGAAAGTAGGGAACCGCCAACAATTTTTTAAGGAATTTGTAAACCGTTGACGGATCATAAAAGGCAACCACGATAAAGGGACAACGATAGGGGACAACGATTGACCCGTGAAGGTTACACCCCATTCGTAATCCATGAGATTACTAACTCCATATGGTTCGGAACCACGAAAGGAGGATCGGGGATGATTGTACGAAGTGAGTCATGGAGTCACATTCGCCCGTATTGGCCTCTACTTGATTCTTATAGTGAAAAAATGATTCCTGCGATCTCAAAGGCATGCAAACAAAGATTCAATTTGCTCCAAACTATTATTAAGCTAAATTGGTTGAATGTTAATGCAACATATAATTCTAAAATATTTGTGACCACTTGAAATAAATAACAAGATTAAAAAGGAACCTAAACCGGTTGCCCAAACTATCTTATAAGGCGTGATTTTCAATTACATATTCCCTTTAAACATGCAATATGGTGATCATAACAATAATAGAATAAAAATTAATATTGGAAGCATATTAAAATATAAAATAACTTAATCATGATGCTAGCAATATTAAAATAAGATAAGAGTAGTTAAATAATCAATTACTCACTTTCCGCGTTTCCTTGAATTGCTACATCATGAATAAACCGTTAGTAACTTTAATAAAAATAAATTAAATGGAAATTAAATTAAATAAATTTATATTTGATTTGGTCCAAACCCTCAGTTAATTATACCTTTCACGCGTTGGTTAAAGTATAGAACTTTGGGTATTGTATGAACTCCTTGAAGTGCTTAGCGGAAGTATTTTGAGAGAATAGGGTGGCTAGTGTTTAGGATAAAGAGAGTAAAGAGAATTATTTGATGATTAATCTTGTTGATGATTGAAAAAGGGGAGATATGACCTCTATTTATATAGAAAAAAGAAGGGTCGAAGAATCAAAATAAGATAAGAATTCGAATCGGATAAAACTCTTGTGATAGATAGCAGTTTTTGCGGTTTTTGTTTTAATCATATCTTTTGATTCAGACATAAGAATAACATGAATAATATATGATTGGAAATATATTGAAGTTTAATTTCTAACCCAATTAGAATCAGATAAAAATATTTTGTAGAATAAAAGATATGGCCGAAATAGTGAGACAGTGTCAGCTTTGGATAGAGTTTGACATTTTATTCATATCTTTTCCGTTATAGCTCGGAATCGATATTATAATATATCATTGGAAAGATAATTTCAAGGGCTATCCAACCATATAAAATTTGGATAAAACATATTAGGCAAAAAATTAATATCTGTCTATCTTTGAACGTCTTTCAATTCGGAAGAAATAGGATTTTCAAAAAGAAAAGTTTTATTAAATTTCAAAATCTGTAATCTTATCTTTTCAAAATAAATAACTAAGATCTTTTAGAAACTTATAGAAGCTTCTAATTAATCCTAATTAGTTATGGAATTGGATTAAATCATTTGGACCCTCCACATGATCATTGGGTCGTAGGTAAGGTGTGCTTAGGTTCTGTTTGGGCCCAGTTTAATATTTTGGCCATAACTTATTCGTTATAACTCGGATTTGGGCTTATAATATATCGTTGGAAAGCTCTTTTAAAGCCCCATCCAATTATTAAATCAATGGACCCATATTATGGACCAAAATAAACTGGAATAAACGTTTTTATATAAAGGACACAAAATGAATGATTTTAAAGGACACGAAATGAATTATTTTGGGTTTAAAGGCACGAAAAGAGGAAAATAATTTATGGTTTGAGGAAATGGGCTAGAGTTTGCGTTGGTTTATGAAATGGAAATATGGATTTAAAAACTACAAGATTAAATACTAAATCCGACCAATAATGGCGTTGAAAGGTTGTTCATTATCGAGTTTAGTTTTGGGGAGACATTTTAAGGTGTCTACAATAACGGTGTCTTAACTATGGATAATTAAGGTTATAAAAAGAAACCCAAAAGAGAGTTCACACCCATTGTAATGACCTATGATGTTGCTTTTGAAACGTCCCTATGATCGAGGATTAATCAAACTTATTGGCCTTAACGAGGATTCAACGCTAGAAAAGCGATCTTCAAGATGGGATCCCAATTCTTATTGCTAGTACCATCAAGGAAATGGTCACAATACTGATGAATTCCACAGATTTTAAAATCTCATTCAAGATCTCATAGAAGCAAACAAGATCCCATTGCCTCCAGCTAGCAAGAAGATCGGGTGATGATGAGCACAAGACAAGAGGCGAGCTTCAAGGACAAGATTTCATGACCTCTTTTTCTATTTCTTTTTCATTTTTCCTTTCCCCAATAAGTCTAGTATAGGCACCTTCTATATTTCCCTAGATATACTTTGTAGACTTTTTCCCCTTTTAATAAAATAAGCATTTATTTCCTTGCATTTGATCATGGCGTTGCACAAAAAAAAAAAAAAAAAAAAATCATTGTCGAACTAAGCACAAGTTATACCAATGATTTGAGGCACCCCTTATAGCCACATCATATCATCTTTCATGCTTTAAAATATACAATCCTTTCTTGATAAACCACTTTGAGCCTCGTCTAACGATAAACCTTTCTTTCTTCAACCCATATCTAGCTAACCTTGGGATGGGATGATGTGCAACTTACGGAATATTCAAAGAACAAAAGCTTGAGTGAATCAAAAGATTGAAATAGAAAAAACAACAAAAGTGTACAAAAGGGAAATTGTTCCAATGTCTTTGACATAAACCTGTCTTTGATAAGAACACGTCTCATATTGCGTCTCTTATCGAGTGCTCGGTACCGTACCTGACAAACATAAATGACAAGTGAGTGATAAACCGCGTGATCGAGATTGCCCATACTTATAAAAATAAAATATATTCAAAAGCAAAAGAGAGAGCAAAATATAAAAGAAAAAAAAAAAGAAGAAAAGAGAGATAAAAAAGAGTTTAAAAGCCTCAAACATAATAATACAAATATTCAAAAGCAAGGTTGCACACTTTGGGGGCTTATCGAGGTCTTGAGCCTTTATCCCTTTTTTCTTCAACATTTAGCCTAACCACGTTACAACCCTTAAAAAGACCTTTTTGTTGATGTTTAAAGGTTTTGATGATGAGGAACTTAAGTTACAGCAAACTCATCTCATAAAGACTTTTCAAGTGTTTGTGCAGCCTAGGTGAAATTGATCTTGGAGATGGAAGAAGTAACTAAGCCGAGAAGACTTGAAGGAGTTCTTTATAAAAAGAAAGTTATTCAATATAAAAGAAGAGTTCCCTAACAGGAACTGAGTTCCCTCACAGGAACTTGAAGATTGCTGACTAAGATCTTTGGAGGAACTTAGTAAGCGTGGAGTCCAAGTAAACCTACCAGAACAAGAGTACAGCGCAGCAATGTTTTAGTTAAGATTTTATCTTCTAGATTCATTGTTAAATATGTTAAGTAGGATATGCATGAAACTTATTAGAAGCGTGACAATTAGCTTGGCAAATAAATTAAAATCGGAAAAGATAAAAGATAGAAACCGGAAAAATATTTTCTTTAAATATTTATCTCTTAAAATCAGTTTGTTAAAAAGATATTATGCTTTTTAATTCAATATTTCTATCTTACTTTCTGAAAAGATTTTCTTCAAAGGATTTAATTAAAAAACTGTGTTTTAAGATAAGTTAAGTTTTACTTATTTATCTTTATGTAAACCTACTGTTTATACAGGTAATACTCGTATAAATAGTAGAGAATAACATGAGCCTAGGTTTTTGCGAGTTTTATGCGTGAAGAATTTACAGAGCTACAGTTGTGTAAGTTTGCCAAGCTTATCATACTGTCATATTAGTTTCGGGTCTCATACATACCTTGCCTATCATATACTAGGTGTTAATTCTTGTATTTGGTTTCGGGTTTATTAGGGTGAGAGTATTTTTATCATTGCATACAGAGAGAGCTTCTGGTGAGAAGGGGGAAGATTTGTACTTAGGGTGTACGAGTGAGTTTGAGTGTGGGACTCAAACTGGATAGAGCAAGGTGTTGTTCTGTAGCAAGTTCATTCTGGAACTTGAGAGTAGTGGCTAAATTATAATAGGTTGTAACTTGGTGTTTGCCCTATTAGAGTGGAATTATTTGTGTTTGAAATCCCTAAGGTAGGGTCGAGGTTTTACTTCTAGTTGGGCACTCAAAGGTTTCCTCGTAAAATATGTGTGCATCGCAAGTTCCTATTTTGTTCTGTTTTATATTTGCAAAATTATTATTTAGGAACTCAACTACAATTCACCCCTCCTCTTGTAGTGTTCATCTCAATTAACAATTAGTATCAGAGCCCGGTTCTCACGTGCAAGCAGATAATTTTGCTGAGTATGTTCCTGGAGAGATGAATTACAAGGAGAAACTTGAAGAAGGGTACTCTACCCAACGTCCACCTATGTTCAACGGTAAGTTTTATGCCTACTGGAAGAACAGGATGGAGATATTCATCAAGGCCGAAAATTACCAGGTTTGGCGTGTAATTGAAACTGGTGATTTTGAAATAACTCAAACCAATGACAAGCACAAGGTAGTTTCTAAATCTATTTCTGATTATGATAAAGAAGATTATCAGAAACTTGAAATGAACGCTTTAGCTATAAAGTATCTGCACTGTGGACTTGGACCCCATGAACATAATCGTATCATGGGATGCAAGTCTGCCAAACAGATTTGGGATTTGTTACAAGTAACTCATGAAGGTACTAACGATGCAAAACGTTCTAAAATAAATTTATTGATGTCTAGGTATGAAAGGTTTGAAATGCAATCCAAAGAAACTATAGAAGAGATGTTTACTAGATTCAATGATTTTATTAATGAACTGAACTCCCTTGGCAGGAAAATTCCTATTGATGAACAGGCAAGGAAGATCTTAAGAATCCTACCACAAGATGAACGCTGGAGATCCAAGGTTACTTCCATGCAGGAAGCTAAGGACTTTACTAAGTTCAATATGGAACAACTAGCTGGATCATTGATGACTCATGAACTTCATCTGAGTTCCAACACTGAATGTTCCAGAAATAAAGGTTTGGCACTCAAGGCTGAAGACTAAGAAGGATCAGATGTTGATGAAGAAGAGATGGCTATGCTAGTGAGGAAATTTAAGAAGATGATGAACAATAGGAAGTTTGACAGGAACAAGAAGTATACAAGTTCCAGAAACACAACGTGTTTCAAGTGTGGATATAAGGATCATTTTATCAAAGATTGTCCTGTTCAGGATGGAGAGAAAGGAAAGACTAAAAGCAAGGAGCAATCCAAGGAGTCAAGAGTCTACAAGCCTTACTTCACCAAGGACAACGTTAAGAAAGCCATGCTTGCTGCTTGGGGAGATACAGATTCAGAAGAAGAAGAGAAGGATCAACCATCAAAAGAAACTGCTCATTTATGTCTAATGGCAAAAACTGATGAAGCTGCCAAGCTAAAGGAGCTTGAGTCTGAGGTATGGTTCTCTTACAATCAATTAAAACATCTGTCTAAAGAGAATCTAATAGATACTGTTTTGGAAATCCAAGAAGATCTAAAAGAATTGCATAGATCCAAACATCTAAGTGATAAAGCTTTGATAACTTACAAAGAGAACAGTGAATGGGTTGATAACATGAAGTTTGACATTCAATACAGGTTCTTCAGTCTGTTTGATGACAATAAAATTCTAAAAGAGACTCTAAAGAACTTAAAACAAGATAACATACTCTTGAATGTGGAATTGTCTTTGTTAAAACTGAGTGTTGATACTCCTAACTCTAAAGTTCCTCCACCGACTGATTATCCGAATTTTGAAAAATTGAAACATGATTTGGAAGAGTTAAAAATGGATAAGGCACGTCTTGAGGGGGAACTTGAGAGGGCTAAGAAAGGTAAACAATCAATAGAGTATAGAGTTCCTGATTGGATCACTAAGGCTCAAACTAAGAATACTGAAGGTTTAGGTTTTAAAAAGAAGTTCCAGAAAGAAAAGAAGTATGTCAACTTGCCCAGTAGCATTGTTTTTTATTTCTGGGGCAATATAGGGCATAAGCAAGCTAAGTGCCCTAAGAAAGAACAAAACACTCAGAAGAATATCAAACATGTAAAACAAATCTGGGTAAAGAAAAATGAATCAACCCATGTTACACAGGAACCCAAGGAAACCTGGGTTCCTGACTTTAACGTTTAAATTCTTCTTGCAGGTTCCAGTGAGGGGGAACAACATTTGGTACCTCGACAGTGGTTGTTCTAAGCACTTGACTGGAGATAAAACTAGATTTCTCTCACTGGATGCCTACTATGGTGGAACTGTGACCGTTGGTGATAATATGAAAGGTGATATAATTGCTATTGGAAAGATAGGAAGGTCACGTTCCCATGCTATTGATAATGTATTTTTGGTCGAGGGCCTCAAGCACAATTTGTTAAGTATTTCTCAGTTTTGTGACAAAGGTAACTCTGTTAGCTTTACTTCAAATAAGTGTAGAATTATCCACAATGACACTGGGAACATTATTTTAGAAGGAACTCGAAAAGGGAACACATATGTTGGGGATCTTAACGAGGTTCCTAACAGTAGTTTAACATGTCTTAGTGTTATTGAGGATGATCCTCTTTTATGGCACAAAAGATTTGGCCATGCAAGCTTTTCTTTACTGGATAAATTAAGATTTAAGAACTTAGTGGAAGGACTTCCTTGCATTAAGTTCCTGTATGATAAAGTGTGTGAAGCTTGTGCTAAAGGTAAACAGACCCGAATTTCTTTCAAGTGCAAAAAGATGGTAAGTACCAAAAGACCTTTGGAACTCATTCATATGGATCTTTGTGGTCCAATGAGAATCCAAAGTAGAAGTGGTAAGAAATATGTAATGGTTATTGTTGATGATTTTTCAAGGTTCACTTGGGTTTTCTTTCTTGTAAGTAAGGATGAAACGTTTGACGAGTTTGTTGCTTTTGTTAAGAAAGAACAGAGAAGAACAGGTAATCAGTTGATACATCTTAGATCTGACCATGGAACAGAATTTGAGAATTCAAAGTTTGATGAATTTTGTGCTGAGTATGGTATGGATCACAATTTCTCTGCCCCAAGAACTCCACAACAAAATGGAGTAGTGGAACGCAAGAATAGGAGTCTTGAAGACATGACAAGGACAATGCTGATATCAAGCAGGCTGCCTAGGAATTTCTAGGCTGAGGCAGTGAACATAGCATGTTATATACTCAACAGAGTATCTGTTAGGGCCATCACCAAAAAAACTCCTTATGAACTTATGAAAGGGAGAAAACCTAATATTTCGTACTTTAGATCTTTTGGTTGCAAATGTTTTGTTCACATTAATGGTAAAAGGAACTTGGGAAAGTTTGATGAATGTAGTAACGAGGCAGTTTTCCTAGGATATGCCTCAAATAGTAAAGCTTATAGAGTTTATAATAAAAGAACAATGTGTGTTGAGGAGTCTGTACATATTATATTTGATGAGACTGAAAATTTGGTTGATGTATAGGATTGTGATGATGATTTCGAGATTGGACTTGTGCGTAAGCAAAATCCAGATGAGGAACCAGTATCACTGCAGAAGCAGCAAGTTGAAACTGCAGAAGTAACAAATCCTGAAGCAAATGTTGAACTAGAGTTGGAGAATGCACCAGGAACTCTACTTCAGGAACAGACTGAAAATCTTAATGAAGGCCAAAATGTGGAAACTCTTGAATAAGTTCAACCTGAGTTCCAGAATCAAGTTCCTACGGAAGAACCAGTCAACAATAATGAAGAGAGGATGTACCCAATCAAAGATTTCACTCCAAGGCCCTGGAAATATCAGAAATCTCATCGAGTTGACACAATCATGAGTGACATCACAAAAGGAACTCAAACCAGATCTCAGCTTAGGAACTTCTGTGCATTCAATGCATTCGTTTCTTCCATGGAACCTAAAAATTATGTTGAGGCTTTAACTGACGCAGACTGGATTAATGTTATGCAAGCTGAACTAAATGAACTTGAAAGAAATAAAGTTTGGCATCTGGAACCTAGACCTAAAGACAAGAAGTTCATTGGACTAAAATGGGTATTCAGAAACAAACTAGATGAACATGTATTATTGTCAGGAACAAAGCTAGACTAAATGTACAAGGTTTCAACCAGCAAGAAGGAATTGATTATGAAGAAACATTTGCAACTGTAGCCAGGTTAGAAGCTATTCGTTTACTTATTGCTTTTGCTGCTTATATGGGTTTTAGGCTGTACCAGATGGATGTCAAATGTGCATTCTTAAATGGATACTTAAATGAGGAAGTCTATGTGGAACAGCCTCCTGGATTTGAAAATCCAGAGTTCCCAAACCATGTCTATAATCTTGACAAGGCTCTTTATGGAATAAAGCAAGCTCCTAGAGCATGGTATGAAAGATTATCTAAGTTCCTTTTGGCTAATGATTTTAAACGTGGCAAAATTGATAAAACATTGTTTTTAAAGTCAAATAGAACTGATATCTTAGTTGTACAAATTTATGTTGATGATATTTTATTTGGTGCAACTAATGAATCTCTGTGCAAGTATTTTACTGACCTTATGAGTGGAGAATTTGAAATGAGCATGACTGGAGAATTAAATTTCTTTCTTAGTTTGCAAATTAAGCAAACTGAAGAGGGAATTATGATTCATCAGCAAAAATATATTAAGGAACTGATCAAGAAATACAAGTTGGAAAATACCAAAACCAACAATACTCCTATGGGAATTGCTACTAGATTGGATGAAGATCCATCTAGAACTTGCATTGATTAATCTATGTATCAAGGTATGATAGGTTCACTACTTTATCTAACAGCGAGTAGACCTGACATATCTTTTAGTGTGGGTCTGTGTGCCAGGTTCCAAGCAAATCCAAAGGAGTCTCACTTGTCTGCAGTAAAAAGAATCCTTAGATACTTGAAAGGAACTGACGATTTGAGTCTCTTCTATCCTAGAAGTGATTCTTGTGATTTGAATAGTTTTACAGATGCTGACTATGAAGGTGATTTGGTAAACATGAAAAGCACTTCAGGTATGGTACAGTTTTTAGGACCTTGTTTAGTTTCTTGGGGTTCCAAGAAGCAAAACACATTTGCTTTATCTACAACAGAAGCTGAGTATGTAGCTGAAGCAGCATGTTGCTCACAAGTTCTATGGATAAAACAACAGGTCAGAGATTTTGGTATTATTTTTAAATGTGTACCGATTTACTGTGATAATACAAGTGCTATATGTATTTCTAAAGATCCAGTTCAACACTCAAAGGTAAAACATATCCACATAAGGCATCACTTTCTAAGAGATAATGTGGAGCAAGGGAATATTAAGTTAGAATTTTGCCAAACTGAAAATCAAATTGCAGATATTCTAACCAAGCCCTTGAACAGAGAAAGTTTGGAGAAATTGAGACTGGAACTTGGAATGATCAAGCTGAAGTACTAGCCTTTGAAGTTCCAAGATATGGCAAAGTCAAAAATATTGTAAATAGAGCAAAAAGAACTTCTACCACAAATTTGGTGTGATAAACATAGCTAAAGTGTCACCGTTGTTAACTACCAAAGGTAAGTTCATTAAATTGCTCAACAGTATAAGTTATTAAATTTGTACATTGCATACATGTTGAAAGCGTGTTCCAATTGTGTTTTATAGAAACTTCAATCAAGATAAACTGAATTTGGAAATTTAAAATTTTTGAAAGATTCATGCAGTGTTTAAATTTTGAAAAATTAATTGAATTTGTTCAATTAATAACTAAACAGTGAAAACTTCCTAAATTATCTCACACCGCTTCATTTATTATAAAAGCTAATTTTCACCCACTTCTTTCACCTCACTGTCACATCGAATTTACTCCCTCTCAGTAAAACTTTGTAAACCCCTAAATTATCTCACACCGCTTCATTTATCATTGCTGAGTTTGTTTCCTCTGAAGAATCCCAAAGTCCATAAAACTCAATTAAGGTAGAATCATCTCCTTTAGCCATGGTAAACTACAAAGAATCTTCTACCTCTCAAACACTTTCTGAAAACCCTAAGAAATCTCCTCCAAAACCAAAAGAAGTAGAGAGTACAATCGATCAAGGGGATTCCTCTGTCTCGAATGTTCTTAAAAAATTAAAGGAGTGGAAGGAAAGAAAACAAAGTGTGAAGTCTCTGGAAGAGAAAATTGAGGAAGTTGATGAATTTGCAAAAGAGAAGAACCCAGAAGAGACAACAGAGGAGAACAAAGAAGAAGAAGAAATAAACGAGGGAGAAGAGGAAGAAAAAGAAGAGGAGAACAACTCAGAAAAGGAAGAATCGGAGAAGGAAGATGAAGAAGAGGAGGTAATTGATCAAGAGGAACTTGAATCAATGGCAGGAAGGTATGTAGTAGGTCATCGTCTTGACGCTGTGTGGTGTAGAAAAGCAAGATTTTTAGAGTTTCTTGATTTAATTAAATTTCAAGGTTGGGAATTTCTGTTGACTAGGGTTTCATCAAATTACTTGTATCCTGCTGCTATGAATGAATTTTGCCAGAATTTTCAGGCAAAATTGGGAATAATAACGAGCATGGTGAATGATGTAAATATTGAATTGGACCTAGAAACTCTAGGTAAAATTCTAAAAGCTCCAACTGAAGGTTATGATACTTACTTGAAGGGAAAGAGTAGTATCAATGTAGAAAATTTCATGGCTGGGGATATAGTTGAAGAATTAGTGGGTCAGAGGGGTAAGAAGGTCATGAGTCATAATGATCTAAGCCCTTTAAATAAGCTGCTGTTTAATTTGGTGAAAAAGACTATTCTGCCTAGGACTGCTAAGAAGGGGGAGGCATGCTTAATGGATATGGATGTAATCTTCTGCATTTCAAAGAAGATTAAGGTGAACTTTCCTTCTTTGATGTATCAACATCTAGCTCATTGTGTTCCAAGTAGGACAAAAGTGGGGTACGGAGCCATTTTGTCTACTGTTTTTGAAAATGCAGGAGTGGTTTTAAAAGGAAAATATGGGGCTTTGAATGAGAAGCCAGAAAATGTGATCAATGAGGAAACCCTTGTTGGGTTAAGTTTGGAAGTTGTACAAGGAATAATTCAGAAATTAGAGAAAGGAGAGAAAAAGAAAGAGAAAGTTACAGGGAAGAGGGAGGAAAAGGCTATGTCAGAACAGCCTGTAAGGAAGAGTAGGAGGATTTCTGCTAGTAGTGTTCCTCAAACTAGCATGGAACAACCACTGGAATTGGATGTCAAGGAGAATATCCTTGAAGGGCAAGTTGCTTAGTTGGCTGACAGAATGGAGAGGGTAGAGAGTCAAATGAAGGACTCTGCTGGAAAACTTCATGTGCTGACACTTGAAAAATTGGTCCAGGAGCAGCAGAAGGAGTTGAAGGAACTCAAGAGAATGATGCTCAATCAGACCAAGGACCTTCAAGAACAGAAGGAGTTCCAGGAGAAAGAACTTCATTAGGCTTTACAAGAACAGAAGGAGGAGTTCCTGGTGAAGCTCAAGGGGGTTGAAGAAAAGTTGGAGGTCTATGCAAAGCAAACAAAGGAGGACTTCAACAAGATTCTGGAGTTTCTTGAAACCTAACCTACCCCATCTCAAAATCAGCCTATCCCATATCAAAATCATAGCTTTTTCTCCCACTGTCTTAGTCATGAACATATTTAATTTTCGTTTTTAAGTATTTGAACAATTGATTTTGATTGTAAAATTTTAAAATTGTTCATCTGGATGTTAAATATTTTGGTTTATGGAATGAATAGTTGGAACTCTGCTTATACTAGTGTGTTTTTGTATATTTTGAACACTTGTGCTAAAGAGTAGATCTTACTTGAGGTTGCTTAGCAGCGCTGCCTTTAGTTTCCCACACTCGATGAATTGCTTGTGGGGCTGTTGGTGGATGTTTAATAAACTTAAAAATACAGGACTTTTTGATAATGCCAAAAGGGGGAAAAGAAGAAGCAAACATGAAGGCTGAAGTTGTTCTGGGTTCCAGTTGAGAAAGTATCATAACTTTCTCAGTTTCGTTTACTTTTAGTTTACTTAGCTTACTTTTCGTTTTTGTTTTATTTCTGTTGTGTGTTTATTTTCTGTCAATAAATTTAAATTACAAAAATACGACCTTTTATTTTGTTTTTAACTTTCTCAAGAGTTTGCTTAAGTTTGTCATCATCAAAAAGGGAAATTGTTGATGTTTAAAGGTTTTAATGATGAGGAACTTAAGTTACAACAAACTCATCTCATAAAGACTTTTCAAGTGTTTGTAAAGCCTAGGTGAAATTGATCTTGGTGATGGAAGAAGTAACTAATGCTGTGAAGACTTGAAGGATTTCTTTATCAAGAAAGTTATGCAATATAGAAGAATGAGTTCCCTAACAGGAACTGAGTTCCCTCACAGGAACGTTCCTTCACAGGAACTTGAAGATTGCTGACTAAGATCTTAGGAGGAACTTAGTAAGCGTGGAGTCCAAGTAAACCTACCAGAACAAGAGTACAGCGCAACAATGTTTTAGTTAAGATTTTATCTTCTAGGTTCATTGTTAAATATGTTAAGTAGGATATGCATGAAACTTATTAGAAGCGTGACAGTTAGCTTGGCAAATAAATTAAAATCGGAAAAGATAAAAGATAGAAATCGGAAAAAGATTTTCTTTAAATATTTATCTCTTAAAATCAGTTTGTTAAAAAGATATAATGCTTTTTAATTCAATATTTCTATCTTATTTTCTGAAAAGATTTTCTTCAAAGGATTTAATAAAAAAACCGTGTTCTAAGATAAGTTAAGTTTTACTTATTTATCTTTATGTAAACCTACTGTTTATACAGGTAATACTCGTATAAATAGTAGAGAATAACATGAGCCTAGGTTTTTGCGTGTTTTATGCGTGAAAAATTTACAGAGCTACAGTTGTGTAATTTTGCCAAGCTTATCATACTGTCATATTAGTTTCGGGTCCCATGCATAGCTTGCCTATTATATACTAGGTGTTAATTCTTGTATTTGGTTTCGGGTTTATTAGGGTGAGAGTATTTTTATCATTGCGTACAGAGAGAGCTTCTGGTGAGAAGGGGGAAGATCTATACTTAGGGAGTACGAGTGAGATTGAGTGTGGGACTCAAACTGGGTAGAACAAGGTGTTGTTCTGTAGCAAGTTCATTCTGGAACTTGAGAGTAGAGGCTGAATTATAATAGGTTGTAACTTGGTGTTTGCCCTATTATAGTGGAATTATTTGTGTTTGAAATCCCTAAGGTAGGGTCGAGGTTTTACTTCTAGTTGGGCACTAGAAAATTTCCTCGTAAAATCTGTGTGCATCGCAAGTTCCTATTTTGTTCCGTTTTATATTTGCAAAATTATTATTTAGGAACTCAACTACAATTCACCCCCCCCTCTTGTAGTGTTCATCTCCATTAACACTTTTTGAGGTATACACATATGTGTGCGAGGTTCGGCTAGAGCTACGTTCGGCCTAATTCCTAACGGATATGTAGGCAACCTCACATCGAGGTGCGGTCGTAATAAAAATGCATTCATATTTACGTTCATAATTGATCATATCTACGAATTTCCAATGTTCATCCCTATCTATTTAGAGATAGACTTGGGGGCTTGATCCTTACATCATTAGCTTACCCATCCTAAGAGTCACCACCATTTTACTCTTTTCAATATATTTTCCCACACACTTAGCCCTTGCGGCCTAGCCTTAGTGTCACTTTCACACACTGCACAAATACATGACGAAATATACTTCCCTTAGGAACCCTTTTTCATGAAATCTTAGTACAACACAGAAGCTTGCCATGTCATATCAACATCAATCATCATTGCATCACAAAGTATGAAGTACTTAGCCTCCGCGCCTATGTCACCTAAATACTTTCATTACCAATTCAACTGGGATAGTCTAAGATGTTACAATCCTTATACTACGAGAGATAATGTTAACATATTAAGCTCATTCAACATGCACCTTCAAAAACTTCGCTTCTTTCTTTTTCGCGTCTTTCTTTTTCTGGAGAAAGTCGGTACCCTTCACAAAAATAACGAAATTTTTTTTTTCCGCATTTCGAGTCATGTACATATCGAGCTTCATGAGTTAACGTATTGCACACACGAGTCACACGAAGTGAGTCATCATTAAGTCAAGTTTATACCTTGAGTCATGTCAAGTCAATGAGTCAAGCAACACTAAGTGTTAGGTCAACCCTAAAGATAGATAAGCAACTCCTATAGTCCATAATATAAATGGATGTACATTCTAGTGAGCAAGAACATTCCCGAATTTTTTTGAAAAGCCGCGAATGAAAATCTGACTCCGGTGTCAGATCACAAGGCTATCGCCTGGCGACAGAGCGAGCACGCGACGACAGAGATTTCCAGCAAGTGTCGGTGCAACAACAAGATGCGTGGTCCCTTATTTGATTATGCGGACCTCATAAAGCAATTTCAGGTTCCTTGGTACGCCAGTTAGCCCCTATAAGCAAATTGACATGATTAGTAGTCGGCTCGATTACAATCGTAGTAAGTGATTGACCTGATGACGATCGTCTCACTTAGCTTAAGAGCCTAAACAATGGCTCATTACAAGCACCAAGAAAATGGTTTAAAAGCAAGCACATCACTTATACGATAATTTTTCCAAGATTGGATTGTCATCCCCAGCTGACAATATTTCCAAATATGGATTATCGCATCTTCTTCAATGGCAATTTTTCCAAGATTTGATTGTCATCTCTGACAAAGTTTCCAAGCATGGATTGTCGTGCTCCTTCTCTGTTTGGCAATTTTTTCCAAGTTCGGATTGTCATACATTTATCGATTCCTTGGCAAGTTTTCCAAGATTGGATTGTCATACACATAGTTCCCTATGGAAAAATTTCCCAAAGGATTGTCGTAGGTCTCTACTCATCATAAATATCAGAAAAGCTTACTCAACGTGGATTGTCATTCATTTCAGTAAGTGGCAAATTTTCTCGAAGTGGATTATCGATCAACTCTTTTTTTTGCAAATGTTCCAAGACGTGGATTGTCAATTGTGGCAATATTTTCCTAAAAGGATTGTCGCATAGCATTGGCAAATTTCCGAGGTGGATTTCTTTCAAGAGTTATATTCCAAGATGTGGATTGTCGATCGTAGCAAAGTTTTTATGACAGATTGTTACGAAGCATTGGCAACTTTTCCCAAAATTGGATTTTAGCTAACTTTCCAAGATACAGATTGTCACTTCATCATGGCAACATTTCCAAGGATGGATTGTTACAAAGCATTGACAACTTTCCCTAAATTGGATTGTCATACATCATACAAGAGTTGTGTTGACAACTGTTCCTGAAGAAAAGAGGATTGTCATAACCTAAAGCATCGACAGAAATGTTCAAGCGAGCTTTAAGGATCGACAAGCGTTGATCTTCGGTAATTTTCTTCGGAATATTATCGCAAAAACTGAGGATGGCTTCAGGCAAAGCAATCTTCGATCATGTTCCCTAGCTTGCGGAAGATGGTCACAAGGCGGTATAAGATCGTTTCAGGCGAAGCAATCTTCAGGCGGAAATTGGAAGATGCAGGCATATCAGTCTTCAGGCGGTATCCCCTAGCTTGAGGAAAATCGTCAAAGCTCTTTGTTCAGAGACGCGTGGACATATCAAAAAAGCTCCATTGTTCAGAGACGAGTGAACATAAAAAAAGCAAGATGACGTTCCCTAGCTTGTGGAAGGTTGTCACAATAACAAATGCAACAACAAATCAATTAACCTCAGAGACGTGTGCTTGACGGTGCAAGATACGCGTTTCTTAAACTCTCTTATCTGTTTTAACTAACGGTAGTTTGCAGGTATTGGCGTTACAGGAATGATTTGGGATCGCAGAACGTTCTGAATCGTTCTCCGTCCATATCGATACTTTGACTTATGTTTTCGAAACTTGCGTTTCTCCAAACTCAGTCAAAGTAGGGGCTTTTATGGACACCCATTTTTAACTCCCAAAAACCAAAATCAGTGATGAATACCTTTCGCGTCGAATCATAGTCGAATGAAGTGAAAGTGTGGAAAGTCTAATGTTGCGGTTAGTTTTTATTAAAAATCTCTCTTTCTGTTTTCAAAAACCTACTCTATTTTATAAAAATAGTCAATCCTGTTTATTTTGGTCCATAATAAGGGTCCAATAATGGTGTAGTTTGATGGGGCTCCAAAAGAGCTTTCCAACGATATATATTATATGCCCAATTCCGATGAATAATGAGGAAGTTATGGCCAAATCACTAAACTGGGCCCGGTTTGGTTTTCTAGAAGGTTATTTTGAATACTAATGGGATTAGGATTGATAATTATGTTTTATGAGTTTTATTTGGAATAAAAGAAGTGTTTTATGTGAAATTACAATTTTACCCCTCGTACGGACTTTTACGATTTAATTTTACTAAAAAATAGAAAACGTGTGAAAAAATCTCATGCGGGCGCCAAACGCCAGGCTGTTGCCTTGCGACAGACTTTGTCGCCTCGCGACATACCCTGTCGCACGGTGACATCGGCGTGTTTTATTCTTTTTCGAACTCTAATTCATTTTTATTATATCCGGACTATTTTTATTATAAATAGCGTCCTTAGACCTTTATCTATTCTCATCAACTCTTATCAAGAATTTCTTAATTCTCTCTCTATCTTTCTGAACCAACCCTTTTAAAAACGAAATTCCGCATTCACAAGATCTAGACACACACCTAGCCAAGTTCGAAGTTGCCTTCGCCCTAGATGTGAAAGGTTTGATATTTCTCAGTGTTTGGTCTCAAATCCTTATTTCAATTATTTAATTTAATTTTATAATTGTTTGGTTTTATTATTTTCCTTGAAGTTACTAACGTGTGTATTTTGTTATTAGAAAGAGATATGAGACATCCAAGAAGTGCTTTAATTGCTTTATTGATATTTTGATATAGAAATCATGCTTATATTGTTATTTTGATTCCTAGTATCATGTTAGGATGTTTAATTGCCTCCTAGTATCATGTCTAGGGTAATTTCTATTATCAAGTATGATTAAAAGAATGCTTCCGATTTCTTTCCTTATAGCATGTTAGTATCATGTTAGGGTTAAATCTTTAATCTTTATTGCTTAGTGACATGCTAGGGTTTGTTATTAATCTTGTTAGTATCAATTCTAGGATCTTGCTATTAATATTATGCTTTAACATGATTGTTTTGATTATAAATAATTATGATTATTATTTTATGATGATGATTATTTTAATTATAATTATGATTATAATTATTATGTTGCTTGATTATATTTATTTTTATTGCTTGATCAAACCTTTTATGCATGTTTAAAGGGAATTGGTACTTGTAATCACGCTTAATAAGATAACTAATAATCTTGTTTAGGCTGATTTGATTATAATTCAAGTGGTCGCCACTAATTGTATAATTTGTGCATTAATATTCAACCAAAATAGATAAATAGGTTTAGGGTTAACCCATTGATTGCATGTTAGTCAGAAAGCGTACATGAATACGAGAAGAATAAAGTAGAGGCCTATTATTAGGGCGATTTCTTTCTTTTTTGGATTGGATTTGTACCTTCATCCCCGAACTTCCAGTCTTGGTTCAAGACCTATTAGAGTTAACGATCTCCTGGATCGTTAAAGGGTGTAACCTTCACTCTATGAACGGTTTAAAATTTCCTAAAACTTGTTGGCGACTCTTTTGCTCTAGCTTCCTTCCCTTTGGATGCCATTGTACTTTAGTGTATAATCACAATGGGGTTCAAGTTTGGGGTGATGCTGGAAATATTCCATACATATAGTAACCCCGACATTGCTAATAAGTAAACCCTAATCCCTTATAACACAGAGTAACTACATAGTGGATGGCAACACTATGTGACAAACCACATTTCAAAGTTAGGAGAAAGCCCCACTTTATCTCCTTCATAACTGTAAGGAGGGGGTTCCCATCGTAAGAGGTCCTCTCCTTAAATGCCCATGGCCACTTAAAAGCCTAGGAATTTTTACTTGTTAGGGTGTAGTAGGATTTGAATTCCTGACTGTTTGGGGGACTTTGAATTAGAATTGATTCTATCATTACGCTTTTTGTAAGAAACAAGTAGGGAGTCACCAATGATTTTTAGGAAAAACTTATAAACCTCGTTCATGCCTTACTTCCATGTGGAGTTCATGGAATAATTAGCACGAATCATAAGTTTACCCATGCCCAAATTGGTCTATAAACCTGAAATGAGTTCGGGAGCGAGGGTACTAAAATAACGTTCCTATTAGAGGGGAATCGTTATCCTAGCCCTAGTGCGGCCTCTACTAGCTCTTCCTTTTTTTACAATTTCATCACCAAAAAATATATGCAACGCGATACCTAAAACTATGTTATTTGATTTTATTTACAAGCATTAATTCACGTAAGAATTACATTGTAATTTCGTTATTCTTATTTAATCAAATTTGTGAAAAGGACAAGAAAATAAACAATATTCGCCTTGGCTTAAGTGATTAACCCACAATTATTTAATTTAATTCTAATATTTATTTAACGCAAGATACTATGTGGAATTGATTAATTAATTATTTTAAAGGTGATCAAACAACACTAATTAATTAATTAAGGTTCTTTTAAACAAGAAAATAAATGTGATTTAACTAAGTGCTTAGGAATTTACCACTTCTCTTTGCTAGATCTCCGTTTAGAACACTTATGGACTCCTTCATGTTGGGGAACCTCCACCGTAGTAACAAAATATCAAAAGGGTGAGTGTTTAGGACAAGAGGGGCTACGTTGCACAAGCTCACAAGTATTTCGCTAGAGTTTTAGGTTATTTTCTGTAGTTTAAGCCTCGGTTTAAGCTCTTATTTATAGGGAATGATTATCGCGCAACAAGATGAGTTGTGTGTGACATCCCAGCGCCAATGATTAGGTTGCACTGCTATGGGCAGCACAACTAATTGTCTTGCGCGCATCTTTATGGTAAGATTCGATTAAATATTTTCCGTATAATTTTGAATTTTTCGCAGCGCAACTCTGGAGGTTGCGCTTGGAGTCGTGTGCAACTTAATTAGTTGCGCGCAGCAGCCTAGTGCGGCTGTTTGAGATGCGAGCGGCTTTTTCTGCGACAACACTAAAATTTAACCTAGGCGCTCCTAAACCCGTCATTATTAGGTTTTAAGCACAGGCTTAAGCCTAATTATGATCGGGTTTAGTTTATTGGACCTTTGTTTTGGCTTTTACCTTTAATTTGGGCTACTCCTTTGTGTTTTGTGTGGCTTAACCAGTTCTCCATAAATATTCTTCACTTTGATCCGACACGAAGATGGTTTTATTTATCGTCATTGCACTTCCTTTTGGGACAGGAGGCGAAAACAATCCTTAATTGGTTCGCTAATTGTTTGAAACAAGTAGCTATTAAGGCTAGAAAAAGTTTTTCCTAGTCTTAACGCGCTAAAGAATCTAGATCGATCCTTTGTAATTTGTAGAATGCTTTTACAAGTAAAGGTGTTCTGGGTGATGTTAAGTCATGAGAAGAGATCGGTTTTAAAAGGATAAAAAGGGAAGATTTCCTCTCAATCGTGCAATTGTTGGTCTAAAGTCCCTCGATATGTCATTGAAACTTTAGCCTGACTTTAACAAAGTAAAAAAAGATGAAAAGGGGTTTTCGGTATTCGACCCGAAATGGTTCGATGTTCGAACCGGATGTCCACAAGATAGAAATACATGTCTTAGGACTGGAGGCATATATACAAATCCAGTGAGAGGGAAGAAAGTCAGCTACTCTCTCAGCAATTTTGTCCACAAGATGAGTACACGTGTCTCAAGACTGGGGGCATGACTACATAGGCGTGACATCGTCCCGTCGCTTCTTTATACAGGGGATGATTTCGACACCCTAACTGTCCGGTAAGTTAGTAAGCGCACTAATTACCGTATTTGCTCCTATTCAAGGAGTGCCTACTCCTGATGGTTCAGCGCGCCTGTCGACTCGTGAGCTAATGCCTACACTAATTCTCTACCTTTTAATCCCGAGAGGTAGATCTCGTAAAGCTTGGGCTGAAGTGAAATTTTACGCAATACCTACGTCGTACAATTTTGCGCCGTACGATACGCCATTTGCATTTTTACGCCGCATGAAAACGCCTTCCTTTTTGCTTCGGACGTGAAAAAGAAGAAAACCCGGACATTTGTAACGTCAGTATAGTAAAATGACAAACCTGTCTATGGGTGCTTTTACGTAAAGAACCACCACAGAACATCTTAAGGCACTCTTACGAAAAACGTTCAAAACGTATGCTTGGGGAAGGCACAAAGCACGGTGTGCAAGCAAGAATGATGCAAAAAACTAACACAGAAGAAAACAAACTAAAATATGTAATGCAATTTAAAAAGATTTTGATAATTTGTGCGCAATTACGTCTAATAACGAGCAAAAACCGTTCAAAAAATGATCAAACGGATCAAAATCAAGATTCCGGTCATTTTAGTGACCAGTATCCGTGCGCAACTTAGAGGGTCACGCTGGTAAGGCGCGGGCATCTTTTTGAGTTGCGTTGGTATGTCACGCACAACTGATTTAGTTGCACGCGACACTCTATTCAGCAAAAAGAAAATCGCAAAACTCGATTTTTCATTTCGCCTTCTCTCTCCTTCCTTCATCTATTTTCGCCCCTTTCTCTCTCTAAAGAGCTCGGTTTCTTGTGATTTTCTTAGCTAAAGGAAGAAAATTTTGTCCTTAATTCATATTTGCCATACTCCTATGTAAGTTCTTTTAATTTTTTTATTTATTTAGGCTTAATTGGGACAATTTACGAACCTTTGAAGCCTAAATTTTGAATTTGGGGGTTTTATATTCGGTCCATTATTGTTGAAATTTTTTGTTCTATGTTGTTATGATATGTTTGAGGAGTGTTTTGCAACAAATTTCATGATAAATGGTTAAGTATTGAACCTTGTATGAGCATTTCTTTGTTCAAGTTCGTTCTTGCTCTTTTTCTTCGAATTTTGGTTATAATTGCTGATTATGAAGTAGAATATAGTGATGGAACCAATATTACTTTCATAATTCATTTTCATGAATTTTGAATTTGTTGGAAAATGGCGCGAAACATACTCTTAGCTTATTCTTGCCATGTTGAAACTTCAAAATTGTTTGGTAGATGATAACCATGTTTATATTACTATTATTCGTCTAGAAGTAGTTGATTCTTTGAGATTTTTTAAATACAATCCCTTGAATACTTAGTTGAAACTGGTATAGGATGGCTTTTGTGGGTGTTAGAAGCCCCCATTTACTAGGTTTAACAACAGGTATCGTAGCCCCAAGTATGGGTGGCATTCGATTTTCGTGTTTTGCCCTATCGGTAGTCGTTATGCTGCCGAAATGGGTCTAAAATACGTATATTAGTTTAGTTTAGGAAAAAAAGTAAACTAATTAACGGAACTTTATCGATCATAGCATGGACTCGCCTCCATTTGTCGATGCTGAGGAGATCCTAGGTGGTCCGGACGAGGCGGTTCGCCCTCGAAAATGGGTGACCCTTCCTCGAGAGGAGGTTCGAGAGCGACGCGTCGCGGCCGATCAACGTCGCTAGGAGGATGTGGTTTGGGAGGCTCCTCCTAACTATGACCCTAGGGTCCTTAAGTGGGATACAGACCATCATGTTTCGATCAGCGAGTGGCGCGGCATCGTGAGTTTTTCACGCCTTTATTTCTTTCTCTTTTCCTTTGTTTCTGCTTTTTTAAACCATAACCGTTTTTTTATTATTCTTTTAATTAGAGCAAGTTACATGTGTTTATACGGCTCTGGTGACCTGCGAGCCCGTTTTGAGAGTTTGGCCGAGGTGGCAAAGGAGATTGCAGCACTTTCTAGGATTGACTGCCAGCTGGCGGCTCTTCGGGATTTATCGAGTCAGCCTGCATCGTCTGCTTTCCTCCGTGGATTGCTGGAGTTTTGGTGGGATTTCACCAACACTTTCCACTTTCCATGGGGAGAGATGACGGTTACCCCTTTCGATTTCTCTATGATTACGGGTTTTCCTTTTGGAGGTGAGCCCGTAGTCATAGAGTTCGCTAAGGGGTCATACGAGAGACTACACGACCTTGTGGGGGACCGTCTTATGTCGGCCCTTCACGTGTATGCGCAGTCTTGTCCGTACTCGGTTCTTGTCGACGAGTTGTCGGCTGACGAGCTTGATCGGCAGTGTACACCTGAGAAGCTGGCTCGGATATACATTTCTCACGTTCTTTCTGTCACCATCTTTAGTGATCGAGGAGAGCGTTTCTCCATTGGGTTACTTATTTACCTCACCAATTTTGGGCAAGTAGGTGACCTGAGTTGGGCGGAGGTGTCGTATGCCCGTATGCTTACAGCTATGGGCAAGGCGACCCGGGTGATGGATTCCGCGGCAGCTACTGAGGTGCCTCGGATCTCCCTTACATGGCATGGTCGTATCCTTAAGGTACGCGTTTTAAGCTTCTTTCGATTATTACTTTTGCTTTTTCCTTTTGGCTTATCTTTTCTCGGTTTCAGGCTTGGGGATACTCGTACCAGCCTTTCTTAGCCCCCAGGATGCTTGGGGCTGCTCGTTTTCCTATCGACGACTTTCGCCACTTCTGCCGGCGACTTTCGCCAAAGGATCCTTTCGGCGACTCGTACGTCGGTGAGTATTCCAACTACATGTGCAGTTTTTGATTTTATTTATTTTTCATGTGGTTGTGTTTTATAGATCGATCTCCGTCCTTGGATTAAGATCGTCAGAGTCCCTTAGGCTATCCGGTCTGGCATGGTTTGTTGCCGTTTCCGGGCCCTCTATCCGGGACTCTCGGTGCTCAAGTGGACAGACGCTTCGTTTTTAGGCGAGCGTGTTCTCTGGCAGCTTTCGCCCGAGGAGCCTTTGGTTCCTGCGGATCCTCCAATCCGGATATTACGTCCGGACTTGCTGTTTACCAAGGATCGAGCTCAGGCGATCGTTGGTTATCCAGCGGAGCAGCTAGTGCTGCCTGAGGTTTCCTATCCGGCTTTTATAGCATCCAGGAAAACTCCTTTTCCGGCTTTTGTTCCGGTTAGTACTCTAACTCTCTTTTTTCCTTGTTTTTATTTATTTTTCGGAACTTTGACCCTTTTATTGTTTTTTTCATATATATATTTTAGCGGGTCGAGCTAGGTTGTTGGGTGCCTCCTACAACGGAGATCACGTATACCGATGCGGTCGGATCGATAATTCGTGAGACCCTTCCAGCAGCGGAGGATGACGAGGGGATACCGTTTATACCTGTGACGGTTGAGTCGGTATGTCTTTTGTGTATATGTACGTAAGTTTTTCTATTTTTTTTTTGTTTCATGTACATTTGTTTACTAACTGTCCTTGTATTCTTGGACTAGGTTCCGCGGGAGACCGCGAACGGCATGGTGAGGATTTTACGTTCTTTCCGAGCTGCTAATCGGAGAGCCCTCGTGACTTTATCATGCCGTGATCATCGGATGATCGCGGTAAGTTTTATTTCTTTTCTTTTCAACGAAGTTATTACATTTCATGTATTAATCTTCGTTTTGGATTTTGCAGGATGTGAAGCAACCGTCTAGTAGTCGCCAAGCACCCTTATTCCTCTTGTACACATATTGTTATTTTTTAAGGAAATAGATGTACATATATTTTTTTTTCCATTGTTGTACATATGACACATTTGTATATATGTCATTGTTATTATATTTTTTGTTTCCATGTGTACATTATTATTATTTTTATAAAAGCAAAAAATTTTCGAGGAAGGGAAAGGGTTCCCGACTTACTCCCCTCGAAAAAATAACTGTAGTCAACTAAAAATGTCTCCCCAAAACCAAACCCGATGATGAACAACCTTTCACCGCCATTGTTGGTCGGGTTGAGTATTTAAACTTAGAGTGCTTAAATCCATATTTCCATTTCATAAACCAACCCAAATTCTAGCCCATTTCCCCAAACCATAACTTATTTTCCTTTTTTCGTGCCTTTAAACCCAAACTAATTTATTTCGTGTCCTTTAAAATCGTTCATTTCGTGTCCTTTTTATAAAAAATATTTAATCCAGTTTATTTTGGTCCATAATCTGGGTCCAATGATTTAATAATTTGATGGGGCTTAAAAATAGATTTTCGACGATATATTATAAGCCCAAATCAGAGTTATAACGATTAAGTTATGGCCAAAATATTAAGCCGAGCCCAAACCGAACCTAAGCCCACCTTACCTACGACCCAATGATCATGTAGAGGGTCCAATTTATTTAATCCCTTTCCTAAACCAATTAGGATTAATTAGAAGCTTCTATAAGTTTCTAAAAGATATTAATTATCCTTTTTGAAAAGATAAGATTAAAGAGTTTGAAATAGAATAAAACTTTTCTTTTTGAAAATCCTATCTCTGTTCGAATTGAAAGACGTTCAAAGATAGTCAGATATGATTTTCGTACCTCATATTTTTTATCCAAATTTTATATGGTTGGATTTCCCTTGAAATTATCTTTCCAATGATATATTATAATATCAATTCCGAGCTAATAGAAAAGATATGAATAAAATGTAAAACTCTATCCAAAACTTACACCGTCTCACTATTTTGACCATATCTTTTATTCTTCAAAATATTTCAATCTTATTCAAATTGGGTTAGAAAGTAGACTTCAATAGCTTTCCAACGATATCTTATTTATCTTATTCCAATTTCTGGATCAAAAGATATAATAAAAAAAAACCGCCAAAACTGCAGTCTATCGAGTTTTATTCCGATTTAATTCGAATCTTATCTTGTTTTCTCGACCATTCGTTTTTCTCTATAAATAGAGGTCTTATCTCCCCTTTTTCAATCATCAACAAGCTTGATCATTAAATCCTTCTCTCTTCCTCTCTTTTACACCAAAAATCATTCTCTTCTCTCTCTCCCATATTCTAAGCCTTAAAGCTATATTCCTAATTACACCATTCTTCCCTTAAGCACTCCAAGGAGTCTATATTAAACCCGAGGTTCCATCCTTATACCAGGGCGTGCAAGGTATAAATAACTGAGGGTTTTGACCAAATTAAATCTACTTTTTATTTAATCTAATTTAATTTTCATTTGCTTTATATTTTTATTAAAGTTACTAACAGTTTATTCATGATGTAGCAATTTAAAGGAACGCGCGGAATGTAAGTAATTAATTAATTTAATTACTCTTATTTTATTTTAATATTGCTAGCATCATGATTAGGTTATTTTATATTTGATTTGACTAATGATATTATGGTTAAATTTATTCCAATATTAATGTTAATTCTTTTATTATTTATGATCACCATATTGCATGTTAAAGGGAATAAATAATTGAAAATCATGCCTAATAAGATAATTTGGACAACCAGTTTAAGATCCTTTTAATCTTGTTATTTAATAATATTTTAGAATTATGTGTCGCATTAATATTCAACCAATTTAGATTAATAATAGTTTGGAGTAAATTGAATATTTTGTTTGCATGCCTTTGACATCGCAGGAATCACTTTTCACTATAAGAATCGAGTAGAGGCCAATACGGGCGAATGTGACTCCATGACTCACTTCGTACCATCATCCCCGATCCTCTTTTCGTGGTTCTAAACCATATCGAGTTAGTATTCTCATGGATTATGAATGGGGTGTAACCTTCACGGGTCAATCGTTGTTGCCTTCGTTGTCCCTTATTCGTGGTTGCCTTAAATGATCCGTGAACAATTTACAAGTTCCTTAAAAACTTATTGGCGGCTCCCTACTTTGCTTTGTCCCTAATCGTATATGTGAATTCCCACTTCCTATGAGTGCCAAGCATATTCACAACATGCTTTTAACGTAGGCGCATTTAGAGCTACGCCTACAATTTGGCGACTCCACTGGGGAGGATTCTTGGTTATTTATCGATTTGAGTGATTGGTATTTAATTGAGATGAGTGGATGAGACTTGAAAGATTCTTGAATTGTATTCCTGCGATTTAATTGGCATTGTCACATATGCATATGCATTTTAGCTTACCTATTTTGCCACAATAGTACGTGTTCTACGTATGTGTCTAGCACGGGGGATTTAAGCTCTATCTACCCGAAAACGCTCATGGCAATAAGGGTTCATCCGAGTTTTTAAATCAACCCAAACCATGGAGTCGAGTTCGATTTCATCATGAACTTGCAGAGCCGCCCGTTGGCATACACCCTCAAGGGAGGCTGCCTTGCTAACGCGTCCAAACTCTAAACCATGGTACCCTTTGACACCCTTTTAAGCTTGACCATAGTCGAACACAGAACTTGACTTTAGGTTGCGAACTTCATTGCATCATTTGTGACAATGTGCTTATATGTGCTTTTTTTGAATTTTTTTTTCTCTTATCAAACCCTTTTTTTTTATATAATTATTAGAGTCGAGCCATAGATTTTTTTTATTATTATTTTTTTATTTTATTTTTGAGTCACCCGGATTTTTATTCCTGTATACTGCACAAGAGTCAACTTGTTTTGGTCATATCCGGAGTTCTAGAAAGAGTTACGTGTCGTGCAACCTATGGATCTGTAGCCCCGCGTTTTATCTGTCATATGGAGTTGTTTTAATCCCAATAAGAGTCACAGATAAAAATTTATAAGCTATATACTTTAGCCTTTCCAGTTTCGATTTCTTTTTAATTAGCGTCAACTTTCTTTTGTTTTATTTTTTTAAAAAAAAAATTTATATCTTTTTGTGTCGAGCTAGTATTAGCCAAATCCTTTAATCCATTCAACTCATATAACATAGGATTATAGATTTTTTTTTATTTATTTATTTTTTATACCCATGAGTCATAACTCTTCTAGAATTCTAGTCCTTTTCTTAGTTTCTTGTGATTTTTTGTGCTAACCTTAATATGTATTCTTGTCTTTGATTGTGGTTGATATTATTTATGACTAACCATTTCCAATGGACCATATTCACCTAGTAAATAGCATAAACATTAAAATTGAACAAAATTAATCAAGTTAGTTTGTCTTTTAGTCTTCCGTGCTATTTGGTCATTGGGTCTTTTGTTTTTCACAACGTCCTCATGTCTAGCCATGCGATCATACCACGGGTCTTAATAAACTCACCTAATCACATATGTTGAGTCATTGCACACACTTTGTCTTCGAGTAATGCACTATATTTTTTATGATCGTACATTAGGACCATGCATGCATCATTTTCCGTTGTAATAGGAATGAGTGGAGTATTTCCCATCAGAATTCAAAATTGTTTCATACACTCTTCCTTTCCAATTCGAGTATTGAGTGAATGCATTATGTGAAATCATCCTTACACAGTAATTGAGTCTAAAATCACTAGGCAATAGTTGGAAGAATAAGGGGAACGTCATTCCTTCCTTCTTTTCTTCTAATCAAAGCATCAACAACAACAAATTTCTTGTCCCCCCTAGCGGTAACAAGTAATTCATAAGCAACCATGAAGACGAAGCACAAGACAAGTTTCCATACAAGATTTCATGCTCTTTTTCTTCTTTTGTTTCAACCCTCTCCCATTCATGTCTAGCATAGATTTCCCATTTTGAATTTTTATATGTGTTTCGTTCACCTTTTCCATTAATAAAATAAGCAAATTTCCTTTAAATCTCGATTATAGCATTCACTCACTCCAAAAAAAAAATCAATTACCGAAATAAACCCATTTTACACCAATGACTTGAGGAACCTTTGCAACCCTGTCATTCCCTGTTAACCGTTCAATCACATTCCATTTCTTCATCAACCACTTTGAGCCTCACCTAATGTTTGGCCTTCATTTGTTCAACCCACATTTACTTAACCCTGGGATTGGAAGATGTGTAATTGTATAACGTTCAAAAAGCAAGTAAAAAAGAAAAAAGGCAGCAAAGCAACAATAAAACAATGTCTAAGGCGAGTGTTCCAATGTCTTTGATACGAACACGTCTCAAGTTGCGTCTCTCATCGAGTGCTTGGTACCGTGCCTGAGAAACACGAATGCTAAGTGAGTGATGGACCGCATGATCTGAGATTGCCCACATTGATCAAAAAGAATGAAAAAAAGCAAAAAACAAAAGAAGAAAAAATGAAAATAAACTTGCAAAATTCAAAACAAAAAAAAATATATGAAAAATAAAACTTGCAAAGTCTAATACACAATTGCTTATCTTGGGGACTTCTCTTGGGTCTTGAGCCTTTTACCCCTTTCTTCCTTAAACCTTCAGGTTAACCACCTTACAACCCTTGAAAGACCTCTTTGACGTGTACACACACTTGTGCAAAGTTCGGTTAGAGCTACGTTCGTCCTGATTCCTAACGGATACGTAGGCAACCTCACATTGAGGTGCGGCCTGATTCATATGCATGATCGAGTCAAAGAATATCCAATGCTTAATCCTATGACCTTATCTATCTAGAGCTAGACTTGGGGGCTTGAACCACATCGTTTATCCTACCTATCCTAAAGAGTCACCATCTCGACTCTTCTTACATCTATTTCCCGCACCATAGCCATTGCAACCTCACCTAGTATCACTTTCACACACGTCTTTCAAACATACATAGCCATATAAGCTTTCCCTTAGGAACCTTTTATTATGAAATCTTAATTCCCTACTGTGCATGTTTTATCATTTTCAAGACCACATTCATTAGAAGACACGTTGTATACTTGCTTAGCTTCCTGACCTGAGCAATGTTCATTGTTTCATGCATCGCATAATGTGCTGAGCAACATTTATATATCAATGATTTGTAATCATACAAAGCATATCGTTCTTAGCTCCTTGACCTAAGGAACGTTCATTATGAAATAATCACTTCTTAGCTTCAAGACCTAAGTGACGTTCAAGATCGGTTCTTTACATCATATATGATGCTTAGCTCCATAACCTAAGTTCATCTATCGTGTCACATGATGTAATTGTCCTTAGCCTCCTGCCCTAAGAACATGCATCATGCATAAATTATTTTCAAGACAAGCAATTCAATCCATACAATTCATTTCGTCTTGCTTAAGGAGGAAGTTCAAAACTTCTTCCCTTTTTTATTATTTTCTTTTGGGGAAGTTCAAAAACTTTTTCAAAATTTTTATCGAGGGAAGTTCGAAAACAAAACTTCATTTTTCACTGGGACAAAGTTAGTACCTTCCACTCGTTTCATGAGAAAAATGACGGAAAATTTTTGCTTTTGCATTTTCTGTTTCTTATTTCTGCACACACACTCAAACTATACACACACAATCACAAGCTATAAACATTTCATCTCGTGTCAAGTCAAAGCTTGGTCAAGTCAGTTGGTCAAGTCAATCATAGTCTATACGAGTCCCTTAGCAAATTTCATTTTGCAGGTCTCAATTACATCCCACGTCCGGGGACAAGCAGACCATCTATAGCCCATGTCCGGGGACAAGCGGACCATTTATAGCCCACGTCCGGGGACAAGCGGACCATCTAGAACCCACGTTCAGGGACAAGCGGACCATCTATAGCCCACGTCCGGGGATAAGCGGACCATTTACAGCCAACGTCCGGGGACAAGCGGACCATCTACAGCCCACGTTTGGGGACAAGTGAACCATTTACAGTCCACGTTCAGGGCAAGCGAACCATTTACAGCCCACGTCCGAGGACAAGCAGACCATCTACAGCCCACGTCCGGGGACAAGCGGACCATCTACTGCCCACGTTCAGGGACAAGCGAACCAACTACAGCCCACATCCGGGGACAAGCAGACCAACTATCACCCACGTTCGTGGACAAGCGAACCAACTACAGCCCACATTCGGGGACAATCGAACCACCATCATTTCACGACACAAACTTCTCGATACACGTAGACTTGCATTCTCATCATCTATCGACTTTTCTCAAGCATGGAAAGTATTATCGGTGGGTTTTTTCAAGCATTAAAAACTGCAAAAATCATTTGTTGACTTTCCTCAAGCATGGAAAGTATTTTCGGCGGGTTTCTTCAAGCATAGAAAACCATCAATTCATATGTCGAATTTCCTCAAGCTTGGAAAGTACCATTCGTTAGATTTCTTCAGGCTTAGAAAGCTACCAAACTCGTCAGTTTGCTTTCCTCAAGCATGGAAAGTATTTCAACAAACGTTATCCGGTGGATTCCTTTAAGCATAGGAAGCTACCAAACTCATTTGTTACTGTTACACTAGTGTCAAATAAGCATTCTATTCCTTTACTCTTTTATCAGTGGAACTAACGTTTTTCTGCAGGTATCGGCATACATAGAGTGATTTAGGATAGAAGAACGTCATTCTCCGTCCCTATCGACTACTTTGACTATCGTTTTCGAAACTGACGTTTCTACAAACTCAGTCAAAGTGGGGGCTTCTGTAGTGACAGGGTAAAGTCGTATCCCCTAATTAAAAGTAATTACCTAAGTCCTCTAACTAAAGTAGATAGGGAAGTAGCGTCGAACTCCACAGGGAAACAAGTCTTTCTACTCCTAATTAATTATTATAATCAAAATTATCTAAGTAACCAATATTATTGTGAATAAATTCTATACTACAAAGAATAAGGTGGAAAGAAATAAAGTAGGGGAAAATCAAATATTAAAAGACCTAGGGCATAGGTTCACTAATAAACAATATTCCAGGGCAAATCATAATAAGAAATCATCAAGCATTGATTAATCAGATTATAAAGGGCTTTTGCTACGTATTATAATCACAGAGTTAATTTACTGGTATTAAATGTCATCTGTCGAATCTCGAATTAATATTGGTAAAATCATACAATTAAATCTGGCCAAACCTAATTGCATAGCATTAAATCAATCAATAGGAAATTAACCAAGCATTGATAATTAACAATCACAAAATTACCCCTTCATATCATTTATTAGATCCCCATAAACCCTAGAAATAAAACTACTCAAGCATCATCATAACTAAACTAATAAAATAAATAAAGTAAAGCATAATCAAAGAAGTAAGTAAAATAGCTAAAATTAAAAGAGAAGAAATTGTTACCAAAAGAAATCTGGATTAATGAAAGTAATTAAGAACAAAAGTTGAGAGAGAACTTAAGAGAGAGAAATATCCTAAGTAGAGAGAGAAAATATAAAGAAGAAGGTAATCCACAATTACGTACATAATTCGTACTTAAACCATTCCTCAAAACAAAAATTAAAACTAATCTAATCAGCTCTAAGAAAAACACGCGCCCGATTGGGCAAAGGGCCGCCCAATCAGGCCCGCCTTTTTTTCCTTGCCCAATGCTGGTGTGCCGCGCCCGATCAAGCTTACGCTCACCCGATCGGGCGCGCCTCTTCCTTGAGAGTTCTTATGCGCGCAGCCGCCCGATCGGGCGTATGCTTGCCCGATCGGGCCCGGTCTTCTTCTTCGAGGCTTGGATTTTTATTGGGCTCAATTCCTCGGCCCAATCTGGATTTCCTCATCGGGTCTTGATTAATCGATCCAATAGCCCCGGTTTCTCATATCGAGCCCTTAATCACCGGCTCTCACCGATCTTGGGCTTCAAGAGTGGTCGTGTCCTTTTAGCTTCCGTAGTTGATCCATGAAAACCCGAAAAAATGCTCTAAAAGTGCAATTTCCTGTAAAATACAACTAAAACTACGAAAACACTAGAAAACACAAATTAGTAATAAAAGTGGCTCTAAAGAGCCAGAAAAACTACTAATTATGACCATAGGACGGGGGTAAAACACTATATAAATTGGACATATCATGTAGACAACTAAAAATGTCTCCCCAAAACCAAACACGATGATGAACAACCTTTCACAGCCATTATTGGTCGGGTTGAGTATTTTATCTTGGAGAGCTTAAATCCATATTTCCATTTCAAAAACCAACCCAAATTATAGCCCATTTCCCCAAACCATAACATATTTTCCTCTTTTCATGCCTTTAAACCAAAATAATTCATTTCGTGTCCTTTAAAATCGTTCATTTCGTGTCCTTTTTATAAAAACATTTAATCCATTTAGTTTTTTTCCATAATATGGGTCCAATAATTTAATAATTGGATGGGGCTTGAAAAGATCTTTACAACAATATATTATAAGCCCAAATCCGAGTTATAACGAATAAGTTATGGCCAAAATATTAAGTCGAGCCCAAACCGAACATAAGCCCACCTTACCTACGACCCAATGATCATGTGGAGGGTCCAAATTATTTAATCCCATTTCTAAATCAATTTGTATTAATTAGAATCTTCTATAAGTTTCTAAAAGATCTTAATTATCCTTTTTAAAAAGATAAGATTAAAGAGTTTGAAATTGAATAAAACTTTTCTTTTTGAAAATCCTATTTCCGAACGTATTGAACGACGTTCAAAGATAGTCAGATATGATTTTGGTGCTGTAGGGAATAATTTAAAGCGTTAATCCCCTATTTTGAACCCCACTGTGATCATACATTAAAGTACGGTGGCGTCCAAAAGGGAAGAAGATAGAGCAAAAGAGTTGCCAACAAGTTTTAGGAACTTGTAAACCGTTCACAGGGTGAAGGTTACAACCCTTAACGATCCAAGAGATCGTCAACTCCATAAGGTCATGAACCAAATAAGGATCCGGGGATGATGGTACAAATCCAACCTAAAAGAGATTGAACCTGCCTTAATAATAGGCCTCTACTTTATTCAGATCGTATTCATGTGCGCTTTCTGACTAACATGCAATCAATAGGATTAACCCTAAACCTGTTTATCTATGTTGGTTGAATATAAATGCACAAATAAATCTATTATTGGCGATAACTTGAATTATAATCAAAATTAACCCTAAACAAGATTATTAATATCTTATTAAGCGTGATTACAAGTACCAATTCCCTTTAAACATGCATAAAAGGTGATCAAGCAATAACAATGAATATCAAGCATGATAATCATAATAATAAAAAAAATTATAATTAAAATAACTATAATAATAATCAAAACAATAATCATCATAATAACAATTATAATAATCATAATCTTAATAATCATGTTAAAACATAGCAAGATCCTAGGCATGATACTAGTAAGATTAATATCAAACCCTAGCATGTCACTAAGCAATAAAAATCAAATCTTTAACCCTAACATGATACTAACAATCATAAATATTAGGAAGAAAATAAAAGGCATCGTACTTTTAACCATACTTGATATTAAAATTACCCTAGACATGATAATAGGAATTAAAATAAAAATCTAACCATGATTTATACATCATAACATCAATAAAAACCATTAAAGTACTTACTTTTATGTCTCGTACCTCTTTCTAATAACAAAATACACACGTTAGTAACTTCAATGAAAATAATAAACAAACAATTAAATTAAATAATTGAAAGAGAGATTTGGGACCAAACCCTCAGAAATTAAACCTTTCACGTCTAGGGCGAAGGCGACTTCGAGTATGGCTAGGTGTATCTAGGTCTAATGAATGCAAAATTTTTTACGTAAAAAAGCTACTTTAGAAAAAAGAGAGATGGTGAATGATTAAAGAGAATGAAAGAAAATTGAAAACTGGTTGTAGGTGAATGAAAATAGGTAGAATTGGTAATTAATGATTGTTGGTGAATCAAAACGTAGTTTTTAGGACGTTATTTATAGAGAAAATCAGCTAAAAAGATAAAATATCAAAACAGAGTTCTGGCGCACAGAAAACAGAACTGGCGCCAACGCTGGCTTATTGGCGCTAGGCGCCAATGCTAGCGCCAGGCGCCAATGTCTGGTGTTAGGCGCTAATTCTGTTTTTGACGCGTTTTCTAAAATCAGATAAATTTTTCCGTACAGGAGGATAAAATCGTATCTTTCCCTCAAAAATGTTCTTTGACTTTAATTAAAACTCTGAAAAGTCAACAAAAGTCAATTAATCAATGTTAATTGAATTAGGAATGAAAAAAACCTTCTAGAAAAATCTAGAAGACTAAAACCATTCCTAATTGCATTAGGAATGATAAATCTATATTAGGCCCTCCCCTAGATCATTGGGCCGCACATAAGGCTCAAACTAGGCCCAGTTTAGTAAATTGGCCATAACTTCCTCAATATTCATCGGAATTGGGCTTATAATACATTGTCGGAAAGGTCTTGTCAAGCCCCATCCAACTACACTACTATTGGACCCATATCATGGACCAACCAAACTGGATTGGCTGTTTTCTTAAAATAAGTTTTCAAAAACAGAGAGAAGAGAAAAGAAATTAAAACTTTCTAACATATGTTTTGTGATTCCTTGGTGGAACATAAATAGTATGATTGGGAATAGTCTCAATTGCCCTTCCATTAGGCTTTTAGGCCAATCTAGTACTTGTAGACACTCATTTGTGTCTCCCTAAAACCAAACCCGGTGATGAGTTCCTTTCATGTCGAATCATAATCGAATGAAGTGAAAGTGTGGAAAGTTTAGTGTTGCGGATAGTTTTAATTTCTTTTCTCCTCTCTCTGTTTTTGAAAAACTATTTTAAGAAAACAGCCAATCAAGTTTGGTTGGTCCATGATATGGGTCCAATAATAGTGTAGTTGGATAGGGCTTGAAAAGACCTTTCCGATAAGTCCAATTCCGATGAATATTGAGGAAGTTATGGCCAAATTACTGAACTGGGCCCGGTTTGAGCCTTATATGCGGCCCAATGATGTAGAGGAGGGCCTAGTATAGATTTATCATTCATAATGCAATTAGGAATGGTTTTAGTCTTCTAGATTCTTCTAGAGGGTTCTATTCATTCATAGTTTAATTAACATTGATAAATTGACTTTTTAGAGTTTTAATCAGAATAAAAGAACGCTTTTTGAGGAAAATACGATTTTATCCTCTTGTACGGCAATTTCTATATGATTTTAAGAAAACGCATCAAATTCTTAGTCAGCGCCAAACGCCAGCATTAGCGCCTGACGCTACGCTTGGCGCTTGGCGCTAGCATTAGCGCCTGGCGCTAATGTTAGCGTCTAGCGCTAAACGTTGTTTTACGCGTCAGAACTCTGTTTTGATTTTTTATCTTTTTGGTTGATTTTATTTATAAATAGCCTTCTAAAAACCCGGTTTTGATTCAGCAACTCTCATCAAGATTTTCTTAATTACTCTCTCTCTCTCTTTTTTCTAAACAAGGTTTCCCACAAATATAAATATTCTGCATTCACAAGAATTAGATACACCTAGCCAAATTCGAAGTTGTCTTCGCCCTAGACGTGAAAGGTTTAATTTCTGAGGGTTTGGTCCCAAATCTCTTTCAATCTTTTAATTTAATTTTTGTTTATTTTTTTCCTTGAAGTTACTAACATGTGTATTTTGTTATTAGAAAGAGGTACGAGGCATCCAAGTAAGTTCTTTAATTGTTTAATTGATATTTTTGATATAGAAATCATGCTTAGGTTATTATTTTAATTCCTAATATCATGTTTAGGATATTCCTAGTATCATGTTAGGATGCTTTCTTTAGTATGATATTTAGGGTGATTTGCTTAAATCAATTATAATTTCTATGATGCTTCCTATTTTCTTTTCCTAATATTCATGTTAGGGATAATGCTTTGATTTTTATTGCTTAGTGACATGCTAGAGTTTGTTATTAATCTTGTTAGTTTCATGCCTAGGATCTTGCTATTATTATGCTTTAACATGATTATGAATATTATTATAATTTTAATTGATTATTATTATGTTTCTTGATATATATTTATTGTTATTGCTTGATCACGCCTTTATTGCATGTTTAAAGGGAATTGGTACTTGTAATCACGCTTAATAAGATAATTATTAATCTAGTTTAGGGTTAATTTGATTATAATTCAAGTGATCGCCAATAATAGACTTATTTGTGCATTAAATTCAACCAACATAGATTAACAAGTTTAGGGTTAAACCTATTGATTGCATGTTAGTCATAAAGCTCACATGAATACGATCAGAATAAAGTAGCGGCCTATTACTACGGCAGGTTTGTAGACACCAATTTGTGTCTCCCCAAAACCAAACCCGGTGATGAGTGCCTTTCATGTCGAATCACAATCAAATGAAGTGAAAGTGTGGAAAGTTTAGTTATGCGGATAGTTTTAATTTCTTTTCTCTTCTCTCTGTTTTTGAAAACTTATTTTAAGAAAATAGCCAATCCAGTTTGTTTGTTCCATGATATAGATCCAATAGTAGTGTAGTTGGATGGGGCCTGACAAGAGCTTTCCAACGATATATTATAAGCCCAATTCCGATGAATATTGAGGAAGTTATGGCCAAATTACCAAACTGGGCCCGGTCTGAGCCTTATGTGCGACCCAATGATCTAGGGGAGGGCCTAATATAGATTTATCATTCCTAATGCATTAGGAATGGTTTTGGTCTTCTAGATTCTTCTAGAAGGTTCTTTTCATTCCTAATTCAATTAACATTGATAAATTGACTTTTGTTGACTTTTCAGAGTTTTCATTAAAATCAAAGAGCATTTTTGAGGAAAAATACGATTTTATCCTCCTGTACGGAAGTTTTTATCTGATTTTAAGAAAACGCGTGAATTTCCAGATCAGCGCCAAACGCCAGCTGTAGCTCCTGGCGCCTGGCGCTAATGTTGGCGTCTGCCGCCAATAGCCAGAGTTGGCGCCAATAGTTAGCGTTGGCGCCAACATCGTTTTATGTGCGCCAAAACTCTATTTTGATATTTTATCTTTTTGGCTGATTTTTCTATAAATAACGTATTAAAAACTCCGTTTTTGATAACCAGTTTTCATCAACAATTATCAGTTTTCACCAACTCTCATCAAGTTTTTCTTGATTACTCTCTCTCTCTCTTTTTTCTAAACTAGCCTTTTACATACAAAATTCCGCATTCATTAGATTTAGAGACACCTAGCCATATTCGAAGTTGCCTTCGCCCTAGACGTGAAAGGTTTTAATTTCTGAAGGTTTGGTCCCAAATCTCTATTTCAATTATTTAATTTAATTGTTGTTTTATTATTTTCCTTGAAGTTACTAACGCGTGTATTTTGTTATTAGAAAAAGGTACGAGGCATCAAAGTAAGTACTTTAATGGTTTTTATTGATATTATGATGTAGATATCATGCTTAGGTTGTTATTATAATTCCTAGGATCATGTCTTGGGTAATTTTAATATTAAATATGATTGTTATGATGCCTTCTTTTTTCTTCCTAATATTTATGATTGTTAGTATCATGTTAGGGTTAAAGCTTTGATATTTGTGCTTAGTGACATGCTAGGGTTTGTTATTAATTTTGTTAGTATCATGCCTAGGATCTTGCTATTATTATGCTTTAACATGATTCATGATTATTTTTATAATTGTTTTTATTATGATTATAATTTTATGATTATTATTGTTGTTATGATTATTATTATTATATTGATTAATATCATGTTGCGTGATATATTTATTGTTATTGCTTGATCACGTCTTTTATACATGTTTAAAGGGAATTTGTACGTGTAATCACGCTTAATAAGATAATTAATAATCTTGTTTATGGTTAATATTCAACCAACATATATTTGTTTGTGCATTAATATTCAACCAACATAGATAAACAGGTTTAAGGTAATCCTATTAATTGTATGTTAGTCAGAAGCGCACATGAATACGATCAGAATAAAGTAGAGGCCTATTATTAGGGCAGGTTCAATCTCTTTTAGGTTGGATTTGTACCTTCATCCCCGAACCCTTATTTGGTTCAAGACCTTATGGAGTTGACGATCTCTTGGATCGTTAAGGGGTGTAACTTCACCCTGTGAACGGTTTACAAGTTCCTAAAACTTGTTGGCGACTCTTTTGCTCTATTTTCTTTCCCTTTTGGACGCCAACATACTTTAGTGTAAGATCACAGTGGAGTTCAAGCTAGGGGATTAACGCTTGAAATATTCCCTACAGTTTTTGGCGACTCCACTTGGGAGGATTTCTATTTAACTCCTGAATTTGTTTCGACAATGATTTAGAATGAGTGGATGAGACTCAAAACGTTCTAAGTATTTCATTTGCGTAATTTTGATTAACAGTATTGCCATATGCATAAAAAACATCTCATTGGAAAAACCATCCATAATGAGTTAAAAACATAGGATTTTTACACGTAGGGAATTTGAGAAATATCTTTCACAACTAGGACCGAAATAACACTGCGCGAAACTGGAAAATTTTATCGAGCGCAGAAAGCATTGGCGCCAGACATTTAACTGTAGCGCCAGACGACAGGCTTGTCGACAGGCACTACAGCTAAAACCTGGCGCCAAGCTCTGTTTGCTGGCGCCAAATTCTTCCAATACCGAGCCAGAAATATGCGTTCTAATTTCGGCCTGTTTTTCGTATTGTTTGCTCGATCCTACTTCCTGATTGAGTTTTTCTCACTTTTCTGAAACCCATATGTGTTCTACATATGGACATAACCCTATAGGAATTCATTCTCCATCTACCTGATTGAACGCTATGAGCAACAAAGGGTACATCCGAGAATGTTGAATTCACCAAACCATGGAAGCGAGTTTTTTCTAAAAACTCGCGGTGTCCCATCCACTCGTGCCAACCCTTCACGGTTAGGCTTCTGCGCGGTGCATCCGGACAATTCACCATGGACCCTCTATTGACTAAACCATATCTCGAACTTTAGAGAACTAGAGCCATGGTTAGGTTGCAAACTCATTGCATCATATTGTGCCTACTTGACTAATTGTGCATTAATTGTTGTGCATATATATATTTTCTTAACCGTTTGTTTGACTTGTGTTGAGATTTAATAAATTAATGACTTAAAAGAACTTTGCCTAATTCATTAATTAATTAATTAATTAATTTGAGTAAATAAAGTTTAATATTTTAATCAGAATTGACCTAGTACGACTTTAGGCATACCCCTGTTGATTAATAACACCGAAAATATTCCCAGATTGAAACTCCAACATTGGCGCCAAAGTCTCGATAGTTTCAAGCCTTTAAAATCCCACTAGCTTGAACCCCACTGTGATCATACACTAAAGTATGGTGGCGTCCAAAAGGGAAGAAGATAGAGCAAAAGAGTCGCCAACAAGCTTTTAAGGAACTTTTAAACCGTTCACGAGGTGAAGGTTACACCCCTTAACGATCCAAGAGATCGTCAAATCCATAAGGTCATGAACCAAATAATGGTCCGGGGATAATGGTACAAATCCAACCTAAAAGAGATTGAACCTGCCCTAATAATAGGCCTCTACTTTATTCTGCTCGTATTCATGTGCGCTTTCTGATTAATATGCAATCAATAGGATTAACCCTAAACCTATTTAATCTATGTTGGTTGAATATTAATGCACAAACAAACTATTATTGGCGATCACTTTAATTATAATCACAATTAACCTAACAAGATTATTAATTATCTTATTAAGCGTGATTGCAAATACCAATTCCCTTTAAACATGCAATAAAAGGTGATCAAGCAATAACAATATAAAATAATATGCATATCAAGAAACATGATAAATAATCATAATAATTATAAATAATCATAAACATTAGAAAGAACATAGGAAGCATCATACTTTAAATCATACTTAATATTAAAGATACCCTAGACATGATACTAGGAATCAAAATAACGATCTAAGCATGATATCTACATCATAAATCAATTAAACCATTAAAGTACTTACTTGGATGCCTCGTACCTCTTTCTAATTACAAAATACACACGTTAGTAACTTCAAGGAAAAATAATAACCAAAACAATTAAATTAAATAATTGAAATAGAGATTTGGGACCAAACCCTCAGAAATTAAAACCTTTCACGTCTAGGGCGAAGGCAACTTCGAATATGGCTAGGTGTATCAAGATCTTGTGAATGCGGAATTTGGTATTAAAGAGTAAAGTTTAGAAAGGAATGCTAAAAGATTAATGATTCATAAAGTAATTGTTAACGATTGACGATTGTAGATGATGAATGAAAACGGAGTTTATTAAAACTTAAGAATAAAAGAATTGGTGAATGATAGATGTAGATGATTCTTGAAAACGGAGTTTTTTGATACGATATTTATAGAGAAAAACATCCAAAAAAGATAATTTATCAAAACAGAGTCTGAAGATCAAAAAACTAACTTGGCGCCAACCCTGGCTCATTGGCGCCAGGACCAGTGGCTAGCGCCAGGCGCCAATGGCTGGCGTCTGGCGCCAATCCTGATTCCAGGCGCCAAGGCCTGGGGTTGGACGCCAAACCGGATTTTAACACGTTTTCGAAAATCCGATAATTTTATTGTACTGGAAGATAAAATAATATAATTTCAGTCGAAAATGCTATTTGATCTAATTAAAACTCTGAAGAATCCTAACTGAATTAAGAATGATAAAAACCTTCTAGAATGTTCTAGAAGACCAAAACCATTCCTAATTACATTAGGAATGATAAATCATATTAGGCCCTCCCCTAGATCATTGGGCCGTACTTAAAACTCAAACCGGGCCCAGTTTAGTAAATTGGCCATAATTTCCTAAATATTCATCGGAATTGGGCTTATAATATATCGTTGGAAAGGTCTTTGCAAGCCCCACCCAACTACACCACTATTGGACCCATATCATGGACCAACAAAACTGGATTGTCTGTTTTCTTAAAATAAAGTCTTCAAAAACAGAGAGAAGAGAAAATAAATAAAACTTTCCGCAACACTAGACCTTTCCACACTTTCGTTTCATTCGATTATGATTCGACGTGAAAGGTACTCATCACCGGGTTTGGTTTTGGGGAGACACAAATGGGTGTCTACAGAAGCCCCTACTTTGACTGAGTTTGGAGAAACGCAAGTTTCGAAAACGAAAGCCAAAGTATCAATAGGGACGGAGAATAATTCCGAACGTTCTGCGATCCTAAATCAATCTTGTAATGCCAATACCTGCAAAACTAGCATTAGTTAAACAGATAGAAGAGTTAAGAAACGCGTATCTTGTACTGTCGAGCACACGTCTCTGAAAGTAACCGATTTGTTTTGATGATCTCCTGCAAGCTAGAGAATGCCATCCCACTTGAAAACCGCTACGCCTTGTAACTGCTTCCAAATTAGAAGATTGCTTCGCCTGAAACTACCTTCTCCGCAATGATAACATTCCACGTCCAAGGGAATATCATAGAAAATTATTTCTCTTAAATAATTCTCATCCGCATTATGATCATCTTCCATGCCTCAGGAACTATGATCGAAGACAATTTCGCTCGAAATTACCTTCAGTTGTTTGTGACAACCTTCCGCAAGCCGGGGAATGATGCCGAAGACATCTTCTCTTGAAGTCATCCTCATTTGATGCGATAATTTCCTAAAGGAAAATACCGAAGATCCACGCTTGTCGATCTTTAAAAGTTCGCCTGAACTTGCCTTTTGCTATGCCTGTACGTCGGCGCTCTTTGCTCTTGAACCTATATGTTGGTGCCTTTGCTAATGAACCTATATGTCAGACTTTTTGCTAATGAGCCAATGCTTAGGCGCTTTAAGCTTAGTGAGACGATCTTTTCATCAGGTCGATCACTTCATGTAATCAAGCCGATTACTTAATCATGTCAAATTGCTTAGAGGGGCTAACTGGCGTACCAAGGAACCCAAAATATATTGCAGAATGCTAGCACAACCCCAAAAGGTGGCTGGCTGCTTTGGCGTCGCTGAAAATCAATCAGCGCCAGACTTATGGCATTAGCGCCATGCGCTGAAATTGGCGTCTGGCGCCAAGCACAGAATGTGACGCCAATGTCTAGGGACTGGCGCCAGAATGGGAATCACTTTAAATTCCCGTTTTCAGTTCATTTCGTGCTCTGGTTTGTTGCGAACGCTGCTCGAAGGAAGACGAAACTTCAATTGATCGTTTCTCAACCAAATTCGCCCAAATTTGTTGCAAATCAAAGCTCTTCTCATCCATATTCCCGATCTATGTAAGTTTTCCTCTAACTCACACCGGTTTTTATGAATTTTTGGCATGTTCATTCACAAATTTCATGAAAATTCGAAACTTATAATGCTCAATTTGCTTTGTTTATCAAGTTTTATGCCATGAAATTGCTTGTTTATGTTTATATATTGCCTTGGGAGTAATTTGAGACTTGTTTGACTCAATTTGGCGAAGAAATGAGCAATCCGCCATTGTTGTCCTCCTAAGGTCGTGAAGAACAATGTGACTCGTTCTTGATGTTTTTGCTAGCAATTCTTGTTCAATTTGTCACAATAATCACTATAGTGTTGCAAGAAATTGTTTGATTGCTTTAAAAAATGTTGTCATGCTCAATTTGAATTTGTGCTCTATTTTAGTACTACGTACTCTATTTTTGCGAACATAGTATCATGCGGCTAGGCAAACATTTAAATACTATAGAACCTTGATTTATGATGATTCTGCACAATGTAGCATGGCTAGACAACGAGGCTCGGGTTCACGGTCCCGAAACACTAGACGGGAGCATGAGCCCGTGGAGGACGACACTACACCGTCCACTTCGCTTGGTCAGCTCCCAGAGTGGGATGAGCAGACCTTGTTCTTTGCCCCTGTCCATCACATTTCTCAGAGGGTGAGACGGGGAACCGAGCCTGGGAGGACACGGCATCACGGCTCTGGCTGCGATGGCCTAGGCGATTTGTATAGGATGCATATCGCCAGAGATTGAGAGACGAGACTCCTATGGGAGTGTTGCGGATTGGTTGCTCTGTTTGAGACCTCCGAGGCTATGGTTTCCTGCAGCGGGGGTCACCACGTGGTACGTGCTCTGATGGAGTTCTTTTGGGACACCACCAACACCTTTCATTTTCCATGGGGTGAGATGATTGTCACTCCTACAGACTTCAGTCTCATCACAGGACTGGAGTTCTCTTCTGTGCAGCTGCCATTTGACGGCGGTATCGACGTCTTTTCTCCAGAGGTCAAGGAACTACTGGGGCCGATTGCTGTTCGGGCCCGAGCTGAGGTCGAGACGACTCAGTTCAGTGCTAGAGGGATCCGCCGCTCGACGCTAGCAGCGGCTCTTGATGATGATGCGACCACCCGAGAGCAGCGGGTGCGCATTTTTGTGTTGATGTTGTTGTCAGGGACATTCTCCCCTGACAGGGGTAGTAGGGTGTTGCTTTACTACCTCCTTGCTGTTCGCGATCTCCTGCGGATCGGGACTTATGACTGGGCCAGCTTGGCCTATACTGACTTTATTCGCGCACTGAGGGACTTGTGTCGCCACCGGTCTTTTAGGATGAATGTTGCTTTGTGTGCTTTCTGGAAAGTTGTAGAGGTAAACATTATTCCCTATAAAGTTTAGCCCTATATGTTTAGTTAGCATTTACTCATGCTTTAGCTTTTTTGTAGATCTGGTTCTATGTATACTTTCCTTCCATTGCGCCGGCGAGACCGTCGCCGAGGGGGTATCCGGTGAGCGCCTCTTGGGGCGGCCACCATGTGGACCTGTCTACTGCATGTGTCCGGAGACGGATCATCTCGGTACGATTTTTAGTGCTTATCTTGCTCTTCTGCGACGTTTTAGACATGTTCTTACCCGATTGGTATTTTTATAGGGACCTGAGGTAGTATACCAGCCATGGGGCGGTTGGACGTCCCTAGATTAGCTGCACAGTATTCTGCCGAGCGCCGTTACTTTATGGGGACCTACGGAGCGGTTGCGTACTTAGGAGAGAGAGTTGCTAGACAACACTCTTCCGATGCCTTTGTCGTTCCTGCTCCTCCACCACGCCACATGTTCGACGAGAGAGAGTTGTCGAACATGGATGAGGAGCCTGGTTCTCTTTGGCGGTCCCATGTGATCCTTGGGCGGAGTTATGCTGAGGAGCTGCTTCCTTTGTTAGCTCCAGCCCCCGTGCCGGCCGAGGATGTGAGGGTAAGATTCTTAAATTTTTGTTTTTCGCTGAGTAACCCCCAAATATTACCTTACTGATTTCTTTCTGTTTCATCAGGATGGTCCCACTGAGTTTGTGCCACCCCGTATGTCCATCCACTACCAGGGGATGTACGGGCCAATCGAGGAGATGATTTCTCCGGCTCCTGAGGGCGAGCGCTTCGTGGAGCAGTCGATTCCTCGTCACCAGACCAGAGTAAGTCTAGCTCTAATTCAGAATCTTGTATTCAGTTATCGTGCATTTTTACTGACTTAACTATCCTTAACAATTCTCACGCGAGGTGGTTTCGGCTATGGCACGATGCATAGATGCCTTCCGGAGCCAAGTCGTCCGGATGAGGAACGCGGCTACCTGTCGTCGAGACGACGCTGTCCGAGAGGTAACTTTTCTTTACTTAATATTTCTGCACTATGCTTCAGTTTTCACTTGTTTCCGATTTAATTCTTTTTGCAGGGTCAACCGATTGCTTCTCACACCCGTACGAGGCCTGAGGGGCGGAGAGAGCCGGCGAGGTCTAGCTCGAGACGTCGTCGCACTTCGTCAGGAGGTAGAGGTGGCCGTTCCGAGACTGCTCGAGCCGATGTTGTTGAGGGCTCAGGGTCTTCTTCTGAGGATGCTCCTGCTGCACCATTAGGAGAGGCTACCTCAGCTTTTAGAGGTTGTGGGATGTACGAGGTGGCTCGTCATCGCAGCAGCCTCCGCGGTCTTATCCTCAGGTTGACCTTGGCTGGAGCGGTCCTGTTTTGAGTTTCCCTCCTCCTACGGAGACTGGAGCTGGTGCTGAGGCCGAAGCTAGTGGAGAGGTGACTCCTCGGACGGCGCAGTTTTATGGCATGATGGGCCTACGTCCTCCGGCGCCGTAGTTAATTTCTGTATATGTATTTTATTTTGACTTTTTATAGAACTTTGCCTTTGACTTGTTATTTAGACACTTTGTTCTGTATTATCTATTATTATGTTAGTGTATTCCAATTCCACCAAATTCTTCGCGATTTGTGCATAAATAGCCCCCTGCTCAGCCGATTCTTCACATAATTCCAGCGAAAAAAAAATTCTTCTCTTTAGAAAATAATAATCATGTCTTTAGCCACTAAAACCTTCACCCAATATTCGCATGAATGGTGTCGATCTCTTAATGCTAGAGAAAGAAAAGAATTGGATTTATTTCACTTGGGGGAAATATATGGCATTAAAGGGGTAGATCTAGACATAGACTTCATACATACCGCCTTAGAATATTGGAATATTGAGACACATTGTTTTAGAATAGGGTATGATGAAATTAGCCCTTTGCTAGAGGAATTTGGTGCTATTTTAGGCTTCCCTGCAATAGACTTGGTAGTAATCCCTAGAGTAGATGCATATTACTATAAGGATTTTGAGCGCTTTTTTAACTTGAAGGAAAGGGATTTATCAAAAATAGTAAATGGCAACGTGGTGAACTTAAAAGAATTCGCACGCTATTATTTTGATAAATTGCTTTCTGAATCTTTTCACATATATAGAAGAAGGGCGTTCTTATTCTGCATGCTTAATCAATATTGTCTTAGTAGTGGTAAAATTAATGAGGGTCAATCAATTATAACCACTGTGCTTGAACAAATTGAATCAGGAAGAAATCCAATGCCTTTAATAGTTGGAGAGACTATGATTGGTTTAGATGAGTTGAAAAGGGACCCAAAAGCACCTCTTCGCGGTTCTCCAATTTTATTACAGGTAGAAAAATAATATTTTTAATTACACAAATCAAAAAATATATTTTTGTATTGTAATATTAATTTATTTGCATTAAATTTTTTTTTTTTCGGATGTGGCTAATGGAAAGGCTAGGATTAATTAGCCCTTCGGACGACATTGAAAGTTATATGCCCACTTGCTTTGTGAGAAGAAAGAAGCGCATCCCTAAAATTGGGCGCCATGGGTGGAAGAAAGTCTTTGAATCACGTGACTTTGCTATCAAGTGGGTCATCCCATGGTGGAAAATAAAAAGGATGGTTGGTGTTAACAAGCAACCTTTCTGCCGTCTTCCAAGCTTGTCTCGCATGACATATTATTACCCCTGGAGAGTAAAGAGACAATATGGCTTGCTTCAAAATATTCCTTCCGGGGATCTTCGTCCTCCCTATGAGTATCCCATATCTCAAGAAGTAGATAAATTTGACACTTACTGGAGCGCTAGACCTTTATGGGAAGTGATTACCCAAAAGGTTCCCCCTTCTTTACCTAATGATGTAAAGAAGTGGTTGCTGAAGAAGTCTTCAATTGATCAGGGTAAAACCGATGTGAAGAATCGTCTAGGTGACAGGGTGACACCGGCCAAGGAACGCTTAGGTGCAAGAATTGAGTTCAAGACACCTATAATGCCTAAGAAGAAGAATACTACTAAAGACAAAGGGAAAAGGAAGGTTATAGACAAGAAGGCTTGGGTGGAAAAGAAGCATGGGGTGCTAGCTAAAGGAGAAACAATCTATTCTAAGATTTAATGTAGGTCTTCTAAAGGATGCCTACTAGCTAAAATAATGGATGAAGAGGAGGAGGCAGAAAAGAATTGGAAAAGAGTAAAGAAGGAGAAGAAAGACTAGACCATTGCTTAGCTTTAGATTTATTAGATTCTTAATTTTTATTTAAAGTTAATTAATTTCAGCCTTAATTAAATTCCTTTAACAATGCAATTTTATTTCATTAATGAAATTTCAGCCTTCAATTAAATTGTTACTTTAAATTTGTTTTATTAAAGCAATGAAAAACCGAAAAAAAAATTAATTTTCGGAAACCTTTCGAGTACGGAAGTCAAAAATTTTTCCGAAAAACACCGTAATTCGCCAAGATTTTATGACTGAATTGGCCTCAGTAATTGCAAATTGGCGCCAGCTATTGAGGTCTGGCTCGAGGCACCAATTACACCGTCTGGCGCTAATTGCTTTTGGCTGGCGCTAGACTCTGTTCTGTGACACAAGTTGCTTTTCCGACTTTTGTTGACTTTTTTGTTGATTCTGGAACACGGAGATGTCGAAAAATAAAGCGGTCGCACCCGTAATGGGTTGCCTACGTATCCTTTCTTAAGGAATCAGGCCGAACGTATCTTTCTTGAGTGTCCTACTCAAGTAATTATGGGTAGTATTTTTTAAGTTGGCAAAGATTGGTCATTTTTGAGAATTCTTTGCCATCCATGTCAGTTAATTTTGCTGCACCACCTGATAGGATTGTTTTGACAATGTAGTGGCCAGACCAAATTAGGTCTAAACTTTCCCCTTGGATCTAAAACATTTTTTCTTAGCGCTTTTAATACCAGATCTCCTACTTTGATATTTCTTGTCTTGACCTTCTTATTAAAATGTCTAGCCATACGAGTTTGATAGCACTGAGTGTGATGTAGAGCCTCTAGTCGTTTTTCATCGAGTAGGATCAATTCTTCATATCGTGCCCTAGTCCATTCGACTTCATCGAGTTTACTCTCTAGCGCAATACGTAGAGATGGTATTTCTAGTTCGACAGGTTGTACGGCATCCATTCCATATACCAAAGAAAATGGTGTATTTCCTGTTGACGTACGGATTGACGTGCGATAACCCCACAATGCAAAGTGAAGCTTGTCAGGCCAATCCTTATAATTTTCTGCCAATTTCTCGATGATAGTCTTTAAATTCTTATTAGCCACCTCGACTGCTCCGTTTGCTTGAGGTCTATAAGGGGACGAATGATGATGTTGGATACCATATTTATGTAGCAATTCTTCACATTCGGCTTGAAAGCGAGTTCCATTGTCATTTATCATTTCATATGGGACTCCATATCGACAAATGATATTTCTCTCGATAAAGAGTGCTACATGTTTTGCGGTGAGTTTAGCATATGATTGTGCTTCAACCCACTTCGTAAAGTAATCAATTGCTACTAGAATAAATTCATGGCCTCCTGTCCCTGGAGGAGCGATCTTGCCAATTATGTCAATTCCCCGTGTAGAGAATGGTCATGGTGATGTGTAGGTGTAGAGCAAAGATGGAGGAACGTGCTGTAAATTGGCATAAATTTGACACTTCGGACATCTTTTTACATATTGATGGCAGTCCCTATTCATGGTAGTCCAATAATACCCTTCTCGCATTATTTTCTGGACTAACATTTTTCCATTTATATGAATTCCACAAATTCCTTTGTGGACCATTCTCATTATTCTTTGTGCATCCACCTTCCCTACACATAGGAGAGCTCGACCTTTAGGTACCCTTTTATGTAGCTCTTTGTCTATGAGTACATATTGAGAAGCCAAAAGTATCAAGGCTCGCTTAGCTCTTTTGTCAGCATGAGGAGGGTATTCTCCATTGGTGACATAGTTGAGAATGTCAGTGTACCATGGTTCTTCTTCTTGTTCTCCATCTTCGTCTTGGACTGGGTCGTCATCTTCTTTAGCCTGTATATATGCCGGTTTGTGCCTTTTTCGATAGTTAGAGGCATTTTCTCGATATCCGTGGGAATCCTAACTATTGAGGCTAATCTTGCCAAGGCATCAGAAAATTTATTTTCTTCTCTAGGTAGGTATGTGTATTCTACCTTCTCTAACTAATCGGTAAGAGTTTCTAGATAAGTTTGGTAAGGGGCTAGGCTTTCGCTCCTAACTTTCCACCTTTTAGATATTTAATTGATGATTAGAGAGGAATCTCCGAATATCCTTAACTTCTTTACTCCCAATGCTAGGGTTGTTTCAAGGCCTACCACACATGCTTCATATTCAGCAGCATTGTTGGTAACGTCGAAATCAAGCTTTATTGAGATTGGGACATGTTCTTCTTTAGGTGATACTAGTAGCACTCCGACACCACATCCCTTTTGGTTTGAGGCTCCGTCAAAATACAAGGTCCAAGTATCATCTTCGGTGACCATCAAATCTTCATCAGGAAATTCATTGTCATGTATTGGTGTCGAGTCTTCTATTGGAAAATCTGCCAGAAAGTCTGACACCACGGATCCTTTAATAGCTTTTTGTGGCATAAACCGCACATCGAACTGGGCTCAGTTGACTATCCATCTTGAAATACGCCCATTGAGCGTTGATTTCTCCAACAAGTATTTAAGTGGATCCAATCGAGATACTACGAAAATTGTATACACCAACATGTAATGTCTCAACTTAGTCGTGGCCTACACCAAAGCGAGGCACAATTTCTTGAGTGGTGTATAGCGTGTTTCGTATTCGAGCATCTTCTTACTTAAGTACTCCCTCCGTCCCAAATTACTTGCAACAGTTTGACAATTTGCACTATTCACACATCTCCCTTTGACCATCTTTTTTAACTATTATATGAAAGTCAATGTAATCATGTAAGATGTTGTTGGGTCTATTTTAATGTATAGTTTCTTAATATAAACTTTTTATAACTTATATAAATTTATAATAAAAGATATCAACGGTCAAACATGTGCATCGGCAAGCGTGTCCAGTCAAAATGTTGCAAGTAAACTGGGACGGAGGGAGTAATAGATTGCATTCTCTTTGTTTTCTACCTCTTGTGCTAGCATGACTCCCATTGTCTCTTTGGTAACCGTGAAATATAACCTAAGAGGTATTCTGGGAAGTGCTGGTGCTAATACGGGAGGATTTGCGAGATAGGCTTTGATCCGGTCAAAGGCTTTTTGACACTCGTCATCCCATATTACTGGTACATTCTTCTTGAGCTTTTTAAAGATTGGTTCATATAACGTTGTTAGTTTTGATATGAACCTACTTATGTATTGCAACCGGCCAATGAATCCTCGAATCTGTTTCTCGGTCTTGGGCGGTGGCATTGATATGATTGCTTTAATCTTGGTTGGATCTATCTCTATTCCTCTAGAGTTTATGACGTATCCCAAGAGCTTGCCTGAGGTGACTCCAAAAGCATATTTTGAGGGATTTAACCTCATATTGTATTTTCTTATCCTTTCGAAAAATTTCCTTAAGGCTACTTGATGGCCTGGACGGTCCTTTGATTTCACAATCATGTCGTCTACATATACTTCGACTTCTTTGTGCATCATGTCATGGAGCAAGGCAGTTGTTGCACGTTGGTAAGTAGCACCTGCATTTTTCAACCCAAATGGCATTACCGTGTAACAGTAAGTGCCCCATGGTGTGATAAAAGTTGTCTTCTCCATGTCTTCTTCCACCATGAGAATCTGATTGTACCCTGCGTATCCGTCCATGAATGAGAGAAGCGCGTGATTTGCTGTGTTGTCTACCAGAATATCGATGTGTGGCAAAGGGAAGTCGTCCTTTGGACTTGCCTTATTTAGATCTCGATAGTCGACACACATCCTTACCCTTCCATCTTTCTTTGGAACTGGGACGACGTTAGCGACCCATTCAGGGTATTTGGATACCTTGATGAAACCTGCAGTTATTTGTTTTTGAACTTCTTCTTTTATCTTAAGTGCTACGTCGGATTTCATTCGACGTAACTTTTGTTTTACAGGTTTCATTCCTGGAATTAATGGTATAGTGTGTTGAGCTATTTCTCTATTAATGCCTGGCATATCTTCATATGACCAAGCAAATACATCGATAAATTCTTTAAGCAAGTTAATTAAATCAGTTGTTTCTTGTTTATTCAATGTTAGTCCGATTTTAACTTCTCTTTTATGAGTTGAATCATTTGAGATGTCAACTGTTTCAGTCTCTTCAATTATTGGTGTTTTCTTTTCAAGTGTTTCCATTGCATTAATAAATTCTTTATCTTTTTCATCGTTAGCTAAGCAATGTTCGTCATCTTGGGTTAGGGAAGAACACGAGAAGTAAGGAGAATGAGCGATATTATTATACTCTGAGATCATTACATCAAGGAGTGATATGTCCTCAGGGACTTGATCACTAACTATCCTAGGAGAAGAAATAGAAGGGAAGGCGTTATAGCTAAAGACTTAGAAGATTCTAAAGGGAAAGGCTCTGACTCAGACTCAGACCCTGACTCTGACGATTCTTCAAACATCGGCCCTTGTCCTGTCGCGATTGATATCTTCCTTCCACTCGGAGTAGTCACCTTGATAGTCTTGCTCCACCCTTGCAATAATCCTTTAGCTGGAGTAATTAGCTTTGAGGGGTCGAAGTTTTCGCTTTGTAGGACCGTTTGAATGAGTGAGGAGTTGTCTTCCTCATAAACTGGCTCATTCTTTTCTCGCCCAAACAGTAATCCCATGACGTTAAAGTCAAAGCATGGAGGTGCTTTCTCATTATGGACGGGAGTTGGGATTTCGTCAATGAAGTAGCAATCCAAGAAAATTTCGAATCTTGGTTGTCTTATACCATTTACAACAAATGGTTCGGGAAATTCATGGCATGGATAGTCCTCTCCTTCTTTTATAAACTGACCATTAAGCGTAAGAGGGTACTCATCCATTGGAATTGCTTTCTTTTGAATGCGAGTGTCCCTACGTGCTTTCAATTTGTCCTGGGCTCGCTTGAGATCTTTTCGAGTCGGTTCGAAACCAAGTCCGAAAGTATCTAGTTTAGGGAGGCCAGGTGACTCTATCGATTTTGCTATCCCCTTCTTTTTTCCTAAGGTCATCCCAGGGAAGTGTCCTTATTTCTTTAGTATAGTGTTGATAATCATGTTGGAATGGGGGTCTTGGCAAAGAGATTTCCTTTCATCCTCTTGGATTAAGGAGACTTCTTCGTTAAAGCCCCATAGGTCTTCATCATCTTCGTCGTGCTCCACGTTGATGATTGGATTCTCTATTGACTTGATCCTCATTGGCGAAGCATCAATAGTGATGGGGATTCCTCCAACTATAGCTTTCACTTGTTAGTGGAGAGATGAAGGGACGGCCTTTAGGTCATGGAGCCAAGGGCGTCCTAACAACAGATTGAATGAGGCTTTGATGTCTACCACTTGAAAAGTAGTAGCATGTTCTATTGCTCCTGCCGTCACATTTAGGGTTATTTTGCCAAGAGCTTGACGTCGAGTATTATCGTAAGCTCTTATTACATGTGTGGACGGAGTTAAATCCTCATCCTTTATGCCGAGCATCCTCGCAGTCCTAAGTGGACAGACATTAATAGCCGATCCATTGTCTACAAGAGTCATGGGAACATTCATTCTTTTGCAGACTATTGTGAAGTTTAACGCTTTGTAGTCCTTGTCACCTTCCGGGGGTAAATCTTTATCAGAGAAGGTGATTAGATTAATTGGACTAGGGAGATCACTCGTGAGGAAGTTAGCTAGTCCCTCAAGAGTGGTGTTAGAATCTATCCCGATTTTATCCAAGGCATTCGTCACAGCCAACCTATGTTCTCGAGATGTTTCCAGAAGTTTCCATACATTCATCTCCACTTTTGTCTTCTTGAATTGTTTAACGATGTCATTGTCTTCGATAATAGGTATGGGAACTTGTTGTACGGTAGGCATGGGTTGTGTTGAAACAGGAGGTTGTATTCTCCCGGATCTTGTGAGGACGTCTATTGATGAATCTTCTTCAGCCCAAATTTCGTCTGTGGTGTATGATATGGAAGGTGAAGGTTCTAATATGTATTTTAGATAGACATCTTCTTCATCACTGTCCCATACTCCATTAACACTTATATCCTCTTCTTGTTGAACTTGGACTAATTCTTTTCTATCAATCATTTTCTACACCAAATCCTTGAATTTGAAGCAGTTTTCTATGGTGTGTCCTCCTGACTGATGGTATTGACAGTAATATCTATCTGTTCTTTTTAATGATTCAAATGGTCTCGGTTCGAGAGGTTTGACCTTGCCACTCTCGGAGAGCATTTTAAATATTTGTGCATACGGGATCCCAATTGGAGTATAAACTTTATTGCTCTTCTTGGGTCTTTCGGTGACTTGTAAGGGAAAGTGTTTTGCCTCATAAGTCGTTTGTACTGGTGTAAATTCTCTCTTAGGTTCTTGATCATATTCCTTGCGAAGTTCATTCAGAATTTTGAGAGTTTCATGTAACAGTTACGATGTCTCCCTCAGATATAGTGTGAGTATTCGTATTTCTACCTCATTTGCTGGTTCTGGAAGATTATCTTCGACATCGAAAAAGGTCTCTTCTTCTTCTTCTTCGACGTTGGTTACTTTAACAGGCTTAATGAGAGATGAGGGGTCAACTTCGCCTTCTTCATCGGAGATAGCCAATGTGTGAGCTAGAGGTGCATTTTTAATACTCGGTTTCTTACTGGCAGGAGGCAACGACAGCTTATTACTGTCAATCAGGTCTTGTATAGCTTCCTTAAGCTTCCAACAGCTTTCAGTGGAATGGCCCCTACCTTGATGATATTTGCAATGTGCATTGGGGTTCCAATTAGGCGATCTCTTCTCGACTGGTGGATCTCCAAATGGTCCAATGGGAGTTATAAGACCTTTTGCGTTTAGCCGATCAAACGCGGTGTCATAACTGATGCCAATAGGAGTGAAGCTTCTCCTAAGCGGTTTCTTTTGTCCTTGGTTGTTTATGGCGAGGACTTCTCCCAGATTAAAGGCGCTAACATTATTTGAGTGGGCGGTTTTGGAAGAAAAAGGATTGTCCTTCTTCTTTCCTTTCCAGCCACTGTTGGAGTTATTGTTGGCAGCTTTAGATTTAGCTAAGTCATCTTCAATATTAATCCCAATATCATAAACAGCCTTAAAGGTATGGAGGTTATTTTGATATTTAAGATGTTTTAAATATTTTTCTTGGAGATTTTTAATGAACAATCTCACATACTCTTTTTCACTTGGTACCTCAATCATTTTAGCTGAGGTTTATCTCCACTTGCTAAAGAAAGATGTGAAGCCTTCATTTTCATTCTACTTGAGAATTTCAAGTTCTCTATGGTCAGTTTCGACTTGAACATTGCACTTGTACCTATCAACGAAAGCGTTTGCTATGGATTCTCAGGTAGAGGTCTTTTCTTTTTCAAGAGAAAAGAACCATTGTTGGAAAACGGTCTCGAGAGATAGCGAAAACAAAGAAGGGAAAATTTTCTTATCGATACCCTTGATACTCATTATTGTTTCAAATGCCCTTAGATGGAAGTAAGGATTGTCGATTTCCCTAAACTTTGGGATGTCGTTGGCACTGAACTTATGCGGAAGAAGATCCTTATCCACCGAGACCCCTTGGGATGTGAGTTCTTGAAATTTGTAGTCGCTGGACAACTTGCTTAGGCTTTCTTGCATGAGGTCCATTTGTTGTTGCTTCGCGGGATCATCGATCTTAAGTGCGAGAAGTTTAGTGTCTCAGTTACAGTAGCCAGTTGGTTCTTGAGATAATTAACTTTTTCCTGAGTTGCCATTATAACTCTTGCTTTCCTCTTCCGAGCTATAGGTTTGTCAAAAAGTTGGACTTGTACAAAGAGGTTATCTTTGATTAATCGTCCTTCCTTTCTTGACCACGCGCTGTAAATTAAGCCAGTTTGCGTTTTAATTACTTAACTCAAATCAGTTTGACTTTATGGCTTTTATTTTCAAAAAAGTATGCATATTTTTAGGGAGCAATAATGTACATGTGTTTAGGGAACTTAAGTACTATTATTTATTGGAGGATTAATATCCGACTTACCCCCCTAAAACAAATGACGAAAAAAAAAACGCGCGCACCAAGACTCCCTTAATCATGGTCAAGACATGTGTATTAGTGTTTTTATTGAGTGTAAGTGACATGCTTGGACTTTTGTGTAAGACCATGGGACTTAGTGCCTAAACTCGAATATTGATTCAATTAAGCAATATTGCCAGCAAAATTAACCGAATTAAACAGGAAACTGATTAATTAGACATTAGGTGATGACTCGACAAATAATCCGAACTATCGGCCAAGCGACAGGACTGGCGTCACAATATGGTGGTTGGCGCCAGACTTTTTAGTAAATGTCTGGCGCTACACACCATACAGTGGCGCTACAGCCCTGATTTTGGCACCAATACTAGAGCCTTGGTCTGGGGCTGTTTTCGATATTATTAGTCAACTGGGGTATGCCTAAAGTCGTACTAGGTCAATTCCAATTAAAAGAAGAAAAAACTTTATTGACTCGAATTAATTAATTAATTAATTAGGCAAAGTTCTTTAAGTCATTAATTATAATCTCAACACAAATCAACAAACGGTTAGGAGGAGCATAGAATATATATGCACAACAAATAATGCACAATTAGGAAAGTAAGCACAATATGATGCAATGAGTTCGCAACCTAACCATGGCTCTAGTTCTCTAAAGTTCGGGATATGGTTTAGTCAAACACGGTCCATGGTTAATTGTTCAGATGCACCGCATAGAAGCCTAACCGTGAAGGGTTAACGCGTGTGGATAGAACACCGCGAGTTTTTAGAAAAAAAAAAACTCGCTTCCATGGTTTGGTGAATTCAACCTCTCAAATGTACCCTTTGTTGCCAGGAGCGTTCAATCGGGTAGATAGAGCATGAATTCCCAAAGGGTTATGTCCATATGTAGAACACATATGGATTTCAGAAAAATGAGAAAAAATTCAATCAAGAAGAAGGATCGAGCAAACAATAAGAAAAACCAGTCGAAATTAGAACGCATATTTCTGGCTCGGTATTGGGGGAAATTGGTGCTAGCAAATAGAGACTGGCGCCAACTTTTAACTGTAGCGCCTGGCGCCAATACTGGCGTCTGGCGCTACGGCTAAAAGTTTGGCTCCAAGCTCTAGCCCCTGACGCTACTTCCCACATGCCTCAGCAGCTTTATGTGCTCAATAAAATCATCCAGTTTCGCGCGGTGTTATTTCAGTCCTAGTTGTGAAAGACATTTCTCAAATTTCCTACGTGTAAAATCCTTATGTTTTTTACTCATTACGGATGATCTTTCCAATGAGAACCTTTTTATGCATATGACAATAATGTTAATCAAAATTACGCACATGAAATACTTAGAACTTTTCGAGTCTCATCCACTCATTCTAAATCATTGCCGAAAAAAATTCAGGAATTAAAATAGAAATCCTCCCAAGTGGAGATGCCAAAAACTGTAGGGAATAATTTCAAGCCTTTAAAATCCCACTAGCTTGAACCCCACTGTGATCATACACTAAAGTACGGTGGCGTCCAAAAGGGAAGAAGATAGAGCAAAAGAGTCGCCAACAAGTTTTTAAGGAACTTGTAGACCGTTCACGAGGTGAAGGTTACACCCCTTAACGATCCAAGAGATCGTCAACTCCATAAGGTCATGAACCAAATAAGGGTCCGGGGATGATGGTACAAATCTAACCTAAAAGAGATTGAACCTGCCCTAATAATAGGCCTCTACTTTATTCTGCTCGTATTCATGTGCACTTTCTAATTAACATGCAATCAATAGGATTAACTCTAAACCTATATAATCTATGTTGGTTGAATATTAATGCACAAATAAACTATTATTGGCGATCACTTGAATTATAATCACAATTAACCTAACAAGATTATTAATTATCTTATTAAGCGTGATTGCAAATACCAATTCCCTTTAAACATGCAATAAAAGGTGATCAAGCAATAACAATATAAAATAATATGCATATCAAGCAACATGATAAATAATCATAATAATTATAAATAATCATAAACATTAGAAAGAACATAGGAAGCATCATACTTTAAATCATAATTAATATTAAAGATACCCTAGACATGATACCAGGAATCAAAATAACGATCTAAGCATGATATCTACATCATAAATCAATTAAACCATTAAAGTACTTACTTGGATGCCTCGTACCTCTTTCTAATTACAAAATACACACGTTAGTAACTTCAAGGAAAAATAATAACCAAAACAATTAAATTAAATAATTGAAATAGATATTTGGGACCAAACCCTCAGAAATTAAAACCTTTCACGTCTAGGGCGAAGGCAACTTCTAATATGGCTAGGTGTATCAAGATCTTGTGAATGCGGAATTTTGTATTAAAGAGTAATGTTTAGAAAGGAATGCTAAAAGATTAATGATTCGTAAAGTAATTGTTAACGATTGACGATTGTAGATGATGAATGAAAACGGAGTTTATTAAAACTTAAGAATAAACGAATTGGTGAAGGATAGATGTAGATGATTCTTGAAAACGGAGTTTTTTGATACGATATTTATAGAGAAAAACATCCAAAATGATAATTTATCAAAACAGAGTCTGAAGATCGAAAAACTAACTTGGCGCCAGCCCTGGCTCATTGGCGCCAGGACCAGTGGCTAGCGCCAGGCGCCAATGGCTGGCGTCTGGCGCCAATCCTGATTCCAGGCGCCAAGGCCTGGGGTTGGACACCAAACCGGATTTTAACACGTTTTCGAAAATCTGATAATTTTATTGTACTGGAAGATAAAATAATATAATTTCAGTCGAAAATGCTATTTGATCTAATTAAAACTTTGAAGAATCCTAACTGAATTAAGAATGATAAAAACCTTCTAGAATGTTCTAGAAGACCAAAACCATTCCTAATTACATTAGAATGATAAATCATATTAGGCCCTCTCCTAGATCATTGGGCCGTACATAAAACTCAAACCGGGCCTAGTTTAGTAAATTGGCCATAATTTCCTCAATATGCATCGGAATTAGGCTTATAATATATCATTGGAAAGGTCTTTGCAAGCTCCATCCAACTACACCACTATTGGCTGTTTTCTTAAAATAAAGTTTTCAAAAACAGAGAGAAGAGAAAAGAAATAAAACTTTCCGCAACACTAGATCTTTCCACACTTTCGTTTCATTCGATTATGATTCGACGTGAAAGGTACTCATACCCCTGTTATGATGTCTAGGGTAATTTTCATATTAAATATGATTGTTATGATGCCTTCTATTTTCTTTCTAATATTTATGATTGTTAGTATCATGTTAGGGTTAAACCTTTGATCTTTATGCTTAGTGATATGCTAGGGTTTATTATTAATCTTGTTAGTATCATGCCTAGGATCTTGCTATTATTATGCTTTAACATGATTCATGATTATTTTTATAATTGTTTTTAATATGATTATAATTTTATAATTATTATTGTTGTGATGATGATTATTATTATATTTATTAATATCATGTTGCTTGATGTATTTATTGTTATTGCTTGGTCACGCCTTTTATACATGTTTAAAGGGAATTTGTACTTGTAATCACGCTTAATAAGATAATTAATAATCTTGTTTAGGGTTAATTTGATTGTAATTCAAGTGATCGCCAATAATAGATTTGATTGTGCATTAATACTCAACCAAAATAGATAAACAGGTTTAGGGTAAACCTATTGATTGTATGTTAGTAAGAAGTGCAAGAGAATACGATCAGAATAAAGTAGAGGCCTATTATTAGGGCAGGTTAAATCTCTTTTAGGTTGGATTTGTACCTTCATCCCCGAACCCTGATTTGGTTCAAGACCTTATGGAGTTGAAGATCTCTTGGATCGTTAAGGGGTGTAACCTTCACCCTGTGAACGATTTACAAGTTCCTAAAACTTGTTGGCGACTCTTTTGCTCTATTTTCTTTCCCTTTTGGACGCTACCGTACTTTAGTGTATGATCACAGTGGGGTTCAAGCTAGGGGATTAACGCTTGAAATATTCCCTACAAGGTTCAATCTCTTTTAGGTTTATGCCGCAAAACGCTATCAAAGGATTTGTGGTGTCATACTTTCTAGCGGACTTCCCAATAGAAGACTCGATGCCAATACAAGACAACAAATTTCCAGATGAAGACTTGATGGTCACTGAAGATGATACTTGGACCTTATACTTTGATGGAGCCTCAAACCAAAAGGGATGTGGCGTTGGAGTATTACTAGTATCACCTAAAGAAGAGCATGTCCCAATCTCCATAAAGCTCGATTTCAACGTTACCAATAATGCTGCTGAATACGAAGCATGCGTGGTAGGCCTTGAAACAACCTTGACATTGGGAGTAAAACAGTTACGGATATTTGGGGACTCCTCATTGATCATCAATCAAATTTCCAAAAGGTGGAAAGTAAGGAGCGAAAGTTTGGCCCCTTACCAAACCTATCTGGTAACCCTTACTAATCAGTTAGAGAAGGTACAATACACATATCTACCAAGAGAAGAAAATCAATTTGCTGATGCCTTAGCAAGACTAGCCTCAATGGTTAGGATTCCCACGGAAATCAAGCAAATGCCTCTAACTATAGAAAAAAGGCACAAACCAGCATATATTCAGGCTATAGAGGATGATGAAGTAATCCAAGACGAAGAAGAAGAAGAAAAAAAAAAAAGAAGAAGAAGAAGAAGAAGAAGAAGAAGAAGAAGAAGAAGAAGAAGAAGAAAGAAGAAGAAGAAGAAGAAGAAGAAGAAGAAGAAGAAGAAGAAGAAGAAGAAGAATAAGAAGAAGAACTGTGGTACAGGATATACTCAACTACGTCACCAAAGGAGAATAGCCTCCCCATGCTGACAAAAGAGAAAAACGAGCATTAAGACTCTTGGCAACCGTTCTGGTGCCAACCGATGAACGTCAGCGCCAGACGATGGCAACCGTCGCCTGACGCCAGAATGCCGCAGCCGGCGCCTGTCGCAGATCTTTGCCGCCAATTTACAGTTACAAGTCTGGGAATATTTCGGTGTTTTTCGGAAAATTTTCGACTTCCGTACTTGAAAAATTTTTGGGAAATTAATTTTTACGGTTTTCATTGCTTTAATAAAATAAGTTTAAAGTAAATAATTTAATTTAAAAGATGGAATTTCATTAATAAAATAAATTACATTATTTATGGAATTTAAATAAAGCTTAAATAAATTACTTTTAAATAATAAAAAATAAATTAAGTCTAATAATTGGAAATTAAGAAATGCTCCTAATCTTCTTTCTCTTTCTTAGCCCTTTTCCAATTTTTGTCTGCTTCTTCTTCCTCATCCATAACCTTAGCTAGTAGGCATCCTTTAGAGGACCTACATTTAATCTTGGAGTAAATAGTTTCCCCCTCAGCTAGGACTCCATGCTTCTTTTCTACCCAGCTTTTCTTTTCTGTGGTGTCAGCTTTCCTTTTTCCCTTATCTTTTACAGTACTTTTCTTCTTAGGTATTATAGGTATCTTAAATTTGATCCTTTCACCCAGGCGTTCCTTTGCAGGAATCACCTTGTCACCTCGACGACTCTTCACATTAGTTTTACTCTGATTTTTCTTCACGTCCTTTGAGGGTTTCCTTGGAAGCCACTTTTTCACATCATTGGGAAAGGAAGGAGGAACCTTTTGGGTAATTACTTCCCATAAAGGTTTAGCGCTCCAATAAACATCAAATTTATCTACTTCCTGAGAGAAAGGGAACTCGTAGGGACAACGAAGATCACCGGAAGGAATAGTCTGAAGTAGCCCGTACTGTCTTTTTACCCTGCAGGGATAATAAAAAGTCATACGGGACAAGCTTGGAAGACGCCAGAAAGGTTTCTTGTTGACACCAACCATCTTTTCTATTTTCCACCAAGGGATGATCCACTTGATGGAAAAACAACAAGACACAAAGACCTTCTTCCATTCATGGCGCCCCATCTTAGAGAAGTGTTTCTTCCTCCTCACAAAGCAATTTGGAGTATACTTCTCAATGTTGTCTGGAGCGCTAATTAACTCCAGTCTTTCCATTAGCCACATCTGTAAAAAATTGCAATGCAAATAAATTATTATTACTATACAAAAATATATTTTTGATTTCTGTAATTAAAAATATTATTTTTCTACCTGTAATAAAATTAGATAGCCCTGAAAAGGTGCTTTTGGATTCCTCTTCAATTCATCAAGACTAAGCATAGTCTCTCCAACTATTAATGGCATTGGATTCCTCCCTGATTCAATTTGTTCAAAAACGGTGGACATAATTAATTGACCCTCATTATTTTTACCACTAGTAAGAAAAAAATTATTAAGCATACAAAATAAGAAAGCCCTTCTTCTATAAACACGAAAAGATTCAGAATAAGGCCTATCAAAATAATGGCGAGCAAATTCTTTCAAATTAACTATGCTACCATCTACTATTTTTTTTAGATCTTTATCTTTTAAATTTAAGAAGCGTTCAAAATCCTTATAATAATATTCATTTATTCTAGGGATTACTACAAGATCTATTGCAGGGAAACCTAAAATAGCACCAAATTCTTCTGGCAAAGGGCTAATTTTATCATACCCTATTCTAAAGCAATGAGTATCTACATCCCAATATTCTAGAGCGGTATGAATAAAATCTGAATCAAGATCTACCCCTTTGACACCATAAATACCCCCAAAGTGAAAAACATCTAATTCTTTTCTCTCTTTGGCATTAAGTGACCGACACCATTCATGGGTGTAGTTGGTAAAACTTTTGGTGACTAGAGACATGATATTATTTTTTCCTAAAAGCTAAGAAATATTTTATCTGCCGAAATTATGAAGAGAATCGGCTGGGCAGGGGGCTATTTATACACGAAATCGGAGCAGTTTTAATCTATGAAGGATTCGGGGTCAGCGCTTATTAGGGCCAGATGCCAATATTGGCGCCTGACGCCAGAGACTGGCGCCAAACGCCAAGTGTAGCGCCTAGCGCCAATATGCCTCATCGTACACGTTTTCCAAAAACCGCGCTATTGACTTAATTCGAGTCTACTAATGACTTTATGGTTTCCTTATCTTTCTCTAAAATATTCATTTATTCCTCTCTTTTAATTAAAATATTAATTATGTTAATTATATTATCTTTTTTTCTTATTTTATCTAAATTAACTTCCAAAATTTTATAAATCCAATAATTTTTATTTGACTTTTCCATTTTCATTTTTTCTTTTTATGGGAGAAAGTCGGATACCCTCCATCAATAATAAAAATGACGGAATTTTTGCGCAAAATTATTTTTCATATTTCCTTGCACACACAAACATGCACATAACAATAATAAAAAATGAAAAAAATTGATAAATAAGGAATAAACTCATAATAGTATGTATATACAAAACATGTCTAAATAATGAGTCCAACTAAAAGGCAAAATTCTATACAAAGTCAAAATAAATAAATAAAAGCACAAGAACAAACTAGGCGACGGGGGACGTAAACCCATCATCTTATAAAACTCCGCCGTACGAGGAGTAACCGCTTCTCCAGCTCTACCACCTCCAATCTCCTCGGGAGGAGGAAAACTCAACTCGGGACCCGTCCACCCAAGATCAACCTGAGGCTGAGGCTGCGTAGGCTACCGCAATGACGAGCTGACCTCGTACATCCCTCCACCTCTAAGAGTCGAGGTAGCCTCTCCCTGGCCTACCGGCGCAGCATGTGCACCCTCTGAGGAAGAACCTGAGCCCTCTACCGCTTGAGTATGAGCAGCCTCAGAACGACCGCCCCAACCTCCTGAAGTAGTGCGGCGACGTCTCGAGCTAAACCTCGTCGGATCCCTCCGCACCTTAGGTCTCGTACGGGTACGAGAAAGAATGGGCTGACCCTGCAAAGCAAATTAAAATTAGAAAAAGGCAAAATAAAAGTAGTAATACAAGAGCGTATGAAGGGAAGACTACCTCCTAAACAACATAGTCTCGACGGCAGGTAGCCACGTTCCTCATTCGGAGAAGCTAGCTCCGGAAGGCATCTATGCATCGTGTCATCGCTGAAACCACCTCGCGTGAGAACTGTCAAAGAAATAAGTCAGTGAACATGCATAACATGTATGGACAAAAAGTTACAAATAAACAAGCTTACCCGAGTCTGGTGGCGAGGAATCGACCGCTCCACAAAGCGCTCGTCCTCAGAAGTCGGAGGAATCATCTCCTCAATCGGCCCATATGTCCCTTGATAATGGATAGACATACGTGGTGGCATGAACTCAACAGCATCATCCTGATAAGGCAAAACAAAAACTATAAAGCATTACTTGGGGGCTACTTAACGAAAGGAGAAAAGCTGAAAATCATATCGCCACATCCTCAATAGGTATAGCAACTGGAGCTAACAACGGCAGTAGCTCCTCCCCATAGCATCGCCCGGGGATCGTGTAAGATCGCCAAGGGGTACCCGCTCCCTCTAAATGCTCGCCAACCTCATGGCGTTAAACATGTGACGCGGTGGAGGAGTAGGAACGACAAAGGTGTCGGAGGAATGCTGAATAGCAACCCTCTCTCCAAGATATGCAGTCGCTCCATAGGTCCCTAAAAAATAGCGACGCTCGGCAGAATACTGTGCGGCTAACCCAGGGAGTGCCAGGTCGACCCACGGTCGGTACAGCACCTCAGGCTCCTGCAAAGAGCGTCAATCAGGCAAGAATCAATCTAAGTCACCACAAAATGTCAAATAAGAAAAGAATCATATCGATATGATCCAATCTTGAACATAAGAAGTGGACATCCCCACACGGCGGCTGCCCTAGAAAGCTCTAACAAGAAGCCTGCGTGGCGACGGTCTCGCCGGCGCAGCTGAGGGGAAGTAATCATAGAACCAGATCTACAAAAAGACAAGTTATCAGCAAGTGCTAGCTAAAATCTAGAGCTAAACTTTATAGGGAATAAAGGATACCTCAACGACCCTCCAAAAGCCGGACAAAAAAAACATTCGACCCAAAGGATCGATGTCGACACGAGTGCCGCAACGCTCGAATGAAATGGCTTAAGCCAAGCTGGCCCAGTCATAAGTCTCGAACCGGTGTAGATCGTGGACGACAAGAAGGTAGTAAAGTAGTGCCCTACTACCCTTGTCAGGGGAGAATGTCCCTGACAGCATGAGAAGTGCAAAGATACGCACCCGCTGCTCTCGGGTAGTCGCACCATCGTCGAAAGCCGCTGCTAGAGTCGAGCGGCGAATCCCCCTAGCGCTGAACTAAGTTGACTCTACCTCAGCTCGAGCCCGAATAGCAATCGGACCCAACAGCTCCTTGACCTCAGGAGAAAAGACGTCGATCCCACTGTCTAACGGCAGTGGCATGGAGCTAAACTCCAGTCCTGTGATGAGACTGAAGTCGGTAGGAGTGACCATCATCCCAAAAGAACTCCACCAGAGCACGAACTACATTGTGACCCCTGCTAGAGGCAACCATTGCCTCGGAGGTCTCGCACAGCGCATTAAGACCACAAGACTCCCATAAAAGTCTCGTCTGATCATCTCTAGCGATGTACATCTTGTACAGATCGCCCAAGTCGTCACAACCAGAACCATGACAGCGCGTCCTCCCAACATTGATGCCCCGTCTCACCTTCTCGGAGATGTGGTGGACGGGAGAAAAGTACAAGGTCCGCTCATCCCACTCAGGGAGTCGGCTGAGCATAGTGGACGGATCGACATCGTCCTCTACGGGCTCGTGCTCCCGTCGAACGTCTCGGGACCTTGAACCCAAACCTCGCTGTCTAGCCATGCTACATTGTGCAAAATTATCATAAATTAAGGTTATATAGTATCTAAGGTTCGCCTAGCCGCATGATACTATGTTCGCAAAAAAACAGAGTACGTATTACTAAAACAGAGCACAAATTCAAATTGAGCATGCACGACATTTTTCAAGCAATCAAACAATTTCTTGCAATACTATAGTAATTATTGTGACAAATTGGATAAGAATTGCAAGAAATAACGTCAAGAACGAGCCACATTGTTTTCTCGACCTTAAGAGCTCCAACAACTGCAATTCGTTCATTTCTTCACCAAATTGAGTCAAACAAGTCTCAAATTATTCCCAAGGCAATATATAAACATAATTAAGAAATTGAATGGCATAAAATTTGATAAACAAAGAGAATTAAGCATTCAAAATTTCGAATTTGCAAGAAATTCGAGAATAAACATATGCAAAATTCATTAAAACCGGTGTGAGTTTGAAGGAAACATACATAGATCGGGAAAATGGATGGAATAAGCTTTGATTTGCAACAAATTTGGTTGAGAAACAAGCAAGAACGGATCAAACAAAATTCTGAGAATCCTCGGGCAAGAAACACGAGCAACAGCAGCGGAAATGAAGAAGAGAAGGGCATTTAAGGAAAACTCGACTCTAGCGCCAAGCGTCAGACCTTAGCGTCAATCGATGGATTTAGTGCCTGGCGCTAGCTCCACCGTCTGGCGCTACAGCTAGATTATTGGCGCTGATGTTATTTCAGCGGCGCTAAAATGTTCAGCCACTCAGTACGGTTGTTCCAACTTTTTTGCAATATGTTTTGGGTTCCTTGGTACCCCAGTTAGCCCCTTTAAGCAATTGGACACGATTTTTAGTAATCAGCTTGATTACATAAGGTGATCGACCTGATGAAAGATCGTTTCACTTAGCTTAAAGCGCCTAATCATTAGCTCATTGCAAAAAGCACCGACGTACTGGTTTATTCAGCAAGAGGCACCGACATACAGGTTTACAAGCAGCAGAAGTGCCGACGTACAGGCATAGCAGAAGCAAAGTTCAAGCGAACTTTTAAAGATCAACAAGCGGAGATCTTCGGTAATTTTCTTTGGAAAATTATCGCAACAAATGAGGATAGCTTCAAGAGAAGATATCTTTGGCAGCATTCCCTAGATTGCGGAGAGTTGTAACAAACAACTGAAGATGATTTTAAGCGAAGTTGTCTTCGATCGTGTTCCCTAAGATGTGGAAGATGGTCATAAAGCGGAAGAGGATTGTTTCAAGCAAAGCGATCTTCGATAATTTCCCTGGTTTGTGGAATATTACAACGGCGAAATTGGAAACAGTTACAAGCGTAGCAGTTTTCAAGCGAGATGGCATTCTCTTGCAGGAGGTCATCAAAACAACAAACATACAGCAACAAATCGGTTACTTCCAGAGACGTGTGCTCGACGGTGCAAGAAACGCGTTTCTTAACTCTTTTATTTGTTTTAACTAATGTTATTTTGCAGGTATCGGTGTTACAAGAGTGATTTAGGATCGCAGAACGTTCTGAATCATTCTCTGTCCCTATCAATACTTTGACTTTTGTTTTCGAAACTTGCGTTTCTCCAAACTCAGTCAAAGTGGAGGCTTCTGTAGACACCCATTTGTGTCTCCCCAAAACCAAACCCGGTGATGAGTACCTTTCATGTCGAATCATAATCGAATGAAGTGAAAGTGTGGAAAGTTTAGTGTTGCGGATAGTTTTAATTTCTTTTCTCCTCTCTCTGTTTTTGAAAACCTATTTTAAGAAAACAGCCAATCCAGTTTGGTTGGTCCATGATATGGGTCCCAAAAATAGTGTAGTTGGATAGGGCTTGAAAAGACATTTTCGAGATATATTATAAGTCCAATTCCGATGAATATTGAGGAAGTTATGGCCAAATTACTGAACTGGGCCCGCTTTTAGCCTTATATGTGGCCCAATGATCTAGAGGAGGGCCTTATATAGATTTATCATTCCTAATGCAATTAGGAATGGTTTTAGTCTTCTAGATTCTTCTAAAAGGTTCTTTTCATTCCTAATTTAATTAGCATTGATAAATTGACTTTTGTTGACTTTTTAGAGTTTTAATCAGAATAAAAGAACGTTTTTAAGGAAAATACGATTTTATCCTCTTGTACGGCAATTTTTATCTGATTTTAAGAAAACGCGTCAAATTCTTAGTAAGCGCCAAACGCTAGCATTAGCGCGTGACGCTACCCTTGGCGCCTGGCGCTAATGTTAGCGTCTGGCGCTAACCTTCGTTTTACGCGTCAGAACTCTGTTTTGATTTTTAATCATTTTGGTTGATTTTCTTTATAAATAGCCTTCTAAAAAACCCCGCTTGGATTAACCAACTCTCATCAAGATTTTCTTGATTACTCTCTCTCTCTCTCTTTTTTCTAAACTAGCCTTCTCACGAATATAAAAATTCCGCATTTGCAAGATTTAGATACACCTAGCCAAATTCGAAGTTGCCTTCGCCCTAGACGTAAAAGGTTTAATTTATGAGGGTTTGGTCCCAAATCTCTTTCAATCTTTTAATTTAATTTTTGTTTATTATTTTCCTTAAAGTTACTAACGTGAGTATTTTGTTATTAGAAAGAGGTACGAGGCATCCAAGTAAGTGCTTTAATTGTTTAATTGATATTTTTGATATAGAAATCATGCTTAGGTTATTATTTTAATTCCTAGTTTCATGTTTAGGATGTTCCTAGTATCATGTTAGGATGCTTTCGTTAGTATGATATTTACGATGATTTGCTTATATTAATTATTATTTCTATGATGCTTCCTATTTTCTTTTCCTAATATTCATGTTTATATCATGCTAGGGCTAATGCTTTGATTATTATTGCTTAGTGACATGCTTGGGTTTGTTATTAATCTTGTTAGTATCATGCCTAGGATCTTGCTATTATTATGCTTTAACATGATTATGAATATTATTATTATTATTATTATTATTATTATTATTATTATTATGATTATAATTGATTATTATTATGTTGCTTGATATATATTTATTGTTATTGCTTGATCATGCCTTTATTGCATGTTTAAATGGAATTGGTACTTGTAATCACGCTTAATAAGATAATTATTAATCTTGTTTAGGGTTAATTTGATTATAATTCAAGTGATTGCCAATAATAGATTTATTTGTGCATTAAATTCAACCAACATAGATAAACAGGTTTAGGGTTAAACCTATTGATTGCATGTTAGTCAGAAAGCGCACATGAATACGATCAGAATAAAGTAGAGGCCTATTATTAGGGTAGGTTCAATCTCTTTTAGGTTGGATTTGTACCTTCATCCCCTAACCCTATTTGGTTCAAGACCTTATGGAGTTCACGATCTCCTGGATCATTAAGGGGTGTAACCTTCACCTCGTGAACGGTTTACAAGTTCTTAAAACTTGTTGGCGACTCTTTTGCTCTATATTCTTTCCCTTTGGACGCCACCATACTTTAGTGTATGATTACACTGGGGTTCAAGCTAGGGATTAACGCTTGAAATATTCCCTACAGTACTACTTATATTTTTCCTTTTTAGGATAATGAGACAATACGGGATGAAACAATTTATTCCACCGCAAGATTGTGATGCCCCTAAAGATGTGATCTTTAAACCCGAAAGAATTCCTCGTTGGATGGAATATTGGTCAAATCTTCCTAGGTGGGTAATACAAAATCCGACCGCGAGTATTGCATTATCTTCCTTTTACAAAGCTTGGATGAATGCAGCGGATAAGGGTGAATTAAACAAGGCTCGATCTTAACTTCAAGCCGCCACCGCTCGTAATCCACCTAAGCCTTTGATGCATTCAACCACTACTACTCCTCCTAGTGGCCAAAACAAAGGAGTGAGAAGAAAATTAGAATTCTCATCCCCTAAGGCTCGTTCGAAGAAAACAAAAAGGAAAGCGCTCCCTCCAAACCCGCGCAACAAGGTGGGAAAATCAAAGACCCTACACCAAATACTAGCAAGAAAGCTCCAATAGTTAAAGGGAAAGGAAAACATGTTGCAAAGGCCCCAATCCCTAAATTGAAAAACATTGTTTGGGTGAAAAAGAAGAGTGTAGGGGAGAGCTCCAAGGCTTCGGAAAATACTGCAATGGAAACTACTCCTCCATCATCTATGACAATCGAGGACATAGTAAAACTTTAGAGTGTTACACGGTTTCGCCATTAGTTTTAAATTGAATAAAGTGTAATCACTACTATGGTTTTTTTTTTGTTTACAATCTAGTTCCACAATGTCTCCCTTTTGCAATTTGAATGAAATAAAATGAGCTTTATATTTTTATACTTTGATATGACCGAATCATAAAGATTGCCTACGTATTCGCATTACGAAATTAGGTCTTTGCGTAGTTCTAATTTTTTTTTTTATTATTTTTTTTGTTATTTTTCTTTAACCTTTTAGGTAGAAATTAAATGAAAAATTAATCAAACCTTGTTTCAAATAATTAAATCAAAGTATAATTTTATTTTCAGAGTATATGTTATATTTAAGAAACACCCTGTTTTTTCCGCAAGTAGAAATTGCCCACAGTTTTTGGCGACTCCACTGGGGAAGATTTCTATTTTAATTCATGAAATTTATTTCGGCAATGATTTAGAATGAGTGGATGAGACTCGAAAAGTTCTAAGTATTTCATGTGCGTAATTTTGATTAACATTATTGTCATATGCATAAAAAAGATCTCATTGGAAAGACCATCCGTAATGAGTTAAAACATAGGATTTTACACGTAGGAAATTTGAGGAATATCTTTCACAACTAGGACCGAAATAACACTGCGCAAAACTGGAAAATTTAATCGAGCACAGAAACCTGCTGAGGCATGTAGGAAATAGCGTTAGCGAACAAAAGATTAGCGCCAGGAATTTGACTATAGCGCTAGACGAAAGCTCTGTCGCCAGGCGCTACAGCCAAAATCCGGCGCCATCTCCCGTTTGCTGGTGCCAAATTCTTCCAATACCGAGCCAGAAATATGCGTTCTAATTTCGACTAGTTTTTCGCATTGTTTGCTCGATCCTACTTCCTGATTGGGTTTTTCTCACTTTTCCGAAACCCATATGTGTTCTACATATGGACATAACCCTCTGGGAATTTATGCTCCATCTACCTGATTTAACGCTCTGAGCAACAATGGGGTACATCCGAGATTGTTGAATTCACCAAACCATGGAAGCGAGTTTTTTCTAAAACTCGCGGTGTCCCATCCACTCGCGCCAACCCTTCACGGTTAGGCTTCCGTGCGGTGCATTCAGAAAATTAGCCATGGACCCTCTATTGACTAACCCATATCCCGAACTTTAAATAACTGGAGCCATGGATAGGTTTCAAACTCATTGCATCATATCGTGCCTACTTGACTAATTGTGCATTATTTGTTGTGCATATGGTATATTTTTTCTTAACCGTTTGTTTGACTTGTGCTAAGATAAAATAAATTAATGACTAAAAGAACTTTTCCTAATTAATTAATTAATTTGAGTAAATAAAGTCTATTATTTTAACCAAAATTGACCTAGTACGACTTTAGGCATACCCCTATTGATTAATAACACCGAAAATAGCCTCAGATCGAAGCTCCGGCAGTGGTGCCAAAGTCTGAACTGTAGCGCCACTCTGTGGAGTGTGGCGCCTGGCGACAGTTTTGTCGTTTGGCCCTACACTGCAAAGAGAGGCGCCAGTCCTGTCGTTTTGGCGACTGTTCGGATTATTGATCGAGTCATCACTTTGTGTCTAATTAACTAGTTTACTAATTAATTCGGTTAAATAATACTTTGTTAAGTCATTAATTGAGTCTAGGAACCAAATCCCATGGTCTTACACAAGAGTCCAAACATGTCACTTACACTCAACGCACACACCAATACACATACTTTGACCATGTCTAAGAGAGTCTTTTAAGCGCGTCTTTTCCGTCATTTTTTTAGGGGGGTAAGTCGGATATTAATCCTCCAATGTAAACACCATACTTGGTTCCTAAAAATATATACATTATTTTTGCCAAAAAATATGCACCTTTTTTTTTATTTTTCCTCTTTAAAACCTTAAAGACAAGGTCGATTTGAGTCAAGTAATTAAAACACAAAATGGTTTAAATTACACCGCGTGGTCAAGAAAAGAAGGACGGTTGATCAAAGACAATCTTTTCGTACAAGTCCAACTTTTCGACAAACCCATTGCTCGTAAGAGGTAAGCTAGGACAATAATGGCAACACAACAAGAAGTCAATGAGCTCAGGAACCAACTAGTTACCGTGACTGAGGCACTAAAGCTCCTAAACTTAAGATCGATGACCCCGTGAAACAAAAACAGATGGACCTCATGCAAGAGAGTCTAAGCAAGCTATCTAGCGACTACAAGTTTCAAGGGATTAGTTCACAAGGGGTCTCGGTGGACAAAGATCTTCTTCCGCATAAGTTCAATGCCAACGATATCCAGAAATTCAAAGCAACCGATAACCCTAATTTTCATTTAAGAGCCTTCGAGACAATAATGAGTATTAAGGGTATTGATAAGAAGGTTTTCCCCTCTCTTTTCTCACTATCTCTCGAGACCGTTTGCTAGCAATGGTTCTTTTCTCTCGAGAAAGAAAAAACCTCCACCTGGGAGTCCATAGCAAACGCTTTCGTTGATAGATACAAATGCAATATCCAAGTTGAGACTAACCATAGGGAGCTTGAAATCCTCAAGCAGAAGGAGAACGAAGGCTTCACCTCCTTCTTTAACAAATGGAGAGAAACCTCAGCTAAGATGATTGAGCTGCCGAGTGAAAAAGAGTAAGGTTATTCATCAAAAACCTTCAAGAAAAATACTTCAAGCATCTCAAGTATCAAAATAATCTCCATACCTTCAAGGCCGTCTATGACATTGGAATACACATTGAAGACGACCTGGCTAAGTTGAAAGCTGCCAACAATAACTCCAACATTGGCTGGAAAGGCAAGAAGAACGACATTCCTTCCTCTTCCAAAACCACCCACTCAAACAATGTTAGCACTTTTAACCTAGGTGAAGTCCTTGACATGAATAATCAAGGGCAAAAGAAACCATTTAGGAGGAACTTTACTCCTATTGGCATGAGTTATGACATCGCATTTGACCGACTAAATTCAATAGGTCTTATAATTCCAATTGGAACGTTTGGGGACCCACCAGTCGAAAAGAGGTCGGCTAATTGGAACCCCAATACACACTGCAAGTATTACCAAGGTAAGGGCCATCTCACCGAGAACTGTTGGAAGCTTAAAGAAGCTATCCAAGACTTAATCGATAACAACAAGCTGCCATTGCCTCCTGCAAGTAAGGAGCCAATTATTGATAATGCACCACTCGCTCATTCCTTGGCTATCTCTAATGAGGAAAACGAGGTTGACCCCTCGTCTCTCATCAAACCTGTTAAAGAAATTCATGCCATCGAAGAAGAGGAGGAGATCTTTTTTGACGCCATGGATAATCTTCCTGTACTAGCAAGTAAAGAAGACATACAATTGCTTACACTGTCTATGATCGAAGGATCGCACTTGCTATGTGAAACTCTCAAGGCTATAAAAGAAATTCAGAAGAAATATGACGAGGTTCCACTCCCGAAAATTGAACCCAAGAGAGAGTTCACACCCATGGGAATGACTTCGAGGCGAAACATTTTCCTTTACAAGTCACCGAAAAACCCAAGAAGAGTAATAGACTCTACACTCCAATTAGGATCCCATATATACAAATGTTTGAAATGCTCTCCGAGAGTGGCGAGATCAAACCTCTCGAACCGAGACCATTCGAATCATTGAAAAGGACAGATATGTATTACTGTCAGTATCATCAATCAGGGGATCACACTATCGAAAACTGTTTTAAATTCAATGATTTAATTCAGAAAATGATTGATGAAAAGAAACTAGTCCAAGTTCCACAAGAAAAGGATACAAGTATTAATGGAGTTTAGGATAGCGACGAAGAAGACGTCTATTTAAAAGACATGGTAGGACCTCCACCTTCAGTGTCATACGCCATGGATGACTTTTGGGTTGAAGAAGATTCATCAATAGATGTTCTCACAAGATCCGAGAGAATGCAACCACCCGTTTCAACACAACCCAGCCAACCACACAGCAAGTTCCCATGCCTATCATTGAAGATAATGATTTTGTTAAACAGTTCAAGAAGACAAAAGTTGAAATGAACGCATTAAAACTTCTGACGACATCTCGAGAACATATGTTGGCTGTAATTAATGCCTTGGACAAAATAGGGATATATTCCGACACCACTCCTGAGGGGTTGGCTAACTTCCTCACGAGTGATCTACCTAGTGCCATCAATTGGATCACCTTTTTCTGCCAAGGATTTACCCCTAGAAAGTGACAAACACATACTATAAGGCATTAAACCTCATAGTAGTTTGCAAGAGAATGAACGTCCCTATGACTCTTGTAGACAATGGATCGGCCATTAACGTCTGTCCACTTAGAACTGCGAGGATGCTAGGCATAAGGGATGAAGACCTAACCCCGTCAACACAATGAATAAGAGCCTACGACAACACTCGTCGTCATGCTCTTGGCAAAATTACCATGAATGTAACGGCAGGAGCGATAGAACATGCTACTACTTTCCAAGTAGTATATATCAAGGCTTCATTCAATTTATTGTTGAGACGCCCTTGGCTTCATGACCTAAAGGTCGTCCCCTCATCTCTCCACCAACAAGTGAAAGCTATAATTGGGGGAATTCCTATCACCATCGATGCTTCACCTATGAGAATCAAGTCTATAGAAAACCCAATAATTAACGTGGAGCACGATGAGGATGATGAAGACCTATGGGGCTTTAACGAAGAGTTCTCCTTAATCCAGGAGGATGAAAGGACCCCTCTCAGCCACGACACCCATTCTAACATGATCGTGAATACTATTCTCAAGAAACAAGGACATTTTCCTGGGATGACCCTAGGAAAGAAAAACGGAATAGCAAAACCGCTGGAGTCACCTAGCCTCCCTAAATTAGATACTTTCGGACTTGGTTTCGAACCGACTCGGAAAGATCTTAAGCAATCCCAAAAAAAATCAAAGGCACGTAAGGACGCTCCCGTCCAAAAGAAAGCAATCCCAATGGATCAATACCCTCTCACACTTAATGGCCAATTCATAAAAGAAGGAGAGGACTATCCATGACACGAATTTCCCGAACCATTTGTCGTAAACGGCATAAGAAAACCGGGATTTGAAATTATCTTGGATTGCTATTTCACATATGAAATCCCAACTCCTGTCCATAAGGTGAAAGCACCCCCATGCTTTGACTTTAACGTCATGGGATTATTATTTGGGCGAGAAAAGAATGAGCAAGCGTACGAAGAGGATAACTCCTCGCTCATTCAAACAGTCCTACAAAGTGAAACCTTCGATCCCTCGAAGTTAATCACTCCAGCGGAAGGATCACTACAAGGGTGGCGCAAGACCGTCTAGGTGACAACTCCAAGTGGAAGTAAGATATCAATCACGACGGGGCAAGGACCGATGTTCGAAGAGTCGTGTGAGTCAGAGTCAGAGTCAGAGACAGATTCTCTCCCTACAGAGTCATCTAGGCCTTTAGTAGTAGCATCTTCCCCTTCTATCACTTCTCCTAGAATAGTTAGTGATCAAGTCCCTGAGGACATATCACTCTTTGATGTAATGATCTCAGAGTATAATAATACAATTTCTTCTCCTTACTTCTTGTGTTCTTCTTTATCCCAAGATGACGAGCATTGCTTAACTAACAATGAAAAAGACAAAGAACTTATTAAAGTAATGGAAACACTTGAAAAGAAAACAACGATAATTGAAGAAACTGAGACGGTTGATATCTCAAATGATTCAACCAATAAAAGAAAAGTTAAAATCGGACTATCACTTAATGAACAAGAAAGAACCGATTTAATTAACTTACTTAAAGAATTCATCGATGTATTTGCTTGGTCATACGAAGATATGCCAGGCATTATTAGAGAAATAGCTCAACACACTATACCACTAATTCCAGGAATGAAACCTGTAAAACAAAAGTTACGTCGAATGAAACCCGACGTAGCTCTTCAAATAAAAGAAGAAGTTCAAAAACAGATAACTGCAGGTTTCGTCAAGGTATCTAAATATCCTGAATGGGTCGACAACGTTGTCCCAGTTCTGAAAAAAGACGGAAGGGTAAGAATGTGTGTCGACTATCGAGATCTAAATAAGGCAAGTCCAAAGGACAACTTCCCTTTACCACACATCGATATTCTGGTGGATAACACAGCAAATCACGTACTTCTCTAGTTCATGGCTGGGTATGCAGGCTACAATCAGATTCTCATGGCAGAAGAAGACATGGAGAAAACAACCTTCATAACACCATGGGGCACTTACTGCTACACGGTAATGCCATTCTGGTTGAAAAACGCGGGTGCTACTTACCAACGTGTGGCGACTGCCTTATTCCATGACATGATGCATAAAGAAGTCGAAGTATATGTGGACGACATGATTGTAAAGTCAAAAGACCGTACAGGCCATCAAGTAGCCTTAAGAAAATTTTTCGAAAGGCTAAGATAATACAGTATGAGGTTGAGCCCATCTTAATGTGCTTTTGGAGTCACCTCAGGCAAGCTTTTGGGTTACGTCATAAGCTCTAGAGGAATAAAGATAGACCCAATCAAAATCAAAGCAATCATGTCAATGCCATCGCCCGAAATCGAGAAGAAAATTCGAGGATTCATTGGTCGGTTGCAATACATAAGTAGGTTCATATCAAAATTGACAACAATATGTGAACCAATCTTCAAAAAGCTTAAGAAGAATGTACCAGTAATATGGGATGACGAGTGTCAAAAAGCCTTTGAAAAGATCAAAGCCTATCTCGCAAATCCTCCCGTATTAGCACCCGCACTTCCCGGAATACCTCTTAGGTTGTACTTAACAGTTACCAAAGATACAATGGTAGCTATGCTAACAGAAGAAGTAGAAGGCAAAGAAAACGCAATCTACTATCTAAGCAAGAAAATGCTCGAATATGAATCACGTTTTACACCACTTGAGAAGTTATGCCTCACCTTGGTGTGGGCCACAACCAAGTTAAGACATTACATACTAGTGCATACAGTCTTTGTAGTTTCCCGTTTAGATCCACTCAAGTATCTATTCGAGAAATCTACACTCAATGTACGCATATCGAGATGGATAGTCAATTTAGCCCAGTTTGATGTAAGGTTTATGTCCCAAAAAGCTATCAAAGTATTTGTGGTGTCAGACTTTCTAGCGAACTTCTCTATAGAAGACTCGACGCCAATATAAGACAACGAATTTCCAGATGAAGACTTGATGGTCACTGAAGATGATACTTGGACCTTATACTTCGACAGAGCCTCAAACCAAAAGGGATGTGGCGTTGGAGTATTACTAGTATCACCTAAAGAAGAGCATGTCCTAATCTCCATAAAGCTCGATTTCGACGTTACCAACAACGCTGTTGAATACGAAGCATGCGTGGTAGGCCTTGAAACAACCTTGGCATTGGGAGTAAAAAAGTTACAGATATTCGGGGACTCCTCATAGATCATCAATCAAATTTCCAAAAGGTGGAAAGTAAGGAGCAAAATTTTGGCCCCTTACCAAACCTATCTGGAAACCCTTACTAATTAGTTAGAGAAGGTAGAATACATATATCTACCTATAGAAGAGAATTAATTTGCTGATGCCTTGGTAAGACTAGCCTCAATGGTTAGGATTCCCACGGAAATCGAGCAAATGCCTCTAACTATAGAAAAAAGGCACAAACCAGCGTATATTCAGGCTATAGAAGATGATGAAGTAATCGAGCAAATCTACGCCAATTTACAACATGTTCCTCCATCCTTGCTCTATTCCTACACATCGCCATGGCCATTCTCTACATGGGGAATTGACATCATTGGCAAAATCACTCCCCCATGAACAGGAGGCCACGAATATATCCTAGTAGCAATCGACTACTTCACAAAGAGGGTTGAAGCACAATCATACGCTAAACTCACTGAAAACATGTAGCACTCTTTATCGAGAGAAATATTATTTGTCGATACGGAGTCCCACATGAAATGATAAGTGACAATGGAACTCACTTTCAAGCCGAATGTGAAGAATTGCTACAAAAATATGGCATTCAACATCATCATTCTTCCCTTTATAGGCCTCAAGAAAATGGAGTAGTCGAGGCAGCTAATAAAAATCTAAAGACTATCATCGAAAAATGACAGAAAATTATAAGGATTGGCCTGACAAACTTCACTTTGCATTGTGGGGTTATCGCACGTCAATTCGCACATCAACATGAAATACGCCATTTTCCTTGGATTATGAAATGGATGTCGTACAACCTGTCGAACTAGAAATTCCATCTCTACGCATCGCGTTAGAGAGCAAACTCGATGAAGTTGAATGGACCTGGGCAAGATATGAAGAGCTAATTCTACTCGATGAAAAACGACTAGAAGCTCTATATCATACTCAGTGTTATCAAACTCGTATGGCTAGGCATTTTAATAAGAAGTTCAAGACAAGAAACATCAAAGTAGGAGACTTGGTGTTAAAAGCATTAAGGAAAAATGTTTTAGATACAAGGGGAAAATTTAGACCTAATTGGTCCGGACCCTACATTGTCAAAACGATCGTGTTAGATGCTGCAGCAAAATTAACTGATATGGATGGCAATGAGTTCTCGAACATTACAAATCTTGACCAACTTAAGAAATACTACCCATAATTTACAGACGATTACAAAACGTCAGCGCCAGACGATGGCAACCGTCGCCTGATGCCAGACTGCCGCAGCCGGCGCCAGTCGCAGATCTGTGCCGCCAATTTACAGTTACAAGTCTGGGAATATTTCGATGTTTTTCGGAAAATTTTCGTCTTCCGTACTCGAAAAATTTCTGGGAAATTTATTTTTTCGGTTTTCATTGCTTTAATAAAATAAGTTTAAAGTAAATAATTTAATTAAAAAGCTGGAATTTCATTAATAAAATAAATTACATTATTTATGGAATTTAAATAAAGCTTAAATAAATTAACTTTAAATAATAAAAAATAAACTAAGTATAATAATTGGAAATTAAGCAATGCTCCTAATCTTCTTTCTCTTTCTTAGCCCTTTTCCAATTTTTGTCTGCTTCTTCTTCCTCATCCATCACCTTAGCTAGTAGGAATCCTTTAGAGGACCTACATTCAATCTTGGAGTAAATAGTTTCCCCCTCAGCTAGGACTCCATGCTTCTTTTCTACCCAGGTTTTCTTTTCTGTGGAGTCAGCTTTCCTTTTTCCCTTATCTTTTGCAGTACTTTTCTTCTTAGGTATTATAGGTATCTTGAATTCGATCCTTTCACCCAGGCGTTCCTTAGCAGGAATCACCTTGTCACCTAGACGACTCTTCACATCAGTTTTACTCTGATTTTTCTTCATGTCCTTTAAGGGTTTCCTTAGAAGCCACTTTTTCACATTATTGGGTAAGGAAGGAGGAACCTTTTGGGTAATTAATTCCCATAAAGGTCTAGCGCTCTAATAAGCATCAAATTTGTCTACTTCCTGAGAGGCAGGGAACTCGTAGGGACGACGAAGATCACCAAAAGGAATACTCTGAAGTAGCCCGTATTGTCTTTTTACCCTGCAGGGATAATAAAAAGTCATACGGGATAAGCTTGGAAGACGGCAGAAAGGTTGCTTGTTGACACCAACCATCTTTTCTATTTTCCACCAAGGGATGATCCACTTGACGGAAAAATTACAAGACTCAAAGACCTTCTTCCATTCATGGCGCCCCATCTTAGAGAAGTGTTTCTTCTTCCTCACAAAGCAATTTGGAGTATACTTCTCAATGTTGTCTGGGGGCAAATTAAATCCAGTCTTTCCATTAGCCACATCTGTACAAAATTGCAATGCAAATAAATTATTATTACTATACAAAAATATATTTTTGATTTCTGTAATTAAAAATATTATTGTTCTTCCTGTAATAAAATTGGAGAGCCCCGAAAAGGTGCTTTTGGATTCCTCTTCAATTCATCAAGACTAAGCATAGTCTCTCCAACTATTAATGGCATTGGATTCCTCCCTGATTCAATTTGTTCTAAAACGGTGGATATAATTGATTGAACCTCATTATTTTTACCACTAGTAAAAAAAAGTTGATTAAGCATACAAAATAAGAAAGCCCTTCTTCTATAAACATGAAAAGATTCAGAATAAGGCCTATCAAAATAACGGCGAGCAAATTCTTTCAAATTAACTATGCTACCATTTACAATTTTTGATAGATCTTTATCTTTTAAATTGAAGAAGCGTTCAAAATCCTTATAATAATATTCATTTATTCTAGGGATTACTACAAGATCTATTGCAGGGAAACCTAAAATAGCACCAAATTCTTCCGAAAAAGGGCTAATTTCATCACACCCTATTCTAAAGCAATGAGTATCTACATCCCAATATTCTAGAGCGGTATGAATAAAATCTGAATCAAGATCTACCCCTATGACACCATAAATACCCCCCAAGTGAAAAACATCTAATTCTTTTCTCTCTTTGGCATTAAGTGACTGACACCATTCATGGGTGTAGTTGGTAAAACTTTTGGTGACTAGAGACATGATATTATTTTATTTTAAAAGCTAAGAAATATTTTATCTGCCGAAATTATGAAGAGAATCGGCTGGGCAAGGGGCAATTTATGCACGAAATCGGAGCAGTTTTATTCTACGAAGGATTCGAGGTCAGCGCTTATTAGCGCCAGACGCCAATATTGGCGCCTGACGCTAGAGACTGGTGCCAAACGCCAAGTGTAGCGCCTGGCGCCAATATGCCTCATCATACGCGCTTTCTAAAAACCACGTTTTCGACTAAATTCGAGTCTGCTAATGACTTTACGGTTTCCTTATCTTTCTCTAAAATATTCATTTATTCCTCTCTTTTAATTAATATATTAATTATATTAATTATATTATCTTTTTTCTGATTTTATTTAAACTAACTTCCAAGTTTTTATAAATCCAATAATTTTTATTTGACTTTTCCTTTTTCATTTTTTCTTTTTATGGGAGAAAGTCGGATACCCTCCATCAATAATAAAAATGACGGAATTTTTGCGCAAAATTATTTTTCACATTTCCTTGCACACACAAACATGCACAGAACAATAATAAAAAATGATAAATAAGGAATACACTCATAATAGTATTTATACACAAAACATGTCTAAATAATGAGTCCAACTAAAAGGAAAAATTATATACAAAGTAAAAATAAATAAATAAAAACACAGGAACAAACTACGGCGTCGGGGGACGTAAACCCATCATCTCATAAAACTCCGTCGTACGAGGAGTAACCGCTCGTACAGCTCCACCAGCTCTCGTCTCCTCGGGAGGAGGAAAACTCAACTCGGGACCCTTCCACCAAAGATCAACCTGAGGCTGAGGCTGCGAAGGCTGCCGCGATGATGAGCCGACCTCGTACATCCAACCACCTCTAAGAGCCAAGGTAGCCTCTCCCTGGCCTACCGGCGCAGCATGTGCACCCTCAGAGGAAGAACCTGAGCCCTCTACCGCCTAAGTACGAGCATCCTCAGAACGACCGCCCCGACCTCTCGAAGTAGTGCGGCGACGTCTCGAGCTAGACCTCGCCGGATCCCTCCGGGTACGAGAAGGAATAAGCTGACCCTGCAAAGCAAATTAAAATCAGAAATAGGCAAAATAAAAGTAGTAATACAAGAGCATATGAAGGGAAGACTACCTCCTGAACGGCGTCGTCTCGACGACAGGTAGCCACGTTCCTCATCCCGACAAGCTGGCTCCGGAAGGCATCTATGCATCGTGCCATCGCTAAAACCACCTCGCGTGAGAACTGTCAAAGAAATAAGTCAGTGAACATGCATAACATGTATGGGCAAAAAGTTGCAAACACTAGGTGAAAAAAGAAGATAGGCACCGCCTCAAGGCCACCGGTTTTTAAAAACCGGTGGGGAAAAAAGGGGGGAAAATGGGCGGGATTTTTAGGGGAGAGTATTGCCACTGGTTCAAACTGAACCGGTGGGAAAAACATTAATCCCACCGGTTTTGAACCGGTGGCCTTCTTAAAAAAAAACCGGCCTTTCATTTTGTTCCTTAGCTCTCTCCTTTATATACCCTAACCCTAAGTTTACCCTCAGCTTTTCTCTCTTAGGCGCCTCTCTCTTCTCTCTCCTCCTCTTCTCCTTCTCTCTCCTCCTTCGCTCTCCTCTCTTCTGATCTGTACTCCTCTGTCGCCCGACCTCTCACTCCTCTTCTTTCCCCTTTCTTCTTCTTTCCCCTTTCTTCTCCGACCTCTCTTCTCTCTTCTGTCTTCTGCTGCCACCGCCACTAACCACCGCCGCCACCAAGTCCGAGGTTAGTGCATGTTATTGGGTTTAATTATTCGAGGTTAGGGTTTTTGGGTTAATTGATTTTCGAATTTTTTTTGGGTTTTTTCGAATTGATTTTGGGGTTTTTCGAATTGATTATGGGGTAATTGATTTTGGTTTTTTTACGAATTTATTTTGGGTTTTTTCGAATTGATTTTGGGGTTAATTGATTTTCGAAATGATTTTGGGGTTTTTCGAATTGATTTTGGGTTTTTTTCCAATTGATTTTAGGTAGGGTTTTTGTTGCTTTTGTGGTTGCTGTCTTGGTGGGTTTGGCGTCGGGTAAGGTTTTTGTTTGGTTGTGGGTTCGGTCAGGGGTCGTGGTGGGTCAAGTGCCAGGTCGTGTGTTTTGGTGGGTTGTGGGTGGGTCGTCGGTTGTGGGTGGGTCGTGGGTTAGGGGTCGTGGTGGGTTTTGATGATGGTCCTGGTGGGTTGGATGCGGTTTGGGTGGGTCTGGGTGAGGGTTGGATTGGGGTTTTAGCTGGTGGCCGGTGTGCCAGGTCGTGTGTTCTGGTGGGTTGTGGGTGGGTCCAGAGAACTAATCCTTTGAAGACTAAGCTGATGTTTTAAACATTTGGTTTGTGTAATTTGATAAATTTAGTTCTTGTAAATTGGAATTGTTGTATCATTAATTTATTTGTAGTTACAAATTTAGTTTTTTCACTCTTATAAAGTGTACAATTACTAGTTATTGATGAATATATATGTGTTTTATGTATATTATGTATGTATATATGTGTCCTGTACATGTTAAGTGGAAAAAAAGCAAAAAATTTTTTTTTTTTTTTTTGTTTTTTTAGGGCATTATTACCGGTGGCAATACTCATTAATAACAAAAAAAAGCGGGACAGATTATTGCCACGGGTTAACCGGTGGAAATACTTGTTTTTGCCACCGGTTTTGAACCGGTGGCTTTTTTAAAAGCTTATTGCCACCCCCTAAATGACCACCGGTTCAAAACCGGTGGCATAAGGGGGTTTTGAACCGGTGACCAAATGCTTTTTTCTACTAGTAAAATAAACAAGCTTACCCGAGTCTGGTGGCGAGGAATCGACCGCTCCACAAAGCCCTCGTCCTCAGGAGCCGGAGGAATCATCTCCTCAATTGGCCCATATGTCCCCTAATAATGGATAGACATACATGGTGGCACGAACTCAACAGCATTACTTGGGGGCTACTTAACGAAAGGAGAAAAGCTGAAAATCATGCCGCCATATCCTCAACAAGTACAGGAACTGGAGCTAACAACGGCAGAAGCTCCTCCCCATAGCATCGCCCGAGGATTGTGTAAGATCGCCAAGGGGTACCAGCTCCCTCTAACATGCTCTCCAACCTCGTGGCGTTAAACATGTGACGTGGTGGAGGAGCAGGAACGACAAAGGTGTCGGAGGAATGCTGAATAACAACCCTCTCTTCAAGATATGCATCCGCTCCATAGGTCCCTAAGAAATAGCGACGCTCAGCAAAATACTGGGCGACTAACCTAGGGTCTGCCAGGTCGACCCACGGTCGGTACAGCACCTTAGGCTCCTACAAAGAGCGTCAATCAGCCAAGAATCTATCTAAGGCACCACAAAATGTCAAATAAGAAAAGAATCATACCGAGATGATCCAATCTCGGACATAAGCAGTGGACATCCCCACATGGCGACTTCCCCAGGAAGCGCTAACTAGAAGCCTGCGCGGCGACGATCTCGCCGGCGCAGCTGAGGGGAAGTACTCATAGAACCAGATCTACAAAAATACAAGTTATCAGCAAGTGCTATCTAAAATCTAGAGCTAAAATTTATAGGGAATAAAGGATACCTCTACGACCCTCCAAAAGCCGGACAAAGCAACATTCGACCCAAAGTATTGATGTCGGCACGAGTCCCGTAGCGCTCGAATGAAATCGGCATAGGCCAAGATGGCCCAGTCATAAGTCCCGATCCGGTGTAGATCGCGGACGACAGGAAGGTAGTAAAGCAGCGCCCTACCACCCTTGTCAGGAGAGAATATTCCTGACAGCAAGATAAGGGCAAAGATGTGCACCCGCTGCACTCAAGTAGTTGCACTATTGTCGAAAGCCGCTGCTAGAGTCGAGCGGCGAATCCCCCTAGCGCTGAACTAGGTTGACTCTACCTCAGCTCGAGCCCGAATAGCAATCGGACCCAACAACTTCTCGACCTCAGGAGAAAAGACGTCGATCCCATTGTCAAACGGCAGTGGCACGGAGCTAAACTCCAGTCCTGTGATGAGACTGAAGTCGGTAGGAGTGACCATCATCTCACCCCAAGGGAAGTGGAAAGTGTTGCTAGTGTCCCAAAAGAACTCCACCAGAGCAGGAACTACATGGTGATGTACATCTTGTACAGATCGCCCAAGCCGTCACAGCCAGAACCATGACATCGCGTCCTCCCGAAAGTGATGCCCCGTCTCACCCTCTCGGAGATGTGGTGGACGGGGGAAAAGTACAAGGTCCGCTCATCCCACTCAGGGAGTCGGCTGAGCGAAGTGGACAGCTTCGCATCGTCCTCTACGGGCTCGTGCTCCCGTCGAACGTCTCGGGACCGTGAACCCGAACCTCGCTGTCTAGCCATGCTACATTGTGCAGAATTATCATAAATTAAGGTTCTATAGTATCTAAGGTTTGCTTAGCCGCATGATACTATGTTCACAAAAAAAAGAGTACGTAGTACTAAAACATAGCAGAAATTCAAATTGAGCATGCAAGGCATTTTTCAAGCAATCAAACAATTTCTTGCAACACTATAGTAAATATTGTGACAAATTGGACAAGAATTGCTAGTAAAAACGTAAAGAACGAGCCACATTGTTTTCCCGACCTTAAGAGGTCTAACAATGGCAATTCGTTCATTTCTTCACCAAATTAAGTCAAACAAGTCTGAAATTACTCCCAAGACAATATATAAACATAATCAAGCAATTTCGTGGCATAAACGTTGATAAACAAAGAGAATTAAGCATTCTAAATTTCGAATTTTCAAGAAATTCGAGAATAAATATATGTAAAATTCATTAAAACCGGTGTGAGTTTGAAGGAAACTTACATAGATCGGGAAAATGGATGGAATAAGCTTTGATTTGCAACAAATTTGAGCGAATTTGGTTGAGAAACGAGCAAGAACGGATCAAACGAAATTATGAGAATCTTGGAGCAAGAAACACGAGCAACAACAGCGGAAATGAAGAAGAGAAGGTTATTTAAGGAAAACCCGACTCTGGCGCCAAGCGCCAGTCCTTGGTGTCAATCGATGGCTTTAGCGCCTGGCGCTATCTCCAGCGTCTGGCGCTACAGCTAGATCATTGGCGCTGATGTTATTTCAGCGGGGCCAAAATGTTTAGCCACTCAGTACTGTTATTCCAACTTTTTTTTAATATGTTTCGGGTTCCTTGGTATGCCAGTTAGCCCCTCTAAGCAATTGGACACGCTTTTTAGTAATCGGCTTGATTAAATAAGGTGATTGACATGATGAAAGATCGTTTCACTTAGCTTAAAGCGCCTAATCATTGGCTCATTGCAAAAAGCACCGACGTACTGGTTCATTCAGCAAGAGGAACCGACATACAGGTTCACAAGCAACAAAAGCGCCGACGTACAGGCATAGCGGAAGCAAAGTTCAAACGAACTTTTAAAGATCGACAAGCGGAGATCTTCAGTAATTTTCTTTAGAAAATTATCGCAACAAATGAGGATAGCTTCAAGCGAAGATATCTTCGACAACATTCCCTAGATTGCCGGAGAGTTGTCACAAAAAACTGAAGATGATTTCAAGCGAAGTTGTCTTCGATCGTGTTCCCTAAGATATGGAAGATGGTCACAAAGCGGAAGAGGATCGTTTCAAGCGAACGATCTTCGATAATGTTCCCTAGTTTGTGGAATATTATCACGGCGGAATTGGAAACAGTTACAAGTGTAGCGGTTTTCAAGCGGGATGGAAATCTCTTGCAGGAGGTCATCAAAACAACAAACATACAACAACAAATCGGTTACTTCCAGAGACGTGTGCTCGACGGTGCAAGATACGTGTTTCTTAACTCTTTTATCTGTTTAACTAACGCTAGTTTGTAGGAATCGGCGTTACAAGAGTGATTTAGGATCGCAGAACGTTCTGAATCATTCTCCGTCCCTATCGATACTTTGACTTTTTTTTTCGAAACTTGCGTTTCTCCAAACTCAGTCAAAGTGAGGGCTTCTGTAAACACCCATTTGTGTCTCCCCAAAACCAAACCCAGTGATGAGTACCTTTCATATCGAATCATAATCAAATGAAGTGAAAGTGTGGAAAGTTTAGTGTTGAGTACTTTACAGGTCTTTTCTCCTCTCTCTGTTTTTGAAAACCTATTTTAAAAAACATCCAATCCAGTTTGGTTGGTCCATGATATGGGTCCAATAATAGTGTAGTTGGATAGGGCTTGAAAAGACCTGTCCGACGATATATTATAAGCCCAATTCCGATGAATATTGAGGAAGTTATGGCCAAATTACTGAACTGGACCCGGTTTGAGCCTTATATGCGGCACAATGATCTAGAGGAGGGCCTAATATAGATTTATCATTCCTAATGCAATTAGGAATGGTTTTAGTCTTCTAGATTCTTCTAGAAGGTTCTTTTCATTCCTAATTTAATTAGTATTGATAAATTGACTTTTGTTGACTTTTTAGAGTTTTAATCAGAATAAAAGAACTTTTTGAGGAAAATACAATTTTATCCTCCTGTACGGCAATTTCTATCTAATTTTAAGAAAACGCGTCAAATTCTTAGTCAGCGCCAAACGCCAGCATTAGCACCTGACGCTACGCTTGGCGCCTGGCGCTAACCTTCGTTTTACGCGTCAGAACTCTGTGTTGATTTTTTATCTTTTTTGTTGATTTTCTTTATAAGTTGCCTTCTAAAAACCCCGTTTTGATTCATCAACTCTTATCAAGATTTTCTTGATTACTCTCTCTCTCTCTCTTTTTTCTAAACTAGCCTTATCACAAATATAAAAATTCCGCATCCGCAAGACTTAGGTACACCTAGCAAAATTCGAAGTTGCCTTCGCCCTAGACGTGAAAGGTTTAATTTATGAGGGTTTGGTACCAAATCTCTTTCAATCTTTTAATTTAATTTTTGTTTATTATTTTCCTTGAAGTTACTAACGTGTGTATTTTGTTATTAAAAAAGGGGTACGAGGCATCCAAGTAAGTGCTTTAATTGTTTAATTGATATTTTTGATATAGAAATCATGCTTAGATTATTATTTTAATTCCTAGTATCATGTTTAGGATGTTCCTAGTATCATGTTAGGATGCTTTATTTAGTATGATATTTAGGGTGATTTGCTTATATCAATTATGATTTCTATGATGCTTCCTATTTTCTTTTCCTAATATTCATGTTAGTATCATGTTAGGGCTAATGCTTTGATTTTTATTGCTTAGTGACATGCTAGGGTTTGTTATTAATCTTTTTAGTATCATGCCTAGGATCTTGCTATTATTATGCTTTAACATGATTATGATTATTATTATTATTATGATGATTATGATTATGATTATTATTATTATTATTATTATTATTATTATTATTATTATTATTATTATTATTATTATTATTATTATTATTATTATTATTATTATTATTATTATTATTATTATTATTATTATTATAATTATGATTATGATTATGATTATAATTATAATTGATTATTATTATGTTGCTTGATATATATTTATTGTTATTTCTTGATCACGCCTTTATTGCATGTTTAAAGGGAATTAGTACTTGTAATCACGCTTAATAAGATAATTATTAATCTTTTTTTAGGGTTAATTTGATTATATTTCAAGTGATCGCCAATAATAGATTTATTTGTGCATTAAATTCAACCAACATAGATAAACAGGTTTAGGGTTAAACCTATTGATTGCATGTTAGTCAGAAAGCGCACAAGAATACGATCAGAATAAAGTAGTGGCCTATTATTAGGGCAGGTTCAATCTCTTTTAGGTTGGATTTGTACCTTCATCCCCGAACCCTATTTGGTTTAAGACCTTATGGAGTTCACGATCTCCTGGATCATTAAGGGGTGTAACCTTCACCTCATAAACGGTTTACAAGTTCCTAAAACTTGTTGGCGACTCTTTTGCTCTATCTTCTTTCCCTTTGGACGCCACCGTACTTTAGTGTATGATCACAGTGGGGTTCAAGCTAGGGATTAACACTTGAAATATTCCCTACAGTACTACTTATATTTTTCCTTGTAGGATAATGAGACAATACGGGATGAAACAATTTATTCCCCCGCAAGATTGTGATGCCCCTAAAGATATGATCTTTAAACCCGAAAGAATTCCTCGTTAGATGGAATATTGTTCAAGTCTTCCTAGGTGGGTAATACAAAATCCGACCGCGAGTATTGCATTATCTTCCTTTTACAAATCTCGGATGAATGCGGCGGGTAAGGGTGAATTAAAAAAGGCTCAATCTAAACTTCAAGCCGCCACCGCTCGTAATCCACCTAAGCCTTTGATGCATTCAACCACTACTACTCCACCTAGTGGCCAAAACAAAGGAGTGAGAAGAAAATTAGACTTCTCATCCCCTAAGGCTCGTTCGAAGGAAACAAAAAAGAAAGCTCCCTCCAAACCCGCGCAACAAGCTGTGAAAATCAAAGAACTTACACCAAATACTAGAAAGAAAGCTCTAATAGTTAAAGGGAAAGGAAAAAATGTTGCAAAGGCCCCAATCCCTAAATTGAAAAAAACAATATTTGGGTGAAAAAGAAGAGTGTAGGGGAGAGCTCCAAGGCTTCGGAAAATACTGCGATGGAAACTACTCCTCCATCATCTATGACAATCGAGGACATAGTAAAACCTTAGAGTGTTACATGGTTTCGCCATTAGTTTTAAATTCAGTAAAGTGTAATCACTACTATGCTTTTTTTGTTTGTTTACAATCTAGTTCAACAATGTCTCTTTTTAGAAATTTGAATGAAATAAAATGAGCTTTATATTTTTATACTTTGATATGACCGAATCATAAAGATTGCCTACGTATTCGCATTACGAAATTAGGTCTTTGCGGTTCTAATGTTTTTTTTTATTATTATTTTTTATTATTTTTCTTTAATCTCTTAGGTAGAAATTAAATGAAAAATTAATCAAACCTTGTTTCAAATAATTAAATCAAAGTTTAATTTTATTTTCCGAGTATATGTTATATATAAGAAACACCCTGTTTTTGCCGCAAGTAGAAATTGCAACTTCATTCAAAAGTAAAAATTCGGGTTCGCAGTTCGTCATCAAGTGGCGTGCGCAACATCTGTAGTTGCGCGATCATGTCGCGTGCAACGAAATCTGTTGCCCGTGACATCCGCGCACAACTATTCCAGTTGCGCGCGACACCTGTGCTACGAATGTTTCGAGAAAAAAAAAAATTTAGTTATGTATTACTACCCCCCCCCCCCCCCAAGTGTGAATATTTTTTTCGTGATGTTCGAAAAAATTTGAACACTTAGAACGGTTTATTATTTCTAAATTACCCCGCCAAAGTGTTATGTATTTTACTGTGGTATTCGGTAAAATGCATAACACTTAGAATCTTTCAATTGAATGCTAATTAAAATTGGTTGTATGAGTGAACGAGTTTATTCGGATTTCATATGTAATATTTCTTAAGTCGATCAATGTTTATTAATTGGCGAATTTCATTTCCTCCAATATCCATTAATCTGACGGCTCCTCCTGATAGGATTTCAATTACGCGGTAGGGACCTATCCAATTAGGTTTGAATTTCCCTCTTGGATCGGTTGGTGGACCCCTAACCTCCTTTAGTACAAAGTCACCTCCGTTTATATTTCTAGGTTTTCCTCTTTTATTAAAATGACGCACAATGCGCCTTTGGTAGACTTGTACATGATGCAAAGCTCTTAATCATCGTTCATCGAGGAATAAAAGCTCTTCATACCTCGCTCTTACCCATTCAGCTTCCGGTAGCTTACTTTCAAGTACGATGCATAGGGATGGTATTTCCAGTTCGACTGGTTGAACTACGCCCGTTTCGAAAACTAAGGAGTATGGAGTTACTTCTATTGATGTTCGTAGATGTTTAATAACCCCATAATGCGAATTGTAGTTTATTAAGCCAATCTTTATAATTATCTGCCATTTTCTTAATGATGACTGTTATATTTTTATTTGCTGACTCTACAGCTCCATTCATTTGAGATCTTTATGGGGATGAGTGATGATGTTTTACTTTATAACGAGTTAAGAGGGTCTCGACTTCAGCTTTGAATTGAGATCCCTAATCACTAATTAGTTCATGTGGAACACCATATTTACAAAATATGTTTCGTTCGAGAAACTTTGCAACATGTTTACAAGTGATATTCACGTAAGAAGTAGCCTCAATCCACTTAGTGAAGTAATCGATGGCTACTAATACGTACTCGTGCCCTCCTTCTCCTGTTAGACAGATTTTTTCAATTATGTCAATTCCCCAAGTTGAAAAAGGCCAACGAAAGTGAGATTGTATAGTTCGGATGGTGGAAGGTGTTGTAAATTTGCGAACATTTGGCACTCGATCTGGACATTTTTTAACATATTGTATGCAATCATGTTCCATAGTGGACCAATTGTACCCTTGTCGTGAAATTATTTTTGAAAGAATTTTACCATACATGTGAGGTCCACAAACACCTTTGTGAGTATTTTCCATAAGGCGTGTGGCTTCCGGTTAGTCTACACATAATAAACTTTGACCATTAGGTCCTTTTTTGCATAATTGACCATTTAATAGACCATTTAATAGAACATGTTATCAGTAGAGAAAAGCGTTAATTTGACTCATGATATTTACCGTCCATCAAATGAAAGTATAATAGAGGAGAAAAATTTCCCATCTCTTTATGATTTTGATGGTGAAAATTTTTGGAATGATGATATAGAGGTAGTGGAGAAGGAAGAACAACCGATTATCGTGAAGTCCTTTGTTGAGAAACCAATGGTTTTTGATATTTTCGTAGTCGAAGATCTTGTTGACAAGCTTATTCATGAAGGTGAAGTTGAAGGTAAATAAATATATGTTAAGCCTAACCCATCTCCCCTTTATATCTCGTTTCCCCGAGTCTAGTTCCTTCATTCACTATGTTGAATCCTCCATACTTTCTCAAAATTTCACCATTTCATGATACACTTGGTCATGTGGATCTTAATGATCATTAAAAAAGGTCTACATTGCCTAAGGAGCAAGTAGGGGTAAGTTGTATACAATCTTTTTCCTTTTATTTTAACTTTTCTTTTTCCAATTATTTTTATTTTATTTTTTCTAGTCCCCTGTTTGTGAAGGATTTTGTGCTTGAAATCAAGCCATATGCGGTACCTAATAATATATTTCCAATTGCGTATGATAAGTTAATCAAGGCATTGGATTCCAAGTGCGGGACCTTAAAATCAGCGCTAATTGGGAGGCAACCCAATTTTCTTTTTGTTTTTTTTCTTCTTCCTATTTTTTTTCATTTTTTAAATTTTTTTCGTTTTTTAAATAATAATGCTAATGTGTGTTCTAGTGATGACGTCTTTTGCTAGGTACAAACATAGCTAACTTCCTTGGACACATCGGCTTCCATATATTGCCTATTTCTATTTGCACGATTTCAAAGATTTACCTTTGATTATTTCACTATCTTTAGTTAATTATTAATCTAAAGATATATAAAAAGTTAAAAGTATAAAACTTAACATTGAAGGGAATCTAGTGGCTTTAAGCTATACCTATATCGGATATTGGTCGTTCACTATTATTATTGTATACTGCCTCCGTTTTATAATACTTGCAACACTTTTCTAAAATGGAAATGTCATAATACTTGCAACACACTATAAATAGAAAAGTCATTTGATAAAAAACTATAATATTTTCCTTATTTAAATCACATGGCCCACTAAATTACACTCCTACAATCATTCACCTCATTTCAAAATGTAATATATTATGTAAACCCCACATTTTTTAAAATACCGTGAAAAATTGTGTAATTAAAAACGAAGGAAGTATATTTATTTGCGGGAGTAGTTCATACTCCTTGCTCCTATTGGCGTTGGAATTCAGTGAAAGGAAATGGAGGATGTCTCACTCAAACTCTTTGCTTATGTTGTTTTAGCATTTTTATTTATGCACGTGATATTGGTCACCACTTATTTGAAGGACAATTTGAGGAAAAAATGTTAATTTCGAACTTAAAACCTTATATGAGTAACAAAGAAAAGTTATACATCTATTATGAAACGTCTCAAAAAGGAATGTGATTCATCGATTGCGAAATGAAAGAAGCAATAATTGCAAATATTAATGGCAGAAATTGTGTTGTTGGTACGTGCGTCAATTAAAATATTTCTATAAATCTAAATCTAAGAGACATAATACTCCCTCCTTCCCCTTTTGATAGTTTCTTATGGGAATTTTTCACGGGAATAAATAAACACAAATAAGAATAGGTAAAGTACATTGAAAATATAAATTGACATTGGGTATGCAAAAAAGTATAGAGAGAAAGTAATAAAAGTACATGGGAAAACAAAATTTACGTGGAAAATTTAAATTTGCACAAGTATTTTTGCAAATTGGATGGAATTTTGGTAAAAATTTAATATTAATGGTTGTTGGAAAAGGTAAATGGGGTGAACATTTTGGGACTAAAATTTTCCCATAAGGGACTATCAAAAGGGGACGGAGGGAGTATTAGGTATATCTGATGATCTCCTCTCAAGAATTCAGGGCCAGTCCAATAAATGAATCATACAAATTTATTTAAGTGCTATATTAGATTTTTTTTTCTTTAAAGGTAAGATAAATGACCTAATAATCCCCCTATCACAAGTAAGGATCATTAGAATCTATCGGTCTCCTATCACAAGAAGGGCTAATAGGTTAAGTACAGGAACTAATAAAAAAGAAGAAAATAAAAATAAAGACCGAGTCCTGTAGGTGAAACAGTCATTTAAAGTGCGCAACAGTTCTTTGACACGGGTTTTCTATTTACTGAGCTAAATTCTTCACTTTTGGTTCTACCAAAGGTCGATTCCCCGGAAATGGTTACGAAATTTAGACCGATTAGTCTTTGTAACACGATTTACAAGTGTATTGCAAAGTTTCTGGTGAAACGCATGAAATTAGCATTGACGTGCTTAATTTAAGATTATCAACATGCTTTCGATATATGGAAGACAATGTGTACTTATCGCATGAGCTTATTCATTTCATTAATATGAAAAATCATTCGACTCATCTTGCAGCTCTAAAGGTTGATATGTCGAAAGCTTATGATCGTGAAGATTGGAATTTTTTTTATTTAAAACTAGGTTAAACCCTGTGAAAATGCACGGTTGTTGAATAATTATGATAATAATATAATTATAAAAAAATTAATGATACGATTCATCAGTTATTAAAGTGCATGAAATATATTAAAACAATTACAACATGTGAGAGAAAATATTTATAGCTATAATGTGCAAGTTGATATTTTAGGAAGTTTATTTTAGATTTTATATAAAAAAAAAAGTAATAATCTAAATGCAATCTTTATTTTTAAATAATAACGATTTTTTTTTAGAAAGTAATTTTGGCGGGAATGTTTTTAATAATATGTTGTCAAGTGTTCCTTCAGATTCGCTTAAATCTTATGGCTTCTCCTCTCGCTAGATTTAATGGATCTCTCAATATGTATCAACCGTCACCTTCAAGGCCACTGTCAACGGGAAAACAACTAAAAGATTTAAGCCTCGATGCAGCCTTCGCCAAGGTGATCCTCTTTCCCCATATGTATTCCTTTTCTGTATGGATGTTTTGTCAAGAATTCTACTTTTGGGTGAAGAGATTAAAATTTTTAGTGGTATTAAAATTGCAAGAAGAGATCCTAAAATATCACATCTTTTTTTACGGATGATGCAATGTTTTTCTTTAAAAATGATCATTCTTCCTGTGCTAACATCCGTGATATTTTAACAAGATTTATGGCGGTTTCGGGACAAAGAATAAATTTTTAAAAATCGTGTATCAAATTTAGTCCCACTATTCCCCCAAAATCTAGTTACGGAATAGAAAGAAATTCTTAGGGTTCCTAGTGTCAAAGTTATGGGAACACATTTAGGGAATCTGATTGATATTTTGGGATAAAAATAAGATCACTTCAATTTCTTGGTAGAAAAGGTAAAAACAAAAATCTTTGTATGGTCTACTTGTAGATTGTTACAGTCTACGAAATTGGTGCTTATTTATTTGGTTTTAATGGGGATGAATTCACACGTTATGAAGTCTTTAAAATTTCCCTTGGCAATAGCAAACAAATTAGATTCAATCATAACTAGGTTCCGGTGGGCTACAAGTGGGGGGAAGGGAATCCATTGGACGAAGAGAAAAACCATTCAGTTACCAAAAGGTATGGGTGGTTTAGGAATTAGAGCAACTAGTATGGTGAATGATACCCTCTTATTCAAGACTGTGCTTAGAATGCACAAAATCCACAACTTTTAGCGGCTAAGATCTTCGATGTAAAAGTAAAATGTGTTATGTGTCATGGGGTTACTAGGAATCAGGTGCCGGGCTCCATTTCTTATGCTTGTAGGGTTTCCAGCAGGTTGCTACGTGTTCCATACTGAGATTTGCTTGGAAGATTGAGAATGGTGATAATATTCCGGCTTGTAGCAGTAATTAGGTTAATGGAACTGTTCCAGTAGTCAATTCAATTCAAACTCTTCATGACAGTTTGAGGTGGAAGGTTAGAGACTTTATTAACTAATCTTCTTATTCATGGAATGCGTGTCTTGTGAATGAGAAATTTGAGTGGCACCGCGCACAACAAATTTTTGGGATGGAGCTTCCAAAGGATATAGCAGGGGACTTAATGTATCGGCTTAACCACTCTTCAGGAATGTTTACGGTTAAAAATGGGTATGCCTTCTTAACACAAAAAACAAAAATTCAGGAACCAGATCATAGTAAAGAAAATATTGATTTCTCTAAAATCATCTCGAGACTACGCATTCCGCCAAAATGGAGTATGTTCACGTGAAATTTTTTTATGATGCCAACCCAGCAAAAGAGAAACTTGCACAACAAGGTATGTAAATGAATATACTGTGTGGCTTTTAGGGGTTGGAGGTTGAAAACACATAACACATCTTTAGATTATGTGATTTGGCTAAATATGCGTGGAATAACGTTTACGTAACTGATAGCTATACAACTAATGAATCCAATTCCACTACTCTAAGGGAATGGATTCAAACCTATCCTGATCCTTTATAGCCAGGAAGGTATCCATAGCACCGCAATAAAAAACTTTATTGAAACTTTATGGGGAATATGGGTTACTAGAAACCAACGTCTTTTCCGTGGAGATAGTGGTAGTTATACCACTTTGGAAAGGAACATCGAATAAACTTTAAAATCTCTTCAGGACGTTAACAAACAAGATCTTCCAAATTTAGGATTGCTGCATATTCCAGACACGGAAATACATGAACCACCGGGTTTCTACCAGGTACATATCGGAAGGGAAAGTTATATTTTCTGTTCAAGTATGGGTCAGCCAGATTGTACACTCAAGATTGAGGGGTCTTGGGAGAAAAATAGTGGGAAAAGAAGTTTTGGATGGGCTATGAAACTTAATGAAGAGGATTTATTGGATGCGGGAGAAACCTTTGGATTAGCAACTTCAGCCTTACATTCAGAGGCACAAGCTAGTCTGGAAGCTCTAAAATGGTGTACTACTATGGGGTTCTCTCAAGTGCCTCTTTATTCGGACTCGGTGAACTTGGTCAATCCCTTATGAAAGAAGGAAATACATGATGTAAGCAACTTTTGGACTATACTAGAAATTAAAAAAAATAGGATTGACCTTTCAGTGTTGTAATATACTGAAAGTGGATAGAGACAAGGTTCAACGGGCACACTTTCTGGCCGACCATAGCCGAACTAGTTTATTTTTCCTTACTTTTAATTTGTAATTTGCTTAAGTTATGCTCATGTAAAAAAAAAAGGGGAAAATAAAATTACAAACAAAAGGTAATTGTAAAGCTTCTTAGGGAAGCTACACCAAATGTTATTCATAATAAGGGACCATACTTTACTTAAAATTATTAAAAACACTTAAAACCCAAAAACCTCTCCTCTCTCCTCCTTTCTCTCTTAAAACCCTAACCTCCATTGTTAAATTTTTAAGAGGCTTCTATCGGTTTTAATCAGTGAAAATCCCCATTCCTTCTTTGTTTAATTTTTTTTTAGGTTATATAATAATGCTTCCTCCTTTTCGAGGAACTTTTCTCCCTCAAAAGAAAGGGTTTCCGATATCCTTTGAAAGACAAGGGTTTTTCGACCTCTTTCGAAGACAAGGTTTATCTCTTCATTTCAGGAGAGAAATTTCTTAGTTTTGAATCCATGATATCAGATCTAATGGATTGTCGTCAAATTATTTCGTTGTTGAAAAAATTATCAAGTTTTCGAATACAAACAGATGAATCACAAAAAAAAATCCTCACGGCTACAAAGGATCGTTAGATTGTCTCTCCAACAAGGCCGTATTTTCCAGCAATATAAGAGGGAGATGTTCCACAGTGCAAGATCTAATCGATGGTCATAGTTTTTATAATGTAAAATTTTATTTTATTAAATATCTTATGTATTTGTTAACGTTGAATCTCTATTGTAAATGTCATATGACTTTTAATTAATGAAATATTTTTGCTATTCAAAAAAAAATTATACATCTATTGTGAAACGTCTCGAAAAGGAATGTGATCCATCGATTCATCGATTGTGAAATGAAGGAAGAAATAATTGCAAATATTAATGGTAGAAATTGTGTTATTGGTACGTGCGTCAATTAATATTGCTATGAATCTAAAACCAAGAGACGTAATATTAGGTATGTGTGATCTCCTCTCAAGGGTTCAAGGCAAGGCCAGTAAATGAATCGTACAAAATTTTTTAAGTGCCATATATATTAGAGAACGAGACGGTGGCTAGCCGACCATTAGAAGTGGTGGAGGCGGTGGTGAGAATCAAACCGGATTTGGAAAAGGGCCGACATACAAGATCAAAATACAAGATCTAAAAACCCTATTAGAGGCGGCGCGGTGGCGGCGATGGCGGAGCAAAGAGTACTCACTACTACAAAAACATGAATATAGAAAGCCTAAAACAAGCAATATATAACTCTTCATAGGAGTTCTTCTGAGTGGGTGCCCTATAAAGTCTACAAAACGCCTCCAAGAAGCGTTCTATATCTAACACAATGCAGATCGCCTATATAAGATAGACGCTTCATATTTAAGGTACAAAGTGAATAAGCAACAACGAAAAGAGAGTTGTCATCTTAGGAAAGGCGCTCTATAGCAAGATAAAACCAGAACGCCTATCATAGATAGGCGCTCTCTATTCCTCAATTATCTAATAAAAAAAACTACTACTGCTACTACTATTGCTGCTTCTACTACTGCTACTCTGCTGCTCCTGCTGCTGCTACTGCTACTACTACTGCTCGTGCTCGTGCTCCTGCTGTTACTGCTACTGCTGCTACTGCTGCTACTGCTACGACAACTACTACTACTACTACTACTACTACTACTACTACTACTACTACTACTACTACTACTACTACTACTACTACTGCTGCTGCTGCTACTGCTACTACTACTGCTACTACTACTACTGCTACTACTACTGCTATTGCTACCGCTACTGCTACTGCTAATGCTAATTCTACTGCTACTGCTACCGCTACTGCTACTACTTCTACTGCTCCCCCTGCTACTACTACTGCTCCTGCTCTTGCTATTACTGCTACTGCTACTCCTGCTTCTGCTACTGCTACTCCTGCTCCTGCTACTGTTGCTACTGCTGCTGCTGCTGCTACTGCTGCTGCTACTACTACTACTACTACTACTACTACTATAGCTAATCCCAATTATATCATATAAATCAATTAATAAAAGATAAAATTCAAAAATTATTACATGAAAATCAATTGATAAGAAATGAAAATCGGAATTGTGACATGAAAATTAATTGATAAAATCATAAAAATAATATATTATAAAACATAAAAATCAATTGAAAAAAGATGAAAATCAGAAGTTATAACATGAAAACCAAACACCTACAGATCTAAAATACTCATAATTGAAAAGTAAAACAAAATTATAAAATCAAAATCAAAACTTTGAATTAGAATAAAATCATGGACTGTAACCATATTAATCACTTTAAAACAACCAAACAACGGATTTAAACATTAAATTCGAACATAAATGAGATTACCCTTCATATACCGTACCTTTATGCTTCTTCAGACTTCATGATCTGTTCTATAGTAGCAACAACTCATTTCAACGGACCATATCTAACGACGACGGCTTATCTGGCTCGAATTTTTATTTATTTTTTTAATCACGTTAAAATCATATATATAGATCTCTTAACTTATAAAGGCGTTCTATATCTATAATCATATTTTCTACACAATAAATATTGAACGGTTAAGTAGGAGAGGCGCTCTATAGGTTTCAACATACAAAGCGCTTATCATACATAGGCGTTCTATAGAATGCTAGAGATCACCTATCTAACTTGAAAGCTCACTATTATGCGTTATGTATTCCCTATTTTGTGGTAGTGACTTGCTTTAATTCCAAGAAAAATTAAATCAAAAGAAGATATCATAAGAGATATGAGAAGCAAAAAGAGAGCCTAGAAGAGAAGAGAACTAGAAAAAGGAACGGAAAAGAGAATCATAGGAGAAGATTTTAGAGATAAAGGAGAGCCCCTCTATCTAGAAGCCAATCTTTTAAGTGTCATATTAGATATTGTTTGAGTAAATACTCTAATTATTGAATTAAGGGTTATTTGACTATTAATTTAAATTAATTAATATGGGTGAAATATAGTAAATTATCCCATTTAATATAATTTAATTTACTTTAATTTAGTATGTTCATTTTAAGGGTTAAAATTCAAGAAATGAAATAAACTATAATAATGGGTCGCGATTACCAAGTCAAAAAGCCCATACACATTCTCACTATTTCATTTGGAGAGGAACACTATAGGAAATGAAGAGAATAACAAAAACCTCTCAAAAACTCTAAATCTCTCAAGAGAAACATCTTGATGTTTCGAAGAAAAACAGCACACATGCGACTTATGTATCGTTCTACTCTTGGAGATGATTTGTGAAATGGATTAAGCTTCAACAACCCTTAACAAGGAAGAAAGAAGAACATCAAATCATCAAGCACATCATTACTTTGTGCCTCTACATAAAATATCTTCCATAGAGATCAAGCCTCGTCGGCCCTTAATCAAGAAATCAAATTAAAGGTTTACTAAATCAACAGTATTTGATCGATCGAGATCAAGCCTCATCGATCGAATCTACAGCCTCGACAACCCTCGATCGAGACCAGTTCAGTCATTCTGTGAAACAAATCAAAGCTAAAGTAGTGATCGAATCAGAGGAGCAAATTAGAGATTATATTGTACCTAAAATTATCAATATTAATAATTCACTTTTTATTTTTTATTTTTTTAATCTATACTTTGCAAATAAAATATTTGTGCTACATTGACATATGTTTATAAAAATTCTTCCGCGAATGATACATTGATATGTGGTTTGACATAAATGGTCAGGGGATTGGGTTGATGTGTAGTTGATACTGACCGGATCTCAAGACAAGCTATGAAGAATATGGGAATATCTAGTTAATTTTGTAATATATCTCCTAGCACTAGGTATCTTAGTTGTTTTGGCATGCAAAACAATGTTGTTTATATTGAAAGCATGCCTTTTACTTAACTTGGCACAGCTTATGGTCTTTAACTATCCTAAGGCAAGGTTTAAAACTTTTAACAATCCTTATGTTCTGCAAGTGGCCCATTCATAAAAATGTTGTTCTTGATGGTGATCTGCAGGAAAATGTTTATATGCATCAACCCCCAGATTTTGTTGACCGACAAACAGCCAGTTATGTACGCAACCTTTGCAAAGAATTATATGGTTTGAAACAAAGCTCCCAGAGCCACTATTACAAAAAAGGCAAAGAGACCCGTTTAAATATACATGACAGACCGCCTTTCAACGGGTCTCTATCTCAACGGTATCTTTGGTTAAGAGACCCCCTCTCATGGGGGGTTTGTTTATGCGAACAAAAAGATCTATTGTCAGTGATAATGGGTCTGTTATCTAAGTGATAAGATTGATAAATAATGAGAGAAAGAGACCCGTTGTTTGAGATATGGGGTCTGTTTAGTTGTATGAAACAGACCTGCCAAGTTAGATAACGGGTCTCTTTGCTCTTTATTGCCAAGTTATATATATTTACGGTTTGCATTTGAATTATTTTTGTTTTAATGTTCTATACAAATTGCAAAATTGATGAGCTAAATTATACATTGGAGTTTGTAATTTGTATAATTAATTTGTACGTAATCAATAATACGAATAGCAATGAACTAAATTAAAATTGATGAGATAAAAAAAACAAAAATCAACCAGCGTAAAATCCTAATAAAAAATCTGTATTGAATTAATTGAAATTTAAATTTACAATTACATAAAAATTTTTGGCAAAATTGATGAGCTAAATTAAGACTTGAGTACTCCATTTTCTTTGTGTGTTGTGATTCCATAAAGTAGGTATATCTGATAAAAAACAATAACAATTAAAATAATAAATTATTATAATTGAGAATTCCACTAGAAACATTCAATAAAGATTAAACAAAGAATATGAGATATTTACAACAAATTTGAAGCTTAAATATAAAATTTAATTGAAAAACACAATCAACAGGAGAAGAAATACTGCACCTCAAACTAAAGAACCTTTCGCTATTATCTTAGTCATTACACTTGGAGCACCGTTGTTATCATCGTCTTCGTCGCCATCGATCGCTAGTTTTATATCTTTTGAATTAAAATAAGTTTTTAAAAGATCAAATTCTTAGAGGAATTTCAACAAATAGTTGGAGGGCAAAGAAGATAGAAAATATAACCATAGATTAGAGTTAAACAAAAATTAAATTCACCCAATTCAACATTAAAATAAAACAAAAAAATTCAAGAAAAACACTACCAACACCACTAGCCCACCGGTAAAACACCCTAGTGTAGGGAATATTTCAAGCATTACCCTAAACTTGAACCCCACTATGATCATACACTTAAGTATGGTGGCGTCCAAAGGGAAGGAAGATAGAGCAAAAGAGTCGCCAACAAGTTTTAGGAACTTGTAAACCGTTCACAGGGTGAAGGTTACACCCCTTAACGATCCAAGAGATCGTTAACTCCAATAGGTCTGGAACCATGACTGGAAGTTCGGGGATGAAGGTACAAATCCAACCTAAAAGAGATTGAACCTGACCTAATAATAGGCCTCTACTTTATTCTTTTCGTATTCATGTGCGTTTTATGACTAACATGCAATCATTAGGTATACCCTAAACTTGTTTATATATGTTGGTTGAATATAAATGCACAAATAAATCTATTATTGGCGATCACTTGGATTATAATAAAATTTGCCCTAACTAAGATTTTTAATTATCTTATTAAGCGTGATTACAAGTACAAATTCCCTTTAAAAATGCGTAAAAGGTGTGATCAAGCAATAACAATATATAAACATAATCAAGCAACACAATAATAATAATAATCATAACAATCATAATAAAAATAATTATGTTAACAATAAAGCATAATAATGGAAAGATCCTAGGCGTGATACTAACAAGATTAATAACAAACCCTAGCATGTCACTAAACAATAAAAATCAAAGCTTTAATTTAGCCCTAACATGATATTAAGAAAGAGAATAAGAAGCATCGCAGGAATCGCAATAAGCATAATTCATGTTATAACCTTTTCTCTAAACATGATACTAGGAAGATCAAAACACCCTAACATGATAGTAGGAAGATCAAAACACCCTAACATGACACTAGGAATCAAAATAACAACCTAGAAATGATTTCTATATCATAATAACAATACAAACAATTAAAACACTTACTTGGATGCCTCTTACTTGCTTGTTAATCTTGTTGATTCTTGATTATTTTTTAATTAATCTTGTTGGATCTTGAGCATGTTCTAGGGTTTAGAATTGATTTATTTGTGATTAAAGTCTTTATATGCTTGATATTCTTTGATTTCTTGCAAGTGCACATTGTTGGTTGATTAAAGGTGAATCTTTGCTAACAAGGAACGGAAGTTGACTTAGTTAAGGTTCATTATTATCGATTATTATTTAATAGTACCTCCTAGTATATGGTTCTAATGTGGAAACATATAGGCTATGTTAGGAGAAGTCAATTGACCCCGGAAGGCGGCTAGATTGGATTCTTTACTTCGATATTCGAGCATGGTTAATTCATAATTAATTCAATTTCTATTCCTTTGTTTATGTTCAAGTGAATGCTATACCTAATCCATTTCCCTTAATGTTTTATTTCTTGTTTTAGCTTATTTATCTCTTATTCCGAACTAGCTTAATTGTCGATAACATTTGGTGGTGTTTATTCGTTCCCTGTGGTTCGACCCCTATGCTTGCCTTATACTCGTATTAGGTTTGTTTAGGTTGTATAAATTGTATTTTATCTAGGGATAGACAATTGACGACTCGTTTATTCCCTTGTCAATGACAATAATGTTAATCAAAATTACGCACATGAAATACTAAGAACTTTTCAAGTCTCATCCACTCATTCTAAATCATTGCCGAAATAAATTTTAGGAATTAAAATAGAAATCCTTCCCAGTGGAGTTGTCAAAAACTGTAGGGAATATTTCAAGCATTACCCCAAAGTTGAACCCCACTGTGATCATACACTTATGTATGGTGGCATCCAAAGGGAAGGAAGATAGAGCAAAAGAGTCGCCAACAAGTTTTAGGAACTTGTAAACTGTTCACAGGGTGAAGGTTACACACCTTAACGATCCAAAAGATCGTTAACTCCAATAGGTCTGGAACCATGACTGGAAGTTCGGGAATGAAGGTATAAATCCAACCTAAAAGAGATTGAACCTGCCCTAATAATAGGCCTCTACTTTAGTCTTCTCGTATTCATGTGCGCTTTCTGACTAACATGCAATCATTAGGTTTACCCTAAACCTGTTTATATATGTTGGTCGAATATTAATGCACAAATAAATCTATTATTGGCGATCACTTGAATTATAATAAAATTAACCCTGAACAAGATTATTAATTATCTTATAAAGCGTGATTACAAGTACAAATTCCCTTTAAGCATGCATAAAATGTGTGATCAAGCAATAACAATATATAAACATAATCAAGCAACACAATAATAGTAATAATAATCATAATTATAATCATAACAATAATAATAATAAAAATAATTATGTTACCAATCAAGCATAATAATAGCAAGATCCTAGGCATGATACTAACAAGATTAATAACAAACCCTAGTATGTCACTAAACAATAAAAATCAAAGCTTTAGCCCTAACATCATATTAAGAAATAGAATAAGAAGCATCGCAGGAATCACAATAAGCGTAATTGATATTATAACCTTTTCCCTAAACATGATACTAGGAAGATCAAAACACCCTAACATGACACTAGGAATCAAAATAACAACCTAAAAATGATTTCTATATCATAATAATAATGCAAACAATTAAAGCACTTACTTGGATGCCTCGTACCTCTTTCTAATAACAAAATACACACGTTAGTAACTTCAAGGAAAATAATAAAAATTCAAGCAAAAATGATTTCTACATCCGACGGACGGTCAAGCACAAAGGTTGCCCAAACTTCTCTAAGGCATCTTATGCCCAAAACGGGAGCAAGGGAATACCAAGGCATCCTAGCCCTGCCAAAACTTATAAACTTTCAGGTTGATATATTACTTGAAATTTTCTGGGCACGTCCGAGCGATAGTTTCAACGAACGACTCCTACAAAGCCAATTAAACTGTCGTATACTTAATATTGATTCGGCGCTCACTTAGTCCAAGGGCAATCATGTTATATGATTTGATTGACTTGTTAAATAATTCATACCCTTTAAGGCATAAATCTACCAAGTTAATCAAACCATTTAAAATTTGGACTAGGAGATCTCCGAATAAAGGGGCATACCCCCCCAGAGCTCGTACGAAAGCAATAAAAGAATAATAAAGTGCACAAAAATGGCTAAGTATTGAAAAAGCATATAAAACCACTCATAAGGCGACAAAATTTAAATTAAATAAAACTGCCCAAAAGGCGGCAAAATATCTTATACAAACCGCTCAAACACAGGTTGCATTTAAAACTAAGATCTGTTCAGAAGTCAAAAAAATAAACTAAGTACAAAAGAGCTAAAACTAAAGCCTAGTAGCGACCGACAGAGGACCTGAGCTCTACTAAGAAAATTTGTGATCTTTGGCAGGCTCTTCCGCGGCGATGGTGGATGCATCTTTAGCCGGCTTCACCTCATTCTTTTCCTCTCCCTCATCCTCGTCTTCCTCCTCCTCTTCATCGTCCATGCGGATCCTGCCAGAGTCACGACTAGGTCGGGAAAGGGCTGCCCGGCCTTCTTAGCCTCATTCCTAAGGTAGACAAAGCTGAGGCGCTTGGCGAAGCGCTCCTGGTAGTAGGAGGCCTTCTCCTCCTCCACCATCAGCTCGAAAGCCTCGAAGAAATGTCTCTTCAACCTCTATTTTGTGTTGTGCTCAATCTGGACGATTTTGGTGGGGCTGGGCGGTCGAGGTGCTTTCGGTTGTTCGGATAAGTATGAAACAGACTTCTTAAGACATTCCACCTAAGCCCTAAGGGCATCAACCTTTTACAGGGCCGTCTCTAGGTTTTGTTAGTGTAGAGAATATTTCAAGCATTATCCCTAGCTTGAACCCCACTGTGATCATACACTTAAGTATAGTGGCGTCCAAAGGGAAAGAAGATAGAGAAAAAGAGTCGCTAACAAGTTTTAGGAACTTGTAAACCGTTTACAGGGTGAAGGTTACACCCCTTAACGATCCAGGAGATCGTCAACTCTAATAGGTCTAGAAACATGATTGGTAGTTCGGGGATGAAAGTACAAATCCAACCTAAAAGAGATTGAACCTACCCTAATAATAGGCCTCTACTTTATTCTTCTCGTATTCATGTGCGCTTTCGGACTAACATGCAATCAATAAGTTTAACCTTAAACCTGTTTATCTATGCTGGTTGAATATTAATGCACAAATAAATCTATTATTGGCGATCACTTGAATTATTAATTATCTTATTAAGCGTGATTACAAGTACAAATTCCTTTTAAACATGCATAAAAGGCGTGATCAAGCAATAACAATAAATAATATATTAGGCAACATAATAATAATAATAATCATTATAATCCAAATAACAATCATGATTAAAATAATCATGTTAACAATAAAGAATAATAATAGCAAGATCCTAGGCATGATACAAACAAGATTAATAACAAACCCTAGCATGTCACTAAACAATAAAAATCAAAGCTTTAACCCTAACACGATACTAACATGAATATTAGGAAAGAAAAGGAAGCATCGTAGGAATCACAATTGTCATATTTGATATTAGAAATTATAGTTGTTACCCTAAACATAATACTAGGAAGATTAAAACACCCTAGACATGATTTCTATATCATAAAATCAATAAATCAATTATTACTTGGATGCCTTGCATCTCTTTCAAATAACAAAATACACGCGTTAGTAACTTCAAGGAAAATAATAAACAAACAAACTTAAACTAAATAATTGAAATAGAGATTTGGGACCAAACCCTCAGAAATTAAAACCTTTCACGTCTAGGGCGAAGGAAATTTCGAACTTGGCTAGGTGTTTCTAGATCTTGTGAATGCGGAATTTTATATGAAAAAGACTAGTTTAGAAAAAGAGAGAGATAAGATATCAAGAATTTCTTGATGAGAATTGGTGAGAAGAATTGATGGAAAACAGAGGTTTTAGGAGGCTATTTATAGAGAAAATCAGCCGGATATGATAAAAAACGAATCAGAGTTTCGAAAAGAATAAAACACGATCTCATCGCCAACCACACTCCTGTCGCTAGACGCTGGAGTGCAGCGCCAAACGCCAGGTCCGTCGCCAGACGCTGGTCCTGTCGCCAGACGCTGGAAATAAATTTCCAGGCGTTTTCTTATTTTTATAAAATTTAACCGTACGAGATGGTAAAATCGTATTTTCCTTAAAAACACTTCTTTTATTCTAATTAATTCTCTAAAAGTCAATTAAAGTCAATTTATCAATGCTAATTAAATTAGGATTCAAAAGAACCTTCTAGAACAATCTAGAAGACTATAATCAATCCTAATTGCATTAGGAATGATAAATCAATATTAGGCCCTCCTCTATATCATTGGGCCGCACATAAATATCAAACCGGGATCGGTTTAGTAATTTGGCCATAACTTCCTCATTATTCATCGAAATTAGGCTTATAATATATCGTTGGAAATCTCTTTTCGAACATGGCCCAACTACACTATTATTGGACCCTTTCCATGGACAAAACCAAATTGGATTGGCTGTTTTCTTAAAATAGGTTTTCAAAAACAGAAAGAAAAGAAAAGAAATAAAACTGACCGCAACACTAGACTTTCCACACTTTCACTTCATTCGATTATGATTCGACGCGAAAGATACTCATCACAGGGTTTTGTTTTGGGGAAACATAAATCAGTGTCTACAGTTAGGCTAAAGTCAGATCCCCTTTCAGCTTTTCAGAGGCTTCAAGGCCCTCTTTTCATTGTTAGGCGCCCAGAATCGCCGCATTTCTTTATTGCTAAAAGGTCTCCATCGCCAAGGCCTCTTTCTCAAGAGCCATGCCCAACTTCACTAGATCCTCAACTTGTTACACCGCCTTGTCGGACAGTACGATAATCTAGGTCTCAAGGTGGATCCTCTGAATGGCGATCATCATAGTGATCGCATCCTTTGCCCACCAGACCTCGTCCTAGGCCTTTTCAGCCGTTCGTTCTCTCTCACCTTCCATTCCAAGAAGGTAGTGAGCCTGAGAAAGAGCTACACCCGGACAAAGAGTAGATAGTAAAAACAAGAAATATTTTCTAAGTATAAAAGCTAAAGTGGAAAACATTCATGAAAAGTTACCTCGGCGCTACAGTTAATCATGGGGCCGAGGAAGCCCTCGTTGATCCCCCTTAGTGTAGACACCTACTTTTGGCCTCTAATCCCGAAAGGAAGTGCGATGATGTTACAAAAATCCATTCTTCATGTTAGATCAAGGTTGAAATGTTTATGGACTATGAAAAGAATTATGAAGTAAGTTAGAACCCGAATTTGAGACCAATTTATCTTAGAGCCTTTTACGATTACTAATTAGGCCTAAAACATGTTCATAGATGTTTAAAATTGATAAATAACGGACCTAAATGCGTCAAATGCAATGATTGGATCCAATGAACCTACATTGTTGAAAACCCGACCTAAACAGATGAACCAAACATCAAATTCCCATCCAAGGCCTATAAAGATGGATAACCCTTTCAAAGAGCTTTCCAATATTATATATTAAGCCAAATTCCAAGCCAAAACGAAGAAGTTATGATCAACATACTAAACCAGGCCCTAAAACCGACACCCTTGCACTCCAACGGCCATAACTTTTGATAGATAAAATATTTTAACCTAATTCTAATGGCATTGGAAAGTAGACATTCAGAGATTTCCAATTATACTCACACGCCTTAAGCCGACTTTGCAATCAAAAGTTATGGAAGTTTTAAAAACGCGCTTTCGTATAAGGCAAACCGCAAACCAGCGCAACTCAATCAGTTGCGCGCGCATTGCGCGCGCGACTCGTTGAGGTGCGCATGGCACCCAACGCGAATCACAGAGTTGCGCACGCCACCTGACGGTGCGACTCTAAAAACCTAAACCTAGATCCCTACGCCTATAAATAGGGGTCTTTGTTCAGCATTACGAGGACCGAAAATCCAGAATTAAAACCTTAGTATTCTCAAAACCCTAATCTCTCAACTTCTCTTACTATCATACTACTTTATCTTCTCTCTTCCCAAATACTTTCCAACCCTAATAGAATCCATTGAAGTCCTTGGAGGTATGAAGAAGAAAGAAGAACGGTTAGTTTCCTGAGCACTTAGATAAATCACTTTTCTTTTATTGTTTAAATAACTTTAATTGATTAATTAGTGTTGTTTGATCACTTTAAACAAAATTTTAATTAATTAATTCACACAGTACTCTTTCTTTAATCAAGACTAGAATTTGAATAATTAATTGTTGTTTTATCACTTAAGACAAGGCGAATATTATTTATTTTATTGTTCTTTCACAAATATTGATTAAATAAGAATAACGGCTTTTGCAATGTAATAACTACATGATTAATGCGTGTAAATAAAATCAATTAACTTAGTTTTAGGTATCTCATTGTATATATTGTTTGGTGATGAAATTTTGAACAAGGAATAGCTAGTACAGGCCGCGCTAGGGCTAGAATAGCGATTCTTCCCTAAAAGGAACGTTATTTTAGTACCCTTGCTCCCGAACTCATTTCTGGTTTATGTAGACCAATTTGGGCATGGGTAAACTTACGATTCATGTTAATTATCCCATGAACTCCACATGGGAGAAAGGCATGAACGAGGTTTATGAGTTTTTTTCCTAAAACTCATTGGCGACTCCCTACTTGTTTCTTATAAAAAAAAGCGTGATGAAAAGATCAATTCTAATTCAAGGTCCCCCAAACAGTCAGTAATTCAAATCCTACTACACTTTAACAAGTGTAAAGTCCTAGGCTTTTTCAATGGCCATGGGCATCTAAGGAAGGACCCCTTACGATGGGATCACTCTCCTTACACTTAGCTTGTCCCATTGTTCCTAGGGGACAGCCTTAACTATGGCTTCCCTCAGGGATTTCCTGTCCGCTCCAGTCAGCGACTAGCTGGGCAGTTTCATGTTCATCTCCTCCACAATATCTGCGCGCAGACATAAAAGGTGTTAAATCAAGCCAACAAAAATCTTGCCAGAGAACAAATATGAAACTCTGTCTAACTGTTTGAGAAGCTGGGAGGAGAAGGAAGGTTGAAGGTGAAGGGAGGAGTTACAGGTTCTTCCCCCTCTTCACATGTGCGCCCGGTTGGTTCTTCAGTCGTATGACCGACAGCCACTTCCCAGTCTGACTTTTTGACCCTCTAAATAGGGCTTCCATCGTCCGCCTCTATGAACATGTCATGGACCGACGTTATTTTTGGATCCATGGTCTTAGAGACGTCACTTGGTGACAGCTGGGGTTGTTCTCCTTGGGATTGCTTTGAAGCAATCCGCGACGTCGCCTTGGCCGCGGGATCGGAAGGGGTCTTAGAAGCGACCGACTTCCTAGTCTTGGGCGTCCTGTCCTTAGAAGCAGTGGACGGTTGCTTTTTCTTTGACCTTGGGGTAGGAGTGGCCAAATAGAGAAGGCAAGAAAGAAAAGAATAAGTTAGTACAAAAAGGCACTTAAACAAATCCGTGTCCGTAAGGGAAGGAGCCTCTTCCAAACATACCAATGCGAACGCAGAGAAGTGTACGTGTAAAGGAGGGAAGGAGCCCCTTCCCAGCATACCAACACGGACGAAAGGGATAGTCCACATAAAAATGGAAAGTAGTCTCCTCCCAACATACTAGCTCGGCCAAAAGAGAAAACGAAAAGGATAACAAAAGGAATGGTCCGTACCTCCTTGGTCTGCTCGTACGCCTTTTAACGAGCCTTGTACGGAGCAAGGTCGATCTCGGACTTATCAATTTCCCCCTTTTGCTCGTGGTCCAGCATGGTGTACGCCTCCTCTGCAAAAAAAAGAAAGTAGGAAATCATTTAGAAAAATTTTCAAAAAGATAACATGCGGACGTTGGAAAATTTTAAAGCCCTACCTTGGGGAAGGATCTTGTATAATCCGCATGCGGACATAAATATTGGGTCCCGGAGCCAACCGACCAACGGGATCCAATTTTGGGGCACGACCACCAATTTGTCGTCCCTCCTAACCCTCTTGGCCTTGAAGTAGTCAAGTTGGTGTGCTTGGCTAGGGTGCACGGGTGGCTTGTAAGGTTTGTGATCCCCTGAGCCAAGCTGAATTGGCTTGGCATTAAACAAATTCATCCGCAAATTGAACTCCGCGTCCGTTGTCTTGATGCGGTAGAATCGGTTCTTCCAGCCATTTTGACTCACGGTCCATCACCACCATATAGTCTTTGGTGGTGCTTAGAATGAACCAACCGTCTATGTCCTTCTCTAGATGGGTCATGGCGTGCATCTCACAGAAAACCATAAAGTCCGGCTTGAAGCCTTTCTAGATGCACGTAACCAAGTACCCGAAAATATTTACCCAGCTATTCGGCATCAGCTGGAAAAGAGAAATATCGTACTTGTCTAGGACAATACAAATAAAGGGATAAAGGGGGAAGCGAAGTCCAACGTCCAAGGCGGCTCGATAGACGCTGAAGGATCTAAGGCGCGGTCGCTCATCTTCCTAGGCGGCCACCAAAAGAGATCTTTTCGGGGCCATAAGTTCAAACCCTTCTCCTAGGTGGAGGAATGTCTTGTACTCGTTTATAATTTCATTCAACTAGCCCAATGTTGTGCTACCCACCGTACAAGCGTACAGGTCCTTGAAAGTGACAATGTTGGCAATGACCTCCTTTGCCGCTGCCTCACCCTCAGCCACATTCTTTGCTTCCTCTTCACTAGGGTAAGGAGCAACTCCAAATTAGGAGAACAGAACTTGGTCCAAATCAGCAGCCTCGGCTGAGCTCCTGCTTTTGGAGCCATGGCCGCCCCTAGACATGGCCGCTCCTTCAAGTGTCGGGGGACCCTTGCCCTTGTCTTTCGCAACGACTGCCTGATTTCCCGATAAAGGGGCACTGCGAGGTAGCAAGTCAGACGGTTCAGTAATAACAATGTATGTCCTAGAAGAGGAAGGAGGTCAAGGGTCCCAGATTTCCCTTGTCGTGTTAGTAGTGGATTCGGTTTGTGAGTTTACATTGTCTGGGTCATAAGGGACCCTTGGATTTACCAGACTGTCGATCGGGTTTCTCACCGCATTCTTATCGTACGTTTGCATCGTACGGGCCATCTTCGACTACAGGGACAGAGAAGAATAGGTGGATGAGAGTTGGTACTCACCAGAAATGGACCCACCCCATGAAGGAGACAACTCGTCTCCGTCCACTCTATACTCCTCAATTCCAAGCTACGGAGTTTTCTCATAATCTAGCACCTTTTAAATAGATTGGATTTATAATAAAATATTGTACATATAAAGTTACCCTAAAATAAGCAAAAGTTACCCAAATATGAATAAAAGTTACCCTGCCATAATTAAAAGTTAAGACGTATATTTGCTCTATTGTAAAAAGTTACCCAAAAAATTGTAACAATGACCCTAAATTTGATAAAAGTGACTCCAAATGTATAGTAAATTATTGTACATCGGGTGTATACAAAAGTTACTCTTATATTTAATAGTGAAATGGATAGGAGGTACTCCCTCCGTCCCCAAATATTCGACCCTTTTGGTCTAATTTTATTCCCAAAATGATCTACCTATTTGCATTAAAATACCCACCAATTTACCACAATATTTGTGCAAAATTAGCTTACCCATATAATATTTGTTTTTTCATGTATTTTTAATACTTTATCTAGGGCCGTCTTATGCAAATAAGGGGCCATGTGCTATTATTTATACAGTGTTTAAAAGTTTACAATATTGCTAATAATAAAAAACAAATGATACAAATAATCAAGTTTTTTAATAGTGAAATTATGCGTTAATAATATATAATCATATACTCTGTAAGTGATACACATGTAAGACGTAGATAATGTTATTTTATTGCAATGAGAAAAATCATTCCGGTAATAAAAAAAAATAGATAAATTGTGTGCAAATAGCAAAAGACACATACATGATAATATTTTTTATTACACAAAACCAAAGTTAAAATAAAAAGGAAAGGAAAGAAAAATGTGAAGAACACGTTAGCAAAAAAGAAAAAAAAAATATCTTCCTAAAGGTTCGAACCTCACACCAAATAAAACGTTGTCTATTATAATATGCATTGATTTGGGGCCCTTGAAATTTATTGGGACCATGGGGCCTGTGCTGAGGACCAGCTTGCAGAGGGCATTAGCCAGTCTTGACTTTCTCTTTATTTTTAACAAACCCCATGTAAATTTATCTTTGCAATATGTTTTTATTTTTTTTTATTTAAGTTTTTAATAACCGCGAAATCAACCCAAAAGGGTCGAAGTTTTAGGGACGAAGAGAGTAGTATATATTAATATTAATCCAAAGTCATTTCAAAATTCTAATGTTAATTAAATGGATAAGGATCGGATGAAAAAGTGGGTAAAGCGGCATGATGCCGAAGAGATATTACCTCCGAGTTCCTTAAACTCTATAAATGGAAGTACTACGTAATAAAATTTATGCAATTTTCGAGGATAAATGAGGGCAGTCAGTTGCATGCATGGAGGTGGTGACTATAGTTAAGGTAATACAGAAACTCAAATTAAAAATAGTATTGATCTGATATTATAATTCATGGGGAAGGCTAAATAATGAGCGCATCACCCAGTGCACTCATTAATAATTAATGTTGTATCCATGGTGACTTGTGATACGATGATGAGTTTAATAAATGTAAGATAATATAAAACTCTTTGATTAGACTGATTTCCATTGATTAATTTTTATAGGGTTACAATGAGAAACCTAATCTATTAGGTAACATAAGATATGTATAGATATCAAAGATAATCTTATACAAAATATATCCTAAACCTAAAATGAATTCTATGGATATTCTCTATCACACACCCGCAGTCAGAGCGAGAGAAAAACGGATGCTCAGACTGGATCTGGATCTGAATCACGCATCGAGCGATAAGGATAGTATGGTAACCCATGATCAAAAGGGAAGTAGTAGACATGTGTCGGTGATGACGATGAGAAGCAACAGCCACAACCAATGTAGAGTAAAGATAAACACTGCTAGACCGGAGAAGAATGAGAAGAGCCTCACACAGACTTGGGCTAAGTTGCAGATCCAGAGAAGAAGAAGCTAAGGGATCAAACCATCATCGGGGAGAAGAAAATACACTACGTACTACGTGAAATCACAATTGAAGAAAAACAAATAAAATTGTGCAAGAAATGATTAAATTCCACTGCTTAAAATTAATCAATTCTTAAAAGAGAAACCTAGGTAGCAAGAATCAATACTCCACAAAGAATCCAAGTGTTGCATTAAAAAGAGGAGCCAACTTGATAGCAAAAGAGATGTCCAAAAGTTGACCTTATTCTGGTATACCACCACCAAAACAAAATCTATGTGATTATGCGTAGAAAAACCAATGGGGCAATGTGTTAGTTGAGACGATTAATACAAGAGGGGGGGTGAATTGTATTGAGTTCCTAATGACTACTTTTTGCGGAATAATAAACAATGCATATAGGAACTTGATAGAACACACAGATTTTACGAGGAAACCTTCCAGGGCCCAATTGGAAGTAAAACCTCGACCCTACCTTAGGGATTTCAAACACACAAACTCCACTATAATAGGGCAAACACCAAGTTACAACCTATTAGACACGGACCTTTATTTTCACAAGATCCTCACTGGACTTGCTACTTGATAGGATCCTATCCTACCCTATTTAAGTACCACACTTAGATTCACTCGTACCACCAAAGTGCTACACGTACTGCCAAAGTACAAACTACTTGCACCACCTAAGTACAGAACTCTCAGCCTCACCTCGAAGCTTACAAAACTGTGTGTAAAGCAAACAATAAACTCACCCAAATAACCCAACACAATACAAGTGAACGACACCTAGTATGATAGGTAAGCAATGCACGAAATCCGAAACTAATATGACAAGTTAGAAGCTTGGTAAACTTACTCAATTATAGCATTGTGATTTATCCACGCATAAACTCACAAAAACCTAAAACCATTTTTCTCTCTACTATTTATACAAGTATCACTCGTATAGAAAGTAGGTTTTCTAAAAGATAAATAAGTTAACTTAACTTATCTTTAAACACGGTTTTATGTAAATCAAGTGGAATAAAATCTTTTCCGGAAAACAATATTAAAAAGATATTTGTTAAAAAGATTTATCTTTTTAACAAACGGATTTAAAGAAAATAATCTTTTTAGAAAATCTTTTCTTAAAGTCTATCTTTTATATTTCTCTATATTTATTTTATTTACCAAGCCAACTTGTCACGCTTCTAATAAATTTTGTGCAATAACCTTCTTATCATATTAACAATAATCTAGAAGATAAAAACCTTAACTAAATATAATTGCTGCGCCGCGCTTTTAATCAGGTAGTTTACTTGGGATCCAAGCTTATTAAGTTCCACCAAAGAAATTAAGCTTGTTGTCTTCAAGTTCTTGTTAGGGAACGTTCCTGTTAGGGAACTCAGCTCTTGTTAGAGAACTAGTTCTTGTTAGACAACTCTTCTTCTGATTTGTTTAACTCCTTCAATAAAGATCTTTTCATTTCTTCTTAGTTCCAGCTACTTCTTACATCACCACGATTAAATTCACCTGAACTAATCAAACACTTGAAAAACTTTATTAGTTTAGTTTGCTTTAGTTTAAGTTCCTCATCATCAAAACCTTTATGCTTCAACAATTTCCCCATTTTTGATGATGACAAACTTAAGCAAACTCTAGAAACAAGTTAAACAAAATAGAAGGTCGTATTTTTGTATTTTTGGTTTATTGATAGAAAGTAAACACACACAAAAATAAAAAAAGAAACAGAAAGAACAAAACAAAAACAAAAATAAACAAAGTAAACAAAATATAAATAAACTAAACTACTATAAACTACTATAGCATCATATCAGAGAATTTTCTGATACTTTCTCAACTGAAACCCAGAACAACTTTAGCCTCCAAGTTTGCTTCTTCTTTCCCCCTTTTAGCATTATCAAAAAGTCCCGTTTTTCAAGTTATTGAGCATCTAGCCACAGCCCCACAAGCAATTCATCGAGTGTGGGAAAAATAAAGGCAGCGCTGCTAAGTTACCTTAAGTTAGTTCCACTCTCATGCATAAGCATTCATAACATTTAAAGACATACATGTATAGACAGTTCCAAAAGGCATTCATTAAAAACTAAAAATAAACATCCTGCTGAACAAAATTTTACAAACCAAAATAAATTGTTCAAACATTTAAAAACATAAGCTGAAAATGTTCATGACTGCAAAAGGAGTAAGGATAGGCTAATATAATTAAGCTGAAAGGTAAATGGCTAAGTTTGCAAGAGGCTCAGAATCTGTTTGAAATCTTCCTTTTGTTGTGAAATAAGAGCTTCCAGCTTGTGCTCAAGACTCTGTATCTGCTATTGGAACTCCTCCTTCTGTTCCTTCTGAGCCTTGTCCTGTTCCTGAATAAGCTTCTTTTGTTCTTTCAGTGCCTTTCCTTGCTCTTGTACAAGCTTTTCCAGCTTTTGAACCTGAACCTTTCCAATTGATTCCTTCACTTGAGTTTCAATTCTTTCCATTCTATCCATCAGTTCTGCAACTTGCCCATCAAGAACTTTCTCATCAACATCCAATTCTAAAGGTTTCTCTAGACTGGTTTGAGGAAGAGTACTTGTTGATAGCCTCCTGCTTTTCCTAACAGGTTGCTCCACCACTTCTTTTTCCTTTCTTTTTCCTGTTCCCTTTTCTTTCTTCTCCTTACCCTTCTCCAACTTCTGTATTTTCCCTTGCACCACCTCCAGACTAATCCCAGCTAGTGTTTCTTCATTGATCACATTTTTTGGCTTTTCATCCAAGCCACCATACTTCCCTTTTAACACCACACCCAAACTTTCAAAAATAGTAGACAAAATGACTTCATACCCTACTTTGGTCTTTCCAGGAATACTATGTGCTAAGTGTTGATACATTAAGGAAGGGAAATTAACCTTAATTCTCCTAGAAATGCAGAAAATTATTGCCATATCCATCAAACATGCTTCCCCTTTCTTAGCAGTTCTAAGCAGAATTGTTTTCTTAACAAGGTTAAACAGCAATTTGTTCATAGGGATTAGATCATTATGACTCATAATGTTCTTCCCCCTTTCTCTTCCTAAAGCTTCAACTATATCCCCACTCAAATAATTTCCCACTTTTACACTAGCTTTTCCATTGATGTATGTTTCATATCCCTCAGTAGGAGTTTTCAAGATTTTGCCTAGGGTTTCAACATCAAGTTCGATTTTACTACCGTCAACTTCACTACTAATTACCCCCAATTTTGCTTCCAAATTTTGACAAAATTCAGACATTGCAATTGGATACATGAAATTATCTTAGGCTTTTGTCAACAAATACTCCCACCCATGGAACTTAATTAAATCAAGAAGTTCTAGGAACTTAGCTTGTTTAACCCAATTCAAATCAATTCTGTGACCAGCTACATACCTCCCTGCTTGTGACTCAAGTTCAGCTTGATCAGCGATCTCCTCTTCTTCCTCCTTCTCCGATTCTTCTTTGTCGGAATTCCCTATCTCCTCAACGAAATCCACAACTTCCTTAATGTGCTCTTCAACTGTCTTCCTTTGTCCTTTCTTCTCTTTCCATTCTTTTAATTTTTTGATGAGTTGTTCATAGGTTAGGTTTTCGGTTGCAGCGGGTTTTGGATTTTGCATGTTGTCTGAAGGAAGGGGTACTGATTGTGTTTCGGTGAAGGTGACAATTGGAAGTGATGAAACTTCTTCTTGTTTTGTGGGATGATTGTTTTGTGAGTTTTCGGAGGAGCTAAGAGAGGTAATTATGGCCATTGTTTTCTTTTATAGGGTTTTAGAAGAGTGTAGAGCTTTTTCACAGTGGTGTAAATTTGATTTGACTGTGATGATGTAAGGTGGTTGAGAAAGGCTTTTTATATTAAATGAAGCGGTGTGAGGGATTTAAGGGGTTTTATTGTGCAGTCATTAATTTCAACTAATTTTTCCGAAATTAAATTATGCATGATGAATTTACCAAAATTATTTTCTTTCCAAATTCATTTAATTTAAAAAAAAAAAACTTTCTAAAAATAAAACACGCAATTGGAACACGCTTTCTACACACATGCAGTGTACATTACTACACTACTACAAAATTGACCAAAGAGACCTGTCCAAAAAGGCCAAAGAGACTGCCTTAGAGGCGGTCTCTAGCTAAGCGGTCTCTTTGGCAAAGAGACTGCTTTATTTGGGACGGTCTCTAGAATGAAAAAACTTAGACCGCCTATCTAGGATAGGCAGTCTCATTTTTTAGAAAACTGAGACCGCCTATCTAAGATAGGCAGTCTCTTTTGTCATAAAAATTGAGACCGCTTATTTAACTAAACAGGTTTCTTTGACCACATTTAAAATAAAATAAAAATTACTCGTATTTAATTCATCACTACGTACTACTTACTGTATCTAATTATTTTAAATTTTATTTTACCTTAATAAATACAAATTACAAAATAATTCTTAAATTTCATATAACACAAAAGTACAAACATAATACAAATAATGAAATATGAAGAAAATCGAATACAAGTCTCGAAAAAAAAAATCGAATACAAAAAATACTTTGTAAATGATAACTTCAACTCTTCAAGCTTCAAAAATCTTCAATTACAAACTTCTTCACTTCAAACTTGTAGATCTTTACCAACAACCTCTAATACAAACAAGCAAAAACGGAAAAATAAATAAATAGAAATTAACCTCTTGAAAAATAAATCAAAAAAAGTTATAACAGAATTATATATAAATTAAAAAAGAAAAAAAAAACGAGAATTTCACAAAAAAAATAACAAAGTAAATAAAAAAAAGAATTTATACTATATAAAAAAACGAAGAGAGTTCTAAAATACTAATAAAGTACGAGATCTAAAATAAAGTTTGTTTTAAATTATGATTAAAAACAATATTCAAGCAAAGAATCCCCACTTGATACTCGCAACTATTATTAGAGAGAAATTAATGATAAGACTAAAAACGAAATCCAATTATCAACTAATGATGTAAAATCTAGCAGCATAATGTAAACAAATATCATAATAAAATTTAAAATAAAAGGCGAAAAAACTGAAAAAAAAATGTTAGTATAGATCTTGAAATGGCATGAAAATTCAAGAACACTTATCTACACGGAATATTAAAAAGAAAAAGATGAGGAACTAACCTTCTTTGTGGCCCTGCATGCTCGATCTAATCGAGAAATCAAAATTCCAATAGTAACAGAAGAGAGAACAAATTCAAACCGAATTAAAGAAATCGAGTATTTGAACAAAATCACACCGAAGTGAATATATTATTTTTGAACAAAACCAAATCGAGGATATTGAGTTTTCGAGCAAAATTTAAACTGATTTGAACATATTCAAACTAAATAAATAGATGGAGGAAATTATAAATGGAGGAAATTAGCAGATAGCAAATGGAGGAAACTAAATTAGCAAGGAGGAAGAAGGGAGGAGAGAGAAAGGAAAAGAAAAAGAAGAAGGGAGGAAATTAGCAGAAGGAGGCGCATAAATAGAAGTGGGCGATTAGGGTTTCATTTATTTATATTTTGTATATAAGGGATACTTGTTAAGTGGTATAACGGATCTCTCCCAATAAATTACCATTTTTTTCTTTTTAAAAAAAGAGAGACCGCTTTTCTTAAACAATGGGTCTCTGACTATTTTTATCGAAATTTTTTTTTAAAAAAAGCAAGAGACATGTTATCTTATATAACTAGTCTTTTGAATATTTTTACCCTCAAATAATTAAAGTTTGAGACCCGTTTTTAACAATAAATGGTCTCTTGGATCAAAGAGACCCGGTATGTAGATAACAGGTCTTTTATATTGGGTCTCTTTAGCCAGTTTTGTAGTAGTGCTACTAGCAAATTTAATTGAGCTTTTAATGAACTAACCTCCAGTGATTAACAACGGTGACACTTCAGCTATGTTTAGCACACCAAGATTGTACTAAATGCTTTTTTTGCTCTATTTACATTATTTTTTACTTTGCCATATCTTGGAACTTCAGAAGCAATCAATTCAGCTTGATCATCCCAAGTTCCAGTCTCAATTTCTCAAATCTTTCTTTGTTCAAGGGTTTGGTCAAAATATCTGCAAGTTGATATTCCGTATTACAAAATTTCAATTTAATATTCCCTTGTTCCACATTATCTTTTAGAAAGTGATGCCTAATGTGGATGTGTTTTACTTTAGAGTGTTGAACTGGATCCTTAGAAATACATATAGCACTTGTGTTATCACAGTAAATAGGCACACACTCAAAAATAAGATTAAAATCTCTAACCTGTTGCTTTATCCAGAGTACTTGTGAACAACATGCTGCTGCTGCCACGTACTCAGCTTTAGTTATAGATAATGCAATTGTGTTTTGCTTCTTGAAACCCTAGGAAACTAAACAAGGTCCTAAAAACAGTACCATACCTGAAGTGCTTTTTCTATTAACCAAATCACCTGCATAGTCAGCATCATTAGAGTCATTTAAATCAAATGAGTCACTTCTAGGATAGAAGAGACACAAGTCATCAGTTCCTTTCAAGTATCTAAGGATTCTCTTTACTGCTTTCAGGTGAGACTCCTTTGGGTTTGCTTGGAACCTGGCACACAAACCTACACTGAAAGATATGTCAGGTCTACTAGCTGTTAGGTTAAGTAGAGATCCTATCCTACCTCGATACATAGGTTGATCAATACAAGTTCTAGTTGGATCTTCATCTAATCTAGTTGCTAAACCCATTGGAGTATCATTGGTCTTAGCATTTTCAAGCTTGTATTTCTTGATCAGTTCCTTGATATAATTTTGTTGATGGATCATGATTCCTTATTCAGTTTGCTTGATTTGAAATCTGAGGAAGAAATTTAATTCTTCCATCATGCTCATTTCAATCTCTCCATTCATAAGGTCAGCAAAAATACTTGCACAAAGATTCATTAGTTGCACCAAATAAAATATCATCAACATAAATTTGTACAACTAGGATATCAGTTCCATTTAATTTCAAAAATAAAGTTTTATCAATTTTGCCTCGTTTAAAATCATTTTGCAAAAGGAAATTTGATAACCTTACATACCATGCAATAGGAGCTTGCTTCAACCCATAAAGAGCTTTGTCAAGCTTATAGACATGGTTTGGGAACTCCTGACATCCAAATCCAGGTGGTTGTTCCACATAGACCTCTTCATTTAGAAATCCATTTAAAAATGCACATTTAACATCCATCTAGAACAACGTGAATCCCATATAAGCAGCAAAAGCAATAAGTAAATGAATAGCCACTAACCTGGCTACTGAAGCAAATGTTTCTTCATAGTCTATTCCTTCTTGTTGATTGAAACCTTGTACAACAAGTCTTGCTCTGTTTCAGACAATAATCCCATGCTCATTTAGCTTATTTCTGAACACCCACTTTAAACCTATAGTCTTCTTATTCTTGGGTCTAGGTTCTAGATCCAGACTTTATTTCTTTCAAACTCATTTAGTTCAGCTTGCATAGCATTAATCCAGTCTGCGTTAGTCAAAGCTTCAACATAGTTCTTAGGTTCCATAGAAGAGAGAAATGCATAGAATGCACAGAAGTTTCTAAGCTGAGATCTGGTCTGAGTTCCTTTTGTAATATCACTCATGATTGCATCTACATGATGTGATTTCTGATATTTCCATTGCTTAGGTGTAAAGTCCTTTATTGGATACAATCTTTCCTGATCATTGTAGACTGGTTTTTCTGTAGGAACTCGTTCTTGAGCCTCAGTTGGAACTTCAACAGGATCTTCATCATTCTGATTTTGATTATGTTCTTGAGGAGGAGTTCCTGGTGCATTCTCCATTTCTTGATCTTCATTTGCTTCAGGATTCGTTTGCTCAGCAATTTTAACTTGTTGCTTTTGCAATGATGTTGATTCTTCTTCTGGATCTGTCTTGCGTACAAGTCCAATTTCAAAAGCATCATCACAATCCTGTACATCATTCAATTGTTCAGTTTCATCAAATATGATATGTACAGATTCCTCAACACACATTGTCCTTTTATTATAAACTCTATATGCTTTACTATTAGAGGCATATCCTAAGAATACTGCCTCATCACTACGTTCATCAAACTTTCCTAAGTTTCTTTTACCATTATTATGAACAAAGCATTTATAACCAAAAATTCTGAAGTAAGAAATATTAGGCTTTCTCCCTTTGATTAGCTCATAAGGAGTTTTGTTGGTGATGACTCTAACTGATACTCTATTAAGAATATAGAATGCTGTATTCACTGCTTCTTCCCAGAAGTTCCTAGGCAAACCACTTGAGATCAGCATTGTTCTAACCATGTCTTCAAGGCTTATGTTCTTGCGTTCCACCACTCCATTTTTTTGTGGGGTCCTTGGGGCAGAGAAGTTATGATCTATACCATGCTCAGTGCAAAATTCATCAAATTTTGATTTTTCAAATTCAGTTCCATGATCTAATCTGAGGTGAATCAGTGGATTACCTGTTCTTCTCTGTTCTTTCTTTACAAAAGCTACAAATTCATCAAACGTTTCATCTTTACTAACAAGATAGAAAACCCAAGTAAACCTTGAAAAGTCATCAACAATAACCATAACATATCTCTTACTACTTCTTCTTTGGATTCTCATAGGACCACATAGATCCATATGAACAAGTTCCAAAGGTCTTTTGGTGCTTACCATTTTCTTAGACTTAAAAGAAATTCGAGTCTGTTTTCCTCTAACACAAGCATCACACACTTTGTCATACAGGAACTTAATGCAAGGAAGTCCTTCCACTAGTTCCTTATATCTCAATTTATCAAGTAAAGTAAAGCTTGCATGGACAAATCTCTTGTGCCATAATAGAGGATCATTCTCAATGACACTAAGACAAGTTAAACTGCTATTAGGAACCTCGTTAAGATCCACAACATATGTGTTCCCTTTACGAGTTCCTTCTAAAATAATGTTCCTAGTGTCATTGTGAATGATCTGCACTTAATTATTAGAAGTAAACCTTACAGAGTTACCTTTGTCACAAAATTGTGAAATACTTAACAAGTTGTGCTTGAGGCCCTCGACCAAAAATACATTATCAATTGCATGGGAACTTGACCTTCCTACTTTGCCAATAGCAACTATATCTTCTGTCATGTTATCACCAAAGGTCACAGATTCCCCATAGTAGGCATCCAGTGAGAGAAATCTAGACTTGTCTCCAGTCATGTGCTTAGAACAACCACTGTCGAGGTACCAACTGTTGTTCCCCCTCACTGGAACCTGCATGAGAAATCAAATGTTAGTTTCAGGAACCCAGGTTTCCTTGGGTTCTTGTGTAACAGCAGCAGGTTCATCATTCTTCTTGATCCAAATCTGTTCTACATGTTTTTCATTATTCTGTGTACTCTTTTCTTTCTTAGGACACTTAACCTGTTTGTGTCCAGTATTGCCACAGAAATAACAAACAATAATACTAGGCAGGTCAACATACTACTTTTCCTTTTGGAACTTCTTTTTGAAACCCAAACCTTCTGTTCTTTTAGTTTGAGCTTTGGTGATCCAATCTGGAACTCTGTATCCTACAGGTTGTTTACCTTTCCTGGATTTCTCAAGTTCCCCCTCAAGTCTTGCCTTATCCGCTTTTATATCTTCCAAATCAGATTTTAGTTTTTCAAAATTCGGATATTGAGCAAGTGGAGGAACTTCAGAATCAGGAGTATCAAGACAGAGTTTTATCAAGGATAGTTCCACATTTAACATTATGTTATCATGTTTCAACCTGTCTATAGTTTCTTTCAAGTAATTATTATCATCAAACAGACTAAAGAATCTATATATTGAATATTTAATTTCATATTATCAACCCACTCACTGTTTTCTTTAAAATCTACCAAAGCTTCATCACTTTGTTGTTTAACTCTATGCTATTCTTTTAATTCTTCATGAATTTCTAAAACAAAAAATATTATGTTTTCTTTAGAGAAATGTCTAAGTTCTTTTTGAGAAAACCATACCTCATATTCTAATTCCTTCAGTTTTGCTTTTTCATCAATTTTTTCCATCAAGCATAGATGCGCAGTTTTCTCTGACGGTTGATCTTCCTCTTCTTCTGAATCTGAATCTCCCCAAGCAGCCAGCATGGCTTTCTTCACATTGTCCTTGGTGAAGTACGGCTTATAGACTCTTGATTCTTTATATTGCTCCTTGCCCTTTGACTTTCCTTTCTCACCATCTGATAGTGGACAATCTTTGATGAAATGGTCTTTAGATCCACATTTGAAACAAGTTGTGTTTCTGGAACTTGCATACTTCTTGTTCCTATCAAAGTTCTTGTAGTTCATCATCCTTTTGAACTTTCTAACTAGCATTGCCATTTCTTCCTCATTAGCTTCCGATTCCTCTGAGTCTTGAGCCTTAAGAGCAAGACTCTTGTTCTTGGAACTTTCAGTATTGGAACTCAGGTGAAGTTCATGAGTCATCAATGATCCAGCTAGTTGTTCCATGTTAAACTTCGTGAAGTCCTTGGCTTCTTGTATGGCAGTAACTTTGGATCTCCATCGCTCATCTTGTGGTAGGCTCCTTAAGATCTTTCTTGGCTGTTCATTAATAGGAATGTGGGTGCCAAGGCAATTCAATTCATTACTAATATCATTGAACCTAGTAAATATTTCCTCTATAAATTCCTTTGATTGCATTTCAAACCTTTCATATCTAGACATTAATAAATCAATCTTAGAACGTTTTACCTCATTAGTACCTTCATGAGTTACCTCTAGTAGATCCCAAATCTGTTTAGCAGACTTGCATCCCATGATACGATTATCTTCATGAGGTCCAAGTCCACAGTGCAAATACTTTATAGCTAAAGCATTCAATTCAACTTTCTGATAATCTTCCTTATCATAATCAGAAATAAGTTTAGGAACTACCTCGTTCTTATCATTGGTTGCAGTTATTTCTAAATCACCGGTTTCAATAACACGCCAAACCTTGTAATTTTCAGCCTTGATAAAGATCTCCATCATGTTCTTCCAGTAGGTGTAAAACTTACCGTTGAACATGGGTGGACGTTGGGTGGAATACCCTTCTTCAAGTTTCTCCTTGTAATTCATCTCTCAAGGAACTTACTAAGAAAAGTTATTTGCTTACACGTGAGAACCTTGCTCTGATACCAATTGTTAGTTGAGACGATTAATACAAGAAGGTGAATTGTATTGAGTTCCTAATTACTACTTTTTGCGGAATAATAAACAATGCATATAGGAACTTGCTAGAACACACAGATTTTACGAGGAAACCATCCAGGGCCCAACTAGGAGTAAAACCTCGACCCTACCGTAGGGATTTCATACACACAAACTCCACTATAATAGGGAAAACACCAAGTTACAACCTATTAGACACGAACCTTTATTTTCACAAGATCCTCACTGGACTTGCTATTTGAGAGGACCCTATCCTACCCAATCTAAGTACCACACTTAGATTCACTCGTACCACCAAAGTACTACACATACTGCCAAAGTACAAACTACTTGCACCACCTAAGTACAGAACTCTCAGCCTCACCTCGAAGCTTACAAAACTGTGTGTAAAGAAAACAATAAACTCACCCAAATAACCCAACCCAATTCAAGTGAACGACACCTAGTATGATAGGTAAGCAATGCACGAAATCCGAAACTAATATGACAAGTTAGAAGTTTGGTAAACTTACTCAATTATAGCACTGTGATTTCTCCACGCATAAACTCACAAAAACCTAAAACCATTTTTCTCTCAACTATTTATACAAGTATCACTCATATAGAAAGTAGGTTTTCTAAAAGATAAATAAGTTAACTTAACTTATCTTTAAACACGATTTTATGTAAATCAAGTGGAATAAAATCTTTTCCGGAAAATAATATTAAAAAGATATTTGTTAAAAAGATTTATCTTTTTAACAAACTGATTTAAAGAAAATAATCTTTTTGGAAAATCTTTTCTTAAAATCTATCTTTTATATTTCTCCATATTTATTTTATTTACCAAGCCAACTTGTCACGCTTCTAATAAATTTCGTGCAATAACCTACTTATCATTTTAACAATAATCTAGAAGATAAAAACTTTAACTAAATATGATTGTTGCGCCGTACTTTTAATCAGGTAGATTACTTGAGCTCCAAGCTTATTGAGTTCCACCAAAGAACTTAAGCTTGCTGTCTTCAAGTTCCTGTAAGGGAACGTTCCTGTTAGGGAACTCAGTTCTTGTTGGGGAACTAATTCTTGTTAGAGAACTCTTCTTCTGATTTGTTTAACTCCTGCAATAAAGATCTTTTCATGTCTTCTTAGTTCCAGCTACATCTTCCATCACCACGATTAACTTCACCTAAACTAATCAAACACTTGAAAACCTTTATTAGTTGAGTTTTCTTTAGGTTAAGTTACTCAGCATCAAAACCTTTATGCTTCAACACAATGTAATAATCATTGTTGGTCATTAGGAGGTAGAAATAGAGTGCGGCACATGGAGTAGGTTGGCAGATGTGGTTTCTGCCAATAGTGGGACATGGTAGTGTATGCGGTTGCCACCAATGATGGAGGCGGCTTTCGCAGTTGCCACTGTCGATGGGAGGCACAAGGTTACATAAAGATTATAAAAAAAACTGAGAAAAGAAAAAAAAAATCTATATGTGTGTGTTTGGGGAAGCATACAAAATTTGTGTATATTCTGTCGGTGGGTTTAATTTTCTAACCCAAGATCTCACCTAAGCTATGATATCATGTCAGGTGACCAACTCAAACAAAATAACATTGGAGTGTATATTTCTATTAAAAAAAATTAAAAAATAAATAAATAAATTGTATACTTTTCGGGGCCCTTACGAATTACTGCTTATGAATTTGATGTTATATTATACCTTGCACTCTTGCAGAACGCACATAATATACTAATATTCCTCGTGGCTTGTCATATAAATTATCCTTATGGATCTTAGATCTATCGTGTCATGTAAGACCGACGTACTGTACTACACATGAATATTTAATATTCACTCGATGGAGGAACGCACGATAGGATTCAATGTCAACAACATACAACTAGGGTTTAATTACTAACAAGCTAAACTCCAGTTTTTTATTTTTTTTATTTGAAAGAATACTCCATTCAAAATATGCATATTTCTCGAGTGTTGAAAAGTTACGGGATATTAGATATATTTGTAGTATAAACATAGATATTTTATTCTTTTCCTAAATGAATATAGTGTGATATTTATGAAAATTAAAAGGTAATCAGTACAATTTTTTTAAAAAAAAAAAATATTAGAGGATGTATATGTTTTCAAGTTTATTTGGTTGATAGTTTTTTTTGCATGTATATATGTCAACATGGTATTTCAATAATTAATATCACTAATTATCGATAAGTAAAAATATTAAAGTTAGTATGAATATGTATATTAAAATGGTTTTAATATGATCCATGCGGCAATGTTTTATCTAGGGACGAAAATAGGTTTAAAACCTGACCCAGATCCATGGACCACCTAGACCCATTTTTAAGGATCAGAGTCCAAAAAATCTAAACCGAATAAGTTTGGTCTAGATTTTAATTGGAGACCCATATCCGGTCCACAGGCCTAGACCCCCTTATACTCAATGCTTAATGTTCTATGTTGTAATAAGTGCATGGTTGAGATTTGAACTTATATCATGACCAGTGTTTCATGTTGGCTTTTGATACTATAATCTAATAATTGATCGAAACCTATAAGATTGGTTTATGTACTTTGCCACACCCCGAAATCCGTTAGGCTTGAAGTGTGGATCGGATGCGACATGTGCCTCGTTGTAGCACGAAATATTCCACTTTAAAGAAGAGTAGATGAGATTTTAACTCGTGAACTTCTTGGTTTTTTGTCACTTTGATTCTTATACCATGTTAAATTAAAGGATTACCTTAGTCAAAAGATTAAAATGTTGGTTGAAGCACAATCTATACTCTATCGCAATGATTAGTGCATGAGTTTTTAAGTTGAAAAGATCATGTCATTAATTATTAGGATAAGGAAATATAAAAAAAAAACCATAATAAATCCTTACCAAATAAACTTTAATCTGAAATGGATGAATACTGCTAATTATTTCATACAACAATATTAATCTCGTGTATTATAATGATAAATTATTGAGTCTATTCGCTAATTTAACAAATAATTGCAAGAGTATAATATGCTAGCTATTGATGTTTAAATATCCCTCCCGCACGGAACAGTAATATTTAACTTATCCTTAGTTCCTTACAGATTTGTCATATATGACTAGCCATGAATATTTAACATTCCTCATGAAACGCAAAGTATGATTACAAAGTAAAAATTGTTAGGTGGAGACTAATTAAATTCAATATATTGTTTTGTATAAATAGGGTATAGATATATGTAGCGTTAAAGATAATAATAAGTACTTCGTATTTGATATCTGTTTTTTATATATTCATCATATATAATTAAATAAGATTAATTAAATAATATAAAAGTCAAAATATTACATGTACTGCATATTATGAAATGGATAAAGTATTTATTTTCCTTTTCTAGATCTTAATATCATTTGGGGAGGATCATATGCTAGCCAGGTACTATAAAGGGTTGTGTGAGGAGATAGTAAGAAGTACAACAAAAGCATAACCGCATAAGTTCATTAAGAAAAAGATAAAATATTAAGTATCAAGTTTAAGCAAGTAGTGTAGAAAATGGTGAGGGTCTAAGCTAACTTAATGGCTGCTCCCGTTGTTTTAGCAATGATGTTCCTGCTTAGTACTACAACAGGTACGTGCCTTCTTTTCTTCGATTTTGAACATATTCTTTTAATTGACTCAACCAACTAACGCATTATGCAAATTCCATAGTTAAACTCCAAAATCATCCAAATTATATTCCATAGTTTAAACTCTAATTTTCATACTCTAAATTATACATATATGAATTACATAATGCAGCTACGGTGGTTGAAAAAAATGGCAACAAATTCTGAAGAAAGGCCTGTGATGGTAGTCGAAGAAGTAGTGGTGATGGTTGAACAACCAAAAAAACAATGACAATAATGGAAACCGAAAAACAAAGATGATGTTTATGCAACCAAATAGCGGTGGATTAGATGCACAGATTATTAAGGAAGTTACAGCAAGTAATACCGTGGAAGCTATAACAAAATGCGGATCAAAAGGCGATTTGTGTAGTTGGCTTTGGAAGTGTTGTACCGGACTCACTTGTGTTTCAGGTTGGGAAATTAACACTTGCGAGTAACCATCAATAATTAAGGTCCCTCAGCTCGAGCACTGGACTTGTTCTTGTTCTTAAATTATGCATTATGTCATTTGCTTACTTCCAAAGCCTTTAATTAGTTTAATATAAGCTATATGTAATATACGCTTGTGTGTTTGGCTATTCATCATCATGAATAATGTTTACCTATATTATGCATGTATTATGATGGATTGATGGATCATAATAAATGTGACAATGATCAGTACTACGTTGTGATAAAATATCACCAGCATTATATATTACGTTGTCATGTCATTAATTCACAATCAATTAATCCAACCAATCAGAATTTATTATGTATAAAATATGAAATAAAACTAAGTAAAAGTGGAATACATTTAATATGTATATTTTGTTATATTGAATTTCCAATCCTAGACTTGTCATTTCAAATTCTAACTAGTCTTCTGTCCCGTGCAATGCACGGTTTATTTATAAGAATACAATATAAATAATTATTTTTTAATATTTATATATTGGAAAATAAATAATTTATAGAGGAGAAGAAGAGATGGAAATTAAATGTAATTATAGAAGAAATTAAATTGGGGAAAAGTGAACAAAACAACATTCATACATGTATTGAATTTTTTTTTTTTTAAATATGAGAAAGGGGATTAAAAAAAGAAAGATTAAATGAGGAGACATGTGGCATTGGAGAAAAAAATAAAATTTACATGTGGCAATATAGGGATGATGGTTTGTGTTTTTAAATACTAAAGTATAGATATTCAACAAAAAAAAAAAAAAAAAAGCCCAACTCTTTTTCTCTCCTATTGTCGTACAAAAGTTTTAATCCTCCTCCCCAAGTTTTCCTCTCTCTTAGGGTTCTTCACCATTGAAGCATACACAAGTTCTCTCGCCCCTCCTCCGATCCATTGAAGTGAGCTTGAGATTTCTTGCTCAACGATAGAGTGTACCTTATTTAATAAAGCTAAAATTTGATCGACCAATTTCTGAAATTTGCTCGACCAATTTCTGAAATTTGCAGCAGGTCTTCAAATTCTCCATTAAAGCGGCGCGCGAGCTTTCTCTCTCCTCCATTGAACCCCCATTGCAACTTGATACCAACATTGCAGCAAGCAAAGCAAATTTGGGGATTTAAGATTGAGGAGGAGAAAGAAAAAATTGGAGAAGAGGAAGAAACTTTGGGAATTTATGATTGAGCAGAGGAAGAGATTAAATTTTTGGAATTGAAGATTGTGGAGGAGAGAGAAAGAAAATTTGTGTGAGTTAAAAGTGTAATTTCATTTGCTTAATTCAAAATTTCACTCATTTCCAAACATAGTTTAGAATTTGAAATTCTGGAAATGAAATTCCGATATTTCCCAAACACCCAATATTGAAATTGATATCAAGATTTCAAATCCTGAAATTCAATTCCAACATTTGAAATAAATATCATGTTTCCAAACACAACCTTAAAGTCATTGTATCCATTCATCTCCAGTTAAAAAAATAAACAAAAAATAAAAATAAATAAATCCTCTCTTTTGATGCAAATAAAACAAAAAATCCTCTTAATTTGTTCCCTGAAAACTTAAACTTTGGAACACAAATTATAATAAATTCTTTCAAAAAAAATTACAGATACAAAAATTCAAATAGGAAAGAAATTATGAAGATTAAACACAAATCTTTCAAAACTATACAACGTCACATGAAACCCCTCAATAATCAAGAAATTAAGTACTCGTAAATATTTCCTCAGGAAAAAAGTACTCGTACATATTATATACTCCCTCCATCCCCAAATGATAGTCTCTTTGGACAAATTAAGTCCCAAAATGTTTACCCCATTTGCTTTTTCCAACAACCATTAACATTAATTTTTTACCAAAATTCCCTCCAATTTACAACAACATTTGTGCAAATTTAAATTTTCCATGTAAATTTTATTTTCACATGTACTTTTATTACTTTTTCTTTCCACTATTTTTGCATACCCAATGATAATTTACTTTTTAAATATACGTTTACTATTCTTATTTGTGTTTATTAATTATTGTGAAAAATGCCTATAATAGAGGACGGAGGGAGTATATAAAAAAAAATGATAAACAAATTATATACAAAGTGTGTGAAATCGGAAAATTTTATTCTGAGTTGAAACATAAAAGATTGAAGGGGATAACTGATTTTTATAGAATTCATGTAATACTAGTAAGATTCATTTAGGAGAAATTACATATTGGAGTGATTACCAAGAGATTTAAGCGTTTATTTGGGAGCGAATATCAAGGAATCATATCATTTATTTTTTCAGAGAAATCGTCAAACTGCATAGAGCCTTTAATTTTGTTATTATAAAATTTCGAGACCCTGATTTTAACAAAAGTTGAGCCTAATAATTTTGGGCCTAGGGCGGTTGCCACAGTAGCCCTGCCTTTGCTATGGGCCTGAGTCTAAACAAGCTTTATTTGAGGAGATAGAGTTTGTCATGTTGAAGAGGAAAAATGATGGAGAAAATTTTAAAAATTGAATGTATGTTGTGAAATAAAGGAATATAAGAGAGATTGGGAGAGAATCGATCAGTTTATTACTATTCCATATGATGGTATATATATATATATATATATATATATATATATATATATATATATATATATATATATATATATATATATATATATAGGGTTTGTTTGGATAAGAATTTAAATTCTACAGCTATCTAGAACATTCTGAAAACACAGAGGATAATAGATATTCACACAATTTTTATAACAATCCCCCATGGATGTCCATTATCAAAGATTGTGCCTCGTTAAAACCTTAAAAGAAAAACCCCGTGGGATAAAAACTTAATTAAGGAAAAAGAGTACAACATTTTTCGTAATACGCTTGCTATGCTGCCTTATTAAAAACCTTACCAGGAAAACCCAATGTGGGACAAACCATGATCAAGGAGAAAAGAGTGCGGTGCGTATTTTCTTCCCCTAATGAATACAACGTATTAACGTGAAAGCTTCTAGTGCAATAAATCCAACGCGATATGGTTGGGTAACATCTTCTATGTAGCAGAACATCATTTCTTGATAATTGATACTTTCAAATTGAACTTGAATATTCAAATCTTTACATGGACTTATTGAGGCGTCTTCGTTTCTTTATACTTGTGGAAATAATACAAGTGCTTACCACAATTTCATTCGATAGTTTTGTTTCGAATTATCATAACAATTAGATGTATGCCTTCTATCTTCTGGAGGTCATATATACCAAAATGATGATCAATAATTGATCACATTATCAAAACATAATTTCATGGCAACACTTGATATCATCATATATATTTCATTTTTTGGTATTTTATGAATTAAGAAATTAAACTAATTACATATTTTGTTCATGGCTCTTCTGGACCATAAGAATATTATTCTCACTTAATGGTATCTCAACTTCATTCTTTAATTAGATATTTCATGTTTTATATGAGAGTTCGCCAATGAATACATAGACTTGTTGAATCTCACATACTCAAACTTCAGGTTGAGATATCGATGATGTAGCCATATTGACTTTTCAAGAATTTGATAATAATTGCAATATTCAAGATATAAAATATGTAGGGCTGGGTATTTAAATACGTCGTATATAAGTTATTCGGGAACTCTTCTTACATGAATCATAATAAGCTATTATTAGAACGTCGTCATCAATAATTTCATCACTAGTGTAAGCCCATTGGAATATAAATATTTCGTTGTAAGTTCCCATCAATGTTGTATATACACCTTATTATACATTGGACATACATTCACACACACCACAATTATTATATAGAAACTAGCTAGTGCATGCAATATATATGAGATATAGGAATCATGATAAGATATTGAACAAAATATACACTGAGTAATGCATCTAACAACTTCCTAGACATGCAATAAGCAATCCATTAACCTATGACTCACGCATGCACAATAAGACTCAAATTAATGCAAGACACTGTACAGTGCGGATTTAAAAATCCATATTTCATTGGACTTCTGGTTCATGATAACTTTTGATGATTATCATATCACTATGTCGACATCATAATGGATATATGTTTTAGATCCCTTATTCAATAGTTCATTCTATTATGCATATACAAATTAGTCATTGGTTCCATTGTGTACCGGTATCTGTTGGCGTCGTTCAAAGTGCGCCTACGTTAAATCATGTGTGAATATGCTTGGCACTCATAGGAAGTGGGAATTGACATATATGATTAGGGACAAGGAAAGTAGGGAGCCGCCAACAAGTTTTTTAGGAACTTGTAAACCGTTTACGAATCATAAAAGACAACCACGATAAAGGGACAACGAAAGGAAACAACGATTGACCTGTGAAGGTTACACCCCTTTCATAATCCATGTGATTACTAACTCCATATGGTTCGGAACCACGAAAGGAGGATCAGGGATGATGGTATGAAGTGAGTCATGGAGTCACATTCGCCGGTATTGGCCTGTACTCGATTCTTATAGTGAAAAGTAATTCTTGATATCTCAAAGGCATACAAACAAAGATTCAATTTTCTCCAAACTATTATTAAGCTAAGTTGGTTTAATGTTAATACAACGTATAATTATAAAATATCATGATCACTTGATTTAATAACAAGATTAAAAAGAATCCTTAACCGATTGTCCAAATTATCTTAATAGGCGTGATTTTCAATTACATATTCCCTTTAAACATGTAATATGGTGATCATAATAACAATTAAATAAACATTAATATTGGAAGAAATTTAACAATAAATTGTTAGGAAAATCAAATATAATAATCCTATCACGATGCTAGCAATATAAAATTAATAAGTGATTAATTACTCACTTTCTGCGTTTCCTTGAATTTCTACATCGTGAACAAATTGTTAGTAACTTCAATTAAAATATAAATCAAATTGAAATTAAATTAAATTAAATAAAAAGTAGAGATGATTTGGTCCAAACCCTCAATTAATTATACCTTTCACGCCTTGGTTTCAGTATAGAACTTCGGGTATTGTATGGACTCTTTGGAGTGCTTAGGGGAAGTAAATTGGAAGAATAGGGAGGCTAGTGTTTAGGATAAAGAGGGAGAAGAGAATGATTTTATGATCAAAATTATTGATGATTGAAAAAGGGGATATATGACCACTATTTATAAGGAAAAAGAAGGGTCGAAGAATTAAGAAAAGATAAGAATTCGAATCGGAATAATACTCTTGCGATAGACAGCAGTTTTTGCGGTTTTTGTTTTTATCATATCTTTTGATCTAGAAATCGAAATAAAATAATTAATATGTCGTTGGAAAGATGTTGAAGTCTAATTTCTAACCCAATTAAATCAGATTAAAATATTATGTAGAAAAAAATATATGGCTGAAATAGTGGGACAATGTCAGTTTTGGATAGAGTTTGGTATTTCATTCATATCTTTTCCGTTATAGCTCGGAATTGATATTAAAATATATCATTGAAAAGATAATTTCAAGGGCTATCCAACCATATAAGATTTGGATAAAACTATGAGGCAAAAAAATAATATCTGTCTATATTTGAACGTCTTTCAATTCGAATAGATTTAGGATTTTCAAAAAGAAAAGTTTTATTCAATTTCAAACACTTTAATCTTATCTTTTCAAAAAGGATAATTAAGATATTTTAGAAACTTATAGAAACTTCCAATTAATCTTTATTGGTTTAGGGATGGATTAAAGCTTTTGGACCCTCCACATGATCATTGGATCGTAGGTAAACTGGGCTTAGGTTCGGTTTGGGCTCAGTTTAATATTTTGGCCATAACTTATTCGTTATAACTTGGATTTAGGCTTATAATATATCGTTGGAAAGCTCTTTTCAAGACCCATCCAGATATTTAATCATTGGACCCAGATTATGGACCAAAATAAACTGGACTAAATGTTTTTATAAAAAGGGCACGGAATGAATGATTTTAAAGGACACGAAATGAATTATTTTTAGTTTAAAGGCACGAAAAGAGGAAAATAAGTTATGGTTTTGGGAAATGGGTTAGGAATTGGGTTGTTTTATGAAATGAAAATATGGATTTAAGCACTCCAAGATTAAATACTTAACCCGACCAATAATGGCGGTGAAAGGTTGTTCATCATCGGGTTTGGTTTTGGGGAGACATTTTTAGGTGACTACAGTATCATAAAGTTAATTTAATGTACATTTTTCATGCTATTTTATGATATCTGAATGCATTTTTCATTGGTACCATCATATCTTTTCTTACATAATAGGTCATCTATTATAGTAATTTAGATATCTATACCACCTTTCAATGGTATTTCTCACACTATGGTATTAATATATATACTATTATGAAATAATTCTCCTCACAAGATAATATTAACAAGATCACACAATATATTCTTTCCTATCATATAATAAGATATATTATATCTTAACATCCCCCTCAAGTTGGAGCATGGGGATCTCAAATGCCGAACTTTCCAAGTAGAAACACAAACTGAGCCATCCCCAACGCCTTTAAAAATATGTCCGCTAATTGCATCTTAGTAGGAACATACGAAGGAGAAATCATTCCATCTTATATCGCGTCTCTCACAATATGCATATCAACTTTAATATGTTTTCTTCTCTCATGGAACACGGGATTTTAAGCAATGTACAAAGTTGACTAACTATCACAAAATAAATTCTTACCTTGCGAATGTTGTACCCCCAAATCTCGTAAAATTTGTTTCAACCATTTTAATTCATAAGTCACGGCCGCCATTGACCTATACTCTACTTCCGCAGATGATTTAGACACCGTAGGTTGCTTTTTAGTTTTCCATGACACCGGGGAAAAACCAAGCAACATAAACCACCTTGTCAACAACCTTCTCGCCAAAGGGCAACTCGCCTAATCAGATTCACGCCACCCTTCAAGACTCAATGCACTATCAGAACGAAGAAGTATCCCTTGACCTAGATTCTTCTTCAAATATCGAACTACACAAAGGGCAGCTTTCCAGTGTTCTTCTCTCGGACTCTGCATAAACTGAGACAATAAACAAACTGAATACACAAGATTTGGTCGAGTCACTGATAAATAAATTAGGCGGCCAACTGGCCTCATATACCTTTCTCGACATCCTCTAACATCTTTCCCTCCGCGAGGGCTAACTTGTGATTTTTTTTCCATCGGAAAGTCTTGATGAGTGTTGTTTATGGCACTCATAGGGTAGTCTTTTAGGATGTTTTCACCCTATTTTTCATGGTTTTCTTTTATCATTTTGGTCTTTTCTCCTTTAATTAGTTTCTCTATTTCTTCTTTCGTCGTGTTTTACTTTCCTTTATGTGGTTTTCTTTGTGTTTCCCTTTTATATTGCTCTTTTTCTCTTCTATTTTCTCTCTTTGGTTACTTTTGTAGGTGCTTAAGGAGTTGACTTTGCAAAGGAATCAAGAAGAGCAAAAAAGGCTAAGGAAAGGAGATTCAAGCCCCTTGGAGAGGGCTCGGAGAGGGCGCTCTGCATCTATTCATTGCCGCGGGCGCGAGTCCTGGGGCCGCGGGCTTGGATAATGTGCATCAAGTTGATGATTTTAGGCAGGAACTCTCCGCGCCCTAGCCGCGGGCGCGGAGAATCTGGAGAGATCGCTCCATTTGGAGAGACCACGACCCCCCTGTTTACTCTTGGAATAGGGTATCTGTCGCGTATTTAGCCGCGGGCGCTGGTGTCTTCTCCGCGGGCACGGGTCTTGCCCAGATTGCCCGCGAAGTTAATTTTGGGTTCCGTACCCATTTCTCCGCGCCCGCGGGATATTCTTGTAGAGGGCGCGTCCAATTAGTTTTTTTTCTTTGTCTATAAATACTCTTGTAAGTCCTTTTGAAGGCTAAATTTTAGATAATATTTCATTTGCTTTGTTTATTAGGGAGAGAAACTAGAGAGAATTTAGAGAGAAAGTAGAGATTGTAATTCTTGGATTTGATTTGTATTACAATATTGCTTCAATTAAGTTTGGATTTCTTCTTCATATTAATGAAAGTTTGTGAGATTTCTTTCCTTTGAATTTACTTCAATTGCAATTTTCTTTAATGCTTGAATTTTTTATTTTGATTTTGATTTAGTTTTGAGAATTTGTTGATTGATTGATTTTCTTTTAGATTTAGCTTGAAATGAATATGTTTGTGATTGAATTTGTTTTGTCTTTCAATTTCACCATGATTAGTGAGTAGATTAGTTGCTAGGGAGAAGGGGAAGCATGCTTGATTGATGATTTTTGCTAGTTGATGATCATTGATTGATTGAATCGTTGTAATTAAATTGGTTGACATAGTTGTGCATGTGATTAATTAGACTAGGAGTGATCAACCTATAAGATTAATCTAGATTGCATTGCAAATTTCAATGACATGAACCCTTGATTTGAGAATTGCTTTAATTGATTGAATTTTATTGTGATTCTCCTTGTTATCCATTCATAGTGAACCTAGCTTTGTTTACAGGAGATAACCTTTGAATTCCTTTTATTGCAACTATTGTTTGTCCCTTGTAATCCTTGTATCAATTGAGTGATCCATCAATTAGCATAATCATTGAGCTTGCATGTGGAACCTATATCCCTAGTATTTAGCATATTGATTGAATTCCTTAATTTGTCTTGATTCTTGATACTTTTGTTACCAACCTCAACCATTTATATTCTTAGATTTAGCTTGACAATAGACTATAGCATAGTTCCTACTCATTCCTTTGGGTTCAACCCTTGACTTACTACGTACTTCTATAAAGTTTTTTAAGTGTTTATAAATTTAGTTTGACCAAGGGAGAATTATATAATGACCTAGTTTTCCTCTTGTCAAGTCTGCAGGTTTAGCACCCAATAATTCGGTCTCTGAAATAATGTCAAGGGAATATTTCCGCTGACAACATAGAAACCATGCATGTTTTCTTCGGGCTACCTCAAGACCTAGGAAGTATTTCAACACTCCAAAATCTTTCATTGTAAAACAATTCCCCAAATATGCCTTGAATTTCAACAAAGCACTTTTATCATTCCTTGCAACGATCAAATCATCAACATAGATAAACACAATCAACTGCAAGTTATCTCTATGCAATGTTAACAAAGAACAATCTTCATAGGATTGTTTAAATCTATATTTCTTCAAAGATGCTGTCAATTTAGCAAACCAACATCAAGAATCCTGCTTTAGACCATACAACGATTTGTTCATCCTGCACACATAATCAGAATTGTTTTTATTGAAACCGGGAGGAATTTTCATGTGTATTTCTTCATCTAGGTCTCCAAGTAAGAAATTATTATGTACATCCATCTAATGTACCTCCCAATTTTTCACAGCTGCAACTACCAGAAATGTTCTAACTGTCGCTATTAGAGCTAAGGTCTAATTGTAATTTATATCTTTAACTTGATGATTGCCTAAAATTACCAATCTCGCGTTCAATCGCTGTAGATTTCCATGTTCATCTCGCTTCTCTATATACACCCACTTGCTTCCTAGAGCTTTCTTCGCAGGTGGAAGTTTCTCAAGGACCCACGTGCCTTGCTCTTCTAGAGCTCGAATCTCGGCGGCCATTGCATCTCTCCACCCTGCATGCTTCATAGCCTCTTTAAAATTTTAAGGCTCATGTCCTGTTGTTATAGCTGCAATGTACCTTTTATGTTTTTCAGAAAAACGTGAGCAATTAACAAAATGTGTGAGGGGATAAGGAGTAATTGAGGAAGATAATGTAGGTGTAGCCTTGTTGGATGGGCTGTTTTTCCGTTTTGTGTGAGTTACATAATCACGCAATTTTGTCGATGGTATTTTTGGTCGCTTCCCTTTGCCTAACTCCTCAACCTCACTGCCTTGCTCACGCACACTTGCAGCCCCTTCACCATCACGAGACTATTGCGGCTGTTGCACACACGCAACTTCTTCACACACACCAAGATGGTGCGCTTCACCCAGCTAATGCTGGCTGCCCAGACCGGCGCCTGCTAGCTTTCTAGCGGGTTGGACAATAGGAGTAGGGCTACGAGAAGACCCCTCTGCAGGTGGGTTGCGGTCTCCCCCTTCAGGCCATGGCCTAGCTGCGGAGTATTTTGTCCTCGGCTCATCTCTACCACGCACACCACTAACCCCATACAACCATTCATCATCACTGCCATAGCCATCCACTAGATGTTGTTGATTGTCCTTATATGTACTTTCACCCATCGGAGTAGTAAACGGGAAAATAGTTTTAAAAAAACGCACATCTCGAGATACAAAAATTTCTTCAGTTTTTAAATCAAACACTCTCCAACCTTTCTTCACAAATGGATTCCTCAAAAACACACACTTTCTACTTCGACTAGTAAATTTATCGCCCTTACTATTTTGATTATTGACGAGTGGAAAACTAGGTGGTTATCTAATCTTCCCTCGGTCAAACACAATTTATAAAATCCTAAACCAACCTAATACAAGTATAAGGTAAGTATAGGGTCGAACCCAAAGGAGTTAGTCGGTATTAACTATAGCCTAAGTCAAGCTATTTCGAAGATTTTAGTGAGAAAATGGTTGGTATTATGGTAGCAAAATTAGACTAATCAAGTAATTCAAGAAGCTAAATACTAGGGATATAGGTTCCACATGCTAGTTCAATAATCGTGCTAATTGATAATTTCTTCGTTTGATTCAAGCATTGCAAAGGACAAACAATAGTAGCAATGAAGAGAGTTCAAGAGCTATCTCCTAGAGGCCAAGCTAGGGGTCACTATGAATGGCTAATCAAGGAAATTCACAATCAAATCAATCAATTAAAGCAATTCTCAGATTGTTGGGTCATGTCATTAAGAATTACAATGCAATCTAGATTAATCTTATAGGTTGATCATTCCTAATCTAATTAATCACATGCAAAACTATGTCAACCAATTTAATTGCAACAATTCAATCAATTAAAGATCATCAACTAGCACAAATTATCAATCAAGCATGCTTCCCCTTATCCCTAGCAACTAATCTACTCACTAATCATGGTGTAACTCAAGAACAAATCACTAGAATTAGCATTGATCATCATTCTAAATCAAAATCAAGAGAAAACAATTTCAACTACAATATCCAATTCAAATCCAAGCAATTCAAACAATCAAAGATGAAACTAAATCAATCAAGTAAAGAGATGAACTAGAAGAAGAAATTCTTACTAACATTAATGATTGAAAATGAAGAAATCCAAGCACAATTGATCCAATGTTGAAATACAAATCCAATACCAAGAACTTCTCTCTAACTTCTCTCTCTAAAACTAAGCTAATGAAAATTATCTAAAAGTTATCTTCAAAAAGGAATTACAAGTGTATTTATAGGCAAAGAAGGAAAACGGGATCCCCGCGCCCTCTCTAGTAAACCCGGCGCCCGCGAAAAAATTGGGATGGAACCCATAACAAACTCCGCGGGCTTTCTGGGCAACACCCGCGCTCGCGAGTCTTTTAGCCTGCGCCCGCGGCAAAAGCCTCCGTGCCCGCGGCAAAAGCGCGGCAAATCCCCTGCTCCCGGAGGGTGATTAGAGGGTCGCGGTCTCTCTGGTATGGAGCGGACTCTCCAGACTACCCGCGCCCACGGCCAGACCGCGGAGAGTTCCTGGTCGAAATTTGCCAATTTGGTAAATACGAGCCCGCGCCCGCGGCAGACTGGCAGGGCTTGATGCCCTCTCCAAGGCCTCTCCAAGCCCTCTCCAATGCCCTCTCTAAGCCCTCTCCAAGCCGATTACTTCCTCCTTGCTTAGTCAATATATCCCATCTTGATCCAATTGCAAAGACAAATCCTAGGTACCTACAAGAACAAACAACAAAAAGGAATAAAAGGGAAAAAGAACCAAATAAAAGGAAGACAAGAAGAAAACACGAAAAAATACAAGGAAAGAAAGAAATAAAGGAATTAAAGGAAAAAGGACCAAAAAATAAGATAAGAAAGCATAAAAAGGAGATGAAATCATCCTAAAAGACTACCCTATGAGTGCCATAAATGACACTCATCAAATTCCCCCAAGCTAGAATTTTGCTCGTCCCAAGCAAAACAAAGGCTAAAAGGGAAAAAGAAGGGCTTATTCAAAATAAGAAAAGAAAAAGAAATAGGTGAGAATATAAACTAACTCACTTTCGTAGGAATCACGGTCAATTTTAGCAACAAAATACAAGCCATTTAAACCTCTAGATTGCTCTAGCGGACGAGGGATGCTCTCGTAAAGGTTTCCTAGAGATAACCTATAACTCTTATTAAACAAACAAAAGAAGGAAAAATGAGGCAAAATACAAAAATAAAGAGCAAATAATGAAAAACAACAATGATTTCTTTAAAAATCTTTGTGAAATGGACTTTACAAAGTGACTATAGTTCAAATCAATAACAACTTTTCTAAAGTAAATAATGGTTTGCACGTTATAAGATACCTAAGGTTGATTGAAACATAAATATGCTAAGCATAGGAACTAGTTGTAACACTCCACTTTCTTCCCAAACGATATTACCAAGTTCCCCCTACTAATCTCATATCTCCCCTTAGTGAGCATCTCATAAGTTCCACAAAGGAACCGGAAAAAGATCAAATTTATGGCTACTCGACGTCTTGACTTCGCATCCCCTTTCCTTAGGCTATAACCCATGATTCCCTCCACCGATGAATGACTCAACCCCTGGGTCAAAAGATCTTCCTAAAGGTTGTAACGTAAGGCAATAAGGTTAAGGTAGGCTAAATTTAAAACTTGGTGGTTAACCTAAATTGTGAAGCAAAGATTGCGCATTTCTTTACACCATAAATAAGCAATCACCAAACAAAAATACCAACACCCCCAAGCTTATTCAAAGTTAAGATCACAAACATATACACAAAAAGCGTGAGAATGCTTTCCCCCCCCCCCCAAGCTTATATGGAGCATTGTCCTCAATGCTCAAAAAGGAATAATACTCACATCAAAATATTTTTTGCATTTTTGCATTTTTCACTTTTTTTTTCATTTTTCCTTTATTAGTGCATTGTCCTCGCCTCTTTTAACTTTGGACGGCTTTTTTCAACTCTGCACTTGCTTTGTCCTTGCCTTTATTTTTATTTATTTTTTTTTTAACTTTGGACGGCTTTTTCATTTTTTCACTTGACATTATTCTCAAAATATACACAAAACACTATCTTGCTTTCATTTTGAACCAAAAACCAAACATATATACCACAATCTTCAAAATATGATCATTTGCTTCACAAAAACCCAAAGATGAAAACGAAAATGAAACAAAAGGCTCAAGATCTAAAAATGTGGCTTGAAAAGAAGGGAAAAAGGCTCAAAGGGCTAGCAAGATGGCAAATGTATCCCTAAACCCAAAAGTAAAAAGAATTACACTATCCTAGAAAAAGGAAAAATACCTCCCCGAAAAGATGCCTTTGTCCTCCCTAGGTGGTTCGGTATCGGTCTTAGGAATCATACGTTAAGATTCAAGATTAGGTTTGCGAAAGTCAAGGATCCACGCCGCTCATACAAGAATATGTTGAAGGCTTGAAAAAGTATGAATCTCACATGGTTGTAGCAAAAAACTCACTAAGGTTGTCAAACCGAAGATAGGGAGCAACTACCAACATGCCACAAACAAGTAGAATCCGGCTTCATGATCCCCCTAGTTCTAGACAACTACCTCAGCATGCTTTATCCTAGAAGTCCAAGTCAAAAAAAAAAACGAAAGAGTCCATTGTTCACAAGTCCAAGTCAAAAAAAAAAACGAAAGAGTGAAAAATAAAGCCTCAAAAAGCTATGTACAAAACCAAGAAAAAAAAGAAGAGAAAAGAAAAGAAAAGAAAATATGGAAAACAAAGATAAACGAAAAGTAGGAGAACAAAGAAAAGGACAAAGATGCAATTATAACACGTATTTCCCAATCGACAAAAAAGCGGTCAAATGGCCACATCGCCAAAGACCCCAAACACGCTAGGTGTTATAATCATAAATCCTCGAACCGTTCAACTATCCTAAAACTAATCCTAATCTAAGCAACCAAGAAAAGTAAAGGAAGAAAAGTAAAGAGATAAAACAAGAAAGGTCTCACCAAGCGTCCAAGCTATGCTGCAATAATAAAGGAGCAAGAACGACCTCCTCTAAGAAGCTTCGAGGACCAAAGCATTAGCTACGAGCAAGGTGAGAAAAAGAAAAGAAAATTACTATATACAAAAAGAAATTGTTAGTAACTTCCAAACAATAGCAAACAAAAGAAAACTTACGCAAAAACTATGTACAAAGAACCAGAGAAACCATCATCATCATCATCAATAAAAGAGACCACAAAACATCGTCAACAAAACCAAGACAACAAGACAAACAACAAACCAACGAGACTACCAAGAGTGAAGCAACAGAAATCCATCAAAGTCTTTTCAAACACACCCCCAAGAGTCCAAGGTGCCTCCCTCAAAACCTACCCTAAAACATCCTTATTGACTCCCCCCCCCCCCGCACAAAATAAGGGCATCGACCGCGATGCTTAAAAACATGCAAAGCTAAAAGGGAGGAAACAAAAAGGGAATCAAACAACCAAGGGGGAAACTATTGGCCACCAGGGCCGACACCACCATCATCCACATCCCAACCTCTGGTACAACCGGGAGGGAACCCATAGCGACCCTTAAAAAGGTCAAGTTGAGATGTGGACAATTGGTCAAAAGGCTCCGGTTGCATACAGAGATCGGGGTGAGTGGGGTGAACATAGTAGTAGTCGGGGTCACCCCGATAACCACTCCCCCCCGAGACCCGGTAGTCATAATGACCGGACTCATCTGGGAAGTCACGCCTTGGCTCATCAGGGTTTGTAACCCCGGGCCAATATGGGTACGTGGGGAGGTTGTCACCACCCCAAGATGGCACCGGCCCTTGTTGGGGCGGCACATATGGGTAGTTCACCGGAGGAGCGACCTCCCCCCTACGCACACTAGCGTCATGTAGGGCCCTAGTTTGAAAAGACAAAGTTTAATGGTTTGAATTCATACCTTGCATGCTCAATTGCTTGCGCTCCATATGCTCACGCATAGCCTCCATCTCACGGAGATAGGCATCTCCTCGGTTGTCTTGTTGTTGATGTTGTTGTCTTCTTCTTCTTCTTTGTTGCGGTTGTTGTTGTTGTTCATGCTGAAATTGCCATTGTTTTTGTTGTTGCTCTTGCTCTTCTTCTTCTTCTTCTTCTTCTTCTTCATCACCACCTTCTCCTTCTCCACCTTCACCATCATGCCCATCATCATCATCATCGTCCTTATCACCAACATCCTCCTCCATAATATTCTCAAATCTCCCATTATCCGCGGGAATCCTCCAAACAATCCTAGCCTCTCGAGTAATTGAGGTGGCAGCCGGGTTTGGGAGCAAACAATGGTGCACATTACGCACTATCCAAGAGTAAAAACCGTTTCCCTTAGTCTTAGAAATGAAGCGCAAGGTTTTAAGTTGCTTCATATCCAAGTACATGTCTTCACCCCTTCCAATCGGAATGCAAGACCTCAAGAAACGCTCTTGCTTGAAATAATGCACCAATCTAGTAATCATACCACCACAATGAATCTCACCCGTCTTCTTCCTATTGATGATCAATTGACAGTAATTCATGAAAATATACCCAAAATTCAACCTCGACCCCATATCCGGCCGTGTAACCATCCAAAGCACCAAGATCTCCTCCCTCAAAATTTTCCCAAGATCTTGCTTACTAAACACTGTATAACCAAGAATCCGATGGAGAATACGAAGAGCCGGGTGAATGATCTCGCTAGCAAGCGATTCCTTAGAGTCAAACACCTTCATCTTAGAAATGGATCTCCACCAAGCAACTTCATTGTAATCAGATTTGTGAAGGGCAACCAAGGGCTCATAGATGTCGGTATCTGGGTTGAAGCCAAGGGCTTTGTTGAATTCCGCAAGGTTCATGGTATGCTTGAAATTGAAAAGTTGAAAAGAGATGATATAGTCGGTCTCCCCCGTCATATTAAACTCAAAGGTGGAGAAAAATTCAATGCACGGTTCTAAATAAGTTCGAGGGGATGACTTTACAAACTCATCCAAACCAAGATTATGGAGCAAAATGTTAAGATCAGCAACAACACCCAATTTTTCCATATCCTCGGGAAAATAGTTACGAGTTGGTCTAAATTTCTGGGATTTCATTCTATTACAGATAGGGGTGTTCTTAGCCCGGTTATGAAATTTGAGAGCAGGTAAAGGAGGAGGTGGGGCATTATCTTGAGTATTTTGGTTTTGAAGGGGTTCGGTGGTTGAAGGTTGGCTACGAGAGGATTGGCCGGGGGATTGGTTTGAACTTTTCTTGCTACTCATAACTTTCCTCCACAAATCCATATTCTCAAGCTCAACCAACACAATGAATCACAAAAACACCCAAATTCAACACTACCACCAAATTGATCAAACCTCCCTTCACAAGACCACCCAAAACCACCACAAACTGTAAAGTACCTGTTACAGGCAACAAACAACCAAAAATCCAACAACAACCAACAATATTAACAACCTATCACAAAAAGAAGCACAAAAACACCCAAAATAATTCCAAAACCACCATACAAACTACCAAAAACATCATACTCAAGGTTAATCAAGGCCACTCACAACCAATGCATAAAAATCAATTGAAATTGACAAAAATAAAACAAAGGTTAGAAGTATACCAAGATTGAAGACTCAAAGCAAGCACAAAATTGTCTAGACTCGAAATTCTCGAAAAAGACCACGAGAAAGGAGAGTAAACTTGATGAAAATGGAGTATGAAGGAAGTTGGGATGGAAATTTAAGTGAAAACAAGGGTGAATTTGAGTAAAAATGAGTGAAAGATATGATTTGGGGGTTAGGGTTTGAGAGGAGGAAGAAAGAGAATAGGGAAAATTAAGAGTGAAAGGGAAAATAAAAGAGGAGAGAGAGAGAGAGGGGAACTGGGTATTCAAAAACCCATATTCCCGCGCCCTCTCTCAACAAAGTCGAGCCCGCGGAGATCATCCCGCGCCTGCGGAGAGACCGCGGAGCAACCGCGGAGAGCTCCTGGAAAAAATCGTAATTTTTATACCTGAACAGGGGCCGCGCCCAATCCAATAATGTCGCGCCCGTGGGGAGCTTGCGGGGAGACCCTCGGAAAGCTACTGATCCAATTTCCTCTTTTTGAAAGCAAGGGCACCCGAGGCCTCTCCAAGCCCGCGGGGTGCCCTCTCCCCTGCACTTTAAAACCTCCTCTTATCACCCTCATCAAACACATTTAGTCCATAGATGATGAATGAAGGCACCCTACAAAACAAACTAAAAACAAAAGGAAAGGAAAGAGAAAAAATCAACAAAAACCAAAAATAAAAGAAAGGAAGGAAAAGAGAGTAAAGGTGAGAATCCGGGTTGCCTCCCGTAAGCGCTTCTGTTCAACGTCACTAGCTCGACGTTTACCACCCCACTTAAGGTGGTTTGAAAAGAATCATGTTATGAATAAGACCAACAAACACTCCATCAAAATATTTCTTTAGCCGATGACCGTTAAACTTGAAAGAAGATGAGGAATCCAAAGGAGAAATCTCCACGGTGCCATTAGCAAAAACATCTTTCACCAAGAAAGGGCCACTCCATTTTGACATGAGCTTTTTGGGAAATAACTTCATTCTTGAGTGGTAGAGGAGGACTTTATCACCCACACAAAACTCCTTCTTCTCAATAAGCTTATCATGAGCTTCTTTGGAACGAGCTTTGTGGGTGCTAGCACAATCATAAGCATCAAGTCTAAGCTCCTCTAGCTCATGAAGATCCAAACACCTTTTCTCCCCTGCACTTTCTAAATCAAAGTTTATCTTTTTGATTGCCCATAAAGCACGGTGTTCAAGCTCCACCGGGAGATGCAAGACTTGCCACAGACAAGGCGATATGGAGTGGTGCCAATAGGTGTCTTGAAAGCCGTCCTATAAGCCCAAAGAGCATCATCTAACTTGTCCGACCAATCCTTTCTATTCCTTGCAACCGTCTTCTCAAGAATGAGCTTTATTTGACGATTGGAGACCTCGACTTGGCCACTCGATTGATGATGATATGGAAGGCCGAACCGTTGATGCACTCCATGTTTCCTCAACATCTTTTGGAAGGCGTTGTGAACAAAATGAGATCCGCTATCGCTTATCACATCCTTAGGCACGCCAAACCTTGGGAAGATGATTTTGTTGAACAACTTCAACACTACTTTGTGGTCATTAGTAGGGGAGGCAATGGTCTCAACCCATGTAGAAACGTAGTCCATAGCCACAAGTATGAATTGATTTCCATATGAAGATGGGAATGGTCCCATGAAGTCAATCCCCCAAACATCGAACACCTCTAACTCAAGAATAGGTTGTTGAGGAATCTCATTCCTCTTGGAGATATTCCCAACCTTTTGACATCGGTCGCATGACTTTACAAAGACCCATGAATCTTTGAAGAGATGCGGCCACCACAAACCACATTGAAGAACCTTAGTGGCGGTTTTGGAAACGCCCATATGACCCCCACTTGGATCCAAATGGCACATCTTTAGAACACTTGGAACCTCTTCATTCGGGACACAACGCCGAAGCAAGCCATCCACCCCTCGTTTATACAAGATTGGTTTATCCCACAAGTAATATCTTGCCTCCCTCTTGAGCTTCTTCTTTTGGTTCTTGGAGAAAGAAGGTGGATACTCCCCACATGCTAGAAAGTTCACCAAGTCGGCATACCATGGGAGATCCTTAACCTTAATGGCATACAAGACATCATCAAGAATTCTATCTTCAATTGGTAGACCATCATCATGAATTTGATCACCCTCAAGGCGAGAAAGATGGTCCGCCACAACATTTTCCGCACCCTACTTATCCCTAATCTCTATTTCAAAATTTTGTAATTCAAGCACCCAACGAATCAACCTTGGCTTGGACTCTTTCTTAGCAAAGTGATACTTGAGAGTCGCATGATCCGTGAAGACAATGGTCTTGGAACCCAACAAATAACACCGGAATTTCTCGAAAGAGTGAACAATGGCCAAGAATTCTTTTTCCGTTGTTGTGTAATTCTTTTGGGCCCCATTTAGTGTCTTGGACATATAGTAAATCACATAAAGCTTCTTGTCCACACATTGTCCAAAAACACCTCCAATTTCCCAATCACTAGCATCACACATCAATTCAAAGGGTAAATCCCATCTTAGGGCTTGAACAATGGGGGTAGAGATTAGGGCCTTCTTCAATCTATTAAATGCTTCCAAGCATTTACCATAAAAAACAAACTCAACATCTTTTTGAAAAAGATCATTAAGGGGCTTGGCAATAAGTGAGAAATCCTTGATGAATCTTCAATAGAAGCCCGCATGTCCCAAAAATGATCTCATTCCCTTGACATTCACCGGAGGTGGAAGCTTCTCAATAACCTCAATCTTGGCCTTATCCACCTCCATTCCTTTATGAGAGATCTTATTCCCAAGCACTATTCCTTCCTCCACCATGAAATGGCACTTCTCCCAATTCAAGACAAAATTAACCTTTACTCACCGTGCCAAACATTTCTCAAGATTAACTAGGCACTCTTCAAATGAAACCCCACCTATGGAGAAGTCATCCATAAATACCTCCATTTCTTCCTCCAACATGTCTCCAAAAATGCTCATCATGCACCTTTGGAAAGTTGCTGGGGCATTACAAAGGCCAAAGGGCATTCTCCTATAAGCAAAGGTCCCATATGGGCATGTAAATGTTGTCTTCTCTTAATCTTCGGGGTGGATTGGAATTTGGAAAAATCCTGAATAGCCATCAAGGAAGTAATAGAACTTGTGCTTCGTTAGTCTCTCTAACATTTGATTAATGAATGGAAGGGGAAAGTGATCCTTTTTGGTGGATGTATTTAGACGTCTATAGTCTATACACATCCTCCAACCGGTGACTGTCCTAGTTGGAATGAGCTCACCACTCTCATTCTTGACTACGTTCATACCCCCCTTCTTAGGAATGACATGAACGGGAGAAACCAACCTAGAGCTTGAGATGGGGAATATGATTCTCGCATCTAAGAGCTTGGTGATCTCTTTTTCACCACCTCTCCCATTTGTGGGTGTAGCTTTCTTTGTCGTTCAATAGAAGGAAGGGTGCCTTCCTCAAGCGTTATGTGGTGTGTACACAAAGCGGGGCTTATACCTTTAAGTTCATCGATAGTATAGCCCAAAGCACCTTGGTGCTTTCTCAAGACACAACATAACGCTTGAGCTTGGCTCTCGCTCAAGGATGCACTAACAATTACGGGGTAAGTGGAATTTGGGCCTAAGAATTGATACCTAAGGTGTGATGGTAGAGGTTTTAGCTCTACCATAGGCATGCCTTTACCTTCTTTTGTTGCAGCCGCTTGCAAAGCTTCATGGCTTGAGATCTTCAAGCACAATTGTTCATCCACTTCCTCCATGATTCCATTAAGCAATTCCTCATACAATGCTACCTCCTTGCATGGTACACCTAGCTTGTCTTTGTTCAACAAAACATTCTCAAGAGCATCGTTAGAGGTGAGAAAGTGCTCATGCACGGAAGACACAACATGATCAAGAGAGTCAATCATCATGCAATTTTCAAGAGAAGAACTTGGATATTTCATGCTTTCATTCAAATCAAGTTCTATGACCTCATCTCCTACCTTAAGGGAAATCTTTGCACACTTGACATCTATCATAGAACCCGAGGTAGCAAGAAAGGGTCTACCTAGAATAATTGGAATGGTAGAATCTTCATCCATTTCTAGAACAACAAAATCCACCGGGAACACAAACTTCCCAACCCTCAATGGAACATCTTCCACTTTACCTTTTGGAAACTTGATTGACCTATCGGCTAGTTGCAAGGTAATGTTAGAAGGTAAGAGTTCCCCTAGATCAAGTCTTTGATAAACTGAATATGGAATTAAGCTTAAACTAGCTCCTAAGTCACATAAGGCATTATAAAATTGCATCTTGTTAATAGCACAAGGGATGGAGAAGTTTCCGGGGTCTTTCAACTTGGGTGGCATTTTGTTCATGATGATCGCACTACAACTTTTAGTCAAATTTATAGTCTCCACAACATCACAAGTCCTTCTTCCGCTCAAAATGTCTTTGAGGAATTTGGCATAATTAGGCAATTGGTTGATCACATCGGTGAAAGGTAGAGAAAGGTGAAGTTGTTTGAGCATATCAATAGATCTCCCAATTTCTCATCCAATTTGTGTCTCATGAATTTTTGGGGATAAGGGAGCTTGTGTTTCACAATCTCTTTCTCTACTCTCACCTCTCTTGGTGTCTCAACCACAACCTCATCTAAAGATGCTCTACCTCCCTCATTCTCAACCAAAACTTCCTTGGGGACCTCCTTGTTTTCACTCCTCCTAGGCAATCTCTCCTCAAGAACCTTACTACACATTGTAACAATAGCATTCACGGGTTTCTTGGGATCTAGGCCTTGGGAAGGTAAAGAAGAAGGGCTTGCTTGGTCTTTCAAAGCACTAGCAAGTTGAGAAATTTGGTTTTCGAGCATTTTGTTGTGGGTCATCATTTCATTGAACTTCTTGTCACTAACGGCCATGTATGTGTTCAACAACTTGGTTGATTTTCAATTATTTCCTCCAAATTGGTCCTAGAAGAAGAAGATTGTTAATAGGAATTTTCACCTTGAGTCTTTGGAACAAATCTGGGTGGGGGACCTCTTTGAGAATTATTTTGAAAATTGCCCTTACCTTGATTGTTCCAATTACCCCTATTTTGATTTTTACCATAACCTTGATTATGGTTTCCACTACCTTGGTTATGATTTACATAACTTTGGTTTTGATTACCATAATTTTGGTTTTGATTTTGACTACTATAACCTTGATTTTTATAGTTTCCACGAGAACCTTGGTTCCCTTGGTTCCTATAACCACCACCTTGGTTATAGTTTTCAAAATTACCTTGGTTTTGGTAATTCCTATTCCATTGACCTCTTTGATTATCAAACCTTTGCACATTATTATTTGACACATAATTCACATGCTCACTCTCACTATTATCAAAATCATCACCACATTCCGGAGAAGCATGAGGGCAATTACAAGAGTCATGATCATAATATCCACATGTATCACAAAAACAAGCAACCACTAGGCATAGTATTTGAAGAGGGAGGGGGTTGAGAGTTAGAAAAGGTACCTCTCCCCTTAAATTCGGAGGGAGAATTCGAAGCTTGAGAAAAAGAGGAGCTTTCCAACTTGGCCTTGATCGCGCTCATTTCTTTCCCCAAGTTTGTCATTTGTGAGGATAAGTTGTTGATCGCATTTAGATGGTCTATAGAGTACATCGAAGAGCCACTCTTGCTAGTTGAATCCCTCTCACGATCTTGCTAATCTCTATAGTACTTAACCACGTCCTCTATAATGTCCACCACTTCCTCTTCCGTCCGATTCATTATGGGACCTCCGGCACCCCCATCAAGGCATGATTTTCCTTGAGGACTTAGGCCACCATAGAAAATTTGAATGACTTGATAGGTTGGAATTCCGTGGTGGGGACATTCCCTTTGGTACTCTTTATACCTCTCCCATGCTTCGTAGAGGCTTTCATTAGGTCTTTGCTTGAACCCTTGAATCAAAGCTCTAGCCTCCGCCATTTTCTTTTGTGGGTGGAATCGGGACAAGAATTCCTTGGTGACTTCGTCCCTTGTTCGTAGGGAATTTGGCTTTACCTCCTTATCCAACCACTCCAAGGCTCAGCCTATGAGAGAAAATGGAAACAACTTTAGCCGAATGAATTCTTGAGAAACTCCGTTCACTTTCATAGTGTTGCAATACTTTTCGAACTCCTTGAGATGGTTCAACGGACTCTCATTCTTAGCTCCGCTATATTGTCTCCTTTCGATCAAAGCAATCATAGCCGACCTAATTTCGAAATCATTCGCCGGTGTTGTAGGTGGAGCAATTCCACTCTCAAACTTGTACGCACCGAGAATTCCCAATTCTTTCAAAGAAACTCTTGGTTGTTCTCCCATGCATAGTTCTTCTTCAAATCCTTCTTCGCTTGAAGAACTAAATTCCAAGGATCGACTAGCAATTCTTCTCCTTGAAAGAGTCATTTCGATTTCCGGGTCAAAAGGCACAATGGATCGATCACAAGCTCTATGCATGCAAAACTCAATGAAAATATTAGAAGCACGACTACAAATGTAGCCTTAAGAAAAAAAATCTTTTTGTATTTTATTTTTCAATTAAAGTGAAATAGACTCAACAACTAAAGCTAAGCACCAATATCACTCCCCAGCAACGGCGCCATTTTGACGAGTGGAAAACTAGGTCGTTATCTAATCTTCCCTCGGTCAAACACAATTTATAAAATCCCAAACCAACCTAATACAAGTATAAGGTAAGTATAGGGTCAAACCCAAAGGAGTTAGTCGGTATTAACTATAGCCTAAGTCAAGCTATTTCGAACATTGTAGTGAGAAAATGGTTGGTATTATGGTAGCAAAATTAGACTAATCAATTAATTCAAGAAGCTAAATACTAGGGATATAGGTTCCACATGCTAGTTCAATAATCGTGCTAATCGATAATTTCTTCGTTTGTTTCAAGCATTGCAAAGGAAAAACAATAGTAGCAATGAAGAGAGTTCAAGAGCTATCTCCTAGAGGCCAAGCTAGGGGTCACTATGAATGGCTAATCAAGAAAATTCACAATCAAACTCAATCAATTAAAGCAATTCTCAAATTGATGGGTCATGTCATTAAGAATTACAATGCAATCTAGATTAATCTTATAGGTTGATCATTCCTAATCTAATTAATCACATGCAAAACTATGTCAACCAATTTAATTGCAACAATTCAATCAATTAAAGATCATCAACTAGCACAAATTATCAATCAAGCATGCTTCCCCTTCTCCCTAGCAACTAATCTACTCACTAATCATGGTGTAACTCAAGAACAAATCACTAGAATTAGCATTGATCATCATTCTAAATCAAAATCAAGAGAAAACAATATCAACTACAATATCCAATTCAAATCCAAGCAATTCAAACAATCAAAGATGAAACTAAATCAATCAAGTAAAGAGATGAACTAGAATAAGAAATTCTTACTCACATTAATGATTGAAAATGAAGAAATCCAAGCACAATTGATCCAATGTTGAAATACAAATCCAAACCTCCGCGCCCGCGGCAAAAGCGCGGCGAATCCTCTGCTCCCAAAGAGTGAACAGAGGGTCGCGGTCTCTCTTGTATGGAGCGGACTCTCCAGACTACCCGCGCCCGCGGCTAGACCGCGAAGAGTTCTGGTCGAAATTTGCCAATTTGGTGTATACAAGCCCGCGCCCGCGGGAGACTGGCAGGGCTTGATTCCCTCTCCAAGGGATCTCTAAGCCCTCTCCATGCCCTCTATGAGCCCTCTCCAAGCCGATTACTTCCTACTTGCTTAGACAACATAGCCCATCTTGATCCCCTTGCAAAGAAAAATCCTAGGTACCTACAGGAACAAACAACGGAAAGGAATAAAAGGGAAAAAGAACCAAAGAAAAAGGAAAACACGAAAAACACAAGAAAAGAAAGAATGAAAGGAATTAAAGGAAAAAGGACCAAAAATAATATAAGAAAGCATAAAAAGGAGATGAAATCATCCTAAAAGACTACCCTATGAGTGCCATAAATGACACTCATTAATTATGCGCATAACACAAGCACCCAAAAACACGGATATAGTCATATGAATATGGTTTATTAAACAAAGTTTCAAATGGGGTTTTATTTCCAAGAAAAGGTACTGGGGTTCTATTGATCAAATGACAAGCCGATAAAACACACTCTACCAAAAAATTTATTGGCAAATTTCCTTGATATCTCAATTCTCTCGCCACATTTAATATATGTTGATGTTTGCTTTCAACTCTCCTTTTTTGTGGTGTTCCCACACACGATGTCTCAAATATTATGCCACTTTTACAAAAATAGTAATCACGCAAGAAGTATACTTCGTTCCATTATCACTCCTAACAATTTTAACCTCTTAATTAAAATATCGTTTAATCATAGCAATAAAATTCAAGAACATCTTTTCAGATCAACATCGGTTTTATTTTTCAATAAATAAATCCAAACTCCTCTAGAAAAATCATCAACTATAGTTAAAAAAAATTATTTGCTCCACAAGAAGAAGGTGTTTTATACGAACCCCACAAATCTATATGAATAAGTTCAAAATACAACTTGCATTATTCTCACTAATGGGAAAACTACATCTAGATTGTTTGGCACGAGGACAAACATCACATGCTTTATTATTATGTCTTCTAGAAGAACTACTCACGATTGGAATCATGTTCAACACCGTCTTTGACGGGTGACCCATCCCTAGATGCCATAACTTGAATGAAGACTCTACATCCACTGCTATAACCTTCACTTGAGGAACACCACGGAAAAGATACATTCCATCTTCACGTTCAGCCACACCAATCACCCTCCTCGTCTGTAGGTTCTATATACAGTGGCGATTCTAGTATGGGTTCAGTGGGTTCAGCTGAACCCATACTAGACTCAAAAGAAAACAAATTGGTTTTTTTTTACAAAAGAAAATAGTAATAAATATTAAGTTTTGCGCATATTTTAAGTATACAAATGTGCGTTGTAGTGGTGAAAGCCTTACCTTTTATGATAAAGGTCAGGTGTTCGAAACCCATCACCCTTTTTTTCCTCCTTTTTTTGGATTTTAACCTTTTCCCCAATTCCCAATTGTACTTGATTTGTTTATACTTTTCCCCTAATTCCCAATTTCAAACGATAAAGGTTTATGGTTGAGAATATTTCGTCGAGTTTAATTGTAATTTATTTAAATTTGTTTTTTTTTTTTGTTATTGTAATTGACATGTATTGTGCACACCTGAATTAGCAAAAGCAATTTTTTTTTTGAATTATAATATTTGATATCCATGTTGTTTCGGGGTTTTTTGAGTCCCTTGGGAGAGTTACAGCTCAAGACTGGATTCACAAGGTCGCCTGTACCTGCAAAATAAACGGACCGCCGGATGGTCGGTGGTCCGCCTCCAAAGATTAAGTTAGTATAGGGTTCGGAGTAAAACGTGCGGAAATTAAGTTATTTACTCGGATTCCAAGCTCAGGTGTTGTCTGTTTCTTGAGAACGACAGCTCAGTATTAATTTCAATACTTAATGCAAAGTTGTTAGGTGTCCCCATAAATGAGGGAATTGTCCCTATTTATAGGGTCTTTTGGTGAAGTGTGCCCTTCCTAGGGTTTGCTGACGTAGGGATTAGGGCACGCCGTTTTGCGGCGCCTCAATGTTTGGGCCTTGAAGGCCGCCATTTCAGAAGCAATATCTGATTGACGTGTATCGCTCATCCTGAGAGGCCACTTGGGCATCTCTTAGGGAGACAAGTGTCGCTCTCTTATTGGTCCACTTTGGATCATCAAATACCCCAAATCAAGGGCAGTATCTGCCTGACACATGTCACCATCTGGAAGGTCCAAGGTGGCGCCCCTTCTAGTGACATATGTCCGACTCTGATTGGGCCACTTGGCCGGGTATAAAATACCCAAAACATTTGCCCCTCACGGGGATCACGTGCTTGGCACATGACACCTGTGACAGGTGTCGGCCTCTGATTGGCCGAATATTTACTTTTTACTGTTGAGGGGAATCTAGGGTTTTCACCTCAGGTTTTTACCTCCTCTATAAATAGTAGGTTGAATTCTCCTTGGATTTGCACTTGCGTGAATCTTTAGGAGAATCTTGAATCTCTAACTTTCAAAGACTTTGACTTCCAGAACATCTGACAGTCGGCCCCCTTAGTTTGCCTACTCAACCAGACGCCCAAGACCGACGACTCTCGTTACCTTCTTCTAAGGTAACCGCCTAATCTCTTTTTTACTTATTTCTTTGCATTTTTTCTTTATCAAAAATGGTTTCCCAAACACACCCGGCACGACCTAGATTAGCGATCAACCGGTCACTGGGGACGGCTGAATCTAGAACTAGGAGTGTCGAATGCTCGTTCAAGAACTTTCCTTTAAGTACATCTCCAAATCCGACAGTGGTTGTGCCTCTGCAGGCCACGATGGCCAGAACAAAGCAAACGACAAGTAGATATAGGACGGATGGTTCTAGGTACCATTCGAACAGTGAGACTGTCTTATATGACGGCTCCATTAGGGTGTCTTTCTTCTAAATAAGTAGACACCCCCTAGCACCGTCATCACTCCAAATGACTCATTTTTGGAGGAATGCGACGAGGAATATGAGAACCCTAGGCCGAGTGGATCGATGACGGATGATGAGCTGGGGGAGGACACTGCTGATACCAGCCGGCAGGCCCCTAGCTACGAAGAGAACTCTGATGATGACTCTGCATCATCATCTTCCAACTGCGTCCCCCTTGACTCGGAGGAGGCGCAATCAAACCTTAAAGCCGCCAGAGAGTTCCTCTCTGTTGAGAAGGGAGAGGGATGGGAGGAGCCATATGCTTCCAGGCGACATGAACGTGCACCTTATTATCTGCACGTTCCAAAGGCAGGCGAAAGATCATGAAGGATGATCTTCCCAAGTTTCTTTCTGACCATGTCATGGGGCATGGTTTTCTTCTGTTTGTGCCGTATTCTATTGACACAGTTACCTGGCCTGAGATGGCCGTCTATGGTGACCAGTGCTTCGGCTGCTATGAGGCAGCCATCCAGGCAGGACTTCGTGTTTTTCTCCATCCGGCTGTGGAGAAGATCTTGGACGGATACCAGCTCGGTATCTGGGAACTAGCCCCCAACTCTTGGGTAAACATTTTGGGCTACGTTGCCGCCTGTGAGATGCTAGAGGTAGATCCCAGCTTCGAGGCATTTTCTCACATGCATTATCTGAGTAGGACTCCCAATCCAAACGGGATCGGCTGGTTCACTCTAACCAGCCACACCCGTTACATGATGATGCTGGGGAAAGAAAACAAATGGAAGGACTGGAGGTCCAAATTTTACATATTCTCTTCCCCAGACGCCTAGAGAAACAAGCGGTACAACCGCTAAACCTGGCATCCACGCCTCTTGGCTGGGAAGAAGGCCCTTCCGCCTGTTCCCAGGCGGGCACAAGAGGAGATTTTTGACCATGGCCTCTTTACTGTGGCTGTCCGAACGAACAACGAGACGGGGGTTAAGGAATTCACCCCCCAAAGCTATATTCCCCGATTCGAGTGGCTCTCGGACGGGACGTACTTGGCTGCCTGCGACCTTAGTACTGAGATGTCGAGAGGTAGCTGGCCGCATGATTTTATTAACTTTGCTTGCTTTATTTATTTATTTCCTTACTAACTCTTTGTTGTTTGTTGCAGACAAGGAAATGGCCAAGCTCCATGCTCACAAAAAGCCAGCTTTCTCACCTGCCTTCTACCGGTCTAACCTCAAGAAGGCAGATGAGCAGTCACCAGGCGGCACTCCTAAGGTAACGATCTTGCAAAGTTTCTTTCAATGAAATACTTAGCATTTTTTGTTTCTAAGACTCACACTTAGAATTCTTTTCAGAGTGGCTCATCAAAGCCTGCCCCCTCTTCTCAACCGGATCCCAAACTGCGCAAGCAATCGACTGGCGATGTTTCCCAGAGTTGAAGGAAACACGTCGCCACCAAGCCTGCAAATAAGGGAACGGGCGCCTCCTCCCCTACTCAGACTCCTACAAAGCCGGACACTCTACAACGAGTGTTGAAGAGTGGTAAAAAGCCACTCACCACTGCTGGCGGCATACCAGGCGGCAGCAGAGCCGCAGGGGGAGAAGAAGGTAAGCCATCCGACTATTCGACCATGCGCTTTATGAAATGTAACCTTGCTTAAAATCTTGACTTAGTTATATTTTTATTGATAGATGCCCTAGTGAGGCCAACTGTCCTCCAGATGGCCAGGCGGATGCTCAGGACGCTTGATCCTGAGGACAAAGCTACCGTCAGAGGGGTCAGTGATGAGTGACATTTATGTCACTCTTAGGGAGTAGTTTTAGAGTTATTTTTGTGTTTATTTTCCCTTATTTTCCCTTTTATTCTCTTGTTTTCTTTTTAATAAAGTTTCTAGTTTATTTCTTAGTTTTAGCATGTTTTAATTTAATTTCTTTATTTAATTGGTTTCTAGTTTATTTTCGTATTTTATTTGTTTTCGATTTATTTTATTTCGTTCCTTTTCTTTGTTACTTTCATAGTTTTTATTAGTTTTAAGTTTATTTGTTATTTATTTGATTTTATTTACTTATATAGTTTTATTTAATTTTTATTAGTTTAGTGTTATTTCTTTTATTTTCTATTTTATTTATTTTATTTTATTCTTTATCCCAATTCTATTCTCGTTTTTGTGTGTAGGTGTTCGGGTTTCATGTCAAGTGAGTTAGGAGCTCGGGGACATTACTTTGATTGTTGCTGCCCACCTTCTATTATCCACCACCACACTATCCCTTAACCATCACCACAACAGCCCCTGTACCTCCCTCACGCAACAGAGCAGCAACCCACACATACCTCCACTAACGACCATCGCAACCACTCAATTTCAGCCACCCAACTCACACCTCCTCCTTACAGCCATCCCGCAACATCCCTCACACTAGCCACAAACCAGCAGCAGCACCACCTACAACCAATTCACAAACAACCAAAACTCACACCAATTAACCTCCTCCGTCCACCCTTCGCGCAGCAACACCACCAAAACGAGAGTAGCACCGCGCAACCCGCACCTAGCAGCAACCCACCATCAATCTCTATCAAACCTCACCCACCTTACCTCTCTCCTGCTCACCCTTCACCAATCTGCAGCTGTACCACCGTCAATAATCAGCGCAACTCCCTGCTCCCTCAATTCCACCACCGCAACAACAACAAAAACAACCACCTCCAATCTCTACCAATAACCCCTCACTTCCAGTCGCCAGCAACAACAACCACTATCACCCACCAATTCACATACCCATCAACCAGAACCCCCTGCTGCCACTAGTCCACGACAATTACTCACCCCGATTCCACTATTTCCGCCAAAAATTCAGAGCAACGGAAAATCAATCGAGTTCGGGCAAACTAATAAGAGTTCGATCGAAGTGCCAAAAGTATCAAAAACGGTCAGGAAGGCATGAAGTTTTCTAATTTGAACAGGTGTGGTCAAACACACACATGTAGGGGTGTACAAAAATTGGCCCGGACCTGAAACCGGACCTGAACCGACCTGAATCGGACCGGACCTGACCCAGACCTGTTGATTCAGGTCCGGTCCCGGTTCTTAAAAATCCAGGTTCCCGGTCCCGGTCCGGACCCGGTCCAAACCCTGGGTTTTCAGGTCCGGACCTGAAACCCGGGAAAATCGTAATTAAAAAAAAAAAAAAAAAAAGAAGAAAACCAAACTCTGAAAAATTAAAACTGAGTTTTCGTGGACTTATTTGTATTTTCGGTGGACTCATTTGTATTTTTGGTGTTTGAGAATCGGGACTTTATAGACTTTATGTAGTTTTGTAATTGATAATTTTGGTTTGTATGTAATTATTAAATTATGCAACAGGTCTAAAAATCACAAAACAGGTCCATATGCAGGTCCATATGCAGGTCCAACAGGTTTTGTATTAAAAAAAAACGAAAAAGACACAAAACAGGTCCATTCAGGTCCAAACCCGGACCGGACCTGATTTTTCAGGTCTGGCCCGGAACCGGACCTGTTAATTCAGGTTCGGTCCCCGGTCCTCATAATTACCCAATTCAGGTCCCCGGTCCAAACAGGTCCGGTCCAGGTCCGGTCCGGTTTTGGACCGGTGTACACCCCTACACACATGGTTCGACCGAACCAACCCAAAGTTCGGTCGAACCCACCCTCGGCTCGATCGAACCGCTTCACGAGCTTCACACGTGATAATGAGATCAAACAATTGATGCTTGGTGATTGTTGTTGATCTTCGATTTATGATGATGATGTGCGTTGATGATGGTGTGATGCAGTGGTGATGAAGAATGGAGCAGCAAAAATCGAAGAGAAGCAGAATAGGAAGGTTCATGTGTGTTGGGGGATTTTGGGATTTATTTTTCCTTTTTCTTTTATTTTATTTCTCTTCCTTTCCCTTTTCTTATTTCTTTCTTTAGTTTTATTTTATTTTTTTCATTTTATTTCCTTTTCTTTCTTTACTTATTTTCCTTCTTCTATTTTTCTTATTTTGGCTAGCTTAGTATAAATACCCAATTTTGGGGTAATTAGAATTAACAAGGAATAAGAAGATTCAATTACCAATTATTCTATTCTTTAATTAGTTTTTAGAAGATCTTCTCTCTTTAGGTTTAGGTTAGGATTAGGGTAGTGTACTAGGTATGGATCCAAGGGTTCTTCTGGGTGAGCTGGATCCTATCAACAACCTACACAAGGTAGCACACGTAAAATTCCCTCGGGGGTGTCTCGAGGAACCCCCTCCGAAGCTTAAGTTAGAGAGTGTTTTGAGAGAGAAAGTGTACTTAGAGAGATATGGAAAGTATAATAACTTGAGTGTCTAACCTCTTTTCCGTTGTACTTTACCCTCTATTTATAGGCGTACCATCTCCTTCTTGGAGAGTTCAGCCTGGTCAGCCCTACGAGCTAACTCCACCAGGCTGATGAGCCCTCCTTAATTGCTTTCTCGGCAGTGAGTGCGCACCCTGGGGGCTGGGCGATAGTTCAGCCGGAGCTATCCTATACAACTAGCCCCTCAAGAGGTGGTATGAGGTCACTCATGTCGACTCTTTGTATGCAGGTAAATTCTTCTTAACTTTTCCCAGCTAGAAGGAATAGCTCAGCAGGAGCTATCCCCTACAACTAGCCCCTCAAGAGATGGCATGAGGTTCTTTTCATGCCAACTGTTCTGAGCGTGTAGCCTTATCGGCCACGGCTCAACGGGTCGTCCGGCCAAATTAACCTGCACACTCCTAGCCCCTCAAGTCTCTAGGGTGTTGATGCGGCCTGGAGACTTGGGAGGTCAGGTTCTGTTTTTGTTGGTTGTGTTGTCGTATTGTTTGTATGTTGACGATGGCTCTAAATTTTGGGAATGACAAGCTCGCGGAGAGGAATTTCGATCACTCCCGTTGAAGTCTTAGAAATGACGAGCTCGCTGAGAGGAATTTCGATCACTCCCGCTAAAGTCTGAGAAATGACGAGCTTGCGGAGAGGATTTTCGATCACTCCCGCTGAAGTCTAAGAAATGACGAGCTTACGGAGAGGATTTTCGATCACTCTCGCTGAAGGCTGAGAAATGACGAGCTTGCGGAGAGGATTTTCGATCACTCCCGCTAAAGTGCGTATTCTTATTATATTTTTTTTTGGCGGGAATAGTGTTTGCATGAGTGGGACACGTGTCGATGATCTAGGCCGTCTGTTTTGCTTTTATTGAAGTGACATGGCGGTTTGGTTTTGCTTTGTGCCCAACCGCCTCTTTACTCCGTATTAAATTCACTGTCCCCTTTTACATTCACTTCTTTTACTTCTCCGATTTTTCATCTTCCCTTCCCCATTTATATCATTTCAAAATTTTCGCTCTTCGTTTCTCTCCTTCAAACGTTTGTGTTCTTCGATTGTTGTGGTATGTTCTTGTCTCTCACGCCCTTATTTTGCTTTATTTTCTCTGTTTTTGCTCCTGCACTTCACTGATTTGTTTTCTTTTGCCCTTCTTGGTTGCAGTTTTGAATTTCATCTTGTTTGAGTTCATGCGATCGCCATTGTTGTTGTATTCTGTTGCTTCTGCAACTTTTCCTCCCAGAGGTACTTACTTTGTACCTTTTGTCATATGTATTTACCCAATTTTGCTTCTTTTTGCCTTTTTCTGTCACAAAATTGTATCTTTTTATTCTTCCCAACTGTCGTTGTTCAAATTTTTCTCCTTGTTGTTGTTGTAATTGCATTCTTGATTTTTTCTCTTTATTTCTTCGTTGTTCTTTTTTCCTAAACTGATCTTTTGATTTTCTGGTGCCCCATTGCTTTTTCTTCTCTTTGTGGGCTTGTATTTCTTTGTAGATTTCATAATGTCTGACGCTTCTAATAGTCAGAATATGAGTGAGCCTCAAACGGCCACTGGATCGGATTCTTCTTCCTGATCCTCTCTTTCAGGTGAGCGCCCTACGCACACTTCCCCTGTTTCTCCTTCTTCTTCTCATATTCCTGTACAAACTGTTATGCCTTCTGACTTTCCCCCCGCTGCGAGCGAGATGGGTGCTGCTACGACTCTTGTTGCTACGTCTGGGTCACGAAGTAGTCATCTTGCTAAGGGTAGCACTTTTCGCCCTTTCCAGCGCGAACCCCGTCTTGACTTCTTTGATCCTTATTGCGAGCGGGTGCTCATGCTGGATGGGATTCCTTTATCCCATCTCACCTGTTTGAGAATGCGCGTAATGCGCCATAAAATGTTAGCTGACGTTGTCAAGGCTAATCCCCCTGACGTGTCTCTTGTTTGCCCCATTTCCCATGTTCAGCCTTTAAACAGTTTTGCTTGGCTTGATAACATGGCTGACGTGCATCGGTTTGACCATTATGTAGTGCGAGGTGGCAGCACTGAGACTCCATCACCGTCTCCTTCTCCAGTTGTTCAATCGGGCAGGATGACTAAGTCTCCTGGTGACCGCTCCTATTATGATTGTCAGCCCACTTACGTTGTGGAGCCCGTAAAGGAGGGCAGAGTCAAGTTTTTTCAAGATGACAAATGTTATGGGCCCAAAAATTGTGTGCTGGACTCCAGCTGGCGTAAGGATGCTAAGAGGCTGAACCTGGCTGTTGTTGGGCAGAAATTCTATGGTTCTGGGGAGGGTTACGAGCTGGTTCTCCCTGGTGATGGTGCAAAGCTATCAGCTCCTCCTGCTGGTCATATTGTTGTGTTCGCTTCACATCTGGATTTGGGCTTGAGGTTCCCTCTAGACCCCACCCTGGAGAAGTTGCTACGTGCCTTCAATATCTTTATATCTCTGGTGCATCCTGCTTCTCTTCATACTTTGATCTGTTTGCTGTGGTTTTTGAGGTTTCAAAGGTATCCTAAGTCCCAGCATCTGTTCTAGTCTTTCATGAGCCTGAAGAGATCTACTTCTGTGACTGAGTCAGGGTGGTATTATGTTGCTCCTAAGGAGAGCAAGGTCTTGTCCTACCCAAAACTTGGTCGTTCCAGGGACTGGACTGGCAAATTTTTCTAGGTGAAGGTGCCTTCTAATTTTGTTGCACCGCGCAACTTCAGAGAGATCCGCATTAACATGGTTGGAGTTACCGTCTCCCCTGCTGAGTGTTTCCTTGTCTTGGTGGACGAGGGCTCAGTGTTGCATATGTTGTAATTAACTTGCTAGATGTTTACTCCGCCTTGGTGGACAGGGGTTCAGCTTTGTAACTATGATGATTTATCTTGCTGAATGCTTCTGTCATTTTACCTGCTGATTATTTCATAGCCTGCGTATTTGTCCAGAATTGCTTCTGGGCCAAGGTGTAGCAGAACCTAGACCTTAGCACAGCAGTCTCTTTGTTGTATTCGGTGAAACCTCGTAGGTTAGGCTTCTATGATTTCCTGATTTGGTTTCTAAGGGCTCGTTTGCTCTCTCTCTCCCTCCTGTGCTTAGCAGGAGCCCTGGTGATCTTTGCTCCTCCTGTCATGTTTTCTTTGGATGCTTTTGCACTATGTACTCTACTTGTTTTTTGTAGAGACTGGTTTGCATGCTGATTAGTTTATTCGATTGTGCGTTATTTAATCTGCCCTGCTGAGACTTATTTGTGTCGATCAGCTTTTTTACCTGCTCCCTTTATGTCATTCAGCTTGTTTTGCTGTGACTTATATCTGTCGTTCAGCTTGTTTATGCTGCGAATTATTTCTGTTGTTTAGCTTATTTATGCTGCGACTTGTCATTTTGTGCCTGCTTACTTCTTTTCGTAAGGGCTTACTGTATGTCCGTCTCCTCCTTTCCTCTTCCCCTCAAAGAGGTGGGCTAAGTGGGACTAAGAGAACCTTAGTGTTGCCCACGTAGCTCATCTTCTTCGTTTCCCTTTTTCTCTCCTAATCAAGCTGAACATGCCAAGCCTCCCCCTCAGGCGCCCCGAGGTGGTGCTCTGTTTTTCTTTGAGCAGGTGAGGTGAGGTTTTAGGGAGGGATACTTTAACTTGTCATTTTAACGGTACTTTTCCACTTTGTGCTAGAGTGTTTCTTGCCTCTAACACTTTATAATTATTCTTGTTTGACTTTTGCATGTTAGCATATGATGCTGGGGCATAACATATTAAACAGATTCACGCAACATACTCCTCACGCAGAGGCTTGTATTTCATTGAATAAAAATGGCTCAAATGCCTTAATTAACATAACATGAACTGAATAAAGGTTTATCAAATTTGAAACAACTACATTTGTTTTTTCAGGCTATTTAAACAAAATATTTCTTTAACACATCGGCATTGAAACTGTTTCTTAAGACCTGACCTTCTTGATCTGCAAGGAGGAACGCTCCTGGTCCAACCTACTCATGAATGATGAAAGGGCCTTCCTAGTTCGCTGACAACTTTCCATGCTTATTTCCTCTTCCACTGCTGCTATTCTTCTAAGGACTAAATCTCCTGGGAGGATCTCTCTATATATGCTTGACCCTCTTGTTGAAATCTTTTGACATCCTGCTCTTCTGGGCTGCCAGCTTGAGAGCTTCTTTTAGCCTTACTTCTGGCAGGAAATCTAGCTCTTCCAGCATGCGCTTTTCGTTTCCTTGTTGCTCATAGTGTTGTATCCTCAGGCTGGGAATTTGCACTTCCACTGGGACGACTGCATCAGCCCCATATGCCAGAGTGAAAGGGCTTTTTAATATTAGACTCCTTCTGAGTGGTTCTATTTGCCCACAGGACCTCTAGGACTAGGTCTGCCCATAGGCCTTTATATTCCTCCAGCTTCCTTTGCAAGGCTATTAGGATCAACTTGTTTGCTGCTTCTGCCTGGCCATTACTCTGCGGATGGCAGACTGAGGCACTTGCATACTTGGTGTCCATGTCTTCCAGTTAGTCTTTGATGGTGTCACAATCGAACTGACATCCATGATCAAAGACTATACACTGTGGCACACCGAATCTTGTGATGATGGTTTTCCATATTAATGTCCTTACTTGGATTTCCTTTATGTACTTAGTGGGTTCAGCTTCTATCCACTTTGTAAAGTAATCTACTGCCACGATGAGATACTTTCTGCCCGATGACCCAGTGTTGAAAGGTCATAATATGTCCATTCCCCACTGAGCAAACAGGATCGGGCTGAGGATTGGAGTTAGATCATTTGCTGGTTGGTTTATAACTGGTGAATATTTTTGACACTTGTCGCATTTTTTTACATATGCTAGCGCGTCTTGCGTGAGAGTTGGCCAGTATGCCCCCTTCTGAGGACTTCTACTCCTAATGCTTTTCCACCAATGTGGTTAGCGCATATTCCCGAGTAGGCTTCTTCTATAATGCCTTCCTGCTCCCACTCTGGGATGCACCTCAGCAGTGGTTTTGAGAAGCCTTTCTTGTTGAGCTCCCCATTCATCACCACATACCAATTGGCGTCATTCTTCACCTTCTTAGCTTGTACTTCGTCATTGGGCAGCAAGCCATGAACTTTGTACGCCACAATGTCTGAAAACCAAGCCCTCTTCTGTCCAATGCAGTTTACCTGCTCCTTTTCGGTAATACTGCTTTCCTCTAGGACTTCAACCATTACTGTCATTGTGAGGCTCTATAATGTGGAACTGGATAATTTAGACAAAGCGTCATCCTGGGAATTTCCTGCTCTGGGAACTAAGTCTATCTAAAATTGGACTAGCTGAGCTGCCAGCTCCTTTACTTTAGTAACATATTTCAGCATGGCGGCTTCTCTAATCTCGTACGCTCCCTGCAATTGGCTGGCGACGAGCTAAGAATCAGTTTGTAGATGTACTTTGCGGGCTCTCGCTGCGATGCTCATACACAGGCCTGCCAGCGCTGCTTCGTACACTGCTTCGTTGTTTGATGCTTTGAACTTGAACTTTATTGCGTACTCAAATACCTTTCCCTCTAGAGATGTTATTATGACTCCTGCTCCACTTCCTGTTTGGGCTGAGGATCCATCTACTTCCACCTTCTAGAACCCAATATAATCCTCTTTATCCTCATAGGAGGCTTCCACTATGAAGTCCGCTAAAGCTTGTGCCTTGATGGCTGCCCTAGGTTTGACCTCGAATTCGTACTCAGAAAGTTCAATTGCCCACTTTAGGAGTTTGCCTGATGCATCCATTTTCTGTAACGCTTTTTCCAGTTGGTGATTTGTGAGGATTTGTATTACATGCGCGTCAAAATATGGTTTTAGTTTCCTTGCTGTGGTGACCACTGCGAAGGCCAGCTTCTCTACCAATGGGTACCGTTGTTCTTCTTCAGTTGGTACATGGCTCACGAAGTATATTGGCCTCTGCTGCTTCTGTCTTTCCACCAACAGAACGGCTGCGATTGTCTGTATTGACACAGAGATGTACAGTTGCAACTTTTCCCTCAGCTTCGGGCTGATCATTGTTGAGAGCTTAGTCAGATGCTCCTTAATAACCTCAAATGCTTCTTTTTCTTTGGCTCCCCACTTAAATTCTTTGTTCCCTTTCAGTAGCTGATAGAACGGTAGAGCCTTATCCGCTGACTTGCTGAAACCTGGTCAGCGCGGCCATTATGCCCGTCAACCGCATGATATCCTTGATGCACTTAGGCTCAGGCAGGCTTAGTACTGCTTCGACCTTTTCTGGATTTGCGTCTATCCCTCTCTCGCTAATCAGAAAACCCAAGAACTTTCCTAAGCTCACTCCAAAGACACATTTCTTCGGGTTGAATTTGATTTTATAGTTGTTCATGGTGGCAAATGTTTCTTCCAGATCCATGATGTGTCTGCCTGCGTGACGCTCTTAACAATTGAGTCGCCAACATATACTTCAACATTTCTACCCTTCTGGTGTAGGAATACTCTATCCATTGCCTTCTGAAAGGTTGCCCCAGCATTCTTTAGCCCGAAGGGCATAGCTATGTAATTGTACACTCCCCCTTCGGTGATGAATGCGGTTTTTTGCCGATCTGGTTCATGCAGGCTGATCTGAAGGTACCCTGAGAAGGCGTCCATGAAGCTTAGCAAGGCGTGCCCGCTGGTTGAGTCTACCAGCTGATCGATCTGTGGCAGCGGGTAACAGTCTTTTGGGCATGCTTTATTGAGATCTGTGAAATCAACACACATTCTCCATTGGCCATTTTCCTTCTTCACCATTACCACGTTGGCTAAGCACTCTGGGTAGTCACAAGGTTCAATGAATCCTGCCTCCAAGAGTTTCTCCACCTCCTCCTGGATTGCTTGATTTTTCTCTGTGGAGAAGCTTCGCTTTTTCTGCCTAACTGGCTTAATATCCTCCTTCACATTCAGCCTGTGTACCATGATCGTAGGGTCAATTCCGGGCATCTCATCTGCGGAAAACGCGAAAATATCCTTGTTCTTCCTTAGCAGCTCTATGAGGTGTACCCCTACTCCTGGATCAATGTCTTTCCCAATTTTCACCATTCTCGAGGGGTCACATTCTGTGAGCTCGACTGTGACATGCTCCCCACTGGGAAGTGGTCTAGCCATCTCCTCTTTTGCAAGCTCGAAGTTTTCCATTGCTAACTTCTATTTATCCTTTTCCTTGTGGTATTATTCACACTTCCTTTCCCTTGACTTCCACTTAGCCTGCTCAGGGGGGGCCTTCTCTCTTAGCCAGGCTACTGTCTGGTTTTTGCGGGCTGCTTTAGGGCAGTTATGTAACATTGTTGAGCTGTCTTCTAGCTTCCCCTGAGCTTTGCTGACCATCCCTCATAAGTTGTGTAGGCTATGGAAAATTGATAGGTGGATACCACTCCGCCTATCTTGTGGATGAGTGGTCTTCCCATGATCACATTGTAGGGTAAAGGAGAGTTTATCACATGGAATTCTGCTCGAACATCATGCCTTCTTGATCTCTCTCCCACCCGGACTTAGAGCTCGATTATGCCTTCCGAGGTTAACCCTGATCCTATAAACCCGGTGACTTCGTAACTCACGCTCTTCAGATCCTTCTTGTCTAACTTCAGCTCGTTGAACGCGTTGATGTATATGATGTTGGCTGAGCTGCCTCCATCTACGCTTCTCATTGTCGTTTATCTGATGTATCATCGCCCGTAGGTCAGCCCGTGCTCTGTTAATTGTTCCTCTATGCACTGGACCCCCACTGATCACATATACCCTGCCTTCTAGCTTGCCATCTCTGTCTCCGTCTCTAGCGGGACCTCTATGACCTCCTCTACGGTTAGCGCGGCCTGTTCTATCCTCGTCCCTCCTTCTAGGTGGGTCATCGCGCTGCTTAAACTGATTCAGGTACCCTCTCCTAACTAAATCTTCTATGTTATCCCTCAAGTGTGTGCATTCCTCAGTGGTGTGGCCATGGTCTCTGTGGAAGTCACACCACTTGCTGGTATCACGATTCCTATTAACCATCCTTGAGGGTCTCTGCCACTTATCATCAGCTTTATTCACGCTGAATATATGAGACCTTGAGTGGGTTAGTGGGGTATATTGGTCGAACCTCCCAGGCCTTGGCCCTCTCTTTGGGTCTGACCTTCTTACCCCCACTACTCTGTCCGCTTCTCTATGACTTTTCTCGGCCCTGCTCGGCTGGTCAGCCCTGGGTGTGTTCTCTGCTCGGGTGACCTCTTCCCGCTTAACTGAGTCACCTGGTGCCTACCTACTCAGCATTGCTCTATTAGTATCGTCTGCTTTGATGAACTCGTGCGCTTTACCTAGCGCTTCAGCAAGTGTTTTGAGGCTCTTACGCCCCATGTACGCTCTGAATGGTGAGCCTGGTAGTAAGCCACCCTACATTGCTAGTAGTGCTACCTCTTGACTCATATTTGGGATGGTTGTTACCTCTTTGTTGAATCTGGTGATAAACTCCCTCAGGGGCTCATCTTTCCCTTGAACTAATAACATCATCTATGTTGTCATTTTAGTTCGGTCTACCAGGGTAATGAAATGCTCTATGAACATTCTCTTCAGCTGGTTATACAAGTATACGGAACATTTAGGAACAGCTTCATACCACTCCGCTGCCAGCCCCTCCAGGGTCGGCGGGAACGTCTTACACCAGACTGAGTCCGTCATAGTATAAAGTACCATGTGGTTCTCAAAAACTGATATGTGGCTTTTGGGTGTTGTGGTTCCGTTGTATCTGCAGCTCGACATCTTTACCTTCTCCATTGGTTCTTCCAAAATCTCTTGGCAAAATGGGGAATCATCTAGAACAACCGCGCTCGTTTCTCTCTCTCTGGGCTGGGTCCCCGCTCTGAGGCTGGCGACCTGCTGCGGGGGACCCGCTTCTCCGGGCTGACCTGAGCTGGAGTTATTTCCTCCACGCTCCATTCTCGATTCAGATTACGAGCCTTCAACTCCAATACCCTCTTCCTCAGCTGAATGAGCTCCTTTTCCTCACGGGTGAGGGCTGAGGAAGCCGGCTTCTTAGTTGCGGGCTCCGCAGTTGCCGTTGTCGGTGACGGATTCGCCCCCTTACCCATATTGGTAAGGACCGTCGTCATTGCTGCGAGCTGCTCCTTACTGCACTTAGAGAGGTTCTGCAGGATGGCTAGCATATTTACGGGCTGCGGTTTCTGGGTTACAGGTGCTGAAACAATGAGCTCATTGTTCGCGCCTGTTAACGGCATTCCGTATTTGAAAATGGAACTGGATCCTGCTGGATAGACTGGTTTCGAGGCCGCTTTAGCTGCAGCCGATGTCGATTCGATGGGGTTGGATTTCTGTGAGGTGGTCGATTTGGGATTTCCGTTGGATCCTTTTGGATTGAGGGTTACCGAGGGTGTTTTTTGTAGTGTTTGGTTGGTCTCATTAGCTTTGGACATGGATGTCAGTACAGTTTCTTCTCCGGCCATGGTGGTTAGTCAACTAGTCCCTAGCTTAGTTGGTGAACCTCGGGTTAGATGATCCTACCCCTCCTTCTAGTGCTAATTGTTCCAGGTATGGATCCAAGGGTTCTGCTGGGTGAGCTGGGTCCCGTCAACAACCTACACAAGGAAGAACACGTAAACTGCCCTCGGGGGTGGCTCGAGGAACCCCCCCTCCGAAGCTTAAGTTAGAGAGTGTTTTGAGAGAGAAAGTGTACTTAGAGAGATATGGAAAGTATAATAACTTGAGTGTCTAACCTATTTTCCGTTGTACTTTACCCTCTATTTATAGGCGTACCATCTCCTTCGTGGAGAGTTCAGCCTGGTCAGCCGTGCGGGCTGATGAGCCCTCCTTAATTGCTTTCTTGGCATTGAGTGCGCACCCTGGGGGCTGGGCGATAGTTCAGTGGGAGCTATCCTATACAGGTAGTTTAGAGAGAGGAAGTGAGGGTTTCACCATTGTTGAGTTTGGATTTTGAAGAAGAAGATTGATCATCTTGTTTGTAGACTTTCATCTTCAATCAATGAGAACCTCTAACTCTCTCTCCTCTATTTTATTTGCTTTCTTTTGATTATTGTTTTTGTTGTTGGTATTTCTTATTAATCATGTTTATTCTTGATTGTTTGTTAATTAATCTTGTTATTAGCATGATTAGTGAGTAATTCCCCCATTAAGGGGATGGTTGTGGTGTAGTTGGATCTTAAGCATGTTCTAGGGTTTATAATTGATTTATTTGAGATTAAAATCTTTATATGATTGATATTCTTTAATCTTCTTGCAAGTGCACATTGTTGGTTGATTAAAGGTGAATCTTTGCTAACAAGGAACGGAAGTTGACTTAGCTAGGGTTCATTATTATCAATGGTTATTTAATAGTACCTCCTAGTATATGGTTCTAATGTGTAAACATAGAGGCTATTTTAGGAGAAGCCAATTGACCCCGGAAGGCGACTAGATTGGATCTTTTACTTCAATATTCGAGCATGTTTAGTTCATAATTAATTCAATTTCTATGCCTTTGTTTATGTTGAAGTGAATGTTATACCGAAACCATTTCTCTTAGTATTTTATTTCTTGTTTTAGCATCTTTAGACTTTAGTTTATTTGTCTCCTATTCCGGACTAGCTTACTTGTCAATAACATTTGGTGGTGTTTATTCGTTCCCTGTGGTTCGACCCCTATGCTTGCCTTATACTCATATTAGGTTTGTTTAAGTTGTATAAATTGTATTTGATCTAGGGATAGACAATTGACGATGCGTTTATTCCTTTGTCAAATTCAATTTGACAAAGGAATAAACGCGTCGTTAGACAACTACACCTAAATTAAATACAATTTATAACACTCGACTTATCCTAATACAAGTATATGGAAGAAGAGGGGTCGAACCACGGGGAGAATCACATAAACACCGCATTCATCACTAGACTTTAAGCTATCTCAGGACAAAGGATATGAATGACTAAGAGATTAAACTAAAGATAAAACGAGTTAAAATCAATATAACTAAACACCAAGAGAGATGGGTGGATGTAGATGCCGCTTGATCATGCAATAACATAAAAGAAAATCAATAGTGAACTAAACATGCATGAATATCGAAATAAGTTCCAACTAACCGCCTTCCGGGTTTAATCGGTTTCTCCTAACATAGCCTCTATGTTTCCACACTAGAACCATATATTGGGAGGTGCAATCAAAGAACAATCGATTGTAATGAACCTCAACTAAGTCAACTTCCGTTCCTTGATAGCAAAGATTCACCTTTAATCAACCAACAATGTGCACTTGCAAGAAGATCAAAGAATATCAAGCATGCAAATATTTTAATCACAATTAACTTAATCCCAATATTATAAGCATGAACAATTAGTAACTACACCATCCCCACAATCTTGGCTAAGTGACTACTCACAAATCATGTTGAAAACAATATCAATCACCAAATCAATAAGCATCAACATGATTAATAAGCGAAGAAGAAAAATCAAAGTAAACAAACAAAATTAAATTCAAAAGTAAAGAGAAATAGTAAGAGATTGCTCATTAATTGAAGTTGACAATCTAAAAAAGATTAAACAAGCTTCTTCTTCAAAATCCAAGTTCATCAATGAAGAAATCCACACTTTCTCTCTCTACCAAATTGAAGACTAATAGTGTTTCTCTCTCTAGATTAAGCTAAAAAATGCATAAAATTAAAACTAAGTTAATCTAATTACATCAAAACATTCTAAAATGGGACTTATATAGTCCGTACACAGCCAGCTGAAATAGAGGACTGGTCCGACCGAACATTGGGAGGGTTCGGCCAAACTACAGGGTAGGTTAGGCCGAACCATGGGTAGGTTCGGTCGAACCTCCCTGATCCTGTTCTGGTCAAACTTTTGAGGTTCGGCCACTCCTGAAAATTCTCCAAAATGCCACTTGAAACTGCCAAAACTGTTCGGCCGGACCACTGAGCAAATCAGCCACACCCTGGTTCGGCCACACCTTCAGGGGGTTCGGCCGAACCTCTCCTTAATCTTGCTTCCTTTAGATTTCCTTGAGCTTAGCTTCCTTCTCTTGAAGAACCCGGTGGTTCCTACAAAGCATAGGCATGGAAATCAAAGTAAAGAGTAGGAGAAGGGGCAAAATCTAGGAAAGAAGATGCATAAAGGGAAAGGGAATTAAGTGCAAAGAAAAGGATGTAAACAAGCCGCAAATGTGGGAAAATGACCATCAAAATGAACCTTAATTGTGGCATAAATGCCACTCATCAAGTTCCCCCACACTTGCCTCTTGCTAGTCCTCGAGCAAGGAATGCCAAAACAAAGAGAAAGTCACAACAAACATAACATGACAAGGGTTGAGGAAAACCACTTAAGCACTTATGTAGAAATGCTCCATTTTAACTCGAACGAAAAGACATGCACCAAAGAATACTCACCTTTCTCAATTCAATGAGGGAAAACACGTTATAATATGCTCGGGGTTGAAAGAGACAAACCTAAGCTAAGCATAGAGAACTAATGACTTCACTCTCCGCCCTAGACCCAACCAAGACGGTCCACGTTCTCTCCACTAGTTTCAAGTCATCCCCTAGCTAGCTCCTCATGATTCCTCGAGGGAACCGAAAAAATATATTTTTGTGTGGAATCATAAGGTCATCCCAACATCTCAACTATGCATACTCTCTCCATAGGGTTGAAATCTATCTCCCTCCACCGGTCTTTGACCGCGCTCCTCCAAGTCCAAGGGTCTTAAATAGGGTTGTAATGTCATGGCTAGGGGTTAAGGTTGGGAATCAATTTTAAAATTTTGGTGGCAAATCCTAAGTGAAGAAAAAGAGTGGACATCTCTCAAGAACAACTTAAGAATTGAACCTAACCTCAAATTACAACCTTCAATACAAACCTCACAACATTACTTCATCCCTTTTCATTTCTTTCATCTTTTTTTTTCATCATTTCATTTTTTTCATCATTTTTTTCTTTTTCTTTTTCTCTTTTTTTTTCTTATTCAACTTCACTTGGTTTTCATGTGTTGCAACCTTCTTCACAAACTTTTTGCATATTCTTTTCATAACCAACTTTCATAACCTTACTTGAACCGATTTACACAAGTTTCTTCCTCAAAACCAACACTATCAAACTCGAACCTCACAAGCCAATGCTTCACTAACTACAAGGGTCGGTAGAACATAGGTTGATAGGTTTTTAATATGGCTAAGTCAAGAAATGGAAATAAGTCTCAAATTGGTTATCAAGTAGGTGGATGCAAAAATGAAAACCAAATTTGTAACAAAACACAAAGAAAACAAAGAAAAATGAGAAGAAATGCCCTCTTCCTCCTCTAGAGTTGTTTGGTCACGATCTCGGGAGCTAGATACCAACGCAAAGTTTAAGACATGCACAGTTAAGGATCCACAATGCCGCTCACAAGAATGATGAAGGCTAGATCAAATGACACTCACATGGGATAAGAAATAAGCAAATACTAACTAGAGGGAATCCTATCCACTATAGAGAGCAACTCCATCTTACCACTTTCCCGTGAACTAGGGGTTCAAATGTCCTCAAAAGTTCTAAACCGGGCTACCTTAGCTTACAATGTGTCTGAATCAACCCTTAGCATTCTCAAACCGTGCAACCCTCATCAACTAGGAAGCTAAGCATTCAAAGACACGTCACCATGAAAGGCACACAAATCCAAATGAATGAGCAAATTCCAAATCAAAAATCATTTCAACTTATCATAGTTATGCTTGTAACACAAAAAGGAAAAACAAAACAAAAGAAAGAGGAAGAAATCAAAAAGGTTCACACACGAGGCATATAATCCAATTAAATCCCAGTCGTCATACAAGTGATCGTTCGATAACAACATCAACGATCCCATGTTCCAAAGAACCAAAAGAAAACATCCTCGAACCATTCCTCTTCTTCCTAAGCTAAACCTAGACTAAACACTCAAAGAAAGAGAAAATAAAAGAGAGGAAAGGTCTCACCAAATGCCGCTTGAAATGGAAGACAAGATAATTCATACAATCTCACCAAGGGATCTTGTGTTGCTCCTTAACTTCCTTCATCTCCGCTTTCAAGCTTTAAGAAAAGTGAGCCAAAACAAAAGGAACTATGACAAAACAAGAAAAAGTTAGAAACCAAAGAAAAAGACTAAAGTTATAAATAAAAAGAAAAATAAATAAAAATAAATAAAAGTTATCTACAAAGTTTAGATTAGGGGAATTTGGATTGTTGGGAATTTTGAATTTTTCCTTGGGAGCATCTTCGCCTACACAAAGCTAAAGAATCATCAAAAATCAGCAAAAATTATCATAAAAACATCATCAAAACATCACCATCATCACCATCACATCATCATCACATCACCATCATCATCATCACAACATCATCAACTACAACAAGGTTACTATCCTCAATAGTCCTAATCATGTACAAGACACTACCCTACCACACTACCCTCCTATGTACATTTCAACCAACCAAGAGAAACATCCTCCCCCACACTAGTCTTTTGCACGTCTCGAGCAAAAGTTGAAAGTTAGAAGTGCCGAGGGGAGGAAGGGAACCCTCATCATGGGTTCCTATCTCCTTGCCCTCTAGGTCGAGGAGGGTTTTCAAAATCAAACCCGGGAGTATCCATAAATGGATGGAAGGGTTGGTTGAAATGCTCATAGGGCCACCCATGGCCACCCCAACAACCATCGAAAGGATTTGGGGTTGAAGATCAAAGTAAACAAACAAAATTAAATGCAAAAGTAAAGAGAAAGAGTAAAAGATTGCTCATTAATTGAAGTTGAAGATTTACAAAAGATTAAACAAGCTTCGTCTTCAAAATCCAAGTTCATCTATGAAGAAATCCACACTAGTAGTGTTTCTCTCTCTAGATTAAGTTAAAAAAATGTAGAAAAGTAAAACTAAGTTAATCTAATTACATCAAAACGTTCTAAAATGGGACTTATATAGTCCGTACACAGCTAGCTGAAATAGAGGAGTGGTCCGACCGAACACTTGGAAGGTTCAGCCGGACTACAGGGTTGGCTCGGCCGAACCATGGGTAGGTTCGGTCGAACCTCCCTGATCCTGGTCTGGTCGAACTTCTGAGGTTCGGCCACTCTTGCAAATTCGCCAAAATGCCACTTGAAACTGCCAAAACTATTTGGCCGGACCACTGAGCAGTTCGGCCACACCCTGGTTCGGCCACACCTTCAGGGGGTTCGGCCGAACCTCTCCTGATTCTTGCTTCCTTCAGCTTTCCTTGAGCTTAGCTTCCTCCTCTTGAAGACCCCGGTAGTTCCTACAAAGCATAGGCATGGAAATCAAAGTAAAAAGTAGGAGAAGGGGCAAAATCTAGGAAAGAAGATGCATAAAGGGAAAGGGAACTAAGTGCAAAGAAAAGGATGCAAACAAGCCGCAAATGTGGGAAAATGACCATCAAAATGAACCTTAATTGCAGCATAAATGCCACTCATCAGTCAGCACCCAGGACCTGGATGGCATTCTGTCGCTTCTTTGCAAAGTAAAACTTCTTATAACTTGGTTAATATACATATTTTTGTCGAATAGTTTCTGATGACTTTCTTTGGTTTGGACGCCTGCAGGCTATACTGCGTGTGATCGGTCTCAAAGAGCCCCTCAATGTGAAGACCAGGGAGGTAAAGGTAGCGAATGCTCGGGCCGCCTCTACTCTGGACAAATTTCGGTTTGAGATTGCTCAAAATGAGATTCTTACACTTGATATGTTGTATTCCCAAGCGACTGCCAACCTCCAAGTTAAGCAGAACTTGGACGCGGCCAAGCAACGAGTGAAGGAGCTCCAGGACCAAGTCAATGGCCTTGAAGAGAAGCTGGCCACTCTGAAGGAGGCGGAATCCAAGGCGTCTGACTTTGGGAGAGACGGTTAAGAGACTCCGAGGGCGGCTGAGCAACCAGGAGACCCAACTCCGGACCGAGTATAGGTCCTTGATTGAGGAGGAGAAACAAGCCCTAGACAAACAAATGATGGACGACAATGAAGTTATCATGCATACGGGTTGGGCAGCTGTTCAGCCGTTTGTCGATTATCAAACTTGGAAGGTCCAGTTTGATAAAGAAAATGATAAGTTCAATTCCCGGCTCCTCAGGGAAGCTCAGGAGGCGGCCGAGAAAGAGGCGGCTGCCAAGAATGCCTCTGAGGAGTCCAGCTCGTCTGGCGGCTCGTCTTCTGGGGACGATAAGGATGATCAGGAGGGAGATGAGGAACCAAAGGAGCATGCACCGGAGGACAAGGCGGATGACAATGCTGAGAAGCTCCCTTGATCTTTAAGCTTTATGTTTTTTATTTCTGCGGCCGAATGGCCAGTTACTATGCTTTTCCTGCCTGTGTGCCGAGTAATTATGTGTTTTTACCGACCAAGCGGTTAGGTAATTTAACAATTTCTGGCTCTGCCAGCTGACAATCACAGTCGTCTATTTTGACGGTTGTTTTATTTATTTAAGCAACATCCGATCGTTTGACCGGTTTTATTCATGTTGGTGTTTATGCTTTAAAAATTTTCTAAGCTGCATAGAATTTTGCATATAATTTTTGGCTAAGTATTTTAACCTGTATACTATGCGAATATTCTTGCCGCTGGCCGGATGTCGCTTGGTTCGGTTGAGTGGATTGATTGACTTAGAAATTTTTATACTTTGAAGAGTATGAATGGTTTCTGAGTCAATCAATCACTATGGTGATTGCCCCAAACCAAGCGGCATATGGTTATATAGAGCAAAATGCATCCAGCCAAAGGCCTCGTAAAATGGTAAAATTGCTAAGTCTTTTGACTTAATATCTTATTTAAGAACATACTGGTCCGCCTTCCTTGCCCCATAGCAACAACAGGCAGCCTGATAGCCTCTAATCCTGAAACAGTAGCCGTCATCCGTCGGTACTAGAACAGGCGGGCAACTTGGTGCTTTCTAGATTTCAAGTTAGATTAAATCAAACGACTTCGAGCGCTACCTTAGCGCATTCGTTAGGGTCGTTTGTTATTTTAGTAGAGCAATGTGCCACCCAAATGGGAGATGCTTCTCCTCGACGAATTCGCCCGAATGGACGTCGCCGGTTGCCTCACTCATGTTGGAGCACACAGTCGTACTCATGTTGGAGCAGACGGTAGTTTTAAATAATATTCATTCGGTCATTGGCCTCGATTAAATAATTAAATAGCCACTAAGTCATTGACTTAGCTTAGAATAGAAGATGACTAATTTATTAACTTAGTTTTTCATCCGGCCATTGGCCTCTTTGTCACTTAGTTGTTAGCTACTAAGTTATTAACTTAGCTTAGGCATAAGTTTAAAGCCGACTTCTTTGGTGCAGTCGGATTATCTTTTGGGCATCTGCTGTTAGAGCAGACGATCCCAAAATTATATTTAGATAAACAATGTGCTTAGTCGTCTGCCCATTGGGTTGGCGGTAGCTCGCTGAGTCTCCGTGTTGGCCGTCTGCACATTCTGTAGGCGGTACCATAATGGGTAAGTAGGATCCACCAGCACAAATGGCATCCTTCATTGTTATAAGCCGGTTCTTCTACGCTATGTGCAGCCGGTGCTCAAAATAAAGACAAGTATGAAAATGAAGGCAAAATTTCATTAACAAGTCAAAAATTTTACAAAATTTCAGAAGTAATACTTCTTTAGATTATCTACATTCCAGGTTCGCGGCAGCCTCCTACCGTCTGGTGTTTTTAGGCGGTAGGTGCTACCTCTTACTTCTTCATAGATTTGGTAGGGGCCTTCCCAATTTGGAGTTAGCTTCCCTTTTTTCATTCGCCCTACCGACTGCCTCCATCTTCTGTAACACAAAGTCCCCAACGTTTAAAGGACACTTGTGTAGTCTTTGTTGTACGCCCGAGTCATTCTCAGACGGTAGATTTCATGGCGCAAGGTAGCATTTCCCCTGCGCTCTGGGAGTGAATCTAATGTCAGGCGCATGGCCTCCCAGTTCGCCTCTTCATCATATAGCATAATCCGAAGAGTCGGCTCATAGTGTTCAATAGGCAAAAGAACTTCTGCCCCGTACGCCATGAGGAATGGGGTCCCTCCAGTTGCCCCTTTTGCGGTTTTTCTGATGGACCACAGGACGTGTGGTAATTCATCCGCCCATAGGCCGCCAGCTCTCTCAACTTTCTTTTTAATGTCGTCTGAGATTAATTTGTTAATGGCTTCAACTTGGCTGTTTCCTTGGGGTCGGCCAACTGATGCAAAGTAATTGGAGATCCCTTCATCTCCTAACTAAGTCTTTAAATGAGGGATCTCAAACTGAGGACCATTGTCAAAAACCATAGACAAAGGCACCCCGAAACGAGTGATGATATTCTTCTAGATGAAGGAAATCACGTCCTTTGTCTTGATGTTTTTGACCGCCTCTGCCTCTACCCATTTGGTAAAGTAATCCACATCCACTAAGATGTAGCGCCTGCCGCCTGGTGCAGTCGTATATAGACCCAAGATGTCTATGCCCCATTTAGCAAACGGCATAGGACTGTGGATGGCCGTCAGGGCAGTGGCAGGACGATGGATCAGCTTGCCAAACTGTTGACACTTGTCACATTTTTTTACCATCTCCATAGCATCCGACTCAAGGGTCGGCCAGAAGTAATGTCGCCTGGCCCTGACAGCTAAAGACCTGCCGCCTACATGAGAGGTGCAGTATCCTGCATGCAATTCTTCAAGGATTTCTTGCCCCTTTTCTGGGGTCACACACTTCAAAAGAGGCTTCATGAAACCTTCTTTAAAGAGCTCTCCTTGCCTTATCTCAAAGTTTGCAGCACGTTTTTTCAGCACGGCTGCCTCCTAGTGTGAATCCGGGAGGGTGCCGTCTGTCAGATACGCCCGGATGTTATCTATTCAGGAGGAGCTTTGGTCAAGTACTCCAATGGGGTCTTCATCAGATATAATTCTATTTTCCATGACTTCCTAGAAGACTGACCGAGGCATTTCACAGGAGGCGGATGACGCCAGTTTGGACAGAGTATCCGCCTAATTATTCTTTGATCTGGGCACTTGACTTAACTTAAAGTCTTCAAGTGTCCCAGCTTCAGCCTTGACCGCCTGCAAATATTTGATCATAACTGGATGGGTGGCTTCATAGACACCAGTGTATTGGCTTTCGACCAATTAAGAGTCAGAGCAGGCGTCAATTCTTGTTGCCCCTGCCGCCTTGCACATCTGAATGCTGGCTAACATAAATTCATACTCGGCCTCATAATTTGAGGCGTGGAACTTGAACCGTAGTGCATATTCATATTTGTCCCCCACAAGAGACTGACAAATTACGCCTGGACCACAGTCGTTCATCGTGGAGCTTACGTCCACATACACTTTCCAAACCTGATTGATATGATTCGGCTTAACCGGCCTTGTCATTTCAACAATAAAGCCGGCGAATGCTTGCCCCTTTATTGCATTCCTTGGTTCGAAAGCGATTACCAGTCCCTGTAGTTCAATGGCCTATTTGAGCATTCGACTAGAAGACTCCAGGGTTGTCATTGGCCGCTTGATCGGTTGGTCAGCGTAGACCGTAACCGGATGTGCCAAGAAGTATGGTTTCAACTTCTTGACAGGCATTTAAAGGGCGAGACCAAAATTTTCAACCATGGGGTACCAAATCTCTGCGATTCTAAGAACGTGGCTAATGAAGTAGACCGTGAGCTGGATGTCGTCTCTTTCAGCTAAGAGTACAGCACTAAGGGCATGATCTGAAACTGCCAAATACATATAGAGCGCTTCTTTGGGCAAGGAACTGACCAACCTTGGCAAAGAGTGCAGATGCATTTTCAGCTTTTGGAAAGCGGCTTCAGCATCTCCCTCCATTCAAATCTAGTCTTCTTCCTAATCGCCTTGAAGAAATAGAGGCACTTGTCACCTGACCGACTGAGAAATCCTCCAAGAGCTACCAGACAACCAGTTAATTTCTAAACTTCCTTTACAGAACGGGGTGACTGCATGTCGATTACCGCCTATATTTTTTCAGGGTTGGCCTCAATCCTCCTTTGGTCAATCAAGAATCTGAGAAACTTCCCAGAATCAACACCAAATACACACTTTTTTGAATTAAGCATGACTTTGTGCCGCCTGAGTGTGGCGAATGTTTCTCGTAGGTCAGACAGGTGATCCGCCTGTTGTTTGGATTTGATTATCATATCATCAATGTATGCCTCTACATTCCTCCTAATCTGATTAATGAAGACTGTATTAATCATTCGTTGGAAGGTATCAGGCGCATTCTTCAAACCAAACGGCATCTCATTGTAACAGAATAACCCCTGATTAGTGACGAATGTCGTCTTTTCTTGATCTTTCTTCCACAGGGAAATCTGATGAAAGCCATAATAGGCGTCCATAAAACTCATCAGGGCATGTCCGGCTGTAGAGTCGACCAGACTATCGATCTTTGGAAGTGGATAACTATCCTTCGGACATACTCTGTTCAAGTCAGTGTAATATACGCACATGCCCCAGGTACCATTCGTCTTCTTTACAAGCACAACATTCGCAACCCAGTCAGGGAAGCTACATGGCCGAATGAACCCAACGTCTAACAGTTTTTTAACTTCGGTGGTTGCCGCTTGACTTCTTTCCTCGCCATGGTTTCTTTTATTTTGCCGAATGGGCTTCTTTTTTAGATCCACAGCGAGTTTGTGGACAGCAAGATCCGGGCTGATGCCTAGAATCTCTTCCACTTCAAAGGCAAAAATGTCTTTGAATTCTCTCAATAGTTGGTGCAGACTTGTGCCCAACTTAGCAAAAGCAGTCGTCCCCACCTTAACAGTTCACTCTAGACGTCTGTTGTCCAGAGGAATATCAGTATACTCACCAGCCGGCTAGGGATGGAGGTCATCTGACCGCTCTCCGGTCAGTGATTGCTATTGCTTTTCTTTTTTGACCACCACCAGTGGATTAGGCTTTCGCTTTTTAACGGCTGATGGGGCCGGACGGTCATCCTTGACCTCATCAAGGTCAATTGGCTCTTGGCCCTATATGGCTGCAACTGCCGTAGGCTTGACGTCCGAGAGATAGCATTCTCGAGTCGTCTTTTGGTCCCCGTTCAAGGAGCCAACAGTCCCATCATCCCTCTCATACTTGACAATCATAAGAGCTAGAAAGATGACGGCCTTGCACTCGTTTAGAGTGGGTCGGCCAAGGATGAGGTTGTAGGCGGTCAGTTCCTCGACCACCAGGAATCGGATGGTCATATGCCTATCGCTACCTTTTTCTCCTAGTAGGATGGGCAAATCAATGCGTCCGACTGGATGCACAACTCCTTCCCCAAAACCCACTAGGGGATGGGAGACATCCGTCATACTATCCGGTCTGTATTTCAGGTTGGATAGACATTTGTAACTAATGATGTCCGAGGAGCTTCCTGTGTCAATTAAGATGTGACCGACCAATTGGTTGGCCACCTTGTATTCTATGACCATAGGGTCATCATGCGCCCGACGAACTTTGCCTCTTTCCTTGTCGGTGATGATGACTTCGGGGAAGGCGAATGTGCTGGCCGCCTGTCCCTCATCAACACAATGGACCATCTTTCTCAGATGGTCCTTATTTCCCCGGATGGTTGGACCACCACCGGCGAATCCGCCTGCTATTTTATAGATGGGTTCCTCATCCGTTTCAGAGCTGATAGCAGGCTGGGGAGTCTTTTTTCTTGACTTCCCAGGATTTGATTTGGATGCCACTTTGGACATCACATAGGATTTCAGCGCTCCTTTGTCGGCAATACGGTTAAGCTCCTGGTTGAGGCTGAAGCAGTCGTTGGTGTCATGGCCGACATCCTCATGGTAGTGACAGCGTTTGTTTTTGTTCCGATTTTCAGCGGAACCTTTCATAGGAGTTGTCTTCTCAGGAGTCAGCCGATCCTTAATCTCCATGAGGATGGAGTAGCCGTCCTTGTGGAACTCGTACCTTGGAACGTTCGATTTCCGCTCTTTCTTTTTCTTCTAGGCCGGCTGATCGGAGTTATCAACCGCCCAGATTTGTTTTTTCTTTTTGCTCTGTTCTGGCTTTAGATACTATTGAGCAGGTCGATTCTCCTTCTGTCGGTCAGACTTCTTAGAATCCGACTGCTTATTAGAGGAGCAGAGCTCGGTCGCCTGTATATAGGTGTCCGCCTCCATCAGATCTCCTTGGAGGGTGAAGATTTTCTTTCGGACGATCCGTCCTTCAGACCTTTGAAAAAGTTTGTGAAAGCCATTTCAACAGACAATCCTTGTATATGGATTCTCACCAGATTGAACCGCCTGATGTATGAGCGCAACCCTTCTCTATCTCCCTGCTGCACATGGCCTAGATCAAGGCTCGTTTTCTTTGCATAGATGTTCATGGAGAAGTTAGAAGCAAACAAGAACGCAAGCTCTTGAAGCTGTTTATGCAACCAGCCAACAGATTGCCAAACCACTACTAGGTTATGCCCTTCAGGGTGGCTGGGAAGCATCGACACCAGGCGGCATCATCCAACTCTTGTAAGTACATGAGGTGGGTGTATGCCAAGAGGTGGTCTTCAGGGTTGGAAGTACCATCATAGGTTCCAACCATGAAATTTTTAACCTTGGTCGGCTGCTCGGCCTCAGCTATTTCCCTAGAGAACGCAGAGGGTTTCTCCCAAAGGTTTTGTAGCTGAAGCTGCCAGTCCAAAGGTTGATAGTTATATACCGCCTGTCCTGCGAAGAAGGCAGGCTGGATGTAAGGTAAATCAGGCGGTCTGTATGGTGGCTATGCCACATACTGCGCCGAATTGATTATGTGAGGCCCCGACTATATGAAGGGGCCGCTTGAAGGAGTCCTCGACCCAGAAGGAGAATTCCTCACCGAGGTGTTCTGAAAACTCTCATGATAATTCGACGTTGAAGCCGACTCTGACAGTTGCTGATTCCTTAGCTAGTCGATGTATTGACGAGCATCAGGAAATGTCTGTTTGCTACCATCCGGCTGAACATGCCGGATGGCTTTCCTTTTCCTTGTTTGAGGGAAACGGAGTCTTGATAGATCGAATGGAGGCTGAGGCCCAGCCTTCTCCGGATGAGGAGTCAATTGTCGGTCTCGGACCGACTTCTGCTGCCTAGACTTGGCAAACTTTGTGGCCGACTGCTCCTTTCTAGGGGTAGTCGTCCGCTTGTTCATTAGTCCTTTAATTTCACCCCTGAGGCTACTCATGAATTTCATGAGCTCATCACGAGTGACTGGGGCTGATCTTGCCGCCCGGGAGGCATCAGTCGCATGCCCGGTGGGCTTACTGGGTCCAGGGGGCCTATTAGTACCCGCCTGGTTAGCATTGCGCTCCTGCCTATCTTTCTGGCGGAGGCGCTTAGAGATGAGTGACCCATTAAGGGCCACATAGGTTTTAATATCAGCGTCGTCACCCGAATCACGGTCCGTCTGGACATGGAATTCTTCCAGAGGCCGGGTGATCTCTGGAGGCGGCACAGGATTATCTTGAGAAACCATCTAAGAGGTACTCTCCCCACAGAAGGCACCAGATGATTTGGGGTTTTTTGAGTCCCTTGGGTGAGTTACAGATCAAGACTGGATTTACAAGGTCGCCTGTACCTGCAAAACAAACGGACCGCCGGATGGTCGGTGGTCCGCCTCCGAAGATTAAGTTAGTATAGGGTTCGGAGTAAAACGTGCAGAAATTAAGTTATCTGCTCGGATTCCAAGCTCAGGTGTTGTCTATTTCTTGAGAACGACAGCTCAGTATTAATTGCAATAATTAATGCAAAGTTGTTAGGTGTCCCCATAAATGAGGGAACTGTCCCTATTTATAAGGTCTTTTGGGGAAGTGTGCCCTCCTTAGGGTTTGATGACCTAGGGATTAGGGCACGTCGTTTTGCGACGCCTCAAAGTTTGGGCCTTGAAGGCCGCCATTTCAGAAGCGATATCTGAGTGACGCGTGTCGCTCATCTTGAGAGGCCACTTGGGCATCTCTTAGGGCGACACGTGTCGCTCTCTTATTGGTCCACTTTGGATCATCAAATACCCTAAATCAAGGGCAGTATCTGCCTGACACGTGTCACCATATGGATGGTCCAAGTTGGCGCCCCTTCCAGTGACACATGTCCGACTCTGATTGGGCCACTTGGTCGAGTATAAAATACCCAAAACACATGCATTTATTTAGAGAGTTCGAACCCATAACGAGCAATTCATGGAATCGCCACTGCCTATATAAAACATATTTTGTTAGTAAATTGCATCACACACTTAGACTTTTCACTGAATTGAGTTACAAATATTAAATTACAAGTTAATTGAGGCACATATAGTGTAATACCCCGTATTTTTTGAAACGTATTTCTAATTCATTAATTAGTATTATCTTAAAAAGGGTATTTTAGTGATTTATTTTACTATTTGAATTTTGGAGCCAAAATGATATTTGAATTTTGGCGCCAAAAGTATTTTAAAAACTCAATTATTATTTTTGCATTTTAGATAAGATTTATTATCCATTTATTTTATTTAAAACTGGATAATGTATATATATTTCGGATATTTTACTTAAAAAAAATTATATTATTTGTTTAATATGTACGAAAATTCCTAATGATTGACTAAGAATTTTTGATATTTCTAGTGTGGAAAATATGATTTTCTAGGTTAATTTATTTAGTGAATAATTGGTATCTTTTTAATTAATTATTTTATACAATAGATATTTTTTACACAATCATTTTTAATCCTTAAAATCTAGCAAATATTTCCCTAAAACTATAAGTGGAGGTCCAAAAATATGATCATAGATATGCTCAATAATTTCAGCCACCATATACTAATTTTGGGTTAATTATTTTATTAGTTTTGTATTTTAATTATCTTCCTCAAATTCCTTATTATTTCCTTAATTTCTATTTTCCATCTCACAAAGATTTGATCATCTTATTTTTCCTACCTTATTTCATCTTTGATTATTCCCCAAGTAATCTCTTTTGCCATATTATTTTCATGAAAAACACACTTTTCTAAATTCTATTATTCTTAATAACCTTAATATCAAAAGTTTACATATTTCTTTATTCACTTCTCCAAGTAATTCCTTAAATCTTTTTACCATAATTCTTCCAACATTCTCCTACCATAATTCCCTCATTCATGAGCCTATAAATACCCCTTCATACCTTTAGGCGTCTTTCGATGTGCTCCTCAAATTCTCTTTAAACATGCAAAATGGTGATCATAATAATAATAGAATAAACATTAATATTGGAAGCAATTTAACAATAAATTGTTAGTCAAATAAAATATAAATAAACCTAATCATGATACTAGCAATAAGAATAAAAATAAGAGTAATTAAGTGAATCAATTACTCACTTTCTGCGTTTCCTTGGTCCAAACCCTCAGTTAATTATACCTTTCACGCCTTGGTTAAAGTATAGAATTTTGGGTATTGTATGAACTCCTTGAAGTGCCTAGGGAAGGAATGAAAGAATAGGGAGGCTAGTGTTTAGGCTAAAGAGAGAGAAGAGAATTATTTGATGATCAAGCTTGTTGATCATTCAAAAAGGGGAGATATGACTTCTATTTATAAGGAAAAAGAGGGGTCGAAGAATCAAGAAAAGATAAGAATTCGAATCGGATAAAACTCTTGCGATAGACAGCAGTTTATGCAGTTTTTGTTTTTATTATATCTTTTGATCTAGAAATCAAAATAATATAAATAAGATATATTTGGAAAGCTCTTGAAGTCTAATTTCTAACACAAATAGAATCAGATTAAAATATTTTATAGAATAAAATATATGGCCGAAATAGTGAGACGGTGTAAGTTTTGGTTAAAGTTTGACATTTTATTCATATCTTTTCCGTTATAGCTCGAAATTGATATTATAATATATCATTGGAAAGATAATTTCAAGGTATATCCAACCATATAAAACTTGGATAAAAAATATGAGGCACGAAAATCATATATGTCTATCTTTGAACGTCATTCAATTCGGATAGAATTAGGACTTTCAAAAAAAGGAAAGCTTTATTCAATTTCAAACACTTTAATCTTATCTTTTCAAAAAGGATAATTAAGATCTTTTAGAAACTTTTAGAAGATTCCAATTAATACTAATTGGTTTAGGTATGGGATTAAATAATTTGGACCCTCCACATGATCATTGGGTCGTAGGTAAGGTGGGCTAAGGTTCGGTTTGGGCTCAATTTAGTATTTTGGCCATAACTTATTCGTTATAACTCGGATTTGGGCTTATAATATATCGTTGGAAAGCTCTTTTAAATCCCCATCAAAATATTCAAGCATTAGACCCATATTATGGACCAAAATAAACTGAAATAAACGTTTTTATAAAAAGGACACGAAATGAATGATTTTAAAGGACACGAAATCAATTATTTTGGGTTTAAAGGCACGAAAAGAGGAAAATAAGTTATGGTTTGGGGAAATGGGCTAGGAATTGGGTTGGTTTATGAAATTGAATTATGGATTCAAGAACTCAAAGATTAAATACTCAACCCGACCAATAATGGCGGTGAAAGGTTGTTCATCATCGGGTTTGGTTTTGGGGAGACATTTTTAGGTGTCTACAAAACCTCTCATATTCTTCACACCAAAAACCCAATTCTCTTCTTCTCTCTTCTTCTTCTTCTTTTCCCTAAACCTTTTCATACTTTTCTTCTCCTCTTTTTACACAAATCATCATTTTTTATCTTTGAAGCGAGTTTTCGGGAAATTCTGGACATTTTTTGGGGTATTGACGTTTCAAAAAAGATTGTTTCTCTAGAAAAAACTTGAGGTTAGGCTCAAGAATCACCCAATTTGGAGTTATATTTAAGGAGTTATGGCCTCTGCAAGTTCTAGCTATTCTTTCCAACGAAAATTCAATTCTCTTTAATCTTATTCCTTTATCTTCTTTATGGTTAGTTTTCTAAAATACAAATACCTATTTCAAAGCTATAATTTTATATTAAAGTATTATTTTATAAAAGTTTTATAGTCCATGCACATTAGATTTGAGTTTATGTTGTGATACCCTTATGGTTATGTTATTTGCAAGGTGTATTCGTGATTGAACTTTGAAAGTGGAAAGTGTTGATTGATATTCGGAATCAATGTTCATGAGGTTTTTTTGTGTGGTTTTGCTAGCAAGGATCAAAGTATGTTTATGTAGCTAGATACCTTTGAAAGTGATTGGTTTGAATTAACATGTTTTATATGATTTGATTGGTGATTGAATTAAATTTATTTGAATTATGATTTCAAAATAAATTATGTTTGGAGGTATTGATTTTAATATTTGTTTTAATAAAAGTATTTTGAATGATTGATTTTTAAATCATGTTTTGAATGGTTGGAATTACTTATCATGTTTAAATAAAGGAATTGATTTTAAAGGGTTTGTTGAATTAAATAAAAGGTTTTTCAAGGAAGAGTTGTTGATTTTGAAAAGCTATTAATTAATATGAGATTTTATTCTTGAGTATTTATTTACAAGGTTTGATTTTGAAAGCATGTAGAATTAATAAAAAGGATTTTGAATTACTTATTGGATATTAAAAGGATTAATTGAACCATTGAATTATTATTATTATTATTATTATTATTATTATTATTATTATTATTATTATTATTATTATTATTATTATTATTATTATCACTACTACAAAATTGGCCAAAGAGACCCAACATAAAATACCTGTTATCTACATAACAGATCTCTTTGATCCAAACTAGTAGAAAAATTGATATTTGTAACTGGCGAAATTAACTTTTTGTAATCGGCATTGTTGGTTGTGAATGTCACCGTTACAACTAGTGAAAATTATTTGTAACTGACTAATGTTAGTTACAAATAATGTACTATTTATAACTGACTTACCCTAACGCCAGTTACAAAAAGTCTATTTTCCAAGGTAGAAAGCATACTATTTTTAACTGGCATTAAGTTACGCTAGTTACAATTAGGGTATTATAGTAACTAACAAATCTTAACGTCGGTTACAAATATATTTTTTTATTTTTTAAAAAAATATTATTAGTAACTAGCATTAGGTTATGCCAGTTACTAATAAATAAATAAATTTTTTTAATAAATATTTGATTCGAATACAAGAATGGTAATATATCCTACCAAACGTCCCATCGTCAAATGAATTACAACATGTTACAATTCAACCAACCAAACACGTACTCCGAATACTTCCATATAACTTAAATTCACCCACAACATACAATACAAACACTCCAAATAATTCCACAGATGTATTATTCATCCACAACAATATAGTGCAACAAAATTAAATATACTTTCCAAAAAACAATTAAAACTTGAATAAAAAAAATAAAAATAAAAAACATTGATTTATAATTTTAAAATGTAATAACAATAATCAATAGGCTAAATAAAAGTAGATATATAGAAAAGTGTTATATTGTTTTATTAAGCTAAACGCGACTAATCATAACATTGATAAATAAGATAACTAGTCTTTCAACAAAAAATTAAGCCTAAAAAACTTAGCCATTGTTTTCAAATCTCATCTAATTCTACATCGTTGTAGGCTGTAAGTCTTGCCAAATACTCCTGCAAATATTAAAAAAAAAACACGAGTCTATAATACTTTATAAAAATAAAACATCAACCAAAACTCGTATAAAGCATTTTAGCTTGCAAAGAAGAGGTAAATTAATCACTAACCTCTTTCAAATTTCCCTTGCAAACGCTATAAAAGGTACTATCTCATACATATACATCTCATTACATAATAAGCATATTCGGTCCGCAACTATTAGCTTTCTCTTTGGTTTGCACCTACTCATTCTCCGCCTTTTTTGCAAAGTCATAACATTCAAGAAAAGATAAATATTAATATAATTAAGTTACAAATATCTTAGATCATTATGTGCGATTAATGTATTACCTCATCAGTAAATAAGACTAAATTTGCAGGCCACCCCAAATCACAATCCAAGAAAGTTTTTAGTAATGCATATTCAAATACAAAACAACATCTTGAAAGGAGCATCAAGATTCGCTGTTGGTGGAGTAACATGTCTGACTATGGTATCAAGAAAATCCGACATATTCTTAGCTTCTTCAGCGGGGCTCTTGGTGTATTCTGATGATGCCCATCCTTCTTTTGTAGAAGCATAGAGAACAGGAAAATCCAACTGTTCCTCTACAAGAGCATTAAAAATTATGTCACGCACTATTAATTTGCAGAGATGGCATAAATCATAAATAAAGTAGCATTCATCAAGTGGCCATTCTCATTTAGATTATTAAAAACCTGTAGCACCAAGATTTGCAAATAGATCAAACACCAGGCTTTCCACTTCACTACATCTCTCTTTAGATACTGCATAAGCATCATTTAAGCACAAAGATTAACAAATGATCACTGAATTCTTCACATATACAAATGAAAATAAAAACATACTTATATGAAAAGTCTAGTATGTTGGGGTTTGGTAAGTCCAACTTACCGCGAAAACGACCCTGACCCAAAGAACCACTCGCAATTAATGAAACCATAAAGCATAACAAATGAACATAAAAGGATAAAATGGGAATGTACCTTTGACGCGTGCTTCGCCCGACCTAATGGGCTCTTACTTGAAAGCTTTAGCTCCGAAAATACCGAGCCTCCAACGGTATCCACCCACAAAGGACGAACACCGACTTTTAGGTCCGCTACCTTGGAGTTAGCAAGGTCCGACCAAAACCCGAGTGATTAAATGAGTTCAAAGGTTTTCACAATGGTGATGCCTTTTTCAACTCTCACTCAAGTGATTTTCCCAATACCCCTACTTGGGTATTTATAGGGAAAACAAGAGAGTGAAAAATCTCTCCCATCAATGTGGGAGAATTAAATTTTTTCATTTTATTTTAAAGCTAAAATAAAATAAATAATCAAACTAGTAATAAATCAACAAGTGGCAAGCTCATGAGAGAGGTTAGGTGAGGACCATTTGGAGAAGGGGGGACCAAACTTGCTCCCCACTCCTTCTCCAAAAACCGGCCACCTCAACCCTCAAGCTTCCTCTTACAATGCGCCACATGGCACCACACTTGGGCACCAAGGCACCCAAGGTGGGATGCCAGCAGACCCAGCACAACCGTGCGGGCTGCTTGGCACTGCTAGCCAGCAAGCCCATCATGGTTTGTGCGGGCTGCTCGTGCACTCGGCCAGCAAGCTGCGCATCAAGGATGCGGGCTGCTACTGAGTGTCGATACTCCTCGGGCGCGTTGGCCAGCGCTGCTAGCATGCGATACTAGCATTGGTGCGCTAGTACGCACCAGCCATCCTAAGCTCGGCTTGGTGCGCATGCTAGCCACCATGCTAGCCACCATGCTATACCAAATGCCCCTAGCACTTGGTTTGCTCGGGGCATTCCGATGCTAGGGGTATTTTGGTCTTGTTGATTTATTATTTTCGTGTCTCGTCTTTTATTATTTTGACTCGACTTTCGACGCTCGGTTTCGACGCTCTAAGCTCAAATTTTCGACGTCTAAATATTTAATACTCGGGCGACGAATTAATTTCTTCCGAATTAATTTGTCGAGTCAGTTTGTATATTTGCTAGGGTGTGACCCGAAGGGTTCAGTCAAGATTAAGTTGTAATATTAATTATACATTAATATTACTGATCGGAAGCGGCCTCCACCCAAGCATTCCGATCACTTGACCTTACTGAATATATTAGCTTTCTAATAATTCTGAACCCGCTATCAGAATAATGCACTTGTTTGAAGGATATCATTCCTTTCAATCTCCCACTTGTCCTTCCGGACAAGTGAGCATTTAGTGTATAGCCTTTTTCCTATGTCTCTTCATGAACTATAAGTAAGATTATTTCGTCATCCTTATTACGTCCAGAAGTGTTTCTCGATTCCAAGTCCGACTGTCAATAAACAGATGATTTCTAAAATCTATCCGAGCACGGCCATGCATTTTACAGTCTCGCTCTACGAGAGGCCTTGTATACAACAAAGACATCTTCCCTATTTTAGTAGGGGGACATTCCCAGTCTTGTAATGTAGCTCCTCTTACTGAGAGGACTTAGCCGTCCGAGTGTTGCCTTTATAATCCCTTATTACGGCAGACGTTTGACAACATCAAAACGGACTAGTACTCAAACAAGAGAACTCACAATACTCATGGTCAAGGAAATAGGTTCCGATCGCCATAATGAGAAGTATACTTTATGAATATTTTTAATCTCTTAAAGTATTCTCATAGGTCAATCCAGTATGGTTCTAAACCAATACCTGTGTAAATGATTTATGTCAATCATGTCCTCTTAGCACAAGAAACAATGATATAAATCAAACTACACACTAATCTTAATAGGTCATTAATCGTCCATCGTTTAAATGATTAGGGATAATTTTCGATTATAATATTCAACGTTCACTTAATAGGTGCTTCCTTACCAAGACTGGTCTTGATACCCTATTTTGAATATTCCAATAATCGAATGGACTCATTATTTAATTCTAAACCACAATTAAATAGCAAACAGAGTGATAAAATTGCATGAAATTTTAAATAACTCCAAAACCTGAATAGTTCATCTAATGATAAATGGTTTTTCCAAATGTTTTAAGAGTGTCACTCTTTATAAAACATCTATATAATTCACACCCATATCTAATATGCTTGATTTCTTTCATGAAAATTTGAATGTTGTCGTTCACTTATTGCATAGGTTTAGTTATAACTATTTTGCTAATCTTAGCATCTTCATTACTGATCACTTTCATAATAAGATGATAAAATTTGAGAGTGTCATGGATTATATGTGATTTAGGATTTATTGTCCAAGTGATGGCTCCCACTCATTTTCATGATTGAGACCTTCAACTTGACAACCTACAATCATTAACGTTCATCAACGAACTTTCCATAGAACATCTTCTTTATTATCGCCATTAAGGCAACAATATTCTCAACATATATTTTAGTAGACTTCCTGATGATGCTTTGCTTGGGTTTCATTCCAGACGGCTTACAATGATTTGGGATACCCTAATCACTTGTGATCATGGAAATTTTCCTTAAATTCCTGCACATTACACATGGATCCACGTCCATGTTACCATTCTCAAGTCACGACTCATTTTAAGCTCGTGCTTAAAAACAGCCTCCTTGTTAAGGATCTAATCCTTGTTAAGGTTTGTGCTTGCAACATCAATTCTCAAATCTTATTTGTTTCCACAAGTCAAGAACTCATCCTGTTACTTATCCAAGTACTTTGGATGTTCTTGGCCATAATTTAACGATCTATTATATAGATTCAGGTTGATTGATACTACATACATACTTCACATTCTCTAAGCAAGTAAGTCATGCGACGATTCCATATCACAGCGTACATGATGGATTAAATTGCAGAGTAATTCTCAATCTTATTCCATCAATTTGTCATTTTAGCTCATTCAGTTTCACTGAGTCTTTGATAAACAGTTTGCTGTGTGATATGGTTGAAAGTCTCTAATAGAGTCTTTCATGTTTGACTTAGTATTTAGCCTAGCTTATACTTAGTTCAAACATTTACTTAGTTTTATACATACGGGTCGAAAGTCTTTCAAAGTCCTTCAATTCATGTTTAACACGGTAAACTCCTTTACACGTTCAAACATTTTATTAAGTCTATACAATAGAACTTAATACCCAATACGTACTAAGTATCGTCTTTTGCTTGGTCCATTGTCGAAAATACTTTCAAATCTAAGCATTTAGCATTTGATAGTTATTTCACAACAAAGTTCGTAGACTTTTTATTGGACCTTTATATAATTCACTTTTTCTCCCACTAAAATTCTTATTTATAAGAATTTATATGTTTCTCCATGAGTCAATCATCTTATTAACTTTATGAGAAAACACGTTCCAATTCCTTTATTCAACGCTTCCTTTAATCCCATAACAAATTCTTTGAGCTTGCTTTCAAATCTAGCATTATTTAGATTTTCAAAACCCTTAGACTATTCCATAGTCACTTCCAAAATCCTATTTTGGGAAGGCAGTTTTAGTATCTATTTTGCCATATTTCATATGAGCAATTTTGCTAAAACAATCACAAAAAGACTTTAGCATTCCAATTGGTGAATAGGTTTTTATTAAAATCAACTCCGTGAATTTAATTGTATCATTTTCAACCAATCTAGCTATGTATGCATATACATTTCCACATTTGTTAGTTTTCTACTTGAAAACTTATTTGCAATCGATAGGTCTTTCACCCTTTATGAAAATTAATCAAGTTTCAAACATGATTTTCAAACATGGGGTTTGTTTCGGATTTTCATGGCCTCTAACCATTATTCAGAATTTGAATTTGTCGTAGCTATCTTACAAGACATTATTCCTTTACTATATAATAGTAAATAGTATGCTTGTAAGTCTTAGGTTTATTTCTAACTTAATAGAAATTTATTGGATTCAATCCAAGCCTTTGGTGAACTCTATACCTATACGGGGTTATTGCATCAAACACTGAGTTTAAAAGCGCTTCCAAAGCCCTTTGATATTCTTGATCTTACTCCAACTTTTTGTGAGAAATGAATTCTCTTTTAAGGCACTTGTAAAGTCCTTTTGAGTATTCTTGATCAAGCATTCTCACAAATTCCTTTTAAGGTCTTCTGAGATTCTCAATTCTAGTTTGTTGCTAAGCTCGATGGTCATCGAGTTCATTTTCCTCCCACTTGTCGTTTTGGAAACGTGTTACTTTCCAGAAAGACACCACTTAGAGCAACAAACACTATGTTCTCAATTAGTTTGTGGAGGTAATGCCCATGATCTCACTTGAATGCTTACAAAGAGACATGTATATTGTCTTTGGGTAAAAGTTTGTTGTGAAACAAATAGTTAGCTCCCACTTGAGCTATCTTAGCCTTTAATGAGCCATTAAGCTCCCACTCAACCACCTATCTCTTGCTAAGCTGGTGAGCTCCCACTGAATAACTTAGCTCCCACTGAGCCAAGGACTCCCACTGTGGCTAAGAGTTTTAGACATATACTTGAAAAGACATTTAGAAGATAATTCTATCCACAACTAAATATGGCGTCCTTTCTTAGCTTCAACATTTTTTTTTAGTGTAACATTAGTCCTTCGTGCAAATCTTAAGAACTTTATAGGAAAGGATGTGATCCATCAATGTTCGAGTTATTTTTAAATGGCATAGATGTCTCTGTAAAGACATACTATGTTCTTTGTGAAGTTTATTTACGAAAATTTCATTTTCATAACTTTGTGATGGTCACGCTTGGCTCAAGCAAACATCGCTCGATCTAATCTAGACGTTTTGATATCTTGCCAAGTCGATGATGTACTTCACTGAACTCTTGAACTCTTCAAGGTTAATTTTGTTCACATTTGATGAATATAGCCATATTCTTTCAAATTATTTGTGAGACGTTGAAGTAAGTGAATCCTCTTTAGCTTTCGAAGTCAATTGTCTATACAAGAATAATAGCTCTTTACTTTGTCGGTTTCAACAAGTAAGACTTGCTTGTCTTAGAACGATTCCGAATCGATCAACTATCAAGAGCCTATCTAATAGAGCCTTGAGTACGTTCTTGTCGATGTGACATTGCTAAAGATGTTCGGAACGCAAATCATGCCCATGAATTTGAGCTTTTGCTAGTTTATCATGTTAAGATAATGTTTGTTTATAATCAAGCATTCTTGACTCATGGTTAGACAACCATGCCATTCAAATGAATTTGCAACTATTGATCATTGCTTTGAATGTGAGTCTTTCCGTGTGTAAACGGATTAATTGCTGATTATGGAACACAATAACCATTTATTTGTTCCGGCCTTAGCTTAAAGGTCTTTAAAGAAAGCATACGTCCTTACAACTGATGTAGCACCACTTGCTTCATTCTAAGCTTGTAAGTCAATAACTTAGCTTATCTTCAATAGTTTGAGGTCACTTTCAAAGTGGAACATTCAAGCAGTATCCGATACTTGTGAAGATAACGAATTGCTAAGTTAACTACAATAACATGAACTCATGGTTTGAAATGGAATCTTATTCCTTTTCTTCGATCCTCGTTTCCTATATTTCTTATCATACTTTATCTCATAATCTTTTAAGAATCATTTCTTTAAGAGACTTTGACTTTAATACTTTGTTAGGTGACAGGCTCAAGTCGTATTCACCTAATCAAAAATAAACCTAAATCCACTAACTATGTAGATAGGGAAGAAGGGTCGAACCACAGGGAAACAAGTTAATTTACTCCTAATTAATTAAATGCAATCTAAATTATCAAGTAACAGTTTGTTGTAAAAAGGAGATTAAATACTAAAAGTAAGAGTAGGAAAGGAATAAAAAGAGTATAAATCAATGAAGGGAAACCTAGGGCATCGGTTCGCTAATAAACAATATTCCAGAGCATATCATAATAAGCAATCACCAAGCATCAAATAATCAGATTATAAAGGGCTTTCGCTACGTATTATAATCACAGAGTTAATTTACCGGTATTAAATCTTATCTGTCGAATCTCGACTTAATCATTTATAAATTAGTCCGCCTATTGAAACTAAACCTAAACATCAATTCTCATCTGTCGAATCTCGAATTAATATTGTTAAACACATACAATTAAATCTGGCCAAACCTAATTGCATAGCATTAAATCAATCAATAGGAAATTAACCAAGCATTGATAATTAACAATCACAAATTTACCCCTTCATATTATTTATTAGATCCCCATAAACCCTAGAAATAAAACTACTCAAGCATAATTGAATCTAAACTAAACAAATAAATAAAGCAAGACATAATGAAAGAATTAAATAAAATAACTGAAATTAAAAGAGAAGAAATTGTTACCAAAAGAAATCTGGATTAATGAATGTAATTAAGAAAAATGTTGAGAGAGTTTAAGAGAGAGAAAATATTCTAAGTAGAGAGAGAAAATCTAAAAGAGAAGATAATCAAAATTACGTAATAAAATCGTACTTAAACTCCCTAAAACAAATCCTTAAATGAAAACTAATCAAGTCCCTAGAAAACACGCGCCCGATCAGGCGAAGAGCCGCCCGATCGGGCCCGCCTTTTTCTCTACGCCATTACTGGTGTACTGCGCCCAATCGAGCCTACGCTCACGTGATCGAGCGCGCCTTTCTTCTTGATGCTTCTTTGCGTGCACCCGCCCGATCGGGTGTATACTTGCCCGATCGGGCCCGACTTCTTCTTTGAGGCTTGGATTTCGATTGGGCTCGATTCCTCGGCCCAATCTGGATTTCCTCTTTGGGTCTTGATTACTCGATCCAATTGCCCCGGTATCACATACCGAGCCCTTAATCACAGGCTCTCATCGGTCCTGGGCTTCAAGGATGGTCGTGTCCTCCTAATGCTCGTAGTTGCTTCGTGAAAAACCCGGAAAACGCTCCAAGTGTGCAACTTCCTACAAAACTCAAGCAAAACTACAAAAACACTAGAAAACACAAATTAGTAATAAAAGTGGCCCTAAAGAGCCAAAAACACTACTAATTATGACCACGGGACGGGGGTAAAACACTATATAAATTGGACATATCAAACGCCCCCAAGCCAAACCTTTGTTTCTCCTTAAGCAAAGAGCTCATCAATGAACATATAAAACAAGCTTCAACCAAATAAACAAAATCAAGCACAAACGATTCAAGGTAAATCTGATGAACATGCTTTAATGTCAATCAATCTCATTCATCTAATCATCCTTCATCCCCAAAAATTGTCAAGTAGAGAAAACCACATGAGCATATAGAATTCAAGACTAGTGCTCACACACTCAACTCTCATTTATGTGGCGAGTAAAAGATGTACTCGATCACTCTCCAACTAACCCCTTTATTTGTGAACAATGCCCTCCCAACTCACACTCTTGTGTGTTTAAAACAATGAACGCTCAACCTACTAGTCAACTCGAAATATGTCAAATCATAACTTGCATTGATAAACAACACTTTCACATTTATACAACTCTTATGCACAAAGGTCGGAAGGTCTTTAAAGCTTGTAATGTAAGGCTAGGGTAAAGGGTAGGATAAATTTAGGAACATGTGATAGTAAAGCCATGCTTAAGGGAGCCATATCCTAATAAAACCCAAGGTCACAACAAGTGATGACCAAAACATCTCCAATCACTACTCAACTCCACAAAAGTTCACCAAACAATCATATACACAACACAATCCCAACACATACATATTCACTCACAAAATATGATAATATGAAATAGAGTGAATTAAAACAAACTTTGAACTACTTATTCTTTTTCTTTCTTTTTTTTCAAACTTGAACCCTTTTTTTTTCTTGAGCAACCTTCAAATAGAACATTTGAACATATGAAACAACTTTTTTCTTTGCTCTTCTTTTTTTTCTTTTTTACTTCATATTGGAAATTTTCAGCTTTGTAACACAAAACATCAATATTTTCCAATCATAATATCAAAGAACAATCACTCTTCTTTTATTCCCACATTGTGCAAATGATATGCACACCAAAACTCCCTCACCTCACCAACTAATAGCTCCCCAAGCCAAGATTGGGACTAGTAACTAATGGGGCTCATATAGCCTTGTAATGTGGCTAAATAAACAATAAAAGGGCACAAGCAACAACATGGGTAACAAGAAGGGAACAAATGTATCTAATATCGTCGGAAGGCTACCTAAGAGAACAAATGTCTTCGTCCTCCTCAATGTGCATAATATTGAGCCATATAAACATTACTAATAGTTGCAAACCAATACTCAAATTCATTGACATACCAGGAACTATCACACATTCCTAACCAAATCAACTAGTCAAGCACTATATTCACAAATAGTTGGCAAAATTGACGCATGTTTAGGAATCCAAACAATTAAACTTCAAATCATGATCAACAAATTCACAAAGCTCATTATCATATACCAAGAATCAAAAAAATATTTTCTAAGTATGGGACACAAGGAAGCATGATTTACAATTCATTAGAACGTATTTTTGAATTTTTATATTTTTCAAATTTTTTTGTATTTTTCATAAAGGAACGCAATAAAAACCACACTAGAAAGCAATAAAACTATACTAGAAAAGCAAATAAAAAGAGAACAGAGAGAAAGAGTTACCATATATACAAGAAATCTCCCCCCAAGCCAAATCAAGCAATGCCCTCATTGACTTGGGAAGGTAGCTAGGAGAAGCTACTCCTCATCATCATCCATCCTCTCGTAACCTCCTCCATAACTCGAGCCGGCACCACCCTGGCTCGTTCCAGCACCACCATAGCTTGAACCACCTACAAAGTAGTTAGGGTTCACATTTCCCCCCATACCCCCAAAAGGAGCATCACCCCCATATCCATGGACTGAAGAGTAGTCCACATAAGTACCAAAAGCTCCTGGGGTGGAATACCCTCCTTGGGGGTATTGGAACCAATCGGGAACTAATGCCTTGGGGGGATAGCCCCTCGGCGTGCATAGTCATCGTACATCGGGTATAGACCCCTCCCGAGGTTCCTCTCTATATGACCTACCCGCCTATCCAAAGTGCCTAACCTATAATCGAGGTTTTGCACCATACCCTCTACTCTCCCTTGCCCCATCTCTCTACGGTCAAGTTGGCTTCGAAAAGCCGAAAAGTCATAAGGGTCATGAGGGTCAATGTTATAATCGACGAAGGAGGTGGGCATGACATAGGTGAAGGGTTGGGGTGGTTGGTAGTGTGGTGAATGGTGTTGGGGGAATGGTCTTGGGGTGATTGGTGGGGTTGTGGTGAAAGGTGAGGTTCTTGAACCTCGCCTTGACCGTTTATCTCGAAAGTGTAAGAAGGCTTCCCCTTCTCAAATTTGGTCAAGGCGGGGTTGGGTAGTATAAATGCTTGGTCTCTCCTACCCGATTGCCGGTGGACTATCCACCAAGTCTCACTGCCCATAGGTTGCACCCAATTTAGGCCCCCTAAGTAAGCTAGGTCCATGAGGGTTGAACCCACCACTTTCCTATGTCCGGTCGGGTTCCATCCTAGGTGTTTAACAGCAATATGGGTCACCAACCCCCCAAAGTAGATAGGCTCCCTAGACCTACACGATTCGGCCGCATTGGCCGCCATTTGAAAGTGTTGGGCAATCCTATATGGTATGTTTAATTTCTCAGCATTAGGGATCATATAGTATGCCAACAATTCAAGTTCATCCCTCCTCACGTTTTCCGGTTCATGCCTCCCAAAAATTGTGAGGCCGGCAAACCTTTGACAAAACTTTGGGACGAGATGTTGAATACACGTTCCCTTAGCGTGTTGGAGGTTAAGCAAACCCTCCCCGGTGAGTCTCTTGTAGACCACGGCAATGTGGTCTTGGGAGGGTTCAATAGGTTTGTCCGATTTTAGCTCAAACAATTTACCAAATTCTTTTAGCGTTAATCGCAAATCATTGTTTAGCAATCGGAATTGTACATGAGTGATTAAAGCATTCATTTTAATAACATTAAAACTAGAAATAAATTCTAATTTCAAGTAATCATAATTATCATGATGCATTTGGAAAAAACCACTCATGCCTATACCCTTAAACAATTTCTCTACATGTTTATCAAGACCTAGCCTAGACAATGTAGGATGGTGAACGAAACGAGTAGAGATTACCTGCCTCTCGATGAGGTTGAGCATCCTTTCTCGTTGTTCCGTTGAGGTGATAACAACCTTCTTCCATCCCGATATTTGAAGCTTCCGGTCGACCATTGGTTGTTATTGCCTTGAACTTTCACCCCTTTGTTGTCTAGATCGTTTGGAAGCCATTTGTAGTGAGAAATTTGGGTATTGAAGCTTTCTCCCTCTAAGGGTTTTAAGAAATTTTGAGATAAAGTGGGAGAAAGTGGGTGGAAATGTAGAGGAAGGTGTGAGGATTAAGAATATGTAAAAAATTTAAGGTTTTGATGGAAGAATTTGAGAAGATCTTGGAAAGAAAGTGAGTTTGAAGGTTTGAAAATTGAGGTTTTAGAGAGATAAAGTGTGAATAAAGAAGAAGAAGAAGTAAGAAAGAAAAAGAAAAGAAATGGGGAGAAGGAGGATTTAATCCTCCGGAATTTAGGCGCGCCCGATCAGGCAACCGATCGGGCGTTTCTGGTTTTCTCTGAAATGTGAAGTGTGTGCCCGATCGGGCGCGAACTCTAAGCTCGAAATCGCCAAAATGTTCGCCCGATCGGGCGAGCTTCGCCCGATATTTCTTTTATGGCACTCGATTTCTCCAAAATTCCGCCCGATCAGGCGGCCTCGCCCGATCGGGTGAAATTACCCTTGTTTGTCTTCCTTACTTGCGCGGCCGATCGGGCATGCCTCGTCCGATCGGGCGATTATATGCTCCGATAAAATCCATATTTCGCGCCTGATCGGGCGAAATTTTGCTCGATTCTGGCCTTAAGGTGCGCGCCCGATCAGGCTAGCCTCGCCCGATCGGGCCCGTACCCAATCTAAAGCTTCTCTTTTCTTCGAACTTTTTCTCTTGAAAACTCCTTACTTTGTGATCTAAAACCTGTACAAAAACACTTATAAAAGGTAAAATTTCACCCTCCTCACCTCTCTAAAAAAAATAAAATATAAAAATAACGAAAAACTAGTCTAGAAAGCAAGAAATACGGGTTGCCTCCCGCAAAGCGCTGGTTTATCTAGTTCCCGCACGACCCTCTTACCACATTGAAGCTCAAAATGAATCGGAACCGCTTAGGTGAAGTAATTCAACTGCACCAGTCGTAGCCCCCTCATGATATAGCTTGAGTCTTTGGCCATTAACCTTGAACTCGTTACCATGTTCATCGAAAACCTCCACAGAACCGAATTTATTGGCCCTTTTTACAGTAAAAGGACCCGACCACCTTGACCTCAACTTTCCTGGGAATTGTTTAAGTCGAGAGTTGAACAACAACACTTTATCACCCTCTTTGAATTCTCTTGGAAGGATCATCTTGCCGTGCCATCTCTTTGTCTTCTCCTAGTAGACACGAGCACTATCATAGGCCGTCAACCTAAACTCGTCGAGTTGGTTAATTTGAAGTAACCTCTTTTCTCCCACTAATTTGGCATCCAAATTGAGCTCCTTAATAGCCCAATATGCCTTGTATTCTAATTCGACCGGGAGATGACATGCTTTACTGTACACGAGTCTATATGGAGTAGTACCTATAGGGGTCTTGAACGCAGTTCTGTATGCCCAAAGGGTGTCATTCAGCTTATCGCTCCAATTTTTCCTTGACTTTGCTACCACCTTCTCTAGAATGGCCTTGATCTCTCGGTTAGAAACCTCAACTTGGCCACTAGTTTGGGGATGGTAGGATAAACCTGTCCTATGGTAGACACCATATTTCTTGAGGAGGGTGTCTAACTTCCGCTCATGAAAGTGAGATCCTCCGTCACTGATTATCGCTCTAGGCACGCCAAATGATGGAAAGATGGTCTTCTTGAAAAGTCTATGGACTACCTTGGCATCATTAGTAGGAGTAGCGATGGCCTCAACCCACTTGGATACATAGTCAACGGCGACAAGTATATAGTGGTTCCCTTTTGAAGAAGGAACGGTCCCATGTAATCAACACCCCAAACATCAAAAATTTCAACTTCTAAAAAATTCCGGTTTGAGGCATCTCATGCCGCCGCGAGATGTTGTCAGTCCTCTGGCAAGAGTCACAAGCCTGTACAAAAGTGTTAGCATCCTTAAACATTGTAGGCCAATAAAAACCCGACTCATTAATCTTGGCCACCGTTTTAGTGGGGCCATGATGTCCTCCATATGGTGAGGTGTGGCAACTAGTAAGCACACCATTGACTTCCCATTCGGGAACACACCTGCGAAATAATCCATCTGCACACTCACGAAACAAAAAAGGATCATCCCAAAAATAATGTTTAACATCAGAAAGGAATTTCTTTTTTTGTTGGTAGGACAAGTCAGGAGGTAGAGTACCACCCACTAAATAATTAGAAAAATCAGCATACCATGAGTGTTGCTCTACAACTACATATAGATTGTCATCAGGGAAAGAATCATCTATAGGAAGAGAATCCTTACCCTCATCATACCTGATACGTGACAAGTGGTCTGCCACCACGTTCTCTGCTCCCTTTTTATCTTTTATTTCGATATTAAAATCTTGGAGCAAAAGAACCCATCGGAGTAGCCTTGGCTTTGATTCTGCCTTAGCTATCAAGTACTTCAACGCTGCATGGTCAGTAAAAACAATGACTTCAGAACCAACAAGATATGATCTAAATTTTTCTAAAGCATATATAACAGCAAGAAACTCCTTCTCCGTAATGGCATAATTGACTTGGGCTTCATCCAAAGTTTTTCTTGCATAATAAATAGCATGCAAAACCTTGTCCTTTCTTTGTCCGAGCACGGCTCCTAGTGCAAAGTCACTTGCATCACACATGATCTCGAAAGGAAGATTCCAATCGGGGGCACATATGATGGGTGCCGATATTAAAGCCTGTTGAATCCTGTTAAAAGCCTCAAGACACTCGTCAGTAAAAATAAAAGGAGCATCCTTGAGCAAAAGCTGAGTTAGTGGTTTAGCAATTTTAGAAAAATCTTTGATAAAGCGACGATAAAACCCCGCATGACCCAAGAAACTTCTAACTCCCTTAATATTAACTGGGGGAGGTAATTGCTCAATCACTGAGATCTTAGCTTTGTCTACTTGTATGCCCTTATCAGATACAATGTGACCTAGAACTACTCCCTCTGTCACCATAAAGTGCCACTTCTCCCAGTTTAGAACTAAGTTGCATTCTTCACATCGTTTTAAAATTTTAGCGAGATTAATTAGACATGAATCAAATGAAGAACCATACACGCTAAAATCATCCATAAAGACTTCCATAATAGACTCTATGAAATCAGAAAAGATGCTCATCATACAACGTTGAAAGGTAGCAGGAGCATTACATAAACCGAAAGGCATTCTACGATATGCAAAAGTGTCATAAGGGCATGTAAAGGTTGTCTTTTCCTGATCTTTAGGGTGAATCGAAATTTGGAAAAATCACGAATACCCATCCAAATAGCAAAAGAACTTATGGTTAGCTAACCTCTCAAGCATTTGATCTATAAAAGGGAGGGGGAAGTGGTCCTTTTTAGTGGCGATATTCAGTCTACGATAATCAATACACATACGCCACCCTGTTACAGTTCTAGTGAGAATTAATTCATTTTTTTCATTAGTGATCACAGTCATCCCACCTTTTTTTGGCACTAACTGCACAGGACTTACCCACTTGGAGTCAGAAATAGGATAGATAATACATGCATCAAGTAATTTCATAACCTCCTTCTTGACTACTTCCTGCATGTTAGGATTCAATCTTCTTTGGGGTTGAATGCAGGGCTTATAGTTATCCTCTAGATGTATCCTGTGCATACAAAAATCAGGGCTAATACCCTTGAGATCATCAATACTGTACCCAATAGTTTTCTTATGGGTTTGAAGAACCCCTAGAAGTTGGGAAGTTTGTAGGTCATTAAGTGCAGTATTGATAATCACGGGGTATAGTTCTTGTTCATCCAGAAAAATATATTTCAAATGAGAAGGGAGAGGTTTTAGTTCAGGTTTCTTGACCTCTGCAGGTTTCGATTCCTGAACTAAATTTACTACCTTCATTGTTTCCTTGGGGTCTAACTCTTTTAAGGAAAGAGCTCTTTCAATCTCCTGTACCTCATTACCCTAAACGCTTGCATTATCTGTAGATAAATTCCCACAAAGAATTTCCTCCAGGGGATCCCTTGCAAGAACCTGTGGCAAGCTATCATCACAAGTATTGTCCATTATATCAATTATATCAATATATCAACAATTTTCCTCTAGCATAGGCCCTTTCAAAACATTCCCTAGATTAAAAGTAACATAATCATCAACAACAGAAAGGGTTAGTTTACCATTTTTCACGTCAATAATGGCTCCTGCAGTATGGAGGAAAGGCCTGCCTAATATAATGGATATTTGTGTATCCTCTGCCATGTCTAAAACAACACAATCAACAGGAATAAAAATTTTACCAACTCTGACAGGGACATCCTCTAAAATACCTAGGGGGTATTTTGCAAAACGATCTGCCATTTGCAAAGTTATATTAGTAACTTTTAATTCTCCCATATTAAGTTTAGCACAGACAGACGATGGCATAACACTGACACTGGCACCCAAATCACACAAAGCTTTATCAATAAAAACATTCCCTATATTACAAGGTATAGAAAAACTACCGGGATCCTTTAATTTAGGAGGGGATTTATTTTTCAATAAGGCGCTACACTCCTCTGTGAAAGCTACAGTTTCTATTTCATTAAAGGCCCTTTTCCTAGTCAGAATGTTTTTCATAAATTTAGCATATGCAGGAACCTGAGTGATTAAGTCAGTGAAAGGAACTGTTACCTCCAAGTTTTTCACAACCTCTAAGAACTTACCAAATTGTTTATCAAACTTACTCTTCAATTGTCTATTAGGGAACGGTAGTTTGATAATTGGGCTATGCACATCTCCTCCCTTATCATAAGATTTACCCTGCACAGAAACACTAGAAGGGTTAGTATCTGTTTGTAGCCCTACAGGGTTAGCAGGATTAGCGTTTGATGTAGAGGAATCTAGATCAGGAACTGGTCCATCTTCCTTCGACATAGGAGGTCCATCATAATGTTTACCACTCCTTAGAGTGATTGCATTGGCATGATCTGTAGGATGGATAGGTTGTGATGGTAGAGCTCTCTGATGACAGGATTGTAGGGCAGATGAAAGTTGTGCAATTTGATTATCCAAGATTTTATTGTGGGCTAAAATAGAATCAATTTGCGCATCCCTACTCTCCATATGCTTTTGCATATTAGTAAGCATTGCTCTAATTACTGTCATGGCAGGGTCAGAAGATGATGAGGGTGATGCTTGGCTTTTCTGATTAGAATTTGGATGGTAATATTTTTGTTGTGGTGGGGGTTCCTGTTATGGTTGTTGTGGAGGTGGAGGATTTTGTACATTGGTGCTCCGGTATGAAAGATATAGATGGTTCCGGTAGCCAGGATTAAAAGAATTGGAATAAGGGTTATTCTGCCTATAGGTTTGGAAGGCACTAACTTGTTCCATGGAACTCCTACAAACTTTCTCCCAATGCCCTACAATTCCACAATTTTCACAAAAAGTTTCATGGTTAGCAACAGCAGAAACATTAGCTATAGAGTTAGGAGTAGCAGTAAGATTATCTAATTTTGACAAATAGACGTTAATTGAGCTTGCAAAAAGGATACGGAATCGACATTATGTTTTCCTTTTTTTGCAAACCCTCTCGGATTCTCGTATTGGGAATTGTGTATTGTCATATCTTTGATAACCTGTCCTGCATCGTCCACATTTAAATTCATGAATCTCCCACTGGCTGCAGAATCTAGAACTGATCTAGAAGAATTTCAAAGTCCATTGTAGAAAGCTTGGATCAATAACCATTTTGCTAGATTGTGGTGGGGGCGTTCTCTCTGTAGATCCTTGAACCTCTCCCAATCCTCATATAGCGTTTCATCGGCCTCTTGAGCGAAGTTCTGAATAGCACTCCTTAGTACCGCTATTCTCTCTGCAGGATAATATTTATTATATAAATTCAAAGCAAGAGTTTCACAGTCAGTAATACCAAGTGAAGTTCTATTCAAACCATTAAACCATAATTTAGCCTTGCCACATAATGAAAAGGGAAAAACAATCTCCCTGATTTGGTCCTGCGTGACCCCAGCTTGTCTAATGGTGTTGCAATACTGGCAGAAATCTGCAATGTGAAGATTAGGATCTTCACCCTTAGCTCCACTGAATTGCTTCCTCTCTATCATAGTGATAAATTGGGGCTTGATCTCAAATTGAACTCCATATAGAGCCGGAGTGGGAGTAAGATGCTGGAAATCTGTGAGCTTCGGATGCGAGTAGTCACTGAGTTTCTTTTGGGCCGTCATCTCTGATTCTGAATGTGAAGGAATTTCTGCGTCACTAGAATTAGAGGGATGGTCTCTTCGATTGTTGTCTTCTTCAGAACCTGCCAGAATTTGTCTATAAATTTTCCTTTGCCTATGAAACGAGCGCTCGATCTCAGGATCGAATGGAATGTAATTGGAACACCTGGGCATAAACAAGGAACTAAAAGACAAATATGAGAATTTCCTCAAAGAACTTACGTTCTCTGAGACAAGAGGGGATAATCTAGACTATAAAAAATATTCAGAAAATAAAAATAAAACCGTTTTCCCGACAACGGCACCAAAATTTGACAGTTCTCAAATCGTATTCACCTAATCCAAAATAAACCTAAATCCACTAACTATGTAGATAGGGAAGAAGGGTCGAACCATAGGGAAACAAGTTAATTTACTGCTAATTAATTAAATGCAATCTAAATTATCAAGTAACAGTTTGTTGTAAAAAGGTGATTAAATACTAAAAGTAAGAGTAGAAAAGGAATAAAAAGAGTATAAATCAATGAAGGGAAACCTAGGGCATAGGTTCACTAATAAACAATATTCCAGGGCAGATCATAATAAGCAATCATGAAGCATCAATTAATCATATTATAAATGGCTTTAGCTACGTATTATAATCATAGAGTTAATTTACCGGTATTAAATCTCATATGTCTAATTGTCGAATCTCGACTTAACCATTTATAAATTAGTCCGCCTATTGAAACTAAACCTAAACATCAATTCTCATCTGTCGAATCTCGAATTAATATTGTTAAACTCATACAATTAAATCTGGCCAAACCTAATTGCATAGCATTAAATCAATCAATAGGAAATTAACCAAACATTGATAATTAACAATCACAAATTTACCCCTTCATATTATTTATTAGATCTCCATAAACCCTAGAAATAAAACTACTCAAGCATAATTGAATCTAAACTAATCAAATCAATAAAGCAAGACATAATGAAATAACTAAATAAACTAAGTGAAATTAAAAGAGAAGAAATTGTTAACAAAAGAAATCTGGATTAATGAATGTAATTAAGAAAAATGTTGAGAGAGTTTAAGAGAGAAAAAATATTCTAAGTAGAGAGAGAAAATCTAAAAGAGAAGGTAATCAAAATTACGTACAAAAGTCATACTTAAACATCCCTAAAACAAATCCTTAAACGAAAACTAATCAGGTCCCTAAAAAACACGCGCCCGATCGGGTGAAGGGTCGCCCGATCAGGCCCGCCTTTTTTTCTCTATGCCCTTGCTGGTGTGCCACGCCCGATCGGGCGCGCCTTTCTTCTTGATGATGCTTTGCGCGCGCCCGCCTGATCGGGCGTATACTTGCCCGATCGGGCCCGGCTTCTTCTTCGAGGCTTGGATTTCGATTGGGCTCGATTCCTCGGCCCAATCCGGATTTCCTCTTCGGGTCTTGATTACTCGATCCAATTTCCCCGGTATCACATACCAAGCCCTTAATCACCGCCTCTCACCGGTCCTGGGCTTCAAGGATGGTCGTGTCCTCCTAATGCTCGTAGTTGCTTCGTGAAAAACCCGGAAAACGCTCCAAGTGTGCAATTTCCTACAAAACTCAAGCAAAACTACAAAAACACTAGAAAACACAAGTTAGTAATAAAAATGGCCCTAAAGAGCTAAAAACACTACTAATTATGACCATGGGATGGGGGTAAAACACTATATAAATTGGACATATCATTAGGCATAATTAAGCATCTAATGCGCCGTAAAACAAATTTTCATCTTTTCCTTTGATTCACGCTTGAATTACTACATCAATGAGTCCTACTCATCTATGTATTAAGCGAAAAGATATGTTGGTCAATATTGACAATTTTGAGTTTGCAACTCAATACTTCATGTGTTATCAAAACTACCTAGTATTTTGAATACATGTCCAACCGTCTTTTCGGACTTTATAAAAGTCATTTATGAGAATTGTATTTTAGAAATGCTTAACTTTTCTTTGAGAACCATTCTCAAATATTTCCTTTACCAATCATGGAAAGCAATATAGTTTGATTTGGAATTCTACAAATATAAGTTCAAAGTATAACCATTTATCAAGTAAATAACATGATAAGTTTGAAAATTAAAAGGTATTCATGCAAATCTTCAATCTTATTAAACGTCTTATCCACGCATTAAAATTGTCCCCATTTAGCGAGAATAAGTCGATTCCAAGATCCAAAGAAACAAAGAGTGGTTAAGCATGCTTGGGCTTGTCTTAACACTCAATCTCCTAAGGTAAGCAACGCTTTGCTAATGGCTCCAAGCCACTCTTGGTTGAATAAATCGTTGCATCTAATGCTCTCTCAACAATTTATTCACTTTTCCACGACATGTTAGGACTCCATCACTCATATCGTTGAGTACAACCAAAATCAACTTGCATACCCGGTATGCCTTACTTCCTAGGAGAGATAGTGATGTCTCGCTTTGGCATAGCCCACCACTACCCTCGTTCAGCCGGTAAGTGTTGTTTTGAAATGGCAAGTTTTTACTCAATATTTAGGGACCTAGGGTTTCTATGTTGGTTGATTTAAGTAAACTTAATTAATCTCCACAACATTCGAAATCCTAAACATGTATCTAACGTATAGTTCATATACATAAACATATATATATATATATATATATTAAATCTTCACAACATTCGAAATCCTAAACATGTATCTAACATATAGTTTATATACATAAACATATATATATATATAGATGCATTTGGCAACTAGCATGACCCCTTGAGATCTTCAAATCTTCAAAAGGTCTTCATTTGCAACTTCATGGCGACGTCTTCAAAGAACCTCCATCTTCAAATCTTGACCATAATTAAATAAAACTATTAGTATATATGATTAGGACTAATCTAAATATTAAGGTATAAAAATACTCAACGGTACGCATACCGTATTTAGATTTACAAAAATACATCACGAATCGCAGTCCGTATTTTCTATCCTAATCGGGCCCCACTAATTGTCATTTTATAAAACCTGTGAGAGAATATACATTCCATTCATCCATTCACTATTTGTGAATGGCCCATGCATTTTACAACGATAAACAAGTAACAATGCATAAACACGCGTGAACTAGTAACTAATCTAGGTGGTTAATCCAATTAACACACCTAATTAAAACTAGTCAAAGTTGTTTTAACCAGTTATGTAAATAAGCGTAATTAACATTTGAAGCTCCCACTAAATTCCGCATCCAACTTAAATAATCCAATTAATTAAGCCGGTAATTCCCAATATTTGTCAAAATAAATTTTGCCAATGCCGCTCAAAACCGAGGCCTAGCCTCCAAAATTTATTAAAATAATTAAAATAAATTAGATCAATAAAATAATTAAAACGACAATTATTAAGCAAAAATACGTAGTCCAAAATGTCTAAGTGCCTAGCACTAAGACACGGACTGCTCACATTTCGCACAACCTTTAGATGCTCAATGAACGTGGGAATGGGCCCAATGTAGCTAAGCGTTACACCGCCCACATCAGCGAACTTTCACACATCAAAAACGTGGCCCTTGATGGCCATGTTGATCGAATTCATTGCACTACATTGCTTCGCAAGCAACGTCTACACATACCCCTAATTACACGATGCATGCACCAAGTCCAAATGATGCACCATGTGCTCGTGCACCACATCACCGCGCCACAGCAGCCCCAAGTACATGCAACACAACACACATGCACGCACGCACATGGCAGCGTGTTGCTGTTGTGCTGCGTCGCTTGTGCTACTGCTGCTTGCGGCACTTTGTGTCGCTGCTGCTTGCGGTCGTGCGCACCAGCCACGCAATGGCTGCACGCATAGGGCATGGCAGCCACATGCAGGCTGCTATGCAGCCCGGCCAGCCAAGGGCGCTCATGCCTTGTTTTGCGTGCCATTAGCCTCGGGATTTGATCCCAAAATTTTGCGTGACTTTCAAAATTAATTCTAAATTAATTTTAGAACTAATTTAATGAGCAAAATTAAAAAATATAAAAGTCTAACTCAAATAAAATTTTTAAAGTGCATGCAACCAAAGTAATTTCCAAGAACCATTCTTTAATTAAATTGGTTTAACTTGGTGCAACAAAAATAATAGGGCAAATACTCACTATTAATTTAATTAATTTAAATTAAATTTGAGTTTTTTGAAAAAATAAGAGGAAGTTGGAAAAATGAACATAAATTCAATAAAGATTCCAACTTTAATACTTGTGAATCCTTAAAAAATTATATCTTCCAATATGAAGATAACCAATTTTTATCACAAAGTTTCAAACTTTATGATTCCAATCAACTAAAAAATGATTAAATCAACAAAGTTTAACAAAAATTCATGGAATTTAGTAATATAAAGTTTCGATCACTTAACATAATTAAAGATTGAATCTTTAATACTTAGAAGCCTCAAAGAACAACAATTTCACACTTAATGCAATTACTTTGCAATTATGTGAAAAAATAAAACCAAGCATTCAAGCACAAATTACTACCAAGTAATCATGCCTGAAGAGGTTTTAAATTACATATAAAATATGTATTGAACCAATTACATAACCACCATAAATATGCAATTAATTTTCAAGGTTAGAAAGACTTAAAATTTTTCGTAAAAACGAAAAAACCCTCGAAAATAGTATTTCTGGTCTTTTTTGGCTAAAAACCGCCCCTAGAAGAATAAAACCATTTCCAGAACACATTTTCCACCCAAAATTCACTATTTTTGGGTCAAAATCTGGATTTGGGGCTGAAGGTAGCTTAAATACGAGGTTGAAATAGATAATACGAGCTACTAATCTAATTAGCAACTTAAACCAGAAAAATTAAGCCATAAAAATCACCTTGAAAAATATTATGATTTTAAAAATAAACAAGCGTGGCTCCGATACCGCTGTTGGGGTTTGGTAAGTCCAACTTATCGTGAAAACGACCTCAACCCAAAGAACCACTCGCAATTAATAAAACCATAAAGCATAAAAAATAAACATAAAAGGATAAAATCGGAAAGTACCTTTAACGCGTGCTTCGCCCGACCTAATGGGCTCTTACTTGAAAGCTTTATTAGCTCCGAAAATACCGAGCCTCCAACGGTATCCACCCACAAAGGACGAACACCGACTTTTAGGTCCTCTACCTTGGAGTTAGCAAGGTCCGACCATAACCCGAGTAATTAAATGAGTTCAAAGGTTTTCACAATGATGATGCCTTTTTCAACTCTCACTCAAGTGATTTTCCCAATACCCCAACTTGGGTATTTATAAGGAAAACAAGAGAGTGAAAAAGCTCTCCCATCAATGTGAGAGAATTTGGTTTTTCCATTTTATTTTAAAGCTAAAATAAAATAAATAATCAAACTAGTAATAAATCAATAAGTGGCAAGCTCATGAGAGAGGTTAGGTGAGGACCATTTGGAGGAGGGGGGGCCAAACTTGCTCCCCACTCCCTCTCCAAAAACCGACCACCTCAACCCTCAAGCTTCCTCTTACAATGCGCCACATGGCACCACACTTGGGCACAAAGGCACCCAAGGTGGGCTGCCATGTGTGGCTGCCAGCAGGCCCAGCACAAGCGTGCGGCCTGCTTGGCGTTGCTGGCCAGCAAGCCAAGCACGGCTTGTGCGGGCTGCTTGTGCACTCGGCCAGCAAGCCGCGCATCAAGGATGCGGGCTGCTGCTGAGTACCGATGCTCCTCGTGCGCGTTGGCCAGCGCTGCTAGCATGCGATGCTAGCATTGGTGCGCTAGCACGCACCAGCCAGCCTAGGCTCGGCTTGGTGCGCATGCTAGCCACCATGATATACCAAATGCCCCTAGCACTTGGTTTGCTCGGGGCATTCCGATGCTAAGGGTATTTTGGTCTTGTTGATTTATTATTTTCGTGTCTCGTCTTTTATTATTTTGAATCGACTTCCGACTCTCGGTTTCGACGCTCTAAGCTCGAATTTCCGACGTCTAAATATTCAATACTCGGGCGACGAATTAATTTCCTCTGAATTAATTCATCGAGTCTGTTTGTATATTTGCTAGGGTGTGACCCGAAGGGTTCTGTCAAGATTAAGCTGTAATATTAATTATACATTAATATTATTGATCGGAAGCGGCCTCCACCTAGGCATTCCGATCACTTGACCTTACTGAATATATTAGCTTTCTAATAATTCTGAACCCGCTATCAGAATAATGCACTTGTTCGAAGGACACCATTCCTTTCATAGTACTATATAGAACCCCTCAATTAAAATACAAACAAAACTAATAAGTTAAACAAGCTACACATATAGCAAATAGCTAGCTACAACTATATAGTATGGACAATAAGAAGTCCTTTGCCCCCTGAGTCAAGATTAATAGCCTAACCTTGTCCAATCAATATAAATATGAGGCCCATGTCCCAGCTTTCTGGTATACATCAAGTAGTTTTGATGCTAGGACTTACCATTTGACCTAGCCATTCCCGTGTTGATACAACCTGACCAAAATATGGGTCAACCCTGAAAGGGAGTATATGGACTCTATGTTACACTTCCTAACCTTAGATTAAATTTGGAGTATATATATATAGCGAAATGCACATGAAAATTAGAAAGAAAAACGCACAATCACCCTATATGACCTACTGCACTGCTTATTTCATGCATATTTATCAGCGGGAGCAGCAGACAGAAGGCTATCAACTTGTGGCTGATAAATAGATTGCCCTTTATATTGTTTAGTCCTTTTTTGCTTTCACCTTTGTTCTCTCTTTCATGTATTCTTTACAATAAGATGTATCGGATACTTAATAGAACGTGTTCCAGGAATCACAACCACATTTATTAATAAAGGGATTCAAATTTCTGAATTTCAGTTCTAAGCTTCAGTTCTGAATTTCGGACTAATTTCAGTTCTGAATTTCAGTTCTAAGCTTCAATTCTGAATTTCAAACTAATTTTAGTTCTAAATTTCAGTTCTAAGCTTCAATTCTGAATTTCAGACTGATTTCAGTTCTGAAATTCAGTTTTGAGCTTCAGTTCTGAGTTTCAGACTTATCTCAGTTCTGAATTTTGATTTTGAGCTTCAGTTCTGAATTTTAGACTGATTTTAAATGAGCCAAAAAAAAATTCTTATCTTCAAATATAATTTCATGTTTTCAAAACATATGTTCTGTATCCTGGCAGATAACATGCAAATGTGCGGGAGGAGGAGATGCACATGCGACAACAATGGCACTTCTCAGCTTGCTGTCAAGCTATTCATGGGATGCAAAGGTAGCCATAGCTCTAACGGCACTAGCAATAGCCTATAGAGAGTTTGGGTTAGTGGTTAAGCTCTTCTCTAGTCACCCTCTCGCCAAGTCTGTGGCTCTCCTTAAGCATCTACCTACAAAGAGGATTGTTGAGTTCAGGCAGCTGCCTTAGCAATACATCTCAGCTGAGCAGCCGCCTTTATCTGTTGCTATGACACACATTCCTACTGCTGCTTACTGGACTATCAGGAGTGTTGTGGCCTGTGCCACATAGATTTTCAGTCTTATTGGCATGCGCTACGAGTGAGTTACTTTTAATCAAAACAATCTAATCTGATCATTAGTTTATTTCCTATCATTCTCCAAGGAAGTAAGTTACGCACTCCATGCAGCACCCTCAAGTCTAATTGATTCTGAGATAGAATTTTCTTCTTTTCCCTGTACGTTTAGCCAGCTCACAGTCTCACACTAAAGGTAGCTTAAACAAAGTTGCAATATTGGAGCAAGTTGTCCCCAATAAAGGAACACACCATGACAGCACACAAATTACTAATCTGAAACATCTATAATCACAATGTAGGAACAGATCTTCAAAAGGAAAGAATAGCTATCATCTCAAACATCAGTAATCACAATTCAAGACTAAGAACAATGACAGCACACAAACTGATAACAACAATGACCTGCTCAACAGGACATAAAAATAAGTTCAAGATCGCTCATAAAAATAAGCTTTGAATTAAGTTCTGAAAGTCAGCTTTGAATTCAGTTCTGATTTTCAATTCTGAATTTAATTCTGATTTTCAGCTCTGAATTATGTTATGAATTCAGTTCTCATTTTCACTTTCGAATTCAGTTATGATTTTCAGTTCCGAATTCAGTTCTGATTTTCAGTTCCAAATTGAGTTATGATTTTCAATTCCAAATTGATTTATGATTTTCAGTTCCGAATTCAGTTCTGATTTTCAGGTCCACTTCACATAATCCAATATATGTAAAGACCATATATTACATTGAGAAAGATTAAACGTTCATGTAAATTTTTTTTAATAGTGTAAAATAAAGATAGCATAACATCCTAGGCCGAGGGATTCTAATGGATAGAATATTATTATTAAATGACGACTCGTTACATCATAAACTAGCAAAAACCCATGACTGCTCCTTGACAATAAGATGGAATACATTTAGAAGATAATTATAAATTAATCATAATAAATTCTACACAATATTATACAACACATACATAGACAAGTCGGGTAACTAACCATCACATCTCATTTTAACATTGATGGTCTGGTGGCAGAAATACACCTTTGCAAAACTCTATTCATCAGGCTACAACACTGATACTTTAGCAATTTAGTATTAGACAAAGCTCTTTGACAGTCAAGAGTCAATTCAAGTTTTCCTTTACAAATAAACATAAGACATAATGACCTTCGAATATCCACTTACTCCCCTTCCCTTCCCCAACCCAAGGTCGAACATCCAATTCCTCCCATCCTGCTCCCCAATGGTGACCGGACATCCAATTCCTTCCCCTCCCGCTCCCTAATAATACAGCCAATAGAAAGGCCAGACATTCATTATTTCGCCACCCTCTCAACAATAGAACGACATAAATGAAATATTATAAGCAATCAAACCCAAAAAACCAATTATTGACTACCAGAATCGAAATATTAAAAGAATTTTGCCAAACTTAGGGTTCATAATTCGAATCAAGGCGCACACCTATAATATTAAAAATACATTACATTCACATAATCATATATTCACAAATGAATGAAATCACAATTTCAATTAACAATTAAAAAAAATAGATTATTAAAAAACTAAACCTGAAGAGTGGAGTTTTGCTTTGTCGAAGAGAAAGAACTCAGAGAAGGCTAAAGGAAAGCAGGCGAACACCGGTCGGCCCTCGTCGGAGTGCGGCCAACGTCGATCTGAGAGCAGCATCGGTCCTTGAATGAGAGTGAGGAGAGAGGAAGTCAGTAAGAAGTTAGGGTTCTTCAATGTTTTCCTTCTGTAAAATTGGGAATTGGGGATAAGTAAAAACAAAAAAAAAAAAAGAAAAGAAATAAAGGTGTGTAGGCAAAAGAAGCGCAGTCTAGTAGGCAAGTGCAGTACCAACTATTTTCTTTTTTATTTTTCGTTTTCCTAAAAAAAAAAAAAATAAATAAAATAATAAATTTTTTTGTTTAAAATTAAAAAAAGAAAAATACAAGTGAAGTGTGAGTGACCGGCCTTAATAAAGCCCCTTAATAAATCCCCTTACAATTAATATGGTCTATAAAGTTTGACTTATTATTTGTAACTGACATTTTTTATGCCCATTACTAAAAGTTGGTCACCCTATCATTAACCTACTAGTTGTAACTGACCTTGGTTATACTAGTTACTAATACTAGTTTATTTGTAACCCGCATTATCTATGCCAGTTACTAATACTCTTTTTGTAACTAACATAATTTATGTCAGTTACTGCTAGGGCGTTACAAATATCAGTTTTTCTAAGAGACCATTTATCATTGATAACGGGTCTCAAATTTCATTTCTTTGCGTGGTAAAAAAACTTTAGAGACCGGTTATTTAAGTTAACTAGTCTCTGTGGTTTTCTTTTATTATTTTTTTAATAATAAAAACAATTTGAGACCGGTGGGGTAGATAACAGGTCTCTAGAAAATTTATTATTTTTTTTTTACATTAAAAATTCGTAGAGACCTGTTTTTTCAGTTAACAGGTCTCTGTAGAATTTTTACTAAACTGAAAAAACCTTAGTTGTTTTTAACTCTCTGCCTCTTCATTCACTTTCTCTTTCTTCTCCCTTCCCCCCTTCGCCTCCTCACTTTCTCTTCCAGATTGTTCCTTTCATTGTTCTCCATTTTCCATCATCTCCCATCAACTAGCTACCTCCCACAATTTTATCATTGTAGCTATCATCATCCGATTCGTCTTCATTTGAGCATGCATTAACAGGAAATGTTTTAATTTTGGGTTTAATAGCCATTTATGTACTCCATTATAAATTCCTGGTATTTTTTTTTAGATCTTAGCTATTTTATCATCTTTGCAAAACTTAGAGATCTGTATTTTTTTTTTATGTTTATATTTTGTTTTCATTTTATGTTCTTATATCGTTTTCCTAAAATTTTGATAAACATTTGTTCATCTAAATTTTTGTTTGCTTTTGGTTTTCAATTCTGATTTTTATAATAATAATTTAGATCTGTTTTTAATTTTCGTTTTAGATCTTTTATTCTCTGTTTTCGATTTTTATTGTTCAATTTTCATTGTTTTCGTTTTTATTTTTCGTTAAAAAAACTCTTTTTTCTTTAAATTTTCATATTTCATTCTATATTTGAGTTTTCATATTTCATTCCATTACAAAAAAAAAAAAATAAAAAAAAAATAAAAGAAGTTTTTATTTTCATTTCTATTTTGAATTTTGTTTTAGATCTTACCGATTTTAATTTGTTTCTTTTTTATGGTTTTTTTCCTATTTTATTTCAATAGTACATTTTGGTATAATTTGTGACTATAAAAACTTGGTAATTTCGTGTTCGTAGAAAGGAGAGATGGTAGGCATCTCCCCTGATAGGAATGGGAATGGCCTCGGGCTTTCTTGTTAACTTGGTAGTTTCTTAATTTATTTTTGGTTAATTTTTTTTTCTTCTGTTTTTGCTTTTTAATTTCATTATTTATATTTACATTGTTATTATTATGAATTTGATTTTTTTTAACTCCGTATAACTTCCATTTAGTGTAAATCTTTAATTCTATTTTTTTATTGTGTTTAGTGTAAATCTAACCTTATTATTGTTTGCTGTTATTATAGGTTTATCTATGATCTAAATTTTAATGGAGATGATGATATGATGATGACGAGGATGAAGACCGATGATGATGAAGAAGATGAAACACTCCAATGAAACAAGTGGATGATGGTTCATTTTTAGTGTTAATTTTTTTTATATCATCACACATTAATAGATTATAGTACCTAGTACTATAAATTATGTAATACATACAATAAATTATCTAAAATGTAAATGTTACATGTATAATGTATAGTTCTTTAAACAATATTTATTAAAATTGTATATTTGTTTTTGTAAATTATTTTTTTTAAATAAAATGTAGCAAGAGACCGCCTATCTAACAAAACTGGTCTCTCTTGAACCCACAAAAGAGACAGCTTTTCTAAGTTCACAGATCTTAATTATTAAAATGAGAGACCGCTTTTCTGACAAAAAGGGTCTCTTATGCTTCTACAATTTTAATATTTCAACTATCCAAAGAAACTGCTTTTCTTAGATAACAGGTCTCAAGTTTTGAAACTTTAGACCGCCTATACAGAAGCAGTCTCTTAGCCAAAGAGACCGCTTAGCTAGAGACCGCCTCTAAGGCAATCTCTTTGGCTAATTTGAACGGGTCTCTTTGGCTAATTTTGTAGTAGTGTATTATTATTATTATTATTATTATTATTATTATTAATAATGCTTAATAAGCATGTTGGCCAGGTAATCCCACTCTGCGGATTTGGTTTATTGATAAGGTCTTGGACTTTGTATGATCGGGTCTTTCCTCAAGAATAGCCTTGTAATATAATGAGACTAGTTTGGGGGGTGTGCACACTTGGGTGAGGAATTGGATTAAAAGGAATAGGTTTTTATTGGAATTGGTTTTATCAACTATTATTTGAATATTGAATCATTGGAATTGGTTATATAAATTAAATCATATTTATTGAATTATTGGAATTGGTTTGAGAATATGGAGAATTGGTTTTGAATCAAGAGTTTTGGAATTATTGGATTAATTATTGAAATTGATTTTAAAAGCATGTTTGCAAATAAATTGATTTTATATTATCTTGCACTTATCATACTTAACATATTTAGCTAATCCGTATTTCTTATTTGTTTTGGTTTGCCCTGTTTACCGTAATGGTAAGCAGTGTTGATTATTCTCAGGTTGGCTCTATCCATGCCCAGGGCCGACTACGAGCTAGCCAATGCTCTCGAACTGGACCCCTCAGTTCATAGAACTGTCATGTACTAAGTAGGATGTTATGCCGGCCCCCAGATTCTCCGCCATGCCAAGGACATAGCAGAGAATAATAAAGGGGCCCGTATACTTATAGTGTGGGCTGAGACTGTGGCTGTTAATTTCCATGGTCCTTTTGAAACCCATATTGAATCTTTGGTAGGCCAAGCCTTAAATGGTGATGGGGCAGCAGTCGTCATTGTTGGAGTTGACCCCGATTTCTCAATTGAGAGACAGTGTTTCCAAATAGTTTCAGGCACACAAAGGACTATACCTTACACTCAAGGTGAGGTTACCTCCATAGGCGGACCTACACAGTGTCCTGGGTGGCATGTGCCCACCCTTTATTAAAAAAAATCTGATTGGCCCTTTAAAAAAAAAATTATAATAAGTGTGCCCCCACTTTCCCGTCAGAACATCCCCATTAGATGATTAGAGTAGTTGTAAACTTGTTTGATGCTCTGACAATTGACAAAAAGTAAAAAAATTAAAAAAAAAACCTTAAAAGTACAATTAAAAAAAAAAGGAATACTACTACTTCTAGAATTCTACACCTAACCCCTATTCCCCTAAAATCTAATATTTCCAATTTTTTCACTTCTCAAAATCCAATTACTCGTACAAATCCCCAAACCCCAATACCCCAACCACACTAAAAAACAAATAGTCCCCAACAGTAAAAGAATATCAGTACTTTACAATTCTCCGTATTCAACAGTTATAACCTTTAGGTTTCAACGAAAGTGAAAATTGGTCGAATTCTTGTGTGATTTTGTATTGTTTCTTGTTTGTGGGTGTCACATCCACCAAATTAAGGTCAGTTATTTTCTTATTATCCTTTGTTATTCTTTAATGTTCTAATTTTTATCCTTGATTTTGTTGTTGAATGTTGATATTTTTAATAGATTTTATAATTGAAATTGATACGAATCATATAATATGTTGAATATTGCACATTAATAATTTGTTACGGTGGTACTTTATTACTATTAGTAAATTATAAATTTGTTTGAGGGAATGAGGGATTATCAATTAATTGTAAATCTATACAAAATAATTGTATCTTGTTAAAGTAATTGTAAAAAATCTAATTATACTCCTTTAAAATTACAGTATGAAGAGAACAAAAACAAGAGATATTACAAGTTTTTTTTTCAAAAAGAGTTCATAAAGAATTTGGTGCTACCTCTAGTCTTAATCCTCCCCAATCTCAAGAAAATCAACCTCCCTCAAAATTTAGGAGGTGAAGCAGAAATTGGAGCTAGTTCAAATCCTAGGACTGAAGCTCCAAACGATGAAGAAAGATTAACTGTGGTTGATGTTATAAATCTTCCTCATGGTCCGGGACTAAGTAAAAAGATATATGAGTTTCATCCAAATGACAGGAATCTTGTTAGGAGAGCATATATTCAAAGAAAACTTTGCCATCCTAAAGACTATGAATTTCCTCAAAGACCTTTTGGGCCGAAAATGTGTCGATTTAACCCTAATTGGTTCAAAAACTATAAATCTTGGCTTGAGTATAGTGTTGAAAAGGATGCAGCGTTTTGTTTTCCTTGCTATTTATTCAAGAATGAAAATTCACCGGGTGGAGATGCTTTTGTAAGTGGTGGATTTAGAGCTTGGAATAAAACAGATGCATATGATAAGCATATTGGAGGACATATGAGTGCCCACTATCAAGCTATGGCAAATTTAAATGCTTTTAAAAATTAGAAGGGTTCCATTGCATCTGGTTTATCTAAGAAAATTTAGGATATTATGAGTAAGTATCGAAAGAGACTACAAGCTTCTATTAAGTGTTTGAGGTGGTTATTACTTCAAGGGTTACCCCAACGTGGTCATGATGAAAGTGAGTCTTCGTCGAATCGAGGTAATTTTTTAGAACTTCTGAAATTTCTTGCAACTGAAAATTTTGATGTTCGGCAAGTAGTTCTTGAAAATGCTCCGAGTAACTCTCAAATGACCTCTCCTACTATTCAAAAAGACATCATTAATGCTTGTGCAAAAGAAACAACCAAAGCAATAATTGATGAATTGGGAAGTGATTTTTTTGCTATTCTTGTTGATGAGTCTGCTGATATATCTGATAAAGAACAAATGGCTCTTTGTTTGTCATACATAAATAAAAGAGGAGAGGTGAATGAGCGCTTTCTTAGTATTATCCATGTTGCTGATACCAAATCTCTGACACTAAAAGCTACAATTGAATCATTACTTATGGAGCATTCTCTCACTTTTTCTAGAACTCGTAGTCAAGGTTATGATGGTGCCAGCAATATGCAAGGTGAAATTAACGGCCTTAAAACTTTAATTAAAAGTGAATCTTAATCTGCATATTTTGTTCATTGTTTTTTCCATCAACTCCAATTGACTCTTGTTGGCGTAGCTAAGAAAAATGCTGATTGTGGGTGGCTATTTGTTGATGTGCTTGCACCATTATTGAATTTTGTGGGTGGTTCACCTAAGAGAAAAGAATTTCTTCGACAAAAACAGGATGAACATGTTGCAGAGGCACTAACATTGGGTGAACTTGAATCGGGAACTGGTTTAAATCAAGAGCGTAGCTTGAGTAGACCCGGCAATACTCGTAAGGGTTCTCACTATAGAACCATTTTGAAAGTGCTTAATTTGTATCCCACGATTCTTGAGTCACTTGATGACAGTGGAGCTATTTCTGATCGTGTTGATAGGAATAAAGTTGAGTCACTTATTCACTTATTGATGACATTTGATTTTATCTTTGTGGCACATTTGATGAAGAGTATATTTTCTATTACAAATGAGTTGAACATGAATTTACAAAAAAGTGATCAAGATATTGTCAATGCAATGACTATGGTTGATGTAACTAAGAGACATTTACAAGAGTTACAAGATGATGGTTGGGATTCTCACATGGAAAAAGTAACCACAATTATGGTTAAGTATGACATTGAAATTCCTAACATGGAGGAAAAGTATGTTGTCTAGGGAGACGACAATTTCGTAGTGGTTGGCCACAAGTGACTAATCTTCACCATTTTTGAGTTGAAGTTTTTCTAAGTGTCATTGATCTACAATTGCAAGAACTTGATTATCGATTTGATGAGGTAAGTAAGGAATTACTTATATGCATGTCTTGCTTCAATCCCATTAACCAATTTTCTTCTTTTGACATTAACAAATTGATCCGACTTGCTAGATTTTATCCCAATGAATTTTCGAGTGTTGAAATTTCTTTTATGGAAGATTCACTTAAAAATTTTATTGTGGATATAAAAAGTGATGAGGGATTTTTGAATTTGAAGAACCTTAATGAGCTTTTCATGAAACTTGTTGAGACACAAAAGAATGAAACTCATCCGATAGTATACCTGCTTTTGAAGTTAGTGTTTCTTCTCCCTTGGCGACAGCAAGTGTTGAAAGAGCTTTTTCAGGAATGACTCAAATTAAAAGCAAATTGCGCAATAGCATGGGAGATCAGTTGTTGAATTATTGTTTGGTTACTAGTCTAGAAAAAGATTTGTTTTTGAATGTAAGCATAGATGCTATCGTAAACCGATTCCAAAATATAAAAACTCGACGAGAACAATTGTAACTTTTTAAGTAGAAATTTGTTATGATCGAAATTTTTTATTACATTATGAATTTACCTCTATGAATAGAAGTTTTTTTATAAAAAAAATAAAAAAAAAAAATCGTCTATATCCTTTTATGTTGGTAGATATTGGTGCCCCCTTTGTTGAAAATCCTAGATCCGCCACTGGTTGCCTCAACGATTGTTAGCATGGGACAAACATTTGGCCTCGGTAAAAGCTTCCTCGTTTAATTTGTAACAACATTGAGGAAAGTCTAGTTCAACTATTTAAGCCCATTGGGATCGACGGCTGGAACTCGATCTTTTGGATTACCCACAATGGTGGTGCAGCAATTCTAATGGGATTGAGTCCAAACTCCAGCTCGATGTAGAAAAGCTTGAGGTCACAAGGCATGTGTTAAGTGAGTATGGTAATATGACTAGTGTTGGCGTGTTGTTTATGATGGATGAAATGAGAAAGAGATCACTTTTACAAGGTAAGATGACAACCGGTTTTGGTTGTGAATGGTGTGTTATGGTTGGATTTGGTCCTGGACTCACCATTGAGGCCCTAGCTCTGCGGAGTGTTCCTATACATGAATAAGTACTATGCTCAATCTTGTATATATTGCCAAATCGGCTTAATTGTAGCATCCATTTGTTGTGTTTCAATAATTGTGAGAATGATTAAGTGTTATGCTCACTTTATGTTGTGTTTGAATAACCGATCCTGAAACGAAAGTTGGGTTTATTAAAAGTAAATTGGTCAAGTATTATTAAGATGAATTTTTCCTCAATTAAAAAAAAATGAATTTTTCCTTTTTCATATAGGATTAAACCTTGCTATTATTCAGTATTAAACTATCAACCAAGGGGAAAGCCGGGAATTTAGGATGAGGAAGGTCCATACTTTGTTGAAAAATGAGTCAATCCCCATTGATATCCTATATCAACAAGTTTTGTTGATATAATGGCATTTCTGCAATTATGATACCTACTTTTTGCAATTTATTCATTGTTTAATACTATTGGTGAGCTGGACCCCGTTTTATGAGTCAAATGTGTCACGGTGAAGTTAACGTCGTCAAGTGTTTATTGTGGCCAACCCTTTGCTTGAAAGAAAAGAAGAGAGAGAAACACATATACAGAGATAGAGGGGGTACTTTCATGGCGATTTTCCGATAGATCTGGTTTGATTTTCTGCTCGCCCGTTTGCAAAGTTCGACCTCGATATCCGAATCCCTCCTTTAACTGATTATTGTGTGGTCTGGGTTCGTGAAATCGACGCATCGGAGCTGAATTGAAGTTGTTCGTAGTCGTAATTTTTAGGTAAGTTGTCCAATCCATGGGTTAATTTGGTTTGTATATTCGTCGTTGGTTCAGTTGATGTTGCTGGAAATGTACGTGGTTTAAGGTTTTATTGATTGTTCTACAACCTCCAATGAGTCATAATTGTAGACTACATGTGTTATTTATCGAGGAATATTTGAATTATGAAAAAGGAAATTATGTTGCTTGTTGGGAAAAACAAATTTACTGACTCAATTTGCTTATTGTTAATGTTTATTTTTTTGATTCATATAGGGAATTGCGTTGATTGTTAGGAAAATTATTGTTAATGATTGAAGTCGTCTTATGTGATATGTACATAGTTTCGATTCGATGTTTCTGCATGATTGCAGTACCGCGAAGACGATCAATCTACTGAGTGGGGTAATCGAAGAAACTGCTACTGCTGAGTAATTGAAGATGGCGAAATGGGCTGAACAAAGTGAAACTACTGAGTGATTAAAGATGGTTACAGGGTAACAGGAATGAAGGTTGCGAAATTGCTGAGTTATTGAAGATCGATGGTGGGTGAGCTGGAGCAATTTCAGAGATTGTGAATTGCAGAGAGCAATAGTTGACAGCTCTCCAACGTCGTCTGTCCTCGAAACGGGGTATTGTTCAACGGGATGTGTGGGCAGTCCTTGTGTCGACGATTTTGCCCCTTATTTAATGACTGAAAAGACACTGATGCCCTTATATCAACAAGTTATGTTGATATAGGATATCAACTTGTATTTCCTCGTTGAAAAATATCACAAAATAATCCGTCTTGTGTGTGGCCAGCCACACCGTGCGGCCACTTATAACCCATATAAAACTGACCAAGTAACCCCTGTAATATTAATTGAGTAACCGCTATAACAATAACTGAATAACCTTATAGCACTGACGGAGTAACCCCTTTAACACTGACCAAGTAAACCCTATTACACTTACGAAGTAACTCTATTACACTTACGAAGTAACTCCTGCTTTTTTTTTAATTTACTTAAAAAAAAACAACAACAACAATAATAATAATAATAATTCGTATGTACAAAATTAAAAATAAATAAAATAAATCACCCTTCTTTCTTCTTTCTCTCTCCCCCCATCACCATATTCACCGCCATAGCCACCACCTTCCTTCTTTCTCTCTCCTTTCCCTTCCATGGCCTTCTCCATTGCCACTTCACCTCCCCTTAAAACCCACCAACAACAACACCTCTAGCCACCACCACACACACACACACCACCACTACCAACACACACGCCGCCACCACCACAAACGTACCTAGGAGAGAGAAAAATAGAGAATAGGAAAAGAGGACAACACACACAGAAAAATCAAGAGAGAGTGAAAATTTTTGGAAAATCTGAAGAAGAAAAAAATGTAATCGATTTCGTCGTAGTTGTTGATTTTGTCGGGGGAATTTCCGCCATTTTTACAGGCGAAATGCGTAGGTCGCTAAAAGTTTTGGGTGGGGGGCTTATTTTGTATGGGTGAGTGGTTATTTCGATGGTGTGGCGATGGGTATTGAGTGGGGAGAGGGCTGATTTTGCGAGGGCCAGGGTTGTTTTGGGGGTGGGGGTTGTTTCCAGGCGAGTAATGGGTTGTTTTGGAAGTTGGGTTTGGGGGTTTATTTTCATGAATAGTTTTTGGCCCCGTACAATGCACGGATTTATAAAGTAAGATTTCTTAGTAGTTATAATCGATTGACATTAAATAGAGTTAATTGAAATAAAATGACTTATATAATAAAAAAAAATTCAACTTTGAATTTATTAATGTCTATCTTTTAAATTCTTAAATTAATATGTGTTGCATAAATAAAATTTATTAAAAGAATTTAAATTTTTTTAATAGAATATTTTAAGGAAAATAAATGAATAGTATTTTGGAGGGAAAAAATTTCACAAAATTATGTCGAGTGTCTCCTTTGGTGATTACTTTAGTATATAGTATCGATAGATGATGGGTTTGTTAACAGGTGGGTGAGGTTGTTTTAGGGGTGGAGTGGAGTTGAGTCAGCTGGTTGAGGTGCGGTAGGTGGTGGCTGTTTTGGTGCTAATGGTGGCCAGAGGTGTAGTGGTGGTTGTTTTTGGTGTAAGGTGGTTAAGACTTGTGAATGAGGTAGAGCTTTGGGTTTGGGTGATGGAGGAAGATGATGGCAATTGGCAAATGGTAAGAGGAAGGAGAGGGAAAGGTTGACCAATGTTAAGGTAACCAGTCATTTGGATTCATTTTGGGAATAAGGTGTATAAAGGTCAAAGGTTGGTTTATTTTGAGAGGACGGGACAAAGGTTGGATTATTTAAAATTTTAAAGTAAATTTTTAATAACAAAAACACTACATAAAATAAACAAGGCATGTAACGGTTTTTCTACTTTTAAATTAAGTTTGCATACAGACAATCCTGTAAACACAAGCAATTTATGGGTCTTGACTCTCTTGAGAATTCTATTAAAGGTTCAACAGCTCATTCAATAAAATACCTGAAATGATTATTGTTTTTCTATTATAAACATAACCACAATACAAAAAAAAAATGTCATTTAACTTCTCATCAGCAGCTAAAGCTGTGAGTAATGTAGTTGAAAATACCAAAATTGATAATTGTTTATACTTTATAGTAACAGTTTGTTCTATATAGTACTACTATTTTACAAGTTCAAATTATCAATATTCACGTACAAAACCCATTATTAGCATGAGCAACGAAACAAGCAAGCTAGTGATTACATCTACCCAGATTAGAAGGATCGTCAATCAAACTCAATTGTTCTAAACAAAACCCAAGCTCTTGGGTTGGCCCAATAGCAGTAACAAAGCGTGTTTAATTTGCATTCAAATCATGCACATTGCATATTATGGGCAGAATCCTTTTCCCAGACTTCAACGCTTGCTTTTGTCATCCTTGTCGCTCATTTGCGGGGTATACTGACTGGTTGATGAAGGTGAATAGCCAGGAGCACTAGGAGAATAGCCTGCACTTGGACTGCATGAAGAAATAAATAGCAAGTCAGATATACCAGAATCCAAAGAGACTGCAAAAGCCAGAGCACAGCAATGATATTTTTATCGCTCATTCTCACCTGTACTGAGGAGAACTGGGGCTATAATCAGGGCTTGGACCTGAGCCATATGGGCTGAAAGCAGAAGACAGTGTCAATATACAAATTAATTTATAAATAAATAAATAAAAACCATGTATCCATCAAGTATCAACACCCAAACTCAAGAAGATAATGCAATGAATCAACCTAAAGGGAGGGGCACTATAAAGTATAAACCATTGTGAGAAGCTTCTGAAGGAAATATTGAAAGTTAGTCAATATAAGGGAGTTGACATACAGAAAAACATGTTGAACATAGATGAGAGTATTCTATTAGTATATAATACATATCCTAAGAGAGAACAAGCCTCTTGAATGCTTGCAATATCATTCCATTTCTGTAATTCTATAAATACACTAAAAACATAAACTAAGTAAACTCATCAGCAGAAATGTTCCTGTGAAAGTGTGAATTGATCATAAAACAATATTTTAAGGCTAATGTTACAAACAGTACCTGCTTGGACTATAGCTTGGGCTTGAAGGGGAGTAAGAGGGCGACGTCGGCGAGTAAGATGGTGATGTCGGACTGAAATAACAAGTAAAAGGCACAATTATAAGAACAAGCTGTAATAAGATATTTGCAGGCTCATAAACTTGTGTATTCTCTCATAATGAAGAATTGGCACAATTTAAAACCAAAAAAAAAAAAAACACTGATGCACAAGCCAAAACGTATACCTGTAATTTGGGAGGTAGGGCTGTAGGGACTGGATGGTGATATTCTTGGGCTGCTTGGAGAGTATGCCAGTGATGGACTGTATTTGGCTGAAGGGTTATAGCTTGGAGAAGTTGGACTATAACTAGGTGATGTAGGGCTATAACTTGGTGATGTAGGGCTATATCCTGGAGATGTAGGGCTGTAAGCAGGAGATGTAGGGCTGTACGATGGAGAAGTAGGGCTGTATGATGGAGATGTGGGGCTGTAAGATGGAGATGTGGGGCTGTATGATGGAGATGTCGGGCTGTACGACGGAGATGTCGGGCTGTAGGCTGGAGATGTCGGGCTGTAAGCTGGAGACGTGGGGCTGTAGGCTGGAGATGTGGGGCTATAGCTTGGAGAGGTGGGGCTGTAGCTTGGAGAGGTGGGGCTGTAGCTAGGAGATGTGGGGCTATAGCTTGGTGAGGTGGGAGAGTAAGATGGGCTTGTGGGTGAATATGCCGGGCTTGTTGGACTATAGCCAGGAGACCCAGGACTGTAAGTCGGGGAAGTTGGACTATATCCAGGAGAGGTTGGACTATATCCTGGAGAAGTTGGGCTATATCCTGGAGAAGTGGGGCTGTAACCAGGTGAATTTGGTGAGAGATAAGCAGGAGATGAAGCAGGAGAGAAGGCCATGCCGCCAACAAATGGAGAAAATGAAGCATCATTGATGGGCGAATGTCGGATATTTGGGCTAAGCAAGTAGCTAGGAGACATCATACTCTCATGGTAAGGTGTTCCAGAAATGGGCGACCGAGCAGGTGTCATCCCAAATTCCAAGCCTTCCACATAACTTGGAAGGTGGACTTCAATAGCATGCTGCAACATTTCCTCGTTAAGATATAATGAACAGCCACCAGTTCCAATTGGAGCTAGCTGTCCCAACATGATGTTTTCTGTTACACCCCTCAAATAATCAGATTCTGCATATACAGCAGCATCAAGAAGGATATCCACTGTTTCTTCAAATGAACATCTCATCAAAGGCCCAGTATCATTCCGGTTGATACCATGACGTGTAATAGCCATCAAATGTCCACGATATGTCATCGTATCACACAAAATAGCCAAATGGCGATAATTCACATAAGATCCATCAAAAGAAATGACAACCCGCAACTCATCTAGCAAGGCCTTACGAACAGCCTCAATTCCAAGAACTTCCATAACTTCAATCAAATGATTACTCGTCGTCCTTGTAGAATCAACTTCTTCATGACACATAACAGCAAGAAGATTGACACCTTCAGTATCCAACATCCACTCGGTTTCAGCCTTAAAACCTTTCTCCTCGTCAAATTTATTTACTTTACTCTGTTTGATGAACACCTTGTTGATATCTGGGATTCCCTTTAGTGCCATCTCAGTCAACATACTACCAGCAACCTTCTTAAGGAATACATCATCCTCAGCAGAATCATCCTCCATGTCACCCTTCTGACCTTCATCATTCACAATACGTATACGAAGGATCAACTTTTCAGCATTGTCATCAGTAAAAATACACGTCATGTCATCACTGAATTCCAAGTTGATTTTTTCCGCAATATCAGCCATGCTCAACTTTTTATCCACCATCATTTCACGGTTCAATTCTATACGAAGCAACCAAGGAGAAATTTTATCAGGGGAAACCTCTTCATCTGGCATTTCATAGTATGACCTGACAAAGTCGACATCCTCTTCAATGATAGTGCTCATAGGATCTGGATCGTACCACACTTCAGTGGCATGAGTCACACTTCGCAGGCATGTATATTCTAAGATACATTGCACATTTTTCGCCCTCTCCTTTGTCTTGCTAATTTCAGGATTTAAGAAGACTGATAGAGAAGGAGTTTTAATTTTCTTTGCAACGTTGATGATCTCCCTCAGCCTTGGAACACCAAGAGTGACATTCTTGGCACTAACACCAGCAAAGTGAAAAGTATTCAGGGTCATCTGAGTGGCAGGCTCACCAATGGATTGGGCAGCAACACAGCCTATCATTTCTCCAGGAGCTACCAATGACTGCAAAAACCGAGACTCTATTTCACCAATAACCCAATCGAATGCTTCGCGGTTAAGCTTGAACTCCCTCAAGACACGTTTGCTGGCAAGTGTACTGCGGAGCAAGATATTGAAGAAGAGTGTGGCATTCTTCTGAGCCTCTTTACTCAAAAAGTCATCACCAGGAACAACTTTCAACCTCTCCTGAAGCTTATCTACTGCTTCCACAATTTCCATTGGGTGCATATCAGACTTTTGTCTCATGTCAACCTTGAATGTCTTTTGAGCATTCCATAACAGCCTCTTAAGATTCACAGGTAATGGCCAAGAATTATCACCTGTGGTAGCAATATCAGTTGCAAGTTGACATCTATCTACTTCAAGTTTTTGAACCTCTGCATCAAACACATTACGGAACTCACGAATGGTTTTCAGATCATCCACATGCTCTTTCAACATATAATCTGGCTCCCAGTTATCAGCATCAAACTCATATCTGTATGTCGCCTCAAATTCTGACTTCTTCATTTTCAGGGAATCCAACTTCTGAGATTCTATCCAAACAGCATCCATGCCATCTTCACCATAAAGAAACTGTATAACATCTCCAAGAGAATTCCTCACAGTACCATCATACTTGACCATGATATCCTCCATAGCCTTAACTAGCCTTCTCTGTATGTAGCCAGTCTCAGAAGTTTTAACAGCAGTATCAATTAGACCTTCTCTACCACCCATAGCATGGAAAAAGAACTCCTGAGGAGTTAATCCTCTCAGGTATGAATTTTCCACAAACCCACGACTTTCTGGCCCATAATCATCCTTTGTGAAATGAGGTAATGTACGACCAACAAATCCAAAAGGTATCCGTTTGCCTTCAACATTTTGCTGTCCCACACAGGCAGTCATCTGGGATATGTTAATAAAACTTCCTTTTGACCCAGCAGTAACCATAGCCTTTAGGTTGTTTGTCTCAGACAGACTCCTCTGAGCACTACTTCCAGCATCATCACGAGCTTTATTCAAAACCTGAATATTAGCATCACTCAGTAACTTCTAGACACATAATGACATAAGAGCAATCCAAATGTTAAAAATTAAAAAATAAAGATTTCAATGACCTGATTAACTCTGTTTTCAAATGACTCCATCATCGTGCGACCAGGTTCAGGCTCCAACTGCTTTTCCTGAGCAGACCTAATCAGGTTTTTCACTTCATTTTTAGCTTGTGATATGGTCACATTGATGGTCTCCATGGTTGATGCATCAGCAATTGTATCTCCTATTCCAATACTAAAACCATTCTGCAATAGCCAGTAATTAACAAGCCACTGGGTATGCCCCAAAAATTTACGAGCAGCATCTGGTCCAACTTCTTCCCTGTTGAAGAGGAAATTTTCAAATAAGAATTACATATAATCGTCTCTATACTAGAATCTTATCCTGGGGAAGCATCATGCACAACAGTGATAGATCCACCATAATCAGAAATGGAAAGCAAATGCAAACAGATGGTACAAACTACTCTATTCATGCAACAGCAACTCAACAGATCAAAATTTGACTTGAAGCCAGCATAATCAATTCAAACAAATAAAAAACCATGCTACTTATGATCCTAATAGACTAGACAGCTAAACTTGATGTTTCGGGTAAACATTACATTAGTTCAAGCAGTATGATAAAAGATTCAAATAATAAAAAGGAAGGTTAAGGAAAGATAAACACACAAGTAGAAACAGATTGCAAAGTTTGTTAGCTATGCAAGTTCAAAAGTTAACTCTACCAAAACATTGACACGTATAAGAAAAACTCTATCCAGATGGTAAAAATAGAGGAATATACCAGATAACATGTATTAAACTCCCACTGGATGACCCAAGGGTCTTCTTACACAGTGTTCCAGAAAGTAGTTCTCCTTTCTCTATCAGGACACGAGTATCCCCTGGAGTAAGGAACCCTGTTTCGGTCTCCTGGTGCCATGCAGAAAATCTAACAAGATTTATCTGCTTTGGTATGATAAGATTGAATACTTGCTTTCCAGTCCATATAGGCCTGGGCTTTAAGATAGCTGGCTGAGGAACTTTCCCATCAAAATCCTCCCACCACATGAGAATATTCATAAAAACATCCTGTTACCCAGCGAACATAAAAAGGAAAAAGTTAATGAACTGAACTACTATGCAGCTATGAAACACAAAGAAGTACATATCATTGAATCAGTCACCTTTTCTATGAAGGTATCCCTCTTTGTGACTTTACGGCAACCCAATAGAGTATCCTGCACAATTCCCATAACAGGCCTGTTGGCTTGTGGGGAGACGATACATTTTGGAACCATCATTAGCTCAAGAACTTCTGCTCGAGTCTCAAATGACTGAGGAACATGCATGTTCATTTCATCACCATCAAAATCAGCATTGTAAGGTGACGTAACAGACAAATTCAGTCTAAATGTGGAATAGGGCATGATCTTTATTCTGTGACCCATAATGGACATTTTATGGAGACTGGGCTGTCGATTGAAAAGTACAAAGTCCCCATCATTCAAATGCCGTTCAACCTGTATTTAACCATAAACTAATGTCAGCAAACCCTTAGTCAACAAAGCAAAGGGGATAGATTTCATCTTCCATGAGTAGAAAAATGACCTTGTACCCCAGCTCCAAATGATGGTCACTACTCTTTTTCAAATAACGGAGATCAAGCCTCTGACCATCATCCCTTATAATGTACTTAGCTCCAGTTTTACCAGGAGGAGGATGTGGACCATAGTCAACAAGCTCTTTCAGCCTATACAACAGAAGCAGATTAGAACAAAGACTGGTAAACTTTCAGCAGATGAAACAGGAGTAAAAATACACCTTTCCAGATTATAAGGAGTCACAGTCTCCGGATATGTGAGATTTAACGCTATACTCCAAGGCACACCCAACTCATCAATGTTTATATTTGGATCAGGAGTAATGACAGTACGAGCTGAGAAGTCCACTCGTTTTCCCATCAAATTGCCTCTTATACGACCTTCTTTTGCTTTCAACCTTGTACATATTGATTTGATTGGTCTACCTGATCGTTGTGTAGCCTGGACACCAATATGGGATAACAGTTAATTCTAGCTCCTTAAAAACAGATCTAAAATGATTTCAATTTGAACAAAGATGTAGAAGGCAAGAAAAAAAAAAAAAAAAGCGCTTACTCTTGGCTGTCCAGGCAGCTCATTGTCAAAGTATGTAGCAATATGAAACTGCAGCAACTGTGCAAATTCAGAGATGATATGTGCAGGCGCACCATTCCTCTCTTGTCTTCTCAGATTATCATTATGACGAATGATCATAGCTAATTGATGGGTCAAATCATCCTACAAGTAATTGCAAATTAAAATCCATTATGGAACTATATAGCCAACACAGGGAGAATACCTGTACATGTCTCGCCAAATCTTATTATTTTACCATGCAGAAAATGAAAACAAAAGCAGACACTTGCCTCACTCCTAGAAGAGGTATCCATCATCACAGATGGTCTCACAGGAGGTGGAGGAATAGGAAGAACTTGAAGAATCATCCAGTCAGGGCGAGCATATCTGGGACTGAAACCCATCAATTGACAGTCTTCATCACTTATTCTCTTAAGAACACTAAGCACCTGAACATTTTAAAATGATACGAACTGCTTTTAATAATATTTGCAAAAAAGACAAAGCTAGAAAGTTAATTAGTAGACCATGACACAAACCTTTTCAGCAGTAAGCTGCTGCTTTCTCTCAGCAGGCTCAGGAAGCTGTTCCTGCTCATCACTTTTCTTCTTAGTATTCTTGTACTCGGCAATAATTTTCATACCTTCAATAGTGAAGGTTGGCTGTTGCGCACCACAGCCACCACGACTCTTCTTGGCAGGCTCTTCATCATCCTGATCTTGTACATCCATTGAATCACCTCCTTCACATTTCCTTTTGTTTTTACAGGCCTCCAATATTTTCTTCAAACGGTTTTTGGGATTTCTAATTTTCAATGCTTGCTTAAATTTGTGGTCTTCCTGCAATAATGAAGAAAGCAGCAACAAACCCATCAGTGGCAATTCAAACTTCAACTTGTAGGCAAATCGATAGCAACACAATGGTTGATGAAACATGTGTATATTAACCTCCTAGAAATCAAATAACATCTTTAAATAAGAATGTGCAACACTAACTCATATAAAGTTTATTGAGACATCTATTTTTAAATCACTGTTGCTTCCTTATGAGGCAACCCCACTGCCTATCAAGCCATGAGTAGGATACTGTTTTTGTCAGTGCCTCTTAGTTCAGAGGCTCAAAATTTTAATTTTTAAGTCAAACATCTTGTCCTACTGATTGACACCAGCAGTGAGGTGCTTAGACACCTCCTAAAACAAAGAGATGGCAGTTGAATCCTTTTACTCGTATGACTTAAAGGTTAGGGACCTTTGAGACAGGTATGATGTGCCATTTCTATTCAAGGGCAACTTATACACTTTGTCTGGATTGAAGAATGGGAGGGAAAGGAATGGGAGGGAGTGATTACCTTTCATTTTAATAACAAATGAGGAAGGAAGGGAATTGGAGGGGAGAGAAATGGAGGGATTAAATTGTAAGAAATTTATCTCTCCCACAATTTAGAGAGATTTGAAAGGAAAACTCATCTTTTTTCCCTCCCCTCCCCTTCACTTCCCTCCCCTTCTTTTCTTTCCCATTTCTCTATCCAAACACACCAATATATCTTGCAATCTTTAAAAAAATAAAAGGTATGGTCCTTTAAATTAGCCTAAATTAATAGAACAATTATGTTTTTCGTCTAAGATAAAGCTTCATAGAGCTACATCCAAATCATAGTAAGCATGATTACACAACATAATTGGCTTAGCCTTGTAAAACCATAGTAACACAAGGTATAATAGAATTCAAATTGACACTATATAACATATATGCATTCGTTCTGTATCCTCCTAAAGTGAAACTTGGTATGTTATTCCAAACTTCTCAACAAAGTTTACAGCTAACAATCAGTCCATGCTTCAAACACACTCCATTCACATCTACAACTACACATTGCCGGAAAAATTGCCAATGCAAGCACGAATCAAATAAAGAGTTCACCTCATCGGCCAGAATCTTGGAGCAATTGTAGCAAACACAACGCATAATACTCAGTACAGTCTTCAAAAACCCGATATGAAACATCGGCTTAGCAAGCTCAAGATGTCCAAAATGACCAGGACATTCCGCCATATTAGCTGTACATGTATCACACTTCAACTTCCGATCAATCGTCCCGAGCCTCATATCACTCAAACCCCCCGGTTTCGGCTTCCCTCTCTCCGTCGTCTCACTAAACTCCACTTGCACCACTGACATTTGCCGCTGCACATTACAAAACCTCAATCAATCAATCAAACAAACACCACAATTTCACAAATCCGATCAATCAAAACAAAAACTAGGGTTTCCAAAATCGAAAAAAAAGCAAGAAGATTACAATTTCATCGGGACTCAGAATTCCGAACTGAATCAAGTGAACTTTCGTAACCTCTGCTGGTGAATACGGAAATCTAGTATCCATCTTTGCAGGTAGTCAATTAATCAATAAAATTTCACTCAAAACAAAATTAGGGTTTCGAAATTGATGAACTTATAATCAAATTTTTTTTCCAAATTGAAATTGAAGATGTTCTTCTGCAGTGTAGTAAGTGAGTTACTTCGAAGATTTTTGTCTTTTTTTTTTTTTTTTTTTTTTTTTTTTTTTTTTTTTGGATTATGGAGGGAGAAATGGAGAATTTGTGGATCTCTCCGTAACCAATTCTCTCTCTGCGGCGGAAGAGAAGAGAATGAGAAAATAGGGAGAATTGGAGACCCGAGGGGTTTATTTATAGACGGAGAGCCGGATGTTTCGGGTTGTGAATTGACGAAAGTGCCCTTGTGAAGATAGGTTCAGATTGTCCTTGTGTTAGACCGACTTTCTTGGTTTTGTGCCATTTAGGCCCGTTATTGTTACGATTTTTAGTTGGTTAGCCTAATATTTAAGGTTTGAGTCCAGATTAAGCTCTACTTCCTCCGTTTCACAATGATGTTTCTGTTTGGAATCTTTGACTTTTTTTAAAAATAAGAGAGAATTTTCTAAATTTATCTCAATTTATAAGAACAAATATAGTCATGTGGAATATCAATCTGTAATAACAAATATAGTCATGTGGAATCTAGTTTGATTCATCTTGATCTGACTTTTATAATTTTTGATAATGTGATACTAAATATATTTGCGGTCAAAGATAGGTAAAAATTTGCATCGATTTACATAAACATAAATATCATTATAAAACGAACGGAGTAATATTTATTTCACCATTTATTTATTTATTTTACTTAAGGTAAGCATGTAACTCTAGCATTTTATGAAATCAAGTCAAGCTATGCTAAAATGGGAAAAAGGGCTTGTATAAGCATATTCATTAGAATTGCTTGTATCCCTTCTAGCCACTAAATGAACTATAGAGTTAAAAGTCCCAATTAACATGAGAAAATGTACAAATTTCAAAAGCCTAAGTATTCCTTATAATGTCTCCTAAAATGAGACGAGTTGGAGAAGTCTTGTAGCTAGTGCACAGTGCAGTTGACCCATGATCACATTAACTACATAGCACTCACCCTGTAACATACTACACCCCAAACATTGTTCCAACGAAAAGGGTACACATAGACATAGTCTATGTGTAGCCCGACATAGACAAGACTTTCTATTGGCTGAAGAAGTTGGCCCACATGAATAGTTTTAAAATTTTGTTTTGAAACTTTTGCAAATGAAAAAATTTGAATCTAAATTCGAATTTAATTGTACTTTTTTGCTGTGAATGATGTTGAGGAATTGCGAGAAGACGCAATGAATGATGTTTAGAATTTGCAAGAAGACACAATAGACGACCGACGACGGTGGCTTTAAGGTGAGGGTCGACGAGGGTGGCTTTAAGGTGAGGGCCGACGACGGTGGCTTGAAGGTGAGGGGTGACACGGTGGCTTTAAGGTGAGTAAGGTGGTTGAGAGGAAAGGAAGGGCAAACTGTCGACGTAATCAGAGAGCGATGTGGTTTAGAGTATGAAATGTTGGTCATGCTAAATCAGAGAGTAATGTGGTGGTGTCGGAAACAATGGAGGGTGAAATCAAAGTCAAACTACGGGTTATGAATCAGCAAAAGAGACGACGTAGACCATTTGTATTGTTGTAGGATTGAATTAGTTTTGAAAATATTTTGTAATTGATCATATGTGTTAATCTAGTATCAAAACTTATTGTTTTGGTATTATATTTATTATATTAGTATGAAAAATGAATGTTTTATAGACAAATTAAAATTCATATCAGATTCTTAGTTAGGGTATAGTATGGACAGAATTATGACAAAATGTTTTAATTATAAAAACTATGTTTGTTGTTGATTTTTTTTCCTGAAATTTGTAGTTTTGTTTACATCATATGTGATTTTCAACTTGAAAATTTTGAATTCTAAATTTGAAATGATTTGTACTTTTTGCGGTGAATGATGTTAGAGGATTTGCGAAAAGATATTATAGAGGGCTGACGACGGTGGCTTTAAGGCGAGGGTCTACGATTGTGGCTTTAAGGTAAGTAAGGTGGCTGAGATGGAAGGAAGAGCCGATGGTCGACGTAATGAGAGATTGATATGGTTCACAAGTAGTTTCATCTACACTTCTATGTGGGTCAAGTATAGACATTCACTAAAATGAATTTTAATTGATTGAGCAAGTGGAACCCAATAAATTTGCTTATAATTTTCTGAATTTTAAACTAATTCAGCACAATTACGAGAGTCCCACCTAGCTACGAGATGGGCCACCGTATTACCTGCTCTACGTACATGAGACAAGGATTTACTAAGCCGAACAATATCATCATAAACCAAGCAACTTGGGGAACATCCATCCACGAGTTGGCGCACCTTATTGACCACATTCACCACATCACTTTCAATCCAAACCTTGTCAATACCCAAGCATAAGGCCAATTGGCAACCATAGCGAGCCGCTGCTGTTTCAGCTACTTCAATGTTCATGTTCGCAGTAATTCTCTTAACAGCAGCCCATAAAATGGTACCATTCCAGTCCCTCGCCACCACACCTAAGCCCCCAGCAGTTCCATCACCTATGTGAGCATCAATATTTATTTTTACAACACCCTGGGGAGGCCGAACCCATCTGCTAACAGCAGCAGTAGCAGGACAGCCTTATGGCTTAAAGACTTTGGTGGCATACAATAGTAAAACCCACAGCAACAAAAGTAATATCAAGAGATGCATTATCATGTACACGCTTGTTTCTGCAAAACCAAATAGCCCACGCAATATTCAAAACCACTACAAGAAAAAGGTCAAATTCCGACGGATCAATTCCGACAGACACGAAAATCCATCGAAAATTACTATTTTTCCGACGGATTTAATTTCCGTAGGAAATTTCCGACGAATTTGGAATTTCCGTCGAAAAATTCCGACGGAATTTAAATCCGTCGAAAAATACTTAATTTCCGACGGATTTTATTCTGTAGGAAATTTCCTACAGATTAATCCGTCGGAAATTAAGTGATTTCCGACGAAATTAAATTCGTCGGAAATTTTTCGACGGAATAAAATGTGTTTCCGACGGAATTTTGATTTTTTAAATTAAAAAAATTCTCTAACCCTAATATATTTTCTCAGCCGCCCTTACCCTTCATTTCTCTTTCCTCTCTTTCTCTCTCCTCCCCTCATTCTTCTTGTTCTCCTTCTCCCTCATCCTCTCTTGTTCTCCGCCCCTTCTTGTTTCCCCTCATTCTCACTGTTTCTCCTTCTTCCTCCTCCTCTCTCTTCTGTTTTCTTCTCTCTTCTTTCCCCTTTCCTCTTTTTTCCCTTTTTCTATCAAGGACTCGAGATTATCATGTGATGTTTTTCTTCCACGGTTGACTAAATGACTAGTAACCCAAACCACACCAACAAAAGCCGACGAATTCGACCATTAAAGATTTTGTTTTGCATATTTTAAAGGTTTTTAAGGCCAAATTCGACCATTAAAAGCCTAGATCTAGACTTTTCATGGCCGAATTTGGCCTTGTTAAACCGTTTCCGTGGTGAAATTTGAAGCATATTTCAATTTCAGGTATGTTTTTATTTTTTGATTTTTTCCTGAGTTTTTTTTTTTTTTTTTTTTTTTTGGAACTTTTTGGATTTTGGAGTTGTTTCTGATGGGTTTCGGTGGGTGCAGATCTGGGTTAGGAGTTTCGATGGGTGCAGATTTGGTCAGGAGTTTGGGGAGAGTGGTGGTGTTGTTCGGGTTAGGGTGATTGGTGGTGGCTGGTTTTCGGGCTAGGTTGATTGGTGGTGTGGTTCGAGCTAGGGTGATTGGTGGTGTAGTTCGGGCTAGGGTGAGTGGTAGTGTGGTTCGGGTAAGGGTGGGGATAATTTAGATCTAGGCTTAGGGTTAGTTTGGGGTAAGTGGTGGACTGGTGGTGTGAGCAGGGGTAGTGGCGGTGGTGGTGTGGTTTGGGTTAGGGTTAGGGGCTGGTAGTGGATGATGTAGCGGTGGTGATCTGCTGGGGGTTAGGGTGGTGACACGCCGTGCCAGGGGTGGTGCGGCGTGTTTTTTTTTATCCTGGCTGAAACATTTTCCAACGGAAATTCCGTCGGAAAGTTACGACGGAGTACTATTCCGTCGGAAATTTACGACGGATTTTTTCTGGGCCAAAAACTTTCTTCCAACGCATGAATTTCGACGGAATTTTTAGTCGAAAACGTGTTTCCGACGGAAATTTCGTCGGAAAAAGTCTATTTTCTTACAAAAGGTTTTCTGACGACAATTTCCGACGAAATTCCGTCGGAAAAAACGTTTACCGACGGAAAACAGGGTGTTTTCGAGGGATTTTTTCCGTCGAAAAACAGCAGTTTTCTAGTAGTGAACATTCCTGAGTTTCCCTTTATCGGTTTTCTCATCCATCCAAAGCAACCACTCGGTAAAAGGAGCTTGGCGAGGGGATTCAACAATAATTATAGCAAGGTCATTAACCACCCATACTTGCTGGATTTCAGTACATTAAAAAAGAGCATGAGCGATTGATTCCACCTCTACCCCGCACCCACCACAAATCGCATCCGACGCAATATGTCTTCGGTGAAGTTCATGTTTTACAGCCAAGATACCTTTACAAGCAGACCAAGTAAAGTGGCACAACTTTGGAGGACCATTAATATGCCATATAATACGCCAAACAAGGTCATTTGAGCTTCCTGTATCGTTCCTCATCTGGGCAGCCCCTAATTTTCCCAGCCAGTATGCAGTCCTCATAGAGAAATTACCATGTTTGCCCGGCCACCAGAACTTAGCATCATTTGGCAGATTCAGAGCTAAAGGGATTTGCATAATGTGGTCACATACCTCATTTGAGAACAATTGATGCAGCACCTCCATCTTCCATTCACCACATTGTTGATCAATTAAATTTGCAACTCTTAGCTCTGGGTCGAAATAAAGGAGTTGTGTCTTCGATAAGTGCAATTACTAGATATATCAAGGATCACTATTATGGAGATAATAAGTTTGTTCTCTTGGGGAGTCATCATCTGTTGCTAGACTATGAGAGATGATCTTTGGACTAGTCTAATAGTCCAAAGCCCGCTAGAATGGATTCTATGAGGTCACACACAAGGGTATTGGGTTAAGCAAGTTAGAGGCCCATTAATGGGCCTCATGAGCAATTAACTAATCATGAAATGGATTGGGTTAGCATAGTTAGATTTGAATTAGGTTTTGGGCTTTTGACATGGGCTCTTATTTAGAGATGATATCTATAAATAAGATCCATGCCTAGGGTTAAAAGGAAGCAGTCATAATTCACACACAGTGACTTTTGACATCAAGGCAACCAATCCCAAAACCCTAATTCCCTCTCTAATTCACGGCTCCATCTCCTCCCCCCTTTGGACTCACGGTCGGCCACCCTTGGTGGTGCGTGTGGTGGTTCGTGGTTGGTTCGTTGCTCGCTCTTCTCTATAGAAGTTCAATTAAAGGGTTCAATTGCAACTAACTAGCATTAGTGGAGGTCTTAATCTGTGCCTGTGGACCAAGTAGAGGAATCACGCTTGAGGTTCTTTATCTCCCATTGTTCTTGCTCGATTGCACGTGGAATCACGCTTCAAAGGTACGATTATATGTTCTTTATGTGTTATGCATTAGATCTTGGGATTAGGTACTGTATGAATATGATTCATGTTTTTCCGCTGCGTAGTACCTATAAACTCCTACAGTGGTATCAGTTAGCCTATTGCATTTACGCATATCGACTATAATTCTTTGATAGTCCACAATTTTAATTCAATTAGGAGGGAGAATAATTTAATTATGGGTCAATTATAATATTAAATGTGATTTAACTCTTGGAATTGATTAAATGTGATTTAATAATGCTCAAAATAGCCATGAAGAGATCCGAATTTGCCCTAGATTACTCGAAAATTTTGACCCTCCCAAACCCTAATTTTGAAAATTTCAAAATCCTAACCCTAAATTTTGAATTTTGTGTTTTGGTTTTGATTTAATTCGTTTACTATGTAATTAATGATTTTAATCTATTTGATTTCATGACAAATTATGAATTTTTCTTGATCAAATCATTTAATTTAAGTGTTAAATTAAATTAGGGATTAATTTCATGAAGAACCCTAATTTTAAGATTGAATGTGATTTAATTTTGAAATTAATTGGACCACATTAACATTAATTTAATTTTACAAAATATGTTTTGTTTTATTTAAATTAAAAATCATAAAAAAGGTAGCAACAGCAGCACCGTGGTCTGGAGGGAGGGGCGGGGTGGGGCAAGAGGATGGGTCAGCAAAGGCAGCAACATCAGCACCGTGCAAGGGTTGCGCGGCACTGCTGCAGAGCAGCGTACACCTCACGGTGTACGGCTACCGTGGCCGGCTTTGGCTGGCCACACCATGGTGGCTGGTGCACGATTTTCAAAAAAATAAATTATTTTAATTAAAAAAATTTCAAGATAAATATGATTTATTTTGGATGAGATAAAATATTTTGAATATATGATCTTTTATTTTGAAAGATAAATTCGGTTTTATTTGGATAAAATCTTTTATTTTAGGATAAAATCAAATCTTTCAAAAGTTGTTATATTTGATATTATCCATACTTTAAGTTGTTAGATTGGTAATTATCCATAATTAAAGTGGTTAATTTTTGATAAGATTTGTTAGGATATTCTGAGCATATTCCAAAAGGATAATAATTGATTTAAATAATGTGATTATCCCATAATTAATTTTGAATATAATTCATTTAAAATTTTGTGATTGGTTAGTAATTAGGATAGAATTTCCTAACATTGTTAGGATAATCTTTGAAGATGAATATGATTTATCTTTTACGATTAAAATAAGATTTGACTCTATCTCATGACTAATTTAGAATATATGATATTTTATTGATGGTCATGAATAATATATGATATTATCTAACTGCATTAATTAAAAATATGAGATATTTTGGCGCCATGTTTCCTTAATTGTGAACATTCGATGTTGTAGTTTAGGAAAGCATGATGAGTGATTTATTATGTGGCAATTTTATAATATATGATGTTATTTATTGCTATATAGACTAGTATGGCCCATAGATTCTAAATACGATCTGCGCATCGTTTCGTATTTTTTGTAATCTAAATACGGTCTGCGTACCGTTAAGTATTTTTGTAATTTATTTTATTTTATTTAAGTAGTAGATAGAATAGAATAGTATTATAGGTTGCATTTAATCCAAGAATCCATGGAGTGGAGGCCCAAAGGAGCAAGATGGATGAGATCCATGAAGGTTCAAGTGAGAGCTTTTGCTTTATTAGTTTTCTTAGGATTAAGGGGCCATACTATGTCATGTTTTTATTTATGCATTGGTAGATTATGCATGTTAGATTTTATTTATGTTGTCTGATGATGCGCTAGAGTTCACTAAATAATCACAACATAATGAATCTAGGTCCCAGTAATATTGAGGTAGCTTTTCCAATCAAAAACCCGATGAAACCTTCGATATTTATGATGGGTCATGCCAAAGCAGGGTGTCATATTATATCTTAGGGGAGTGGTGATGAGTGTCATTTATGGCACTCATAGGGTAGTCTTTTAGGGTTATTTCTTTCCCTTTTCATGCTTTCTTCTCTTATTTTTGGTCCTTTTTCCTTTAGTTTCTCTTTCTCCACTTTTCTTTATGGTTCTCGTGTTTTTCTCGTGTTTTCCTTTTATTTGGCTCTTTTTCCCTTTTATTTCCTTTCTTTGTTTGCTTGTGTAGGTACTTGGAGAATCACCTTTGCAAAGGAATCAAGTTGGGACCTTAATGACCAAGTAAGGAAGAAGCATTTGGCTAGAGAGGGCTTAGAGAGGCCTTGGAGAGGCCTCGGAGAGGTCTCCAAGGTATTGCTAGCAGGCCGCAGGCGCGGGCTCAAGAAGCACAAATGACCAGATTTTAGCAGGAACTTCCCGCGGTTGCCCCGCGGGCTCTCCGCGGGCGCGGGAAACTTGGAGAGGGCGCTCCGTCTCAGAGAGACCGCGGCCCCCTGATTGAGATTTGGGAGCAGGGGATTTGCCGCGGGCGCGGGCTTTGGCCGCGTGCGCGGCTTTCGGGGTGTCCGCGGGCGCGGCCGATTTCTCCGAGGGCGCGGACTTCTGGGTCTTTTACGATTTTAAGTTTCATTTCTCCATTTGTTTATATATTGTTTTGGGGGGTTTTTATTATCATTCATTTGCATAATTCTTAGTCTTAGAATAGTCTTCTCTCTTAGGTTGAGAGCTTCTCTCTCTAGATTAGGCTAGATTAGGAGTAGTTTTAGAGAGAGAAAGTGAAGGATTTCAATGGTGATTGAGAGATTGAAGATACAAGGGTGACAATTGTGTTCAAGATCTTCTCTATTATCAATGAGCATTCTTAACTCTATCTCACCTTATTGATTTGTTTAATTTCATGTTTGTTTGGTTTAATTTTGATGTTTGATGCTTGATTAGTGTAATTGTTCTTGATATTTTGTTGATTCTTGATTTCCATAGTTGTTAGTTGATAGATGATGATTCTTGAATAGTTGTTTGGCTAGGAATTGGGTAAAACTTGTATGATTGATTAATTGTGATTAATTTGGAATTGTGTTGATTGATTGTTGAGATTAAAGTGATTAGTGAAGGTTTGCATGTGTGTAATTCAATTAGGCCTTGAGAATTATGCTAGATTGCATTGTAATTGCTAATGACATGAACAATTGATTTAGGAATTGCAATTATCAATTGGTTTTGATTGTGATTCTCTTAGTTTGTTATTCATAGTGAACCCTAGCTTAACAATTAGGAGATAGCTCTTTGATTCCTATTGATTGCTCTTATCATTAGTCCTCACAACCTTTGATTGGCATGATCTTCCCAAGTTGTTGCAATTGACATGATTACTTGTTGATCCCCGTTCCTAGTGTTTTATTTCCTTGGTTACTTGTTTTGTTAGTTGTTAGTATTCTCTCTTACCTTCGTCTTCGACCTAGCTTAGGCTCATAATTGAAAGTGCTTGAACATTACCGTTCCTTTGGGTTCGACCCTTGACTTGCCTCTATACTCGTATTAGGGTTTGTTAAGTGTTTATAAATTTAGTTTGACCGAGGGAAGATTAGATAACGACCTAGTTTTCCCCTCGTCAAGTGGGGGTAAAACAAATTTTACACTTTTGATTGGTTATACTCAACAAGGTTACCTAAAGAGTTTAGAACCTTGAAGCTAAAGGTAATAATTAAACATGTGATGGTTAATTATTCAACCAAGAATTACAAAGAGTTGTAATCAGTAAAGAGTTTACTTACCTTGAAAATGTAATAGTTGATGACAGGGCCAAAGTCCGGTCAATTATTGCACAAATAAAGGATCTTGGAATCATTCTATTCAATAAGGGATCAGTTAAATTGAATGAATGTTTTAAAGTTACCAGTTTTATAATCGCTCATGGTACTTTAAATTTTATTAAATATAATTGAATTTTGCGTTTACTTACAAGTAACATGTCGTTCTAATTTTATTATTATATATAATCTCCTCGATTGAAAATAAAGTTCAGAAAAGTTCTCAAAAGGTTAAGATAATCCATAAAACTATATTCCAATTTTGCTAAGATGGTTCTAAAAGGAAAGTTTTAGAAACCCATGTAACATGTTTAAGGTTGGTTTTATTCAAAATGTTTGAGTAAAATGCCAACACATCTTCATTTTGAAAAGTGTTTCAAGGGATACAATGAGATGGGAAGTACAAACCTTCCAAATGACATTATAAGTCCAATAAAATCTCTTATCTTCAATATGATTGAATATAAGAAAGTGATTGGAAATCCCTATGATCAAAAGTTGATCAAATGACACTATTCTTCATCCACTTTATATAAGAGTTAAATAGTTGATTAAACTCTATTATAAATAATGATTGAATAGAATTAGCAAAATCATGAAAAGTGCTTAAAGTAGTTAAGCAAAGCATCATTTTGAACCTAAGAGAAGTGTTCTAAGTGGCTCAAATGGAAAAGGTTTAGGAATATATGAGGATTGCATTAAGAAGTTATAGGCCAAGAAATGCAAACAAGTTTCTAATTCTCAAACCTAGAACTACTTATATGCTAAAAGTTGTTATGAACGACAAATGTTTCTAATTAAATGGACCAATTCCAATTGATTAGAAACTACCTGTAGGGAATATTTCAAGCATTAATCCCCTAGCTTGAACCCCACTGTGATCATACACTAAAGTACGGTGACGTCCAAAGGGAAAGAAGATAGAGCAAAAGAGTCGCGAACAAGTTTTAGGAACTTGTAAACCGTTCACGAGGTGAAGGTTACACCCCTTAACGATCCAAGAGATCGTCAACTCCATAAGGTCTTGAACCAAATAGGGTTCGGGGATGAAGGTACAAATCCAACCTAAAAGAGATTGAACCTGCCCTAATAATAGGCCTCTACTTTATTCAGATCGTATTCATGTGCGCTTTTTGACTAACCTACTTATCTATGTTGGTTGAATATAATGCACAAACAAAACTATTATTGGAGATCACTTGAATTATAATCATAATAACCCTAAACAAGATTATTAATTATCTTATATAAGCGTGATTACAAGTACAAATTCCCTTTAAACATGCATAAAAGGCGTGATCAAGCAATAACAATAAATATAATCAAGCAACATAATATATAATCATAATAATAATTATAATCATCATAATCATGTTAAATCATAATAATAGCAAGATCCTAGGCATGATACTAACAAGATTAATAACAAACCCTAGCATGTCACTAAACATTAAAAATCAAAGCTTTAATCCTAACATGTACTAACAATCATAAATATTAGGAAGAACATAAAAGGCATCATACTTTTAATCATACTTGGTATTAAAGTTACCCTAGACATGATACTAGGAATTTATTGTTGTCACCCTAAACATCAAATTAAGGAAAACATCCTAACATGATACTAGGAATCATAATAACAACCTAAGCATGATTTCTACATAATAATATCAATTAAACCATTAAAGCACTTACTTGGATGCCTCGTACCTCTTTCTAATAACAAAATACACGCGTTAGTAACTTCAAGAAAAATATAATCAAACAACAATTAAATTAAATAATTGAAAGAGAGATTTGGGACCAAACCCTCAGAAATTAAACCTTTCACGTCTAGGGCGAAGTCAACTTCGAATATGGCTAGGTGTATCTAGATCTAATGAATGCGGAATTTTGTATTTGAGAAAAGCTAGTTAAAAAAAAAGAGAGAAAGAGAGAGTTGGTGAATATTCGTGATTGTAGATGATTGTGATGATTGTTGATGAATCAAAATGGAGTTTTTACGACGTTATTTATAAAGAAAATCAGCCAAAAAGATAAAATATCAAAACAGAGTTCTGACGCAAATAAAATTGAATTAGCGCCAACGCTGGCTATTGGCGCCAGACGCCAACATTAGCGCCACGCGCCAATGCTAGCGCCAGGCGCCAATGTAGCGCCAGGCGCTACAGCTGGCGTTTGGCGCCGATTCAGAAATTCACGCGTTTTCTTAAAATCAGATAAAAATTTCCGTACAGGAGGATAAAATCGTATTTTCCTCAAAATATGTTCTTTGATTCTAATTAAAACTCTGAAAAGTCAACAAAAATCAATTTATCAATGCTAATTAAATTAGGAATGAAAAGAACCTTCTAGAAGAATCTAGAAGACTAAAACCATTCCTAATTGCATTAGGAATGATAAATCTATATTAGGCCCTCCTCTAGATCATTGGGCCGCACATAAAGCTCAAACCGGGCCCAGTTCAGTAATTTGGCCATAATTTCCTCAATATTCATCGGAATTGGGCTTATAATATATCGTTGGAAAGCTCTTGTCAGACCCCATCCAACTACAATACTATTGGACCCATATCATGGACCAACCAAACTGGATTGTCTGTTTTCTTAAAAATAAGATTTCAAACACAGAGAGAAGAGAAAAGAAATTAAAACTATCCGCAACACTAAACTTTCCACACTTTCACTTCATTCATTATGATTCGACGTGAAAGGTACTCATCACTGGGTTTGGTTTTGGGGAGACACAAATGGGTGTCTACACTACCTCATATAGTTGGAAGGTAAAAGAATGGAAAATGTTCTTCCAATTTTAGAAGTATATTATAGAAATTGATTTAGCACATTGCTACTTCTTGGACATATGGTGTCTTGTTTAGTTATCTCTCATTGAGAATGAGGTTGAACTAAATGAAGAAGTATGGCTAAAGGAGAAATAAATCTACAAGTTTAGAAGCAAATGTTGCTACTTCACAAGTAGAATCTACGAGTCTGGAAGCAAAAGTTGCAACTTTACAAGTAGAACCTATATTTCACCTTACCTTGTTATTGGATAGAATTAAATAAATGTTATTCATTCTTGCCAGTATCAAAACACCATTCAATGTTAGTAATGACTAAGCATCAAAGATTAAAAAACGTGGAATAAATGTTATTATATGCTTCATTGAGTCATAATGTGTTTTTGAGAATGCTAAATAGGTTCAAAGTTCTATTTGATAGAAATAATTAAACCATTTCTATATATATAAATTGTCTCTAAAATGTCAATTAATTCGAATGAAAATGAACATTGCATGCGGAGAAGATCCAAAGGGATGGACCTTCAATTTCATTGGATTATGAATCCATTGATATATGTAATTATCATTCTAATTTGAAATTTTGACTAAGTCACCATTTAGAGAAATGATGATGAGAACTCAAGGTCGAATACGTATCGATGTAAGAGAACCAAAGGTTCAAAGGCTAGAGACAGACAATGAAACTTCATTTGTGATACGATCACTACTTGTGCTTAGTTGAAGAATAAGAGTGAAAATTTTGAAAAAGTTCAAAATGTTTAGTATGAAGTTCAGTATCAACTTGACAAGATAATGATTACATTACAATATGATTGAAATTGTGAAAATTTAAGTCAAGACATATACTTGGCAATACATTCAAAGTATTGAGATATGATCGTAATAATGAGAATTTAAATCAAGACCTTGATGAACATCCAAGAGTTGTGAAATCGTTTTACAACAAACTCCGAAAGAAAACCTTGTGAAGTGTTTATGAAGGGAGCTATCAATCTATATAAGATATATTTTGATAATGGATGTAAATTCCCTATCTTCCAACCATTGTTCAAGGGATATACTTTTAAGATAAGCTACAAAACTAAAAAAAGATACATAGGTCAAATCAAAATGTAGCAAAGGTTTCATATGTGATATGGATAAGAAGAGTTCCTACAAAGTCTTTCTACAAAGAAAGGAATAAAAGTTGTATTAAATCGTTTAATGCACGATCAATTCCTATACAGAGCACAAGGTACTACCACATAAATCATACTTAGCACAAAATGTTTATTGCTCAAGTAGGTGCCCTTATGGAAATTGTTCCAAAAGGTCAAGTGGGAGTAGTATAAATCTTGAAAGAGTTCGAGAAAAGCAACAAACAAACATGGCTCAAACCATGGTTGGTTCACCCTATGCTAAAAGTACCTCCTCAAAAAGGCAAGTGGGAGTATAAGAATCTCAAAAAGTTTGAGAGCCTTGAAAGAGTTCAAGAAAAAGGATTTTGAAAATCTTGAAGAAACTTGAGAAGTAATCGAATCAAAGCAACAATATGAGCATGATTCACCTCATGTTACAAATGACAATGCGTGGTCTCATTAAGTGTAATGGGAGTAATAACCATGTGTCGAAGGTAGTACATTCTAAGTGCACATCCTCAAATTGTCGTTTCTCATTGAAAACTAAACAAAGTTGTTGTATGAGTCTCAATTGTTGCATAAAAACCCACAATGATGACTAGCATATGTAAAACTTAGCCAAAGAAATATGATTTCATATTGACTAAGAGTTCTAAAATATTCATTTTGGAACATGATGATTATGCAAGTAATAAATATGATTTGACAAGTTATAACTCCATGTGGTTTAAAACCAGGAAATCTGAAATAGATTCTAAGTCTGTAAGCAAGTGTATGCCACTTGAATAATTTACATAATTGAGTAAGACTCATTGTAAGCAAAGTAGACAAGAAAGAAAATATTTTCTAAATAAAGCAAAGACTTGTTAAAGGATTCAACTAATTCATAGTATGACTATGACTACGATGAAAACTTTATATTAGTCATGTTGCAAAGATCTATTAAAGATATTTTAGTGATTACTGCATTATGAGATTTGGTAGATGGATTTCAAAACACTTTCTTGAAATTTTTCATGAAAGAATATTTGTATATGATACAATCAAAAGTTTGAAGATCCAATAATCCTAGGGATGCATAGCATCATGGAGTTGATTCATGTTCTTAATTTTGTGAGTTAATCAAATCGTTTAATGTTCTCGTAAAATTAAGAAAAGGTCTTATGTATACAAGATGTTTAGTGGGAGCTATGAAGTCTTCTTGGTCTAGTATTAAGTAGAAATTATTCATTGCTTGAAGGGTCAAGTAATGGCTGATGCATTTTGTATGAAAAACCTTGAAGAGAATGATGAGTACATTTGGGATTCAAAAGCTATAGAGATAGATTTTGATGGATGTTTGAGTTTGGTTAAGAAGCTTATGTTGATAAGATTCTTATGAGGTTCAACATTATATTGAAAGGAGTTTCAATCCCATGCAACATGGCACGTTGCTTAATGATTCAATGCTTTGAGAAAGGTTGATGAAATTAAGGTTTTGAGTGATGATCCTTATGCTATTCGCAAAGGATGCATCGTGCATGCCATGGACTATACTCGTCTATTTGATTCACATGTTTTAAAGAACAAGTGATAATAAATTACAATCAAAATCCAATATAACGTTGGAATACAAATTAGAAATTCCAGAGTTCCTTGCAAAAGGGCGAAGGAAAATTCTTAATGTATGGAGATGAATATGATTATAAAATTTGGAAATTGCAAAGGTCATGTTTATGAGAATGTCTCATGAACTCTACTTACTAAACCCCTTCCATTTCCAAAGCATGAGAAACATGCTGATGAAATTGGATTGAGGCAAATGATGTAATTAGAAGTTGTATTTGTTTTTGGAGAAAAACAAGTTACATATGTAATACATTCATTTGCAAAATTATGTTTATCAATTGAAACAAAGTTTCAATCTTATTTAATCATGGTTTCAAGATTAAATAAAATGTCCAAAATAATTCTGAATTGATGGGCTCATCAGGTTGATGACCTGTTGAATGAAACCCCACAGGTGAACTAAATTCATACATTATTTAAGTTCCTAGTCCGGAATCATTAAACTGGACATAAATGATTTCTAATAATGGACTATCATGTTAAGATTGATTGGATAGAGCAGTTTCATGGGCTATAGGAGCGTAGTGAAGCTCGGTCAATTACATGGATATGCATGAATGTTGCATGGTTGAACTATAGACCTACTTTGAAGTTCAAGTATAGAGCTTCCGGATAAATTAGTGGATTCCTTTGACGTGAGTGGAACACTGATTTCATTCAATGGCTGATTTGATTGTGGTACATTCAAACGTCTGCCCGTAACTGGAGATTATAAAGGATGTTTCCCGGTTATTTCAAAGTTGAGTGGGAGCTTTGGTTGCAACAAGATTGGATAGAGTCTACCTATTTAATTAGGAATGTGTCTTATTTTGGCCCCTTGAAAAGGGAGAATTCAGAAAAATGCATTGTCGTGCTCAAATGGATTACATAGTAACCATTTGTATTGTAATTCTCACTCAGTTTTCAAGAAAAGATTTGTAGACTAATATGATCACGACATGAGATGCAATCATATTATCAAATCGACAAACATTGGCTTAAGGAATTTGAATATTGCGCACTTGTCTCAGACAAGTGGGAGATTGAAGGAGTTGTGTCTTCGATAAGTGCAATTACTAGATATATCAAGGATCACTATTATGGAGATAATAAGTTCGTTCTCTTGGGGAGTCATCATCTGTTGCTAGACTATGAGAGATGATCTTTGGACTAGTCTAATAGTCCAAAGCCCGCTAGAATGGATTCTATGAGGTCACACACAAGGGTATTGGGTTAAGCAAGTTAGAGGCCCATTAATGGGCCTTATGAGCAATTAACTAATCATGAAATGGATTGGGTTAGCATAGTTATATTTGAATTAGGTTTTGGGCTTTTGACATGGGCTCTTATTTAGAGATGATATCTATAAATAAGATCCATGCCTAGGGTTAAAAGGAAGCAGTCATAATTCACACACAGTGACTTTTGACATCAAGGCAACCAATCCCAAAACCCTAATTCCCTCTCTAATTCACGGCTCCATCTCCTCCCCCCTTTGGACTCACGGTCGGCCACCCTTGGTGGTGCGTGTGGTGGTTCGTGGTTGGTTCGTTGCTCGCTCTTCTCCATAGAAGTTCAATTGAAGGGTTCAATTGCAACTAACTAGCATTAGTGGAGGTCTTAATCTGTGCCTGTGGACCAAGTAGAGGAATCACGCTTGAGGTTCTTTATCTCCCATTGTTCTTGCTCGATTGCACGTGGAATCACGCTTCAAAGGTACGATTATATGTTCTTTATGTGTTATGCTTAAGATCTTGGGATTAGGTACTGTATGAATATGATTCATGTTTTTCCGCTGAGTAGTACCTATAAACTCCTACACGAAATTGGTGTCATGAGTAGGAATCACAATTCCAGGGATCCAAGAGTCGAGCTACACCCTAATATCCCTTCTATTCCCTACCCTCCAACTAAGGCCATCCAAAAGTAAAGCCTTGCTGCCCCATAAACTCCTCCATGAGTATGATGGATCATGACCTCGATAAGACTCCAAAATTGAACTATTTTTGAAATAACAAGCCTTGAGTATTGCATGGAGTAACGGATTTGGGTTGTTGTATAGTGTCCACATTTTCTTAGCTAAGAGAGCTTGATTAAACACTTTGAGATCCCTAAATCCCAAACCCCCCATCGATTTTGGTTTACACAAAGAATCCCAGTTGTGCCAATGTATTTTCCTAGTAGTCTCTGTAGACCCCCACCAAAATCGAGCAAGTAATGCATGAATCCATCAATCAATGTCTCCGGAATTCTGAAAATACTCATCATATAAGTCGGTATTGCCTGGGCAACCGCCTTAATCAAAATTTCTTTTCCGGGTCTAGACAGGAGCTTCTCTTTCCACCCTTGGATTTTCCACCAAATTCTCTCCTTTATTGCGGTAAAAATTGCTTTCTTCGATTTCCCAATGATTATCGGCAATCCCAAGTACTTTTCATGATTATCAACTTCTCTCACCCCCAAAATATCCACGATTTCTCGTCGTCGGGATTCAATTACACCTTTGCTAAAGACCACATCTATTTTTGTCAGATTGACACTTTGACCAGATGCTCTTTCATACTTGCTGATAATGTCAGCTATCATCGAGCACTCACTAACAGTAGCTTTAGCAAAAAGTAAGCTATCATCGACAAAAAATAAATGAGATACCCTGGGGGGCTCCCCTACACACTCTTGCCCCATGGATCAATCTATCATTCGCGGCCTTGGACAACATTGTCGAGAACGCATCAGCAACAATGAGAAACAAATAGGGAGATATAGGGTCACCTTGTCGAAGACCCCTTGTTGGGACCACAGAGCCAGAAATTTCCCCATTAATTTTAAAAGCAAACGAGACACTTAACACACAATCCATAATCCTTTGAACCCAACTATCACAGAATCCCATTTTATACAATACTTTTTCCAGAAAACCCCACTCAACCCTGTCATATGCCTTGCTCATATCCAGTTTCAGAGCTATTGACCCATCTTTCCCTTCATCCCCTCTCTTCATAGCATGAAAAGTCTCAAAAGCAATAAGGGCATTATCAGTAATTAGCCTTTTCGGGATAAAAACACTCTGATTGATTGAGATAATTTTATCGAGAAAAGGTTTCAGTTTATTCGACAAGACTTTCGAGATAATTTTATATACAACATTGCAACAACTTATGGGTCTAAACTCGGCCACACGTTTAGGGTCATCACATTTTGGAATTAACACCACACAAGGTCTTATTAATTTCATCCAAGGTCAATTCCCCCCGCCACCGGTTCTTCACAAAACAACAGATATCATTCCCAACAATATGCCAGAATTTTTGATAAAATAAAGCATGCATACTGTCGGGGCCCGGGGCCTTATTTGGGTTCATCTGGAACAAGGCAAATTTAATCTCTTCTGTAGTAGGCTCTTCACACAAGCTTTCATTCATCTCTTCTGCCACATTATTGTCAATGCCCGCAAGAGCAGACTCAAAATCGGTGGGATTACAAGTCTAAAAAAGAGTGGTGAAATATGCAGCAATGGTCCCCTTGAGCTCCTCTTTTTTCTCCCTCCACACACCATCATCATATAGGCCCTTGATATTATTAATCCGACGCCAATTGCTTGCTTTTTGATGAAAACATGCAGTGTTTTTATCCCCGTCTCTGAGATCATTTGCCCTAGTGCGGGCAAACCAATACAATTCCTCCATTCTATGAAGCTCATCAAGTTTACAAGACAAGGTGCGGAATTGTTCAAGCATATTGGCATCCGGATCCATTTTCTGAACTTCTTGGAGTCTGCCTTCTGTTTTTTTAATTTTTTTCTTCAAGTCACCAAAGCGTCGTCTCGACCAAGAAGATAAGCTGCTAGCACACATAGTAATTCGGCCAGCAACTTGTGAGCCTATACAACCAGTCCAAGCCTCCTCAACAACCTTCTCACACTCTTCATTAGATAGCCACCATGGTTCAAATTTGAATGATTTTCCATTTCTTCCACGTTCATAATAATTGATTGTACTCATCAGAATTGGGGCATGATCCGACCTGTAGATCGGGAAGTGGCGTACTTCAAAGTGTGGGAACATATCACACCAAGCACCATCCGCAAGAAATCGATCAAGCCTCTCCCTTTTCCACGTTGCCATGGAGTTACCCTTCTTCCAAGTGAATATGCTGCCCTTATACCCCAAGTCTCTCATTCCGCAATCATCAATAGCATGTCGGAAGGCATCCATAAGGGACTCACTACGGGGAACACCACCTTCCTTCTCCTCTAAACTCAAAATCTCATTAAAATCTCCAAACATTACACAAAGAAGATTACTACTAGCTTTGATTCTTCGGAGCATCGCCCAAGTGAGATGTTTATTTTCTTGTTCCGGCCACCCATACACCCCAACCGCCCTCCAACAGGGATTATTCTCATGATCACAGAAATCTAAGATAAAATGGTGGATTGAATAGGAACTCACATTCACCTTCACATCCCTCCACCAAAAGCCCATACCCCTAGAGTTACCTCTGCTACTAACACAGATACCATCAGTAAAACCACATCTATTCCGAACTCTAACCAACTTATCCTCATCGATCATAGTCTCTATTAAAAAGACTATATTTGGCTTCTCTCTCCAGCACCAATCGTAGAGAGCTTTAACTGTCCAAGGGTTGTCAAGCCCTTGACAGTTCCAACTCAATATTTTCATTGCTCTTCGAGGGGTTGGAATACACCACACCCCTCTACTTGATTTACCCCGTCATCGTTAATTGAGTTATCATGAGTTTTTATTATTTTTGATTTTTTGGCAGAAAGTTCCTCCTCATTTTCTCCACTATTCCTTACTTCAGCCCCTCTCTTAGACCCCGCACTGCTATTATTTAAGTGTCTGACATCACCCATCACATAATCCCCATCACCATTTCTCTCCACTCTCTTCCACCCCTTTTTCCCATTAGTGTGTTTATTTTTGCTAGACAACCCCACACTCACATTTTTATTAAGTTCAACATCACAAGGGCTTGGCCCTTCAGCATTAGTACACACGCCCTCTCCCCTTGCCCCCTGACAAACACTAACTGCTTCCTCACCCTTAACCACATTCTCAAAATTAGCACCACCCTTCATTGCTTCTACTTGACTATCAGCATTCACACTTCTTGAACGAAGAACAAGTTTTTGAGAATGTTCATTCGTTACTAACACCAATCGAGCTTCTCTCTGTCGAGGGCTAGTATCACTATCATCAGACCTTGGCGACGCAAATTTGAGTTTTCTAGCAGCCCCAACCGAACCCAATTTTATTGCATCGGGATCATTATATAGTATTTTGCGACCACCTTTGTTTGAGCATAACTTATCGTAGAGCTTTTTCTCCATATCTCTGGCAACTTGAGCAGATTGGGTGATTTTCAATGGAGAAGCTCTCATCCAAGGTCCGTATTGGTATACTACTTCGGCCTTTATACCGTCCTCTGCTTCCTTCTTTTCGCATTCCTTATCAGTGTGATCAAGGTGACCACAATAATAGCAAAAATCAGAAAGACGCTCAAACTTGATATCAATCCACTTCGGCTTCGAGTCCCTTGTTGCAAGAAATAGGCCTCTCCTCAACGGCTTGTGAACATCCACCAGCACCTTAATTCAAACAAATTTGCCCAAACTAAGAGGGTCTGACTTATCTAGTTCGAGAAATCCACCCAGAGAGTCACTGATTTCCTTCAATACACCATGGCTTCGTTTATTGATCGGTATATCAGTGAGTCTTACCCACATAGGAGTTCGGTTGATCGCAATCTCAGACGGTTGTTCATTACCATTAATCTCACAGAGTAATAGTAATTTATCATCGAAAAACCACAACATGCCATCAACCACTTGCTGCTTGTCCTCTTCACTGGAAAATTGAAAGATAAACATATTTGTATCCATCATCTTGATGACAATGTTATCATTCAATCTTCACACATTAGTCAAGGTTTTTTTCATAGCTTCAACGTTAAAAGGTTTTACAGTACACAACTTCCCAACAAGCGCCATACGGAGTTGAGACAAATTGTTCTCAGCAGTCGTAACCACAGGAGAAACCCCAATTACAACATTCTCATCCTCTGTCAATTGAAGTTTCTCCCATTCTTTAATTAAGTCGTCAACCATTCTCAAGGTAGAACAGAAAATGAATTGAAAACCCACAATCACAACGAATTAATTGCTGAAAAATTCACACGAAATCTAGGCTACCAACCCTAGGCAAGGACAAGAACCCTAGACCAGGGACGAGCGGTTTTTTTTATTTTATTTTTTTTATAGAGTACGTATTTGTATGATAGCTTTTATTATTTAGCCTCATATATACATTTTAATAACATATGGTTTTATAATAGCTATATTTTTTAACTACAATTTTTAAACCCATTATTTTTTTTTTTTGAGATAATTCATACTTTATTATTATTATTATTATTATATATATATATATATAATAACATATGGTTTTATGATAGCTATATTTTTTTAACAACAATTTTTAAACCCATTAATTATTTTATCTTATTTTTTGAATAGAAAAAAAAATCGAGCTTGATAGATTTTTTTTTTTATATTGCACACGCACGCATCGCGTGTGTCTCTTAGCTTGTACATATAGTACAAAGTGCTCTATGCAAGTAGAAGTATTTTATATAAATAAAGTAGGAAAAAAAAATACAAAGATACAGTAGTAATCAAGGTAATATTATCATCTTATCTACCATTCAAACCTTGGGAGTTGAATTAATGGCAGATAAAATGATAATACTACCTTGATTACTTTAAATTCCAACATTAAAAAGTTTTTTAAAAAAAAAAAAAAGAAGTCACGTGAAAAAGACGTGAATAAGAAGTAAATAACCATTTAAATATTCCAACCCAAGCCAATCGAAGGAAACTATCATTCCTTTTTGCGTTTTTTCTCTCTCCTCCGGTCTTCCATCAGTCTCAGTCAATCGTACTATTCACATCTCCGCCGCAGCGCCGCCGTGATGTCGCCGGCGCAACCTCGCAATCGCGCCTCCTCCGCCGCAGCTCCCTCCTCTTCTTCATCCTCCGTCAAGGTAAATTTCTCTCTCCTCCGAACAATTTTTCTCTCGCTTCAATTTCATCATGATCTAGAAATCATCGAATTATAATTGTACAGAAATCTCAATTTCCAATTTTAGGTTAATTTAGTGAAAATTTCTTTGTTGAATTATTGGATTATGTTGTATATTTCCAGGCGCCATTAAATTCGGACTCGTTTTTGAATGAATTGACGGCAATGTATGAAAGAAATACTGAGAAGGGTTCTGTTTGGGTTACTCTTAAGCGATGTATGTACCATTTTTCTTCCTAAGTTTTAAAATTTGGTGTAATTTGATTTGATTTTAATGGTGCATTGTTTGATTATAGCATCTATGAAGTCGAAGGTGCAGAGGAATAAGATGAATACTGCCGGAGAAGCCATTGATTACCGATGCCTAATTCGCGCTACCGATGGCAAGAAAACAATCTCCACCACAGTGAGTTATTGTGTTATTGAATTTGAACTTGAATTTTGAATGAACTGTTTGTTGTTGGAATATTGGGACATTTGGTGTTGATGAAATTAGTGTGTTGGTGGTGTTTTGGGAACCATTGTAGGATTAGGGAGCTAGGTATTTTGGAACATGTAAAGATTTTCGTGGAGACGATGCTTAGGTTAGGCTAAGCTGTGTGCTGGTGATGGAATTTTAAAAAATATGCTGGAATTAAATAGCTAAGTGACATGGATTTGATTGTGGTCTACAAAAGTGTTTCCAATTTTAGTATAAGAATTAGGAAAACTTTTGGCAGTTTTTTTTTTTTTTTTTTTTTTTTTTTGCATTCAAGTGATACTAGCTGTCAGCAGCTCGTGATCACTGTGATCACCCGTTTCTTCAAGCTAATATAATGCGCTTTTGCCTAGACAACAACACCTTAGAAAACTGATGGCTTCCTAAGGAATTCTTTTGCTGGTAATATTCCCCAAATAACATTTAGCTCTAGTGATTCTTTACTTATTGCTTTGACCTCATTTTAATCTGGTGCCATATATGCTCTGATGACACTAAGTTGTCAAAGTTGCTAATGTCATTTGTAACTCTCAGAAATTTGATAATTTAGCTATCTACTTCCTATTGTTGCCCTCAGGTTACCTAACCAATCAGCAATGATAGTCACTGTTTATTCACGGGTATTGTTTGGAAAGGAAAATAAGGGCCTTTTGTTTTTTATAGAGAAGTGCAATTTGCAGTTTGAGAGTTTTCAAAGTTCTCCTTCACTTCTCGAATGGTGAAGAAATAATATTTTGTTTGATAAAGTGATAACTTCTAAGGAGGATAGAACGAGAAAATCATGGTCCAACATGGCCCATCAAATTTTAATTTTTGTTATGTTTGCTTTGTTGAGAAGAAGAGTGTAGATCAGTCCTCAATTGAGTCTTGATGAATGGCTTCATCCATGTTGTTTTATTTGCTTATATTGTCTTTAATTAATGACGTCATGGTTGATACCTTTGGTTGATTTGATGTTTTTGAAGGATTTAATTTTGATAATGTGTTATGTTTTCCAAAAAGTTTTCATATGTTTAGTATCAATACCTTAGTACCATTTTTAAAGACAAATTACTAGTAACCAGTGATGCCTTTTCTTTTCACTCTGACTGATGTTCATGGTTGCTATTTGCCTATATCAGTTTAGCTGCCTTTTACAATACCCTATACCCCATATCCTGCTAGAGAAACCACTTTTTTCATTTTTCTTGATTCCTTATTGAATGTTTTGTGCTAGGTAGCATTGAGCTATCCTCCTTGACTTAGCTTGACCTTTTGCCTTGACTAAATATCTGCAAGTTATACTTTGAGTAAAGCTTTAACATGTCATTTTGTGCTGTAGTGTTAGATTAACAATGTGTTATTGGCAACTTTACATGACCAGTTTAACATTACTCTTTTTAAAACTTATATTATCATTTTACTAATATATAATGTAATACAATAACATTCTCCTACTCATTCCTCATTATGTTTTTTTTCTTTATTTGTATACTACATACTTTCGGTGCCAATAATTAATAGTAAGGTCAAACAATACTTTCAACAATATCATCAAGGCATGTTTAGCACGGTTGTATGACTTCCTTAATAGTCACGCGTGTGCTGTATGACACAGCAGGAACAAAGCCGGTGTGTTGTTGTAAAACTTGTGCTAGTATAACCTAAGGGGCAATATGGGCAGTCTGACCTAGACCCTGACACAAAGCCAACTAGTTAAGGCACATGTAAATATCCCGTCTACTATTTTGTGTGTTGTATAATTTTATTACATCGTAGAGGATGTTGCCTTCTAGGACACTTGAATTAGTGAGAATATTTTCACCTATTTAAATCACATTTTGAAACCTTTTCAGTGCTTTAGAAGATGGTACTTCTGTTATGGAGGTTTACATTCTTTGTACATTTAAGAAGTGCTCCAATAGATATCCATTCAGTATTCTATCTTATCAAAAGTTTTTTCATCTTTATACTGGGGTCTAAATTGACATAAATCTGATTAAGCAGCTTTTTGAAATGAAGTGCTACCTCTGTTACAGGTTATGTGCAACGATTAGACATTTTCCCTCTCTACTTTATGTCGAATCGTTGCACATAACTTGTAATAGAGGTAGTATTTGATTTCAACTGAGCTTATATTATGATGGGCCAGTTGGAGAGGCAGAAGATTCCTTTATGAGGCGAGGAAGTCTTGCCTGTGCTTTAACGTCTCTCTGGAAACCTTGATGGGTTAAGCTAGGGTTGTATGGCAGAAGGTGTACTCCTTAGCCTCGTAGGGAAGCAGTTCCCTAAAGAAGTTGCCTGGTTATTATGGAGACAATTATCAATTTATAATGGCTAGACATATATTTGTGGCTTTATTGCATAAGACATGTAGGTATAAAAATGTAAGAGCTATTTCATTCACAATTTAGGTTGGTTACATTGCCAAGAGTTTCTGGTTAGTAGTGTCAAGTGCGGGAATCTTTCATCATGATTCAATTTTGTCTGCAAATATGTGTGGCTATAGATTTTGTGCCCTTTGGTCTCATAAACCTTCGGACTCACCAATTTGCTAATATTCAGAGGTTTTGGCCAGTATGTGCTATTCACAACCCCCACAAGCTCACTGATGATACTTGTAGAGCATACTGTATGTTGTAGTGAGAAATCAGTGTTTGGTGAGGTATCAGACATGACTGTTGTGATTGAGCCTGTTTTCATGGAGCTTATTTGGTTCAATTTCTTGTTGATTGTTGTTGATCACCGATGATGTACATCTCCTGGATATTTGTGCTACTTTTTCCTCAACTGTTGCATGAGGATTTATGAACTTCTGAATATCCAGGAGTAAGATATATATTTTTGCTTTGTAGATTTGAAGGATAAGGCATATGGTGTAACACTGAAATATTGCTGGTTTCAAGGTGCACTAATATTACTGCTTCATGATCCCTAGTCCCCTTCAATTGATTATATTTGCTACATTTCTGTACTTGGCTATTTTGCTAATTTTGTTATGGATCCTGTATCTCTTGCTTAGTTCTATTGGATTATTGCCCTTTTTGGTCTTATTGGTTTCTCTGAATAATCAAAATCTTGTAGTCCTTGTAGTATTTACACTTTGCTATGTGGGTTTGCAGTCATTTGTGCTGTATTTATGCATCAGACTTAGTTGCTAGATGCCTGCACTACATGAAATGTAAACGAAACACATGTGCCTTTGTTGTGGTGATTGGATATTTGGATATATTATGGAATATTCCCTGCCGGCATGCACTGTGTTTTCATAATGAGCATCTGTTATATACCTCTTACATCTCAAGGAATTGAAGTAAACAATTAGCATTGTTTGTTAAGCAGAACTTAAATTAGATGAAGGTGGGTACAGGGGAATGCCAAAAGCTAGGAATTTATTCAAATGGCCCTTGTTCTGCTATATTGCTGTAACATGATGGTAACCTATGCGTGTTGTGCATTTCTTCTGAATTCATCTGTGGCTTTATAAAGCATGAGTTACGGCATTGAACTATTGTGCTGGCCTCTTTGGTGTTGCTTTTGCATCAAGACTAGTTAATTATCTACAACTCACCATATTATAGGCAAGTCCTTGCCTGGTTTTTGTAATACCAGACCCTGCCCTCCTCTTCCCACCCCACCCCACCCCACCCCAATCAAGGAAAAGTATAACCAGACAAATGAAAGAAAGACTACAAACAGTTGAAAAGAAAAAGGAATAGATAGAAATAGAAAGAAGAGGGTATTGTCTATCATCAAACCTTACTGGATTGCTTTTAGTTAATATTGGGTGTCTTGATTTTTGTAAGTTTAAACCGACAGTATGTTTGTTAATTTTCTCAGCTGCGATAAATGGGGTGTTAACAGAGATCTGCTCATCAGAATTGAAAACATAGTGAATTTATTTAAGTTCAATTTTTTGTTACTGCCTATAATAATGTTAATTTTATATCGAGCACAAGTTCTTATATGAGATCTGCAATTGTACAATTGAATATGAAAGATTGAAAGGGTACTTTTCCTAACTTTTGAGTATTGCTGTTGATTTTCACTTTGATTTTTCTTTCAGGTGGGTCCCAAGGAACACCAGCGTTTTCAAGCTTCATATGCTACCATCTTGAAAGCTCATATGACTTCTCTAAAGAAACGGGAAAGGAAGGACAAACGAAAGGTTGCTGATTCAGATAAGAAAGCAGGAAGCTCAAAGAAGGTGGCTTCTTCTAAGTGATTTTTTTGCTCTTTTGGACATGACTGGGTTTTTCTTCCCCTAATATACAGCTCGGAATTTTTTGAGAATGAGAGGGATTGTTTTCAGAAATTTGCTCCACCCCTTGAGTTTATGTATACCTTAATTTGGTGAGCCTACGCGAGATTGATTTAAATGACATGGGGTAAAAGTCCAAAATCTTTTTGATTCATATTACAGGGTTGCAATCTAGGTTTAAATTATGGTTTAAATGGTGATAGCAAAGTAGGTCGGCCATATTTCATGTGATAAATCACTATGTTGCTGTATCATTATGTTTCTTACAATTCATTGCTTCAAAGATCCTGCTCGAAATTTGAAGCTGTAGCAGGCCCTTCCACATCCCTCACTACTATGTACTCCGTAGTCTCTTTTTGAAAAAATCATGTTGACCATCTTCCTTAGCAAGCGTCGCAAATCTTGAGCTAATATCATCTCCACCTTCCTAAGTACCATGATTGACTGTTGCACTAGCACCATAATGTTGCTTGGACATGTCATGTGTCATACCACTTGTTCTTCTTGTTGCATATTTCCAGATTATGAAGTTCTTCATTTAATAGGTTTTTAAACAGGTATCCATGAGCCAAAATCATTGTGTTCATCAAGTTTAAGACTATAGGTGGCAAAGGATTTTCAACCTTATTCAGGCGATCATTAGTTTGATCAATATTCATTTTTCTCACTGACATGATTTGATGCACATTGATCCTTTACATGCTTCAACTTACCACAGTTATATCATATCATTTTAATTACGTCATATTGAATTCTCCATATTTTGCCATTCAACCAAAACTTAGACAATAGAGAATTAGATAAGTCAATCTCCACACTCTGCCTAGTAAATTGCCCTCTCTCTGCAGGAGCATTTGACTTTTCTTCCCTAAGGATGAACTTTCCTAATATTTGGCTTTTTGCCCCAATTTTCTTTAAAAAGTCTTTATCAAAATTCTCAATTGACAGATTAAGAATTCTTAGATTATTAATTAAAGCTTCCTTTGAGATGATATTAGCTGGGCTTCCATTTCCTAATCCTAAGATGGATATCATTAATCAGTGAGAGACCGTGAGTTCACGCATAGTTGTAACTTGTAAGCGTCCAAGTTAAACCTTGCCTATGAAATATTTGTATCTAATATCAGTTAAAGCCAAATTTGAGCTTCTTTCAATTGCCATTTCCTTTTTATTTTTTCATCAATCCCATATATCCCACAAGCTACCCCAAAATACCTCTAGTAAGACTAGGTTAATCACCTTGATAAAATCATAGGGTTTAAATTGTAACTTCAATTAAAAAAAAAAAGCGAAGGGCATTTTTATAAATCACCATCCTTCTTCTTGCGATCACCATCAAAACCGACCACTATCTCCTTCATATTCTTGAAAACCACCACCGGATCTGACCACCTTCTTCTTCCTTCATTTTCTTCCTCCTTTGATCCACAATTGGAATCCTACCCACCTTCATTTCTCCGGCTTTGCTGTTGAATCTATATATATATCATATAACTAATATATAAAGCTAAACTTTTAGCCAGGTCACGAAATAGCGACACTTGACGTTCCAACTTTTCGCCAAGTGTCACGCCACCTTGGATAGATTAAAAAGTTAATTTAGAATAAGATTGTTAGTTTAGAGTTTTGTTTTCGATAAAATACCAAATAATCTATCTATTAACTATTACTAAAATAGAAGATCATCATCACTACCCACGTTTCGTTCTGTTAATAAAAAAACCGCCTAAATGCAATTATGATGTCATCTTTTTTTTTTTTTTTTTTTTTTTTTTTTTTTTTGGGTGGAGTTATCCTATTTAACATTTTTGAAATTTAAATGTTAAAAGCTTCTATCTTACAACTAAAACATATCAATTTATCGTAGGAAGTTAATTTTTTTTAATAACACGCTAATAAATTATCTCCTACATTTAACAATGAATTAGACGACGTCAAACAACTACTATATCATAGTTTTGATGAAAATAAAAGATTTTAAATTACAAAATGTACGTAATTCTTATTTATATTCATGTATAATAGCGATTTATTATTAAAATGTACAAATTTATATAAACCGTGCATCGCACGGGTTCTAACCTAGTATATATATAAAGAGAGTTTTTTTCCTGAGTTTTTAAAGAGTCATGTAGGATTTAATTTTTTCAGCGCGCCATGTAGGATAATAAATTTTAGTGGTAGTCAATTAAATACGAGATTATTAATTTCTTTTTGAATTAAATAATTTAAATGATACGTAAGCAAATTGATAAATGAGATTTCCCTGTTTAAATTAAATAAATATAAAACATTATCTTTTTATATTAGGAATTTTATCTAAATATATTACAAATTTTAGCATATATAGAATTTGTTTAACGTCAATTTCTCGAAATATAGAATTTGATTAAGGAAATTTTGATTTTTACCACCTTCAAATAACGACTTTATTGAATTTACCACCTCCAAAAAAAAAAAAGATTTACTTTACCACCTTATAAAAAAACTAATCATCAGTTTTCCCACCTAAGCCTAACTCTGGTGACGGAAACCACCAGTGGTGCCCGCCATAACAGCTAGTTTTTGAAATTATCCCCAAATTCTCTCGATTTTTTTCCTATTTAAACAACCTTCTTCATTTCCACATCAAATTGTTGAAGATTGAAGTTTTTTTTTTTTGCGATTTTCTTTACAAATCCTTAATTTGGGTAGTAAATGAGCCAAAGTTCATCTTATAATTTGCTTATAGCTTGGTTTTTGGTCTGATTTGTATCCTTAATGGCTTAAGGATTGCAAACAAAAACGTGTTTGATCTTATAAATACCGAATCCGTGGATGAGCAACAACAATTACTCGTACCTGAGCTGCTTCAATTTCTGTTTCCTGAACCTGATTGTTATATGACAGAGGTTTCAGAAAACAAACGGCGACGAAGAATAGATTCGACTTCTGGAAAAAAACTGTTCTCGTAATTCGGAGGTAGTGTGACCATTTCTACTGCCAAATTTTCATTGAAGTTAATTGTATTTGAACACAATTACCATAATCTAACCCTAATTTTACTGCCTAATTGAAATATCAAAAACCCCCAAATTAATTTACACTTACATGAACCCTAATTATTTACAATATGAAATTGGGGTTGAATTAATAACAGAAAACATGCAATTTCAATTATACTTAGCAGTTGTAACATAATCACGCAAACAATTGCAAAAAATTACAACAGAATTCATGAAAATTGCTTACCTTTTCGCTGTTAGTCGTCGAACAGTTCAATTGATTCAGGGCCGAGTACAATCTTCAATAATTTGATAATTTGAGGATGTGGGATTGTTAAGGATCACCCAAAATCAGAATTTGTGAAGAAAATGGCAAAAAAAAACTTCAATCTTCACGAAATAGATGTAGAAATGAAGAAGTTAGGTTTAAATCAATGGGAAATCGGGAGAATTTGGGGATAATTTAAAAAACTAGCTGTTATGGCGGGCCCCTCTGGCGGTTTCCGTCACCGGAGTTAAGCTTAGGTGGGAAAACTGATGTTTAATTTTTTTTATGAGGTGGTAAAGTAATTCTTTTTTTTTTAAAGGTGATAAATTCAATAATTTAGTTATTTGAAGGTGGTAAAAATCAAAATTTCGTTTGATTAATTGAATGCAAAAAATTCAGTTCCTTCGTTGAATAAAATTTAAAGCTATATCTCTCTTCCCCAAACTTCACTCTTCTTCTCCCTGCAAACTCTAAATCACCTCAGATCTTCCATCTTCTTCTTCATGCAATCAACTTAGGGTTTCTGCAAATCCATAAACCTCCAAGCTTTCAACAATGGCGAAACCGAAATACGGTCGTCCTCTACTTCGGAAATCGTCAACGCCATCGTCAACGCTCATATTCGCATTGCTTCTTTTGTTCTCTGTCCTCGTTCTTATCCTTCTTGCTCTTGGAATTGTCTCCATTCCTAGCATTAATCCTTCCGCTTCTCATCAAGTTAATGATCTCAATTCCATCGTTCATAATGCTGTTCACAGGTTTTGATTTCATCAATGTTTGAATTTTGAATTGAAATTCCAATTGTTATTGCTAATTCAATGTGATCGAATTTTTCGAGGGCAGCTGAATTATACTCTTTGATAAACACTCCAAATGTATTTAGATTTTGCGACTGATTATCCAACAACTAATTATAGACTTGTTTTGAAATTGATAATCGAGGAGATAAATTTGGAGTTTTTGGGTTTTGGATTTTACTTTGATTTTTGTTTAATTGATTTTATGTTGTTGGCAGGGTTGATCATGTGAGCAAAGAAAGAGATCAGCAATGGGTTGAATTACTATCTTGGGAGCCTAGAGCTTTTGTTTATCATAATTTCTTGGTATGTGTTCAAAATTATTTAGTTATTTACTTCATTTTCAGTTAAAGTTGACTTTTTTATTTTTTTTTTCGTTTTCTTTAGAATTGAGCAAAAGTTATGATGGTTAATATATACAAGTATAAGTTTATATTCACTCTATGTTATTGATTTGTTATGTTTTTGTAATATAAACATATCCTGCGATTTGCATTTCTTACATGAGCTATGATTTAATTATATCAATGTCCGTTTGCTGGTTACTTAGGGGTTTTGAATGTGTGGAAAATTTGTTTTGTAAGCTGGATCGATGGAGTTTCTATCATCGAGAATTGATTTGGAGAATTAATTAGTTTTACATCCAAGGTTGTTCCTTGTGTTGGTTTTCGTCGAAGCTTAATTTAAAATTATGGATTAACTATTGGTTGAGACATAATGCACCTTGTTTCACTACATTATAATGCATCATTGGAAAGAACATTTGGTGTTTGTCAAGTTGCATTCATGGAAGGAATTGAATGCATACTGAACTTTCTTATTTTCACAGTCTAATAGATCGAATTCTTTGATTATTAAAACGAAATTGAAAGCTTAATCAAAACTTTGGTCCTTGGCAGTCTAAGGAAGAATGTGAGTACCTTATCAAACTTGCCTCACCTCGCATGGAAAAGTCACTAGTTGTTGATGAGCAAACCGGCAAGAGTAAAGACAGCAGGCACTAATTTCTTTATTCCCTCTCCATTCTCCAGTCTCTGTTATCCCTAGTTCTCTTGTTTCCTCTGTCATTTAAAAATTTGCTGCCATTTTATGATGCCTATCTCATAGTGTTTTCCTTTTTTTTATCTTGCTGTCTACTTATTAGATTTTTTTTTTATTTTCTTCTCTTATAGGGTGCGTACTAGTTCAGGAACATTCCTTGCTAGAGGTCGGGATAAGATCATCAGGACCATAGAGCAGAGAATTGCAGATTTCACTTTTCTTCCAGTAGGTATGAAACTTAGAAATTTTTGTGTTATTGTTTGATAAGAACCATAGTTACTTAATATGCTAATCCCCTGCGACCATGAACCAAAAAACAATACTACCTCCGTTTCTTTTTAGTTGACTCGTATTCCTTTTAGGTTTTTTTTTTTTTTTAGTTGACACGTTTCCTTTTGGGGTAACTTTTTTACCTTGTATTTACAACCTACCCCACTTTTTTTTTTTCATTCTCTCTCACTCTCTCTCCTCTCCTTAATATATATGCCTAAATCAAACGTGTCAACTAAATAGAAACGAAGGAAGTACATTATAAGGAAAGTGGTACATTTTTCATTTTTGGTCTAATTAAATAAATTAGGTAGTGTGAATTGTCTATCTGTACCCAACCTCGTATTGGCAAATTAAGTAACTCTTCTAAGGCTTCTTTTTTGAAGCTTATATTACACTTCCTGTGCTTCACTAAAATTTCAACACTACTTTGACTCATGCACTATTCAAATACTTTTCTTTGGCTTACTTTATGATTTATAATTAAGGAAATAGTAATGGGGGATCGTTCTAGATTCACCTCGATTTATGAATTTGTGACACTACTTTGACTTATGCACTATTCACGTACTTTACTTTACCTAACTTTTACGACTTATGGTTAAAGAACACTATAGTCATGTGGGGTCTTTTTAGAATTGCCTCAACTTATGCATTTGAAAGCGTGAAATGTGAGTGTTGCAATTTCATTGAAACGGAGAAAGTATTTTAGTTCAACTTCCTTATCCGTTTCGGGACCGGGGGATTGGATTTTGAATTGTTAAGTTTCTATCTTGTTTAAAATGGGAGGGGAAGGAATAAGAAGGAAAAGAAAGGAAGGCGAGAGAAGGGAAAGAGCGACCTTCAGCTTCCTTCCAAAGCTCTCCAACAAGGGAGGGATGTAGTTTATTAAAAGGGAAAAGAAAATGGAACTCTCCATTCCTTTCCCTTTCTGTGCCCTATATTTTATTAGAATATGGGATAATGTATCCCTCATTATCAGAATTCAAAATCCTTATTTTTGTAAGAATCTACTTGTTGAAACTTGAAAGTAAGCTGGGACCTATGGCATGAAAGTAACAGTTCTCAGATACTAAGATTAGTTGCTTTCTTTTTGAAGCATCCTGGACAGGGTAGATATCTACTAGTGATGAGCAACCTTTGGCCTTTGATTTTACTGATTACTCTAAATCTCCTTAGCCACCTTGGTTCCCTTATATATGGATTGAGGGAACTTCAGGAAGCTTGCCAAGAACTTGTTAACCACTTGACCCTACTGTATATTGCAATTGCATGTACTTTTTTTGAGACTCATGTCATTACTGTTGGTGTATTAAATGAGTCTAAACTAGTCTAAGTGCAACAGCTTCAACTTTATATCTTTTACTTTTTGATTCGTGAAGGCTATGCCCTAATAACCTTCGTGCTTCTAGGTTTGGTGTAATCCATGTAATTGTCCATACCATATCACAGAATTGTGCTTGATTGTCTGTGTTCGTTCTGTACATAAGTTTACCAATCCTCCACTTTTGTTCCTTATGCATATGTGAGGAAGACATTTCCCACTTTTGTCTACCATATCCTTCCCTATCTACCGCTGTTTTTTTAAAAAGGTATAGAAAATCTACTATTTGTGGCAATCGAGAGCCAACTATTACAGCATTATGTGTCTTGATTAGTTATCCTAGTCAATCAATAGTGTCTATTAAATGAATGCCAATTTTTCAACTGAACATGCGCAAATGAATCATGCATGGTTTTGGTCTGTAAAAGAATGGGTTGCTTTTTGAGAATATATCTGCTGATCCAGGGCATACATAATAGCAAAAGCTTTCTAAATCTACTGTTATGATATTTTTTAATTTATTTTAATTTTTTTTACCATACCCCATCAGCTCTTTATTCTAACTTTGCTAGCTGCAAACTATGATGAATTACAATGTAGTCAGATTTTTGAATATGAATTTTCTTATTGTATTTGCATTTTTTAGCAAGTTATGTAGCTTCTTTTTCATCATTTTGCAAGGCATCAAATGATTAGGATGATGGATGTTAAGCTAGTTTATACTCAATGAACACAAAACAATGATAATTTTCAGGATAGCGAACTTCCTAGAGACCTAAACTATTTCCTTACGGCTTGTCCACTGGCCAATACTTAAATTTTATGAACCATGTTATTTTTTGAGTGGGCGGAGCAGTGGAGGAAGGGATGTGTTAGATACTTACGCGTGACAAATTTGTGCAAACTTCTCTGATCACCAATCAATGATAAAGAACTCTACTTTCAGTTTAACAAATCTTATGCTGTCTAGAGCCAAAGCCAAAGAAAGTAGACTGCGTAATATAGTCCAATTGCAATGAGAAATGGATTCTTAGCAATCAATTCAAAGGTTAAAGTTATATAGCTCCATTAACATACTCTCCAGACAATGTCTTTTGGAGACCTCACCTTGAGAAAAATAAAGATGTGGGACTAATCAGTACTGATGCGGGAGCTATCGTTCAATATGGGTTTTCTTGAAGATTCTTGGAATATTCAACTGTGAATTATTTGTAAAGAATTTTGCGATTTTCTTGCAAATCTTGAAGATTCATGGAGTTTAATTTTAAAACCTACACTATTCTTTAGTTATTATTAATTACTAGGATTTTGGCCTATGGGTTTTACCTTTCACTTGGGTTTTCCTATTTTTAGGCTTTAAGGGTTTTAGTTATTAAGATATTTATTTGTTCAATTTACTTATGTTAGGATAGAATTATTAGTTGATTACAAAAATGACTAGGTGATGAATTAGGATTCCTGTTCTATCTTTTCTTAGGATTATGATTATTAGTTTTCTATCTTATCTTTATATGGTTTTTCACCTGATAATTATGGGTGCATACCAAATTACCAATATAATTTTTGGCGTGTGCTTTGTTTTGGGAATGAATCCTTTGAGCGTTGCTTATTTGATTGTTAATATAAAAATATTACGATCATCTTTTAGTAGCGACTAGGAAGAGAATCCAATATGTGAGTAGGGGAAAATGAAGAGTGGGGGGAGTCATTAGCTGGTCGCGAACTTACCCACTCACAAGTTGCAAAGTGAGTGAATAAGAAACTATTTTCTACCTCGTATTTGACAACTCTTTGCTTTTACGACCTGAAGGGAGGGGTTAGTTTTATGCAAACTTGCTCGCTCACAAACTCAGAAACTTAGACAGTTCTTTCTCCTTGACATCTTATGCTAACTGGAACAGGAGCTAACTAGCCTAAGTTAATACATTCCAATTTTATGAAGAATAAATTCTAAGCAAGTAATTCAAATGCATACAAATTAAACTTCTTTCATATGATATTCTATATATAATTTCTCCCTATAACATCTTTTGGAGACCTGCCTTTGAAAAGAAAAAGAAGCTGGGCTAGTTGATAGCCATGTATTGTTTATTGTAGCAGTAGCCTGTATTGTCTCCATAAGTGATCCTGAATGATTCCATAAAAAAAATGTTGTGTTGTAGTCAAGAACCTTGTCCATCGCAGCTGGACTATATTTGAGGCTCAATGGCTCATAAGCATTCAAGAGGACCACTATTAGTCAAATTCTAATGGGATTTTCTCTTGAAAAGGCCATACTAGCCCAATGAGTACCAAATCAAGAGTTCGGAACAGGGAGTGGGATGGCTGCTTAGCACATAGCTAAAAACTTTCTTGATCTATGGAGCTACAATTTCTATGTCAGTGCTTTTGTGCTTTGATACATATTAGTTTTCCGTTGTTTCTTACTTATCTTGAATGTAACATATAGAGAAGTGATATTGATATTGTCATTGGTCAATGTAATGTTCCCTTAGTGATAAATTTGGTATGATATATAGGGGTTAAACTATGAGCCTATGACACTCTGAAAGAAATACTTTGTACTTGAGAATATTCTGGCAATGCCTAGATGATCCACACATTTTGTTCAACTTTCTGAATCATACATTTAACTTCTGACTGTCATTTGCAATCTAGACTAGTAACCTTAAATGTCTGATTGTTTTATCCACAGATCACGGTGAAGGTCTTCAAGTTCTTCACTACGAAGTGGGGCAAAGGTACGAGCCTCACTTTGACTACTTTTTGGAAGACTACAGCACTGCCAATGGAGGTCAACGAATAGCCACTGTTCTCATGTATCTGTAAGTTCTTCCTCTCGATTTTTATTTTATTTTATTTTTTATCATTCTCCTTTTTGTGTTCATGTCTCATCTCGAGATCTCTCACAATTTATGTAAAATGATGTCTTTATCAGTCTCTTTAATATTAATGATTAACTTGGGAATTAAATTCTGCTACACTTTATAGCTCTGATGTTGAAGAAGGGGGTGAGACAGTATTTCCCTCTGCAAAAGGAAACATCAGTGCTGTACCTTATTGGAACGAGTTATCTAAATGTGGTAAAGAAGGTCTTTCGGTCAAACCAAATAGGGGTGATGCTTTGCTGTTTTGGAGCATGAAGCCTGATGCCTCTCTGGATCCCTTAAGTTTGCATGGTTGGTAATTTTTTTGCTATACAAAACCCCTCTCTGCATACTCCTCTTGCAGCTCTACCATATGATCTGCTTTGTCCATCTTTGTTTCAGGTGGTTGCCCTGTAATTAAAGGGAATAAGTGGTCAGCCACAAAATGGATTCGTGTCAATGCATACCACTCTTGAATCTTCAACTGATCTGTTAAAAGGTAATACACTTTGTTTTACCACCACTTATTCTATCCTGATCTCTCTCTCGCACGCATCAACGCATGCATCCATGTTCAGCTATGTGATTATTTTTAGGTCATTTTCAATGACACTTTTGATGCAAAGTAAATAATATGAACATGGACACAAGTTGTGAGGTAGTCTGCTGGGTTTTCCTTTTATAGTTTCCCTGAAATGAAAGGCAATGCTTTGTTTCATATTTCTGGTGCCCAAGTGAATACTTTCCTTCATGCAATTCCTGTTGCTTTTATTTTTCTTTTTTCTTTCTTTTTTTTATTTTTTTATTTTTTTTTATTTTTTCCTAACATTCAATAACAGCCACAGCCCACAAGTTACTTCCCTCGTTTAAATCTAAATAAATGAATACATTGCCTTCTTTGCCTTTTCCATTTATCAGTTAATCTAAGCCTGTTTTGTCCCTAACAACCATGTACTTAAAGGTTCAATATTCATGCCTGTCGCAGGTCACATTCGATGTCAATTAACTAGTTGCTGTATTATGTGTATCAATTACCCAATAGATTGTTAACTATTGCTGAATCACGAGGCGCCAACCTGGCCATATCAAAGGAAGCTTACAATTTTGATGTTTGAATTGATTTTACACTGTATTTTTCTGTTATTAATTTTACTCATAGAATAAGTCTTAAAAAATATTGTATAACTATGTAATGTAGAGGATCTGATACGTGTGTAAAAGTTGTAATTCATAAACATGCGGTTATTAACTTATTATGGTCACTTTTGAGCTGCAAATATCGAAATAGAAACGAAACTCCGGACTTCACAAGTTCAACGTCATTTTTTGTAGGAAAAATTGTAAAAAAAACTACTCGCTTAAGAGGTTAATTTATGAATAACTACTCGTTAAAAAGTTTTATAAAAAGAACTATCCCTTAACTTTATAAAGTTTGGGTAGCATTACCCTTTTTCATTTTTCGGCAACTAAATCTGGCGAGTGAGACTCATTTGTTATTATTCTTCCAAAAAAAAATCATTCTCACCCTCGTATATATAAACCAGCCTCCTTTTCTTTGCAAAAATTTAACCCACAAAACCAATCTTTGTGAAAACCAAATTGTTTTTCCTTCTTTAATTGGCGATATTCTCAAAAATTTGGTTTTTTGGATTGAATTTTTGCAAAGAAGATGAAGGTTGATTAATATACACAAGGATGATAATGTTTTTTGTTGAGGAAAAATAACAAGTGGGCCCCATTTGTCCGATTTAGTTGTTGGAAAATGAAAAAGGTAGTGCTAAATAAAACTTAGCGAGTAGTTTGTTCACAAATTGACCGGTTCAGTGAGTACTTCCTAACAATTTTTCCTTTTTCTTGGAGATATATGTATAATTATTAAGGGTTTGTTTGCTTTATATGTTTTCAAATTTTTTTTTTTTTCCTAATAAACCCTCTCTGTTTCTTCCTTTTCATGAGAGAATTTTCTCCATCTATGCTTGGGATTTTTCTCATTTTGTGGGAGTTTTCAAATGATTTATGTCAATTAAAATGTCTATCCCACTTATCTCTTTTATTTAAGTCAATTTCATTGCCTAAAACTATGTGCCTTTCAAAATGTAACACTTTTTTTTTTTATGGAACAAAATGTAACATTTATCAAAACACGGAGGGAGTAATATATGTGTTTGTGTGTGTTTATTTATTTATTTTATTAGGGTACGTAAATATCTCATCCAATTACACCCGTTTTGCTAACATAGCTCCATTAATTTAACTATGGAGGACAAGTGGGAGAAAACCAAAAAAAAAAAAAAAAAAACTGAAATGTAGTATTTCCTCCGTTCTGTTAATATTGCAACAAGGAAGAAATTACGCATCCCAAAATACATTTAACATGCTAAATATCTATAATTGTGTAAGAGTAAAAATTATAAAAAGTTGATATTGTGAAAGTATTAAATGAGACGAATCCAACAAAATCACACTTGACTATATTTTGCTTAACGTATAACTCATATTATATGGTCAAACGAGAGTGATGAATAGTGCAAAAAGTCCATTGTTACAAATTAATAGAACGGAGGAGGTATTTCTTTTGCGGCTTTCAAAAGGAAGAAAAAAATTGTTTGCAATATTTAGAAAGTCGTAACATTATAAAATTCAATCCGAAGTCATTCCTTTGATGGCAAGTTTGGTTTGGTGATGCAAAATTGACCAACCAACTATCCCATGCCTCCCTTACTTTGGTAATAATTACGTAAAACATTAAGCAGCTGACATTATACGGAGTATTTTGCATTATGGAAATAAATCAAATCGAATTGACAAGAGATTGACCTTAAGAACCACCTCTAATAAAGGTTCACTTTGGAATAAACTTATCTACCCACCAAGGCCACTATATAATTAAATTACCCATGTAATTGATGTGCTAATAAATATAATTAACAAATTGTAAAATAAAAGCTAAAATTATTTCAAAAAAAAATAATCATATAAAACGAATAAATGCATATGCGCTATTGGCGCACTTGCATTCATTATACAACCCAATTTGATCATTAATAGTTACTTCATTTGTTTCATATCACATGACACATTTTAAGCACGTTTATCAATGTAAACTTTCTAATGCAAATATCCTTGATTTTTTTTTATTTTTTTTTTACAAGAAGAAAAAGGATTTCATTAATGAAAGATAATCAAACGGTATAGGAGTTTATAGGTACAAATGCGGAAAACATGAATCATATTCATATAGCACCTAATCCCAAGATCATGCATAACACATAAAGAATTAGAATTAATACCTTTGAAGCGTGATTCCACGTGCGATCGAACAAGAACAGGGGAGATAAAGAACCTCAACCGTGATTCCTTTACTTGGTCCACAGGCACATATTAAGACCTCCACTAATGCTAGTTAGTCGCAATCGAACACTTCAATTGACCTTCTATGGAGTAGAACGAGCAACGAACAACTCACGAACCACCACGAAGGGAGGAGTAGGCGTGTGGTACAGAGAGAGAGAGAGAGAGAGGTTTTTGGATTACTAGTTGTTTGGTGCACACTTAACTGTTAATTGTGTTGTGTCATACAACCCTAGACATGGAATTTATTTATAGATCTCATCTCTAAATAAGAGTCCTTGACAAAACCCAAATCCTAACTCTAATCTAACTATACTAGCCCAATCCAATTCATGATTGGTTACTTGATCATGAGACCCATAAATGGGCCTCTAACTTGCTTAACTCAATACCTTTGTCGTGTGACCTCATAGGATCCATTCTAGTGGGCTTTGGACTATTTGACTAGCCCAAAGATCAATGATTATAGTCTAGCAACAGATAATGACGACCCAAAAGAACGAACTTATTATCTCCATAATAGTGATCCTTGATATATCTAGTAATTGCACTTATCGAAGACAGAACTCCTTCAATCTCCCACTTGTCTGAGACAAGTGCACAATATTCAAATTCCTTAAGTCAATGTGCGTCGATTTGATAATATGATTGCATGTCATGTCGTGATCATATTAATCTACAAATCTTTTCTTGAGAAACTGAGTTAGAATTACAAAACAAATGATTACAAATCATATTAATCCATTTGAGTACGGCCATACATTTTCTGAATTCTCCCTCCTCAAGGGGCCAAGACACATTCCTAATTAAATAGGTAGACTCAATCCAATCTTGTAGCAACCAAGGCTCCCACTCAAATCATGAGGTAACCAGGAAACACCCCTTATATTCTCCAGTTACGGGAAGATGTTTGAATGTACACATTTACATCAATCATTGAATGAAATCAATGTTCCACTCATGTTAAAGGAATCCACTATATATCCGGAAGCTCTATACTTGAACTTCAAAGTAGATCTATAGTTCGATCATGCATCATTCATGCATACCCATGTGATTGACCGAGCTTCACTACGCTCCTATAGCCTAAGAAACAGCGTTATCCAATCAATCTTACATGCTAGTCCATTTAAAGAGATCATTTATGTCCACTTTAATGACTCTAGACTAGGAACTGGAATAATGTATGGATTTTGTTCACCTGTGGGGTTCATTCACCAGGTTATTTAAATAAACTAACATGACGAGTCCATCAATCCATAATTATTTTGGAAATTTTATTTAATATTGAAACCACGATTAAATAAGAGAAATGATAAATTTCTGATTAAACATAATTCTGCAAATGAACGTATTACATATGTAATAAGTTTTTTACAAAAACAAATACAACTTAAATTACATCATTAGCCTCAATCCAATTGCACTAGTGTGGTTCTCATGCTTAGGCAATGGAAGGGGTTTAGTATGTAGATCAGAGACATTCTCATCCGTATGAACTTTGCACATCTTGATATCTCCTCTGCCAACGATCTCTCGAATGAGGTGATACTTCCTCTCAACATGTTTGGATTTGAAGTGTGACCTAGGCTCCTTTGATTGAGGAATGGTGCCATTGTTGTCACAATGCGACTCTATTTCCTTTTGAGCACTTGGTACGATATCCAGCTTAGTTAGGAACTTCTTTATCCAAACTGCTTCCTTAGCTGATTCAATAGCAGCCAAATACTCTGATTCTGTCGTAGATTCTGCGACAGTGCTTTGCTTCGAACTCTTCCATCTCACTGCTCCTCCATTCAGACAGAAGATGTATCCAGACTGGGATTTAAAATCATCTCTATCTGTTTGGAAACTCACATCGGTATAACCTTTGACAACCAACTCATCTTCGCCATCATATACTAGAAACATTCCTTTAGTCCTTCTTAAGTACTTAAGGATGTTCTTGGCAGCTGTCCAGTGTGCTTCTCCTAGGTTTGCCTGAAATCTGCTACACATGCTTAGAGCATATGAAACATCCGTCCTTGTACAAATCATGGCATACATTATTGACCCTGCTGCCGAAGCATAAGGTATAATCGCCATACGTCTTATCTCGTCTGGTGTAACCGAACATTGAGATTTACTGAGCGTAATGCCATGAAACATGGGGAGAAATCCTCTATTGGATTTTGACATCTCTAACTTATCAAGAACCTTATCAATATAAGTTTCTTGGCTCAGCCCAATCATCCTTCGAGACCTGTCTCGATGAATCTTGATTCCCAAAATGTACTCGGCGTCGCCAAGTCTTTCATGGAGAAACAACTCTTGAACCAGTCCTTGATTGACTCTAGCATTGGTATGTCGTTCCCCATGAGAAGTATGTCATATACATACAAGACTAAGAATACTATGCTGCTCCCACTGGACTTCTTGTATACACAATTTTCCTCTTCGCTTTTGAGAAAACCAAACTGTTTGATTGCTTCATCAAAACGAAGGTTCCAACTCCTTGATGCTTGCTTCAATCCATAAATGAATTTCTAAAGTTGCATACCTTTCCAGGATTTTCTAGATCTTTAAAACCCTCAGGTTGTGTCATATACACTTCCTCCATCAAGAACCCATTCAAGAAGGTGGTTTTGACATCCGTCTGCCAAATTTCGTAATCAAAAAATGCAGAAATCGCTAGAAGAATCCGAATGGACTTAAGCATTGCTAATGGAGAAAAGGTTTCATCATAGTCAATACCGTGAATCTATTTGTATCCTTTTGCAACCAGTCTTGCTTTATAGATGTAGGCATTTCCATCCTTGTCTGTTTTAATCTTGTAAACCCACTTGCAACCAATAAGTTTTACCCCATTAGGAAATTCCACTAGGGTCCACACAGCATTTTCAGACATCGATTCCATTTCGGATTTCATGGCCTCAAGCCATTCATTTGAGTTGGGGCTCGCCAACACTTTCTTGTAGGTAGAAGGTTCCTCATTCTCCAATAAGAAGATTTTAGAATCCTCAGTTCACAAAACTTCAATAAATTGTTTGTTTCTGATTCTGGCAGACCTACGTGGGGTAGGAGAAACAATAGAAATGTTCTCTTTAACTCTTTGAAGATTTTCGCAAGAATTAGATTCAAGTGGGACGATAGGAGTCTCGCTAATTGAATTAGCTTGCTCCGACGTATGATTATGCGCCCTCGCCTCTGACGTGGTGTTATCCACATCCATTTGTTGCTCGTCTCGAATTTCTTCGAGAACTACTTTACTCCCACTTGTCTTTCTAGAGAGGAATTCCTTTTTCTAGAAAGACACCATCGCGAGCAACAAACACTTTGTCATATGTGCGATTGTAAAAGTAATACCCTTTTGTCTCTTTGGGGTAACCCACAAAGAAACATTTGTCTGATTTAGGGTGTAGTTTGTCGCTTTGTAAACGTTTTACATAGGCTTCACATCCCCAAATCTTGAGAAAAGACAAACTTGGAACCTTTCTATTCCATATCTCATATGGTGTCTTTTCAACTGCTTTGGACGGGCTTCTGTTCAGCACTCTAGCAGCTGCTTCTAGTGCATATCCCCAAAATGATATGTGTAGATCAGTAAAGCTCATCATGGACTGAACCATATCTTGTAAGGTCCTATTCCTCCTTTATGACACCCCATTTAATTGTGGCATCCCTGGAGGAGTTAGCTGTGAAAGTATTCCACAATTAATCAGATGTTCATCAAATTCTTGGGTTAAATATTCACCACCACGATCAGATCTTAATGCCTTGATTGTTTTCCCAAGTTAGTTTTGTACCTCATTTTGGAATTCTTTGAACTTTTTAAAGGTTTCCAACTTCTTCTTCATTAAGTAAACATATCAAAATCTACTTAAATCATCAGTAAAAGTAATGAAGTATCTATATTGACCCCTAGCTTTTGAACTCATTGGTCCACACACATCCGTATGTATGAGTCCCAAAAGGTCACTTGCTCTTTCACCTACACCCGTAAAGGGTGACTTAGTCATTTTACCAAGCATGCATGACTCACAATTTTCAAATGATTCATAATTAAATATTGAAAGGAGTCCATCCGTATGTAATTTCTGGATGCGCAAGCCTACAATGCCATAGGTAAGTTAGGTTTGAACCATTTGTTCTTTGCATTTTATGATCTATGTTGTAGACATGAGTTGTATAATTACAGACATACAAACCATTAATTAATTTTGCTTTAGCATATAACATATTTTCTTTGGAAATAAAACAACACTTGTCTCTTATTTCAAAAGAAAAACCTTCAGTATCTAAAATAAGAACTGAAATAATGTTCTTGGTAATTGTTGGAACGTAATAACATTTATTAAGAACCAAAAGTAAACTAGAAGGAAGTCTCAAATGATAATCTCCAATAGCTAGCGTAGCAACTGTTGCTCCATTTCCTACTCGGAGTGTGGAGTGTGACTTCTCCTTTTGCTAGCTTCCTACTTCCTCTAAGGCCCTACATGTTATTAACAATGTGAGCTCCACAATCGGTATCGAATACCTAAGTTGAAGAAGAAGTAAGATTTATTTCTACAACAAAAACATCAAGTAACTCCTTACCTTCTGTTTTCCCTGGTGTATAATGGGGACACCCTGGTGTATGGCGAAGTCAATCACCACAATAGAAGCATTCGCTTTGTCTCCTTTTCAGGTACTCCTCATCATGGTTGAGTAAAAGGTTGACTAATGTCACAGTCGAGCCCTCATCACAATGAGTGAGCCTAACTATATCAAAACCATCGTAGAGTGAGAACAAGATTATGTCATGCGCGGAGTCATCATCGAACGGTTTCCCAAGGACTTCCATTTGATTGAACAAATCAATCATTTCAGTGACATGGGTCCTCACTGACTGACCAGGCATGAGTTTCTTAGCCATTATCTTACAATGAACATTGTAAGCCTCATACCTTATACTGTCAATCCAGGAATAGTAAATCTGAGGAATCGAATTAACGACCTCTTTTACATTATGATCTTTGAAGCCTCCACTTCCTATTGCCCTAATGCCACCTCGAAAGATAGCACAAATACATTTATACAAGTTGGTTAGCTCATAGTTCCTGAATCTTCTTTTCCAACAATTTGGAATAGATTCTAAAATGAGATTCCTGATTTTCTCTGCGTCCGAAACAATTTCCGTACGCCTGTCAGGTTCATAACCCTCAGGTGACTCGCTCTTAAAAGGAATATGTAAACGAGATTCAAGATTTTGGCTTATGAGAACATTTCTCAGCTCGTTGTCCCATTCCCTGAAGTTTCTGAGATTCAGCCTTAAATTTAGTTTCGTTGGCAAAATAGTGTTGTCGTTATGGTTATTCATCTACAAAAAAAATAAAACGAGGCAAATTCAATAATTATGTTTAATAAATTTAAAGTACCATAAGTGATATTAATTATTGGTAACTTTCAAGCATTTATTCAATGTTAAAATGATCCCTATTGAATTAAATGATTCCAAGACCCTTTATTTGTGTAATAGTTGACCGGACTGAGGCCCTACCACCAAGAATTACATTTTCAAGGTGAGTAAACTCTTTACTGATTACAACTCTTTGTAATTCTTGGTTGAATAATTACCCATCTCATGTTTAATTATTACCCTTAGCTTCAAGGTTCTAAACCCCTTAGGTAACCTTGTTGAGTATAACCAATTAAATATGTAGAACGTGGTCTACCCCACAATACCTAAAATAACAAGTGAAGCTCTGCTGAGGCCGACCTCTCACCCACGATTAATGGATTGTTGGGTATTTAATTGGAAAAACTACCTTAATATTTCTGGGACCTAGATTTATTATGTTGTGATTATTTAGTGAACTCTAACGCATCATCAATCAACATAAATAAAATCTAACATGCATAATCTACTAATGCATAAATAAAACATGACATAGTATGGCCCCTTAATCCTAAGAAAACTAAAAGCAATATCCCACTTGAATCTTCATGGATCTCATCCATTTGGCTCCTTTGGGCCTTCACTCCATTGGCTTCTTGGATCAACTACAACCTGTAATACTATTCTATTCTATCTACTATTTTAATAAAATAAAATAAATTACAAAAATACTTAACGGTACACAGACCGTATTTAGATTACAAAAATACGAAACGATGCGCGGATCGTATTTAGAATCTATGGGCCATACTAGTCTATATATATAGCAAAAAATAATATCATATATTATAAAGTGCCACATAATAAATCACTCATCATGTGATTATTCAAAATAGAATCTTTTGCTCCATAATCATTTTAACAAAAATAACAACTTTAATTTTGTTAATTATCTTTTCAAAACCAAAACTTATCCTTTTAATTTTCTTTTTGAAATATGATTTTTAACCAAAATAAATAAAATAATAATTTTTTTTGTTTTTAATTAAAACAAAACATTTTATTAAAATTATGTGGTCCATTTAATTTTAAAATTAAATCATATTCAATTTCAAAATTAGGGTTCTTCATGAATTTAATCCCCCATTCAATTTAACTTTTAAATTAAATAATTTGATTATGAAAAAATCATAATTTAACATGAAATCAAGTAGATTAAATTCTTCAAACATATAATTATCGAATTAAATAAAAAATAAAACACAAAATTTCACAAATTGGGGTTTGTAGTTTCGATTTTTTTTTTCGAAATTAGGGTGAGGGGGGCGAAAATTTCGAGTGCTTTAGGGCAAAAAATCGGATCACTTGAAGAGTTGAAGGCTAATTTGGATCAAATTAAACAACTTTTATTGATTCTATATTGTTAAATCACATTTAAAATAATAATTGACCCATAATTAAATTATTCTCCCTCCTAATTGAATTAAAATTGTGGACTATCAAAGAATTAATATTCAATATATGTACATGAATAGGTTAACTGATACCACTGTAGGATTTTATAGGTACAAATGCGGAAAACATGAATCATATTCATATAGCACCTAATCCCAAGATCATGCATAACACATAAACAATTAGAATTAATACCTTTGAAGCGTGATTCCACGTGCGATCGAACAAGAACAAGGGAGATAAAGAACCTCATTCGTGATTCCTCTACTTGGACCACAGGCACAGATTAAGACCTCCACTAATGCTAGTTAGTCGCAATCGAAAACTTCAATTGACCTTCTATGGAGTAGAACGAGCAACGAACAAATCACGAACCACATCGAAGGGAGGAGATAGGCGTGTGGTACAGAGAGAGAGAGAGAGAGAGAGAGAGAGAGAGAGAGAGGTTTTTGGATTACTGGTGGTTTGGTGCACACTTAACTGTTAATTGTGTTGTGTCATACAATCATAGGCTGGACTTTATTTATAGATCTCATCTCTAAATAAGAATCCATGACAAAGCCCAAATCCTAACTCTAATCTAACTATACTAGCCCAATCCAATTCATGATTGGTTACTTGTTCATGAGGCCCATAAATGGGCTTCTAACTTGCTTAACCCAATACCTTTGTTGTGTGACCTCATAGGATCCATTCTAGTGGGCTTTGGACTATTTGACTAGCCCAAAGATTAATGATCATAGTCTAGCAACAGATAATGACGACCTAAAAGAACGAACTTATTATCTTCATAATAGTGATCCTTGATATATCTAGTAATTGTACTTATCGAAGACAGAACTCCTTCAAACGACACTTACAAACAATTCCTAGGAAATCTAAAATTCCAATACAAGTACAAATCACCTTAAAACTTGTTACATCGCAGATTCGATCGACGACCGTCTTAATAAAAAACTTCATCTGAAGCAATACAATATGTGAGTTAGCTCTAATTCGGCTTGAGATCCATGGATGATTAGTTATTTTGGTGAAGAAACTCATATGACCTTCTAGATACTTTCGAAGACGATGAAACCCTAAATCTTCAATCTTTAGCACACGAACAAAAAAAATACGTAACCCTAATTGAATAAACCCCATCACAATGATGGGATACATTTATTGAAAGCAATTAAAAAGTTTTTTGGGGCTTACCATCGGTAAAGCCACCGGTAGAAGCCCCTACAAAACTTTACAATTGAGATCTGAAGAAAAGAGATGGAAGAGGAGAAAAAAGGAGAAGAGTGAAGGAGAACCTTAAAAAAAACAGAAAAAATCTAGCAATGGAGGCTAGTAAAACCCTCCCAAAGGAATACCCTAGAGGGAACCAAAAAACCCTCCCAAGGAGAAAACCAAGAAAGAAAATATATTGTTAAATATCCTTGATTACATATTAGCAAAATTTAATATTTAAAAAAGGAAAAATTGTAAATAATAATACAATATTTGGCAGTTTATTTTTTAATAATGCAACCTTTCGATTATTTTTTAATATTACAACCTTTAGGGGTATTGAATTTAAACTGGCAAAAAAACTTGTAACCTGTTGAACAAGTTACCATGACACGTGTTGTCTTGTAATTGGTTTAAAACTTAAAAAAAATAAAAAATAGATTTTATATTTTTAATTAAAATTGTTTAACATTAAATTAACTTTTGATTAGTTTTAAAAAATTAACTTTTAATTTTTTAATAAGATAATTTTAATTTTAATAATAAAAAAAAAAATCTGCCCAACATCCTGCCTCCACCACTTCTCACTCACCCCCTCCCCTGCTCTTCCCCTGCCATCACCGCCCAATCAACAACAACAGTGTCAGACCACCCTCGCATCTCCCACACTTCCACCGTATCACAGCAACACCACCTCCAAGCACCACACTGCCCCCTCTGCTACACCCGCACACACCACCACATCAACCACAATTAGCACCACCCAACTGTCTTCGTTGCTCCCATGCGCACCAGTGGTCCAAACCCTATGCACCCCCACTTCGCCGCCACCACTGCAACACCCATTTGGGTTTTGAGTTTAACCCAAAAATCCTGTTTCCTAGGGTTTTGGATTTTCTGGGTTAAGCCAATTTTTGGTGATTTTAGGTGTCAGAATAGGGTTTATAGGAGCCGAAAAACAGGGGAGGGGGTGGTTTCGGGGGTGCGGTGGCCGGGAAGGACTTGAATTGGATCGTTGCTCGTAGTGGAGGTTGGTTGCGCTTTTCGCGAGTTAAGGTTCGTTTGGATGGGTGACGCGTCAGGTAAGGGAGGTCGGAGTAACAATGGGTGGGGGTCGGCGGTAATAGGTGATCCCGACGCCGGCAGGCCGGTTTCTGGGCTGGGGGAGAGGGGAGCTACGTGAAGGGAGGGGGAGAGGGAGAGGGAATGGTGGCATGATGGTGCTGAAGGTGGTGGCAGGGGTGGTGTTTTTTTTTTTTTTTTTTTTTTTTTTTTTTTTTTTTTACTACCTCTGGTTCAATTTACTTGCAACAAATTTCTTTTTTAAGGTGTTTCAATTTACTCGCAACAAACTTATTTCTTTACTTTTTTTAGTATGTTTTTGGGTGGTAATTGACAATATAACCTTTACTTTTTTTTAACACCCTTATTAAATTACAAATCTGATTTCATTAGATTAAACCCCAAGCTTCATTAATCAAACTCTCATCCCTTTAATTTTCTCTCTCCTCCTCCAACCCCGTTTTCACGGTGACTTCGTGGTGTTAAGAGCGGTGGGGGTTGCTGATCGGCGGCATGGGTTGCAAATTTTCGGCGTCGTGGGTTTGGTTTTGTGGGTCGGGTTTCGTGGTTTCAGATCAGCGGGTTTTGTGAGTAGGTTTCATTGGTTTGGTGGGTGTGGTTGAAGATCGGCGACGTTGTGTGGGTTTTGTGGTTGAAGATCGGCGATGTTTTGTGGGTTTCGTGGTTGCAGATCAGCGGGGGGTGGCTTGGTTCGTGGGTGCTGGGTTCGTGGGTTGCTGGGTGCGTGTGGGGTGGTGGTGGTGGGTCGGCGGGTTGCTAGGTTTGTGGGGTGGCTGGGTTGTTGGGTGCGTGAGGTGGTGGTGGGTTGGCGGGTTGCTGGTTTCGTGGGGTGGTGGTGGTGCGTCGACGGTAATGAGTTCGGTACTGGGTGGTGGTGGGTGGTTTGGTTGATGATTGGTGGTGGTGGGTTATTTAATTTAATTAAGATTAAATTTGTTTTTTTTTTTTTTTTGGGTTGGATTAATAATTAAGCATATACCCTTATTTTTCCATAATCATGTTTTCAATCTTCTGTCTTGGTTTCCGCAAACATGTTCTTTGTTGCGACTAAATTGAACCCAGGGAAGTATTTTTTTAGGAAAGTTTTTTTATATGTAATTGTAATAAAAGGAATTTTTAGTTTTACATATTTTAAATATTAACAATATTAAATAATTTTATAAAATCAAATTAAATTTACAAAACCAGTAAAACAACACCACGTGGCAACGTAACCTGTAAAAACAAGTTCCCAACCGGTTTTTGCCGATTAAAATTCAATACCTGCTAAAGGTTGTAATATTAAAAACTAATCAAAAGGTTATATTATTAAAAAAGAATCGGCCAAAGGTTGTATTATTATTTGCAATTTTTCAAAAAAAAGATATTGAGACGAATCTAACAAGACCTCGATCACATAATTACTTTTTCTTAATATGAAATTAAAAAATAAAGTCAAAGTAAATTTTGTAAAAAGTCAAATTATGTCATTTAATTTAAAGTAGAGGAAGTATTTACTTATATAAATATGCTATTTCTTTTAAAAAAAAAATATAAATATGCTATTAACACGTTTGTAGATTATGCCATGTGGCCAACGGGGTTAGTTCTACTACATAATAAACATTCGTTGTCTACTCACTATGATTGACAAAACCTACCAATTAATTAGAGTTTTCCCAACGAATAGTTGAATATTTCTTATTGGAAAAAAAAAAAAAATGATTCGGTGGAATATTTGTAGTACACAATCAAAATTCTAGCAAGTATTTAATGAGGTTTGACATTTTGTATTTGTGCGCGTTTGTATATGAACCAATTCAACATTCTCATGCGTTCAAGCAATTCCAAGTAATTTCTAATATATGAACCATTTTATTATTTTAATATGAAAACTTGATTAAATGATCTTAATTATGTGCAAATTAACATCTAAGAGCCAAAAGGTGAAGTACTCGTATTAGCTAATTATAACCAAGTGCAATAAAGTTAAGTCAATCTCATGAATAGTGATAACTAATAATATGAAGTAGATCATATCATCAACACATGCATGCAAATTGGACAAATAAAAGTCAAGTTTATCTCTATGAAATGACAACCATCAATCACAAAAATAATTTAATTATTACACGGTAGTTTGAATAGGATTACCAAGTAGCTCACAAAGTAAACAAGTTTTAAATCCCATATAGAAGATTGATTTTTCATACTCAAAGTGCTATTCTTGGTTGAGATGCTCCACTAATAAAATCAACCAAAATCAACCAATTTAGAAAAATGTGTATTTTGGCAAACGTGTTGTGAGAAAGAAATTGCTATTAGCTGCAAATGATTCGGGTCAAATCGGATTAACTTCAGCTCGAATCTAGATTTAGGCCAATGTGGTTCAAGTTTGCTCTGGTCAATTCAAGATGGGTTGTAATGTTGTATATCCATGTATATTGTATACCAATCATAACCCTTGCATGTTTGACCCTTAGCTTGAACTCAATTATTATGTTTACATGATTATTATCCGTGATGTAAGCTTGTACTGTAATACATGAAAAAAAAAAATTATAGATCAACTAATTGAAAAAAACACACAAATTTAACGTGATTCATTAACACGTCTACTATATTAATTAACTGCACAATTAAGCTAGTTTAAGGAGCAACGTATGATACTCCAATGCTAGGTCACTTATAGCGAAAGATTGATTCAAAGCCATGTTCCAAACAATTTTATGAGTTAGTTAATTGCTAATCATGATCTTAAACTTTAATTTCTTACGCGAATTGCTGAGGAGAGTAATTAGGGGTATAATTGTCCGATGCCACCTTCTAGACTCTTCTCTTGCTCCTTTGCAAAGTGTATACTTCCTCCGTTCTTTTTTACTTGACCCGCTTTGACTTTTACACTATTCACCACCTCTCCTTTGATCGTCTTTTGTGAATGATATTTAAGGAAAAATATATTCATATGATATCTTTTTTAATTCATCTCAATAAGTACTATCGTAATATACAACTTTTATAATTTTTACTTATGAAGAATTAAAGTTATTAATCGTTAAAGTTTTGCATTGTCAAGCGTGATAAAAGAAACAGATCAAGTAAAAAAGAACAGAGGAAGTATATTTTATTACAGTTAGTTTAAGCACATAATTTACGGTTATATATCTTACCTTTGATTGGTTGTAAGTAGGGTCAACTTGTTAGTTTACCAACCTTCTAAAGATTGAATTATTTTAAGTTGGAAATATCTCAACATGCTAATGAATTATAAAAAAATGATAATATGGAGGCTAGCTTTAAAACCAAAAGTATAACATTCATGCATGCAGACTATCAAACGTGATCTTTTGTTGTTCGACTCTAGGAATTTTTATGATCTTGTCGGATCCACTAGAGAATCTTAAGATCAATTCCATCTTTGTTCAATGGATTAAGCAAACACGTGGTAATTCTCCGTCAACTCGAATGGGTATATTTAAATTATACTTCCTTCGTTCTTTATTACTTGACCCGCTTTGACTTTTACACTATTCACCATCCTTCCTTTGACCGTCTTTTGTGAATAATATGTAAGGAAAAATATATTCATGTATGATCTTTTAGGATTCGTGTCAATAAGTACTATCATAATATATAACTTTTATAATTTTTACTTATGGAGAATTTAAGTTATTAATCCTTAAAGTTTTGCATTGGCAAGCGTGATAAAAGAAACAGGTCAAGTAAAAAAGAATAGAGGAAGTATATGCTAATAGTACTGTAATTTCTGTAAATACATAACTTTTGAGTTTAATTTATAAGTCCAAGAAGGTTTCATCCCGAAATTATATGACAATAGAAGGAATAGACCCTTAACCCTATAAAAACCTTAATTTTTTTTTCTTTTTTCCAATGTGAAACACTTACATATTTTGTTTAAAAGTCTACTTGGACAATATATATGTGCCATATGTACAATGTTTCTCTTTAGGTAAAAAAATGGCGGGGCTAACACACCTCACAAAGTAGTAGCCTAAATTCTTCAAAAAAAAAAAAAAAAAAAGGAAAAAGAAAAAAAAGAGTAGTAGCCTAAATTCCTACATTAATAGATTATCCTTTCAAGGTCCATTTCAATTAAGACCTTAATAGTAGAAAGGAAGAGTGCATGCATACCCCCTCAAAGCCCCTATTGAAATAAGTCCCATCTTGATACTTTATCGCATTGCTAGAGTTATGTCTAAGCAAGTTCCTCAAAACAAATTAAAATTTATATATTACCTTGTATTATCAACTAGATTTGTAATTCACAAATTCTTATAATTATAATTTAGGTATTTATAATTTTTGTAAGTGAATAATACTTTATACTTTCTCCGTTTTATAATAGTTGTAATACACATTTTTTTTTTCACGGTTTTTAAGAAAAATGGGGTTCTAGCCCCCCCTTGGCTCAAGATATTAATTAAATTTGCTCTTTATTGTCATTAATTTTGGTGTAGAGGAGTTGGTTTTTTCCATGTGATAGTATGCAAGTTGTCAAGGGATTAAATCTTGTAGCTAACAAAAGTTGTCAAGGGATTAAAAGTTACCTCAACATAGTGTATATATATATATATATATATATATATATATATATATATATATATATATATATATATAAAGTTACCCCACTACAAATAAAAGTTACATATACTTTATTAATAATATTATCAAAATCTCAGTGATTGAAAGTAAATTGAAAGTAATTACATTACCCTTATAAATCTTTAAAATCGTACGAGGTTTAAAGTTACCCTAATTTAGACTTAAGTTACCTTAATTAAGACTTAAAGTTATCCTAAATTGACTAAAAGTTACTTGTACCATGATGTATGTTAATATTATTGTAAATCGGATGTACACAAAAGTTTTTGGATACTTCCTCCGTGTTTTAATAAGTTTTACGCTTACTGAATGCGGCTGTGTTTTAATAAGTGGTACAATTTCTTTTTTGGCAAAAAAACTACATTTAAATATAACATCTCTATCCTCCTCATAGTCCCCACCCAAACCCACTACTACTTTTTTATTTTTTTATTTTTTTATTATTTCTTTCCTCTCACATCCATGGGCGGACCCATGAAGGAACAAGGGGGGACCATTGTCCCCCCACTTTCGAAAAAAAAACAGAGGAAAAAAAATTTTAGGAAAAAAATAAAACTGGGAAAATAGTTATATAAAATTGAGTGTAAGAATAAACAAGAAGTTTTCCTCAGCTAAGTTGGCAGTGGACTAGAAACAATAGGTTGAGGGTTATTTTGACTTTTACCACCCGCAAAAAACGAAAAATTTGGTATTACCACCTCCATAAAAAAAGTTTGTTGGCGGTGATTGGTGGTAAAAGTCAATTTTCATTTGATAAAATAAAACTTTTTTTACGGATGTGGTAAAAGCAATTAAGTTGTTTTTTGGAGGTGGTAAAAATAAAAATAAAAAATCCTTTATTTTAACCAAACCACTCGACTACTCCCTTCTTCCTATTTCCCAATCACGAGGCACGAACCACCACCCACGCGGCCACGAGTCACGGACTGCAGCGAGCATTTTCGACAAATGTTTGCTAAGAAATTAACATCACAAGATAATAATGACATTCGAATCCCCCTTGTAACATCACTCCTTTTTTTTTTTTTGGGGGGGGGGTGTTTTATTTCAACCATACCACTCGATTACTCCCTTATTCCTATTTCCCAACCAAACCCAAATTACTTGTATTGTGTACCCGTTTTTTTTAAATAGGTTGATGTTAGTTGAATTATCAAAATTGTCCCCCCCCGTTGTCAAATTTCTAGGTCCGCCACTGCTCACATCCATTACTTTTGAATAAACTATTAACCATACTATCTTTCTTTTACAATATTTTATTACTCAAAATACCTCTCTTACCTCTTATTTGATTCAAGTCAATTATATTGCCTAAAATTATGTGCCAATTAAAATGTAATATTTATTAAAATACGAAGAAAGTATATTTTTCAGAGAAATTTTATTATTATCAATTTGTTAAGTTTCTATTTAAAATGAAATAATCTATCCAGCATAATAATGCTCCCTACTTCCACAATGGACCAACTTGAACAAAAAAAGTCAATTTAGTTAATTTTGTAGACTTTGCCCAATGAAACCTAAAAACTATGTGGATAATAATCTTGATAAGAGATATGATCCATATAACCACAATTTTAAAATTGTTGATGGAATTGTTTGTCAACTACGTAGATTCTAGACAAATGAGTATTAGAAATTGAGCTATTTATGGTTTAAACAAATGACTGAATGAGTATATTAGAAATTGAGCTTTATATGATTCTAGACAAAGCAAAAGAGCTTTTTATTTTACTAAAAATATCTTATAAATGACTCAAAATATAAAGACCTCAATACTAAACTACATATATATGATTCTTACCTAGTGGCGTATCCAGGAATTCCGAACTGTGGGTTCGAAATCTAAAAAAAAAAAAAACGATGATCATATTTTGATTAAAAATTCAATACATAAATCAAATTTTTATCACGGATGAATTACACAATAAAAAAACTAAAAAAAAATAAAAAAAAACCTACAAAAGCATTCTTCGAGTTTTCCTACTTTGAAAGCGTGCTAATACATCATCATCACTAACTCTTGCAAATAAGTCTCTCTCAAGATAAGTAACTAAACTATCATTCAATAGTTGATCACCCGTACTATTCCGCAACTTATTTTTTACATAATACACAATTAATTATCAATTAAAATCACAAGTCCCCAATAAACACAAATTTGACAATAACTTCTTCTATTTATCAAATTTCAATTAACAGAACAAGTAAAAATTTTATTTCAAAAAAAAAAAACAAGTAAATTTTTTTTTAATTCTAACTTCTAAGTTTTTACAATTCAATTTCTCAACAATTCAAGAATTCAACAATATATCAAAACCATAAACCAATTTAAAAAATAAAACAAGCAAACCAAGATTAAGAATTAATAGGAGTAGAGGAATAAGAGATTAAGAGGACTCACAATTGTAGAAGAACTCTGAAGTCTGAATTCAGAACAGTCGTCCCTCGTCCGTGTCTCCGTCACTCCGTGAGGTCGTCAGTGCTCCCGGTCGCCGGTTGGTGTCTCGGTGTGCGGTGCCGCGGCGGCTAGTGGCTACTGGCTAGGGTCATAGGGTGTCAAGGTTAGGGTTTTGGTGTTTGGGAATTTGGGGAAAATAAGAAATGTCGATGTTTGATTTCTGAAATCTGAAATTTGAATGTAAGGAGTAAAAGAACAAAAAGAAAAAAAAAAAAGTACAAAAAAGAGGGCAATAGGAGTCGAACCTAAGACCTAAGACATTAAAAGGGCGCGCTGCTCTATTATTCAAAGCCTTACCAACGCACCAAACTTACCCATGTGATTATTATTTTCACAGAAATTTGTATTAACCCTTTTCTTTTTTTTTTTAAAAAAAAAAAAAATTAAAACTTATAATTTTTTTCCAAAAAATCGGTGGGTTCAATGAACCCCCTTGAACCCCCCCTAGATCCGCCCCTGTTCTTACCTAAACTTAATTATTCTTTACCTAAGATTTTTTTTTTCTTTTGGTATTTAGAGAGCCACAAACGCGGGTGATGAGAATCGATCCCAAGATCTCTTGCATTTGAACCGAAAGGCGAGCTCTGCTATCCCTCACTTTCAGTTACATAACATTATTGACTCATAGTCCCTCATTTAACTTTATATTACACTTTTTTTTCATAGTATAGATGTATCTAAAATTAATCAAATTGCATCTCTAGGAAATACGTTTTTATTTTTTGTAGGTTAGTTTTTAAATTACCACCTAAAAATGTAACCATTTTCGAACTAACCACCCGTTTAATTTTTTTTTTATTTTAAATTACCACCCCTTAAATTAAATAAATGCTCAGATTACCACCCATTTAAAAAAATCTGGTGGATTTCCGTCTGTAGGCCCCACCTAACACTTATTTTGACCCTTTTGATTGCTTTTTTCCCCAATTTTTTTCTTTAAAAACGCTCTCTATACTTTAATTCACATTTCCTTTACTAAATTTTACCAAATTTCAAAGAGAAAAATGTGAATTGAAGTTACGAGATCGTAATTAAAGAGAAAAATCGAGGAAAAAATTAGTCAAGAGGGTCAAAATAAGCGTTAAGCGGGGCCCAGAGACGGAAAATCCACCGAATTTTTTGAAATGGGTGGTAATATGAGCATTTATATAATTTAAGGGGTAGTAATTTAAAATAAAAAAAATTAAACGGGTGGTTAGTTCGAAAATGGTTACATTTTTTGGTGGTAATTTAAAAATTTTCCTTTTTGTTTTTAATAATTAAGTTGGAAAGAAACTTAAGAAGGTCTTAGGGCCTATTTTGTTCATCTTATTTTTTACTCATTTTATGTGTAATAAGTAGGGATGATAAATATAAATGGATAACCGAAAACCAGATCCACATGATATAAATTAATTGACGAAAATCAATGTTAAATTGATGAAAGGCGGGTGGCGAATGAAGCGGGTAACGAATCGAGTCGGATTTGGGTGGGGCTCCGTTCCATCCGTCATCCATTTATCAGCCGATATATATGTATATAATTATTAATAATTTCGATGTGTTAGTAGTTGAAAAATATATAATCATCACCCATAAAATACTATATTAATATCAATATTTTGATCTATACATAAAATATGAAATTATTTCATCACTCGTTATGCATTGATCCACCTACTTTACCCGCGGATGACGAATGGATCGGATGCAGGTGATGGGTTTTGCGGGTGGCGGATGGATCAGGTGGAGTAAGAGGGTGGATGCGGGTGAAGTGCTATTCGACTCAAATCTGATCCGTTGTCATTTCTAATAATAAATTCAAATAATTTCAGATTGCTCAATTAAGTTTAGATAAGTGCAGTTGAGGAAAATTAAGTTTTAATAAGGGTTACCAAAATACAAATTACAACTTAAATAAGTTTTAATATGGTCTAATAAATTCAGACAAGTTTAAATAAGATAAGATAAGATAAGTTAAGCTAAGATAGGTGAAGTCAGTTGAATAAAACACAAGTTAGCGAAAAGTTAAATTTTTTTGAGGAAAGCGAAAAGTTAAATTTGCTAGGCTAGTTTGTTCATTATCCTTGGCCATCACGTTGTGCATCATACCACAGATCATGAGTTCAGTGCGTGCATTCAGCACATCATCCAAATAATTATGAAGAGGATTTTTTTTTTCTAAAAAAAATTAAAATAATTATAAAAGATTGAAATAGAGAAATTACTATATCACAACAAATTTACATTGATAGAGTAATATTTCACTCCCTTGTACTCCGTATTTTATTATCTTTCACGGATTTTATAAATGAGAAGAATGTAAGATTATAAAAGTACAATAGATAACTACATTCGGATGTAAAATAATGAACACCTCAAAATTGTTACCTCAAAATTGTTGACATAGTTGATGAATTTGGATCGGATAAACTTCTACACATTTCAGTGGGGCATTGGGGATAAAATCTCAGTGATAATGATTTTAAGCAAGTAGTGTAAGTAACTACAAGAAGCGAAAGATAGAAGTTTCAAGATGCAAGATCTTTGCCAACAAATCCAAATCCTTAACTCTACGTCATTGGTCTAATACTACTAAATTTTACTTCCAATAACGACTAATTAAGCTTACTTTTAATGAATGGAGTTGTTAATTTGTTATCAAAGAAACTAATTTAGCAAATTTAATTAAGCAATTAGATCATATGATGTAGACTAACCAACAAAACTACATTAGTTAATCGTAATTACAACCATCACAATTTTCAATTATTATAACTTTGTAGTATGAATTAAGATGTCTTCTTTTCAAATTTGTTTGTCTAATAAAATTGGTCATCTTATTTAAAATTTTCGAAATTTCCCCATTTGATGTATATTAGTCTATATCCACAAAATGAGGTTCAAAAGGTCATTTTCTTCAGCTAAATTTAATTTTCATATTATAACTTAAGGCATACACTTGATATCCTTGATGATAATATAACTTCGGTTAATGATCACATAAATAATTAAAACACATGCATGTTTATTTTTTAGATTTGAACTAGCAAAGTCTCATTAAAAATGTAGTCTTATATGCCTTTTGACAACCACAATTTTTTAAAAATGGACGGTTGAAATTATTTATTTTTATTTATTTATTTTTAATTAGTAATTTTAATAAAAAAAATTATTTTTAAAATTTTTAAATATATATTTATCTTCCAGAAATTATTTTTTAATAATTTTGAAATCTAGAAAACAAATATATATATTATAATTAAAAAAAATTTAATTAAAATTACTAATTAAAAATAAATAAAAAAAATAATCTCAACCGTCTATTTTAAAAAATTATGGTTGTCAAAAAAATAATCTCAACCGTCTATAATTGTATTTTTCACGTTTATTAATGTATTTTATCCACTTTTTCTCTTATTTCTTGAATACCGTGAAAAAAAAACAAGAAGTATATTATGGGATAGAGGAACATTAAAAAAATAAAAAGGTTTAATAAAGAGAGAGAAACAAAGAGAAGGATAGGAAGAGTAAAAAAGATGATGTGGGCCCCACTAATACTTTTTAGACATATGCTCACGTGTAAAACGGACAAAAATTTATATGGATCACTACCACTTAATCTATATTTTGTTCCAATGGAATTTTAGTTGAATTTTTTTAGTACCACTAATACTACATTTACGCCACTGAAAATGTATTTTGTTCTACTAAAGCTCTAGTGGTACTATTAAGCAGCTCAATGAGACATCTCTAAAATGACGCCTGAAATGCCTACATTGCCCTTGCAAGACATAGCTTTATGTCTCACAACCTTCTGTCTGGAAGCCCTCATATATATGTATATTTATAATAGAAATCACTTACCATGTATACAAACAAATTTACGGAGTAAAAAATTTCGTTCTCCGTACTGCAAACAAATCTCACAAATCACAATGCGTTTGTTTAAAATCATTCATCGCTTTTAGGCCGTATATTTATTTAGTCTGTTAATTGTGTAATGTAGAGTTAGCTCTTTGGGCTATGTGTTGTTGCCCAATTTAGTTTTTATACATATACTCTTCTATACAGAAATACAAACATCAAAAATAATTTTCCTAGCATGGTATCAGCGCCTCTAAAATTCTAAAAACCTAAACTCTAAAACTCTACAAAAAATTTTCTCTGATCGTTATGGGTGAAGACGGTAAAATTGATCTGTCATCTCCTTTCTACCTTGGCGCCGGAGATCAACAGAGGAATTTGATCACTCATGTGGTCTTGAACGGTGAAAACTACCTTGCTTGGTCTCGAGCCATTACTTTGTCCTTGAAATCAAGGCGGAACTTTGGATTTGTTGATGGCACAATCTCCAAACCGACTGAGAAGAAGAAGATGCTTGACTAGGAAACGATTAATTCGATGTTGGTGTCATGGATATTGCGTTCCATTGATGCCAAACTTGCGGCGTATGTACCTTATTTTGACGAAGCAAAGAAGTTTTGGGATTATTTGGAGAAGCGGTTTTATGTGGCTAGCGGACTTCGTCTTCAATAATTGCGAACTGAAATCACTAATTAAAAAGCAAACGAAGACTATGATGATGGAGGATTATTTTATACTTTGATGGGTTTATTTGATGATCTTAATCGTCTAAAGCCCCCTCATGGCTGTAAATGTGGATTCTGTACTTGCAATGTTGCGACAAAGTATGAAATTGATCGAGACGAAGAAAAATTGCACCAATTTTTAATTGGCATCAACGATGATACGTATGCTACCGTGAGAACTGATTTACTGTCACAACAACCTCCGACAACAATGGATCGTGCATGATAGCTTTCCTTCAAGAGGAACATTCTCGCGGTATTGCTAAGGGAAAAGCACAGAATGAAGGAGAAAATGAAGCTCATATTTTTGCTCTGCTAAATGATAGTTGGGCTAATCCCTTGGCACATCGTGTTGATAAGTCAAAGTGTTTTGCTCTCATTGCAAACGCTCAGTCCATGACCATTTTGGGTGTTTTGAGCTTCACGGATACCCTCCATGGTGGCTGCATAAGTACGACAACAGGGGGGTCTTCTTCTGCAGGTCAGTCCCCTGCTACACCCACGTCTACTGCCCCTACTGCTCGTACTCTTGCTCCCCCTGCTGCCATGATGCGTGTTCATGTTGTGGGAAGAACCATAAGAAGTGTTGATGTCCCATCCCTTTCTCAGCAAGATCACAGTGGTGGTATCTCTTCTTTATTTGAATTTCAGCCCGAACATGTTCGTCTCCTCTTAAACATGATCAACCATCATCAACAAGATAAGATGATTGGTGAGTACTTCTCTCTTTCTTGGGTTATCGACACGTGATCCTCCTATCATGTGATTGGCGTGACTCGTATCTTGTTGATGTGCAACCCGTACCTCCGTGTCCTGTTGGCCTTTCGGATGGCGCTAAAGCCATGGCTACGAAAGAAGGCATTGTGGTGTTAGCTGATGGAATAATTCTTCATCATGTTTTATTTGTTCCTATACTAAAATGCAATTTAATATTGGTGTCTAAATTAATTAACGATTAACATTGTTATGTCCGATTCACTGACTCTTTATGTGCTATACAAGACCAACTCTCGGGGAGCCTAATTGGAGGAAGTGAATGAATAGATGGAATCTACTATTTCTGGCAGCTTCTTATAGTATGTACGGTGTCGGTTTCGGAACTTTTTTCATTTGAGCTATGGCATCGTCATATGGGGCATTCGTCAGACAGAGTAGTCAAGTTAGTTACTACTATTGTTTCTAGTTCTTGTAGAAAACATTTGAATAAAGCTTGTGATATTTGTCCTCAAGCTATACAATCTTGTGATAGTTTTCCTGATAGTAATAATAGAGCTACTCGTATTTTTGAGATGATAATTGTGATCAATGGGGGCGTATAAGACTCATTCTACTTGTGGTGCACATTACTTTTTGACTCTAGTAGATAATTTTTCTAGAGGAGTTGGTTTACTTGTTGAATGACAAAACAAAAGTGTATTATGCTTTTTGTTCATTTTTTGCAATGAATAAATGTCAATTTGAGGTGACTGTCAAATGTGTGCGTGGTGATAATGGTATAGAATTTAAATGCATGCTTTCGTACTTTAATGAACATGGCATTCTATTTCAAACTTCTTGTGTTGGCACTTCTCAACAAAATGGTCGTGTTGAGCGCAAGCATCAACATATTTTAAATGTAGGTTGTGCCTTCATGTTTCAAGGCAACCTTCCAATTGGTTTTTGGGGTGAATGTGTCCTTGGCACGATTTATTTAGTTAATCGCACACCTTCACGTGTGTTAGGAAATAAGACACCTTATGAGATGTTGTTAGGTAAAGAACCAAATTTTGATGAATTGAGGGTGTTTAGTTCTCTTTGCTTTGTTCATAACCAAAGGGCAAAGGGTGACAAATTTTCGCCTCGTAATCGAAAATGTGTGTTTGTGGGATATCCTCACGGTAAAAAGGGTTGAAAATTATATGATTTACAAACGGGGGACATCTTTGTGTCTTGTGATGTCAAGTTCTTTGAAAATGAGTTTCCATTTGCAAATGCTCAAGATTCAAACGACTCTCCTACTTCTTCTCCCACTACCCCTGATGACCATGAGTTTACTACAAATATTGAGGTGGATGAGGATGTTTTGGATGATTTAGAAAGTGTGTTGCAAGTGGGGGAGGATGCTCTTGATCCTGCTGCCACGGACAGTGCTGTCCGCACCCCTGCCGCAGCGCACAGCCCAGCCCGCAACTCTCTTGCATATGCTATTTCCACGGCTGCTGAGAGCAGTCCAAGCCACACCCAACCTACGGGGTGTGGCTCTACCCGTAGCCAATTTGCAGCTGCTGCAGCAACTTATCACCATGAGTCTTTGGATGGTGATTTGGAGTCCTCTACTCTTACTCTTGCACAGGAATAAAATCGTGCATAGGAGCCCATTAGGATTGCTTCAACCTATTCCAATTCCCGAAGCAATTTGGGAATATGTGTCCATGTATTTTGTGGCGGGACTGCCTCTATCTCGCGGTTTTGATACGGTTCTGGTGGTGGTAGATCGACTTTCAACATATAACCACTTTATCGGGTTAAAGCACCCCTTCAATGCCCTTAGGGTGGCCGATGCCTTCGTCAAAGAGGTTGTTCGTCTCCACGGTTTTCCGACGACGATTGTGTCAGATCGTGAGAGTATTCATAAGTGCTTTTCGGAAGGAGTTATTCAGATTACAGGGAACAAGTTTGATTAGAAGTACTCAAGTACGGCGTATCACCCACAATCGGACAGGCAAACTGAGATTGTCAACAAGAGTCTCAAAACCTATCTTCGCTGCTTTATTGCAGAACAAATGAAGAAATGGGCTCGTTGGCTACCCTAGGATGAGTACTCCTACAACACCTCACCTCATTCATTAACCAAGGTCACCCTGTTTAAGATCGTGTACGGCAGTGACCTTCCCAAATTGACGCAGCATGATAAACATCCATCGGGTTGGCACAAAGACTATGTCGCACTTATTGTATCTATTCCAAGTCCATCTACTAGTTCATCGACCCATCTTTGATCCTCAGGTACTCCCTATCCTTTAGCAAATTTTGTGAATTGTGAAAAATTTTCTATGCAACACCGCATATTTATTACAGCTGCAGATGCGAAGGTTGAGCCTCATAATTTCATAGAAGATATGAAAAGCGAGGGTTGGAGAGAGGCCATGAGAAATGAAATCTCCGCTTTAGAGGATAATCAGACTTGGGTGATGGATGTGTTACCTTCGGGGAAGAAAGCTCTCGGATGCAAATGGGTTTATAAAATAAAACTCAATTCTCATGGTACGGTGGAATGCTTAAAAGCCTGTCTCATTATCTTTGGCAATCATCAGGTCAAAGTTATCGATTTTAATGAAACATTTGCTCCCGTGGCAAAAATGGTCACAGTTCAGGCATTCCTAGCCGTAGCAGCTGCGAAAAATTGGAAATTACATCAGATGGATGTTTATAATTGTAGGGAATAATTTCAAGCCTTTAAAATCCCACTAGCTCGAACCCCACTGTGATCATACAGTAAAGTACGGTGGCGTCCAAAAGGGAAGAAGATAGAGCAAAAGAGTCGCCAACAAGTTTTTAAGGAACTTGTAAACCGTTCATAGGATGAAGGTTACACCCCTTAACGATCCAAGAGATCGTCAACTCCATAAGGTCATGAACCAAATGAGGGTCCGGGGATGAAGGTACAAATCCAACCTAAAAGAGATTGAACCTGCCCTAATAATAGGCCTCTACTTTATTCTGATCGTATTCATGTGCGCTTTTTGACTAACATGCAATCAATAGGAATAACCCTAAACCCGTTTAATCTATGTTGGTTGAATTTAATGCACAAATATACTATTATTGGCGATCACTTGAATTTATAATCACATTAACCCTAAACAAGATTATTAATTATCTTATTAAGCGTGATTACAAGTACAAATTCCCTTTAAACAGGCAATGAAGGTGATCAAGCAATAAAGAATAAATAATGTAACATAATAAATAATAATCATCATCATGATCATAATAATCATCAATAAAAATAATCATAATAATATTCATAATCATCATAAATTATAACAATTATAATCATAATCATGTTCATGTTAATATTAAAGCATAATAAAAATAGCAAGATCCTAGGCATGATACTAACAAGATTAATAACAAACCCTATCATGTCACTAAGCAATAAAAATCAAACCTTTAGCCCTAACATGATACTAACAATCATAAATATTAGGAAGAATATAGGAAGCATCGTAACAATCATATTTAATATTAAAAATACCCTAGACATGATACTAGGAATTTATAATAACAATATAAAATGATTTCTACATCATAAATCAATTAAAACCATTAAAGTACTTACTTTGATGCCTCGTACCTCTTTCTAATAACAAAATACACACGTTAGTAACTTCAAGGAAAATAATAAACAAAGCAATTAAATTAAATAATTGAAATAGAGATTTGGGACCAAACCCTCAGAAATTAAAACCTTTCACGTCTAGGGTGAAGGCAACTTCAAATATGGCTAGGTGTTTCTGGATCTTGTGAATGCGGAATTTTGTATGAAAAACCAAGAAAGAATTGAATGCTAAAGAATATTTGAGAATGAGAGAATTGGTGAATGTAGATGTAGATGATGAATTCGTGCATGAAAACAGAGTTTTTGATACGATATTTATAGAGAAAATCAGCCAAAAAAGATAATTTAACAAAACAGAGTCTGAAGATCGCAAAACAGGATTGGCGCCAAACTTGGCTAGCTGGCACCAGGCACCAGTGGCTAGCGCCAGGCGCAAATGGCTAGCGCCTGGCGCCAAGCCTGGTTCCAGGCGCCAAGGCCTGGGGTTGGACGCCAAACTGGATTTTAACGCGTTTTCGAAAATCTGATAAATTTCCCGTACTGATAATTTCTTCGAAAATGCTATTTGATCTTGATTAAAACTCTGAAAAGTCAACAACATCAACTTATCAATGCTAATTGAATTAGGAATGAAAAGAACCTTCTAGAAGATTCTAGAAGACCAAAACCATTCCTAATTGCATTAGGAATGATAAATCATATTAGGCCCTCCCCTAGATCATTGGGCCGTACATAAAGCTCAAACCGGGCCCAGTTTAGTAAATTGGCCATAACTTCCTCAATATTCATCGGAATTGGGCTTATAATATATCGTTGGAAAGGTCTTTGCAAGCCCTATCCAATTACACCATTATTGGATCCATATCATGGACCAACCTAACTGGATTGGCTATTTTCTTAAAATAAAGTTTTCCAAAACAGGGAGAAGAGAAAAGAAATAAAACTTTCCGCAACACTAGACCTTTCCACACTTTCGTTTCATTCGATTATGATTCGACGTGAAAGGTACTCATCACCGGGTTTGGTTTTGGGGAGACACAAATGGGTGTCTACAGAAGCCCCCAATTTGACTTAGTTTGGAGAAACGCAAGTTTCGAAAACGAAAGTCAAAGTAGCGATAGGGACGGAGAATGATTCAGAACGTTCTGCGATCCTAAATCAATCTTGTAACGCCGATACCTGCAAACTAGCGTTAGTTAAACAGATAGAAGAGTTAAGAAACGCGTATCTTGCACCGTCGAGCTCACGTCTTTAAAAGTAACCGATTGTTGCTGCTTCACTGTTTTGATGACCTCCTGCAAGCTAGAGAATGCCATCCCGCTTGAAAACCGCTACGCCTGTAACTGCTTCCAAAAAATTTATAAGATTGCTTCGCCTGAAACTATCCTCCTCGCTGTGATAACATTCCACGTCCAAGGGAACATCATCGAAGATTATTTCTCTCGAAACAATCTCCATCCGCATTGATAATATTCCACGTCCAAGGGAACACTATAAAAAATTATCTCTATCGAAATAATTCTCATTCACATTCATAATATTCCACGTCCAAGGGAATACTATTGAAAATTATTTCTCTCGAAATAATCTTCAGTTGCATTGATACGATAATTTTCCAAAAGAAATTACCGAAGATCCACGCCTGTCGATCTTTAAAAGTTCGCCTGAACGTTGCCTCCGTTATGCCTGTACGTCGGCGCTCTTTTGCTTTGAACCTAAATGTCGGTTCCCTTTGCTCTTGAACCTATATGTCGGTGCCCTTTACTAATGAGCCAATGTTTAGGCGCTTTAAGCTAAGTAAGATGATCTTTTATGAGGTCGATCACTTTACGTAATCAAGCCGATTACTCAATCATGTCAAATTTCTTAGAGGGGCTAACTGGCGTACCAAGGAACCCAAAAATATATTGCAGAAGGCTAGCACAACCCCAACAAGTGGCTGGGTGCTTTGGTGTCGCTGAAAAAAACATCAGCGCCAGCCTAATAGCATTAGCGCCAAGCGCTGGCGTTGGCGCCAGGCGCCAAGCCTAAATGGTGACGCCAATTCCTAGGGACTGGCGCCAACACGAGATTTTCTTCAAATTCCCGTTTCCTCTTCATTTGCTGCTTTGTTCGTCGCGAAACTGCTCGAAAGAAGTCCGAAACTTCAATTGCTCATTGGTTGCTCGTTTTTCAACCGAATTCGCTCAAATTTGTTGCAAATCAAAACTCTTTTCATCTATTTTCCCGATCTATGTAAGTTTTCCTCAAACTCACACCGGTTTTTATGAATTCTTGGCTTGTTTATTCACGAATTTTATGGAAATTCGAATTCTATGATGCTCAATTTGCTTTGTTTATCAAGTTTCATGCCATGAAATTGCTTTTTTATGTTTATATATTGCCTTGGGAGTAATTTGTGACTTGTTTGACTCAATTTGGTGAAGAAATGAGCAATCTGCCATTGTTGGACCTCTTAAGGTCGTGAAGAACAATATGGTTTGTTCTTGATGTTTTTGCTAGCAATTCTTGTTCAATTTGTCACAATAATCACTATAGTGTTGCAAGAAATTGTTTGATTGCTTGAAAAAATACTGTCATGCTCAATTTAAATTTGTGCTCTGTTTTAGTACTACGTACTCTGTATTTTACGAACATAGTATCATGGCACGCCGTCTACTTCGCTTGGTCGACTCCCGGAGTGGGACGAATAGACTTTGTTCTTTGCCCCTGTCCACCACATTTCTGAGAGGGTGAGACGGGGAACCGAACCTGGGAGGACACGACATCACGGCTCTGGCTGTGATGGTCTAGGCGATTTGTACAGGATGCACATCGCCAGAGATCATGAGACGAGACTCCTATGGGAGTCCTGCGGGCTAGTTACTCTGTTCGAGACCTCCAAGGCTATGGTCGCCTCCAGCGGGGGTCACCACGTAGTACGCGCTTTGGTAGAGTTCTTCTGGGACACCACCAACACTTTCCATTTTCCTTGGGGCGAGATGATGGTCAACCCTATAGACTTCAGTCTCATCACAAGACTGGAGTTCACTTCTGTGCCGCTGCCGTTCGACGGTGGCATCGACGTCTTTTCTTCAGAGGTCGAGGAGTTGTTGGGGCCGATTGCTATTCGGGCCCGAGCTGAGGTCGAGACGACTCAGTTCAGTGCTAGAGGGATTCGCCGCTCGACGCTGGCAGCGGCTCTTGATGATTATGCGACCACCCGAGAGCAGCGGGTGCGCATCTTTGTGTTGATGTTATTGTCAGGGACATTCTCCCCTGACAAGGGTAGTAGGGCATTGCTTTACTACCTCCCTGCTGTCTGTGATCTCCAGCGGATCGGGACTTATGACTGGGCCAGCTTGGCCTACGCTGATTTCGTTCGTGCGCTGAGGGACTCGTGTCGTCATCGGTCCTTTAGGACGAATGTCGCTTTGTCTGCTTTCTGGAAGGTCGTAGAGGTAAACATTATTCCCTATAAAGTTTATCCCTACATATTAGTTAGCCTTTACTCACGCTTTTAACTTTTTGTAGATTTGGTTTTACGAGCACTTTCCTTCCGTTGCGCCGTCGAGACCATCGCCGAGGGGATATTCGGTGAGCGCCTCTTGGGGCGGCCACCATGTGGACATGTCTACTGCACGCGTCCGGAGCCAGATCATCTCAGTACGACTTTTAGTGTTTATCTTGCTCTTTTGTGGTGTTTTAGACATATTCTTGCCTGATTGGTGTTTTTTATAGGGACCTGAGGTAGTATACCGACCGTGGGGCGGTTGGACAGTCCTTGGATTAGCCGCACAGTACTCTGCTGAGCGTCGCTACTTTCTGGGGACCTACGGAGCGGTTTTGTATTTAGGAGAGAGATGCTAGACAACACTCTTCTGATGTTTTCGTCGTTCCTGCTCCTCCACCACATCATATGTTCGACGAGAGACAGTTGTCGAGCATGGCCGAGGGATCCGGTTCCCTCTGGCGGTCCCATGTGATCCTTGGGCGGTGTTACGTTGAGGAGCTACTACCTTTATTAGCTCCAGCCCCTGTACCGGCTGAGGATGTGAGGGTAAGAGTCTTAGCTTTTATTTTTCACTAAGTAGCCCCCAAGTAATACCTTACTAATTTCTTTCTATTTTATCAGGATGGTCCCATTGAATTTGTACCGCCGTGTATGTCCATTCACTACCAGGGGGTATACGGGTCGATCGAGGAAATGATTTCTCCGGCTCTCGAGGGCAAGCGCTTCGTGGAGCGGTCGATTCCTCGCCACCAGACTAGTGTAAGCCTAGCTTTAATTCAGAATTTTGTATTCATTTATCATGTATTTTCACTGACTTATTTTTCTGATAGTTCTCATGCGAGGTGGTTTCGGCTATGGCACGATGCATAGATGCCTTCCGGAGCCAGCTCGTCCGGATGAGGAACGCGGCTAACTGTCGTCGGAACGACGTTGTCCGAGAGGTAACCTTTATTCACTTATTGTTTCTGTATTATGGCTTCAGTTTTAACTTGTTTCTGATTTAATTCTTTTTTGTTTGCAGGTTCAGCCCATTGCTTCTCACACCCATACGCGACCTGAGGGGCAGAGAGATCTGGCGAGGTCTAGCTCGAGACGTTGTCGTACTTCGTCAGGAGGTAGAGGTGGTCGTTCCGAGGGTGCTCGAGCCGACGTTGCTGAGGGCTCAGGATCTTCTTCTGAGGGTGTTCCTGCTGCACCGGTAGGAGAGGCTACCTCGGCTTTCAGAGGTGGTGGGATGTACGAGGTTGGCTCGTCATCGCAGCAGCCTCCGCGGTCTCAGCCTCAGGTTGATCTTGGCTGGAGCGGTCCTGTCTTGAGTCTTCCTCCTCCTACGGAGACTAGAGCTGGTGCTGAGGCTGGAGCTGGTGGAGAGGTGACTCCTCGTACGGCGCAGTTTTATGGCATGATGGGCCTACGTCCTCTGGCGCCGTAGTCTGTTTCTGTATATGTATTTTATTTTGACTTTTTTTATAGAACTTTTGCCTTTGACTCATTATTTAGACACTTTTGTATTTTTATGTTATCGTAAATTCATTTGATGGTTTATTATTATGTTAGTGTGTGCAAGGGAACTGTGATACCAATTTTGCGCAAAAATTCCGTCATTTTTATTATTGATGGAGGATGTTATCCGACTCTCTCCCCCAAAAAGAAAAAAAATAAAAAGGCAAAGAAAACGGAAGAAATGCTGGTTTTTTTGAAAATTAATATAAAATCCAAAAAAGAAATAAAATTGATTAAAAATAATTGCTATATTTAATTAATTAAGGAAAAAGATAGAAAGGATATTTAGAAAAAATTAAACGGGGCCATAAAGTCATTAACCGACTCAAATTTAATATCAAAAACGCAAACAGAGCACGCGCGACTGTCTTGCTGACTTGGCGCCAGCTAGCGCCACACTATGGCGCGTGGCGCCAGGCGCTATACTTAGCGTGTGGCGCCAAGCACTGGAGGGTGGCGCCAATGTCGGGGTTTTGACTCCAATTGACGCTGACTCCGTATTTCATTCAGATTAAAATTCTTCGCAATTTGTACATAAATAGCCCCCCGCTCGGCCGATTCTTCTCATAATTCCAGTGAAAAAATTATTCTCCTCTTTAGAAAAAATAATAATCATGTCTATAGCCACTAAAACCTTCACCCAATACACTCATGAATGGAGTCGATCTCTTAATGTTAGAGAAAGAAAAGAATTAGATTTATTTCACTTGGGGGGAATTTATGGCATCAAAGGTGTAGATTTAGACATAGACTTCATACATACCGCTTTAGAATTTTGGAATATCGATACACATTGTTTTAGAATAGGGTATGATGAAATTAGCCCTTTGCCAGAGGAATTTGGTGCTATCTTAGGCTTCCCTGCAATAGACCTCGTAGTAATCCCTAGAGTAGATGCATACTATTATAAGGATTTTGAGCGCTTCTTTAATTTGAAGGAAAGGGATTTGTCAAAAATAGTAGATGGAAACATAGTTAATTTGAAAGAATTCGCACGCCATTATTTTGATAAACCTCTTTCTGAATCTTTTCATATATATAGAAGAAGGGCGTTCTTATTTTGCATGCTTAATCAATTTTTTCTTAGTAGTGGTAAAAATAACGAGGGTCAATCCATTATAACCACTGTACTAGAACAAATTGAATCAGGGAGAAATCCAATGCCATTGATAGTTGGAGAGACTATGATTAGTCTAGATGAATTGAAAAGGGACCCAAAAGCGCCTCTTCGCGGCTCTCCAATTTTATTACTGGTAGAAAAATAATATTTTTAATTACAGAAATCAAAAAATATATTTTTGTATTGTAATAATAATTTATTTGCATTGCAATTTTTACAGATGTGGCTAATGGAGAGGCTAGGGTTAATTAGCCCTCCGGATGACATCGAAAAATATACTCCCAGTTTCTTTGTGAGAAGGAAGAAACACATCCCTAAAATTAGGCGCCATGGGTGGAGAAAAGTCTTTGAATCACGTGATTTTGCTATCAAGTGGGTCATCCCATGGTGGAAAATAGAAAGGATGGTTGGTGTTAACAAGCAACCTTTCTGCCGTCTCCCAAGCTTGTCTCGTGTAACATATTATTATCCCTGCAGGGTAAAAAGACAATACGACTTGCTTCAAAATATTCCTTCCGGGGATCTCCGTCCTCCCTATGAGTACCCCGTATCTCAAGAAGTAGATAGATTCGACACTTACTGGAGCGCTAGACCTTTATGGGAAGTGATTACCCAAAAGGTTCCCCCTTCTTTACCTAATGATGTAAAGAAGTGGTTGTTGAAGAAATCTTCAATTGATCAGGGTAGAACCGATGTGAAGAGTCGTCTAGGTGACAGGGTGACACCGGCCAAAGAATGCTTAGGTGCAGGAATTGAATTCAAAACACCTACAATGCCTAGGAAGAAGAATACTACTAGAGACAAAGGAAAAAGGAAAGCTAACACCATGGACAATTTGGCTTGGGTGGAAAAAAGCATGGGGTGCTAGTTGAAGGGGAGACAATCTATTCCAAAATTGAATGTAGGTGCTCTAAAGGATGCCTACTAGCTAAAGTAATGGATGAAGAGGAGGAAACAGAAAAGAATTGGAAAAGAGCTAAAAAGGAGAAGAAAGATTAAAAACATTGCTTAGCTTTAGATTTATTAGATGGTTAATTTTTATTTAAAGTTAATTTATTTCAGCCTTATTTAAATTCCATTAACAATGTTATTTTATTTTAATAATGAAATTTTAGCTTCCAATTAAATTGTTACTTTTAAATTTATTTTATTAAAGCAATGAAAATCGAAAAAAAAATAATTTTCCAGAAATTCTTCGAGTACGGAAGTCGAAAATTTTCCGAAAAACACTGAAATTCGCCCAGATTTTTTTGCTGAATTGGCGCCAGTAATTGTAGTTTGGCGCCAGCTATTGAGGTCTAGCGCCAGGCGCCAATACCATCGGCTGGCGCTAATGGCTTCTGGCTGGCGCCAGACTCTGTTCTGCGACGCCGATAATTTGCCGACTTTGTGTTGTATTTTAGTTGATTCTGGAACGCAGAGATGTTAAAAAATATAAGTGGCCGCACCCGTAAAGGGTTGCCTACATATCCTTTCCTAAGGAATCAGGCCGAACGTAGCTCTCTTGAGTATCCTACTCAAGTAATTATGGGTAGTATTTTTTAAGTTGGTCAAGATTGGTCATGTTTGAGAATTCATTGCCATCCATATCAGTTAGTTTTGCTGCACCACCTGACAGGATTGTTTTGACAATGTAGGGGCCAGACCAATTAGGTCTAAACTTTCCCCTTGGATCTAAAACATTTTTCCTTAGTGCTTTTAGTACCAAATCTCCTACTTTGATATTTCTTGTCTTGACCTTCTTATTAAAATGTCTAGCCATACGAGTTTGATAGCACTGAGTGTGATGTAGAGCTTCTAATCGTTTTTTGTCGAGTAGGATAAATTCTTCATATCGTGCCTTAGTCCATTCAACTTCATCAAGTTTACTCTCTAGCGCAATGCGTAGAGATGGTATTTCTAGTTCGACAGGTTGTACAACATCCATTCCGTATACCAAAGAAAATGGTGTATTTCCCGTTGATGTACGGATTGACGTGCGATAACCCCACAGTGCGAATTGGAGCTTGTCAGGCCAATCCTTATAATTTTCTGTCATTTTCTCGATGATAGTCTTTAAATTCTTATTAGGTGCCTCCACTGCTCCGTTTGCTTGAGGTCTATAAGGGGACGAATGATGATGTTGGATACCATATTTATGTAGCAATTCTTCACATTCGGCTTGAAAGTGTGTTCCATTGTCACTTATCATTTCATGTGGGACTCCGTATCGACAAATGATATTTCTCTCGATAAAGAGTGCTACATGTTTTGCAGTGAGTTTAGCGTATGATTGCGCTTCGACCCACTTTGTAAAGTAATCGATTGCTACTAGAATAAATTCGTGGCCTCCTGTTCCTGGGGGAGTGATTTTTCCAATTATGTCAATTCCCCATGTAGAGAATGGCCATGGTGATGTGTAGGTGTAGAGCAAAGATGGAGGAACATGTTGTAAATTGGCATAAATTTGACACTTAGGGCATCTTTTCACGTATTGATGGTAGTCCTTATTCATTGTAGTCCAATAATACCCTTCTCGCATTATTTTCTGGACTAACATTTTGCCATTTACATGAGTTCCACAGATTCCTTCGTGAACTATTCTCATTATTCTTTGTGCATCCACCTTTCCTACGCATAGGAGAGCTTGACCTTTAGTTACCCTTTTATGTAGCTCGTTGTCTATGAGTACATATTGAGAAGCCAAAAGTCTCAATGCTCGCTTTGCTCTTTTGTCAGCATGAGGAGGGTATTCTCCATTGGTGACATAGTTGAGTATGTCTGTGTACCATGGTTTTTCTTCTTGTTCTTCTTCTTCGTCTTGAACTAAGTCGTCATCTTCTATAGCCTGTATATATGCTAGTTTGTGCCTTTTTTTGATAGTTACAGGAATTTGCTCGATTTCCGTGGGAATCCTAACCATTGAGGCCAATCTTGCCAAGGCATCAGCAAATTAGTTTTCTTCTCTAGGTAGATATGTGTATTCTACCTTCTCTAACTGATCGGTAAGAGTTTCCAGATAAGTTTGGTAAGGGGCTAGGCTTTCGCTCCTTACTTTCCACCTTTTAGATATCTGATTGATAATCAAAGAAGAATCTCCGAATATCCTTAGCTTCTTTACTCCCAATGCCAGGGCTGTTTCAAGGCCTACCACGCATGCTTCATATTCAGCAGCGTTGTTGGTAACGTCGAAATCAAGCTTTATTGAGATGGGGCGTGTTCTTCTTTAGGTGATACTAGTAGCACTCTGACGCCACATCCCTTTTGGTTTGAAGCTCCGTCGAAATACAAGGTCCAAGTATCATCTTCGGTGACCATCAAATCTTCATCCGGAAGTTCATTGTCCTGCATTGGTGTCGAGTCTTCTATTGGAAAGTCTGCCAGAAAGTATGACACCACAGATCCTTTAATAGCTTTTTGTGGCATAAACCGCACATCAAACTGGGCTAAGTTGACTATCCATCTTGAAATACGTCCATTGAGTGTTGATTTCTCGAACAAATATTTGAGTGGATCCAATCGGGATACTACGAAAACGGTATGTACCAACATTTAATGTCTCAACTTAGTTGTGGCCCACACCAAAGCGAGGCACAATTCCTCGAGCGGTGTATAGCGTGTTTCGTATTCGAGCATCTTCTTACTTAGGTAATAGATTGCATTCTCTTTGCTTTCTACCTCTTGTGCTAGCATGGCTCCCATTGTCTCTTTGGTAACCGTCAAGTATAACCTAAGAGGTATTCGGGGAAGTGTTGGCGCTAATACGGGAGGATTTGCGAGATAGGCTTTGATCCTGTCAAAGGCTTTTTGACACTCATCATCCCATATTGCTGGTACATTCTTTTTGAGCTTTTTGAAGATTGGTTCACATATCGTTGTCAATTTTGATATGAACCTACTTATGTATTGCAACCGGCCAATAAATCCTCGAATCTGTTTCTCGGTCTTGGGCGGTGGCATCGACATGATTGCTTTAATCTTGGTTGGATCTACCTCTTTTCCTTTAGAGCTTATGACGTATCCCAAGAGCTTGCCCGAGGTGACTCTAAAATCACATTTTGATGGATTCAACCTCATATTATATTTTCTTAGCCTTTCGAAAAATTTCCTTAAGGATACTTGATGGCCTGGACGATCCTTTGATTTCACAATCATGTCGTCGACATATACTTCGACTTCTTTGTGCATCATGTCGTGGAGTAAGGCAGTTGCTGCACGTTGGTAAGTAGCACCTGCGTTTTTCAACCCAAATGGCATTACTGTGTAACAGTAAGTGCCCCACGGTGTGATAAAGGTTGTTTTCTCCATGTCTTCTTCTTCCATGAGAATCTGATTTTACCTTGCATATCCGTCCATGAATGAGAGAAGCGCGTGATTTGCCGTGTTGTCTACCAGAATATCGATGTGAGGCAAAGGGAAGTCGTCCTTTGGACTTGCCTTATTTAGATCTCGATAGTCGACACACATCCTTACCCTTCCGTCTTTCTTTGGAACTGGGACGACGTTGGCGACCCATTCGGGGTATTTGGATACCTTGATGAAACCTGCAGTTATTTGTTTTTGAACTTCTTCTTTTATTTTAAGTGCTACGTCGGGTTTCATTCGACCAACTTTTATTTTACAGGTTTCATTCCTGGGATTAATGGTATAGTGTGTTGAGCTATTTCTCTGTTAATGCCCGACATATCTTCATACGACCAAGCGAATACATCGATAAATTCTTTAAGTAAGTTAATTAAATCGGTTCTTTCTTGTTTATTCAACGTTAGTCCGATTTTAACTTCTCTTTTATGAGTTGAGTCATTTGAGATGTCGACTGTTTCAGTCTCTTCAATTACTGGTGTTTTCTTTTCAAGTGTTTCCATTGCTTTAATAATTTCTTTATCTCTTTCATCGTTAGCTAAGAAATGCTCGTCATCTTGGGTTAGGGAAGAACACGAGAAGTAAGGAGAACGAGAAGTATTATTATACTCTGAGATCATTACATCAAAGAGTGATATGTCCTCAGGGACTGGATCACTAACTATCCTAGGAGAAGAAATAGGAAGGGGAGGTATATATTATTGCTAAAGACTTAGAATATTCTAAAGGGAAAGACTCTGACTCGGATTTTGACTCCGACGACTCTTCGAACATCGGCCCTTGCCCTGTCGTGATTGATATCTTCCTTCCACTCGGAGTAGTCACCTTGATAGTCTTGCGCCACCCTTGCAATGATCCTTCGGCTGGAGTAATTAGCTTCGAGGGGTCGAAGTTTTCTCTTTGTAGGACCGTTTGAATGAGTGAGGAGTTATCTTCCTCATAAGCTGACTCATTCTTTTCTCTCCCAAACAGTAATCCCATGACGTTAAAATCAAAGCATGGGGGTGCTTTTTCCTTACGGACGGGAGTTGGGATTTCGTCAGTGAAGTAGCAATACAAGAAAATCTCGAATCCTGGTTGTCGTATGCCATTTACGACAAATGGCTCAGGAAATTCATAGCATGGATAGTCCTCTCCTTCTTTTATAAACTGACCATTAAGCGTAAGAGGGTACTGATCCATTGGAATTGCTTTCTTTTGAATGCGAGTATCCCTACGTGCTTTCAACTTGTCCAGGGCTCGCTTGAGATCTTTCCGAGTCGGTTCGAAACCAAGTCCGAAAGTATCTAATTTAGGGAGGCTAGGTGACTCTATCGATTTTTCTATCTCCTTCTTCTTTCCTAAGGTCATCTCAGGGAAGTGTCCTTGTTTTTTTCAGCATGGTGTTGATAATCATGTTGGAATGGGGGTCGTGGCAAAGAGATGTCCTTTCATCCTCTTGGATTAAGGAGACTTCTTCGTTAAAGCCCCATAGGTCTTCGTCATCTTCGTCGTGCTCCACATTGATGATGAGATTTTCTATTGATTTGATTCTCATCGACGAAGCGTCAATAGTGATTGGAATTCCTCCAACTATGGATTTCACTTGTTGGTGGAGAGATGAAGGGACGGCCTTTAGATCATGGAGCTAAGGGCGTCCTAACAACAGATTGAATGAGGCTTTGATGTCTACCACTTGAAAAGTAGTAGCATGTTCTATTGCTCCTACCGTCACATTTAGGGTTATTTTGCTAAGAGCTTGACAACGAGTATTATCGTAAGCTCTTATTCCTTATGTGGACGGAGTTAAATCCTCATCCCTTATACCGAGCATCCTCGCAGTCCTAAATGGACAGACATTGATAGCTGATCCATTGTCTACAAGAGTCATGGGAACATTCATCCTTTTGCAGACTACCGTGAGGTTTAACGCCTTGTAGTGTTTGTCACCCTCTGGGGGTAAATATTTATCAGAGAAGGTGATTAGATTAATCGGACTAGGGAGGTCACTTGTGAGGAAGTTAGCTAGTCCCTCACGAGTGGTGTCAGAATCTATCCCGATTTTATCCAAGGCATTCATTACAGCCAACCTATGTTCTCGAGATGTTTCCAGGAGCTTCCATACATTCATCTCAACTTTTGTCTTCTTAAACTGTTTAACGATGTCGTTGTCTTCGATGATAGGTATGGGAAGTTGTTGTACAATAGGCATAGGTTGTGTTAAAACGGGAGGTTGCATTCTCCCGGATCTTGTGAGGACGTCTATTGATGAATATTCTTCAGCCCAAATGTCGTCTGTGGTGTATGATGCAGAAGGTGAAGGTCCTACTATGTCCTTTAGGTAGACATCTTCTTCATCACTGTCCCATACTCCATTAACAGTTATGTCCTCTTCTTGTTGAACTTGGATTAATTCCCTTTCATCAATCATTTTCTGCACCAAATCCTTGAATTTGAAGCAGTTTTCTATGGTGTGCCCCCCTGACTGATGGTACTGACAGTAATATCTATCTGTCCTTTTTAATGATTCAAATGGTCTCGGTTCGAGAGATTTTTCCTTGCCACTCTCGGAGAGCATTTCGAACATTTGTGCATATGGGATCCCAATTGGAGTGTAAACTCTATTGCTCTTCTTGGGTTTTTCGGTGACTTGTAAGGGAAAATACTTTGCCTCATAAGTCGTTCCCTTGCTAGTTAGAGGTAAAGAGATCTTATTAGCTTCCACAAGATCTTGAATGAGGTTTTGAAACCTGTAGCCTTTATTTGTGGTATGACCGTTTCCTTGATGGTACTTGCAGTAGGATTTGGGATCCCATCTTGGAGATCGCTTTTCTAGTTATGGGTCCTCTGTTGGACCAATAGGTTTGATTAGTCCTTGATCATAGAGACGATCAAAAGTAGCATCGTAGGTCATTCCTATGGGTATGAATTCTCTTTTAGGTTTATCCTTTGGACATGGAAGTTCATCATATTTCTTGTGAAGTTCGTTCATAATTTTGAGAGTTTCACGTAATAGTTGCGATGTCTCCCTCATAAACAGTGTGAGCAATTGTATGTCTTCCTTGTTTGCTGGTTATGGAAGGTTATCTCTGACATCGAAAAAGATCTCTTCTTCTCCTTCTTCGACATTGGTTGCTTTGACATGCTTAATGAGAGATGAGGGGTCAACTTCGCTTTCTTCATCGGAGATAGCCAAAGTATGAGCTAGAGGTGCATTGTCAATACTTGGCTTCTTACTAGCAGGGGGAAACGGCAGTTTGTTGTTGTCAATTAGGTCTTGGATAGCTTCCTTAAACTTCCAACAACTTTCAGTAGAATGGCCCCTACCTTGGTGATATTTGCAATGTGCGTTGGGGTTCCAGTTAGGCGACCTCTTCTCAACTGGTGGATCCTCGAATGGTCCAATGGGAGTTATAAGACCTTTTGCGTTTAATCGATCAAACGCGGTGTCATAACTCATGCCAATAGGAGCGAAGTTCCTCCTAAATGGTTTCTTTTGTCCTTGATTGTTCATGGCGAGGACTTCTCCTAGATTAAAGGTGCTAACATTATTTGAGTGGGCGGTTTTGGAAGAAGAAGGATTGTCGTTCTTCTTTCCTTTCCAGCCACTATTGGAGCTATTGTTGGCAGCTTTAGATTTAACCAAGTCATCTTCAATGTTGATCCCAATATCATAAACAGCCTTAAAGGTATGAAGGTTATTTTGATATTTAAGATGTTTGGAATATTTTTCTTGAAGATTTTTAATGAACATTCTCACGGACTCTTTTTCACTTGGTACCTCGATCATTTGAGCTGAGGTTTCTCTCCATTTGTTAAAGAAAGCATTGAAGCCTTCATTCTCTTTCTGTTTGAGGATTTCAAGTTCTCTATGGTCAGTTTCGACTTGAATGTTGCATTTGTACCTATCAACGAAAGCGTTAGCTATGGATTCCCAGGTAGAGGTCTTTTCTTTTTCGAGAGAAAAGAACCATTGTTGGCAAACAGTCTCGAGAGATAGTGAGAACAAAGAAGGGAAGACCTTCTTATCGATACCCTTGATACTCATTATTGTTTTAAATTCTCTTAAATGGAAGTAAGGGTTGTCAATTGCCCTAAATTTTGGGATGTCGTTGGCGCTGAACTTCTGCGGAAGAAGATATTCATCCACCGAGACCCCTTGGGATGTGAGTTCTTGAAACTTGTAGTCACTAGACATTTTTCTTAGGCTCTCTTGCATGAGGTCCATTTGTTGTTGTTTCACGGGGTCATCGATCTTAAGTGCGAGAAGCTTCAGTGTCTCAGTTACAGTAGCCAGTTGGTTCTTGAGGTCATTGACTTCTTCTTGAGTTTCCATTATAACTCTTGCTTTTCTCTTGCGGGCTATAGGTTTGTCGAAAAGTTGGACTTGTACGAAGAGATTATCTTTAATTAATCATCCTTCCTTTCTTGACCACGCGCTGTAAATTAAGCCAATTTGCGTTTTAATTACTTGACTCGAATCAACTTGACCTTATGGTTTTGTTTTTTTAAAAAAATGTACATATTTTTAGGGAACTAAGTATTATTATTTATTGGAGGATTAATATATTTTTAGGGAACTAAGTATTATTATTTATTGGAGGATTAATATCCGACTTACCCCCTAAAAAAATGACGAAAAAAAGCGCGCACACAAGACTCTATTACTCATGGTCAAAACATGTGTATTGGTGTGTGCATTGAGTGTAAGTGACATGCTTGGACTCTTGTGTAAGACCATGGGACTTAGTGCCTAAACTCGGACATTAATTCAATTAAGCATTCTTGTCAGCAAAATTAACCGAATTAAATAGAAAACTGATTAATTAGACATTAGGTGATGACTCGACAAATAATCCGAACTGTCGGCCAAGCGACAGGACTGGCGTCGCATTATGGTGATTTGCGCTAGGAAATTTAGTAAATGTCTGGCGCTACACACTATAATGTGGCGCTACAGCTCAGACTTTGGCACCAATATTAGAGCTTTGGTCTGGGACTGTTTTCGGTATTATTAGTCAACTGGGGTATGCCTAAAGTCGTACTAGGTCAATTCCGATTTAAAAAAAAAGAACTTTATTGACTCAAATTAATTAATTAATTAATTAAATAGGCAAAGCTCTTTAAGTCATTAATTTTAGTCTCAACACAAATCAACAAACGGTTAAGAGAAACATATAATATATATGCACAACAAATAATGCACAATTAGTCAAGTAGGCACAATATGATGCAATGAGTTCGCAACCTAACCATGGCTCTAGTTCTCTAAAGTTCGGGATATGTTTTAGTCAATAGAGGGTCCATGGTTAATTGTCCGGATGCACCGCACGGAAGCCTAACCGTGAAGGGTTGGCGCGAGTGGATGGGACACCGCGAGTTTTAGAAAAAACTCACTTCCATGGTTTGGTGAATTCAACATCTCGGATGTACCCTTTGTTGCCAGGAGCGTTCAATCGGGTAGATGGAGCATGAATTCCCAGAGGGTTATGTCCATATGTAGAACACATATGGGTTTCAGAAAAGTGAGAAAAAATTCAATCAGGAAGTAGGATCGAACAAACAATACGAAAAATCGGTCGAAATTAGAACGCATATTTCTGGCTCGGTATTGGGGGAAATTGGCGCCAGCAAACAGAGACTGGCGCCAACTTTTAACCATACCGCCTGACGCCAATACTGGCGTTTGGCGCTACGGCTAAAAGTGTGGCGCCAAGCTCTGGCCCTTGACGCTACTTCCCACATGCCTCAGCAGCTTCCTGTGCTCAATAAAATCTTCTAGTTTCGCGCGGTGTTATTTCAGTCCTAGTTGTGAAAGACATTTCTCAAATTTTCTACGTGTAAAATCCTATGTTTTTGACTCATTACGAATGGTCTTTCCAATGAGAACCTTTTTATGCATATGACAATAATGTTATTCAAAATTACGCACATGAAATACTTAGAACTTTTCGAGTCTCATCCACTCATTCTAAATCATTGCCGAAACAAATTCAGGAATTAAAATAGAAATCCTCCCCAGTGGAGTCGCCAAAAACTGTAGGGAATAATTTCAAGCCTTTAAAATCCCACTAGCTCGAACCCCACTGTGATCATACACTAAAGTACGGTGGCGTCCAAAAGGGAAGAAGATAGAGCAAAAGAGTCGCCAACAAGTTTTTAAGGAACTTAAACCAGAAAATTAAGCCAAAATAAACCTTGAAAAACATGATTATAAAAATAAACGAGCGGGGCTCCGATACCGCTGTTGGGGTTTGGTGAGTCCGACTCACCGCGGAAACAAACCCTTACCCGAGGAACCACTCGCAATAATTAAAATCATAAAGCATAAATAAATAATCACAAAGAAAAGATAACGAATCTTACCCTCGAAGCGAGCTTCGCCCAAAAACCGGGGATCTTACTTGAAAGCTACGAGCACGTCAAGCGTCGCGCCTCCGACGGTATCCACCCACAAAAAGGCGAACACAACTTTAAGTTCTACTACCTAGGGGTTAGCGAGGTCCGACCAAAACCCGAGTGTTATATGAGTTTAAGAGTTTTCCAAAATTATGGAATGCTCTTTTTAACTCCCACTCAAGCAAAGAATTCTCAAGCCATGCCATGACTATTTATAAGGAAGTATGCCTTGTGAATTTCACTCATCTTTCAATGTAGGACTTTTCACAAAAAGATCCCACATGGAAAGATTGGTGAATTCAACCCTTAGTTAAATAAACAAAGGAACAAGTAACAAGTGTCACATGGTTAGGTGTGGACCACTTTCTCACTAAGTCCCCAAGGCATTTCACATGCAATGTGAACTAACCATGTGTCACCCAACCTTGAGCCCCAAGTTGGGTTCGGTTGGCCCATTTTATTTTGGCCCGTGTCCATGACCCGTCAACCCGGGTCCACGGCCATTGCCACATGTGTCGCCACCGTGGCGCGCCGCCACCATGGCGCTGCCACGTGGCACGCTGCCAACATGGCACGCTGCCACTTGGTGGCTGCCACTAGGTGGCTGCCAATGTGGCAGCTGTCAACGTGGCACGCTCCCACGTGGCACGCTGCCACTTGGTGGCTGCCAATGTGACGGCCACGTGTGCTGCCACATGGCGTTTTGCCATGTGTGCTGCACGTGGCATGCTCCTATTGGGCATGCATTCCTAGCCTTTTGCGTGGCTAGGATTTTACTTGTTACTTGATGCATTTTCCCATCTCGCCAAATCCTAAATTTTGGCTCGACATTTGAGATTCTCAGACGCTCGGTTTCGACGCTCCAAGCTCGAATTTCCGACGTCTAAATGTTTAACACTCGGGCGACGAATTAATTTCTTCCGAATTAATTCGTTGATTTGGTTCGTATATTTTGCTTGGGTGTGACCCGAAGGGTTCAGTCAAGATTAAGCTGTAATATTAATTATATTAATATTACTGATCGAAAGCGGCCTCCACCCAGGCATTCCGATCACTTGACCTTACTGAATATATTAGCTTTCTAATAATTCTGAACCCGCTATCAGAATAATACACTTGTTCGAAGGACACCATTCCTTTCAATCTCCCACTTGTCCGGAAGGACAAGTGTGCATTTAGTGTATAGCCTTATCCTATGTCTCTTCATGTCTCTTCATGAACTACAGAGTAAGATTACTAGTCACCTCTGTTACGTCCAGAAGTGTTTCTCGAAATCCGAGTTTGACTGTTAATAAGCAAATGATTTCTTAAATCCATCTGAGCACGGCCATGCATTTTTCACAGTCTCGCTCTTCGAGAGGCCTTGTAAACAACAAGACATGTTCCCTATTGTTAGTATGGGGACATTTCCAGTCTTGTAATGTAGCTTCTCTTACTAAGAGCACTCACCCGCCCAATATCTGTCTTTATAATCCCCAGTTACGGCAGACGTTTGGCGGATACCAAAGCGGACCAGTACTCAAACAAGAGATCTCCCACTACTCATGGTCAAAGGAAAAGAGTTCCGATAGTAATAATGAGAAAATACTTATGACGATTTTTAAATCTCTTAAAGTATCCTCATAGGTTGATCTAGTATGGTTCTAAACCAATACCTGTGCAAATGATTTATATCCTCATAGCACAAGAAACGGTGCTACAAATCATACTACACACTAACCTCTGATGGTCATCAATCGTCCACAAAATATGACCTTGATTATGGATAATTTTCGATTAAAATATTCAATGTTCACTTAATAGGTGTTTCTTTATCCAAGCCATTGACTTGATACCCTATTTTGAATATTTATTAAAATCGAATGGACTCATTATTTAATTCTAAACCACAATTAAATAGTTTTGTGGAATATTTAGAAATATTTTATTCCACTATGAAACTTCACAATGTTTCATCTCATGATAAATGGTTTTTCCCAAATGTTTAAAGAGTAATACTTGACAGGGGTTAAATCGGTCGCTACAATCTAACTCTCAATCAAACAATACTTATACGAACACCCTATAACCAAGTACAATGGCAAATAAAGGTTCGGTCCACGAGGAACGAGAGTAATTGCAAATCAATCTTAAACCTAAGCTAGTTCGAAATCAATGGAAAATGGTGTTCTAAAATACTACTAATAAGATGGAATAAATAAATAAACTAAGACACTAGGGAGAACGGGAATCCGCCTAACCATTGGTAACTAAGCAACAAGGAATCACAGAGACAAACGGGATATGCAAAGACTATAAGTCTGATCAATATCATATGATAGGAAGACAACGGGCAATACTAAGCTTGGATTTCTCATGCACTTAACATTACTCGATACATAATCAAACCACATTCAATAATGAAATACTCAATTCACAATCTCTTGTTCAAATCAAGAATATCATGCAATCAAATTCAAGATTCTAGGTTAGCTACTCCTATTATAATGAATTAACATGCAATCGCATATAATCAATTTAATCACAATCCGTTTATCAAAATCAATCCTCAATTACATAGATTACCTAGGCCGGGTTTCATCCCGAAACCCTAGCTAGGAGACTACTCACACATATTCATAATCAAAGCAATAATGAATTCCAAAAGCATAATAGATATAAACATGAATTCTGATTAAGGAATAATAAAGCTTGATTAATAAACAAGAATGAATAATACCAATTGTATTGATGCGAATCAATGGAAAAGTTCAGAACTTTGATATCCGTCGTCAATGAATAATACAAAGAACCTTCGCAAATCTTGCTTCAAATCAATCCAAGAAAACTTAAATCTCTAGGAAATTCTCTAAGAAAACTAATGAATCTCTAATACTAAGAACGTTCTCCAATAACTCTCTTCAAAAGCTGTCAAAACTATCTCTAAAACTGTCTGAGGAATCCTCTTAAAGTTGGGCCTTATATACGTCTTCTAATGCGGAGAAGTCAAGCGCGCAGTTAACCCTGGATCAGCACGGCCGTGCTGTATTTGGCACGGCCGTGCTAGCTTGTCAGTAAGTAAACCGGATTTCTTCTTTAAATTGGCACGGTCGTGCTATATATGGCACGGCCGTGCAGCTTCCTGGCACGGCCGTGCTGAAGTTGGCACGGCCGTGCTAATGCCTGGCACGGCCGTGCTGAATCTGGCACGGCCGTGCTAATGCCTGGCACGGCCGTGCTGAATCTGGCACGGCCGTGCTAATGCCTGGCACGGCCGTGCTGAATCTGGCACGGCCGTGCTGAATCTGGCACTGGCACGGGCATGGAAATTGGCTTGGCACAGCCGTGCTAATGCCTGGCACGGCCGTGCTGAATCTGGCACGGCCGTGCTAATGCCTGGCACGGCCGTGCTGAATCTGGCACGGCCGTGCAGCATAGGCAGGAAGGTTGCAGGCACTTTGGTCTTCTTAAAACAGTCACAACTTCTTATCCACAGCTTTGTTTGAGGCGTGCAATATATCGTTGGAAAGCTCTTCAAGTCTACTTTCCAATGCAATTGGAATCACTCCATTATCATTTGTATACCGAAAGTTGTGAGCAAAATAGTGAACAGGTGTCATATTTGTGAACTGTTCTGCCTTGCCTGCTACTTAACTTGCCTTTCAAGGCCTTGAGAACCGCAGCAAAGCCTTAGCTTGGTGGACTAGGATCGATAATAGCCTGATTACGCACCAATGGTTCGGGACTCGACATAACTTGGTCAACTATACCTGTTATCACACCAAAAACAGACCAAAACCCGTGAAGCACGTAATATGAAGGAAACGAGTGTAACAAGGCAATAAACGACCAAAACGGGCCTAAATACATCCAAAATCATCCATTTATATGCCTTAAAGCGCGCCCTAATGTGCGCTTGTCAAAATCCCCCAAGCTACACTTTTGCTAGTCCTCGAGCAAAACTAAGGGATACACACATACACATGATCAAATAAACTATTGCCATTACATATAAATCCAATTTAGCACGGAATGAAGTCAATGTATCCTACTTAGAACAACCATGCACGGAATGAAAACTCACTCAAACAAAACCTAAACCAAGCATAGAGAACAAAGAAGTCATGCTTCCCTCTAAACCCAACAAAACCGGCCACGTCCTCCCTTTTTGCTTCAAATCACCACCCTAATTGGCCCCTCGTGATTCCTCGAAGGAACCGGAAAAAGTGATATTTTGAGGAAATAACAAAGGTATCCCGACATCTCGATTACGCATAATCTTTCCATAGGGTTGAAAGGTATCTCCCTCCACCGTTTGAGAACCGAACACCTCTAAAGTCTAAGGGTCTTAAAGGGTTGTAATGTATTGGCAATGGGTAAGGTAGGTGAAAACAATTTAAGAAATGGGGTTAATTCCTAAATGAAGCGCAAGAATCACAATTCTCAAAAACAATAGTTCAAAAGATGCAATTCACATTCCACAATAAACATTGATCACACTTTTACACATCCCAAACTCTCTATGTTATACACACTCAAATCACCTTTTTCAAACTTCAAAGCTTTTATTCATATGTCCTCGCCTTTTTCACAATTCGGACGGCTTTTCTCCTTTTTTTTTTTTGATTTTCTTTTCTTTTTCTTTTCTTTTTTTTTTTCAAAAACAAATTTTCATATTACATCTTTACAATTAAGCTCACTTTCAAACTTGCTCAAACCAACTATCGATCATTATTCTTGATTTATACACAATAAGCTCAAACAAACCTTGCGAGGTAAACGCTTCACAACTAAGGGTTGGTAAAACATCGGCCTTCGGGTTTGTAACATGGGTAACCAAGAATGGAATTAAAGGCTCAACATGGTTAGCAAGTAAGATGATGTAAAAAGAAAATTAATTTGTAACAAAACAAAAGGAACAAGAATAAGAAAAATGAAAAAGGTGCCCTCTTCCTCCCTTAAAAGTGTCAAGTCGGTCTTGGGAGCTACAAGTCAACACAAAGATCGAAACATGTGTAATCAAGGATCCAAATATGCCACTCAAGAAGAATGATGAAGGCTAGAACAATAAAACCTCACGGGATTCAAAAACAAAGCAACTACCAATTAAGGGGATCAAATCCACAAATGGGAAGCGACTCCATCTTACCACAGCCCAAAGGCATAGAGTTTCACATGACAAAAGTGTTCTAACCAACTACCTTCGCCTAGACTCGTCTACATTGATCAACAATAGACTCAAACTGTGTATTCATCACTGGCTTAAGTAGAAATAGATATTCCACACACATTCATTCACGTTTCGAATCCAAATATGAGCATTATTCCAAAAGTTTATGCAATTAGACAAGTTTATCACGATCCAAAAATATAGGAAAAGACTATGAGGAAAATCATATAAACTAGACTACACATTCTCATAACAGAAGCTTTTCCTATATTGCACACAAAAACAAAAAAAAAACTAAAGGAAAAAGGGAAAGATTTCACCAAATGCTTCTTGAAAACACACTAAGACAACATGAGATGCGGCGAAGCTCCTAATGCTACCTCCATGAGTCTTCATATCCGCACAGGTTAGATAGAAACAAACCAAAAAGAAACCAAAAGAAACTCGTTTTTTTTTTTTATTTTTTTATAGGAATATGAAGAAAACAAGGGAAAATCAACAAGGAAACCATTCACCCCCCCAAGCTAGTATAGACATTGTCCTCAATGTCAGGCATCGAGAGACTACCTAGAAGGCAAAAAGGGAAAGAGAAAAGTACCTCATTGACTGGGTCTCGGGTTGCCTCCCGGAAGCGCTTCTTTAACGTCATTAGCTTGACGCAACACATGGATTACAGGTTACCCATAATCAATACTTGCCATTGCAGTGGAGATAAGCTCACCATTCTTATTCTTGACAGTAGTCACCGCCCCTTTCTTAGGTACTACAAACACAGGGGAAACCCTTCCTTGATGTGTTGGAAGGGGTTTAAGCTTTACCTTTGGTGCTTCATTAGCCTCCTTTGCAGTGGCCACATCTAATGCATCTAGAAATTGCTCCTCCATGTCCCTGTTTTCCTTGTTCTCATTCAACTCAAAATCATGATTAGTATAGAATAATTCGTTACGCATATCAGAGACAATGGAATCAACAGTGTCAACCATCATGCAATTATCAGAATTAGAACAAGGATATTTCATAGTTTTATTTAAATCAAAATCTAAAACCTCCTTTCCTACTTTCAATGAAATCTTGGCACCCTTTACATCAATAAGGGCCCCCGAAGTAGCTAGGAAAGGACGTCCTAGAATTATAGGTATATGAACATCCTCATCCATATCTAGGACCACAAAGTCAACAGGTATGACAAACTTCCCCACCCTTAGGGGAACATCTTCCACTTTACCCTTTGGAAATTTGATCGATCGATCGGCTAATTGAAGGGATATGTTAGTGGGAAGAAGTTCTCCTATATTTAATCGTTGATAAACAGAATATGGCATGAGACTAACACTAGCTCCAAGATCACACAAAGCATTATCAATATTCATTTTGTTTATAGCACAAGGGATTGAAAAGCTACCCGGATCTCCTAACTTAGGAGGCATTTTGTTCATTATTATAGCACTACAGTGTTCAGTGAGGTTAACAGTTTCTACCCCTTCACAGTTTCTTCTACCACTCAATATATCTTTTAAAAACGTAGCATAGTTAGGCATTTGCTTGATAACATCAGTGAATGGTATAGAAAGGTGGACTTCTCTCAAGGTCTCTAAAAACTTCCCGAATTGGGCATCTAGCTTATGTCTCACATATTTTTGGGGGTAGGGGAGTCTATGTAATAGGTCGGGTTCATTGGTTTGTGCTCCCACCTGTTCCTTTGGGACCTCATTAATTTTATCTTTTTCTCTGGTCCTCTCATCCTCACTTCCTACAACATTATCAGTGATAGGTGGAGTCACAGGTTGACTCCTAGGGGGTACTACTTCATCGCTCCCCCTCAATGTCTTTCCACTCCTAGTGGTGATAGCATTTACAGAGTTTTTAGGGTCAATACCTTGAGGCGGTAGTTTTGAAACTCCAACCCCATCTTTTATAGCACTAGCCAACTGAGAAATCTGGGTTTCAAGCATCTTATTATGTGTCATCACTTCACTAAACTTTTTATCAGTGGTGGACATAAAAGTGTTGAACATTTTGGCCTGGGACTCCATCATTTCCTCCAAGCTAGATCTCTGTGGTGGTCCATGAGCATAATAATTATCATTTGTAGCTCGGGAACCATGCACATTAGATTGTTGGGGATTTTGATTAGAGTACCCCTTATTATTATTATTCCAGTTTCCCCTGTTATTAATGCCGTTTCCCCCTTGATTGAATTGCCCTTGGGAATTATGATTCATTTGATTACCTTGTTGGTATTGGTTTTGATTTCCAAAACCACCATGTTGATTATAGGGTCCTTGGGAATTTTGGTCCCTTTGGCCCCTATTTACCCACTGGTTTTGATAATCAAAATCATTACCTCCCTGATTATAATTGTTCCCTCTTTGATTAGGTGGCAGATATCTATTATTATCATTCCTAGGTCCGTTATCATAAGACATAGCATTGACCTGTTCATTATTATATCTATTACCATCATTATTATTAGGATCATATGAGGGATCAAAATTACAAGCATTAGTATAATGATCATAAGACCCACAGTTTTCACAGAAAATACATCCTACAGGCATATTAGAAACGGAAGGATTAGGATTCATACCTCTCCCCTTAGATTGGGAGGGAAGATCTTGCAATGGCACGGAATCGAGCTTGGCTTTAATCACTGACATCTCCTTCCCGAGGTTCGTAATTTGTGATGTCAGGTTGCTAATGGCATTGAGGTGGTCCACTGAATAGACCGCTCCTCCACTCTTGTTCACAACATCTCGCTCGCCGTCTTGCCAATCCATGTGGTGTCGTACCACATCTTCGATAATATCTATGACTTGCTCTTCAGTTTTGTTCATTATTGGGCCACCTGCTCCCGCATCCAAACTGGTCTTCCCTTGAGGACTCAATCCTCCATAGAAAATCTGTAAAACTTGATATGTTGGGATTCCGTGGTGTGGGCACTCTCTTTGGTACTCCTTGTACCTTTCCCATGCTTCATAGATCGACTCCCCACTCCTTTGCCGAAACCCTTGAATCAAGGCTCTAGCATCGGCCGTCTTCTTTTGAGAATAGAATCTTCCCAAAAATGCTATCGTGACATCATCCCAAGTGTGTAGAGAGTTCGGCTTCACCTCCTTCTCTAACCATTCGAGAGCTCTCCTAATAAGTGAAAAGGGGAAAAGCTTCAATCTCACGAACTCTTGATTCACCCCATTAACCTTGATGGTATTGCAGTACTTCTCAAATTCGTTCAAATGAGCCAAAGGGCTCTCATGCTTGGCACCACTAAACTGCCTTCTCTCAATGAGGGTGATCATAGCCGGCCGGATCTCGAAATCATTGGCCTCAGTAGTGGGTGGAGCAATCCCACTTGAAGCTCTATACGCCCCAGGAGTTCCCAACTCCTTAAGGGGTCGTGGTGCTGGCCGATTGGGTTGGCGCGGTATGTCTGCCATTGGAACCTATTGTGTGTTGTGTTCCTTTCCTTGAGAGTTTGATGACGTCAATCGAGATTTACGATTGCTCTTCAAAGTTCTTTCGATTTCTGGATCGAAGGGTATTAATCCTCTCTGTTTAGACCTGCGCATACACACTAACCAAACCAATTAAATAGCAGGGCTACAAGTGTAGCCAAAAGGGAAAAATCTTTTTGTGCTTTTTTTTATGATGAACTAGACTCAAGAAATCAAAAAGCAATTAACAAACACCGCTCCCCGGCAACGGCGCCATTTTGACAGGGGTTAAATCGGTCGCTACAATCTAACTCTCAATCAAACAATACTTATACGAACACCCTATAACCAAGTAAAATGGCAAATAAAGGTTCGGTCCACGAGGAACGAGAGTAATTGCAAATCAATCTTAAACCTAAGCTAGTTCGAAATCAATGGAAAATGGTGTTCTAAAATACTACTAATAAGATGGAATAAATCAATAAACTAAGACACTAGGGAGAACGGGAATCCGCCTAACCATTGGTAACTAAGCAACAAGGAATCACAGAGACAAACGGGATATGCAAAGACTATATGTCTGATCAATATCATGTGATAGGAAGACAACGGGAAATACTAAGCTTGGATTTCTCATGCACTTAACATTACTCGATACATAATCAAACCACATTCAATAATGAAATACTCAATTCACAATCTCTTGTTCAAATCAAGAATATCATGCAATCAAATTCAAGATTCTAGGTTAGCTACTCCTATTATAATGAATTAACATGCAATCGCATATAATCAATTTAATCACAATCCGTTTATCAAAATCAATCCTCAATTACATAGATTACCTAGGTCGGGTTTCATCCCGAAACCCTAGCTAGGAGACTACTCACACATATTCATAATCAAAGCAATAATGAATTCCAAAAGCATAATAGATATAAACATGAATTCTGATTAAGGAATAATAAAGCTTGATTAATAAACAAGAATGAATAATACCAATTGTATTGATGCGAATCAATGGAAAAGTTCAGAACTTTGATATCCGTCGTCAATGAATAATACAAAGAACCTTCGCAAATCTTGCTTCAAATCAATCCAAGAAAACTAAAATCTCTAGGAAATTCTCTAAGAAAACTAATGAATCTCTAATACTAAGAACGTTCTCCAATAACTCTCTTCAAAAGCTCTCAAAACTATCTCTAAAACTGTCTCAGGAATCCTCTTAAAGTTGGGCCTTATATACGTCTTCTAATGCGGAGAAGTCAAGCGCGCAGTTAACCCTGGATCAGCACGGCCGTGCTGTATTTGGCACGGCCGTGCTAGCTTGTCAGTAAGTAAATCGGATTTCTTCTTCAAATTGGCACGACCGTGCTATATATGGCACGGTCGTGCAGCTTCCTGGCACGGCCGTGCTGAAGTTGGCACGGCCGTGCTAATGCCTGGCACGGCCGTGCTGAATCTGGCACGGCCGTGCTGAATCTGGCACTGGCACGGGCATGGAAATTGGCTTGGCACGGCCGTGCTAATTCCTGGCACGGCCGTGCTGAATCTGGCACGGCCGTGCTAATGCCTGGCACGGCCGTGCTGAATCTGGCACGGCCGTGCAGCATAGGCAGGAAGGTTGCAGGCACTTTGGTCTTCTTAAAACAGTCACAACTTCTTATCCACAGCTCCGTTTGAGGCGTGCAATATATCGTTGGAAAGCTCTTCAAGTCTACTTTCCAATGCAATTAGAATCACTCCATTATCATTTGTATACCGAAAGTTGTGAGCAAAATAGTGAACAGGTGTCATATTTGTGAACTGTTCTGCCTTGCCTGCTACTTAACTTGCCTTTCAAGGCCTTGAGAACCGCAGCAAAGCCTTAGCTTGGTGGACTAGGATCGATAATAGCCTGATTACGCACCAATGGTTCGGGACTCGACATAACTTGGTCAACTATACCTGTTATCACACCAAAAACAGACCGAAACCCGTGAAGCACGTAATATGAAGGAAACGAGTGTAACAAGGCAATAAACGACCAAAACGGGCCTAAATACATCCAAAATCACCCATTTATATGCCTTAAATCGCGCCCTAATGTGCGCTTGTCAATAATCTTCATAAAACATTCATAGAAATCACACCCATATTTGATATGCTTGATTTCTTTCATGCAATTATGAAGGTTGTCGTTCACTTATTGCAAAGGTTTAGTTAAAATTACTTTGCAAACCTTAGCATCTTCATTATCCACCATTTCCATAATAAGATGATAAAATTTTGAGAGTTTTAATGGATTACATGTGATTCAGGATTTATTGTCCAAGCAATGGCTCCCACTCATTTTCATGATTTGAGACCTTCTACTTGACAACCTACAATCATTAATGTTCAACAACAAACCTTTCCATTTAACATCAATCTTATTATTGCCTTTAAGACAACAATATTCTCAACATATATTTTAGTAGACTCCCCGATGATGCCTTGCTTGGGTTTCACTCCATGCGACTCACAACGATTTGGGATACCCTAATCACTTGTGAGCATGGAAACTTTCCTTAAATTCCCGCACATTATACATGGATGCACATCCATGTTACCATTCTCAAGCCACGACACTTCTTGCCTCGTACTTATAAATGGCTTCCTTGCTAAGGATCTAATCCTTGTTAAGGTTTGTGCTTGCAACATCAAAACTCAAATTATATTTGTTTCCATGCGTCAAGAACTCATCCAACTACTTATCTAAGTTCTTTGGATGTTCTTGACTATAATCTAATGATCTAATACTTAGATTAATGTCGATTGGTATTATATACGTACTTCACATGCTCTAAGCATTTAAGTCATCTGACGATTCCATATCATAGCTTTACATGATGGATTTAATTCTAGAATTATTCTCAATTTTATTCCATCCATGTAACATTTAGCTCATACAGTTACATTGAGTCTTGCCATATTGTTCGCTATATGATGTGGTTGAAAGTCTCCTACTAGAGTCTTTCTCGTTTGACTTAGTACTTAGCCTAGCTTATACATAGGTCAAACATTTACTTAGCTTCATACATATGGGTCGAAAGCCTTTCAAAGTCCTTCATGTTTAACATGGTAATTTCTTTTACTCATTTAAACATTTAATTAAGTCTATACCATATAACTTAATTCCCAACATGTACTAAGTATCGTCTTTAGCTCGGTCCATTGTCGAAAATACTTTCAAATCTAAACATTTAGCATTTGATGGTTGCTTCACAACAGAGTTCGTAAACTTCTTATTGGACCATTACTTTTGCTCCCACTAAACTTCTTATTCATCAGAATTTCTATGTTTCTCCATAAGTCAATCCTCTTATTAACTTTATGAGAAAACACGTTCCAATTCCTTCATGCAATGCTTCCTTTAATCCCATGACGGATTCCATGTGCTTGCTTTCAAATCTAGCATTATTTAGATTTTCAAAACCCTTAGACTATTCCATAGTCACTTCCAAAATCCTATTTTGGGTAGGCAGTTTTTGTATCTATTTTGCCATATTTCATATGTGCAATTTTGCTAGATCAATCACGAAAAGACTTGAGAATTCCGATTGGTGAATGGGATTTTATTAAAATCAACTCCTTGAAATTAATTATATCCTTTACAACCAATCTAGCTATGTATGCATATACATTTCCACATTTGTTAGTTTTCTCCTTGAAAACTTATTTGCAATCAATGGGTCTTTCACCTTTCATGAAAATTAATCAAGTTTCAAACATGATTTTCAAACATGGAGTCTATTTCGGATTTTCATGGCTTTTAACCATTATTTGGAATTTGGATTTGTCGTAGCTATCTTACAAGACATTATTCCTTTACTATCTAATAGTAAATAGTATGCTTGTAAGTCTTAGGTTTGTTTCTAACTTAATAGAAAATTTATAGGATTCAATCCAAGCCTTTGGTGAATTCTATACCTATACGGGGCATCAAACACTGAGTTTTAAGGCGCTTTCAAAGCCCTTTTATTATGTTGATCTTACTCTAACATCTTTAATGTTTTGTGAGTAATGAATTCTCTTTTAAGGCACTTGTAAAGTCCTTTTGAGTATTCTTGATCAGGCATTATCACGAAGTCCTTTAAGGTCTTCCGAGATTCTCAGTTCTAGTTTGTTGCTAAGATCGATGGTCATCGAGTTCATTTTCCTCCCACTTGTCGTTTTGGAAACGTGTTACTTTCCAGAAAGACACTACTTAGAGCAACAAACAATTTTTGTTCTCAATTAGGATGTGGAGGTAATACCCGTAGTCTCACTTGAATGCTTACAAAGAGACATGTATATTGTCTTTGGGTAAAAGTTCGTTGTGAAACAAACAGTTAGCTCCTACTTGAGCTATCTTAGTCTTTATTGAGCCATTCAGCTCCCACTGAGTCACCTAGCTCCCACTGAGCCACTTTGCTCCCACTGAGCTAGTGTACTCCCACTGAGACTAAGAGCCTTAGACATATACTTGAAAAGACTTTTAGAAGTTATTTCTATCCATAACTGAATATGGCGTCCTTTCTTAGCTTCGACACATTATTTAGTGTAACATTAGTCATTTGTGCAAATCTTTAAGAACTTTATAGGAAGGGTTGTGAACCATCATCGTTCGAGTCATTTTCAAATGACACCGAGGTCTCCGTGAAGACACACCATGTTCTTTGTGGAGTTATTTATAAAAATTTCCATTCATAACTTTGAGATAGTCACGCTTGGCTCAAGCAAACATCGCTCGATCTATCTAGACATTTTGATATCTTGCCAAGTCGATTCTATACTTCACCGAACTCTTGAGCTACTCAAGTCAAGTTTGTTCACATTTGATGAATATAGCCATATCCTTTCAAATTCTTTGTGAAACGTTGAAGTAATTGAATCCTCTTTAGCCTTCGGAGTCAATTATCTATACCAAGAACAATAGCTCTCTGCTTTGTCGGTTTCAACAAGTAAGACTTTCTTATCTTAGAACGATTCCAATTCAAGCAACTATCAAGAGCCTATTTAATAGAGCCTTGAGTACGTTCTTGTCGATGTGACATTTATAAAGATGTTTGGAACGCAAATCAAGCCTATGACTTGAACTTAGTGAGTTTATCATGTTAAAGAAATGTTTGTTTATAATCAAGCATTCTTAACTCAACGCTTGGATAACCATCCCATTCAAATAAATCTCGCAACTATTGCTCATTACTTTGAATGTGAGTCTTTCCGTGTGTAAACGGATCAGTTGCTGATTTTGGAACATAATAACCATTACTTGTTCCAGCCTTTGGCTTAAAAGGTCTTTAAACAAAACATACGACCTTACAACTGATGTAGTTCTTCTTGCTTCATTCTAAGCTTGTAAGACGATAACTTAGCTTAACTTCAATAGTTTGAGGTCACTATCATAGTGGAACACTCAAGCAGTATCCGATACTTGTGAAGGTAACAAATTTCTAAGTAAATAGGATGAACTCATGAGTTGAAATGAAATCTAATTCCTTTTCTTCGTTCCTTCTTTCCTATATTTCTTATCATACAACATCTCATAATCTTACTTTAAGAATAATTTCTTTAAGTACCTTGACTCTTATACTTTGTTAGGCATAATCAAGCACCTAGTGTGCCGTTAAACAAAGTTTCATCTTTTCCATTAATTCTTACTCGAATTACTACATCAATGAGTCCTACTCAATTGTGATGCAAAAAGATACGTTGGTTGTCAAACATTGACAATCTTGAGTTTGCAACTCAATACCTCATGTTTTATCAAAACTACCTAGTATTTTGAATACATGATGTCCAACCGTCCTTTCGGACTTAATTATAAAAGTCATTCATGAGAATTGTATTTTAGAAATGCTTTTCCTTTCTTTGAGAACTATTCTCAAGGATTTCCTTTACCAATCATGGAAACAATATTATTTGATTTAAAATACTATAAATATAAGTGCTAAGTATAACCATTTATCAAGAACATAATAAGTTTGAAATTTAATAGCATTCATGCAAACTTCAATCTTATTAAACGTCTTATTTACGCATAATAATTGTCCCTATTTGGAGAAAATAAGGCGATTCCAAGATTCGAAGAAACAAAGAGTGGTTAAGCATGCTTTGGCTTGTCTTAAACACTCAATCTTCTAGGGTAAGCATTGCCTTGCTAATGGCTCTAAGCCACTCTTGGTTAGACAATCGTCGCATTTAATGCATCTTTGACGATGTATCTCTTTTTCCACGGTATGTGAGGACTCCTCACTCATACCGATGAGTTAAACCAAAACCAACGTGCACACCCGGTGTGCCTTATGCCCCTTGGAGAAGTGATGGCACCTCGCTTTGGCGTAGCCTACCATCACTCTCGTTCGGTTAGTAAGTGTTGTTTTGGAAAGGCAAGTTTGACTCAATATTATTAGGGACCTAGGATTTCTATGTTGGTTGATTTAAGTGAACTTAACTAATCATCGCAACATCAAGAAAACCTAAACATGCATCTAACGAATAATTCACACACATATATATAAGCATAAAATATAAAGCGAAATTATAGATTCATATTGGCAACTAGCATGACCCCTTGAATTCTTCAAATCTTCAAAAGGTCTTCATTTGCAATTCAAGGCTTTGTCTTCCAAGATACGCCGTCTTCAAGACTTAACCAAACTATGCAAAAACTAGTGTCTACAACTAGGAATAGTCTAAATATTAAAGTACAAAAATACTTAACGGTGCGTAGACCGTATTTAGATTTACAAAAATACATAACGGCACATAGTCCGTATTTTCTATCTTAGTCGGGTCCCACTAGTTGCCATTTCATAAAACCTGTGAGAGAGAATATATATATATATTCCATTCATCCATTCACTATTTGTGAATGGCCCATGCAATTTACAAATTAAAACAAAGTAAAATGCATTTAAACAACGCGCGCACTAGTAACTAATCTAGGTGGTTAATCCGATTAACACGCCTAATTAAAACTAGTCAAAATTGTTTAACCGATTATATAATTTACGTCATTAATAATTGAAGCTCCCACTAAATTCCGCATTTCCTTAATTAATTTAATTAATTAAGTCGGTAGCACCCAAACTTGTCAAAATGAAATTTTGCCAATGCCGCTCAAAACCGAGGCCTAGCCTCCCAAAATTTTAATTAAAATAAACAAAATTAATTAAAATAAATAAAACGGCAAAATAAGCAACATCAAGCCTACTACGGCCAGCCACCTCACCGCACCAAGCATACACACACACCAAGACCACGAACACACTGCCCACGGCACACGGCCGCGAGCTGCTGCCACGGGAAAGCCGCGCGTGGCTGTTGCAGCCCGCACCTGCTGCCGCGCGTGTGGCCGCAAGTAAGGCGGCTCTGCCACCTTGGCAACCACATATGGGCTGCTATGCAGCCCGACTCGCCAAGGTGATGCATTGCCTCGTTTTGCGTGCCACGACCTCGGGATTTGATCCCTTTTCGCGAGACAACAATAATTAATTCTAAATTAATTTTAGAACTAATTTAGAGAGAAAAATAAAATTTTAAACAAGTCTAACTTAATAAAATTTTCAAAGTGCAAATAACCAAAACAATTCCAAGAATCATTCTTAATTAAATTGGTTTAGTTTGGTGCAACATAAAATTGAGGCAATTTCTCACTTTCAATTTAATCAATTTAAATTAAACTTGAGAATTTGACAAAGTAAAGGGAAGTTGGAAAAATATGAACTTTAATGTTCATAATGAAAATTCCAACATCTAAATTTTGTGAATCCTTGAAAATTATATCTTCCAACATGAAGATAACCAAATTTCTATCACAAAAATCGAAACTTTATGTTTCCAATCAACTCAAAATGATTAAAACATCAAAGTTTAACACAAAATAACATGGAATTTAGTGGTTTTTAAAGTTTCAATCACTTATCACAAGTAAAGATTGAATCTTTAACACTTAGGAAGCCTCAAAAATAAAACTTTCACACTAAAAGGCAATTAGTTTGCAATTATGTGAAAATAAATCAACCTTTAAGCATCAAATACTACCAAGTAAGTGTGCTTTAAGGGGACATAAAAATGCAGAAAATAATGCAAATAATCAACCATATAATCAACTATTTATGCCATTAATTTCAAGGTTACAAAAGACTTAAAAATTTTCGTCAAAAACGAAAAACCCCTCGAAAAAGGCATTTCTGGTCAGAATTTGGCTAAAATCACAGTCACCTTGGGGGAAAAACCTTTCCAGAACACGTTTTCCACCCAAAATTCACTAGTCTTGGGCGAAAATCTGGGTTCTAGGCCAAAATCGACATTAAAACGGGATTAAAATAAATAAAACCGAGCTACTAATCTAATTAGTAACTTAAACCAGAAAATTAAGCCAAAATAAACCTTGAAAAACATGATTATAAAAATAAACGAGCAGGGCTCCGATACCGCTGTTGGGGTTTGGTGAGTCCGACTCACCGCGGAAACAAACCCCTACCCGAGGAACCACTCGTAATAATTAAAATCATAAATCATAAATAAATAATCACAAAGAAAAAGATAACAAATCTTACCCTCGAAGCGAGCTTCGCCCAAAAACCGGGGCTCTTACTTGAAAGCTACGAGCACGTCAAGCGTCGCGCCTCCGACGGTATCCACCCACAAAAAGGCGAACACAACTTTAAGGTCTACTACCTGGGGGTTAGCGAGGTCCGACCAAAACCCGAGTGTTATATGAGTTTAAGAGTTTTCCAAAATTATGGAATGCTCTTTTTAACTCCCACTCAAGCAAAGAATTATCAAGCCATGCCATGACTATTTATAAGGAAGTATGCCTTGTGAATTTCACTCATCTTTCAATGTGGGACTTTTCACAAAAAGATCCCACATGGAAAGATTGGTGAATTCAACCCTTAGTTAAATAAACAAAGGAACAAGTAACAAGTGTCACATGGTTAGGTGTGGACCACTTTCTCACTAAGTCCCCAAGGCATTTCACATGCATAGTGAACTAACCATGTGTCACCCAACCTTGAGCCCCAAGTTAGGTTCGGTTGGCCCATTTTATTTTGGCCCGTGTCCATGACCCATCAACCCGGGTCCGCGGCCATTGCCACATGTGTCGCCACCGTGGCGCGCCGCCACCATGGCGCTGCCACTTGGTGGCTGCCACTAGGTGGCTGCCAATGTGGCGGCTGCCAACGTGGCACGCTGCCACTTGGTGGATGCCAATGTGACGGCCACGTGTGCTGCCACATGGCGTTTTTCCATGTGTGCTGCCACGTGGCATGCTCTTATTGGGCATGCATTCCTAGCCTTTTGCGTGGCTAGGATTTTACTTGTTACTTGATGCATTTTCCCGTCTCGCCAAATCCTAAATTTTGGCTCGACATTTGAGATTCTCAGACGCTCGGTTTCGACGCTCCAAGCTCGAATTTCAGACGTCTAAATGTTTAACACTCGGGCGACGAATTAATTTCTTCCGAATTAATTCGTCGAGTTGGTTCGTATATTTTGCTTGGGTGTGACCCGAAGGGTTCAGTCAAGATTAAGCTGTAATATTAATTATATTAATATTACTGATCGGAAGCGGCCTCCACCCAGGCATTCCGGTCACTTGACCTTTCTAAATATATTAGCTTTCTAATAATTCTGAACCCGCTATCAGAATAATACACTTGTTCGAAGGACACCATTCCTTTCACAACTCCATAAGGTCATGAATCAAATGAGGGTCCGGGGATGAAGGTACAAATGCAACCTAAAAGAGATTGAACCTACCCTAATAATAGGCCTCTACTTTATTCTGATCGTATTCATGTGCGCTTTCTGACTAACATGCAATCAATAGGATTAACCCTAAAGTTGTTTAATCTATGTTGGTTGAATTTAATGCACAAATATACTATTATTGGCGATCACTTGAATTTATAATCACATTAACCCTAAACAAGATTATTAATTATCTTATTAAGCGTGATTACAAGTACAAATTTCCTTTAAACAGGCAATGAAGGTGATCAAGCAATAAAGAATAAATAATGTAACATAATAAATAATAATCATCATCATCATAATAATAATCATCAATAAAAATAATCATAATAATATTCATAATCATCATAACTTATAACAATTATAATCATAATCATGTTCATGTTAATATTAAAGCATAATAAAAATAGCAAGATCCTAGGCATGATACTAACAAGATTAATAACAAACCCTAGCATGTCACTAAGTAATAAAAATCAAACCTTTAGCCCTAACATGATACTAACAATCATAAATATTAGGAAGAATATAGGAAGCATCGTAACAATCATATTTAATATTAAAAATACCCTAGACATGATATTAGGAATTTATAATAACAATATAAAATGATTTCTACATCATAAATCAATTAAAACCATTAAAGTACTTACTTTGATGCCTCGTACCTCTTTCTAATAACAAAATACACACGTTAGTAACTTCAAGGAAAATAATAAACAAAGCAATTAAATTGAATAATTGAAATAGAGATTTGGGACCAAACCCTCAGAAATTAAAACCTTTCACGTCTAGGGCGAAGGCAACATCGAATATGGCTAGGTGTTTCTGGATCTTGTGAATGCGGAATTTTGTATAAAAAAGCAAGAAAGAATTGAATGCTAAAGAATATTTGAGAATGAGAGAATTGGTGAATGTAGATGTAGATGATGAATTCGTGCATGAAAACGGAGTTTTTGATACGATATTTATAGAGACAATCAGCCAAAAAAGATAATTTAACAAAACAGAGTCTGAAGATCGCAAAACTGGATTGGCGCCAACCCTGGCTAGCTGGCGGCAGACACTAGTGGCTAGCGTTAGGCGCCAATGGCTAGCGCCTGGCGCCAAGCCTGGTTCCAGGCGAAGGCCTGGGGTTGGACGCCAAACTGGATTTCAACGCGTTTTCGAAAATCTGATAAATTTCCCGTACTGGAAGATAAAATAATATAATTTCTTCGAAAATGCTATTTGATCTTGATTAAAACTCTGAAAAGTCAACAAAGTCAACTTATCAATGCTAATTGAATTAGGAATGAAAAGAACCTTCTAGAAGATTCTAGAAGCCCAAAACCATTCCTTATTGCATTAGGAATGATAAATCATATTAGGCCCTCCCCTAGATCATTGGGCCGTACATAAAGCTCAAACCGGGCCCAGTTTAGTAAATTGGTCATAACTTCCTCAATATGCATCGGAATTGGGCTTATAATATATCGTTGGAAAGGTCTTTGCAAGCCCCATCCAACTAAACCATTATTGGACCCATATCATGGACCAACCAAACTGGATTGGCTGTTTTCTTAAAATAAATTTTTCCAAAACAGGGAGAAGAGAAAAGAAATAAAACTTTCCGCAACACTAGACCTTTCCACACTTTCGTTTCATTCGATTATGATTCGACGTGAAAGGTACTCATCACCGAATTTGGTTTTGGGGAGACACAAATGGGTGTCTACAATAATGCTTTTCTCCACGGTGATCTTAATGAGGAGGTATACATGAGACCACCTCCCGACTTTCATGGTTTGCAAAATGGCTTGGTATGTCGCTTAAAGAATACTTTATATGGTCTTCGACAAGCGCCCGTTGTTGGTTTGCAAAATTGGCCACATCTCTAAAAAGGTACGGTTTGTTGTAGTCGTACTCAGACTACTCTCTATTTACTTTGAATAATGGGGCTATTCATCTAAGTGTTTTGGTGTATGTTGATGATTTGATAATCCCTGGTAATGACTCTTCTGCAATTTTAACATTCAAATCATATTTGAGTGACTGCTTTCATATGAAAGATTTGGGTTTGTTGAAGTACTTTCTTGGTATTAAGGTTGCCCATATTCTGGAGGGCATATTTTTGTGTCAGTGGAAATATACACTTTATATTATTGCATAGTCTGGTTTGCTAGGGGCATGTCCGGCAAGCACTCCTATTGAGCAGAATCATAATCTGGCTAAATCAGAGTCCCCTCTTGTTTTCGATCCTTAAATGTATCGTCGTCTTGTAGGTCGTTTGATCTATTTGTCTTTCACTAGACCTGATTTGGCTTATGCGATTCAAATCTTATCCCAACTTATGCATCAACTGCGACAAGATCATTAGGAGGCCGCCCTTCGTACAATGCATTACTTGAAATGTGTCTGGGTCAAGGAGTCCTATTTAGTTCATATTGTGATTTACATTTGACAGGTTGGTGTTAGGGATGTCAATGGGGCGGGTCGAGGCGGATGTTGGCCTTCCCATCCCCATCCCCACCTAATATTTTCATCCCCATCCCCATTCCCGCGGCGGGTCCAATTTTCATCCCCATCCCCGCCCCACCGGGTACAACTCCAAAACCATCCCCGCCCCACCCCCCACTTGGATATCCCCCCACCTAATCCCCACCAAAGACCCGCCTAATCCCCACCCAAGATCCACCCAACATCCGTATATCAAATACACAATCTTACATAATTAATACGAATTATAAAACAAAACATTCTATACACATTTTTGTGTTATAATATAAATGTCGTACAACGTATTACAATTAATATTGTATTTCATGTAATTATTTTATAAATAGAATAAAAGTATGTAATTTTGCTTTAAAAGATATATAGATGTGGGTATGAGGTGGGGATGGGGCGGGTACGAAGTGGGGCAGGTGGGGCGGGGCGGGGATGGGGCGGGTACAACTTAAAATCCACACCCGCCCCATCACCCATGGCGGGTATGATTTTTATCCCCATTCTCGCCCCACCACTCGCCAAACCGAGAACTATCCCCGCCCCATTGGGGCGGGTCTCCTACTTGACCCGCCCCACTGACATCCCTAGTTGGTGTGACTCGGATTGGGCTAGTTGTACTTTGATGAGACGATCGATTTTTGGTTGGTGAGGTTTTCTTGGTGGTTACCCTATTTCTTGGAAGACTAAGAAGCAACAGATTGTTTCTAAGTCTTCTACAGAGGCAAAGTATTGTTTGATGTCTAATGTCACTGATGAACTAAAATGGTTGAAGGCACTACTCGACAGTTTGGGAGTCTGCATCCATGGGTGACGAGGGGCGGAACTAGGTCGTTGAAACTAATCCTCCCTCGGTCAAACAAAATTTATAAACACTTAACAAACCTATATACAAGTATAGAGGCAAGTCAAGGATCGAACCCAAAGGAACGATAATGTTCAAGCGCTCTCAATTATGTGCCTAAGCTAGGTCGAAGACAAAGATAAAGAGAGAACACTAACAACTAACAAACAAATAAACCAAACAAATAAAGCACTAGGAACGGGATAAAAAAGTAATCATGGCAATTGTAGCAACTTGGGAACAATATACAAATCAATGGTTGTGAAGACTAAAGGCAAGCTCAATCAAAAGAGTCAACAAGCTATCTCCTAGAGGTCAAACTAGCATCAACTACGAGAGACTCTAACTAGGAGCATCACTAATCAAGCTCAATCGACAATTGCAATTCCTAAATCAATGGTCCGTATCATTAGAAACTACAATGCAATCTAGCATAATTCTCAAGGCCTAATCGAATTACACACATGCAAACTTCCATTAATCACTTTAATCTCAACAATTAATCAACACAATCCCCAAATTAAGCACAATCAATCAATCATACAAGTTTCACCCAATTCCTAGCAAACAACTACTCTAACATCATCATCCTAACCACGCCCTTACTTTTCCTCCAACAGTTCCAAAAACCGGTTACCTGCTGAAAGGGTAATTTTTTTTGCTTTTAAAATGCCACATGTCAGCACACAATTAGTCTAATATTAATAAAAAACAAAAATAATCTCAGCAGTCTCCACCGTGAAATCAACCCACAGCCACCATCAAATCAACTGATAACCCACCAGATACCAGTCGGCCACCTTCCTAACACCCTAAAAATGGCCAGTCGACCTTCCCAACCCCCAGACACACACAGTCGACCCATCCCCACCCCTTCGCCGGAAGCCCGAAAAAACAAAACAAAGAAAAAAAATACACCCCACAATCCCTTCGCCGAAAACTCAAAACAAAGAAAAAAAAACCCTTTAGCACCGCTCCTCCCACACACTTGAAATTGCCTAGAGGGCCGATTTTGGGGGTTGGGGAAGAGAGGAAGTTCGTTCTCAATGGTAAGGGAGGTTGTTTTTACGGAGGTTGGGTGGTTTGGTGGTGGGAGTTGGCCGGCTAGACTGGTTTTTTGGGCTTGGGAGGGGCTGGTCGGCCGGCCATTTTCCGCCGGGGTTTGGGGTTGGCCTTGACGTTTGCGGTGGCATAAGGGGTGGGGGTGGTGGTTGTTAAGGTTTTCAGTTTTATTTATTTATCGATTTTTTCATTTTAGACCAATCACTTGTTGACACATGTATTGGTTACTTGTTACAACAAGTCATTAACTTGGTGTTGACCGGTTGGGACCATTGGAGGCAAAGTGGGGGCATAGTTAGGATTATTAAAAATAAACTATAGTTGGGATTATTAAATCGTATTTTTCCTATTTTATATCTCACAAATAATAGCCCAAAGTTGCAAATAATAAAAATCGGAGTTAGTATTAAAAATTTATCTAAGAATTTTAAGTTTTAATAAAAATCAAACCATAGAAGTAAATCGGCAATAGTTGGGATTATTAAAGTGTATTTTTCCTATTTTATATCTCACAAATAATAGCCCAAAGTTGCAAATAATAAAAATCGGATTTAGTATTAAAAATTTATCTAAGAATTTTAATAATAAAATATGTGCAAGAAAATTACTTTATGTTGTTATTGTTTCCCTTTTTATTAATAAAATTAAAAAAATATTGTACAAATAACCAAAAATTAGAGTTTATGTGAGTTTTATTTCACTGTAAATATTTATCCATTAGTTATCAACTCCACCTGTTTCATCCGCGGATGATGGACGGGTAGATATAAATGATGGATGAAGCGGGTGATAGATGGATGTGGATGGAGAGATTAAATTAATGAATGGATGCGGGTGAAGCTCCATCTAATCCGAACATGATTCATTGTCATCTCTACTTGTGAATTTCAGATTAATTAATAATCTTTCCGTTAGAAATATAAACATTTGCTATCATGTATTTCCCCGCATACATTGGGAAAATTATTTATTTTACTTTATTTTTATTTTTTTTCAACATTAGAAGTAAACCTGAGCACGGGCCGGGTTGGCCCGCGTGCCGCCCGGCACGGCCCGCCGTTCGGAGCAGCCCGGCACGGCCCGAAGGCAAGTACGGCACGGCACGAAGTTCGACTTCCGTGCCACGGGCCGTGCCACGGACACGGTGGAGAATTCCCAGGCACGGCCCGGCACGAGCACGGGCAAGGCCCGCCGTGCTGGCCCGCAGGCACGGCTAGTTAAACGGCTATAAACGGCTAGTTTTTTGCCAAAAATTCTATAAATACTCACCTCCATTTCATTCCCAAATCACAAAATCACAATCTCTTCTTCTTATCTCTTATATTCTCTAAATCTCTAATAATCCTTATGTTCTTAAATTCTCTAATTATTCTCTTAAATTCTCTAATTATTTTCCTAATATCGGAAAAAATTAAAAAGTTCATAATCGTAATTAGTGGAGCGTTGAAGCACGGTTGTAAGATCTAAACTAATCTTAAATTTATTATTGTTTTATTGTTATTATTAGAATAATCTTGTTTAATTATTATTGTTGTTAATTGTTATTGTTGTTGTTATAATTGTTGTTATTAATTATTATTATTGTTACAATTGTTGTTATTATTTATTTTTGTTGTTATTGTTATTGTTATAGTTGTTGTTATTAATTATTATTATTGATATTTTTATTGTTAAAATTGTTGTTATTAATTATTATTATTATAGTTAACCACTTTTTATTAAAAAATTAATTGTTAATTATGGCATCGAACAACCCATCATCTAGGTCTAGGGGGAAAGGCCGACTTATCCGTAGTAGTAGTTCTAGGGAACCACCAAATACAACGAGCCCCCAAATTACGAGTCAAACCAATGACCCCATTTACTTCCCCCCGGGCTATGAGCCATATAATACGTCGGGATTTCCAGCACCACCACTAAACCAATTTCCACTACCACCATACCAATTTCCACCTAATTATATCGGTAATCAACAAAACTATTGTTCTAGCCAAGGTAGCCAAGAAAGTACCCGAATTCCCTCCGGTTCTACCCCTTCTACTGCCACTCCCACTAGTCCCCCTACTAACCAATACACACATCATGAATGGTTAACCGAAACTGAGATGCTACTTTTGAAAAACCGAAGGAGTGAGGTATGGCGTTATTTTGTCCTAAGTAAAGATGGTGAACAATGGGAAAAATGTAAAACATGTAATAGTGTATTCACGGCAGTTACCAAAAACGGAACGGGACACTTATCTAGACACATGAAAGCTTGTGCAAAACCAGCTAGTGATCCAACCCAGCCCAAAATTTCCCAATTCCATCCATACGGCTTTACATACAACTATGAGAGGGATAGGGATGAACTAGGAAAAATGATAGTACACGCCGAACAACCTTTTCTTTTCTCGGAAAGTGACGCATTCAACACCTACATTAAAAAAGCACTACAACCCCAACATAAAAGAATCTCTAGGAAAACCGTTCGTTCCGCAGCAATGAAAAATTTCCTAGAGTACAAAGTCCGGTTACAAGCCGAATTGAGTAACCTTAACTGTAGAGTATCTTTAACAGCCGATTCTTGGGATAGTGGTTATAAATATCACTATTTATGTGTGACTTGCCATTGGGTAGATGATCAATGGATGTTACAAAAAAGAATAATACATTTCAAAATGCTGGAATACCCACACACCGGCATTAACATTGCTCACCATTTAATGCAAGCAATAGACGAATACAACCTTCGAGATAAAATGATGTCTATGACTTTTGATAATGCAACCTCTATGACATACACAGCTAATCTTATCAAACAAAACTTAACCGATGTACTATTAGACGGTGAAGCTCTTCATACTAGATGTGTTTGCCATGTACTTAACTTATGTGTACAGGATGGAGTTCGGGCAATTGGCCCATACTACAGCAAAATCAGAGATGCTATTATGTCTATTAATAGCTCTAACATGAGATACCAAGAATGGAAGAGTTTTCTAAAACAACAAAAGATAAGGGTAATAAAAATTAGAACCGATTGCCCAACTAGGTGGAATTCCACCTATGACATGTTAACAAAGGCAATTGAGTACAAGGGCCCGTTAACATTATTTTACAACCAAAAATTTCCACAAAATGCTTTGTATGATGATGATTGGAATAACTGTGAAAGATATATGCAATTTTTACAGTTATTATATAACATGACGTATTGTTTTTCTACTGTTTACAATCCTTGTGCTCAAAACTTTCTTTCTAATGCATGCTTACTCGCCCAACTTTTCGCTGATCATCGCGATCAAAGTGATTATGATCAGTATCTTCCAGCAATGGAAAAAAAGTGGCGTAAATATTATAGTCAGATTCCTTTGATTTATATTTTTGCTTCCATATTAGATCCTAGGCAAAAGTATGAAAACACATTTATGTTAGTTGACATTTACTTTCAATGCATGTTTCTTGACGATGATGTAGAAAACTATAAGACTAATGTGAAGGATCAGTTTTTTGCTTTATATAGAGTCTATGAAGCCAAATATGGCACCGTTCCTCGCTCAGGGCCTTCCCAACCATCTAAAAATGTAAGTAAGAAGGCCAAACATTTATTTTCACAAGCTACTAACTTGATTTCAAGGTTTTCAGGTGATTCATCAATCAGGAGAACGCAAAGCGACGTCTCGGAGTTGCAGATGTACCTGAGTTACGACTTCACCAAAGGCATGGACGACGATGAGATAAACAGCCTCGACCTCCTTGCATGGTGGAAACAACAAAGCTCGAAGCATCCAACTTTGGCGGCAATGGCACGAGACATTCTTGCTATCCAAGTTTCCTCCGTCGCCTCCGAACGAGCTTTCAGCGCATCCGGAAGGGTTTTAGACGATAGAAGAACAAGTCTAAAACCCGAAACACTAGAAATGTGCGTGTGTTTCAAAGATTGGTTGGATGCGGAAAATCGCTCACAAGACCGTTCTTACGACCACAACGACAACGAAGAAGGAACCTCCGCTTCCGGTTCGGGTTCGGCTAGTTCCCAATCTATGCAACTAGCCGATGACCTTGAAGGCGAAGGCGAAGACGAAGACGAAGACGAAGACGAAGACGAAGACGAAGACGAAGACGAAGACGAGCAAGAAGAAGGAGAAGAAGAATAGACAATTATTGTATATTGTACGATTTTAAAAATATCAATTTTATCATTTTCCAATTTTTGTTTAATACCATCATTGTATGATTTTTATCATTGTTATCATTGTACAATTTTCTCAACTCAAGTAATAATAATATAAAGTACGCATTATTCACATCCAAAGTCCAATTTGCCTTTTTTCCCCGTTTTGTTACAATTTGTAAATTCATATTAAAAAAAAATAAAATTATACCAATTACTAATAAATCATAAACATTAAATTTTAAAGTAATAGCATAAAGTAAATATATAAATATAAATATTGAATATACAAATTATAAAACATAAATATTCAACTTATAATTATAAAATTCATAACTTAATAACTTATAACTTATAAGTTATAAACTTATAAGTTACCTTATAAAACTTATAATTATAATTTTATAACTTATATACATTATAAACTTATTAATTAATAATGTTGTCATTAAAAAAAAAAAAAAAAAAAAATGAAAACTGCACCAGCCCGCAGCCCGGCACGTGGCCGGCACGGCACGAGCCCGCCAGGCACGAGGGCCGTGCCGTGCCGTGGGCTGGCCTGTGAAAATGGCCGGCACGGCACGGCACGAAATCCTGGGCCCGCCGGCACGACCGGCACGGCACGAACCAGCCCGCGGCCCGCCAGGCACGGCCCGCGGCGGCCCGGCACGGCACGGTGCCCAGGATTAATTAGAAGATATTGCACAATTTTAGGAGAAATAATATAGGATGGTGACCAAAAAATGAGTTTTATAATAAAAAGTATATATTGCTAGTGGGGATATATTTAATTGTTAATAGGAGAGGGAGACAATAAAAAAGTACTCTGTAGTGTAAGTGGGTAGAAGAGAGAAATATTAAATAGTAGTGGGTGCTTAGCAATTATTATGAAATGAATATAAACAGAAAACATTGTGATTATTACAAAACGGAGGGAGTATTGGACATGTATCAAAGTATTGAATTTTATGTGTTGTGTGAGTAATGCACTTATGGTGAAACGGATTCATCCAATGCTGTGTGTTATAAAATATTTTGAAGAAAAACTTGTAAAATTTATAAATTTTTTGGATCTCTAAAATAGATTTATATGATACATATATGTAAGAAAAACTTTTAAGACCCAAAAAAAAAAAAAAAAAAAAAAAAAAAAAAAAAAAAAAAAACCTTCTAAGACTTCAATGTTGTATATGTATCAATCTATATATCTTGCTTTGAAATAGGGTTTTCATGACAAATATTCAAGAAATTAAAACACTCAAACAAATTAAGGAAAACTATCCTCCTTATAAATAAGAATATTTGAAAAAGGTGAAATGCTATTATAGGATTTTCCATCAAGCGCAACTTGCATTTTAGTGAGTGGCAACAAAGAAATCTCATCTCATAGACACCTTTTCCTTCAACGAAGCTCCCATTCTAAGATCCCATAACCATTCTCCTCATAATTAATTACTTACGTACACCTCGCTCCCCCCAACCCCCCTCCCTAACAACTTCTTCATGCAAACTCAACGATTATGGTTCGATTCGCAATAACTCAGTAGCAAAATGAATCATCATCCTATCATTGATAGCTAGCAACTGGCTCATCAAGGCTTATACATTTAACCTCAGTGCACAAAAGTATTCATAGCAGAAGTTACAATTCTGTATAAAGGAATCCAACTAGCTTTTCAATGTGGCATTTAGAATATTCAAATTGAAATAATGATTTTTTTGTCATCAACTCAAGAAAAGATGTTTGGACAGTGTCTTAGTAAATTGAGCATATTATCAAAGTACTCGTTCTTACCTCACAAGTTTCTTAAATGGAGTATTCGGCCAAGACATCTATCGAGACAAATTACGCAGCAGATCGACTTGTTCGCTAGGCCGTCCTTTAGTATCCGACAATATGGATTTTGGTGTTTGTAATAGTTCGAGCTTATCTATTATTCTTTCTTGTGATACATTAGAAATGCCCCTCGTAAGGCATATTATTGGTAGTTTTAGATAATTTATCTGAAGCTGGTAAGCTAATTGAATTATTATGAAACCTAGTGATCTAGTCAACTTAAATTAACCATTAGTTTAAACTTGTATCAAAATCAATTTTTGTTTAAGGATGAAGACCGCAAATCCTCCCTCTCGCTCAACCATAGATCACCAAATGAAGCTTTACTAATACAATTATGTTTGCTTAATCTGTGTGCTGGATTAGTGGATTTAATTTTGATATTGCCTTTTTTCCTTCTCAAATTTTAGAGTAGATATTTTGTTGTCGGTTTGCCGCAAAAATCCAAAATAGCATGACTATAGTTTAATTTAGAGTAGTATGCTATCTCATTCTTAAGCTACTTCATATATAATACGGATTAATTAAATTTCTAATTAGCACAAAAGCGAAAAAACCGGATTATTGACTAATAATCTGACAAATGTTGCAACAAGATTTTATACAATAAATTAATTTGGATGCGAAATTACAAATGAACATGCAACCTTTTATACATAATTTTTTGACAAATTAAGGATAAAGAGCTAATAGTATATTAGTATGACCTTCTCATTATTCATAATAGGTAGAATAATATTAATGCAAAGCTTACGATAATAAGACAGAAACAATCTTGATAAAAGATATTCTACCATAATCATAGATGCTAGAGATTTATTCACTAAGGCCCTGTTCTCTTCACCTTAAAAAAATAATATAAGTAAAAATTATTCCAGTTAAGTAAAAATAAGTTCAGTTCAGTAAAATTAATTTCAATTTAGTAAAAATAAGTTCATTTCAATAAAAATAAGTTCAATTCAGTAAAATTCAGTTTTATTAAAGAAGAATTATAATAGAAAATTAGTAAAAATAATTTCAGTTCAGTAAAAATAATTTCAGTTCAGTAAAAATAAGTTCAGTTCAGTAAAAATAATTTCAGTTCAGCAAAATTAAGGTGAATCAAACAGGACCTAACTCTAACATAAATAATCCTAAATATAAGAATATTATTCTCCTAATAATATTAATCTCAAGATTAGAAAATACAAAAATTCTCCAAAAAGACAGGTGTACTTTAATTTATTATAAGACGAGTTAAGATTATCATTAAAATATTTATAATTATCTTTTAAGGTGTTAAAATTACCATAAAAATAGTTAAATTTACATTCAAACCAACTGTTTTATAATATATTAACGTACACTCTAGAAAATATATCATATTAGAGCCCTATAGGCTAGGCCTTTAAGAAGTATTTGTAGAAACATTTAAAAATACTTATTTGTGTAAGGATCACAAATTATCTGTACTACGTATACGAGTATTTGACTTAGATATTTTGAACAATATTATTGGTATAATTAGAAAGATATTATTTGAAGTATATACTAGAAGCCACTATAAATTTAATACGTACCCATCACTTAGCCATTGATATTTTGAGGGTGCATATGTGTAAGGACCTCAGATTATTCGCACTTTTTGACTTTAATTAGATATATACTTGTATATTGGAACAAAGAAAAATTAATTATTAAAATATACTTGTAAGTTGTAGCAAACTATACATCTGTAAGTCCCATCACTTAGCTTAGCCATCGAGTATAATGAAGATGCGCTCATGAATATATATATATATATATATATTTTCGTATTAATTTATCATAATTAATCCATATTCTAAATTATCCAAAGTCATGAACATAATATTACCCATACATATGCATGAGGAAGTTGTATTTAATAAAAGTGATTCATTTATTTACAATTTTACCATTTGATAAACAAATTTTGTTTATCGTACTGATAAACTTGTATTTTCTCTATACGCATGGGGATGGAGCGACAACTATCACAAATGATTTTTTTAGAAAGCAAATGATTTTTTAAAAAAGCAAATAAATTAAAAGCAGTTTTAATTTACTTTGTTAAGCCTAATATTGTGTATAGGCCTATGTTTAAGCCCTAATCTCTACTCTTAGGTTGTATAAATACATTATGCATAACGTAATACAAGATACAAAAAATCATTCACTCTATTCATCTTCTCTAATTTATAACGTTATACAAGATACAAAAAATCATTCACTCTATTCATCTTCTCTAATTTGACATACTTTCTAATTTTCCATGTGATGATTCACTTCAATTCTAGTGTCATACCTATCATGCTTAGAGGTGTCAATTCGAATATATCACTAAATTGAATTAAGTCATATAGTAGGATCGGATCAAATTTGGGTTAGAATCTTATTAATCATTGTCCCCATACAAGTCGGATCTGAATTAGGTCATTTACATATTGCCAGGTTAGTTTCGTCGAGTCAATTTTTAATGCCTTTAATAATTGCTTATTAGTAAACGAATAAAGGGTGCATTAACCCTTTGAAATTTAGGTTACTAATACATAATTCATAAATATTTTTTAAATTATATATTAATTTAGAAATAACTTCGTATAATAAAATCTACACTATATATTAAAAGGCGCTACTAAAAACGTTGATGTGCCACGTAATTCCATTTTTTGTTGCACCATGTCATCGATAGGGAGGATGGAAACCTTAACCTCTTATATGAAAGATAAGAATTTCACCATCTAAGCCAATTATCAAGTATGTTATAAATATGTAAAAAGAATTATTTAAGTGCAAACCACAAGGTTCAATTAAAAAAAATACTAAAAAAATAACTCAATTTTGATCTGACAATGACAATTATATTTTTAAAAAACTCTTTGAAAAATTTATTTATTACACGTCTACAACAGTAGTAGCTCGGGGCAACGCCCGAGCTACTAACTAGTTATGGATTAATTGGTGTAATTAAAAATAATTTAACTTAACCATGTCTACTTTTGGCTCTTCATTCATATACTCATAAGGGTTACTTCTATTTGTAATTTTCCCCTTTGTATTAAGTTTAAAATAGGTTTAATATGAATGATATTACACGCCTTAGTAATCAACCTTAATATAATTAGACAACTAATTTGTAACTCAAATGTTGCACCGGTTGCTACTCTAATTATTCCTTGAGATAAAATGTATTGATATTTACGGTGTTTTTTTTTCTTTATTAATCAAACCTTGTAATTTGCAATTTTACACATCATTTTCATGTTTATAACTTGGTTGATCCCATCAAAAAAAAAAAAAAAAAACTTTGATGATAATTGCCTTAGATGGTTAAATAATAACCATTCTTCTTATATGAGATTGAGTAGGTGACAGTGGCATATTGATTAAGGTTGAGTGCTGATGTGACATGATAAGAGGTTTTTTTTTTTGAAGGATGACATAATAAGAGGTTGAGTAAGTGACGTGTTGTAATAAAAAGAAATCTAGGTGACAAATAGACGTTTTTTTTGAAATGCCTTTTAATAGATTATTCAGATAATTAATGTTATCAACTAAAGTAAAAAACATACGGAGTAACTTGTATCATGTTAACTCTTTTGAATCCCCAAGATTTCAACAATAAAATGACCCTTAGCCAATGCAATTCATGAATTCAACCTTTAATTTGGTCCAGGAGGATATAAGCTGTCTCGTTTCAACAACTAAAGTCATTCACTTTTTTCGGGGAAAAAAAAAAGTCATTCACTTTTATAAACATCTTTTGAGGTGGGATTTTCCAATATTTAACAATCAAGAAAACATTTAGCTGGTGTAAATCAACCTACAACCATGGATGATAGATCATTTAGCTTCAATTCATATAAAACAATGCAAAGTGTTTCGGGGTTTTCTGATGTCCTGCGGGAGAGTTACAATTCCGAGACTGGAACCGGACGCCTGTACCTGCAAAATAACGGAGACTCCTGGTGGTGGGAGCTCCGCCTCCAACGGTCAAGTTAGTACTTGATTAAGGAGTAATTAATGCGGAAATTAAAGTGATTGGGTCTCTCTAGGTGAGAGTGTTTAATGTAGGTAATCTGCTTTGTTAGCGTGATCAGCCTGTTATCTCTGTAATCCCCCCTTAATGAGGATTAAGGAAGGTATTTATAACCTTGGGAAACGTGCCAATCCTAGGTTTAGGTTAACCTAGGGCTGATTGGGCTTCCCTCGGAAGTTGGGCCTGGGTGGCCGGTTTCTCCATTAGGCATGGAGTATGCCACGTGTCATGACATAATAGGTCCAAGGTGGACGAATAAGCGCATGCCACGTGGCAAGCCCTGACAGTTCCAACTGGGGGACACTTGACAGGACCTGATTGGCCCACGTGGCGCATTCCGATTGGTGGGAGCAAAATCCCCTAATCATTTGTCCCTCACAGGTGGCACGTGACTGGTCACGTGTTACCTGTGACAGATGCCACACTGTAACAGGCGACGGCCTGCTACAGGTGTCACTCGGCGAAAGGCCGAGAGATTCTCCCGCCCAAATTTTGAATTCTGGAAGTGACCCTTCGCCTTCCCACTTCGCCTATATATAAGGGAGTGTTGACTTCAGTCATTCACACTTGAGAACTTTGTGAGAGAACATTCGGACCCCTGAACTTGCTCTGACATTTTGGACTCTTTCTGCCTACCGCCTGCTCTGACAAGCCGACTGCAAAGGATTTTCAGAACTTCATCAACCGTCACTCGTTCAGGTAACCGTCGGTTCTCTTACTCTTAATTTTCTCTTTATTTTATTCTTTTTTGAAATGGCACCACGGAAGCACACGACACGACCTAGGTTAGTGATCAGCCGGTCACCGGGGACGGCTGAATCCCGGACCCATCTTTGCCCTTTATACAAAGTCCGACTGTATCTGTGTCTATGCAGAGCATGATGGCCAGAACAAAAAAGACTGCCAGGATCTCAAATTCAGACGGCTCCTCCCACAGGGTGCCGATTAGTGAAACATCTGACCAGGCGCCAGATGTGGAAGTGAAACAAAGCGGCTTGAAAGCCGGCTGTTCTGAGAGAGGAATCAAAGTGACCCCTTCCCATTTCACAGTTGACAATTCTTCATTCTGTCCTGCTCCTTTTAAAGGAGAGGAGGCGGGCCCCTCCAGGAGAGGGGAGGAGTCGTCCTCTTCGGACTCGTCAGAGGACGATTCCGAGTCTAGCTCTTCTGGCCATGCTTCTCTGGACACAGAAGAGAAAAACAGTCGCCTGCAAGAGGCGAGGCTTTCTCACGCAGTTGAGAAGGGGGATAATTGGGCGGAGCCATCCGCCTCTTACCGAGAGCAAAATACCCCCTACTACTGCACGGTACCTCGGGGCCGGATCACGGCCATGCAAGAGAAAGTGGAGAGCTTTATCGCAAACCACACAATGGGCCCCGGCTTTTTAGTGTTTGTGCCGGATCCAGAAGACACAGTCGTCTGGCCGGCTAGTACCAGTTATGATAGCGCCTGCTTTGGCTGCTACGAGGCGGCCATCAAGGCTGGGCTGCGCTTCCCATTACATCCGGCTGTTCAGCGGATCTTGGATGGGTATGAGTTGGGGTTATGGCAGTTAGCCCCGAACTCCTGGGTCAACGTACTCGGCTATGTGGCCGGGTGCGAACTGCACGGGGTGGAGCCGAGCTTCGAGGCTTTCGCCCACATGAACTACCTCAGCCGGACCCCTAAGGCAGGCGGTACCGACTGGTATCAATTGACGAGCCACAGGGGCTACCTCATGACGAGAGGTAAAGCAAACAAATGGAAGGATTGGCGGTGCACCTTCTTCATCATTGATAGTTCAGACACAGAGCTGAACAAGCGCCTCAACAGGTGGAACAGGAATCCGCCCCTTCTTGCAGGCGGCCGCAGCATGCCGCCTGTTCCCCCCAAAGCTAAGAAAGAGATCCTGGATAAAGGACTCTTTAAAGTAGAGTCGAGGGTCGACTCTACTTCAGGGGTACGAGAGCAAGTACCCCTGCACTGCGTCCCGAGCTTCAAATGGCTCTACGACGAGTACTTTTTGGCCGCCTGTGGCCTCAGCAGTCGGTCCTCAAGAGGTAGTCGGCCTGTCGAATACTCTGCTGTTCCGTGCATTTTTGTTATAACTTTTATTAACTTTGCTGTTTGTTTTTGCAGCGGACGCTATGAGCAAAATTACCGCCTCCAAGACTGCGGCGGCCATGTTGCGGGCCTCCATCATGCAACAAGCTTCAACCGACTCCCCCAAGAAGGGGGCACCCTTGGTGGGCTTCGAACCTTTCACCCTCTTTTTGGAGTTGTGTTTATGCATATACTGACTTTTTTTTCTTCTTTTTTAGACGGGCGCTCCAAGAGCTTCTTCTTCCCAACAGCCGGACCCCAAGGCCCGGAGGACGACTGTTGCGAGCTCTCCTGGTTCTGCCAGGAAACATGCGGCGGCTGAGAAACAGCCGACCACTTCTTCTAAAACTCCAGCTGGGCCGCCTAAGAGTATGAAGTTGTCCTTGTAAATTTTTAGACTTGCTCCCTTTTTTACAAGGTCTAATCCGTTTGTTTATGCTTGATGCAGCCGGCCCTCAGGAGCCTGACTTGGTCGAGGTGGCCAAGTCTATGATCAAGGCCGTTCCTCCAGCTGAAAGGGAGGCGGTCAGGGGTGTCGGCACCCTTGACCTAGACGGGATTGCAGGGGTCCTTGCTGAGGTATACTTAGCTTATTTTTGAGTATTTGATTTCCAAGTCGCCTGTTTTCTTTTTGTTTGGAAACTGACGCCTGTTCCTTTTTACTTAGGCTTTGCTCCGAGTGAACGGCCTTCGCAAGCCGCTTGACCGGAAGAACAAAGAGGTAAAGGCTGCAAAAACTATGGCCGCCTCTGACTGTGATAAGGCAATGTTTCAAATTGCCCAAAATGAAGTTCTGACCATTGATATTCTTTATTATCAGGCGCAGGCTACCGCCGCTATCCGGGCTCAGTTAGAGGCGGCCCAGAAGAGGAATGGCAAGCTGGAGGCGACCATCAACAACCTCAAGGCCGAGCTGAGACCTCTTCGCCAAAAGATGTCCTCATACGAAGCCTTGGAGAAATCCTTGGCCAACGTAAAGGAACGCCTGGTGACCCAGAAGAAGAGTCTTACTCAGGAGCTCTCGGAAAAGGCCGAGCAAGAAAAGAAAGAGCTGGTCCGGGAGATGATGGAAGACTCTGCTCAAATCCAGCGCATGACTTGGGGCCGCCTCTTCCCCAATGCCGACTTTTCCTCATGGGAAAAAACGTACCGCCAGTGTTCTAACACATATAATCAAGAGATCCTGGCGGCTGTTGAGGAAGAGGCGTTGGAGGAAGCGTTGGAGGAGGAGGAGCCGGTAGTGGCGCTTGTGCCGCTTGGGGGTAATGCATCAAAGAATGATGCAACTGAAGCCGAGTCCAGCAAGAAGAGTGCTGACCAGGCGGCAGCTACTAATATTGAAGATCTGCCCCCTTCTTAAGCTTTATGTCTTCTTTCCACGGCCTGCGTGCCGTTTGTTTTGTATTTACCCGGCCAGGGGGCCGGGGCTTTGAATATTTTGCCGGTCTTTGATGACCGGCTTCTTTTTAATGAATTTTTTGTTTTGCTTCAAATTTGTTTAAGTATTGAATATTCTGATATCCAATTGTACATTATACCGACTGTTTACATGGCCAATAGTTGCAGACAGGTACGAATAGTTAGTCACGCCGCCTATGCCCCTGGACGACTGGTTGTCTGTTTCCAGGATAGACGATCAGTCGGCCATTTATCCAATCGGTATTCGAACCATTTTAAAGACTAGATATCTTTAGGCAGGCGGTCCTGTCATTTGTAAAATTTACCAAGTAGGAAAGTGGTTTGACCAAGTAAACATGATTGTTACCTAGTTGCCAAGTAACTGAGTAGTAGAGGTATCAAGCGGTTGGTACCGGTTGTTCCCCTTTATTCGCCAATGTTTGTTGGCTTTTAACTCAGGTTGTTAACCTAGCAGAAGTAGTGGTTGAGAGCCCCTGTTTGCTAAAAACAGGCGGACGACTCATACCTTTTAGGCTCCATACTAAGTTTGAGGGAGTGACTAAAGTAAACATAGGAGTTACTTAGTCTCCGTCACACTGTAGCTTGAGTAGTAAAGGCACCAGGCGGCGGAGGCCGGCTGAACCTTTTGATTCGCCAATGTTTGTTGGCTATTAACCCGAGTGGTTACCTAGTAGGAATAGGGGTTTGAGTGCCCCTGTTTGCCAAAAAACAGGCGGTCTACTCAAACCTTTTAGGTTCCATACTAAGTTTGAGGGAGTGACTATGAGTTAACGTTGGTGTTACTCAGTCGCCGTCACTCTTGCTTGAGAAGTAGAGGTACCAGGCGGCGGAGGCCGGCTAGACCCCTTGTTTCGCCAATGTTTGTTGGCTATTAACTCAAGAGGTACCCCCTGCATTTGTCCCAAGTAATACAGGCGGTCATCTGACTCAGATGTCAACTGCTACCACTGGTTTGGTTAGTGATAGAGTTATCCTTGTCTCAAAAACGGCTACGTGGTTGCCCTTGGGGACAGTCGTATAGGTGCCGTGTAATTAGTTTATAGAGCAATGTTCCACCCAAAAGGGAGCTGCTCTCTGCGACAAATTTCATCCGGAGGGATGCCGCCGGACGCCTGCTATGATGTTGGGACATGTCGTATTAGTTTTGAAGATTTGATCAGTTGGCTTGGCGCCTGGTCTGATCATTCGGCCTGTGGCTTTGGTTAGTTCTTGGTGAACGTAGGTGCTAAGTAAAAGGAGGGTAGCCGCCTGTTAGGCACAGGGTCGGCCAGGCCCTAATCTTTTTTAGCTAAGTATAAGGGGGGTGGCTGTGTGTTTGGAACCAGTCGGCCCTCTTCTATGGAGAGTAGCCGACTTTATGTCCAGACGGCATGCCCCTATTGTGAGTAAAATATTCAATGGAGAGTAGCCGACTGTAAAGGTACAGGCGGCATGCCCCTCTGAAAATAGAGTAAAACTCAATGGAGAGTAGCCAATTGTAAAGGTACAGGCGGCATGCCCCTCTGAAGATAGAGTAAAATACTCAATGGAGAGTAGCCGACTGTAAAGGTACAGACGGCGTGCCCCTCTTAAGTAAGAATTTAAACATGGAGAGTAGCCGACTATTTGTTAGTAGGCGTGCCCCTCTTAGTACAAAATTGAATATTAAGTGCAAACTTTTATTAAGTAGCCCTTGATTATTTATATCATTCAAAAGAAATATTTCTTAAGATTATCTACATTCCAAGTTCGAGGCAACGGTTGTCCGTTTGGTGTTTCCAGCCGGTAGGTACCGTCCCTGACCTCTTCACAGATTCGGTAGGGTCCTTCCCAGTTGGGAGTTAGTTTGCCAGACTCATTAGCCCTACCAACTGCTTCCATTTTTCTAAGTACAAAGTCCCCCACTTTGAGTCGACGCCTGTGTACTTTTTTGTTGTATGATCTAGTCATTCTCAGGCGGTAAATTTCATGGCGCAAGACAGCATTGCCCCTCCTTTCAGGAAGTGAGTCTAATGCCAGGCGCATGGCTTCCCAGTTTGCCTCTTCGTCATATAGCATTACTCGAAGAGTCGGCTCGTAGTGTTCTATTGGAAGAACAGCTTCCGCACCATAAGTTAGGAGGAATGTAGTTTCTCCAGTCGCCCCTTTTTCAGTCGTCCTAATGGCCCAGAAAACATGTGGTAATTCATCCGCCCATAGGCCGCCTGCTCGTTCAATCTTTTTCTTAAGACCGTCTGAGATGATTTTATTAAAGGCTTCTACCTGGCCGTTTGCTTGTGGACGGCCGACAGATGCAAAGTAGTGTGCAATTCCTTGGTCACCCAACCAACTTTTGAGAACATGCGTCTCAAATTGGGGACCATTATCAAAAACCATAGACATGGGAACCCCGAACCGAGTGATGACATTTTTCCAAATGAATGAAATTACATCCTTCGTCTTGATTCCCTTTACAGCCTCCGCCTCTACCCATTTAGTGAAGTAGTCGACGGCAACAAGTATGTACCTCCTTCCGCCTGTAGCAGGCGTATATGGACCCAGAATGTCCATGCCCCACTTAGCAAACGGTAGTGGGCTATGAATAGTAGTGAGGTCAGTAGCCGGACGGTGAATTAGTTTGCCAAACCTTTGGCACTTGTCACACTTTTTCACCATCACCATCGCATCTGCTTCTAAGGTAGGCCAAAAGTAGCCCTGCCGCCTTGCCCGTTGAGCAAGCGTCCTACCGCCTATATGGGAAGCACAGTAACCAGAGTGAAGATCGTCTAGAGAATCTCTCGTCCCTTTTCTGGAGTAACACACTTTAAGAAGGGTTGAAGGTACCCCCTTTTGTGAAGTTCTCCCTTTATTATTTCAAAACTGGTTGCTCGTTTTTTCAGTGCTGCCGCTTGTTGATGATCATCCGGCAGGGTACCATTTGTCAGATATGCCCTGATTGGATCCATCCAGGTTGAGCTTCTGTCTAGGATTGCAATAGGTTCTTCCTCAATGCTTCTCCTAACCATTACTTCCCAAAAAACAGTTCGAGGAGTATCACAGGAGGCGGATGATGCTAATTTTGAAAGTGCATCCGCCTGGTTTTTTTCTGATCTCGGCACTTGGATCAGATGGAAATCCTCAAGGGAGCCGACTGCTAGTCGGACCGCCTGTAAATACTTGATCATGGCCGGATGGGTTGCTTCGTATTCGCCATTGTACTGACTCACTATCAATTGTGAATCGGAACAGGCGTCTATTTTTCTTGCCCCTGCCGCCTTGCACATGCGGATTCCGGCTAGTAAAGCTTCATATTCTGCTTCATTGTTTGAGGCCTGAAAACTGAAGCGTAAAGCATACTCGTACCTGTCGCCCTCTGGCGACTGACATATGACGCCTGCTCCACAACCATTTGAAGTAGAGCTTCCGTCCACATATACCTTCCAGACTTGGTCTGGAACTTGAGAGTCAGGAGGACGAGTCAAATAAATAATTTCATACAAAATAAATCGAACTAAACAAAGCCTAATTACAAATGATAGTCTAAGTTTAACAACAAACTTTTATTTTATCCGAATGAATCACGAGAAATAAAAGCTACCAATGAAGGTGGGAGATTCAAGCATGTAACCTAAATACCTAATATATACATGCTCTCAGTTTGAACTACTAACTCAATACCTCATTAGGGATCGTTTGGTTTGCTAATATATGAAATCTTATTAGAGTGGTATGGATTCTAAATCTCTAACTAGTATGATGTTATTTCGTTTATTTGATGGAATTATCTAAACATTCATTAATGGAATAGATAGTGAAGTAATGAGATTCAAATGAGGTAGATGTAAAGTTAAAGTCCTCTTAATATGAGATTTCTACCTAAAAATTCTAACTAGATAAGAAAATGAATGAAATAGATTATACTCTCTCTATGTTTAAATTAATGAAAAGTTTTGACTTTTATGGAATTTTAGGAAAGATTAGTTGAATTTATTAAAATAATAAGTAGTGGGGTATAAGTTGAGGAGAGAGATGAGAGCAAGGGGTTTTGTGGAGAACAATAAAAGATACATAAAAAAAAAACGTTTTATTTATTTAATACTCCGTATAATCAGAAAAAAAATGTTTCATTTATTTAAATACTTAGAGATTAATTTCAACTAATTTCAAAAGATTTAGGGGTTGTTTGGCAATTGGCTTTTTAACTAGCTTTTGGCTTTTGGCTTTTAAGTTTGGTCAAACAGCCAAAAAATATGTTTGGTAGTTGACTTTTTTGTTGGCTTTTAAGCTAGCTTTTCCGCCAAAAGCCAAAAGTTAATAAGAGTAGTTTTTTTTTTATTATTGGCTTTTAGCTTGTTGGCCCACTTTATCACTAATAAACAACTAACAATCATTAATAATTTTACCAACAACTTTTGAAACACAGTCAGCTTACATACAATAACTTAAAAAGCCAACCCATACAGCTAATACTTCCAACTTGTCAAACAAGCCAACAGCCAACAACCAACCGCTGATTGCCAAACAACCCCTTAACCAAATAATCCCCGAGAGAGTAGGGTCAATTTAGTAGAGGTGCTTGTAACGTAGCCATCTATCTAAGTAGTTACCATATCTCAAGTCCAGACACATATATACTAGATCGGTGCTCCAAAATAGGTGCTATAACATCCAATCCAACAATCTCTATATATTTCAGCTAACCCAAATAAGACTCATAATTATTCATTTATACAATAATACAAATATATATTTGGGTTTTTCTAAGTTATACCCCTAAGGTATTCGAGTTTCTAAGGTGTACCCATGCCTTTTCAAGTTTCTAAGCTATGCCCTTCAGCTTCTTATCAATACTAAAATGTACCTTTATTAGTTGTTTAAAAGTTATTTGAGAGTGTGATTTCGTGGCACCATTTTTCATTATTAGGGTTGCGATGACTAAGATTTCTTTCTCCTATCATTTCCTTACCTTTTTATCATCTTTCTATTAAATTTATAGTTAACTCTAGGTGACGTGGAAGTCTTAAGGAGGGTACCATTCAGTAATGGTAGTGAGTTGAGGGGCACAACTTAGAAACTTGAAAAAGCTTGGGTACACCTTAGAAACTCGTATACCTTAGGGGTATAGCTTAGAAAAACCCTATATATTTTATTTATTTATAATAGAATAATTCATCCCAAATCCCTATTTCTTTGAACGTTTCTCTTTCTATTTCTTTTCTCGTGTCAATGAAAGCGATACCCTCATAAATTCCCAGGCTAATAGATTTCAATTTTGAGAGAGGCTATAAATTCGAGTTGGTGGACGTAGGTTTCCCTTAGCTACTAAGATTTCTGATTTTTCCTCTTCATTTCTTCTTTATAAATCCCTAAATTTAATTATTATTATAAACCCTTATCGATCGATTAGTGTTTAGTAAATAACTGTTTCTCGGGAATCTTTAAAATGGAATTTTACTCTTACCCATCTCAACAAATGGCTTCATCTTCTTCAATTTTATGTAATTTGGGCGAAAAAATTCGTGGAACCCTAAGTTTTGCTGTCTCTGTGACTCTTGGAAGTCTTTTCTCTGCCTTCTTCACATTCTGTTTTGCTTTAGGTTTGATTTTTCTCTCAATTTTGCCATTTTTTGTTTGATTTTATTGTTGTTTTGTTCATAATTTGATGTGGGTTTTGCGTTAATTTTCTTTTTGTTGTTAATTTGATTGTTGGGTATCTCATTTTTATCTGTATTAGATACTGTATTTTAATTGATCTGGTATTTATGCCTTTGTTTGGGGTTCTGGGAAATCTAGATATTTTTGTTCCATAATTATTTTTAAAATGAAATATTATTTTATGGTGTGATTTCATTAGATTTGACTTGATTTATTGTGTATTTTTGTCTGATCACTTTCAATTATGGTATTAGATGAAGTAGTCAAATTACGCGTTTTATTATTTTTTTCCTTTTTATTTTTGTATTGGATTTGGCAGGAAGATTTTAGTTAAGTAGTTAAATTTCTTGTAGAAGAAGATTAAAGGGAATTATGTGATTTATGTAATGGTTTATGATGCAGTTGGAACACTTTTGGGAGCCATGACTGGTGCTTTAATTGGCCAAGAGACAGAGAGTGGATTTGTAAGAGGAGCTGCCATTGGGGCTATCTCTGGTGCTGTTTTCTCAATCGAGGTTTTCGAATCGTCCGTTGTTCTTTGGCGATCGGATGAATCCGGCATTGGCTGCCTTCTTTACTTGGTATGAGAGGTTTATTTGCTGCTTAATTGATTTGGTTTCTGCTACTTTTTTGAATTTGTATGCATTATTATGATGACATAGTTAGCCTTATAATAACTAGTAGCAAAACAACAATAATTATTTTGTGTTATGAGATCAAAACAAGAACATTGTGCAATGGACTGTTACGGTATTGCATTCTTGTGCATATTTGGTTTTAAAAAAGTTAGGTTAGTGGTTTGGAGCAGAGTAATAGTGATAAATTCAATCAGTTTTTTTGGTTGGTGTTGGTTAATTTATTTTTTGTCACTTCAATTGTGTGATAACTTTTCTTGTGAAGCTTTTAACCACTAGTAGGTGGGCTGGGTAATTGCTATTCTAACATGGGTTTCATTAAAATGGCCGAGTTTGAATTTTGGACTTGTTTCCTTGTCTACACTTATAGCAAAGTGTTACAATGTTTCTTACAAACATCTTTGTTTAATGTTATGTATTTATGCTTTGTATGAATAATTTTCTATGGACTTTGCAGATTGATGTCATTGCGAGTCTTTTGAGTGGAAGGCTTGTTCGTGAACGAATTGGTCCTGCGATGCTGAGTGCAGTTCAGAGTCAGGTAATTATGCGGTTTTTTTGTGTTAGCAAGTTGTATAATACTGTGTATCCTTTTACAACGATGGTTTACTGATTTTGATGAGATCTAATTGTATTCATTTGCTATTTGCATTAGATGGGTGCTACGGAAACAAACTTTGAAGAAGTCACAAATATCTTTGACACGGGCTGCGTGAAGGGTTTACCAGGAGATTTAGTTGAGAAGATACCTAAGATCAATATTACAAACAAGAACAATAAAGATGCTTCAGGAGAAAGAGTTTCCTGTTCCGTTTGTCTTCAGGTACGGGCTTGTAATCTTTCTGATTAGATTAGATTCTTGGCTTCAATTGTAAAACAACGTTTACAAATTTCCTTTTAAATGTACTCAGGATTTCCAAATTGGCGAAACAGCTCGCAGTTTACCCGATTGTCATCACTTGTTTCACCTTCCTTGCATCGATAAGTGGTTGATGAGGCATGCTTCCTGCCCCTTGTGCCGAAGAGATCTGTAATGTATTCACTCGTGTCCAAATTTTGACCCCGTTAACTTATACACCGTATGATAATTCGTAGCTTTTTTTTTTTCCCTTTCTAATCTTTATATGTTGAGGTAGTGTTTTTTGTTCATTATTATTCTAAAACACCCTCAAATAGATTAGTTATTATAGCTTGTGCCTCCTTTGTTTATGGCGTTGTATTTGAATTAATGATCTTGTATAAAGCTCGAGAGTTGATCATGCTCTTTTTTTTTTTCCTTACACTGACCCAACCACTGACCTTGTGGTATTTCATTATTATTACTCATACGATTTTTTTAAAGTTTATTATTCTTATTGACTTGCACATGCTAAAATTTAACTCTGGCCCTATTGATTGCATAATTGTTAGAAAAAAAAACAACTTATGTGTCGAAATGACTTCCAATATAAAATAACTATGTAGTATTTTTTTTTTCATCAAGTATCTATCATCTATCTATACCATATACTAAAGTAATCACCAAATAAGACACTTACTTAGCACAGTTATGGTTTGTTTGATTTTTTTTTTTTTTGGGTATTTATGTGCTAAAATTTGTTATACGGAGTTTATTTAGATAAAATTCCTTATATCAAAAGATAATGTTTAATATTTAATTAATTTAAACTTAAAAATATCATTTGCCAATTTTGCTTGCAGGACCTAAATTAATTAATTCTAAAAGAAATTAATAATCTCATATTTAATTGGTTACTACTAAAATTTATAATGTTACATGATGCACTAACTCACTAAGAAATGCACGTTTTGTTAGTATTTTTTTTACAAAAAATATTTTTCATATTTATGTAATTAAAATTGTTATTATATTAGTTTTAAAATATTAGATAAAATTCCTAATCTTAAAAGATAATATTTTATATTTAATTAATTTAAACTTTAAAATTTCATTCGTCAATTTTGCTAACGTGACATTTGAACTATTTAATTGTAAAATAAATTAATAATCTCTTATTTAATTGGCTACAACTAAATTCATAATCCTACATGGCGCGCTAAGAAAATTAAAATCCTATGTGGCTCTCTAAAAACTCGGGGAAAAACTTCCCTTTATATATATAATATATATTAGATTAGATTAGATTTGTATAAAAAAAATTGAAATTACTTTAAAATATAAAAAAAATTATTTATGTAACATACAAGAAATTTAAGGATATACATTCAATAAATTTATATATTTATTTTTTAAAGTTACATACTCTAAGTCATTGTCAATGACCATTATTTATATGGCGGGATTTTGCCATAATGAGTGCATTTGCACAGGCCCTAAAATCGTAAATACATATGATCGTTAAACTAATTTATCCAAAACTCTTTTGAAAAGCTAAATAATACTTCCTCCGTTTTCTTTTACTTGCAACACACTATAAAAGGAAAGTTACTTTAGGAAAAACTATACTATTTTCGTTATTTAAAGCACATGACCCACTAAATTACACTCCTAACAGCCACTCATCCTATTTTAAAGTTTATTATATCATGTAAACCCCACCTTTTTTAATTACCACGCTAAATGGTGTGTTGCATCTAAAAGAAAACAGAGGAAGTACTTCCTCCGTTACTTTTTAGTTGAGACGATTTTTTAATTACGTTTGTCAATGCACATATTCAACTGTTAATATCTTTATTTATTGAAAAGAAAAAATTAAAAAAAAATGATATTTTGGAAATTTATATCGTGACGAATCTAACAAGACCCACCTGACTATATTTTTAATTACATATATATATCACAAAACACAGTCAAAGAGAAGTGTGTAAATAGTGTTAAAGTCAAAATGTGTTAACTTAAAAAACAGAGGTAGTAGTCAAGTATAATGGCTTTGTATTTTTCCTCTCAATGCGAGTAGCATATTGTGTTAATTACTTTCTCTGTACTTTTGACTTGTTTCTTTTATCATGCATGCAATGCAAAATTTTAACGATCAATAACTTTAATTTTCGACAAGTAAAAATTATAAAAGCTAAATATTATGATAGTACTTATTGAGACGAATTCAAAAAGATCCCACATAAATATAATTTTTCTTATATATTATTCACAAAAAACGATCAAAGGATATGTGGTGAATAGTGTAAAATCTAAAGCAGATCAAGTTAAAAAGAACGGAGGAAGTATATATTAAAATTAATGAAATATTAATGTGTACATAGTTGTTAAATTGTTTTAGTTTACATGTTTTTTTTTGTGCTCCAACCACTTCATCTTTTGGGTTAATTCGGATTTAGAGCTCACTTCTTGATGATTAGGTTTCACTCTCTTTCAATTGTATTAATTGATTCTTGCTATGGGAAAGTTTGTTCTAAATTTAGGAATATTCAGGGTTAATTGAAAAGTTGGATTATTTTGAATAAAAAATTGTAAAAAACCAAAAGTAGTGGAGAAAATTGAAGGAGAGACAAAATGGAATTAATATTGTTGGGTCCACTTGGTGAGAGAAATTAATTAAATATAATAAAAGTTTTCCGAATAAGGAAATGGAGCAAGTATTTAAAAACGGCCAGAAAAGGAAAATGAAGCAAGTATTTAAAAACGGAGGGAGTATTATGTAAATGTCACCTTACATTTTAAAGTACTTCCTCCGTCCCATAATATAGCTCTTATTTGTATTTTTTCACTGTATTTAAGAATTATAAGGAAAAAGTGGATGAAATACATTAATAATAGTGAAAAATATAATCATAGACAAAAGCTAGAGAGAGAAAGTAAAGAAAAAAAGTATACGACATGTGCAAAATCTAAGGGCAATTCAGGAAGTGCAATAAATAAATAAAGTTAAAAAAAGTGAGGATATAATAGTCTTTTCATACTATCCAAAAATAGAAATAGGAACAACATTTTGGATCTCCAAAATAGAAAAATAGGAACTATATTATGAGACTGAGGGAGTAGTAACAATAATTTGTGGTCGATTTTAACATCTTGTCATTATAGGGAAAATATTGATAGTCAATTCCTAGAGCTGTCAGTTTCTGACCCGAATTGTTAGACCCGATTGTATCGAACCGATCCGAAAAGGAACTGAACCGTTAAAATCCTGTTTTTTGGAAATCGAAAACCAACCTGACCCAATTTTTCTAACTCAACACTAAACTAAATTGTTACAACTCGAAACTAAAAACAACCCGAAGCAATTAGTTCTAAACCTGATAGTAACTTGACCCATTCTAAACCAAAAACCATTTAAACCTGGTGTAGGGAATAATTTCAAGTGTTAAACCCCTAGCTTGAACCCACTGTGATCATACACTAAAGTACGGTGGCGTCCAAAAGGGAAGAAGATAGAGTAAAAGAGTCGCCAATAAGTTTTAGGAATTTGTAAATCATTCACAGGGTGAAGGTTACACCCCTTAACGATCTAAGAGATCGTCAACTCCATAAGGTCTAGAACCAAATAAGGGTTCAGGGATGAAAGTACAAATCCAACCTAAAAGAGATTGAACCTGCCCTAATAATAGGCCTCTACTTTATTCTGATCGTATTCATGTGCGCTTTTTAATTAACATGCAATCAATAGGATTAACCCTAAACCTGTTTATCTATGTTGGTTGAATTTAATGCATAAATAAACTATTATTGGCGATCACTTGAAATTATAATCATATTAACCCTAACAAGATTATTAATTATCATATTAAGCGTGATTACAAGTACCAATTCCCTTTAAACATGCATAAAAAGGTGATCAAGCAATAACAATAAATATCAAGCAACATAATAAATAATCATCATAAAATAATCATAACAATAATAATAATCATCATTATAAAATTATAATCATAATCAAAACAATAATAATCATAAATAAAATAATCATCATCAAGATAATAATAATAATAATATTCATAATCATCATAAATTATAACAATTATAATCATAATCATGTTCATGTTAATATTAAAGCATGATAATAGCAAGATCCTAGGCATGATACTAACAAGATTAATAACAAATCATAGCATGTTACTAAGCAATAAAAATCAAAACTTTAACCCTAACATGATACTAACAATCATAAGTATTAGGAAGAACATAGGAAGTGTTTCGGGGTTTTCTGATGTCCTGCGGGAGAGTTACAATTCCGAGACTGGAACCGGACGCCTGTACCTGCAAAATAACGGAGACTCCTGAGAGCTCCGCCTCCAACGGTCAAGTTAGTACCTGATTAAGGAGTAAACAATACGGAAATTAAAGTAATGAGATCTCTCTAGGTGAGAGTGCTTAGTGTTGTTAATCTGCGTCGTTAGCGAGATTAGCCGGTTGTTAATAACTCTGTTCTTCTCTGCTTGATCTCTTGATTATTCGATTCTTCGATCCTGTGATTAATGAGGATAAATTGAGTATTTATAGCCTTGAGAAGCGTGCAACTCTCTAGGTTTAAGGTAAACCTAGGGCTGATCGGGCCTCTAGACTGGATTGGGCCTTGATGGCCGGTTTTCCCATTTGGCATGGGTGGACACGTGGCGTGTCTAAATTGGTCCGTAGAGGACGTATCTGTGATTGACACGTGGCAGGTTCCTGTTGGCCTTCGTGAAGGACACGTGGCGGAACCTGGTTGGTCCACTTGTCAGACGGTGATTGGTGGATAAAAATCCCCTAATCATTTGCCCCTCACAGGTGGCACGTGACTGGTCACGTGTCGCCTGTGACAGGTGTCGCACGGTGACAGGCGACGGCCTGTTACAGGTGTCTCCTTGCAAACGGCCGAGAGATTTTCCCGCCCAAATTTTGAAATTTGGAAGCGACCCTTCGCCTTCTCACTTTGCCTATAAAAGGAAGTGCTGACTTCGGTCATTTTCACATTTGAGAACTTTGCGAGAACATTCGGACCCCTGAACTTGCTCTGACATTTCGGACTTTTTCTGCCTACCGCCTGTTCTGACAAGCCGACTGACCCGAACTTCCAGGACTTCATCAACCGTCACTCGTTCAGGTAACTCAGTTCTCTTACTCTTAATTTTCTTTTTATTTTTTGAAATGGCACCACGGAAGCACACGACACGACCTAAGTTAGTGATCAGCCGGTCACCGGGGACGGCTGAATCTAGGACTAGGAGTGCCGCCTGCCCTTTTCTGGACCCATCTTTGCTCTTTATACAAAGTCCGACTGTATCTGTGTCTATGTAGAACGTGATGGCCAGAACAAAAAAGACTGCTATGATATCAAACTCAGACGGCTCCTCCCAAAGGGTGCTCCTTAGTGAAACATCTGACCAGGCGCCAGATGTAGAACGAGGCGACTGTCAAGCCGACAGTTCTGAGAGAGGGGCCAAGGTGTTCCCTTCCCATCTTACCGTTGACATGTCTAATTTTCCTTCTGCTCCTTCTAAGGGAGAGGAGGCGGGCCCCTCTAGGAGAGGGGAGGAGTCGTCCTCTTCGGACTCGTCAGGGGACGAGTCCGAATCCAGCTCTTCTGGCCACAGTTCTCCTGGCTCAGAAGAAAAACATAGCCGCCTACAAGAGGCGAGACGTTCTCATGCAGTTGAGAAGGGGGACAATTGGGCGGAGCCGTCCGCCTCTTACAGAGAGGAAAACGCCCCCTACTACTGCAGGGTACCCCGGGGCCGGATCGCAACCATGCAAGACAACGTGGCGAGCTTTATTGCTAACCACAAAATGGGCCCGGAATTTTTACTGTTCGTGCCGGATCCAGAAGACACTGTCGTCTGGCCGGCTGGTACCAGCTATGGTGACGGCTGCTTTGGCTGCTATGTGGCGGCCATCAAAGTTGGACTGCGCTTCCCATTACATCCGGCTGTTCAGCGGATTTTAGATGGGTATGATCTGGGGTTATGGCAGTTAGCCCCCAACTCTTGGGTAAACGTACTCGGCTATGTGGCCGGGTGCGAAATGAACGGGGTGGAGCCAAGCTTTGAGGCTTTCGCCCACATGAACTATCTCAGCCGGACCCCTAAGTCGGGAGGTACCGGCTGGTATCAATTAACAAGCCATAGGGGTTACCTCATGACGAGAGGTAAGGCGAACAAATGGAAGGATTGGCGGAACACCTTCCTTATTATCGAGGGTTCAGACACGGAGCTGAACAAACGTTTTAACAAGTGGAATAGGGATCCGCCTCTTCTCGCAGGCGGCCGCAGCATGCCGCCTGTTCCCCCAAAGGCTAAAAAAGAGATCCTAGACAAAGGACTCTTCAAAGTAGAGACTAGGGTGAACTCTACTTCAGGGGTACGAGAGCAAGTACCCCTAAACTGCGTCCCGAGCTTCAAGTGGCTCTATGACGAGTACTTTTTGGCCGCCTGTGGCCTCAGCAGTCGGTGCTCTAGAGGTAGCCGGCCTGACGAATACTCTGTTTTTTCACGCCTTGTTTACTTGGGATTTTTACTAACTTTGTTGCTTATTTCTTGCAGCTGACGCCATGAGTAAAATATCAGCATCTAAGACTGCGGCGGCCATGTTGCGGGTCTCGCTAATGAAGCAGTCGTATGCCGACTCCCCCAACAAGGAGGCACCCTTGGTAAGCTTTGAAAACTCTTCCTCTTTTAGTTGTCTTATGCATATACTAACTCTTTTTGTTTTCAGTCTGGCACTCCAAGGGCTTCTTCCTCGCAACAGCCGGACCCCAAGGCCCGGAGGACGACTGTTGCAAGCTCTCATGGGTCTTCCAGGAAAACAGTGGCGGCTGAGAAGCAGCCGGCCACTTCTTCAAAAACCCAGGCGGGGCCGCCTAGATGTATGGACACTTGCTTGTAAAAACTCACCCTTGCTTCCTTTTTGATTAGGTCTAACTTGTTTTATCCTTTCGCTTAATGCAGCCGGCCCCCAGGGACTTGACTTGGTTGAGGTAGCCAAGTCTATGGTTAAAGTAGTTCCTCCATCTGACAGGGAGGCGGTCAGGGGTGCCGGCACCCTTGACCTTGATGGAATTTCAGGGGTCCTAGCTGAGGTATACTTAGCATATTTTTGAGCTTTTGAGTTCCAGGGCGCCTGTTAACTTTTTATTTGGAAACTGACGCCTGTTTTTCTTTGTATTTAGGCCCTGCTCCGAGTCAACAGCCTTCGCAAGCCGATTGATCGGAAAAACAAAGAGGTAAAGGCCGCAAAGGCTATGGCCGCCTCCAGCTGTGATAAGGCAATGTTTCAAATTGCCCAAAATGAAGTACTGACCATTGATCTTCTTTATTATCAGGCGCAGGCTACCGCCGCTGTTCGGGCTCAGTTAGAGGCGGCCCAAAAGAAGGTTGACGAGCTGGAGGGGACCGTCACCAACCTTAAGGCCGAGCTTAAACCTCTTCGCCAAAAAATGCACTCTTACGAAGCCATGGAGAAATCTTTGGCCAACGTAAAAGAACGCCTGGTGAACCAAGAGAAGAGTCTTACCCAAGAGCTCTCGGATAAGGCCGAGCAAGAGAAACAAGAGCTCGTCCGGGAGATGGTGGAAGACTCCGCTCAAATCCAGCGCATGACCTGGGAACGACTGTTCCCCAGTGCCGACTTTGCCTCATGGGAAAGAACGTACCGCCAGTGTTCGGAAATATATAATCAACAGATCCTGGCGGCTGCTGAAGAAGAGGCGTTGGACGGTGCGTTGGAGGAGGAAGAGCCGGTTGTGGCGCTTGTGCCACTTGGGGGTAAGGCATCAAAAGAGGGTGCAGCTAAAGCCGAGTCCAGCAAGAAGAGTGCTGACCAGGCGGCAGCTGCTGATACTGAACTGCCCCCTTCTTAAGCTTTAAGTATTTTTTCTTTTCACGGCCTGCGTGCCGTTTGTTTTGTAATTACCCGGCCAGGGGGCCGGGGTTTTGAATATTCTGCTGGTCTTTCATGGCCGGCTCATTTATAATCAAATTTTTGTTTTGGTTCAAATTTGTCTAAGTATTTTTAATTTGTTCACTAGACCGACTGTTGTGTATGGCCGAACGTTAAGACAGGTACAAATAGTAAGTATGCCGCCTATGCCCCTGGACGACTGGTTGTCTGTTTCCAGGATAGATGATCAGTCGGCCATTTATTCAATCGGTATTCGAACTCTTTATTCAATTTGTCTGACCAAGTAAATAGAATTACCTAGTCGCCAAGGAATTAAGTAGGAAAACAGGCGGCGGGTACCGGTTGTTTCCCTTTATTGCCAATGTTGGCTTTTAACTCGTAATTTGTTAACCTAGCAAGAGTATTGGTTGAGAGCCTTTGTTTATTAAAAACAAGTGGACGACTCATACCTTTTAGGCTCCATACTAAGTTTGAGTGACTATTAACTTAGGAGTTACTTAGTCTTTGTCGCAATTTAGATTGAGTAGTAGAGGTACCAGACGGCGTAGGCCGGCTAGACCCCTTGATTCGCCAATGTTTGTTGGCTATTAACTCAATAGGTTACTTAGTAGGGATAGGGGTTCGAGTGCCCTTGTTTGTTTAAAACAGGCGGACGACTCAAACTTTTAGATTCCATACCAAATTTGAAGGAGTGACTATGAGTTAACGTTGGAGTTACTCAGTCGCCGTCACTTTTGTTTGAGAAGTAGAGGTACCAGGCGGCGTAGGCCGGCTAGACCCCTTGATTCGCCAATGTTTGTTGGCTATTAACTCAATAGGTACCCCCTGCATTTATCCCAAGTAATACAGGCGGTTATCTGACTCAGATGTCAACTGCTACCACTGGTTTGGTTAGTGATAGAGTTATCCTTGTCTCAAAAACGGCTACGTGGTTGTCCTTGGGGACAGTCGTATAGGTGCCGTGTAATTAGTTTATAGAACAATGTTCCACCCAAAAGGGAGCTGCTCTCTGCGACGAATTTCATCCGGAGGGATGCCGTCGGACGCCTGCTATGATGTTGGGACAGGTCGAATTAGTTTTGTAGATTTGATCAGTTGGCTTGGCGCCTGGTCTGATCATTCGGCCACTGGCCTTGGTAAGTTCTTGGTGAACGTAGGTGCCAAGTAAAAGAAGGGTAGCCGCCTGTTAGGCACAGGATCGGCCAGGCCCTAATCTTTTTAGCTAAGTGTGAGTAAAATACTCAATGGAGAGTAGCCGACTGTAAAGGAACAGACGGCATGCCCCTCAAAAGATAGAGTGAAAAACTCAATGGAGAGTAGCCGACTGTAAAGGTACAGACGGCATGCCCCTCTGAAGATAGAGTGAAACTCCATGGAGAGTAGCCGACTGTAAAGGTACAGACGGCATGCCCCTCGTAATACAAAATTGAATAGTAAGTGCAAACTTTATTAAGTAGCTCTTTACTTTACATCATTCAGAAGAAATATTTTTTAAGGTTATCTACATTCCAGGTTCGAGGCAACGGTTGTCCGTCTGGTGTTTCCAGACGGTAGGTACCGTCCCTGACTTCCTCATAGATTCGGTAGGGTCCTTCCCAGTTGGGAGTTAGTTTGCCAGACTCATTAGCCCTACCGACTGCTTCCATTTTTCTAAGTACAAAGTCCCCTACTTTGAGTGGACGCCTGTGTACTTTTTTGTTGTATGATCTAGTCATTCTCAGGCGATAGATCTCATGGCGCAAAACATCATTGCCCCTCTTTTCAGGAAGTGAGTCTAATGCCAGGCGCATGGCTTCCCAGTTTGCCTCTTCGTCATATAGCATTACTCGAAGAGTCGGCTCGTAGTGTTCTATTGGAAGAACAGCTTCTGCACCATAAGTTAGGAGGAATGGAGTTTCTCCAGTTGCCCCTTTTTCAGTCGTCCTAATGGCCCAGAGAACATGTGGTAGTTCATCTGCCCATAGGCCGCCTGCTCGTTCGATCTTTTTCTTGAGACCGTCTGAGATGATTTTATTAAAGGCTTCTACCTGGCCATTTGCTTGTGGACGGCCGACAGATGCAAAGTAATGTGCAATTCCTTGGTCTCCCAACCAGCTTTTGAGAACAGGCGTCTCAAATTGGGGACCATTATCAAAAACCATAGACATGGGAACCCCGAACCGAGTGATGACGTTTTTCCAAATGAATGAAATTACATCTTTCGTCTTGATTCCCTTTACAGCCTCCGCCTCTACCCATTTAGTGAAGTAGTCAACGGCAACAAGTATATACCTTCTGCCGCCTGTAGCAGGCGTATATGGACCCAGAATGTCCATGCCCCACTTAGCAAACGGCAGTGGGCTGTGAATGGTAGTGAGGTCAGTAGCCGGACGGTGAATTAATTTGCCAAACCTTTGGCACTTGTCACATTTTTTCACCATCTCCATTGCATCCGCTTCCAAAGTAGGCCAAAAGTAGCCCTGCCGCCTTGCCCTTTGAGCAAGCATCCTACCACCTATATGGGAAGCACAGAAACCAGAGTGAAGATCATCTAGTATCTCTCGTCCCTTTTCAGGAGTAACACACTTTAAGAAGGGTTGAAGGTGCCCCCTCTTGTGAAGTTCTCCCTGTATCATTTCAAAACAGGAGGCTCGTTTTTTCAGTGCTGCCGCCTGTTGAGGATCATCCGGCAGCGTACCGTTTGTCAGATATGCCCTGATTGAATCCATCCAGGTTGAGCTTCTGTCTAGGATTCCAATAGGGTTTTCCTCGATGCTTCTCTTCTCCAATACTTCCCAAAAAACAGTTCGAGGAGTATCGGAGGAGGCGGATGATGCTAATTTCGAAAGTGCATCTGCCTGGTTGTTTTCTGATCTCGGCACTTGGATCAGATGGAAATCCTCAAGGGAGCCGACTGCTTGTCGGACCGCCTGTAAATACTTGATCATGGCCGGATGTGTTGCTTCGTATTCGCCATTGTACTGACTCCCTATCAATTGTGAATCAGAACAGGCGTCTATTTTTCTTGCCCCTGCCGCCTTGCACATGCGGATCCCGGCTAGTAAAGCTTCATATTCTGCCTCATTGTTTGAAGCCTGAAAACTGAAGCGTAGAGCATACTCGAACCTGTCGCCCTCTGGAGATTGACATACGACGCCTGCTCCACAACCGTTTGAAGTAGAGCTTCCGTCCACATATACCTTCCAGACTTGGTCTGGAACTTGAGAGTCAGGAGGACGAGTCATCTCTACAATAAAGTCAGCAAAGGCTTGCCCCTTCACTGCTTTTCTAGGCTCGAAAGTAACTTCGAGACTCTGCATTTCTATGGCCCATTTGATCATTCGTCCGGACGACTCCATGGTGGTAAGGGGCCGCTTGATTGGTTGGTCGGTATACACGACGACTGCATGTGCCAGAAAGTAGGGCTTCAATTTTTTAACAGCCATGAAGAGTGCAAGACCAAATTTCTCCACTAGGGGATACCTCAACTCGGCATTTTTCAGTACGTGACTGACAAAGTAGACCGGGAGTTGACAGCCGTCCCTTTCAGCAAGGAGCACAGCGCTTAACGCATGATCAGAGACAGCCAGGTACATGTAGAGATCTTCTTTGGGCAAAGGGCTGACCAGCCTCGGCAAGGAATGCAAGTGAACCTTTAATTTCTGGAAGGCGGCCTCAGCATCCGGCCCCCATTCAAACCTTGCCTTTTTCTTAATTGCCTGGAAAAAGTATAGGCATTTGTCGCCTGATCGGCTTAGGAATCTCCCCAAGGCCGCCAGACAACCTGTTAACTTCTGAACCTCTCGGACGGTACGAGGCGACTGCATATCAATGACCGCCTGTACCTTCTCAGGGTTCGCCTCTATTCCTCTCTGGTTGATAAGGAATCCGAGAAATTTCCCAGACTCAACTCCAAATACACATTTCTTGGGATTGAGCATGACATGGTGCCGCCTGAGTGTGGCGAAAGTTTCTCGGAGGTCCGTCAGATGATCTTTCTGAAGTTTAGTCTTGACAATCATATCATCAATATAGGCCTCGACGTTTCTCCCAATCTGATCAAAGAACACTGTGTTTATCATTCGTTGGAAGGTAGCCGGGGCATTCTTGAGACCAAACGGCATGACCGTGTAACAGTATAATCCTTGATCAGTGACGAAGGCCGTCTTCTCCTGATCTTTCTTCCATAAAGGAATTTGATGGAAACTAGAATAAGCGTCCATAAAACTCATCAAGGCATGGCCGGCTGTTGAGTCGACCAGGTTATCAATTTTAGGCAGAGGGTAACTGTCTTTGGGGCACGCCTTGTTCAAGTCTGTGTAGTCTACACACATTCGCCAGGTGCCATTCGACTTTTTAACAAGCACCACATTTGCAACCCAATCTGGGAAGTAACATTGCCGAATGAACCCTGCATCAAGTAATTTTTTGACTTCGGCGGCTGCCGCCTGACCTCTTTCTTCACCATGGTTCCGCTTCTTTTGCCGTACCGGCTTCTTTTTCGGATCCACAGCGAGTTTGTGTACCGCCAGATCAGGACTAATGCCTGGCATTTCATGGACTTCAAATGCAAAGATGTCCTTGTATTCTTTCAACAGGTTGTGAAAGTCGTCACCAAGGTTTCTCAGAGCAGTCGTCCCCACTTTGACTGTTCGGTCAGGACGGGAGTCGTCTAATATCAGGTCCGCATGCTCACCAGCCGGCTGAGGGCGGAACTCATCCGGCCGGTCCTCTGCCAATGATTGCTATTTTCTTGCTTTTCTTGCGGACTCTGTCTGGGGCACCTTTCTCTTTTTGTCGCCTGTTTCTTGAACAGGCGCACTCTCCTTGACGTTGTCAAGGTCTGTTTTTTCTCCACTTGACCCAGTGGCAATAACAGTGGGCTTGACATCCGAGAGATAGCATTCTCGGGCCATCCTCTGATCTCCCCTTAGGGAGCCGACTGTTCCATTATCCCTTTCAAACTTAAGCAGCATAAGTGACGGGATTATAACAGCCTTGGAATTATTCAGGGTTGGTCGACCCAGAATCATGTTGTAGGCCGAGAGTTCCTCTACCACTAGGAACCGGACTACCATGTGTCGTCCTTCCCCTTTTTCGCCCAGGCGAATGGGTAGATCTACTCGTCCCAGTGGGTGGACGACTCCTCCTCCAAACCCTATTAAAGGGTGGGAGGCCGGATGTATGCAGTCCGTCTGATATTTCAGTTTTGACAGACATTTGCTGCTGATGAGATCTGAGGAGCTCCCGGTATCTATGAGGATTCGGCCAACTCACTGGTTGGCCACTTTACATTCAATAACGAGAGGGTCGTCATGCGGCCCCCTTATTCCTCCTAGATCCTCTTCAGTGATGACAATCTCAAGAAATGTATATTTGGACGGCTGTTCTTGGTGAACGGAATTTACATCTAACCGCCTTATATTATCTTTGTTGCCCCTAATAGTGGGGCCGCCTCCTGAGAAGCCGCCTGCAATGGTGTAGACGACTGCGTCATCTGTATCGGAACTGTCGGCCTGTTGATTCTTTTTGGCCGACTGCTTTTTTGAGGAAGTGTTCCCCGTAGATTTCTTGACATAAGTGTCAAGATCACCTTGATCAGCCAAGCGGTCTAGGTACCGCATGAGACTGATGCAGTCATTGGTGTGATGACCAACGTCATCATGATAAGCACAGATTTTGTCTTGGTTCCGGGTGCTCGCAGAACCCTTCATGGGGAGCGGCTTCTCAATTGAGAGCCGTCCCTTTATTTCTTTTAGGATAAACTGGTTATCCTTGTTAAACGCATACTTTGGGGAGTATGGTTTGAATTCTTTTTTCTTTTTCTGGGCCGGCTGTTTAGAGGAATCAGCCGCCCAGACCTCTTTTCTTTTCTCATCTTTGTTAGACGACTGTTTCTGTCGTCCCTCTCTTTTGTCGAACCTCTTCCCGTCCGACTGTTTTATCGTACACAGATCAGTCGCCTGTATATAGGCTTCTGCTTCAATCAAGGCCTCTTGAAGAGTCGCCACCCTTTTTCGAACTAAATCAAATTTAAAGGTAGACCCGTCTTTGAGACCTCTAAAAAAGTCAGTATAAGCTACCTCATCCGGTAACCCTTGAATCTGTATCCTCATCAGGTTGAACCGCCTGATGTAAGAACGAAGCCCCTCCTTCTCGCCCTGCTGAATTGTTCCCAAATCAAGGGTCGTTTTCTTCGCAGGGATGTTCATGGCGAAGTTGGAGGCAAATAAGTAAGCAAGCGTCCTGAAGTTGTTTACACAACCAGTCGGCAGGTTGCCGAACCATTGCTGTGCAATTCCCTTGAGAGTCGCTGGGAAACACTTGCACCAAGTGGGATCATCCAACCCTTGAAGGTACATCAGGTTGGTGAATGCCATCAGATGGTCTTCTGGGTTAGTAGTGCCGTCATAGGCGCCTACTAGAACATTTTTTACTTTGGCCGGCTGAGCGGCTTCAGTAATTTCCTTGGAGAAGGCCGACGGCTGTTCACCAAGTCTAAGCAGCCGTAGCTGCCAGTCCATAGGTTGGACGTTTTTTGCTGCAGGTCCACCAAATGGAGGTGGCTGCATAAAATACTGTTGTTGCGGCACAAATGGTAAGTTTGGTACCGCCTGGGCACTATGAAAGCCGGACTGACGGGAGGTGCCGCCTGACTGACTCTCATGGTACGACTGAGTATGCCTCATCGAGGCATTTCGCAAACTGTCCTGAAAATTTGAAGTAGAAGCCGACTCTGATAATCGATCACTCTTCTTCTGCTCTAGCAGGTGCCGAGCATCTGTGAACGTTTGCTTTGACCCATCCGCCTGAATATGACGAACCGGTTTTCTATTTCCCGTAGGATAACGGAGTTTTGTGAAATCAAGAGCAGGTGGCTCCCGCTTCTTGGATTTAGGATGGGGAGTCGCCTCTCGCCCTTGAACTGGCTTCCTCTTCAGTGAAGTGGAAGGTTTCTTGGCCGACTGCTCTTTGACTGAAGCAGGCGGTTTTTTGTTGATCAACTCTTGAATCTCTCCCTTGAAGTCCCTCATGAAGGTCATGAGTTCGTTCCTTGTGATGGGAGCAGACCCATCAGTCGGCTGTTGCCGAGCAAGCGGTGCGCCTGCTGGCTCGCTTCCTGTTTGAAGATGCTCCCGTTCCCTCCTTTCGGTATGACGGGTACGTCGGGCCCTTAGGGTCCCGTCTGGAGCTGTATGAGTTTCAACTTCAAATTCACTTTCGGTATCATGGTCCGACTGAACTTGAGGGTCGTCTAGGGGACGCCTCTCTTCTGGAGTCGGTACAGACTTGGATGCCATCTCTGAAGTACTCTCCCCACAGACGGCGCCAAATGTTTCGGGGTTTTCTGATGTCCTGCGGGAGAGTTACAATTCCGAGACTGGAACCGGACGCCTGTACCTGCAAAATAACAGAGACTCCTGAGAGCTCCGCCTCCAACGGTCAAGTTAGTACCTGATTAAGGAGTAAACAATACGGAAATTAAAGTAATGAGATCTCTCTAGGTGAGAGTGCTTAGTGTTGTTAATCTGCGTCGTTAGCGAGATTAGCCGGTTGTTAATAACTCTGTTCTTCTCTGCTTGATCTCTTGATTATTCGATTCTTCGATCCTGTGATTAATGAGGATAAATTGAGTATTTATAGCCTTGAGAAGCGTGCAACTCTCTAGGTTTAAGGTAAACCTAGGGCTGATCGGGCCTCTAGACTGGATTGGGCCTTGATGGCCGGTTTTCCCATTTGGCATGGGTGGACACGTGGCGTGTCTAAATTGGTCCGTAGAGGACGTATCTGTGATTGACACGTGGCAGGTTCCTGTTGGCCTTCGTGAAGGACACGTGGCGGAACCTGGTTGGTCCACTTGTCAGACGGTGATTGGTGGATAAAAATCCCCTAATCAGGAAGCATCGTAACAATAATATTTAATATTAAAGTTACCCTAGACATGATACTAGGAATATCATAATAACAATATAAACATGATTTCTACATCATAACATCAATAAAAACCATTAAAGTACTTACTTTGATAACTCGTACCTCTTTCTAATAACAAAATACACACGTTAGTAACTTCAAGGAAAATAATAAACAAACAATTAAATTAAATAATTGAAAGAGAGATTTGGGACCAAACTCTCAGAAATTAAACCTTTCACGTCTAGGGCGAAGGCAACTTCGAATATGGATAGGTGTTTCTAGATCTTGTGAATGCGGAATTTTGTATTTAAAAGACAAGTTTAGAAAAAGAGAGAGATGAATGAATGATTAAGGAAATCTTGATGAGAATTAACGAATGAAAACTGATTGTAGGTGAATGAAAACGGAGTTTTTAATACGTTATTTATAGAGAAATCAGCCAAAAAGATAAAATATCAAAACAGAGCACTTGGCGCACGAAAAACAGAGCTGGCGCACCTAAAATAGAGCTGGCGCCAGGCGTCAATGCCAACGCCAGGCGCCAGGTCCTAGTGCCAGACGCCAATGCCAACGCCAGGCGCCAGGTCCTACTGCCAAGCGCCAATGCCTGGAGTCAGGCGCTAGTCCTGTTTTTGACGCGTTTTCGAAAATCAGATAAATTTGCCGTACTGGAGGATAAAATCGTATCTTTTCCTCGAAAATGCTTTTTGATTTTAATTAAAACTCTGAAAAGTCAACAAAAGTCAATTTATCAATGCTAATTGAATTAGGAATGAAAAGAACCTTCTAGAAGAATCTAGAAGACTAAAACCATTTCTAATTGCATTAGGAATGATAAATCATATTAGGCCCTCCCCTAGATCATTGGGCCGTACATAAGGCTCAAAACAGGCCCAATTTAGTAAATTGGCCATAACTTCCTCAATATTCATCGGAATTGAGCTTGTAATATATCGTTGGAAAGCTCTTGTCAAGCCCCATCCAACTACACTACTATTGGACTCATATCATGGACTAACCAAACTGGATTGGCTGTTTTTCTTAAAATAAGTTTTCAAAAACAGAGAGAAGAGAAAATAAATTAAAACTATCCGCAACAATAAACTTTCCACACTTTCGCTTCATTCGATTATGATTCGACGTGAAAGGTACTCATCACTGGGTTTGGTTTTGGGGAGACACAAATGGGTGTCTACAGAAGCCCCCACTTTGACTGAGTTTGGAGAAATGCAAGTTTCAAAAACAAAAGTCAAAGTGTCGATAGGGACGGAGAATAATTCAGAACGTTCTTCGATCCTAAACCATTCTTGTAACGCCGATACCTGCAAAACTAGCATTAGTTAAACAGATAAAAGAATTAAGAAACGCGTATCTTGCACCGTCGAGCACACGTCTCTGAAAGTAACCGATTGTTTTGATGACCTCCTGCAAGCTAGAGAATGCCATCCCGCTTGAAAACCGCTACGCCTGTAACTGCTTCCAATTTGGAAGATTGCTACGCCTGAAACGATCCTCCTCCGCTATGATAGTATTCCACGTCCAAGGGAATACTATCGAAGATTTCTTCTCTTGAAACAATCCTCAGTTGTTTGTGACAACTCTCCACAATCTAGGGAACGCCACCTTGCTGTTTTGATGTTCACTCCTCTCAGAACAAAGAGCTTCTTTTTTATATGATCTTCTGAATGATGTGTCCACGCGTCTCTGAACGAATAGCTTGATAATAGGATGACCACGCGTCTCTGAGCGAAAGAGCTTGAAAATAGGAGATCTTTGATGATATGTCCACGTGTCTCCGGACAAAAGAGATTTTGAATGATATGCCCACGCGTCTCTGGAGCAAAAGAGCTTGATGGAAATGTCCACGCGTCTCTGAACAAAAGAGTGTAGGAGATTATAGGTACGAATGCGGAAAACATGAATCATATTCATATAGCACCTAATCCCAAGATCATGCATAACACATAAAGAATTAGAATTAATACCTTTGAAGCATGATTCCACGTGCGATCGAACAAGAACAAGGGAGATAAAGAACCTCAAGTGTGATTCCTCTACTTGGTCCACTGGCACAGATTAAGTCCTCCACTAATGCTAGTTAGTTGCAATTGAACCCTTCAATTGACCTTCTATGGAGTAGAACGAGCAACGAACAGATCACGAACTACCACGAAGGGAGGAGATGGGCGTGTGGTATAGACACAGAGAGAGAGGTTTGGATTACTGGTTGCTTAGTGCACAATTAACTGTTAATTGTGTTATGTCATACAACCCTAGGCAAGGACTTTATTTATAGATCTCATCTCTAAATAAGAGTCCATGACAAAGCCCAAATCCTAACTCTAATCTAACTATACTAGCCCAATTCAATTCATGATTGGTTACTTGTTCATGAGGCCCATAAATGGGCCTCTAACTTGCTTAACCCAATACCTTTGTTGTGTGACCTCATAGGATCCATTCTAGTGGGATTTGGACTATTTAACTAGCCCAAAGGTCAATGATCATAGTCTAGAAACAGATAATGACGACCCAAAAGAACGAACTTATTATCTCCATAATAGTGATCCTTGATATATCTAGTAATTGCATTTATCGAAGACAGATTTCCTTCAATCTCCCACTTGTCTGAGACAAGTGTACAATATTCAAATTCCTTAAGTCAATGTGTGTCTATTTGATAATATGATTGCATCTCATGTCGTGATCATATTAATCTACAAATATTTTCTTGAGAAACTGAGTTAGAATTACAAACAAATGATTACTTTGTAATCCATTTGAGTATGTCCATACATTTTCTGAATTCTCCCTCCTCAAGGGGCCAAGACACATTTCTAATTAAATAGGTAGACTCACTCCAATCTTGTGGCAACCAAGGCTCCCACTCAAATCATGAGGTAACCAAGAAACACCCTTTATAATCTCCAGTTACGGGAAGACGTTTGAATGTACACAGTTACATCAATCATTGAATGAAATCAATGTTCCACTCATGTCAAAGGAATCCACTAATATATCCGGAAGTTCTATGCTTGAACTTCAAAGTAGGTCTATAGTTCGATCATGCATCATTCATGCATACCCATGTGATTGATCGAGCTTCACTACGCTCCTATAGCCCAAGAAACAGCGCTATCGAATCAATCTTACATGCTAGTCCATTCAAAGAGATCATTTATGTCCACTTTAATGACTCTAGACTAGGAACTAAAATAAGGTATGGATTTTGTTCACCTGTGGGGTTTCATTCACCAGGTTATTTAAATAAATTAACCTGACGATCCCATCAATCCATAATTATTTTGGATATTTTATTTAATATTTAAACCACAATTAAATAAGAGAAATAATAAATTTCTGATTAAACATAATTCTGCAAATGAATGTATTACATATGTAACTTATTTTCTCCAAAAACAGATACAACTTTTAATTACATCATCTGCCTCAGCCAATTGCACTAGTGTGCTTCTCATGCTTAGGCAATGGAAGGGGTTTAGTAAGTGGATCAGAGACATTCTCATCCGTATGAACTTTGCACATCTTGACATCTCCTCTGCCAACGATCTCTCAAATGAGGTAATACTTCCTCTCAACATGTTTGGATTTGAAGTGTGACCTAGACTCCTTTGATTGAGCAATGGCGCCATTGTTGTCACAATGCAATTCGATTCCATTTTGAGCACTTGGTACGATATCCAGCTCAGTTAGGAACTTCTTTATCTAAACTTCTTCCTTAGCCGCTTCAACAACAGCCAAATACTCTGATTCTGTTGTAGAGTCTGCGACAGTGCTTTGCTTTGAACTCTTCCAGCTCACTGCTCCTCCATTCAGACAGAAAATGTATCCAGACTGGGATTTAAAATCATCTCTGTCTGTTTGGAAACTCGCATCCATATAACCTTTGACAACCAACTCATCTTCGCCACCATATACTAGAAACATTCCTTTAGTCCTTCTCAAGTACTTAAGGATGTTCTTGGCAGTTGTCTAGTGTGCTTCTCCTGGATTTGCCTGAAATTTGCTACACATTCTTAAAGCATATGAAACATCCGACCTTGTACAGATCATGGCATACATTATTGACCTTACTGCCAAAGAATAAGGTACAATCGCCATACGTCTCATCTCGTCTGGTGTAACCGGGCATTGAGATTTACTGAGCGTAATGCCATGAGACATGGGGAGAAATTCTCTCTTGGATTTTGACATCTCGAACTTATCAAGAACCTTATCAATATAAGTCTCTTGACTCAGCCCAATCATTCTTCGAGACCTAACTCGATGAATCTTGATTCCCAAAATGTACTCGGCGTCACCCAAGTCTTTCATTGAGAAACAATTCTTCAACCAGTCCTTGACTGACTCAAGCATTGGTATGTCGTTCCCCATGAGGAGTATGTCATCTACATACAAGACTAAGAAAACTATGCTGCTCCCTTTGGATTTCTTGTATACACAAGGTTCCTCTTCGCTTTTGAGAAAACCAAACTGTTTGATTGCTTCATCAAAACGAAGGTTCCAACTCCTTGATGCTTGCTTCAATCCATAGATGGATTTCTGAAGTTTGCATACCTTTCCAGGATTTTCTGGATCTTCAAAACCCTCAAGTTGTGTCATATACACTTCCTCCATCAAGAACCCATTCAAGAAGGCGGTTTTGACATCCATCTGCCAAATTTCGTAATCAAAAAATGCAGCAATCGCTAAAAGAATCCGAATGGACTTAAGCATTGCTACTGGAGAAAAGGTTTCATCATAGTCAATACCATGAATCTGTTTGTATCCTTTTGCTACCAGTCTTTCTTTATAGATGTAGGCATTTCCATCCTTGTCTGTCTTAATCTTGTAAACCCACTTGCAACCAATAGGTTTTACCCCATCAGGCAAGTCCACCAGGGTCCACACAACATTTTCAGACATTGATTCCATTTCGGATTTCATGGCCTCAAGCCATTCATTTGAGTTGGGGCTCACCAAAGCTTGCTTGTAAGTAGAAGGTTCCTCATTCTCCAATAAGAAGATTTCAGAATCCTCAGTTAACAGAACTTCAACAAACTGTTTGTTTCTGATTCTGGCAAACCTACGTGCGGTAGGAGCAACAATAGAAATGTTCTCTCCAATTTCTTGAAGATTTTCGCATGAATTAGATTCAAGTGGGACGATAGGAGTCTCGCTAGTCAAATTAGCTTGCTCCGACGCATGATTAATCGACTCATGCGCCCTCGCCTCTGATGTGGTGTTATCCACATCCATTTGTTGCTCGTCTCGAATTTCTTCGAGAACCACTTTACTCCCACTTGGCTTTCTAGAGAGGAATTCCTTTTCTAGAAAGACACCATAGCGAGCAACAAACACTTTGTTATCTTCGCGATTGTAGAAGTAATACCCCATTGTTTCTTTTGGATAACCCACAAAGAAACATTTGTCTGATTTAGGTTGTAGTTTATCGCCTTGTAAACGCTTTACATAGGCTTCACATCCCCAAATCTTGAGATAAGACAACTTTGGAACTTTTCCAGTCCATAACTCATATGGTGTCTTCTCAACTGCTTTGGATGGGCTTCTGTTCAGTATGTTCGCAGCTGCTCCTAATGAATATCCCCAGAATGATATGTGAAGATCAGTAAAGCTCATCATGGACCTAACCATATCTAGTAAGGTCCTATTCCTCCTTTCTGACACCCCATTTAACTGTGGCGTCCCTGGAGGAGTCAACTGTGAAATTATTCCACAATTAATTAGATGTTCATCAAATTCTTGGGTTAAATATTCACCACCACGATCAGATCGTAATGCCTTGATTGTTTTCCCAAGTTGGTTTTGTACCTCATTCTGGAATTATTTGAACTTTTCAAAGGCTTCCAACTTCTGCTTCATTAAGTAAACATATCCAAATCTACTTAAATCATCAGTAAAAGTAATGAAGTATCTATATTGACCCCTAGCTTTTAAACTCATTAGTCCACATACATCCGTATGTATGAGTCCCAAAAGATCACTTGCTCTTTCACCTACACCCTTAAAGGGTGACTTAGTCATTTTACCAAGCAAGCATGACTCACAATTTTCAAATGATTCATAATCAAAGGAAGAAAGGAGTCCATCCTTTTGTAATTTCTGGATGCGCTTTTGGTTGATGTGACCAAGCCTACAATGCCATAGGTAAGTTGGGTTTGAATCATCTGTTCTTTGCTTTTTATGATCAATGCTATAGACATGAGTTGTATATTCTAAGACATACAAGCCATTAATTAATTTTGCGTTAGCATATAACATATTTTCTTTAGAAATAAAACAACATTTGTCTCTTATTTCAAATGAAAATCCTTCAGAATCTAAAACAGGAAATGAAATAATGTTTTTAGTTATTGTTGGTACATAATAACAGTTATTAAGCACCAAAATAAGCCCAGAGGGAAGTCTCAAGTGATAACTTCCAATAGCAAGTGCAGCAACTTTTGCTCCATTTCCTACTCGAAGCGTTACTTCCCCTTTTGCTAACTTCTTACTTTCTCTCAAGCCCTGCACGTTATTAACGATGTGAGCACCACAACCGGTATCAAATACCCAAGTGGAAGATGAAATAAGATTAATTTCTACAACAAAAACATCAAGTAACTCTTTACCTTCTGTTTTCACTGGTGTATAATGGGGACACCCTGGTGTATGGCGAAGCCAATCACCACAATAGAAGCATTCGCTTTGTCTCCTTTTCAGGTACTCCTCAGAATGGTTGAGTAAAAGGTTGACTAATGTCACAGTCGAGCCCTCATCATTATGAGTGAGCCTAACTATATCAAAACCATCATGGAGTGAGAACAAGATTATATCATGCTCGGATTCATCATCGAACGGTTTCCCAAGGACGTCCATTTGATTGAACAAATCAATCATTTCAAGGACATGGGTCCTTACTGACTGACAGGCATGAGTTTCTTAGCCATAATCTTACAATGAACATTGTAAGCCTCATACCTAATGCTGTCAGTCCAGGAATAGTAAATCTGAGGGATCGAATTAACGATCTCTCTTACATTATGATCTCTGAATCCTCCACTGCCTAATGCCCCAATGCCACCTCGACAGATAGCACGAAGACATTGATACAAGTTGGTTACCTCATAGTGCCTAAATCTTCTTCTCCAACAACTTGGAATAGATTCTAAAATGAGTTGTCTGATTTTCTCTGCATCTGAAACAATTTAAGCATGCCTTTCAGCTGTATAACCCTTAGTATAATCGCTCTCAATAGGTATATATAAACGAGATTCAAACCCATGGCTTGTGAGAAATCTTCTCAACTCGTTTTCCCATTCCCTGAAGTTTCTGAGATTAAGCCTTAAATTAACTTTCGTTGGCAAAATAGCGTTGTCGTTATGGTTATTCATCCACAAACAAAAACAAAACGAGGCAAAGTTCAATAATTATGTTTAAAAAAAATTTAAAGTACCATAAGCGATGTTAATAGTTGGTAACTTTAAAATATTTATTCAATTTTAATTAATCCCTATTGAATAAAATGATTCCAAGATCCTTTAATTATGCAATAATTGACTGGACTTTAGCCCTACCATCAACCATTACATTTTCAAGGTGAGTAAAATCTTTACTGATTACAACTCTTTGTAATTCTTGGTTGAATAATTACCCTTCACATGTTTAATTATTACCCTTAGCTTCAAGGTTCTAAACTCTTTAGGTAACCTCGTTGAGTATAACCAATCAAACGTTTAAAATTTGTTTTACCCCCACTCCCCTAAGATATAATATGACACCCAGCTTTAGCATGACCTATCATAAATATCGAAGGTTTCATCGAGTTTTTGATTGGAAAAGCTGCCTCAATATTACTGGGACCTAGATTTATTATGTTGTGATTATTTAGTGAACTCTAACGCATCATCAATAAACATAAATAAAATCTACATGCATAATCTACTAATGCATAAATAAAACATGACATAGTATGGCCCCTTAATCCTAAGAAAAACTAATAAAGCAAAAGGCTCCCACTTGAACCTTCATGGATCTCATCCATCTTGCTCCTTTGGGCCTTCACTCCATGGATTTCTTGGATTAACTGCAACCTGTAATACTATTCTATTCTATTTACTACTTAAATAAATAAAATAAATTACAAAAATACTTAACGGTACGCAGACCGTATTTAGATTACAAAAATACGAAACGATGCGCAGATCGTATTTAGAATCTATGGGCCATACTAGTATTTATATATATAGCAATAAATCATATCATATATTATAAAGTGCCACATAATAAATCACTCATCACGCTTTCCTAAACTATAACATCGAATGATCATAATTGAGGAAACATGGCATAAAATATCTCATATTTTTAATTTATTATTGCAATTAGATAATATCATATATTATTTCTAACCAATCATAAAATATCATATATTTTATTTAAGGTAAGAGATAGAATCAAATCATATTTTAGTTATGAAAGATAAATCATATTTATCTTCCATGGTTATCCTAACTAATTTAGGATATTCTATCCTAATTGCTAGCCAATCACATAATTTTAATTCAATTATTATCCAAAATAATTATGGGATAATCATATTATTTAAATCAATCTTTATCTTTTTGGAATCTTGCTCAACAATCCTTAAAATTTTCAAAGATTAAAACAAATTTTAAGATTTGAAATTATCTTAACAAACTTTATCCAAAATTAACAACTTTAATTAAGGATAATTATCAAAAATCAACTTTTGAAATTTGATATTATCCTCAAAATAAAATCAGATTTTATTTTGAAAATATTTTAAAATAAAATAATTTTTTTTTTAATAATGTGCTGCCACGTCAGCTGGGAAAAATCCCAACCAATGCAGCAACAACACCGGCATTGCACGTCAGCCAGGGAAACCAACGCACAACCGCGGCTAGGAACAAAGCCCAGCCACGACGCCACCTTTACCCTAACTGAAACACTTCCAGTCAAACACTGACGCTGTGGTCTGAGGGTTGTCTGCGCGTCGCAGCTAGGCCGAAGCCCAGCCACGAGCATACCACAGCCTCGCTCCAGCAGTTGACTGTCGCATTTTGTTGATGCTGCCGCCAGTTTCCGCCGCCCTCACTACCCCTTTCGACCACCTGGGTAGCCGCCGTGGTCCAGCTGACGGTGATCCGACCACCTAGCCACGGCTGCCCCTCCCAAAAATCAATTCTTTTCTCTTTTTTTAGAGTTTTAATTTAATTTAACAACTCTTGTAAAATTAAATTAAATTAGGTATTTTAAATTAAAACATAACATTTATGCCTAATTCAATTTTAAAATCAAATTCACAATTCAATTTCAAATCTAGGGTTCGAAAATCATCAAAATTAAGCACAAAATCAAAATTTAGGGCTTTATTTCAATCAAAATATTCGAAAATTCTAGGGCTTAAATCGGATTTTGCTAGAAAAATTGAGCAATTTAAATCATATTTAAACAATCCCAAAAATTAAATCTCATTTAAAATAAAGATTGAACCATAATTAAATTATTCTCCCTCCTAATTAAATTAAAATTGTGGACTATCAAAGAATTAATATTCAATATATGTACATGCATAGGCTAACTGATACCACTGTAGGAGATTATAGGTACGAATGCGAAAAACATGAATCATACTCATATAACACCTAATCCCAAGATCATGCATAACACATAAAGAATTAGAATTAATACCTTTGAAGCGTGATTCCACGTGCGATCGAACAAGAACAAGGGAGATAAAGAACCTCAAGCGTGATTCCTCTACTTGGTTAACAGGCACAGATTAAGTCCTCCACTAATGCTAGTTAGTTGCAATTGAACCGTTCAATTGACCTTCTATGGAGTAGAACGAGCAACGAACATATCACGAACCACCACGAAGGGAGGAGATGGGCGTGTGGTATAGACAGAGAGATAGAGGTTTGGATTACTGGTTGCTTGGTGCACAATTAACTGTTAATTGTGTTATGTCATACAACCCTAGGCATGGAATTTATTTATAGATCTCATCTCTAAATAAGAGTCCATGACAAAGCCCAAATCCTAACTCTAATCTAACTATACTAGCCCAATTCAATTCATGATTGGTTACTTGTTCATGAGGCCCATAAATGGGCCTCTAACTTGCTTAACCCAATACCTTTGTTGTGTGGCCTTAAAGGATCCATTCTAGTGGGATTTGGACTATTTAACTAACCCAAAGGTCAATGATCATAGTCTAGAAACAGATAATGACGACCCAAAAGAACGAACTTATTATCTCCATAATAGTGATCCTTGATATATCTAGTAATTGCACTTATCGAAGACAAAACTCCTTCAAAGAGCTTGAATAATATGCCCACGCGTCTCTGGAGCAAAGAGCTTTGATGGAGATGTTCACGCGTCTCTGAACAAAAGAGCTTGAATAATATGCCCACGTGTCTCTGGAGCAAAGAGCTTTTGATGGAGATGTTCACGCGTCTCTGAACAATAGAGCTTCGGTACTTGAACGTTTGTTGCGATAATGTTCTGAAGAAAAATTTCCGAAGACCAACGTTTGTCGATCTCTAAAGCTCGCCTAAACTTTGTTTCCGCTAAAACCAGTATGTCGGTGTCTCCGTGATTAGGCGCTTTAAGCTAAGTGAGACGATCTTTCATCAGGTCGACCACTTATTGCAATTGTAATCAAACTGACTACTTAATCATGTCAAATTGCTTATAGGGGCTAATTGGCGTACCAAGGAACCCTGAAATTGTTGTATGAGGTCGAAATAACCTTTCTGAGAGGCTTCAAGCTCTGTCGCTGCTGAAAAGATCTAGCGCCAAGCGCTGGTGTAGGGTCTTCCCTGTTCTGCTGCACCTGTATTTATTTTTTACTATAGAACTTTGCCAATTTCTTTAATTATCTTAGGGTTGACCTAAGGTTTAGCATTGCTTGACTCATTGACTTGACACGACTCAAGGTATAAACTTGACTCGATATGATTGATTGACTCGAGGTTGACTCGACTCAAAGTGAAATGACACGTGTGACTCATGACCCGTGTGTGCATGGTGTTGACTCAATGTAACTCAAAAATGCAAAAAGCAAAAATTTCCGTCATTTTTGTGGAGGGTACCGACTTTCTCCCGAAAAAGAAAGACGCGAAAAAAGAATCGAAGTGAAGTTTTGAAGATGCATATTGAATGAGCTCAGTCAAATGTTGTTTAATACTATCTCTCAAGGTGCAAGGATTAATCCATCCTAGGCTATCTCAACTGTTGACTCCATGATGAAAGTATTTGGGTAACTTAGGCACGGAGGCTAAGCACTTCATACTTCTTGATGCAATGACAATTATGATTGATGAGTGATTTTGATATGATAAGGCATGCTTTAGCGTTGTGTTAAGATTCCATGACAAAGGGTTCCTAAGGGAAGTATATTTGGTCATGTATCTGTGCAGTGTGTGATAGTGATTCTAAAGCTAGGCCACAAGAGCTAAGTGTGTGGAAAAATATATTGAAAAGAGTCAAATGGTGGTGACTCTTAGGTTAGGTAAGCTAATGATGTAGGGATCAAGCCCCCAAGTCTAGCTCTAAATGAATAGGGATGAGCATTGGATATCCCTTGATATGATCATGGTGCGAGTGTGTGAATGTGAATATGAATGCATTTTTATTACGGCCGCACCTCGATGTGAGGTTGCCTACGAATCCGTTAGGAATCAGGACGAACATAGCTCTAGCCGAACGTCGCACAAGTGTGTGTATACCTCAAAAAGGTCTTTTAAGGGTTGTAACGTGGTTAGGCTAAAGGCTATAGAAGAAAGGGATAAAGGCTCAAGACCCTAGATAAGCCCCCAAGGTGTGCAACCTTGCTTTTGAATCTTTATATTTTTTATGCTTGAGTTTCTACTCTTTTTTAGCTCACTTTTATCTTTTGCTTTAGCATCTATTTTATTTTTAGAAGTGTGGGCAATCCCGATCATGCGGTCCATCACTCACTTGGCATTCATGTTTCTCAGGCATGGTACCGAGCACTCGACAGAGACGCAATCTGAGATGTGTTCATATCAAAGATATTTTCATATCAAAGACATTGGAACACTTGCCCTTTTGTACACTTTTATTATTTTTTTGTTTTTGCTTATCTTTGCTATTTTAATCTTTTGAATTTGTTCAAGCTTTCTTTATTAAATTAAAAATTGCATAAGTTGCACACCATCCCATCCCAAAGTTAGGTAGATGTAGGTTGAAAAAAGAAATGTCTATCATTAGACGAGGCTCAAAGTGGTTTATGAAGAAAGGATTGTAAATGTGAAAGGTAAAATGATGTGGCTACAAGGGGTGCCTTAAATCATTGGTATACCTTGTGCTTAGTTCGACATGGATTTTTTTTTTTTTTTTTTTTTTTTTTTTTTTTTTTTTTTTTTTTTTTTATAATGCAATGCAATGAAATGAAATGATCATATGCAAGGAAATAAATTCTCATTTTTATTAAAGGAAAATATATAATGATCCTACAAAACAAATCTAAGGAGAATAAAAAGGTGCCTATGATAGACTTATTGGGGAAAGGAAAAAAGGAATAGAAAAAAAGAGGTCACGAAATCTTGTCGTTGAAGCTCGCCTCTTGTCTTATGTTGTTCCCTTTATCATCACTCGCTCTTCTTGTTAACTGGAGGCATGGGAAGCTTGTTATTATCAATCAAATGTTGGATAGCCTCCTTTAGCTTCCAATAGCTCTCAGTAGTATGACCCCTATCTCAATCATGGGCTCTCCTATAGGTGTGATAAGAAGTAATGGATCGAAGGATGCTTGGTCATCTTTGATGGCTAGAATCTCAGAAGTTTCATTGTTATCGATCAGATCTTGAATAGCTTCTTTGAGTTTCCAACACTCCTCAGTGTCGTGACCCTTTCCTTGGTGATATTTGCAGTGCTTGTTAGGGTCCCACTTAGGTGGCCTGGCTTCTGGAACTGGGTCTTTGATAGGCCATATGGGCATGACTAATCCTTTGCGGTGTAATTTCTCGAAAGCTGTTTCATAACTCATACCAAGTGGAGTGAACACCCTTTTTGATCTTTGGATTCGTGATTTAGAGGCGTTCGTGGCATGTACTTCATTAATGGGAGAGAAAGAAGAAGGATGGTCGTTCTTCTTTCCTCTTGCACTATTATCTTTTAGAATGTCATCTTCAATATCAATGCCTATATTATACACATCCTTGAAAGTTTTTAAATTGTGTTGGTACTTTAAGTGCTTTGAATACTTCCCTTGGAGATTCTTGATAAACATCCTCACAGATTCTTTTTCGGTAGGAGCCTTGACCATATTAGCGGAAGTTTCCCTCCATTTGTTGAAGAAAGAAGTGAACCCTTCGTTTTCTTTTTGTTTTAACATCTCAAGTTGTCTGTGGTCCGTCTCGTCTTGGATGTTGCACTTATATCTATTAATGAAAGCGTTTGTTATCGACTCCCAAGAAGAGGTCTTTTCTTTCTCGAGAGAAAAGAACCATTGTTGACAAACGGTTTCGAGAGATAGTGGGAATAGAGAGGGGAAAACCTTCTTATCGATACCCTTAATGCTCATTATAGTTTTGAAAGCTCTCAAATGGAAGTAAGGGTTATCTGTTGCCTTGAATTTAGGGATGTCAGTGGCGTTGAAATTATGTGGAATAAGTTCCTTGTCCAGCGAGACCCCTTGTGAACTCATGCCCTGAAATTTATAGTCACTAGATAACTTGCTCAAACTTTCTTGCATGAGGTTAATTTGTTGTTGCTTCACGGGATCATTGATCTTGAGAGTGAGTAGCTTCAGTGTCTCAGTCACGGTAACCAATTGGTTCCTAAGCTCATTGACTTCCTCTTGAGTTGCCATTATCTTCTTAGCCTTCCTCTTTTGACGAATCGGTTTATCAAAAAGTGAGACTTGAATAAAGAGGTTGTCCTTGATTAATCGTCCTTCTCTCCTCTACCAAGTACTGTGGAAAAGGAATTTGAATTGGGGATATCTATTGTTAATTATTTGACTCAAACTTTATTCAACATGCAATGGATGGTGGAAATGAAGAAAGATTGGAATAGAATGTGAAGAAAAATGATGGAGGGATATGAAGAATTAGGAATAGAATGTACCCCCAACTCAAATGACGGAAAAGACTGACATGCATGAACCTAAGACATGGTCATGGTGACATATACTCAAAGTGTGTGCTAAGACTAGTGAGTGTAGGTGACGTGTTAAGACTCGTGTTATGACCATGTGGCTAGACTATGTGACTAGACTCAATCAATGACTTGACAAAGTACTATTGACAGCGAAAATCAACCGAATTAATTAGTAAACTGGTTAATTAGACTCTAGGTGATGACTCGACCAATAATCCAAACTGTCGGCCAAACAACAGAACTGACGTCACACTGTGCAGCTTGGCGCCAGACGACAGAGCTGTCGCCCGGCGCCACAATCCACAGTGTGGCGCTACAGCTCAGACTTTGGCGCCAATATTGGAGCTTCAGTCTGGGACTGTTTTCGGTGTTATTAATCAATTGGGGTATGCCTAAAGTCGTATGAGGTCAATTCCGATTAAAATATTAGACTTTATTGACTCAAATTAATTAATTAATTAATTAATTAATTAGGAAAAGTTCTTTAAGTTTTAATTTATTTAATCTCAACACAAGTCAAACAAACGGTTAAGAGATCATAAAATATATGCACAACAAATAATGCACAATTAGTCAAGTAAGCACAATATGATGCAATGAGTTTGCAACCTAGCCATGGCTCTAGTTCTCTAAAGTTCGGGATTTGGTTTAGTCAATAAAGGGTCCATGGTTAATTGTCCGGATAAACCGCGTGGAAGCCTAACCGTGAAGGGTTGGCGCGAGTGGATGAGACACCGCCAGCTTTAGAAAAAACTCGCTTCCATGGTTTGGTTAATTCAACATCTCGGATGTACCCTTTGTTGCACGGAGCGTTCAATGGGGTAGATGGAGCATGAATTCCCAGAGGGTTATGTCCATATGTAGAACCATATGGGTTTCAGAAAAGTGAAAAAAAAATCAATCAGGAAGTAGGATCGAGCAAACAATACGAAAACCGGTCGAAATTAGAACGCATATTTCTGGCTCGGTATTGGGGGAAGTTGGCGCCAGCAATCAGAGACTGGCGCCATATTTTATCTGTAGCGCCTGGCGCCAATGCTGGCGTCTGGCGCTACAGTTAAAATTGTGGCGCCAATGCTCTGGCCCCTGGCGCTACTTCTCACATGCCTCAACAACTTTCTGTGCTCGATAAAATTTTCCAGTTTCGCGCGGTGTTATTTCGGTCCTAGTTGTGAAGGATATTTCTCAAATTTCCTACGTGTAAAATCCTATGTTTTTAACTCATTACGGATGGTCTTTCCAATGAGATCTTTTTTATGCATATGACAATGATGTTAATCAAAATTACGCACATGAAATACTTAGAACGTTTCGAGTCTCATCCACTCATTCTAAATCATTGCCGAAACAAATTCAAGAATTAAAATAGAAATCCTCCCCAGCGGAGTCGCCAAAAACTGCAGGGAATAATTTCAAGCGTTAAACCCCTAGCTTGAACCCCACTGTGATCATACACTAAAGTACGGTGGCGTCCAAAAGGGAAAAAGATAGAGTAAAAGAGTCGCCAACAAGTTTTAGGAACTTGTAAACCATTCACAGGGTGAAGGTTACACCCCTTAACGATCCAAGAGATCGTTAATTCCATAAGGTCTAGAACCAAATAAGGGGCTCGGGGATGAAGGTACAAATCCAACCTAAAAGAGATTGAACCTGCCCTAATAATAGGCCTCTACTTTATTCTGATCGTATTCATGTGCGCTTTTTAATTAACATGCAATCAGTAGGATTAACCTTAAACCTGTTTATCTATGTTGGTTGAATTTAATGCACAAATAAACTATTATTGGCGATCACTTGAAATTATAATCATATTAACCCTAACAAGATTATTAATTATCTTATTAAGCGTGATTACAAGTACCAATTCCCTTTAAACATGCATAAAAAGGTGATCAAGTAATAACAATAAATATCAAGCAACATAATAAATAATCATAATAAAATAATCATAACAATAATAATAATCATCATTATAAAATTATAATCATAATCAAAACAATAATAATCATAAATAAAATAATCATCATCAAGATAATAATAATAATAATAATAATAATAATAATAATAATAATAATAATAATAATATTCATAAACATCATAAATTATAACAATTATAATCATAATCATGTTCATGTTAATATTAAAGCATGATAATAGCAAGATCCTAGGCATGATACTAACAAGATTAATAACGAATCCTAGCATGTTACTAAGCAATAAAAATCAAAGCTTTAACCCTAACATGATACTAACAATAATAAGTATTAGGAAGAACATAGGAAGCATCGTAACAATCATATTTAATATTAAAGTTACCCTAGACATGATACTAGGAATATCATAATAACAATATAAACATGATTTCTACATCATAACATCAATAAAAACCATTAAAGTACTTACTTCGATGACTCGTACCTCTTTCTAATAACAAAATACACACGTTAGTAACTTCAAGGAAAATAATAAACAAACAATTAAATTAAATAATTGAAAGAGAGATTTGGGACCAAACCCTCAGAAATTAAACCTTTCACGTCTAAGGCGAAGGCAACTTCGAATATGGCTAGGTGTTTCTAGATCTTGTGAATGCGGAATTTTGTATTTAAAAGACAAGTTTAGAAAAAGAGAGAGATGAATGAATGATTAAGGAAATCTTGATGAGAATTAACGAATGAAAACTGATTGTAGGTGAATGAAAACGGAGTTTTTAATACATTATTTATAGAGAAATCAGCTAAAAAGATAAAATATCAAAACAGAGCACTTGGCACACGAAAACAGAGCTGGCGCACCTAAAACAGAGATTTCAAAGGAAAATAATATAAAACACTAAATTTATATCTGTTCCTCGAAAATGCTTTTTGATTTTAATTAAAACTCTGAAAAGTCAACAAAAGTCAATTTATCAATGCTAATTGAATTAGGAATGAAAAGAACCTTCTAGAAGAATCTAGAAGACTAAAACCATTCCTAATTGAATTAGGAATGATAAATCATATTAGGCCCTTCCCTAGATCATTGGACCGTACATAAGGCTCAAAACGGGCCCAGTTTAGTAAATTGGCCATAACTTCCTCAATATTCATCGGAATTGGGTTTGTAATATATCGTTGGAAAGCACTTGTCAAGCCCCATCCAACTACACTACTATTGGACCCATATAATGGACCACCAAACTGTATTGGCTGTTTTTCTTAAAATAAGTTTTCAAAAACAGAGAGAAGAAAAAAGAAATTAAAACTATCCGCAACATTAAACTTTCCACACTTTCGCTTCATTCGATTATGATTCGACGTGAAAGGTACTCATCACTGGGTTTGGTTTTGGGGAGACACAAATGGGTGTGTACACCTGGCAAAAATCTGATAAACCTGAACCAATCCAATCCGTAACCATTGATCGAACCATTTATAACCCGTAACCCGTTATGACCAAACCATTTTCAACCTGTGACCCGTTGAGACCGAATTATTGACGACATGTAACCCGTTGAGACCGAACCGTTTACGACTCGTAACTCGTAATGGTTGAGTCGTTTACAACCCGTGACCCAATATGTTTATGATATGATCACTTTCAACCCAGTACTCGATAAGCCCTACTTATTTATGACTTAATTTGATTATAACATGACCCGTTCCTACCCATTATATGACTAACTCAACTGGATAATGATCTGACTCGATTTTATGAGAAGTTTATTTATGACAAGTTACGAGGGGTGGAACTAGGTCGTTAAAACTAATCTTCCCTCGGTCAAACAAAATTTATAAACACTTAACAAACCTATATACAAGTATAGAGGAAAGTCAAAGGTCGAACCCAAAGGAACGGTAATGTTCAAGCACTCTCAATTATGCGCCTACCTAGGTCAAAGTCTAAGGATTAAAGGTAAACACTAACCAACTAACAAATAAATAAACCAAACAAATAAAGCACTAGGAACGGGGATCAACAAGTAATCATGACAATTGTAGAAACTCGGGAATGATATGCAAAATCAATGGTTGTGAAGACTAATGGCAAGCTCAATCAAAAGAGTCAACAAGCTATCTCCTAGAGGTCAAACTAGCGCCAACTATGAGAGACTCTAACTAGGAGCATCACTAATCAAGATCAATCGACAATTGCAGTTCCTAAATCAATGGTCCGTATCATTAGAAACTACAATGCAATCAAGCATAATTCTCAAGGCCTAATCGAATTACACACCTGCAAACTTCATTAATCACTTTAATCTCAACAATTAATCAACACAATCCCCAAATTAAGCACAATTAATCAATCATACAAGCTTCACCCAATTCCTAGCAAACAACTACTCTAACATCATCATCAAATCAACTAACAACTAAAGAAATCAAGAATCAACAATATATGAAGAACAACTACACTAATCAACAATCAAACATCAAAATCAAACCAAACAAATATGAAACAAACAAAGCAATAAAATGAGATAGAGTTAAGAATGATCATTGATAATAGAGAAGATCTCCAACACAATTGTCACCATTGAATCTTCAATCTCTCAATCACCATTAAAATTCCTCACTTTCTCTCTCTAAAATCTACTCCTAAACTAACCCCTTGTAGACACCAAATTTTGAAACCCTATTTTCCATAATTTTTTTTTACATTCAATTAACTAATAAATTTTGTGTAATTTCATAATTATAATAACAAAATTTAATTTTGCTAACGACAACCGCAATAATTAGACATAAGAGACAAGTTCAAGTAGTGTTTATTTATAATTTTGGAGTATACAAAACCCTTGCAATTTGTACTCCTAATTTTCAAACAAAACACGAGGCTAATTTGTAGCATAATTCGAACCTTGTACACTCCATGCCGGAAACTTAAAGTCGTCATTTATTCATGATTATGAAAATCATTAACGCCATTAGTAGTACCACTAACGCCATAATCAAAGCTAGATATAAATTTAGCACTCGAAAATGCTCGTCGAGCGGAGATGGAGCTTGACGGTTTTGGTTGCCGGGAGCCATGGAAACCGAAGAGGAAAAGGCAAGGGGTGTGTTTTTTTGAGTAAAGGTGATTTCGGATAAGGGAAATCTCCCTTTTATAGGGGATAAATCGATCTTATCCGTATTTTATCATATCCTAATCGTGTAATTGTTTAGTCTAATAATATTAGTAAGTGTATCTTTTAAAAATAACATAAAATAAAAATAATGTGTTACCACTGACATATGTAACACTTATTTCGTTTGACATATCCTGATCGAGAATATCAAATATTGACCCTTTAATCTGTACAATTTTAAAACCGTGACCGTTTCTAAAGTATCACTTTCTAACCCCGGATAAAAGTTTAGTACTAACTGATTTTATGTATCCTATTGCTATTATTATTATTCTAATATTTTCAATCATCTTTTTTTTTTAAAAAAAAAAAAAAGAAAAATACAAATCATAAAGGACAAATTAGCATATTTTGATTATGTAAAAGAATGCAAGGCATGCATGCATACTAAGCTATTACCAATACCCAAGGTCACGGTTTAATACAATAATAAGATAATAATAAGACACAAAACATGCATGAAATGCATGTAATGTAATTGGCAAATGCCACAACTCACGGCTCCCAATGTTTTTTTTATTAATATTTTTATTTTATTTTTTTGTTCTGTTCTTTTTGTTGTTGTTGTTGTTCAACTTCCTTAATTATAACTTGTTTTAGTTCTACCATTTTTCTTTGTCAAAAACATACTACTATTTCAATTTTCATCTTCTTCCAAAACACCATTACCACTATACCTTCATGAGTCATCTTTTCTCTGTTTCATATACTCAGAAATAACAAGTGTAAGTATGCATGCTACTTCTCTTCCGGGTTATTGCAACGACGACAATATTTGACAGTAAAAGAGTGGCTCTAAGCAAAGATACCTCTGCCATTACCACTAATTTGATATGTCAAATCTCTACAGAAAAAGAAAATGGTAAGCCATGGTTGTAATTTAGCAACGAGAATCAGAAAATGGTGTGATATGACAATACGTTGTATCACTGAGCCGTGTTTCTTCCCAAACGGTAAGGTGATATGACTATCCACAATCAATGGCAAACAACTTTTTTCCTTTTTATTTTCTGATAAGTGGGTTGTGTAATTGTCGTATTTTGCTATGGTAAGCTTAATATACGAAGAGTAAGTACACCCTTCAAAGAAAAAAAGTAGTACCAATTAACCATTGTATTCAAATTATATTAGTAATTTTAATTATTTTTAGTCATTAATAATATTGTCTTTTGTTCAGTCAATAGTAATTAAGTTTTACATAAAGTAGTAGGCTATTCTATTTGTCCTCTACTTCATTAAGACGAATTTTGGTTATAATTTCTACCTAACTCTTGTATTCGTACGTATTTATTTTGTATAACAGTATATTCTTTGTATTTTGTATTTTAGCCCCCATTTGCTCCCATATATATATACCACCCTACTCTTCACGAAAAAGGCAGAAAAAAATATCGAAGAGAATAGTTAAAAAAAACCATAAAAGAAGTATAAATTATTTCAGCATTATTATTAGACTAAAAAAAAAAGCAATCAAAATTTTTTTATTTTCCGTAAAAAAAAAAAAAAAAGAAAAATATTGTAGAAAGAGTTGGTCTATTTTTAATTCGATCGTTTTGACACTATCACGCTACTCTTACTAACTCCTCAAGATAGCTACTCAAAGTCAAAGGTAATATTTTCTTTCTTTTTATTTGTGATTTCATATTATTTTTACATACATTTACTAACTTTTCTACTTTTGTGTGTTCCATAACCTCCTAGGGCACTATACGTGCCGGTTTCCTAATTTGGAAACCAAGTAGAATTTGACCGACCGCGAGCGAGTTTGAGAGTGAGTATATATGGTTTGTTTGATTTTTCTTTTCTTGTATGTATAATCATCATGTAGAGTATGAAATGGAAGCAATGATAATTGTACAAAATTCATAAGGAAGCTACAAAGAATGAATGATGGAATTTTAGCAAGTTAGCATTTTCGACCACTTTATTTTATTATGTAAAAAAAAATCGTTATTTATTATAAAATTAAAAAATAAAATTTTTACAGTAAGCATATGTATTTAGGAGTGTATGAGACTTGGAATTTTATAAAAATAAAGTTTAACCAATCCACAAAAAATCAGACATGAAGACATAGTAACACCACAAATTTCTTACTACAGGTCTGTCTATTTGCCAATTTTCGACCAATATCCTTTTTTAATAATAAAATTTTAATTGACTATCTAGAAAGAAGATTTCGTAAGCTTTGTAAGTTGGGGTCACACGTTCCCATAGGATAAATACTCTATTTTTTTTTATGATTTTTACAAAACAAGGTATCAAAATGATAAACTGATTTGAGGCTGTTTTCCCCCACCAAGCATACTCTTTTTATTTGGCATATCAAATGACTTCTAAAAAGGGAGAATTTTCTACAGAGCATTTATATGCTCGTCCTTAACATACCATTAAAAGGATCATGCCAATTTCGAAGTACTTTGACCATTATCACCCAATTGCCCATGAACGTCCCAAACTGGAGTGTTTTTTTAAAGAAAATTCATTATCTTTCATTTCAACAGTTAAATGAATCCCAACTTTTGATATGTTATATAAGACTTGTAGACATTTCCAAAGACCTATCATATGCTCAAATCCGACTGTTAGAACATGAGTTATGGTGTCCGAAATATTAGAGACACGTTAAGCCCTTAAGCTTTTAAAGGAAAAATGGAATGAACATTATTATATAATTTGTGTCACCCTATTACGTATATCTCTGGTTTTTTTAAGTTATTTGAGGAAGCTATAAATTACCCATGCCTCAAGTTGATATTAATCCAAAAAAGAGACATATTTGTATCACTTTAAGACTAACACTTTTTTTAAAAAAAAAAAAAAACAAAAAAGTCTTCTTCATTCTATGGCTATATGAAAGGAGCATTATAAATAATTCATTTAGTTTGGAATAGAATGTCTTATAATTTTTAAATAAATCTCGTTTAAGTTTTAATTCCATCATCGTTCGGAAGAGCAAAATTTCCTTATGCATATCTTAATAAAGAGACAACTAACTTTTAATTAAGCAAGATATGGCCTTGCATGCTTGTATCATTTCATTAATAAAATAAATCTTTCGAGTTATGGTTTATGGCTTATATTTAAATAAGAGGGTAAAGTTGAATATTCAATCATGTTAGGTTATAAGGTGATCTATTTGCCGCAGAGAACTATACTTTTAAAGTTTTATTATCTCTGATAGATCGCTTACTTAATCTAACATGATTAAGGTTTTCAACATATACTACCTATCATTTAGATTTAAGCCATATATAATGTCCATTCTGCGTAAGTAAATTTCATACAATCTAAACACATTTCCTTCATATTCTTCTCAATTCATACCAAATAAAATTCCCTTTTTAGACACTCAAATAATACCACACAATCTCTTTTTGGAAGTTGGTCAACCCTAAATAAAGTCGTTAATTAAAACGCATTTTACAAACAAAATCATTCTCCTCAAAGAAACTCCTATGGTGTCGCTGGTTCTAGTGACTTCCTCAACCTTGATAAATTTACCTCCACCTTGAAAGCAAGATTGCTCAACCTCATTCAAATGACCCTATATGGATCGACCACCTCTCCCAGAAAAAAAAAATATAAACCTTCTAGAAACCTCGTATGAAATTTCGACCATGTATAAATGGACGTGAGTAAGAACTACGTAGGGTTTTGATCCGGGAGTGGATTCAAATCCCACAGTGAACGGTACGTAGTGCAACTTTAATGCTCAAACCCACCATATATCGTAAGGTTTAATTCACTTTTATTTTATATTTTAGTGTGATTGACAATGTGGAAATTTTCATGTTTTTATGAATTAGTTTAAGGAAAAGTATGTGAATAATCATAACCAATTAACAACGTATTAGTAAGAGCCTGTTCGTTAGAACAGAGGAAGAGACGAGTTCCAAAAGTTCGATCTTCCTAACTTATACCCCGTACCTAGATCTCTGATTTTCCTAAGACCATACTTATATAGTGCCTCATCTAATGGAGTCAATGTCGTTTTCTATTTGAAAACGATCATAAACAAAAAGACCGTCTCTATTCGGGCAAAAATAGAGTGGCGACTCTAATTTTTATTTTTATTTAGTCAAATTATCGACTTACGTGGGATTTGACTTCTAATTTTAATTAGTCAAAAAAAAAATGGGTACCACAGGCTGGCGACTTCACTGGGGACTTTTTTTAAAAATTCTAAGAGGTATAAACCTGAAAATACGTTGCCTAAATAAGAAATCATATATATACATATATATAAACTTATATGTTATATAATGCTATTGATTATGGTTATTCGCATGAAGTGTTTATTTTTTGACATCATGATTTATGTGAAAACACGTGTCTTTATTTGTGTATGCTTATGTGATCTGCGTCCGCACACGAGCACCGACTTTGTCATAACCTAAGCTCTGAGTTGCTAATTTGCGGTGTTCAGAGAGTTTAGACAATTTATAATGAATTAAGGATGTAAACCTGTATCCGTGCGTTAATTACAATCGGCTATGCAGGAACGTTCAACCTCGAAAGAGGCCATCTGGTTAATTATTACGTTAAATGAATAAACCTCTTAGATAGCGTGTTAGGACACACGGACAAATGCATGCTTGATTTTATAACATGTTCCTTGGTTTGTGATTATTATGATTCTTGCATGTCAAATCATTTTCATAAGTTTTTTTTTTATGTGCACTAGTTTTCATCTCCTACTTTGATTGTACCATCTCTTTAAAAGCATTACCTTCTTTCTTTGCATCCCGTGCTCAATTTTTTTAGTCATTTTCTTTCTTTTTTTTATTCTGACCATTTTATCTTTCTTCTCCTTTTCCTATTAAAACCACAATAAAATTAACTTAATTTAACTGGAAAATCACTAAAATCCCGAGTGCTTGGCCTAGGCTATGAAACCTTAGAAGATAAGTCTTTCAAGTCCCTAAACCGCAGGGGTAAAAGAAGAACAATTTCAATAATTCCCGATTCGACATTTTTGTGAACCTTTGTGGTCCTTCTTAGCGTCATCCGCCTTCAATTAATTGCGAATTTCTATAATCATGAAAAATTCTTTCATTGTTATACTTTCTTTCCACTAAAAAAAAATAATAAACTGAAAGAAACAATTTTTTTATGTAAGAGATACTTTTTCATTTCCCGCTAATTTTTATTATATGTTTATCACCACTCAAACTATTGATACTGATAATGCTCTTATATGAAATGACAGGTATATATTTCAAACAATATGGGATTCAATGCACCACGGAACAAGCATGGAAGTAATGGAGGGCGATGGACATCAATTAACCCCATTTGCTTTGAAAAATGTGAAACTATGAAGGATATGTACTATCGTCTCAAGACACAAGGGTTCATTGAAGCAAAACATTATAATTGTATTTTCCATCTCCCAAAGTAAACATGGGGAAATACTGCTCTTACTGCCACGACTACGGGCATGACATAGAAGGTTGCTTCGATGTGACACATGTGGTGCAACAACTAATTGATGACGGAAAGATCCCAATCCCAAAAGGATGGATCCCACCTATATTATCCTTCACTAATGCCGATTTACCAAGGGTCATCAATTTTAGCCAACCCTTGTGTGTTACTTTGGGGTGTAATTATCGCCGGATTTCAGGCATTTTGGTTGATAACAAATCAAATTTTAACATTTTCTCTAAAGAGTACTTATGTAAGTTAAGACAAAAAAGTTTGCCTTTGGGAATTTCTTATGCAATAATAATTACAAATGGTCACGTCCCGAGAAAGGCAATAGGGACCATTAATATGCAACTACGACATGAAGATTGGTTATGTGATGTAGAGTTTCAAGTGGTTGAAGCTCCTATCAACTTTCCTCTTATTTTGGGAAAACCATGGCTCCACGACAGTCAATCTATTGCTTCTTCTCTTCATCAAAAAGTAAAATTCTCAACACCGAAAGGAGTGATGGTTATCCATGGTGATATACTAACGGCAAGGATGCCCCCAGTATACTGTAACGTGGTCAAGTCAATAGAAAACCCAGCACTTTAACATAATCAGTTGAAATCTCGAAACAGGGGCAATGCAATGTCATTATGGGAGTTGATCTCTGACTCACCAACTCATCGAGATGCTCTCATTTGTCAATTAAAGACAATAACCATTGATCTATTTGAGGAATCAACCAACACCAAAGCATTTATGTCCAAGGACATACTATGCAATCGAGAATACACTCTTTCGGTAATTGAGCTAGATTTTGCTATCCTAAAGGCAAAAACATCAAAAGATGAGAAGGATTGTCCTAAAGTATCTTCTATTGGTAATTCAAGAATGAGTCGCAACCATTTTGATCTCCACCGACCATATTCTGATCAATTGGTTGATTCATTTGACACCATACTACCCGAACATGAATCTTATGCTAGTGTTCTGTGTCATGGGAATAGGATCAGTGAATCTTCAATGATTATCCAACTTTAAACCAATCATCAAGAATGGACATTCACCGAAGCTGATTTACCCCCAAACCCATGGCATACGCGAGAACTACTCATCACGCTAAGACATGGACGAAGCTACATAAATCACATATTGGTCGACAATGGGTCTGCATTAGACATATGCTCTCGAGAATTCCTTTATAGGTTGGGATACACGGATTCTTTTATCAATCCTTTGTCTTACACAATCCTTGGTTTTGATGATACTCCACGAGAAGTAACTGGGTACATCATTTTGCCTTTAAGTTACGAGACCATGGTTTTCTCTGTCAGATTTATGGTCATCAATTGTCCGACTTCATATAACCTACTCTTAGGACGACCTTGGCTACACGAGTATAAAGGGGTCGCATCGAATCTCCATCAAAAAGTAAAGTTGGTGACGCCACTTGGAGTAATTAACATTCCCGGAGACTTTACAAACGTAGCGTATAGTTGAGGATGGATCAACCCTCAAAGGTATAGTGTGGGCAATATCTTCATTTTGATGGAAAGTAAGCAACCCAATCTTTATGACAAGATGCAAAGGGATTCTACAACGACATCAAGCGAAACAAGGGTTTACCAAATTGAAGTTACAAGCCTTGAAATAAAAAAAAACGCCATCGACGAATTATTTTATGTATTATGTATTTATTTTCCAGTTAAAAAAAATGTATGATTAGTAGTAAGAGAACCAAAAAAATATAATAGTAATGAGGAATAATAACATGTTTCCTAGAGCTACGTTTGAGCCTGATTCCCGAAGAACATCCTTGTTTCGGGATACGTAGGCAGCCTTCGGGCGCGGCCTTTGCACTTATCGATTTTTTTTTATTGTTTTAGGATTCGCGGTGCTAAAGCTTTGACAATTGACGTTACCATCCTAATAACGTCTTCATATGTAACAGGGACACATGCTCTATTTCTATTTCCGTCTCTCTTTATAAATACTTTTTGCAAAGAGGGAAATGAAAAAGTAGAAAGAACTTTTTGACAATGATTAAGTAATTCGCGATTGTACCCCATTGTTGAACCAATCCTCCTTTTTTTTAATAAAAAAAAATATCTTTAGGATGGACAAACCCGTACTTAATTTAGATATTTTATTTACATAAAATGAAATTCTTTATTCATTCATTATTGACCAAAGTACATGTGTTAAGTGGACCAAGAGCTAATAAGGACCAATTAGAATTTTAGTGGAGGGAGGAATTTTAAACTCTTCATGTTGACCCCAGGGGAGTCTTTGACAGTACTCAGCAAGAAATAAAGCCCCTTTTAGATCCTCCTGCAAGAAATGTCGTATACTAATCTCCCAATCATGTGAGCACATCATTTGGAGTATGTCGCATAACATTAACTCAACCTCTGTGGTGGAGATGTCTAAACTAGCCAAGACTAGATTATAAATGCCAACATCTACCAGCACTTCCAAATGCTTCACTTGTAGCAGGCGAGCCTTTTTTAAACCTTGTTGTAGTAATGATAAGACAAAGAGTGATAGGCCAGGCCCTTTAACTTTAGAACCGAACCCGACCACCTTGTTCTCCTCAACATTCCGTAATGTGAACCCACCCCTACTTTTGAATGCACCATCTGAGATAGCTGCAAAGGAGAGTGTGTAAGGTTTTGAGTGTACCCAAGGATCAGTTATTCGTGCCCTTGAAAATATGTCCATTAAAGAAAAAAGTCCCCTTTGGCCTATTGTCCATAATGTTTCGGGAATCACGAATGAAGGAATTCTGGATTCAAGTATTTTTTGGAGGAAACTTTCTTTAAAACGCAAATATCTCGATAGCCCACCCATTGCTTCCTTTAGGCGATCATGAGAAGCAAAATCCGATAAATTTAACCAGGCCTGGTTAGCTGAACTTTGGCTCAGACCCTTCCCTTCTCGTAATGAAACCTCTGAGGAAGTCCTACAATGCGAAACATTGCCAGATAAACTTATTGAATCTGCAGTCACTTGTTTCATGGAAAAGAAACATGTTTCGCTCCATAAGAATAAGATTGGTGAGAGAGAGCCGGACCCGCGGAAGACTGAGTATGTTCGAATACCAAAACCCTTAGCCACCTCTTCGCCTATTCTAGGGTCCGAAAGAAGAAGCACAAAACAAGTAGGTTGGTATGTTTTGATTAGCGTGAGGAGATGACTGGGAAGTCGAGTCATAGGTTGATCTCGAACATCCCACAACAACAACCTAAGTGCCCTAGGACTCGTAAGGTTGACGGGTAATGGGGATGTAGAGCTAGAACTCTCTCCGGAGTTATGAGGAAAAGGGAGTGTTTTGTGACTTATGATGGCCAAAATAGAGTAAGTCAAGCTTAAAGGAAATTGTAGACTTAGAGACATGGCTAAAACCGCAGTGTCTACCACAATTAGAACTAAGGACTCTGAAGGATCACTCATACAAAACGTTTGAGAGAAATTACCTACCAACACAGGCCTCACCAAAGGGGTAGGAGAAGTAGTTATGGGGAGAATTTGGTTAGAAAATCCCGTAGGAGAATCAACGACTAAGCGGTCCTCCAGCGACATGGAAGCAAGAGCTGCTTCATTTTCCCTATCCCCTAAGTTTTGAAGAGAAGGAGTAGGGTCTTCTGAGAAAAATTGGATTAACCTCCTCACACGGGATGAACGAGAACTTTGAGGAGGCAAGTTGAGATCCATGGGAAATATTCCTATATAATAAAAAAGGGTTTTTTTTATGAGTTTTTTTTTTTTTTGTTTTCGTGTAGTTTGAGGAGGGATAAGGTTACATTATGTGTAAGGTAAGTGATGAACTTATATTAGGCTAGAGTTTGTACTGGACCCACCGATAGCGTGTCACGAAATTCAAGACATAAGGAGATAACAAACAAAATCTCCAAACTTCTAACACAAGCTAGAGGAAAACCTATGAATCTCGACAAAACTTCTTTTTTTAGGAAAAGGGGAATCTTTTCAAATAAGTTTATATAATCATATTAATTAGTATTTTAGGTGTTCATCTCTCAGTTAAATATTCATTAGTCGTATTTTTTTATGTTTATTTGTTACAATCATGAATACTAACATCTTTCCTTTTTCCTTTCTTATCACATTATCATGTCATTTTCGTTAACAGGAGTTCTATATGGACCCGTGCTGGATCTAGACTTGTTCGCCAAGCCCCTTTTAATTGTAGAAGATCCCTTTCTGCAGAGTTCTCCCCTTGCCCAATATCAGTCATATTCTCCTCTCCTAGCTATAGTAGCATGGCTGGAACTTCAAACAATGAGAAACAAAATTCGAGCTTCAGCTTAGATCCTTTCGTGGAACTTAAGGGGATGATGCAAGCCATAATCGAACGACAAGATACTGTAGAGAAAACTGTGGTAAATTTCATAAAACAAAACACACAGATGCATCATAATGTACCAGAATCGGAGGTAGCCTCACCATTCCCACTGGAAGTTGGAAACAATGACAGGGAAATTCCCACCAAGATTGAAGAGGAAATGACCAGGATGAAAGAAGTGTTGAAAGGTATCACTCAGGCCGAACCATGGATGGACATCCATGGGCTAACTCTCTTTCCTAAAGCGCGCCTCCCATATGGTTTTAAGATGCATGTTCTTTCACACTTTGACGGAACAGGAAGTCCTACCAACTTCTTAAAATTCTATGTTGGCGCTATGAGCCCTTGGGGTGTAGATGAACCATTGATGGCTCAGTTATTTCAATAATATCTTGATGGAGCTGCTTCACATTGGTTTTTGAATCTGGAAAATTCAAAGAAATCCACTTAGGCCGACATAGTGAGAGAGTTTTCCAACCAATATAAATACAATGAGGAAATTGATATCACGAGAAGGGATTTGGAGACAACTGCACAAAATATTAATGAAACATTTTCTTCCTTCATTACTAGATGGAGAAATAAAGCAGCTAAAATGATAAATAGGCCAAATGAAGAAGAGCAATTGCAGATGATTTTGAAAAATCTCCGTCCTGTATATCAAAAGCAGATGGCATATCAATACTTCCCCTTTTTTAAAGCTCTTATCTCAACTGGGTCATTGGTTGAAGACGCCATAAAGAAGGGAGAGATCAAGAAGGAAGACTTTAACAATGGCAACTCATATAGTTCAAGGTTCGGGGCTAATAAGAAGATCACCAATAATGATGCATTTGCTTTAAAGCCTACCAACATGATATACAATATTGGGGCAACCTCGACATTTCAACTCCAACCCCAAAGAGAATTCACTCCTTTAAATATGACATATGCCCAGGTATTCTCCAAAGTAAAAAAGGCCAATCTCATCCAACCTTTGAACCTAAGACCTCCACCAAGGAACCCGCCACCAACGTACAACCCAAACAAACATTGTGAATTTCATCAAGGAGCCGGGCACGACATTGAAAGTTGTACGACATTCAAGCATCGACTACAAGACTTGATAGATGGTGGAAGGCTCTCTGTTGGAACCTTAGCCAACAAACCAAATAACACGCAACCTAGCATCACAAATAACCCCCTTCCAAATCACAAACCCCCTACCTCCATAAATGCCATCTCTACCTACACAAATGATTTTGACCCAACCCAATTGATCACCAGAAATGAATCTTGTGAATGTGAAGCACCAGTGACTGAAATAGGCAGGTGTCTAGATAATGAACTTGCTTCTCATAGAATCATCAAGACAAGGGGTCACGACTATACCCTCCGCAAGGATCCTTTTTCTATGATGTGTGGGGCTATAGATTACGACAATGCATACTTTATATTGGACCGTGAGGAAGATGAAGATGCTGCATCTGTAATGGCTATTGTTGAAAGAAACACGGGAGCTTATTTCTCCACTCCAAACAACTATAGGCACCCTATATGCCTTGATGACCTTAGTGATGATGAAGTAGTGGAAGTATCCCATTTAACTCGAGCTGGTCGGCACTTCAAGCCCTCTTACCTTGAAGAAGATAATCCATTAGATGCTTTACGAAGAAAAGAAAAAGGGAAAGAACTAATGGTAGATGAAGTTAACATAGAAGATGATGCTATCAAGCGAATGAAGGAGGTCAATGCTAATGTTTCTATATGGAAGTTGCTTATGCACTCGCAACCTCATCGAAGCGCGGTCCTTAAGCATTTGAATGGAGCTTCGGTTGACCCCTCTATTACTCCAGATCAAATTGTAGGCCTTATTCATGGTGTAGACCGTACTCTCATGTTCACGGACGAAGATCTCCCTAAAGTTCAAACCATAATAATTCATTACACATCACTGTTCGATGCAATGGATGGACGATACCTAGAGTTCTTGTGGATAACGGATCTGCAATTAATGTATGTCCCTATCGAGTGCTCACTAAGCTTGGTCATTCAAAAGATGATTTGGCACCATCAAGCCAAGTGGTTCGAGCCTATGACAAGCCACCAGAGAAGTTTTGGGTTCCATCGAATTACTTATAGAATATGGCCCAATGGCTAGGAAAGTAGACTTCACAGTGATTGACATCAAAGCATGCTTTAACTTCTTGCTAGAAAGACCTTGGTTACATGAAAACAAGGCTGTAGCCTCAACGTTACATCAAAAAGTGAAATTAATGACCAATCAAGGAGCGGTAACCATCCCCGGAGATCCAGATATCATGAACATCTTACCTATCCGGAAATCTGTGCTACACCTAGATGAAGAAGAAGGGAGTCACTTGGATGGTTTTAATGTCTTTTGCATTCAAAGTGGTGGGTGGATAGAGGTATCTGATGAGGATAGTAATGAAGAACCAGAGGACCCAATTGAGATCCCAGAAGAAGGCGATGAACCTCTGTATCAAGAAAAGGAAGAAGAACCTAGAACCCCAGAGGACAGAATTAACAATGAGCAACAAGAACGAGAAGGAGAGTCGTGGACTAGCAGTGATAGTCATGCAAATAGCAATGACGCACGCGATGAATTTTATTTAGATTTTGATGTTCCAATGTTTAGAGTGACAATTTGCCCAGAAAAATTAATTTTGTTTCCGGGCTATAAACATGAACCAAGATATCAAGATCTACCAAAATTAGAAAAATTTAATGGCACAGGTGACCCAATGATCCATCTCTGTAAGTGCGTTAATGTCCTTGCTCCCTTGGATTTCCCAGAAGAACACCTCCCTACATTATTTGATCGTAGCTTGGAAGGTGCATCGTTATCTTGGTATTACAGTTTTGAACGCATTGGTGAAGCAACTTGGAATGAGATATCACAAGCTTTTGTTAATTGGGCTTATAATTTTAGTCAAACGGACCCTCAGAAATTGGTCTTAGTCACAACCCTACAGACAAATCAAGAAACTTTCTCTCACTTCTGCTCTCGATGTTTTTTGTTGTACGATCCAAGCTCCGAAATCCTATCACAGATAAAGAGTTTATGCTCATCATGCTTAAGAACCTTAATGATTTCTATTACCGTCAAATGGTTACAATGAGATACAATATTCTTGGGCATAAGGAACAACATGGGTTCGATATCAACACATACAAATTACTAGACCATAGACCAAGGGTCAATCCATGTGCCGAAACATCTAACAGAAGATCATTTACAGAAATTAATGAGCCTCTAAGTGCGGTGTATCGTCTTTTGCACAGGCAAGGCTTTATAAGAACAAAGGGATACGTATGTGCAATCCCGCCACCTGAAGTAAGTATGGAGAGATACTGTAGTTATTGCAGTCAGTTTGGCCATACAACTTATTCATGTTATGATCTTCGATGCTCTATCCAAGACCTCATTGATCGTAGGATAATCGACCCAATCCACACAAGGCCTAGGACTGGACACAATCTTGTGCGACGTTTTTCATCGCAACAATGGTCGTCTCAATCTGCAATCTTTCGAGGATTACTCGATGAAGGCGCTATTAAACCACTTCCTCGACGATCTGGAGCCAACCCTATTGGAGTAGACCTCCACAAATATTGTCATTATCACCAACTTCACGGTCACGACACCGATGGATGTCACGCTCTTCGCTTGCGCATCAAACATATCACCAAGATATCACATTTGAGTCGTAAAAGGTCAATACCATTAATGTCTTATCAACTTCTTATGATGAAGAAGACCCTACGAATCTCATGACATACGATCCTCTAAGTGAAGAAATGGGACGGATGAATGTGAATGAACGATTATCTCCAGCACCACAATCCGATGGATCATCCAGTGATGAAGAACCCTTTTGGATGAAAGATGAGGAATTTGTCGTGACTGCGGATGGAGAAGATACATCCGCAACAAAAGTAGCTTCTATTCAATCAATCATGGAGCCACATATCTTTCTAAGACGGATCGACAACGAAACCAAGAAAGCATGTACTCAAGTATGTAAAGCATGGGCTAGATGGTTGTATAAAATGAAGCAGGATGGTTATGATGAAGAACCTAGCAAAGGTTCAGGACATTAACAAAGAAATAATCATGATCCACACTTCCGTTCATTCTTAGCCAACCTCGTTTAAACGCAACTTCTAGAAAAACCCACAAAAAAAAACCAAAAAATAGAAAAACCCACAAAAAAAACCAAAAAAATAGAAAAACCCACAAAAAACCAAAAAAAATAAGAAAAACCCACAACAAGAAAAACCAAAAAATAGAAAAACCCACAACAAAAAAAAAAAAAAAACCAAAAAAATAAAAAATCCACAAAAATGCCTCCTTTTACTACCCTAAGAACTACGTGCAGCTTGATCCCCCATGGCACACTATAACACTGAAACTCTTATAATCACCATACTCTTCATTACTTTCTTTTCTCACCACGCCATTGGGGATACGTAGGCAACTCAGGCACGAGTTCAGCTGCTTAAACACAAAACCAACCTTCCACTTTATATGTGTATTGCAAACAAAATAGAGATTATGCAGAATTTGGACCCGTACAAGGAGATACGCAAGCACGTAAGAAAATTGTTGAGTTTCTTGACATCCACCGAAGAAAATTATTAAAGGGATACAGGCCCATGTTATACATCTTTGTCCTTTATTTTATGTTATTTTATTTTCAAAGTTGGTATAACATGAGAGATGAACACCTATAAACCCTTTTCTTAAATCAGATCACTTCCCCTTATTGATTAATCATAATACATCTCCGTGTTTACATACCAAAATGGTTTCAGTAGCATGGTTGAATGTCAAACAATGAGCGAGTTCTAACATCTTGGGTACCTTGTATGTAAAGAAGCATCTAATCTAACACCTTAATCAACGACCCTTACTGACCTTTTCTTTCCTTTATCAAAACGTCATTTACTTTTTTTCCAAACAAAAAATTCATATATATGCATTTCTTAAGTTTCTTTTTTTTTAAAAAAAAGAAAATTTCTTATTTGGCATATGAATTTGCATGATTCATACATATCTTTTCTTTCCAACTTTGGTTGACTTTAATACCCCTTATATAGGTAACCACCCAGGGTAAACAGACGTCTGATTTGGAAGCCTTCTCTTTACAAATATGACCAATCCCTCTCAACAAACCAACCTTTCAGGCCGACTAGAAAATCCCATCCTAAAAAACCAAGGTTTGATGCCCCAGCAACTTACTAAGGGTCAACAATTAATGATGAAAATAGGTCATATACCTGGTCAAGGTTTAGGTCGAAACAATGAAGGAAGGAGGGACCCTATCCCCATCATTGACAAGAAGAATCGCCATGGTTTAGGATATGATCCTAGCCACGAATTTCACACTCACAAAAGATCATCTTTAACACTCAATGGACAGTTCGTTTTACAAAATGATACCGAGCCATATCATGAATTCCCTGAGCCGTGGTATGACTTTGCCTCACAAAAAATACTCCCTGGACTGGAAATCTTCTTCGCTGAGGCTAGATACGAGGATGTGGTAGAAAAGTGGTTTTACGAGAAGCCTAAACAAAAGGAATACATTGATTGGATAGAGTACTTGAAGCATGGTGTTCTGAGAAATTAATTTTCTACAAAATTTGGAGATATTGAAGTCATAGATCCATTATCATTCATAGTACCAGTTGAGGGTGATGTTCAACTCCAAATGAAAACCGAAAAGACTCAAAACCAACCCTACCTAAAAGACCCTTCCCTTAAACTTTTTTCAAAAACGAATGAGATTCATTTCTCCCACTCAGATGGCTATGAAATGGATAGTTCTTAATCCAACCAACTTTCCCTCCACACATAATCTGACTTTTCTGATCATGAAGACTTTCAAGCTCTTGTAGAATCTAAACATGTTTGTATGCAAGAAATTAATGTTGATTATCATGAGTTATCTGACAATGAATCTTTCAATGAGCCTAAATCATGCATGACACCTATAGAAGAGTCCATAGTCATAGATATAGGCATAGAAGGTGACATAAGAGAGGTTAGATTAGGATCTTCCCTCTCCCCTGAAGAACAAGTTGCATTCATTTCATTACTTAAAGACTATGTAGATGTGTTTGCATGGTCATACGCCGATATGCCAGGTGTGGAACGTAACATAGCTGAACATCGTATTCCTCTCTATCCAGACAGCAAGCCAAAACAACAAAAGTTGCAAAGAATGAAGCCAGAAGTCAGTCTTAAGGTCAAAGAGGAGATCCAGAAGCAGCTTGATGAAAAATTCATTCGACCAATTAAACACCCCGAATGGTTGGCTAATGTGGTGATAGTTCCCAAAAAGAAAGGAAAGGTTTGAGTATGCATAGACTTCAGAGATTTAAATGCAGCATCGCCAAAAGATTATTTCCCACTGCCCCACATAGATGTCTTGGTGGATAGTACTGCGGGACATGCAATGTTCTCATTCATGGATGGTTTTTCAGGCTATAATCAAATACTGATGGCGATGGACGATACACCAAAAACATCGTTTATTACCCCATGGGGGACATTTTGCTACAAGCGATGCCCTTCGGACTAAAAAATGCTGGGGCTACTTATCAACGTGCTGCAACAACCATCCTACATGACCTCATTCATGACACTGTTGAAGTGTATGTGGATGATATGATTGTTAAAAGCCATGACCGTATGGAACACATATAGGCATTGAAGTCTTTCTTCGATAGAATTCGAAAATACAACTTAAGATTAAACCCCCAGAAATGTGTGTTTGGGGTAACTTCCGGAAAACTTCTAGGATTTATTGTAAGTCAAGAAGGAATCAAGGTTGATTCAGATAAGGTTAAGGCCATTAAGGAATTTCTTCCTCCAAAGAATGAAAAAGAAATAAGAGGTTTTTTTGGGAAGAATTTAGTACATCAGCAGGTTCATATCACAACTTACAACTAGATGTAAACCAATCTTCAAACTTCTTCGGAAAAATGTGCCAAAAAAGTGGAATGATGAGTGTCAAGCTTCATTTGATTCAATGAAAAAATTATCTTTTCTAATCCTCCAGTTTTGATGCCACCCAAGCCCGGGGAACCTTTGCTCTTGTACCTTACAGTGACAGAAACTGCCATGGGTGGATTGTTGGCGCAATATCAAGAAGGTACCAAGAAAGAAATTGCTATTTATTATCTAAGCAAAAAGTTCTTAGAATATGAGACTAGATATTCTCCCTTAGAAAGGGCATGCATCGCTCTAATCTACGCTACAAAAAAGCTCCGACATTATCTACAAGCTCATACAAACACTCCTTACCTCAAGATTAGACCCTATCAAATATATCTTTGAGAAACCTATTCTGAGTAAAAGATTTGCGAGATGGCATGCTACTCTCTCAGAATTCGATATTCAATGTGTTAGTCAAAAATCTGTTAAAGGGAGAGCCATATCTGAAGCGTTAGCTGATGGGCCTATATCAGGAGATGAATTCGATAATGACTTTCCGGATGAACATTTATTCAATATCAATACATCACAATGGAATATGTACTTTGATGGAGCATCTAATAAAAGGGGAATGGTGCAGGTGTGTTACTTATTGATCCCTTTTCAATAAAACTTAGTTTTCCAACAACCAATAACACCGCTGAATATGAAGCTTGCATCTACGGTGTAAAGGCAGCCTTAGTAGCAGGGGCAAGAAATCTTATAGTATATGGTGATTCAAACCTCATTATATCTCAGACAATTGGAGTGTGGAGGGTTCGAGATGAAAGGTTGCAAATGTATACTGACCATCTCCAACAACTTATCCCCTGCTTTGAGGAAATCGATTTCAAACATCTCCCTCGAGAACAAAATAGTTTCACTGACGCGCTAGCAAATCTGGCAGTAAATTTAACCTGGGAAGATAACGTTAAAGTTCGGTATGTAACTATAGAAGAAAAAAAGTTCCCCAGTGATCATGGATGAAGAAATGATCGCATCATTAACTATACGAGACGAAAAGGACACTTGGTATAGCGACATAAAAAATTTCTTGGCCACTCGGGAATATCCCGAAGGGAGTCATAAAAAAGATCAACTTGCAATTCGATGGCTAGCCACTCACTTTGTGATATTAAAAGATCAATTGTATCATAAAGGTTTTGATGGAGCCTTGCAACTATGCATTCATGGTGAACAAGTCCGAAAGGTCATGGAAGAAATCCATGGAGGAGAATGCGGACCACATATGAACCGAAGAATGTTGGCTCGTAAGATTTTGCGAGCCGGGTATTATTGGACCATCTTGGAGACAGATTGCATACACTTTGTAAGGACTTGTAAGAAGTGTCAAGTCTTTGCAAATCTCAACCATTACCCGTCTCACTACATAATTTCACTTCACTGTGGCCATTCTCAAGTTGGGGCATCGACATCATTGAACAAATTCATCCGAAAGCTTCAAATGGGCATCAATACATTTTAGTAGCGATTGATTATTTTTCAAAATGGATTGAAGCAGCATCATTTTTCCAAATTAGGTGCAAAACAAGTCTCGAAATTCTGATAAACAACATTTTTGTCGCTATGGAGTACCTTTTGAAATGATTTCGGACAATGGGTCGCAATTCATCTGAAAGCTTAAATGAGCATCATCAATCTCCTTATCGCCCTCAAACCAATGGAGCAGTTGAAGCAGCCAATAAGACCATTCGGAAAATAATCGCAAAAATGACTGAAAAACAAGGGAATGGCCTGACAAGTTGCCGTATGCTCTTTGGGGGTATAGAATCTCTATTCGAACCCCAACAGAACTACTCCTTACTCCTTGGTGTATGGGATGGAGCCCATCCTTCCCATAGAAATCGAAATTCAATCCTTACGGGTCATGAATGAAAGTGAAATCTCTGAAGATCAATGGCTCAAACTTCGGAATGATGAACTTGCCTTAGCAAATGAACGAAGGTTACAGGCTCTTCACAATACCCAACTTTACCAACGACGCATTGCTCGAGCCTTCAACAAAAAAGTTCGAGATAGAGACATCCAGGAGGGTGATTTGGTGCTAAAAGAAAATCGCTCCTCTTCATGATCCTCGGGGGGTAAATTTAAACCAAATTGGTCAGGACCATTCTTGGTCAAACACATCACTCCTGTCGGGGCAGTAAAGTTAGTCGATATGAATGGTGATACTTTCCTCCACTTCACCAATCTTGATTAGCTCAAAAAGTATTACGCTTAGTATCCATACCCAAGTCAATACGGGTAAAAAAAAAAAAAAGGGAAATTACTCGTCAATGTATGACATTCAATCAATCTAAGGGTTGCATACGAATTACAATTTTTATAATCTCGTCTCCTTTAGATTTATCGATTGTATATTTAGGCTTTAATGTCATTGTCTAAACTTTGGACCTCCATTTACGGTTAAAATACATGATTGGGCTCATAAAATGGAATATTCTAAATCATGATCTCGTGATCATAAACTTTAAATTTCAAGTAACAAATGTCAAAGTTTAGAGCAACATTGAGTTGACTTTTAAAGAAAAACTTCATTCCAATGAGAAATTCCAACCTTAAAAACACAATGTTACATAAGATGACATTCGATCCTAATTCGACGCTTCAAATGCCCATAGTGCTAAGGAAACCCTAGACTTATTACGTGAAAGGTTCAAGTGCAAAAAAAAAAAAAAAGGGGGCATTTGAATCTTTCCGTTCTTGACTTTATCATTTCTCTTCCTTAATCCTCTTCGAATTGCTGATCGAGGGTTCATCCTCTATCTTTGGCCTTTTAAAAGAACCCACATCTTTGAGAAGCCACCCTTCATAATAAACATCAATAGTCGATCTCCGGGAGAAATGGAATTTTCTTAACCCGTCCCAAACTTTGAACAGATCCCTCAAACATGTTGGTATCTATCCAATGAGTAGTACATTCATCAGTGGGAAGATCCTTTAGGAAGGTTTGTCGCTGCCCGAGCTGTCGAAACACCTCCACGGATAATAAAAAGTGATCTTGTTGATACTTGGAAGCACTACACCCCTTTTGTTAGCAGTACTATATATGAATTCTTTGATCCCCAAATGAGAGGTTACCCATTGGATTTCACCTTCAAGGGTAAAGCTCCAAGCATTACTTTTCTTTACCTTATGATATAAGGGTGAACAACCCCTACTAAGGATAATCTTAGGATGGTACTTGATTTCGTTCAAAGGTTTCACCAACTTAAACTTCTCCATCAGCCACAAGTGAAGCACCAGTGGGCTCCCCTTCATGAAGGTGTATGGATGTTCCTTTTGATGATCAAGACTAAGGACCAATTCTCCCAAGATCAATGGCCCTAATCGGCCCCCATAAACCATTTGTAGTGCATAGCTAGCTACATTGTTATGACACAACCCAAGATCTTCCTTGAACAACAAAAGACCCATGAGGGCAATCAAGCATGCTCGACTTCGTGCCGAGCCATATGAAATATCAAGTTTAAGACTGGTACCTTTTGCTTTAAAAGGTTCGAGGACACAATTGATAAGGATGGAATATTCATGATGGAAAGTCATACCATCATGATAAGATATGCCTAAAGCCTCATGTAAATAACCACTAGTAGAAGTACACTTTCTTGTTGTAACCAATGGTCCACTCATGGAAAAACCCAAGAGGCCTTCAATTTCTTCTACCATTGGCACCATCTCCCCACCTTTAAACCTAAAAACATGCTTTTTCTCATCCCAATATTTAGTAGAAGCATAAATAAGGTCATAGCAAAGTGGAAGTTTGAGAAGAGGAAGAAGGGAATC